>NC_047045.1:8726923-13526923 GCF_011762595.2 Tursiops truncatus
CTTCCCAGGGCAAGTGTTACCATCCATCCTGATTCTTTCTTAATCCTTCAGATTCACCTCCCTGTTACCACTCTGACTTTTGGTTCAGCTCAGCTATGGATTTTATTTTGTGGCTGTGGTGTAGTTTTTAGTGGTTAAAATGGGGGAGGGTATTTTGCTCAGCATCTTACTCTTCCATGTTGACTGGAAGCCTCTTTTCTGTTCTTTTCCCACTTGCAGTCAGTTGATGAAGTCTGACCTTTATTCCTCCCTTTGTCACCTTTCTTCTATCCAGTGTTTCTTTTTGTTCTCACTACTGTTCTAGTCCCCGGTGCAGCCTCTAGCCATGTCACACAGGATAAATGCATTTGGTTTCTAATTCCTCGCTCTATTGCTACCCTGTCTCTACCCAATCTATTTGAGATACTGCTGTCACAATGTCTGTCATAAGAGTTGGCTTTGATCGCAGCGCTACTCTTGCAAAAGCCTTCAGTGACTCTTCAATGCCAAGTCTAAACTCTCATCAGCCTAACGTGACGCACACATCTTTCAAAATCTATCTGTCAGGACTTTCAGCACCAACTCTGGTTTTGGGTAAAGTTTCCCTACTCCTTGTCCTCTTAGTCATGCAACTTCCTCTCATTACCACTTCACCTTTGTTCATACTAGACCCCACACATGGAAAAATATGGAATGCCTTGTCCCAATCGCACAGTTTTCCAAGTAATATTCTTTCTTTCAGACAAACTTTAAGGCACTCTCCTTCTATGGATTCTTTTCTGTGATTCTAGTCCATGTAAAGTCTATTAGTTTCCTCTGCAAATCTTTTGATGCTTATCTTGTTATTCTTCCTTTCTTCCTTCTTTCCTTCCTTCCTTCCTTTCTCCCTCCCTCCCTTCCTTTCTTCTTCCTTCCTTCCTTCCTTCCTCCCTCTCTTCCTTCCTTTCTCTCTCTCTCCCTCTCCCTATCTCTCTCTCTCTTGTGTGCTCTCTGTATGTAAGGTCCTTGAAAGCTGAAAAGGAAGTAAGAAACTTTATTGTAAGAGAAAATTTTTTATTTGTAAAGTTTATTTTTCACAGTTGCCGTGTCTTTCACCTAAGTATTTTTAAACCATTTTTAAAATTGAAGTATAGTTAATTTACAGTGTTGTGTTAGCTTCAACTGTACAGCAAAGTGATTTAGTTTTTTATATACCTATATATATGACATCGAATATAGTTCCCTGTGCTACACAGTAGGTCTTTGTTGTTTATTTTATACATAGTAGAGTATATGTTAACCCCAAACTCCTAATTTATCTTCCCCCACCCCCCAACGCTATCCCCTCTGTTAACCATAACCCCTCTGTTTTCTATGTCTGTGAGTCTATTTTTGTTTGCAAATAAGTTTATTTATATATTTTTTAGATTCCACATGTAAGTGATAGCATATGATATTTGTCTTCCTCTGTCTGACTTACTTTACTTAATATAATAATCTCTAGGATGTAAGAATTTTTTGATCTAAAAAATTAGAAGGTAATTTTTTTATCAGCTGGCTGTCTTTCACAGTGATCCATTTCACTGTGTGAGTTCTAATTTCTGTGGGAAATGTGGGGAAAGGGTATAAAAAAAGGACAGGAAGTACAATCATAATTGTCACTAAAATCAAGAGGAAACTTGAGACACTGTCTTGAGAATAAAAGCTGCTGAGAACGTCAGCCACTGAGGTTTCACCTCCTTGATTAGCCACTTGTGTTGGGTCAGCCTCAATAGCTCCATGAAGGCATTTCACTTACAACAAAACCCAGCAAAACAAACACCAAACCACAGGTCAATGCTTATGTAACTAATATTTTTAAGAACCATAAATTATAACTTGTTTTAAATAGCCATTGCTTTGCTAGCCTTATTTTCATCTTCTCTTACACAAAAGAGCAAACAAACAAATTTAAAAAATCTATTATTGGAAGTGCATTGTTTGGATAATAATTGATTAATTTTATCCATCAGTTTCTAATCCTTGATAAAACAAACAAACAAACAAACAAACAAGAAAAGACTTTCTTGCTTTCCTGCAGACTAAAAAGTAGCCCAGGATTTTGGCTGACTAGGACCTTAGTATCTGTGCACAGAATAATGTGGCAAGATAAAAAAAAAATTAGACTGCATCGAAGAATTCATACTTAGGTCTGGGGTCACTGCCACAGGCGCCCCCACTAAGGACTGCAGTCCCATTGGATGCTTTTAAATAGTCATGGACAAATTACAGAGTCTTGAGGAGGAAACACAGTTTGATATATGTGTTGCTGATTTTCTCATGCCAGAAATGGTGAGAGGAATTTAGAGAAAATTAAGTTTCTCTTTTGTAGAAGAGGGGATAAAGTGGCAATGTGTTGCTCAAAGATGCCAAACAAGGAGAGACAGCTCTGTGGCAGACATAGTGATGCTGGCCAAATAGTCAGTTCCTTCCCTGGACGTGTTTCCTGGTCCTTCTGAGTTTAGACAGTGCCTGTGCCTTGTTCTGGCCAATGAAATGTGAGCAGAAGAGATGCTGTGACTTCCAGGCAGAGAGAGAAAATGCCCACGATTCTCCAGTCCATCTCCTCCCCATCAAGGAAGTGATCCACAATGGCACCAGTCCCAAAATTGTGTAGCCTTGTCAGCCTGTGTCCAAGTGTAACTTGGACACTCCTGAAACCACTACCGTCACATCCCTCACTCTCCAGTGAAGGACTTGTAACCACATACGTGTTGTTCCTTTAAGCCACTAGGATTTAACTTGCAGATTAGTATAAATTGTGTTTCTTAACCATTTTGCATCAAGGAGACTTCTGAGACATTTTTTTTCCTAATCATTGGCCACCATCTCTCACCCCCAACAATGACATTTTAATACCACAGATTCCAGAAGAGTACGATTTTTTGGCTCCCCCTTGAGAATTAATTTCCCCCCGTTGAGGACAATATCATCGCCATTGAGTCAGTCTATCGCAGGGACTGTCTTTGAGAGGAGTTCCTGTGACAGGAAATGTTCACCCAGAAGCCAGAAGGACACTCACCAAAGACGCTTCAGTGGATGTTTTCCATGCAAGAGGCTGAACCAGGTAACTTCTTGAGTTCTTTGAAACTCATGCTATATGGCGTCTTCCTTGTTCCTGGACAATTTCCTCTGACACCTCTCATCGTAAGCCTCCTAGTTCTTGATATTTCTACTTTTTATGTTTTCTCTTTCATTCTGTGCTTCTCAGTTGTGGTTTTTTTATGAGGCTTGGTCTCTCACAGTCTGTTTTTCCCTCTGTATGTGCATAACAAATTCAGTCTCAAGGTTTACTTTTAAGTCTATTTATAGAAATTCCAAATTTATTACTCCAGCACCACCTCTCATTCGGACTCTGCATCTTTATCTCCATCTGAAATAAGATGTCTCTGCCTTGACTTCCAGTGGTCACAGCACAAGATCCCTTTTTAAAGGAGCCCAACACTGAGCCTCCATTCTTTTGGTCTGGCCTGAGCCTGGTGTTATGAGAAAGGAACACATTCCACCGGCCAAAAGTATTTTCAAAAGGCTGAAATTATTTTCTTTTGGTCATTAAACATAATGAAACAGTATGTGGTCCTTGTAAATGTTTCTTAAAATCCTGTTTTCCTCTCCCATTTACTTTACCTCCACCCCATCTGGCTACTCCCAAAGATTTTTTTTTCCCCAAAAAGCTGCTAGTTCTCCAGCATATTTAGGTCACTCATCAGTCTCTTGTCTCTTAATTTGCATTGCAAAAGGCAAAATTTCTCTTTAGCAATAAAATATCCCTTTCTGGATGATATGGAAGGGAGAGAGTCTGAGCATTTGGTCAGAAAAACTCTCCCCATGAAGTAGCAGCAGGCAGAAAGCTGGGCACACGTGTGGGTAAACATGGTCGTTTAACATTACCTATTTCTGTCACTTATTGTTGACAGATCTCAGCCCTGAAATTTAAAAGTCTTTTTAAACTCTCTTTTTGATCAGATTCCCAGAGGACATCTGTTGGGATCTGCGCAGCAGCACACAAGGGTGCCCTCATTTGCCTCTCTCTGTCATGTCCCTGGACTCTTGGAAGCCATTTTTTGCGACAGGATCACACAGGCCCTGGTCACAGACGATTAGATCCAAACTTAAACTGGACTAGTAGGAATCTGCTTCCAGAGCGTTTTTGAAATAGGACTATCTTGCCAGCTAGATCTATAACTTATAAGCTCAAAATCTGCTTGCCCTGGCAGATGTTAAGAGGAACCACTCATGACGCTCCCAGTAAGGACACCTCCATCTGGCCTCCATTTCTCTACTAGAAAGGGTGAAACGGGAGCCCCTTCATCCTTGGGGTGTGTGATATTGTGGTCTATAATATGAAATATGTATTTGGTCTTCGTCCTCATTTCTGGCACCGAGGTCCTAAAACCCTTGGAATTTCCTAAGTGATAAGAGAAATAAAGGTGTCTTGATATTTATAACAAACCCCTTTCAATTACAGCTGAGCTTATGTCCATGAAGTGACTTTTCAAAAGTATCTAAAGATGGGGGCTGGTAGCCAGGAAAACCAGCCATGTGACTGGAGGGTTGGAAGTTTCAGTCACCGCCCACCCCCACCTCTGGGTGGAGGTTGAATCATGGCCAATAGCCAATGACCTAATCAATTGTGCCTATGTGACGTGCCTCCATAAAAATTCAAAAGGACAGGGTTTGGAGAGCTTCCGGGTTGGTGAACACATGGAGACTTGCAGAGGGCATGGAACCTTTGTGCCCTTTTACCACACCCTGCTCTGTGCAGCTCTTCCATCTGGCTGTTCCAGTAATCTAGTAAGTAAACTATTTCTCTGAGTTCTGTGAGCTGCTCTAGCAAATTTATCACACCCAAAGAGAGGGGTCCTCAGAACCTCCAATCTATAGCTGGGTTGGTCGGGAGCACAGGTGACAACCTGCACTTGAGATTGGCATCTGAAGCAGGGGGAGGGCAGTCTTTTAGCTCTGAACCTGTGGGACCTGATGGTGTCCCCAGGTGGATAGCCTCAGGACTGAGTCATCCTGCTGGTGTCAGAGAATTGCTTGCTGGTGTGGGGAAAAGCCCACACACTGGAGTGGGTGCAGAACCGTAGGGTGAGATGGCCCTTCTGCGAGTTTGGAGCCCCATTTGCAGAATTTAAGGGGGAAGCCAGGCACTCAGTGCAAGCCCACGCTTCTCTAGAGTCCATATCCCTATTAGCAGGGGTCAAGTGGAAGCCCTAATTATCTGGGTTCTCCTTTAAGAAACTTACCTTTCTAAAAACCCACCCCTTTGATGGGTCCATCAAGAAAATCTCACCATGGCCCGTATTTCTTTTTACATCAACCACGGGCAGAAGCTCCCATGGCTCTGCCCCTCCCACTTCTGACTTCATCTTCCACCTGCTCTTCTTCCATGGCCCTGGACCTCGTGGTTAGTCATCAGTACAAATCCATGGTCCCCAACCCACTTCCTGAACATTTCCTTAATCTTGTCCTCACACCTGGTTGGGCCCCCAGGACATGTTTTCTTCCATCCTTCTCATGCCCCTGATCTGGGAGGGAGAACAGATGTCCTCACTGGCCCTCTCTCTTTCCTAGAAATCTCCAGTGCTGAATTTCCCCCACAGGTTCTACTGGCCACTCCTTGCTGTGAATGCCACTCTCCTCATTTCTTGAAGACCTCCACTCTCCAGAGCCATGCCTGTCATTCTCCCTGATGACTTCAAAATCCCAATGACCTGGGCTTCCAGGAACCCCACCTCTTCTTCACTCATAAAATGCCTTTTTTCAAAGTCTTAGTTTCCTGGTGTCAGTAAAAGAGATATCATAATGACACCCTCCTAGGGTTGTTGTAAGAATCGGCAACTGATGTTGAAGAAACACGCTGCATAAAGGCTACCTGAGCTAGAACCTGATTGGCATAGAGTACTCACCCTGACGGTCCCTGTTTAGCTTGGAAACTGTGCCTCCGGTGCGATCATCTGCAGAAGCCTTACACATATAAAGGTGGAGCTGCTTTTGTGGAAATGGGGGAGGGTGGGGAGAATGGGGGGTTCTGCGGAGCACAAACGGCTCAGCCTGGAGGCTCCAGCACGAAATTTCTAGAATTCCACCCAGAACAATTTGAAAACCATTTTATCCTGATCTTTTCTATGTATGACCTACACACCAATTGATATCATTTACCTAAAAACATAATGTTAGTGCTTCAAAAACATTTTTTCACAAGAGGAAGGCTTACCATCTATTCCTTGGTTGTCATTGATATTAAGTAAAAGCTGGTCATAGGATAGATTTTTGGTATTTTTGTAAAACTTTTATAGATTGTAATATACTTAATTTTTCCTCCTGTAGACTTGGAGCAATCAGTCTTAGAGATTAGTGCTTGGAAAATGTTTGTGTCTTTTGAAGGATTATACTTCCTTTCATTGGCTGATCATTATACAATATATTATGCTTTGTTTTTATGCCTTGCCTGGCAAAATTTATTCTAGGTGTTCGTAGCCTTTTTTGTCCTGGTACAAGTATGTTAATATCTCCTTTCTTGGATCATGATGTTTTATCCTGATAATTTTAATGGCATATGTTTTATTCATTTTTTTTCATTTATGATATGAGTAGATTTTATTATTTTATTTTTGTTTTTTATTGAAGTATAGTTGATTTACAATGTTTCAGGTATACAGTAAATTGATTCAGTTATACCTATATGTATATCTATCTAACTATATCTGTATCTTTTTCAGTTTCTTTTCCATTATAGCTTATTACAAGATATTGAATATAGTCCCTGTGTTATACAGTAGGACCTTGCTGTAAAGGCACATATTTGACTGTGAACACTTTCAAATCCTTTTGGCGTTAGAAAGCATGTGGATTAAAATTAACATGCTCTAAATAATAATGTGTAACTAACTGTAGAGCAGCCATAACTCAATTTTGTTACATATTTGCATTTTTAACTATTTACAAATATTTAAACTTCCAGCAGGTGAAAATATTGGTTAAATTCTCCCTTTGCAGCCTTTGAGGGGAGGCATTCATTGAGTCAATGGTACATCCTTAGGAATTACAGAAAGTTTGATGTTCTTGTCCGAAGTAGCCACACCTGCTCTGTCAACAAAGAGGTCCTTTGCAGAGAGAAGAGACTGTGAGCAGATGAGATGTGTTCTGTTCACTTCGGAGTGACAGGTATTAAGTTATCTTACTTTAGAATATTTGGAGAACAGGTTCTAGTTTTGTAATGTCTAATGTTCATTTTGAGGCAAAGAGTAAATGTTAACTTCTAGGACGAAGTGCCAGTAAACAGCACCCGATGTATGTTGCTTTATGATTAGATCCCTTGCAGACTGTGCTTCTTAGAGCTGACAGTTTACTGCTAACATATGGTACATTGTAACGTAATGAGTAGTGTTCTAGAATACTTTCATATGAATCCATCTTTTGATAGAATTATTTAAAATGATACATTTAGAAGATGAGATTACATAGCAAATAGCATTCATTTAGTCCCAGATTGTCGTGTAACCACCACTCTAAGAATATTTCCCTCATAAAAAACATTCGTAGCAAAACAGAAAAGTACAGAGTTTCAAAAAAGATTGGCACTGAGTTTTGAATTTTAAGTACGAAAGAAAAAAAGAAGAAAAAAGAAATTTAACAAATAGGGATAAGCATCTAGGAGAAAATGTCAACATCCGAGAACAGATTAAACTATAAAAAACTGACACTAGTTATGGATTGTAATGAAGCAACCTAGGACGGCATGATAAGAATAATGAACTTAACCCTTCCATAAATAAAATAAAGAAAAAATATTTTGCTTTAAGTGGAAGGCAGGGGAGAAAACTTGACCTTTTGTATTAAATGTCTCTGGCGCATTTCCAAAAAAGACTGCATGTAAGAAAATCACTACAAAGAGGCCTGTGTTTAAATATCACGGTTGTGAGAAATGTTGACAGACACCAGGCCCTCAGGCTGTCACCCCCCAGCTGGAGAAGACGAAGCAGGACCCAAAGAAAGAGGGACAGGTCCGTTCGAATGCACTATTTTCTGGCTTTTGTCACTATGTCACATCTTGTATTTCTTTTAAAATTTGCTTTTATATGTTATACAAAGCTCTCCCGGATCTGGGGCGTGTGACAAGCAGTCTTGAAAATAAAAAATAAAAACAAAGACAGTGGTGAAAACTTTAAATGTATGTGAAGAGGACAAGGGAGCCGGATACCTCAGCCTCTCACCAGCTTCCCTATTCTGCTTCAGGTCTGCCTGAAGTCTGGCCTGGATTTGGGCGGGTTATTTCTATCTCAATATTTCCACCACCATCAACTGGTAAAAGGGTGAGAAAAAAATAGATCAGAGATTGCAAAAAAAGAAAAAAGAATTGCAGCGTAAAAACTGTGTTTTGCCATTTTGCCAAGTGTTTTTTTCCAAATATTCTAAGGAAGCTTGCCTGATCCAGAGCCGCGACACTTTGTTACTGAACACTGAGGGTAGAAGTGTCTGCTCTGGTAAGGATGCCAAACACCCCTGAAAAACTTGTCAGATTTGATCATTCCAATGCTCATTCTCTAGCACAGAGAGCTGTGTACACAGTAGGTGCTTAATACAAACCTGGCTGAACCTCACTCGCTCTCGCCTACGACCGACCAAAGGGCCTCTGGTACACAAACCACTGGCGGTGACAGTAGCCGTCAGGACTATGTTGACCACAAGGGACAGAACTCAGCTCTCACTGACCTGTTTTCATCATCTCCTGTTTCTGAAAACTTTAGATAACCTGCAGCTGGAGGCCAGATCCAGGTTGTCAAATGATGTCATCAGCAATCTCTCTCTCTCTTTTTTTTTTTTTTTTGCATCTTCTGGCTCTGCTTTCCCATTTCCCTCTTTATCAGACAGGTTTCCCCTGTGCACTGGCTGAGATGGGATCAGCACATCCAGGGTTACATCCTAGCTGTTCAGTAAGCCCAGCAGAAAGAGATCTTCTTTGCAAAACATTCCAGTCAAGTGCTCAGGTTCACACTCATTAGATAGATTTGTGTCCTGTGCCCATTTTACACCAATCTTCATAGCCAGAGGGTGGGAGAGCTGATCACCAGACTCATGTCATACATAGGGTGGGGCTTGGAGGGGGCGGAGGAGGATGGAGGTGTTAGGTAGTCAGACTCCCGCAAACCACAGGTGGAGAGAGAATGGTGGACCAGTGGAAAATGGCTGCTACAATAACCCCAAATTACCATCCACCATACCACTCACGCTCTTTGCTGTTAAGATGTCTCTGGACTTTAAAGGAAAAGAACCATATTTGAGTTGTTTGACTGGTTAAGAATTCTCAGATATTTTTCCATACTTCTGATCTTCACACCTTTCAACGCTACTCCATTGTACAAATATCTGATTTACAAGCTTCTCTGAATTACACATACAAAAATTGGTCCTGTTTGCATAACTGCTGTCAATTAAGGATTCGTCTCTACTCTTCATGTATTTGAAATCTTTGTAAAGAGGAGGTAGCAAGCCATACCACTGTGTTTAACCAGATTAACTGTTCTATAGAATTAATGTAATCTAGTTACTATTCTCTTCACATATTGATAGATTCCTTTAGCACATCTCAGCTGAGTGGAGACTGAGGCTGTAACAGCCTCTGGGTCCACTGAGGAGAGGACAACCACACAATAAGTTGAACCGTGTAAGTTTTGGGTTTTTTAAAAATTTTATTTATTTGTTTTTGGCTGCATCGGGTCTTCGTAGCTGCCCACGGGCTTTCTCTAGTTGCGGCGAGCGGGGGCTACTCTTCGCTGCGGTGCGCGGGCTTCTCTTGTGGTGGAGCGTAAGCTCTAGGTGCGCGGGCTTCCGTAGTTGTGGCACACGGGCTCAGTAGTTGTGGCTCGTGGGCTCTAGAGCGCAGGCTCAGTAGTTGTGGCGCACGGGCTTAGCTGCCCTGCGGCATGTGGTATCTTCCCGGACCAGGGCTCGAACCCGTGTCCCCTGCATTGGCAGGCGGATTCTTAACCACTGCGCCACCAGGGAAGCCCAAACCGTGTAAGTTTAACACAAAGAATTATTAATTACACCAGGGGATTAGAACGTGAGGGATGGGGTACTAAGAATTGGAAAAAACTCTGAAGAATACAGGAGTAGCAGCATAAGGACCGGTCAGGGTCCCTGGGGCTGGGATGAAGTGCCCCAAGAGGAGACCCCAGGCTCAGACACAGACCCTGTTGGAATTGCTCACTGCCCTGGCTCGTGCGTAGCACGGATGTCCCAGTGGGGTCCCACGGGCAGGATTTGCTGGCTAGCCACCCTCCAGAGAGCCAGGGAGAGCTGTTCACGGGGAAGCATCTCAGAGGAGGACGTCCACCCAGAACCCCACGCGGGGCCATCCAGGAGGCAGCTGGCTGCTGGGTGCCACGCACCACCATCAGCAGGAGCTGAACCCTGATGAGTCAGGCGCTCTGCTACAAAAGCACCGAGTGTGTGTGTGTGTGTGTGTGTGTGTGTGTGTGTGTGTGTGTGTGTGTATGCACCATAGGGGTGGGGCTGGAGGAAGCTGCTGCCCGCTGAGTGCGCTGACCCCCAGGCACTGCCCGGGCTGGACGCCGCATGAGCCTGGGATCCGAGAAGCCCCGAACCAGCAGGACCCTGCTGGGTGAGCACCCTGCAACCAGGAAGCAAAACTCTTTTCCTCCTGCAACGTCTCCCTGGCACCTTCTACTCACAAAGCTTCAGGCTCAAGTGGCAGAGGAAGAATATTTCAAAGGCCCAGGTTTACTTTCACAGAGCAGGAAAACAAGCGGAATCTGAAGGTGAGAGATGAGAAATAGATCACCAGCACAGGCTTGGTGTTATAATACAAATCGAAAGCATGCATGTCTTTCATGGTCTTTATTTTTCCAAGTTCTTTTTCCTTTCTTGTGGGAGAGTGACAATAAGCATCTAATTCTCTTCCTCAGGCAGTGCATTAAAGATTCCAAACATCACTTTACCAGCTGTGGAGGAAGAAGCAGTAAGAAGCAGCATGGGTGGGTTTTGGAAGCAGGGATCAAGTTTCAGAAAGTTTTAATTTTATAGTAGTTTTTAGAGTAGGTTTCTCAACAACCCAAGGGAAGTTCCTCGTACTTTACCATTGGAATTTGATCCTCAAAAGGCTTTAATAACCTTTACCACATATTTATCTCAGCACATGGTGAGGGTTTATTATTTAAGTTTGGGAACACAAAAACAATGGCTCCTAAAGTTGTAAAATTTCTTTTCAGGTATACCATGACTCAAGCACACAACTTGATGAATTTTCACTGAACCCACTTGTGTAACTGGTGCTCTGGGTTTCATAAACAGTTAAGGTGCCAGAAACTCCTTTGAGAATCTGAAGAGAGCTTAGGTTTCTTCTTCTCAAATACACACAAACACAAAAAGTTTAGCTTGAAATGTCTAAGTTTTCACAGAATCCTAGGTAACAACTCTTGCGCTAGATAAACACAAAATGGGCTTTCCCTCCCTATACAAATACAACAATCTACTCATTATGCTTTAGTTTATTAGTCCAAAGAACAGGAAAATAATAAAGCACTAATCCCATGGATTTTTAGAATCAATAAATAATTTATGTGTTTTACATTTTGGTTGGCAATGTATATTAAATAATAAATTGGTACGAATTGTATTGCCTTGGTTAAAAATAGTATTTTGTTGCTGTTTTTAATAATAAATATATCAATGGATTTTTAGATGAACACAAACTTTTCTTGGAAGATAATTGAGGAAATACCTTATGTTTTCTGTACTGGATTTTGCGTCTTTTCCAATTTCACTTTAAACAACAATTTATGAATCATTATGTTCTTTGGAAGAGGCTAATCACAGGCAGAAATGGTAGCATTTACTACATTTGTAGTCTAAAGTATTCAAATATTTAGACCCAAAAAGAAGATGCAGTATATATATACAATGGAATATTACTCAGCCATAAAAAGGAATCAAATTGGGTCATTTGTAGAGATGTGGATGGACCTAGAGTCTGTCATACAGAGTGAAGTAAGCCAGAAGGAGAAAAAACAAATATTGTATATTAACGCATATATGTGGAATCTAGAATAATGGTACAGATGAACCTACTTGCAGGGCAGGAAAAGAGACATAGATGTAGAGAATGGACATATGGACACAGGGGGAAAGGGAAGGGTGGGATGAATTGGGACATCCGGATTGACATATATACACTACCAGGTGTAAAATATCTAGCTAGTGGGAACCTGCTATAAAGCACAGGGGGATCAGCTCGGTGCTCTGTGATGACCTAGAGGGGTGGGATGGGGGGTGGGAGGGAGGGAGGTCCAAGAGGGAGGGGATGTATGTGTACATATAGCTGATTCACTTCATTGTACAGCAGAAACTAACACAACATTGTAAAGCAATTATACCCCAATTAAACAAACAAACAAACACCCCCCCCCCCAAAAAAAGCACAGTTCATTAATCATAAACACAGATGCTATTAACTGGAAATTATTACTTTGGCCACTAGATGGCGCTAGTATTATTTCAGAAAATGGAATTGATCCTGGCATTTTCACATTTTCTCACTCTCTCAACCTAGGAGTTTTATATTTGCTTCCAAAATTGGTCAGGGATTCCAGAATTACTATCATTAATTAACTATATTCTTGTTAACAAAAAAGCTGTTTCCATTATTTCATATAAACAAACACCTAAATTTCTTATGTGAAAAATGAAGGGATTGTTCTAGACCTCTTCCAAATTTAGAAATACCTAACGTGTTCTAGAATGTTTTAAGAGTACCATTCAAATTCCACTTGCTACTTGGGAGGCATACTTTGATATTTCATTATTTTTTTATATTCATAATTGTGGCAGTTGACACTGACATTATAGATGAGAATTTAAAGCCTGCATTAGGGAAGAAGATAGAAACGGAAGAGAGACACAAAAGCCCTTAATGGTATCTATTACAAAAGTCTACTGAATGTCTAAACATGTACCATTTCAAAATGCTGACTGAGTTCGTCGAAGAGAATACAAGTTATACGTTATATATACATCGAGTTCTGCTGTACCCTTCTTTTCCTTCCCACCTTTTGTATTTAACAAATATCTGTATTTCAAGAAGTTGATATATATATAGAAGTTCCTATAGTTTCAGCTTCACTATTTTCTATTCACAGACTCTGGACAAATCAGCATTAGAGCCATATCTGCCCCTGAAGTTGCTGGGGAAGGGAAAATCGGAGCGGAGAGAAGAAGAGATACACCCAGAGCAGCACCAAAGGGTTCATCCAAAATGAGGCCAACACACCACTGTGGGAATATTGTGTGCGCTGCTGGCCAGGAGGTGACAGGGCTCAGCAACCGTTCAAACCCAGTAACTCGGGGGAAAGGCATTCACACAATTAGCCTGAGTGTGCAGTGTGAGAATGGATTTGACGGCACGTGAAACGCGAAGACGTGAGGCTGTAATTGATTTCACTGATAAGGGCCCAGGAGGGAAGCTGCAGATGGACAGTAGGATAGGATAGGTTGAGTGTGGACAGTCTATACACTTAATGGGCATAGTTTGGAAACAGCATGTGGTCTCCAGACTACTGTAAATTACAGTTTAAAACTAAGGAACGGTGGCAGCTGCTAGGAGGGTGTCTAAATTTAATTGTGTGATGATTAGGCTAATGGAATATAAAATCTGTTTAGGGGCACATTCTCTAGATGTAAAATGAGGGTACAAGCAAGGATGGAAAGGAATAAGGAAGCAGAGCTCGTAGCTAACAATCCAGACTCTGGGAAAGCCGTGAGTTCTAATCCCTGCCCTGCGAGTTCCAAGCGGGGTTAATTCAATGCTGTTTGTGTTTTCTCATCTGGAAAATGGAATAAAAGTGATGCTCTTGCAGGTGGTTGTAGTTGGGATTAATTGAGATGACGTGGAACTACCATAAGCAATTAGTGATATACCCTCCAAAAGCTAATGACAATAATAAGGGATAATATTAACCTCTCCAGGTTGTTTGTTTGTTCTAGGAGACACTTGGATGGCATCTCAGAGAAGGAGACAGGTTTATCCTAGTTACTTAGGCAAGAAAATAACAAATGACTAAGATTTGCCAAAGAACTAAGTGCCTCTTGATATGGCGGGAAAAAGTATTCCATTCGGGGAATGAAGTCCCCTGGGGGAATACTCAGAGGGGAAGAGCTGCTGCCTCTCAGAATGTACATTTACTAAGTGGTACACCCATGGATCCACCTTCCTGTTCCCGTTCATGAGCTGAAATGTCACTTGAGGAACTGGGAGGGGTGGACAAGGGACCTCCTCCTGAACCCCTCTGAAGCCTCGTGACTTGGGGAGGGGTCTGATTCTTAAGAGAGCATGTCACTGAGAAGGGAATTTTATTTACAGAAGAAAAAGATATACACAAATGTAATGATCTGCCAGAAATATAATTCTGCTGAAAGCAAAATGTCTGAAAAGCCTTGACTTTTCCATGAGGATATCTCATTGCTCAACGGGTAGAAGAAACAAAAGGATGAGTGGAAACTTCAGACTTAATTTTGAAGAGATGATGTGCTATGCATAGCAAGCAATTAGATGGCAAGGGACGACGGTCTTGGCATGGTGGGACCTCAGCAACTCCAGTCATGGAGAGCATGTGGGCCAGACCCAGGCAGAAGCCCCCATACTACTCAGGGTGTTAAGAATCTGGAGTGTGTCAGTGTGGTTTGAAGTTGGTCTTTAAGAAATGTAAGGGAGCAAAAATTTATGGGTCTTACTGGGAAAACTAAAGTAAACTTATGTCCTTAAAGAAGAATACCATATGATCCAGGAATCCCACTCCTGGGCATATATCCGGAGAAAACTCTAATTCCAAAAGATACATGCACCCCTATGCTCATAGCAGCACTATTTACAATAGCCAAGACATGGAAACAACCTTAATGTCCATTGACAGATGAATGGATAAAGAAGATGTGATATATGTACACAATGGAATACTACACACCCATAAAAGAGAATGAAATAATGCCATTTGGAGCAACGTGGATGGACCTAGAGATTATCATACTAAGTGAAGTAAGTTAGACAGAGAAAGACAAATATCATATGATATAGCTTATATGTGGAATCTGAAAAAATGATACAAATGAACTTGTCCACAAAACAGAAATAGACCCACAGATAGAAAACAAGCGTATGGTTACCACAGGGGTAGGGGGTAGGGGGATGTTAGGAGTTTGGTGTTAACATATACACACTACTATATATAAAATAGATAACCAACAAGGACCTACTGTATAGCACAGGGAACTCTACTCAATATTTTGTAATAACCTACAACGGAAAAGAATCTGAGAAAATTAGATATATATGTAACTGAATCACTGTACTGCACACCTGAAACTAACACGACATTGTAAATCATCTATACTTCAATAAAAAACTGCAAGAAAAATATAAATAGAAAAAAAATGAATATCTTCTCCAGCTCCATATGAGTGGCTGAAAGGAGCAGCAGTGCACGTGTACATGGCTGACACTCTAAGTCTACACACTCCCACGCATAGATGTGGTCTCGTGCACTTGTCTCCACAGAGGAACACCGGGCTCCCAGGGGAGCAGCTGATCTGATATCATGGTCAAAGGAGAATCCAGGATGAGCAAAATCCATCTTATTGCGGCTAGAAAGCAGGGGATGTTTTCAAGGATGTTGGGGGTAGTGCTAAAGAATCTAGGGGCAATATAAGGAGACCCCTTTTGGTCAGGTTGTGATAATTTGATCAGAATTAATGGAAATGAGTGTTTTTTTGAAAGTCCTAGAAAATTCCAGAAAAGTTAATACAAAGGGCACAGTAACTTTAATAGAAAAGAAAGAAAAATGTGATGGTATATATTTATTTTATTGATTTTCATAAGGAGAGGACATAAGGATTTTCATAAGGAGAGGACTATGTAAGTTTTGTTATTAAATTTATATTTAGCTTACTATTAAATTTATATTTAGAAAGTATAGACATGCACTTTTTTTCTTGGCAAATGTTGCTACCCAGTAAGACTTTCTGGCGCTGGGGAGTACACTGAACAACCAAGTAGAGAGTTTTCCTACATATCACAAGGAGTGTGTCACAAAACAACCAGGTAGAAAAGAATAAACATTGAGGGTACTAAGATAATGAATTAACTAGCTGGTAAGACATGAAAGAATCACTAAGAAGGCAAACCCTATGGCTTGTATTCGAGGAGATGAAAACTCAGTGGTACCTCTGTTATGATATAACAAAGCATAAGTGAGGTTCTCCTAACACCAGATCTTAAAGGACTAGATCTATCTACTCCGCATGACAAGAGTTGTGACAGGACGGGCTGCACCAGCCATGCAAGAGTTAAAAAAATACATAAGGGAGTGAGATGCCAGGTTTCAAAAACCTAGGTGAAAGCATGCATTTAAAGGTCTTAGTGTCTGAAAAAAAGGAGGGTAAAAAGCCAAACAAACAAACAGCTCAGACAAATGACTACCAGTTCACATGTAACTTATTTGGAGAGAAGCAACTAGATTCTTCACTCCCGCCAAAATTCTACTTCTTGGTCACCCAAATCCTAGAATCTCAACTAATCTGAGACATTAATTGTGAGAGGGAAGAAGCAGGTTAAGTATAACAAAAGAAGGTATATAAACAATAATGAGAAAAAATAATGAAGACATACAGACAAAAAAATAAACCCTGGGTCTTAATTTTTACAAAATACCTGTAAGTGCATTATTCTCATTGTAATTGTACACATTTTGTTGTTTATGGAGTTATTTAAATATTTAATTGGAGTTAGTTAATATTTAAAAATATTCAGGACTTCCCTGGTGGCGCAATTGTTGAGAATCCGTCTGCCAATGCAGGGGACGCACGTTTGAGCCCTGGTCTGGGAAGATCCCACATGCCACGGAGCAACTAAGCCCATGCGCCACAACTACTGAGCCCGCGTGCCACAACTACTGAAGTTCGTGCACCTAGAGCCCGTGCTCCGCAACAAGAGAAGTCACCGCAATGAGAAGCCCGCGCACCACAATGAAGAGTAGCCGCCGCTTGCTGCAACTAGAGAAGCCCCGCGTGCAACAACGAAGACCCAACGCAGCCAATAAATAAATAAATTTATTTAAAAAAAGAATTAGTCATAGTAAATTTACAATTATTGTTTAAATCATTTAAGCGATTTTATTTCAGACTTTAATCAATGTTTAACTGTTTAAGAAATTTTAATTTTCATAGTTTTGGTAATTAGTTGTAAATTTAATGTGTTGAACATTAAATAAAATAAAAATGACGATGCTATTCCTTTCAGAGCACAGAAAAATCTTTCTAGATATTAACTAATTTAATCATTAAGTTAATAAAATCAGTACTTTAGATCACTGATTTAATTCCAACACCAGGGAGCAGGATCTATGCTTGTTTGAAGTGGGGCTGGCTCTCATCAGTGGCTGGCGGGGCGTCCCCAGCAAAGCCTCAGATCTGGGGTGGTACCAGGCGGTGGCCTCACGGACAGAGGTGCTCTGCCCACTGTTGGTCCAGGTGGGTGAGAAACGGTATAGGAGGCAGCTTCCTTTCTTGAAGAAAGATAATTTCACACTCTTCCTGAAGATGTGCAACAGAGAGGGGAGGCTGGCTGCCCTTCCACATGTTCATTTATCTCTGGCCTGGGGTTGAGGTGCGGGTCAGCGCTCAGTGAGGGCTGCAGGGTGCGTCTGCAGATGGGACTTCACAGCACGTCCCTGAAGCTGCCTGAGTGGCTTCTCAGTTCACATTCTAAGTTTAATGCTTGATCTGTCATCCCACAGGCACAGCATCATTGCTCACTTTTCTGCCTTGGATTGCAGAGATTTTTCCGCAATTTGAATCGCGTAGCAAGGAAATGCCTCCTGTTTCTTCTCTATTTCAACACCTTATTTTCATGGGAAAACCTTTCACTTTTCTTTCCTGAACCCTCTGAGAAAGCAGACAAATGACTTTTCTTGTTCCTCATCTCCTCAGCCCCCAAGTTTGCCCCTTAGAACTAGTCTTGGAGGTTTAATAGTTATTTTCCAATAAAAGGGCTGTGTGGGCAAATAATATTGGAAACTACGAGATGAAACATGATTAAAAATATTTTCTTTACTATAAGACTTTGTTTGGCCAAGGAGCCATTTTGGGGGTGACTGCCTGCAAGCCCAGGGCTCTGCAGTATATATTTTGGGAACTGTGGCTACTTTCGGTGTCTTTCCTACTCCTATTGCTGAGAGGTCTGGTTGAAGACGAAGAGTAGATCAGTAAACAAATAAACAAACAAACTTAAAAGTAAACAAGAGCCATCATTCGTGTGATGGTAAAAATATAGTCAAAACAAAGCCAGACAAAATGAAACAACCTCCTCTCCTTTCCATTAAACAAGCAAATAAATGGAAACAACAGCATGGACCAAAGCAATAGAGGGACCTGTCTTCACAGGTGTATTTCTGCTGATGGACTACATGCAGGCACCAGCGCTGGACCTCCAGGATGTCAGGGTCCTGCCCGTCCAGCTAAACTAACTGTGCTGTGAAGGGTTGTGTTGAGGCTGGGACATTACACAATGTAAACGTCTAATACGGTGCCTGTTACATGGGAAGGGTCCAACAAACAGTAATGTTCTTTGATGTTGATATAACCATAATCCAGAATGTTCCTTTTTGATGCAATAAAAATGGAAAAAAATGAATATTCTCAGATTTTCAGACTGTAGGGCACCATCGGTGTCTCTAAATCTAACTTACTGGAATTAAAGTAACAAAGTTGCTGAACTCCCCCAGATCTCTAGGTAACTCCCAATCCTAGATGTTTATTGTGATTCGATTCAAGAAAAACACTTGGTAAAGTCAGGATACACCCAGGAGAGACCGTCCACTCAAAGGCCTTCAGAAATGGCAGACTTCGGGGGATAATTTACGTACCAGTGTGGACCCCCCTGGCTCAACCCTCAGACCACTAGGGATTCATTGATCTCTCAGAGTGGTACTGGCAAGACAGGGGCTCTGAAAGACTCAAGCATACACCTGGAATAACAGTGCATTTATAGTGAAAACCCTAACTGCCAAGTGGACAAGATGACTAGATTCTTGCTTTTTGAGGCTGAGGCAGGCTTCCTTGGAAGTAAACATGATAGGAGGCTAAATCATGTTCTGAAGTTGATATGATGAGTGGAGACTCATAAAAGGGACGTGCCTTATAACGACCACAGGGTTTGGTTCCTGCCATGAACAAGATGCTTTGCAAACAGTATCTCACAACCTCATTACTACCACCCAGACCCTGCCACCATCATTTCTTAAATTGTTCCAGCTGACCTTACGGTGGCCTACGGTGATCTCCCTTTGACTTTATCTCTTTTTGCTTTCCTTTGTGTTCACTTAACTCCTGCCAACCTGGCCTCCTTGAAATTCCTCAAATGTGCCAAGAATGCTCCTATCTTTGGACAGTTGCTCTGCATGGAATGTTTCCCCCAGATATCCACTGGCAAACTCCCTTACCACCTTCCCTTCACCACTCAAATACCACTTCTCCATGAGGACTCCTCGACCGTTCAAATTCAAATCACACCATACCCTTCCTCCTGGGCCCTCCTGACTCCTCATACCTTGTTTTAGGTTTTCCTTTTTATTTGGTTTCTAACATACTATATGATTTACTTATTTATTAGGTTTAATGCTTATAGTCTAAGATATTGGGCAGGGATCTTTTCTTTTTAAAGATTTTTTTTTGATGTGGACCATTTTTTTTAAGTCTTTATTGAATTTGTTATACTATTGCTTCTGTTTTTTTTTTTTTACCATGCATAAGAAGGATACATTAATAAAAATGGTAAATACTAGCATACACATGGGAAAAAAGTAGTTATTTTGAAAGTGGAAAAGGTAGTACTTAAAGAGACTTTTCATAATTTGTTTTTCTAGAGATTACCAAAGAAACCAAAATGTTCTTAGAAAACACATGAAATAAAACAGGTTAGAATATTCTCAGAGGACTTTAAAATGTGAGGTAATTGATAACCCTGCAGTAATCACACACTGCTCCCAACGTAGACATTTTAAATATGAGCTTTATTTTAAATTTAAAGAAACACTGAAAATAAACACTTTTTACAAATTATATCAAACACTTAAAACATAATCTAGGAATGTTAAACAATAATTCTTAATTCAAAGTAATGACATTCATAGAATACATCTTGGTGCTAGCCAATATGGAGTTTACTGAAATCTAGTATTTTATATAAGCTTAACCATTAATCCTTCCTAAAATTCAATGATTATGATTCAACTGTATAAGGTTAAGCTAATCTTCTATGCAATACTCTCATAGAACTTTTTCAAATACAAACAATTTATACCAGCAAGGAAATTATTAAAACATATATAAATTGTGCTGAGGGACTTGATTAAAAGGTTGTCTATATAGAGAGGTGCATCTCACCTTAGAAAGCACACACACACACACACACACACACACAAACACTTAATCGAATATAAGATGCCAGGATAGTCTCTTAGTTATGTTACACAGCAAACTGCACTTTTATAAATGTCATTCTATTATATATGAACTGAAAAACATATATTTTTTAAAAAGCCCTTAACATGGGGGAAATGGAATATGCTGCATTAAATGCAGAAAAACAGAGTTTTACGAACTGCCTGTCTCCAGCTGGCTCCCAGGCACCACTGAAAACTGTCACCCTCAGAGAGACAAGAGGGTCTTGTTAATGATTTCCATGGCCTCCAGAAGCTCATCCTCTTTGATCACAAGCAGAGGTGCAAACCTGATGATATCACCGTGGGTTGGCTTGGCCAGAAGTCCATTATCTTGAAGTCGAAGACACACCTTCCAAGCATCATAATCTTTGGTTTCTCTAATCACAATAGCATTTAATACTATTTAAATGTATTTAAATAGTAAATTTCCTCTTACAGCCATTACAATATTAGAAGGTAGTTTCATGAGTTCATTTCTCAAGATGATACCCATATTCTCTGCATTTTCAGCAAGGTTTGCTTCTTCCAAAACCTCCAGGGCCGTAGGATTGCCACCCTACGTTGAACCGTGTTCCCCTGGTTTAATGGTCGGCATTATTTCCATCACACAACACTGCGGATACAGGGTATAAACCACCAGAAAGTGCCTTTCCTAGAAGGACCATATCAGGTCTGACATTTTCGTGATCAATAACCAGCCATCTACCCGTTCTGGCCAATCCTGTCTGTATTTCATCAGCAATAAACAGAACCTGGTGCTGGGTGCAGAGCTCTCACATGCCCACAAGGTAGCCTGGATCTGGAACAACAACGCCTGAATTGGTTCCACCATGAACGCGACAACATTTGGGTCCTGAAGTGCACGCTCAGGAGCAGGCAGATCATTACATGGAATGATTTCGAAACCTGGCATAAACGGTCCAAAACTGTCATAACTGGTTGGGTCTGTGGAACTGGAGATAGCAGACAATGTTCTACCCCAAAAGTTTCCAGCTGCAAAAACCATCTTTGCTTTGTATTTCGGGATCCCCTTTACGGTATATCCCCATCTACGAGCAAGTTTGCCAACGGTCTCTCCAGCCTCCACTCCTGTATTCATAGGAAGAACTTTGTGGTAGTTGAAAAGTTTAGCAACATACTCTTCGTATTCACCGAGCACGTTATTGTAGAAGGCCCCGGATGTTAAGGTCAATTTGTCCACCTGACTTTTCAAAGCATTCACAATCTTTGGATGACAATGCCCTTGGCTGTCAGCCCTGTAGGCACTCAGAAAGTCAAGATGTTTTCTGCCTTCTACATCCCAGATGCAAATACCTTTTCCTTTCTCCAGGGCTACAGGTAAAGCATGGTAGTTGTGGGCACCATATCTAGATTCCCGTTCAAAAATGTAATCAGAGGATGGAGGGCCTTGGACTGTTTTTTAGTTGCAACAGATGTAGCAGAAGCCACTGAAGAATGAACTCCACTAAGGACAGCAACAGTCTGCAAATGTGCTAGTTTGGAAAACATGATGTCCTTCAAGTAGGAATATCACCAACGAGCTAACCCTTTTTCCCACAGTTCAGATTAGAATACAGAGTTTTAACCCGAGATCCAGGGACGGTCTTCAGAGGGTCCAATAACTCCTGGTGGCACCTTGGAAGCCAGCCCAGGACACGCAGCGTCAACTGAGCAGCTGCCTGCTTCTGTTTTACGTTTTGTTTTTTTGGCCGTGAGGCATGTGGGATCCGACCAGGGATTGAACCCGTACCCCCTGCATTGGAAGGCGAAATCTTAACCATTGGACTGCCAGGGAAGTCCCTTGGGCAGGGACCTTTGTTTTTTTTTGTGGACACATCCTAACTGTCCAGAAAAAGTAGTGGGCACACTGGAAGTATCTGTAGGATGAATGGTTTATCTGACTGGAGCCCATGGTCCTTCCACTGTATGAGCGGCATCTCAACAACTGCGTATCTGTTCAGGGACACCCTTTCCTCAGAGACTCCTTAGATGAATAATGGTAATGTTCTCCTTTCTCCTTTTGCTTCCACAGCTGATCAGTTCCCTTCCGACATATTCTTTCTTTATACTGAGAAGACTCAATATCTAACAGACAATCCTGGCAGACCTGGAGCTAGTATCTTTACTGTGATTCTGTATGACTCTGTTTTCTGTTGAGAGTGATCTTAGGTCCCAGTTTTTGAGAAGGGGGGTACATTTCATGGCACCCTATAAACTACCAATATCCTAGTGCCCATAAACCCTTGAAATGTACCAAATTTTCAGTATCATATTCAAACTAAAGTTTCCTGACACCTAGAAGTAGAGCCCCAGTTACATGAACCAAATAAATATCCTCACTTTCTCTCTTTGTTCCCAACAAGCTGGTTTGATTTGAATTTTATTTCTCTTGCAGCTAAAAGAGTCCTGACTAATAAAACAGCTTTCCACAAGAGAATCACCCCTATATTCTGCACCTTAATTACACCTAGAATTGATGCATAAAATGACGACATCATGCTCGGGAATAATAAGGGAAAATCAATTCCGTTTAGGTTTCTTTTCCTCCTCTTCCTTCTTCCCTCTTTCCTTCCCTTCTTCCGTCTCCTCTACTCGTGTCTTTAGTTCAAGAGAATTTAAACTGGCCACATCCACTACACAGAAAGGCAGAAAAATGGACATTATGAGATGTTCAGTGTCAATGGTTATAACAACACATTTTCTGGTATTCCTCAGTTATAAAGAAAATTAAAGAAAGCAGTATTCCCGTCTCCCAAATGCCCTGCTACTTAGCTAACAGATTTTACTAGCAAATGAGAAGTCATTCCAAAAGATGTCTTTTAATGAAATAATGCCATTTGCAGCAACATGGATGGACCTAGAGACACTAAGTGAAGTAAGTCAGACAGGGAAAGACAAAAATCATATGATGTCAGTTATATGTTAAATCTAAAAAAAATAATATGAATGAAGTTATTTACAAAACAGAAACAGACTCACTGACATAGAAAACAAACTCATGGTTACCAAAGGGGAAGGAGGGTGGAGAGATAGATAAGGAATTTGGGATTAACAGATACACACTACTATATATAAAATAGATAACCAACAAAGACCTACTGTATAGCACAGGGAACTATATTCAATATCTTGAAATAACCTATCATGGAAAAGAATCTGAAAAAATTAAAAACAATTTTTTTAAAGATCTCTTTTTGCCGCTTTGCCTCCTGCTACTTGTGTTACCTGATCAAATTGCTTAACCTTTCAGAGACTTATTTTCCTGGTCTGGAAGTGAGAATTATGATATCAATCTGGAATCATCCCAAAGAGTCATAACGTACTAGGAAAATGTTCGTGAACTGCCTGGTCCAGAGCAGACACTCAATAAATGGTACCTATTTTTATATTCTCACTATCACTTTACTGCAGCCTAGTATTTTTAGAATCAAGAAGGAGAAGGAAGTAAAAAGGTGTCCTTATTCAGTCTTTAAGAATAGCTAAGGAAAATAGGACATTGCTAGGTAAGCAAGAAGTGTGTGTGTCTGTTTCATGCCTACATTAGCAATAATGTGAAATAGTTGCAAAATGAAGTTTCTTTTATGGTAGCCTCCATGTGCTCTATTCTTGTTTCATGATTTCCTATTCCTCCTGTTTTAGAGACTCTGTGTGAATGATCAAACCGGTGAGGTGTAGCAACAGAAGTGAAGAGTCCTGAGGGAGAGAATGCTCTTGACTCCCATGCAGACTCAGCAGCCTTTTCTGTCACAGAGCGAACCAAGCTTTACTTGGCCGGTCGCACGTTTGACTGCAGATTCTGGCCCTGAAGCTAGATTTTTACTGACAATGATAATGACACCTATTTCTGTTACATCAATGTCATTAAATAAATAAATAAATAAATATATATATATACACACATATATATAAATATATGTGTATATATATGTGCACATATATATAAATATATGTGTGTGTATATATATATATATATATGTATTGTCAATGGCCTAAAACTCTTAAGGATGCAAAGTATGCAGCCGGGAAGGGTGGGAAGATGCTGCAGGAAGATTAAGAAGAAAACAGGGCATGACTCTTTTATCAGCTTTTCTTAGGCAAAGCACTTTTGGGGTATTTTTTTTTCCTTCCAGTGACTGATTAAATGTTTATGCCCACGGCAATGGGGATCCTTAAAATAACCAAATATTGTAAAGTACAGTGTTTCCGATAACCATACAGCGTGGTCTTGAGTTAATTTTTTATTTTTCTCATAATAGGTGTCAGTACAAAAATAATGTCTTACATCACCGTGATGCTGCAGGCTTTAAAAGAAATGCTTTCATGAGCATTATCTCATCTTTACTATCCTAACAAAATAGTAATGGAGGTAGAGTCTGCATGCATGTCCCATTCTGCTTTGCAGCTGTACAGTTTGAGTCTTCATGTGTTTAAGTATTTTGACAAAAACTAGTAAGTGACTCATCTGGGAGATTTGGAGGCCTAAGTGCAGTGCCTTTTCGGCTACACCAGATATCAAAATTATTTTTTTCTTGGATGCTCATTTATTTTCTTGTTTGTTTTCAAACATCAGACTTGAATATCTTCATTGTGCTGAGAAAGTCTTATATCTTTGGTGAATGCAGGAGAACTCGTTTGTTTCCATTCAAGTGAAGGAGAAAATCAATTTACTTTCCTACCAAATCTGCCTACTGCAAGATGCCGATTTGCCTCATCGTCTTTTTTTTTTTTGTGGTAAGTGGGCCTCTCACTGTTGCGGCCTCTCCCACTGCGGAGCACAGGCTCCGGACACGCAGGCTCAGCGGCCATGGCTTACGGGCACAGCCGCTCCGCGACATGTGGGATCTTCCTGGACCGGGGCACGAACCCGCGTCCCCCTGCATCGGCAGGAGGACTCTCAACCACTGCGCCACCAGGGAAGCCCCCTCATCATCTTTTTATGAGAAGAGGGTGGTACCTGGGAAGTATCAATAGCTGGCTTATACACACTCACTCCATCCCCTTACCAACTAAAGCTCTCATTTAAATGATGCATAGTGGGGAGAGGGGCTGTGCAGAAAATCCAGCATGTTCTTGGGGCATGTGTTGCAGAGTAGCTGTCAGTCAGGAAATCTTAGGGAAGTTTTCCAGTCCTAAACTATTAAGGACTGATGAAGTGTCACGTATGCATTCTTTCTTTATCTGTCCTCTCTTCTTTTCTCTCCTAGCTGGGTAGTGATAAGCACGGGATGATAAGACACTGTGCTGAACTAAATTGTCTAGAAAACATGGTCTGGACTAAGGATGCGAGGTTGAACACAGGAGTGCTAACATTTGTCTTCTTTTTTTCATTTATTTTAAATTAAAGTACAGTTGATTTATGATGTTGTGTTAATCTCTGCTGTGCAGCAAAGCGACTCAGTTATATATATATATATATATATATATATATATATATATATATATACACACACACACACACTTTTTCATATTCTTTTCCATTATGGTTTTTCACAGGATATTGAATAGCATTCCCTGTGCTATACAGCAGGACCTTGTTGTTGGTGCCAACTATTACATATAGAAATAGGAGTGCTAGTATTCTTCTTAACCCAGGTTCTGCACATGATACATCCCCCTCCAAAATCACCCTGTCTCATCCTTTCTTCCCCATTCCTTTTTCCAGTAAAGAGCCTTCCATTTTGTTTGCTACCCATCTAATTTCTCTCTCTCCAGCCACAGAATATCATTAGCTGTTGCCCAACAGTAAAGTCAGCCTCTTATTCCCAGACAAATGGTCCACGGAGCCTACAGACTCACCTGGAACAGGTGATGGGCATTCTGCTCCATCTCGGCTCACCTGAGTGTGTTTGCTCCAGCCCTTCTTGTTCATGAAGAAATCACAAGTCCTGAAAAGGAAGTGAAAACAGAAGTTAAGTGTGAGACTCAGTGAGATGATCTAATGTGTGTATAAATGACATTTCAAAAAGTGGGGAGAGAGAGGATGAGGTGGAAGGAATATCTATGGGCATAACAACGGTGACTTCTCCAAAAGAAGCACTGCTAGATCCAGGCAAATTCACTCCATATTAAAATGGCTAAAAATCAGACAGAAGGCTAAGGAAAATAAAAGATCAGGGAAGCACTAGACAGACCCTCTCTCTATCAAGGAATAAGGAACATTCCCTGTTCTTAGAGTTGTGGGTCTGGAGAGCATGTGCCTGGCAGGATTGCATCATCGTTATGGACCAGTGAAGCTATGTGTCTCTGTTCCTTTCGTTTTGGAATGTGGGTGTCTAGTTGAAGTTATCTTTTCCTTATCTTACCAGTATATGTTGGGTGCATGGGGCAAAACTAAAGTAACTATTTAATTCACAGATCCATTTTTAGGAGGAGCCCAAAGAGCTGCAGTTGAGAAACTCACTTCTGAAGCCTCATTTGCATCAGGATCTGGGGCAGATTACTAGATCCATATTACTAGATCTTTATTCGATTTAATTACTACTAGATCCTGGACTTCGAGCTGTGTGCAGCAATTAGTGCGGTTTTGGGGTTCTTGGGAAATATGTGAACACATGGAGTCAAAAGGAGCAGGATATTTTTACAGCAATGGCCTCCAGTGAATCAAGTCTCCCAGGGCCCAGACTCTTATAAATTCCCCTTCCCATTGGCTGTATGGCTTCTGGCCAGTGGGACATCAGCACACATGGTACCTGGGATGGAGGGTGGTAATCACGTGGTAATCATGATTACCACACATGGTAATCATGGCCCAGTAACCCCACCTCTCACGGTTGAGGCATCCAGGCTCCCACAGCTGAAGGCCTCCCCCAGGTAAGGTCAGGCCAGACAGCAGAAGAGTCCACTAGTCTGCCCACAGGACCTTAAGGAGAAATAAACAGGTGTGGTTTAAGTCATTACATTTTAGCAATATATAACATTAAGGTAATCAGCAATATATGACTGAAATAATATGCTCTGTTCAATTTTAAAAGTTCAATCAGAAATGCTCTTAAGGGCAGGAATCGTCATAGCTTAGGCACGATATTTTTTCCAACTATATGATGTAAGCAAAAGGTATCACAAATCTACATTTATGAATGAAATTTGATAGTCGTACAAAACTCCCATGAACTATGTCACGTCTGTAAATTTCAGAGATTGTTTTTTGATGGTTAGGAACCCTACCTACTCTAAGAGATCCGAGTTATCACTTAAAAGGGAGCAAGAGAATATCCTAAAAGATGCTTTACTGTTACCTCAATTGTTTAGATCCTCTTTGCCCCTGGAAATAGTCACTATTTATGATTTCCCGTCGGGGGAGGGGGGATGGTTAGATCCAGGAACTTTTCTATAAAATGTATAGGTGGTTTCTCTTTATTAAATTATAACATTGCATTTTTTAAGAACAAAAATATTATTGCTACCAAACCATAAGAGTCTGCAGATCCAAGGAAAATTACGGTCCAGGAAGCAGTTAAGGTCACTTTAAGACTGCCTGCAGCTTTTTGTCCAAGTTAATCTTAGGCATTTTCTTTTCCAAAAAAAAAAAAAAAAGTAGACTACAGGTCGAATTGTTTAACTTAGGCTCCTTGGATCTTAGTGCTTTCACAGAGTTAGTATAGTTAGTATAGTAAGTATAGTAAGTAAGTTAGTTAGTAAGTAGTAGTAGTTACTATATGGTAGTAGTGCTAGCATAGTTAGTAAGAACAGTCTTGTGACAAATGTAAGTCCAATCTTAAAATGATATATAGAGCCAAATCCTATTTTTTCTCCTTTCTATTATGCTTTGAAACAATGCATTTAATTCAAGTGAATTCAATGCACATACTACTGCTCTAATCAACAGAAAGGTAAAAATTTCTGTTTATTAAAATGTATGTTCAGGGCTTCCCTGGTGGCGCAGTGGTTGAGAGTCCGCTTGCCGATGCAGGGGACACCGGTTTGTGCCCCGGTCCGGGAAGATCCCACATGCCGCGGAGCGGCTGGGTCCGTGAGCCATGGCCGCTGAGCCTGCACGTCCGGAGCCTGTGCTCTGCACGGGAGAGGCCACAACAGTGAGAGGCCCGCGTACCGCAAAAAAAAAAAAAAGAAAAAAAATGTATGTTCATTGTCTCTAAGAGAGAACTATCTTAAAAAATGATTGGGCTGAGAAAAACTTCTGGATTCAGCTCTGACCTGTAATCAGCTTGGAAGTCATTGTTTCCAACCTTAAACAAGAAGCTTGAACAACTGAAAATAAATGCCTTTCTTGGCCGCATCAGGTAATTGAGGTGGCAGGCAAGAAATATATTATAAACATAAAGACTCAGGTAAGCTAAAAGCAAAGAAAGAGAAGAAGGTAAACCAAGCTGATACTAATCAAAAGAAAGAGGGAAGAGCTATATTATACCATACAAAGTAGATTTCAGAACAAGGAAGATTATTAGTGATAAAGAGGAACGTTACATAAGGATACATGAGTCCATCCTCTAAGAAGACAGCCATCCTAAACTTTTATGAACCTAACAGCAGACCGTCAAAATGTTTCAATACATGAAGCAAAAACTAACAGAACTGAAAGAAGAGACAGGTTCACTGCTGGAGCTGGTAAAGATCTCTCGAAGTGTTTACAAACTAATAAATTAGCTGCCCCTTGGGAGGGAAGCTGTGTAGAGGTAGGAGGGGGGGCTCACCTTTTATTTTATGGCATTTTTTACCTTTTCAGTTCTGTACCATGTGACTCTATTGTGTATTCAAAAATGAATAAATGAAAAGAAGGAAAAATCCTTTGGAATTAGCCTTGGGTGCAAATACCAGTTCTGCCACATAGTAGGGGCCTCAGTTTTCTCATCTGTGAAATGTGGACCACAGTGCGCACAATTCCTCACAGTTCCATAGCTGCTGTGAGGTTAGAACGAGACATGTGTCAGGTTGTGACTACAGTGCCAGGTACTTGGTAAGCCTTAATGGTCACTTTTCGTGTCTTAGGTATAATTCATTGAAAACTTGTCTGTGATTGTTGAGCTGCAAAGGTCTGGGTAAGACCTCTAGTACTATTTCTGTAGTGCCCTGGGTTCTTGAATTTCTACTGCATATGGTGATTCCTTATCTTTCTGCTACTCAAGTTTGATGATTCATACCCATGGTGCTCAGGAATGTATCCCTATGTTACACTGACATCACTGCCTTAGGCAACTAGAACACAAATCATTTGGAGTCTCCTTAATTCTTGACGGGCTTCACTGGCCTTGTTCACTGAGCCCCTGTGGCCTCTGGCACCCACCTGGCACAGCTCTTCGAGGTGACTACCGCAATACCCTTCCTTGGGTTCTGCTGCTTGCTCAAGCTTTGCAGGGCAAAGTTTAGAACAAATATCTGGAGAAAACCATAATTCCCAAAGATACATGCACCCCAATAGTCACTGCAGCACTGTTTACAATAGCCAGTGTAAATAAAGAAGATGTGGTACGTATATACAATGGAATATTACTCGGCCATAAGAAGGAATGAAATGGTGTCATTGGCAGTGACGTGGATGGAAATAGAGACTGTCATACAGAGTGAAGTAAGTCAGAAAGAGAAAAGCAAATATCATATATTAATGCATATATGTGGAATCTAGAAAAATGGTACAGATGAACCTATTTACTAAGCAGACATAGACACAGACATAGAGAACAAATGTATGGGCACCCAGTGGGGGAAAGAGGGGTGGGATAAATTGGGAGATTGGGATTGACATGTATACACTACTATGTGTAAAATAGATAACTAATGAGAACCTACTGTATAGCACAGGGAACTCTACTCAGTGCTCTGTGGTGACCTAAATGGGAAGGAAATCCAAAAAAGAGGGGATATATATATATATATATATATATATATATATATATATATATACACACATATAACTGATTCACTTTGCTGTACAGTAGAAACAGACACAACATTGTAAAGCAACTATACTCCAATAAAAAAAAAAGAAGCAAAGAATGTAGGCAGGAATGAAAAGGCAAAACAACTGGACAGATTTTCTTGTGGGCCCATGCATTTTTTTCTGACATCAATTCCAAAATAATTTGGTTATTTGTTTAGATGTGACATTGTGGTACATTTAATCGATATATGAGCATTTTTGGTCACTTTATACTTTATGAGAAATATAAGTGTGTTAATGAGAGTGAAAACCATTAGTTGTAATAATCATAGCCACTATTAAAAGGCCGTGTGCAGAATCTGACCATGAAAAGGAATGACATCATTTTGATTAAACTTCTGAAGCTTTTTGGCATTTTGAAGCTAAGAATTTATAAAAGGTCAAAGGATCAAAAATTAATTCTGAATAAAGGTTGGTTCACACTTTTAAGGCAGGTCAGCCTTACATAACAGGTGCTGCAACCATGTGAGGCTGTTCGTGCTGGGCAGTGTGATGATTTAAGAGGAAAAAACTTTGTGTTTTGTGAATCCAGAACCACTCATAACATACACTCTCCCCATATACTCACCTACCCCTGGTATCTTCATACTGCCCTTGGATTCTCCAAGGTAGACCTTATTCAGGTTTGTCTTTCTGTTTGGCTTTTTTTTTTTTTTCTCCAGTGCATCTAAAGGAGCCAGATTTCCAATTTTAAAAAATCAGGAGGAAGTTAAACTTTTCATGAAGATTATAGTAACAGGGACTGGATTTACCTTCTGGTCTGAAACAAACAAACAAACAAAAAACAAAAAAAACTGTACCAAATGTATGAAACAATGGTTTCCACAGCATTGGACATTGCTCAATGACACGTATTGATCCCTGAAAGAGGGAGCAAATGAAAATAGTGGTCCATATAACTGCCCTGTATTAGGGCTCTAAGAGGGTCTCCAGGCTGCAGTGCAGGGAGGAAAGCCCAGTGAACTCCCTGGGTTGAGGGGTCAGTGCTGAAAGTCCAGGAGAAAAAGGAGTCTAGAGTTTGCTGGACAGAACATTGGACGTGTCTGTACTAAGAAAGAACAGTGAGGAGCTGCAGAAAGTGTCCTTTGAATATTTAGGGGAGTCCTGATCAGTGTATCCAAACTGCTCCAGGCCCAGAAAAGAACTTCTGGAAGGATTTCTTATCCTTTCAATAGCAGCCATTGTAACAGGTGTGAGGTCATATCTCACTGTAGTTTTGATTTGCATTTCCCTGATGATTAATGATGTTGAGGATCTTTCCATTTACCTGTTGGCCATCTGTATGTCTTCTTTGGAAAAATGTCTATTCAAGGCTTCTACCTATTTTAAAATCGGATTGTTTGGGTTTTTTTTTTTTTTGCTCTTGGGTTGTATGAGTTCTTTATGTGTTTTGGTATTAGCTCCTTGTCACATATACAATTTGCAAATATTTTCTCCCATTCAGTAGGTTGCCTTTTCATTTTGTTGATGGTTTTCTTTGCAATGCAGAAGCTTTTTAGTTTGATGTAGTCCCACTTGTTTATTTTTGCTTTTCTTGCTTTTGTTTTTGCTGTCAGATTAAAAAAATCATCACCAAGACCTATGTTGAGGGGCTTACTGCCTATGTCTTCTTCTAGGAGTTTCACGGTTTCGGGTCTTACGTTCAAGTCTGTAATCCATTTTGAATGAATTTGTGTGTGTGTGTAAGCTAGTGGGCCAGTTTCATTCTTTTGCATGTATCTCTCCAATTTTCCCAACATCATTTATTGAAGAGACTATCCTTTCCCCATTGCATATTCTTGACTCTTTTGTTGTAAATTAATTGACTCTATATGTGTGGACTTTTTTCCTGGCTCTCTGTTCTATTCCATTGATCTATGTGTCTGTTTTTATGCCAATATCACCATACTGTTTTAATTAGTATAGCTTTGTAATAAAGAATGAAATCAGGAGGTGTGATGGCTTCTTTCTCAAGATTGTTTTGGCTGTTGGGTCTTTTGTGGTTCCATACAAATTTTAGGATGTTTGTTGTATTTCTGTGAAAAATGCCATTGGAATTTTAATACAGATTTCATTGAATCTGAATATTGCTTTGGGTAGTATGAAAATTTTAACAATATTAATTCTTCCAATCCATCAGCATGGCATATCTTTCCATTTATTTGTGTCTTCTTCAATTCATTTCATCAATGTCTTATAGTTTTCAGTGTATAGGTCCATCACCTCCTTGGTGAAGTTTATGCTTAGATATTTTATTCTTTTTTATGAAATTGTAAATGGGATGGTTTTCTTAATTTCTCTTTCTGGTTGTTATTAGTGTATAGAAATACAATACCCTTTTTTGTGTATTGATTTTGTATATTGCAAATTTACTGAATTTGTTGATTAGTTCTAACAGTTTTTAAGAAAGTCTTTAGGGTTCTCTGTATATAATATCATGTCATCTGGAATTAGTGACAAGGTAACATTTATTTCCAATTTGGACTACCTAAAAAAATCTTGAAAGCAAGAGTTGAAATGGTCCAATTGCTTGCAAGTAACTTTACTGCATCCTAGAATAAAAGTCAAGAATATTTTTAGTAATACGAAAATATCTAGTACTCAACAAGGTAAAACTCACAATGTCTGATAGCCAGTTAAAAAAATGTACAATGTGTGCAAAGAAGCAGGAAATTATGGTCCATACAGAGGAGAATAGTTAATCAATTGAAACTGATGAAGAACTGACACAGACAATAGAATTAGCAGAGGAGGGTATCGAATAATTACTATGGTGGTATTTTACATATTCAAAAAGCTAAGTGAATACATGGAAAATATCAGAAAGATCCAAATTGAATTTCTAGAGGTGAAAACCACAAAGTGTGAGATGAAAAGAACACTGGATGGAACTAATGACAGATCAGATGTTGCAGAAGGAAAGGTTGGTAAACTTGAAGCCAAAGCAGTAGAAATTATCCAAGGAGAAATGCGCAAAGAAAAGAACATCAAAGGAAAATGAACAGAGTATTGATGACTTGTAGGGAAATAGTAAGTGGCCTAGTTTGTGTGCAATAGAAATGCTTTCAGGGAGGAGAGGTGAAAAAAAAAATAATTAAAGAAATACTGGCCAAAAGTTTCCAAATTTGGTGAAAACCATACACCCATATAGTCAAAAAGTTCAGTAAGTTCCAAGCACAAAAAACACAAAGAAAATTATATGAAGGCGCACATCATTAACGAATTATGAAAAACTAGTGCTAAGATAAAATAATAAATCAATCAGAGAAAGGACACATAATTTAAGAGGGAATAAAGATAAGGATAATAGTAGATTTCTTTTTATAATCAATGCAAGTGAGAACAACAGTTTCAAGTATTAAAAGAAAAAAATTAACTCAAAATTATAACTAGTGAAAATATCTTTCAAAAAATAAGTGAAATAGAAATTTTAAAGACACAAATAAGCTAAAAAAAATTCGACACCAGCAGATCTATCATCACTACAGGAAATACTAAAGAAAATTTTTCACGCAAAGGGAAAAGGATGCCAGGTCGAAATAGTGATTTACACAAAGAAACAGGAGTATCGATAGGGGTAACTACATGGGGAATAATAAGATCTTTTTTTTTTCTTATTTAAAAAATCTCTTTAAATACGAATTGACTGTTTAAACAAAAATGACAGCAATGTAGTGTAGTGTGGAATTTATAGCATCTGCAAATGTAAGATGATCACAATAATAGCAGGAAAGCAGGATGGGAGAAACCGCAGCGTACTACCGCAAGGTTCTCACACTAACATTCTACTAAAGTGTTATAATATAATTTGAAAGTAGACAGCAAATATGATAAAGATGTGTACCATTAACCCTCAGCCACCACTGAAATAGCCAAAGAGTGCGCTCTCGTAAGCCAAAAAGCAAGATGCAATGGACTCATCTAAAATATCCAATTAATTTTTTTTTTTTTTTTTTTTTTTTGCGGTACGCGGGCCTCTCACTGCTGTGGCCTCTCCCATTGCGGAGCACAGGTTCCGGACGCGTAGGCTCAGGGGCCATGGCTCACGGGCCCAGCCGCTCCGCGGCATGTGGGATCTTCCCGGACCGGGGCGCAAACCCGTGTCCCCTGCATCGGCAGGCGGACTCTCAACCACTGCGCCACCAGGGAAGCCCTCCCATTAATTTTTAAAAAACAGGAAAACAGGAAAATAAAACAAGGAACAGATGGAACAAATATAAAATGAATAGTAAGATAGATTTAAATCTAATCATATTAGAAATCACATTTAATGTAGATTACCTCAAAATTCAATTAAATCAGAAATGATCAGATTGGATAACAAAGCAAAACTCAACTCAGTGCTGCCTACAGAAAACACTTTAAATATAAAGACATAAAGAGGTTAAAAATAAAAGCTTGGAAAGCATATACCATATGAAGACTAATGAAAAAGAGAGCTGGGGCTTCCCTGGCGGCGCAGTGGTTGAGAGTCCGCCTGCCGATGCAGGGGACACGGGTTCGTGCCCCGGTTCGGGAAGATCCCACATGCCGCGGAGCGGCTGGGCCCGTGAGCCATGGCTGCTGAGCCTGCGCGTCCGGAGCCTGTGCTCTGCAACGGGAGAGGCCACAGCAGTAAGAGGCCCGCATACCGTAAAAAAAAATAAAAAAAAATAAAAAGAGAGCTGGACTGGGTATATTAGTAGCAGAAAAACTAGATTTCAGAGCAGTAGATGTTACCATGGATAAAGAAGGTCATTTCATAATGGTAAAGAGGCTATTGATCAAGAGGACTTAATGAGCCTCAATGTTTATGCATTTAATAACAGAGCTTTAACATACATGAAGCAAAAACTGGTAGGTGAAATCTACAGACACATGAATAGGACACATAAGTCGCAGGATAAAAGACCAATTTTTAAAAAGCAATTGTATTTTTATATACTAACAATGAATAATCACAAATTGAAATTAAACAGAAACACTTATAATAGCATCAAAAATACTTAACACCAGGGGATAAATCTGACAAAAGATGTCCAAGACTTATTGACTGAAAACTACAAAACCTAACTGAGAGAAATTCAAGACCTAAATAAATGGAGAAATAGAATGTATCATGGGACCAATAACTCAGTGTAGTCAAGATGGCAACTCTCTCAGACTGATCAATAGATTCAAGTCAATCCCATACAAAATGCCAAAAGGGTGCTTTGTGGTTGTTTGTTGTTGTAGAAACTGAAAAACCGGCTCTAAAAGTTGCATGGATGGAAATGTGAAGGCTCGAGAATAGGCCAAACAACTTTGGAAAAGAGGCACAAAGTTGGAGGACTAAAATGACCAGGTTTTAAGACTGCTTGTAGAGTAACAGTCCCCAAGCCACCGTGGTGTGGGCATGAAGGTGGGCAAGTAGAACACTGGAACAGAACGGAGAATCCGGAAATAGATCCGCACATACGGGGACAACACATATTTGTGTGACAAGGGTGCAAATGTAATTCAGTTGAGGATTCTTCTTCTCAGCCAAAGGTGAACTGGAAGGGCTCCGATCTTCTTGGAAGCAGAGGATGCTGAGGTGAGGCTGGGAGGGCTGAGGGGCAGAAGCCAATGACAGGTGATCGCTTATGTGGGCTCGTGAGCACACGCGCTACATACTCATGAGGGTACGTAGAAGCTCGTGAGTGCAGGTCTGCAAGAGACTGGGAAGTCTGTACTGAGCAGGTAAGAAACAGCAAGCGAGATTGACTATTAACATAAAAGGACCTCATGCTTAGCCATGGGCATTTGAGACCTGGGTGTAGTCAAGATTCAAGTGAGAAAATAAACGACAAGGCTCGGTATTAGCCTTTTTCTTTCTTGCTTGGTCTTTTATCCATACACAAAAGCAAGATGTATACACACGTGTATACATATATTCTCATATTCTAATTGGCATTTTTTCAGGAGAAATAGAGTAGCATAAAAGATATTAAAGGTACTAGAAAGTCCCATGGAAAAGCGTACTCACTTCTAAATTAGATTTTTGTCACATTTTATCATATTTTATCACATAATCTCCTTGAAGAAAAAGCCTTTTCAGAAGTTTAATACATGAATCTGACATTCCTTTAATAATTCATAATAGAAGACTTGCTAAATTTAGTATAATGTCCAAATAGATTTATTACTTGCAAAGGCGCATAAGAATATTCAGTTCTTGAATTCCCCTTCCCCAATAGGCTGTAGAGACAGTGCCTTACTGTGGAACAGAGTGCTTTTCAATCTGGATTCCACAGAACCTTAGGGTTCCCCCAAAGGAGTCTCAAGTGTGTGGGGTCTGGGAGGGTGGGTGAAGGGCTAAAGTTCCCTTCCCACTTTTTCTGTGAGTCCAAGTAATATTTCATTTAAAAAACAAAATTGTTCTGCTCTTGGAAAAAATAAGGAGAACCAAAGAGAGCCGGAGTAAAAGCCACTTTTACAATAGCACAATCACGGACAGAGGCCAAGACATCGGTGTGATGGCTAGTTCTGTGTCAGCTTGAGCGGACCAGGGGATGAACAGCTAGCTGGTTAACATAGTTGCTGGGTGAGGGTGTTTCTGGAAGAGATTAGCATTTGAATCGCAGACTGAGTGAAGCAGACTGCTCTCTCCAGCGTGGGTGGGCCTCATCCAATCTATGGAGGGCCTGAGTGGAACAAAAAGGCAGAGGAAGGTTGAATTCCCCTAACTGTGTGAGCATCCAACGTCACCCTTGGTGCTCCTGTATTTCAGGCCTTCAGATTTGGGCTGGAATCTACACCACTGGTTCTTGGGCTTTCAGGCCTTCAAACTACACCAGCACCTCCCGGGGTCCCCAGCTCACAGAGGGCAGGTCCTGGGACTTCTCAGCCTCCACAGTCACTTGAAACCACACCTTACAATGTCTCTTACACACATATGTATTTACATATCTGTATATGTCCTACTGGGTCTTTTTCTCTGGACACCATGACTAATACACTTGGGATGTTATCTAGCTATATGGCTTGAGCAAATTATTTATTTTTTGAATTTGGACCTGCAAAGATTAAGGGTAATGTAGCTCACATCTAGCAACCACTGAATGACCCTAGAATTAGGCTAAGAGGTGATGCCGTATTCAGCTCAGAATAATGGATCATCTGAATTTCAATACCCCGGTTATGCTCAACGACTACTGTTAAAACAGTTTCTCTCTGTTAGACAGCATGTTTTAAAAATGATGCTAATATCATTACCTTACCTCTCAATAAAAGTTACCATGTATTGAAGTATTCTTTCGTTTAATTGAATCCTGAGTGGGCATTATCTCCACTTTACCAATAAAGGCTGATGAAGCTCAGAGATGTTCAATGACTTGTCAGAATTACACAATTCTCCCAGCCTTTGTGGACCCCAAATCTTGCCTTTCTACCCCACAGGCAGCCTTGCTTCAGGACAGCTTTGGACCAGGGATGGGCTCATTTGTGGAATCAATGTCTGAGTATCAGGATACTTTTGGGTTCTGTTATTTAATGAATCAGTGTCTCCTTGAGTCAGAGTCTGGATAAGGACATTAAATGCAATAAGTATCTGATCAAGATTTTCTTGTGCAGACTCAGTGGCGAGCACTCTCCCCCTTTTGTTCATTAAAGGCGGCATTTCATTAAATATAACCTCCCAGCGAGGTAAGTGGCAGAATTAGGATTCAAACCATTTAGCTTCAGCTTAACCCCCATGCCATTCTGCCTCCCAAATACACTCATTCAGTGAATTTCAACACACTCTACAATGAATGCTTTAATTTCAAAAGAGTAAATCCCGTTATAAAAATCTAACCTAGAAAGATCTCGAAGATGTTGGGTGTTCTCTTTTTTCCCTTTCAGCACTCAAATCACTTTAATGCTGCATCGTTAATCCCAACAGAGATCTTATGTCTGAACAATTTCAACAATATTCAGTGTCCGTATAAATCCACTCTCCCCTGTCTGGATTAATGGGGTTTATTTATATGTACACATAGAGTTACGTAAAATACTTTGCCTCCATAAAATACGTTTATACAGTTGATTAGGCTTTCCCATTCCTGGGTTATTTAATGGTTGCTAGATAAATTACATTAAATGATGACTGTAATTACTGACAATTTGAGAGAATGGGATTGTGCTCACCTCTATTTGAGTCATAGCTCAAAGTTATAACGCTCAGTCAATTACATTGTTTAATGACAGTTTAATTTTGCTTCCGAAATGAAAAGTTATTTTTTCTTCTGATTGTTAAACCGATATTACAGCTGGGTCTAAACTATCACAGATCCCCTGAGCCTAAACATTTAATATTTTAGGCTGGTTAAAATGTAGCGTGTCTGAGCCACAGACTGCCAGCCCAAGGCTGCAGTTTGGATTTCCTTTCTTTCTTTTTTTCCCTGTAAATTAAATATCACAGCAGGGGCTGTTCACATTCCTGCTTACGGGTTACAAGATCTCTGTTTTATAGTCAGAGGAAAATTCTGCACACCGCTAGGTGAGTGGCAAAGGAGATTGCTCGATTGCTGTAATGAAACATTTTATAATTGGGTTGTACTTTTTAATATCCAAGACTGATTTGGAGGAATTAGAGTGCAGGTTTCTATCCTCAAAATTCAGAATTGTTTTAGTTACTAGTAATCCTAGAATCCCTGTTCTTTTTTCACGTACAAAACAGTTATACGTTTATATTGTTACGGCAGCTCTCCTTTGAAGACCCTAAGGCACTTTGCACATAATAATTTTCCCCATACCTCTGGGAAAAGAGGAGAAAGCAACCAGAAACCCCTTTTACCCTAATCTTATCTCACAGTCTCTATGATCTAAATAGTATGGAAGGATTATATTTCCAACCCTGATAGGCCGGTGACAGTACATTGCACCAAATTAATATTATTATATATTTACATGAAATGGACAGATTGAAAGGCAATATACAGATTATTTATTAGAATTATTAAATACCTTTGGGGAGGCCATTTAGCATAAGATTGAAAAAGTCTGAGTTCTTTTTTTAGACTGCCGGAATTTTTTGTCCTTTAACATCTTTATTGGAGTATAATTGCTTTACAGTGGTGTGTTAGTTCCTGCTTTATAACAAAGTGAATCAGTTATACATGTACATATGTTCCCATATCTCTTCCCTCTTGCATCTCCCTCCCTCCCACCTTCCCTATCCCACCCCTCTAGGTGGTCACAAAGCACCTAGCTGATCTCCCTGTGCTATGCGGCTGCTTCCCACTAGCTATCTATTTTACATTTGGTAGTGTATATATGTCCATGCCACTCTCTCACTTTGTCACAGCTTCCCCTTCCCCCTCCCTGTGTCCTCAAGTTCATTCTCTAGTAGGTCTGTGTCTTTATTCCCGTCTTACCTCTAGGTTCTTCATGACCTTTTTTCTTTTTCTTAGATTCCATATATATGTGTTAGCATACGGTATTTGTTTCTCTCTTTCTGACTTACTTCACTCTGTATGACAGACTCTAGGTGTCCATCAACAGACGAATGGATAAAGAAGATGTGGCACATATATACAATGGAATATTACTCAGCCATAAAAAGAAATGAAATTGAGTTATTTGTAGTGAGGTAGACTGCCTGAATTTGAATTCAGGTATCAGGGCCAAACAACCTTGATGGATTAAGTACAGTGAATACAGGAGATAACTCTCTGTCTCTCTTTCTCTGTCTCTCTCCCTTCCTTCATAAGGAACACTGTAAGGCACACTCGCCCCTGCATCACAGTGGAGTTGGTGTAGCATTCCAGTGATGATCAGGCTACATGATTTCTAATTTTAGCTCTGCATCCCAGCCCACTGCATGAGTTTGGCTTCACCTATACAATAAGGGAATAAACTGAACAAGGCTATTTTCTACTCATTCTGGATCCGTGTTACCAGTTCAGCTACCCCCTTGCACAGATGCTGTAAATACTGCTCACCCGTATCCCCACAGAATCCTCCTGGTACAAGACACCATCTGGATCCTGCAATGATATCAGAGTAACAGAGGGCTTCCCCTCTGCTCTGTTCTTTGGTTTCTGTCAGCTTGTAATGATGACTGTCTGCTTATTGAAAGACATTGCATGGTGAGTCTTAAATAGGGCTGTAGCCTCGTCATCCTCAGTAACTGCCTTTGATGAAGGCTCAGGAAAGTAGGTCAATGAGATCTACACAGAAACATGCAACAACGACAACATGCATGTGTGATGTGGTTGTAATACACAGGAATGCTGAGTGTGTCCAGTTGGAGTCTGGTACATTGGAAAGAAGACTTCCCTGGGAGTCAGAGGGTGAAGACAGAGTTTCTACTTAGCCACTGATTCTTGTGTGGAATTTGCTAAATTCACATCACCCCTTTGGGCCTGAGAAAAACCATCCATTTCAAAAACTGGCTATATGAGACTTCCCTGGTGGTCCAGTGGTAAAGAATCCACTTTCCACTGCAGCGGACGCGGGTTCGATCCCTGGTCGGGGAACTAAGATAAGATCCCACATGCCACAGGGGCATCTAAGCCCGCGCGCCACAACTAATGAGCTCGCACGCCTCAATGAGAGAGGCCGCGTGCTGCAAAACTACAGAGCCCACGTGCTCTGGAGCCAGTGCGCCACTAGAGAGAGAAGCCCTTGCCGCAACGAAAAGATCCCGCATGCGTCAACGAGGATCCCGTGCGCTGCAGCTAAGACCCGATGCAGCGCCCCCCGCCCCCCACCAAAATAAAAACTGGCTACAGTTTGAGCAGTGACAGCAATGGCTGCTCATCTCAGTAATCCAAACTGGCGGCTGTTACCGTCTCTGCACATTAACACATCAGCTGCAAAGGCTCTAAGACATAGCAACACCTGGACCCACCATCAGAGATTCTGGTTGAATTGGACTGGGACTGGTGCCAGTCACCGGTGGGCCTGAAAAGTTCCCCAGGTGATTCCAATATGCAACAGGTTTGCAAATCACTGCTTTAAGAGGTCAGAGGAATCTCTTCCTGCTGGGTTGTCATTCAGAGTTGCAGCCTTGCTGCAGTCAGTTCCAGTAGCTTGGTGATTTTGTCATTTTTTTCTGCTAAAAAGTTGGAATATTACTCCTGAACATAATTGCCCTTCCTGTTGGGAAGACAACTTATATTTTCTTTTAACATAAAAATAATAATATAAAAGACCATATGACGAATTTGAGTGGGAGAAATTGAGACAGAGAGAGAGGAAATTAGTCTGGAGGAAAAAGTGATAAGATGCAGAATTTTCCGATGAGGTTCATATAGCTGGTTGGCAGGTAGATTGGAACATGAAAAATTGGGGGAAGGATCTTTGAAGGAGACATAGGGTCCCGCAGATAGCAGTAGGCAAGAGCCTACAGAATTCAAGACCAATGAAGGACAAGGGACAGGATTGCCGCTGCAAGGAAAATAGATGTCCAGGGATCAAGATGGAGAGTAGGGGAAGTAAGGGGTAAGAGGTGATGGTGGTTAAGCATTGAATGAAAAGTAGGAGTTAAAGAAGATAGATAAATCATTACCAATAGGTAGATTCCCCCATAAATATAAGGGGGACACTGGACGCTATATGGTTGTCTGGGAGGAGCTTAAATTATTTTGTTTGGTAATGAAATGGCAAAGGGCAAATAATATTTTTGTAATTTAAGAGCGTTAACCCAGACTCTTTTCTAATTGTAGAAATTTGTCATTTAAATTAAATTAAATATATATTAGTTTTGTAATTTGAAGCTAGTGGTAGAAAATTTTGTAATATAATTAAATGCATTCTCATTCTAGGGCAAGCAAAAATTTCTCATGCTGGATCCATCTGTCTGCCTAGTTCTAGGGTATATAATATGCATCAGCAGTGATATATTTACTTTTTTTTTTTTTTCAGTTTGTGATTGAATTTTACCAAAAGTCTCCAGCTGTCTTACCTCTGTACTTTTTTTTAGCTCTATCTCTTTCAGCTTTATTTCTTCTATCTTTTGGAAATAAAACATGGTCCTTAAGGATGATTTATTATTAATGTTGTATTTTTAGACTGATGGCAGGACCAATATATCAGAAACGCACCTTATAATGAATAAAATACAGAAAACACACAGTCATACTTGTAACCAAAAGTGGAGGTCTGGCTGCTCGCTGTTCCAAAGTCAATAAAGAGACAAGTTTGATGGAAAGGGAAGTTTGCTTTACTTTGGATGCCGGCAACCGGGGCTGGGGGGCAGGGCAGACTCCCATCCAAAGGCCGACTCCCCTCACTGACAACCAGTAGTCAAGAGCTTTTATAGGCGGAGGGAGGGGGTCACATGCAGAAACAGCACAGGCAGCTCTGACCGTCATCTTGAAATTGGTCATTGGTTGTCTGACCAGCGTCATCTTGATTGTTTTAAGTACAGTTACTCTTTAGTTCCAGGGTCAGTTTGTTCCCATTTCTTTGAGGCCAGTTCTCAGAACTGGGGCAGCTTCTGTCATGGTTCCACTCGGGTCATCATGCAGTTAACTTCTTCCACCCAGTGGGGCTTTCAGTATCTACACGACAGCTCACAGGATATGGCTCAGAATATTCTCTATAGCCCTTGAGGAGAAACTAAAAGTCCTTGACTTTGCTTAATGACTAAACTATTATTATTTGGTCTCCTTTGATTGTTTTCCTTTGTTTCTGCGTTTTCTCATTTCTCTGATTAAACTTATTCTTTGGCTAAAGTTTTTTTCAGAGACAAAAGGCAGGCTGAGGACATGGGGGCCAAAGACCATAGAGGGTACAGCTCCACTTCATAATGAGGATAGAACATGCAACAGGAAAACCAGTGGCTGGCTACGTTTTGTGGTTTTGTTTTCCCTTTACCATTAACCTGGGCTAAACTATTTAATGTTGGGTCTCAATCTTCCACTTGTAGAGGAAAACCAATAACAACCCTGTTTAAATTGCAACATGAGTGTTGCTGCTTGTACAACGTGGGCGTAGGCAAACCATATTCTTAGTAAACCTGGAAACAATCTGAATCTTTATGCAGATAAATTTGGGGATAATCACTGGCTTTATCCAAAAGCTATTTCACTCATTTGTTTAATTCTAGACTAGGAATGTCAGTGGACACTGACACGTATGAAGAGAAATATTGTGGACAAATGCAGGGGACACAAATTGTCCCTAAATATGCTCTATAACAAAGCAGAAGGTGAGGTGTGCTCCAGCATGGGTGTCAAGTTCTAGGAGAATTGAGGTGAGAAGGCTCAAGGGGCAGTTTGACTATTTCAATGGCAACACCACCAGGGTAACTAGAGTTGGCAAATTAAAGGGATGAATCACCAAATATCAAAAACATTAAAAAATTGGGTAATACTGTACTTCCTTGAGAATAGCTCTTGAAATCTTGTGGGATGTATCATTATTTACCTTCCAAAGGGGGACATTTTTAAGAACGAAATGAAGTATATTCATAATCATTCTGTATAACAGGTGTAAACCAGGACTGTCTTGGGTGATCTGGGATATAGTGTGAAGTCTGAAAACAGGGAAGATCTCGAGCTATGGCTCTACTTGCAGAGTGAGGGGGGGGGGTGGGAGGGGGAAGGGGGAGAGGAGAGAGACCTTTGCTCTGTATGTAGACCAACCCTCCCTGGGGAGGGGCCTTCTGGACTTAATAGCTCCACCCCGCCTTAATGTAAACAAAGGCTCCAGGGAGACAAATCCTTACAGGCTCTGGGGGGGCTCTGTCTTTAGGGTGGCTATTCAGGCATCCTTTACCCCGGATGTCAGAGCTCTTTATGATATTCATGGAAGATTGTCTACCAACAATTATGTTACCCTATTTGAATATCATTGGAGTCCATGACATTTTTTTGAGAAAAAGCGTGTTATTTGTTTTAATGATATGTATGCTTTTCTTCTTCTGTAAATAGACAGTAAAATTTTGTAGATAGTCTTGATGTGTCATCTTTATTTTGTGTTTCACTGTGTAACAACAGTGAATATAACAAAAGTGTTAGTGGACTGGATGAAAAGAGACTGGTTATTAGGCAAGAAAAGGGGTTGTAGTTACCCATGACAACTTTTAGCTATGCACACTAATATATTCTGCAGGTTTACAGCTCAGCACCTCCACATGTTTTCACTGGTACTTCATGTAAGGCATCAGCTAGGCAGTTAAGCTTAAGATCTGGGTCTTCAACGAGACCTAATGCTTTCCTAGATTTCTCAGGAAGCCTGTTTGGGGCTCTATATATCTGTATACATATATATTCACACTTGAATTGCACATCAAGAGTCAATCCAGTTGACTTCCCCACAGAAATACAGGATAAGAAATAGAGGCATTAGCTCTATATTTAGCTGCAAACTATAGAAATCTGACTTGAGCTAGCTTGGGCCAAAAAGCAGGATTTGTCCTAAGGTCACTGGGTGTCTCAGAAAACGGCAGGGAAGGGAGGGTTGAGGGGAGGGATCCTGACTCTGTGCCTTTTCCTGCTTCTCTTTGAGTCTCTGCCTCACTCCCCTCTCCTTGAAGGTCTGCTGTCTCTGTGTCTCTGTTCATGTGGTTTCATAGGTGAAATAGAGGGTGTTTTTATTTCAAAACCCTAACAGAGGTCTTAGTTGATAATTTACATATCTCCTTGTCTGAGTGTTTGGTTGCAAGCAACAGAGATGCCATCACATTATTTAGAGACACTCATGTAATAACAAAAGAGACCTTGTGGACCTTAAGAAAGAAAGAGTCATGGGTTCCCAGATGGGCAGGATTCAACACTGAGACAGAAATGGGAACTAGGCCAACTCTTGCCTCTAGGAAGTAAGATTTTTTTGTCTTTTGCCTTTACCAGGATTCAGAAACTTGTTCCTGGAGCTGCCCTGTGCACCCGCAGTGGCCATGCCACCACTAAGCAGTCTTATGGAGAACACGCCCTCCCCTGGGCACCTGGTCTCCTCTACGTGCCTCTCAGCTCTGCTCCTTGTAAGAACTTTTCAAGCCTCCTTCCAGTGGCACATCTAGAATTCATGTGTAGGTGGGACAGAGGAGCAGCAACCAGGTTTGAAGAGGGTCCTTAAAATAGTGATTTCATTATTTTTAAAAATGTCCATTTTAAGAAATTGAAGTGGAGAGTGATATAGATTATGGACTAAGAGAGAGCCTCTTTCCCTGGGCCCTGGCCCTGCCCACAGGTAAGTGGCCTCCAGCCCCAGGACCACCACAGCCCTGCAGTCTCCCAACCAAGATGCAGCCTACCCACCAGCAGGCTGGCACCAGCCCCAGAACCCCCAGTGCCCTGTAACCAGAAACCCAGGAATTGGCTTCACCCAGCAGTGAGCTTACATAGCCCTGGGACCCCTTGGGCTCCAGCCCCACCTACCAGCAGGTCAGTACTAGCTCTGAGACACCTTGGACCCCACAGCCAGCCTTGTCAGGACCTGGGCCCACCCACAAGCAGGCTGACCCTAGATCCAGGACCTCCAGCCCCACAACCACCCACTCCAGAACACAGCTCTGCCCACCAGTGGGTCAGCACTAGCCACAGGCCCTCTGGGGCCCTGCAACCAGCAGCTTCATGACCTGGTCCTGCCAACCAGTGGCCAGCAGCCTCTGCACAAGGCAGGGCCTGGAAACCAACCAGAGGCCAGCCACACCAACCAGACCACCCACAGGCATCGAACCTGCCACAACAGAAGGAACCACACAGCCCACATAGGGGGCACCCCAGAAGCATATAGCTCTGGTGACCAGAGTGAAGAGACACATAGGACATCTTCTACAAAAAAGTGTTTCTCCAAGGTTGGGAAATGTACCAACCTACCAGATACATATAAATATAAACAGGAAATTAGGCAAAATGAGGTGACAGAGGAATATCTTCCAAACAAAGGAACAAGAAAAAACCCCAGAAGAACTAAGTGAAGTAGAGATAAACAATCTACCAAATAAAGAGTTCAAGGTAATGAGCATAAAGATGTTCAAAGAACTTGGGAGAAGAATGGAGGAACAGGGTGAGAAGTTATAAGTTCTTAACAAAGAGTTAGAAAATATAAAGAACAACAAAGCAGAGATGAAGAATAAAATAGTGAAATGAAAAAATACTCTAGAAGGAATTAATAGTAGATTAGATGATACAGAGGAATGGAAATCACTGAAACTGTACAGAAAAAGAGAAAAAAGAATATTAAAAAGTGAGGACAGTTTAAGACATCTCTGGGACAACATCAAGCAAACTAATATTCACATTATAGGAGTCCTAGAAGGAGAAGAGAGAAAGGGGCAGAAAACATATTTGAAGACATAATAGCTGAAAACTTCCTAACCTGGTAAAGGAAACAGACATCCAGTTTCAGGAAGCAAAGAGTCCCAAACAGAATCAACCCAAAGAGGATCACATCAAGACACATTGTACTCAAAATGGCCAAAATTAAACATACAGAGAGAATATTAAAAGCAGCAAGGGAAGAGCAACACAGTATGTACAAGGGAACTTCCGTAAGGCTATCAGCTGATTTTTCAGCAGAAACTCTGCAGGCCAGAAGGGAATGGCATGATATTTAAAGTGATGAAAGGGAAAAACCTACAACAAAGAATACTCTACACAGCAAGTCTCTTGTTCAAATTTCACAGAGAAATCAAAAGTTTTACAGACAAGCAAAAGCAAAAAGAATTCAGCATCACCAAACCAGCTTTACAACAAATGCTAAAGGAACTTCTCCAAGTGAAAAAAAAAGGTCACAACTAGAAACTAGAAAATTATGAAAGGAAAAAACTCATTGGTAAAGGCAAATATACAGTAAAGTTAATAAATCAGCCATGCATAAAGCTATTAGGAAGGTTAAAAGAAAAAAATCATCTAAATCCACAGTAAGTAGTTAAGGGACGTACAGAAAAGATGTAAAACATGATGTCAAAAACAGTAAACATGGGGTGGGTAGTAAAAATTCAGGGTTGTTAAAACACATTTGAACTTAAGAGATTATCAACTTAAAATAATCATATATATATATAAAATCTATGTACAGTGTGGGGAATATATCAAGTAACTAGGTAATATCTTTGTATGGTGACAGATGGTAACTAGATTTATCGTGGTGATCATTTTGTAATGTATAGAAATGTCTATACACTATACTGTGCACCAGGAATTAACAAAGTGTAGTAGGTCAGTTATACCTCAGAAAGAAACAAACAGGCTTCCCTGGTGGTACAGTGCTTAAGAATCCGCCTGCCAATGCAGGGGACATGGGTTTGACCCCTGGTCCCGGAAGATCCTACATGCCATGGAGCAACTAAGCCTGTGTGCCACAACTGTTGAGCCCGCATGCCACAACTACTGAAGCTGGTGCACCTAGAGCCCGTGCTCCGCAACAAGAGAAGCCACTGCAATGAGAAGCCCACGCACTGCAAAGAAAGAGTAGCCCCTGCTCGTAACTAGAGAAAGTCCTCCTGCAGCAACAAAGACCCAATGTAGCAAAAAATGTTCAAGGTCATACAGCCAGTAAGTAAAGTTAGGATTTCAACCCAGATGATCTGGCTCTAAAGCCAGTGCCCTGTTCTACCTATGTCTCCAAGATGCAGTAAAGCTCCATGGTAATAAACAACACAAAAAGTATATGTTCAACCACAGGGTAGAAAAATCAGCCTCCTGCACTCTCCCAAAGAGCTGTGAACCCTTTGACCTAAGGATTTGGCCTACAAGAAAAGCTCTATTTTATGCAAACCTAATCTGTTCAACGTTTTGCCACTTTTTGCATTCAAAGATTGCCTTAATTTATGTTCCTTCTGTTTCCACATTTCCATCAGGGGGTCTTTATCCTCTGAGAAGGACTCAGAGGCATTAGTGAACTCTGCTGGGTATATTCCTGGATTAAAGAGGTACTGGGCTAACAAATTGAATCTTTTGATCTTTTGTAAAGAAAATACCTCTATAATTGTCAACTCTCTTTGTTAAGAAATTCAGTTCCTTTCAAACATATGCCAAAGCAAACATTGCTTTTTCTGGATTCCAGTTTTCTTATTTCAAAGTAGTTAATACTTTGATGTATACATATAGATTTTCTGAAAATAACAAAAATTCTATTGCTCAAAACTGTTCCTATTATAATTATGCAGCTTGTTATAACTGAAAGTTTGATGAGTGAGTCGTATTTTTTTTCTTTTCATTTGGATTTATTTTGGTTTTAAAAAATTAACATGCGCCCTGTGCCCAGAACGGAACCCACGTTTCCGCAGAGCTGGAACTCCCGGCTCGGGGTCTCTTCCCTCCACCATCACGGAACAGCCCCGGAGCCCTAGGGGAGGGCAGACTCACTGAGGCTGCTGGCTCTGGAGGGGCCCCGGCAGCCGAAGCCGTGACAGTCGCGGGGCCAGTGGGACAGCTGTGTGGATGAAAGCCTCTTGGTGCTGCAGCCAGGAGTCAGTGTTGTGCCTCTGAGGTGAGAAAGCCAACTTCAGGACACTGGTCCACAAGAGACCTTCCAGCTCCACATAATATCGAACGGTGAAAATCTCCCAGAGGTCTCCATCTCAACACCAGCAACCAGCTTCACTCAACGACCAGCAAGCTACAGTGCTGGACACCCTATGCCAAACAACTAGCAAGACAGGAACACAACCCCACCCATTAGCAGAGAGGCTGCCTAAAATCATAATAAGTCCACAGACACCCCAAAACACACCACCAGATGTGGACCTGCCCACCAGAAAGACAAGATCTAGCCTCATCCACCAGAACACAGGCACTAGTCCCCTCCACCAGGAAGCCTACACAACCCATTGAACCAACCTTAGCCAATGAGGACAGACACCAAAAACAACGGGAACTATGAACCTGCAGCCTGCAAAAAGGAGACCCCAAACACAGTAAGATAAGCAAAATGAGAAGACAGAAAAACACACAGCAGATGAAGGAGCAAGATAAAAACCCACCAGACCTAACAAATTAAGAGGAAATAGGCAGTCTATCTGAAAAAGAATTCAGAATAATGAGGGTAAAGATGATCCAAAATCTTGGAAATAGAATAGACAAAATGCAAGAAACATTTAACAAGGACCTAGAAGAACTAAAGATGAGACAAGCAATGATGAACAACACAATAAATGAAATTAAAAATACTCTAGATAGAATCAATAGCAGAATAACTGAGGCAGAAGAACGGATAAGTGACCTGGAAGATAAAAAAGTGGAAATAACTACTGCAGAGCAGAATAAATAAAAAAGAATGAAAAGAACTGAGGACAGTCTCAGAGACCTCTGGGACAACATTAAATGCACCAACATTCGAATTATAGGGGTTCCAGAAGAAGAAGAGAAAAAGAAAGGGACTGAGAAAATATTTGAAGAGATTACAGTTGAAAACTTCCCTAATATGGGAAAGGAAATAGTTAATCAAGTTCAGGAAGCACAGAGAGTCCCATACAGGATAAATCCAAGGAGAAACACGCCAAGACACATATTAATCAAATTGTCAAAAATTAAATACAAAGAAAACATATTAAAAGCAGCAAGGGAAAAACAACAAATAACACACAAGGGAATCCCCATAAGGTTAACAGCTAATCTTTCAGCAGAAACTCTGCAAGCCAGAAGGGAATGGTAGGACATATTTAAAGTGATGAAGGAGAAAAACCTTCAACCAAGACTACTCTACCCATCAAGGATCACATTCACATTTGATGAAGAAATTAAAACCTTTACAGACAAGCAAAAGCTGAGAGAGTTCAGCACCACCAAACCAGCTTTACAACAAATGCTAAAGGACCTTCTCTAGGCAAGAAACACAAGAGAAGGAAAAGACCTACAATAACAAACCCAAAACAATTAAGAAAATGGGAACAGGAACATACATATGGATAATTACCTTAAATGTAAATGGATTAAATGCTCCCACCAAAAGACACAGACAGGCTGAATGGATACAAAAACAAGATCCTTATATGTGCTGTCTACAAGAGACCCACTTCAGACCTAGAGACACATACAGACTGAGAGTGAGGGGATGGAAAAAGATATTCCATGCAAATGGAAACCAAAAGAAAGCTGGAGTAGCAATTCTCATATCAGACAAAATAGATGTTAAAATAAAGACTATTAGAAGAGACAAAGAAGGACACTACATAGTGATCAAGGGATCGATCCAAGAAGAAGATATAAAAATTGTAAATATTTATGCACCCAACATAGGAGCACCTCAATACATAAGGCAAATACTAACAGCCATAAAAGGGGAAATCGACAGTAACACATTCATAGTAGGGAACTTTAACACCCCACTTTCATCCATGGAAAGATCATCCAAAATGAAAATAAATAAGGAAACCCAAGCTTTAAATGATACATTAAACAAGATGGACCTAATTGATATTTATAGGACACTCCATCCAAAAACAACAGAATACACATTTTTCTCAAGTGCTCATGGAACATTCTCCAGGATAGATCATATCTGGGGTCACAAATCAAGCCTTGGTAAATTTAAGAAAATTGAAATTGTATCAAGTATCTTTTCCGACCACAACGCTATGAAACTAGATATCAATTACAGGAAAAAATATGTAAAAAATACAAACACTTGGAGGCTAAACAATACACTACTTAATAACAAAGTGATCACTGAAGAAATCAAAGAGGAAATCAAAAAATACCTAGAAACAAATGACAATGGAGACAAGATGACCCAAAACCTATGGGATGCAGCAAAAGCAGTTCTAAGAGGGAAGTTTATAGCAATACAATCCTACCTTAAGGAACAGGAAACATCTGGAATAAACAACCTAACCTTGCACCTAAAGCAATTAGAGAAAGAAGAACAAAAAACCCCAATGTTAATAGAAGGAAAGAAATCATAAAGATCAGATCAGAAATCAGTGAAAAAGAAATGAAAGAAACGATAGCAAAGATCAATAAAACTAAAAGCTGATTCTTTGAGAAGATAAATAAAATTGCTAAACCATTAGCCAGACTCATGAAGAAAAAACAGGAGAAGACTCAAATCAATAGAATTAGAAATGAAAAAGGAGAAGTAACAAATGACACTGAAGAAATACAAAAGATCATGAGAGATTACTACAAGCAACTCTATGCCAAGAAAATGGACAACCTGGAAGAAATGGGCAAATTCTTAGAAATGCACAACCAGCCAAGCCTGAATCAGGAAGAAATAGAAAATATGAACAGACCAATCACAAGCACTGAAATTGAAACTGTGATTAAAAATCTTCCAACAAACAAAAGCCCAGGACCAAATGGCTTCACAGGCAAATTCTGGCAAACATTTAGAGAAGAGCAATCACCTATCCTTCTTAAACTCTTCCAAAATATAGCAGAGGGCAGAACACTCCCAAACTCATTCTACGAGGCCACCATCACCCTGATACCAAAACCAGACAAGGATGTCACAAAGAAAGAAAACTACAGGCCAATATCACTGATGAACATAGATGCAAAAATCCTCAACAAAATACTAGCAAACAGAATCCAACAGCACATTTAAAGGATCATACACCATGATCAAGTGGGGTTTATTCCAGGAAGGCAAGGATTCTTCAATATACGCAAATCAATCAACGTGATACACGATATTAACAAATTGAAGAAGAAAAACCATATGATCATCTCAATAGATGCAGAGAAAGCTTTTGACAAAATTCAACACCCATTTATGATAAAAACCCTGGAGAAAGTAGGCAAAGAGGGAACTTTCCTCAACATAATAAAGGTCATATATGAGAAACCCACAGCCAACATCATCCTCAATGGTGAAAAACTGAAAGCATTTCCACTAAGATCAGGAACAAGACAAGGTTGCCCACTCTCACCACTCTTATTCAACATAGTTTTGGAAGTTTTGGCCACAGCAATCAGAGAAGAAAAGGAAATAAAAGGAATCCAAATCAGAAAAGAAGAAGTAAAGCTGTCACTGTTTGCAGATGACATGATACTATACATAGAGAATCCTAAATATGCTACCAGAAAACTACTAGAGCTAATCAATGAATTTGGTAAAGTAGCAGGATACAAAATTAATGCACAGAAATCTCTTGCATTCCTACACACTGATGATGAGAAATCTGAAAGTGAAATCAAGAAAACACTCCCATTTACCATTGCAACAAAAAGAATAAAATATCTAGGAATAAACCTACCTAAGGAGACAAAAGACCTGTATGCAGAAAATTATAAGACACTGATGAAAGAAATTAAAGATGATACAAATAGATGGAGAGATATACCATGTTCTTGGATTGGAAGAATCAACATTGTGAAAATGATTCTACTACCCAAAGCAATCTACAGATTCAATGCAATCCCTATCAAACTACCACTGGCATTTTTCACAGAACTAGAACAAAAAATTTCACAACTTGTATGGAAACACAAAAGACCCCAAATAGCCAAAGCAATCTTGAGAAAGGAAAACGGAGCTGGAGGAATCAGGCTCCCTGACTTCAGACTATACTACAAAGCTACAGTAATCAAGACAGTATGGTACTGGCACAAAAACAGAAATATAGATTAATGGAACAGGATAGAAAGCCCTGAGATAAACCCAAGCACATATGGTCATCTTATCTTTGATAAAGGAGGCAGGAAAGTACAGCAGAGAAAGGACAGTCTCTTCAATAAGTGGTGCTGGGAAAACTGGACAGGTACATGTAAAAGTATGAGATTAGAAAACTCCGTAACACCATACACAAAAATAAGCTCAAAATGGATTAAATCCGTAAATGTAAGGCCAGACACTATCAAACTCTTAGAGGAAAACATAGGCAGAACACTCTATGACATAAATCACAGCAAGATCCTTTTTGACCCACCTCCTAGAGAAATGGAAATAAAAACAAAAATAAACAAATGGGACCTAATGAAACTTCAAAGCTTTTGCACAGCAAAGGAAACCATAAACAAGACCAAAAGACAACCCTCAGAATGGGAGAAAATATTTGCAAATGAAGCAACTGACAAAGGATTAATCTCCAAAATTTATAAGCAGCTCATGCAGCTCAGTAACAAAAAAACAAACAACCCAATCCAAAAATGGGCAGAAGACCTAAATAGACATTTCTCCAAAGAAGATATACAGATTGCCAACAAACATGTGAAAGAATGCCCAACATCATTAATCATTAGAGAAATGCAAATCAAAACTACAATGAGATATCATCTCACACCGGTCATAATGGCCATCATCAAAAAATCTAGAAACAATAAATGCTGGAGAGGGTGTGGAGAAACGGGAACACTCTTGCACTGCTGGTGGGAATGTGAGTTGGTACAGCCACTATGGAGAACAGTATGGAGCTTCCTTAAAAAACTACAAATAGAACTACCATATGACCCAGCAATCCCACTACTGGGCCTATACCCTGAGAAAACCATAATTCAAAGAGAGTCATGAACCAAAATGTTCATTGCAGCTCTATTTACAATAGCCCGGAGATGGAAACAAGCTTAGTGTCCATCATTGGATGAATGGATAAAGAAGATGTGGCACATTTATACAATGGAATATTACTCAGCCATAAAAAGAAACGAAACTGAGTTATTTGCAGTGAGGTGGATGGACATAGAGTCTGTCATACAGAGTGAAGTAAGTCAGAAGGAGAAAGACAAATACCATATGCTAACACATATATGTGGAATCTAAGAAAAAAAAATGTTATGAAGAACCTAGGAGTAAGACGGGAATAAAGACACAGACCTACTAGAGGATGGACTTGAGGATATGGGGAGGGGGAAGGGTAAGCTGGGATGAAGTGAGAGAGTGGCATGGACATATATACACTACCAAATGTAGAATAGATAGCTAGTGGGAAGCAGCCACATAGCACAGGGAGATCAGCTTGGTGCTTTGTGACCGCCTGGAGGGGTGGGATAGGGAGGGTGGGAGGGAGGGAGACACAAGAGGAAAGAGATATGGGAACATATGTATATGTATAACTGATTCACCTTGTTATAAAGCAGAAACTATCACACCATTGCCAACAACTATACTCCAATAAAGATGTAAAAAAAATTAACATACATCTCATATTAATAAATAAATGGCTATTTTTAAAATTAAAGGGTATAAATACTTCACATGATTCTCACAGCCTGTGAACATATAGTACAAAAACACAGACAAGAAACAGCCATAATAACTAACTATTAATATTGTAATTGTGTTAATAGCTAATGACCATCAAGGATTTACTATGGCACTAGGCACTGTTTTAATATAATCTCTAGAATGCTATGGCATTGGTGTGGCCTAGTTTACGGGGTTTCCCTTCAATTTCTAGTCTCCTGTTTTGACACAGTAATAGAAGTTTTTACAAGGCATATGGCATCCTCTGAAACTAGATGTGAGTATTCACTGGATTCTGGTCAACGAGATATGAGGGGAAGTGATGCGGGGGAATTTCTGGGTCACACTCTTATAGGAAATGAGGGCATGTTCCTCCTTGTCTTACTCCTGCTGGCTAGAGTGTGAACATCATGACGCGAGCTGGGGTAGCCATCATGGTCTACGGGATGGAGGACGCAGATTGAGAAGAGCTAAAGAGCAAACAGAGGAGCTAATCCCAGAGATCATGGAGCCCCCTTATCAACCCTGCATTCCTCCATCAGAGAGAAGCCAAATTCCATTTCATTTAAGGGGCTGTTATTTCCACTCTTACATATTCAGCCAAACCACTTTCCTAGCTGACGTAGTTGGTTACTACCTCACTATGACGCTGGGTAGCTGAGGCACACAGAGGTTAAGTGATGGAGTGATAGAGCCATGGTCTGAACCACGGTTTACCTCCAGAGCCTTCTCTCTCACAGCCCTCTACCGCCTCCGAGAAAGCGTCACGTATATTTGTACTTAATTTTCACACGTGTGATTTTCTGCTGTTCGTGATGGAGGTCAAGGGGTTTTGCTTTGCCCCTTTGCATTTTGGAACACGTAGGGTTGAAATCCATCTGGATGTGGTTAGATCCAGGGAAGGAGGCACAGGAGGCTGGTGGCGGAAACAAGAGGGAAAGTGTGGCACGAGCATGGGGGTGGAAGATTGGAATGGGGAGGTGATGACTTGGAGAAAGGAGCATGATGAAGGAGGTTTGAGCCGTGCGCAGCTGACATGGTGAGCAAATACGTGTGGTGAAGAGGAAGGACAGAAAATGCTGTTTTCATACCTGTGGCTCCTCTGGCTCCACGTCAGGTGAGTCAAGGTTGCCTGGCACCTTGCAGTTGGTCCTATGAGCTCCAAGTTCCATAAGACAATGAAGATGATTTTGCTAAGGCCTAAAAGAGCATACGATGGCCTCAAAAACTTGCGCCTCAAAAACTTGCGCGTCAGAGTGACATTCTCCTCAGCAGTCTCTTCTTGGCTGCCTGGACACCACCAAGAACAGCATTGCATAGAGCAGCATTTAAAGCTGCTATTTCACTCTCCTGTTTATCCTGGCTACTCCTTTGGTCAGCTTTTTGTCCACTAGGACCAGAGAACTCTTGGAATTAGTGAGGTATGATGCCTAAGTTTAGAAGATTCTGAAAGCATCTCAAATTGACCTAAATTTGGTTGAGATATAGGTTGCCCTAAATCCCTCTCAGGACAGAAACATTCCCTCCTACCACACAAGTTTTAAGCATATTTCTTCACTTCTCTGGAGTTTGTTTTCCCTAACTGTGAATGGGAGGCTTGGACTGAGTGTGGAGCCCATTCACAGGAATAGCTTTCTATGGCTTGCCCTTCTTAATAGCTTCCCAAAACACTGAAAAGGAAGCTTGCATTTTCTTGGATATTTCCTTAACTCTTCACTGCCCCAGTTCCTTTGATAATTGGAAGTTTTATGCATTCATGCCTTTGTCTAAGAAACCATAAAAGGGAAAATGAAAGGAAAGGTGATTGTATTTGTTTACACCATGGCTAAGGCAAAAAGAAAATTGCATCTTTAGGAAACTGGAATTGTTCCAGGGAGAGCAGTACGAAGATGCCTCTGAGCTCCGCTTCTCTACCATCCAGGCAAGCCTTTCGTGGAAAGAATTTCCTGACTTCTAACTTCATGAACATTGCTCCAGGAGAAGAGTGGTCATGGCCTTCTCTTACAAAGAATAAAACACAATTCAGAATATGCTTGATGGAAATCACCATCCACGATTGTGCTTTATGCCTGGCAAATTGCTTTCACAGTGTAGGGTCCCTGCCCAATGTGGGTGAGACGCATGAATAAAATATGATCCCTGCTCAGAAGGGGTCCATAATCCACGGGAGAAAATAGACACATGCGTAAATAATTCTAACTCAAGACAGGCTCTGATACGTGATTTATTTGAGGTACAAAGGAAATGCTAGGAGAACAGTAAGGGGGGAGGGGTTACTTCCCAGAGGGTTGGAAATGAATGTTTCTCAGAAAAAGTGAGAAGTTGTCAGGCCTATTGCTAATGGCAAATGTAATTTTCCACCCACTTCACATAGATTATTTCTTCTTTGTCTTCTAATTCTCACAATAACCCAATGAGGAAGTAGAATACAAAAAAGAAGCTGGAACATTCTGGAAACATTGGGTTTGAGGCACATGGAGCAGACTGTGTAGAGTTGCCTGCATGAGAAGCGTCTGGATCTTTGATCACTGCCAGCAGCTGCAGAGTTTGCCTGATGGCTTTGGATTTGGGTTCAAAAAGTGGATTTTATGCATGCCTCACAGTCCGAGTGTGACCATCCCTAACACGCCTCTCAGATTTGGAAAAAATCCATCTCAGGATTTTTACATAATATGGTGACCAACAAACTGAAAAGCAGAGACTTCATCTTATTGTGTCGAGCCACATGACAGTGTCATCTTTGTAGGAATATTGACAATTTCAGATGGTTCAACATAACGGTATACAGACACTTTGGGCAGCCGTTCCTGGACTTTTGATCAGATGTGGGACACAGTGCTAGTATTTCCATATGACTGATTGTTTTCATCTTATGCTGGCCAACTTTTGTAAATCTGAACGGGTTATCACGGTAAGTTCAGAAGATGCACTGGAGTACCGGGCCTGGAGGCAAGGAGACCTAATCCAGTGGTCTCGGTGAGACCTGAGTGGAGGCGGGTTTCTCTGCCACCAGAGCTGGGCTTCTCCAGGACAGAGACCACAGCTCTGGCGAATGTCTCCTGAGAACAGAGTAGGTGCCCCCCACAGAGTTGAGAGAAGGTGGGAGGAGAGGGGACAGGAAGGACATAAGGGTTAGTCCAGCTGCAAGACCACCAGACCTTTGTGCTTGAATGTGAGGGCGGGGTGGTGTGAAACTAAACTGGAGTGCTTTCGAGGCTTCAAGGTGAAGAAGGAAGCAGGTAAAAAGGAAGACTTATCAACAGTGCCCGTGGTTCACTTTCCACTAGTGATTTCTGCAGACTTCTTCCATGGCTGACACCTGTGACGGGGAAAGTGTAAGATCTTGAAATGTCATGTTAAACAAAGACTTCGAGGACATGGGAAAGCCTGAATGCTGATCGCCACATCCGTAGATGCTGTTTCCAAGCCCCCTTCCCTCGCCCTCTGGCCCAGCCCTCTGGAAGCTCCTTGTCTGCCCATGTCTCTCCCTGTTGAGCACTGCAAGGCCATCACAGCCCTGCCTAAGAACAGCCAGCGCTGGAAACAGCTCTGAGGAAGAAGCAAACACAGTGTATCCCCAAGTGTGTTCCTATTCCAGAGGATGTTAACAAGTGTAAAATATTCTGAAAAAAATAGTTATGTACAATAGTTATGTTCATTAGGAAATGAGCAAAATAAAGTTTAAACAAATTTTTCCTTTTCTTTAACACTTTTTGCCTCTCTCAGATTTTTGTAAAGTACATCGTGAATCTCCAAAGTGGGATGAGAATATGAAATGTCGCCTAAACTTATTTTACCACTAAACTTTTTTCTTAATGAACAATTTGTGGATCTAGAGTTTTATGGTACCCGCCTAAGGAAATGTTGATCTAAGTTTGCTTATATGACATATTTATTGACTTTTCAGTTTCAGGCTATTTTCTTATTGTTGACTCAATTTTTCATAATAACTGGGTAATTACAGCAGAAATCCACTAAAAACTTATTATTGGGTATTCAGTATAATTATAATAATAATTTAAAAAACCTAACTCTAGGGAACAAAGTAAAATGAATAATTCCACGTTATCAGCAGTAGTCTTTTAGCATAGAACAAATATGTAATTTTTTCCTTTATGTCTTTCCTAAATAGTATTTTAAGGATCTATCTTTAATGGAAATAGAAAAAAATTAAAAGGAAAAAAATTTTAAATTAAAAGGAAGAGTGATATAGGAGAGTGAAATCAAGGAAGTGAGACTCAAATTTTTGAAGAGGTTTTCCTTATGTCAGTTTCTTTCGTTTCATTTTTTATGACTGAATATATTGCACTTCTTACCTTGATCCGCAAGATCACATATTGGGGTTATTAACAGTCAGTGTCTGGTGATGGAAAGGGCCTGGGATTTGGAGATTTAAAGAACTTAGGTTTTAAGCCTAGCTCCCCCGTTTAAAAAAAACCAAAGGTCTAATAAGATGTAGTTATGTGCATGGCACTGTGTCTTTCTTCTAGTTTCTTTCATTACAGTTCTATGATCTTAATAAGTCATTTAACCCAAGCCCCGGCTGGCTCATCTGTGGAGCAGTCTGTTCTTTCCTAAAGTAATTATGTAAAATCATCCTCATATAGAAAAAACCTGACGTTTTATGATTTTTTGTAAACATATATTCTCATTATAAAACCAATCCCTATTCATTGTAGATAACTTAGAAAACACAGAGAATGAATCATAGAGCCATAAACATCACTCATGACTGTCTACCTGTATCTGCAATAGATACAGGCATTACTCGTAATTACAAGTTACAACTTCTGTATCCATTATGCTATCAGAAAAGTGAGAGCAGGGAATCCATCTGCTTTTATCCTACTGTGTGTTCCATGCACCTGGCCAGGTGAGGAGACACTTAATCAATTTGTTGAATGGATATGAAAGCATGGTTTCCTTACTAACTACCTCAAGCTTCTCTTTTTTGTGACTTATGCTGAATCAATTTGTGTCTTAAAAAGGCCTTCTCACCCTTTCTACCCTTCACTTTTTGTCAGAGCCGGTCTACTGTTTCCTAGCTGGTCCCCCACCCATCTAGTGAGGCTCCTGCCTTCCACTGCTCCAGTGCACATGTGCAGAATGATAGAATTTCAGATATGGACAAGCCTTTGGAATCTTCTCTGCTCCTCCAGTCTCCAAGAGAGGAATCTGAGGCATCAAGAAGGTACTAGGAGGTCCAAGTCACAGAGATGTTTCTTAGTGGAGACCTGACGGACTTTGGAACTCCTATAGCCTCTACACCAGATCACGATATTTAGAATTCATTTGTACAACCAATCTTGAGATAGTCCTACCCACGTGTAGAGTGCTGAACGTGAGGAAGGCTTCAATTGTAATATCCCTACTTCGATGTACGAAGCATGTCTTTGTTAATCCAGGGGCTGATTTAGATTTTGTAGGCTTCCCTCTCTACTAACACTGCCAGGAAGAGCCCTCCAGGGGGCATCTTCCAGCCACAACACTGGCATATGTTGACTTAACTTTTCCTCTCTGAATACTCCGGCTTGCTTTGTTTACATTCTTTCAATCTTAACTTAAAATGATTACATGTTCTAGTCCACAAATGATGAGTATCTCCTCTATGCTGTTTTTGTGAGCATAGACCTTAATGCTGGGAAAACTGAAGGAACCCAGTCAGCCGCACAGTTATAAAGCAGTCCTTGAAGGGAACTGCCTTATTTCCTAGCATCCTAATAACTCAACTGGTGGCTGAAATTATTATTAAAGTTATTCCATTTTAATGGAATTGGTATAGTTTTGGCATAACTCCGTGGTTTTCTGGTGCTCAGCTCCACCAAAAATCTTTCCCCTTAAAATTGATGATAAATAAGTTTTCACATTCATGAGGTTCAGTATGGAAAGGTCGGAGAGTCTGTCTTCTCTTTATGCCGGGTTTCCTGTCGGTTGTCTTGTGTGAAGCCACCAGTCAGCTCAGTGATCTTGATGACAGGATTCTCAAGCTCTAAGCTGGGTTGATCACAGGAAAACACAGTGGGAAGTCTGGGTACTAAACCAACCAGGCAGGAATTCCAGGAGAGTTTTAGAAACATTTGTGCATTGCAAACTGCTACAATCACATAACCTGCCATTTCTCAAGAGCTCTTCTTGTCTCTTTTGGACAGCAATGATACTGTCAAGAATTTTTGTGCAGTTCTTGTGTTGTCTTTATCTTTCAATATGGTGCATTTTCCTACAATAAGTGTAGATCTTTACACTGTATTCAAGGTGTTAAGAAACAATAGACAATAAAATATGTATTGTGGGCCACGCATCTTCAAGTCTTTCAAATTATTTCCTCTCAATCCTAGGGATAACCAAAATTAATTTGCATATGTAATGAGCCATATATATATATCTCCATGTATAGTTGATTTACAAAGTTGAGTTAGTTTCAGGTGTACAGCATAGTGAGTCAGCTGTATATAACAACAAACAAACCAACAAAAAGAAACAAATAGGGAAAATCTGGTGGCCTCTTTCCAAAGGGCTCTTTTTAGCAGCAAACAGCAATTGAAACACACGGTGACCTCGCACAGTGACGGCGCAGAGTGACGGCGCCCACAGCAACTCAAGTAGCCGCTAACTTGCAGGCGGGGCGCACATGTGGACCGGGGGCCTCCTCTGCTCTCTGCGCACCGCGCACGCGGTGGGGACCCAGGCGCACATCCTTCCTTCCCGCCAAGTTCACGGAGGCACCTGCGCCCAGGAAGCACCTGCACTCTAGCTCGGCCCAGCCGCGGGAGCAGGTCCGGTGTTCCCAGTCAGCGGTTCCTTGTGGCGGCTCGAGGAGCAGGAGAGGAAAAGCGGGAGTCCACGTGGATGCCCGAGTCCGGGGGAGTCGGACCTGCCCCTGCGGACCACGGAGCCCGATGCAGCGGGTACTGAGGGCCCGTCCCTCTCGCCACCAGAGTCCAGTTCTGCAGAATTCTAACCCACTTCCAAGACCCCGCCCCAGGCCCCTCGGTTTACCATTAGGATTCACTAATCTTCTCTTTCAAACCGCAGCAATGACTTTCCCAATGTCGGCACTCCTAAATAAATAACCTGTATCCAAACTTCAACAACCACCTACCCCTCAGCGACTTCTTTATAGTGTCCTATAATCCCGGGTGCTCAAAAATCCTCAAAAACACTGCGGGCTCTTTGAGGGCATAAGGGGCATCGCCTTTCTGGTACTCGTGTGTCTGACTTAGTGTCAAAAATGTAACAATTCCCACGCCGTGGAAATGACTGTTTCTCATTTGGCCTCTCCACCCCCTTTCCCCCCCGACCGTAGTTTGCGGTTGAATCACACTGGGAGCAGGGCTCAGGAACTGTCACCTTGTTAATTCACATGTTTCCTCATCACTTCTGTGAGTCACGATCCTGTGAACGCTGCCGAGGGGTAGAAACAAGCACAGGCGCACACCTTTCTAAAGGGAGATGTGCTCTTCACCATCGCCAGGTCTCTGGGGTTGGTGAGTAATGCTTTAAAACTGTGTAACTACGACAGATGGGGCACAGCAGTAGAAAAGTTTGCCGATTTGGTTCAGTGTCTTAGTAATCTAGCTAATTAGTGAAATAATAATGACACAAAATGCTGAAATATAATGAGGGAGCAGGGCGTAAGTGGGGTGTGCCTGGAGATGAAAGTACACACGCAGGAGACGGAGTGCCAGGGTGAGACGTTGGAAGGAAGGGCTTCCTGCCCTGCTAAAGAGAAATTCGCAGGTGTCCAGTGCCTGCCCACGTTTGGGGATGGCCAAAGGGGGAGCCTCCCCTTCAGGGGACGTGGGATTCTAAGGAACTGCCTCCATCTCTGAAGCCGGCATAGGGCTCGGTCCTCCCCTCCCTGGTCCACTGCCGGTGCCTGGATCAAGCAGGGACGCCTCCCAGGTTTCCTAGAGCATAAACATCTTGAAGAGGCCAGCTCCTTCTCTCTTGTCTTCAAACATTCAAGTTCCCCAGGCACTCTCTCCTGTGTCCACTGTCTGCTCCCAGCCCACCTACCAGGCTTTGCCATGTGTCTTAGTCTGTTCAGGCTGCTATAACAAAAATGCCATAGACTGAGTGGCTTAAACAATAAACATCTAGTTCTCACAGTTCTGGAGGCTGGGAAGATGGAGGTGCCTGCATGGTCAGGTTCTGATGAGTCCACTTACTGGTTCATAGATGGCCCTCTTCTCGCTATAACCTCACCCAGGGAAGGGGGCCAGGGAGCTCTGTGGGGCATCTTTGATATGGGCACTGATCCCACTCCAGAGGGCTCCACCCTCATGACCTAATCACCTCCCAAAGCCCCCTCCTCTTCATACCATCACATTGGGGGGCTGGCTTCAGTATAGGAGATTTTAGGGGACACAGACATTCGGTCCACAGCACCTACTAGCTCATTCTGTGACCTGAGGGAGAACATAACGGAGTCAGGGCCAGGGGTTCTTCCATCCTTTAATGGAGGACCAGAAGACATCCAGGGGGCACCCAACCCGAAGAGGCAGAACCTCCCGAGAGGTATGTTCACGGGGTGATCCTGGGCCTTTGGTGGTCTCCTGGGACACCTGTGCATGTGCCACCAGGCTGACTGGTCATCGATGTCCACCTCCTAGTCTATATCACTTCAGCTTGCCACTCCGACACATGCTAAATCCTGCAATCCCCTGCAGAGGATGGATACTTTCAAGGTGTCTTCAGTCAATATTCACCTACGTCCCCACCAGGGTTGACTGAGCGTCTGTGATGAGGAAGGTCGGGTGCTGAAACCCAGAGATGCAGAGATGAACAGAGCAGAGCAGGTGGGTCAACCCCTTTGCAGACATCACAGGCATAATTCCCGTCCTTTGTCAGCATTTGTTGTGCAGGCTTTGTGGTGCTGTGGGCACGGATGAACTCGTAGCTGGATTTTCCTGAGGTTGGGAAGGCAAGACCAACCAGATGAGTGGAGGGAAAGGATGGTACCAAATAGGTCTTTCTGGACATTTTTCCTAGGTTTTGCTGGGTTTTCACAATGGTCTACTTAAGCTCCAGGTGGAGCCTGAGAGACACTTTGCCTTCTGCCACTTCCCTCAAATCTCCTGGTGACACTGAAACATGTATCACACTTTTGGGAGGCCAGGCTCAGTCTTAATCCTTGACTGGAGGAAAGAGGTACCCTTCCACTTGGTAAAGGCTGCTTCTTGCTCTTAAAACGTGTTTCTCTCTGTAGCAGTTTTGAAATAGTATCAAAATTGTTGATTTGACATGAGGGAATGGTGTGGCAATGGGAGGAGTGAGAAAGAATGTTTCTACTACAAATTTTTAAATATTTAAAAAATATCTATATGTCAAATCTTCTTGGCTGCCAAATTCTTGGTTCAACTTAGTATTTTTACTAAAACTGAAGGTTTTACTAAAATTGAAGGTTTTTCTAAAGACAGAGTACTTCCTAACATATAAGTGTTAGATTTTTTATATTAGTGTTCAATGTTTTAGGGTTAAAACAATATATTCTGGCCTTGTGGGTGTCTGGGGAAAAAAATCTTCAAACAAATTTAGTTTCAGGAAAAATCTGTTTTTTTGTTTTTTGTTTTGTTTTGTTTTTTGGATAAGGAAGGATGGAAATAAAGACTAATTCCTTGGAAAAACCTGACAAGGAGCCTACCTGTGGGATATGAATATTACTTCCTAAACACAGCAGGCCGTTGAGTGTTTTAGATCCAGTGATTACACAATCTGTTATAATATAAGCACATATCAATTTTAAGCTCAAAAGGAAGTTTCCAGGTGGGTCATGTATAAAAGCTCTTTCTAAATGAAAGAAAAAATCTGATTGTAGTTAATTGTGAAATATTTTAGCTGCAGAGAACTGTAAGAGAGATTGATTCAGGTAAAGAACTTAACCTGTTTTCCATAGAGTATTTTTTTTTCTGAAATAGAAAGCAAAACCAAACAGGTATATGTGGCTTAGTTACCTGATTAATCCAGGGGGAGGTCTCACTTATGCTGGTGATTATACTTGTATAGAAATGGTTGAGAATTAAAACACTTTTTCTTGTTAAAATTACGGTTTTCCTTTCATGGAAAATAATCTAGTGCACATTGAATTTGGATGTCTGTAGGCAAGATTTTAATTAGTACTATTGTAGGAGAGAGTCAAATTCCCAGCAGGGCATGGCAGAAAGAGCTGGGGTCCTTAGATACATTAGTAAACTTACTTAGATTTCATTGACAGCACATCACAAGATTTATAGGAATTATGCAGGTTACTTGGTACTATTGTTAATTTCCAAAGAAAGGAAAGACAGGCTTTGACCTGAGTACCCAGAAGTCTTGTATGGTTGCTGTTTTGAATTCCAGAGATACTTCTGCAAAAGGTAAAGGGCTTCAGAAAGATTCCCCACCCCCACCCCATCCTGCAGCATCTATTAACTAACAGAATTTTGAGGTAACGTTAACTAATTTATAATTTTCAGCCACATTTAATTAATTTTCTACCTCATTACTGTTTACAAATGCTATCTCATATTGAATAATGACTTAATGACTTTGTGCTTGTTTGTTTGCTGGATAAACCCTTCCAGCCAGGATAAGAGATGCAAATTTGCAAATGTACAGAAGTCCTGTTTAAACAGCCCCCCCATATGTGGAGGGGCTTAATTTATTCTATGGCTTCTAATTGTGTTAATTAAGAATTTTTATAAAAGTTTAAAGCAGGGATCCCTAACTTGGGGTCTGTAGACTATAGGTCAATTCTTTGGCTGCATGGAGTCTGTGAATCTCCTGATATTGTAAGCAGAATTGCAGAATTTCAAATGTGTATGCATATATACTTTTTACTAGGTACAGATTTTCTCACTTTTTGAGATTCCCAAAAGTGTTCAAGATTCAAAAATCATTTAAGAATTATGCATGCTATATTTTAAATGAAAATAAATGAACATATAGATCATTTGCAAAAGCTGTCCTAGAAAGAATTTCCTCCCAAATGATAATTTAAGGATGTTGGAGAGCACCTCTTCAAATAAATATATTTATTAAGTGTTTATTACAAGGAAAGAATGTTCTGTACTTTATTGGTATAAAGTATTCATTCTAGTATATAAGGCATGTGCTTTGTCCCATTGAATAATGACAGTCATTTGTAAAATTGAAGGCATGAAAAAAATAGAACAAGTCTGCTATTCACAGGGAATTGAATATTTTGCCATCAAAGAATACTTACATAATTTAATAAACATGGATAAGCGCATTTCCAGCAATTTAACGCAAGGTTTCTCTCTCACTTTCGTTCAGCACTTCAGAGCTTCCCAGTCACCTTCATGTCCACTATCTTGTTTAATCTTCACAACTGTCTTTTGGTGCATTTGTGACAGGATTTATAATGCTGTGGTCAGACAAGCAAAGTGAAGTTGTTGCATGATTTGACCACAGCTAATATGAGCCAGACTTGAATGTGGATTTGTTTTTCAGGTAGATAATAAAAATTTAATAGTAATATCATAAAATAAACAAGTATTATAAAAAATCAAGTATTTAGTTTTGGATGTTAGAAATAATATGCATAATAAATTCAGCAGTGTACTGATAGTTTTGCAAGAGAAGATTTTACTGTTCAGATTATAGATAATGTCAATCAGGCTCCTTTGTACTCAGAGTTTCAAAAATTCTGCTTTTATTATATACGAAAAGCCTCTGGACATTTGACATCTCTAATGATATAATATCTGGCATACTGCAGTTGAAGCTGTGGGACCATAGTCTTAATGACCTCACTAAATTCTCTCATAGTGGAAATAAGAGGCAAATACTTCCACCCTTTTGAATACTAGCTACCAAAACTGTAACAGTGTCAAAATAAAAACGATTCCTTTCTCCTTTTTAATCTCAGTTGCCCTTAAAGCACATGCATAAGAAGAAGTTGAAAACAAAAAATGAAACTTTATGCTGTATGCTAGGTCAATATTAAAATTCACAGACTAATTTTTAGATGTAACCTTCCTGGTTCTGGTCCTCAAAGAGAAATGAGAGTAATTAACCAATTTTTTTTTTAATCAGGAAATATAATTTTGCTATTCTTTTATAATCAAATTTTTCAATGATTTCTAAGACTTTCTATAGCCTATTTATACTAAGCTGGTTCAGGAGACACACTGGTTGAAAAGGACTAAGAATATAAACTTTAAGGCTAAAAATTCCATCTTTGAAATGTAAAGATTTAAATAGAGCCCTTGACAAGGTTATTTAATCCAGAATTGCTGACCATGAAAAAAAGTTATACAGAATATATTCTTTACTAAATCATCCAATCAAAGTGTAAAAGAGTGATCCAGACTGGACTTAATGCTCTTTAAGAAGATGTACCATGCAACAAAGTAACTTAATTTCAGCAATTGTCTTTAAGTTGAAAGAATTACTTCTGTTGTGAAAGAACTGCCTATGGTTTTTCATTTAAGAATGTGGGACTTTTGACTTCTAAAATTGGGTGTTTTTATTTATTACAAATGTTGCTTCTCTATATGGAACAGTAACAGGTATTATTACTTTATAATTACTTTAATAATTCAGAGAGCACACCCAGGAGCACAGGTTGGTGATTCCTATGACTATTGTTATCACTGTACAGTTCAGACACCACAGAAGTACAAAGAAGACTACTACAAGCAACTCTATGCCAATAAAATGGACAACCTAGAAGAAATGGACAGATTCTTAGAAATGTACAATCTTCCAATACTGAACTAGGAAGAAATAGAAAATACGAACAGACCAATTACACGTACTGAAATTGAAAGTGTGATTAAAAAACTCCCAACAAACAGAAGTCCAGGACCAGATGGCTTCACAGGTGAATTCTACCAAACATTTAGAGAAGAGTTAACACCTACCCTTCTCAAACTATTCCAAAAATCTACAGAGAAAGGAACACTCCCAAACTCTTTCTATGAGGCCACCATCACCCTGATACCAAAAGCAGGCAAAGATACCACAAAATAAGAAAATTACAGACCAATATCACTGATGAACATAGACACAAGTAACCTCAACAAAATACTAGCAAATAAAATCCAGCAATACATTAAAAGGATCATACACCATGATCAGGTGGGACTTATCCCAGGGATGAAAGGATTTTTCAATATCCATAAAGCAATCAATGTGACTCACCACATTATAAAATTGAAGAATAAAAACCATTTGATTATCTCGATAGATGCAGAAAAAGCTTTTGACTAAATTCAACACTGATTTGTCATAAAAACTCTCCAGAAAGTGGGAACAGAGGGAACCTACCTCAACATAGGTAGGCCATATACCTACAGCTAGGTCTACCGCTAACATCATACTCAATGCTGAAAAACTGAAAACATTTCCTCTAAGATCAGGAGCAAGACAAGGATGTCCACCCTAACCTCTTTTATTCAACATAGTTTTCTAAGTCCTAGCCATAGCAATCAGAGAAGAAAAATAAATAAAAGGAATCCAAATTGGAAAAGAAGTAAAACTGTCACTGTTTGGAGATGACATGATACTATACATAGAAAATCCTAAAGATGCTACCGGAAAACTACTAGAGCTCATCAATTTACATCATATTAAAAACAAACAAACAAACAAACAAAACCCTAGGAATAAACCTACCTAAGGAGGCAAAAGACCTGTACTTTAAAAACTATAAGATGCTGATGAAAGAAATCAAAGATGACACAAACAGATGGAAAGATACACCATGTTCTTGGATTGGAAGAATCAATATTGTCAAAATGACTATACTATCCAAGGCAATCTATAGATTCAATGGAATCCCTGTCAGATTACCAATGGCATTTTAAGCAGATCTAGAACAAAAAAATCTAAAATTTTGTATGGAAACACTAAAGACCCCAAATAGCCAAAGCAATCTTGAGAAAGAAAAATGGAGCTGGAAGAATCAGGCTCCCTGACTTCAGACTATATATACAGCTACAGTAATCAAAACAGTATGGTATTGGCACAAAAACAGAAATATAGACCAATGGAACAGGATAGAAAGTCCAGAGATTAACCCATGCACCTATGGTCAATTAATACGACAAAGGAGGCAAGAATATACAATGGAGAAGAGACAGTTTCTTCAATAAGTGGTGCTGGGAAAACTGGACAGCTACATGTAAAAGAATGAAATTAGAACATTCTCTAATACCATACACTCAAAATAAACTCAAAGTGGATTAAAGACCTAAATGACAGACCAGATACTATAAAGCTCCAAGAGGAAAACATAGGCAGAACACTCTTTGACATAAACTGAAGCAATATCTTTTTGCTCCACTTCCTAGAGTAATGAAAATAAAAACAAAAATAAACAAATGAGACTTAATGAAACTTAAAACTTTTGCACAACAAAGAAAACCATAACCAAAATGAAAATACAACCTACAGAATGGGAGAAAATATTTGCAACCAATGCGAATGACAAGGGACTAATCTCCAAAATATACAAAGAGCTCATGCAGCTCAATATCAAAAAAACAAATAACTCAATCAAAAAATGGGCCAGAGATCTAAATAGACATTTCTCCAAAGAAGACATACAGATGGCCAAAAAGCACATGAAAATATGATCAACATTGCTAATTATTAGAGAATGCAAATCAAATCTACAATGAGGTATCACCTCACACCAGTCAGAATGGCCATATCAAAAAGTCTACAAACAATAAATGCTGGAGAGGGCGTGAAGAAAAGGGAATCATCCTACACTGTCGGTGGGAATGTAAACTGGTACAGACATTATGGAGAGCAGTATGGAGGTTCCTTTAAAATCTGAAAATAGAGCTACCATATGATCCAACAATCCCACTCCTGGGCATATATCTGGAGAAAATCATAATTTGAAAAGATACATGCACCCCAATGATCATAGCAGCTCTATTTACAATAGCCAAGACATGGAGGTATCCTAAATGTCCATTGACAGATGAATGGATAAAGAAGATGTGGTACATACACACAATGGAATACTACTCAGCCATAAAAAGAATGAAATAATGCCATTTGCAGCAATAGCGATGAAACTAGAGATTATCATACTAAGTGAAGTAAGTCATACAGAGAAAGACAAATATCACATGATATCATTTATAGGTGGAATGTAAAAAAATACCAATGAACTTGTTTACAGAGCAGAAAGAGATTCACAGACATAGAAAACAAACTTATGGTTACCAAAGGGGAAAGGTGGTGGGGAGGGATAAATTAGGAGTTTGAGATTAACATATACAGACATATATATATATAAAATAGATAATCAACAAGGACCAACTGTATAGCACAGGGAACTCTACTCAATATTCCGTAATAACCTATATGGGAAAAGAATCTGAGAAAGAATAGATATATGTATATGTATAACTGAATCAATTTGCTGTACACCTGAAATAACACAACATTGTGTCTCAACTATACTCCAATATTTTAAAAAAATCCTCATGATTTATGCCTTCTGATAAGTTGGTGATAAACACTGTCACAATAGTATTTTCTAATACTAAAAGTAGCTATAAAACAAAGTTCACTTTCCATCATGTGGCAAGTTCCAGGGTCATTTTTAATCACATCAGTAAAATTACTAACTTCCTCACCTTGTCCCTAACAACCTATTCTAATACTTTCCCGTATTTTTTTTTATAAATCACATATAACAAAAAAGGTATTAATTTCTGCAAAACAACATAAAATAAATGTCTATGGAATAGACATGTGGGAAAATTGTTCAGGAGATTTACAGATGTTTGTTTGTGTTATAAAATTATAAGTTTAGTTGGAAATTATTGATTGAGTCCCTAAATTCCCAGGCACACTGATGGGCTCTATGGATACCTGGTGAACATGATGAACTTTGTCCCTCCTCTCAAGGAACTTGTATCCAAAGGAGATTCTGGACTCTAAGATATGGATTGTTTCCATCCATGTGTTCTATATACACTACTTGTGTGGTGTGCATGTGTGAAGTATAGAGCCCAGGACATCTAGAGACTGGTGTACCTCTCTTCCCTCCTATCAGCTTCACGTTGTGGATGGAAGCTACAGAAAGTCCATGGTTGGTTTTTCTGGCTGTCAGTGCTTTGCAAAGATGAAATTTTCCCTCTTGGGCACAACAAGTTCTCTGCTTCTATGAAAAGTCCTCCAGCAGAGATCTGATGAGCTCTTGGGAGTGGTCAAGGGGGGAATTTAGATGTCAGTGAGTTGCCATTAAGGACAAAGGTTTCTTTCAATTCTGAGATTAGTTGACTTTTGAGACTCAATGCTGCCTTAAGTTTCTTTTGAGATGAGTCAAAATGTTTCATCTATCTACACTGTAGGATTGTGATAGCTTCTAAAGAGTTTGACAAATATATACTGGTGTAAAACTACTGAAGATGAATAATTTGTCTTGCAAAGTTTTTGCTTGCTTACAGTTTTGTTTTCTGGAAAAGAAAAGCAGTAGTTTATATAGTTATCCAAACTAAAAAAAAAAAAGCCCAGATTGGCTATTTCTTTATAAAATTTCTTATTGAAAAAATCATTAATATAAAGTCATTACATTTACTTTTGTTATTAGTTTGCTTAAGGCAATCTGGAAGGAATGTGAGAATAGATATTCATACAGTCTTTTAGTAAACACCCTAATTTATATATAATAAGATCCTTCTTAGTGATAATTAAATGATTCTTAGTAAGGTTATAGAATTGTGCAACCATAATCCAAATCTAGTTTTAGAAGCTTCCACCACTGAAAAAGATCCCTTAAATCTATTTGTAACCATTCATTATTCCAAACCCAAGGCCGAGGGAACCAGTGATTTGCTTACTGTTTTTATAGATGGATTCTTATGGGAAACTTCAGATACATGGAATCCTACAGTCTAGCCTTGAGAGCCTGGCTAGAGGATCACCTGTGTTATAGCATGTATTAGTATTTCATTCCTTTTTATTGATGGATAATACTCCATGGTATAGATATTCACATTTTGTTGGTACATCCCTCACTCTATGGACATTTAGATTGTGTCCAGTTTTTGACTATTATGAATAACAGTGCTATGAACATTCATACACAAGCCTTTTTGTGGACCTTTCTTTCAGGTAGGTTATTATCTAAGAATATAATTATTGAAATGTATGGTATGTTTAGGTTTAATATTTAAGAAACTGACCTATGATTTTCAAAGTGGCTGTACCTGATACATTCCCACCAGCAAGACACAAGTGTCCTAGTTTTTCCACAACCTACCAACACTTGCCCTTGTTGGTCTTTTTGGTTATATCAATCCTGGTTGATGTGTAGTTGCATCTAATTGTGGTTTTAATTTTCATTTTCCTAATGACAAATGATACTGATCATCTTTTCAATACTTATTGGCCATTTTTATATTTTCTGTGGCAAAATACTTATTCAACTCTTTTGCTCATTTTTTAATTGGGTTGTTTATGTTCTTATTATTGAACTGAAGGACTTGTTTATATATTCTGAATACATATTCTTTATCTGATTTATTATTTGATAATATTTTCTTCCAAGCTGTGGCTTGTCCTTTAATTTTTAAACAGAAGTTAAAAAATTGCTGCTTTTGATAAGCAGGAATTTTTAATTTTGATGAAGTCCAATTTATCACTTTTAGTTTTAGGGATTGTGCTTCTGTTGTTGTCTTTAATAAATCTTTGCCTGACTCCAGGTATCAATGATTTCTTTATTTTATAGTCTTAGGTTTTACATTTAGGTCTGTGCTCCATTTTGAGTTAATTTTGGCATAAAATATGAAGTATCTTTTCATTTTTCTTTTCATGTGGAAATCCAATTGTTCCAGCACCATTTGTGAAAACAAAATCTATGCTTTCTCCATTCATGCTTTTGCACTTTTGTTAAAATCAGTTGTCCATAAATATTTAATCTATTTCTTTACGCTAACAGCACACTGCTTGTTAACTGTAGCCATATACAATGTTTGAAATCAGGTAATGGAAGTCTTCCTATATTGTTCTTCTTTGTCAAGTTTGCTTTGGCTAGTCTATGTCCTTTGCATTTCCATACAAATTTCAGTATCAATGTGTCCATTTATAACAAGTTTTCTGGGCCTTTTGATAGGGATTATGTTGAATTTATAAATCAATTTGGGGATAATTGCTTTCTTCATATTGAGTCTTCTGGTTAATGAACATGTTATATTCTACATGTATTTAGTTCTTTAATTTCTCTCATCAATATTTCGTAGTTTCAGTGTACCAGTCTTTCGCATCTCTTGTCAAATTTAATCCCTAACAATTTCTTATTTTTAAGATACTATTGTGAATGACATGATATTTAAAATATCAATTTCTGATAGTATGTTGCTAAAATACCTAGATATAATTGGTTTTTATATATTCAGGTTGAATCCTGAAATTTAGGTAAACTTGTTAGTTTTAAGAGCTTTTTTTGAGATTTCATCGGATTTTCTACATTGATGATCATGCCTATGAATAAGAAATTTTAATTCTCCCTTTCCAGTGTGGATGCCTTACATTTTTGTATTTCCTTATTGCACTGGCTAAAACCTACAGTTAAATGTTGAATAAAAGTAATGAGAGCAGAGGCCCCTGTCTCATTCTTAATTTAAGAGAAAAGCACTAACTCTTTTACATTAAATATAATGTGATGTTAACCATAGGCTTTTCGTTGATGTCTTTATCAGACAGAGAGAATTCCCTTCTATCCCATTTGTCAAGAGTTTTTATCAGGAATGACTGTAATTTTGTCAAATGCCTTCTCTACATCTACTGAGCTGATCATTGTTGTCTTTGATAGAAAATTTCAATCTATGGTTATGAAGGACACTGGTCTATAGTTATCCTTGCTTATAACTGTTTGGTTTTGGTAGAAGGTTATAGTATGAGTTGGAAAGTATTCCCTCCTCTTCAATTTTCTTGAAAGAGTTGGTTAGAATTGGCATTATTTCTTCTTAAAAATTGTCAATACACTGGTAAGCCATTTGGATCTGGAGTTTTCATTGTGGGAAAGTTTTATACTACAAGTTCAATTACTTTAAAAGGAATGTGATTGCTCATGTTATCTTTTTCTTCTTGGTTGAGCATTGGGAGTTTGTATCATTCAAGGAAATTCATCAATTCCGTCTAAGTTGTAGATTTCATTGGCATACAATTGTTTATGTTATTCATATATTAATGTTCATATACTATCCTTGCAATATCTATAGAGTCTATAGTTACTACCCCTTTATTGATCTTGATATTGGTAATTGTGTCCACTGGGTTTTTTCCCCATCAGTCTGGCTAGAGGTTTATTAATTTTAGTGATTTTCTCAAACATCTAGCTTTTGATTTCATTGCTCTTCTGTATTGCTTTTCTGTTTTTTATTTAATTATTTTTCACTGTAAATTTTTATCACCTTTAGTCTGCCTATGTTGGGCTTAACTTTATGTTTTCTTTCTAATTTCTTAAGATAGAAACTGATGACAAATACTTTTAGCTTTTGTATGTCTGAAGAGGACTTTATTTTGTCTTCCTGTTGAGTACTGGGCATAGAATTCTAGGTTATCTGTTGCTTTTTATTGACTTTTAGTATTTTAAAGATGTTGCTCTGCTCTCTTCTCACTTGCATTTTTTCTGATGAGAAATTGATGTCATTCTTACATTTATTATGCTGAAGGTAATGTGTTTATTCTCTGGTTGCTTTTGAGATTTCCTTTTATCACTGGCTTTGAGCAATTTGATTATGATGTAAGACTTGGTGTAGTTTTCTTTATGTTTCTTGTGCTTGGAGTTTATTGCACTTCTTGGGTATGTGGGTTTATAGTTTTCAACAAATTTGGAATCATTTTAGACATTATTTCTTCAACTAACTTTTCTTTTCTCTCTGCTTTCTTTCCATTCAGGGATTTGGGTTGAAATTGCCCCATACTCACTGATACTCTGATTGTTTTTTTTTTTTTTTCTTTTTTTTTTTCTGTTTCATTTTGGTTAGTTTCCATTGCTATGTCTTCAAGTTCACTGATCTTTTCTTATACAATGTTTAACCTGTCATTAATCCCCATCTAGTGCATTATGTGTCTCACACATTGTATTTTTCTTCTCTAGAAGTTTGATTTGGGTCTTTTAAAAATATTTTCCATGTTTCTTCTTATCTTTTAAATATCTGGACTACAGCAGTCAGGACTGTTTTAATGCTATTGTCTGACAATTTTAACATCTATATCAGTTTTGGATCAGTTTTGATTAGTTGATTTTTTTTCTCCTCAGAGATCCTATTTTCTTGCTTCTTTCCATGACTAGAAATTTTTTATTGGTTCTCGAGCATTGTGAATTTTGTCTTGTTGGTGGTTGGATATTTTTGTATTCCTATACATATTATTTATGTTTATTCTGTGACCCAGTTAAGTTACTTGCAAAGAGTTTGATCCTCTCTGGCCTTCCTTTTTAGATGTGTTATGTGGAACAAGAGCATGTTTAGTCCAAGGCTAGTCATTCATCACTGAAAGAACTAAGATCCGTCTGAGTGCTCTACACAATGCCTTGTGAGCTCTGAGAATGTCCAGTCTGGCTGCTATGAGAAAGTATGATTTTGGTCTGATGTGAGCCACAAGTACTATTCCCTTTAATCCTTTTGGGTAGTTCTTACTCTAGACTAGAGTAATTTCCTCACATTAATGCACTGAACAGTACTCAGCTGAATACTTTAGTGGGCCCTTTGCAAATATCTCGAATTCTTTGTGTATCTCTCTGCTTTCTAGTATTCTTTCCTGAGAACTAACTGGCCTGCTCTCCCCAACGTAGAGAGTCGGCTGTCTCTACCTGGTTTACCCCTCCCAGAAGTAAACTGGGGCAATATAAGTTCATCTTATTTACTTCTTGTTTCTCAATGGTCACTGTATTTTGTTGCCTGAGGTCTAGTCCTTGTATATTTTGGTTTTCTTTTGATTGGAAGATAAATCTGGTCCCTGATATCTTAACTTTGCAAAACGTAAGTCCCTCTCAATCTTCTTTCATAATGAAAATTTTCTTATTTCCAATAGACAACATAAGGGCATACAGTTTGCACCTTACATATTGGCTTGCTAAAGACACGATTTTCCAAATTAATTTCTTGAGGAGTCTTCTTGGTCAGTTTTCTAAACAGTGGCAAAGCATCTTTCCTTTAACTCATAATGATCCATTTACAAACATAACAATTTAATTGTTATTAATTAGTCCTGGCAGCTTTCGTCTCAATGTTTTTCTCCTTTATGACTCGATTGCACTGCCAGCAAAGAAGCCCCATTCCCTCTGGCAAAGAAACCTCTGAAGAAATGTTTTGGGGGCTGACTGTCCTAAAGATGGCTTCTCCAGCTGCAATTTAAGTGTTGAGCTGAAGAGAGAGCCTAATCCATTTGATTTCTGATCTCTATGATAGCATATGCCTCCTGAAGCAGTGTGGAAAGTCAAGGTCAGCTGCAGCTAATCATCACAGAATTTGAACTTCAAAAAAAATGGAAATAGAACATTTTCATGAAGAGCCCTTATATCCTTTTGCTTCCTTTCCAAGACTTACAAGAGCGTTTTTTTCCCAATCCCAGGGCAGAATAAAATCATTATTCAGTCTTATCTTAAGGGGATAAAAATCCAGCTAAATACCCATTTAGAAATATTTCCTTTTCTTACAATGTACATTCCTCAATGGATTTCATGAGGATTATTGAGCTCCTGGTTTTGTTTTTCATTTTTCCTTTTTGTAAAATAGGCCAGGCTCCTTAGAGGAAAGTACTTCAATAAAATGCTCGTCTAAAGTGAGAGGTTTAAAAGACATCCGTTTTAGAAGGCAAAGCAAGGGGGAAAGAGAGGAAATGACGTATACATCCAGACTTCTTCGTACAAGCATGGCCACTCATTCTGTGGATGAAGACTTACTGGCAAATCCATTAGGCCGGCAGGGAAGGCTCTGGGCTCTGAGTCAGGCTGCCTGGATTCAAATCCTGGTTTTTCCCCCCACTGGCTGAGCCATCTTCAGCCAAGTTACATAACTTCACTGTATCTCTGTTTCCCCAACTCTAAGTGGGGTAGTGATACCACCTCTTTCAGAAGTTTGATATGAAGATAATTCAAGTTAATATTTATAAAGCTCTTAGAATAGCTCCTGGTGCATAGAAAGTGACATATACACAAGTATCCTACAAAATATGCATTTTAAAATGTATTTACTGGGAAATATAACCATTTGCTGACCCAAGAATCACCCCATGTCGGGAACTGTCATTTTGTGCAAATGTTATGAAGGTTGAGTTCTAGTGGGAAATATAATTGAATTAGCAGGGCATTCTTTTCATAAAAAATGTATTGAGGGCTTCCTGGCTATTAAGCGTAATGCAAGGTGCTAGGAACGTAAAGATGAATAAGGGCTAAGTTTCACTTAAGGAGCATTGTAGTTAGCCGACCAATAAATGGATCATTTCAAAGCAATGTGGAGATGCAGTAGCAAGACTGTTTCTAAGGAGCACCAGATACAAGTTCCTAATCCGGTGTGTGTGGGGGTGGGAAATTAGGTCAAAGAAAACCTCCTGGAGTTGGTAAGTGTAAGGCATTCAAACTGTGAGGAGGGAAAGGGCATTCCTGGTAGAAGGAGAGAAATGACAGACATCGTGATTCAGGGAACAAAGCAAGTCATACACTCAGCATCACTGGAACCTGAGAAGGCGAAGGGAGCTCTATGATTTTGAACCTTGCCCTTCTTGCTAACTCTTTTTACAAGTGATCTCTCTAAATAGGGCAGTATTGTATTTCAAGAGCTAGGAAGCAAAAAATGGATGGTGGTTGCCAGGGTGGAGGCTGGGTCCCGTGAGTGGAGGCTGGTCCTGTGGGTGGAGGCTGGGTCCCGTGAGTGGAGGCTGGTCCTGTGGGTGGAGGCTGGGTCCTGTGAGTCGAGGCTGGGTCCTGTGAGTGGAGGCTGGTTCTGTGAGTGGAGGCTGGGTCCTGTGAGTGGAGGCTGGGTCCTGTGAGTGGAGGCTGGTCCTGTGAGTGGAGGCTGGGTCCTATGACTGGAGGCTGGTCCTGTGGGTGGAGGCTGGATCCTTTGGGCTGGTCATATCCTGACATGTCACTTTAGGTTCTGGGACTGCACCCAAGCTCTAATGTTCAGGACACAATTTCATCGCTTCTCCCACAGGTGAAATGAGTCTCAGGTTGACACATAATACCCAGACTCATAAGAAGCTCGTTTTCAACCAGATATCATATTATAAATATGCACCAAACTCTAAATATTGCACAACAGCCAACTGACCACAGGCTCACAGTGCCTCCGATCCCAGTCTTGTTGGTTAAATCCATTTAGGAAATCAAATTAGGGATCACATTGCTGATTGGTCATCATCATTCTTCAGGGGCATTTTCAACAGCCTAGACTAGTGGATTCCCCACTCTTTTTATGAATCTGCAAATATCTCCACTTCAATGACACATATTGATCCTTGAGGGTGAGAAGAAACTTACTCTTCTGGAGAAAACTGAATATAATCTAATCATTCACTGCTTCGTGGCTTCCTGGTTTTAGAATTTGTGCAATCTTTTGGGCTTATTTTAACATATCCTTATCTCAGATGGCTACATTACATTGTGACTGACTTGGCCACAGCTTTCTGTAACACTAGACCTGTAATCATGTATGTTGTATTAAAGAAACACTGTCGTCTTCTCGAGTGGGTGCAGGGGTTTCTTGTTTTCTTCACAAAAAATATGGTGAGGGCTTCCCTGGTGGCGCAGTGGTTGAGAGTCCGCCTGCCGACGCAGAGGACACGGGTTCGTGCCCCAGTCCGGGAAGATCCCACATGCCGCGGAGCGGCTGGGCCCATGAGCCATGGCCGCTGAGCCTGCACACCCGGAGCCTGTGCTCCGCAACGGGAGAGGCCACAACAGTGAGAGGCCGGCGTACCGCAAAAAAAAAAAAAAAATGGTGAAATCTTTCCCATTGTAAGTTACTGTTGTGAAGCTGATATGATCCATCGTTTGTTGATTTTTGTTAGATTTCAAAGGATAATTTTTTTCCTTCACTTTATCTCTTCATCCAGGTTTTGGGGGTGTGTGTTTGTTTGTTTTAGTTTTAGATTTTGGTGGTTGACACTGCTTACTAATTATAGCCTTTAAATGTACTCCTGGGGCCAGGCAATAAGGGAACTGCTTGAACAGGTATCTTTGATGAGTGGAGGCTATGAGTGTATCAGGATTAAAGCTGAATGATAAAAACCATGTACAGTGAAAAGATTACTACGCTTCATTTGCAAACTTCAGAAGCAGAAGAGAAACCCCAAATGCACTATATATTCATTCCTTCATCCTTTCTTCTTAGGTGGGTCACCCAGGTCAAACCGCCACCTGGTTCTTCTTAACTCCTCCAAACAATCTCTTGCCATATAAGCTCCCTGAATATTTTCCATGCCTTTTGAATTTTTGTCTTTAATCACAAGTCAGCAATGACTTGCTGCATCCAGCAGTGTAGTATCTACCATATGGGACAAAGAATTATCTGTAAAAAAAAAAAAAAAAAAAACAACTAACCAAACAAACATAAAACATAGCTGGGAAGACAAGATGCAGGAAAAAAAATCACATATTTTTCTTTATTAAAAATCAACATACATAAGTTGTTTTACTAGAGAATACAATCAGTCATGAATTTCAAAGAAGAATTATAATAAGGATTTAGAGCAGTAGTGGTTTAATGATAAAGGTGGGACTTGTGATGAACCTTAAAGAATGGATACATTAATCACGTGGTGACACAAAGGAGATTTTAGAAAAGGAAAGTTTAGGTAAAGCGGAGACGGGAATGCAGGTTTCGTGTGTGTGCCTTGTGTGTCCGTGTTGTTCAAGGACAGGTTATAAGAAGTCCTGTGGAGGGAGGGGGCTGTTCCTATGATGAAATTCAGGTAAATATATTTGAATAGGTAAAAATAGCTACTATTTATAAAGTGCTCCTATGTTAAGTGTCTTACATAAATTATCTCATTCCAGTCTTAACCAAAGACGTGTGAAGTAGGTACCACTATTTTTATCCCCATTTTACAGAAGAGTAAACTGAGGCTTAGTGCCTGAGGTCACACAGCCAGTGAACAGTGGAGTCAGGGTGGCGACCTAGAAAGCTGGGCTACTGAGTCTAGGCTCCTTCTACAAGACCATTAGGCCACATGCCAGGGGCTTCTTCGTAAGAAACAGGAGTTCTGACTTGTTGCCTTAGGGTGACAGAAGGTCATTACAGCTCTCCAGGTGACATGGTGAAAGCAGTATCTGAGGACAAGCAGCATCACAGGTGCACAGAGGGATTTGGGATGAGCTCACGGAATCAGCGAGGAGAAGGGGATGAAAGTGAGGACAAGTCATCAATAAAAAAGCTCACCAAGTCCTTACCTCTCTCTGCATTTTTTAGCTCTAATATGGACATGTTTTTGGTATGGTGAAAAGTGGAATAGCATAGACCACCCTCACCTCAGTGCTACCCACTTCCCCTTGGAGCGCATTGTGATTCAGTGTAAGGATTTTGACTGCGTCCCATTTGTGGGCACATTAAGAGGTTTGGGTAATTTGGCCAGCTGGGAAGATATTATTTTTTGAGCCAGGAAAGCAAATGAATAAAACCCTTGATACCTGGAGTAGGTGTTATTTGTTGCTTAAACATGCATCTTAGGGCTTCCCTGGTGGCGCAGTGGTTGGGAGTCCGCCTGCCGATGCAGGGGACACGGGTTCGTGCCCCGGTCCGGGAGGATCCCACGTGCCGCGGAGCGGCTGGGCCCGTGAGCCATGGCCGCTGAGCTTGCGCGTCCGGAGCCTGTGCTCCGCAGCGGGAGAGGCCACAGCAGTGAGAGGCCCCCGTACTGCAAAAAAAAACGACAAAAAAACAACAAAAAAAAAACCATGCACCTTACTCACCTTGAGGCTCATTGGTCCTGGCTATAATTCAGGATAAGCCATCGTTTTTGTGAACGCACACCACAACCATGAACTTGCTTCCTGTTTGCTAAGTATGGCAGTAGAATCCGACTTCTGATGATCTGTTTTCTTCTTCCACTTACACCTTAGCTCTTAATGAACTCCCACTACACCAATGGTCATTTTCAATAATTCATGCTTTTAATTTTTCCCAATGATCCCAAGGTGCTTTGACACAAGTAGTTCCACCAATCAATGAAATAAATCCAAAGAGAAATACAGTGTTTTTTTGTGGCAGACAGAAATGCTTTGCCAACTTTCTAGTGAACCCAATACAGAAGAGCATATTCTTATTAAAGCAAGGAAAAAGAATAACTAATATATATAGCCCTTCTGTTTAGGTGTTACCCTTTCCAAAATTTTCTGTAACAAGAACAACAACAAAATCAACATGATTTTGTTGTACGTATAGCTGAAACCTAACACTCCATGAGCAGTATTATTGCCAAGAGTAATTAAGTTATTCGGATTTTGACCATATGGCATATAGTTATAACTGCTTTAATGTTCTTTTTCTACAAATTCTATCATTTGTGCCATTTTGGTGGCTGTTTCTACTGATCGATTTTCTTTTCCTTCATTATGGGTCATATTTTCCCACTTCTTTGCATATTTTTAATTTTTAAGTGGATGCTACACATGAATTTTACGTTGTTGAGTGACCACACTTTTGTTTTCTTCTAAATATTCTTGACCTTTACTCTGAGTTGCAGTTAAGTTACTTGGAAAGAGTTTAAGTTGGTCTTTTTAAGCTTAGTTAAGTGAGATCAGAGTAGCCTTTAAATGTAGGGAAAATATTCCCAACTGCTGAGGCCGTGCTCTTCTAAATATTTGACCTGACGCCTTCTGTATTGTGATTGTTCCTCTACTCTGGCTTGTGGGAATATGAAGCATTTTCTGCCCTGTAGGAGCTCAGTTCTCCTGCTCCTGTCTGGTGGCTCTCTCCCTGCTTCCTGGTTTCCCATCTGCACCCAGCTGACAATTCAAAGGGAACCCTCGGCCGAACTCTGTGTGTGTGTGTATCTGTATTTCTCCCCTGTTTGTACATTTTTCCCTCCTATCCAGGATTTTGCCTGCAGATCCTGCCACCTGTGCCTTCTAGAAACCTCACCTCTGTCTCCTTGCTCAGGAGGGCCACTGTGGCCTGAAACAGTCTGCTGCCTGCAGAAAAGAGCTGGGCAAATCCCGGGGGCTCACCTTGTTTGTTTCCTGTTCTGTCTGTTGCTCAGTGTCTAAAAGTTGTTACTCCACATATATTTAGACTGTTTTTTTTTTTTCTTCAGTTATCTAAGGATGGAGAGTAAATCTGGCTCTGGTTACCTACCTTGATTGGAAGAGAAAGTCCAGGTATTCAGATGTTAGATATGCCAGAAATAAGATAAAACTTTGAAAACTTTTGGTGATTATAATAAATTATGAGATACTTCCTTGTGCTCAAAATCAAATCTGGAATCATTCAAATGTTCTGTGAGCCCTCTTCCAGATCCTCATTATATCTTTCCACTGCAAAAACTGATGTTCCAAAATTCTGTTGTCCTTACATCAATGTTTTATGAGGAGGAATGAGCCAAAAAAAGAATCTCAGGACCAGCAGGTGTGGAAGACTATTAACTGCATTTGGGATAAAAACCGTCATGATATGTATGTTTATGTACATACAACCACGAACACATTTGTTTGAATGGAGTTATAATTGATAACTGACAATATTTGGGTGTAATACATGTTATGATAAATTAGATTGATGGTTAAATTAATATTTGATATATCTTATTTCATGCCTTGTGTTGCATATCTTTCTAATACTTTATATATTTACCTGGTAATAGAGAAAATTCAATGTATTTTAGTATTTCTCATATATCTATGATTCTGGTCATATATCCAGGTCAAAGTGTTGAATATCAATAATCACTTTATACCACAGTAGATGTGGCCAATGTAGTGAAATGCAGCTCAGCTGTCAATACATTGATCAGATAAAGGATATTTGGCATCTAGGAGACTGGGCACAGACATATTCCTGAGCAAAGCCTGGCATATAGTCAAGAGAAGGTTCCAGTAGTGCCAGTAGGAAAGGTCCTGGCTAGTGAGGGTTTGACAACCAAGAATCCAACAGAATGCAGTAAGTGACTTGCAGGTAGAAAGGAGATTTGACAGCAAATAGAGAAAAATTCCAGATACAGGAAGAAGAGATCTTTGGGAAATCTCAGTGTAAGTAATATGGGTAGACGCATGGAAATTAGAACTTTAGTCTCTGAAGAAGACAGAGTAGGGACAGGAAAGGCCTCTTTCTTCAAGGAAGTGGGCAAATGAGAAGAGGAGACCAAGATGAAAAAACAAGGGGTTAAAATCCAAAATATATAAGAACTCATACAACTCAGTAGGAAAAACTCAGACAATCAGATTAAAAAATGGGCAGAGGATCTGAATAGACATTTTTCCAAAGAAGACGTGAAACTGTCCAACAGATACATAAAAAGATGCTCAATATCACTAATCATCAGGGAAATGCAAATCAAAATCACAAAGAGATATCACCTCACACCTGTCAGAATGGATGTGATGAAAAAGACAAGAAATAACGAGCACTGGGGACGGTGTGGAGAAAAGGGAATCCTTGGGCACTGTTGGTGGGAGTGTAAATTAGTGTGGCGATGATGGAGAACAGCAAGGAGCTTCCTCAAAAAATTAAAAATAGAGCTACCACATGATCCAGCAATTCCACCTCTGGGTACTTATCCAAAGGAAACAGTAACCCTTAACTCAAACAGATTATCTGCATCCCCATGTTCATTGCAGCGCTATTTGCAACAGCTAACACATGGAAACAACCTACATATCAATCGATGGATGAATGCGTAAAGAAAATGTGGTATATGTATTCAATGGAAGATTATTCTGCTATGACAAAGAAGGAAATCCCGCCATTTACAACACAGGTGGACCTTGAGGGCATTATGCTCAGCAAAATAAGTCAGACAGAGAAAGACAAATACTATATGGTTTCATTTCTATGCAGAATCTAAAAAAAACACAAAAACCAGAAATCATGGGTACAGAGAACAGCTTGGTGGTCACCAGAGGTCAGGGGGTGGGATGTGTGCAGGAAATTGGCAAAGGGGGTCAAAGTTACAAACTTCCAGTTATGAGATAAATAAGTTTTGGGGATGTCATGTACAGCATGGTGACTACAGTTAACAATACTGTATTGTATATTTGAACATGGCTGAGAGTGTAGACCTTAAAAGTTCTCATCAGAGGAAAAAAGGTGTGTAGCTATGTGTGTTGATGGATATTAACTGAACTTATTGTGGTGATCATTTGGCAAAATGTACATGTATCAAGTCGTTTGGCTGAACACTAAAATATACTGATATGTAGTTATGACTTAGTTAAAATAAAAGTGAAAATACCTAGTAGTGCTGGGAAGTTACTTGATGCAAGAAGGTACTTGCTATAGGGCTGAGGATGTGCTTTCGGCCAGCACTTTGCCGAAGACTGTGGGGTGGTCTGCTGAGTTTTAAGTGGATTCAAACCTAAATATAGAAATAACTTTAGACCCCAGAGTGAGAGTGTTCGAGGCAGTAAGCAGATTGTGTTATTTTGGAGAATGTGCTGATTGTATCAGTTCAGACTCTTTAAACCAACTCTGTTTAACTCCACAAACGTACACTAAGAGGTCATTAAAAAGATGTCAGAGATATGTCACTCTGGGATTAATTCACTAACCTGCTCACAACATTCTTCAGTAATAATGTAATAGGGAAGAATTTTTGTATTCCATTACAAGTTAATCACAAAAGGGATGTTGCCTATAAGCTTAAAGTGTACACAATGGCCCATCTCTGGGAACCCTGCCTCCCAGGTAATGAGCATTCAGCTAAAATACCTTTGTTTAGCTCACAGGAAACATCCTGACCAGGCCCACCTATGAATGATGGCAGGGAGGAAGATATTAAAACATCTACTCTGAAGGCTGATGGGAACCAGCAAATGTTTGACTTTACTCCCTCCCCTTTCAGTGTAAAAGAAACATGAATTCTAACTCAGGCAAGATGGTTCTTTGGGACATGAGTCCACCACCTTCTTGGTCTGCTGGCTTTCTGAATAAAGTTGCTATCCCTTGTCCCAGCAACTTGTCTCTTGATTTATTGGCCTGTCGTGTGGCAAGCAGTATGGGCTTGGGCTCAGTAATATTAACTCTTCTTGTTTCCAGACTTCAAGTCCTTTAACTACAGATGCCCAGATTTTCCCCTTTGGGTGCTTGCCACCTTGCCTTTGATTATTGTTCTTGTTTGGACTAGTTCTTGTTTGGACTGGACCGTTTCCAGGTATGTTGGGCCTCCCTCCAGGACACGGCTTTGGAAATTCACTCTCTGATCCTAAAATTCACTGATCTGATCCATGAAGTAGACCTTCTATGCCATTAAGGGTCTCCAGGGACTGACTGGTGTGTTCCTTTAACTGCTTGATCAACAGTCTTCATCCTGGGTTATAGCCTAAAAATGACTTTTTAGAAGGAATCTCTGAAATGAATCTGTTCTCTTTGATTGAATTCAATTCTCTGATATTAAACATCTCTCACGAGCCAGGGCACTGGCCTAGCTACAAAGAAGAATGTGTAAGGCTCAGCCTCTACAGTGTGAGAAACACATAGACAGCAGTTAATTACATCGGAGTGTGATGAATGCTGTGAAGAAATCCATGGTGCCTTTGCTAGGAGGAGGGGGCCACTTAACAAAGAAAGAAGACATGTAATATGACCTGGTCTTGTCATTTGGTTTTTTATTTTTAAAATAAGTGTGCAGAAAAATTATTATCAGATGAAGTTTTATCATATGATCCTAGTAACTATAATAATGGACTCAAAATATGGAGCCATCTACAAAAGACTGGGTAATTTTCATCACACTGCTTGTGGGATGTGCTCAGAGCCTAGTTTCAGGGATTATCAATCATTTACGGCTCTGGACAGAATTTTCAGCCCTGCAACTTAGTGGCTGTATCACCTCTCAGCCTTGGTGTCCACATGTGGGATTATATAATAGCTGGGCATTACCATGCGAGTGTGTCAGGTATCGATTTATTTCCTCTCAGTTCCAAATGCACCCTTCAATGTATTCTGTAATAATGGAATTCCTTTGAGCATTTCTCTTTCAAATTAAGCGCAATGTGAAGTTTTCTTAATAGAGGGTCTGGAAAGACCCTGAGGGAGAAGAGGCTTCCTGCAGTTTCTGGTGAGGGCTAGTGAGATGGGCAGTGAAGGTGTCAGACCACCTGGCGGAAGTCACAGGCCCAGGGAGCAGTCCCTCAGCGATTTTGCAGCTCTTTCTGCAGCCCTTTCAACAGGGAACCCAGAGCTTCATGCAGCCTGCTTGCAGCTGTCATGGCTAGAACATCACATAAACAGGTGGTTTTTCCTTCTGCAAGCTCTGTGGCAGGCCTTGTGCTCTGAAGGCCTCTGTTCCAGCTGGTGCCCACACCCCCCTGCATACCTAGCTCATGGGTTGCTGATCCTGGGCTCCCCGCCTGCACTCTGTAGGGTGCCTGCTCTTTGCCCAGTAACCCCAGACCCTCTCCAGCCGGGTCAAATCAGAAAACTTCTCTGCTGTCCTGTGGCTGAACCACACCTTTTCCAGTGAGGTCTGACCCCCTTTCATGTTTGTCCTTCCTTATGGACTCTCGCTCTGCCCTGGGATTCTATACAGGCTTTCTTCTTATCTTACAGTTGCTTTCCTCAATCTTAGTTTAATTATTCTGTGAACTTCCCCTGTTTAAACCACCATCTGTGGTTTCTGTCTCCTGTTTGGACCCAGACTGCTACGACAGCAAGTTTATCATAAGGGTAACGTGGAACATTTGGCATAATAAATGAAAGCAATGATAGCTAATCTCGTTTCTTCTTCCCTCTCTCCTCCTACCACAAATCCTAAACTTTGTTTATAAGAATGTGTGTGTGCTCTGTTCAATACTATGTAACGACCTAAATGGGAAAAGAATTTGCAAAAGAATAGATACAAGTATATGTACAACTGAATCACTTTGCTGTACCCCTGAATCCAATACAACATTGTTAACCAACTATACTCTCATATAAAATAAAAAGTTAAGAAAAGAGAATGCGTGCATATCTGAGAGCTTTGGGTGTGTGAGACTCTGTGTTTACACAATGCCAGCTGTGCCTCTCCTTGCTCAGTTTTCTACTGTGTCACTTATTAACGTAGATTTGTATTAATGCAAAAATGTAGATTTGAGAGCTGGAAGGAAGCTCTCAGTGACTCTAGTGTAACTGCACGTAAAGACATTAACTAACAGGAAACCTAGGAGGCTTGCTCAGGGTCACAGAGTTAATTCTGGATGGAAACTTTATAAGAAGCCAAAACCCTAAGGATCAGTCCAGGCTTTTCTCTACAGCTAGCATTCAATCCTTATATAAATTTAAACTACAGAATAATCTAAATGGTTGTGCTAGTTTCCTAGGGCTGTAGAAATTTATTCTCTCACAGTTGTGTAGATCAGAAGCTCAAAATCTTGCAGGACTGCACTTCCTCTGGGAGCTGGAAGAGAGGATTGCTCCTTGCCTCTCCCAGATTCTGGTGGCCATCTGCATTCCTGGGCTTAGAGCTGCATCACTGCCTCTGTCTTCGCAGTGCCTTCCTCCACTGGCTGGTTTTTCCTCTTCATGTCTCTTATAAGGACACTTGTCATTGGATCTAGGGCCCACCTGGATAATCCAAAATTATCTCCTCACCTCAAGATCTTTATCTTGATCACTTCTGCAAAGATCCTTTTCCCAAATAAGGTACTCTTCACACACTCCAGGGATAAGGACATAGATGAACTTTTTCTTGATGCTACCATCCAGCCCACTGCAATGGTTTGTGTGTTTGTCTGTTTTCAAATAAATTTATATTCCTAAGGCGCCATAATATATTACTCTATTAGCTCAGTTAATAAACCCAGATGTATTTTTCCAATAGCTGTTTATTCCGTAGGCATATTACTTTCCAAACTGATTTTCTTAGGTTTTGTAATAACAGTCATGTTATGTGAATTTCACTTGGGAAACCTTTAGTCTGTTATGCATTATAATCAACTGTTTCATGTCCCCAAAGGCTGATCTTAATGCAAGCCCACATGTGAAGGGGAGCTGGCTATGACACAATGTAACATATCCTAAGGCAACACTTTCCCCAGGCAGTCAGGTGGGTGCCTCATTCCACAATATCTGAGGTTGCCTAAGCTTAGAGAATATACCTGCATCTCTGAGAATTTGTATGAGGTATCATGATATCTAGGAAGGATTTTGGGTCAGTGATAACACGGACAAGTCTGTGGGCTGCATTCTGTAGAGGTTTAACCACAAAATTCCTTCAGATGTTCAAATGTAACCCATCATTTCTGTGTGGGTTAAACTGACATGATGTAGGAGATTTTCTCCTATATTCCGTAGCTTTTCCTCCTTTCCTTCCTCATGTACCACCTCTTGTTATTTGTATTTAGGTAGAAGTGTTTTTAATATTCATTTAATTAAATGAGGTTTATTTTGAGCATAATAATAGGCACTGCCTGCGTGGGAGGCGCTGTGGTTGTGAAAAAGCGGGGGTAATATTTCTCACACAGGGAAGTTGGTTAAAGGATGCGTATTAGACTTGGGAGAATACCTCTACTACTACTAATTGATTCTGGAATGCGGACAGCTGAGAATGCAGGGAATCTCCCCTTCCACCACCCAAGCTGGGTACAACTCCCTTAATTGTGCCTTCTGATAGGTAATTGTGTTCCATTTCTTACTGGTGCTGGTGGTTGGTTATACAGGGATATGATTTTTAAAAAATGTATTGGTGCCTATCTTTTCTCCCACATTTCTTTGTCTTTACTATTTGGGGATATGCCAGAGTGATGACTTTTTCTAAGCCAATTTTAGGAATTTTAAGATATAAATTAAGCTGAATTGACTGAAAACTAAATTCAGATGATTATATTTGCAAACTAAATCTCAAAACACAATAAAAGTTGTATTTTCTTTTCTTGAAACAGCCAAAAAAAAAAAAAAACCAAAACCCAAAACTAAACCTTCCTTCTGAAAAGTGGAATTCCCTGCATTAAAAAAATTTATGTTATTGAAATAGAGTTGATTTACAATGTTGTGTTAATTTCTACTGTACAGCAAAGTGACTCAGATATATGTATATACATACACATTCTTTTTCATATTTTTTCCATTAGGGTTTACCACAGGATTTTGAATATAGTTCCCTGTGCTATACAGTAGGACCTTGTTTATCCATTCTGTATATGAGTTTGCATCTGCTAATCCCAAACTCCTAATCCATCCCTCTCCCATCCACCTCCCCCTTGGCAACCACAAGTCTGTTCTCCATGTCCTACATTTTTAAAATAAATTTCTGATATTTAGATGATGTTGAATGTCACCAATTCTTCCTATATATGTTTTCTGACAAGAAAAACTCACAATCCTTTCCCCATGAACATAAGATTCAAAAGACCACAATAAAGGACAAAGCATGAGTATTTGTTCATGATACACAAACACCTTGGACATCAGCCATCTTTATCTCTAAAGGGCTCTCTATTTCAAAGCACTTTTAGTTCCTGTGACTTCAGATGGAAACTCTTTATCAGGATGTTCACCAACTTCTGCAATTATCTTTTTCTGCAGGAATGTATCCGCAGACAACGGCAAGAGCAGTTACTGAGAGATTGGAGGGGACCTGGCATCTTGGCAGGGAGCAGCTTCTTAGGTCTGAGAACCTTGACCACTTCCTGGTCCTGGCACTTTTCACAGCACAACTGATAAATGGATCTCCAGGATTACGAGAAGGGGACGGGTCAGAAAATAGAGATTCTCTGGCGTGACTGAGGGTGCTGTCTATGTTTTGAATACTCTACTCTGCCTCTTGCCTTCCCCTCTGCTTGCCTTCTATCATTTTCCTGTTCTATCCTGGTCATATTCCTTTCAAAGCTCCTCTCCCACTGTACAGTAGGAAAGTCTAGACATTCATTCAGTCCACAAATATTTCTTGAGTTTAACTATGTTCTCTGCACTGTTAGATAATGGATATAGAATCATGAATAAACAACTTGCTGGCTCACAGGGAACTTCTACTCTAGCAGGAAAGTTAGATCCTGAACTAACAGTTCTGTTTCACAAAGTGGAAGAGTTCTTCACCAGAATTCCAGAGAGCTGTTCCCTGTAAGGAGAGATTCTCAGCACTGGAGACCAGAAACCAGACTCAGGGCCGAGCATGAAAGGGAGGGTCCCAAGTAGATGTGAGGCAGAGGGCAGGGCTGAAGAGGGAGCTCAGAGGCAGTGAAGGGGCCAGGAGGAAGGAAAGGGATTTTTGTAGCTGCCTAAAGTATGAAATTTTGAGGAGCTACAGATATACCTAAAGTGATTATTTTTTTTTGAAAGCTGTCTGCATGAAGCACAGTGTATAACCCCTGGGCCTTTAAAGTAAAGCAAATTAAAGTTGTTTTTAAAATTGTTCTTCAGGATTTTAATAGATTTGCATTTGTATTTCTGGGTAACAAATTAAGATTAGTTATTTTTTATTATTATGAGTTTTATTTCATTTATGTAAAGCAAGGTGTTCCTGCTTTTCCTACCTTTTGGCCACTACAAATGATTCAAATAGAATCCTTATCTCAATAAAACTGGAGGAAAAAAAATAAGATTCTTATATTGTAGTTATTTATGGGTGAATAACAGTTTCCACAAAGTGAGATTGACGATGAGTATTATGGCTGAGAAAAACACAGGAGGCTAGTCTAGGAGGCAAAAGGGAGTGGGGCTGCCCTCTGTCCCCCCATCAACTTATCTCTTTCCTTCTTCTTTCTCTCTCTTTCACCCCACCCCCAGCAAGTAAATGTGTAGAACTTGAACTTAAATATTCAGCTTAATATAGACTGTTATAACTACAATATATATTATGAAAGCCTCATGGTAATGACAAAGCAAAAACCTATATGGACACAAAGACGATAAAGAGAAAAGTATCAAAGCTGACACTGAAAATAGAATCAATTCTCAAAGAAAGACAGCAAGAACAGAAGAAAGGAAGAAAGGAACTGCAGAAAAATCAGAAAACAATGAACAAAATGAAAATAGTAACTCCTTACCTGTCAATAATTATTCTAAATATAAATGGTTTAAATCCTCCAATTAAAAGAAGTTAAGAGTGGCTGAATAGATTAGAAAGCAAAACCCAACTCTGTGCTGCCTACAAGACACTCAAGCTTTAAGAACACTCACAGGCTGAAGGTGATGGGATGGAAAAAAAATAACCCCATGCAAATGCCAACCAGAAGAGAGCAGGTGTAGCTATGCTTATGTCAGAGAAAATAGACTTCATGTCAAAGCTATTGCAAGAGAAAGAGAGGCCACTATATAATTGATATAAAGGGATCTATTCTTTAAAATGATATAACAATTATAAGTATATATGCTCACAATATTAGAGCACCTAAATATATTAAACAATTATTAATAGACATGAAGGCAGAAACTGACAGCAATGATAGTAGTGAACTTTAAAACCCCACTTTCAACAATGGATAGATCATTCAGAAAGAAAATCAACAAGGAAATAAGGGACATGAACAACATTTTAGACCAATGAACCTTAAAGTCATATACAGAACGTTCCATCCGACAGCAGCAGAATACACATTCTTCTAAAGTGCACAGGGATCATTCTCCAGGATAGATCATGTTAGGTCACAAAACAAGTCTTTGCAAATTTAAGAAGACTGAAATCATAACAAGTGTTTTTTCTTTTTACTCCAGTAGTATGCAACTAGATTCAGTAACAGGAGGAAAGTAGGAAAATCTATAAATATGTGGAAATTAAACAACATGCTTCCAAACAACAAATGGATCAAAGGTGAAAACAAAGGAAAATAAAAAAAAATCTGCGGGAACTTCCCTGGTGGTCCAGCAGTTAAGACTCTGTGCTTTCACTGCAGGGGGCATGGGTTTGATACCCGGTCAGAGAACTGTGATCTTGTATGCCAAGTGGTGTGGCCAAAATAAATAAATAAATAAAAAATCTTGAGACAAAGGAAAATTGAAACAACATACCAAAACTTATGGGATGCAGCAAGAGGTACTATGAGGAAAGTTCTAGCGACAAGTGCCTACACTAGAAACAAACAAGAAAGATCTCAAACAACCTAACCTTAAAGCTCAATGGACTAGAAAAAGAAAAAAATAACCCCAAAGTTAGCAGAAGGAAGGAAATAATAAAGATCATAGCAGAAATACATGAAATAGGGACAAGAAAAACAAGAGAAAAGATTAAAGAAACTAAAAGTTGTTTTTTTTAAAAGGTAAAGAAAATTGAACCTTTAGCTAGACTAAGAAAAAAGAGAGATGACAAAATTGTAATGAAAGAGGAGACATTACAATTGATCCCACAGAAACACAAAGGATCATGAGACTACAATGAACAATTATATGTTGACAAATTAGATAACTTAAAAGAAATGGATAGGGCTTCCCTGGTGGTGCAGTGGTTGAGAGTCCGCCTGCCAATGCAGGAGACACGGGTTCGTGCCCCGGTCCGGGAAGATCCCACATGTCGCGGAGTGGCTGGGCCCGTGAGCCCTGGCTGCTGAGCCTGCGCGTTCGGAGCCTGTGCTCTGCAACGGGAGAGGCCACAACAGTGAGATGCCCGCGTACCAAAAAAAAGAAAAAGAAAAAAAAGAAAAAGAAATGGATAAACTGCTAGAAAAAAACAATTTACCTGAACTGAATCATGAAGTAACAGAAACACTTAACTATACCGATACTGAAGCTCAACAAGGACGCTACAAGGAAAGAAAATTACAAGCCCATATCCCTGATGAACATAGATACAAATATCCTTAGCAAAATACTAACAAACAGAATTGAAGAGCATATTAAAAGGATCATACACCACGATTAAGTGGGATTTATCCCTGGGATGCAGGGAAATTTCAACATATGCAAATCAACCACATTAATAGAATGAGGGATAAAAATCATATGACCATTTAAATAGATGTAGAAAAAGTATTTGATAAAATTCAACATCCTTTCAAAATAAAAATTCTCAACAAATTTGTTATAGAAGATATGTACATCGAAAGTAATAAAGTCCACATATGACAGTCCACAACCAACATCATACTTAGTGAAAAGCTAAAAGCTTTTCCTCCAAGACCAGGAACAAGACAAAGATGCCCACTCTTGCCACTTCTGTTCAACACAGTACTGGAAGCCCTAGCCACAGAAATTAGGCAAGAAAAAGATATTAAAAAGCACCCAAATCAGAACGGAAGAAGTAAAACTTTCTCTGCAGATAACATGATCTTATATACAGAAAACTCTAAACACTCCACCAAAAAAACTGGTAGAACTAATAAACAAATTCTGTAAAGCTGCAGAATATAAAATCAACATAGGCAAATGAAACTGGACTTCTATCTTCTGTCGTTCATGAAAGTTAACTTGAAATATATTAACAGCTTAAGCTAGACCTGAAACCATAACACTCCTAGAAGAACCTATAGGGAAAAAGCTCCTTGACATTGGTCTTGGCAATGATTTCTTGGGTAAGACACCAAAAGCACATGCAACAAAAGTAAAATAAACAAGTGAGATACATACAACTGAAGAGCTTTTGTACAGCAAAGGAAATAATCAATCGATTGAAAAGGCAACCTACCGAATAGGGGAAAATATTTACAAACCATGTAACTGATAAGGGGTGAATATCCAAAATAGACCAAGAACTCATACAACTCAATAGCAAAAAAGCAAGTAATCCAATTCAAAAATGGACAAAAGACCTGAATAGACATGTTTTCAAAGAAGACGTACAAATAACCAACAGTACATAGAAAGGTGCTCAGCATCTCTGATCATAAGGGAAATTAAATCAAAAGCACAATGAGGTGTCATCTCATATATGTCAGGTTGGCTATCATTAAAAAGACAAGAGATACAAATGTTGGTGAGGATGTAGAGAAACGGGAACCCTCTTACACTGTTGGTGAGAATGTAAATCGGTGCAGCCATTGGGGAAAACGGTATGGAGTTTCCTCAAAAAAATTGCAAATAGAACTAACATATGACCCAGCAATCCCACTAACGAGTATATACCCAAAGGAAATAAAATCAGTATCTTGAAGAGATAACTGCATTCCCATGTTGCCACATTATTCACAATAACCAAGCCATGGAAACAACCTAAATGTCCTTTGAGGGATGAACTGATAAAGAAGATACTGTGTATATATGTATACAATGAAATAGTATTCATGGAAAAAAAAAGAAGGAAATCTTGCCATTTGTGACAACATGGATGAGTCTGGGTGGCCTTTTGCTAAGTGAAATAAGCCTGAGAGAGAAAGAGAAATACTCTATGGTATCACTTATATGTGGAATCAAAACAAAATAAAACAAAATAAAATATAAAATAAAAAAGCAGATTTCATAGAAATAAAGAGTAGAATGGTGGTTGCCAGGGGCTGGGGGGAGGAGGAAACAGGGAATCAAAAAATAGAAATGTTCAGTTATAAGAAGCATAAGTTCTGAAGATCTGATATGCAGCATGGTGACTATAGTTAATAACAGGGTAGTATATACTTGAAAGTTCCTGAGAGTAGGTCTTCCTGAGAACTCGCCACATATACACAGAAAAGTTAACTATGTGAGGTGCTGTATGTACTAATTATCCTGATCTTGGTAGTCATTCCACAGCTCATATGTATATGAATCAGATCATCACTTTGTACACCTTAAATAAACACAGTTACATTTGTCAATTATTCCTCAATAAAGTTTTTATATATATTTAGATGAAAACATTTAAATATATATAAAAAGGTAAAACCCGTTCATGCCATTTGATGCAACTTCTTTGTAGTGGGATGGGTTTACATAACCGGAAAGGCAAAAATATATTTACGTTTAGATAATTATTTACTAACCACATATAAAAAATAATGTTCAGAAAAATATTTAGGAAATAGAAATGTTTAAAATAATATTTTTAATATAAACGTTTAAAAATGTTTAGAGCAGCACATACCATTGTAGTATTATTTCAATTGTATTTTTTTTGTATTATGTATCAATTGTATTATTTTGATTATTTTGTATTATGTATCAATTGTATTATTTTGATTAATTGATACAATGTATCAATTGTATTATTTCAATCTTATCTTTATACAAATTATTGACATTCAAAAGGTTTTTCAAAAGGTAAAAGGAAATGTAATAATATTTTCATTTCTGGAGTGAATGGAGTTAGGAGTGTTATGTTTACATTTTGTTTAATTTTGATATTACATTTTATATAATTTTAAAAATTCTATAAATTATTTTGAAAATCAGAAAAAAACATAAGTGTTGCAAAACCTGTTTAGATTTATAATAGCAACACTCAGGCAACTCTGGTTTGCCCTTATAGAGCATAGCAGGTCCCAATAAACAGCAAATGGTTTTTGCTGTTGATATTGTCAATTCCTAATTGCTGTCATCTTTCTACTGTTTTTTATTTTTCCTAATATCCTTCTACCGCTTATTTATTTAGTGGTCTTGTTCTTGACTTGTAAAACATATGTAACTCATTCCTTCAATAATATTTCTTGATAATATATGTTACTATATTTTTTCCTCTTCTTTCCTAAAAATCTTGACCTTTGTTGCATTTATTTGAAGTTATTCACTTTAGGGCATGTTTCTTTCTGCTCATTTTACTTTTTCTACTTATTTCTTGGGGAAATAACTGTGGCTTCACATGTCACACAGAAATCTAAGAACACAGAGTATAAACCTCAGCTATTTACCGTGTACCTTTATGTTCAGAACGAATTCTTTTCAGTGTTATGGCAGGGAGACACTTGGGAGATCATGATTCAGCCCATGTATTCTCACTTTTCTGTCTTGCATTCAAGCACGAATAAGCTGAGGTTTGAAGGGGTGGAATGAATGGCTTAGAGTCCAGAGGCCAGTTAACTGTGGAGCTGTCCAGCACTGCAGCATCCTTCCTACAGAGGCTGCTTCTGCTCTTCTGTCTTCCAAAACTTCCTAACCCACAAAACGCTGTTAGCTTTCAGGTTCCTAATAGGCATCACGTCCTCACACCACAGCTTCTCTGCAGATGAGAAGGTATTCATTCAGTATATCTCACGAATGATGATTGATAGAAAAGGCAAAACCTGAAAACAGACATAGGGAAGATCAGAACCCAATGCTAGGATGTAGGTTATATTTAGCACCTTAACAAATTTATTGATCTGATTATCTTAATGCCAAACAAATGATGTAAGCGTATCTACGGTGATTCTGCAACCTGAATATGACAAAAACGAAGCTCCTGTCTTCCTTCCCAGCCCCCAAAGCTGCACCACCTAGCCTGTTGAACAAGCTGGCCGCAGGGTGGTTATTCTTCCCCCTCCCTCACCCTTGCCTTTTTATCCGACCCACGGGAGACCCCAGCAGTGATACCTCTCAGGGAACCCTGAATACACCCACTTCTCTGCCTCCATCACTCTGCCCCTCGCCCACGAATCCCAACCCCATCTTCTCATAGGGGCTCCTACAGCACTTCAGACGTTCACCCCTGCACCCAAAACGGTCTTTGGTGAATGTGAATCCAGCCCCGAGCCTCTCCAGCTGAGGAGTTCAGTGGTCTCCTTTGCTCTAAGGGTGTGACTTGTGCTCCCTAACCGACCAGTTCTTGCTGGTTTCAGCCCTGGGTCCTCACCATGCCCCGCCCCTCTCCCAGGGTTTGCGCGTCTGTGGTTTTCTCTGCCCAGGGTACGGTTCCCTGACTCTTTTCCTCTATGGAAGCCCTACTCAGTCTTCAGAGCTCGGCCCAATCTCCGCGCCCTCCCTCTGGGATGACGGGGTCCTGCTTTGGGGAAAATACCACTATTATCCGCTATGATGGCCCTTCCCTCCTCTCCCTCCCTTCAGAGAAAAGCTCCACAATCCAACCTCCTTCCTCCCCTGTGCTGCTCCTTTCTTTCCTGCTTCCCATGGAGCCTGCTCACAGAAAGGTCACCGGTGACCCCAAAGACCAAGTCAGAGCAAATCTGATGGTCTGTGCTCTGTCCTCACCACCCCCGGCCATGTGTGAAGGCACTGCCCAACTTTTCTTAAAACGCTTCTTCTCCACGGACTTTCAGAGAATGAATTGTTTTCATGATTTTCCTCCTGTCTCTGAGTCTACTGCTTTTATATCTTCTTTCTCGGTCATCTTTCTTTTTCCACCCCCTAAACATAGATTATTCCCCTAAAGTTCTCTCCTCCATATATTTCACTCTTCCACACCTGCCTGGATGACAACTTTACTGCCCTGATTATGATCCCAAAGGACTTTTCTCTTAAAAGATTGCACTTGGTCAAGTCTGCCTTGTGGTAGTTAGCTCTAAACATAACTTATTCCCTTTATTTCACTCCGAGACTCTTTTCAAGAGGAGCTGAGCTTTAAGAACCTTTATGCCTTCTTCTATGCTTATCAGTGTGCATCCGTAACCTAGATGCTTCATGTTGTTCAAGTTGAATTAATGGATCCTGGGGAAGCCGAGGTCAGGGACTGGAGAACATCACCCTATATCACGACCATAGTCAAGTCCAGGGCTTCACGTTTTCACATTCTCTGAACCAAAGTCTTGAATGAGTAACAAATACGGACACATTAACAAAACTGAATCACGAGTCTTGGCAAAATAAATCAAAATCACATGTTTATTTTATATTTTTAGATGTTGGGGGTAGGAGTTTTTATTAATTAATTTATTTATTTTTGCTGTGCTGGGTCTTCATTTCTGTGAGAGGGCTTTCTCTAGTTGTGGCAAGCGGGGGCCACTCTTCATCATGGTGCGCGGGCCCCTCACCATCGTGACCTCTCTTGTTGGGGAGCACAGGCTCCAGACGCGCAGGCTCAGTAGTTGTGGCTCACGGGCCCAGTCGCTCCGTGGCATGTGGAATCCTCCCAGACCAGGGCTCGAACCCGTGTCCCCTGCATTAGCAGGCAGACTCTCAACCACGGCGCCACCAGGGAAGCCCAAAATCACGTGTTTAAAAATATCCTTTGAATAGTCTGCATCTTCAGCAGTCAAATTTCATTAGGAATTGAGTTGAAGAGAAAAGGCACATCACTTTTCTAATACGCAGAGTGCAACTCCATTGGTGTCAACCAGTCAAATCATGGGGCTGCTTTTTTGTATTTGGTTTTGTTCTTTGTATCACTTTAGCTTCCTGGCTTTCAGTGCTTTCTCCTCAATCAAGGGGCTGGGAGGTGGAGAAGATGACTATTATTCCCTAACCTAGCCATGTGCCAGGCATGGGCAGAGCAATTCCATTTAATCTTCATGATGCAGCATGTAAGATATTGTAAATTCCATTTCACAAATTAAGACCACGAGGCTTAGAAAGGTAGAATAAGTTGCCCAAGGTGAAACAGCTAGAAAGAGGCAAAGCTAGAATGTAACTCCTGACTGCAATGGCCATGATAGAGTGTGGTGTCCAAGGTGGGGGTCAGGAGCCCAGGGACTGAATCCTCCTGTGCAGAGGTGTTCTGTTTGGGTGCCGGAGTGTCTACATATATTTACACCTCATTTGCAGGCCGCTGAGGGGCTGTGCTCCAGGCCCACAACTCCCTCACTATCACCTGGGGACTCACATTCATGTTACCTGCCTGACACCTTTAATCATTTGAACTCTCTATTTCCGTGAAGAGGTATCCTCCCTGACTTTACTGAGTTTATTTTAGTGTTGAGGGAGGGGTGATTAGAATAGAAACCACGGAAAGATACGCAATTACAATCCTAGTGGATGTTAGGAACTGTTTTAAGGATTCCTATAAGTACAAGAAATGTATAATCCAGCTGCAGTTCACATTTATAGAGCCGTGGGCTGCAAACTGCACTCTTACAGTCATCACCTGACTGATGCTTGCCAATAACTGGCTGGGGAGGGGCTTTGATCATCCCCATTTTATCAATGAGGCTCCTGGGTTCCGGACAGACTGGGTCATTTCCAAAGGCCACACAGCCAGTGACCGACAGAGGCACAGCTCAGACACAGGCCACCAGAACTCCAGATCCAAAATGCTCAACTTGCCTTCCACATGCTTCTGGTTTAGCCCATTATGTTGAAAAATGGACATGTGGAGGCACTTCTGGTGGGATTTTAAAAAATAACATTTTAGTAAACTGGTGCAGCCACTATGGAAAAGTGTATGGAGAGTCCTCAAAAAACTAAAACTAGAGCTACCGTATGATCCAGCAATCCCACTCCTGGGCACATAACTGGAAAAACTCTAATTCGGAAAGATACATGCACCCCAATGTTCATAGCAATATTCACAACAGCCAGGACATGGAAGCAACCTAAATTGTCCATTGACAGATGAATGGATAAAGAAGATGTGGTACATATATACAGTGGAATATTACTCAGCCATAAAAAGGAATGAAATATTTGCAGCAACATGGACGGACTTAGAGATTATCATACTAAGTGAAGTAAGTCAGACAGAGAAAGACAAATACCATATGATATCCCTTATATGCGGAATCTAAAATAGGACACAAAGGAACTTATCTATGAAACAGAAACAGACTCACAGACAGAGAACAGACTTGTGGTTGCCAAGGGGGAGGGGTTTGGGGGAGGGTTGGAATGGGAGTTTGGGATTAGCAGATGCAAGCTATTATATAGACAATGGATAAACAACAAGGTCCTACTCTATAGCACAGGGAACTCTATTCAACATCCTGTGACAAACCACAATGGAAAAGAAAAAAAATTATCGAAACATATCATATGCACAGAAAGATGTACCTATCAGGAGTTTACATCACAGTGAATTTTCACAAATTGACCAAACCCAGATGAAGAAACAGATTGTTTCCAGCACCCTTGAGTGCCCTCACCTTGTCGCTACACTCAAGGCTAAATGCTACCCAGATGTTTGACAGCAGAAATAAGTTTTGCTTATTATTCTGATAAATGGACCCACACAGCGTGCTCTCTTTTGTGTTTGACATCTCTCGTTTATTGTGAAATTCATCCATATGGCTGCCAGTATTTGTAGATCGTTTCCCTTCATTGTGGTATAGGTTAATAGGATTTTATTCATTTTATTATTGTTTTCCTTTTGTATTAAATAAAGATATTGCTGATTGCTCTCTCCTGACAGAGAAAAAAAAAAAAGATGTTCTGACTCGAGATTCAAAAAAAAAAGATGTTTCAACTAGAGATTTCCAAGCAGATGCAAGAAGGTATTAAAAGGTGACAGCAGCTCATGCTAAGGTATTCCCCGTATATGTTTGTAAATTTATAACAGTTTTGACAGAAAATGCCACAGTCTGTTTTGCAAAATTATATATCATCTCACAGTTTTTATAACCTTCTATGCATCTTTATTTTGCTTGATGGGAATTGCTTATGCATGTATTTTTTAAAAGCAGCTTCATGTTCTAAATGAGTTATATGCTGTAGAATAAAACTTACCATAAACAAAATTAATTATAAATATTTAGATATTATTTTTAGATATTAAAGTAAATCTCAAATCCATGTTTTAAAATAAAGTCTCTTGAAAATAAGAACCATAAAGATAAAAGGGATTCCATGAAATGCTTTTGTTTCCATTTTTTAAACTTTATAATTACTGACATTATTTTGCATGTTTCTAACTCAAAAGTTTCTTTAAATAGTCCTTCAACTACACAAAATGAATCTATTAGTCTAGGCTTTCACTCCTCCACACAGAGGTCTGACTTAAAAACAAAAGAAACAAATAAACAGACCTTCTGACTGTAGATTTCTTTCAGCAAGAACTCACCAAGGTACAGGAACTGCGTACTATACAATATTTATGACTTTAAAGTGATGCTTCCACTGATGGCTCTGCTTTAATCTCCGAGCACGTCTGTGATCCCACACGACCTGTCTACTGGTTCTGATCCACAGCTGGGCCTTGGTTGCTGGTTCCATGGAGAGCCCAGGTCATGCTTGCATCTCCCTGCTTCTAATCTTGCTGTGGTTGTTCTGGGCTGGGCCCTCGGCCATCACCCAGCATCCTTGACCCCATCTTGGACCAACATGATGTTAAACCTCTGGTTGCATCAGCCCTCGTCTTGCCCACGGCCTGGAGGCTGCTGGTTGGTGGTTAGCCTGGGTGCTTGGTTTCCTTCAGAGATGACACAGGAATTTTATTCTGCATGGCTGTCACCCAAGCACCATGGGGGGTGATTATAATCACACAGCTGCTTTTAAAAAGTTCTGAAACCCAGGTCCCAACCCCAGGGATTCTGAGTTCATGGATATGGGGCGTGGTCTGGAGACTGGGAATTTTCAAAATGTGTCCGGCTGTCAAAGATCAACAAAGCTGGACACTAAAGTAAGGGCAGATGTTAATCAAGAATACATGACTGCAACGGGGAAAAGAGTCCAGCCTGAACCGAGCTCACCTGTGCAGAGGTGACCGTACAGGAGACTGAAGGGATAGGGGCTGGTCTCTAGTAAACCCATCCGGGTTGGTTAACGGGCACTTCTGGAAGTTAGGCTCCTGGCCGCCCACAGAGGCTTAGAGCCAGGGCCCATCTTCAGGTTGGGCTGGAACAAAATTCCCCCAGCAGCCTTGAGTTTTCTCAGGCAGGCACTTTAAGGGGAGCTTGGGTCATCCTAGGGATGCGGCTTGAACTGTTAGAAACAAGTTAGTGTTTTGTGCAAGTCTTCATAGGCCAAGGTTGAGGGCTGGTAGAGAACAGGGCTCAGATGAGCGTGGCTAGAATTTGGTTGAGAGAATCTTGGTCTCAGACAAGTTTGAGATACACTGATGTCCAGTTGTCACACTTGCCCTGTCTCTGCTCTGAAGGCCAGGCTGCTCTTCATAGGAGACAGATTCCAGCCGTGAAGGCCTTTGGGACAGGATTCAACTCTTTTTTGCTGATTCTTTCCTGCTCTAACCTACATTTGTGGCTCAACTCCGATTAAGAGTACGTTTGCCTTCTCACCTACGTTCTTAATTCTGTTCCGTGCCTGTTGAGACTTCCCTCCGCTGCTTCCTTTCCATCTGAGGATCCTGCTTCCTTTTGGACACTGGGACCCGCCCACCTGCCCGCCAGGGAGCACCCCTTCCCTGCTCTCACTGGACTAAGCCCTGATCTCCCGTCTGTGGCTCCTCTGTGACCCGGTCTCCAGCCACCTGCGTGGCTCTCTCCTACGCCTTGTTCTGTCAGGCTCTGCTGGACTCACTTCACCTCTCCTAGTTCTTGCCTCTGACAGTCAGCTTTCTCTACACCATGGCATAGCTTTGAGGTAGGGTGTGTGCGGGGTTCACTGCGGGGCAGGGAGTGTGCAGCTTCTCACCAGGGCGTCTCTAGGGCTGGAAGTGACCATCTTCTGGTCGCCTCTCATTCTGATGCAGCCCTTTACACTGACAGAGCTCTTAAAATCATCAAGTTATTAATTCATTAAGAAACATTCACTGAGTATCTTGGGAGTCTATTTTTAGTTTTATAAAGTAATCAAAGTTGATAGCATTTTCATCTAGAAGCCAAGGGAGGTGGATGGTTTTCTGAGAGTCAGGTAACCTACTGCCGATGAACAGATACAACAGCAGCGGTCATCAGCACCCTTGGTAATATCAAAACGTATTCTACAATGTGCATCGCTCAGGCAGGGTAAAGGTTAATAGTATTTCAAAAGGAACATGATCCTTCTTTGTTATCGAGTGTTTATCACATGGCAGACATTGCTTCTGCTCTTAAAACTGTAGTCGAGTGGGATCTCCCACACGTAAAAAAATAGTAACTGAATAGATAACATACACACATATCTGAGAGAGGAAGACAATAGATACTGTCACGGAAGCACGGGACACACAGAAAGCAACTCTGGTGACAAGAGGGGCGTTTGGAAATCTTTTGAGGGGACACCATTTAAAGAGTGTTTTGCAGACTGAGCAGAATTTTAACAGGTGTGGGGATATGGCCTGGACATCCCAGACACAGGACCTAGAGTGCAAGGGTGAGGCAGTGGGAAGCCTGGAGGGAGGACTTCAATGTGCTGACACATTAGCGTGAGTGGTTTCCGAGAAGGGTCCTCGCAGCAGGCAGCGCAGAGAAGATGCCCCATCAAAGCACGTTGACTGAATGACTGACTGTAGCAGAGATTCCTCGAGGGGCTCACTAGGTGGCGCTCTGTCTTCTTTGGCAGTGTCTAATACTTGGAATTACTGCTGAATTTTTGTGTTTCCTCCAGAGGTACCGCAAATAGATACACCCTGAGGCAGCGTAGCTTTTCTGTCTCTGTGGATGGAAGGCTAGGAAGGAGAATTTTCAAGTGACATGGAAAACAGAAGCAGAGTAATTGAGATTATTTACCTGTAGGGGTGATAGTCTGGAACTCTTTTTACCATGGTAAATTTTTGTGTCTGTTCGCGATTCTTCCATCTAATTTCTTTATTTAAAGTTTTCTACTCCTGGGGAACGATTGTAAAAAAAAAATTTCTATACATTGCGTTTGTTTGAAACTCATCTACTGAATCTGTTTAAATTAAAACGTTATTTAACCTTCCATTTTGGAAACAGGAATATTAAGGTCTGTAATCTCAAAACCATACAATAGAAGATATCATAGAAAAGGATTTTTAAACTGTATAGTTGAAGAAGAGAATAGAATATGAAAAAGAATATATATATATGTGTGTGTATAACTGAATCACTTCGTTGTACACCTGAAACTAACACAACATTGTAAATCAACCATACTTCAACAACAAATGGTTATAAAATTAATAAAACAAAACAACAAAAATGTATAGTTAATAACTTTTAATTACAGTCAATTCAATGTGTCCTGGAAATAGTTGAAATATATAAAATCTGTAAATAAAATTATGGCATATACTGGGTCACATGTTAATTTTAAAATATACAACTTCTCAAATCAATTCATCAAGCATTGTTTATTTATTTATTTTAACATCTTTATTGGGGTATAATTGCTTTACAATGGTGTGTTAGTTTCTGCTTTATAACAAAGTGAATGTTATACATATACATATGTTCCCATATCTCTTCCCTCTTGCGTCTCCCTCCCTCCCACCCTCCCTATCCCACCCCTCTAGGTGGTCACAAACCACCGAGCTGATCTCCCTGTGCTACAAACATTATTTTTGCCATTGATTTTGACATCTTTGGAGAGAGATTGGCAGGTATTTTAATAAATAGGCAGTGAAGTGACAAAGTCCAAAATTCTCTGGAATAATTACACTTCCAATTACCCCTATTAGCACCACAGAGCACATTTTGTTGTTGTCACTTCTTAACGAAACAATGTGCCCTTTACACGTTCTCTACCTACATAAATGTTTAAAAATTATTTACGAAAAAATATTAAAAAGAGCTATGATAGCAACTCACGTTTCAGTAAGTTCATATTTTTTATGGAATTCTGATAGGAAAGTGGCCACAAAGTTTCCTGAGACTCAGAGTTGAAGTTTACTCCTCATTGAGGATTAAAAACTAAAATTAGGGGAGGACACAGAGAAGCAATAAGGAAGTAAATAAAACTTAACCACAAAGTCCATGAGTAGCATTTCTATGTGTTAGACCCCTGAAGGCAGTAGAATATAATAAGCATGGGTGAAAGGAGGAGAAACTAACAAAATAAATACAAGGTTTCTTTCTTCCCTATTCTTCTACTGTTTGCACCTAGAGCAAACGTTGGAGGTGGATTGCCGACTTGTCTGGAAAGACTGTTGAGAGGATGTGCGGACGAGCTTTCAGGAAAGTAGCTTTTCTTCCTATTTCAGATAATACTTTGACCAGCACCCTCTGGACCACATCTACCCCCATCACTGCTACACATACGTCCGCTAAGCTGTGCCCTTTGACATACTCCCTTCCTGTCGCCTGGAAAGCTGTCCCTGATTTCTCCGTGAATCTTTCAAGGCTCAGGTGGACTGTCCTCTCTGTTCTCCCCTTTCCGCTCCCTTCCCGCCAAAGCTGGTCATGATCACGTGCTGAGCAGGAAATGCTGAAGCTCACCAACTTTCAAGCTTCTCTCCGTCTTCCTTGGTGCCCGCTAAACACTTGCCTAGCTCCTTTCAGGTGAACTCTTGGCCTTTTGATTTGATGGCCAATTGCACATGGATGGAAGGGTCAATGCTCCTTCTATGTGTGCTTCATAGAAAAGTCTCTCCTACAAAACTTCCCTCTTTCTGGCCCTTCTGACCTGAGAAGCCATGTATTGAAATTGGTGGGACCACAAGATGGGAGGAGTCTGTGTCCCCAGGTCACTGTTTGTCTTCTTCTGAGCCGGAAACCCCACTTTCTCCCCCATATCCTTTGTCCAATCAATTTTAAGTGCTATTCATTCTACCCCCATAACTCTCTATGTACCTGGAACTCTATGGTCTCTCTATCTCTGTAACTCTCTCTATACATCAATCTTCTCCCATCTTGATGGCCACCACTATAGTCTACACTACCAGCCTCTCTCTGGACCAGAGAAGTCACCCCTGCACTGGTCCCCTAGCATTCAAAGTAGTCCATGGTCATAGAGAACAGACTTGTGGTTGCCAAGGGGGAGGATGGGTGGGGGAGGGATAGACTGGGAGTGTGGGGTTAGCAGATGCAAACTATTATATACAGAATGGATAAACAACAAGGTCCTACTGTATAGCACAGGGAACTATATCCAATCTCCTGGGATAAACCATAATGGAAAAAAATATGAAAAAGGATGTATATATATTTATAACTAAATCATGCTGTACAGCAGAAATTAACATAACATTGTAAATATACTATGCTTCAATCAAATAAATTTTTAAAAAAACATACAAAGTAGTCTGCGATCCATCCTGAATCAAGAGGATGAAATTCCAAAAATGCAAATCCAATCTGCGTAAAGCTCTTCAGCGATCTCCCACTGCCCTGAGGGTAAAGCTGGTTTTATTTGGCCGCCCAGGGCCTGTGCATTCATACCCCTCCAGTCCTCCCTCTTCCCACCATCAGTGTAGGTCTCTGAGATAATAAATTTTTATTAGCTTTTGCTTTGTACAAACTCTATGTAGCCTCTAGGCCTTCACACATGCCAAGTTTTTGCCTCAGATTTGGCAAAATCTCATTCTTCAGATAAAATCTTAACTATCATTTCTTCAGGGATGTCTACCTGGTCTTCTAAACTACACTCCATCCAACATGTTCCTTGTACTGAGTTTATATCTTTAGTGTCTATACCGTCCACTGTTACATCACCAGATCTTTGCACACTGCCTAGCACAAAGGAGAACAACGGAGCTTAATTATTTGAATTATTTTACTTATTAGACAGTGATGTAAACATTCTTTTCACATATCTTTCTTCCACTACGAAGTCCTTGAAATCATAGGCCAGGACTTTCATTGCTAGCGTAGTGCCTGGCACAGAATAGGTGTCTACAAGCACTGAGTGAATGAGTGAACGAATGAAATAGCAACAGGGGCGCCTGAGCTTGGTCCTGTGCTGAGAGCTGGGATGTGACAATTTAGTGCCATCAAGGCACCGCTGGTTCACAGAGAATCTTGAGAGCCACCATCCCTGCGTGGGCAAAAACACGCATCTTCTCCAGAGCTCTGAGCATCACATACGTAAAGAAGGAACTGCAACTAAAAGTGTTTGACTGTTGATGGGCTAGGTGTTTTCCTGCTCCTCTGAGAGAAGATGTTGGTGGAGAGAAGGGAAGGAAGAGAAAGCCTGCACTTTCTCGGTAGGAGTGGAGCTTCAGTGGAGCATTGAGAATGAGGTGTGAGGAGAGAAGCTTTGGGACAGATACGAATAAAAGACAAGTGCGAAAGAATGGGGATGGAAGAACGAATTTTAAGAAGTTGTGGACTATAAATTCACGTGCAGCGAGGAGCACAGATGACCGTTTCAAAAAATATTTAATTATTCTGGTTGTTGAACTGTTTCTTTAAATGTAACTCTGTACCGACCTGGGGCCATGTAGAACTGAGAGATGTATTTAGCAAAGAAGAAAAAAAGTACTTTTTATCTATCTTCTCACACATCTACCTCATTTGATCTGCAATGACATCTCATGAGTCGTTTGGGTAATCACTTTACTCATAGAAACTAAGACTCTGAGAAGCTAAGAAGCTTAACCAAATTCACAGCCAGGACGTGAAAAGATTGGACATCAGTCAGGTGTTCCAGCATTAATCCACACCCTCTGTGTTCTCCCCAACCTCCACACTACCTCCGAAAAAAAGAGGACAGAATATTTTATTCCTTATTTTATAATTAAGGATTTAAAAATAAAAAAGAATGGATGACTGAAAGAATCACTAATTATGAAAGGAATCTTATAAAAATTCTTTATGTCCTTTGACTATTAAGTATATGTGCTTATTTACCAACAGGGGAACTGTTTTATTTAAGTACTTTTCCTCCAATAGGTTACAACAGTGACTGATTTTTTTAATTCATTCCTTCATTCATTCATTCAACAAGCATTTATGAGCATCTATGGATACCAGCCAGAAGACTAAAATGCAAATAAAGCAGAGTCCTGTCCTCCAGGAGTTCACTCATACTGGGCAAGAAGACGTCCTTATAGAAAATGAGAACCCAGTGGAGTTAAACGCACGGATAGAAAATAGACACAGAGTTATGGGAGCACAAGATGCATCATCTAATTCAATCTAGAAGTGGGATCAAGAAGGGCTTTCTAGAAAATGGCTTGAGATGTGTCTTACAGGTTGAAGAAACATTTCAGGCAGTGGGACCAACATAACTGTAGACTGTACACAAAGGGGCAGGACACAGTGTGTGTGTGTGTGTGTGTGTGTGTTTGATTTGACTACAATCGAGTGTATGTCTTGCTAAAGCATAGCCACAAGGTAAGGAGCAGAGACAAATATGACCAAGATATGAAGGGTTTTGTATGTCATGTCAAGGTGCTCAGGCTTCACATAAGTACACAATGAGGGAGTCATTAAAGGGAATGTCATGGTTACATCTGCATTTAGATAAGGGACTCTGGCTGTTGGGTGAAGGGAGGATTAAAGAGCGGAAGACCAGAGGTATTTCATTTAATTATCTTTAGTCCAGTTTATCCTATGAAGCCAAGATCAATCTAATTCATGTATTCATGAATGAAACAATGACCGTACAAATGAATAGCAACAAACTACAGGAATAGAACACAATGCAATTTTCTCACGTTATTGTGTTTACATGAATAGCATCTGAAGATGTTGAGACTTCAGATTCTAGACATGCATTTCAGGTTCCCAAGGTAAGGGTAAGCCATCAAATGATGGAAAAGAAATTAGTATTCAACAAGAGAATCATCATTATAAAAGGTAATTAACTGTATAATTCAGAAAGGGGGATTAAAAATGTGTTTCTGAAAATAACCAGCAAAGGAGAATTCATGAAAAAGATATGGAAACCCATGGCATGAGGCAGTGAGTGATCAAGGTTGACAGATGGGGGGGTGGTCACTAAGTTTACATAGCATCTGTACGTTTGGACCACATGATTGAAGGTTTTTATCTGAATAGATTTCTGTTTGTTAAAGAGAACCTTAGGATTCTAAAACAACAGAGGATTGAGAATCCAGCCAATGCTTGAAAACTAGAGGAGCAGAAGTAGTTGATATTATGGACAAATGTTTATTTCTCTTACATTTTTCATGCATAAAATGATGAATATAGATATACCTTGGATTTAAAGTCCTACAAGGAAATTGTACTACTATAGTTGGGATGGCAAATTGTTTTCCATTGATCAGTGTTTCCAGGACTCAGACAAGTAGGCAAGAGTGAAGATCAAACTGGAACTTTAAGGGCTAAGACTGAATTTCTGTAGATGGTATTAAGCATCTTTCTGAGTGATAATAGTTACTTTATTACAAAAAGTGATATTCTTGAAAATAATCCAAAAGAAGAAAAATTGCTGAACTATTTCTCCAAGTTGTGCCTCAAGGATAATTATAGCTCTACATTGCCTGCCAGGCTGTTATGAACGATAGACTATAAGGATACAGCAGCGTTCCCAGGGACTTCTCTCTTCACTTGTTCTGTGGCATCAGAGGCCTCAAAAAATATTTTTTCTTTGAAGATATGGCCAAAAGAAAAAAGCAGGTGTAAGATTTTTAAGGGAAAAGACATGTTCATTCAAAACGGATCTTTTAAAAATTCTGCTATCTCCAGCCATTCTGACCCCTTTATTCTTTTTTTTATAACATCTTTATTGGAGTATAATTGCTTTACAATGGTGTGTTAGTTTCTGCTGTATAACAAAGTGAATCAGCTATATGTATACATATATCCCCATATCTCCTCCCTCTTGCGTCTCCCTCCCACCCTCCCTATCCCACCCCTCTAGGTGGTCACAAAGCACCGAGCTGATCTCCCCGTGCTATGCGGCTGCTTCCCACTAGCTATCTATTTTACATTTGGTAGTGTATATATGTCCATGCCATTGCAGCTCTGTTTATAATAGCCAGGACATGGAAGCAACCTAAGTGTCCATCGACAGATGAATGGATAAAGAAGATGTGGCACATATATACAATGGAATATTACCTTTAAATATTCTTAAACTTCGCTGGAATAAGAATCTCTTGAAGAGCTTGTTGGATAAATATTCCTGGGCTCCACCCAAAAACTACTGAGCCAGATAATATGGGGCGTCTGATGGTTTCCTTCTGCTTTGTGAAGTGTAAAATGAGCAAACTTCTCTTCTGGGTGAATTATGGTGCAGCGGCGCAATAAAGTGAGTTTTTAAAACTCCTGCCTTCTCCCCATAACTCATATTTCCTTCTTCAGTTTTGTTGATGTAATTTAGGGAAAGGAAAATCAGTACAAGTTGTATAGTCAAAAATGTATTAGTCATGGTAGTTTCAGTTAGTTAATTTCAAGTGTCGAATTTTTCAAGGAAGAAGATATAGTCATGGTATGGGGTTGGCCAAAAAGTTCGTTTGGGTTTTTCCGTAAGATGTTACGGACTAATATTTGGATCTTTGCAATGATTATTATCTGAGACCTGCTTTCTGTAGAAATCTACGTGTGAAGTGGCAGGAGTGGTCTTAAATCTGTAGTTTTGGATTGGAACTACAACTAAGCAGAGGGAAAATTCAAGAGATTTGTACAGTAAATAAAATTTGAAAAGATTGACACAGACACTTGGAGTTAAGAGAGGGAAATATCAAAAGATTAGTAAGCCTCTTGTTTGCCAGATCTCTTTGTGGTGAAGGGGGTCTCCACTATGAACTGGACACAGCAAACTTCTGGGACCCTAGGAACTGTCACAGTTGACCAGTGATAGTCCAATTTCTGTACTTAAAGGGAGAGTTCTTTGGCTCAAGAACTGTCCTAAAGTGCCTTTAGTCTTTTGTATTTTGGATTCCACAATAATTACATGAAAATTGATTCATATATTAGTTTCTTTAAGGAAATTTCTTTATTTGTTCTTAGTAAAGAAAATGAGATGAGTTAAAGATTGCTATTGATTGTGTAGTTTGTTAGAATTGACTGTCTTCTTCAGTATCTTAGAGCTCCTTTCCCAAATAATGAGCAAATACAAATCAAAAATAAAAATTTCAAAAATTCACAGAAATTTAGAATTCTGGACCCCCTTTACTTACTTTTGAGAGATGCCCACATTTGGACACATGAAAATGAAGTTTATAAAAATTTCTGTTCTTTCTCAGTGTATGTTCTTTGGAAAAGATTATATTTGTGTGATACTTGTAAGTTGGAGGAAATTGATTAACTATCAAAAGAGGTTTAAAAAGGCCATGACACACTTTCTAGAACATTCTGTCATGGCTTGTGGGTTATAGAACATCAAGCTTCCTTTCAGAATGAAAACTTTCATTTCCTGTATCAAAACAGAGTACAGAGCAGAGTACAGTGACTCCAGAGAGAAGCTTATAAAAAAATAGAAGTGTCTTTCTAAATGACTTCTAGAGCTCTCATAAGGAAATACATTATAAAATAAAAATGAAAATTTTCATAATCATAAATGCATTTTATTTTTATGTCTTACTAATACATTACTCCAGTGCATGTAAGAGCTTCACTATCAAATGTTTGTTTTCTCTACACAGCTTACACAGAAGGTAAATGAAGAAATGGGCTGATGGAACACATAGGTAACACCAGTCTACATTAAACAGTGCGTCATCTCCCCGAGTGATTTCCACTTCTTTATTCCTTAAATAAGGAGCAAGGTCATTTCACCCGAGTGTATTCTGGAGCACACTGGTTCACCCAGCTGCCTTCACTGGCCTAATCATACGATCCAGGATGTCATGCATGTATCTCCTTGGAGGTATACTTTAGGGATCAAAGTTTGTATTAGGTCAAGTCTCCTTATAACGCAAACACCAGGACAACAGCATTGACAGCTTGGAGGCAAGATATTGTGGGAAAATGTGGGGAGTCATACAGGGAGGATGAAAGAGTAGATGAGCCTAGATGAAAGAGTAGATGAGCTTAGAAGGTTGAGTGGAAGGGACAATCAGAGGAGGAAGAAGAAACATGGAATGACCAGCACTAAAAAGGTGAAGCTTGCAACCCTCACTGTCTTCTACCCTCACGAGACCCATAACCACCTCTGATACAATTGTATCAGCCTATCCCCAGAAGCACCTCACCTCTGGGCCTTGGCGTTCTTTAACGCATCCAGGAGTGTCCACAGGTACGTCCCTTTTCTGGAACAAGTATCCAAGTCAACTTGACTGTTGTCATCAGACTTGTCTCACCAAATTCTAGCATCCTTGGGCTTACATGTCTCCCAATTAACTTTCAAAATGGGGGATCAGATAAGGCCCAGCTCCACAAGCTCCGCTACACGTATCTCCTGGGTTTTTGAGATTTCAGGGGGAAATCTGGTAGAGCATCAACTTTACTTTCAGAGGAGGAAGCTAAACATTAATTAAATTATAAATTCATTAATCTAAGGATACATATATATGTTATTATATAATATCACATAATAAAACAAACAACTATATGAGGCTGTGGGATAAAATGTTTGCATACATTTTAAGGCAAAACAGAAAACTTTAAAACATTTAAATAAATAAAATTTAAATTGAAAATTTAAAAGGCTAAAACTAGAAAAAATGAGTTGAAAGCAGAATAACACACTGCGAAAAAAGATTAAAGTTGAAGAAAACACGAAACCAATAAAGGATAAAAGACTATAGAAAAATATATTAAAAGCAAGCAGATGGTATTAGTCCTTGGCAGAACTTAAGTTTGCTATCATTTGGTTTTTTTCTTAGTTTCACTGAGAATATATTTATTTTATTAAAGAAAGTTTCATATCTTCATTTGTTCTGTGTATGCTACTTTTGTTTTCATATTATATTTTATCCATTTTTCTCAATATCTAATTATATAAGATTTTTCTTTTATCTCTTCCTTCTCTTTTATCAATTAATTTTGTTTGTTCACATTATCTTGTTGGTTTAATTTCATTTCCTAAATGTTGCTGGTATGTAAAGATAGATATGATCTAGCCATGTTGCTAAATTCTCTTGCAAATTAAAATAGATTGTAGATTCTTTTGAATTTTCTACATATACAAAATGTCTGGGAATAATAAAGATTTTTTTTTCAGATTCTTAGAATTAAAAATTTTTTTCCTAACCTTATTGCATTGACCAGGACCTTATGTATAACATTGTCAATTCTTTGACCTTTTTTTGAAACTTGTTCTATGGTTCAAATATACAGTTAATTTTGGAGTCAATATACTATGCATGTTTAAGAAAAATGCCAATGTTGAAGACAGTGTTCTAAATATCTCAATTAAAACAAATTTCCTAATTTTGTTGTTCAAGTTTTCTATATCTTTTGGATTTGCCTGTTTCATCATTACTGAGAGAGATGCATTAAATCCTTCAACTATGATTTTGGATTTGTCTATTTTTTCTCTTTTAGTATTTAGCCATATTTCCATTATTTATATTGAGGCTAGATTATAATATTTATCTAAGTTTATAATTATTATTTTTATTGCTTTCTACACAATGTAAAAATTTTAGATCATTTTAATTCTTTCTAACCCTGTCCCACCTTTTGGGCTGTTTGTCATGTATTCTTATTCCACATATAGTTTAATCACACAGATGTTACTGACATTGTTACACAGACAATATATGGATTTAGACTCACTCACACATTTAACTTCTCCATTGTTTTGAGTTCCCTCCTACACTGAACCAAGCTTTCACTTTGGTCCATTTCTCTTTTGTATGAAGAACTGTTTTTTGTCTTTGTTTTAGAGGAGTTCCATTGTAGAAGAACTTTCTCACTTCTTCTCAGTTTTGCTTTTATTTTTAAGAACATTTTTTGCAAACAGTTATTTTCTTTTATCCCTTTAAAGATATAATTCTATCTTCTGGCTTATATCATTGCTGTTGAGAAGTTAGTTTCAGTATCATTGTTGCTCATTGGAAGATAATATACCATTTTTGGTGACTGCTTTAAAGATCCTTTTTTGTCTTTGACTTTCAGTAGTTTAATTATAATGTACCTGTGCACCCATGTGTGATATCTATGTATGTATATATGTTTTATGTATGAATATATGCATCTATCTTTCATCTATCTATCTATCAGTCTATCCATCTTTGGAGTTGTAGAGATTCTTGAATCTTCAGCTGGATATACTCCATCATTTTGAAATGATTTTTGGTCATTATCTCTTTATATATAGCTTCTGCTATGATTCTCTGTCTCCTGTTCTTCTGGGATTTCAATTGTACATATGCTAAAAGTATGTGTCTCACATGTTTCTCAAGCTGTTTTTTGTATTTTCCATATTTTTTACTTTCCTTTAATCTGGACATTTTCTATTGACCTGTCTTATAGTTTGTTAGTCCTCTCTTCTGCTGTATCTAACCTGTCATTTAATTTTTTCTATTTAATTGTTTCTAAAAATCAGTTCTTGCATTTTGCATTTGACTAATTTTTATAGATTTGATTATGTAATAGAGTCCAATATTAGGATAAAATTCTCCATCTTTTCAACTATTTTTCTGAACTTTTTAATTGTTACCTTAAAGTCCCTGTCACTTATGTTCAATACCTTGACTAGCTGGACATATATTATTGCTTTTCTTTTATCTTGGCTTTTAATTATTTTGTCCTGTGTCTTGGCACCCCTAAAGGTATTTGATTGAAGGTTGACTAATATGTATGAACAATATTAGGGATATTTTCAGGCTTTTGTCACTGTTTTAATCCCCTGAGAGGATTTCCTTTGCTTTCCTACAGGCAGTTAGAAAACAGCAACCTGGATTGGAATTGGTCCAGCTCTGTGAGATCTACTCTATCTCAGGTGTATTCTTATTCCTATGATGCTGTCCTTTCTGGCTCTTACCTGGAAATCTTGGCTATTTATGAGGAGGAGGGGCATCTCTTCCTTGGTGCGCTCTGAACTCTAATTTTTGTCTGTTTAGTTTTTTGGTTTTTCTAAGAGCTTTGGTCACCTTTCCAGACACTTACGTATTACTTTCTTCTTGGCATCTTAGACTGCAGTCCCTATGCTGCTTGGAAGACCACGCATTTCTTCAGGGGGAACATGGTGCAGAGTCTTGGGTTCCCCTTCCCATGTTTTGTTTCTCTCTGGGATAACTACCCTGCAGTCTTGCCTGTCATCACAGTCCTGAACTCCAAGTTTGCTTCCCCAGACTTGGGAGACTTTCAAAATCTCATCTCAAGTACCTACATGCTAGCGGTCTCTTTCTGCTGTTCCTTTCTCAGCTTAAGAATCAGTAAATATCTCAAGTGGAAAAGTGCTACAAAATACAATGTTTACCTCAATGTGTTTCTCTTCTCTCTGAAATTTTAGTTTCTCAGGTCCTAACTCCTTTGGTATTTCATTGATGTCTTCAAATAGATGTTTTTGTGTTTTTGTCTAAATTTTCTAATTGTTCTTGGTGGGAGTACTGGTCATGTTATTCCACCAATTTGGAAATGGAAACCTTTATTATATTTTTTCTTTTTGTTATTATATTTTCAGCTCTAAAATTTCCATTTGGTTCTTCTTTATATCTTCTGTTCCTTTGCTGAGCACTTCTATGTTTTTCATTTCTTTCAAGAGTGTTCATAATTGCTCATTTAAACATTTTTTATGATATTGGCTTTTTTAAAAATCCTGGTCAGATAATTCCAATATCTATGCCCCTGTGGTGTTGTCTCTTTTGGTTGTCTTTTCTCATTCAACTTGAGATTTTCCTGGTCCTTGGTATAAGAATTTATTTTTATTGTATTTAGATGATGTTAATTGATCATACCAAACTAAAGATATTAGTTGGGTTCTACTTATACACACAGCCTCTGAAGACACCCACCTTCAGGAGAGAGAAAGATGCTGCCTTGCTTTGCTCAGAGATGGTTGCCCGTCAGGCTCTGCACACACTCATGGTCTCACAGACACCTGCCCGCCAGGATGAGGAGCCATGTCCTGACTGCCAGGTTGTGGTAGTAATCAGATCTCTGCTCACATAGTCCTGATGTCAGCTGCCACAGAAGACAGGGTGGGGACAGGCAGTTTTCCTGGCATGTGTCCGGTGTTGTCCAAAAGGCGATGCCCTACGTGGCCACTCCCTTCCAGTTCCTCTGGCTAAGGAAGCCAGGTTTATTTATTTTTTGTTTGTTTGTTTTCAGTTTTTGTCTGCACTATTCTTTCAAGCTTACAAAATTTTCCATTGCCCAGGATGAGAAATCTAGGAGGCAGGAAAAACCCCAGAACTTGCCAGGTCATTCCTTGAGTCCCAAGGTCCCTAGAAAAGTTACCCCTTCTTTTCACCTGTCAGAATATTCTGATGTTTGTTTCATGTATTTCATCCAGAGTTTTTAGATGTAAGAGGTAGAGAGGAGTTGGGTGAAATATTTCTATTCTATCTTATCTGGAACTGGAAACCCTCATTATCTTTTAATGCTTATCCTTCATTTAAACATGATTTTGCAAACTGTTAGCTGTCCAGCTTCATGCAGTGTGAAATTCTTACATCAGTCAAGTTCCGAGTGGGAAGGAAGAATCAGGACAGAGTGGTACCCATGTCAATAAGACTCCGGCATCCCAGCTCATGCCCAGAGAACTGCGCCCCATTGACGAGCATCCTTTTGTTTCTTTTGTAAAATCAAGTTCACTGTCCTCATTTTTCTGAATATAAAATAAAGCTTTGTTCACTGCAGTAAATTTTTAAAATTCCTATCATTTTATTTAAGGCTTCAAAATTGTGCTAGATCGCAATATCCAGGCACAAAATAATACTTTTTTATCTTGGTTTATTTCATTACATGATTCTAAAAATTAATAATTTGCTTCATTCTAATATTTCACCTCTTGATAGCCTCCTCATTAGAATGCAAACATGTTTACATATTTATTAAAATTAAACAATGGCAATAAATTCCTAGACTCCAGTTTCTTCTTGCTACCAACTCTCTGTTGTTCCACCTGCCTGCCAGTGGGTTGGGTGCTTTGTTCTCCACCATCCCCGGCCACTTCACAAGCTGTTGCTTCCCAGTGCTCTCTGTACCACCCTGACTGTGACTTCCACCAGGTCACTGATGGCCTCCGTGTTCCTAAATGCAGTGGGCACTTTCTAGCCTTTGCCTTGCTTGACCTCTGACCAGCATTTGATGACTATTTGACAATTCCTCCATCTCTCCTTTTTCTGTTTTAAACAAAAGCAACATCTCTATTTTTTCCAAGATGACAATTTCTTTTCTCTGTTTTTACTATATCAGAAATACAAACTCATGCAAAACATTCAAATGATGCTTAAGGAAAATAAAATTTGCTTTTCTTACTAAGTCTCAGGGTACTTCTCCAGAAGAGGGCATCATTAGGTTACTGCTTATAATTTCCTCAAATAGAAGCTTTATATTTCTCATGGTAATATTTTGATACACCTAAAATGTATTTTTAATTCATATTAAATGTATTTCAAAAAGCAATTTTGATGTATATTTAATGCATATTTATACATGTATATTTAATGTAATTTAATTTTTAATTAAATGTACTTTTAATTGCCTTTTGACAATCCCCCATCAGATGATGTCATCCCATGTCTTTTTTAAAATTTTCTATTTTTATTATTGATTTCTACTTCAGTATTATTGATATTATTTTAATCCAGTACTATTCAACTTATTAATCCACAATTATTGATATTATTGATTTGTGATTACAAAATGTGACAGGTATGATTTCAGACTTTTGTAATTTTTTGAGACATTATTTTAGGTTTAACACATAGACACTTTAGTTCTATGTCATAAGCAACCTTTTATGAATGTTCTGTGTGTTTCTTTTTTTAATTTTTTTTTATATTGGAATATAGTTGATTAACAGTGATGTGTTAGTTACAGGTGTACAGCAAAGTGATTCAGTTATACCCATACAAGTATCCATTCTTTTTCAAATTCTTTTCCCATTTAGGTTATTACAGAATATTGAGCCATCCCATGTCTTAAGAGAGTAAAGGAAAGAACTAAAAAAAATGATTCACCAGTTTTCTGAGTTTCAAAATAGGCTATTGAAACTCATGTTAGAGAAATCATTTTGCGAAAATAAGTTTTTGAGTTCTGAGTTATTGCCATTTGAGTTATTTGAATTACAATACCTCGGAGATATTGCAGATTCAGTTCAAAACTGCTGCCATAAGGTAAAAATTGCAATAAATTAAGTCACGAGAATTTTTTGGTTTCTCAGTGCATATGAAAATTATGTTTACACTATACTGTAGTCCATTAAGTGTGCAATAGCATTGTGTCTAAAAATACAATGTACATACCTTAATTAAAAATACTTTATTGCTAAAAAATTCTAATCATTATCAGACAATGCGGGGTTGCCGCAGATTTTCAATTTGTAAAACCTGCAATATCTGGGAAGTATAATAAAGTGAAGTGCAATAGAACAAGGTATGCTCTCTTTCAGTGTTTTCTATCTCACATAAGGGGCATCCCCATCTACACATCTGTGTGACTCATAAAGCCAGAAGTCAGCCGGGCAGCTTGTTCCCACTCATGCCTGTACCCCATTCATTACGGAGCCCTATTAATTGTGTTTCCTAAACATCACGAGGTTAGTACAGTTTTTCCTGTCCTGTCTAAACTACTAGTATCTCTTGTCTGGATTTCTTACTACTGCAGACACTATTCTAATGAGTCCACAACTAAAACTTCTCTCTCCATAGCTAAGCGGCTTACCTCAAAACGACTTCCTCATTTACAGCTAGCCTACCCTTTCAGAGGGAGAATATCATCTTCAGGTCTCCTTTAGAAACTCTTCAGAGATTTTTCACTACTTTAAGAATGGAGGAAAAGTAGACCAAATCATGGCTTCCAGAGCCCTCACTCACTCCGCTGTGGTCAGGACACAGGCACCCATGCCACTTGACTTCCTGCGGGTTCCTCAAATGTTTATTCTTAGATACTTTATCTTTTCTGATTTTTTATTATACATTCTGATAATTTTTTATTTTTTAATTTCCTAAATCTTCTTATTGTCTTGTTACTTTCTAGAAATGATGTCCTGTAATTTTCAAATATAAAATTATATCATTTTTAAATAATAATAATTGTGTTTCCTACTTTACAATATTTATTCTTCCTGCTTTTTTCCCCTTGTTTAACTGCAGTGGTTAATACTCCTGGAACAATACAGCGTGAAGTCGTAAAGACAGCAGGCATTTCTCCCAATTTTCTAGTGCTGTGTCATTAACCATCTTCCTGATTGTATTTTTGATTTTCTCTCTCTCTTTTGCAAAAGTCACCTCTGTTCCTAATGACTTTTTAAAATTCCACGCTAGTTTCATTTCACGTGTATCCTGTGAAAAGGGGAAAAGTCCCCCTTACTGGATAGTTTGAGTGGATCTCTTTTCTTTGAAGTGAGAAAAAGAGAAAATTTAAACAATAAATATTTTCACTTGAAGTCCCGTAAATCTCCTTTAATAGTTGAATACATTCAATATGGATAATGTCAATTTATTAAATTAACAGTTTATTGCTATTTATTCAAAATGTTTGCTTTTTTATTTAAAGCTCTCTATAATATGCATTTTTGTACTTAAAACATCTTTGTGTGTACTTTAAATGATTATGTCAAGGTATATTCTTAGAAATGACATTCTGGATCAAACATATGACATTTTTTCAAAGGCTATTGATAAAATAGCCCAATTCTCTAAACTGCTTTCAGGAAGTTTTCTAACAATTAATACTTCCATTAAAGTGGGCTTAATTTTCAAGCTTTTCCTGCAATTAAAGGAGGTAAACCCCTTGGGAAGAGACGATCCTGGGCTGCTGAGTCTGCTGGCGGCTTGCATTTGGTCCCAGATTTGTACCTCCTGCCCTGCCCCCTCTGTTCTCTGGTCACACATGTGTAATGACGCCCAGAGGTCAGACCACGTGAGGATGCTGCGATGCACTTATGGAACCTGTAGGCCCGGAAGAGCTGGCTCACTCCTGGTACGGTAACTACAATATTGGTGTCATTATTTCTATTCCTATTTGCTTTGGGCACAAATGACTGCCAGTTCTGGCAAAGCAGAACCACTGCCAACATGTTCTACTAATGATCACTGCAAAAATGCCAGCTGTAGAGACAGAGGGAAAGATTTTTCTGATTTTCTTGCCTTTAGGGATGGAAGGAAGAAAAAGTCCTCAGTGAATGTGCATTGGGAGCCAATCACATAGAAGTCCCTCTGTCTCTGTCTCTGTTCCTTCTGCCCAAAGCTCCCCGAGCTCTCTGCTCAGGGTAGATTTCCCCCATTTCTTCTCTAAGCAGGTTTTTCTGCTTAAACTATGGATCACATCCTCATTACCCTCAGAAACGGTGTGGGCTGCCTCGTTAGAGTCATGTGAAAATAGGAGAGAAGTGCTAGCTTCCCTTCTCCTAAACCGCTCTGCTTGCTTGCATTCTTTGAAATATCTGAAAGCTCAGCCGGGAGAGTCAGGGCTTCAGACAGTCTCCATTTCGTGGTCTCTGTTCCCTGGAAGGGGCTCTGATCAGGACCACGATCAGGGAGCCAGAACAACATTCATCCCGGGACAAGGCAGCTGCTTCTCTGGAGCAGCCTGCAAATGGGAGTAAGAAGGTTAATTGCACACATTGCCCATGGAGGGTTCCCTCCATGCTAGAGGCCTTAGATAAATGGTCTTCAATTCTTACAGCTTTCCCAGACGGCTCTTTTGTTTTCTATCTTTAGGTGAGAAAACCAAGGCTCAGAGGGTTTAAGTGGTTTCCCAAGGCCACACAGCTAAAACTGACAAAGCCAAGGTTTGATTCTAGACTGTCTGGGGCATCACTCAGGCTCTTTCTCCAGGAAGCACTTTGCCACTCTCCTCATGGCACTTTGCTGGAGCAGAGGGAGTGTCCTACCCCATATTAGAGGTCAACACACATAGAGGGAAGTGTGGAGATCCATGGTTGGGACCCTGGATGATGGTGCTGGGAAAGAGGACTGATGTTTAAATTCAACTAGCGAGGGCTTCCCTGGTGGCGCAGTGGTTGAGAGTCTGCCTGCCGATGCAGGGGACACGGGTTGTGCCCCGGTCCGGGAAGATCCCACGTGCTGCGGAGCGGCTGGGCCCTTGAGCCATGGCCGCTGAGCCTGCGCGTCCAGAGCCTGTGCTCCGCAACGGGAGAGGCCACAACAGTGAGAGGCCCGCGCGCCGCAAAAAAAAAAAAAAATCAACTAGCGATTCTAACATGAGCCAAGTTCCTTAGGCTCAAAGCTGACTGTGAAGACCCCACGGTAAAGCTCTACACTGCTCTGCTTTCCCGCTGGCCCAGTGGCTTTCTTGTCCCCTGTTCCAGGCTGGGAATGACTTAGGGCACTGCTCAGACTGCAATCAGATCAGGTCTGCTCACAAAACTTTACGATTTTCCATCACCTGAAGGCTTAATCCCAAACTCCCTAACATAGCAAATTAAGTTATTATCTTTCCCTACTCCTCACCCCTCCCCCACCGGCCCCCCCGCGGTCGCCTTATTCTACCTAAGCTGAGTTATCAGGAGTCCCTTGGCAACCCTTCTTTGCCCAGGTCTCTAAGGCGCTGCATGCACTCCTGTTCTGCCAGGCACTTCCTCCCTCATTCAGTTTACCTTTACTCCACATCTACCTCCCCAAACTCAGTGACTTAAAAGTCACCTCCTCTCAGAAGTCCCCCCTGACTGATCACCTTCATTTTCTCCCAAATGTTGTGTTCCTTCTCGGTTGCTCTAGTCTTCCATCCTGACCGTTCTCAGCAGACATCCTGTGGAGAGATGATTTTGTTTACTTGAACCTTCTCTGACTGGACTATGGCCTCCTTGGGAAACTGTCTTGCCCAACAACACATACAAGGCAGTAATAAATACTGAACACAAAGAACCAGGCAAAGGTTAACTTAGGTTCTCTGGAAATATCTAGAGTCTTACCTTCCTTGGTTCAGAGAGGTGAAGTCTTTCTGGATGACCACTTTTCCTGCAAAGGAATAATTAACGTGGAATCAGTTCAACTTCAAGTACTTATTGAACTTCTACTGCAAAGTCCTTGTGGAGCCCTATTTCTCCAAGATAAATAGAAACACTGTTTATCAAAAAATGGGGCCTCAATAAACAATGTTACAAGCTCAAGCTTTTGAAAGAAGATTTTGCTTCATGTGGTGTGTACACACAATGGAATATTACTCAGCCATTAAAAGAAGAATGAAATAATGCCATTTTCAGCAACATGGATGGACCTAGATATCATCATGCTAAGTGAAGTAAGTCAGAGAAAGATGAATATCATATGATATCCCTTATATGTGCAATCTAAAATATGATACAGATGAACTTATTTACAAAACAGAAACAGACTCACAGACACAGAAAACAAACTCATGTTACTAAAAGGGAAAGGCGGAGAGGGATAAATTAAGAGTTTGGGATTAACATATACACACTACTATATATAAAATAGGCAACCAACAAGGACCTGCTGTATAGCACGGGGAACTATAGTCAATATATTATAATAACCTATAAAGGAAAAGAGTCTGAAAAAGAATATATACATATATGTATAACTGAATCACTTTGCTGTACACCTGAAACTAACACAACATTTTAAATCAACTGCATCCAATAAAAGTTTTTAAAAACAGAATTTGCTTCAAATGAAGTGAACTGCATATGCCAATTGGATCACATGCAGTGGTTTATAGCATAAACTGAAGCCCTGAGCCAGTCTGTAGACTGGCATGTCCTGGGATACCAGACGCAAGGGGGGAAGCTGGTGTCCTTGGGAGGAGTCCAATATCTACTTAAAATGAGACAAACATTGGAAAACAATTTGCTTTAGTTTGGCCTTAGATATGTTCTTCTTTTTTATATATTTTTTCCTTGTGGAGTTAGAGAAAGAGTAAAGAGTAGGATTTGTTTAATGAAAAAGTTCAGGGGAACCTGAACTTAGCATGTAAATACAGTCATTTCATGATGCCTAATTCACTGGCAATATTACTGTGTCCTGTCATAGGTTTAACTTAGGTGATTTAAAAAGTGGAGGGCCACTGTATTATTTTATACAAAATATCAAATAAAAGTGGCTGAACTACAGAGAAAGTCTGGGTTTTCAGTGTGTGCACTGCCAGACTCTATGGTCCCCAGTGGCATGCAGTGTAGACACCCAGAGCAAAGACAAGAGCAGTAACAGATCAAGTGATTCTCACACATTCACAGGGAGTCTGTTCATTCACCTAATTCATAATGTCACTTCCTTTACAAGAGTACTTTTTTCCCCCATTTCATATGTTTATTTATTAATAAATCTTTATTGGAGTATAATTGCTTCACAATACTTAGTTTCTGCTGCACAATAAAGTGAATCAGCCATATGCATACATATATCCCCATATCCCCTCCTTCTTGCGTCTCCCTCCCACCCTCCTTATCCCACCCCTCTAGGTGGTCACAAAGCACCGAGCTGATCTCCCTGTGCTATGCGGCTGCTTCCCACTAGATAACGATTTTACATTTAGTAGTGTATATATGTCGAGGCTACTCTCACTTCGCCCCAGCTTCGCCATCCCACCCCATGTCATCAAGTCCATTTTTTATGTCTACCTCTTTATTCCTGCCCTGCAACTAGGTTCATCAGTACCACACTTTTTTTTTTTTTAGATTCCATATATATGTGTTAGCATATGGTATTTGTTTTTCTCTTTCTGACTTACTTCACTCTGTATGACAGACTCTAGGTCCATCCACCTCATTACAAATAACTCAATTTCGTTTCTTTTTATGGCTGAGTAATATTCCACTGTATATATGTGCCACATCTTCTTTATCCATTCATCTGTCGATGGACACTTAGGTTGCTTCCATGTACTGGCTATTGTACATAGAGCTGCAATGAACATTGTGGTACATGACTCTTTTTGAATTATGGTTTTCTCAGGGTATATGCCCAGTAGTGGGATTTCTGGGTCATATTGTAGTTCTATATTTAGTTTTTTAAGGAACCTCCATACTGTTTCCCATAGTGGCTGTATGAATTTACATTCTCACCAACAGTGCAGGAGTGTTCCCTTTTCTCCACACCCTCTCCAGCATTTATTTTTTGTTGATTTTTTTGATGATGGCATTCTGACTGGTGTGAGGTAATACCTCATTGTAGTTTTGATTTGCATTTCTCTAATAATTAGTGATGTTGAGCATCTTTTCATGTGTCTCTTGGCCATCTGTATGTCTTCCTTGGTGAAATGTCTATTTAGGTCTTCTGCCCATTTTTTAACTGGATTGTTTATTTTTTGATATTGAGCTCCATGAGCTGTCTGTATATTTTGGAGATTGAGCAAAAGACTGGTACTCAGAAAACTATAAAACACTGATGAAAGAAATCAAAGATGACACAAACAAATGGAGAAATATACCATGTCCTTGGACTGGAAGAATCAATATTGTGAAATGACTATACTACCCAAAGCAATGTACAGATTCAATGCAATCCCTATCAAACTACCAATGGCATTCTTCACAGAATTAGAACAAAAAAATGTACAATCGGTATGGAAAAACAAAAGACCCCGAATAGCCAAAGCAATCTTGAAAAAGAAAAACAGAGCTGGAGGAATCAGGCTCCCTGACTTCAAACTATACCACAAAGCTACAGTAATCAAGAGAGTATGGTACTTGCACAAAAACAGAAATATAGATCAATGATACAAGATAGAATGCCCAGAGATAAACCCACGCACATATGGCCACCTAATTTATGACAAAGGAGGCAAGAACAATACAATACAAAGGAGAAAAGACAGCCTCTTCAATAAGTGGTGCTGGGAAAACTGGACAGCTACATGTAAGAGAATGAAATTAGAACACTACCTAACATCATACACAAAAATAAGCTCCAAATGGATTAAAGATTTAAATGTAAGACCAGACACTAAAAGACTCTTAGAGAAAAACATAGGAAAAACACTCTTTGACATAAACCACAGCAAGATCTTTTTTGACCCACTTCCTAGAGTAATGGAAATAAAAACAAAATTAAACAAATGGGACTTATTAAACTTAAAACTTTTGCACAGCAAAGGAAACCATAAACAAGACAAAAAGACAACCCTCAGAATGGGAGAAAATATTTGTAAATGAAACAACAGACAAAGGATTAATCTCCAAAATATACAAGAGTACTTTAAGGATCCCTCTTTTAAAACAAAGCAGATTAATTCCTTAATACATTGTATGTACACTTTTCATTTCAGAATAATTTTCAAATGTTAACAGACTAAACCAAATATATATGGATTATTTGTACAAATATTTCACATTTGAGAGTTTTAATGAAAATAGAGTAGATAGGGCTTCCCTGGTGGCGCAGTGGTTGAGAGTCTGCCTGCCAATGCAGGGGACACGGGTTCGTGCCCCGGTCCGGGAAGATCTCACATGCCGCGGAGTGGCTGGGCCCATGAGCCATGGACACTGAGCCTGAGCGTCCAGAGCCTGTGCTCTGCACTGGGAGAGGCCACAACAGTGAGAAGCCTGTGTACAGCAAAAAAAAAAAAAAAAAAAAAAAAAAAAAAATAGAAAAATAGAGTAGATAGACGTGATCAGTGTGATAAAAGAATAGGCAACCCTGACTAAAGTTAAGGAACTTCATTCTAAATGGCTTAACCTTTTAAAAACCATGCCCCACTGGCCTAAATGGATTTTACAGAGCTTAACTTTCTGCAGTTGGCATTAGGCGCTCAAGCTCCTTCTATCTGTTTATCAACTGTAACACTTTACTATTAGATATGTCTTTGAGCTGCACAGTACCGTCATCCCTGTACCTTAAAAGTCACAAGTCAACTTCTGTATACAGGAAAATTCACCTCCCACTTAACCAGCTACCAGACTTAAAAGATACACTGTAAGCAGCTTTTGGCATAAAAGAGCTCTCTGCAGGAGGCCCCTTTGTCTTGTTGCTAATCTTAACCAGGCATACCCATGCTCTACTCATCTCCTGCCCTAGCGCACCTTTCAAATCTTTGATCACACAATACCTTGCTTAACTTGTTGGTTCTTTCAGTACATCAAAGAAGTAGAACTGAAGAGTAAGTAATTAACAGATGACCAGATCTCTTCCCTAGCTTCCCCGTCAGTAATGTCATGAACAAACTGGGTGAACAAGATAGTATCTAGGAGGTGGATTAAAACAGATCTTGCTGCAACTTATGTCAAAGAGTGTCCTGCCTATGTTTTCCTCTGAGAGTTATATAGTGTCCAGCCTTATATTTAGGTCTATAATCCATTTTTAGTTTATTTTTGTTTAGGGTGTTAGGGAGTGCTCTAACTTCATTTTTTTACATGTACCTGTCCAGTTTTTCTGGCACCACTTATTGAAGAGGCTGTCTTTTCTCCATTGTATATTCTTGCCTCCTTGGTCATAGATTAGGTGCCCATAGGTGTGTGGGCTTATCTCTAGGCTTTCTATCCTGTTTCATTGATCCATATTTCTGTTTTTGTGCCAGTACCATACTCTCTTGATTACTGTAGCTTTGTAGTATAGTCTGAAGTAAGGGAGACTGATTCCTCCAACACTGTTTTTCTTTCTCAAGATTGCTTTGGATATTTGGGGTCTTTTGTGTTTCCATACATATTGTAAAATTTTTTGTTCTAATTCTGAAAAATGCCATTGGTAATTTGATAGGCATTGCACTGAATCTGTAGATTGCTTTGTGTAGTACAGTCATTTTCACAATGTTGATTCTTCCAATCCAAGAACTTGGTATATCTCTCCATCTGTTTGTGTCATCTTTGATTTCTTCCATCATTATCTTAGTGTTTTCTGAGTACACGTCTTTTGCCTCCTTAGCTAGGTTTATTCCTAGGTATTTCATTCTTTTTGATGCAATGGCAAATGGGATCATTGCCTTAATTTCTCTTTCTGATCTTTAATTGCTAGTGTATAAGAATGCAAGAGATTTCTGTATATTAATTTTGTATCTTCCAACTTTACCAAATTCATTGATGAGCTCTAGTAGTTTTCTAGTAGCATCTTTAGGATTTTTCTATGTATAGTATCATGTCATCTGCAAACAGTAACAGTTTTACTTCTTCTTTTCCCATTTGGATTTCTTTTATTTCTTTTTCTTCTCTGATTGCCATGGCTAGGACTTCCAAAACTGTGAGTATTAAAAATAAAACCAAAAATAAACAAATGGGATCTAATTAAACCTAAAAGCTTTTGCACAGCAAAGAAAACAATAAACAAAACAAAAAGACAACCCTCAGAATGGGAGAAAATATTTGCAAGTGAAGCAACCAACAAGGGATTAATCTCCAAAATTTACAAACAGCTCATGTAGCTCAATATCAAAAAAACAAACAAACAACCTAATCAAAAAATGGATGGAAGGTCTAAATAGGCATATCTCCAAAGAAGACATACAGATGGCCAAAAAGCACATGAAAAGATTCTCAACATCACTAATCATAGAAATGCAAATCAAAATTACAATGAGGTAAAACCTCACACCAGCCATAACTTAGGTCATGATCAAAAATCTACAAACAATAAATGCTGGAACGGATATGGAGAAAATGGAACCCTCCTACACTGTAGGTGGGAATGTAAATTGTTACATCCACTATGGAGAACAGTATGGAGGTTCCTTAAAAAACTAAAACTAGAGCTACCATATGATCCAGCAATCCCACTCCTGAGCATATACTCAAGAAAACCATAATTCTAAAAGGTACATGCACCCCAATGTATGTCCATTGCAGCACTATTTACAATATCCAGGACATGGAAGCAACCTAAATGTCCATCAGCAGTGGAATGGATGAAGAAGATGTGGTACATATATACAATGGAATATTACTCAGCAATAAAAAAGAACAAATGCCATTTGCAACAACATGGATGGACCTAGAGATTGTCATACTGAATGAAGTAAGTCTGACACGGAAAGACAAACATCATATGATATCACTTATATGTAGAATCTAAAAACAATTGTACAAATAAACTTATTTACAGAACAGAAGTAGAGTCACAGATGTAAAAAACAAACCAGGGGATGGGGGGCTGGTAAATTGGGAGATTGGGATTGACACATGCACACTACTATATATAAAATAGATAACTAATAAGAACCTACTCTATCACACAGTGAACTCTACTCAGTACTCTGTAATGGCCTATATGGGAAAAGAATCTAAAATAAGAGTGGATACATATATATATATAACTGATTCATTTTGCTGAAATGAAACTAACACAACATTGTAAGTCAACTGTATTCCAATAAAAAGTAAACTAAAACAAAACCCAAAAAATGAGAAAATACAAACTGCAAAAAACTTTTTAATCCAGGTATTTCCCTGTAGTGCCCACTTAATGTGTACATAGAAAAACATATGCATTTTCTCTTTTCATTTGATACAATTTTGCGGGCATGCCGTATTTTCATGTCAGTAAATATATTCTCATATAATTTAAAATAAAAATAGTATCTACAGAAAAATCACAAGAAGTTGACAAGGCTGCACACAAGTCTGTACACAGTGGGGGATGGTTAAAACTCTGATCCTCTATCTCAATGATTAACTGAGATTACTTCCCTTTTTCCATTTAAAAACTTTCTCATGATGGAGCAGCATCTTCGGTGGTGGTTTTTGGGAGATGCTGAGTCCACCATCTCCCCAGATTGTGAACATTCTGATTAAAGGCAACTTTCCTTTCTACCAACATTTGCAAGTACTGATTTTTTAAGCGGCCAGCAGGTGGACCTGATTCGATAACAATGATTTGGATGAGAAATGCTCCAATGGGGTCAGCTTCTACCCAGATTCATCATGCAGTCCTGGTCAAAAGGCTTATTAAGGGAGGGGAACCCCTCCTGTAAGAGGGTTTCATGGTGTGACTGACACCTCCAGAAGGAACTCATGATATATGTTTACTTGCTTAAAGGGAACCAGGTATAAATGTGGTAAGATTGGGAAAGCACTCATTTATTGTACAATTGTAGTTTCAGCTTTTTCCTTGAACTTCAAGAACTAATGCCTTGTCTCTATAATGCTTATATCAAGTTTTATGTTCTTGTAAACCTTCATTTCTAAATATCACAAAACTGTCTTATGTAATGCTTTTTAAAATAAAATATTAAAAAAATCATGCTCTGTACTTGAATTTATTTACATGATGAAGCTTCATTAAGCCTACCTTACATAGCTAGTATTCCTGATTAAACATTTGAAATTTGAAAAGATGAAGATTTTAGCCTTTCTCCCCCTTGGGGGCTTTTAATTTGGTAAACTGTTTACTGTTTCATTAGGTAAGCCATCTAATCAGATACCCATTGTAGCTATAGAAATTACTAAGTTTAATGATTCAGGAATCCCCCTGAAGAGAAATTAATAACTAAACCAAATAATCTAAATTGATTAGTTTTGCATGTTTCATAACAGCTCTTGGAACCATAATATTAAAACTGTCACTTCAGTATTATCTATTAATTCATTTTGTGTACATTCCAGTATCCAAAAGCAATTCCACAAATGCAGTTTACCAGTTCATTCTTTTTAAAAAATTGCTTTTGTCTTTGTCCTTTGGGGACTTTTATCTTTGATAATGCAAAATCATTACATAAATCTCATAACAAAATCAAGAGTTATTTCCAATACGAGGGCTATCTCTTTGATTCTTGAATTATACACTGAAGCACTGTACACATTGCACTGACTTTTGTCAGGTAGTCCACACAGGCCATCTCACAAGGAATAAAGATGTGAAGCATTGCAAAATATACGTGAGGCAAAAAATATGTCCTTGAGGAGCTTATAATCCATGATTTAGAGAAGATAATGTATAAAATACTTTTTGAATAATATGTGGCAGGTCGTTGTGATTAAAATACAAAATATAATTTATACATTCAAAAGAATATTGTCATTCAAAGGGCTACTTTGGCAAACTATCTATTAAGTCTGCTGACATTGCCACAGCGTAACAATTTTGGAATGCTGTCATTTGGATTTGCTTTCAGAGAAAGTTACAAAAACATAAGAATACCTATCTCTTATTGACACACTTTTTAAAAAGCCCTGAAAATATTATTAGCCAGTTTGATGGACAACTTTCACTAACTTTTGGTGTTTTAAGATTACATTCTCACCCTGAGAACATTAAAATTATATACATGCCCAAGCATATGAGAGCCATTCCAATAAAGACGTTACCAATATAGGGTTACTTTAACAAAAATGTATGATTTTTTAAGGTGACAAATTTGAAGACATTGATGACTTGTAGTGTATTTGTTTAATGCATATTTATAATATTTGCATTAAATGTACATATATTTATACAATATGTGCATATTTATATGATACAGTGTTATGGGATATCAGATGAATGAAATTTAGATAGTAGAAGGAAGGGACAGGGCATTCCTGAGAGAGAAAAAAAGAAAGAATAAAGAAAATAGTGGAAGGAACTAAATGATGGGTCCAACCACAGGGAAGAGACCAGTGAACACTTCAAAAATGAATGGAAAGTAATGGTGACACATTTGATAAAGAAGGCAAAAAGAAGGGAAAATATCAAACTGAAAGATTTCTAGTTTCTCATTATAGAATGAGAGGTGTTGACTTCAAAGGAAAGCGGTGCTTTTGTATTTAGAAACATGGAATTAATTTTAAATCTAGACAAGACCTTAGATATTATCTTGTTAGAACTGTCCTCCTTTTCAGAAAACAAATAGAGAAGGTATTTGACCAAAAGCACGAAGACCACCAAGAGAGCCAATACTTGATAATATTTCCTGTTTGGAATAGGTGTGTGTCTTTCAGAGGAGAGAAGACATTCTAAAAGAGGGAGTGGTGATTTGAGGTAACCTAAAAAGTTGGATAGGAGAGGCAATATTCCTAGAGAGGTGAAGGTAGAAACTCAGAGCCTCATGACTTTCCGAGGGAAGGAGAGGGAGTAACCAGTCGGAGAGAGACCAAGAACTGCCAAGTCTACTGGAGAAGAAGGTGTTGGTCAAGGGGTCAGAAAAGGAACTTTCTTATTTTAAATTTTTAAAAATAGTTTAAAAAGTTAAGAACATATACATACATTTAATAATAATAATATATAAAATAAAAATATTAAAAATAATAATTCTGTAATATGAATGAAATTGAATTTCTAATTTAAAAACTCCCAGTAGAGAAAACTCCAGGCCCAGATAGTTCCACTGATAGTTTCTATCAATGTTTACAAAGGAATTAATACCAGTTCTACACAACCTGTTTCAGAAAATATAAGAGAAAGGGGCACGTCCTTAATTCATGTTATGAAACTAGCATTACCCTGATATCAAAACCAGACAGACACGTTACGAAAAAGGAAAAATAAAGATGAATATCTTTCATGAATAGAGGTAAAAGTTCTTAAATATTAACAAGTAGAATTCAGCAATATGTAATATATAGTATATAATATTAATAATATAGTATGCAATAAGAATTATTTACCATAAACAAGAGAGGTTTATCATAGTTATGCAAGACTGTTCCACTGTCAAAGAATAGATCAATCAATGTAATCTACCATATTAATAGGCTAAAGAAGAAAAATCACATGATCATATGAATCAGTGCAGCAAAACATTTGACAAAATCCAACACACATTTTTGACAAAAATCTCAATAAAATAGGCATAGAGGAGAATTTCTTCAACTTGATAAAGAACACCTACAAAACCCTACAGTTAACATGTACTTAACAGTGAAAGACTGGATATTTTCTACCTACAATCAAGAAGAAGGCAAGATGTTCATGTTACAAACTTATTCAACATAATACTAGTAGATATGGCCAGGGCAATAACTTAAGAAAATTAAATAGAAGACATACAACTCAGAAAAAAAGAAATAAAACTATCCCTATTTGCAGATAGCATATTATCTACATAGGAAATCACAAAGAATGTAAAAAAAAGCTCCTAAATTTTGGCTGTAACTTTAAAAATTCATATAGATATGAAAAGGATCCAGAATAGTCAAAGCAATCTTGAAAAAGAACAAAGTTGGAGGACTCACATTTCCAATTTTGAAACTTATTACAAAGCTACAGTAATCAAGCCAGTGATAGAGCAGATTTTAGGATGCAGAAATGAATGCTTACATTTACAATCAATTGATTTCCAACAAGGGTGTCAAGATAATTTAATGAGAAAAGAATAGTCTTTTCAACAAGTGGTGCTGGAACAACACGGTATACATATGCAAAACAATGAATTTGGACTCCTACCTCACATCATGTACAGAAATTAACTCAAAATGTATCAGATAAAACTATAAGTCATTTTAAGAAAGCATAGAAAGTGATCTTATTACCTTGGATTAGGCAATGATTTCATGGATAATACCAAGAGCATCACTGACAAATGAAAAAATGGATATATTGAAATATATTAAAATTTAAAAAATTGTGATTCAAAGGATACCATCAAGTAATTGAAAAGAAAACCCCCATGGGAGAAAATATTTGCAAATCATACGTCTGACAGGGGATTGGTACCCAAAATACATAAAGAACTCTTACAACTCAATGGTTAAAAAAAATTAATAACCCAACTAAAAAATGGGCAAGAGTTTTGAATAGAAATTTTTTCAAAGAAGATATACAAATTGCTAATAAACACATGCAAAGATTCTTAACATCATTAGTTTTTAGGGAAAAGCAAATCAAAACCACAATGAAATAACACTGCACACCCACTAGCATAGCTATAAAAAAAGGTATCAATAAGAAATATTGACAGGATGTGGATAAATTGGAACTCTTGTTTTTTTACATTATAGTTTATTATAAGATATTGGATATAGTTCCCTGTGCTATAGAGTAGGTCCTTGTTGTTTATCTATTTTATATATAGTAGTGTATATCTGTTAATCCCAAACTCCTAATTTATCTCTCCTCCCACTTTCCCCTTTGGTAACCATAAGTTTGTTTTCTATATCTGTGAGTCCATTTCCACTTTGTAAATAAGTTCATTTGCATCATTTTTAGATTCCACATGTAAGTGATATCATATGATATTTGTCTTTGTCTGACTCACTTCGCTAAGTATGATAATCTCTAGGTCCATCCATGTTGCTGCAAATGGCATAATTTCATTCTTTTTTATGGCTGAGTAATATCCCATTGTAGCTATGTACCACGTCTTCTTTCCCCATTCCTCTGTCAATGGACTTTTAGGTTGCTTCCATGTCTTGGCTATTGTAAATAGTGCTGCAATGAATATTGTGGGGCATGTATTTTTTCAAATTATAGTTTTCTCTGGATATATGTCCAAGAGTGGGATTGCAGGATCATATGACAACTCTAATTTTCATTTTTAAAGGAACCTCCAGGCTGTTCTCCATAGTGGCTGTACCAATTTACATTTCCACCAACAGTGTAGGTGAGTCCCCTTTTCTCCACACCCTCTCTAGCTTTTATTATTTGTAGACTTTCTAATAATGGCCATTCTGACTGCTGTGAAGTGGTATCTCATTGTAGTTTTGATTTGTGTTTCTCTAATAACTAGCAATGTTGAGCAAGTTTTCATGTGCCTATGAGAAATTGGAACTCTTTAACACTGTTGGTGGGAATGTAAAATGGTGGAGCCACTTAGGAAAGTAGTTTGGCAGTCCTTCAAAAAGTGAAACATAGACCCAGCAACTTCACTCCTAAATATATACACTAGAGAATTTAAAACATACACCCACACAAAAATTTGTACACAATATTTATAGTAGTATTATTCATGAGAGCCAAAGGTGGAAACAACCCAAAGGTCCAACAAGTAATGAATGGATAGACAAATGTGGTATGTCCATATAAAGGAATATTATTTGGTCATGAAAATAAGTGAAGTATTGATACAAGGTAAAATGTGGATGAACCATGAAATAAAAGGCCACATATTATACAATTCCTTTCATATTAAATGTCTAGAAGAGGCAAATCAATAGAGGCAGAGAGTAGATTAGTGGTTGCTAGGACTGGGGTAGTGGAAGATGTGGGTGACTGCTGACTGAAATGAGGTTTCATCTTGGGGTGATGAAAATGTTCTGGAATTACACAGTGGTGAGGGTTGTACAACTTTGTGAACATACTAAAAACCATTAAAATGGACAAGATAAAGGGGTGAACTTTATGACATGTTGATTATATCACAAAACTTTCATTAAAATAATAATAAACTCAGTCATATAATGTTTTTAAAAATTGTCAAATTAAAAAATTTTACCTAAAATCGTATATTAGTGAAAAGACTAACATGAACTGCCTGGATGTGAGACCCCTCCACATCTCATTCCTCCACAGTAGAGAAAAGACATAGGTTGTTGAATTATATAACTGAAAGCTTTGAATTAGAAACATTAAAGAATACAAAGGTCTATTTAGATTAATCAAATATTTAGTTTTTAATACTTTATATTAAAGTAAAAGTATTATGAATTTGGAACACCTCTTTTTTATGAATGATTTTCAAATTAACAGTAAACTAATCAAAAAATCCTGCACAATTAAGTATTCTATCTTTTTAAGATCAATGGGAATCTGGTAGGTCAAAAGGTATCGTTATTTCAAAATTTCAGGTAAGAAGTTTGTGTGTCTCTTTTTGGTAAGGACAAAGTGTTATGAAAGCTAAGTAATATATAAACAATGAACAGATGCTATACAAAATGTATACATCTTTTCCAAATTGGACAAAGTATTGTTGCTTCATTAAAAAGTCTGTGCTGAGGTGGTTCTATTTCTCATGATGATAATAGTATTGATAGATTATAATAACCAAAACAGCCTATTGCATTGTTCCTGATCTTTGTGCTGTTGGTAACTGGTATTATTGTCCATCATGTGAAAACAGGAGGAGGGAAGTGACTACAATCATTGAGCTGAGTCTATAGCTTGTTTTGTTACCAGAGGCTTCCTGTTTGGAGGTCAGGAGAGACACCTGCACCTCCATCTTTACTGACCTAGGCTACATAACTAGGCTTGGGCTTTGTTTATACTTTCTAGTGTTGAAGTCCTCCCTGGACAGCGAGATCTGCTCCTCACACCTTGCTTAATTCTCTCAAGGTTGCTGTGAGAGGGTGGACCCTTTGTAGGGACTGGTTTCTTCCTTGCCACTTCCAATGGATGATCCACCTGCTGAGATATTGACCCTGGTAAAACATGGATGAACCTTGAAAGCATAATGCTAAGTGAAAGAAGCCAAGCACACAAGACCAAAGAGTATAGAGTTTTGTTCATATGAATGTCTTTAAAAGGCAAATCTACAGAGAGAGAAAGCAGATTAGTGCTTTAGGGCTGTTGGGATGGGGTTACAGTGGGGGGATTATGGATAAAGGATAAGGAACTTCTTTTTGAAATGATGAAAATGTTTTAAAATTGATGGTGGAAATGGTTCCACATGTCTATGAATTTATTAAAACCACTGAATTGTGTGCTTTAAGTGGGTGAATTGTGTGATAGGTGAATTATATCTCAATAAAGCTAAAAAAAAAAAAAAAACCAAGAACACACAAACATAGGAAAACATTGAACTCTATAGGAACCAAGTCTGAATTTGCAACACTCCTGAATGGGATTCCTGGTGACCCCTTGCACTCTTGTTTATCCCTCTCCATGCACCCATCCACACACACAGACACACACAGACAGACAGAGACACACACACACACACAGACTGAGCGAGCTCATTTTCTCTGATCTTCCTTATCCTGCATGGTCCCCATTTTCTTTCTTTCCCCCTGGTCCATTATCCTGGGGAATCACTGCACACCTGGCAGCTGAGTCTTTTAAGGGCTCCTTGGTTTGAGATGTTGTCCACAGTCTCCCCAGTGCTCCTCAGGAATTGTAGAGTGTGTTTGCATAATACCTAGTCAAGTTGAAGCCTGTAATAGCTGAGACTATTTTACTTCATGCAGAAGTAGGGGTCAGCTGGGCCTTGATGTGTTTGCTCCATTCAGAGATGTGGAGAAGGGTGTCTACTCCAGCTGCAAAGGTCATGATGAGGGAAGGTCCATGGTGGTTTTCCAGAAGAGCAAGTCACCTTTTGCTAAAATGGGGGGTAGAATAGCTGGGCACTAGAAAAGAGGTAGGGACAGGAGTGTTGAGGGGCTTGTATCCCACGCTGAGAATTGTGGGGAGGGGATCACCCTTAGGCAGCGGGGAATCACTTGGCGATATATGAGTCAAATCCAAGAAGAATTTTTGTCTCTATAATCTTGTTGCTCCGTGATGGTTTCTAACTCTATTCAGAATTTGTAGCATATGGTCACACAAAACTAATTTTCTGGAGGGATTGGTTCAAGATGGCAGAGTACAAGGACATGTGCTTACTCCCTCTTGTGAGAGCACTGGAATCACAACTAACTGCTGAACAATCATCAACAGGAAGACATTGGAACTCACCAAAAAAATACCCCACATCCAAAGACAAAGGAGAGGCCCCAGTGAGATGGTAGGAGGGGCGAAATCAGAATAAAATCAAATCCCATAACTGCTGGGTGGGTGACTCACAAACTGGAGAACACTTATAGCACAGAAGTCCACCCACTGGAGTGAAGGTTCTGAGCCCCATGTCAGGCTTCCCAACCTGGGGGTCCGGCAATGGGAGGAGGAATTCGTAAAGAATCAGACTTTGAAGGCTAGCAAGATTTGATTGCAGGACTTTGACAGGACTGGGGGAAACAGAGACTCCACTCTTGGAGGACACACACAAAGTAGTCTGCACATTGGGACCCAGGGGAAGGAGCAGTGACCCCATAGGAGACTGAACCAGACCTACCTGCTAGTGTTGGAGGGTTTCTTGCAGAGGCGGTGGGTGGCTGTGGCTCACCGTGAGGACAAGGACACTGGCAGCAGAAGTTTTGGAAAGTACTCCTTGGTGTGAGCCCTCCCAGAGTCCGCCATTATCCCACCAAAGAGCTGGGTAGGTTCCACCTCAGGCCAAACAACCAACAGGAAGGAAACACAGCCCCACCCATCAGCAGACAAGCAGATTAAAGTTTACTGAGCTCTGCCCACCAGAGCAACAGCCAGCTTTACCCACCACCAGTTCCTCCCATCAGGAAACATGCAAAAGCCTCTTAGATAGCCTCACCCACCAGAGGGCAGATAGCCTCATCCACCAGAGGGCAGACAGCAGAAGCAAGAAGAACTACAATCCTGCAGCCTGTGGAACAAAAACCACATTCACAGAAAGGTAGACAAGATGAAAAGTCAGAGAGCTTTGTAGCAGATGAAGGAACAAGATAAAACCCCAGAAAAACAACTAAAAGAAGTGGAGATAGGCAACCTTCCAGAAAAAGAATTCAGAATAATGACAGTGAAGATGATACAGGACCTCGGAAAAAGAATGGAGGCAAAGATTGAGAAGATGCAAGAAATGTTTAAGAAAAACCTAGAAGAATTAAAGAAAAAACAAACACCTAGAAGAATTTAAAAACAAACAAACATAGATGAACAAATACAATAACTGAAATGAAAAATACACTAGAAGGAATCAACAGCAGAATAACTGAGGCAGAAGAATGGATAAGGGACCTGGAAGACAGAATGGTGGAATTCACTGCTGTGGAACAGAATAAAGAAAAAAGAATAAAAGAAATGAAAACAGCCTAAGAAACCTCTGGGATGACATTAAATGCAACAACATTTGCATTATAGGGGTCCCAGAAGGAGAAGAGACAGAGAAAGGACCCAGGAAAATATTTGAAGAGATTATAGTCGAAAACTTCCCTAACATGGGAAAGGAAATAGCCACCCAAATACGGGAAACACAGAGAGTCCCAGGCAGGATAAACCCAAGGAGAAACATGCCAAGACATAGTAATCAAATTGACAAAAATTAAAGACAAAGAAAAATTATTGAAAGCACCAGGGGAAAAATGACAAATAATATACAAGGGAACTCCCATAAGGTTAAGAGCTGATTTCTCAGCAGAAACTCTACAAGCCAGAAGGGAGGGGCATGATATATTTAAAGTGATGAAAGGGAAGCACCTACAACCAAGATTACTCTACCTAACAAGGATCTTATTCAGATTCGACAGAATAATCAAAAGCTTTACAGACAAGCAAAAGCTAAGAGAATTCAGCACCACAAAACCAGCTCTACAACAAATGCTAAAGGAACTTCTCTAAGTGGGAAACACAAGAGAAGAAAAGGATCTACAAAAACAAACCCAATTAACAATTAAGAAAATGGTAATAGGAACATACATATCGATAATTACCTTAAACATGAATGGATTAAATGCTCCAACCAAAAGACACAGGCTCACTGAATGGACACAAAAACAGGACCCATATATATTTTGTCTACAAGAGACCCACTTCAGACATAGGGACACATACAGACTGAAAGTGAGGTGGTGGAAAAAGATATTCCATGCAAATACAAATCAAAAGAAAGCTGGAGTAGTAATACTCATATCAGATAAAATAGACTTTAAAATAAAGAATGTTACAAGAGACAAGGAAGGACACTACATAATGATCAAGGGATCATTCCAAGAAGAAGGTATAAGAATTATAAATATATATGCACCCAACATAAGAGCAACTCAATACATAAGGCAACTGCTAACAGCTATCAAAGAGGAAATTGACAGTAACACAATAATAGTGGGGGACTCTAACACCTCACTTACACCAATGGACAGATCATCCAAACAAAATTAATAAGGAAGCACAAGCTTTAAATGACACCATAGACCAGATAGATTTAATTGATATTTATAGGACGTTCCATGAAAAAACAGCAGATTACACTTTCTTCTCAAGTGCACATGGAACATTCTCCAGGATAGATCAATCTTGGGTCACAAATCAAGCCTCAGTAAATTTAGGACAATTGAAATCATATCAAGCATCTTTTCTGACCACAACGCTGTGAGATTAGAAATCAATTACAGGGAAAAAAATGTAAAAAACACAAACACATGGAGACTAAACAATATGTTACTAAATAACCAAGAGATCACTGAAGAACTCAAAGAGGATATCAAATAATACCTAGAGACAAATGATAATGAAAACACAATGATCCAAAACCTATGGGATGTAGCAAAAGCAGTTCTAAGAGGGAAGTTTATAACAATATAAACCTACCTCAAGAAATAACAAAAATCTAAACAATCTAACCTTACCTAATGGGACTAGAGAAAGAAGAACAAACAAAACCCAAAATTAGTAGAAGGAAAGAAATCATAAACATCAGAGCAGAAATAAATGAGACAGAAACAAAGAAATCAATAACAAAGATCAATAAAACTAAAAGCTGGTTCTTTAAGAGGATAAACTAAATTGATAAACCGTTAGCCAGACTCATCAAGAAAAAGAGGGAGAGGACTCAAATCAATAAAATTAGAAATGAAAAAGGAGAAGTTACAACAGACACCACAGAAATACAAAGCATCCTAAGAGACTACTACAAGCAACTCTATGCCAATAAAATGGACAACCTGGAAGAAATGGACAAATTCTTAGAAAGGTATAACCTTCCAAGACTGAACCAGGAAGGAATAGAAAATATGAACAGACCAATCACAAGTAATGAAATTGAAACTGTGATTAAAAATCTTCCAACAGACAAAAGTCCAGGACCAGAAGATTTTGCAGGTGAATTCTATCAAACATTTAGAGAAGAGTTAAAACCCATCCTTCCCAAACTCTTCCAAAAAATTGCAGAGGAAGGAACACTCCCAAACTCATGTTATTAGGCCACCATCACCCTGATACCAAAACCAAAGATACTACAAAAAAAGAAAATTACAGACCAATATCACTGATGAATATAGATGCAAAAATCCTCAACAAAATACTAGCAAACAGAATCCAACAACACATTAAAAGGATCATACACCATGATCAAGTGGGATTTATCCCAGGGATGCAAGGATTCCTCAATATATGCAAATCAATCAACGTGATAAACCATATTAAGAAATTGAAGAAGAAAAACCATATGATCATCTCAATAGATGCAGAAAAAGCTTTTGACAAAATTCAACACCGATTTATGATAAAAGCTCTCCAGAAAGTGGGCTTAGAGGGAACCTACCTCAACATAATAAAGGCCATATACAACAAACCCACAGTAAACATCATTCTTAATGGTGAAAATGTGAAAGCATTTCCTCTAAGATCAGGAATAAGACAAGGATGCTCACTCTTGCCACTATTATTCAACATAGTTTTGGAAGTCTTAACGACAGCAATCAGAGAACAGAAAGAAAGAAAAGGAATACAAATTTGAAAAGAAGAAGTAAAACCGTCACTGTTTGCAGCTGACATTATACTATACATAGAGAATCCTAAAGATGCCACCAGAAAACTACTAGAGCTAATCAATGAATTTTGTAAAGGTGCAGTATAGAAAATTAATTGCACAGAAATCTCTTGCATTCCTATGCACTAATGATGAAAAATCTGAAAGAGAAATTAAGGAAACACTCCCATTTACCACTGCAACAAAAGGAATAAAATACCTAGGAATAAACCTACCTAAAGAGACAAAAAACCTGTATGTAGAAAACTATAAGACAGTGATGAAAGAGATTAAAGATGGTACAAACAGATGGAGAGATATACCATGTTCTTGGATTGAAAGAATCAATGTTGTGAAAATGACTATTCTACCCAAAGCAATCTACAGATTCAGTGAAATCCCTATCAAATTACCAGTAGCATTTTTTACAGAACTAGAAAAAAAAAATCTTAAAATTTGTATGGAGACACAAAAGATCCTGAATAGCCAAAGCAGTCTTGAGAAAGAAAACGGAGCTGGAGGAAACAGACTCCCTGACTTTAGACTATACTACAAAGCTACAGTAATCAAGACAATATGATACTGGCACAAAAACAGAAATATAGATCAATGGAACAGGATAGAAAGTCCAGAGATAAACCCACTCACCTATGGTCAACTAATCTATGACAAAGGAGGCAAGGATATACAATGGAGAAAAGACAGTCTCTATTTTTTTTGTGTGTGTGTGGTACATGGGCCTCTCACTGTTGTGGCTTCTCCCATTGCAGAGCACAGGCTCCGGACATGCAGGCTCAGCAGCCATGGCTCACGGACCCAGCTGCTCCGGGGCATGTGGGATCCTCCCAGACTGGGACACGAACCTGTGTCCAGTGCATCAGCAGGCAGACTCTCAACCACTGTGCCACCAGGGAAGCCCAAGACAGTCTCTTTAATAAGCGGTGCTGGGAAAACTGGACAGCTACATGTAAAAGAATGAAATTAGAACACTCCCTAACACCATACACAAAAATAAACTCAAAATGGATTACAGACCTAAATGTAAGACTGGACACTATAAAACTCTTAGAGGAAAACATAGGAAGAACACTCTTTGATGTAAATCACAACAAGATCTTTTTTGATCCACCTCCTAGAGTAATGGAAATAAAAACAAAAATAAACAAATGGGACCTAATGAAACTTAAAAGCTTTTGCACAGGAAAGGAAACTACAAACAAGACGAAAAGATAACCCTCAGAATGGGAGAAAATATTTGAAAATAAATCAATGGACAAAGGATTCATCTCCAAAATATATAAACAGCTCATGCAGCTGAATATTAAAAAAACAAACAACCCAATCCAAAAATGGCCAGAAGACCTAAATAGACCTTTCTCCAAAGAAGACATACAGATGGTCAAGAAGCACAAGAAAAACTGCTCAACATCACTAATTATTAGAGAAATGCAAATCAAAACTACAATGAGGTATCACCTCACACTACTTAGAATGGGCATCATCAGAAAATCTACAAACAAATGCTGGAGAGGATGTGGAGAAAAGGGAACCCTCTTGCACTGCTGGTGGGAATGTAAATTGATACAGCCACTGTGGAGAACAGTATGGAGGTTCCTTAAAAAACTAAAAATAGAACTACCATAGGACCCAGCAATCCCACTCCTGGGCATATACTCAGAGAAAACCATAATTTAAAAAGACACATGCACCCCAATGTTCATTGCAGAAATATTTACAATAGCCAGGTCATAGAAGCAACTTAAATGCCCATCGACAGATGAATGGATAAAGAAGAGGTGGTACATGTATACAATGGAATATTACTCAGCCATAAAAAGGAATGAAATTGGGTCATTTGTAGAGACGTGGTTGGACCTAGAGACTGTCATACAGAGTGAAGTAATTCAGAAAGAGAAAAACAAATATCGTGTATTAACACATATATGTGGAATCTAGAAAAATGGTACAGATGAACCGGTTTGCAGGGCAGAAATAGAGACACAGATGTAGAGAACAAACGTATGGACACCAAGGGGGGAAAGTGGCGGGGTGGGTGGTGGTGGTGGTATGAATTGAGAGATTGGGATTGACATGTATACACTAATATGGATAACATGGATAACTAATAAGAACCTGCTATATAAAAAAATAAATAAAATAAGTTTCAAAAATTCAAAAAAAAACCCACCTAATTTTATTCCTTTGAAATGATCATTTTATGTTTTTTTTTTGTTTGTTTGTTTTTTTGCCGTACGCGGGCCTCTCACTGCTGTGGCCTCTCCTGTTGCGGAGCACAGGCGCCGGACATGCAGGCTCAGCGGCCATGGCTCATGGGCCCAGCCGCTCCGCGGCATGTGGGATCTTCCCGGACTGGGGCACGAACCTGTGTCCCCTGTATCGGCAGGTGGACTCTCAACCACTGCGCCACCAGGGAAGCCCGATCATTTTATGTTTTTAAACCATCATTAATTTCATTTTTTATAAGTCTAAAGTTTATCATGAGTCACATTCATTAGCATCATTTTTATTATGTGTTTCCTGTTAAATGTTAACTAGGGTTTTATATGTTTAGCTAAATATTTTATTGCATACCATTAGATTTCATGCTAGACATTTTGTAGCCATGACTGAGCAACCTGAATGTTGCAAAATTTTTGGCATGAAGTTTGCATAAGTTAGAAATAAACAGCTTCTTTAAAAATGAAACAGATTAAAAAAAATGAAAAAGGTTGACAATCTATAACAAAATGTCTAAGTAAAACTAATATAAAACTCTTAGGGATCACATCGATCAGATTGTCAGATTGATTAATTGGCAAATCATAGCCACCCAAGCAAGGTGTCTTTTAGTCATGGGCTTCCTGTTATATTTCTCCTGACACTATTTTAGTAAGATTCTGACAGGATCCAGAGAATCAATTTTGATCACTGTCACTCTATTTTCTCTTCAGTCCATTGAGGTAATTATTAACTTAGCTATGCTAATTATCATCAATTTACAAGCAGCGTCTAGAACATTCTCAACTGGAAACCATCTCTACCTCCCCTTAAGTCCCAGATGTTTCAGTTGTCACTCAATATACCTTTCAATTCCGACTTTGTGTCTAGTACACCTCACATGTACACCTTATATCTTTAATTGTTGAGAAGCTACTTGAAATCCAGAAGCCTGTGGTTTATTCCACCCCCCATTGGGCCTAGCAGAGCACCAGTAAAGTGCAGCAAAGAGTGTCTTTGAATGAATGAATGAAGAAACATCATTGCTGTATTTTCTTCATTATCTCTTTTTATGCTCTTTTATTGCAACCTTGGCTAAAACTCTTTCTTTAAGCCATGCATTGAGATTCCTTTAGACATTAATATCAACTACCATATTTCAATGTAAATATTAAATATAGACTTGGGAGAAAGCCTGTATTAAGAGGGTAAAAGGTAGACAGTGTAGAAAAGACCCTCAAGGAGTCTCTCTCTCTCTCTCTCTCTCTCTCTCTCTCTCTCTCTCTCTGTCTATCTAAAATCAGTTTTCAAAAGCCAAAAGATAAGAAATTGGAACTTGTCACAGATATATTTTATGCATCTTTGTTACTAATTAAAAATGAAACTTAAAGAAATTTTTAAAGAAAGATTAGAAATCTATCTATTTCAAATAAGCAATCTGGGCTTGTCCACACACACACAAAAAAGTCCTTTTATGCTACTTTAAACTGACAACAGATGGCTTCCTTTAAGTTAAGGTCACAGATTAAACTTACTATGTGGTCTTTCTCCAATCAAAATGATGGTTTTGGCTGAGAATTTAAGCAACTATTTACTTAACCGCTTTAAGCTTTTGAAATTCTCAGTTTCTATATAAAATGTATGGCTTGTGATCTATCCATACATATATCCCCTGGATATATATAGGGGTTGTAATTATTTTAGTGCCTCATTTTCAAGTGACATGAAGAAGGAATTTGGTGGCAGGGTTTGGAATTCTTTTTCTGTGAACTAACACATAACACATTCCAAAACAAAATATCTGATATGCCCATAATTGGTAATGAATTTGGGATACACAATATAATTGCTACATTTATATGCTGCCCAACAGAAGGAAGCAACTTCTAGACCTCTCCAATCTTTATCAAGATTTAGTAAGTAACTTGGTTTCCCCAAGGGTTTCTTGGCAGGTAACCAACCTTGGCTGATGGGAAAAGGTTACCTTGAAATGCTGCGGATTTCTGTCATAATTTACATTAGCCAAGGACAAGTAATTGTTGAAGACAGAAAAGATAACTCAGTGAAGAAAAGTACTATTGCAAGGAAAGAAGACTCTTGGACCACAGCAATTCTGGGAAATACGAAACTTGAGCAGGTTAGGCAGGATGAACCCGAGTATTTGAGGATCTGAGATCTGAAATAAAAATGCAAGAGAAAGGATACACACTTTTTGAATGGCTAATCATAAAAATAAAATTAGCCAGAAGTGGCTAAGTTTGAAGTCATTGCTGGAGATAGGATAATGTCGTCTTTTTGGGGGGGTTAAACTCTGTGGCACAATATCGTAACACTTGGAGAAGGTAGTAGTATTTTGGTGCTGCTAAGATAAAGGGAGGATATTGAACAAGAGGAAACAGTTTTCAGAATTTAATTTTGATGAGTATATTGTGTCATTGTAAACTTGCTGATGGTTGTACCTTGGTAGTTTTATGCAAAAGAAAAATGACTAAGTCAGAGAAATTAATGGCATTTCCCCCAATATAGGATTTTTACAATAATTTCTATAATGGCTTCCCATTTTGCATCAAAGTAAAATTCAGTTTTTACTGCAGGTGAAAAACTCAGCATGATTTGCCTCTGCTCAACCAACAAGCTTCCTGCCCTTATCTCCTGAGCGCTCCCCTTTCTTCCGCCATTGCCTTGGCTATACTGGGTTCCTCTGCTACTCCTAGGACATGCCAAGCACCCTCCCTCCTCAGAGATTTTGCACCTGCTCTGCCCTCCTGCTGGACCCAGTCTTTTTTTTTTCTACCCACAGTTTTTGCATGACCACCTCCTTTATTGCCTTCTTGTCTATGTTCAAATGTCGCTTTATCCATGTGTCCTCCCTGATATCACTATATAAACTAGCACCCTCCTTATTAATTTCTATCCACTCTACCTTGCTTCATTTTTATGGCATTTAAGGTCCCCAACACTTATTTGCTTCCTTCTGTCTCCCCCACAAGGATGAGTGCCTGGACTTGGATTCATCACTGTATTTCCAGTACCTGGAACCGTGGTGCTTGGCATACTGTATGTCCTCAAGAAAAGATTTGTCAAGTGAATGAATGACAAATGAGAATATATATTGATCCTTTACAACCTAAAGTTTTAGAACTCCCTTAAAATAACTTTTATAAATGAGGAAACTTGCCTGGTTAGCCATGAGAACTTATAGAGGGCAGTAGCGGGGCCATGTTTGTCCGCCCACCTCTATATCTGACACTGTGGGAAAAGATGCAGAAAGGACCAACAAGAGCAGACAGTTAAAAACAAAGGATCAGTGAATAGTTGGAAGCAGCAGTGACAAAGATAACCCCAAAGGCAAGAAATCCCCAACCTTTAAAGTGATAGGTAGATAACCACACACACACACACACACACACACACACACACACACACACACACACACACACGCACACACTGCAAATCTTCCCCTCTTAAGGAAGAAGGCTCCTAGTAGGGAGAAAGACCACTCCTCCTCTTCAAGTTGTTGCAAATCCAGGCTGGGAATTTTTAGTCGGAACATACAGGGCAGTCAGGGAGACACAATACCTGTTTATTTACTGGGAATTATCTGCAGCATAAAATATATATGCTCATTGATTTACTGCCATGACCCAACTCTAGTTTTCTTACAACTTTTAATTTAGGAGGATTTCTGTATATTCTATCATTGTGAGATAACCAGAGAAATAAATTCTCTGTTCAACTAATGTTGAAAAAGGCTGGGTTAAGCAAAGTTAAACAGGTTTCTGTATGAGAGGACTCCTCAGGGAAAACCAGGCATCTGGATTAGGCAGCTGTAACCAAAGAAGAGTAAAGGGCTGCTCACTACTCACCCCGACAAGGATTAAGTCGTAACTCAGTGCAGTCATGACCAACAGTGCACTCAGAAAGGAGATAAAGACAGTAACATGATGCTCCGTGCTGTGGACAAGCAGCCTCCTTAGGTCTTTAATGAACTCACATCTTTGCATCTTCCCATACATAGAAAGTCACTAAAGTCATTACCCTGAGATATCTGTTCCTGTGACTAGCAGTAATCTTTTGCTGATTTGTATGTTTTTTTTATTTTTAATTCATTTTTAGCTGCATTGGGTCTTTGTTGCTGTGTTCAGGGTTTCTCTAGTTGCAGCGAGTGGGAGCTACTCTTCATTGCAGTGCATGGGCTTCTCAATGTGGTGGCTTCTCTTGTTGTGGAGCACGGGCTCTAGGTGCACAGGCTTCAGTAGTTGTGGCATGTGCGGGCTCAGTAGTTGTGGCGCGTGCGAGCTCTAGAGCACAGGCTCAGTAGTTGCGGCTCACGGGCTTAGTTTCTTCACAGCATGTGGGATCTTCCCAGACCAGAGCTCAAACCTGCGTCCCCTGCATTGGCAGGTGGGTGTTTGACTGCATGTATCCCCAGCCAAAATCTTATATAAACAAGTGTTCCCCCTATGTCTTCAGAGCATTTCCCCCACAGCGACTGAGATTCTGTCTCCCAGACTCTAGTCCTCAGCAAGGTCCCTAAATGAAGCCTAAACTCACAACACTTACACCAGGGGTCCCCAACCCCTGGGCTGCAAACCAGTACCGGTCCACAGCCTGTTAAGAACTGGGCCGCACAGCAGGAGGTGAGCAGTGGATGAGTGAGTGAAACTTCTTCTGCCGCTCCCCATGGCTTGCATCACCACCTGAACCACTCCCCGACCCTCCACCCTGTCCATGGAAAAGTTGTCTTCCAGGAAACCGGTCCCTGGTGCCAAAAAGTTGGGGGATCACTGCCTTACACTGTGCATTTTCCTTTCAGTCTACTTAGCCAAGTCTTTCAGTCTTTCCTTTCAATGTTTGCAAAGTCTGTAGGTAAAAAATTAGAAGGTCATCTTTCTATAACCGGTACACATGACAGTTGAGCCAGCTCTGAACAACCTTACCCTTTATCTCATTTCTTTTTGTTTATATGTTGGCTTGTTGGGGACAGAACTGATTTAAAATTTTTTAAAAATTTATTTGGCAAGAACAGTACTATAATATACTTCTTTTTTTTTTCATTCAAGAAAAGGTTGTCTTTATTAGTTCTGAGGAGACAAAACTCTGGGAGAAGATGAAAGTTCCTGGAACGTTTGGGTCAATTCTGCCAGGTCTTAAATCAGGGCTAGTGGTCTTCCTACCAAGCCCCTCCTGCCCACGGAGGGCAGCTGCGGTGGGTGGTACTCCTCTGACACTGTGTGCAGTGGCCTCCACTAGGTTGACATTCCTGTCCTCCAGCTTCACTCTTTACTCACTCTTCCCCACAAGGAAGGCACGCGTTCTCTCTTTGCCGGGTCACAGACATCGATCCATTCCTCTACGGCGGGGTGTGTGATAATCTACTGAAAGGACATCGTTTGGCAATTGCCTTTCTCTTCTTCCCTCTCCACTCCAGACCCATGTGAGGTAAAGATCCTGGGTAAGTGTGTCTGCTCTGCTGATCCATTCGTGTCCTCGAGTGACCCATCTCAATACTTCTACAAAAATGACAAATTCCTATTGATAAATTTCAATTTTTAACAATAAACTTTATTTGTAAAACAGTTTTAGATTTACAGAAAAGTTGCAATAGTACAGAGAGCTCCAACATACCCTACATCCAGTTTCCCCTATTATTAACTTCTTACATTAGTATATTTGTACATCTGTACATCTGTTACAATTAGTGAAGTAATAGTGATACATTGTTATTAAATAAAGTCCTTACCTGGTTCATTTTCCATACTTTTTACACATTGTTATTAAATAAAGTCCTTACCTGGTTCATTTTCCATACTTTTTACACATTGTTATTAAATAAAGTCCTTACCTGGTTCATTTTCCATACTTTTTACACATTGTTATTAAATAAAGTCCTTACCTGGTTCATTTTCCATACTTTTTACCCAAGTTCCTTTCTTCCGTTCCTGGGTCCCATCCAGGGCACCACATAGCACGTAGTCATCATGTCTCCTTAGGCTCCTCCTGGCTCGGACAGTTTCTCAGACGTCCTGTGTTTCAGATGACCTTGACAGTTCCGAGGAGTCCTGGTCAGGTATAATATTAGTAGAACGTCTCTCAGTGGAATTTGCTGGTGTTTCTATCATGATTAGATTGGGGCTGTGTTTTGGGAAGAGGATCACAGAGGTAAGGTGCCATAAATATCACGTCCTATAAAGGGACATACTATCAACGTGACTTTTCACTCTTGCTTTTGACCTTGATCACCTAGCTGAGGTAGCGTCTGTCAAGTGTCTCCATTGAAAAGTTACTCTTTCTGTCCCCTTTCCCAGATGCATTATTTGGGAGGAAGTCCTTGTGCATATCCCACACTTAGGGTCTGGGGAGTCTTGCTCTCCTTGAGGACCGACTGTATATTTTCTTTCGTTCTAACATTAAGCCTTTGATACATGTATCTGTCACTGTGCATCATTTTACAAGGGAGTCATATGTTCGGTTAAGGACATTTACTAATTCATAAAGCAACTGACAGAGTGTTGTGGCTTGGGTAAAGGTGCAGCACTGGGTGAAGAAATGTGTTCTTTCATTCACTGAACACTTTCTGATCCGTGTGACCCTGGCCTTGAACTTGACGCTGTGAGTATCAAAGACGTGTTTTCAGGAAGGTTATAACGGAGCATGACAAACAATTACTTTTAAAAAAAAGCAAATCTGCAGTAAGACATGTGGGCAAGAATTTAAGATAACACTTTTTTTGCTACCTGAACACAAATTTCTACAGAATTGTGCAGTGTTTCTCAGAACTGAGTGGGAATTTAGGGCAAACAGATGCAAAATGGTGTGGCTATTTTCAAGTAACCAGACTGTGACCCTGTTGATGTCTTAGAGAAGAGGATGACGTGTAACCCTCAGCCTTCCCTGGGGAGTCCCCTCCAGGGCCTCAGGGAAACACGAACCCCTGTGGGATAAGTAACAAAATGATCAGGTGAGTGAAAATAGCTCTCCCATCCTATCCACATGGATTCTTCACAAGCTGCCTAAGTTTATTCATGACATTTACCTTTGGAATAAAATAGCAGTTTTACTTCACTTTTTAAAACATCACTTGGGCCTGAGAGTGTCACCTTGCAGCCTGGACAATAAGTTCCCAAAGAATATTCTAGAATATTCCAGAATATTCAGAAAGAATATCCCCGGGTCACAGGATGTCAATAGACATACACACACAACTGCTAGTCTTGGAATTCACTGGACCTGGTGAAGTCTAAGGTTTATTTTTACTCTTTTCTTTTTTATAAATCAGGCCTAAACCAAACATGCCTGGAGCCAAGAGTCTTGTGAGTTTTATTCATTCCCTCCTCTTTTAGGTTGAGAGAACCCTGCTTCTGTATGTGTCTAGCTTTGCCCAGCGTGGCTCCCGAGTAAATTCTGATTGTTATAAGCTTGCTCCACTGATTCTAGTCTTCTACTTGGGGTTAGTTTAGAGTGGGCTCTGCCCCATGCCTGACTGAGACTTGGGGAAGGTCTACTAAGGGTAGGGGGCATTGGGAAAGAGTTTACAGCACTCCTTGAATTAGTCTAACCAGGAAAAGACTTTGTGTATCTTCCTATATGAATCTATTCTCTGGTCTGATGTGACCATTTGTGAGCATGAGGGGTGCTAAGTTGGGAGAGTCAGACTTGCTAAGGATGGCAGAAGGGAAATACCAAAAGCACCTTGGGGCTGTAATGACATTGGACAACTGAGTTTACGAACCGTGGACCGTTTGTTTGTGAGATGACAAGTTTTCGTCCTTGTGTAAGCCAATGGAGTCGAGGTTATCTACTATCTGCAACCAATGCATTCCATAGGATACCAGGGTTATATACAGAAGAAAAAAAAAAACCCCAAAAAACACCTGTATGGTAGAATTTAGGGCTTTTTAAGATATTTCAAAGATAATTTTGTCCATAAGTGGTTTTTCAGTGTGTGCCAAGTTTAGAACCTCAGCCCTGCTAAGCGACAACTCCATAGAATATGTCTATTGATGGAAGGTGGTAACTACTTCCTGGTCTAGCATCTCTCATTGTCTTAGGCATATTTTGCATTAATGTCCTAACTCATGTTTCCCTCATCTAGGAGCACTTCACCCCCTCACTAAGTGAACCTCATTGCACCTCAGTATCCTTAACCTCTAGCTATCTGTTGACTAGGATAGACTCCTGGCCCAAGCTGGGCCCTTAGACATGCTCTTCAGGGTGTTTGGATTTGGGTCTCCAAGACATAGGTCATTCTTTACTAGCTCTTGAACTGAAAAGTGATGCAAACTAGGATTTGGGCCAGCCATGTTTAGCCTGGCGCCTGCCAAAGTAGATATAACCATTCTGCAGAGAAAGAGAAAAATAAAGGGAGAGAAGCAGGAACAAGAGACCATGCCAATCCAGAGAGACACAGAAAGCAATTTTGGTGTTTTTATTATCCAGTTTCTGGATCCATCTTCTCCAGAGAGTTGGCCTTGGGTTCCATGAAATCCATTTACTTTGGCCAGTTTTTCATCCTTTTTTTTGAAAGAATTCAGGAGTTTATGTTACTTGCAGCCTCCTAATGCTTGACTAAGGTACTTGTGAACTAGAAGAGACTTACTTAATAGGACTTAATTTTTCCTTTTTTGGTAATACCATGGCAATTTACATTATTTTAAGGCAGCAATTTCAATCTACCTTGTATTAGAGTGGCTTGGTGACTTGCATGGTCTACTTTATTAGTGTGAGTTTAAGAGCAAGTGTTAGCCTTACTCAATTTTTAATCCAACAGGAGCTTAAAACACTTGTTGAGATGGAACTACAGTATCTCCTGAAGAAGGGGAAAATGAAAATTTTCACCCATCCAAACTGAACGTACATTTCAGACATTTTATGAATGCCTTGAACCACTGAATGAAGATATATCCAAATAAAACTCACTTAGTTTATTCTAAGCTATTTAGTACAATTAAATTCTTTTCAGCACTAAACAACGTTTGTCACCCTAGGAACATTTCAAAATCATAACAGATGCCACTGTAGGGTTTTTGCATAGTTTTGCAGAGTAAGTAGTTCTTTTAGAAAACAAACATGTTTCTTTTTCATTAATTTGAAGACAATGGATTCCAAATGGGATTTCACTGACAATAATCTTACAACTTTTATTAAGAAGAGGCATAGCTGTAGGGTTGGCATTACTCTAATGACCATTTTTTAAATAGTGCATGAATTATCCTCTTTGAATAGAGAGAGTCGAAGAAGCCCTGTAAATACTGACTGAGGGGTCTTAACTCTAAGCCCCCCGACCTCCCTTTTCTTAGAGCATTTACTTCAGAAAACTTGTAATTGCAAATTCTTTCTCTGCCCCTTTGAAAGGTATATAAATCCTTCCCTGGCCTCTTGCCTGAATTTCACCTCAGGAATGTCTTTCTCAAGGACCTGGGGGCCATCCCTTTGAAGTGCAATCATAAGGAAGATAGTGCTGGTATTATGGGCATCAGATAGCAGCTATCACCCAGGACCCTGGGAGGGGAGGAACTCACTTCCTTAGGTGCTTTGCTCCAAGTTATAAAACTACCTCCTGACATGAAGATTTGAGAAAGTAAGGCAAAAACTCTCCAGCCCCCGGCTTACAGCAGGGTTTAGATGGAGTTCTAATCTCTCTCTCTTATTGCAATAGTCTTGAATAATCTTCTTTCCTGTTTAACAGTGTGGTGAAGTTTTCGCTATGACTGTTTCCATAAAAGAAAAAAGGTAATTTCCCTCAGTAATATGTATAAAATGAGGGGTTGGGGGGGTCATATTCCCTGATTTTCATCCCAGTTCCATCTTCCCGAGGGGAGGAGGGATTTTTGTTTTTATTTAGCTTTTATCAGAAATTTCATGGCTTCAGGGCATGATGGGAACTTCTCATCTGCAAGGCTAATTTTATTGTAATGAGAGTATAATGAGCAACAGGTTACATTCAGAAGCAGGAGATTCCCGCCTTTCCCCACCTTTCTTTGTCTGCCTCCAGGACGCTTATCACCCAAAACGTGTGGTTTCCTGTCAGTCTGGAGGTTCCTGCTTTTCTTTGTCTGCCCACGGACCCCCGCTGTTTGCAAGGCATGATTTCCTGCCCCCATTTCTCTACTCACAGTGAGACAACTACCTGCCTGCTGTAACACTAGGAAACTATCAGTATTACATGAATTTGATGTCAAGATATTTAATTTCCTTACACATTTGATTCATAAGATAATGACAGATTGCCCTTAAATTAGGCTATGCTGGTAGGCTTTGCATCACCAACTGTCAGAGACAGGATTTTCTTCTGTTCAGTTGCGTGGGGAGGGGGCTCGCCCTAACTCCTTGTTAGTTCTGAGGAGTCTGGAGATTCTGGGGTCATTCGCTTCCAAGACTCAGGGTGCTTTTAGAGGGATTACTTTTGGAATAAGAGTTTTCCTACTGAAGGTTGCCATTCCATGATTTCTGATTTTTACTGCTTCTAAGCCTTATCTCCCAATGCATTGTGCTATAATTACTCTTGATAACAGACGTTTCCAGCTTGTGTCAATTATTCCCCTGCTTTGGCAACAGCATCTCTTTAGGTAAACACACTCATGTTAGGTGAATAACTGAACTGCTTTCAATGCTCTTCTCTTACCTTCCAGCTCTGCTCACCTCCTCAGGCACCTGGTTCCTGCAGGTGGTCCCCTCTTTGTGGGATTTTCAAGAATTGGCCTGGAGAACCTCTTACAGATGAGGGGCAGGGGGAGGAAGGAGAGGATTGGGAGTGGAGTGTCTGGAAAGTCGAAGGAAGAAAGTTACCGCATGTCACAGAAGAAAGCGATGTGTTGGTGGAAGGGATCTTTGATTTACCCCATAATGGTTATGAAAATAATTTTGGAAAAAAGATTTAAATGAAGAAAAACATAAAGGAAAGTAAGACAGGCACACATGTTTTTACCACTCAAGATTACTATCAGTGAATATTGGATCACATTTTTTGCACCTAGCACTGTCCTCAAGAAAGGAATTGAGTCGAATAAGTTCATTAAGTGGTACACATACCCCACCTCTTCCTGTGACACTAGCTATTCTAGAGTCTATTAGAGAAGAGGTCTTAGTCTTGTAAATCTGGGACAGGAATAATGAGATTATTAGAATTAGAAAAAGTTCTTAAATAACAGGTATCAATCCCTTTCAGAATATTTAGAATTTGTTAAGGGTTAACTTAAATTTTTAATAACTATTTTTTATTTAGAATCTCCAATACCAGAAGTGAATTACTTTCTAACTGTCATCAACTTTATTTAACTAGCTGCTACTCCATGAGAAATTTTAGACATAATGAGATGATGGTATTTTTATTTATTTGAAAGATGACCTGTCCTCTGTTGTTCTGTCAAACTAGAGGGAAGCTGGCCAATGTGTACCCGGATGTAGTGCTGCGCGTTTGGGGGTTAGGGGGGATCTGTGTGCGAGGCGTCTGGAAGGTGCTTGTTTGCAGAGGACAAGGCCATTGGGCTGATGGAAGGTCAGAGGAAGTGCTGGAGAGTAGTGGGGCAGAAGAATGACTTGCGGAGGGGCAGACATAAGGAATTTGTCAAGCATCAATAAATTAAGCTGATTGATGCAGTGTGTGCATATTAACTATCTCTATTTTCCCTCCAAATCTTCAGTAAACCTGTGGAAAACAATCTTTGGGACCGATCTATATTTTTTGCTGTTGCTTTTGGTGAGAGAGGATTCTTTATGGTGAATAAAGAAAGCCTAACACTGGCACCAAGTAGGCTCACTTGAGCCAGCCCCATCAGGGTTAACCTCTAGAAGACTTTACTCAGGACTCCTTCACGTGCAAATAGAAAGGCAAATCACCTGGTAGTGTTTAACGAACACTCACACTCTGTGGGTCTTGCACTGAAACGTTAACAGAATTTTATGTCTGATAAGAATTAACATATGCTATTGGTGGTGTCCATTTTACACGCTGAGTAAGATGGTTTGTTTTCATTGCTTTTACACAGCCTGGTTAGACTTAAATATGTAAGCCTGGTTTTGTTATTCCTTTGCTGTGGAATCACTCAGTTCCTTAGTCAGCATTTATTAGACTCTATTGTGCTACAGGCAACAAAGCCAGAGATGGCTTTCTCACGTGGCTCGTGATTGAGGAGCTGAGACAGACATCTAAACAGATGATTATGACACAACATAACCTGTGCAATAACAGAGGACTTTTTAAAGGGTTATTTAAACACGGAAAAGGGAGTCAGTATTATTGGATGCAGAGCAGGTGAGGAAAGACGCAGAGCAGGTGAGTATACCTGCATATTCTAGAATCTTCCATTACAGAACTTTCCTACAGACCCTTACGAAGTCTTTCCAATTATGGGTTAGAGATGAGAGCTGTTCTAAAAACACAGCTATAGTTTACTAGCGTGTGACTTTTTTTTCTTGTTTTCTGGTCAGTTAACAAACATTGGCATTAATGTGCTGGTTATAGAGCCTGGCACCCAAATTTTGGAATGGGGGGAAAAAGTCAAAGCAATCTGCTCTAGAATGAAGCCAACGATATCTGTCTGCCAAGACGTGATGGCAGTGCTCTAAATAGAAGCATTTTGTGATGGTAGACCTGTTTCTCATTTCCCTTTCCTTTATAGCCTATCTTGTTTACATTTGGTTAATAAATGCAAATGCAGTTGTTACCACAGAGCAGGCCACTTGAAAGGAATGTGTTTCCAGACAATTTCATTGAGGCTACGCTAACCCACATTTCTCTACGGAATGTCATCCTTGTGCTACCTACTCTGACATTTCTCTACGGAATGTCATCATGGTGTTACCTCCTCTGAACGCATGTAGGTAGCACCGAGTAACACGACCCACTGAGCACATATTTGAGTTTCACGTGAGGCATATGTTTATTCAGGCAGCCACCATGCTCTCAGACAGCTTCCGTGCTATCAGCGGAATTCTGTAAAGTAATCAAGGCAGCGTGTACAAGTCCCCAAACCTAGATACCAGTAGCTACAGCTCTCCTTTCCCAGTTGAGACAAAAGAAATCTTCTTAGGTAAGGAGGATGCACGGGCATGCGAATATTTGAAATTTAATAGAAGTAGTTACCATTTTTATTGAGAAAAAGGTTGAGGGAGTACAAGGGGTGAAAAGCAAATGTCCTCTCCGTAAGCCTCCCTCTCCAGGTGTGGCTGCTGCTCCTTTGGGAGTACTGCTGCTGTTGGTGTGGTGATGTCTGCCTTCTGAAGGCAGTGCAAGCTACAGACTGGTACTTGCCATCTGCTTCTACAAGGACTAAAGTCCTAAAGCTCCGCAGCCGCTGACCTTCAACACCCCCTGAAAGGAGTCCAGGGTGGAGATCAGGAGTGAGGCGCTCCGTGCTCTGGGAAAACTGGCAGAACAGGTCTTCAGATAGATATTTCCGGGAGATTTTACGAGCCCAATTTCTTGCATCTCCTCACGTCTAGAAAAGCACTCAAGTCGTCAATGGTGACATCTGCTCCTAGGAACTAGCAGCAAACTTCTACCAAAATGTGTGCTTGACTGCAAGTGTCCCCTTCACTAAGATCATATATAACGCTGACCCTCCGCCGTCCCTGTACATCTTTGGAGCAGTGCCTCAGAGCTGTCTGAGATGCTGTTTCCTAGGCTGTAGTCCTCATTTTGCCCCAAATAAAACTTAACTCACAGCTCTCACTTTGTGCATTTCTTCTAGTCGACAGTGTATTGGTTCCTACTTTAGAAAATTTAAAGTTTCGCTTCCCGAGTAGGATTATTTGTCACCTTAATTTAGTCAGACTGAGCAAGTATAATTTCATCAATACCAATGGGACCCAAACCTTAATAGGCTCTAGAAATATTCGGGAGAGCTTAAGTGAAAGTGCAGTTTCCCAAGCTTCTCCTTCAAAATTCTGTGTCAGTACACCAGGGTTGGCCCTAGGAAGCTCTGTTCCTATTAATATCTCTCAGTGATTTTATCCCTATTTACTGTTAATATTTCTGGTACACATTTATATACTTGTATTCCATCTTCTGTAGGTTGCTACTTTGTGTCCTTTGCCAATGTTTTCCTTTACTATTTTTTATTGCTTTATCACAAATCTTGATATGTCCTTGTATATATAAATTTTTGACGTGTATCTTACTGTGTAGCTATCTTGATCTAGATAGATAGAAACTTTGATCTCTTATGGGTATTGCGAAAATATTCCCTCATGCCCTTGGCATTTTAACTGTGTGTTTGATTACATGTTGGGGGTGTGTGTATAAAAAGCAATGTGCAGCGTAATACACACTGATTCTTGGCACCATCATCTTTGGTGTATTCCACTGCCAGAAGATGGATAACTTGAGTAATTGGTTTCAGTGAGATTATGTTTTTGAAATAGTAACCAAATTTCAAACAATATCACTGGACACTTCTTGTTCCACTCGGTCCCTTTATCCCCAGTTCAAGGCAAAAGGTTATTCTGGACTCATTGCTTTAGGGAAAAGATGTTTGGGCAAAAAACAGAGAGGAGTTGCTACTTCTGGCTTTTAAGTTACAAGAGCTCAGGCCCTGTGAGTAATAGATGAAAGGGAACAAACAACAGTCTTGAGCGAAAAATATGATATCAGTCCTAGTCTTTCTGGCCCCCAATTTTAGAGAAAAGCAATGTTCCTTTGACTAGAGGGAGGGAATCTAAGGGCTCTGAGAGAGCAGGGAGCTGCCTGTGAGGGGTGGTCTTCCTCCCTTCCACCCTGGGGTGTATGTGCAGGAACAGACCCTGAAGGGTAAGTGGGATCTGGGAGAAGACAGAACCTGGGGCCCCCCTTCCTGGTTGACCCCTCAGTAATTTCCTGGGACTGTGACAATTGCCAGGAAACAGTTAGAACAGTGTGGCCCTGAACTCAGACCCCAGACAGCCTCATAAAGTTTCTAGTTCTCCAGCATGGTGTGGGGACAGGGTGAGTCCTTTATGCCTGAGAGTTGAGGAAAATAGCAGAGATTGATACTGGATCTGTAGGGAAGTTGCAGATGGAAATAAGAGAGGACTCAATGGCTGACTGAGGGACTCGATAGCTGGAGACCTCGGCCCTTTGCACTCCCTTGACCCTGCTTCTTACGCATGTGCACTTGGTGCTCTGGGTGGATTCAGAGGTGATCTCAGGGAAAAGGCAGAGGGAGGTGTCAGAATACGAATTCGATTGGTTTCTGAGAAACAGACCAAGGTACCCTTTGAGCACGCCCATTCTGTGCACATTGTATGGCCTGGTGAGCCGCCACCTTGGAGCCCAGCCCCTGAGGTCCATTCCATCGTTGAAGAAGGGAAGTGTAAGTATTCTCTCCCCACGGCGGCTCTGGACAAGGGCCACAGTCAGGCAGGTGCAGACCAGCGTCCCGTGACTGAGGAGCAATCCCGGAACCTGTGTCATCACCGCTGCGGTCAGACTCTGCACTGGTCAGTCCCCAGTAGGTGGTGAACTTCACAGGTGAGCTTCTGGGTCAGTCTCCTCCGCCACCTTCCTTTAACTTGCTCGTTTCCTTGAGCCTCTTTGTATCCTGTCTATAATTCCACAGGGCAGGTTCAGTTTAGGTGCCTTGGCTTTTTCACCAGGGGGCTAGCTTTCCAGCTTCTAAGCTCAGGCTACATTTTCTAACCTCAGATGGAGTGCTGGCAGACGTTTCCTTCAAAGGGACAGACAGTAAATATTTTAAAGCTCTGCAGGCTGAACGATCTCTATTGCAACAGCTCGACTCTGCCAATGCAGCACGAAAGCAGCCGTAGCCTAGGAGTAAAACGGTGGGCGTGGCTACGCTCCTATAAAACCTTACAAAACGAGCAGCTGGTCAGAATGGCCATCCCCCTACATTCTACAAACAATGCATGCTGGAGAGGGTGTGGAGAAAAGGGAACTCTCCTACACTGTTGGTGGGAATGTAACCTGGTGCAGCCACTATGGAGAACAGTATGGAGGTTCCCCAAAAAACTAAAAATAGAGCTACCACAGGATCCAGCAATCCCACTCCTGGGCATACATCTGGAAAAGAGGAAAACTCTAATTTGAAAAGATACATGCACCCCAATGTTCATAGCGCTATTCACAATAGCCAGGACACGGAAGCAACCGAAATGTTCCTTGACAGATGAGTGGATAAAGAAGATGTGGCACATATATACAATGGAATATTACTCAGCCATAGAAAAGAATGAAATATTTGCAGCAAGGTGGATGGACCTAGAGATTATCATACTAAGTGAAGTAAGCCAGACAGAGAAAGACCAATACCATACGATATCACTCATATGTGGAATCTAAAAAATGATACAAATGAACTTATTTACAAAACAGAAACAGACTCACAGACATAGAAAACAAACTTATGGTTACCAAAGGGGGAGAGTGGGGGGAAGGAATAAATTAGGAGTTTGGGATTAGCAAATACACACTATTATATATAAAATAAACAATAAGGACCTGCTGTATAGCATAGGGAACTAAATTCAATAATTTGTAATGGAAAATTTTATATATATATATATATATATATATATATATATATATCACTTAATCACTTTGCTGTATTCCTGAAACTAACGCAACATTGTAAATCAACTATATTTCAATTACAAACAAAAACAAAAGCAAAACCAAATTAAGCAGCTGGCCAGATTTTGCCAATGAGCCTAGTGTGTCAACTCCTGCTTCAGTTGTCGCCTCACCCCTCTTTTTATCTATGAATTTTCTCATCGGAAATCAGGATTCGGATTATGGTGGGAGGCATATTCAAGCCTGATCTTCTGTTTACCTCTCCAAACGGAGTACTGGAAGAAGCTTGTATAACACTGTATGTACTGGACAGTGGACGTTATTTAAAATCAATTAACCCAGACTTTGAGAAGTGCGCTGCAAGCTCTGGTCCCAGGTATAGGAGTCAGACAACCTTATAGGTAGGGATAAGATCACCAAAAATGCAGTGGGTTTTCTCCCAGTCAATCTGGGCAAGAAGGACAATGTCTTCTTTCTTGGGCTGTGAGCACATGGGTGGTGGCTGGGGTCACGCCTCACTTCTGAGGCATGAAGTATCCCGTGGTTAAGGGTGTAGGGTCACCATGAGTGATTCCGTTGAGGGCCTGGAAGTTCCTGAGAGCTGGGATTGGGACACTCGGCTTGGCCACTTCTGACCGCGGCAATCTGCTGCCTTCTGGGCTGAGCTCAGGAAGAGACTTGATCACCATCACAGCTCTCAGTTGCAGACTGTTGACAAATGCACCAGTAGGGACTGGAGTTAAGATAGAATATAAAAAGACATTTAAGCTCATTTCCTATTCAGCAGCTGGGGCGACCACTGAGATAAATTACAACGGGGACTTCTAACCTCAGATGGAGTGTGGGCAGACGTTTTATTCAAAGGGCCAAACAGTAAATATTTTAAAGCTCTGCAGGCTGAACGATCTCTGTTGCTCGTTAGAGATCAATAGCTAACCTCCACACGTGCATTTATCAATATACATATATCACATTCTGAGGCTGCTTTCTTGTGTACCCCTTACGGTCAGTTTCACTGTTGGATTTGTTCCAAACAGTTAGGAAGATTCAAACTTTCTACTGTTATAAATAATTTTTGTAACTGTCTTCGGGAATAAAGTGTCATCTGTGATTTTCAAATGATTTCCTTGAGATAGAGTCCTAGAAGGAGATTTGCTGAGTCAAATCACACCCACCCTTTTAAGTTTCCGGGTATAGGCTGACATTTTGTTTCCAACAGAGTATGAAAATGCCTGTCTCATTTAACCATCTCCAAAACTGAGTATGTGGGAGATCATTTGCTAATTTGACAGGTATTTTAATTTTATTTTTTGATGACCCATTAAGTTACACATTTTTGTGTTTATTAGCTATATTTATGTTATTTATTTTTTGAATCAGCAAGCATCTTTTTTTTTTTTTTTTTCCTACCAGATGAGGAAGCTGAGACTCAGAAATCTTAAGTGACTTTCCAGGGGTCAAACATCTAGGAAGTTGCGGACATGGGAATTCATTCTAAATTCTGATTCTTATCCAAAGCTCATTCCATTGTATAAAATACCCTGAAAAAAGAGGAAATAGGGTTTCTCAATATCTGTTTATGATTGTCTCAGAACATCCTTTTTTAAAAATTAATTCCTGGAAAACACAACTGATGCCGAAAATCTCAGGAGAAGTTTATTATAAGAGTTTACGAAGCCTCATTCAAAGATGAAGGTCAACAGAGACAAAGCAGACACAATTCCAATCTGTTTTAATGAATCAGGACTGACAGAATGAATTCCCTTTTGTGAAGAGAAGGAAAAAAAAAGATTGTTGTGGTTTCCTTTCAAAAGATTTTATTCAGTCTTTGATTAGACCAAGCAGAACATAATATTTCAAGGACAGAACTCACCTTTTTCCAGATGTAGAAATACCTCCTCATTTGGAATCCATACTTATTCTTAAGAATTAAATTTGTGGAAAGCAGGATTGGGGTTTCAGCAAATGGTGGAAGAGAAGACTAGAAAGTCCTTCAGCAGAAGCCACATGAAGGCTTTAATCCCAACCATCCTCTGCTGAGTCCTCTCCTTCCTCAGCCATCGAGCTCTGCTTGGAGTCCATGTCCCCGGACCCTCGTCTCTTCCTCTGCCTCACCCTCCAATATCCCTGACGTCTGTATCTCTTGCTTCCCACGTTGAATTTTCCCTTGTTTTCGCATCTCCTGCCTCAGGAATCCTTCTCTACAGGGTTCTGACCTGGGGCAGCTGCTATGGGTATTTTTCCAGCCTGCTCGCCTGAGGCCATGCAAATACGCTCTTGGATTAAAATGTCCAAGTAGTGAGTCTTTGGGTTTTCTGGGTAACTTTCCTTTTTCTAGTGTCAGTGGCTCACCTTTTCGGCCCTGGATCTTTTCCTGAAACCATCCTTTCAGTGCAGGGATGAAAGTTCAGGGATGTGTGGGTGGAACTTCTCTGTAGATAGACTTGCAATTGCAGGACTTGGGGTCCTAACAATGATAAAGTAATTAGAGTAGCACCCAGGGGGGCGCAGTGCAAGGACCTCTGGGTCTGGTTTGAGCCTGGCACTAAAATAGCCAAAGATCGCAGAGATTCATGTGTGGGATTTTTGAAAAAGCAAGAAACCAGTTGGAGATTTGGAGCCCGGCCTAATATAGTGATAAACAGTGACTTGATAACCTAATCAATGGGGCTTTGGCCATAAGAGGAAGTTGTTGAAGATCTAGATTTTTGGAGAGAGGATGATCTCTTCCTCTTGAACATGACTAACATTCGTTATAAGCAATTGTGTCACTTGCTTGGTCTGGGAATGTTGACAGCACTTTACAGTGGGCTCAAGATTGATATGACATGGTACGTATTTAAGACCGATAGGTATTTTATGGGACCAGTTACCTTCTATTTACTATTGAATATTGTTTTTAAGTACCAATACAACAGAAGTTCTTCAAAAGACATTGTGAATAAAAATAAGTTCAAATCCTTAATTATTACCTGGCAGACTTGGTCAATGCTTTCACGATTTTATGCTTTCTTGATTTGTAAACTGAAACTCTAAGTTCTTAGTGTGAATTGTCTGACCACTTTTTACTTTAAAATATTGAAAATATTTTAATTAAAATTAAAATAATTGAAATATTCCCCAGTCCCAAATTGTGATATGCATTAGTTGTTTTTTTTTAAATTTCTCCACTGTTTCCCTTGCCTCTGTAACATAGACATACACACTCAAATTTTATTTTAAAGAAAAATATCAAATGGCCTATCTATACAGACTAACTTATTTCCTTGAATATATTTCTCTTTCCTCAGCAGCAGAATTTTAATAGTAAAAACATCAAAGTGTATGAAAATGAAGATTACATTCAGGATAAGAAACGACTTCAGCATTAAGGCTAGAACTAGTGGCCCTCTGAATCTCATCTTTAGTTGTTTATAAACAAAGGAATCCTCAGCCATAAAAAGAAACGAAATTGAACTATTTGCAATGAGGTGGATGGACCTAGAGTCTGTCATACAGAGTGAAGTAAGTCAGAAAGAGAAAGACAAATACCGTATGCTAACACATATATACGGAATCTAAGAAAAAAAAAAAAGGTCATGAAGAACCTAGGGGTAAGACAGGAATAAAGACACAGACCTACTAGAGAATGGACTTGAGGATATGGGGAGGGGGAAGGGTAAGCTGTGACAAAGCGAGAGAGAGAGAGGCATGGACATATATACACTACCAAATGTAAGGTAGATAGCTAGTGGGAAGAAGCCGCACAGCACAGGGAGATCAGCTCGGTGCTTTGTGACCACCTAGAGGGGTGGGATAGGGAGGGTGGGAGGGAGGGAGACGCAAGAGGGAAGAGATATGGGAACATATGTATATGTATAACTGCTTCACTTTGTTATAAAGCAGAAACTAACACACCATTGTAAAGCAATTATACTCCAATAAAGATGTAAAAAAAAAAAACAGAAACAAACGACTATCGAGATAGGTATTACTTCTGTTTAGTATTATACCTGTGTCACTTCCAGCAAGAAAAATAACAATCGCCAATACTTTTGAAAACAAGATTTTCTTTCAATTTAAACACCATATTGAAAAAAATTTGCTGTGGGTTATTATTTGTGGTATCATTAAGACTAAAATGTTGAATGTAATATTAATATTCTTTAACTGAAAATAATAATAAATGTGTATATTTTAAATGTTTGTGGAGAGAAATCTAGAACTTGTAATTGCATGCATCATGAACATGCAATGAATGTTGAATGTTGAATGTTATTCAGATGTAATGCTCTCACGAGGAAGAAGCTGTTGGGACTATATTTTTCATTGCTACAGTTAATAGAACTACGTAATCTTAATTTAATTGAAATTTTATTAACAAAGCTCTCCCTGAATGATGAGATTTCTTAATTTAGCAACATCCAACATCAATTTAAGAACTTCCAATGACTTTCCATTTATCAGTCCCTTGCCTAGTTCTTTAAGTTAAACAACAAATATTGATTTATAATTAAGGAAACAAGTCCCAAATGTTTCAACAGGTAATGAGAAAACAGGAAACAATTCCATGTCTGTTTAATAGAAAAGAACAATGAAATATTCTTTCTTTTAAAAATGCTTTTATTGAAAGATAGTTGATTTACAATGTTGTGTTAGTTTCAGATGTACAGCAAGGTGATTCAGTTATACATATACATATATACATATATATATATATTCTTTTTTTACATTCTCTTCCCTTATAGGTTATTACAAGATATTGAGCAGAGTTCCCTGTGCTATACAGCAGGTCCTTGCTGTTTATTTATTTTATATACAGTAGTGAGTATCTGTTAATCCTCAAACCCTTAGGAACCATGGAGGTGGTGCAGCAATGAGGGGCTTCACTGCCTGGGAGTTATGAGTATAGACTTGGCCCCTCTGTCTCTCATCAGCCCTGTCATCTCAGGAACTAACTCTCTGAGATTCTGTTTCACTGTCTCTAAAATGGAGATAATAAGTCTCCTCCTCGAGGGGTTCTTATGAATGTTAAACGAGATCATGGATGTGAAGATTTATCATTGGCCTGAAGTCAGCACTGAATTCATTAGAGGTTGGTTTCATTTTTACTGTCCTATGATTATTATTACTGAGTCGATCTCTTTTATTTTATTAGATGAGAAAATTGAGGTCCAGAAAGGTAAAATGACAAGACCATGATACTTCAGCATTTTTTTCCCCCCTTTCTATGCTGAACTTATAAACTTCAACCTTATTATCCAATTAAAATAAGAAATGCAATCTGGACACTGGGGTCTCTAACATCCCCTACATCTATCTCTCTCCAGAAACATAAGGATAATGTCACTAAACACTCGACAGGGACAAAGCAAAATCACACCTCCCAGGAAGAAAAATGGAGCAAACACCTGCTGGCATGTAGAGAGAGAAACAATACATTTTGTTTACTTGTCAGGTCACCGTGGAACCCTAATCCCTGCAGGGCTGACTGAACGTTTGCACGTTTATTTTAATGAATGTTCTGCTCTACAGACACCTGTGGGATGACAGGCAAAGACAGCTATTGTCCAGGGGTTAGAACACTTGCCTTTCGTTTTGCTGCCCCTTCTAAGACACATGACATCAGTTAGAAAAACAGCTTTTCTGAGCCCCTTTCTGTACTTTCTGTCCTTGTCTATGCATGGAGAATGATAAATGATGTTTATCTCCTGTTGTTATGAAGTTCACCACCTTTGGGGCTGTAAATGTGGATTTCAAACTTTAAACACTACACAGCTGAGCAGGATTAGTGAACAAGCTTAAACACCCAGCGGGTAGCAAGTAATTATGAAAGTTTATATGAAAACAAGATGAAAGGAAAGCATAGATTTCAAAGCTGAGGGGGAAAATGTATCAATAGGATGTGGAAATTTTATTGTAACCTGACCTACCTTGCTAGTAGAATAATTTGAGCCTAATTTTTCTTATAATTTTACACTGCTTTATTTGCAGTTATGGTCTTCTAAATAATTGTATGTTTTGGTCTAAGCACAGCAGCACCATTTATAATTAAAATTAACCTATTTTAAAGAAACTTGTTATATATAAGCACTTATTCACAGGTTATCTATAAGCTTATTTATAGTTTAAATTTTTTTAAAGTTTTATTGAAGTATAGTTGATTTAAGCTTATAGTTTTGTTTTGTTTGGTTTTTCCCGGTACGCGGGCCTCTCACTGTTGTGGCCTCTCCCGTTGCGGAGCACAGGCTCCGGACGCGCAGGCTCAGCGGCCATGGCTCACGGGACCAGCCGCTCCGCAGCATGTGGGATCTTCCCGGACCAGGGCACGAACCCGTGTCCCCTGCATCGGCAGGCGGACTCTCAACAACTGCGCCACCAGGGAAGCCCAAAGCTTATAGTTTTGAAGACAACGGCAGGCTAAAATTACACCACACTTGTTAAGTTCGAGTAGCACAGAAGGGAATGAGTAACACAGATCAGAAAAATGACAATAAAAAAGGACAAATGATGTCCTTCATCTTTTTCAGTGATGTTGACTTGAGTTTGCCATTAGTCACCGGGGTGAAGTCAGTTTCGTATTGAGATCCAACGTGTTGTGATTATTTACTGCATAGATGATTGTTAAATAGTGATTAAGGTGAAATCATCTTAAGAGAAAGGAAGGAAAGTAACAAAGGGCAGAGACCGAGGAAGAGAAACATCACTGTTATTTCCAAACAATAAAGAGACATGTGAGAAGGTAATCAGTAGATAAGTGATCAATAAGTCCAAGGTCATAGCAGGAGTGAGGAAGCTGGTGGATTAAAGGAAGAAGAAGAAACGGGCTGAGTGAGAGGAGGTGAGAGAAAGATGCACCATGTATGGAGAGAATGTTCCATGAATAGAAATGTAGACAGTTTGTAGAACTATTTCAGTTTATAATAAAAAAAAATGTTCTCATTGGAAAGCGGATACAAACAATGGGGGGGGCAGGATATAAAAGACATTCCAAGGCAAGTTTTAAAATTCTCTTCCATTTGGGTGATTTTTACTTGGGTAATTTTTATTAGCATATGTGAGAAATTACTAGTAGCCAGAAAACAAAAGCTTTGTCTGTGATTATTTTTCCATCATCTTCTAAAGATACCTTTTAATGAAATATATTTAGATATTATTGTGTGTGTTTATGCATGTCCCTAACACTATTAACATTTGTATAAGGGCTGCAACAGTAATGACAAGGTGCTAAAACTAGTTCATCAAAATATTTTACATAAAATAGGAACAAATTATGTAATAGTGTCAGGCCTAGCAGATATAAGAAGTACCTTGTGTTTTCAAGGTGTTAACTGGTATATTCAGAAAAATCACAGCATTTAATTTTGGGTTGATTTTCGATTAGATTATTAAAATATTGGGCTATAGAAAAATGACCCCCAAATAACAAAGATGATTTAATTCAAAGCATTACGATTTCAATATGATCTTTTTGAATAAATAGAACATCTATACCAAACAAGTCAGTTTATAGAAGACATTAATATATGAAACATAATGTTGGTAAAAATAAAACAAAAAAAATTAATGGAAATTACAAGGTAAGTTCTAAACTTTGTTCTTTTCTTGTTGTTGTTTTCTTTTGTTTTGAACAGAGAAAGGTTTATTTCAGGACCAAGCAAGGATAACAGGTGGTTTGTGCTCAAAAAACCTGAACTCCTATACTTTGTTAAATACCATAACAAAAGGTTAGTCTCATTACCTGCTTGAAACAAAGGAGCCTGTTGAAAACGTTGACTTTCAATCAAGAGTAAAAACACTCAAAAGCTATGAGGTTTATATGGTTATCAAATAAAGTGGTTACTGGCAAACAGCCATTCACTGATTCACTCCTAACTTCAACGCACATGGACCGAAGCATCTCCTGGAAGCCAGGCACTGGTCCACATCCCAGCCACAGCAGTGGACAAAGCAGACTCCATCACTGGTCTTGTGTTGCAAACATGCTGGCAGAGAACACAGACAACACACACACACACACGCACACACACACACACACACACACACACACACAGGTCAGTGGTTACAGTGACTGTGGAGAGAAATTCAGCAGAATAAAGACTGAAAGGAATGGGAAATAGCATTTTAGACAAGTAGTTGGAGAAGACTCTCTGATGGGAAGAAGTTGAAGAGGAGCCTGGAGGAAAAGAGAGACAAGCCACGTGGTCATCTAGGGAGGACCATGCCAGCCAGAGGGAGCAGGGCATGCATGGAACATTTGGGACATGTAGGGTGCAAGTGGAAGGCAGCGTGGGCTGGAGGAGAAGGTGGTGAGAGTTTCTAGTGGGATGGATCAGGCAGGAGTTTGCAGGTGACTGTAGGGGCTTAGGACTTAACTCAGAGGGAGATCAGACACTACTGAAGGGTTCTGAGCAGAGGAGTGATATGACCTGACTTTTGTTTTAAAAAGATTATTTTGGCTCTTGTGTGTAGAACAGACTGCAGGGGGGAAGGTGCAAGTAAGGAGACCAGTGTAGCTACAAGCGGAAAATGGAGGTTTGGAGCAAGAGGGTAGCATAAAGTGATAACAAGTGGTCCCAGTCAAGTTACGTTTTGTACATAGAGCCTACGGAATTTCCAGATTGATTGGCTCAGGGGCAGGAAACCAAGAAAGGAGTCAAGGATGATTTCAACATTTAGAGCCTGAGTAACTGGGTAAAGTGTAGGATCAAATACTGCTCTAGGAAAAACCCATGTAACAAGCAAGTTTTGGGGTGGTGGTGAGGGAGTTGGGAGTATAGTTTGGGGTGTGCTAAGTTTGAGATGTCTGTTGGGCATATGTGACTAGATTTCAGGTAAAAGGTTTTGAATTGAGAGCTAATTTTTGGAGTATTTGGCATTAGAGATGGTATTTAAAGCCACAGGACTGGGTGTACCATCTCGAGGAGGTGTGTGGTTGAAGAAGGTAAGAGGTCTCAAAGATCTACACGTGATCCCAAAGAGGATCTCCAACAGTTATAAGTTGGAAGCTAAGGAGGATCTAGTAGAGGAGGACCAGTGGGAACAGCCAGAATGTGAGGAGATGAACAGAGTGGTTTGAGGTGTAAGTGATGACCTGTGTCAGATACTGAGTGGCCATTGCATTTGGCAGCATGGAGGTAACTGATGACATTGACAAGAGGAGATTAGACAGAGCAGTGGTGACACATGACTTACTGGAGAGTGTTCAAGGGAGGACAGAAGTACAGAGAGAAACTAGAGTCAGCTCTTTCCAGAGTTTTGCTGCATACAAAGGCAGAAAAAGGAGAGCAGATTTTTAGAAGAGGATCTAGGTTTAAATATCAGTTTGAAACACTTTTAGTCATTCAGATAATACATATGGTGGAGAGTGATAATAGAAGAAACACAGCGGTATTATTTTCAGTTATTCCAGCTGTTTCATTTGCATTTCTGAAAATAAATCTATGTTTTTATGCATACAATTATACTTAAAATTCACTGTGGAAAACTTGCCCAAAGCACTGACAGTGTTCCTATCTTCTTTCATCCAGATACATCATGATCTTTGTATCTAAATATTATAAATACATATATACTTATATACTTTCAACTTGCTGCAGGTAATGATTTTAATTGCCTTCAAAATGATAACTCAGAACATTTTTAAAACATGAAAAAAAATTTAGACACTGTTAGCTGCCCACCCAGGAGCCATACCCCTTCTTGCTGTTTAACAGAATCCTAATTTTGTAATTTCTAATTCTAACCTGTTTAGCTCCTACCAATGAAAACCTCACTCTCCTTAGCCAGGGGATTTTATGTGTGTGGCTGTGGCAGCCATCTTGTGATCATGAGGCAAAAAACCAATAAGCTGAGGATGGCAGATAGGAAGGATAAGAAGAGCCTTGGTCTTTAATAATATTTTGTGTTCCTGCACCAAATTAGTAACCCTTTACCACTATTCTTATTATATATAAGATAATTAAATGTCCTTATTAATTAAGCCTTGGTTCCTCAGATATGCTGTTACTTGCAGCTGAAAACATTCCTGATATAATTTTGATTTTACTTGGTGACTAGAAATCACAGGTGTGAGCACCTTAGGTTTCTCACTATCACGTTTTATTCCCATTTTGGTGCGTTCATCTAAAGGACTAGAAATATATTAATAATAATAGCTAACACATATAGCACTTACTATGATCCAAGCACTGTTCTAAATATCTTACTTATATCATTTCATTTAACCCAGTGAGATATGTTCTACTATGTTTTGTATTTATTTTTTTTTATTTTTTATTTTTTTTGCGGTACGCAGGCCTTTCACTGCTTTGGCCCCTCCCGCTGCGGAGCACAGGCTCCGGACGCGCAGGCCCAGAGGCCATGGCTCACGGGCCCAGCCGCTCCGCGGCGCTTGGGATCCTCCCAGACCGGGGCACGGACCCGCGTCCCCTGCATCGGCAGGCGGACCCTCAACCACTGCGCCACCAGGGAAGCCCTACTATGTTTTGTATTTTTACAGATGAGAATCTGAAGCACAGGGAGATTAATAACCTCCCTGAGGTTACGCACGTGGATATTAGCACAGTTGGGATTAGATCGTGCGATGTGTCCCTCTCAGAGTCAAGGCTCCCTAGGCTGAGTTAGGAGGAGGGTCTCCACTTGCTCCTGCCTTTCCCTTCTTTCCTGCTGTGCCCTATTGTCCCCCTATCGTCAGATGCCCCTTCCTAGTTTACTCTTTTCCCTGTTAATGTGTCTTTATAATCTCATTCTAATTGTGGGGTTAAGCAAAGTCCTTATCTCGGAGGAGGAAGGACACCCTCTTGATATTTTCGGCTACTCCACAACATGATATTGGGCTCTCTTTCCACCTAGCTATTTTGTGTTATTGTCAGGGATAATTACTCTTCCCTTAGTGAAAGTCTTGTTTTCTGGAATCATACCAATTCTCCTTGTCCACCAGCATGCTAACATAGGTTGTGAGGAATACATAGAATGCGGACATAACACAGAAAAAAATAAAATGTCTGCATACATTCATAGCAACTAATACCCCATTTCATGTACAATTACTAAATAGAATATTTCAGTGGGCATGTATAAATTCTATAAATCATGTGTTTATTTATATCCATATATCTGTACATATATATACACAAATTATATATACATGTGTATACATTATATTCAATATATCTATACATATTATACATACTGGATACATTGTCAATTAATTTTTGTAAACCCCTAAGACATATTGTTAGTACCCATTTTATGCAGGTTCACAGGAAAGTTAAGTAACTTGTCCAAGGTCACACAGCTAGTAAGTGGTCTATCTCCTCAATACAGACTTTCATAACATCTAGTCCCTCTCTTTCTTAATGCTTGTCCTCAGTTGTAATGCACACTTGTTTTTATGATTGTTTGTTTAATATTTTGCTCACTTTATAAGTCAGGGCCCAGGGCTTCTTTCACTCAGCATTTTTTGTCATTACCTAAAACAGTGACTGATGCATAGTAGCTGCTCATTAAATATTGAAAACATTTAAATTACAAACATTTTATTACAGTAAAATATTTTAAAAATAAAATATGAAAAAATAAACAAAATGTGTGGAGCCAACATTCAGACAGAGTCTGTGCAAATCCAGTGTTCTTTGTCTAGCTTGCTGATCTCTCTTTCAAAGTAACTAAGAATTATTTAGATCAGGCGTATCCAATTAAACAAGTATGGTACCACTCTCTCCTCCTGTTCTCATGGCATACCTCGCTAAGCAGTCATCATGCTTTTGCCCAATATACCTTGTTGAGGCCTCAAAATTCTTCTCCACTCAGGTCTTTAGAGAATCACTACCGATCAATTGTTCTTTTTTTTTTTAACATCTTTATTGGAGTATAATTGCTTTACAGTGGTGTGTTAGTTTCTGCTCTATAACAAAGTGAATCAGTTATACATATATCCCCATATCTCCTCTCTCTTGTGTCTCCCTCTCACCCTCCCTATCCCACCCCTCTAGGTGGTCACAAAGCACCGAGCTGATCTCCCTGTGTTATGCAGCTGCTTCCCACTAGCCATCCATTTTACATTTGGTAGTGTATATATGTCCATGCCACTCTCTCACTTTGTCTACTGGGCATATACCCTGAGAAAAGCATAATTCAAAAGGAGTCATGTACCACAGTGCTCACTGCAGCTCTATTTACAATAGCCAGGGCATGGAAGCAACCTAAGTTTCCATCAACAGATGAATGGATAAAGAAGATGTGGCACATATGTACAACGGAATATTACTCAGCCATAAAAAGAAATGAAATTGAGTTATTTGTAGTGAGGTGGATGGACCTAGAGTCTGTCATACAGAGTGAAGTAAGTCAGAAAGAGAAAAACAAATACCATATGCTAACACATATGTACAGAATCAAAAAAAAACGGTCATGAGGAACCTAGGGGCAGGGCGGGAGTAAAGACACAGACCTATTTTTAGTTTTTTAAGGAACCTCCAAACTCTTCTCCATAGTGGCTGTGTGAATTTACACTCCCACCAACAGTGCAAGAGGGTTCCCTCTTCTCCACACCCTCTCCATCTTTTATTTTTTGTAGATTTTTTGATGATGGCAATTCTGACTGGTGTGAGGTGATGCTTCATTGTAGTTTTGATTTGCATTTCTCTAATGATTAGTGATGTTGAGCATTCTTTCATGTGTTGGCAATCTGTATATTTTCTTTGGAGAAATGTCTATTTAGGTATTCTGACCATTTTTGGATTGGGTTGTTTGTTTTTTTGATATTGAGCTGCATGACCTATGATACTATACACAGAAAATCCTAAAGATGCTACCAGAAAACTACTAGAGCTAATCAATAAATCTGGTAAAGTAGCAGGATACAAAATTAACGCACAGAAATCTCTTGCATGCCTATACACTAATGATGAAAAATCTGAAAGAGAAATTAAGGAAACACTCCCATTTACCACTGCAACAAAAAGAATAAAATACCTAGAAATAAACCTACCTAAGGGGAGAAAAGACCTGTATACAGAAAACTATAATACACTGATGAAAGAAATTAAATATGATACAAAGAGATGGAGAGATATACTATGTTCTTGGATTGGAAGAATCAACATTGTGAAAATGACTATACTACCCAAAGCAACGTATAGATTCAATGCAATCCCTATCAAACTACCAATCACATTTTTCACAGAACTAGAACAAAAAGTTTCACAATCTGTATGGAAACACAAAAGGCACCGAATAGCCAAAGCAATCTTGAGAAAGAAAAATGGAGCTGGAGGAATCAGTCTCCCTGACTTCAGACTATACTACAAAGCTACAGTAATCAAGACAGTATGGTACTGGCACAAAAACAGAAATATAGATCAATGGAACAGCATAGAAAGCACAGAGATAAACCCATGCACATATGGTCACCTTATTTTTGATAAAGGAGGTAAGAATATACAATAGAGAAATGACAGCCTCTTCAATAATTGGTGCTGGGAAGACTGGACAGCTACATGTAAAAGAATGAAATTAGAGCACTCCCTAACACCATACACAAAAATAAGCTCAAAATAGATTAAAAACCTAAATGTAAGGCCAGACACTATAAAACTCTTAGAGGAAAACATAGGCAGAACACTGTATGACATAAATCACAGCAAGATCCTTTTTGACCCACCTCCTAGAGAAATGGAAATAAAAACAAAAGTAAACAAATGGGACCTAATGAAACTTAAAAGCTTTTGCACAACAAAGGAACCCATAAACAAGGCGAAAAGACAACCCTCAGAATGGGAGAAAATATTTGCAAATGAAGCAACTGACAAAGGATTAATCTCTAAATTATTTTTAATTTACTTCATTCTGAAACAAGCTCAGACTTACCAAAAGCTTACAAAAATAGTACAGAGAATTTCTATACATGCTTTCTCAGCTTACCCAGGGGTTAAGATCTAACATAATGGGAGTGCAGCTATCAGAACCCAGAAATTAACATCGACACAACACTACTAACTTATCTACAAACCTTATCCAAATTTCATTAATTGTCCTACTAATTTACTTTTTCTAAACCAGAATTCAATCCAAGATTAGATGTTGATTTAATAGTCATATCTCCTTAGTCTCTTTTTAATCTTAGATAATTTTCACTTTATTTTTGGTTCATGATACTCTTGAAGAGTACTGGCCAGTTATTTTGTACGATATTCCTTAATTTATATTTGTTTTATGCCCCCTACTGATTAAATTCAAGTTATATGTTTCTGGCATGAATAGCAGAGAAGTGATGTGCTATCCCTGTGCATCATCTCAGTAAACATGTGATGTTGCTATGCCTCATTGATGGGGATGCTCTCCTTACCAACTTGTTAAAGTAGCGTCTGCTTTGTCCTTCCTTTGCAAAGATACTACTTTTTCCCTTTGTAAATAAATAGTTGTCTCATGGAGAGATTCTTTGTGACTATGTAAATATCCCATATCTCATGGTATATTTGTACACGAATTTTAATATCATTGATGGTGTTTTACTGCAAGAATTATTTCTGTGTTGTTTGCTAAAATGGTGATGTACTTGCACAATTCTTTCTTTTTAAAGAGTTAAATTTCTGTTGCGAGGAAGAGCTCTTCTTTCTCCCTCTTTCATTTATTCAATTATTTATTGATATCATCATGAACTTGTGAATATTTGTTTACCCTATGAGTTATATCTCATTACTCTCATTATTTCTTCTATTGCTCATATTGTCCTAGCTTTGGCCATTGGGAACCACTGCGAGTTTGCTTCTACTTTGAAATATCCCCATCACTTTTTGAACATTTTTCTGGTTTCCTGAATTGAAAAGAGGTTTCAGGCTTATATTGTACCTGTCCTGTTCCAGCCCCAGAATCAGCCATTTCTCCAAGGATCTTTGGTACTTTTTGTTGGAGAGCAACCCTTGAAAATGAAGGTCTGGGTACCGGATGTGCTCACTGCCACTGGGGTGTTATTGCTTTTAGACCCCCATCAGCAAACAGAGCTAGGGAATATCAATATTGACATATGTTAATAAATATTCATATGTATACACATCTGTTTATAAATGTATATTACAAATAATGAATTCATAGTGACACCATTGATTTCAACCCCACCTCAGAATCCATCTAGTTTCCTTTCCTTACTTGTAAATACCCTTCTCTGACAATGAGTAACGTGGCTCATTGTTATACACACGATTTGCTTATTTCTCAACCCTGGGACTCACCTCAATTAGTCTCAGAACTGCTAACACATAGTTAACTTGTTAAAAAACAAGTTTACTAGCTACAGCACAATATTTGTGTACAGCACTTTCATCTTCAGTCTCAGAATATGTTGTCAACATACTTTCCCCCAAATTACTTATGTTTGTTCTTTTCTTCCCGCCATTTCAGTGTTGCTATGTTATGCATTTACAATACAGTTAGACTCAATTTGTAAATGTTTGCTTTCCATTTGGGGTTCCTTCTGCATCTCGCTTGATTTTAATCGCATATTATTTTTTGAGTCTGTGAAATATTAATGTGTTTCAAAAAGTCAGAATTACAGAAAAAGACATGCTCACAGAAATATGCTCACAGAAGGTCTGCTCACTTCCCCTCATCCCTTCGACCCCATTTCCATTTTCTTTTCTTTCCACCTCATTCCACCCTGCCTCTGTAGGTAACTGTATTTGTTTCATGGTGCTGCTGTAGGAAATTACCACAATTTTGGTAATGGCTTAAGAAGGCAGAAACTTACTCTTTCCCAGCTCTAGGGGCCGGAAGTCCAAAGTTAAAGTGTCAGCAGAACTGCACTCCTTCCAGAGGCTCTGTGAGATTCTGAGCTTCCCCTCCTTGCTGCTTCCAGCTTCGGTGGCTGCTGGCATCCTTAGAGTTGTTTAGCTTGTACTGCATCCCTCCAAGCCCCGCCTTTGTCTCCCCCTTGTCTTGTCCTCTGTGCGTCCCTGTGAAACCTCCCTCTGCCTCTCTCTTAGAAAGACCCTGTGGCTGCATGTAGGGCCCATCTCCCCACCTCAAGATTCTTCTCCCATCTGCAAAGACCCTTCTTCCAAATAAGGTAACATCCACAGGTTCTGGGGAGCAGGACATCTTAGGGAGCCCTTCCCAGCCTTCCACAGTACACACTGTCACTTGTGTCCAATTGACCTTTCCTGTGATTTTCTTTTCACGAATGAGCAGGCACATCTACATTTTCTAATTTCCCTTTCTTTTTTAGGTGAAAGATAGCATATAGTAGATAATCTTTTGCACTTTACTTTTTAAATTTAACAGTGTATCTTGGAAACATATCTGTATCCATTCCTAGAGATCATTTCATTTTCTTACAGCTTCATAGAACACCACTCTGTGGATTAGCTAGAGTTTATCCATCCATTCTCATATATATGGATGTTCAGATTGTTACTAATAATGTGCAATTTCAAACAGTGCTGCATATGTACTTTGGGGTTGTTGAAAGTTTTTCTTCAGGGTAAATTCAGTGCATAAAGCGTATTGTTGGTATTTCCAAATTCCCCTCTGCCATAGTCTGTTCAGGCTTCTATAACAAATTATCACAGGCTGGGCAACTTATGCAACAAACATTTATTTCTATCAGTTCTGGAGGCTGGAAGCCTGAGATCAGGGTGTCATGAAGTCCTGGTGGGAGCCCTCTTCCTGGTTGCAGATGCCCACCTTTCTGTATCCTCAAGTGGCAGAAAAGACAGCTCGAGACCTCTCTGGGATCCCTTTTATAAGGACACCAATCCTTTTATAAGCACTCCACCATCTTGACCTCATCACCCCCCAAAGCCCCGCCTCCTAACATCATCACATTAGGGGTTAGCATTTCACGTGTGAATGGAAAGGCACATCCTGGCCATCGCACCTCCAAGAAGGGTTTGCATTCTTAGCAGCAATATGTGGCAGTTCCTCTTTCTCAACAGTCTCACTACAAATTACATTGTCACATTTTTTAATATTCATGAGTCTGATAGATAGGAAATGTTTTAATCTTCATTTCTCTAATCATGAGGAAGGTTAAGTGTATTTTCATATGTTTAAGGGCCATTGTAAAATCTTTTTTATTTTAAATTGTCTTTTTATGCATAAGGAACTTCCATAACCAGATAAATCGTTCCTCTAAATAAATCTGCAGACATATCAGGTTAATAAAGAATTGTTTAAAGTATTCCATTTTAGATCAGAAACAAAGAAAGAATAACTGCTATCATTATTTTCATTCAACATTGAATTGAATGCCCTGGCTAGTGAAGTAAGACATGAAAATAAATGAAAAGTAAAAGGATTGGGAAGGAAGAAACAAAACCACCATTACTCACAGTTAACATGATTGTCTATGTAGAAAAATCAAAAGAATCCCATAATTAACATATTACAACTACTGAGGTAGTTTTACAGTGTTCCTGGTTACAAAATTAAAGATGATTGCATTTCTAAACACCGAAAAAATGTAATTTATAAAAACATACAAAAAAAAGTAATGTGTCAAATACCTAGAAAAACCTGGACCAAAACATTCAAGGCATTTATGAGAAAATTATAAATTTTATATTTTATTGAAAGATATTAAAGAAGATCTAATAAATGGAGATAGATGTTTATGGATAAAAAGACACACTTATGAAACATAACAGGTTGAGCTATAGATCCAGAATAATTCCATTCAAAATCCCAACAGGGCATTGCAGTGGAAATTGACTAGCTGAGTCTAAAATCTACATAGAAGGATGAAATCATTCTTGAAGGATTAAGAGAAAGATTGGAGCACTTGGTCCATGAGTCACAAAAAAACTGGCAGAAGAGGAAATCTGAATGGTTAATAAGCATAGAAAAAGCTCAACCACTCAGGATACCATTCCACATTTATGTAGTTAGCAAAAATCATAAAGATGGACAAATATTGCCGTAAATAGGAAGCAAGTGGACACTTTATACCTTACTGGTGGGAATATTAAATTTAAAAATACGTCCTAAAACATTTAGTTGTTTCCCTCTAAATTTAAAATGGACACTTATTTTTACTGTAGAAATTCCATTTTTGAAACATATGTCCTAAAGAAATTGTTTGATATATACACCCAAAGATAGATACAACAATATTCATAACAGCAGCATTTGTAAGAATAGAACGTTGGTAAGAATCCAAATTTCCATCCACCAGGGAATAAATAAACCATGGTATGTCAGACAATAACAGATCTGTATAGCAGTGAAAATGAATGACCTTCAGCTGCGTGTGTCAATGAGGATAAGTCTCAAGAACAATGATGAGCAAAAACCAGGCTACAGAAGAATATATATGTGTTCTATAAAGCTTATAAATAGATAAAGCTAAATAATGTATTGTTTAGGGATGCAACACTAGGGCTACACAGTAAAACTGTTTTACAGATACTGTGGGATAGTGGCTGACTGAGATGTTGGGGGAGATCAAGAATGGTCACAAAAGAAGATTTAAAGGTACTAGGATGTTCTTTGCTTAAAAAGGACATATACTTCATATCTTATACCTATGGCAAAAATACTTTCGTGGATATGTAAAACCTGAAAAAAAAGAAATATCAATTTAAAACATCACCATGACTCATGATTTTTGAGAAAATGGTTACTTGTGTGCTCTGTTATGAGAGTTCTAACAGCCCCTCTGTCCCCTGCCCCACCTAACCTGTACATGTGCACTTGTTCACCTCTAGCTAATACCGTTCTCCACTACAAAACCAAAACAAACAAATTAAAAAAAGAGTATCTGATTCCATATCTTGGGACAAAAGAAGTCCAGATGAGCAGTGGTGCCATTAGCAGAAAGCAGGAAGCTTTCAGGGGGATGGAGGGATGGAGCGTGGTGTGCCCATGTTAGACGATGTAAACTGATGCGCAGGGAGTGAATGCTGCTGGCTGCCTAAGCTGATCGTCTGAGTATTTACAAGAAAACAGTGAGTAGAGTTCATCTGAACCAGCTTGAGAGCTTGGGAAAGGACATGGGCCCATACAAATGCTCTAAAAGACTAAAATGACGTAAGTTGCTAGAGAAGATTGTTTATATCCTTATGAGTTAATTTAATATGATCCCAGGGGCTTCCCTGATGGCGCAGTGGTTGAGAATCTGCCTGCCAATGCAGGGGACATGGGTTCGAGCCCTGGTCTGGGGAGATCCCACATGCTGTGGAGCAACTAGGCCCGTGAGCCATGGCCGCTGAGCCTGCGCGTCCGGAGCCTGTGCTCCGCAACGGGAGAGGCCACAACAGTGAGAGGCCCGCGCACCGCGATGAAGAGTGACCCCTGCTTGCCACAACTAGACAAAGCCCTTGCACAGAAACGAAGACCCAACACAGACAAAAATAAATAAATAAATAATAATTAATATGATCCCAGTGTCTCCCAGATGGAAGAAGGAATGAAGTTATCCAATTTAAAGGAAATGGACTACTTTGATTGGTTTAATTAGAATAATCCTCTCATTAGTTGTTCAAGTAGTTATTGACCCGTTGGTGAGGGGCGTTGGTTCTACTCTGGCTGAGATGTAAGGAATAATTTATGGCGACAAGGAGAGATGAGCCTGCTGAGTTAATACTGTGGGATATTAACTGAGGAGAATGCCTGGGTTGCAAGAGTGGTTCCCAGGCATGGCAGAGGGATGGACACCTGGGTACTGAACCTTCAGGACTGAGCCACAGATGTGTCCAGGTAAGTGCCCCTCACCTGAGAAGCAGGCAGACATAGAGCCAGTGTGGTTGAGGAGGGAGCCTCTCAGGGCTTCCTGGAAGCCTCATTCCAATCAGGTGGAATTATTGATACCTGGCCCTTTTGTATGACTGTATCCCTGTTCTGTGGAGATATCTATTACATCCTTCTCTTAAAGCACACGTATTCTGGGCCTGGGTGCCTTTTCATCAATCACTTAAGCTATTGTGATAGCTACAGATGTTCCAGAAACACTAGTTCTCAGGTACTTTAAAAAGTGTCATTCAAAATAAAAAGGATTGGGAGTTCCTTGGCGGCCTAGTGGTTAGGATTCGGGCGTTCACTGCCATGGTCCGGGTTCAGTCCCTGGTTGTGAAACTGAGATCTTGCAAGCCACAAGGCCAAAAAATTAAAAAAAAAAAAAAAGAGTATTGCGAGGTCAAATAAATCTGGGGAATTCTCTGTCAACCAGAGTTAAACAAAAGTCTTCCAGAGTGTTTAACAGCCATTGAGAATCTCCATCAAAGGGGTTGCATGCTGGCAAGGTTTTCTGCCCTGATATATATATATATATTTCTTTTTCTTTTTCTTTTTCTTTTTTTTTTTGTGGTATGTGGGCCTCTCACTGCTGTGGCCTCTCCCGTTGTGGAGCACAGGCTCCAGACACGCAGGCTCAGCGGCCATGGCTCACGGGCCCAGCCGCTCCGCGGCATGCGGGATCTTCCCGGACCGGGGCACAAACCCGTGTCCCCTGCATCGGCAGGCAGACTCCCAACCACTGCGCCACCAGGGAAGGCCCCTTTCTTCTCCATTGATATGCAGAGGAATGTATTATGAGAATCCCCTGTAAGACCATCCACTCTAAGAGTGGTTCCTGCCCCTCCACTATAAGAACAACATGCCCGGCCTGAAGAAGCAAAGAATCCCATCCAATTGCAGGAATCAAATGGAAAATTTATCTTTCTGTGCCTCTTCCCCACACTCCACTCTACTTAACCATCTTCTTCCTGGACCATAGGGAAATAGCTGTCCTTTCTATTATCAGATTTGAATTTGTTGATAAAATTACTGGTAACTTTGTACGTACATGAAAGGAAAGAAGCAGTCACCCCTAAATTATTGGGGATGCTGGAGAAGACCGTAGTTATCTTCAGAGAAGACACTTTTCTAATAGAGAATGGAATCTTCAGATAAAGAAATGGTAAGCTAAAGGACAAAGCACCAATGCATTCATCGATTCACAGAGCAGTTCCTGGGCTACTACTTCAGGCTTGGCATTGAGTCTTGCCTAGGGATACAAAGATGTTCTCCAGGATCTCACCCAGACTAGTGGGGCCTGAGAAATTGGTGCACTCATCACAGAGCAGGGTGATGGGTGACTGGTATACCCAAGATACTACTGGCATAAAAAGGAAGACATACAGACTTGGGTGCATTTGACTGTCGTTCCCACTTAGAAAACTTCTATGAACCTGGAACATGCTGCTATCAGGTCTAATAGGCAGCTCAAAAATACATCCAAATGGAGCTCAGCATTTCTATTTTCCAACCATCCTCCAAACCAAATTCTTCTCTCATTCTTTCCCATCTAATGGAGTAAGTGGCACCACCACACCTATATCCTTGAGCAAAAGTCTAGGAAGCATCCTTGAAAGCTCTCCTTTGGGGAGAAATTTCCCCTCATCTCCTCAACCTAAGGCAAGTCTTAGTGTTTTAGGAAGAATGTGTATCTTTGAGCTATATCCATTCCTCTCATCCTGGATTTATCTTCCAGTCTCTCCCCAGGATGTGAAATAATCTCACAGTCTCTCTGACTGCACGCTTGCCAACCCATCCTTTCTTACTTTCTAGACCCAAATCTATTCCCTTGCAGCCATCATCTTTAGAAAAGATGTATATACTTAAAAGCAAGTTAAGTTTGAATCCTATGATTTAACGTTTTGTTGCTGCTTTTAGAGTGCAAACACCCTCAGTGCTCACGCAGGGTCCCGAGGTCCCGTAAATTGGTCCCCTGCCCAAGTGTTCAGCATCATCTCATACCACCTGCCCTGTTGCATCCCAGACTGTGCTCAATGAGATGCCTTTCTGTTTCTCAAACACACCATACTCTGTCCTGCCTGGTTTGTTTATGTTTGCTGTTCACTTGCCTGACTCAGAGCGATCCTTTGGGTGGCCGCTGACATGTCACTCCTTAGTGGGCTCCTTCCTGACCACCAAATACTCATTGTCACACTGCCCTGTTTATTTCCTTCAGAGCACTAATTACAGTCTAAAATAATAGTGTTTATTTGTGTGTGCCCATTTTTCTTTTTGTTTTCCTTTTGTTTGTTTTTGTCTACCTCCCCTTACTAGAACATAAGCGCCACTAAGGAGGCATCGGAACTGTTTTCTCTCTTCTATATCCCTGGTAACTTGCACAGAATAAATGGATGCTGGAAGAATTCTTGGAGAACAAATGTGGAAGAACTGAGAGACATGAGGGCATCAGTCCATTGGGAAGTTTGGTTGACACAGCAAAGCAGGAGCAATAAAAGCATCTAGAGCAGTCATTATTTATTGACTGTAGTTTTATGCCATGTATCATCCTAGCCACTTTATATACATTATTTCATTTAATCTTTACAACAGCCCCGTGAATTAGGTACTACTACAGATGATGCAGTTGAGGTGTAGGGACATTGAGGTTAAGTTTTAAGGAATGTGTCACAAATATAACTGGCAATTGGAAAAGAAGGGACTTGATTTAAACTTAAGTCTGAGCTTAGCCTTTGTTCTCTTAATGCCCTTGTAGCCAGCTTTCCACAGAGCACCTGCTGAGATAAGAAGAGTCCGTCAGTGACTTGTCAACCAAGGTTGTCATTCTGTTGGTATTTCTACTATTCAGGTCACTTCTCAAGGTCTTCTATTTGTATAATTAAGGCACAATAGACACATTATTTGTCAAAGTAGTAGCTAAATTGGTTCATTTGCCTAGTTTAACACTGCTCCCTTTCAGGTGATGCAGACTATTACCCCAAAAGAAAGGAACTAGGAAAGGTGGAGCTTGGTAAGAAATATTGCTGGGGGGAGGCTACTGAGAAGCTTAATGAGGTAGAAGAAGGAGGTGTAAATGATTAAATGTAAAAATTATATATATATAACCCAAATATAAACTTGAGCCCCCATACTGAACTAATATGATTGCTGATTTTGTAGCAAGAAAAACCCACACTAAATTATGCTGTCCGACTTTCTACCTTTAGCCAGGGGAGGTATCATCTATATTTTGCCTATGCAAAGCCCAGAAAATTAACTATTTGCCCACAGTTGACCTGAAACGAGGAGTGCGTCTAGAGCAGAACGTTCTGAGTTCCAAATGATGTGTTTCTTCCAGTGCCTCAGGCTCTATATACAACATGGTAGGCAGAGCTGCTGCCTCCCACCCCACCCCAGGATGTCCATGTCCTAATTTCTGGAACCTGTATGTTACCCTACATGATAAAAGGAACTTTTCAGATGTGATTAAAGTTAAGGACCTTGAAATGGGAAGATTATTCTGGATTATCCAGGTGGGTCCAAGCTAATCACAGGAACCTTTAAAAGCAGAGGACCTTTCCCAGTTGCAGTCAGAGGGAGATGTGAAGAAGGGTCAGGGAGACGCAATGGTACTGGCTTTGAAGATAGAGGGAGGGGGTCACAAACCAGAGAATGTGGGCACACCTAGAAGCTGGAAAAGGCACCAAAATGAATTATCCGCTGGAGCCTCTAAAAAGCAGTGCAGCCCTACAGACACTGTGATTTCAGCCCACTGAGATCTGTGGCAAACTTCAGGCCTACAGAACTGTAGGATGATACATTTGTGCTGCTTTTAAGCTAGTTAAAATGTGGCAATTTGTCACAGTGGCAATATAAAACTAGCACATAACAAAATTGAATTTTAAACTATTATTTACATTTTACACAGAAGGGCTCTAAATAGGGCACATTTCAGTAACTCAGGGTGAAAGGTTTGGATTCTTCTCTGTCTTAAGGGTTCCTTCATGAGTAGAATCATACTCCTTCAATGAACATTAGTGGGCTGTCTGCTGTTTCGGGGACTACTGTGTAAATTGGTTAAACAACATTAAGTCCTCGTTCACAAATAGAACTTGATTTATTTTCCCTCTGTCAGATGATGATAGAAAAAGTTTCTTGAGGGAAGTTATGACTCTGATGCTAATCAATATAGGTTTTGCCTATTATTTGTTTTGTTTTGTACTTATATTGTCTTATTATGAATTTGGGACAGGTAATGAAAATTTAGAGTTCTTAAGCTGTTAAAAGGTGAAGCAAGTGTTTTAAACACAATCTGTGTTTTTAGGAGCCTGCTTGTTTTTAGTTAACTTCTTGTTTATTTTTGAGACTACGGGGGGATTACTCTTGCTTCCTCTCATTCCTTATAGAAGTTTATGATTCATCACATTTTCCTCCTTCCTCTAGAAGAAAAGAGAAAGCAGCAATACTGGGAACCAGAACGGTTATCAGACTCAAAAACATTTAATTAAATGGTACATTTGGTTACTTCTAATCATCGAATTAATCTTCCTTGTTTTGCCCATATATGAGTCAGGAAAGTGTAGGCTATGTTGTAGTGATAAATAAATACTTAGAGGCTAAACATGGTGAAGTTTATTTCTCATGTGTCTGCAACCTTCCTTCACCAGGTTCCCATGTGTAGATTTGTTCCAAGGTGTGGCTGGTCCTTCATTTTGGGGCCTCCATATGCACCCACACAGGAGAAGGGAGACTGGTTATTTGAGTGCATCAACTTTCAAGATGCCTTGGTTTATTTGCCTTTCTCTTTCTGACTTACTTCGCTTAGTATAATGATTTAAAGAATATATTAAAAAAAGGAATGTATGTATATGTATAACTAAATCACTTCACTGTACAGCAGTAATTAACACAACATCATAAATCAACTATACTTCAATAAAAAAGTAAAGTTCTATCATTTTTAAAAGGTCAAAAAAAATAGATGACTTGGAACACTCTATGACACAAATCACAGCAAGATCCTTTTTGACCCACCTCCTAGAGTAATGGAAATAAAAACAAAAATAAACAAGTGGGACCTAATGAAACTTAAAAGCTTTGCACAGCAAAGGAAACCATAAACAAGACGAAAAGACAACCCTCAGAATTGGAGAAAATATTTGCAAATGAAGCAACTGACAAAGGATTAATCTACAAAATATACAAGCAGCCCATGCTGCATGCAGCTCAGTATCCAAAAAGCAAACAACCCAACCCAAAAATGGGTGGAAGACCTAAATAGACATTTCTCCAAAAAAGACATACAGATGGCCAACAAACACATGAAAGAATGCTCAACGTCACTAATCATTAGAGAAATGCAAATCAAAGCTACAATGAGGTATCACCTCACACCAGTCAGAATGGCCATCATCAAAAAATCTAGAAACAATAAATGCTAGAGAGGGTGTGAAGAAAAGGGAACCCTCCTGCACTCTCGGTGAGAATGTAAATTGAAATAGCCACTATGGAGAACATTATGGCAGTTCCTTAAAAAACTAAAAATAGAACTACAATATGATCCAGGAATCCCACTACTGCATATAGTGGGATATACCCTGAGAAAACCATAATTCAAAAAGAGTCAGGTACCACAATGTTTATTGCAGCACTATTTACAATAACCAGAACATGGAACCAACCTAAACGTCCATCAACAGATGAATGGATAAAGAAGATGTGGCACATATATACAACGGAATATTATTCAGCCATAAAAAGGAATGAAATTGAGCTATTTGTAATGAGGTGGATGGACCTAGAGTCTGTCATACAGAGTGAAGTAAGTCAGAAAGAGAAAAACAAATACTGTATGCTAAAACATATATATGGAATCTAAAAGAAACAGTACTGATGAACCTGGTGGCAGGGCAGCAATAAAGACACTGATGTAGAAAATGGACTTGAGGACATGGTGGGGAAGGGGAAGCTGGGATGAAGTGAGAGAGTAGGATTGACATATATACACTACCAAACGTAAAATGGATGGCTACTGGGAAGCAGCCGCATAGCACAGGGAGATCCGCTCGGTGCTTTGTGACTGCCTAGAGGGGTGGGATGGGGGTTGGGAGGGAGGCTCAAGAGGGAGGAGATATGGGGATATATATATATGCATATAGATGATTCAGTTTGTTGTACAGCAGAAACTAACACAACATTGTAATTCAATTGTACTTCAATAAAGAGTAAAAAAAAAGATGCCTTCATTTAAAAGTGACACTTGTCATGTCTCTTTACATAGCAGTCACATGGCCCCTGCTTTCACAGGAAGTGGGAAATTGGGAGGATTACATGGCTATTCAATGAGAAGTAAAGTCTCTGCCACAGAACCCCAAGTCCTAATATCTGGTTTTACAAAGAAGCTCATATGAAAGGGAAAAGTTCTATTGGTAGTTTAAGGACAACAAATGCTTTCAATTGTACTTCTTTGTCGTATGGTACCACTTTGGTTGGCTTCATAAACAATTGGCTATCAGTCATTTCTTTAAAAGGCTTGGTCACAAGGAAGTAAAGCAAGAAAGTACTAATAAATGCAAGGGTAGATCTGAGGTTTCGTTAGGAGACAGCAGAGCACACACATATGTGGAAGGAGCACGGGATGAGAAACTTTTTCTTTTCCTAGCTCTGTGCATATCGTGTTCCATAGATAATCAAATGAATGAATGAAAGAACTCCCAGCGTAACTGGATAAAGTCTCTGCATGCCTGCATCCTCATCTGTAAAACGAGGAGCTTTATCCCTTTTTCCGTGTCTAAACCGTTATTAGCTGCAGAATTTTAGTCACCCAAACTTCAAAGTGGATATCAATTTTTTTAAAGCAATCATTCTCATCCCTGGACTAGAGATCCCTGAAACCCCTTCAGCGTCCTTATTGATAGTGTAATGATGGATATTTGTCATTATATGTTTGTCAAAACATATATGTACAACACCAAGAGTGAACCCTGCTGTAAACTGTGGACTTTGGCTGATCATGATATGTCAATGTAAGCTCATCCTTGGTAAAAAGTGTGTCATTTGGTGAATAATGTTGGTAATGGGGAGGCTGTGCATACGTGGGGTTGGGGCATACATGGCAAATCTCTGTACCTGCCTCTCAACTTTGTTGTAAATCTAAAACTGCTTCAAAAAAGAAATCTTAAAAAGAATGGACACCAGTCACATTGGATTAGGACCCAACCTAATGACCTCATTTTAACTTGATCATTTCTATAAAGATTCAGTCTCCAAATAAGGTCACATTCTTAAAGATTGTCATACTGAGTGAAGCAAGTTAGAAAGAGAAAAACAAATACCATATGCTAACGCATATATATGGAATCTAAAAAAAAAAAAAAAAGGTCACGAAGAACCCAGGGGCAAGATGGGAATAAAGGCACAGACCTACTAGAGAATGGACTTGAGGATATGGGGAGGGGGAAACGTAAGCTGGGACAAAGTGAGAGAGTGGCATGGACATATATACACTACCAAATGTAAAATGGATAGCTAGTGGGAAGAAGCCGCATAGCACAGGGAGATTAGCTCGGTGCTTTGTGACCACCTAGAGAGGTCAGATAGGGAGCATGGGAGGGAGGGAGATGCAAGAGGGAGGAGATGTGGGGATATATGTATACATACAGCTGATTCACTTTGTTATACAGCAGAAACTAACGCAACATTGTAAAGCAATTATACTCCAATAAAGATGTTTAAAAAAAAAAAGATTCAGTCTCCAAATCAGGTCATATTCTTAAAGATTGTCATACTGAGTGATATAAGTCAGACAGAGAAAGATAAATATCATGTGATATCGCTTATATGAGGAATCTAAAAAAAATGATACAAACGAACTTATTTACAAAACAGAAATAGACACACAGACTCAGAGAATGAACTTATGATTACCGGGGGGAAGGGTGTGTGCGGGAAAGGATTGTTAGGTAGTTTGGGATTGACATGTACGCACTGCTATGTTTAAAACGGATAAGCAACAAGGACCTACAATATGACACAGGGAACTCTGCCCAGGATTATGTAAACACCTAAATGGGAAAAGAATTTGAAAAAGAATAGATACATGTATACATATAACTGAATCATTTTGCTGTACACCAAAAACTAACACAACATTGTTAATTAACTATACTCCTATATAAAATAAAAAATTAAAAAAAAAACCCAATAGGGTCACATTCTGAGTTACTGGGGGTTAGAGCTCCAAAGTATTTTTTGAAAGGGTTTTTTGGGGGGGCTACTATTCAACCTATAACAGCATGCAAACATGCAAAGACACACAGCTATCAATTGGCAGGATTCTGTACTTTGATTTTCTAACTTTCAGTCCAACACATTTTCTGCTAAAATGGTGTTTCTTAAAGTATGGACCATCTTTGTCAGAACCATTAAAATGCACATATATGTGTATGTGCTAAAATGTAGATTATTAAGTTCCACCTCAGACCTCCTGAGGTGCTTTGGGGGTGAGATTCTGGAATTTTTAAAAATGTGCAATAACATAGTTTTTTGGGGGTGTACAGTGCTGTGATTTTTAACACACGTATAGATTCATATAAGCACCAATATAATCAGGATACTGAACAGTTCTATTACCCCCAAAATGTTCCTCACGCTACCCTTTTGTGATCACATTGCCACCTGTAACCCCTGCAACCACTGGTCTATTCTCTGTTGCTATAGTTTTGCTTTTTGTCAGGACTGTAAATAGATGGGAGCATTTATCATGCTATGTTTTGAGACTGTGTCCTTTATCTCCTCACAATGCCTTTGAGATTCATACCATTGTTGCACAAATCTGCAGTTCTGCCCTCTCACTGCTGAGCAGTTTTCTCTCTCAGGGTTGTTTTATCCATTCACTCATTAAAGGGCATTTGGGTTGTTTCCAGGTTTGGACATTTATGAATAAGGTCACTGTGTACGTTTGAGTACAGGTTTTTGTGAGAACATAAGTTTTTATTTCCCCACAGTTGGATGACGGGGTTATATGGACAGTGTATGTCTAACTTTATAAGAAACTGCTAAATTGTTTTCCCAAGGGACTGTGCCATTTTGCTCTTAAATCTGATTTTTTAACGAGCTTCCCAGGTCATTCTTAGACACAGAATAGCTTGAAAACTGCCTAATGCCTCCAGTCGTTCATTCAGAGAGCAAACCTATTACCTAATAATGATAAGATATATGGTGAATAATTAATCCAGATTTCTCTCTAGAAGTATATATTATTTATAAAAACTGTCTCAGGTATGTTTTAAATTTTTAGGATTTCCTTAAGCAAACAAATAAAAACTGATTTGAGACCTACACCAATAAAACATGTGAACTCGCACTGATCTTTGGTGTTCAAAATCTCGTACAGACCAAAATGTGTCTCTTAATTCTGTGGGACGCTGTGAATCAATACTGCATACAAACAATGCTATTTGCCCAGTAAAATCATAACAAACATTTCAAACCCTCTACATAGTATTAGAGTACAATTGACCTCAATCAATGTTACATACCAAAATGCAATTGGGTCAGCTAAAATCGTTAAAAGAAAATAACTTAAAACTCCTGGATGTGCTATTTGTGTTACAGTGATTTCCACCTCCATTACTGGAATCAATTTGGTACCATATACCTTTTGCAATCTAATTAGTTAATTGTTAGGGGGCGTGCAGTTGACTGAAATTTTCATATATACCTTAGCAATCAAGAAGTATAACATGAAAAATGGATTTCTGACAGAAACTTATTCTGGAATGTGCCATATGGGGGAACTCTAATGTGGCCAAAACAATTAGTAATAACAACAGACCAGTGTCCTTTCAGGTGTGTGTTTTGCACATCTCACGACTCCTTGCAGGAGCCAAATTACTTTCATCCTTGCTCCTTATCCCTAAATTTGGTACCAACTAACATGATTGAAAATTGCTCAAAGCATCTCTCTAGTTGGGTTTTTAGAGGAATAATTAATGAATATAAAGTGCTTTGGAAATTTAATATGCTATTTAAGTACTAAAGAAAAAAGTTCTTTGTTACTCAAAGAAAAGACCTAATCGTTGCACTAGAGTAAAATTCTGTTTTCCTTTATTGGGTTGTATTTTTGCAAAGGTACGATATGATTGAGTATTGATGGGGTCTTCTATCCTAAAGATTTCAATTTTAGTACACTTTTGCCATGCACTTAAAAAAATTTTTTTAGTTTTTATTTTTAGTTTCTTTTAAACATCTTTATTGGAGTATAATTGCTTTACAATGGTGTGTTAGTTTCTGCTTTATAACAAAGTGAATCAGCTATACATAAACATATATCCCCATATCTCCTCCCTCCTGCATCTCCCTCCCTCCCTCCCTTTCCCACCCCTCTAGGTGGTCACAAAGCACCGAGCTGACCTCCATGTGCTATGCGGCTGCTTCCCACTAGCTATTTTACATTTGGTAGTATTTATAAGTCCATGCCACTCTCTCACTTCCTCCCAGCTTACCCTTCCCCGTCCCCGTGTCTTCAAGTCCATTCTCTACGTCTGCGTCTTTATTCCTGTCCTGACATTAGGAAGTTAAGAGCACTTAAATCATAAAAGATAGCTGAAAAAATAAGAAATGACTATTGCTGATAATCTCATGCCTGAGTACAGATTCTTTGTCTTAACAGATCAATGCCTATGCATTCAAATGATCAACAGAGAGAAAAAGCAATGTGTCTACAGTAAATAGAAAATAGTAAACAACGACAACCTCTGAAGAAATGACCCTGTAAAATTTCAAAGCTCGACTAGGCAAGATGCTCAAAATGGAAAAGAATACCCTGGAAACTTGTTTATGCTTAGCAATGACATTGATTTAATCTAAGATGCCATTGATTGAAAGGCACACTTCTGTTTTGTGTATGACTACTTCTGATTATCATTGTAGGATGTTACTGGTTGTACCAATTTCAGAGATAAAAGGAATGTGCGTTATAGAATGAACATAAAACAGTAGTAATGTGTCAGTTATGGTTCTAATCTACATCTTTTCTACTCCAAAGCCTATGTTCATTTCCTTATAGTATCAGCATGATCATAAACCACGGTTTATTTATGATTCCTGTGATGGTTCAGCCACAGAACAAGCTGAATTCATCCAGTGTAAAAAAAATTTATTATTTATTTGTTATTTTTTTAATTGGATTATAATTGCTTTACAATGTTGTGTTAGTTTCTGCTGTACAATGAAGTGAATCAGCTGTATGTATACATACATCCCCTACCTCTTGGACCTCCCCCCAACCCTGGGTCCCATCCCTCTAAGTCATCACAGAGAAGCAAGCTGAGCTCCCTGTTCTATACAGCAGCTTCCCACTAAAAGAAATTTAATATATTAATACACAGTGAATATTTTACTTAGGAGTGGGAGCTATATAGTTAGAGCTACATTGGTACAACAGATTCCAATCAGACACACTTAAATTTAGATATTTATTCTTCTACTCTAGAACTGTGCTACCTTCCTCCCAAGATGGTAGGGGACATTAAATGAGATTATACCAATAAAAATTTGGCTTGAAACAAATGATCAGCATGGCCCTCATTTAAAGAGAACAGTATTAGAACAATTCTACCTGTCTAGCAAGTTCAGGAAATATATGCGGGGCAGAGTGTTCTTCAAGAATTCAGAAGCAAGAGAAACACAGTTGCCTTTTGTGGGTTAAGCCTCACAATCATCACATAATGGATAAAAATTGTCTCTTCTAGCAGCAGGAATGGACGTAATATAATGGGAACTATTAATGCAGCTCACGGAAGGATGCATCACACATGGGATTAGGCAACCCATGGGGGCTTAGGAAAGGAGTCATAGAGACAAATGCCAGCAGCACCCATCTGGGCACTTTCAGGAAACAGGGAATTTCAGCCAGTAGATTTTTTAAAGTATTAAGGTCCTATAGCCAAGTTCCCAGCTAGGGGATTAACTCTTAGCCCTGTCTTAGTCTTAGACCATAAGACATTCACTCATTCCCTTATGCACTTTGTGGCTGAAAATCAGTTTAACCTGGACAAACGTGGTGTCAATCAATGAGCTCATAGAGATGGTGTGGGCCTATCTTCTTAACTTGGGTCTTCAGTGACCCATTATTTTCTTTTTAATGTTAGTAAATAGACTTTGATGAACTTAGTTAATGTGATTGAGCTATGAATCCCATATCCAATATAAGTCTTGTTTCTGTCTCTAGAAGTCTGTGGACCCAATTCTACCACATTGTAAATTTAACCTATAAAGTCCAATATTTAGAGTTGCCAGATTTAGTAAATAAATATATAGAAAGCCCAGTTAAATTTGAATTTCAGGTAAACCATAATTAACAATAATTTTTTAGTATAAGTATGTCCCATGCAACATAAAAAGTATCCCTTGTTCATCTGAAATCCAAATGTAACCAACAGTTCAGCATTTTAGCTGGCAACTCTAGAAAGACCTCTTTTAACACAGTTCCTAGTTTTAATAATTACGTAAATCTTATCACAGATTCTGGCACATGAACACAGTAACTGGTAGCGTATTCCAGTTTCTTGGAAAAGATGCTACATTGATTGAAAAGTGACGCATTTGTTGATACAGTTAGCTAAAGAGAAAATCCACAAATTTTTGTCCTTTTACTCTTAAAAACAAAAGCCTCAAAAGTTGTTCATCCTCTGGTCAAGTAAGATCATATTGCTTCTGTTTTGTCTAGGAAGTGTCCAAATAAGAGAGGATATTTATGAAATGGCCCCCAATTTTTGCTTCCCCTCTAAGCCTAAATGATTATAAAATGGCCTAAACTCCTGTATTGAGATTCCTTCCCACTGACTGGGATGAACTTATGGTCGACATTAACCTGGGAGAGAACCAGTGTTTAAAAGTGCTGCCTTTCAAAAAAAAAAAAAAAAAAAGTGCTGCCTTTCAGTCCAGCCACACATCTGGTCACCTTCCTTTCCCCCCTTTTTTTTTCTAATTGAAGTATAGTTGATTTACAATGTTGTGTTAGTTTCATGTGTACAGCAAAGTGATTCAGTTATATGTATATATACATTTTTCAGATTCTTTTCCCTCATAGGTTATTACAAAATATTGAGTAGAACTCCCTGTTCTATACAGTAGGTCCTTGTTGTTTATCTATTTTATATACAGTAGTGTGTGTCTGTTAATCCCCAACTCCTAATTTATCCCTCACTCCCTTCCCCGCTTTGGTAACCTTAAGTTTGTTTTCTGTGTCTATGGGTCTGTTTCTGATCATTTCCTATCAGCTCAATAGGAGCAGATGAGGGGGCAAATGACAGGAACAGCTCTAAAACTTTGTAGTCAAGAAAGAGTTGACATTCAGGGTGGCTGAACATCCAAAAAGTGAAGTTTAGGACAAGGAAGCAGCTTTGTCAGGGCAACACAAAGTCCTCAGAGACTTCTAAAAGAAAAAAAGAAAATCTTGATGAGTAATTTAAAAAATCATTTTCCTGCCACATTTGTCTGTAAGACCAAAAACGTTCATAAAAATTAAAAACCGTTAACTGCTGTTTTCAATTACTTGGTGGATTGCTTTCTCCAGATGATTTGTGTCAAGCTGATCAATACATTCTTCCTTTTCTTTGTCTTTCACATTCTTGTGTCTTCTCCTGAAGGAGACCCCTAGGGTCATGACATAGACCACCTGCTTCACTCCCTGCTGGAAAGAACCCACTTAACACAGGCCACATGGAGAAGAAATCTGACCCTCTAGAGAAGTACTCCATGTGATTCCTGACTTGGACATATATGACCACGTAGAAATGACCAGTGAAACTATATGATTAATCCCGTGTTGGGGAAATACTTTTGTACTTTTTCCTTGAGTCTAGATTTTATATCTCTTTATTTCTATCATGAGAAGACAATAGCATCATTAAAAGTAAATGAGCAAAACACATTAAAAGAAATACAAATGTGCTCTATAGTGTCACTCAGCATTCTACATTCATGGATGCATTGATTTTAATAAGACAACAATAATTTGAAATGAATATAATTGTAAGGCAAAGGTTCATGTGTAGGAATCATATGTAAAAGTTCTGGACTTTCTTTTTCAGCCTGTTTTAAAGAAGCATTTAAAATAAGCTCTCCTCCTGTTACTTAATTTCAATGAATAATATAAAATGGAGGTTTAAATTACATGTCTTGTGGAGTTATTTTGTTGGGAAAGCCAAAGTGTGTGCATTCTTTAGGAAATAATTACCCTAACAACAACAAGCATCTACTTGGCTTCTTTTCCAAAGACTCACAGGATACCTTATAATTAAAACACAGCAAGACGACCTACTTTTTTAAGGGTGTTCAGGAAGAGGAATGAACAGATATTTCTTTAGTTTTAAGGGTCCAGACAGAAGAGTACTATGAATAGAATCTGGAAAGAAATTCTGGGGCTTCAAAAGCCTGGAGCTCAGGAGTGGGATAAAGCAAACAGCCTGCTGACTCTGACCTTAATGATCGACCAGAGACATATGGTCGTCACAAAAGATCTAACAAATTTCCTGGGCCTCAGCCATTAACCAACTCATCGGTGAGCAATACACCATTTAAGCCAGTACTGGGTTTCAGTTCTGGAATATGCAGCCTGAGGGCCCAGTCACCTGAGCCCTGCAGCCCACAGAGCTGACTGAGGGCTACCTCATCTTATGCACCAGGACCTAGCAAGTTACCTATCACCAGTGACCAAGGCTGAGGCTGCACTCTGAAGTGGCGTGGGGGGAGGAGAGGTCTCCAAGACCACTCCAGGAGCACTGATGGAGAAGAATTCCTGAGGTCAGCAGTAGAAACACCCAGGGAAACTTGTGGTACCAACAGTTCCAAAGGCTTCATTGGACTTTTCAAGCCAATGCAGCATTAACCAAGTTGCTCAGCCATCAGCTCTGGACTTTAAGGGGCGTTTATCATCTCTGGTTGGCCTTCCTTACTGTTAGGGTCTTCTGACCAGGAAGAACCTAAACACATCCCAGATGTTTGGGCTCAACTCTGGTGTCCTTCTCAGAGGCTCCAGGCCCCCAAAGGGTGTAGTCAACTTCAGATACATGCAAATGGCCAGCCTCTACAATTTCAGTATGGGAAGTATGGTCAATGAAATCAAGTGTCACATCTAAATTTACATTTTAATAATAAGTATAAAAATATATTCCAAAATCAGGGTAGATCAGTGGTTCTCAACCAAGGGTAAGTTTGCCCTCAACCCCACCCCAGGGGATATTTGGCAATGTCTGGGGACATTTTTGATCATCACAACTGGAGGATGTTACTGACATCTAGTGGGTAGACCCAAGAATGCTGCCAAAGTCCTACAGTGCACAGGACCCACCCCCCAAAGAAATATCCAGTCCCAAATGTCAATAGTGCCACGGTTGAGAGACCCTGGATTAGATTATGTTGCATTTAGACACATTACTATCTATAAAATAGATAACTAAGAAGGACCTGTGTATAGCACAGGGAACTCTTCTCAGTACTCTGTAATGGCCTATATGGGAAAAGAATCTTAGAAAGAGTGGATATATGTATATGTGTAACTGATAAACTTTGCTGTACACCTGAAACTAACACAACATTCTAAATCAACTTTATTCCAATAAAAATTTTTAAAAAATTATCTTGGTCTAGTTGGAGATGCATACAGAAAATTTGAGAAAGTTTCAAAATAGTGAAATTGTGCCCTAAGTTATGATATAGTCCTATATCCTGCAGGATTTGAAGATAGAGCCCAATCAGGGCGACATGGAGCAGGTAGGGAAGGGTTCGAGGAGGAAGTATGGCTTCAGGTGGACGTAACAGTTACATAAACAGAGAGGAGCCATTGTTGGAAGGAGAAACGGCACATTAAAACTGGAGAGAAGTGCTCAAAAGTGCAGCATAAGCATCCCATGTCTTCAGCTCCAGATGAATCTACACAGGATTAGATGGCCTCAAGGACTTTCAGTGGAACTGAGAGCCCCCTTCTCCTTTTCTTCCCCTTCCCACATCCTAAGAAGTGCCCCTAAAGATGAGACTTGGAGGAGAGGTGGGTACCAGGTCAGGATTGTGAGATAATTTGCCAATTGCATGGCCGTTGCCTACATAGTGGCTGTTAAAGGGGCTGTGCCAATGGCCATGCAGGCTTTGGTCTACAAGAGACTCAACTGCCAGGGCACTGAGAAGCTTGCTGACTGACGTGCCCTTCAAACTTCTCAGGCTTTTACATTCCCTACGGTAAGGATAAGGGGCTCTGCCTCACTCACACAGGCTGTACTGACAGCATCTGTCATACATTTCTTTGTCCTGTACAGCAGAAGTCATGTGACTCTCAACAATTCTAGCATTTCAACTGACCCGGAGATAGAAGACCTACTCCCTTTATCGTACATGAACACAGTAGGGTACGAACAAGCTCAGGAAAGGTGACTCTGAAATCAAAGGTAATAATGGATGAGGTTAACCTTTTGCAGAAGGAACTCACTCTACTAGATGGTGGCAGTAGTGACCATTTGTAAGACTCCATTTGACAGAATAGAACATATTTTCAAGTAGAGGAGTTTCACTGTAACAAATATGATGAGATTGTTACCTACAACTCTATTGGACTATATGACTAGTATGAAGTATCTGATAAGTAGTACTAGTAGTAACTGATAGTGACCGGGTCATAGGTAATAATCAGAGGATCTGGTTGGAATTTGCTGCCAGGAAGTGAGTGATCTGTATGGAGTCTATGAAAAAGAAAGCCAAAGAACAAGAATTTGATAATTCTGACTCACCACTCACCATAATTCTGAATGCTTTCATACCATAAACCCATTTACCCATTCTTGAGTTAAATAAAAACATCCCTCCTATGTAAGGTGGGTTATTTCTCTGGCACTTTGTGACCATCCTTTCCCACTTTCTTTTGATGCTATTTTATTTAGTGATCCTCTGATCTTGAATTTGTTTCCTTCACCAGCCTTGCCTATTACTAGGAAATGCCCTGCATGGTAAGTGAGCTTCGGTTCTCAAGCTAAGGACCTCTACCAAAACATTCCACTTGTAAAATACTTGAAGTTCCACGTAAGTTCATTGTATCTGGATCCAGTCCTGGTGAGGTCAAGAAAATAGTGATTTTTATCACTGAACTATATGGAAAAGGAAAAGAAAAATTAGAAATGTCAGCCGGTTTGTCAAAGTTCAGTCAGTGGGTATGTGCCAGAGCTGAGACTTGAAAGCAAGCCAGTCAGTTCTTTCCATGATACTCGCATTGTGGGAGAGTCAATAATACGAAGATCAGGAGGTAAGAGGATGAGCTCTATGGACCAAAAAATGTAAATATTTCCTGTGACAGTTCTCTCCATCTATATTCCTCCCAGTTCTGCTGCTTCCCTCTCTCTGTGACTTTGTGACTTTGGTTTCCATTCAGGAGCCCCTTGGATGACCCACATTCTTCTCTTCTCTCTGGAGGCATTGGGATGACATCAGAGATGAAGGAGAGGGACTTCCCTCATGGCACAGTGGTTAAGAATCTGCCTGCCAATGCAGGGGACATGGGTTCGATCCCTGGTACGGGAAGATCCCAATGCCGTGGAGTAACTCAGCCCATGAGCCACACACTGCTGAGCCCACGTGCCACAACTACTGAAGCCTGCTCACCTAGAACCCGTGCTCTGCAACAAGAGAAGCCACCGTAATGAGAAGCCCACGCACTGCAACGAAGAGTAGCCCCCACTCGCTGCAACTAGAGAAAGCCCACACGCAGCAACAGACACCCAACACAGCCAAAAATAAGTTAATTAATTAATTAATTTTAAAAAAGAGAGATGAGGGAGAGACTCTGGCAGCCCCAGAGACAAGCGCAGAACAGGAGACTCCATCATGCACGTAGCCTGTGAGAGGAAGTGACAGCTACAGAGGCGAATGCCAGAATGCCCTCAGGAGGCGGACACATTGACCCCTAAACTTGCCACACCCTTCTTGGTGTTTAGATGATTGGACAAACTGTTGTATCTGCTGCTGCAATAGCGTCTGTAATCCTAGAAAGAGAGTGCGAAATGACTGGCTAAAAAAATCAGGTCCTTTAAAGACCCTGAGCTAACAAGTAGATGTGTTATCATGTGAACTATAGATGTGAATTAGATTTTGCCAATCATTTTGAGATTTTACCAATTATTTAATCAACCAGGTGTGCCAAGAATATTTTCTGCCTTTTTTTGTTTGTTTCTTAATAGTTTACTGATCCAATTTCTTTAACAGGGAGGCATACATGAGGCTCTTCTTGGGGCATAGCTTTCTTTCCTGTTTTTAATACCCCATATTTATTTATTATTAAAAGGACTATATTAAGAAATTCTTAAACAAGAAATGTTTAAAGACATTTTGATATGAGAAGAATTGTGGACAAATTTGATCATACTTGACCATACCTATGATCAAAACAATTCAATAAAATATTAAAAGGGAATTTAACATTATTGTTTATATTTATTTTTAAAAGGTAGACTAGAAGTTTGAGAAGTTGAATTATTAAAATACTGCAGAGTCTGTGGTACAGAGATAAAACCTCAGGAAAGGGAATTCCATCCTGTAACAAGCTAATTATTTTTTCTTGCTTTAAACTGCCAGTTATAAGGAAATGCTGGCCTTAAATGACACATTAGACCAGATGAACTTAATAGATATATATAGAATATTCTATCCAAGAGCAGCAGACTACACATTCTTGTCAAGTGCACATAGAATATTCTCTAGGTTTGATCACACCCTAGGCCATAAAACAAGTCTTAATACATTTAAAAAGACTGAAATCATATCAAGCATCTTTTCTGACCACGACACTATGAGACTAAAAGTCAAGTATAAGAAAAAACTGGAAAAAACAGAAACACATGGAGGCTAAATAATATGCTACTAAACAACCAATGGGTCACTGAGGAAATCAAAGAGGAAATTAAAAAAGAAGTACCTGGAGACAAATGAAAACACACAACAAGCCAAAAATCTATGGTATACAGCAAAAGCAGTTCTAAGAGAGATACTTTAGATAACCAGAAAAATTTAAATACATAATCTAATCTTACATCTAAAGGAACAAGAAAAAGAAGAACAAACAAAACCCAAAGTTAGTAGAAGGAAAGAAACTATAAAAATCAGAGCAGAAATAAATGAAATGGAGACTAAAAAAAAAAGAAAAGAAAAGAAAACATCAATGAAAGTAAAAGCTGGTTCTTTGAAAAGATAAACAAAACTGTTTAACCAGACTCATCAAGAAAAAAGAGAGAAAGCACAAATCAATAAAATCAGAAAGGAAAGAGGAGAAGTTACAACTGACACCACAGAAATACAAAGGAATATACAAGATTACTAAGAACAATGATAGGTCAATAAAATGGAAAACCTAGAAGAAAAGGATAAATTCCTAGAAATGTACAATCTCCCAAGAGGTTTTGTCTTTCTATTTCAAGAGGAAATAGAAAATACAAAGGGGCAATTATCAGTAATGAAACTGAATCAGCAATAAAGAAAAAAAAAAACCAACAAACCAAAGTGTAGGACCATAATAAGCTCTACCAAACATTTAAAAGAAGCATTAACACCTATCCTTCTAAAATGATTCCAAAATTATTTCAGAGGAAGGAATGCTACCAAACTCATTCTATGAGGCCAGCTTCACCCTGATACCAAAACCAGACAAAGACACCACAAAAAGAAAATTATAGGCTAATATCCCTGATGAGCATAGATGGAAAAATCCTCAACAAAACATTAGCAAATTGAGTTCAACAACACATTAAAATGATGGTTCAGTATCTGCAAATCAATCAGTGTGATACATCACATTAACAAATTTAAGAATAAAGATGATATGGTCCTCTAAATAAGATGTGGAAAAATCTTGTGACAAAATTCAACATCTATCTATCTATCTATCTATCTATCTATCTATCTATCTATCTATGTAATGGAGTATTGCTCAGCCATAAAAAGTGAAATCATGCCATTTGCTGCCACATGGATGGACCTAGAGGATATTATGCTAAGTGCAATAAGTCAAGCAGAGGAAGACAAATACCATATGATTTCGCTTATATGTGCAATCTAAAAAACGAACAAACATAAAACAGAAACAGACTCATAGATACAGAGAACAAACAGGTGGTTGCCAGAGAGGAGGGGCTTGGCGTGATAACTGAAATAGGTGAGAAAGATTAAGAGGCACAAACTTCCAGTTATGAAATAAATAAGTCACGGGTATGTGATGTACAGGGAACATAATCAATAATTGTATGGTGGCAGATAGTAACTAGACTTACATGGTGGTCATTTTGTAATGTAAGAAAACATCAACTCACTATGTTGCACACCTGAAACGAATATAATATTGTAAGTCAATAAAAATGAACAAACAAACTGTCAGTTATCAGTTTCCAAAATTCCAAATTTACTTAATATCTAAAGGAAGGGCATATTTGTTTATACTTACGTATCTGCAGATGCAAAGTTTTGTCACCTGGTTTCAGCTCGAACTGATTCCTTTGAGCTTAGTCATTTTTATTGTCACAGGAGCAACTGTGTGAAGTACCAAAACTCTCATTACAGTTTTTCATGAAGTACCACGTGCCCGTGGAGCTGCCCGGGCTCCCTGAGTATGTACTGTGTGTTCGGGCAATCTTGATTCATTTTTATTCCTTATGAAATCTCTGTACCAGAAGATTTGGGAGTGAAAAGATTTACACCAATAACACACGAACACACAAACTTGCTGCTGCCTGTTGTTTTTATTTCCCTGGTGGAAGGAAGAAAAATGTTCTAAAATTCTGTGCTGTAAAGCCCCTAAAGAACTTCTCCCTGTATGAAGACCAAAACTCAAAAGCTTCAAACTGAAAATTAAAACTTTAAAATACCCCTGGTTAGTGTTTATCATTTAAATTTAGCTGCAGTACATGGACAGGTTTTTAATTAGGAAAGCGTGAAAACAAATGGAATCCTAAGCAAATTTCTTATTTGGGAATATTCTTGTGACTCTGGGGCTGAAAATTTGCAAGAGCATTCCTTGGTTTTGTAAAACTTTTTCTAATAGGGAAGAATTGGGGAGCAATAGATTTCTAGTTTTTTCATAATGGGTGTGTGTTTTTAATATCACAGGGTAGGTTTCCCACTTGCTGGTTGGAAAGATTCTTCTTGCTGTGATTCTGTTTCCCGAGACCCTTTTGCTTCTGTTAAAGTTTCATGCTAGGTAAATACTGAAACCCCCCTTTTATTCAAGTGAGGTCAGTAGCAGACAAGTGAAACCATATTGCCACAGTATAAAAAATTTAGAGGAGTGGATGTGAACATATTCAGTAACTTATACTTTTTGAAAATGACTTGTTTGGATGTTTCAGATGCAACAGGGGATACTTTGTTAATATCTCCAAGGAAAAGAAAACCTAAGGAGATATTTTTCCTATTCCCTTGGATAGAACCTCAAAATCTTAGAAATGGTAAGAGAAGTTCCTAGTAATCTGTTTTTCAATACTGAGAAGTTTCTTTCTCGGTCACACTTGGGAGCATTCAAATGAGTTCAACAGAATTGAAAGCACGTAATAAAGATAGCGGAGGACACAAAAGTTGAGGAAGACGGTGTTTTATCTGCTCCTTGAGCACATCTCACAGTACACCGACAGCAGGCTTCTCCAAGAAGACTTACATTTATCCTAACTGATGCTTTCTTCTCTCTGCCAAACCTGGAATTCCAGGGCAGGCCCTTGTATACCTCTGTTACCAACAGGCAGCACAGTGCCAGGAACACAGCAGACCGTGGCAAGTGTTTATAGATAAAATGATTGATCTTATTTTGCAATAGGAAAAGAAATAGTATCTAGTGCTAATACGTTTCTGTGTGGTTCCTTCCGTTGACCCCATCTTGCTGGGCCGGCTGGATTACAATAACAGAGAAAATGGCTCCCGGCCTCCATTCTCATCATTCCGAGATCTACCATGTTTACTAAAAGCAATGATCGATAGGTCTCTTTTACTCTGCTTTCATGACTCTGAATGTCATCCTCATTGGCCCAGAGCCATGTTTTGGGGAAAGAAAATGGGGTAGAGACACTAAAACAAGATGAATCTAAAGAGGAAGGTATAGGTAATATGCAATGTTGGACAGAGTGGGGGAATAACTTTTCAAGCCATGCTATTTTTCTGGAAAAGGATTTCCCAAATTCTTTTCACTCCAATTTAGCATATTAAGGATTTAAGCTGGCTTTGGAGTCAGACAGAAGAGGAATTTCACATGGGGAAAGTAAAAGGAGACTCTCAGGCTCTTCCCAGGGATCGTGGCACACAGAGGAGAGAGCTGACCAGTTGTATGTGTCCGAGGTTTTTTCCCTATGGGTTCATCTCACTAAAAGTTGATCAGTGAGGGTCTCAAGCTAGGTGGTGGGGTGGGGAGAGGCTCTCGCCTGTGCTCTTAGTTTTGGACTCTGGAAGGAAATTCTTTCTTTAGCTTCCCTTAAACAACCTAGGGCTTGGTAGTGTCAACTTGAAGGCTCAGTTAGCAATTAAAGGCATGAGTCATTTTAACTTCTCCAAGCTGCCCAGAATTACCATGGAACACGGATGCTAAGTTGAGCTGTGGAGGGTCAGCCATCAGGTCCTTTGTGGCAACAGAGGCTGAAGGTAACTGAACAGGCCAGGACACTGAATGGAGGACGTGTGTGCAGAGTCAAGGGACCCAGCCAGCCAGGCAGCTGCACCCAGCTCCGACCAAGCCGAGGCCAGTTGTACATCCCACCAGTCGTAAATTCCACCAGCCATGGACCAGCACAAGCAACACGCAGCTGAATAAGACACATGATTTCCTGAGACGGCATGGCTAAAACTGACAACCAGTAGGTGAGCACTTCTGAAGAATATCTAATCTTACATGCATGAACTGTTACCTTTTGTCTGCACATCTAAATTGTAACTACATTCTGCAAGACCAGTCCTGAGGGCAGGGGTGATTCGCCAGAATCTGGTGCAGAATGGTCTGTTTCAACTTGTCAATGATCAGGCAGTACTAATACTAGGCGAGGTCTCTCTTCATAGCCATTTGGAGAAGTGCACTGGGAATTCTTTAACCAAAAAATGTTCCTGATAGGAGAGCCTCTCCCTGCTGAAACCTTCGGATTTGTCATTCCAGGGTCACAGTATAAACACACGTGAGGACATTTATTCTGAGGGTCAGGAGAGGGAGGTAATGACTGCTAGAATATCTACAATAATAATGGCTTTTACTCGATAACATAGGTTTCTAGTTAGAAATGCTTGTTCTATTGTTCCCTAGACAGTAACAGAAGTAACAATTTATTGTATATTAAATTGAATTGACACATATAATGTTTTTTAATTTTCACAGTCACTCTGAGGATAGAAATTATTATCCCATACTTACAGGAAACTGACTCTCCAAGAGTACGTGTAAATTGCCAAATATTATAGCTAATAAGGGGAAGGGACCTGTATTTATTGGATGAGTGGTTATCGTGAGTCAAGAGCTTTTCATAAGTTACTTGAAATAATCTTCAATACATTACTATCAATGTCTTGTTAATGTGTTTGTTACTGATGAGAAAGGTAAGTCATTTGCTCAGAGCTGCACAGCGAGATTAGAACTCAGTTCTGATCTGACTTGCTGTTCTTTACATCTTCAGTCTTTCCTCATAATTGTGTCTGTTTGAAGTTCAATTTGAACCACTACAAAATTCATAATATATTATAGAGCCTCATGTATTATTTATAACCTCATATATTATTTGAAGGATGAAAGGGCAAATCAAAACATAACAGACTGAAATACAGTCTAAATTTTCTATGTCCTTATTGCCCTATGCTTAATTCTCTTATCTTGTAGCAATTAAATAAGATAATATATTAAAAGGCCATATTAAAAGGCAAGACATAGGCCTGGCACATAGTAGACTTTGAAGCCATTTTACTTATTTCTTTCCCTATAAGCTCAGAATACATATATGTATATATATTAATATATACACATATACATGTCCCTCTTATATAATATATATAACTTTATATAATATATATAATTTCATTGGTACTATAAAACTATAAAAGCTAAAGATAAAACATTTGAGCAATTTTGCCCTGGGTTTTTTAGTAGCTGGAAAAGAATTAAAAAATAAATTCTTACAAAGAATACCTAATTGAACACTTAAATGAGGAGACACACTACAGTTTGATCAAGACTGAAAATCTTAAATTAATATTATTAAAATTATAAAACTTTATTTTGCTAATAAAATTTTATTTTAGGCCGTATATTGTTTCTATCCTTGGTGTTCAAAGAAATGACATTGGGTGTAGTCAGGGTAAAGAGCTTAAATGTATTCTGAAAGTTAAAATGTTTGAAAATGATATACTAAATTATAGGTCTAAGTAAACTATAGTTAGGGAAAATGCACCTTGGTAAATGCATGAGGCAGAGATGCTTTGGGATGCTGGGCACTGGATGGTCTGTGCTGCCTCCCTGCTCCCTGGGACCTCAGCCAGCCCATCTGGTCATCAGACAGGGGGGCCTGAAGACAGTGGGGGATCTCACAGACCATATGGGCAGCGGTACCTAGGAACCACTGGAGCCTGCCTAAGGACGTGGCTAGGACCTAAATTTGGGTTTAACTTGTTTTTATTGAGCAGAACACAAACCTACTGTTATTTTTGCACATTTCTTGCTTTGTATTTTATTAACTTTGAAATGGGATTGCAGAAATATACCTGTTTTACTAGAGACATGTTTCCAGTGACATGTTTAACCAATATCATGCCTCTCCTCCTGTGGAAAATTTTAAAGAGCTGGGAGAATAAAATGTTGCACTCCTCCTTGCACTGAGAGGTACTGAGACTGGAACCGCCAGTGGGTTGGCATCGATATTGCACCTGTGAGTGAGTGACTGGGTGACCTCTCTGAGCCAAGATTGTCCTTTAATCACAGGAATGTGTAGCCTCAGAGGCAGTGGTGCAAGCCCACGGGGGGCGGGGGTGGTTAAACCCAGGAAGGGTGAGAAGAGTCCAAATAGGTGAAAATAAAGGTCTGGGAAGACAATCATCCAAGTCATGGGATGATGGGGTCCTCCCTAAACCTTCACCTTGTGGTCTGTTCCTACAAGAGCATCCTCTTCTCTGAGAGGGTACCTCATTTAAATAGTTCACCAGGGAATAGGCATGGGACATAGAAAAGAGTAGGGAGAATTCAGATGAAATGATATTATTCCGAACGGGGTTTCCTATTTGAAGTCACTAAATATTTAGTTGCTCCATCTCCAATTTCACAATGATCACCAGACCTAGTAAATAAAAGTCAGTGATTATTAAGGAGCTCATTCTTAAATCAAGATTAGTGCAAACTTCATTACAAAATGAAGGAAAATTCTTTCACACAAAAGAAAGCAGGGAAATGCGTTTCAGATGGCTGATGCATTTCTTTCGCAGAAATTCTGCACCTGCAAACAGTTGGCATGTTTTCCCCTGCAGACTATTTTCCTACCTCTGTATCTTTGTGAACAATTTACATGGGATTAAGAAGCATTAACTCCGATCCCCCTTCTTAGCTTTCACATATCAAAGACTTCATCTGATGTTTAGAAGCAAATTAAATGTCCAATTAAGCTTTACATAAATGCCAGCTTCTATTTAATTTATTCTTACAGGTTAGAAATCAGAGGAGTGTGTGGCTCTCTCTTACTTCATATGGTGTTGCTTTAAATTCCAGTTTGTTCTGGTTTCTGATTTAAAAACTGGTAAATTTGCCAGGGAGATGCCACATTTAATTCAGCAATGTGTTGTCAGATTGTTCGGAAGCAAATTTTTTTTGAACCCAAATGAAATCATTTGTGTAATATTAACTTTTATGTTCAAAATTATTCTTGGATTATTCTCAATATTACATTTAATGGAAGATTACAAAAAGGGAAAACTCATGCTTAGGTGTATGGAGGGTTCTGAGCAGCTTAAGAACCAAATTCTCTGCATTAATTTATTTATCAGCAGCCCATTCGATTACCACTAAGTAATAAGATGTACTCTATGTTTGTGGACACTGATATAGAGAGTGATACTGGGACATAGTGGCTTATCTGTATAGCAGTGTTGTCACAAGGATGAGAAGTGTATTTCTGTTACTGGTTCTAGATTCTGGGCACTACTTCATATGGAACAGAAACTCCCATTTAGTTTAGGTGAGCAACTGTAGAAGAAGACAACACAACACTTTCATCCAACATAGAGATAATCACAAAAAGAACAGTAAGGAAGTGAAACCATGAAATTTTGGTCTCCAAGTTAGATCTAAAAATGAAATAAGACTCCAGATGATAAGAATTTCCAAACTAAGAGTCCTGTGGGCAGTTTTCCTGAAAAGTGTATGGCAGAGTCCCAGTAGGAATACACGTACCTATCCATTCAACAAATATTTATTGTGTGCATCAACCAGAGCTCAGTCAGGAGACAGAAGTTACATCAGTTATGGGAACAGAAGGAATGTAGTGTAAAGAATCATTAGCTAGATGATTAAATGATAATATTTTACTGGAGAAGGTCAAAGCAAAATTTTGAGTGCCATGATAAGAGCAGCTGTAGAAAGCAACTACCATCCTTAGGGTTGAAGGAACAAGGAAAAAGATTAAAATAACTAAAACTTAGAAACTTCGAGAAGTTCCACAAAGCTGAAACTCGTACCTCTAAGGAGGATTTGTTGTGGTCCTGATGGGGGCATCTCTGAGCTCAGAGAGTAACCCTGTGAGACTGAGACCCAAACCTTTGAAGAAGGACCACCAGGCAGCTGTGCTAGCGTCTTGATCAGAAACAACGTTGTTTGGAATGTCCTAATGGTAAGTAAGGCATCCTAGAACTCTGCAGACTGTAGTGTGGGTGTATGTGTGATGGGCAAGGAAGGCAGAACCATATATCCAGAACAGGTATGTATTTTGGTGAGGACTATGTCCCCCTCCATGATGGAAGAGGTCCAATATAACCTACCTGCCATCGAGGGGCTGCCTCGTACCCCAGGCACTGCGCCGTATTAGGGTCTCGGTGTTCATTCCTGCTGTTGGTCGGTACGGTGCTCTCCCCCAGTGGGAGCCGTTATCAGGCTTAGTGAGGGTCACTTTTTACATGGCCCACTGGAAAAGGACTGAGTGTTTGGGGAAAGAGAATGATGGACACAAAGCATGCATTTGTCTGTCTTATCGTGGAAAGCTTTCTCTGTAGTAGATGCCCGTTGGTGAAGATTCATAGGGAACAGAACAGTCCTTACCTCCTGTGCCTGTTCTGAGATATCCTTCTTTTGCCTCTTCCTTGGATTTTCTCATTACCACATTTCAATGCTGTTCTTTCCAAATTCCTGACCATCCAGCCAACTCATTAGTTACCGCCTATAAATCCATGCAGATATGTACTTATGACCATCTATTTCCTGACAGAGTGGAAAACCAAATACACCACTCAAAGCTCCTCGCCCTGAAAGATTTCCCTTCAGTCTTCTCCCTCAGGCCATCTATCAGTGGGGTTTTAACAGTACAGATATCCATTCTTATTTAGTGTCAGCATTTCAAGCACAAGGATCTGGAAACCAGAGCCATTATTTTTCCTCCTCCATTAAGTGGTCATAAGAAACTCCCCCAAAGGGACATAAGTGTCAGTTGAGGGAGGGATTCATTGAAGCAGGATTTGGTGCCAAAGAGTCAAAGACTTGTGCTCATACAACCTACTTGGTCTTCTGGACCTGCTCAAGCCTACGCAAGAGGCCACAGCTGGTCTTTTACATCAGAAGGAATATCTCAACATGCTCACTGAGGTGATTCATGCCTACGTTTGTGTGTAGTTTATCTCCAACACTTCACATATCACACTAAGGCATTTGTTGATATATTGTAGCTGTATATGGCCATCAGTAGGCTTGGCAGGTCAGATAACGTTCAGCGTAGAATAGTCAACTGATGTCACATGATTAGGTACTCCGTCTCTACCAGAACGAAATAATAAGGCAGAAGCTGTTTCTCAAAAAGAATGGTTATATGCAGAAAACAGCCAAGATTTGATCAACACCCCTAGAGGTCTGATTCTTTCATAGCTGCTTGTGAGAGGGTCCATACAGCACCCTATTTGCCATGCATTTTGAATATCTTTGGATTTGCTGTGTCATTGGGCCCAGGTGCATGCACTGCCCTTTAGACTTACTACAAAGTTTCTCTCGCTCTGCTTTTCACTCCAAACTGGAAGACTTATGAGTTACTTGATAAATGTGTCAAGTTGGCACATTTGAACATGGAATATGTTGCCTCCTCAATTCAAAAAAAGTGCATTAATCATCGTTCTTCCTTTCTGTGGTGGGTAGTGCAAGATGGTACAGCTTGTCTTTTATGTTAGAAGAAATATCTCAACATGCTCTTGACCACTACACTGAGGTGGCTCGTGCCTACATTTGTGTGTGGTTTATCTCTGACACTTCAAATATGTCATACTAAGGCATTTAAAATACTTATTACATCAGCTAATAGGGTCCAGTTAGCATATTTTAATTACGGAGGGAGCTGGTGAAATATTGGGTACGATGTCAGGAGAGTCAGCATCTTTTGTATATTACATTACAGTATGTGAATGGACTCATTCCTGGTGCCAGAATGTGAAGGGAAAAGCAAACTGCTTCTAGTCTTCCTTGAATATATGTATGGAGGAAAAAACATTTTTCATCATATCTACATAATAGATGTCAGAGTCTGCACTGATTTGCTTTGGAACATATACATCTGGGATACCAGATGCAGTTGGAGTCGCAGTTGATTAATTTTATGGTAATTCACAGTCACTCTACAAAACCCACCCACCTTCTGCATGGGCAAAATAGGAGGGTTAAAGGGGAATGGGATGCTTATCACTACACTAGCAGTTTCAAGTCTTTAATGGTGGCACTAATTTGCATGTTTTCCAGGGATATGAATATTTTTGGTTTATTACACTGGTAAAGAGGGGGCATTTCTAGGAAGTTCCAGTTTGGCCTTTCTGCCATAATGATCTTTATTCTTGTAACGGAAACAATAGTGAATATGAGAAATTCACTCTAGCAGATGCTGTGTTGACTGTCCAGATGTTTTTCAAGACTGAGGAACTAATTTCCCCAGCTGCTGGAAATGTTAGCTGCAGACAGCTCACAGCTGTGTCCTTTTCCAGAAATTTCCATGAGTGGAAGCAGCTTTATGTAAAGTTGCATCTACTCCTCACAAGCATCCCACATTCAATGACTAGTAGACATGGGGTACTAGTGCAAAGGGGTGCAAAGGCCCGACTCCCTTGTGCTAATTTGGGACATCTGTGAATAGTCATCCCATCTTGGAGCTTCATGTGGGATCAGCCGCAAGGCACTGTCACTGCAGTGAAGCCCAGGTTCTCTTCCTGCCCAATTCTGCTTCCCTTGCTCACTCCAAGTAGTACTCCAAGAGTACTCACAGCAAGCTCTTCCTCAGTATCTCAAAGTTTCAGAGCCAGTATCCTGGGGACTTGAGAAATGTCAGTTGGAATCCTAGGAAGCATATTTTGGAGTTGGCAATCAAGAGTCTGACTGGCCAGGAAGACCTTACCACTCGTGATGACGATGGATAGCCCCACACATGCAGTTCAAAATTCCTCCAGTTGCGACCTGGGGCGAGATACCAGTGTAGGGGAATGCATTGGCAGGTGCGATCTCTCATTTGAGAGGTAAAGGAGAGATAGCAATTATAAGGACTAGAGAGTTAACTATCTATCGTTCGTGGTCAATAAATGTATTGGAGAAAGACAATGGAAAGGATCAGTACAATTAACCATCAATTTAATGCAGGATGTGAAAGCCGAAGGGCCCCTTTGGCAGCCTACACAGAGATTTTCATCAATTTTGGTCTGGAAGTGGAAAAAAGCTGAGAGACATCAAATCCGAAACTTAATTATAAGGATAGTAACAATCACAAAGGTGTTGACTTGCCAACTTCAACGAATCTATTATGAAAACCCTGGTTGAAGTGAGGTGAGAATTCGAGCCATGGAAAGGGATATTTAGCTAGAAGCACTTGAAAATATTAAATCCCTGAACCCATTGGGGTGTTCCTATGCTCTTTGCTGAGGTGGCCCACTCCTCCCCAACTTCTTGAAGACGATGCAAAGGTCTCTGTCTTGCAGGGCATCCATGTTCTCTCAGGATGTAACCCCACCTCCCCTTAGAACAATAACTAAATCACAGCATATAGCTAGCTGGGAAAGTGCTAAGAGGAAAAAAAAAAATATATATATATATAAGTATCCTGAAGGAACTGTGGGACTCGGCCAACACATAGTAAAGAAGCTGGAGAGTATATAGGTGCCTGGATTCTGAGCATCGTAGATTAGAAGAGACAGAACAGAAAGCTGAATGAGGGAGAGTTTACCGATATGGAGGCCATCGCCCATTACACAGGATTTAACACTCTAGGAAGGAAGAACCTTGGGAGTTGGTACTAACGTATTGCTGGGGTGGAAATCCTCAGAGCCTGGGGAAAGCAAGGATCTATGATAACAGAATTAGAAGTACCAGAATTGTCATGGCAGGAATGGGAATCCAAAGGCTCATTGAAGTGGGCATGCTCAGGGGCTAAACACCTGCAAGCTGGCAGTATAATGCAGGAAGCTCAGACGACCTGCTCACCGAAGTGATAAGGGACGCATTGGTGAGGGACATTGGCGTCACTGAGAACTCAAGGGAGCCTGCTTCCTGTGGCCAGGTCCGACCATAGGATCGACAGAACTGTGACCCTGGGGAGGAAAAGGGGAGGATAGAGTCCTGAATACTAGAGTCCAGGTGATGGTCCTTACCTTTCAAAAGTAAGGTAAGCACAACTGCACAATCATTGTAACAAACAGCGAGCACAGGAAGCCATCCAAGAGAGCCTGGTTTACACAAAGCTATGGGGATGTTCAAGAAAATACAATAATCCCAGAAGTAAAATAGACGGGAACCCAGCAAGGATTTTGTTTAATCTACACAAATAAAAGGAGGAAAGGATGGATGTTTAAGGGGCCAAGCCAGCCACCCCAATAAAACATTACAATCTCATGGCCAGTTTCTGGACTTGATCCAGTTTTCAGATGTAGACGCCACACCTGAAGGAGAGGCTGGGTTTCTAGAAGGAAAGTCCCTGCAACACCACGGCCATTGCATACAATAATTATTCCTGCTTCCCTTTTTCCCAGAAGACCTGCAGCCCTGTACTGAAGTTACCACACATTAATGAAAAGATACTGTTAGACATTTGGAGGACTATTGAATACTGGATTTGGTTTGACAAATCAAATTTTCAGAGACCTACCCAAATTTTGTCATCCTGTTTCTCCTGTTAGAGTAGGAGGTGCATGAGCAACAGGTAATGAAAGGAACATTGGCTCAGGTTCAGCTCACCGTGGGCTCCATGTGTCCACTCACCCACCCAACGATCATTTCCTTGGTTCCCCAATGTATAATTAGAATGGACATATTTTGTATTTGCTAGAAACCCACATTGATTTCTTGACCTGTGGAGTAAGAGCTATCATCGGAGCCAAGTATAAACTTCTGATCACACCATCACCCCTCCCCATCCCCAAGTTAAGACAATGTATCAAACACAATATTGCATCCTAAAACAAATGGCAGGGATTTGTGGCACTCATAAGGACCTTAAAATGCACGGGGTAGGGAGTTGCCATCATATCCTCATTTAATTCATCATCTGGTCCCTGTATAAATCACACAAATCCTGGAGAGCAACAGTGAACTACCGCAAACTTAACCAAGTAAACAGTAGACCCATTTATAATTGCTCTGCCAGTTATGACGTCTTTGCTAGAACAGGTTAACACAGCTTCAGCTTTAGCTATCTATTTATTTATTTAGCTTTTTAACTTATTTATGTATTTTTATTGATGTATGTTTGATTTAAAATGTCCCTTTCTGCTGTAAAGCAAAATAATTCAGTTACACACACACACACACACACACACACACACACACACACACATATATATATATATACATTCTTTTTTTATATTCTTTTCCATTATGGTTTAACATAGGTTATTGGATATAGTCCTCTGTGCTATACGGTAGGACCTTGTTGTTTGTCTATTCTATATATAATAGTTTACATCTGCAGCTTCAGTTTTAAATATGGCAGTTGAATTAGGACAGTGGCTCTCAGCTGGGGGTGGGTGACATTTTTATTGTCATGATTAGGGTGGAGCTATAGGCATCTAGTAGGGAGAAGCTAGAGATACTGGTAACATCTAAAATGTACAGGACAGACATCCACAACAAAGATGGAATGTCTTGTCCAAAATGTAAGTAGTGCCAGTACTGACTTAGTGAGTGCATTGTTCCCCATCTCTATCCAGAGGGAAGGCCAGGGGCAGTTCACATTCACAAGGAATGGAAAAGAATATGCACCTACACCTACAGTCTTGCCCTTGTTACTTCTCCCATCCTCTGTCAGGATATAGTTCAAGGGCACCTGGACCATCCGGACAACCCATTGAATGTCTGCCAGTCAACTACATTGATGACTTCATGTCAATGAGAACAGAAGAACCAGAACTGGCAAGTATGTTGAAGGCTTTGGTAAGACTATGTGCTCCAGAGGGTTGGAGATAAAGTCTTCAGAGTGTCAGAAGCCCATGAAATCAGTGAAATGTATGATTTTCAGTTGTCTGGGGCACGCAGAAATATTCCCCTACAAATTAAAGAACATATTGTTGAATTTCTCACTTCCCATACCTAAGACCATCGCGTAACAGGCAGTAGGTTTCCTTGGGCTCTCAAATTGTGGAGGGAGCATATTTCTCACTTAGGAATAGTGCTCAGGCCCATTTAGTGAGTGACATGGAAGGCTTACAGCTTTTAGTGGGTCCAGAGGAGGAAAGAGATCCAGGAGTTACTGGCTGTACTCAAAGTGTCACTGTCACTTGGGCCGTGGGACACAGCAGACCCCATGCTGTTAGAGGTAACTTGGTGGGAAGGGTGCCATGTGGAGTTCGTAGCAATCTCCAGATAGTAGGATCATAACATAGACCCCTAGGGTTGTAGAACAAGGCCATGCCAGCTCCAGCAGAAAATATCAAGCCATTCAAAAATCCGCTCCTAGAATGCTGTTGCATCCTGACAGAGACAGAGTGCCAGACCCCGGGACCAGTGACCAGTGACCATGTGACCATAGCTACACATTACCAGTTGGGCTCTGTAAGGTTATGTGTGCCTAGGAGCAATCATAATACAGTAATACATAATACAATCACAGTACTTCTGTCATAATACAGAAGTACTGTATCTGTTATTGGGCATAAATAAGGTAAGAGGGTACAGAGTGTGAAGATCTTTGTATCACATATTAATAAACTTCAAAGACACTTAATCTCTAAAAAGACAGAATGACTCAGTTTGTTGTCATTACACAACCCCTGTCACCCTAGTGTTAGCACCACAGGAGCATGAAGAGAGTACCCTGGTATGGGTTACAGGCTACTCAGCCTTGTGGACTCTCACACTGAAGCTGACACAGAAGTTGCTGATGCTAAGCCAACAGCACTGACCATCGCTGGGCGCCTGAGGTGAGCAACATTCCTTGAGGACACCAACTAGTCACCTGGTGGAAGTTGATGTCATTGAACCCTTTTACCCTTCTACAGATGGCAATTCATCTTGACAAAAATTGACGGGTATATCAGGTATCTGTCTGCCTTTCATGCCTTCAAGGCGCAGATAGCACCAAGATTACAGTGTTTAGTCTAACAATGTGGGAAACTGCTTAACGTTGCATGAGACCACAGGACCCACTTGATAACAAAGAGGTTGACCATGGGCAAATGACCATGGGGTCCACTGGCTTCATCATATGGTGCCCCAGGCAGAAGCTGTTAACCTGATAGAGTGATGGCTTTGGAAAGTGTGGCCAAGTTCCAGCTTGGTGACTATAACCTGTAAAAATGGGGCTCCATCCTCCAAGAGGGAGTGCACACTCTAAATCATTGTGCATCTAATGGTGCTGTGTCCCCGTGTGTAGAATACCTGGGTCTGAGACCCAAGGGGTGGAATGGGGCTCCACTTGCCATTACTCTTTAATCAAGTTGGAGATTCCATGCCTCCTAACCCTGAAATCCTGGGTACCAAATGCCTAGAGGTTCCAGTGATCAGAGGAGTAATACTTCTACCATAGGACACAGCAAGAGTCATTTTAAACTTGAAGCCAATACAGGTGCCCAATTGCTTCAGGTTCCTTCGGTCAATAAGCTAGCAGTCAAGGAAGGAGTCACCATAATGTTAAGGGTAGTAGACCTTGATAGTTAGGATGAAATAAGGCTTCGGTTTCACAACGAGGTCAGTGAATGATGTGTTTGACACTCAGGTATTTCACTGGCAATGATCTTGGTAGTCTCCTGACCAGTTTTGTTGGCAAATGGAAAAATGCAGCAACCAGAATCTCCTTAGGCCATGCTGGTTAAGGGCCCAGACCTCTGAGGGATGACGTCTGGATCACCCAACCATGTAGCCCAGCAGCAGCACTGGTCAAAGCTGAACAGAACCTAGAAATAGGTAGTAAAAAAGGTAAATATTGAACATCGGTTGTAACCCTGAGGTCAGCTGTGGTGCAAGGGACTGTAGCTTTTCCTACTAATTTTCTTTTTTTGAGTTCTTAGTGGAAGAGACCAATTAGAATACTGGAAGTCTTGTTTTCATGGCAAGCATAATATGTGAAACAGAAATTTGAGTGCTACAAGGGGTGGACTCCAGTGGAAGCTGGAGTGTACTATCTAGATCCCCTTTGGGTGGGAGAGCTCATTCCACTTACTTCTGGGATGTTGGTTGCTGAGGCTTCCACAGCTGTGTTCCTATATGAGAACTGCCTTTGACCTCACCCAGGGTTATACCTTCTGGAGAGAGCCTTCATCCAATCACTGGTCAATGCAAATATGAAGTTCTGGTCCCCTTGCCTTGATTTGCCATGTCTCTGAAGGTCAACTCAACTCCGGAGCTGTCCATGGTACCAACTGCACAGCAGTTCAAGTTCTCCCTCTGCCAAATTTTGCTTTCTTTGATCCCCATACATGGTCCAAAGGGCAATCCCCAGTAAACCCTTTGCACGCAAATCTGCGTTTCATCATCTGTCTCCTAGAGAAGCTGACCTGTGGAGACCACTAATTTCACAGAGCTTACAATTGGTTCCAATATTAAGGGAGTTATGGATAATAAACATGTAGACAAAAAACCAAATAAATAATTTCAGAAGATGATAAAAAATCATAAAAAGATACTGAAACAGAATAGTTGATGGTAGAGGGGGAAAGTGATCTAACATGAAGAGTTGAACTTTTGTACTAAAACCTACATGATGGCATGGGGATAGGAGAAAGCTAGTCATCTCTGTGAACATCAGCAGCAGCTGAGTTTGGCTGGAACACAGAAAATGAGGGCAGAGCACGAGAGGGCATTACAGCAGTAGGAGAAGCTTTAGTGGTTGAGGTGTTTGGTTTTTATTCTATTTTCAATTAAGCCAATAAAAGACTTTAAGCAGGAGAGTGATATGATATGAATTACTCCTCAAAAGGATCATGTCAGTCATCTTGGTAAAAGGGACTTCCCTGAGATCCTACATAAAATTTCACCCTTACCTCCCTCCTCCTTTTCCAACATTTCATATCCCTCTTTCTCTGCTTTATTTCTTTCTTACACTTATCACTAATGTACAGTATATGCTACTTCTTTATCTAGTATATTGTCTAGCTCCCTACTAGAATATTATCTCCTCTAGTGTAGGATATGATGATTTGTTTTGGTCTTTAGTGTATCCCCGAGACCAAAGAGAGTACTTATTGCTATCACATAGTACATTCAAAATAAATATGTATTAAATGGAAGAATAAAAGTAAAAATGGCTTTTATGTAGTTTACGGCTGGGGAGGAGATGGGCAGGGTAAAAGCCTGGAGCAGTGGTCCAGATGACAGAAGGTGGTAGCATGGACTAAAGCTTTAGTGGTGGAGAAAAAGAGAACTTGGAGGAAAAGGGAACTTTCAGTTATGTTTGAGAGTAGAGACTGTGGTCAAGAATTGGATGTTGGAATTATGCCTGAGAGAGGGAAATCGAAGATGACTTCAGCCGGATCAACTGAGTAGCTGTTGGCATCACTCACAGAGATGGGAGAGATTAGAGGAAGAGAAGGATTGGAGTAAGCAGATGTGGCTGGAGAAGTTATCTCCATAAAAGGACAGGGAGGTGACACCTCTGTTTTTGTGCTCACAGTACACTGGGAATCGCAACACTTGAGGAAATGAACTTGAGCGTGAAGGAGTTCTTAAGCAGAATTTATGAGTCCTCTTTCTTTAGTGCTCTACTCGGCTATTAAAATGTTGGAACATAGGGTAAGGGGGTAGGGGAGGTGGGGATCTTTAATTTCAGTGGCTTAGCTAGACAGGTGAATGATAGAATGACAAGTTGTTACTAAATCTCTGAGCCACGCTGGTCAGTGAATGCCTGTTAATAATCCAATCTCTGTCTTTTGTAGCAGTGTAATGGATTTATACTCAGGCATGTTGGTCCCTTAAGCAATAAAATTCCTGGGCCATCTGCAGCTTTTGAATGTTATACTGCTTTGGACATGCAGATGTAGCAGGAATCATAATCAAACTATTGAAATCCCATTATCAACAATATTAAATGCATCTGATAAGTCTAAATGTAAGAGAAGTGGCCTCCAGTGTGGGCCACTAGAAAGAGTGTCATCAACTGTTGAAATTGCAATGTTCTCCTATCCAATCTAGAGAAGACCTTGTTCTAATTCATGTCATGAAACATAACGGTATTCTCAAAGATGCTGCGAGGTGATTGTTCACTCAGCCTCACAGCAGCAAAACCCTGTCTCTTTCCTTCTGCAGAGCACAGAGCTTCTCAACTTTGCCTGCATATTAAACTCACCCAGGGAGATGCCTGTGTCACATATCATACCAATTAAATCAGAATCTCTGGGGGTCAGGCCCTGGCATCAGAATTCCTAAGAATTCCCTGGGTGATTTTAAAGTGTAGTTAACACTGATAACTACTGCTGTAGAGATTCTTAAACACACTTGTAGATAACAACTCTGAGAAGTAGTGCAGTAAAAATACCTGTTTTCTTTGTTTAATCTAGAATTTGCAAAATAAAACTCCTCGTGGCTGTGAATCATTTATAATATTTCAAGGAGCACTACCATAATATTGATATATTCTGAAACTATTTCTGTAGATAATTTAGACGTAACCTGCACCTATGCATAGCTGAAGGGTTAAAAGATTGCATCTTACTGTTTTTTTCCACTTGCACTTCCTTGTTTATTAGTGGGGTGAACATCTGTGCAGATGTTTAAAAGTCAGAAAGCTTTCAGGGCTGCTGCTTGAGGTTGTGGATAATTCAAACAAGGGATTAGGGGAAGAAGCTCCAGAACAAACATGAGAGGGAAGGCAGCTTCCTGGGACCCAGTCGTTACAAACAGAGTGCTGGGGTTTCACTGCCCGCAACATGGCATCGTGTGAAAATTACAAGGATGGTAATGTTGAGGGACTTGTTATCATGTTCACCTAGGTAGCCTGAAAACTCAGCAAAGTACATGTCAGAGCCTCAAAAAACATTCGTTGAATTAAAGGATCAAGCATTAGCAGAGCTAGTTTCTTCCAAGGCCTTTCTCCTTGGCTGGGAGATGGTTCTTCTCCCTGTGTCTTTACATGGTCTTCTTTCTCTGTGTGTGTGTGTGTGTGTGTGTGTGTGTGTGTGTGTGTGTGTGTGTGTGTATGTCTTAATATCCTACTCTTAAAAGAACCAGTCATATTGGATTAGGGCCCACCCCAATGATGTCATTTTTAACTCAATTACCTTTTTAAAGACCCTACTTACAAATACATTCACATTCTGAGGGCCTGGGGGTAGGACTTCAACATATGAATTTGGGTGGGGGACACAATTCAGCCCATACCGCTTTCCAGGCAAGTATATTTCCAAGTGGTCTAGAGAGATTTGGGACTGTCTACAAATTACCTAGAGTCCTACATTCTTTCTCCAGTCTGAACTTTTGTGGATCTAGCAAACTTTTTTTCTTCCTCTGCATCAGTCTTTTCTGGGATGTGTATGTGTGTGTGCCAGAGAGAGGGTTCTAAATAAATCAGGCCACGAGGATTATTCCAGCAGCCAAGCCCTACACAGGATCTGAATGAGAGTAAGAAACTGATCACTTTTCTCCTCTTCTGTTTAGTTTTCTTGGGGGTCTACATCTTTGCCTGAGAGCTCAAAACCTTTCAAAGGGTTTTGGGAGATGACTGACCAAAGGTTGTCTAGCCCCAAGACTGAGAATAGATCGATTCCTCTCTCACTATTGATTATTTATATCATTAGAAAGAGGTAAAAATCACATTAAATTGGGCAAGAAGAGCTTTAAAACACTGTGATAAATTCCTTACAAAGTAGAGTTTATCTTTAATATCCAGTTATATATATAGCTACTCTTTACTTATTGAAGAGCTCCAGCAGTGTTTACGCACATATTAAGGTTTCTAATCCTTTCTATTACTGACTTATTTTTACCATTGTTTCTAGTTTAAGTAATGCAATCAAAGATAAAATATAAGGGAAATGTGGTAGAATAACATTTGGAACTATTCTTTCCTTATTTGTTTATTTTTCTGTACGTTGGGAAGACATATTGAATTCTTAATGTTCTTATTTAGATCAAGCAATCTAGGTCCTATAAATATTAGCAGGTATTTTACATTTTATCCTGTAATTTCCAGTCACTTGAAGAAAGATACCTGTTTCTTTCTTTTCACTAAAAAGGAGGAGGCAGAGGAGGCAAAAATCAGCCCATCTTCTCATCCCATCATGTTGGACTAAATTACACGCTACCATAAAGGGGTGACAATTGCAAAGCTTCATTAAATTTGATATAGCACAATTACTAAATTTATTTCCTAGGGTCTTAAAACTGTCATATTTATGAAAATTTAGTTTTTTATACATAATATTTCATGAATATCTATGTGACAAAAGAAACAATAAAAATATTTATAAGCTTAAGGTTGCATAAAACAACATCCAACTTAGGAAAATTGATTGGAGAAGAAATCTAGTGCACGTGTGATCTTGTTTTTCTGTCTAAATCCAATCTACATAATATTGATATAACAATAATTTACCTATCTGTGTAATAAGTACAATTCACTTCCTCTGTAATGTATATTTTTCTAACAACAAATATAGGTCCAGTGAAGGCAGAGAATATACCAGTTGTATGTACCATTTATTTACATATTTTAGTCACTAGTTTAGCAAATTCTGCCTCATCTGTTTTAACGTGTGTAGAAGCTACAGTGCATTTTCTGGGGCTCTTTAGAGAACAGTTTTCACTTCTGGTTCACTTTCACAAAAGGAGGATGTTTGGTAAAATGATTTGGGCTGTAAAATGGGTGTAATAATTGCATGTTGAGATTGTTGGGACAATTAAGTGAAATAAGGCATGTACTAATAAAACACGTACAACACAATAAAGGCTTGGTAACTGATATAACTATTAGGGTATAGAGAAAGATTGTTTCAAGGACTCCTAATTGACAGATAAGCAGGGAAATAGAATGTAACTCACATAAGGAGGAGCCTAGGCTCACGGAGGTATTGTAAAAAACAACCTGATCATTCCAGCACATCTGTGTGCCGCAGAATTCCATTTACCCTCTGCAAGGTAATCTCTCAACTACAGTCCCTGTCAACCCTATGAGTTTTTAAAATTTATTTTATTGTATTATAGTTGATTTACAATGTTGTGTTAATTTCTGCTGTACAGCAAAGTGATTCAGTTATACATATATATATTCTTTCTCTTATTCTTTTCCATTATGGTTTATCACAGGATATTGTATATAGTTCCCTGTGCTATACAGTAGGATCTTGCTGTTTATCCACCCTATATATAATAGTTTGTATCTGCTAACCCCAAACTCCCAATCCATTCCTCCCCCTTGACAAACATAAGCCTATTCTCTATGTCTGTGTGTCTGTTTCTGTACATAGATAAGTTCATTTGTGTCATATTTTAGATTCCACATATAAATGATATCATATGGTATTTGTCTGACTCACTTCACTTTGTATGATAATCTCTAGGTCCACCCATGTTACTGCAAATGGCATTACTTCATTCTTTTTACTGACCGAGTAATATTCCATTGTATATATGTACCACATCTTCATCCATTCATCCATTGATGGACACTTAGGTTTCTTCCATGTCTTGGCTACTGTAAATAGTGCTGGTCTGAATATGGCAACCTTATGATTTTTAGTCACTTTTAATTTTGTTCTTTAAGATGCAAGACCTAGTTCTGTTTATTTAGAGAAGTGGTTGGTCATAATCTCTGTGATGCTCATTGTTGGTGGTGCCAAGCTTTTTGACATCCAGAGAAGAAGTATATATATTTTATTAACTCTCTCCTCTATACAATAAAACTGTTCAGTAACAATCATAAAATGAAACAAATCATATTAATGGCCACAAAAGAAATGTAGACAGTGACATTTTTCTTTTACTCAATTCCATGTATATAATCATGCCAGTGAAATTGTTGAATTAAAATAAAATAACTTTAAAGTACAAAAAAGGGAAAAAAACACATTGTTTAATACTCTTCAATTACAATAAATTTTTTGAAACGGGGGTTAAACCTGTACCCACATAATGGTCTGTCACAGTAATGAATAACAAAATTACAGCTTCTGTTTCAAGGCTTATCTTTTACAAATTTGTCAATGATTTTGTTACAATTGATTTTTTTGCATATTCATTTCATTGGATTGTATAAGTAGATTTGTCAATCAATCTTCACTTACAGTTCACCAAAGAACACTTTTTATTAATTTTAATTTAAAAAACCTTCTTTCTCAGAAAGTGACAGATACTCAATTTATTAGGAAAAGTTTTATATGTAAGGATATATTGACAACAATTTGTCAAATCTCATTTTACAATAAATTCTAGAATTTCAACATTTTTCTCCCAAGGATTGATCTTAGCAGTGGAAAGTAATTTAAACACAATTAAAAACTCTAAATAGTCACATAAAATGGCAGAATTGAAGTAATTCAAATTCTAGTTCTTCATCTTTTACCATCATTGTGCTATTAACTGTTTAAACACTGAGATATATAGTCCTTCACGGGCTGGAAATACAACTGCACCCTGAGTGACCTCAAATTACTCTAAACTGTTGCAAAATTACCCTTTAAATATAGACATATAACTGAGTCCTTATGTATGGGGAGATTAGTTTTATAACTGGAATTTCCTCAAATTAACTTTTATATATATATATATATATATATATATATATATATATAATTTTTGTTTAAGGATAAACAATAATATGTGCTAATTTGAGTATTACATGCAGATTAAAGCTCAACACTCAACTATAATTGCAGCAAGTGTAAATTTAGAGCAACAAAAGTTTTTGTTTTGTTTCAGGAAGGAATATTTTATCAATGACATTATTTAGAATTGCTGGCTACCTTTATTGAATGCTCTAGGGCAGACCTCTCCCATCTGCCCTGCTCTTGGTACCTTACTGTTAGGAGGCAAATTTTTATGGGTGTCTCATATTTCTGATTGCTTTGTGAGTTGAGGTACTGATTGCCTTTGTTCTAGATTATCTTCCTAAGAATGTTTGCACTGACAACAGTCTTAGAAGAAAAAAGTAGCATCTTCCTCCAAATCGAAGGGCAGATTTGTTTGTTGTCCTCTATAATAAAGATAGTTTCTTCCTCCAGGGCAAAGGGCAGATAGGCTTATTCTCAATTATAAAAGTTTGGGGTTCCCTAACCTTGGGTTCTTTCCTGTAACACAACCCACAAGCATCACCTGGTTTCCTTCACATCACACTGTGGAATTGGGGCTCAGGAAACTGGCCTATATTGCTGGTATTCTGGCTACTGCTATTGCTATGAGTAATCAAGTTGTTTGTCTCTGAACCAGGCTGTCTTCTGCCAGCATCCATAAAACTGTAGCAGGCTAACTTGTTATCTTGCTAGTAAGGTACAATATCACTTAGCACATAACACAACTCTGTTACAAATATTTTGTAGATAAATTAACCTGTTAAAAATGCAAAGGAAGGTAGATAACATTAAAAAAAGGCATATGGAAGATTCCTTTGTTTCTTACATGGGGTTATACACAGAATGCCCTAGTCTTTAAATGTTATTTTCACGATGCTTAGGTCATCTATGTGTTGCCATGGTGACGAGAGGGCATGTCAGGACAAAACCAGAAACATTCAAGGGCCATGCAGAGAAACAGAGTGGCCAGGTGGTGGAGTGGGCAGTAGCTTCTTGGAAGGGATGCAGTTAGGGTCTAATGTGAGTAGCTAACAAGGAAATGTCACATCCTGAGAGGGAGAGGACAGAAATTAAGAACAAGTGGTGGCACATGGAGGTGAAGTAGCTGAAGGCTGGCTTAGAAGAGGCAGTGCTACGGCGACCTGTTGAACGTGGTCTTATCCCCGCCCTTTCAACCCGCTTTGAGACACATGTGCTCCTCCATGTCTTAAGATGCTGCCTTAGACCTGAAATCTGCAGGCATAGTATTAATATAAATTGCATCATATCTCATTTCTTTATAATATTTTTCACTTTGGATTACTCTTTTCCAAGTCTGAACCTTTAAAGAGGAAAATCAGTTAAAGTTAGTTCATCACACTTTCCCAACTCTGGATCTTATTATAGAAGGTTTTTGTTTGTTTCCTTCTCTTTATTTTAATTTATTGTTTGTGATTTCTATTAGAATTCATTTAGAGATGATTTTTCCTTGGTTACTAATCCCTTTAGAGCTGATGACTGTATCACAAGTGCTAACATCATCATTATTATGCACTGGCATGTTCTTAGGGAGACAGAGTGGGAAAGAGAAAGCATTTACATCTTCTCCCTGGAGGAGATGCTAAATGTACCCTGATAGAGGTTAAAGAGACTGTATTAATGTCATAGATGCTAGAGAACACATTACCTGCAGATGGTTTTTCATCATACAGATACTACCAGATTGATAGTACATTATATTAAAGTTCCCAAAATTATAATTTAGACTGGAATTCCAGTATGACCATTAACATTTTTTAAAGTACCAGTATGAAACGAAGTTGAAAATGTTTTCTTATTCCTTGGTGTTTAGAGTTAACTTTCCACTGTACGGTATTGAGACGGACTGGGTTAAATTAAACGCCGTTCCATGTTTACTGAGCACCCACTGGGTACCAAACTGAGAGTCGGTGCTGGGATCAGAGATCAATTAAGGCACAGGACCAGCCCTTTTGAAGCTATAATATAACTTAAAGAAATTGGGCATCAGGGTGAGTTTCTCAGAAAGGATTTCTAGTATTTTAGGTAGAAAAAAACAATTGAAAAATAATTCTAAATAAAAGCTGTGAATAAAACTACCTCCTGTTTATTTTTGGCTACAGAGGTGCTGGTGTTAACAACACTGGTTATAACCAGGCTAGCCTCTTTGAATAAAATAATTAGCTCTAGTTTTCTTAGGCTGTAAGCTACATTTTAGAGACAACTTATGGAAATGACCAGTGGCTATCAATACACACTCTGGAAAAAGCTCAGGATAAGGGCATCTCAGAAAGGAGCCAACTCAGTTTCTTAAGACTACTGAATCACATCTTTTCACTCCAGGTTTTAGATGTGAAGTTGGAGCAGCGAGAGGGAATGGAGATGAAACCCCCTGCCTCGGAGCAGGTGAGCAAGGGGAAGTGGTCCTCAGCGCTGGGCCGGGAAGATGCTGCCAGAGGCTCCAACACTTCTGCTTCCGGTGTCCTTTTATTTTCTTTACACCGCCTCACACTATTCTCAGATATTTGCTTGTATTTTCTCTGTCATGATTTATCAGGTTTATCAAAAAGGAGAAAATCAGCACTTGCTTATAAAAAATAGGGAAATGACTGGGTAAGATGAAGATTTCAACGTTAAGTTGGAAAAAAATCAACGGATACGGAAAAATAATTGAAAAAAATGTGGAGATTCAGAACAAAATAGGCTAAATAGTGTCTCTAAAGGATAATTTCCACCTTTAACTTCTCTCTTCATTTGAGTTATTCAGCATTTACCCAATTGATATGTGTGATGGACAGATCTGTAATCATTGAATGTCGAGATATTTGTACCATTTGCAAAGGAGCTAGCGTCCCTGTGGATATCTTGATCTTGTCCATTCGCTGGTCGTGTGATTCCCAAGGTCAGAGGCCATGGTCTCCTTCACTAACCATCAAAGAGGGAATGTAATACTAGTTACTGAGAATGTGTACTGGTCCAAAGTCTTCAAAAATCATTTTACAATATACATTTATTGAAGAATCTTGGAAAAATTACATATTTTAACCTAATAATTTGTCTTTAATAAATTTATTCTAAGTAAACAGTATTTAATAAAGGTTTATGTGCAAAGATGTTCATTGCCATGTTCTTTACAAAAACAAAACATTTGGAAGCAAATTAATGCTCTCAAATAATAAAACAGAAAACTAAAATTGAGTGTATTATGATGGATATTTATATATTCATTAAAATTGTGCTTAGAAAAAAATTTTTAATTACATTTAAGTATTCACATCATAGTCCATTAGTATGAAAAAGTAGCACACAAAATGGAATATAGAGTATGCATCTAATACTTGGAGGAAAGAACCAGAACTATATAAATTATAAATATAGACAATATATATACAGAGATTTGAAATGATATTTGCTGAAATATTGTATTTAGTACAAGTTACTTCCATAATCTATATAATCTTACCTTTACCTTTCTACGCTTTTTGGAATTCTCTATGGTAAGTATTTTATTTGTTTTTAATTAAAAGAAGCAATTTTGAAAAAAGAAAATGGGCTGCCAGAAAACAGAAGTAGGTTTGTGAACTTGTGTTTGTCGATGTACCAACTATTGCAGCAAATAGTTTAAAATACACTATTTAGAAGATCGTTCTATGTCTATTTATTTATTTTCTCTGGCTATGAAACATTTTCTAATTTTAGAGTTGTAGAACCGTAGCATTTTCTACAGAGTGGTATAAAGCTGATACTTTGGATGCCAAATACTTTTAAAACTTTTTATTAAACCATAACATACCTATAGAAATGTTCACATAAAGTGGACTTTTCCATGAATTTCCACACACTGAAAACACCCATGTACCCAGCACTCAGATCAAGAAACAGAGCTACAGCAGAAACAGAAGACTTTTCCTGTTCTCATCTAGTCACTTACACCCAAACTAACCACACAGACTAATTTTGTGTATATGTATTTAACTAAGTTAAATCATAGTATATAGCTTCTTTTATGTCATGTATCTATCAGTCTTACGTGTTTATGTTTCTTCCATATTGTTGCATGTAATTTTAGATTGTTCATTCTTGTTGCTGTGCAGCCTTCCAGTGTGGAAATATACTCCATTTTATTTGTATGTTCTACTGTTGATACACATTTGTGTAGTTTGGAGTTTTGGGCTATTATGAATAGTTCCTAGAATATTCCAGTACACACCTGGTGAACATATATATGCACTTTAGTTACACGAATCTGTAGGAGTGTCATTGCTGGGTAATATACATGCACATGGCCAGCTTTAGTAGATATTGCCAAGCATTTTTAAAAGTTGTCGATTTTCCCTTTTTCTTTTCTTAGTCATGCCGGTGATAGTGAAGTGGTCTTGACATCTTAAAAATATTGAGTCTTCCAATGAATGAATATGGTGTACCTTTCCATTCATTTGAGTATTCTTTAAATTTTCTCAATAGTTTTAACAGTTTAATAGTGAGTAATTAAGTATATATTTTGATTAGATGTGTTCTCAGTTGCTTGATTGTAAACGAAATCACTTTTTAATTCTGGGTCCTATGTGTTTGCGGGATGCTCTAGTGCTTTGTTCTGTGAACTCTGACCACCTTGGTCTCCCCAGACACCATCTCCATCTCCCCAGTCCAGAGTGTCCTCTGGGACAGTCCTGTCTTCTTCCTCTCTCCACACAGCAAGCTGGGACGAGTTTAAGGCTCACCTCATTTTTTCCCTGTCTCTTACAGATCACAGTCCTTTGTTTTCTGATGTCCAGCTTCTTGTCCAGTTGTGTTTTTTCAAATATGTTTCTCTTTTTACGGTGGTTGTTTCAGGAGAGAGGACAAATCAGGCTCCCTTCCTCCATCTTGACCCAAAGCAGAAGATATAAAGCCCACAGGTGCTTGTTTTGTTATTGTTCCTTCAAACTGTACATATACATTTTCAAGTTCTTTTAGATGCCTGTCATATTTTACGTATGCACAATTTTAATCAGATTTTTTCAAAGTTATAGAGAGTCCTTATTTTAAAAACAAGGAAGCATCTTCTATGATTTTTTTTTCAATGTCCTCTTCCTTTTCAAACATTGGGAGAGGAAGCCATAGGGGAGTCATACAGAGACTTTGGGATAAACATTGAGGTTTGACCACTGCTAAGTAGAAGCAATAAATGGTTGCTATCTCTTTCTTTGATGAAGATTAGATTAAAGCAGCAGAAAGGTGACAGTGATAGAGTCGGAGTTTGGGGTTAACAGATGCAAACTATTATATATAGGACAACTAAACAACAAGGCCTACTGCATAGCACAGGGAACTATATTCAGTATCCTCTGATAAGCCATAATGGAAAAGAATATTTTATATATATATATATATATATATATATATATATATACACATATATATATATGAATAACTTTGCTGTACAGCAGAAACTAACACAACATTGTAAATCATCTATACTACAATAAAATAAAATTTTGAAAAAGCAAAAAAAAAAGAACCTCAAGAGTATTATTTACTGTAAAGCATACTAAAATAACTAGGAAGTCAAGGGTTTTTTATGTTTATTACTTTTCTTTTGAACACAATTTATTTTCAATATAAGGGTATATAATTTACTATTTAATGATGATAATATTAATTAACTGGCTCCGAAAATGCCCTGAACATTTAACAATCGACTCTCGAGCTGGTACGAGCTGGGTCCAGCACACTTTCACTTGACTCCAGAGCAGTTGAGACGCTTAGAAGTCACATAGGTAAAGTTGCTGATTACAGAAGATGCTAAATAAAAGGTAGCTTTACCCTACACAATGTTTCCACCCCACCCCCCCACCCCCCGATGAAGGAAGATAGACTCACCAGAAATATTTTTACTTTTTCGCTAAAAAAAAAAAAAAAAAAAAGAATGACATGTTATGGAAAGATCTCTAGGGTGAGTTCCCAGGATGGAGGGTTTCAGAATTGTTTGCATCTGCAGACCATTGCTTGGAAGAGCTTTCTCAGCTTCCGTTTCCTCACCTGTAAAGTCGTGCTCATTTTATAAGGCTGTTGCACATACAGAACAAAATTATGTGCACAGAGTCCTTAGAACAACACTTTGCATGTATAACGCACTAAGTTTTAAAAGTTATGGGGCAGCAAATTCCCATCAAACCCTGAAATATTTCCCATGATGTAACAAAGGCCTTATTTGTTCCTCCCAGCCCCCTTCCAGCTCCATTCCACTCACTGAGCTACCACCCATCTCTGTGATACCCAGAACATCTAAAGACCCCTTTCTGCAACATTTGAGTGCACTCCTCAGACAATGCGACCTTTTTTTTTTTTTAATTTGCAAGAAATAACAATATAAACAAATGGGAATGTACACCTGTGTCTTAACACAAACTAGTATACCGGCAGTATACTACCCTCATTGAAGTGCCGCAAAGCATAGATTTGTTATTGAAATTCAAGTGCTTTAAAATTTGATTTGGCCTAGAGACTTTCTCAGAATTACATGATACTGCTTGAGATAAGTGAAAACACTCCAGGTGCCAGGAAGGCGGAAGAGGGAATTAAGAAGAGCATCGGTGAGCGGGGAGGAAAGGGGGGCTGGACACTTGGTGCCTCCAGGTGGGGCAAGGCCTGCGTGGAAGAGAGGGCTCCCGAGAGGCGGGTGCGGACTCAGCGTCGGGGACTGATCTTCTCTGAACCTGAGGTGACTGCTCTCCCACGTGGAGCATGTGTGGGGTGCACTGGGAAAGGAGAAAGAGGGAGGCAGGAAAAGGGACCATCTTCTCCTTTTCCCTCTGCAAAGCCGTTCGGCTGGCATTTGGGGCTGCGAGAGTCGTCAAGGAGGCGAACGCAGAGCTGGAAGACGGCAGAGCTGTCGTCTCCCACATCTGGTTGGAGAGATAAGAGGCTGTGTTGATGGAGCAGGTAAGGGCCCGTGAAGCAGAAGGATCTCCTGCCTCTGCAGATGTTATGAACAACGTCAAAGATGTGCAAGGGTCTCAGGTTGTCAGCCTCCTGAATCATCCACAGACTCATGTAGTGTAGGAACAGGATTTTGCTGTATCCAGTATATCCGTGGGCTAAGCTCAGAAGGGCACGCTTCAGTTTTCTCTACCTTTGCCTTGGAACAGGCTCAGTCAGACCTCCGGCACTTGACCGATTATAGGTCACTTTCAGGTTTGAAAAACAGATCCATTTTCAGTAAAATTCCAGCCTAGTTTAAATCCATTCTAAGATTTTCCCTTCCTTAGGAGCCAAGCTTGAGCTATGGATTGGGGACCAGCATAAGGGAGAGGGAGTAAAGGTGGATGGGAGACAATTTCAACCTTCGTCCTACACTTCTCTCTCTCCCATGCACTAGGCTGTTTCTCTGTCAGAGTTTGAAGGAGGAGGACCCGCAAGAAAGAGAAATAAGAAGGAAAGGAGTAGTAACTTTTATTCAGCAAATGCAGCTTGAAATTCTTCCTTGGGGACCGGCCTGTCATGGCAGGTAAACAAATATGAATTCTTCCATGGGACGTCTTTCTAAATATCGCTTCTGGGAACCGCCACACGTCATCCTTCTCTGGTGAGGATGGCTCCTCTCCAGCCAATTGTCTGATCTCCCGCCTTCAGCTGCAATCTTGACCTTTCCTATTGGCGTATAGAAAGGCTATACAAGTAGCCTTATTATTCTGGGCTGCGGATGTCAAGGGTGCCCAATATCCCTTTTGTACCCTCCAAACATCTCAGCAGACCGAACATTCCCATTTCTGCAGCTCAGTCACCCTTGAGCTGGGGCTGTGGCAATGGGGGCTTCTGCTCTGGATGTAGATGGTAAGAAGAGTACTTTGTGTAGGAAATTTAAAGCAATAATAGAACTGACAAAATGTATGTTTTTAATTATCACCAGGCTTCGACAATTCTAAACAGTGTCATGATAAATTATTCCTCTTGGAAAAAATCTTTTGTTGGTCTAAATTCTAAATAATACCTGCAATAGTAATAACTTATGAGTATCAATAATACATTGGTGGGCTTCAAAATAGCACATTGTTATTACTTATCCTTTAGCAAACATTATATTCTACAAGGACATTAATTTGGGAGAATTCCCATGTATACAGTAGCCCCTGCCAGACATAGATTCAAATGCATTATTCACTTTGAGAGTAACTTCACAATAGTTTGGAGAAGTTTGAGTGCACTTCAAGTGTGATTTGTGTCTCCAACTTCTGTTCTACTGAATAGTTCTACAAAATTCAAAACTTCACAATTCAAAAATAAACAACGATAGCACAATGATCATAAGGGCAAAGGAACAGAGCAGATGTTACTTTAATTCTGTTATTCGTTGTGACCATTTAATGTTTTTGTGCTTAAAATGTAAAACAGTGAAGCAGGTGTAAGTTGCAAGGGGTAATATTTTTATTTGGTAGGTACAAATTTTAGTTCACCTGTGAAATGCTTCACTGACTTTTATTAATACTTTTAAAATTGAAATGTATTCTTCTTTTAAAATTGCTTTTCTTGTTATTTGTTGTTTGTGTTAAATAGTAATGTAATTCAGTACTGTGACAGATAGGTAGATATGTTTTTTCAAAATAAATATTTCAAAATATACATTAAAGGTGTTAATGCATTGTATTTTTCTTTTTGTACTATAATATTAATTTTATTTTAAATTTATTCTTTCCTGACATGATTATGCATGTGAAGCTCAAGAAAAATTTTTCACAATATGCATTTATTTTTCTGGCTAATATTATTATTTTATGTTATGATCATTACTGAAGAGATGGGATGTTAAAAAATGACCTATTCTGGGTATCAAATATACAGCTTGCCACTTATCTAAGGACTAAGATACCATTCTCTCCATTTTTTACGTAAACACCTTTCTTTTTTTTTCCTTTTTTTTTTTTTTTGTGGTACGCGGGCCTCTCACTGCTGTGGCCTCTCCCGTTGCGGAGCACAGGCTCCGGACGCACGGGCTCAGCGGCCATGGCTCATGGGCCCAGCCGCTCCGCGGCATGTGGGATCTTCCCGGACCGGGGCACGAACCCGTGTCCCCTGCATCGGCAGGTAGACTCTCAACCACTGCACCACCAGGGAAGCCCATAAACACCTTTCTTGATCAATCTCTCCAAAGGGTTTTTTTTTGAAGTCTTCTTACTTCTTTTGAGCCCATTGTTCCAAACGGTTTAGAATTTGAGATTTAAGGGCAAGACTGCATTAACTAGAAGTTTTACCTCATTATTTTAATATTAAAATTCCTTTCTGAAATTCCTGTACCCCATCATTAAGGAATGTGTATGTGAATGTGCACTTGGAGTATTAACTAGTGGAGACAAAAAGGGTATGGTGGGAAGAAGTGGGTATTTTCTGACTCTATCCTTTCATCCTGGGCTTCTGGTCAGGGGCAGGCTGGGGAGTGGATTAGCAAATACACTGTGGCTCTGACAGGGTACATATGCAGCACTGGAGAGTACCCATGGGGGAGCCAGCACATGCAGGAAGACCTTCCATGCTGGCCAAGGTGTTCCAGAGAGATCCTAGGCCAAAGGCAGAGACCAAACTTCTGATTTCCTTGTCTGTTAGGAAATCCTCCACTTTTGAAAAGGGAGCAAGTGGGCCCTAAAGAGGTCCTGGCATACAAACATATTCTACAAGTGCTTGCAATTTATGGTGTGCCAGGAAAAAGACAGAGCTTGGTTGAATGGAACAGATACCCCTGGTGTGCTATGTTCCCCACAAAGAGACCATTCATTCTGGTTGCTTGGTGTCCACAAGGATCCTCACAGAGGTGACATTCAATTCTGACACATCTCCTACTACAGCCCCAGCTCCAGTGACACCTCACGGAATCCTGACACACATTGTATTTCAACATTGTCACGCCTTGCTGTTAAATGATGTTCACTCTCTAAGTTTCAATTCAAATGCCACTTCCTTGATTAAATGTTCCTAAACCCCTAAACTTAACTTCATATTCACCTGCCTACTCATGACACTGATTCCATTTTTTACTGAATTTTGAGTTGTAACGGATTTGTTTTCACAACTGTTACCCTCATGAAACTTTAAACTCTTTGAAGTTAATGTCCTATATCTACTCTTCTCTTCAGTGTTAATGAAACACATCTAAAAAAATTTTCCTCCAGTCATTATGTTACTGGGTACAAGTTTACGTGCCCTATCCACAGTGAGGCAAAACAAACCAAAACATCTGGAGTTTGGAGCAGAGAAATGTTTATTGCAGAGCCATGCAAGGAGGCGGGTGGCTCATGCCTCCCCAAACCCTGAACTCCTTGACGGGTTTCAGCAAAGGCCAGGTGAAGGAAGGGAGTGGTTGCAAACTTCTTTGTGTACTATCCTTTGTTCTTGCAGCTGTCCCCGTAGGTCAGGTCAAGATGTTCCTGTAAACCTCCAACAAAACAAATGTTATCCTCTCTTCTACAACTTTTTATCTCTATATGAATGGAGAAGTGTCACACCCTTAAGGTCAGAGCCTTGAGAATGGGCTATTCTGTAGATTTCAGGCTAGAGGCAACATTCTTTTTCTTTTTTTAATAGATCTGTATTGGAGTATAATTGCTTCACAATACTGTGTTAGTTTCTGTTGCACAACAAAGTGAATCAGCCATATGCATACATATATCCCCATATCCCCTCCCTCTTGCGTCTCCCTCCCTCCCACCCTCCCTATCCCACTCCTCTAGGTGGTCACAAAGCACTGAGCTGATCTCCCTGTGCTATGCGGCTGCTTCCCACTAGCTATTTTACATTTGGTAGTGTATATATGTCGATGCCACTCTCACTTCGTCCCAGCTTCCCCCTCCCTCTTCAAGTCTGTTCTCTACATGTGCATTTTTATTCCTGCCCTGCCACTAGGTTCATCAGTACCTTTTTTTTTGTTTGATTCCATATATATGTGTTATTATATGGTATTTGTTTTTCTCTGTCTGACTTACTTCACTCTGTATGACAATCTCTAGGTCCATCCACCTCACTACAAATAACTCAATTTCATTTCTTTTTATGGCTGAGTAATATTCCATTGTATATATGCACCACATCTTTTTAATCCATTCTTCTGTTGATGGACACCTAGATTGCTTCCACGTCCTGGCTGTTGTAAATAGAGCTGCAATGAACACTGTGGTACATGACTCTTTTTGAATTATGGTTTTCTCAGGATATATGCCCAGCAGTGGGATTGCTGGGTCATATGGTAGTTCTATTTTTAGTTTTTTAAGGAACCTCCATACTCTTCTCCATAGTGGTTGTATCAATTTACATTCCCACCAACAGTACAGGAGGGTTCCTTTCACACCACACCCTTTCCAGCATTTATTGTTTCTAGATTTTTTAATAATGGCCATTCAGGCTATAGGCAACATTCCTAACTCAAAGGAAAAGCAATAGAATGCTACGATTAAAGTAAAAGAAGCAGCTCCATTATGGAGTCAGATTTGTTCTTCCCTATAACAGTTATTCAATAAACATGTTTAGAGAATAACTTAATTGAACATCAAAACAATCACCACATTGACCATAGTGGTATTACCTAATAATGGAACATCAAGTTTCTGGGGAAAAAAAGTCTAACCAGTTTTTATTGAAGACCTATTATACTTTAGATCCTATTCATAATCCAACAAGTATTGCAATCAAGGAAGAAAATGTGTAAAGCTGTGCCTAACTACTAGGATTAGGAAGCTGATACCGACTTGAATTGGAGAAATCAGGAAGAGAGGTATCTTGAGTCACTGGAATTGAGTTAACGAGTCCAGGCAGAGACCAAAATGAAGACTCCTCAAATCAATTTACCCTGCAAAGGATGCAACTAGGAGTTGAAATTTGATTACCAGCCTGGGTTCAGAGACATCAAGACAGGGAGATTTGAGAGCTAAGGAAAAAGAAAGAAAAATAAATAACATAACCCTGAGATGGGGTGAGGTGTAGAGCAGAGGTAATTTGGTTCAGCCTTTGCTGAAACATGATGGGCTGGAGAATCAGATCATCATCAGAAAAGAAGCTTTTAGGGGTTTTAAACTTGGTGAAATCTAACATTGTCATTTCTGTTTATTTTTAGCTCCCTTTTATTCCTTTTTTGCAGGCTATAGTCCATGTGCCCTGACCAGCTTTTATTAAGGATGCTGATTTAGTTATGATTTGAGGATAAAATAAAAACAGGTAAACAGAGAGACATTGAACTAATTACAATGAGACCATCTTCAGAGTAGGTGTATAGTTTTGATACAGACAATAATCTCTTCAGTGTCTCATTCCTTATCTGAATGTTCTATTTATGTTCAGTCTTCAATAATAGAGATGTGCCCCACTTTCTTTAGAGCAAACATGCAAGGATTCAATTTTTAGGGTGAAAAATGAGAGTAATTATTTCAATTATGAAAGAAATATTTAAAGTGTTGAGATTGCATTATTTGATGCATTATTTGATTCCACTAAAATATGTTGTTGGTTTTTGTTTTGGTATAAATTCTGGTTTACAGAGGTTTTCCTGCGGAAAGCGCCAGAAAATGTAATGTAACAGATTGGAAATTACAAGCAACTGAACTTTCTTTAAATCCCAGCTCAAATTTTACTTCCTGGGTGAAACGTTACCAAGTTTTTTAGTCAGAATCTCTCATGTCAACAATTAGAGAGAAGGTTGAATCACTAAAATTATTCAGAGAAGAATATTTCTTAATATATTACAAAAGCAAAGATGAACAACTTCAGAAACTAATACATCACATAAGGTTGCATCCGGTGTACCGTCTGCCAAATAATGAATTACTAAATTCGTATCATTCAGCCTGGCATAATGGAAATACCAGTATTTTTATTTCCCCATTTAAATTTTACGTTTATGTCCAGCATTTTGGCAGCAAACAAGACTTAAGAACTCACTTCATTGTATGAAATGGGTTTCCATAGGGATGGTATTCATCTGCTCTTACTAGAAAAAAAATTAATTATGGCTTAGTAAGAAACCATTGAGCTAAAACACAGGAGATCCGGGTTTCAAACTGAACTTTTTTTATTTTTGAGGCAAGTGAATTTGAGGAAGTAGCTCTACCATTCTGCAATTTAGTTTCCTCACCTGTTAAACAACATGATAAGCCTACTTCACACAGCTATTGTGAAAATTCATTGAGAGCACATATGCAAAAAATGTTTTACACAGTATCTGCCACTGAGTAGAAAGTCTGTAAAGCTTGTTTATTTGGTTTTCACTTTTAACAGCATAAGGATGAATTGTCTGCTCTTTTGTTTATCTGCTACCTTTTAAAGAAAAAGATAGAAAACACAAAACAATGATATGGGACAATGTAAACCAGAGAGGTGTTTTTATAGGACGGCATCACAGAATTTTTGGAAACTGGAAATTTTTCATAACAGCTGTATGTGTGGATCTTGAAGGTACCTTGGAAAATCTAGGCACTGCAGCTCTGGAGGGAAGTATGGCCTACCCACTGTGTAGTGGGGACAAGTTTGGAAGAATGCCAACACCTACGTTTATTGTTGACGTTGGTGTCCTTTTAATTTGAATTCAATTCCCCAAAAGCAGGCATTCCTCCTCATGATCATATTTAACCTGGTATATCACATGATAGGCAAGTTGCTGCATGTTAATCCCTGACTGCATCTGAGTCACCCCTCCCCACCTCTGTTCACAGCCAGGTGTCTAAAGAAGGTAAGACACTGGGCCAGGGAAATGTAAGCAGCTCCTTTGCCTCTTTTCTGTTTGTTCATCCGTGTTTTCCTCAGACCTTCATCATAAAGATGAGATCACTAGGTAACATTTAACCTAGCCCCTGATTTCTGCTTTACTAAATGTACACAATGCCTTGACTAATCTGTTGATTCCTTTCCCTGATTAGAAGGAGTAAAAATGAAGAATTAAGTAGCTAAAGAATGACTGAATCTCTACGCCTAGCTTCTCCTTAGAAAATTTGCAGGTGGACCCGCTGGGTGCAACCAGACCACTTGGGCCAGATAGCATGCAAAGGAAGGCCAGGAGAAGTCAGCAGGTCTGCACGCAGTGGAAAAATGATGAAGAATCTGACCTCCTGCCTTAATGATTCACTGAGATCATCTCCCGTTTTTCCCTTTAAAAACTGTCACGGCTGAGCAGAATCTCCAGAGCTGACCTCTGGACACGAGTCCACCTTCTCCCCACTTTGCCAGCTTTTCTGATGACAGCATCTTTCCTTTCTACCAACACTTGCTCCTTGATTATTGGCTTTTGGGTGGCGAACAGCCGGACCTGAGCTTGGCAACAGAAACAGTTCTTCATGGACAGAAAACCTGAGAGGCAGCCTTCCAGCTCCATGTCTCCAGGTTTTCAGTTTCCTTACTTGTATAATGTGGGGTTCAGTTAGCACCAGGTGATCTCCAAGATCTCTCTTCATTCCAAGACTCTGAATTCCAGTCTTACGAAGCTGAATTGCATATTCTTTTTGCTACCATCACAATTCCTCCCTTTTTTCCTTTAAGGAAGTAGAAAACATCTACCACTTAGGAGCCAATATTAATCAGTCATCAAAAAAAGGTTAATACACTTGTATTTTATAGGTTTTATTTTGTTGAAGAGAAGGAATGCACTGCCAACATGTGAACTCTTAAGGTTGTTGAAATGCAAAACAAAGTGAAAGACCAAATAATTTGATTATTTTTTTCTTACACAACAAGGAATAAAAGTAACTTTGTCTCTACTAGTATAGTCATTCCTGACGATTCATTATATCAGGGGAAAAAATGGGTCAGGTTTAAATATCCTGCTGTTTATAAAAATATATGAAACCATAAAATAGTCTTTGTATGTGTCCTTTTTGAGATAGGGGATGCTTTAAGTGACCGGGTTGGCTTTTGTGGACCAAGTCTTTTTTACACAGCACCGAGGCTGGGAGGAAGTGGGGAGGGCTCATCTCTTGCCTCAGAGGCAGGGCAGATCACAGCTGTGAGTCGGTCACTAAGAGCCGGTGGTGTGAGCTTTAGAAAGGATAATAGAAAATTTATTTTCTTTCATTTTATTTTTGCCCAATTCTCACCTTTAGTTCTGAAGGTGATTAGAGGGGTTTCCAGAAACAAAGACATGCATGGCACACTGTGCTCCACACTGATTTGTAAGCTCCATTTTATAAGCCTCTTCATCCAGTCCCATATCCATATATTAAAGAGGATCTGCCTCAGTGCCACTTGTAGGATGATCAAATCACCTATTTTTATTGCATATTCTTTCCTGTACAACCACAAGAGCCATTTTGTTTTCATCTTATGCTAGGGAATGAAATTTCTTGAGTCTTTCATGCGCTGTTTTTATTTTTGAGTGATTGTCGTCTTTTATTTGCAAGACTAGAAATCTATTTATATAGCATAAAGCTATCGACCTGATACCTAACTAAAATGCACTTAGTTCTGCTTTTTAAAATTCATCTCTCTGATCTAGATTTCCACCCCTAAGAAGGTCATAGGGCCGCTTACTTAGGGGTGGAGAGGGGTGAGGAGTGACTTCCTGCTGCCTACAAATCGAATGAGTGAGGCAGCAAGAGACAAGAGAGGGAGATGTGAAGAAGTCCCACAGACCTTGAAGAGGCCACTTGAGGCTGCTCTTGCTGCCAAATCATCAGTATTTATGGCACCTTTGAGGTTGTAAGATGCTCACCCTGGGTACTATATGGCAGTAACATTATATGGGTCACCTATCTTGCTTCTGAATTTTTGCTCAAAATAATCCCTACGCTTAGATTTGTCTCTCCCTGCTCCTTCAGTAACTTTTACTTGTGTCTAAACTTGATTCTAAACTCTAACCTTGGAGCTTCAAGAAATCCTGTCTGAGTTGATGTGAAAAGCCCACCACTTTACTCTATGAAGCACTCTTCTTAAGTTTTCAAAGATAAGTATTTCTATTAAATGAAAAAATATATTTTAAGTGCCCTCTACAAGACAAGCAGCACAGTAGTAAAGTTTGCATCCACATTTGCAAACACTGTCAGAATATAAAAGTCTCATCTGATGGGGACTGGGTAGGACCTTCTGACCCCAAGCAACCCTCCCATAAATCAGGGCAGGAAACCCAGTCATCCTTGGCCCTCTCTCCCATTCTAAATTAAACACTCCACCCTGAGTGAGGTGACAACAGAATCTGTCATTCACACTTGGAGGTGATAGGTTTACTCAGCACTTCCAAAGGAAAGGTCTGGAGAAGGGGAAGTATGCTTATAAAGAGAATGGGCTGTAATTGCAGGGCAGGGGCAACCACCTGCATGGAGCCCGCGGCATCCCCAGGCACACGAGCCAAGCAGGGAGCTGGCCAGTGACCATCTCTGCAAGGCTCCCCTTCAGACAGACAGCTCCCAAAGAGAGGAGAGAAGTGTGCACACACTCTAAAAGTTTCTCTTTTTGGAAAGAGCTGAAAATAGTGAATTCCAAACTCTCAGGGGTTATTGTTATAATATCAGTTACCTGGCGCAGAATAACTGCTCCCGCTGAGCCATTGTTCTCACCACCTACCTCACTGTTACTTTGTGTGATGATAAGAAGGTATTTGTGGTATCCTTCTATCTCCAGTAAGGATGCTTATTAAGCAAAATTATTTGTATCAAGCCATGCTCTCATTTCCACACTTCTGAAACATGGTCATGCTTTTCAACTGAGGTGCCCATGAGCCCCAGCCCCTGGCAGCTCGGCCCCAAATCTGTTGGTCAGACTATCAGTGTGGATTCCCTGATATGCAACAGAAAATCACAACAAGCAGCTTTGTTTGTATTTGTTTAGAAAAGCAGAGATTTTCAAGTCTTGTTCAGAGTAAGTCTTCAGGGACCGTGTAGCTAGTGGGCTTTTTGATTTTGCAATTGTGATAAATTCAAATTCTGTATCAAATATCAGTGGATCACCATGAAGGAAACGCTAAGTATCTTTGAGGGCCCTGAAATCAATATTTGAAATGAAAAAAAAAGACATAATTAAGTATAGCCAAAAGGAGGTGGCTTCTCTGAGGACAGAAATCTTCCTTTCCCTCCCTCTCCACTCCCCCTGTCTGTCACACAGAATACTGCCCCCCTCCCGGAGCTGATCACACCCTGTGTGATCTTACTAAAGCAGATGACACTGAGAGGTTTAACTCATTCAATGAAGAATTTTAAATTGGAGTATAGTTCATTTACAATGCTGTGTTAGTTTCAGGTGTACAGCAAAGTGATATATATATATATAGATATAGATATAGATATAGATATATAAAGATAGATAGATATAACTTTTTCAGATTCTTTTCCCTTATAAATTATTACAAAACATTGAGTAAACAGAATCCAATAGCACTTTAAAAGGATCATACACCATGATCAAGTGGGGTTTATCCCAGGAATGCAAGGTTTCTTCAATATATGCAAATCAATCAATGTGATAAACCATATTCACAAACTGAAGGTGAAAAACCATATGATCATCTCAAAAGATGCAGAAAAAGCTTTTGAAAAAATTCAACACCCATTTATGATAAAAACTCTCCATAAAGTAGGCATAAAGGGAACTTACCTCAACATAATAAAGGCCATATATGACAAACCCACAGCCAACATCATTCTCAATGGTGAAAAACTGAAACCATTTCCACTAAGAACAGGAACAAGACAAGGTTGCCCACTCTCACCACTATTATTCAACACAGTTTTGGAAGTTTTAGCCACGGCAATCAGAGAAGAAAAGGAAATAAAAGGAATCCAAATCGGAAAAGAAGAAGTAAAGCTGTCACTGTTTGCAGATGACATGTTACTATACATAGAGAATCCTAAAGATGTTACCAGAAAACTACTAGAGCTAATCAATGAATTTGGTAATGTAGCAGGGTACAAAATTAATGCACAGAAATCTCTTGCATTCCTATACACTAATGATGAAAAATATGAAAGAGACATTAAGGAAACCCTCCCGTTTACCATTGCAACAAAAAGAATAAAATACCTAGGAATAAACCTACCTCAGGAGACAAAAGACCTGTATACAGAAAACTATAAGACACTGATGAAAGAAATTAAAGACGGTACATGTTCTTGGATTGGAAGAATCAACACTGTGAAAATGACTCTACTACCCAAAACAATCTACAGATTCAGTGCAATCCCTATGAAACTACCAATGGCATTCTTCACAGAACTAGAACAAAAAATTTCACAATTTGTATGGAAACACAAAAAACCCCGAATAGCCAAAGCAATCTTGAGAAAGAAAAACAGAGCTGAAGGAATCAGGCTCCTTAACTTCAGACTATATTACAAAGCTACAGTAATAAGACAGTATGGTACTGGAACAAACACAGAAATATAGATCAATGGAACAGGAAAGAAATCCCAGAGATAAACCCTCTTTGTAAAAGGAGGCAAGGATATACAATGGAGAAAAGACAGCCTCTTCAATAAGTGGTGCTGGGAAAACTGGAGAGCTACATGTAAAAGAATGGAATTAGGACCCTCCCTAACACTATACACAAAAATAAATTCAAAATGGATTAAAGACCTAAATGTAAGGGCAGACACTATCAAACTCTTAGAGAAAAACAGAGGTGGAAAACTCCATGACATAAATCACAGCAAGATCCTTTTTGACCAACCTCCTAGACAAATGGAAATAAAATAAGAAAATAAACAAATGGGACCTAATGAAACTTACAAGCTTTTGCACAACAAAGGAAACCATAAACAAGACCAAAAGACAACCCTCAGAATGGGAGAAAATATTTGCAAATGAAGCAACTGACAAAGGATTAATCTCTAAAATTTATAAGCAACTCATGCAGCTCAATATCAAAAAAACAAACAACCCAATCCAAAAATGGGCAGAAGACCTAAATAGACATTTCTCCAAAGAAGATATACAGACTGCCAGCAAACAGGTGAAAGGATGCTCAACATCACTAATCATTAGAGAAATGCAAATCAAAACTACAGTGAGGTATCACCTCACACCAGTCAGAATAGTCATCATCAAAAAATCTACAAACATAAATGCTGGAGAGGGTGTGGAGAAAAGGGAACCCTCTTGTACTATTGGTGGGAATGTAAATTGATACAGCCACTATGGAGAAGAGTATGGAGGTTCCTTTAAAAACTAAAAATAGAACTACCATAAGACCCAGCAATCCCACTAGTGGGCATATACCCTGAGAAAACCATAATTCAAAAAGAGACATGTACCACAATGTTCATTGCAGCTCTATTTACAATAACCAGGACATGGCAGCAACCTAAGTGTCCATCAACAGATGAATGAATAAAGAAGATCTGGCACATATATACAATGGAATATTACTCAGCCATAAAAACAAATGAAACTGAGTTATTTGTAGTGAGGTGGATGGACCTAGATACTGTCATACAGAGTGAAGTCAGAAAGAGAAAAACAAATACCACATGCTAACACAGATATATGGAATCTAAAAAAAAAGGAAAAAAATGGTTCTGAAAAACTTACAGGAAGGACAGGAATAAAGAGGCAGACATAGAGAATGGACTTGAGGACACCGGGTTGGGGAAGGGGAAGCTGGGACAAAGTGAGAGAGTGGCATGGACATATACACACTACCAAATGTAGAATTGATAGCTAGTGGGAAGCAGCTGCATAGCACAGCTAGATCAGCTTGGTGCTTTGTGACCACTTAGAGGGGTGGGATAGGGAGTGTGGGAAGGAGACACAAGAGGGAGGAGATATTGAGATGCATGTAAATGTATAGCTGATTCCCTTTGTTATACAGCAGAAACTAACACACCGCTGTAAAGAAATTATACTCCAATAAAGATGTTAAAAAAAAAGAAGAAAAAAACATTTAGTAGATGTCCCTGTGCTATAGAGTAAGTCCTTTTTGTTTATCTATTTTATATATAGTAGTGTGTATATGTTAATCCCAAACTCCTTAATTTATCCCTTCCGTCCCCCGCATTCCCCTTTGGTAACCATAGGTTTATTTTCTATGTCTGTGAGTTTGTTTCTGTTTTATAAATAAGTTCATTTGTATCATTTTTGAAATTCCACATATAAGTAATATCATGTAATATCCTATGTCTTTCTCTGTCTAACTTACTTCACTTAGTATGATAATCTCTAAGTCCATCCTTGTTGCTGCAAATGGCGTTATTTCATTTTTTTTTTATTGGCTGAGTAAAATCTAAAAAAACTATTTTTAAAATTGAAAGTCATTTTAAAGAGAATGAGAGGGAAAATGTGATACTTAGAACTATCAAATATATATATATATATTATATATATAAAATATATATGTAACTGAATCACTTTGCTTGAAACTAACACAACATTGTTAAATTAAATATACTTTAAGTTAAAAAATGGATTTTAAATGAAAAAAAAACAGTTGCTTAGATGTTTGCAAAACTAATACCTACATAGCTTTGAAAAGAACTGTGTCCTAAATGGCAGGCTTGTGCTCCACCCTTGCCTTGTCGCCTGGTTTTGATGGTCAGAAGCACCTACACTCAACTCTTGTAGCTCTTTCTCTGGCATTTACTTTCATATTTCTGTTTTTTTTTTAATTCATTACTGAAGTTTAGCTATGACGTATTTGTTTGAAGAGAGTAGAGGATATAGTTTTCCAGCAACCTCTTGCCTGCATTGCTGCTTTCCCAATAAAGGTAAATCAATATTCTGTGTTTAAATCACTATGTCTATGCACATGCTGTTTGTACTCAGCCAAATATTGCATCAGAGTTTATTTTCTTGTACAATTTTTTGTTAATTCTGAAGCCCATACTTACCTTGTTTTGTTATTTGATTAGTTTTGTAATGATCACTCATTCTTTCCATACTTTCTAACAATTTCTCAATGCAATTTGCCATAAAGTTCAATGTTCCATTTAATTGTTTTTCTAGAGACTTCACCTCCTGGACATCTGAGTCTTCCACTTCAAGGTGGGTGGGTGGCTGTCAGGCCTGCTCACATCTGTCACCCTGGGACGTCCCTACACTAGCACCCAGAGCATCCTTCTGCCTGGATTCTCTGTGGAACCCCCAGACACCTGGATCCTGGGTCCTCTTTTCTTGGCTAACTTCCTTGTGTTGATGGCTCACACCCTCACCTAGAGCTGATTCCTGAGAAAGGATGCATGGGAGATAAGATCTCAATATCTTGCAAATCTAAAAGTTTTGTTATTCTTCTTCCACATTCTTTAATTAATATTCTGATTGTGTACAGTAATCTAGGGTGAAAATTACTTCACTCAGAATTTTGAAAGTCTTTTGCTTCTCAATGTGGATTCAAAAAAACTGATGTCATTCTAATTGGTATTCCTTTTTATGTAATCCATGTGTGTTCTACACTGGAGATTTTTGAGGATAAATTTCTTTACCTTTCATGTTGTGCAATTCATGATTCATTGCCTCGGTATGTCTTCCTTCCTTCCTTCCTTCCTTCCTTCCTTCCTTCCTTCCTTCCTTCCTTCCCTTCTTTCTTTCTTTCTTTCTTTCTTTCTTTCTTTCTTTCTTTCTTTCTTTCTTTCTTTCTTTCTTTCTTTCTTTCTTTCTTTCTTTCTTTCTTTCTTTCTTTCTTTCTTTCATCATGCTTGGCTTTGGTAGACCATTTTAACCCATTGACTCACAGCTCAGGTTCAGGAAATGTTTTGTATTACTATTTCTTTTGTAACCCTATTTAATTCTCTACTGACAGTTTGGGGGAGGTTTGTATTTGAGCAGGGATAAAGGCATGTGTATAATCTGCCTGGTTCATTTAGGGTTGTCTCAGTATAAACTCATGAGTTAAGATGGTCAGCATTCAGACACTTACATCCTACAAAATGCAAAATGTGCCACATCCTAAATGAGTAGAAAATAAGTAGAAACCTCCAGGGAAAGAGAGAACAAGGTGTGAAAGACACAAGATGAAAAGAGTCCATAATTAAGAGTTTCCAGAAGTTGGAGCACAGAATGGGTGGGGTTAGTGGAGATGGATGCTGTTGGAGAGTATGGCAGGGTGCTCAGAGACAAGCTCTTAAGACAGGCTAAGAACTTGGGATTTTAATCTAAGTGTAACAAGGAGCCACACTTGTCTTTTTTTTTTTTTTTTTTTTTGTGGTACGCAGGCCTCTCACTGTTGTGGCCTCTCCAGTTGCAGAGCACAGGCTCCGGACACGCAGGCTCAGCGGCCATGGCTCACAGGCCCAGCCGCTCTGCGGCATGTGGGATCTTCCCGGACCGGGGCACGAACCCGTGTCCCCTGCATCGGCAGGCGGACTCTCAACCACTGCGCCACCAGGGAAGCCCCTACCCTTGTCTTTTTGAGGAGGGTAGTGACCAGACCAAATTAGCATCTTAGAAAAGCAATTCTGGCTACAGTACGGCAAGACTAGAGGCAAGGAGACCAATTAAGAAGTTGCATCAGGTGAGTAGGAAAGAAATGGTCATAAAACGATGGGTATTGAAAGAGAAGTGGGTTTGGAGAACGTGTTAATTTGTCAGTTTTGGAAACATTGAGTTTCCAGGGCCTGTAAGTCCAACATGACCAGCAGCCAGTTAGTCTGAAGTTCAGGAAGCCAGTGTAACTTTTAGGTGTACATTTAAAAATGTAAATTCTAAGAAGACACAGAGGTTAATGAGTAGTCAAGGAGGATGTGTAAAAAAGGGAAGGTCAGAAGGTCTGAGAGTCATTATTTGAGGGGTAGATAGAAAGAGGAGTCTCAAAAAAGTCGAGAAAGAGGTTAGGAGTGGATGAGGCAAACTAGTAGAGTATCTGCCATAGAGGTAAGAATAATTTGCCTTTTAGGAAGAATGGTCAAGAGTGTCCACTGCAAAAGACGAGCCTGCCAATTTAACACTGAAAGCATGAGATTGAGGGATATTTAGGAGTTATAACTGCCAGGAATTAGGGTCTGTCTGAATGTGCAGGGTGAGAAAAATCTTCTAAATTTCTGGCTTGGATGCCTAGGTTAATGATGGTTCTATTTCCTGAGATTAAAATCCCAGGCCAATGAGCAGGTTAGGCAGGAAAAGTTTTGGAGAATTTGAGGTCCCTCTCAAACATCCAAGATGAAGCATTCTTAAAGACATTTTGTGTGTGGGTCTCAGGCTTAGGAGAGGCATCTGGGTTTCCTGAGGTCAGGGAAGATCAGGACTGAGAAGAAAAGTGTTTCTGTGACAAAGGCACCATGTACCTCAGTGAAGCAGTTGCAATAGTTTGGTTTAAGTGGGAGGAAACAAGAGCGGGTAAAGTGGGTCTAACACCAATTGTGTGGAACTGTGCCCCAAAGCTCATTTCATTATTCCTATCCCTTCCCCACTCCCCTCCCCCACCTCTGCTCCTCCAAACTTAACCATAGATTTCTGGTGTCATCTCCATGTTCATAAAAAATTCTGGCATTTCCACTACACTTACCCAGCCAACCCCTAAGACTAAATCAATACATTCTCTGTCTTTTCTGCTTTTAGAGTCAAGCTGTTAAATAATGTAATTATATGTGCATAATTGTATGGTTTGCTTCCAGTAAAAATTCATGGTCACCAGCCCTATTGCAGCCTAGAAATCTTAAATAACTATTTACCTTCTAATTTTCAGAAGAAAATTCTCAGAATCATTTCAAACCTCTAAGATTCTCATTAAAAGATAATACAAACAATTTGCTGCTACAGGAAAATTCTGAGCCCACTGAGCATGAGGACTTTGACTTACCCACCTGTCAAAATATGCACCCCCATCTAACTGTCCTTTCTTTCTTCTTGAAAGGGATACTGTGGCATATTTATCACCTAATTCCCACCACAGAGGAGACCACAGGCAATCTATAAAATGTTCTTATAGACATAGCTTCACTTGTCCAAACAACCTCCTCTCAAGCCTGGACTCATCTTTTCAACATGCAAATGAACTGTGTCCCTGCCCAGCTTGACAGGCTTCAAAGACTTCCATTGCCTTCAGACTAAAATCCAAATGTCTTAACATCTGTCAAAGACTTCATATGAAGTCATGGAATTGTGAACAAGCATGGTTCTTCGGTGTGGATTAAAATATGGGTTGAGTTGGGACTGAAAGCGGAGGCAAGGGACAGATCATGAACAGTGCCCTGGTGACAGTGCCCAGACAAGCTGATGTGTCAAGGTGCTATGGTTGGTTTCTCCTGCAATCAGAGAGGCTAAGTTGAAAAGACAATTTAATATTTTCCATGATGCAATGCCTTTAAGATGATCTTCTGGTGTTAGAGGGAGTTCCTTCTTATTTCATTAAAACTTAGGAGAATGTGACCACTGCTAAATTAGGCTTTGCAGTGGGGGGTGGTGGTGGTGATGGGGGGTGTTCATAGCTCCAAGCATCCTCAATTGGTATGTTCACTTTTCCTCCTAAGGGAGTTCCTGGTCTCATCTGCCATGCTTGCCTACTCCTTCCTGGATCTGGTATGTAACCAACTGTACAACCCTAAATTTTAGTCAACCTTACACACTGGCAATGAGAAAGTCCAGTGTCTAGTCATTACTAATACTTTCTACCTGTTCCCAGGCAACTACTGATTCTTCCAGTATTTTTAAATTGTTGCTCCACTGTCCTATCAACTTGAATTATTTCTAAAAAGAAATCTGTTGTCATCCTTATCTTCATTTGTCCATATGTAGTGTGTCCAGCTTATTACTGGTTTTGAGCAATTTGATTAGATTGGCATTGGTGCAATCTTCTTCACCTTACCTGTGCTTAGGATGGTTCAGTTTCCTATACATATGGATTTATAATTTGTATCAACTATGGAAAATTTTTGGCCACTATATCCTTAAATATTTTTTCTGTCCCCCTTTCTCTCTCTTCTACTTTGGAGACTCCAATTACACATATATTGGTCTGCTTTATTTCCCCATGCTCACTGATGCTCTTTTCATTTGGTAATTCCTTTTTGCTCTCACCATGTTTCATTTTGTATAGTTCCTTTTGCCATGTATTTAAGTTTACTAATCATTTCTTTTACAGTGTCTAATTTTCCATTAATCCAATCCAGCATAATCTCAGACATTGTAGTTTTATTGCTATAAGTTTTATTTGTATTTTTGCATCATCCATATCTCCACTTAACTTTTTGAACATATGAAATATGTTTTAATGTCTTTTCCTGTCCTTGTCTGCTAATCAAACATGTATCTCAGTTTCAAATCAGTTTCAATTGATTGACTTTTCCCCTCATTATAGGTTAGAGTTTCCTCCTTCTTTGTACATCTACTAACTTTAGATTGAATGCCAGAGATTGTGGATTCTACCTGGTTGGGAGCTAGGCACTCTTGCATACTTATAAATATTCTTGAGCTTTGTGCTGAGATGCAGCTAAGTTTCTTGCAAATAGATGTATCCTTTAATGCTGTGTTTATAACATCATTAGATGTGAACATTTCAATGGTTAGTATAGAGCAAATTATTTCCTGCTAGTACACAAGAACATTCTGAGTTTTTGACTCAGTGTCCCAAGAATTGGGAGGTAATCCAGTTTGCTGGTGAGAACAGGCAATTCTCAGCCCTGTGTGAGCACAGATATTGTTTCCTTATACACGTGGACTGGCCAGTACTCAGCTGAATATTTGAAAGGGACCTTCTGCAGATTTCCAGAGTTCTCTCTGTGTATAGTCTACTCCTTTCCTGTACCCCTGCATACTCTGTGTTGGTCTCCCTGGACTTTCAGTCCCATCTCTTCAACTCAGAGCATCTGTCAAACTCCACCTGGGTTAACTCTCCCTTCACTACATCCTGAAAACTCTTTCAAGAAAGTGAGCTTAGGGAATCATAGGACTCTCCTCATTTGCTTTCTGTCTCTCATTGAGTGTTGCTCTTTGTTGTTTGATGTCTGGTATCAAATTGAGAACTGTTTTTCAGATATTTTGGCTGGTGTTGGGGTCATTTCAGGTGGGAGGGTAAATCTCCAGCCCCTTTTACTACAGTAAAAAGACCTGACTTAAAAGACCTGACATTTATTTTTGAAGTTTGCTTTTAAATTATAGGAAAACTTGGTCTTTGCTTCCACACATTTGCTCTCAGGTATATCATTTTAGCTTTCAGTGTATTTTTACAGCAGGTAATAGCAGATTCAATTTATGCTTTGTAAATCATTGATGTGATGTTTTTCTCTTGTTACTTCCCTGTACTCTTGTATTTAGACTTCCCAGTCAGATAGCTTTCTGATTCATAGAAAATCATTTGTGTCAATGATCGCTTTGGCATGAAATTTCCCTAGAATTATCTACATTATCCAATTTTTAAAATAGTTTTAGACACACTCCTTTTCTCAATTTTATAGATTTTTTTTTTACTGCTTTTCACTTTTCTTAAAACCAATATGAGGTTGTAATCAAAAAAGATGTTGAGTACTAGTCAAAAATAGCAGTAGCCATTGATTTCTCTATGTTAGACTTAGGACTTTATAAGTTGTAACAAAGTGAATCTTCTTATGAATAAATGGTAACTTTAATGTGGATGCAGAGATTTTTAAAATGTAACTTATATGAGTATCTATGTGCTCCAAGCCAAAGCACACCATGACTTATATTATCTATTTATGAAAGTGGTTACTTAAATAAAGCATCTTGCTTTGCTGAGGCAAACGTGACTCAGGAAGGATCTTCCCTGAAGCAGTCTATCAATATCCTTCTTGGCGACAGTCAAGATCACACTTATAAGGAGGCATGTGATAGGTGAGTCTGATTTTTATCACATTTATAGCTTTTTTCTTCATTGATGTCTATTGGAGAGAAGCCCTAATAACACTTCTTACCTTTATTTTTACTTTTTGGATGCAGACTCATTGTTTCAGTAAACTCCTACATAGAAACTCAATATGAAAAACAGATGAAAGCAAGTTGTGCATTGTTGGGCTACTGACACCTTGAAAACACTCAGGTAACAGATGTGTAACAATCCAGGAGGGATTTATCCCTTTTGTATCCTTTCATTAATGTCTTTTGGTGTTATCAAATTTTAGGTAGGTCATTATGCATTTTTTCAGAAAGGCAGTGTTTAAAGTCTGATCCCAGTCCAGAGTTGGCATACACTAAGCTCTCAGAATCGTGATTAGAGAGCTGGCTTCTGTCTGATAAAATATGAACATTCTGGCTGCCAGGGGGAAGCTTTCAACAATCATCCTTGTAGTTTTGACCTTGCTATCTGTGTTCATTTACCCCACTATTTCTGAGCATCAATTAGGAGCCTAATATTGTAAAAAATGTTTAAAGGACTGAGAAAACCTTTGTCCTTTGGCTTGAACTTTGAGTTTATCTTAAGCTCTGATGTCTTCATTCTTTATAAAACAAGAGGATGAAGTGGCATGTCAGCATCCAATATGAAGGGATCATTTGAACAGATTGGAAAAGGTAAGTTTTAATGTTTGTCACTGCTCAATGTGTAACCAACTAACCTTATGAAAAGATAATCTAGTGGTGACCGTGTGACCCAAAGATAGCATCACTGCTTTGGGATAACATCTTTTCTTCCCTCCTGGTTATTCCTAGGTATAAGATCACTATTGCACTAATTCACTCCTATCTTTTTGTTATATTGGATCCACTGCCAGTCACAAACTGGACTTGTATATTTCAGTACAAGTCTTGAATTAAATTTAGTAGATGATAAAATGTACATGGTGAGCTCCAGAATGCCATCTTTAAAATTCTTTTTCCTTTAAATATGTCATCTAACTGTGGTCTCTGTGTTTTCATGTTGACCTAAGATAGCAATAAAAAATTTCAGGACTGTTACTTGGGAGATGTACGTATTAGTATTGGTTCTAGAACTAAGCACTGAGACCTCAGGTCTCAGCTTCCTTGTGTGTAAAATGGGGAGTTTGTGCAGTATGATTTGTAAAGTTCTTTAAAGCTCCCAAATGCTGGAATACTAAGCTTTCTATCACGGAGGAAAAGACTTAATATGTTCACATGAAATGTTAGTGACATTTGTCACAAATCCTAGAAAAATCTGAATCTAAAAGAGAAATACAATAGTTCCCCTTACACACGGTTTCACTCTGCAGTTTCGGTTACCGGTGTTCAACTGCAATCCAAAAATATTAAATGGAAAATTCAAGAAGTAAACAATTCATAAGTTTTAAATTGTGTGCCATTCTGAGTAGTAGCATGAGGAAATCTCATGTCATTCCTCTTGGGATCCCCAACCATTGACATCATCATGGTTCCAGGACCCAGGATCACCCGAAGCAGATGGTCCTCCTGGTACTTCATCAGAAGGTCAGTATTAGACTAACACTGCATCACGACGCCCACATCATTCACTCACCTTATCTCATTGTGTTGGCATTTTATCCTCTCACATCGTCACAAGGAGAAGGGTAAGAAGAGCACAACAAGGTATTTTGAGAAAGAGACCACATTCATATAACTTTTATTACATTGTATTTCTATAACTGTTCTACTTTATTATTAGCTATTGTTGTTAATCTCCTACTGTGCCTAACTTATGAATTAAACTTTATCATAGGTATGTATGCAAAGGGAAATACGTATGTGGAGTTTGGTACTATCCATGGTTTCAGGCATCCAGTGGGTACGTATGCATAGGGAAATACGTAGTATATGTGGGGTTTGGTACTATTCACGGTTTCAGGCATCCAGTGGGGGTCTTGGAACATGTGCCCCATGGATAAGGGGGGGGGGGACGACTGTATACTTGAAATGGATGTGCCCAGTGTTGAGAACACAGGATTTAGAGATTCATTATTTCTGTTAACACCATCATCCTGGGCCATCCGAATAAAAGCAATTTCCATTAAGATATGCCTTTTGTTCACTTATCTACTCCACAAACACTTAGTCATTCAATAAATACTTACTGAGTGTCTACTGTGGAGCAGTCATCATTCTAGGTACTTTGCAGATATGTTTTACTTCAGATAATTATTTTACATGTTAATATGAAGTTTGGAAAATTATGGGGTCTGGAGTGAGTGCTCTAGAAAATTATGAGACTGAACACTATATTAGAAGATGGTCTCCCCAACTCACTGGGCTGCCTCACTCCCTATTCCCACCCCCACCCATGTCCTGGACAATTCTTTGAATGTGCTTCCCAAATATTTTGAGTGAAAGGGGAAGAATAATTTTGATGGATAGGGAAGGATTTAAGAAGGAAGTATTAGGTTAAAATATTCAAGCAGGTATACTGTTTAACCAGAGGTTGGAAGAGAAAGTAGCTAGATGAGATGGTGGGGTCAAAATGCATATCTTATGCATAGGTATGCAACCCAGAAATGATATTTCTTTTTCTTTTTTGCTAAAGACACAGTCTGAGTGTGTGTGTGTGCATACTCACATGTTTTTTCTACATTATATATATACATGTCTTAAATGACCAAAAGGTTTTGCTTTGTGCTTTTTGCCTGGAGACATTCAAATTCCCAATTTATTTTTTAGCATGTTTGCAATAAGGCTGCATTTTGAGAGAATCTACCGTACAAGTCTATAATGTAAGCAGACAGATTAGAAATAAGGGTCTTAAGGTTACACATGTCTCTGTGAGCTCAAGACTGAGTCCTTTGTATCTAAACTGCAGCATTCATTTTTTCAGGTTTCTCCAACTCTTAGGCTGTACATTTGTCATCTTGATTTCATTGTTTACATGTTTATTTTGGGAAGGCAACATTTAGAAAAGTGGAATCTGCTTCAAGAAATAGGAAGTGAGAATTCCATCACAGGGTAAATACTGAAATCAAGTGACATTTATTTTTCACACATCTTTTATTGAATTTTTATTTTTGGATATCACCTTTTAGAGAGCTTGCAATGAACAGGATATAAAACATGAACCAACTGTCAACTGAAATTCACATGTTAAATTATGGTAAAAGTTTGAAAATTAGAATTGCGAGGTAGTCTTTTCCTTTCAGCTTCAGAAAGGTGAAGAACTAATTGTTGAGAAACAGAACAATTTTTAAGCCAAAGCAGAAGCGCAATATTCTAAAATATTGCTACTGAAAGGCTTCAGTGTATTTTCTGAAACCATAATTTATTCAGCAAATGCATGTTAAAAGCCTAATATGTGTGAAACATGGTGCTAGAAATAGGATGGGAAAAGAGATAATTATAGAAAAGTATAAGGCATGGTTCTTACCCAAGTTTACAACAGAAAGCAAGAATTACCTCTGCAGTGCCAGTGACTTATTGATAAAATATACGCGACACTCTTTTTTTAACCTCTTTTGGAAAATCAATAACTCATTCATTCACCTGATGGCTCCTAATATTGTAAAATGGAGAAAGACTGGTCCAAAGTCTTTTAAATCCTTTATGAAAAGTTCACCACGACACAGAATCCCCATCTTAGAAGAAATTCACTGTTCTTGCCCTTTATTCAAACAGCCTTGACAGATCAGAAAAAAACAGCATCCATTTAGGCAACCTAGGGAGATGGCCCAACCACAGCCACCAGCACTATGTACCTGGCGTTCCACGTTTTCTAAACGTGAATTAGTATGTTGCAAGCCACCCTTGAGGTGACCACCAGCATCATCACCTTCAGGTTTATGGACCATCTGCGTCCACAATTCATGATGTGAAAGTTTTCCAGAAGCAAAATAAGACGTGTAGGCTTTGAAAGAAGGGGAAGTTTGGGGGTGTCCCCCGACTCCTCCTCAGCATATTTTGTGGATTAACTCTCTGTGGGCAGTTACCACCAAGGACGGAAACTCTGGGCCAGGATTCCCACAAATTTAAGCATGACTCCAACTCAGTTTACTTCAAAGCTTATCTCATCTCTATCTGAATTATTCACCTTAAAGTAAATTCTGACACTAATTTACCACTTCCCCAGATATAAAGACTGATTTAGAAATCCTAAAGCAGAACATCATAGGTTTGGATTACAATAATTCCCTGAATTTTTAGTGTTCCTAAATCTAACCCTGAAACACATCGTTCTAAGAGATAACTGGATATTTAAAAATATATTAAAAGGAACACCTAAAGTGAAGTGAAGCTAAGTTAGTCTTCAGCCTTTAAAAACTATACATTTCAAAACAGTGCCAATTACACAGCCTTTTGTCTTGGTGCACAAAGATGAGAGGGAATGTATAGAAAGTGAAGGAGGCTAAGTGGTAAATACAGAGAAGCTATCCAAAGACGCAGCATCTCCAACTTTCAAAAGTGACCTTGGGATGCTGGGATCTGGGAGGGGCATGGGGCTGCTGCTTAGCAGGGAAGCACACAGGGAGTTCCTTTAGCTCTGCTCATATCACTCTGTGGGGAAAGTGTGTTCATTTTATTATTTTCTTTTCAAAATGCTTTTCTGTTTTATGGCCCTATGCTCTTTTTGATTCTGACTAAAACAACTCTTTTATCTTGGTGAACCAAAGTTATACATATTTTTAAACACCAGCTGCAATTATTTGTACACTAACTTTTAAGTCCAATTCCATGAGATGCTAATATGTTATGACAATATGGATTTCTTCTGGAGGGAAGAACAGAGAGGCAAAGGGCTTTCCATACAACATGAAAATGCCACATAGGATAGTATTTTAACCATATTACCTTGAGCAAGGTATGGCGACACCAGACCCAGATCAAGAGAGAAGCCAGGAGAGTGTCACAGTTCTGTTACTCACATTCCCTGGAAGAGCACAGCTTCTCAGGTTGCAGGCCACTGGGGTTGGTCACAGGCAGAGGGAGAGGGATCTGTGGGGAAGCACTTTTATTGCAGTTTCTGTGGGAAGAACAGGTGATGCAGGGGAAACAGGCTTAGCATTGGCTAGTTTGACAAATTTCAGCAGGCCCTGTGGTATGGAGGCTGACGCCAGATGTCTGGTACGTGGTCCTGCCTGGGCTTTTGGGTTGGCTGTAGAGTGCCCTGAAGTGTGTGAGCCCTGAAGGGGAGTGCGTGGGGGTGTGGACTTAACTGGCTGCTCAAGAAGGAAAACTGATCAACCTCTAGCCAGAACCTCACAACTGGGTCATGACAGCATCTTAACAAAATATTACAGATGGTACTGGCCCTGGGTTATAATATTATGGGTGATTTGATTGAGAAGTCTTCTCCTTCTTGACTAGGTATGACTGAATAAATACTGGATAATAGATATGTATTTGCAAATCTATCAATTTTATTATTGTCTCTAATTGACTGCTTGCCTTCTAGAAAAAAAAAAAAAAAAACGAAAACAAAACTCCAGAAAATTGGGGACTTGGCCTCTTTGATTAACTGCTGTATTCCTACAACATGGAACCCAAAAGTCATTAAATAAATACTTGTTGAATGAATGAATGAATTTCTCTATTACATATGTTTTGTCTATTAGCATTAAGTATTAAACAAATAGTTTAAAATTTATATGTAAATAAAAGTTTATAAGTAAAATAATATTTTAACTGCAAAAGGGAAATCGAATAGTGTCCTCTGATAATCTTCGAACATGAAATATCTTCAATGTATTTTTTAAAAATTTAGCTTCTGTTTTGGCATATATTTTCAATATTTTTAACTGTATTTCATAAATTGAATATCTATTAAAATACTTAATGAGATTACTTTGTGTCTCTATTGTAAAAGAGAATTGTCTTTCAATTAGGAACAGTCAAGGGTAAACAAACAAAAAAAATGGGTAAAACCTAAGCCTTTATTGAAAATTCATATATCCAGAAAAGACTCAAACTCTAATTCAAAAAGGTACGTGCACCCCGATGTTCATAGAAGCACTATGTACAATAACCAAGACATGGAAGCAACCTAAGTGTCCATCGACAGATGAATGCATAAAGAAGATGTGATACACATATACAATGGAATATTACTCAGCCATAAAAAAGAATGAAATAATGCCATTTGCAGCACATGGATGGACCTAGAGATCATCATATTATGTGAAATAGACAGAGAAAGACAAATATCATATGGTATCACTTATATGTAGAATCTAAAAAATAATACAAATGAACTTATTTAGAAAACAGAAACAGACTCACAGACATAGAAAACAAACTTATGGTTGCCAAAGGGGAAAGGGGGGAGGGATAAATTAGGAGTTTGGGATTAACAGATACAAACTCTTACTATATATAAAATAGATAAACAACAAGGTCCTACTATATAGCACAGGGAACTATATTCAATATCTTGTAATAATCTATAATGGAAAAGAAGCTGAAAATAATATATATCTATATCTGAATCACTTTGCTGTATGTCAGAAATTAACACGACATTATAAACCAACTATACTTTAATTAAAAATTAAAACAAACAAACAAACAAAAAGAAACTTATGGAAACTATTAAAAAAATAAATTTCTATGCACCTAATAACATAGCTCCTAAATGAATAAAGTAAATTTACAGAAAAGCAAGAAGAGACAGTTAATTCCACAATCACAGCAGAGATTTTAACATAATTTTCTCAGGAATTGATAGATCAAGTAAATAAAAAATAAGTAATGATTTGAAGACTGAACAGCATAATTTAAGTTTCTTCAAATACACACACACAGGGCGACAGAGAGAGAGAGAGAGAGAGAGAGAGTAAAAGAATCTTGGACTCTAACAACTACATAACACATATCCTATTTTCAGCACACATAGAATATTACATAGAATATTATGGAAAACTTTCTACTTTCTGGGCTCCAAAGAAAGTGAGAACACATTTCAGAGAATTGATATCTTACAGGCCTTGTTCTCTGACCAAAACACAGCTATAATAGTAATAAATTAGATAAGTAAAACTAGAAAAACTCTATACATATGACATTAAGAAATATGCTTTTAAATAACTCATAGATCAAAGAAGAAATCAATGAAAATCAGAAAATACTGAGTGATAAAACTATTAAATAGCTAAATGTGTGTTTCCAGCTAAAATAGTATTTAGAGACTTTGCATACATTAAAAATGAAGAACTTATGTAAATGAATGAACTAAACATCTAATACAAGAAGTTAATAAAGAAAAATATAATAAATCTAAAGGAAGTAGAAGAAGGAAATAATACAGATAAAGGCAGAAGTTAATATTATAGGAAATACAATAGAGAGAATCCATAAAACAAAAAGTTTATTAAAAAAAGAACAAAAAGTTTTTTAAAAGTTGAAAAAGAGGTTGAAAATATTAAGTATCAAGGAGAATGTGGTGCTCAGTTTAGAGCACTTATGTACTACATGTGCAAGTGTTACACGAACTTTGGATTATAATTTGGCATATCTGCTGTAGTTGGAGATACACATACCCTACAACCCTAGGTACCTATAATACAGAAACTACTGAAACTGCACCTGGGAACAAACAGGTGCAGAAATATTTATATAAGTACTCTCTGTGACACAAAGGTATTAAATTTTAGGTATAAACAACATGAATGACTTTGCAAGTAAAATGGGCAAACTGTAGGATGTTCATAAAATAAAATACTATAGGGTAATTAAGATTGATCAGTTCCTGTTATATGCAATAACATTGAGAAATCTCAGAAAAAATATTGAGCTAAAAGTGCAACCCAGAGAATAATACATAATATATTATATAAAATTAAACAAACATGCAAAACTAACCAGTACATTATTATGGATAAAAGAGGAGAATGAGGAAAGACTAGTAGAAATCTTATACCATCAGACGGCAGGATGTTAAGAAATAGGACACACAGAAATGAAATATCGAGAGTTAAGAGAGGAAAACAAAAATAAACTAAAAATACCTTCATTTGTGGTGAACTTGGAGAACCAAGTAGAAGAACAGCAAAAAAATTGACAGGAATTCAACTCCTGTCATATTCTGTGCTTATTTTAATGTTATGTTATATTTCACATCAATATTTTCTAAAATAAACCCTCCCCTACTCACAGCCTAAGCTGATTAGTGCCCACTAATAGGGATTTGCTGCCTTCTCCATTTTTGCCTTTGTCCATGTTGCATCTTTCTCCCTAAATGCCTTCCTTCCCTCCCCCTCATCTGTTCAAGGCAGGGCTAAAGTTTCACCCCTATAGGAAGTCTTCAGGGTTATTCCCTACTCTAAAGTGCTATAGACTCTGAGTCCACAAGACTCAGTTGAGCACTTAATTATTCGTAGTGATGGAACAAATCACTTAGGAGTCAGACTTCAATTTTAAACATTCAGAAGGAAAAAAGGAATTTGGAAGCACATAAAAAAGGACAGATGACTTGTAGAGAAAATAGCTGTCTTAAAACCCATGTATGCATGAGTCAGTGGCACTTGAGCTCCTGTAACAGGACTGGAAGTGTACTGATACGCCTTCTGGTCTCCCAAGAAGACACATATGGTTCACGAACTCTGTTCTCTAAAGTCCTGTTACAACGTCAACAAAAATTCTGTTCTCTTTTCACTGTCTGACAACCAAATTATGTAGAACCCTAAAAACCAACTTTGGATTGGCTGTGAAAAGCTTCCAGTACCAAGAAGGAGCTCATGGGATGAGCAATGCCACTGTTATCCCAAAGGGAAAGACTTAGGTGAGAGGCTGTGTTAACTATGTGTCAGCTGATCTTGAGTTGGTAACTTTGAAAGGAAGGAATTCCGCGTCATAGAAACCTGTCTATCGGGCAAGTCAGATTGGAAGACCACTGAGTCCTAAAGGAAAGGGAGAATCTACACAATATCGTGGAGTTAATATCATGGCCTTAATACGTCCAGCTCTGGGAGTTTGAGGTGAAATTCAAAACTATTCAAATTCAAAGTTTGGAGCTTACATCTTGCTCTTAGATAGCCTTTCTTGTCTAACTTATGTACCAAAACTCCACAATTGAAAAATCCCAGGGGCTTATTTAGTGAGTTTTCAGTTTGGGGGAAACTGTCCTGGACTCTAAAGGAATAGGAAGTTTCTGATTAGTGAATGGCTGGAGGTGAGTGAACTAGCTGAGCTGCAGACCTCTGGACTGAGATTCCTCTGCTCGAAAGTGGCAGCAACGGCGAGGGTAGGGGCTGCCCTCTCTGGGAACAGGTGCTGGGAATGAGGAAGGAACAGAGCAGAGCAGAAGTCGCAGTTCACAGTGTCACAAATACACGGAGAGGAGCCAGGGTAGAGAAAAAATATAGTAAGAAAATTTGTTTATGACAATTGTCTCACTGCCCATCATATTGCATCCATGGGATGTAATTATGCTGTCTTACATTCCCATTTGCTTCCAGTTTGCTGGGACCTTTATTGTGTCTGCTGATGCAAGTGTTTCTTAGAAACAAAGCCCTCTGAACCAACAGAGACCAAGAATGCAAAAACAGGAGGCAAAACCTCTGTGCAGATGACTAGGAAAAATAATACTTCCACTTTTGGTTCCTGGAAGTGTTTATCATTGAGGAAGAGCGGCTTATACTTGTTATTGTATCAAGAAATATACCATATTCTATGGCAAGGCATAACAACTCTGCATGGTGTGATGTCCCAGCTGGGAGTATAACTGTGTCTTCTCTGGGTCATTCCATCATTCTGCTGGACTTCAGTATCTGAGAAGCAGAGTGAGGAGAGAGATTGCTGAAATTCAAGAGTGTTGGTTCAGTTGTAACACTTCCCTTGTAGTGAGATGAATCCCTCGAGTGGAGCAATGTTATGGGGAATAATGGAAACAGTGCATTGGGCTTTTTGAAAGTCCATGAGTGGAGGTGCTAACAGAGAAATGGGGTAGCCAGGAAAAACAAATCTGTATCAAGAACATCAGTCGATGGCTATGAAGACAAATCTCTGCTCTTCTGTGATCAAAGGCATCCAATGTCATCTACTGATTACAGTGGGGAGCCCAGGGGGCAGCTGATCCCCCAGGGTGTGATGACTTATTGCAGACTCAGCACCAGCTTCTAATGTAGGTTGGGGGCTCCCTTAGCAGTGGTGGTGGCTACATCACACTTGGTGAGGAGGGGCCCCTGCCGTTCATCCCACATATGGACTCCATCACTGCCTCCACAGCCACTGTACATGGTCCACTAGGAAGCAGCAGTCGGCTGAGTAAAGAGAGTGACTGACATTCACAAGATAGTTCATTAATCTCATTATTAAGAGCTTCACCAAATTGAATAATAGTTACAAATAGTTTATGTCCCAAACATCATGGTGGTTTCACACATAAAGCAAATTCTTCTAGGACTTCCCTGGTGGTGCAGTGGTTAAGAATCCACCTGCCAGTGCAGGGGACACGAGTTTGATTCCTTGTCTGGGAAGATCCCACATGCCATGGAGCAACTAAGCCTGTGCACCACAACTACTGAGCCCAAGTGCTGCAAGTACTGAAGCCCGCGTGCCTAGAGCCTGTGCTCCGCAACAAGAGAAGCCACCACAATGATAAGCCCACACACTGCAAAATTGGAAGAGTAGCCCCCGCTCACCACAAGTAGAGAAAGCCCATGTACAGCAATGAAGACCCACTGCAGCCAATAAATAAATAAATAAATTTTTTAAAAAAGCAAATTTTTCTAGAAATACATGAAAAACTAAAATTCTGCAAACATCTAAAAACTTATGGTTTTAGATTTTAATACATCTTTTTCAGAACTTAAAAATCAGACAAAAAGAAAACAAAGCATTGGGATTTGGAGATTCCTTAAACAAGTTCAATTTTATTAACATATGTGTGTGTGTGTATACATATATACATATATGTATGTACACATGTATATATATGTATGTATGTGTACCTATACTCAAAACATTTTTTATTATATCCATGAAACAGTCCCCCAAATTGATCACATATTAGATCGAATGATATGAATAGTCATTTTTATAGATCAAGAATAATCAAATGTCAGTAATTTCATATGGTTCAATTTAATAACTGATAATTATTTTTAAACAAAAACTTTATAGATAACAATCTATAAGACAAAAAACAAGCAAAAAAAAAAGGTCTTCCCCAGCAAAAAAGTTAGCCTCTTGAAAACGAATGATCAACACTAATGTTACAGGATACACAAGATAGTTAAAAATTTAAGAGGAGGACTTTGCATAAAAGGCTTTGCATAAAAGCCTATGGCATCTACATAAACCAAATTCAAAGGAAAATTTAAATCCTTAAAGGTCTGTAACAGAACGCTTTAAAACAAATGTACTAAGTGGTCAAATTAAGAAACTAGAAAAAGAAGAGAAAATAATCAAAAGAAATCTTAAATAAGTGAAGTAAAAAACAGACAAACAGAAAACCTGGACAGGGTAGTAAGAAAAAAAAAAGTCACCACGTATATGTAGAAATAAAATTCATTTTGGTATAATAACCTTGATTTCCATCACCTTGCTAAAGTTTCTTATTAGTTATGAAAACTTTTTGTAGGTTCTTAGAATTTTATTTGCACTTCTTCCTTTCCCATCCACATGCCCTTTCTTCATTTTTCTGTCTTGCTGTGTTAGCTAAGACCTCTAGCACAACGATGAATTTAAAATAGAAAAGTGTTCAATCTATCATCATTTCATATGATGTGGGCTGTAGGTTTTTACTAGATTTCTTTAATCAACTTTTTGAACAAGTTCTCTTTATTACTAGTTTGCTAAGAGATTTGATCATGAGTTGATATTGAATTTTTGTCAAATGTTTTCCTGTTGAAATATGGTTTTGGGGGTTTTTTTAGTCTGTTGATTTGGTGAATTACCTTGGTTGATTTTAGACTATTGAACCCACTTTATATTTGGGGGAAAAATACCACTTGGTCTTGATATATTATTGTTTTAGTGTATTATTGGATTCAGTATGCTAACATTTTGTTAAAGATGTTTAATTTACATCTGTATTCATGAGAGACATCCTCTGTAGCTTTTTATCTTATTTTTGTATAGGGTAATATTGGCCTCAAAAATGTGCTGGACATGTTTTATCTCTTCTACTTTCTGGAAGAGTTTTGTAGAATTGGTATGATCTCTTCCTTACATGTTTGGTAGAATTTGCTAGTGAAGCCATCTGGGTCTGGAGTTTCCTTGGAGGGAAGGTTGTTAATGAATTCTATTTCTTTAATAAATATAAGGCTTTCAGGTCATCCATTTCTTCTAGTATGAGCTTTGTTAATATATGTATTAACATATATTTCATTTGACAAATTTCATTTCATTTCATTTGTCAAATTCATTAGCATAAAGTTGCATCATTACCTCTGTGACACGTAAGTTTCAGTTCCTCCACTGGTAAACTGCTGATACCTTATGCTTCAAGAGAGACCAGGGCTAGGAGCGAATGGCTGCAGGGACACACATGTGCAAGGCCTGGTGACATCTGTGTTGTTTCCACCCTCAGATGTCACCAGGCCCTGCACATGTGTGCCCCTGCAGCCTGCTCTGTCCACCCTCCTGTAGTGGACTGCTGTTGCTGTTAACCAGATCGGGGCTCTCTGTGTGAGCTGGACAGTGGGAGTGTTGACTTTTCCACTCCTTGTACCTGGGCCTCACAGATAGGCAGTCTTAGTGTTCCTGCCTCTCCATCAGTAGACGATAACTGTTCTCTCCTACTCAGTGCAGGGTTAGAGTGTGGTTGGTTTCCTGCTCTCACATTTTCCTATGGCAACCAAACTCTACCTGTGTCATTTGGGGATCACAAATGTCCTACCCTTTCCCCAGTAGCATATGGCTTTTGCCTGGCATCAATGAACAGTGGGTCAGGGCAGTATCTCTGCTTTTCCCCCAGCCACAGCCTACCTTTGTATCTTTTCCATGAGAAAATTGGAGGTTTTCCCGACCTTCCCACATTGGCCAACATATTTCAGCTTGTGCCAGTGAGGGGTCTAGAGCTGCCCACCACGTACTCTTGTGTGCCTGGGATGTGGATGGGCTTCTCCAGGTACTGCTGCTGCTACCTCAACCATTGCCTGACCCTGAGCACCTGACCTGTGTGAGATTTTTCAGGTCTTTTCCGCCAGGTGGAGGCCTGTGCAAGAGACGGCAAGTGGGTGAGAAGTCTCCTTTGTCTGAGGCTCTCAAGGATTCTGAAGTATGATGTTAGCCCACTTTTAGCCTTTAAGAATTGTGAATAATGTAGTTGTTTTCTCCTTACCTGTTCTTAGGGATGCCACCTTCTCCTCCTATGTTCTATTGACGGTAAATGTGTTTGCCACCTCTCCCTGGAATTCTTTTGGAACTTAGTTCATCTGATTTGTTTTGTGACCTCAGCTCAGAGAAAAAAAGTGAGAAAACGAGAGAAATAAAAGGTTTTTTTTTTAATGATGATTGTGAAATTTATTCAGATTTTTTTTTCTTTCCCAGGCTAGGAGCAATGTTTTCTTAAGGTTTTCTATATCCTAAGTGGAAGCAGAATTCTGAATGCTTCCTTAAGTAGAAAACCTTGGAGACAGGATATCTTTAGCTGAATCATGAATAACTCATTAAGGACAGGCTGCTTCATCCTACAAGCCCATCCTTACACACCTGAGGACTTTTAAGGCCTTTGGGGTTCTAGGATGCCGTGGGAGGGTCATTGTTTCAGTGTATACCTCCCTGGCAGGATCCAGGTTGACTAAGGTGAGAGACCCCAGAAGTACATGCTTGATGAGGAAATGAGGTGGTCGGGTATTTAGAAATCTGTTACTATATTTTACTACCTCTGGGACATTCTGAACCAAAGCACTTAAAACAGAGACTATCTGCTGAGAATCTTTTACCCAGAACGAAAGGCCCAATTCAGCTTCCTGGTGTATGTCTTCAATTCAGTCATTTGTTCATTGAACAGATATTTATTCAGTGCCTACTATGTGCTAGGTTCTGTTCTGTGCCCTGAAAACAGTACAGTGAATAAGACAAAGACCTTGTCTTCACTGTGCTCACATTCTTAGGGAAGAACAGATGACATACAAAAATGTATTTGGGTGTATAACATATTTGCAGGTTTCAATAAGAAAAAAGAAGCAAGGTAAGGAGATAGAGAATAAGAGTGGCTTCTGTAGAGGTAAGGTGATCAGAATTAAGTCCACATGTTGAGATATGGCTGAGCCTTTACTGCCCAAGGAGCTGTGTTTGGGGTCAGAGCATAGGAAGGGAAGGGCTGCAAGGCTAATGGAACCAACACGGAGGAGCTGTAGAGTTTAGTCTATCAAAGTGGTGTGCTTTTGAGAAAAAGAGCGTGGATCAAGTGTTGGAACTGTAGGTATTAGTGAAAGTGAGTTGTCCAAGTGCGATATTGATATTTTCTAGGACTGATACATTTGACGAGTATTCAAAAAGCAGCTCTTACATGATATATTTACAATACCTAGAGTAAATTAGGAAAACAAAAAGAGTTGGGATTTTGTGGAAGCCTAAATCCTAAAAAATCTTTTAAAAATATAAATCATTCATTTCAAGTGCACACATAAAACTGAACTAAGCTGACCTACCTTATTAAACAAGAATTGTTTATAATTAGAACATCAACATTTTTCTAATTGCGTGCTTATGGAATGCTTTTGAAATTGGTTCTAAGTCATTGACTTAGGCTCCCCTTCATATTATTTATACATAATATTAATAATTCATTTAGTAGATCCTGTCTCAAAAAGTGTGGATTAAAAACCCTACGTCTTGGTCTCAAAGGTCACAAATCTTCATGAGACTATACTGATAGAGGTTAGTCTAAATTTGTGAAGTTTTCCTGTTTCTATTTTGGTCACTTCCTTGAATCACAGTCTGTCAGGAGCCAGATCAGGAACTTCAGATGCTCAGAAACAGAAAGTTTCAGAAGTAATGCATGCTAACTCTGAGCTTAAAACTTACAAGAAGCGATGTTTTCATACTGTGGGATTCAGAGAGATTATTACAGAATCCCCATACATGAAGTAGAGATTCATCTACTGTATGTTCACCTTGTCAAAGTCCAATCTTTAATAAAATTATATTATAAATCTACTAAAATGAAAAATTTTCTTTATGGCTACTGTTTTCTATTTGACACAGCGTATAAAGGAAAAACATTTTTATTTATTTTTTAGAGTGTACAATGTTATGAGTTAATATATGTATACATTGTGAAATGATTGTTGCAACCAAGTTAATTATCACATCCATTACTTCACATAGTTACCTTTTTGTGTGTGTGTGGTGGGAACACTTATGACCTACTCTCTCAGCAAACATTTAGTATACAACATGGTATTATTAACTGTAGTCAACATACTGTATATTAGGTCTCCAGAACTTACTCATCCTGCACAGCTGAAACTTTGTACCCTTTGACCAACTTTTCCCCATTTCTCCCACCCCCCATCCTCTGGCAACCACCACTCTTCTCTGTTTCTATGATTTCGACTTTTTTAGATTCCATGTATAAGTGAGATCACACAGTATTTGTCCTTCTGTGTCTGGCTTATTTCACTAAGCATTACACCCTCCAAATTTATCCATGGTGTCAAAAATGGCAAGATTCCTTTATTTTTTGTGGCTGAATAATATTCCTCTGTGCATGTGTGTGTATATATATTTCTTTATCCATTCATCTGTTGATGATTTAGGTTGTTTCCATAGCTTGGCAATTGTAAATAATGCTACAATGAACATGGGGTGGGGGGACAGGGGTTGGATATCTCTTTGAGATAATGATTTCATTTTCTTTGGATAAATACCTAGAAGTTGGATTGCTGGATCATATAGCAGTTCTATTGTTTTTTGGTGGGTTTTTTTTTTTGCAGTATGTGGGCCTCTCACTGTTGTGGCCTCCCCTTTTGCGGAGCACAGGCTCCGGACGCGCAGGTTCAGCAGCCATGGCTCACGGGCCCAGCCACTCCGCGGCATGTGGAATCTTCCCGGACTGGGGCACGAATCCATGTCCCCTGCATCAGCAGGCGGACTCTCAACCACTGCACCACCAGGGAAGCCCGTATATTTTTGTTTTTTGAGAACGCTTCATACTGTTTTCCGTAGAGGCTGAACCAATTTACATTCCCACCAACAATGTACAAGAGTTCCCATTTCTCCACACCCTCTCCAACACTTGTTATCTTGTGAAAATTTTAAGGGTTCTGACCTTTTAAAATTTTGAGATCACTCTGGGAAATGGAGGGGGCCATTTTCCAGGATTGGAAAGGGAAGAGACAGCCTGACCAGAGACCAAGAAGATACATTGAGAGCTACAGGCAGATTGAGAATATTTTTGGATTGTATCAGTTGATTTTATTAAAACAAAACAAAACAAAACAAACAAAAAAAAACACCTCATGCCTAGCTGCTTTAAATGAGTTCAAGTTTCTGGGATTTAATGATTTTCATTCCAAGGTACTAAAAATATGATTACAATGCTGGTAATTATATGGAGTTATGGATCAAGGTAGAGGTGATAGAATATGAGATGAACAAAGTTTTAGTTTCTAAAATTTAGGAAGACAGTGGATTCCAAAATAATGTGAAACATAAATTCTCAATAAAATTCTAGAACTGCTTATTGGGCAGATGGCTTGTGAATACTGGTAAAACGGATTTACTAGAACCATCATGAATTTTCTAAGAGCAAATCATATTAACCAAATTAACTATATTTCCTTCTAAAAATACTGAAAATATAGTGTACTTTGAGGCATTTGGAAAATTCTCTTATGAATACATTGTGGACATAAGGAAATAAATTGTGAAGTTGATTCCTGGCCTTGATTAGAGGGTTCATGTAACTCTGTCTTGGGCTCTGTGTGTTTACTCTTTCATCAACTTAACTGAAGAAAAACATGCCATGTTTAGTACAGAATTTGGGCACAGCAGAATTTGGAGGGTGGTTAACATGTTAAGTGGCAAAATCAGAAATTTACAAAAACACAATCCATAGAAATAATGAATTAAAATGAAATCTAAACAAAATAACATAAAATTCTGCTTTGAACTAATAAAAAATCAATCCTATAGAATAGACCTAAATTAATTTGGAGCTTAAAAACTATATAGTTGCTGTTTTTAGCATAAGTTCATACTGACAGGCAGACTGAGAACACTGCTTTTTTTTTTTTTCTTTTCATTTTGTTTATTTGTGTAATAAGTCTGTCCGTATTAAGGAATTGCTCTTTGAAGCGAACAATGCTTGTGACAGGGCACATTTGTGATGGCTTGGCAGGAATCGGCCAGCCTGGTTTAGGCTGATTCAGGGACCCAGGCTGTGGCTAGAAAAGGAATTGGTAAAGGATTTACAAAATAGGACATTTATCCAAGTCCTGAGGTTGAAAGTTTGAAGCAAGCATTGACAAAATCAGGCCCAAAGGTCAAATCCGGCCCACCAGACTTTTGTACCGCTGGTGAGATAAGAATGTTTTTCACATGTTCAAAAGATTGAAAAAAAATCAAAAGACGAATAGTATTTCATGACCCTTGAAAATTATAAAATTCAAATGCAAGTATCCACAAATAAACTTTTATTGGAACACAGTCACTACCTTTTGCCATTAATATTCTTCTACTTCCCTCTTAATGACTAGAGCATTCTTTTTTGTAAAAAAATTTTTTTGAAATACTTTTTTAACCCATGCCACTGTTACATTTTATCACAACGAACTTCTTGTGTCCGTCAAAATAACTGGGTGCAGAGAGAAAGTTCCCTGAAGCCCTATGTCTTAAGAAAGCATTAAAGCTTTGTTGGGTATAATCATAATAATTTGTAATTCTAGATTTTACATTTTAATAGTAAACTATTGCTTTATTTTGGAGAATATTGTGAGTGAAAATCTTCAGTTCTTTACATATGTAATGTAAAGTTTTGTCCGAAAAAATAAGTTTTGTCCATATGATAACTATAACTACTAAAGAGAAAAGGGGGATCCCAAATTGTATTTCCAAGAGTTAATCAACTTATAAAATTACTAAACTGTATAAAGAATATAATAGGAAAATATCAGAAAAACAAGTACTTTCCATCTATCTTTGATATTTCAGCAACTAAAATGATAATTCTCAATCAGAAAACTCTACTCCCTCCTCAGGCTTTTAAAATAAAAAGGTTGGACTTAATTTTAATTCCCCATCAAACACTAAACTTTCATGATTAAGATATTTTTCTGAAATTATTTGCTGAAAGTCAGAAGATGTGTCCATTCCCAATAATTTTTCTCCAGGTAAACTTTCCATACATATGCCTTAGTGAAAGGCACTAACGTCAGCTTTCAGCATCAGGTGAGAGCTACATGCAAATCAATAAAAGATGGAGAACTGCCTGAAGTGGGCAGGAAGAGGAAGAGATGATCTCCATTCCTTGGGATATACACCCAGGAGTAGAATTGCTTGATCATATGCTAATTCTATGTTGAACATTTTGAGGAACTGCCAAATTATTTTCCGTAGTATCTGTACCACTTTACATTTCCACTAACAGTGCACAGGGTTCCAATTTCTTCACATCCTTGCTAACACTTGTTTTCCATTTTTTTTTTATTCCGGTAGGTGTGAAGTGGTATCTTGTGGTTTTGATCTGCATTTCACTAATGATTAATGATGTTGAGCCTCTTTTCATGTGTTTATTAGCTATATGTATTTCTTCTTTGAAGAAACGTCTAACAAGTCTCATGCTCATTAAAAAAAAGAATAGATTTAGAGCAGTTTTAGGTTAAGAGCAAAATTAAGAGATTTCCCATATGCCCATCATGCCCACATACATACAGACTCTCCTCCTCTATCAAAATTTCACAACAGAGGGTACATTTGTTGTAATCAGTGAAGCTACACTCATCATCATCACTCAAAGTCCGTAGTTCACATTAGGGTTCACGCTTGGTGCTCTACATTCTATGGGTTTTGATAAATGTACAATGACACGTAGTATCATACAGAATAGTTTCACTGCCCTGAAAATCCTCTGTGCTCTACCTATTCATCCCTTCCCCTAACAACCGTAGATACTTTTACCGTCCCCAGTGTTTTGCCTTTTCCAGAATGTCATAGAGTTAGAAGCGTACACTAGGTAGCCTTTTCAGACTGGTTTCTTTCACTTAGTAATAGGCATTTGAGCTTCTTCCAGGTCTTTTAATAGGTTGATAGCTCATTTCTTTTTAGCACTGAGTATTTGATTGCCTGGATATATGCAGATTATTCACCTACTGAAGGACATCTTGGTTGCTTCCAAATTTTAGCAATTATCAATAAATTTCCATTCGTGTGCTTCTTTTCATGAGGACATACTCTTTTTGGTAAATACCAAGAAATACAATTGCTGGATCATACGATGAGAGTATATTTGGTCTTCCAAAGTGGCTGTACCATTTTGTATCCTCACAAGTAGTGAATTAATTTTTATCATATAGATCTTACACATATTTTCTTAGCATTTCATTTTGGAGGATGCTAATGTAAATGATTTTGTGTTTTAATTTCAAATTCTGCTTGTTTATTGATGGTATATAGAAAAATGATTGATTTTTGTATGATAACTATGTATCCTACAACCTTGCTATATAATTGTTGATGAGTACCAGGGTGGGTTTTTTTGGTCAATTCTTTCTGATTTTCTACGTAGACAATCATGTCATCTTTTTTTTTTTTTTTTTTGCAGTACGTGGGCCTCTCACTGTTGTGGCCTCTCCCGTTGCAGAGCACAGGCTCCGGACGCGCAGGCTCAGCGGCCATGGCTCACGGGCCCAGCCGCTCTGCGGCATGTGGGATCTTCCCGGACCGGGGCACGAACCCGTGTTCCCTGCATCGGCAGGTGGATTCTCAACCACTGCGCCACCAGGGAAGTCCAATCATGTCATCTTTAAAGAAAGACAGTTTCGTATCTTTCTTCCCAATCTGTATATCCTCTCCTTCCTTTTCTTATCTTATCACATTAGTTAGGACTAACAGTATGATGTCGAAAGGGAGAGCTGAGATGGGACTTCTTTGCTTTGTTCCTGGTCTTAGAGGGAAAGCTTCTAGTTTCTCACCATTAAGTATGATGTTCGCTGTATGTTTTTTGCAGATGTTCTTGCTAGATATCTGAAGTTATTCATTTCAATTTTAAAAAATAAATCAAGTTTTTTAACAGAGTCATCTTTATCCTAAGACTATTTTTGCCTAATCAGTAGTATTACAAGGACTTTGAGGTGTGACTTGCTATTAAAGTACCAGGTTTTCCCATCCCAGACCCCATGTGCCTCTTCTCTCCTCCCTGTCCTGTGGAAGCATGCCAAGGTGTCTCTTGCAACAGTTTATCCTGACCTTCGAACTCCTTATAACCGACCCCCAACTCCCTGAGAATAAATAGTCACACTAATGTTTTCTTTAGAGTATCCCACTTATTAAAGCTTACAAGTTTGCAGTATTTTAAATCAATGATTCCTTATGAATATCATTATCCCATGCAAACAGTGACACCTTACCTGTATTGGCAGGTAAAGTGGTGTGAAAAAGCAGGTTGTAGATGTCAGATCTATGGGCCTTGTTCAGAATTTCAAGCCATGCTGCAAAATACCTGCTCATGTTTGTGCATGACAGTCTCAGGATGGTGGGATTTTTTTTTTTTTGAGCCAGCATGACTATATTATGTATATCACTATATAAGAGAAATAAATGGCTAAGATGCAAAAGAGAGGAAACATAGCTGTTATGTAAGACATGGCCCTAGTGTCTTTTTATCTCTTTTCCCTTTTTAAAGAATGACTATACGCCTGCTCTTTTTATAGGTATAGCATGTAAGAAAAGAAGAGAGATCATAATTGAGATTAAAAATTCAGTGCATGAAAGAAATGTGAGAATTATTTGAATGCATTAAATTCCATGATGTCACGATTCATGGTAAATAGTTTGGCATCAAGGATCTTCTGAGCTGGAGTCTGAGAACAACTAACCTCTCAGCCAGCACCTCAGGGCATGTGTTTAGACAACTGACCCTTGGTGCTGGTTGCTCTGAGAATACTGCCTCCAAAGCCTTCGCCAGGTAGTCCCCTCTCCCACCCACACCTTCTCCGATGCTGGTGACGGCTTCAGTCTCGGGGGCTTCTGTTTTGCTTTCAGGGCTCTGGGACTCTCTCTCCCTAAGGAGCTCACCTCTACCTTCAGCACAGGCTTGCCAGAACTGGAGCTGTGCCACCTTTATAAGGAATAAGCTCCCTCCTGCCTGGACATTTGGTTATCTTGCCGTGACTGTATCATGAAATAAATCAAGATAAAGCATGCTAATAAGCATGAATTTTTTTAAAGAACTGTAATAGTATAATTATTACTGAGCTGTTGTTTAACTTATTCTCACATCAAGTAGAAAACCATGGCAGTTAACTCTAAGGCATAATAATTTCCAGTTTCTTCTGAAAAGGAGCATATTCAAACTGTCATTATAGGCTAAGGACCATTTCCCTAAAAATTGGGTGAATGCTGTGCTCCTTATCTGTAATTATGCTGCTTCCACAAAGCATTTCTCCATAGATCCAAGAAATAGTACTCCATCTAGAAACCTAGTCATTCCGTATTCAGTATATCTGCTAATCATTATGGTATAGGCCTTCCAGATATAATTTTAGAGATTCCAAAAAGCATTTTTCTAATGATTAACTATGAACATTTCTGTTCATTATGTGTTATTGAATCATGACATCTCTGTCTTTTAATTTTATAATTACTTGGATTAATATATTACTTAAAATACAGGTGAGTCTTCATTTAAGCAAGCAACATAAAAATAAAGATTTATATACGAATAAATTGGAGTGTGACTACTCATTTTACAGAGAAGAAATAAATCATTAGCTTAGATCAAGGGTTGATAAACTATCACCTGTAGACTAAGTCCAGCCCACCACCTGATTTTGTAAATAAAGTTTTATTGGGAGGAGCTTCAAGATGGTGGAAGAGTAAGACATGGAGATCACCTTCCTCCCCACAGACACATCAGAAATACATCTCACGTGGAACAACTCCTACAGAACACCTACTGAACGCTGGCAGAAGACCCCAGACCTCCCAAAAGGCAAGAAACTACCCACGTACCTGGGTAGGGCAAGAGAAAAAAGAATAAACAGAGACAAAAGGATAGGGACGGGACCTGCACCAGTGGGAGGGAGCCGTGAAGGAGGAAAAGTTTCCACACACTAGAAGCCCCTTTGCGTGCGGAGACTGCGGGTGGCAGAGGGGGGAAGCTTCGGAGCCGTGGAGGAGAGCGCAGCCACAGGGGTGCGGAGGGCAAAGTGGAGAGATTCCTGCACAGAGGATCGGTACCGACTGGCACTCACCAGCCAGAGAGGCTCATCTGCTCAGCCGCCGGGGTGGGCGGGGCTGGGAGCTGAGGCTCGGGCTTCGGTTGGAGCACAGGGAGAGGACTGGGGTTGGCGGCGTGAACACAGCCTGCAGGGGGTTAGTGCACCACGGCTGGCCGGCAGGGAGTCCGGGAAAAAGTCTGGACCTGCCGAAGAGGCAAGAGACCATTGTTTCCTGGTGCGCAAGGGGAGGGGACTCAGAGCACCACCTAAATGAGCTCCGGAGACAGGCGCGAGCCGCGGCGATTAGCACGGACCCCAGAAATGGGCATGAGACGCTAAGGCTGCGGCTGCCGCCACCAAGAAGCCTGTGTGCGAGCATAGGTCACTATCCACACCTCCCCTGCTGGGAGCCTGTGCAGCACGCCACTGCCAGGGTCCCGGGATCCAGGAACAGCTTCCCTGGGAGAACGTACAGCGTGCCTCAGGCTGGTGCAACGTCACGCCGGCCTCTCCCACCGCAGGCCCGCCCCGCACTCCGTGCCCCTCCCTTCCCCCAGCCTGAGTGAGCCAGAGCCCCCGAATCAGCTGCTCCTTTAACCCCGTACTGTCGGAGCGAAGAACAGGCACCCTCCGGCGACCTACACTCAGAGGCCGGGCCAAATCCAAAGCTGAGCCCCGGGAGCTGTGAGAACAAAGAAGAGAAAGGGAAATCTCTCCCAGCAGCCTCAGGAGCAGCGGATTAAATATCCACAATCAACTTGATGTACCTGTAACTGTGGAATACCTGAATAGACAACGAATCAACCCAAATTGAGGAGGTGGACTTTGGGAGCAATAATATATATATATATTTTTTTTTCCCTTTTTCTCTTTTTGTGAGTGTGTATGCGTATGCTTCTGTGTGTGATTTTGTCTGTATAGCTTTGCTTTTACCATTTATCCTAGGGTTCTGTCTGTCCTTTATTTCTTTTTTTTTTTCTTTTTTTAGTATACTTTTCAGTGCTTGTTATAATTGGTGGATTTGTTTTTTGGTTTGGTTTTTCTTTCTTCTTTTTTATTTAATTACTTAAAAATATTTTTAGTAATTATTTTTATAACTTTTATTTTATCTTTTTCATTCTTTCTTTCATTTTTTCTCCCTTTTATTCTAAGCCATGTGGATGACAGGCTTTTGATGCTCCAGCCGGGAGTCATGGCTGTGCCTCTGAGGTGGAAGAGCCAAGTTCATGATATTGGTCCACCAGAGACCTCCCAGCACCACATAATATCAAATGGCAAAAATCTCCCAGAGATCTCCATCTCAACACCAAGACCCAGCTTCACTCAACTACCAGCAAGCTACAGTGCTGGACACCCTATGCCAAAAAACTAGCAAGACAGGAACACAACCCCACCTATTAGCAGAGAGGCTGCCTAAAATCATAATAAGGTCACAGACACACCAAAACACACCACCAGACATGGACTTGCCCACCAGAAAGACAACATCGAGCCTCATCTACCAGAACACAGACACTAGTCCCTTCCACCAGGAAGCCTACACAGCTCACTGAACCAACCATAGCCACTGGGGGCAGACACCAAAAACAACGGGAACTTCGAACCTGCAGCCTGTGAAGAGGAGACCCCAAAGGCAGTAAGTTAAGCAAAATGAGAAGACAAAGAAACACACAGCAGATGAAGGAGCAAGGTAAAATCCCACCAGACCTAACAAATGGAGAAGAAATAGGCAGTTTACCTGAAAAAGAATTCAGAATAATGATAGTGAAGATAATACAAAATCTTCAAAATAAAATGGAGAAAATACAAGAAACATTTAACAAGGGCCTAGAAGAACTAAAGAGCAAAAAGTGATGAACAACACAATAAATGAAATTAAAAATTCTCTAGAAGGAATCCATAGCAGAATAACTGAGGCACAATAACGGATAAGTGACCTGGAAGATAAAATAGTGGAAATAACTACTGCAGAGCAGAATAAAGAAAAAAGAATGAAAAGAATTGAGGACAGCCTCAGAGACCACTGGGACAATATTAAACGCACCAACAGTCGAATTATAGGGGTGTCAGAAGAAGAAGAGAAAAAGAAAGGGACCGAGAAAATATTTGAAGAGATTATAGTTGAAAACCTCCTTAATATGGGAAAGAAAATAATTAATCAAGTCCAGGAAGTTCAGAGAGTCCCAGAAAGGATAAATCTAAGGAGAAACGTGCCAAGACACATATTAATCAAACTATCAAAAATTAAATACAAAGAAAAAATGTTAAAAGCAGCACAGTAAAACAGCAAATAACATACAAGGGAATCCCCATAAGGTTAACAGCTCCTCTTTCAGCAGAAACTCTGCAAGCCAGAAGGGAGTGGCAGGACATATTTAAAGTGATGAAAGGGAAAAACCTACAACAAAGATTACTCTATCCAGCAAGGATCTCATTCAGATTTGATGAAGAAATTAAAATCCTTACAGACAAGCAAAAACTAAGAGAATAAAGCACAACCAAAGCAGCTTTACAACAAATGCTAAAGGAACTTCTCTAAGCAGGAAACACAAGAGAAAGAAAAGACCTACAATAACAAACCCCAAACAATTAAGAAAATGGTAATAGGAACATCCATATTGATAATTACCTTAAATGTAAATGGATTAAATTCTCCAAACAAAAGACATAGACTCACTGAATGGAAATGGAAGCAAGACCCATATATGTGCTGTCTACAAGAGACCCACTATAGACCTAGGGATGCATACAGACTGAAAGTAAGGGGATGGAAAAAGATATTCCATGCAAAGGAAATCAAAAGAAAGCTGGAGTAGCAATTCTCATATCAGAAAAAATAGACATTTAAACAAAGACTATTACAAGAGACAAAGAAGGACACTACATAATGATCAAGGGATTGATCCAAGAAGAAGATATAACAATTGTAAATATTTATGCACCCAACATTGGAGCACCTCAATACATAAGGCAAATGCTAACAGCCATAAAAGGGGAAATATACAGTAATAAAATCAAATTAGGGGACTTTAACACCCACTTTCACCAATGGACAGATCATCCAAAATGAAAATAAATAAGTAAACACAAGCTTTAAATGATAAATTAAACAAGATGGACTTAACAGATATTTATAGGACATTCCATCCAAAAACAACAGAATACACTTTCTTCTCAAGTGCTCATGGAACATTCTCTAGGATAGATCATATCTTGGGTCACAAGTCAAGCTTTCATAAACTTAGGAAAATTGAAATTGTACCAAGTATCTTTTCTGACCACAATGCTATAAGACTAGATATCAATTACAGGAAAAAATCGTTAATAAAAACAAACACATGCAGGCTAAACAATACACTACTTAATAACCAAGAGATCACTGAAGAAATCAAAGAGGAAGTGTAAAAAATACATAGAAAAAAATGACAATGAAAACACGACGGCCCAAAACCTATGGGATGCAGCAAAAGCAGTTCTAAGAGGGAAGTTTATAGCAATACAATCCTACCTAAAGAAACAAGAGACATCTCAAATAAACAATCTAACCTAAAACAATTAGAGAAAGAAGAACAAAAAAACCCAAAGTTAGCAGAAGGAAAGAAATCATAAAGATTAGATCAGGAATAAATAAAAAAGAATTGAAGGAAACACTAGCAAAGATCAATAAAACTAAAAGCTGGTTCCTTGAGAAGATAAACAAAATTGAAAAACCATTAGCCAGACTCATCACGAGAAAAAGGGAGAAGACTCAAATCAATAGAATTAGAAATGAAAAAGGGGAAGTAACAACTGGCACTGCAGAAATACAAAGCATCCTAAGAGACTACTACAAGCAACTCTATGCCAATAAAATGGACAAACTGGAAGAAATGGACACATTCTTAGGAATGTACAACCTTCTGAGACTGAACAGGGAAGAAATATAAAATATGAACAGACCAATCACAAGCACTGAAATTGAGACTGTGATTAAAAATCTTCCAACAAACAAAAGCCAAGGACCAGATGGCTTCACAGGCAAATTCTATCAAACATTTAGGGAAGAGCTAACATCTATCCTTCTCAAACTCTTCCAAAATATAACAGAGGGAGGAACACTCCCAAACTCATTCTATGAGGCCACCATCACCCTGATACCAAAAGCAGATAAAGATGTCACAAAGAAAGAAAACTACAGGCCTAATTACTGATGAACAAAGATGCAAAAATCCTCAACAAAATACTAGCAAACATAATCCAACAGCACATTAAAAGAATCATATACCATGATCAAGTGGGGTTTATCCCAGGAATGCAAGGATTCTTCAATATACACAAATCGATCAATGTGATACACCATATTAACAAATTGAAAGAGAAAAACCATATGATCATCTCAACAGATGCAGAGAAAGCTTTTGAAAAAATTCAACACCCATTTATGATAAAAAACCCTGAAGAAAGTAGGCATAGAGGGAACTTACCTCAACATAATAAAGGCCATATATGAAAAACCCACAGCCAACATCATCCTCAATGGTGAAACACTGAAAATTTTCCAGTAAGATCAGGAACAAGGCAGGGTTGCCCACCCTCACCACTACTATTCAAAATAGTTGTGGAAGTTTTAGCCACAGCAATCAGGGAAGAAAAAGATATAAAAGGAATCCAATTGGAAAAGAAGAACTAAAGCTGTCAATGTTTGCAGATCACATGATACTATACATAGAGGATCCTAAAAGTGCCACCAGAAAACTACTAGAGCTAATCAATGAATTTGGTAAAGTAGCAGGATACAAAATAAATGCACAGAAATCTCTTGCATTTGTATATGCTAATGATGAAAAAACTGAAAGTGAAATTAAGAAAAGACTCCAATTTATCATTGCAACAAAAAGAATAAAATACCTAGGAATAAACCTACTAAGGAGACAAAGACCTGTATGCAGAAAATTATAAGACACTGAGGAAAGAAATTAAAGGTGATACAAATAGATGGAGAGATATACCATGTTCTTGGATTGGAAGAATCAACATTGTGAAAATGACTCTACTACCCAAAGCAATCTACAGATTCAATGGAATCCCTATCAAACTACCACTGGCATTTTTCAGAGAACTAGAAAAAATTTTTCACAATTTGTATGGAAACACAAAAGATCCCAAATAGCCAAAGCAATCTTGAGAAAGAAAAACGGAGCTGGAGGAATCAGGCTCCCAGACTTCAGAGTATACTACAAAGCTACAGTAATATAGACAATATGGTACTGGCACAAAAACAGAAATATAGATCAATGGAACAAGATAGAAAGCCCAGAGATAAACCCACGCATATATGGTCACCTTATCTTTGATAAAGGAGGCAAGAATATACAGTGGAGAAAAGACAGCTTCTTTAATAAGTGGTGCTGGGAAAACTGGACAGCTACATGTAAAAGAATGAAATTAGAACAATCCCTAACACCATACACAAAAATAAATTCAAAGTGGATTAAGGACCTAAATGTAAGGCCAGACACTATAAAACGCTTAGAGGAAAACTTAGGCAGAACACTCTATGACATAAATCACAGCAAGATCCTTTTTGACCCACCTCCTAGAGAAATGGAAATAAAACCAAAAATAAACAAATGGGACCTAATTAAACTTAAACGCTTTTGCACAGCAAAGGAAACCATAAGTAAGATGAAGACAACCCTCAGAATGGGAGAAAATATTTGCAAGTGAAGCAACTGACAAATGATTAATCTCCAAAATTTACAAGCAGGTCATTCAGCTCAGTATCAAAAAAGCAAACAACCCAATCCAAAAATGGTCATAAGATCTAAATAGACATTTCTCCAAAGAAGATACACAAATTGCCAACAAACACATGAAAGAATGCTGAACATCACTAATCATTAGAGAAATGCAAATCAAAACTACAATGCAATATCATCTCACTCAGGTCAGAATGGCCATCATCAAAAAACCTACAAACAGTAAATGCTGGAGAGGGTGTGGAGAAAAGAGAACTCTCATACACTGTTGGTGGAAATGTAAATTGATACAGCCACTATGGAGAACAGTATGGAGTTCCTTAAAAAACTAAAAATAGGGCTTCCCTGGTGGCACAGTGGTTGAGAGTCTGCCTGCTGATGCAGGGGCACGGGTTCATGCCCCAGTCCCAGAAGATGCCACATGCCGCAGAGCGGATAGGCCCGTGAGCCATGGCCACTGAGCCTGCGTGTCCGGAGCCTGTGCTCCACAACAGAAGAGGCCACAACAGTGAGAGGCCCGCATACCGAAAAAAAAAACAAACTAAAAATAGAACTATCATACGACCCAGCAATCCCACTACTGGGCATATACCCTAAGAAAACCATAATTCAAAAAGAGTCATGTACCACAATATTCATTTCAGCTCTATTTACAATAGCCAGGGCATGGAAGCAACCTAAGTGTCCCTCAACAGATGAATGGATAAAAAAGATGTGGCACATATATACAATGGAATATTACTCAGCCATAAAAAGAAATGAAATTGAGTTATTTGTAGTGAGGTGGATGGACCTAGAGTCTGTCATACAGAGTGAAGTAAGTCAGAAAGAGAAAAACAACTACCATATACACTATGGTAGTTGGTATATACACTACTATATACACTACCAAGTGTAAAATAGATAGCTAGTGGGAAGGAGTCGCATAGCACAGGGAGATCAGCTCTGTGCTTTGTGACTGGCTAGAAGAGTGGGATAGGGAAGGTGGAAGGGAGGGAGACACAAGATGGAAGAGATATAGGGATATATGTATATGTATAACTGATTGACTTCGTATAAAACAGAAAATAACACACCATTGTAAAGCAATTATACTTCAATAAAAACGTTAACAAAAATTTTTGTTGGAATATAGTCATGTCCACTCATTTGCATTTTGTCTGTGGCTGCTTTCCTGATAGAAGGGCAGAATTAAGTAGTTGCAACAGAGACCACACCACGGCCTGCATAGCCTAAAGATTTTACTATCTGGATCTTTACATAAAAAGTTTGCCAACCTCTGGCTTAGGTGTTCTAATAAGAGTGTTTTCAACAGTAGGCCTTTTGGAGGAATTAGGGACTCTTCTTGATAAAACTTAAGCTTGCTCATAATTTCTTGGGAATGCATCTATTTTTTATGGGGAGATCCACCCACATTTGGCAATGACTTTAAAAGGCTTCATTGCAGAATATCATTGGCTAATATTCTATTAAATGAGAGAAGTTGGATCATCCTTCTATTCCCTCTATATATTAAATATGTTTGTTATGTTTGTCCTTAAGCAGAAACCTGTGTTTATATTTCATATCAGTGGAATGGTGGGTGCCGTGCAAAGAATAAAGTGACCTTGGCATTTTTTTTTCATTTTTTAAAAAATTTCAGCTTTATTGAGGTATGATTGTCCAATAAGATAAATTTAAAGTATACATCTTAGTGATTTAAGTTTTTTATTTCTGGATCTTGTTTAAGAAACCTTTCCCCATCCTAAGTCACAAAGATATTCTCCTGCTTCTTCTTCCATTAGCCTTTTCCTTTTATATCTTTAAGCTATCTGAAGATTACCTTTGTATTTAGTGTAAGGTAAGGATTTAACTTAATTATTCTTCATATTGTAAACCATAATTTCTAAGCAATCTATTCTTTCCTCATGAAGATGGCTTTGCCTCATTTGTGGTGCTGCCTTTTTTGCACAAGCTCTATGTATCATGGTGACCTTGGTTTTTAATGCTTGTCAATACCCCATACTTTCTCGACTTTTATCTTTACAAAATACAGATACACTACACATGAGGTAGAACATCTCAGCCTTGGGTCAGTGCAGTCCTCTGTTTTCTGCTCCTGCACCCAGTCTGCCTAATGCTGTTGGAGAAAACTCAGTTCAGATTGGGGTACGAGACTCTCATGGCCTGTAGCTTCAGCCAAGCTTTTCTAGGGCCCTTGTCCACATCTCCAAACACATCCATTCCCCATTCCCACAAGAGTCGTATAATGAAGTGACTTTTCTCCTCTCATGAATTACTTTCAAGAGAGTATCTTCCCCTCTTCTGTTATCAAACAGGGATTTCCTCAATGTTCACCTCTAGGATGAACTAAATCTCTAAACCAATTGTTACCTGCTTTTCTTCAATTTTGAGATAACACAGAAGATCACACTGTCAAATCAAAATTGAGCTCTCCTCAAGGGGTAAGATAAAACTTGCTCATAACTTCAAAGATACAAGTAGTCAGGAGACACAGATGAAGCAGAGAGAGGTCCAAGACCACTAGCTTAGCTTCCCATCTCCAACCTTCCTGCTTGAACCACCTGCCGCTAAGCCTTGTCCCTGATTCCACCCCAAATTTTCTTAGGAACCACTCTCCCCTTGTTCAGATGATGCCTCCTCATTTGTCAAAACTCAGTTTAGATGTTCTTTCAGTGAGCTTCTCCTGAATCCCTATCTGGGAGAATTTGCTCAATCTATATGCTCTACTCACCCACGACCCTCTTCTTGTTGTATTGTAACTGTTTTACTGTCTCTTTCCTGGACTGTAAGCAACTTGTAAGTCGAAACATTTTCTTTTTCTTTTTTTTTTTCTGTATCTCTAGCTATTAGCATGGTGCTTGCATCAAATTAGGTGTTTAATAAATGCCTATTAAAGGATGAAAATATTAGAGATATCTGCCTTCTGTTATGATATAGATGTAAAGTGGGAAAAGCAACATAGGAAGAAGTGATGAAAAGACAATGCATTAAGAGTTATTACAGATGCAAAATCTATAGTAACATCAGAGGGACCATTAACTCTGCTCCAGGGAGTCCTGAAGAATTTCACAAAGACAGAGGAGAAATAAACCGGCATCTGAGGAGAGAATAGATTTTTTCCAGGCAGAGATGATGGGGAAGGTTGTATGGGTCAGAGAGAACAGTAGTTCTGAAGTCATTATTATCATTCTGCAATACTCAAATGCAATAATGAAAATTAGGTACCTTATGTGATAAATTATTAAAGTTTCATGCTTTTGTTTAGTTATAGAAAGCATCTGGTATTTCAGTGTTTACAAAGGAAGTGAATTTAGCCTAACATTTGTATTATTGTATGATGAAAGCATTTTTAAAATCAGTGCATAACTTGAAGACAGATTTTTTAAAAGGATCATTATGCAATGATTCTTACAGATGTACTGTGAATTATTGATTTAGCAAGCAATTGAATTTTAAAACTGCTAAAACTGAACTTATAAGCATTTTATTTTTTATGATCCATGCATCTGAGTATACAAGCCAGATATTTATATTTGAAGAAAAACATTGTTATTAATCAAATGTTCAAATAACAAAGGAAAGTGCCCCATCAATTGTCCTAAAGTTCATGATGATTTCAGAACCTTAAGGTAAAATTTTTACTATGAAAAAGGGTTGGAAAGACAGTGAGGAAAAGAACCAATGACATATAATCTGTGTTTACGGGTAAATACTGCTATGGTTTGAATGTTTTTGTCCTGCTGAAATCATAGGTTGAAATCCTAACCCCCACGGTGATGGTATTAGGAGGTGGGGTCTTTGGGAGGTGATTAGGTCATGAGGGCTCTGCCCTCGTGAGTGGGATTAGTGCCCTTATAAAAGAAGCCCTGAGAGGGCCCGCTCGCCCCACCCACAATGTGAGGACATAGCAAGTAGGAACCATATATCCTCCTGTCCCTGATCTTGGACTTTCCAGCCTTCATAATGGTGAGAAATAAATTTCTGCTGTTTATAAGCCACTCTGTTTATGGCATTTTGTTACAGCAGCCCAAACAGGCCGAGGCAAGTACTGTGTATAGCAGCTGATATATATACATATATAAATTTCACGGCTCCATGTAGTGAATTGTAATTTGTGACAAGAACTGCATTCCTTACTGATTGTTGACATTATCAATATGATTTAATACTCATCACTGACCAAGTGTGGCAAATACATGGGCTGGAAGAAGACACAGGAAACACCTAGGGATTGTGAGAACTTATGTGCTCTAAGAATTTATGTGGACAATTGTTTGCAGGTTCTCAGGCTCTGGAGGAGCACATCGTGGTCCTCCAGCAGACCTTTCCATACTGGGGTCTCCAGGCCCTACCACATCCTACGTCTACAGGGAAATGAAAGAGATGAAGATGCACAAGGGAAATAGTGTAGAAGGGACATAGAAGGAACTGCTAGAACCAGAGGTGATTTTCTGCTTCCAACCAGAGGTGATTTTCTCCCCCCTACTCCCATGCCAGGGGGTATTTGTCAATGTCTGGAGATATTTTTAATTGTCACAAGTGAAGGATGCTACTGGCATTTAGTGAGTGGAGGCCAGGGATGCTGCTAAACATCCTACAATGCAAAGGACAGCTCCACAAATAGAATTATCCAGCCCCAAATGTCAGTCGTGATGAGATTAAGAAACTCTTCACTAGACCATTATTGATGGCAGATTTCTTGTGAATGTTAAGAAGCAAAAGAAATATGGGTAAGAAATGAATTGGCATTACTTTTTAGATTACAACTGCAAAACATAGTTTTGGAAGTTGTACAGTGTGGAAAATTTATTTGGCATATGCCAAATGGTAGAAAGAAAAAAATAAAATTCACTAGTCGTCCTGCCATCCAGAGGTAACCACTATTAAACTTTTAATGTTTAACTAGTAATTTGTGTGCAAATAGGTTGGAAAGGCACGATTAATCAGATGGGGAATCTGTAGCACTGGAGAGGGTAAGCCATGGAGGTTAATTGGTAGAAATAACATGAGAGAAGTTAGTAAATATAAAGCAGAAATGTACAGGTTAATGAGAACCTAGGAAGAGACAAACAAGGAGACAGGAAGCCAAAACCATACTTTGAATGAGGTAGTGAAGTGTCTGTAGTGACTAAAACATTCTCCCCCACTGTCTGTGGTTCCAGCAATGGATCTATGATCTTATGACAGTGTTCAATGAGAAGATAAAAACAAACACTTGCAAGTGGAATAAATAGTAGACGCAGACAACATCTTGGTTGGCAGGGAGGCATCTGTGTTGGTCAAAGTCTGAGATCTTTGGGGGGAAGACTTTGTGTTGTGTGTAGGCTGGTATGAGCAGGCCTGCCTGGCAGAGAACTTCGGGGTATGGCATGAACTAGTTTCCCCCAGTGGTTGTCTCAGCCAGAGCCAACTGCCCCAGCAATTAAAATTCTCATATTTCAACTGTTCTATTTACTGCCATTGCTGCCTAGAAGACTTTGTAGTAGGAAATGGCAGGGTGTTTCTTCTTGGTGTCCTGTGTCAATTCCCTTAGAATTAGTACAGTTGTAACCATCAGTACCAAAGACTCTAACTACTGTCCAGATCCATGAGAGGAGTAACGGAAATAACCCAAGGGGTGAACAACATACACTGTGTGTGAACATGTGTTATAATTACATCATTTAAAACTTGGGGTCATAAGGCATAGAGATTTCAGCCTCTGTTTTTTCATTTGGCAATGTGCCATGAACACATTTCTCATTTCATTAATCTTCTAAACATGATTTGATCATCTCTACACAGAAACTCCTCACCTAGCTCTACCATAAATTATTTAATCCCTATTGTTGAACATTTAAGCTACATATAACTCTTCTCTCTTATAGAACACTTCACATCGATCGTCATTCTACAATAGGGTTGGTTTTTTTTTTTTTTTGATAAAATGTGTTTAGAAATCAATGTTTGGTAGATAATCAACATGTTGGGCTTTTCTGTTATTAAAAGATTTATTGAAGTATAATTTATATATTATAAAATATACAATTCAGTGATTTTTAGAGTGTTTATAGAACTGGGCAACCATCACCACAATCTAATTTTAGAACATTTTCATGACTCCAAAAGGAATTCTTATGCCGTCATTCCCACTCCCACCCCCAGCCTTAAGCAAATGTTAATATATTTTCTCTCTGTATAAATTTAACCTTTTTTGGACATTGCATGTAAATAGAATCATACAATATGTGTTCTTTTGGGCCTGGCTTCTTTCACTAAGCCTAATGCTTCCAAGGTCCATCCATGCCACCTCGTGTGTCTGTACTTCACTCCACAGTGGGCTCTTACCCACCAAGAGCATCTGCATGTCTCCAGGTAATTAGACTAAGAAGCTTCTGATGTGTCTCATCATCCAGTGTGCAGGGTTGATGGGGGGTCTTGGCTGAGTGCTCATAAGCTTCTTAGGGACTGGGACACGTGGTGAGTGACCTTTATTTTAACATCTAGATGCAGGTTAGGTCCAAAGAATTTCTCCGTTTTTCCCAGTTGGAATACACACAATTACTTCCTGCATTCCTTTTTTCCAGATGAGTATTTCAAGCATAGGATGGTTGTGCTAGGTCTAAACCTGACCAACCGAAGGACAAAATATATTTGTTTGACTTGCAACTTTAACCTAACCAAAGTCACCTTGCTGGTGATTAGCCATGGATTTGATTTTCCAGGCTAATACACCAAGAGACATATGTATTAAAGAAATCATTTTGAAAAAGCCAACAATCAAGTGTTTAGATGTAAACTCATTGGAGTACAGTTGACTAAAAACTTCATAACCAAGAGTAGGGAAATAGTAAGATGGCCCAGGATGTGTCCTAAGATGGCTGAGGGAAAGGATGATGTTGGGAAACGTTATTAAATGTCAAATAAAATGTTAAATGTTTCCAAAAACTAAGAATACAAACTAAGGCAGAGTGTGGTAGGCAGAATCATGCCTCCCCTAAGGTGTGTACAATCCTGACCCCCAAAATCTGTGAATATGTTTCATTTCTTGGCAGGACGAATTTGGCAGACATGATTATGTTAAGGGTCTTGAGGAGATTATTCTGGATTATCTGGGTAAACCTGATGCAATCACAAGTGTCCTTAAAAGGGAAAAAGGAGATGGGAGAGTAAGAAGAAAATGTGACAATGGAAGCAAATGTTGGAGTCGTGAGAACTGTGGACCAAAGGATGAAGGAGGCCTCCAGCAGCTGGACAGAGAGGCAAGGGGACAGATTCTACTCCAGAACCTCCAGGGAACACAGTCTGCTGACACTTTGATTTCAGCTAAGGGCAAGCCATTTGGGGTTCCCACGCTTCAGAACTGTAAGAGAATACGTCTGTTATTTGAAGCCACTAAGCTTTTGGCAAATTGCTCCAAGAGTAGTGTGAGACTAATGCAGAGACGCTTACCATAACAATAAAGAGAGGGGAGTCTGACCCACTCCTGGGAAGGGAAACGTGAGGAGGCCGGGGAGAAAGGCGGGCCAGCCCTGAGTGGAGCAGCTTCTCCCATTCATCCTCGGAAGACCCCACCCGCCAGCACCGACCCCGGGCCGGGGCCTGACTTGTCCTCTCCAAGCTCTGAACTGGAGCATCCCACATCCTGCTGTTCTCTCTTCCCCCAACACACAGATTATCCTACAATGGCTAATTCCAGTTTACCTTCAATTCAGGACTCCCCTAAAATATAACTTAAGTGCCCCTTGGTCCTCTAGGTATGTTTTAATTTTGCCTTCTCCTATGTGATTAAAACTGGAATGATCAGACAGATCGAGTTTTGCATATGGCTTTTGCTACTTTCCAGCTCTCATGGTGGGCAAGTGGCACGACCTTTTATTTATTTATTTTTAATTTTTGAATTTTATTTTATTTATTTTTTTATAGAGCAAGTCCTTATTAGTCCTCAATTTTATACACATCAGTGTATACATGTCAATCCCAATCTCCCAATTCATCACACCAACCCCCCGCCACTTTCCCCCCTTGGTGTCCATACGTTTGTTCTCTACATCTGTGTCTCTATTTCTTCCCTGCAAACTGGTTCATCTGTACCATTTTTCTAGGTTCCACATATATGAGTTAATATACGATATTTGTTTTTCTCTTTCTGAATTACTTCACTCTGTATGACAGTCTCTAGATCCATCCACATCTCTACAAATGACCCAATTTCGTTCCTTTTTATGGCTGAGTAATATTCCATTGTATATATATACCACATCTTCTTTATCCACTCGTCTGTCAATGGGCATTTAAGTTGTTTCTATGACCTGGCTATTGTAAATATTTCTGCAATGAACATTGTGGTGCATGTGTCTTTTTGAATTATGGTTTTCTCTTGGTATATGCCCAGTAGTGGGATTGCTGGATCATATGGTAATTCTATTTTTAGTTTTTTAAGGAACCTCCATAATGTTCTCCATAGTGGCTGTATCAATTTACATTGCCACCAACAGTGCAAGAGGGTTCCCTTTTCTCCACACTCTCTCCAGTATTTGTTGTTTGTAGATTTTCTGATGATGCCCATTCTAACTGGTGTGAGGTGACACCTCATTGTAGTTTTGACTTGCATTTCTCTAATAATTAGTGATGTTGAGCAGCTTTTCATGTGCTTCTTGGCCATCTGTATGTCTTCTTTGGAGAAATGTCTATTTAGGTCTTCTGCTCATTTTTGGACTGGGTTGTTTGTTTTTTTAATACTGAGCTGCATGAGCTGTTTATACATTTTGGAGATTAAGCCTTTGTCTGTTGATTCGTTTGCAAATATTTTCTCCCATTCTGAGGGTTGTCTTTTCATCTTGTTTATGGTTTCCTTTGCTGTGCAAAAGCTTTGAAGTTTCATTAGGTCCCATTTGTTTATTTTTGGTTTTATTTCCATTACTCTAGGAGGTGGATCACAAAAGATCTTACTGTGATTGATGTCAAACCGTGTTCTTCCTATGTTTTCCTCTAAGAGTTTTATACTGTCTGGTCTTACATTTAGGTCTCTAATCCATTTTAAGTTTATTTTTGTGTATGGTCTTAGGGAGTGTTCTAATTTTATTCTTTTACAAGTAGCTGTCCAGTTTTCCCAGCACCACTTATTGAAGGGACTGTCTTTTCTCCATTGTATATCCTTGCCTCTTTTGTCATAGATTAGTTGACCATAGGTGCATGGGTTTATCTCTGGGCTTTCTATCTTGTTCCATTGATCTATGTTTCTTTCTTTGTGCCAGTACCATATTATCTTGATTACTGTAGCTTTGTAGTATTCTCTGAAGTCAGGAAGTCTGATTCCTCCAGCTCTGTTTTTTTCCCTCAAGACCACTTTGGCTATTCGGGGTCTTTTGTGTCTCCATACAAATTTTAAGATTTTTTGTTCTAGTTCCATACAAAATGCATTGGTAATTTGATAGGGATTGCATTGAATCTGTAGATTGCTTTGGGTAGTATAGTCATTTCCACAATATTGATTTTTCCAATCCAAGAACATGGTATACCTCTCCATCTGTTGGTATCATCTTTAATTTCTTTCATCAGTGTCTTATAGTTTTCTGCATACAGGTCTTTTGTCTCGCTTCATAGGTTTATTCCTAGGTATTTTATTATTTTTGTTGCAATGGTAAATGGGAGTGTATCCTTAATTTCCCTTTCAGATATTTCATCATCAGTGTATAGGAATGCAAGAGATTTCTGTGCATTAATTTTGTATCCTGCAACTTTACCAAATTCATTGATTAGCTCTAGTAGTTTTCTGGTGGCACTTTTAGGATTCTCTATGTATTGTATCATGTGATCTGAAAACAGTGACAGTTTTACTTCTTCTTTTCCAGTTTATATTCCTTTTATTTCCTTTTCGTCTCTGATTGCCATGGCTAGGACTTCCAAAACCATGTTGAATAATAGTGGTGAGAGTGGACATCCTTGCCTTCTTCCTGATCTTAGAGGAAATGCTTTCAGTTTTCACCATTGAGAATGATGTTTGCTGTGGGTTTGTGGTATATGGCCTTTATTGTGTTGAGGTAGGTTCCCTCTGTCCCCACTTTCTGGAGAATTTTTATCATAAATGGGTGTCAAATTTTGTCAAAAGCTTTTTCTGTATCTATTGAGATGATCATATGGTTTTTATTCTTCAATTTATTAATATGGTGTATCACATTGATTGATTTATGAATATTGAAGAATCCTTGCATCCCTGGGATAAATTCCACTTGATAATGGTGTATGATCCTTTTAATGTGTTACTGGATTCTGTTTGCTAGTATTTTGTTGAGGATTTTTGCATGTATATTCATCAGTGATATTGATCTGTAATTTTCTTTTTTTGTAGTATCTTTGTCTGGTTTTGGTATCAAGGTGATGGTGGCCTCATAGAATAAGTTTGGGAGTGTTCCTCCCTCTGCAATTTTTTGGAAGAGTTTGAGAAGGATGGGTGCTATCTCTTCTCTAAATGTTTGACAGAATTCACCTGTGAAGCCATCTGGTCCAGGACTTTTTTTGTTGGAAGATTTTTAATCACAGTTTCAATTTCATTACTTGTGATTGGTCTGTTCATATTTCCTATTTCTTCATGGTTCAGTCTTGGAAGGTTATACCTTTCTAAGAATGTGTCCATTTCTTCCAGGTTGTCCATTTTATTGGCATAGAGTTTCTTGTAGTAGTCTCTTAGGATGCTTTGTATTTCTGCGGTGTCTGTTGTAACTTCTCCTGTTCATTTCTAATTTTATTGATTTGAGTCCTCTCCCTCTTTTTTCTTGATGAGTCTGGCTAATGGTTTATCAATTTTGTTTATCTTCTGAAAGAAACAGCTTTTAGTTTTATTGATTTTTGCTATTGTTTTCGTCGTTTCTATTTCATTTATTTCTGCTCTGATCTTTATGATTTCTTTCCTTCTGCTAACTTTGGGTTTTGTTTGTTCTTCTTTCTCCAGTTCCTTTAGGTGTAAGGTTAGATTGTTTATTTGAGATTTTTCTTGTTTCTTGAGAGAGGCTTTTATAGCTATAAACTTCCCTCTTAGAACTGCTCTTGCTGCATCCCATAGGTTTTTGATCTGTCACGACCTATTTAAATGTTAGTGTCTTCACGTGAAAATGAGGAAAAGTTGCCACCTACCTCCAGGAATCGCCCAGGAGATCAAATGAAGCACAATATCTCATTCTCAGCAGCCATCAACATGGGGAGCCATTACTGTTACCAGCACTATCACCGTCTCATCAGGGAAGATCACTAGCACCTGTCACACAGAAATGCCATGTAAGTGTTTGTACGTAAATAAACAAATCAGAAATCAGGCAGGGCCCAGAAACAGGTGACTCTGAAGACTAACTCCGTGACGTCACAGACTAACTAATGATTGGCTTTACTTTTTGCAGATTTTCTGTGACAGATAAAAGCTACACACAGCATATTACACCCTGTTTATAGCTGTACAACCACTTACTTTACCAGCTTTAAATAAAGTGTGACTATTTCAGACAGCACTTCTGGAGTTTACTTAGTGGAATTAATAAGAATTTGTTGCTTTCTCTCTTCCTGCCGTGTATCTTTGTAATTACAGGAAAATTTTAAGAAAAAATTCTGCTCCGTAAAGAAACCAAAAATTATGTCTGTGCATAGTGTTTTTTCCAGTAAAATATCCCTGTATTTTCCCATGTTACTTATATTTTGTTTCTTATTGCTACACATAGTCATAGTATATTGTGCACTTAGACCTCATTCGCCACAGTGGTGCATATCTTCAGTATCACGTAAGCAGTGGCAAATAACTTTTCCACAGGACGATGTCAGTACAGTTTCCAGAGTAGATGCACTGGTCTAACCATCTGACTTGATGGTAAGAGCCAGCGTCTGCTCCCTCAGAAAGTTCCTAATGCGCTCATCCTGTGTCATGTTTGGTGGTCTACGCAGCTCCCTCCATTCCCTCCTTCAGATCCTGCTCAGGAGCATATTCTCAGGAGGCCTTATTATCCAACAACCACTTTATTTAACATTTCACTACCTACTCTTCCTACTTTTCAATATTCACTTTCTACTCTTCAAAGCATTTTTCTGAGACACAATCTCTGACATATTATATATTGTACTTATTTGGTTATTTTCTGTCTCATCTGTCTACATATATACTCCACAAAGGCATGATTTTTGCCTATTTTGTTTATTTCTGTGTCACCAGCCCCTATAACAGTGCCAACCAAATTGCATTCAACAAATATTTCATTAATTGATGAATGCATTAATAACTGTGGTATGTACGATGTCTTTCTTGCTCAGGGCTCTATTTCAGGTAGGTTGAAGTAAAACTACAAATAGTCAGAATCTTTTCACTGTATTTAGTGCAGCTTGAAGAAGGGTATAAGAGAGAGTTTGGTTCTGGAGTTAGGACTTGCTCCTTGTGTGCCTGGAAATGTTAAAGATCACAGGCTGCATCAGGAAATTGGGGGATGAAGATTTTGCTGTGCCCCCCCAGCTCAGGTGTAGGAGAATGTGGGATGAATTCAACTCATAGACACTGTTCTGTATGCCCTTCCTTTGAAGGGTCTGTACCTGGAACAAATCTGTCCCAATGGTATGTGTGGCAGGAGGGGGTGAAGTCCAGGTGATACAGTAGCCAGGCATGCAGACCAGCCCCTTCCTCAGGGACCTCCCCCCATTTATAACAAAGAGGGTCTGGTTCAATAGTGAGGAGCCTTTCATTACCCCTATAGGGAAGTGGACTAATGACCACTTATAACTTTTTTCCTACTCTATCCAAGAGAGCTGTGGATCCAGGCTGTCCACGAGCAAAGCATTTTCAGGCTCTTCCACAGCCTGAATGAAAACATCCCTAGTGATGCCTGGTGCCCTGGTCCAGCTGCAAGGTGTGACGCACCTACTCCGGAAGACTTTCCTACCAGGAGTAGAGCCCTCTTCTACTTCTTACCCAGTCATCCTGGATTTTGAATTAACAAGGTATCATTTCTGAAGGCTATGTTTATTTAGCTTTGTAAGTAGCTATCAAACTATCTTCCAAAGTGGCTGCATCTTTTTGTATTTCCACCAGCAGCGGATGAGAATTCCTGTTGTTCTGCATCCTTGCTATCCTTGCCATCATTTTTAGGATTTTTTTTCTGTAGTTTTTCTCATAGCTGTGTGGTGCATCTCATTGTTTTAACTTATTATTCCCTAATGACAAATCATGTTGTCATATGCTATTTTATCATCTGCTTATCTTCCTTGGTGAGGTGTCTGTTCTAAATTTTTGTCCATTTTTTTAATTGGGTTGTTGTTTTCTTACTGATGAGTTTTAAGAGTTCTGTGTGTGTTTTGGATACAAGTATTTATGAGATATGTGTTTTGCAAATATTTCCTCCCAGGCTGTGGCTTTCCTTTTCATTCTCTTAGCAGTGTCTTTCATCAAGAGTAAGTTTTTAATTTTGAAAAGATCTAACATTATTTTTTTCTTTTGCTGATCATGCTTTTGATGATATCTAAAAACTCATCATTAAAACCAAGAACTAAGCTTTTCTCTTATGCATTATTCTACAAGTTTTATAACTTTGCATCGTACATTTAGGTCTATTACCAGCTTTGACTTAATATCTTTGGAAAGTATGATTGATATCTAGTTTATCTTTTTGATATGGATGTCCAAGTGTTCCGGAACTATTTCTTTATCAGACTATTCTTCCTTCATTGAATTGACTTTGCTCCTTTGTCAAAAATTAGCTGCCTGTAACATGACTTTTTTCTGGGTTCCATGTTCTGTTCCTTCTCTCTATGTTTCTATTATTTTTGCAATACCTTGCTGTCTTGATTACTGTAGCTTTGTAGTAAGTTTTAAAGTTGGGTAGTCTGAGCCTTACAGCTTTTTGTGTTCAGTATTGCTTTGGCTATTCTAGGTCTTTTGACTTTCCATACAAATTTCAGAATCTGTTTGTAGATATCGACAAAACAGCTTGGTGGATAGCAATCCCTTGTTGGTCATATTGTTTCGAGATACTTTCTCCTGTTCTGTAAGTTGTTTTTTCATTTTGTCAATGGTTTCCTTTGCTGTGAAAAAACTTTTAAGTTTAATTAGGCTCCATTTGTTTATTTTTTCTTTTATTTCTTTTGTTTTAGGAGACAGATCTACAAAAATATATTGGTACTATTTATGTCAAAGAGTGTTCTGCCTATGTTATCTTCTAGGAGTTTTATGGTTTCAGGTCTTATATTCTCTAATCTATTTTGAGTTTATTTTTGAGTATGGTGTGAAGAAATGTTCTAATTTCATTCTTTTACATGTAGCTGTCCAGTTTTCTCAGCAGCACTTGTTGAAGAGACTGTCTTTTCTCCATTGTATATTCTTGCCTCCTTTGTTGTGGATTAATTGACCATAGGTGCATGGGTCTATTTCTGGGCTCTCTCTCTATTCTATTGATCTGTGTGTCTATTTTTGTGTCCAATGTTGTTTTGATTACTGTAGCTTTGCATTATAGTCTGAAGTCTGGGAGGGTGATACCTCCACGTCTGTTCATTTTTTTATCAAGATTGCCTTGACAATTTCTGGTCTTTTGTGGTTCCATATAAATTTTAGGATTATTTTTTCTTGTTCTGTGAAAAATGTCATAGGTATGTTGACAGGGTTAGGGATTACACTAAATCTGTAGATTGCTTTGGGTAGTGTGGCCATTTTAACCATATTAATTCTTCCAATCTAAGAGCATGGGATGTCTTTCCATTTCTTTGTATCATCTTCAATTTCCTTCATCAATGTTTTATAGTGTTAAGAGTATAGGTCTTTCATCTCCTTGGTTTAGTTTATTTTTAGGTATTTTATTCTTTTTGATGAGATTTTTAAATTTTCTTATTCTGAAAGTTCATTACTAGTGGATAGAAAAGTAATGTATTTCTGTATATTAATCTCATATCCTGAAACTTTACTGAGTTCATTTATTGGTTCTAATAGTTTTTTAGTGGATATCCAAAGGTTTTTGGTGGTATCCAAAGTGGTTGATAACCAAAATACATAAACAACTCATCCAGCTCAATATCAAAAGAGCAAAGAACCCAATAAAAAAAATAGACATTTTTCCAAAGAAGACATCCAGATGGCTAACAGGCACATGATAAGATGCTCAACATTGCTAACTAATAGAGAAATGCAAATCAAAACTACAATGAGATATCATCTCACACCTTCATAATGGCTATCATCAAAAAGACTACAAATAACAAAGGTTGATGAAGATGTGAGGAAAAATGGAACACCCCTACACTGTTGGTAAGAATGTAAATTGGTGAAGCCACTGTGGAAAACAGCATGGAGGTGCCACAAAAAACTAAAAATAGAACTACCATATGATCCAGTAATTCCACTCCTGGATATATACCCAGAAAAAGCAAAAACACTAATTTGAAAAGATACATACACCCCAATGTTCATAGCAGCACTATTTACAATAGCCAAGATATGGAAGCAACCCAAGTGTCCACAACAGATGAATAGACAAAGAAAATGTGAATGAAATTCTGTCATTTGCAACAATGTAGATGGACCTAGAAAATATTATGCTTAGTGAAATAAGTCAGACAGAGAAAGACAAATACTGTATGATATTACTTATATGTGGAATCTAAAAAATAAAACAAATGAATTAATATAACAATACATAACAGACTCATATATGTAGAGAACAAACTAGTGGTTACCAGTGGGTAGAAGGAAGGGGAGAGAGACAAGAAAGGGGTAGGGGATTAAAAGATACAAAGTACTCTGTATAAAGTAGATAAGCAACAAGGATGTATTGTAGAGCACAGGGAATTATAACCATTATTTTGTAATAACTTTTAATGCAGTATAATCTGTAAAAATATTGAACCACTAGACTGTACACCCAAAACTAATATAATCATGTAAATCAACTATACTTCCATAAAAAAAAAAACAAAGCCTGCATCCAACAACAGCAGAATACACATTCTTCTTAGGCTCATATGGAACACTGAACAATAAAAGCACATTCTTGAGCATAAAGCATAGCTTAATGAATTCAAGTGAATAGAAATAATACAAAGAATGTTCTCATACAATGATGGAATTAAATGAGAAACAAATGCTAGACTGAGAGCTGGAAAATCCCCCATTATTTGGGCATTGAATAACCACTTCTAAATATCACATGGATCCAAAAAGAAGTCTCAATAAAACTAAGAAATATTTTTTACTAAATTAAAATGAAAATACACCTTATTAGAATTTGGGGAGGATGCAACAAAGTAGTGTTTAGAGGAAAATTGTAACATTCGTTTTATATATTAGAAAAGAAGAAAGATCTAAAGTCAGTAATTTAAGCTTCCACTTTACGCAACTAGATAAAGAAGAATAATTTAAGCCGAAATCAAGCAGAACAAAAGAAATAAAAATTAGAGCAGAAATCAGTAAAATAGAAAACAAGAAAGAAAATCAAGGAATTCCAAATTCTGATTCTTAGAGAAGATCAATAAAGTTGATAAAGCCTCTATGCAAACTAATCAAAAATAAGAGAGAGAGAGAACAAAAGTTACCAATATCATAAATGAAAGAGCAGTCATCACTACGTAAATCATAAAGCTCAAACATATAGTGAATACTATGAATAACTCCATGCTCACCAATTTGATAAGTTAAATGAAACGAACCAATTCCTTGAAAGTCACAAACTTTTAAAACTCATACAAGGAGAAATATATAATATGAATAGGCCCATACCGATTAAATAAAATGAGTCAATAATTAGTAACTTTCCAAAACGTAAAGCACCAAGCCCAAATGGTTTTACTGGTGAATTCTATTGAACATTTGAGAAAGGTGTTATATCATAGCAGTTCTTCACATTCTATTCCAGAAAATAGAAGCTAAGGGAATACTTCCTAACTCACTCAATGAAGCCAGTGTTACCCTAATACCAAAACTATACTAAGGCATTACGAGAAAGGAACAGTGGAGACCAATATCTCATATGTACATTAGATGCAAAGATCCTCAAGAAAATATCAGCAAATCAAGTTCAACGAATAAAAAGAATTATACCAAGTGGGATTTATTCCATGTATATAAGCCAAATCAATACTCAAAAATCAGATAATGAAGCTATACATCAAAAAGATAAAAAGGAACAGTGATATGACTGTATCAATTAATGCAGAAAAAAAAGTATTTTAAATGTTTTTGACATTTTAAGAACACTAAAAGCTTAATCCATGAAAGAAATATTGATAAAGTGGACTTTTAAAAAATCGTACGACAGGGCTTCCCTGGTGGCGCAGTGGTTGAGAGTTCGCCTGCCGATGCAGGGGACATGGGTTCATGCCCCAGTCTGGGAAGATCCCACATGCTGCGGAGCGGCTAGGCCCGTGAGCCATGGCCGCTGAGCCTGCGCGTCCAGAGCCTGTGCTCTGCAACAGGAGAGGCCACAACAGTGAGAGGCCCGCATACAGCAAAAAAAAAAAAAAAAAAAAAAAAAAAAAAAAAATCGTACGGCAGAACCTCTGAAAAAAACTAGAAATAAAGGTGAGCTTCCTCAACTTGATAAAGAACATCTACAAAAAACTACAGTTAACATTCTACTTAGTGGTAAAAAGCAGGACACTTTTCATCCCCCTAAGATTGAGATCAAGGCAAGGGTATCCCTTCCCATCACTCCTATCCTATCTCATACTGGCAGTCTTCGTGAAATAAAGCTAGAGAATAAAATAAAACATATACAGATTGGGAAGTAAGAAATGTCTTTGGTCATAGATGACACGATCGTTTATGTAAAGAGTCCCAAAGAACAGGCAAAGAATTCCTAGAACTAATAAGCGTAAACTCATGGAATACAATTGCTTTCCTCTATGCAAGCAATAAACAATTGGAATTTGAAATCTGAATACACAGTACTATTTACAATAGCACTACAAAAAAAGAGAACTACTTTGATATAAATCTAACAAAATATGTACAGAATCTATATACAGAAAATCACAAAATACTGAAGAAAGAAGTCAAAGAAGATATAAATAAAAGGAGAGATATTCCATGTTCATAGGTAGACTCAATACTGTCAAGATGTCAATTCTTTCCAAATTGATATATAGATTCAATTCAACTCCAATAAATATCCCACCAAGCTATCTTTTTTTTTTAAAAAAAGGATTTTGCAAGTTTTTTTACTTTTATTTTTTATGGAAATATAGTTGATTTATAATGTTATATTAGTTTCTGGCATAGAGCATAGTGATTCAGTATTTTTACAAATTATACTCCATTAAAAGTTATTATAAAATAGTGGCGATGATTTCCTGTTCAGTACAATATATCCTTGTTTCTTATATGCTTTATACAGGGTACTTTGTATCTCTTAATCCTCTACCCGTATTTTGCCCCTCCCACCTTCCCTCTCCCCACTGGTAACGACTAATTTGTTTTCTATATGTGAGTCTGTTTCTGTTTTGCTATATACATTGTTTGTATTATTTTTTGGATTCCACATATAAGTGGTATCATACAGTATTTGTCTTTCTGTCTGATTTATTTCATTAAGCATAATAATATCTAAGTCCGGTTACATTGCTGCAAATGACAGAATTTCATTCCTTTTATGGATGAGTAATATTCCATTGTATATATACAGCATATTTCCTTCATCCATTCATCTGTCAATGGACACTTAGGTTGCTTCCATACCTTGGCTATTGTTAAGTATTGCTGTTATGAACATTGGCGTGCACATATCTTTTCACATTAGTGTTTTTGTTTTTCCAGATATATATCCAGGAGTGGAATTGCTGGGTTTTATGGTAACTCTATTTTTAGTTTTTTGAAGAACTTCAGTATTGTTTTCCACAGTGGCTGCACCAACTTACACACCTACCAACAGTGCACAAAGATTCCATTTTCTCCACATCCTTTCCAACATTTGCTATTTGTAGACATTTTGATGACAGCCATTTCTGAGATATCTCATTGTAGTTTGGATTTGTATTCCTCTAATAATTAGCAATGTTGAGCATCTTTTTATGTGCCTGTTAGCCATCTGTATGTCTCCTCTGGAAAAATGTCTTTTTAGGTCTTCTGACCATTTTTTGATTGGGTTGTTTGCTTTTTTGATATTAAACTGTATGAGCTGTTTGTATATTTTGGATATTAACCCTTATCAGTCATACCATCTGCCAATATTTTCTCCTATTCCATAAGTTGTCTTTTTGCTTTGTCTATGGTTTTCTTTGCTGTGAAAAAGCTTTTATGTTTAATTAGGTCCTGGACTGTAGAGCTTTACAGAGAAATTCTAAAGACACAAATGAACTTATTTACAAAACAGAAATAGACCCACAGACATAGAAAACAAGCTTATGGTTACCAAAGGGGAAAGAGGGTGAGGGTGAGCAATAAATTAGGAGTTGGGGTTGACACATACACACTACTATATATAAAATAGATAAACAATGATGACCTACTGTATAGTACAAGGAACTCTACTCAGTGTTTTGTAATAACCTATAAGGGAAAAGAATCCAAAAAAGTTACATTATATATATATATATATATATATACACACACACTATAAATATATGTAGTGTATATATATATATATATATTCTATAAATATATATACTGTATATTTAACTGAATCACTTTACTGTCACCTGACACTAACACAACATTGTAAATCAACTATATTTCAATTTTTAAAAGTGAGCTAATACCTATCCTCATATTATTCCAAAAAATTGAGGATGTAGTCTTTACATGCTAATTTTATCAGGTTGATTGATAGTGCTGTTCAGGTTAATTCTATCCTTACTAATTTTATGCCTCCTGGATCTATCAATTACTGCAAGAGGGGTGTTTAAGTCTCCCAATATAATAACAGATGGTCTATTTCTCCTTGAAGTTGTATCAGTTTTTCTGTAATGTATTTTGATGCTTTGTTGTTAGATTCATGCAGTCTAAGAATTGTTATGTCTTGGAGAATTGACCCCTTTATTGTTGTCTAATGACCCTCTTTATCCTTGATAAATTTCCCTGCTCTGAAATTTTGTCTGAAATTATTATGGCTACTCCAGCTTTCTTTTGATTAGTGTTAGTATTGCATATCTTTTTCATTTCTTTTACTTTAACTTAGGTGATTCTGTATTTAAAGTGAGTTTCTTATAGACAACGTAGTTGGGTCTGACAAACTTCTGTTCTTATTGGATGTATTGAAACCATCACATTTGAAAACATTATTGGCAGTATCTACCACATCTGTATCTGTTTTCCACTGGTTACATTTGTTCTTTGTTGCTTTTATATTCTTCCTTTCTTGAGTTTTAGCATGATTTATAACTTTTTGTTAAAAGCAGATATGACATATTGGTAATAGGAATCAAAGTAAAAGAACTTTAGTGTGAGATTTTGTGTTAATTGGACTAGGAGGTGGGCTGTGAAAACATTAAAATGTTTTCTGTAGCTGTAGCCCTCAGATGTTTCAAATTCCTCTAGGATATTTGTTTTAGTCTCTTCTTTTGTCTCTGGGCTTCCTAGAAACTCCTCCTTAAATAATGTATTTGCTTGCAGCTCTTGCATTAGTAATCCATTCTTATTATACTGAATAAGAATTATATTATTATATTTAATATAATTTATATATTATAATATAATAATTATATTATTATAATTATTATATTATACTGAAACTCTGTTAATTTGGTGATAAACTGTAGTGGAAGGGGGTGCTCTATATTCTTATGATTAAATCTTATTCTTTTACTGAGATGGTTTCCCTAGGCAGTGATCCTAACACGTGTTTCTTAACTTTTCCCCTCCCCTTCAGTGAGACAGCAAGGATAAAAGATTCTGTTTGGATAAATATGCTCCTCCCTAGGTGGGATAAGGCTGTGGTAAAATCTATTTTTCTGCAGAGTAACCCTTTGTAATGGAGCACACTCAGGTTATATTTGAAAATGGTATTTCTCTCTCCCCCTTCTAGACCCATGAGAGGATTTTTCTCATCTCCTCACCGTGAGAACCTGGTGGGGTATTTTAAGGTAAAGTAAGTGAAGAATGGAGGATTCCCTTGAAACCGCAGCTTCCAGGAGCTTCTCATTCTCACACTAGTCTACACTCATCCTCCAGCAGTTTGTCAAAATTACCATGTAAGTGTTCCTACCAGTTACTGGTTCTGCTCCCAGTGAGCTGTGGTCTCAGCTGTGAGTCTCTGTATCCTCCTGTCTCTCCAGATTTCGCCGTAGCAATTTGCTCTGTGTCCTCAATTCTTTGATGGTTCTATGAAGAGTTGTTACCTTTCAATTAATTTTTTCTTGTTGTGAGGTTGACAGTGACAACTTCCATGTTCTTTACATGGCAAAGCTTAACCTGAATGTCCCCATGGAGTTTTTAATCTTTCATTCCCTACCACCATAAATTACCTGTCCAGTGACCACCACGGGGTCTCGGTACGTACTGATCCAATCAAGCCAGGGACTACTGATTACTACAGCAGGGAAAGTGTTATCAATTGCTATAGCAGGTGAACTGGTGGTGCTTACCCACACAATTGCATGGTACCCCAATTTCTCCTCGTGAACATGGCACCAGGACAAGGAACTGTTTTCATTTTCCGTGCATCAGGTCAAGTTGACCTTTGTCAAGATGATCACATTTATCAATATTTGGTTCAATATATGATTCTATCTTGATGAAGTCCTATATAAGGATGATGAAAGAGGAAAAGGGAAAAATCACCTCAACTTTTCTTGGCATTAAAATATGAGTTTCTTTATAGTTCCTAGAAAATATTTAGATCACAACAGGGGAGACTCATCTCCTAGTTTGAGAAAAACAAGTCTATTCTATTATTACAAACATATGAAAGAAAAAACTAGGTCAGTTCCTTTCTTGGAAATCATGATATTTAAGTAAATTCCACTATATTTTTCAGTTGCTGGGTCTGAAAACATTACCAAGAAAATAATATTTAGACTTTTGTTGTCTAGGCAGACAGTTTGAGCATTTTCTTTGATACGAGAAAATATCCTACAAAATATATTTTTATAATTTAAGTATAATCCAACTTCAGGTGATGTATTTATTCGAAAAATATCAATGATGGGTTCTGATATGCGAGTAGTTAATTCTTATTTTAGGAAATAATGGCATTATTATAATTAGAGTTAACAATTAGAAACATATTCAAATTTTAGGCAGAAAGTGAGAATAAAGGGAAGAACCAGGGAGGGGTGTTGAGAGATGTTTTGGGAAATTTTGGAACATAGAGCAAAGGTTAGATAGCAAAAAATGGAACCTTTGTCTGAAATATACAACTGTGTTGAGAAGGTCACCTGAACACAGGTGACACTTGGAGGCTGGAGAGTGTCCACAGCCGGGGGTCAATACCAGACTATTGCTTAGACACAGAGAACAAGTAGAAGTCAAAGGCTTAGGAGGCCCCTCAGGCTAAGCCTGACCAATAGGACTGTTGAAGCACGTACAAGGGCCCAGGGGACACAGACACCATAACCACACCCAAGTTTGCTTTTGACAGATCATTTTCCCTCTTTTTCCTGAATGTGGCCAGACAGCTTGAGGAGGTTGGTTAACTTCCTCATCTGCCCAATTCATTGTGGAAATTGAAAAGTTTGGTGCCAAACCTCATAAAATAAAAAACAGAAAACATAAAAATAATTTAAGGGTCATGGTGAGGTCTGATGAGCCTCAACACTAGTTACTATGAATCGAAGAGAAGCAAAGTAATTGCAGACTTCAGAAGATGCCAATTCAGCCAAGGACAATGCTGACTATGACTGAAGTGTTGGTAAATTATCTCAGAATAGTTCATTCAATCGGAGCCCATTTTGCTGCTTGCTGCCTCAGTCTGCTTCACTAAGCATGTGACAGATTTTATCAATCCATCCACGTGGTCCATTTGCCTCTGCCCAAACCTCATGGAGTAATCTCTGTACAGGGCACTCTGACCATGTCATCCATGCCTAAACTCTGCTGTGATTACCCCTCCCCTTATGATAAGGGCCAGAATTCTTCATGATACTTATGAGGCCCTCGCTTGATCTGGCCCTAACTATCTCCCCAGTCTTATCTCATACTTACTATTCTTTAGAGAAGCAAAGCCCAATAGAACTCTCTGTGACAATGGTCATTTCAATATCTATATCTTTGGTGTCCAACACAGTAGTCACTTGTCACAATTAAATTTAATTAATATTAAACAAAATGTAAAAGTTAGTTCCTCAGTTATACTAGACACATTTAAAGTGCTCAACAACCAAGTGTGACCTGTGGCTACTGTGAGAGACAGTGCAGATACATAACATTTCCATCAAGGCATGAGGTTCTTTGGGGCAGCACTGGTCAGCATAGACTAGCCTTACTTCAGTTCCTCTAAATACTTTCTCACTTGAAAGTCTTTCCAGATATCCCCTCTGTCCCCATCTCTCTGCTTAGCTGTTTCTTATAATTTCTTACATGTCTTTGCCTTATTTCATTTGGAAGGAGACTTAAAACGCAACCTAGGTTAGATTCTTGTGTATTCACTCTCATTCATAGTGCCATTGATCATTGTAATTAATGATTGATTTATTGATTCTCTCTTGCTAGGTTGTAATCTTTATTATGACAGGTGTTATATTTGTACTCCCATTTTTAGCACTAAATGGGTGCTCATTAAAAGTTTATTTAGTAAAAGAAGAATTAATAAATAAATAAGTAAAGGAAAGATAACTCTGTGGGACTAAAAATATTTCCATTAAGAAAATGCTTGAACATGGGAGTCAAGGAAAGAAACTAGTTTCGGTAAAAAGTTTATTATTACTTTAATATTAGAATTTTGTCTTTGGGGGGATGGTTGGGTCATGACCATTTGGCTATTGGAAATATGGAACTGGTCTGGGAGAGGAAACAAGGCTGGAAATGTGAGAGTCATTTGCTTGAACCCAAGAGTTGAAGTCTTGGCAGTCAGTGAGACCTATAAAATAGTATAGGCAGAGACCACATGAAAAAATTGTGTCACCACAGATGAGAAGAGAGAAGAGAAATCATTGGTTAAACCAGGCAAAGGAAAGCCAGTGAGACTGAAAGAGCTCCAAAACTCTCTAATGTCATGGAAGGCCAGGAAGATGGGCTGTGGAAGGAGGGTGCAGCCACCAATGTCATGCGATAGGCCCATCCAACCAGAAAAGTTCCTCATTCAATATCCTGCTAAAGAAAGTCAAAGTTAACCAGAGTTGGACATACACAGTCAACACTGTAGGAGGAAAAGGGGCAAAGTAGCCTATAAGTGAGGGTTTCATCCGAGCAAAAGATCCTGGAGCCAAGGCTGGTCGGCCGTCATTCCATCCACAAAGGGAGGAGAAGATGGGCCTCCTGGGGAGGTGGGGGGATCCAGAGACTGGAGAGGCTGATGGGAGTGAATGGGCATGAGACTTTGGAACTGTGATGCACATGGGTTCCAGGCCAGGTCCCCCAGGAAGCAGACTGTGGATCTGATATTTCTGTGCAGGAAGAGTTTGTTATGAAGTGTTCTTGGGATCAACACTGGGAGAGAACATAGGAAGGAGGACTGGACAGCATGCAAAGGGAGGGAGCTGGAACAGAGTTTTCAGTCGAGGTCCACCAGGAACTCCAAAACTAAGAAGGCCCTTCAGAAATGTCACCAGTGGAAGCAAAAGGATCAGACCCTTGAATGCCTACACTGGACAGTTATTGGATGTGAGCTCCCGCAAGGAGATGGTGTGAACTTGCGTGAGGCAGATTCCTTAGGTCAGTGGCAATTCCAAGAGAGAGATGAATCTGTGAGCCATCAACAGCCAATACTCCCAGCAGATGGGAAATGCATGCCTCAGTCCAAATGTGAGACCTAGGAGGACACCCTGGAATCCACTCCAGTCCACATCTTTTTCTGCTTGAATCCACTTGCTTTGATAGTGTGTTTATTCCACTTGGTAACTAACATCCTTGTTAGTCTACAAGACTAAGGTTACAAGAGTAAGGTTAGTGGTCTAGAGGCTATAAATGATACTCACCTTCTCCTTCTTCCACCACTCAGTTCACAGCATCCTTGGTGAGCACCTTTACTTGTCTAGTAGCTGATCTGGTAGGATGGCTTAGACCATTAACCCTAAAAGTTCTGGTCTCTTGATCACCATACTTTTCTCAGGCTTTGGCTAGAGATCTTTTCAATTTTCCATTAAAAAGGACAGGAGAGTCCCAGGAGACATTCCAGCACATCATTTTAGTGTCAAAAATGTCACTATGTTCCCTGACCCCCATTGTGTAGCTTCCTGCTTATGACCAGAGCCAGTGATGCCTGCTAGCATAGATTCCTTTTTTTGCTGGTTTCTTGGCACAAAGAGTTGGAAGTGACCAAGAGGCACCCATAGCTTAAAGTTTAATGGGAATATTTCTGTGTCCCTGAGAGGAAATATTCCTTCTCTGTGAACCTCTAGACCTGCAGAGCCTGAACATGGGGGGACAGGAGGCACAAATTCTCCAAAGGGGCCACTAGAAATGATGGCGTGGGGGGGTCACTTCAACCTCTTGATGCCTAGACTTATTCTGATTACCAGAGATACTGTATGATATTATGGTCATTGATTTTAGGGTGCATATTGCATTTTGGAATATTGCACTCTATTCTTTACAGAATTATTTCCACATTGGAGCCTTAGAAGCACATACAAATGACTCTTCTTTTATTCTATTCTATGAGGGCAGTAATTCAGGGGTGGTACAGTATGTAATAGGACCAGTAGATCCCAAGACCATGTGCCCATTCCCTTTGCTATAAAGTGGATATCTTAGTCTATTTGGATGTATGTGGGATCCTGTGTCAGTGGTTCAGAAACTCTATAAGCTCTTTGTTGGTGTACTTGCTGGACTTTGGTGAGCAGAAAAGACAAACTCATAACCAGAATATGTGATGATTCCATCCAGATGAATAGCTGCCCATTCCAGGATGCAAAGAGTTCAATGCAATCAACTTCCATCCAAGTGGCTGGTTGATATTCTCAAAAGATGGTGGTATTTTGGAGGCTCAACACTTGCCTCTACTTCTGGAAGATTGGATATTTGGCAACAGGAGGCCAGATCAGACCTGTTGAGTGGGAAAAAATACATTTGGGTCCATGCATATCTGTCATCTCAACATCAGCGATTACTCTATTTATGAGCCTATTGTACCAGCCTTGGGAGCATCAGTGACAAGGGATGACAGACATCAACTGCCTCAATCATTCTGTCTGCTCATCTGTTTAGTACTTTTATCTATGGGCGCTCTTTTGTGGGCATGAACATAAGACACAAAAACCTTCGGACTTTGTGCCCACCTTCACAGTTCAGTCTACAGACCTCTTATCTAGATCCCCTTGTCCCCAGTATTTCTCCTTCCACGTCCCTAAGCAAAACACTAAGTCATTCATCTGTCCGTGATACTCTACATATTCTTACCTTGAGCCAATCTTTTTCCATACAGAGTAGATAACAAGTGTACTGCCCAAATCTCTGTCTATGAAGAGATTTTCCCTTAATGCTATCTTTCATGGTCACCCTTGAGACCTACAGTGATGCAAGGAAGACCTACATTTGAGCTATGTCAGCCTTTTTTTTAACCTTGGTCAACTGGACGTAAGGGACTTCTCATGCCACATGGTCATGAGCTGGTGTATGACATGGGATCGGGGGCCATCAGCTCATGCAGCATATTTGTGCCCTTGGGTCCTACTTATGTCTAATAACAGATAGTTTATGTCTTAGAAGTATTACTTCTGGACCCTCTGACCTTATGACACAACGGGGCCAGTATAACACAGCTCATGATGGGTAGTTTGGGCTGCATTGTCACTTGGTATCCTGTGGTCAGTGTGCTCCGTTTCTTTCAGGGCCCTGTGTCATGCCAAGAGTTGTTTTTTTGTTCTGTTTATTTTCAAATAGTGTATGACTTGCTACTTCAGATAGGATGGCCTTAACCAAGCACCAGAGATCCATATTATGATTCTCCTGTTGGAGGGTGAGACATGACATCCTTTCCCTGAAGATATAGTACCTTTCATTAGATACTCTAATACTAGAGTCTGCTGGGTTACCTGGTCCAAGTGGAAGGAATATTGAGCCATAACCTAGACTTAATCCACAGACTTCTGCTCTAAGCCCCTCTCAAAACGTTTGGTGTCATCTAGTGTTTGACTTGAAGCATTATTCCCAAGTGTAGAACAACTTGTCTCCAGGACCTAAAGAGACCCATCAGTTGTGGGAGATGAAAGATGCTGTTAATTTCCCTTTACATGGATTGGAATGTTCTAGCTTTCTCTAAACCACTAGACCCTAAAAACATCACTGATGTGTCAAGCCTCAGAACCTTAATAGAGTTTAGTTTATCTTCTACACTCTGAAGCACATGTATTTTACAATGGTTCCAATGTATTTGTGACTCCTTGCTCATTCAAATTTGATTAACATGATGTTACCAATGTCGTGGACAAATGTGATGTTCTATGGGATGGCTGCACAGTCCAGGCATCTTTGAAATCTATTACAGAAAGATTACTGGAGTCAACATAACCCTGTTATGAGGTGTACATGGATACGCTTGTCCATTGCATTTTTAAAATTTTTTGTAATTGAAGTAGAGTTAGTATAGTTGATTTACAATGTTGTGTTAGTTTCAGGTGAAGAGCATGGTGATTTGGAGATATATATATAGATATAAATGTTTCAGATTATTTACCATTATACATTTATACATTATAGGTTATTACAGGATATTGAGTATAGTTCCCTGTACTATACAGTAGAACCTTGTTAGTTATCTGTTTTATACATAGTAGTGTTTATATGTTAATCCCAAACTCCTAATTTATCCCTCCCCCCCTTTCCCTGTTGGTAACCATAAGTTTATTTTCTATGTCTATGGGTCTATTTCTGTTTTGTATATAAGTTCATTTGTAACATTTTTTCATATTCCACATATAAGTAATATCATATGGTATTTGTCTTTGTCTGACTTACTTCACTTGGTATGATAATCTCTAGGTCCATTCATGTTGCTGCAAATGACATTATTTCATTCTTTTATATGGCTGAGTAATATTCCATTGTATATATGTACCACATCTTCTTTATCCATTCATCTCTCAATGGACATTTAGGTTATTTCCATATCTTGGCTACTGTAAATAGTGCTCCAATGAACACTGGAGTGCATGTATCTTTTCAAATTATAGTTTTGTCTGGATATATACCCAGGAGTGGGATTGCTGGATCATATGGTAACTCTATTTTTAGCTTTTTGAGGAACCTCCATACTATTCTCCGTAGTGGCTGCACCAAATTACATTCCCACCAACAGTGCAAGAGGGTTCCCTTTTCTCTACACCCTCTCCAGCATTTATTGTTTGTAGACATTTTAATGATGGCCATTCTGACTGTTGTGAGGTGGTACCATGTGCCTTTTGGCCATCTGTATGTCTTCTTTGGAGGTAAACTGCTTCTGGGACTCTTTCCCAGAAGAGTAATGGAAAAGAATATATTCACTAGATCAATGTCCATATACAATGAACTTGAAGCCCTGTTAACTTGTTTTAGCAAAGTTACTATATCTGACAAAATAGCTAAAATTGGGGCTACTGTTTGATTTAGTTTAGGCAAGACCATTGTCGTTCTCTAGGATTTTGTGAATTAAATGAGTACATGAGGAGACCAATCAATCCCATAGCCTTCAAGATTTTTGTTTTTATTTTTGTTTTTTCATATTCTTTTCCCTTATGGTTTATTACAAGATACCAAATATAGTTCCCTGTGCTGTAGAGTAGGACCTTGTTGTTTACCCATCCTATATATAATAGTTTGCCTTTAAGGTTTTATAGGTAGCCACATTCTCTGCCATTCTTCCTCAGTGTGCAATACTGTTTTTGTTCACTGTCTGGGTCTAGTGGGAGAGTGTTGAAGAAGTTTCCACTTGACTTTCTCTGCTACAGTAGCTCTTATCTCACAGGCCAAGGAACTAATTGGGGATTCTGCCAACTACCAATTATGCCTCTTTTAATTATATTCAGAAACTAAGGAAATGACTAAGGGGAACCACAGTAAGCCAGATCCAGTAGATGGAACATAAGCCACACCTGTGTCAGGACTTCTTCTTTTAAATTAAGACTTTATACATCCCCACTTTCATTTTTTATATTTTAAAGATTTTTTTGATGTGGACCATTTTTTAAGTCTTTATTGAATTTGTTACAATATTGCTTCTGTTTTATGTTTTGGTTTTTTTGTCCACAAGGCATGTGGGGTCATAACTCCCCGACCAGGGATCGAACCCCCACCCTGGGCACTGGAAGGTGAAGTCTTAACCACGAGACTGCAGGGAAGTTCCCTACATCTTTACTTTTTTTGTTTGTTTGTTTGTTTGTTTGTTTTTTGGGGTTATTTTTTTGCGGTACGCGGGCCTCTCACTGTTGTGGCCTCTCCCGTTGCAGAGCACAGGCTCCGGACGCGCAGGCTCAGCGGTCATGGCTCACGGGCCCAGCCGCTCCGCGGCATGTGGGATCTTTCTGGACCGGGGCACGAACCCGTGTCCCCTGAATCGGCAGGCAGACTCTCAACCACTGCGCCACCAGGGAAGCCCTACATCTCTACTTTTAAAAAAGAGGTCATTATGATACTTACCCTGATTATCAATGCCAACTCAAATCCTCTATTTAAAAGTTCTGAAAAACTATAGTTTTAGTGCACAGGTACCTGAGAGGGTGAGTGTAGGACATTTGGAGAATCATTACCATTATGGACCTGTCAGGGTTTTGCAGTCTTCATACCTGGGGATGTGGACATTTTTAACCAATGGATTCCAAGTCTTAAAACTCATCCAGGGAAGCTACCCTTTGTCTCCTGATTGTCTATCTTTTATTTCTTATATAGATGGAGGAAATCCTTATTTTTTGTATTTATATAGATGGAGCAAAAAGCCATCTCCATAGCTGCTGCACCTCCTACCACGATGCTTCTTATAATGCATCTGCTTTGTCTCTGATGGTTAAACACCACCTGACCTCTATAATTTTGGGATCCTCTGATGCTTATTTCTGTCAGGGAGCCTAGTCCTATAATACGTCTCCTACCCTCACCTCTGGCCCGGAGAAGAAGTCACCACTGAGGTTTTTTTTAATAGATGCTATAGTGCTCTTTCCACCAGCTTATTGGTTATTGCTTTGATAAACGGAGTGTCCTCCAGGCCCTTGTTCAGCAGATATTTGGTTCTTGGTTTTTATGGCCTTATATGGTATACCCACACTAGCAAGTTCTTTCTCTGTGTCTTTTGATCCACTGTCTGCCCCAGCAGTTCTGGTGTTTCTAACCCACTTAGTGTGGACTTTCACTTTCTCCATGTTTCAAAGGGCCATCCCAGGAATATGTCAGCAATGCCTCCCCAAACCCCCACCAGGGTGTTTTGTCTTGTATCATGAGAAAGGATGTCCATCTCCATGTTAATAAGCTCTCAGTGTTCTGACTTTCCAGCCCTGCTTGATCCAGCACAGTCAGGATTCAGCCCCCTATGGACTTCCCTGGCTCCTCCTGGTGTATGGTGGCCAGACCTATAGCTCCTTCAGGGTGTGGTCCCTGTTCTCTCTGAGCAGGTCCAACAAAACCCCAGCTGGTTATATAGTGACTTAAACCTGTTTTTATTGGTCCAATGGCCAAGAAGGGAGGCAAAGTAACATCTTATAGCAGATACTACATCTCTCTTCAGGTCAGGGGTAGCCCTAGCACTTAACACAAGAGAGTGAGCCACTTTGATTTGTCCAGAGAGTTGAAGGTCCTCTGGGGATTCACTCTTTCTGAGTGCATAGTCCCAGATGTTTTCATCCCATGTCTCAGAGATCCAAGCTTTCCCAATTCAGGCTCTGATTTTGGTATAGCAGACTTACTGAAGTTGAGAATTCAAATGCTAAGGGATTTCTGCTACTCTCATAATTAAGTCTTGGTCTGAATATCATCTTTTTCTATTTTCTAACTGCCAGAGATAAGGCTCTTCATAGAGGCTGCCCTTTGACTTTCACACCTGATCTTTAATTGATAATTAATCACCTTCAGTCATTTAACATCTTTATCCAGTGAATCAATCGCACCCAGCAGCAGCCATCCAATTCCATAGTCTTTATAATTATAATTCTTTCATGTCTCTCAAATGTCAGGGATATCATACTTGTCAGAGTCATCCTGTGGATTGGTGTCCCAGCCGAGCTCACGCCCAGTGAAAATTTGAACAATGGTATTGCTGCTGAGTGACGGGGACTATATGCATTCTACCTGCCTCCGATGGGCTCTTTATCACCAGCTGGCGAGCAGGGGAGTCAGCATCATAATCCCATTTTTAAGTCCACTTCCCTGGACCACTCCTGATAGCAACTGCTGTGGTTCATGTTCCCAGGGAAAAAGACTCAAAAACTCTATGATTAGCATGCTAGAGATTTATCGTGTTGTACTTTTGAGAACACCTGTGAGGGATCAAAGGCGAGTGGATTGGGTGGGGAGAAAATTTGAACGGCCACACAGGTGCAAAAGTGAACGCTACCAATTACACAGGGATCTCTAAAGATGCCCCCCTTTTTATACCAAGTAAACAGGTTGGATCTTTGTATGCTGCAGCCTTGACCAGTCATTGAATGAGGGCCTCCTCTAGGAAGGGAAGATAAGGTGAGGCAACTTTCTTAGTCTAAGTATCTGTGAGCAACCAAACTCCTGGCATGAGGGGTAATAAGGGCCTTGGTTCTGAAGGAGGATCTCAGTGAAACTTGACAATATCCACTAGAGTATAGATTACATTTCCAAAAACAGCAAGTCTGTTGAAAAAAACTTGGTGAATTGAGGAAAACATGTAGGAACTTAAGTTTTGAGGGAAACGGGGATGACACTGTTGTCACGGATGTTAGAATTCCTCAGGACAGAATGGGACCAGTGATGTCACAACTCAGGTTCCATGATTCTTTTATGCTCACCTTGACCTCGAAGAAGGATCACTGTCTTTAGACTATAGTCTTTCCTTATGTTGTAGCACTATAACAGAGAAGGGATAAAATATACAGCTTATTGTATATATGTCAATGCCACTCTCTCACTTCATCTCAGCTTCCCCTTCCCCTTCCCCTTGTCCTCAAGTCCATTCTCTACATCTGCATCTTTATTCCTGTCCTGCCCCTACGTTCATCAGAACATTTTTTTTTTTTTAGATTCCATATATATGTGTTAGCATACGGTATTTGTTTTCTCTTTCTGACTTACTTTACTCTGTATGACAGACTCTAGGTCCAACCACCTCATTACAAATAACTCAATTTCATTTCTTTTTGTGGCTGAGATAGCTAGTGGGAAGCAGGTTCATAGCACAGGGAGATCAGCTCAGTGTTTTGTGACCACCTAGAAGGGTGGGATAGGGAGGGTGGGAGAGAGACGCAAGAGGGAGGAGAAATGGAGATATAAGTTTATGTATAGCTGATTCACTTTGTTGTGCAGCAACTAACACAACAATGTAAAGCAATTATACCTCAATAAAGATGTTAAAAATATATATACAACTTATTGTGGGGATGAAGCATGTTCCAACTAGAATATAATGATGTACTATTTTCAATGTAACTCCACAAAATTTGTCTACCTGTCGAGGACCACATGCCAACTCCTGAATCAGTCCCTGTGGCCAAAGTAATGCTATGCCCCATGACAAAGAGAAACGAAGTTTACCCCTTGGTTTAGGCAACTTAACACCCATCCTGGAACTGGGATCAATTCCTAAAGCCTTCACTCCAAAGAGTGAAGTAGCAGATGCAGATGGGAGCACCATTTGAGGTAAATAATAAGATAAATGTTGTCATCAGCTTTCTTAGATTTTATTTTGAAATATGTATAGAGTCACGGAGGATTGCAAAATTAGTAGATAGAGTTTCAGGTATATCACCCAGCTTCCCTCAATGGTAACATCTTATATAACTGTAGTAAAGTATCAAAACCAGAAAATTGACATTGGTACATTATTAACTAGACCTTAGTCCATTTTCAACATTTAAAAATATACATTTGTGTACTTGCATGTGTGTGTGTGTGTGTGTGTGTGTAATTCACACCCAGCCTACTCCCTTATCCTTACCACCTGACAACCACTAAACTATTCTCCATCTCTGTAATTTTATGTTTTCTAGAATGTTATAAAATGGAGCCATACCACACGTGACCTTTTTGGAATTATCTCTTCACTCACCATAATTCCCCTGAGAGCCATCTGAGTTGTTGCATGTATTAATATAACTATTAATATAACTCCTTTTTATTGCTTAGCATTCCATAGGTATGGACGTACCAGTTTCTTTAACCATTCACCCAGAGAAGGACTTTTGGGTTTTCTCACTTTTTTGCTATTATTAATAAAGCTGCCGTGAACATTTGTACATAGTTTTTTTTTTTTTGTATGAACATATGTTTTTATTTCTCTGGGAATAACCCTCAAGATTGTGATTGCTGGGTCTCATGGTGAATATATGTTTAGTTTTAGAAAAAACAGCCAGTTTTCCAAAGTGACTGCAAGATTTTACATTTCCACCAGCAATGTGTGAGAGATCTATTTTCTCTGCATCCTTGCCAGCATTTGGTATTATTACTATTTTTATTTTTGATGTACTAGTAAGTATATAGTGATATCTCATCATGGCTTTAATTTGCATTTGTCTAATAGCTAATGATGTGGATAAATTGATAGGTATGACTCAACTAAATTCTCTAGGTTAATGTTTCTGATTTTCTTGCATACATTTTTTTCCATTATAATGATACTCTTATTTCACAAAAAAGTTCTTCAGTGATTTAGTAAATACTGCCTGCTATATATTGTTTATTGCCTTTTTGTTCTTTATAATGTGAGCAATAGCTAGACCTTTAAAAACTCTGGTGGAATCCTTAATTTTACATAGTAGGAAACTTAGTTCTAGAAATATTAGGTAACTTGTTCAAGATTGCACGAGCAGAGCTGGAACCAGAATCCAGATGAACAGTGTCCTGGTCCAGCCCCTTTTTTGACACCATTATATCTTGATGTTTGGTCTCCCTGGCTGAGCTGGACGTGTGTGTGTATGCCTGTGCACGTGTTTCTTTTTACTTCCTTTGGCATCAAGCATATTCCCCTGAACATAGCATGTGCTCAAAATACAGTTATGTGTTTACTGATAGACTAAGAGTTACAAACATCTCTCCTCCCGATCCATTTTTCAAACTTGTTTCTGGTCATATGCCTCTCTTTCAAATACCCAGCTCTTGCTTGATTTTTACTCCAGTTAAATTCTGCACTGTAGTTATGCGTGTGTGTGTGTGTGCACATGTGTGTGTGGTTGATGAATGCCTTTACGTTCACTACTTTCTCTAGCACCCTGGCCTTCAGATACCCTTAACCAGAGGATAATTAGATCTTATATAATCATATTTAACTTCACAAAGCATTACAAGGTCTATCTAGCTGGATTCCTTGGGACATGTACAGTTGAAGGGGTGGTCATCCCTGGGATGACCAAGGATGAATAAAGGTAGATACAAACTTCAGTTGGGAGAAAGGTGGGTGGAGGTCTGAGCTGCTCAGAAGAAGTAGAGAGAAGTAGAGAGCAGCAGACCCAAGGGCAAGAGAACATGTTTAGAAGTGAAATGGATACTAGCATGAGGGAATGAACTGGGAAGAATTTAACTGCTTGATAGTGTTCCTCTTGAGCTAAAATAAAATCATATATGGCATTAGGTTTAAATTCCTTCTCTTATATTTTCTAATTTGCTTTGGCTCCTCCCATGATTTTGACGAAGACTGATAATCCACAAGTATCTGTGCAGGTGGAGAAGAGAAGAAAGAGTCAGAATTATTTTCCAAATCCATTTTCCACTTAAGATGTTTTTAGCTTTGTAGGTAGGTAAAAGTTAACATTCTTTTTTAGACAATTCAATGTGTCATTCTTTTCCATAAAGAGATTGATCTTATATAGTGGAGAAATTCACTCACACAGCAGGGAGGATGGCATTAAGACTTTGGCAACACAACCCAACCAGTATAAACTCTCAGAAGGCACTCTCAGAAGAAGGAAGCTAACAAATGGTTAGGGCATCTAAGAAGGACACTCTTCACATCACACACAATCACAACGGAAGAATTCTCAGGAAGTTACTCAATGCAAAGGAGAAAATTGGAAGAGAAGAGAATGTGGAGAAATTATTCTCTAAAAGTGTCAATTAAATATTCTAAGTTTGACTAATATGGAAGATGATCAATTTCAGAAGAATGAAAAGTGGCCATGAACTGTGATTTTTTAATCAGGAGACAAGCATTGAAATAAAGAAAGAACACTTAAGAATATTAATTGAGGAGAGACCTTCAAGATGGCAGAGGAGTAAGATGTGGAGATCACCTTCCTCCCCACAAATACATCAGAAATACATCTACATGTGGAACAACTCCTACAGAACACCTACTGAACGCTGGCAGAAGACCTCAGACTTCCCAAAAGGCAAGAAACTCCCCACGTAGCTGCGTAGGGCAAAAGAAAAAAGAAAAAACAGAGACAAAAGAATAGGGATGGGACCTGCACCTCTGGGAGGGAGCTGTGAAGGAGGAAAATTTTCCACACACTAGGAAGCCCCTTCACTGGTGGAGACGGGGGTGGGAGGGGGGGAAGCTTTGGAGCCATGAAGGAGAGCACAGCAAGAGGGGTGCAGAGGGCAAAGCAGAGACACTCCCGCACAGGGGATTGGTGCCAACCAGCACTCACCAGCCCAAGAGGCCTGTCTGCTCACCCACTGGGGTGGTTGGGGCCTTGGAGCTAAGGCTCGGGCTATGGAGGTCAGACCCCAGGTGGAGGACTGGGGTTGGCTGTGTGAACACAGCCTGAAGGGGCCTAGAGAGCCACAGCTAGCAGGGAGGGAGTCCGGGAAAATGTCTGGAGCTGCCAAAGAGGAAAAAGACCATTGTTTTGGGGATGCACAAGGAGAGGGGATTCAGAGCACCAACTAAATGATCTCCAGAGATGGGAGTGAGCCATGGCTATCAGCACAGACACCAGAGACGGGCATGAGATGCTAAGGCTGCTGCTGCCACCACCAAGAAGCCTGTGTGTGAGCACAGGTCACTATCCACACCTCCCCTCCTGGGAGCCTGTGCAGCCCACCACTGCCAGGGTCCCGGGATCCAGGGACAACTTCCCTGGGAGAACACACGGCGTGCCTCAGGCTGGTGCAACATCACGCTGGCCTCTGCCACCGCAGGCTCGCCCCACATTCCATACCCCTCCCTCCTGGCGGCCTGAGTGAGCCAGAGCCCCCAGTCAGCTGCTCCTTTAGCCCTGTCCTATCCGAACAGATGCCCTCAGGAGACCCACACGCAGAGGCAGGGCCAAATCCAAAGCTGAACCCCGGGAGCTGTGTGAACAAAGAAGAGAAAGGGAAATCTCTCCCAGCAGCCTCAGGAGCAGCGGATGATATGCCCACAGTCAACTTGAAGTACCCTGTATCTCTGGAATACCTGAACAGACAAGGAATCATCCCAAAATTGAGGCAGTGGACTTTGGGAGCAACTGTAGACTTGGGGTTTGCTTTCTACGTCTAATTTGTTTCTGGTCTTATGTTTATCTTAGTTTAGTATTTAGAGTTTACTATCATGTGTAGATTTGTTTATTGATTTGGTTGCTCTCTTCCTTTTCTTTTTCTATACATATATATTTTCCCTTTTTCTCTTTTTGTGAGTGTGTTTCTGTATGCTTCTTTGTGTGATTTTGCCCATATAGCTTTGCTTTTTCCATTTGTCCTAGGGTTCTCTCTGTCCTTTTTTTTTTTTTTAGTCAAATTTTAGCGCTTGTTATCATTGGTGGATTTGTTTTTTGGTTTGATTTCTTTCTTCTTTCTTTCATTCTTTTTTTTTCTTTTTTATTACTTTTTATTTTAATTTTTTTATTTTTTAACTTTCTGATTTTATTTTATTTTTTTCTTTCCTTCTTTCTTTCTTTTTTTTTTCTTCTCACTTTTCTTCTGAGCCATGTGGCTGACATTGTCTTGGTGTCAGGCTTACGCCTCTGAGGTGAGAGAGCCAAGCTCAGGACATTGGTCCACCAGAGACGTCCTGGCCCCACATAATATCAAATGGTGAAAGTTCTCCTAGAGATCTCCATCTCAGCACTAAGACCCAGCTCCACTCAATGACCAGCAAGCTGCAGTGCTGGACACCCTATGCCAAACAGCTAGGAAGACAGGAACACAACCCCACCCACTAGCAGAGAGACTGCCGAAAATCATAATAAGGTCACTGACACACAAAACACACCAACGGATGCAGTCCTACCCACCAGAGAGACAAGATCCAGCTTCATCTACCAGAACACAGGTACCAGTCCCCTCCACCAGGAATCCTACACAACCCACTGAACAAATCTTAGCCACTGCTGACAGACACCAAAAACAACGAACTATGAACCTACAGCCTGTGAAAAGGAGACCCCAAACACAGTAAGTTAAGCAAAATGAGAAGACAGAGAAACACGTAGAAGATGAAGGAGCAAGGTAAAAACCCACCAGACCTAACAAATGAAGAGGAAATAGGCAGTCTACCTGGAAAAGAATTTAGAATAATGATAGTAAAGATGATCCAAAATGTTGGAAATAGAATGGAGAAAATACAAGAAATGTTTTACAAGGACCTAGAAGAACTAAAGGGCAAACAAATAATAATGAACACACAATAAATGAAATTAAAAATTCTCTAGAAGGAATCCATAGCAGAATAACTGAGGCAGAATAGCGGATAAGTGACCTGGAAGATAAAATACTCGCAATAACTACCAGAGAGCAGAATAAAGAAAAGAATGAAAAGAATTGAGGACAGTTACAGTCCTCAATTGAGGACAGTCTGGGACAACATTAAATGCACCAACATTCAAATTATAGTTGTGTCAGAAGAAGAAGAGAAAAAGAACGAGACTGAGAATATATATGAAGAGATTATAGTTGAAAACTTCCCTAATATGGGAAAGGAAACAGTCAGTCAAGTCCAGGAAGTGCAGAGAGTCCCATATAGGATAAATCCAAGGAGAAACATGTCAAGATGCATATTAATCAAACTATAAAAAAATTAAATACAAAGAAAAAATATTAGAAGCAGCAAGGGAAAAACAAGGAATAACATACAAGGAAATCCCAATAAGGTTAACAGCTGATCTTTCAGCAAAACTCTGCAAGCCAGAAGGGAGTGGCAGGACATATTTAAAGTGATGAAAGGGAAAAACCTACAACGAAGATTACTCTACCCGGCAAGGATCTCATTCAGATTCGATTGAGAAAGTAAAACCTTTACAGACAAGCAAAAGCTAAGAGAATTCAGCACCACCAATTCAGCTTTACAACAAATGCTATAAAAACTTCTCTAGGCAGGAACCACAAGAGAAGGAAAAGACCTACAATAACAAACCCAAAGCAATTAAGAAAATGGTAATAGGAACACACATATCAATAACTACCTTAAATGTAAATAGATTAAATGCTCCAACCAAAAGACATAGACGGGCTGAAAGGATACAGAAAGAAGACCATATACATGTTGTCTACAGGAAACCCACTTCAGACCTAGGGACACATACAGACTGAAAGTGAGGGAATGGAAAAAGATTCCATGCAAATGGAAATCAAAAGAAAGCAGCCGCATGGCACAGGGATATTGGCTCGGTGCTTTGTGACAGCCTGGAGGGGTGGGATGGGGAGGGTGGGAGGGAGGGAGACGCAACAGGGAAGACATATGGGAACATATGTTTATGTATGACTGATTCACTTTGTTATAAAGCAGAAACTAACACACCATTGTAAAGCAATTATACCCCAATAAAGATGTTAAAAAAAAAAAAAAAAAAGAAAGCTAGAGTAGCAATTCTCATATCAGACTAAATAGACTTTAAAATAAAGACTATTAGAAGAGACAAGAAGGACATTACATAATGATCAAGGGATAAATCCAAGAAGAAGGTATAACAATTGTAAATATTTATGCACCTAACACAGGAGCACCTCAATACATAAGGCAAATACTAACAGCCATAAAAGGGGAAATAGATAGTAACACAATCATAGTAGGGAACTTTAACAGCCCACTTTCACCAATGGACAGATCATCCAAAATGAAAATAAATAAGGAAACACAAGCTTTAACTGATACATTAAACAAGATGGACTTAATTGATATTTATAGGACATTCCATCCAAAAACAACAGAAAACACATTCTTCTCAAGTGTTCATGGAACATTCTCCAGGATAGATCATATCTTGGGTCACAAATCAAGCCTTGGTAAATTTAAGAAAATTGAAATCGTATCTTTTCCAACCACAACACTATGAGACTAGATATCAATTACAGGAAAAAAATCAGTAAGAAAAACAAACACAGGGAGGCTACACAATACACTACTAAATAACCAAGGGATCACTGAAGAAATCGATAAGGAAATAAAAAAATACCTAGAAACATATGACAATGAAAACATGACAACCCAAAACCTATGGAATGCAGCAAAAGCTGTTCTAAGAGGGAATTTTATAGCAATACAATCATACCTCAAGAAACAAGAAACATCTCAAATAAACAACCTAACCTTACACCTAAAGCAATTAGAGAAAGAATAATAAAAAAAAACAAAAACCCAAAGTTAGCAGAGGAAAGAAATCATAAAGATCAGATCAGAAATAAATGAAAAAGAAATGAAGGAAACTATAACAAAGATCAATAAAACTGAAAGCTGGTTCCTTGAGAAGATAAACAAAATTGATGAACCATTAGCCAGATTCATCAAGAAAAAAAGGGAGAAGACTCAAATAAATAGAGTTAGAAGTGAAAAAGGAGAAGTAACAACTGACACTGCGGAAATACAAAGGATCATGAGAGATTACTACAAGCAACTATATGCCAACAAAATGGACACCCTGGAAGAGATGGACACATTCTTAGAAAAGCACAGCCTTCTGAGACTAAATCAGGAAGAAATAGAAAATGCAAACAAGCCAATCACAAGCACTGAAGTTGAAACTGATTAAAAATCTTCCAACAAACAAAAGCCGAGGGCCAGATGACTTCACAGGTGAATTCTATCAAACATTTAGAGAAAACCTAACACCTATCCTTCTCAAATTCTTCCAAAATATAGCAGAGGGAGGAACAATCCCAAACTCATTCTACAAGGCCACCATCACCCTGATGCCAAAACCAGATAAAGATGTCACAAAAAAGAAAACTACAGACCAATATCACTGATGAACATAGATACAAAACTCTGCAACAAAATACGAGCATCAGAATCCAGCAGTACATTAAAAGGATCATACCCCATGATCAAGTGGGGTTTATTCCAGGAATGCAAGACTCTTCAACATATGCAAATGAATCAATGAGATAAACAATATTAAAAAATTGAAGGAGAACAACCATATAATCATCTCAATAAATGCAGAAAAAGCTTTTGAAAAAATTCAACAACCATTAACGATAAAAACACTCCATAAAGTAGGCATAGGGGGAACTTACCTCAACATAATAAAGGCCATATATGACAATCCCACAGCCAACATCATTCTCAATGGTGAAACCTGAAACCATTTCCACTAAGATCAGGAACAAGACAAGGTTGTCCACTCTCACCACTATTATTCAACATAGTTTTGGAAGTTTTAGCAACAGCAATCAGAGAAGAAAAAGAAATAGAAGGATTCCAAAACAGAAAAGAAGAAATTAAGCTGTCACTGTTTGCAGATGACATGATACTATACATAGAGAATCCTAAAGATGCTACCAGAAAACTACTAGAGCTAATCAATGAATTTGGTAAAGTAGCAGCATACAAAATGAATGTACAGAAATCTCTTGCATTCCTATGCACTAATGATGAAAAATCTGAAAGAGAAATTAAGTTACCATTGCAACAAAAACAATAAAATACCTAGGAATCAACCTACCTAAGGAGACAAAAGACCTGTATGCAGAAAACTAAAAGACACTGATGAAAGAAATTAAAGATGATACAGATGGAGATATACCATGTTCTTGGACTGGAAGAGTCAACGCTGTGAAAATGACTATACTACCCAAAGCAATCTACAGATTCAATGCAATCCCTATCAAACTACCAATGGCATTCTTCACAGAACTAGAACGAAAAACTTCACAATTTGTATAGAAACACAAAAGACCCCAAATAGCCAAAGCAATCTTGAGAGAGAAAAATGGAGCTGGAGGAATTAGGCTCCCTGACTTCAGACTATACTACAAACCTACAGTAATCAAGACAGTATGGTACTGGCACAAAAACAGAAATATTGATCAGTGGAACAGGATAGAAAGCCCAGAGATATACCCACACACATATGGTCACCTTATTTTTGATAAAGGAGGCAAGAATATACAGTGGAGAAATGACAGCCTCTTCAATAAGTGGTCCTGGGAAAACTGGACAGCTACATATAAAAGAATGAAACTAGAACACTGTAACACCATACACAAAAATAAACTCAAAATGGATTAAAAACCTAAATGTAAGGACAGACACTATAAAACTCTTACAGGAGAACATAGAGAAAACACTCTATGACATAAATCACAGCAAGATCCTTTTTGACCCACCTCCTACAGAAATGGAAATAAAAACAAAATAAACAAATCGGACCCAATGAAACTTAAACTCTTTTGCACAGCAAAGGAAACTATAAACAAGATGAAAAGACAACCCTCAGAATGGGAGAAAATATTTGCAAATGAAGTAACTGACAAAGCATTAATCTCCAAAATTTACAAGCAGCTCAATATCAAAAAAACAAACAATCCAATCCAAAAATGGGCAGAAGACCTAAATAGACATTTCTCCTAAGAAGATATACAGATTGCCAACAAACAGGTGAAAGGATGCTCAACATCACTAATCATTAGAGAAATGCAAATCAAAAGTACAATGCAGTATCACCTCACACCAGTCAGAATGGCCATCATCAAAACTTCTACAGACAATAAATGCTGGAGAGGGTGTGGAGAAATGATACAGCCTCTATGTGGAACAGTGTGGAGGTTCCTTAAAAAAACTGAAGATAGGGCTTCCCTGGTGGTGCAGGGGTTGAGAGCCCGCCTGCCGATGCAGGGGACGCGGGTTCGTGCCCCGGTCCGGGAAGATCCCACGTGCCGCGGAGCAGCTGGGCCCGTGAGCCATGGCCGCTGAGCCTGCGCGTCCGGAGCCTGTGCTCCGCAACGGGAGAGGCCACAACAGTGAGAGGCCCGCGTACCGCAAAAAAAAAAAAAAAAATGAAGATAGAACTACCATACGACCCAGCAATCCCACTACTAGGCATATACGCTGAGAAACCATAATTCAAAAAGGGTCATGTACCACAGTGATCATTGCAGCTCTATTTACAATAGCCAGGACATGGAAGCAACCTAAGTGTCCATCGACAAATGAGTGGATAAAGAAGATGTGGCACATACATACAATGGAATATTACTCAGCCATAAAATGAAACAAAATTGAGTTATTTGTAGTGAGGTGGATGTACCTAGAGTCTGTCATACAGAGTGAAGTGAGTCAGAAAGAGAAAAACAAATACCGTATGTTAACACATATATATGGAATCTAAAAAAAAAAAAATGGTTCTGAAGAAACTAGGGGTCAGAAAGGAATAAAGACACAAATGTAGAGAATGGATTTGGGGACACGCGGAGGGGGAAGGGTAAGCTCTGATGAAGTGAGAGAGTGGCATGGACATATATACACTACCAAATGTAAAATAAATAGGTAGTGGGAAGCAGCTGCATAGCACAGGGAGATCAGCTTGGTGCTTTGTGACCACCTAGAGTGGTGGGAGGGAGGGTGGGTGGGAGGCTCAAGAGGGAGGAGATATGGGGATATATGTATATGTATAGCTGATTCACTTTGTTATAAAGCAGAAACTAACAATACATTGTAAGGCAATTATACTCCAATAAAGATGTTAAAAAAAAAAGAATATTAATTACTTGGAAGAAGTATGTCCAAGGCTGTTGTAACCCCTCTGGAGAGAACAGAATGATGTACCTTCTTCTAAGTCCAAGGTCAAAGGCCTTCCCAGACACTCAGTTCCTCACAAAATAAATGACAATAGTGGAACGTTACCAAAAATCAGATTAAAATAGGTATTTGGCTGAATTTGAGCCAAAATCTGATATCCAGTTTCAGCCAAATACTTTGAGTGAAGTCATTTGAGAGCCCAATGTTCCTTGAAGCCAGAAAGACGACATTTTTGCAAATTATTATAACTATGTATAAGTAGGGTGACCATATAATTTGTCATACAAACTAGGACACTTTTAAGTGAAAGAAGATGCTGTTGATAATAATGCCAGTACAGGAAGCATGGACTCAGATGATCTTGGATAAACCGGGACACATGATCACCTTATATAGAAACTGTTCTTGTGTAACAGATTATGGTGGTGCCCATGCCAATGATGTGAATAATATCTAGGATGAGGTGGTGATAACTTAAATCAAAACTCAATGTTGCAGTTCAGTGGGTAGGCAAGACTGCTTCTCAATTGATGTTGAAGATATTCCTAATTCATTTATTTTCCAGAAATTAAAAACCCTTCAATAATTATAACTGGAGTTATACAGAATTCTGACATCACAGCAGAGTCACTTGCTAATTCCGTGGAGTAGAAATTCCCTGTAGGAACTCATCTCCCGCGTTTTCTCCTCTCTTCCCAGGGATCCCGCCTCCCTGGCCCACCTCTTGTTCCTCCAGGGCTCTGCCCCTTCCTGACTTGGGGCCGTGTGTCGACTGCCCTTCCTCACCTTGGAACACTCTGTGCCCAGCCCTTCTTAAGGAATTCCTTCTCTTCTTCATATCTCTGCTCACAGGACCCCTGCTTAGGACGCCATGACTGCCCACTTCCCGCAGTTTACTCTCTACTCTATCCAGCAAGGTATTTTCTAGAACAATTACCGAAGTCCAGCTGTTCTTGTGTGTTTACTTATGCCTCTCTCTTCCAACCGCATTGTTAGCAGCTGGGGCAGAGGTGGACAAATCCTTTTCTGCAGCAAGGCAGATAGTAAATATTTTAGGCTTCACTGGACATATGGTCTCTGTGGCTTCCACTCTACCATGGTAGCATGAAGGCAGCTAGAGATAATACATGGCTCAATGGATGTGGCTGTGCTCCAATAAAACTTTATTCACAAAAACAGGCTTTGGTCTGCATTTGACCCATGCGCCATACTTGGCCAGTCCCTATAGGACGATTACCTTAAATTCGACATTCGCTCCCATAGCCTCAGCGCCCAGCTTTCAACCTTACCAAAGCCCTGGAGGGCAGACAGTGTTATTTCCATTTTATAGATGAGCAAAAGAAGGCTCAGCAAGGTGTACTTGATCCAAACTCACGTAAATATCGTATCCGCTTTCTAGGGCTTCTGTAACAATGTACCACAAGCTGCAAAACCACATGAAACAACAGATTTAATCTCTCACAGCTGTGGAGGCTGGAAGTCCAAAATCCAGGTGTCAGCAGGGCCACGCTTCCCCTGAAGTCTGCAGAGGAGAAAGCTTCCTGCCTCTTCCAGCTTCCGGGGTCTCCTGGCGTTCCTCGCTCTGGGGGTGCATCAATTCCTCCTCTGCCTCTGTTTCCACATGGCCTTCCTCTCTGGGTGTCTGTGCCTCTCTCCTCTTATGAAGACAAAAGTCATTGGATTTAGCACCCATCCTAATACAATATGATCTATTTTAACCAATTTCATCTGTAAAGGCCCATTTCCATATACAGTCACATTCTGAGGTTCTGAGTGGACATAAATTTTTTTTTTTGGAGGGGAGAGGCACAGTTTTAAACCCACTACATCTGTCAGATGGTAGGGTAAGGATATGAACATGACCCCATTTCAATGATTTTCCACTTTGAAGTTATAATCTTAGCTATTAAGTTAAATTAGCAGGTAACACGGATGTCCAATTTTAGACATATTCTGAGAGATGATCTTAGAGTATCAGTAGAAGAGAGAGCTAATAAGTTTACCAGAGAGGAGCTGTGTCTAAGTCATCACGTCGACTTGTACCCTGAACATAAGGTTAGAATTGACCTGAAGGGCATCTGGTACATATCTTATGAATAGAGATTTAAGACATTTTTCTATAGACTTCATTGGTTGGGCAAGGGGCATCACAGAAGAAGTTTCATGGCCTCTCAAGTCAATATCTCTGGATACCAAGCTCGTAAGTTGGGATTTTCCCCAATATTTGTCTAAAGCATGTTTCCTCCCTTAGGGGAGTGGGTAGTTTTATTACCGTCCAAATACATTTAGGAAATGCCAAGCCAAACCGAGTAAAACACATTTCATTACTGCAGTAAATAATTGCTTCTTAGAACCTTTTATTTGTTAAGGTGCCTTGCGAGTTTCTAAGAGGGAGGTGTTGTGCACATTTTTCTAAGTTTATAGGGTATTTCTTGTAGAGTATCTTCAAGAAATAATCATCTGTGCCACACACTTTGGTACATCTACTCAGTGTTTATTTGCTTACTTAAGCGCACGTAAGTTCTGCTTTCCTGGAAGCAAATGGGTAGAAGTATACTTCTCTTGCATTTCAACCCCTCCATGATGGTGAGATCCCTGACAGAAAGGGAGACACTGATGGGTGTACCATGGCATCTACTAATTGATTGGTCAATTCATTCACTTCTTCATTCATTTACTCACTCACTGATTTCACACACAGTTATCAAGCAGCAAGGAAGGAGTTATGAACATAAAGATGATTGAGACCAGACTTCTTTTCATTAAATCATCTAGATAACACACATCCATCACCATTTCCCAAAGTAATTCTAATAGATGGAAACCACGTGCAGTGGACTGAATTGTGTGCCCCCTAAAAGTCATGTGTCAAAGTTCTAATCCCTGTACCTAAGAAGGTGACTATATTTGAAGATAGGACCTTTGAAGAGGTGATTAAGGTTAAATGAGGTCATAAGGGTGTGGGCCCTAACCCAACAGGAATGTTGTCCATATAAGCAGAGGGACAGATGCCAGGGATGGGCATGCACAGACAACAGGCCATGTGAGGACACAGCAAGAAGGTAGCCAAGGAGAGAGGCCTCAGGAAAAATCAATCTTGCCAACACGTTGATTGTGAATTTCTAGCCTCCAGGACTGTGAGAAAATAAATTTCTGTTGTTTAAGCCACGCAGCCTGTGGTATTTTGTTATAGCAGCCCCAGCAGACAAAAACACTGTTAATTGTTCATTAGGCCCCTGCCTGCAAGAACTTATTCAGCTAGTTGTAATGGCTACCAAGGATTTCTCATTTTTTTTCTAATTTTTTTTTTTATTTTTTGCGGTACGCAGGCCTCTCACTGTTGTGGCCTCTCCCATTGCGGAGCACAGGCTCCAGACGCGCAGGCTCAGCGGCCATGGCTCACGGGCCCAGCCGCTCTGCAGCATGTGGGATCCTCCTGGACCGGGACATGAACCTGTGTCCCCTGAATCGGCAGGTGGACTCTCAACCACTGCGCCACCAGGGAAGCCCAGATTTCTCATTTCTTGATCTGCATCTTAGAAGAATTTCATGAGGACCAACTTAATTGTCCACCTTGTGAGGAAGCCTTTGTTGTATCACCACATGGACCAGCAGAGATGCAGGCATCTGATAGAATGAATATATCACCTACATTTCTCCTCCTCTCCATACATTAACCATGGAGAGATGGCCTAAAGCACCCCTTAGAGAGCAAGAAAAAAGGAAAAGGAGAACTAGAAAGTATTAGACACGTAGCTAAATACTTCAAATATGACTTCTCATTTAACATCCCTCTTCTATTTTGAGGTAATCCTTACCCCTCTTTTTAGGTGAAGAAACAGACGTTCAAAGAGGATAAGTGATTTGGCCAAGATCATGAAATCACTGGTTAGAGCCAGAATTCAAACTCATTTTTTCCCTCCTGAAAATACGCTGGTCTGAGGGAAATAGTGATAATTTCTTAAAAATGAAGAAAAGATATTGATTAGAGTGTTTTCATCAATTTCTTAATTAGAGGAAAAAGGAAATCTGGCTAGGCGGAAACACTTACGAAAAAGGACTGGAAATTTCAGTGGACTATGTGTTTATTTCAGAGACATCCTCAGAATCGACATGGCTACCAAAGAGCTAGGCCAATGTTAAGCTGTGCAAATAAAAACAATGATTATAAGGCAGTTACTAAGTGCCAGGCACTGTTCTCAGTTCTTTCCGTGTATTCTTGATACCACTAATCAGGAAGGCTAGTGAAAAAAAACCCAGTGTGTCCAAAGGCAGGTGACCGGAATGGCCAGAATTTGAAATCATGCTACAGGGTTACTGGTTGGGTAAACTGGGAAGCTTTACTCTGGAGAAAATTGAAGGCCATATGATGGCCGTCTCAAGGAGTTGAAAGATTTTCAGGTAGGAGGGGCCTTTAGACATAGGGATAAAATTGAGTGGTAGTGAGCCTTCCATTACTGACATTATTCACATGGATGTGTCCAGGTAGAAGCAACACCCACATTCAGCAGGTGGTCACGTAATTAAGCTCTTAAATTTTTTAAACTTGAAGACTTTAGGGGCTTCCCTGTTGGCGCAGTCGTTGAGAGTCCGCCTGCTGATGCAGGGGACATGGGTTCGTGCCCCGGTCCGGGAAGATCCCACATGCTGCGGAGCGGCTGGGCCCATGAGCCATGGCCGCTGGGCCTGCGCGTCCGGAGCCTGTGCTCCGCAACGGGAGAGGCCACAACAGTGAGAGGCCCGCGTACCACACACACACACAAAAAAACTTGAAGATTTTAGGATTTTTTAGGATTCATAAATATCATCCTTATCTTCTTTATTAACAAAGTTAGGTTTGGAGGGAAAAAAATCAATGCTAGATCCTTCCTGGAATTATAGAAAGAATTCTGCAGGAGAGAAACATATCAATTTTTCTCATCACCATTGTGAAGAGAAATTTTTGTTCGATTTGAACTCTTCTCTAGATTGATTCTTTTATAAGTATATTAGCAAAATTCAGTCTCCAGGTTTGAAAGCTGATAACATTAACTGTTTTGAAAGGATTGTCTATTTATTTTTGCCTTTACCAGCGAGAGGAGCTCATCCTTAATGCTTATCATTGGGCCAGGCATTAAGCAGAAGCTCATTACAGTAGGCTGCGGTGTGTTTGTTCATTTGTTTGTTTGTTTTTTAATCTGGGATCAGTGTTTCTTGAGAAGTACCTACAGCGGCTAAGAAGTGAGTGCGTGGTGGTAGCGGAGCATCATTAGAGGAATTAGAGTAGATAATCCATTTGCAAGCAGCAGAGAAGTGCGATTATGTGATGCGATGGGCGACCAAGAGCCCAAAATGACAAATTAAAGATTTGCCGTGCTGTGGGGTCTCTGGAGGGGCAATTCAGATACATTGCAGAGCAGTCCTACTGAGGACGGGTCAAGAAAGACTGTGTACAATGGACCCAGAAAATCCAGGCTGTTGGAGGGGTGTGTGTGCAGCAAAATTATGTTAAAAGCCACATCGTTGTGGCTACGAACACTTGACCACTACATGAGAAGGATACGGTGGAAGGGGGGAAATGCATGCAGAGGGTGTTCCGTCCTGTTTAGAACATCGAGGGTGCTCCGATAATACTAAGGCTCCACGATGAAGATGGAGCGAGGATGATGATGATTAATGCAACCCGTGGAAAAATAGGGCTGGCGAGGCTGACAGAGACGGGGGACCCGGCGAGGTAGGATGAGTCACGGGTGAGGGTACCTGGGCTGGAGCGCGCGGGGGCGGAGGGGCGCGGGACTGGGACCGGGAGTGGGCGGGTGGGCGCCGTGGGCGGGGCGGCTCCGGGCCGAGCGGCTGGGCTGGCGGCCGTGTCTGCGAGCGCAGCAGCATCACCGGAGCCGAGCCGCGAGACTCCGCCTAACCGACACCCAAACTCTCCTCCCGCACCGCGGACGGAGGCGGCCGAGCCCGAGCATCCTCGCCCCCCGCGCGCCCGAGCCCGCGCCCCCGCCCCCGCCCCCGCCCGGGAGGCTGGGCTGCGGGAGGCGCCCGGGCGCCCGCGCTTCGCCAGGGCCACCAAAACAAAGGCAGCATCCGGGGCTGGGTGGAGGCGGAGGACCATGACAGCCCGGGCTCGCGCGCTCCCCTGCCCCGCCGCCGCCGCCGGGAGGGCTCCGCGGTGAGCCGAGCAGGGGCGCAGCCGCCGGGCGTGCGTCGGAAGGTGCGCCCGCGCCGAGCCCAGGCCAGCCGAGGGGCGGGCAGGCCGCGAAGATGTCCTCGGCCGTGGGGCCCCGCGGTCCCCGCCCGCCCACCGTGCCTCCCCCGATGCCCGAGCTGCCCGACCTGAGCCACCTGACCGAGGAGGAGAGGAACATCATCATGGCAGTGATGGACCGGCAGAAAGAAGAGGAGGAGAAGGAAGAAGCCATGCTCAAGTAAGCCTGCGCGGCCGCGCCATCCGTGCCTCCATCGGGCCGTTCCCCGCCGTCACCCGCTCCTACCGGCTGCGTGCGGGTCAGAGGCGGGCCGGGTGCCGGGTGCGGGCGGAGGCGCCCGCCTGGGGGCCGGGGGCGCGGGGCCGGGGCGGGGAGGCGGGTGGGAGGACAGGTGGCAGGCGGGGATGCGCTGAGCCCTGAGCCGGGAGCCCGGAGAGGACGGCTGGGGACCCAGGTGCCAGGGAGGACTGGGGGGACGGCGCCAGCCGGGGTGGGATGTGCCAGGCTGAAAAGAGCCGATTCCGCCCGCGTGGAAGGAAGGGCCCTGGGCCGGGAGCAGGTGAGGGGCACAGGCTGAGCGGAGGAAGGGGAGGTGGGCGAAGAGCTGCTGGGAATAGCTCTTCTTTCCCTGGAGTTGTCGAGCCGGCTGGGATTGCCCCAGCCGAGGGTGTCAGTATTGGTGTAAGAAAAATGCTTATTGTGAGTGTTCATTTTGCTACTCATTCATCTCACAGCTCGAGGTTGGGTCTTTTTTTTTTTGGGCAGTTGCCATCTTTGGTAACCTGCTTCTTCAGCGTCTCTCTAACCTTTGCTTCGGGGTCTTCTGCACGGAATACCTGTGTGAAGACAGATATTCCTCCCCGTATACAATGCCATTGGCAATGCAAAGTTTTTAATAATGGGAGAAGCTGATGGGGACTCTGGCCTGAACGAAATAGAGCTTCCTCTTTACTGGTTTCCAAGGGAGTTCCAGGGCCTTCTCGTTTCCTGGTGCAAGCCGTACCATAAGGGGACTGATTATTGCACACATCCCCCCTTCTTTAAAGCCCATCAACCCTTCAGGGGATCTCCATCCAGCGCCCAGTTTTCCTGGGTCTGGGGAGGGGACGGGGCTGGTGGCTGGCTAGGCAGGCGCGTGTGACAATGCCCTGCCACCTGCCTTAGTCTCGGGCGAAACTGCTCACAAGGTGCTGGCCTCCCGCCTCCCTCCCATCCCCGTGCAGTGGAGCTGAAGGGGACGTGAACCCTGCCTTGCCCGGACGTGAACCCTGCCTTCCCCGAGAGGTCCTCCTGTATTGGGGAAAGTTTTCAACTTGGCAGTGAGGAAATCTAGAGGCCCTGATGGGGACTTGTGCCTTGGTTCCCCGCGTTAAGGCCAGAAGGTGTATCTGGGGCGGAAGATCGGAGAGAAGAGCCGGAGGGAGCCTGTTGCTTGTGGAGTTACAGCGGAGAGCAAAGGGGGGGGCGGCACCCCCATACCCCAACCCGGGCCCAGCGCACGCCCTCCCGCCTCTCCCCCGCCCACCCTCGGGATGGCCTCCTGAAGAGAAGATGCTGTCACAGGAGGGAAGTTTCCCTCTTCCCCCTTGGGGCAGCAGAGCCTGGCAGCAGAGAGCTGGAGGGGCTGCATCCCCAGCCTGCCGGGTCTCCACTAGCGCAGCTGCAGCCCAGATGGGAGAGGGGGCGTTGAGGGAGAGCAGTGAGGGTTGGTCACAGCACAAGAGGAGAAATCCAGTCATCCCTGCCCTTTTAACGTAGACGCAGAGAGAGGGGCCATTAACTGGGAAGGCCGGAGCTGGCCTGGTTCTCTGAAGAGCAGCAGGTTTCTGGATTCCCTGTTCCTTCTTAGCCAAAAAGCAGGGACTTGAAGCCTGCAGGCGTGCAGGAAGCAGAACCTTGTTAATCCGCTGCCTGTCCCTGGTGGAAGGTCCCTGGCGCTGCAGGCTTCCCCGCGTCTGAGACTGGAAGTAATGCATGGTGTCTGCTGGTGCTGTTGTCTGTCTGTCTGGTTGTCAGTCCGTCTTGTCCTCACCCGTCACAGCCCCCCGCCACCTGTCCCGGACACCTCTTCTGCTGGTCAGGATGCACAGTTTTGCTCCCGTTCCTTTCGGTGTTCACTGCAGACAGCAGGTGGACAGAGGCCTCCAGCAGGCGATGGGACACATGGGCTGCTGCCTGACTGGGAAGGGAAGGCACAGGGCAAGCCAGTGGGCATCTCTCCTCTTCACTGGCTGTTTCAGGGCTGGTGGAGAGAGGGGCTCTAAGTGGGGAAGGGGCAGTTCCAGGAGGGATCAGATCCTACAGGCTTCTATGGACAAATAAAAATGAAGGACACCGTCCAACTGTTGACGTCAAAAGCATCTTTCCCACTGCTGTGGCATGACGGCTCTCCCTGGCACGCACGTGGTGCTCCTTTATTGCAAGGATTCTCTAAATATTGCAGTGTGTGATGCTGCCACACCACAGCCTCTGCAATTGCAGGCCTCGGCACTAACTTTATCAATCAGCCTCCGCTGCTAACGTCTTGGCCTTCTGTGTGGTGGCAGACTGGGGATGTTGTGGAATCCCAGTGTGCTTCCATGGAAGCCTGTCTTGTTGTCCACAAATTAGTGGAACAGAGATGGACTTTTTTCTAGAGGGCAGCTTATGTCTTAAAAACTGGGGACTGTAGGGGTTATTCAGATGACACACCTATATGGGAACTTGATGACACAGAGTCTCGGATGGTGGCCCTTTCTAAACTTTGCATAAAGGTAAACTGGAAAACAGGAGGCTTTTCACAGCCTTTGAAATAATCGTTCAATTGGAGATGAGTTTTGGCGGTAGCACGCGGTCGTTATAGCACATATCTGAGAATTTAGTCCCACAACAGGCCCTGCGAAGCTGAAGTCCTGGTAACTCAGCATTTAGACTTAAAATTCCCCTTGGTCATTACTGCAGAGCCATCGGCTGAGCTCCCTGCTTCCTGTGTGTGCTCTCTGTTCACAATTTGTAAAAACAGGCGCTAGTAGAGAGACGAGAGAAAACTGATGGGCGAACACGCCAAAGAAACGTTATAAGATATCAATTAAAATATACGCGTACAGTTTCATCAGCCTTGGTTGTATATTACTACTTGAATTTGGCCTCGATAATGTCTTTAAATATGTATAAATGGAAAAGGATAATGAAGCTGCTTTCACCTCAAGATTTCAGGAATAATTTTTCTTTGAAATTGTAAGTACTTTGTCCTAAAAATAATTCATTTTGTTGGCAAAGTGCACTGATTTCAAATACCATTGCCATCTAACAAAAAATAGTTGACTCTTGCAAATAATTTCTAATGGTTGATTTAATTCCCTGCAGAAAGAAGGTCTTTCTTCATCTTGGTAGGGTTTTGGGGTGTGTGTGTAGGTGTGTGTAGATGTGTGTAGGTGTGGATGTGAGCGTGTGTTCTAGAAGTCTTTTGAAACCTAACCTCCTCCATGAATACTCCTTCAAGTAACTGTCACCAGACCCCAAGAGCCAGTATATTACATGGGTTGAAAACTGCGTTATCTGGGACCTAAATCAGAGAAGATCTCATTAGATCTAAAATCCTATTTCATTTTTATAAAAGCTTCATAGAGAAAGGAACTATAGAGTAGCAAGACAAGAGAAAACATAGAAGCAGAGACTGAAAACAATAGCTAGTGGCTGGGAATTGAGAACCATGTGGGAATATTTAATAGAATTACTAACATTTATTGAGCATTTACCTCATGCTGGCCATTATTCTAAATGATTATTGAACCAAATGCCAAAGAGTTGAACTGTGTTCAAGTTCAATATATGTATATTTGGATTCTCACAAACAGCTTGTGCAGAAGGTAAGTGGGGTCATATAACCCCCAAATCCTCATCCTGCCCTTAGAGGGTTCCTGGAATACCTTGAACCTACTCACATAATATGGCCCGGCCAGGATTCAAACCCAGACCTTTTATTCCAAGTCCAAGTATCATCCCACATGCTGCACTGTCCTTTTACCAACAAGAAGCCTGTACTTCACCTACCTACTCCTTAGATTAATGTCTGTTCGTCCCTCAGTTTCAGAGGAGGGGTTTGACAGGTTAGGCTGATTCAGAAGATCAGCTGCTGATTCTAGGAGACCCTGGAGCTTCACCCACGCCCTTAATAGAATTTCCCAGTGGATTGAGGGCGAGGGAATTGTCCCCAGTTTGAAGATAATAAAAAGCACAATGGTAAGTCCATTAATGTTGGACCTGAGCATTCGGGGTTCAGATTCTAGTCCTGTCTCTTAAATTGTATACATGTGGGCAAGAAAATTAAACTGGGATTCTAGGAGGTTCTTTTTTTTTCTTACAAATCCTACAATTCATTGTGTGATTTGATTTATAAAGAATATTGACTTTGGAATTCTCCCTCTCGCTTAACAGGGAAGCTCACGCCCACTAGCTCTTCAAACATCTGTAATACCTACTTCCTTTGTGAGAGGAGAGACAAAGTAGAGGGGTAGAACCCTTGCACCGTCAGCTTTTCTATCTCTTTTTTCTCCCTCCAACCAATTATAATATTGTGACCCAAAATGTATCCAGAAGGCTCAGTTAGCAACTGGGAAAAGAAGGAAAGGTAGTTGGGGGCAGCTGGGGTAGAGTGAGGACAGAGTCCCCAGAATGTAGGTTATCATGTTTTCATTGAGGTTTGCCAAGATTTTCATGTCTTACACCCCAAAATATTCTCTCATGTTGCTGAGGCAGAGGTGGGTAAGAAGGGAAAAGAGAAAAAGCAAAGAGTAATTTGAGAAACTGCTAAAGCATGAGCAGGTGTCTACATGTTCCCAGATGCTGTGTTAAGTAGAAAAGTCGGGGAGAGGAAATGTCTAGTCTCCTTCACACCCCTAATGGATAGGGTTACATTTAGGGAAGGTTATCCCAGAACCATTGCAGTTTTCTGCTTTCAACAAAAACCTGTCTTGGTAAATGTGCATGCCCAAATGCTCATGGAGAAAATTCAGAAAAGAGAAGCCTACAAAAAAAAAAAAAAATTGAAAGAAGTAAGGCGTTGTCAAAGAGAATAGAGGGTAAGAAACATAACACTTAGTTCACATTTTTGCCAACCTGTCTTGACTCTCTTTCACCTCTGTTTATTCCTTCTTAACCAGAAGTGAGGGGCACCATTGCTGAGGTAAATAGTTTACTAAGTCTGGAGTAGAATATGGAAACCAGTGTGGGCTCTAGGTGCCCCTGCAGACTTGAATAGAAACATAGCACCTTGGGAGTGTTACTCGCTCAACCGGTCAGATGAGAGAGTGGTTTGAATTTAATCTGCGCGGTAAGAGCCAGCTTCCTGCAAAGATATAAAGTAGCAATTCCTGCAATAATATTACTATCTTCCTACATCTGCAATATGCAGATAGATGAGCTTGCTGTACCATGGATTGTAAAGTTCATTGAACTGCAGTTCATTTATCGTTATGGACTATTTTATATCTTTAAACAACTTCTACATTTTGTCCTGTATGGGAGTTGGGTATTTTCGAGCTGGTCCTGAGAGTTGAACTAAGTTGGCCTGAGGCACGAGGCAACTAAAGTAATAGAACCCAGAACCCACATACGTGGACTCCAAACCTTTAGTGTTCTTATAAGTCTTTCCAAAAGTGCATTAAGCTTTGGCTATTACGGTTTGTTTCCCTCTTCCATTGGGGAAGGGGCTTAACATTTAGGCATTTGGCTGGATACGTTACATGTTTCACTCTGCCCCATATGCTCACCTCTTGAGAGGTCTACCTTGTGACTATTCTATTAGTTTCTGTTAGTGAAATTCCCAGAACTAGCTCAAAGCCTTCCAAACCCTTTCCTTGTGACATTTGATCCTGGAGTGCAGAAACTAAACTAAAGGAGCAAGAAAGATGTCACGTGGCTAGTGGCATTTTCCAGCCTTTTCCCGAGGACTCCAGTCTCCAGGCTCTGCAACGGGCCACAGGTGACTGGCTAACCCCGTGTGCACCTGTGCTCTCTGATCTGACTCATTAGCTGTCAGTGCTTTCGAATGCCTCCGCATCTTTCCTCCACCATGAGGTTCTCTCTTCTCTCTACTATTGTTCTGAATTTTGTATGTTCGGTAGTCTATTTCTAACAAAGTATCATGTGTGATTCAATTCAACAATAAGACCACTGTGTCAGGTATGAGACTTGGGTCAGGAATTGGGCTGTTGGGTAGAGTAAAGAGAGAGTCTTCTGCCTTAGCCCGACATTGGCTTAGTTCCTACCATTTTAAGACTGCCGTGACCAGAAGGGGAGGTGAGCATCAGATAGTTAGATAGAGCAGTGGACTAGATTCTGCTCTTAACACTGACACTTTCTATAGGTGTAAACATCAATAAGTTAACTCATCCGCACCCCAGTTTCTTCCTGTGTAAGGTGAAAGTGATAATGTCTGCCCTTCTAACCTACGAGGCTTTAACATGATGGTAGAGGCACCCTAAACTTCAAAGTGCTGTACCAAGGAAGGGTGGCATTATTAACTTTACTTTGTAAAACTATAGAAGAATCCCCAGAGCATCTTCTCCTGTGACGATTGCAGCTACTAGAGGTCCCGCGGAGATGGGTTCTTGTAGAAGAATCCATCCATCATATCGTGCTAGCAGGGAGGTGTGTTCAGGGCTTCAGCCACCAGGGTGAGAATTTGGCGAAGAGGTCAAAGGTAAAATGAGTCCAGGGTTTGACCTGAGGTTATATTTACTTTCCTTCCCTTTTTCTTTCTTTCTCATTAAATAGCACGTAAATGTCTTTAGCGCAAAAAGCAATGTGGGCAAAGTGATAGAGTTTGAAATACCTAAAAGGCAACCTTAATTCAAAAGTAAGCAGAGAAATTAGCTTAGGGTCATTCCCTCAACTTTTGCTAGAAAAAAATTGGGAGAAACAGACTGATGATTTTAGTGTCACTGGATTTAATAAGTTATTCACTTTAAATTAGCTGAATAAGGGGCCATATACTTGTCCAGTAGTAATTCCTCTTTCATATCAGTTTACTGTTGGGTATGGGTTAGATTGAATCGATTGTACGTGTTGAAGAACTTTTTAAGATTCTGTGCTGGATGTCTCAGGCTTTCTTATGTATATTCTTACACTTTTACTTCAGGTTTATGTACATTTATTTTGATCTAGGTCAGTGTTCTGTGGATGGTGAAAGGGGAATATACTGCAGAATTAACCTTACTTTTTTAAAAATTTATTTTATTGAAGTACAGTTGATTCATAATGTTGCGTTAGTTTCTGTTGTACAGCAAAGTGATTAAGTTTTATATATATATATATATATATATATATATATATATATTCTTTTCCCTTATGGTTTATTACAACATATTGAATATAGTTCCCTGTGTTATACAGTAGGACCTTGTTGTTTATCCATCCTGTAAATAATAGTTTGCATCTGCTAATCCCAACCTCCCAATCCATCCCTTCCCCACCCACCTCCCCCTTGGCAACCCAAAGTCTGTTCTCTATGTCTGTGAGTCTGTTTCTGTTTTGTGAGTAAATGCATTTATATCATATTTTAGATTCAACATATAAGTAATATCATATATTTGTCTTTCTCCTTCTGACTCACTTCACTCAGTATGACAATTTCTAGGTCCATCCATGTTGCTGCAAATGGCATTATTTTATTCTTTTTTATGACTGAGTAATATTCCATGTATATATGTACCTCGTATTCTTTATCCATTCCTCTGTCGATGGACATTTAGGTTGTTTCCATGTCTTGGCTATTGTAAATAGTGCTGCTATGAACATTGGGGTGCAAGTATCTTTTTGAAGTAGTGTTTTGTCTGGGCGTATGCCCATGAGTAGGATTGCTGGATCATATTGTAACTCTATTTTAGTTTTTTGAGAAACCTCCATCCTGTTCTCCATAGTGGCTGCACCAGTTTACGTTCCCACAGTGTAGGAGGGTTCCCTTTTCTCCACACCCTCTCCAGGATTTAGTGTTTGTAGATTTTTTGATGATGCCATTCTGACTGGTATGAGGTGACACCTCATTGTAGTTTTGATTTACATTTTTGCTCTAATAATTAGAGATGTCGAGCATCTTTTCATGTGCCTGTTGGACATCTGTATGTCTTTTTTGGAGAAATGTCTATTTAGGTCTGCAGAATTGACTTTAGATATTCCTTCATCTTTTGCTAACTTGTGAAAACTTCTCGTACATAGAAACATTTATTTAAATAAAAAATAGAATGTTTCAAAAGAAAGTGGCTGTACATGTTGGTTTGCCCAGGACAGTATCTGTTGATGCCACATTTGTGCTGTAATTATGGCTAGTACCCCTTTCTCTCAGTTTTGAATTTCAATCCAGATGATACATTAAATTATCTCCCTTTTTATAAATTTTGCTTTCCCTGAAACAAATTATTCATTTAAAACTTCCGAAAGTTTAAGCAGTTAACTGTCATAAAATATAGCAATTAGTAATTATCAATAAGTAACACAAGCGAGTTGTAGAATCTTGAAAATCATCTTTTGGTAAATGGAAAGGCTTTTGCTGAGAATCATGTGTTATCTTTAATGGATTCTCAGTGGAATGCTACCTTTTATGACAAAGTTGAATTTAAAAGTTCAAAACACTTTTTCAAATAATAGTAACGAGGAATGCAACCTCGTGCAGGGCTCTCTCTCTGAAGATTTTTCTTCGGGCCTTGCAAAGGAGCAGCCTGTGACTTAGAGAAGACATTTAACTGGATTTTAGGATGCAATATTCTGATCATTCTTCTGAAGTTTAGATAGTAAAGTAAGATAATATTACAGAAAGTAATTTCATGCAATTTGAAAGGAAAGTGTTTAATTCAATATTAAAGAAACACAATGAACCAAACAGATATCTTTATGTAGTGTAAATGATAATACCTTGCTAATGATTTACATACTATTTAGTATATATTTTTATATTTCCCATCATTATGTCAGATAATGATTGTCTGGGAGAAGCCATTATATTTACATAGAGAAGGGATGTGAATTGAAAACCAATTAAGGTGTCTGTACTATCATGTAAATGTACTACAGCTTAGCTGCTTTTCATGGACTCTCATGCATGGTCTGCATATTCACACATGGGAACTCCTATATTGATGGAGCTCTCTGTCTGTATTTGCTAGACTTTATGGAGTCTATTCGATTAGCTCCCAACTTACATTTCTGCACGCAAAACATTCTTGATCGATATGTGAGCAGTTTTCTTAATCTAAAGAATATAGAGTTATTTTATTTATTTATTTTTAACATCTTTATTGGAGTATAATTGCTTTATAATGGTGTGTTAGTTTCTGCTTTATAACAAAATGAATCAGCTCTACACATATATATATCCCCATATCTCCTCCTTCTTGCGTCTCCCTCCCACCCTCCCTATCCCACCCCTCTAGGTGGTCACAAACACCAAGCTGATCTCCCTGTGCTATGTGGCTACTTCCCACTAGCTATCTGTTTTACATGTGGTAGTGTATATATGTCCATGCCACTCTCTCACCTTGTCTAGCTTACCCTTCACCCTCCCCGTGTCCTCAAGTCCATTCTCTACATCTGTGTCTTTATTCCTGCCCTGCTCCTAGGTTCTTCAGAACCTTTTTTTTTTCTTTTAGATTCCATATATATGTGTTAGCATGCGATATTTGTTTTTCTCTTTCTGACTTACTTCACTCTGTATGACAGTATCTAGGTCCATCCACCTCACTACAAATAACTCAATTTTGTTTCTTTTTATGGCTGAGTAATATTCCATTGTATATATGTGCCACATCTTCTTTATCCATTCATTGGTCGATGGACACTTAGGTTGCTTCCATGTCCTGGCTATTGTAAATAGAGCTGCTGTGAACATTGTGGCACATGACTCTTTGAATTATGGTTTTCTCAGGGTATATGCCCAATAGTGGGATTGCTGGGTCATATGGTAGTTCTATCTTTAGGTTTTAAGGAACCTCCATACTGTTCTCCATAGAGGCTGTATCAATTTACATACCCGCCAACACTGCAAGAGGGTTCCCTTTTCTCCACACCCTCTCCAGCATTTATTGTTTGTAGACTTTTTGATCATGGCCATTCTGACTGGTGTGAGGTGATACCTCATTGTAGTTTTGATTTACAGTTCTCTAATGATTTGTGATGTTGAGCATCCTTTCACCTGTTTGCTGGCAATCTGTCTGTCTTCTTTGGAGAAATGTCTATTTAGGTCTTCTGCACATTTTTGGATTGGGTTGTTTGCTCTTTTGATATTGAGCTGCATGAGCTGCTTGTAAATTTTGGAGATTAATCCCCTGTCAGTTGCTTCATTTGCAAATATTTTCTCCCATTCTGAGGGTTGTCTTTTGGTCTTGTTTATGGTTTCCTTTGCTGTGCAAAAGCTTTTAAGTTTCATTAGGTCCCATTTGTTTATTTTGTTTTTATTTCCATTTCTGTAGGAGGTGGGTCAAAAAGGATCTTGCTGTGATTTATGTCATAGAGTGTTCTGCCCATGTTTTCCTGTAAGAGTTTTTTAGTGTCTGGCCTTACATTTAGGTCTTTAATCCATTTTGAGTTTATTTTTGTGAATGGTGTTAGTTAATGCTCTAATTTCATTATTTTACATGTAGCTGTCCAGTTTTCCCAGGACCACTTATTGAAGAGGCTGTCATTTCTCCATTGTATATTCTTGCCTCCTTTAACAAAGATAAGGTGACCATATGTGTGTGGGTTTATCTCTGGGCTTTCTATCCTGTTCCATTGATCTATATTTCTGTTTTTGTGCCAGTACCATACTGTCTTGATTATGTAGCTTTGTAGTATAGTCTGAAGAATATAGAGTTATTTCAAAGTTGTAAGTGATCAGTGCACAAGTGTCACATGACACATTATCGTTCTTGTAGTTTAAACATAGCTCTTAACTTGCAAGGAGAAGCTCTTTGGTTAGGTGGCTAGTTGTTCCATTTTTGATTTAGGGGGTTTACATTTTAGAAAAATTAGGCAGATGGTGTTTGTAATATCTATGGAATTCATAAATCAATGTATCAGTTTTCTTTATATATAGGGTAGTATATATATATATACACACATACACATTCAGAAGTTCTGTCCAGGTCAGAAAGATTAGTGTCTTAGTAGAAAGAGATGGAAACAGAAGTAAAGTAACCCAATGGCTTTCCTTTTTTAAAAAAAAATGCTTAGCAGATTTATCTGCCTTAGCTATCTCTGTCTTGTAATATATTGGAGCTTAAGTCTTCTTTCCTAACCTTTTTTTTTCTGAGAAGAAAATGATACATTTTACACTCCAGTGTCTGAAATAAAGGGATATCTATATGAGCTGGCTGATATATTTTCGATATTACATTTTTGATAAGAGTAAAAATTATAAAGAGATCCTACTTTGATATTCTTCAGAATCATCATAACAATTGTCATAAAATGTAATTTGGAAAAATAAAATACCATAAAATCTTCTTACAATTAGGCTGAATATTTCAATTTATGGATGTCTATGTTCCCTAGGCCAAATATAGTGACCTAATATATAGCAGCCTGGAGTAAAAACTTGATACCAGTCTGGAAAAGATAGTATCATCTGAGTATTGTCCCAGACACAGGTATTAGAAAGGGATTTCATGGTATTTGTAGCTGTAATCATCAATGTTGAGTAGAACTATGATTGAAAATCAGTCAGATGGCTTTCTAGTCCTGCCTTCTATAAAGATAGCAAGGTGGAAGATTCCTGGAGTCCCACGTGCAATTAAAAAAAAGCACAGTCCAAATGGATAAACAGCAAGATACTACTGTACAGCAAAGGGAACTATTTTCAATATCCTGTGATAAACCATAATGGAAAAGAATACAAAAAAAGAATGTATATGAGAGAGAGAGAGAGAGAGAGAGCGAGAGAGAGCTCTTCTTGTGCTTCCTTCTATAATTCCATTTCCTTCTGATTTGCCTTCTTCTATGCAGTTTCTAGTCATGGACTCAGTCACACTTATGTGTTTATGATCCCAAGTCTGTGTTACTACATTGGAATTTTCTACTAAATTCTGGATTTGTGTACCTGACCACCTGCTAAATGTCTCCACCTGGATGTCCCATAGGTGCTTCAAGCTGAGTGTTACCCACCATCCATTTCTTGACCTTCTGCTTAAACTTGATGCTTTTCTATAATCCCTGTCTCTGTGGGTAGATCACCATTGCAACTGCTCATTCATTCTGTTGTCAGATTCTTCAGATTCCATCTTCTTTGAATTTCTCCTTTCTCCTCCAATTCCATTGCCTTTACTTGAATGCAGACTCTCATCCCTGCTCCCCTGGATGCCTGCAGTAACCTCCTAATTCCTTTCCCTGACACCAGCCAGACCTCCTCCGGTCCCCACACTGCTGTCGGGGGAACCTCTCTAAAATCCATCTGATCACGTCCCATCAGGAAAACCCCTTTGCTTTCAGAGTAAAGTTTAAACCTCCTAATCTGTAACCTGCATCTCCTCTCAGGGGTCCACACATAGCCTCCTGCCAGTGCCTTAGAGCCTCGTTCCCAAGGCGCCATCGCTGCCCCAGAGCTTGGTGGCTCCACTTGTGCTTTCCTCTCTGTCAGGAGTTTCCTTTTTCTTCATCTACCTCATGCTTACATAGCCTTTCAAATTAGCTCATGACCCCTCATCTGGCACATCTTCCCGGACTTTCCAGATTAACTTTTATGTTTGTCCTCTGTGCACATCTTTTCTGTAACCTTGTTCCCCTGACACTGTCACCTCAGCGTCAGCTCCTGAAAGCAGGGTCATTCTCATTTGTATCTGTCATATGAGCACAGTGCTTGCCATGTGATAGGCTCCTGGATTTTCTAAACAGTGTGTGAGAATGAATGAATCCATCCAGAGGATGTGGAACAGAGGAGTCATCTGAGGCTGCTGGATGGATTCACAGGGTATGAGTAGGTGGCTGGAGTGGGAAGTTTATTCTAACCAGGAGAATTCTATCAGCAGATTCTGAAAGCAAAAAATGAGCTGAGTGTTTTGGCTATTGAGAGAAGCAGGTTGGCCAGAATTTATGAGGAGAACATTCTGGTTGTTAGATATTACAAGGTGAAATTGAAATAGGATTTTCAGATGGTGTGTTGTACTCTTAATTTATCATTCATGGCTTTTGGAAGGACAGCATTCTGAAAGTGCTTGAATGTCAGTGTTGGAGGATGTAAACAATATATTTTAAAAATTAATCCTCTAGACAGACAAGCGTAATGGAAACTTTTCCTTTGAATTAAAACATCATTAACTTCAGGAAGAGTGTAAAGCATAATATGGGTTCTCTGATTTGATGTTCAGAATTAGATTAGACGCTTATGACCGTAAAGTATTATACTGACTATATTTTTAATTAAAAAATGCTCCCTCGTTAAGTCATATTCTAAACGTTTTTTAAGATTGAAGTATAGTTGATTTACAATGTTGTGTTAGTTTCAGGTGTACAGTAAAGTGATTCATTATACATATACATCTATTCTTTTTCAGATTCTTTTCCCTTATAGGTTATAAGGGAATGTTGAGCAGAGTTCCCTGTGCTATACAGTCCTTGTTGATTATCTATTTTATGTATAGTAGTGTGTATATGTTAATCCCAAACTCCTAATTTATCCTTCACCCCCCACTTCCCTTTTGGTAACCATAAGTTTGTTTTCTAGGTCTGTGGGTCTATTTCTGTTTTGTATATAAGTTCATTTGTATCCTTTTTTTAGATTCCACCTGTAAGTGATTATCATATGGTATTTGTTTTTCTCTTTCTGACGTACTTCACTCAGTATGATGATCTCTAGGCCCATCCGTGTTGCTGCAAATGGCATTGTTTCATTCTTTTTTATGGCTAAGTAGTATCCCATTGTATATATATACCACATCTTTATCCATCTTCTTCCAGACTTAAACTCTTTGAAAGCAGGTGTCTTCTTTTACTCATCTTTGTATTCCCATTGCCTAACCTGTGGCTCTTACACAGTGGGACCTCAGCACATGCTGGCTGAACTGAGCTGCACAGTCTGAAGACCCAGGGCACAGAAATACTGGTCTTTCTTTTTTTTTTTTTTTTTAACATCTTTATTGGAGTATAATTGCATTACAATGTTGTGTTAGTTTCTGCTGTATAACAAAGTGAATCAGCTATAGGTATACATATATCCCCATATCTCCTCTCTCTTGCATCTCCCTCCCACCTTCCCTATCCCACCCCTCTAGGTGGTCTCAAAGCACTGAACCGATCTCCCTGGAAGCACTCGTCTTTGACACAAGACAGCTAGACCGAGCTGAGATGGGGATGGGTGGGAGCTTGGAGGCTGCCTGGTCCAGGGCTGGCAAATACCCAGAATGCACAGGCAACTTCCTGAAGATGGAGCAGCGTCGCTGATAAATGCTGGATGCCTCAGAACCTTTCTAGATGGGGCACTCCAAGCCATCAACTGATGAGCGTTGCAATCAAGATAACACACTTTAGCCACTGAAGATTTATTCCAACTCCACTTTTAAGAAGAGAAAACTGAAGCCCAGACATCCTTTCAGCTTTCCATTATTAATTAGTGAGAGAGCTAAGTGTAAGACTTGGGATTTTCTTTCTCCTGGTCCAGTATTTTTTCCACTGTCACACTACCTCCCCACAGTTTGATTTTAGCTACCATCAAATTCAAACAATTAATTTTTTTTCAATTTTGGTTTGACTTACCTGCTCTGTAAGATTACATCCTATTATGGAAAACTCCAAGGCAACCTCTAATTACTTTGTTGATTTTGAATTTGGTTATATTTCATATTAATCAAAATAAGTAGGTCATTTACAGGGATCAGGAAATACTTTATTTAAGGATTCCATTTGCAGTGGTATTTGTTGCAATTATATTTAAGTTGTATCAATACTTCTTAACTGTGATCATTTTATTTTTAATTTTTAATACATCTCTGAAGGAGACAATGTTTTCAATATGCAGTAATTTATTTATGATTCCAAATAGCTTTTCCTACCATGCATTTGAATTACGTACAGATTGAAATCACGTCTTGTTTTTTCACTTAGGAAAGCCAGGTGGTTTTCGTTATTGTGAGAAGAACTTTCCTTGGTTGTCCCTCATTTGGAGGTTCGGCTTCAGCTAGACTGTTGGTCAATGACCCAAAGAAAGAATCAGGGGGATAGGGAAGGGATGGCACCCCACATACAGCTCTGGGAACACTCCCGTCTCACCCATGCACCTGTACATATAAATCTCACACCCATACACCTGAAAACTAAAGTGTTCTTTCTGTAAAGTCTTCTTTAAGGAAGCTAATTTTATCTCATTCAGAGAATTCGCATGATCTAGACATGATTTGCTTACTTTTTGTAACCACAACAGTTACTGTGTATTTTGCCCCAGTGGCCGTTCTGGAAGAAGCAGCCCTATCTCCATATGCTCCCACCCTGGCCGTGCTAATTGGACTAAAGACGGACATGATCCAAATCCTCATGATTCATTGGCCAGCCAAGGACTAGTAATGTTCTCTTTCAAAATGGAAATAAGAAACAGTCAGGGGGTCAGGAGAGTGAATGATACCCATTCATTTTTTTCTTGGAACAAAAATGGATTGAGCATTTATTATGTGCCAGATACTGTGCTGAAATTAATACAACTATCCAGAGCCCGTGATCTTTGCAGGAGGAGGTACATTTTACTTAGGTAAAATTAAAATTCCATGTGAAATTAATGTCTCTGATGAATGCAATGCAGGACAATATATGATACTTTGATCAGCGAATATAAAGCAGAGATTCGGATGGAGATCAGGCTGGCCAGGAATGGCTCTCCCTGGAAACGACAGTGGGACCGAGCTAAGGTCTGAGAATGAAGAGGAGTCCGTCAGGCAAATAGGGAGTGAGGTACCCAGCAGGCGAGGAGCACAGAGGGTCCCTGGTGGGAGGCGGAAGGGGTGAGTCTGAAAAAGTGGAAGGAAGCCAGTGTCGTGGAAGAGCAGAAAGGGAGATGGCCTGAGAGGGTCTTGGAAAAATAGGCAAAAGCCTGACAACGTGGGGTCTTCCAGGTCATGGAATAGAGCTTTATCTTTATCCAAAGAACTAAAAGGTTTGGCAGAGAGATATGATATAAGCCTATTAGTATTTTTAAAAGATCATTTTGGCTACAGTATCAAGAACTGATTGGATGAAGGCCCAGGTGTGTGTACAGACCCAGGGGAGGCTATTGCAGAAAACCCGGGTGAGAGATGCGAGGAGCAATGGCTTCTGTGGGGCTGGCAAAATGTTTGGATTGGAGAGAGATTAGGGAAGCAAAAGCCACACGTTTTTCCTTTTCATGGGTTGACTATGAGTAGACTTCTGACTTGTGCCACCAGATTTGGAAAGTATCTGGAGGAAAGGAAGGGAGACCCTGAGTTTGGTCTTGGTCATTTGGCTTCTGCAGGCTAATAGGCTGGGAACTCAGAAGAGAAGATGGCTGGAAATGTAAACTCCCAGTGAAGCATCCCTGCATAGGTGGCAATGAAGCTACTGGTGAGGATGAGTGATGAGATCCAGGAATGAGCCTTAAGGAATCTTCACTTTTCAAAGCTGAAAGAGGGCAGTGACCTTGCAAAGACATTAAAGAGAAAGAAAGGTAGGGTAAAACCCTGGAGACATTGTGTTAAACCAAATAAAAGGGAAGAGAGTATTTCGAGGAGGATAAGACACTCTCACTAGGATGCCTAAAAAAAGAAAAAGACTGGCAGCGTTCAATGCTGAGGAAGAATTTCACCAGAATTCTTATACATTGTCTATGGAAGCGTAGTATGGTAGAACCAGCTTAGAAAAATGTTTGGCAATTTCTTTAAAAATTAAACATGCTTCTACATTATGAGGTAGCAATTCTAGTTATAGAGAGAAATGAAAACATTTATTCACAAAAATTCTTATACAAGAATGTTCATAGCAGCCTTCTTCATAATAGCCCTAAACTGGAGATAGCCCAGATATACATCATCAGAAGAATAAACTTAAAACCTAGCAACTTAAAAACTAACCCAATGTTGTAAAGCAACTATACTCTAATAAAATTTTTTTTAAAAACAGGCAATCAAATATTATTGAACCAATAAATGTAGAAAAGAATAATAATAATAGAGATGTGGCAAGTCATTAATGAATAAAATATATTTTGTTACTTTCCTGGAAAAAAAATAAAAACTATGGTATGTTCACCCAATGAAACACTATCCAGCAATGAACAGGAGTAAACCACTGATACATTAACACTTACGTGAATCTCAGAAACATCACGCAGCGTGGAAAAAGCCAGACACAAAGAGTGCAGACCATATGATTCTATTTCCATGAAGCTGTAGAATAGGTAAAGCTAATCGATGATGTTCGAAACCAGATTGGTTTTCTGTTTTATGGTAGCAGGGGTGAGGGCTGGACAGGAAAGGGATAGGAGGCACTTTTCTGGAGGGAAAGCAATGCTCTATATTTTGATAGGGATGTATATTATACATATGTATGCATTCCTCAGAACCGATCAAACTGTACACTTACGGTCTGTGCATTTCACTGTATGTAAATTATATCTGAATTACTAAAAAACTAATTCTGCTGAGACAGCCAATGCAAGGAAAACTGATAAATAGCTATTCGATTCAATAACAAGGAGATATCACTGGTAACTTTATACATGCACATAGTTGATAAATACATGTAATTAAAATGGGAAAATCTTTCCAGAAGTTTGGGAAGAGGGTCATGGAGAGATACCAGGAGGGATAGGAGAGGTAGGTCTAATGTGGGCCTCTTTAAAATAGTATTTAAATAAAATAAATTTAAGAATATTGATTGAAACTCGATGGAATGAATGTAGAAAACAAGATGGTTTGAATAACAGAGGGGGTACATTTGTGACTGGAAAGATGAGGGACCTCGTGTCTGATGGTTTCTATTTTTCTGGGAAGTAGGATTTGAGTCATCTTCTGAGACTGATGGGGGTTGGAGATTTGAGGGTGAGGACGAAAGCCTGAAATAGTTGAGGTGGAAAGCAGGAGTGTGGATGTACCAGGAGATTCCAGAGGAAACCACGTGCGAGAGGAGTCAGCGGGAGGGAGACTTTCAGATAGGAGACGTGCAGATGAGAGAGGCCTTTCGGCCCTTGAGACGCCAAGCAAAGAGACTTTGATCCTGAGCTCTGGGCTGAGTCACGGTGAGGCTGTTTGAAGACTTGGCTGTGTCATCTTGATGGAGTTTGAGTAGGTTTCTGTTTCTTCCAGCCTAGAGAGAGCCCAGATTAGGGCTTTGAGGTTCTTCTTTTTTCTACACTAGAGACACTAGATATTCTCCAGTCTGTATTGTCAGTTTTCACATTCAGAAAAAATATTTTTCAGTTCAGTAATGAGTGCATATATTCATATTAATATGCATACGTGTGTGTGTGTGTATGCACATGCATATGAAGTTTCCGTAAACGAGCACTGTATTATCAAGACACACCGTCCTGCTCCTTTTCCACACACGTCTCTTCAGTTCATGTTCTGTCCTCTCTCTCAGGATGCTCCTGTTTATTTTGACTTGAATGCATTTGGGGGTACAGAATAGAGAGTGACGTGATTCGCTTCACATCCTTTACCATGAGGGATAGCCTGGCACACACGGTGTGATGGGAAAAGCTCTGACCACTCGTTTGACTTGTTTTCCGTCCTCGTGGTTAGAGAGTAATCTAGATTTACTGTCGGTCAGGTTCCCTAGAAACAAACTCAGATGGAGATTCTTGTGCAAGAAGTTTCTTAAGCAGTGCTTTCAGGATTAACATCTGTCTGGGAAGGGAAGCAGCAAGTTGGAACGTGGGAGAAGGTGGGCTGCAGCGCAGGTCCAGTAAGGCCTCGGTCAGCCCCTTGGGAGCTTTGAAAATTGTTACAATATTCTTGCACTGATGGGTCACCGGATTCATGCCGCCCAGGGCATGGGACCTGGACGTCGGAGACCCGGCTCTCGTTAGCAGGGGACAATTCAAAGGGAGGGCTGGCAGCTAAGAGCACCCCCTACATATGGGGGAGTAAGTCCCCCACCTTGAACGGGGCATCTGGGCAGCTTTGCAAAGCATCACTTCATAATTTTAGCTGAAAATCAAAATAAGAAATTTGGTAAAGTTAAACATTTCTTAACTGCCTAAAAACTTAAGGAAGCCAAAGGTTAAACATGAAGTTAATTAATAAGATAAACCTATGATTTATGAGCAAAATTGAATATTTAAATCAATTGTTAACAGTGTCCAGATTGTACGACTCTTACGGGAGTTGGACAGTATCACCCAAATCTTACATTTTAAGTCAATCTATAGAACATTGGGAAATGCCTGCGAAGCAATGAATAAGATTTGTGGAGGGTGGTGACTTCCCTTGGGAACTGATTTCTCTATTTTTTTTTTCTATATTTAATTGGGAAGGTATGCCTTCATGAAACCTTTATTTAGCTCTATAATATTTCTTCCCACCAATTTTCTATAGACAGCACCATCCACCTGGAACCTCAGACAGTATGGAAGCTATTCAGTGATGGGATTTTCATTGAGTGACATAAGTTTGGGGGCAACTATGGCGCAGAGTTCTTGGAAAATCCACTCCTCCTACTTAGACCACGGCTCCCCAACCATCCTTGCCTTCTGTAAGCAGTACACTCTGTGAACTCCTTGTTATGTCGGAAAACAGAGAAGTGAATTTTAGAAGATCCATTCAGTGTTCAGTCTAAATATCCCCATTAAATGAAACGTATGCATTTGTCAGAAAAAATAATGCAAGCAACCTTCAAGTTTTCATGGCTTAACAGAGTAAAACTTTACTTCTCACTTGCACAGCTCCTTGTGGGTTGGGTGGCCTCTTCCAACAGGAGGTAGTGTGACCTCCAGAACACGTGGCCATGGCCAGGGAAGAGGTGGATGGGGGGGCATCGAATGGACGTATGTCACTACTGCTCATGGGCCACTTGCTAGGGCCAGGCAGCTGCGAGAGAGGAGAGGAAATGTGAGAGAGCACGTGGATATTGGCGAGCAATTGAGAATGATTAAAAAGTCAGTATTTTATTAATTAAGCCCCTTGATTCCAGATAGGAAATAGTTTACTTTCCTCGATATAAACATATCAACCCGTTGAAGATAGAAATCAATATTTAGACTCATGGAATTGGAGTCAAAAGGGACTTCTGTATCCAAATCACTGGTTTCCACACTTGTCTGGTGGATTTGCCCCAGAGTTTGGGGGAGTGATAGTGAGTAGACAAGGAGAAGGGTGGTGGGCAGGGTCTGGGTACATAGGTGCTGTAGTGCTGTAGCTGCTGCATCCCCAGATCCCGGCCTTAGCTCCTTGATATTTTGCCTTTGGGGGACCTTATTGAAGATGAAAAGAGTTCTGCAGCAAAAGGAAATATCTGAAAACTACTCATCCATTCCAGTTCACCCCTTTTGTAGCTGTGGAGGTTTATTCATCCTTTTAACCAATATCTTTGAGCACTTGCTATGCAGCAGGCCCTGACGTAGGCTGTGGGGACAGAGCCCCTGTCCTGCTCGAGAGGTCACCCTGGCGTATCCCAGAGAGTGCCAGTGCCTCCCCAGCATCCAGATAAGATCTAGAACCCCTTTCCCTGTCTCTCGGCCCTGCCTGACATGACAAGGAGACTGTGAACTGAGAATATTCTGAAGACATGTAGAAAATCCCAGCATGGACATGACTAGCTCAGGAGGGTCCACACTTCCCATGGAAGACGGCTTCTAGCTTGGAGAAGGAACACAAACCTCCTTGAAGTTTTTTTAAGTCCAAGGTATGAGCATCTTTTGGGCTTCCTTTTTCCTCACTTCTAACGTCTAATTGGCCAAGAAATTCTCCTCTCAGAGCGCACTTTGCTTTCTTTATGACCGAGTATTATCAACAACTAACATTTGCACCTAAAGCAGAGTGCTTGCGTACACAATCCTTGTTGCTTCTTCTTCTGGCTCTGTAGAGTCAGTAAGTAAGACAGTTATTACTACTATCCCTGCTTACATAAAAGAAAATAGAGGAAAAATGATTTAGGTCAAGATTACGCAGCATGAGCACTGAATGCTCCAGGAACTGGGAAATAAACTTCATCGTCATGCCCTTACAACCAGATACTGAATGCGGGTCATAAAGAAGAGTCTGTCTGATGTGCAGTTTTACCACTACTAGTAGTAGGAATTATTATGGGATGCAGGGGAGGGAGAGCCTGAATGTGTGCATTTCGGAATCAAAGAGGCCTGGCTGTGCATCGCGGGCTCCAGGATTCACTGGGTGACCTTGATCACTCCGGTGTCCCTGCAGGGTCTCATCTATGGTACGGGGCTGGGCGGAGGAATAGCCAAGAGAACAATGGTTATATGGTGCCTTTGACACAGCCCTTCATCCATGGGCAACGTTAACAACTCTGGGCTCTAATAATCGTGACTTATAACAGTGTGACTGTAAATAGTATTGATTCTGTGCACCCAGTGTTCACATCTCTTTGAATATAAAGACAGGTGCATCTACGCTGTGTGAGCCCTGTTCCCGCTCAGAAGTACAGAACTTGCTGTGTTGATGCTACACAAAGGGATTTTGAATCACAATTGGAGCCTCCGTTCCAACTGTGTGCTGAGGCGGAATACCCCTATGCATTGGCGTGGTTGTAACACAAGGCGGTTACCTGAGCTTTAGGAACACACAGAAGAAGGTGGGTGCTTCTATCCAACCAGGGTAATATCCTTATTTTATCAGCAATTTGGAATAGGTTTACCATGCATTATGCCTGCAGATTTAATTCTTCCCTTTTGTTGTTTTACTAAGGAAACATTTGACTCACCTATTTAGTCTATAATCTCAGATGAATGCATAGGGATTTACATATATAATTCATGTGGTCTATATTCAGTGAGACAGATTGAAGCTCAAATATCCTATTTCCAACCATACCATAATCTTTGTACAAGACTGTCTTATTTCAAAAATTAACAGATTTCCACATTGAATCAATGGTACTCCTGAGTAAATACTTATAATAAATTCTGAATAAAATATTAAAAATTGTCTTCAAAAACACTGTTTAAATGAAAGGCTAGTATGAACTTATACTGGTGAATAGTTGGAATAATGTGGATATTTTTATACAAAATTAGGAGTAATGAGAGTAGTTTTCCAATATTTTAAAAAGACGTATACGTCACAGTTCTGCACCTTTGTTGAGATTAAGGTATAATAAAAATACTCAGAAAAATATATAATAAAAACATCTAACTATCACTACCAAGTTCTAGCTCATAACAAGCATATATATATATATATGTATACATATGTGTATATATATATATATATATATAAACACACACACACACACACACACACACACACACACACACACACACACACATATATATATATATATATAAAACACCACATATATCATAATGCCTGCTTTTAACTCATGAGAAAATCAAGTGCCCATAATAACAGCCTGTGTTTTGTTGCTGAAACTCTGGTAATAGCATGTAATGCAAATTTTCTAAAAGATACATTTCCTTCTAGAATTTTCTTTATACCTAATATAGCAGTGACTTAAAGGAATCAATATAAGTCTGAGAATTAATCCTCAATTTTGTCTCCTTCAAATTTGAAATTAAGAGGCTGATGTGTTTGCCTTTTTCCCATCAGGCATCACTAAATCTTTCACGCTGCCAGTTGGTACGAGGGCTGGACGATGTGAAGGTGTACGACTATGTGTCCATTTACCCTTTGGACTCTTGGTTCCGGTGTTCCTGCACCTCCACCCCCAAAGAGGAAACTCTTTGGCTTTCAGTTTCTCTTTCTTTAGGGAAGAAATAATGGGTAATTTGGGCGGAAATTTAGGCACTTTATCTCCATCTTCCTTTCTTTGCTCTCTCTTCCTCCTGATTACAGGAGACAGAAATCTGAGAGCCTTGGTGGGGAATTTTCCCAGAAGAGAGAGGTGAAGTATCCCTTCCTCTGCAATGCCAGTCATTTCCGGGGAGAAGTGATTTTTCTTGTTTGGCCCTTGGGCTCTCCCCTGCTGCGTAAACCCAACTCTTTGAGCCATCCACCCAGAGGGCTGCTGCAAGGAAAACCTTTTTAGGAGAGAAGCCAGGCTGATAGGCGTGAGCTCCTTCTGGGAGAGTCAGCCTCCCAGGGTGAAATCAGCGTCTTTGACTTTTTGGGAGGCTGCAGGTGGGGTACTTAATTTACAGGTACACAAAACAGAAACTGTGGAAGAGGCAGTACAGCATATTTAGAAAGGAAGAAGACGCTGGGTTGGCTGCACAGTCATTGGTAAAGTTTGGGCAACCCCCTATTATTTTCCCTTCAGTGTGATGTTACAATATGTTTTGCTCAAGCTTAAATGAACCTTGTACCTGGTAATTAACATTTTTACAGTGTTTCCCCTACCACCATATATTTTTGTTTAGAAAATTAAGACCCAGAGCCAAAGTCAGTGTTTGTTTTGCAGAGTATGTATTTCAACTCAGACGAGATGATTAGAGGGTAAAATGAGAAAGTTAAAACTCATTTAATCTCCACGTCCTTGATTGCCCCATATACCAATATTTTTTGAACATCTATATTGGAGTATAATTGCTTTACAATGGTGTGTTAGTTTCTGCTTTATAACAAAGTGAATCAGCTATACATAAACATATATCCCCATAGCTCCTCCCTCTTTGATCCTACTGTCTTTAGGGTTTATTTCCTACTTACCTTCATCGAACATGTTTCTGAATCTGTCTTTTCCTAATGCTACGGGATGGACACAACCACGAGTGAGTTTAGTGGCCTCCCTTTGAGGACCTGCACCTTGACAAAGAGGAAGACCCAACTCTGAGCTCGTGAAATCTGTGGGGAACCCCACATCCTAGTCACAGCTTAGCTCAGGAAATCCTGGATTCCAGACCCGATTCTACTATCTCTAATCTAACCCTCTAGGGTCTCTGAGTTTTCAAGAATGTTTCATTCATTTTAATTCATTAACTGCTTAATTAAAATAATGTTCTGGCTCTAGCTTGCAGAAGTGTACTGAACAATAGTTAAAATGAACAACAGGGCTTCCCTGGTGGTGCAGTGGTTAAGAATCCGCCTGCCAATGCAGGGGACATGGCTTGGAGCCCTGGTCTGGGAAGATCCCACATGCCACGGAGCAACTAAGCCCGTGCGCCACAGCTACTGAGCCTGTGCTCTAGAGCCCGCGAGCCACAACTACTTAGCCTGCGTGCTGCAGGTACTGAGCTCGCGCACCCTAGAGCCTGTGCTCTGCAACAAGAGAAGCCACCGCAATGAGAAGCCCGCGCACCGCAACGAAGAGTAGCCCCCGCTCGCCGCAACTAGAGAAAGCCGGCGTGCAGCAACAAAGACCCAACGCAGCCAAAAAATAACTTAATTAATTAAAAAAAAAAAGAGCAACCATTACATTGCAGGTTATTGCTGATCTTATTAAACTTTCAGGAAGGTCTGGTTTTTATGTACATGTCAGAGCTAGTTTTTAATTTATCTGAAGTGATTTGTAATTATTGGTAATGCTGATCATAGAATGTATGCTGTTGGATCAGAAAAAAAAAATAGTGTGGACTCAGCGTTTGAGTCAATGCAATTTGAAGTCTGAACTGTACTTCCTGGCACCTGCTCCCCACATTGAAGATGTCCTGCCCTCTGCCCTCCTCCCACGGAACACAGAAGCCACCTGGATGCAGACTCAGTCCACCTCTCTCTCAACACTGATTATTTGCTCTGAGCGGGATGGTCGAGTCCAGGTTTCTGTTGAGAGACCTAAGCTGCAGCAGAGGAAAGTTCATTTACACACAGGAAAGAAATTTTCAGTGCTAGACAGTCTGGAAGGCTGTGGAAATCAAACAGAGAGAGAGGTGTTTCTCTGCACACATTTGTTCCCGGATCAGGAGAAAATGGAAGATTACTGCCCATTTGATAGACTCTCAGCTAAGCTGACAGTCCAAGGCTTCAGGGTGAAATCAGGACATTCCATATTTTTTAAATATGTAACTTTAGGAGGATAGACAACAAGGTAAAACAAGGGTTTCAGTGTATTTGCCTGACCGTGGAAGCTTTGGCACACAGTGAAATATTGTGTATTTTTGGACTGGACATAGTTTAGACTATATGCTGTCTGTGAGGTCCCTGGACTGACCTCAGGGGCTGGTACAGCCGCTGGGGTCCAGTTGGTACACAACACCCAGTCCATGAATACACACTGGGCCATGGTATGCTTACCAAACCCTCGGACTATCTCATATTCTATACTGATAATTTGCAATTTTCAATGCTAGGCAATTTTCATATGCATTTGGGTTTTTTTAAAACAGATTTTTAAGATTATGAAGTGAGGGATTTATATTTCTTAAGGCCACGTTGGCAGAAGTCAACTAAACGCCTGCTTCTGCCGCTCTGAATGATTGCCCAAGTTTTATGACTTGAACGTATTCCTTCCTGCTCACTTTCTTGGTCTCATCAAGGTACTTGCCCCCTCTGCTCTGTTCTGTATCCTTTGTGATCCAGGATTGCTTTTAGACGTACTTTGTATACGTTTTTGATGGTGTGTGGTACACACAACGTCGTTTTGGAGGTACCTTTCCACGTATGCTCTGCGCCTTGGGTAGAGTGCAGACACAGCGGCCAAAGGAAGTTCGTTGGGGTTATTTCTAAGTAGATTTGGATATTTCAGGGAAGGTGCATAAAAGGTACCCTCCGATAGCTCAAAAGTTTGCCCCAAGCCAAAGGTTAAATACGGTTTTCCAGTCCTTTGGGCTAGTAAACAACAAAGAAGAGCCTGAGAGAGCTCAGAGCTCTGAAGAACGATTGGCGTCTGAGTCTGGCTCCAGGAGGGGGACTGGGTTAGAAGAGATTGCAAGGGTGAGGACGACAGTGCAATCAAATCTAATTTGGGCCTTTGGTTCCCAAGGCAGTGCAGTAGGTCGGGCGAAACTTGAGTCCAGTAAATCCCCTTCATACAAACGAGTTCCGTTCTGAGAGCGCGTTCGTAAGTCCAACAGAGTTAGCCTAGGGACCCAACTAACACAACCGACTATACAGTACTGTACTGTAATAGGTTTATAATACTCTTCATACAAATAATACATAAAAAACAAACACACACAAAAAAATCAAGAAAACATGTTTAGTCTTACAGTACAGTCCCTGGAAAAGTACAGTAGTCCAGTACACCAGCTGGCACCCAGGGGCTGGCATCGAGTGAACAGGCGGGAAGAGATACTAACTGGAGGAGGTGGGAGATGGCAGAGCTGAAGGATCGCCAGCAACAGGAGACGGAGGGCTGGCTGCAATGTCACTCATGCCTGATGTGCATGGCACAGGTTCCGGTTCCTTGCTGGAACCAGAGGCACGTTCCCATCTCTGAAAGTTCACAGCTTGGAGGTTCGTGTGTCGGGGACTTACTGTACTGTTGAAATTACTTTTGAACACTCCTCTGGAAGGAGCCACACTGAAGGCAAACACATCCTCTGTGTCACATCTACACAGGTGTTCACCTTCCGGCCCTGGAGGATGCAGCTCTGTCGAGCACCAGATGATGCAGTCGGCTTGTGCTTTAAGGTCCATGTTGGATAAAATATGTGTGTCTGTGTGTGGTTGGATTCATTGACTACCAGTGTCACTCAGTTGGAGAGGTCTTCTGGGGATGAGAGTCAATCTTCTTGTCTAAATCTCTATCACATACATGTGGTTCAATTCTCATAAGTTAAATGCTTGTAGGATTCAAATGTACTTTTTTGTGGTCAACTAGCCATAGCAAAGGAAAGAAGCTTCCCTGAGATACTCATACTCTTGTTTCTTGGTGGATTTAGCACTGGAAATAAAAATGGTCATTGGTAAAGATTCTTCCCTTGGATATCCATTGGGTGGATTACCTCTGCAGAAATCAGCTAGATTTGTTCTCACAAAATCTCATTCACCAGAGACTTGCAAAAATTTTGAAACCTTTGCTTCCTTACCACACATCAGTTTAACGGTGGAGGTTTGAAGAGCATTTATTTGTCAAAAATCTGGTGGTGCTTGCAAAGTATGAGACATCCTCTGGCCCCGGGTGCGTCAGTGTCTAGAAGGAACACATATTGCAGCCCTGATAGGGCTTCTGTTTGACCCTGGCCTTGCTGTTTCTCTTACACTTGACCTCCTCACATCTCCACTTAAGACCCTGGAGCGAGGACTCCTCTCAGTGGTGTGTCTATGGAATGGAGGAAATGCTCTCTCCTCTCCAGGGCCAGCGCTCATATTCAGTGTCAGACAGAGTGGCCTTACGTTCTCAAATATTTGCTGCTCCTCCCTCATAGAAGATTTTTATTAAATCTTCAAGCTCATATCCTGAATCGAGTCATACGAGTCATTTGAGTACACAGGAGAATTTGGAATTAGGTATAGAAAAAAATCTGAAGACGAAGAAATAGGTTTAAAACACTGGCACTCAACCTTGCCTTTTCTGTAGTCTAAGAACTTATATCAGAAGGGAATATAAGAATGTATTTCAAAGAGCCAGGGCTGGTTCTTTTGTTGTTTTAGGTAATAAGTTTTTCACTTAGTCAAAATATGTTTTGTTATGAAACATTTGGAAACAAAATCCCTGACCCTCAAATTAACTCTTTATTTCTCACCATTCATTCCTTCCCTGGGTTCTTTGTTTCCTGCAACACTGTGTCTCCCGTAAAGCAAATATAAAACACTGTCACCAGGACTTCCCTGGTGGTCCAGTGGTAAAGAATCTGCCTTTCAATGCAGGGGACATGGGTTCAATCCCTGGTCGGGAACTAAGATCCCACATGCTGCAGGGCAACTAAGCCCGCACGCCACAACTACTGAGCTTGCACACCTCAACTAGAGAGCCCACGTGCCACAAACTACAGAGCCCATTCACTCTGGAGCCGGCACACCACAACTAGAGAGACGTCCGCGTGCTTTAACAAAAGATCCCACACACCTCAACAAATATCCCGTGTGCCACAGCTAAGGCCCCATGCAGCCAAATAAATAAATAAGTAAATAAACAACAGCAAAAACAGCAAAAAACAAAACACTGATACCTAAAATACTGGAATAGAATTTAAATATGCTACCTTTTTATTGCTGTGGTTTATCATAATTTCTATTCAATTATTAAAAATATATTTATTTGTAGTGACTCTTAGCTTTAATGGCCTTCTTTCCTATGCTAACTTATTTATTTAAAACTTCATAGCATTACTCCCAAGGCTATAATCCATAATCCTCCCCAAACAATGACTTCTTGTAATGAGAGGGAACCTATTTAATGGTAAAAAAAAAAGATTCTCAGAGGTCTTGGCAAATATTAGCCCTTAGAAATGAACACAAGCTTAAACATTCAATTTAATTGAACAAATATTTATTGAGTAAGTATTATGTGTCACGTGCTGAATCATACTGCCCAACAGAAAAATCTATTATTAAAATACATAGAATTTTAAGGGAGAGAAGGATTTGCTGTCTTCTGTGAACCCAGTGTCATGGGAAAGAAGGACTTGTTGTTTTGGTATTATTTTGCAAATAAAAGACAAATACCTTTATTACAAAATCCTTGGTAAAAACAAATGTGAAAAATGAACTTCATGCAAGCTTCTTGAATTTCACGCACTATCCTTTGTTCTGAAAACAACTGACTGCAATCAGATATAGTTTGAACGTTTTAAGGGAAACAAACTCAGACTTATTTTTTTTATTTAACCAACAGCCACCTTTATCTGATTATTAAATCTGTGTGGTAATGCTTTAATACAGCCACAACATTTTTGAATTCCAAGTTGTGTGGTTTGCATTAAAAGACTTATTATACTTATTTGGTAAAGTATTCTATGTCATTTAAATTATTAGGAATATAATTTTGTATGGAAAAATACTTGTAAACAGGGTCTTATGAGAAAATGTTCCTGGGAGATAGTTCAGCTTATCTCATCCATCAGTAGGACAAATGGACAAATTTTCATGGATGTTCATGGGTTGGTGGGGAGGCTGGAAGGACAGGCCAGTTGGTAGACCACCAAGTAGAGTTTGACAAACACTGATTTTTTTAGACTCCAATGTTGTTTTGGGAAAATCAGTTTATCTTTTTATAAATTCTATAATCTTCTTTAAAAGTGTTTGAAAAATATACTCTACACACCATCCCCCAGGGTGTTTCTATTTAAACTGGGATTTTTATAATGTAGCACCCTTAAATAGAGAACAGTCGCATCTAATCCTATTTAAAATGGTTGCTAAGGGACTATTCAAAGGACTTAGAAATGACTCCAGACCTCCCTTTAAGGAGTAAAAGAGAAAAAGTAAAGAAAAGAAAATTTATAGAAAGATTTCTGACATATGGGTTTGCATCATGTGATTTCTGATACTTGCATGTAAGAGTCATTTCCCAGTCTGTGAAGTCCCGGCCTTCCCCTGAGCCCTGAACCTTCTCCTATCTGCTGGTCCCCTGGACTCCTGAGGACTCCCCAGGGCACACAGGTTCACACAGGGTGTGGGGTGAGAGGGATGCTCCCTATTCAACAGCTCAGGCCTGCTAGAAAATGATAACCAGGTTTCCATGCATATCTCCACCTACCAGCTCCTTCAGAGAGCAGGTGAGCGTCCTTGCTGGGAGAGGAGTAAGGCCAGCTGACCACCTGCGATCGGTTCTCCAAGGTCCATTTTAGGACACATGGAGACCCCTGCCCTTCCTGTTTCAGGATGAATGGGATGTGATATATACACACACACATATATGTATATATACACACATATACATATATATACACAGATATATATGTATGTATATATACACACATATGCACACATACTTACAGACACATATATGTATATATACACACAGACATATATATACACAGATATATATGTATGTATATACACAGACACATACTTACAGACACATATATGTATATATACACACATACAGACACATGTATGTATATATGCACACACAGACACACAGAGAGACACCTATATGTATATATGCACACATACATACAGACACATATATGTATATATACACACACAGACACATACTTACAGACATATATGTATATATGCACACAGACACATGCATGTATATATACACATACACACATACTTACAGACACATATGTATATACACACATACCGACACATGTGTGTATATATACATATACATACTTACAGACACTTATATGTATATATATACACACATACTTACAGACACATATATGTAGATACACACACACATATATATACACGGATATATATGTATGTATATATACACATACAAACATACACAGACACATAAATGTATATATACACTCATATATACACATATAGGTATATATACACACATACATATATAAACACACAAATATATATGTATGTATATATACACACACAGACACAGATACATACTTACAGACATATATATTTCTATATACACACATACTTACATATATGTATATATGCACACATGCACTTACACAGATATATACACAGATATGTATGTATGTATATATACACATGCGTGTACACAGACACATATATGTATATATGCACACACTTACAGACACATATATGTATATACATATACATGCACACATACATATATATACACACAGATATATATGTATGTATGGACACACACGCACATACATTCATATATATATTTATATATTTCTGTTCATCTGTGAGGATGACTTTTATACTCCTCTGGGACTAGGAAAATATGAACTCCAGGCCTTGCCACAGCCCAGATGGAGTGTGTTTCTACTATAAAATTGTCTTTTTTTTTTTTTTGGTGTGTTTCAAATATTCAGGAGCTTATAATGAAAAAATACTAAGTGAAAAGGTTAGGATGAATTAGTTCTCAATAACTGAAGGTGGAACTAAGGTGAGATTAAATATGAACCTTTAATAAGAAAGGTGTCAATTTATTTTTAGACGTTTCTATTGGTATTTAAAGTAAGAGCTACATAGATATGTTCATATACCAATGCTGCCTAATGTTTAGTGATTATAAAATATAGATTTCTTGCTCTATAAAACGATCAGAATCAGGTGGGAAATTTTTATAGTCTCCGTCTCATTTTGCCAAACAGCTTTGAGATGTATCCAGGGCACCATAATTCATTTTTTGCTCTTTATTGAGCAAACATAGCTCTTTAGGGAGAAATGACCTCTGATTGCTGGCCTCTCAAATCCAAACAAATCGAATATTAGGAAACATAAAACATGCTACAAATATAGGGCTTCTTTTGCTGGATTTAGGTTTTATGAGGGTCAGGGTCATCCTAAGTTGATGACCTTTGTGTTTCCTGCAGCGCAACCAGAGTGCCTAAAATACAGTGGAACTCAGCAAGGAGTTCTGGTTCTAGTGAATATAAGTATCTGAGCATCTATACTCCTTTGATTTAATCCTGTTTGAGAAGCTTGGTTTCATAATTATAATACCAATTGCAGAAATATTGCTAAATTATGCATACAGACCCAAGGCTTCCTATTCTATGTGTAGATTTGGTCTTTTCCTATCACTCTGAACCCCCTGGGACCAGATGAAAGGAATCTAATGCCAAACAAAGGCTTTTCATTCCGCTGGCAGCAAGGAGGAGAGCAGGACTTAAAGGCATACGGATGACGCCATCAGATGTGGGCTTTGGGAGGAGAAATGATGTAGCCCATGTCCCATGGAGAGAGGAGGAAGAGTCTGGGGAAGAGACAGGTTAACAGCACAGACAGAGAGCGATTTACATTCAGTTTACAACTTACAAAACCCACCATGGTTGGGAAAATAGTGACATTGGAAAAGGATTGATGGGGAAAATTAATAAAATCTAGCAGAGATTCAGTCAATAAATGTTGACAACTGATCGGATACACATAGTATGGAGAAGAGAAAGGAGAGTCAGAAAATGATGAAGTTGGTGTTATTTATGACATCGTAAACTGAGGACAGAGGAAGGAAAGGACAGAGGATGGGCGGCAAGATGATCAGTTCAGTTTCAGTGTATCCAGCTGGCAATCTGAAGTGTAAGCCTGGCTCTTGGGGGTCATCAGTGCTGATGGTAGGAGTCGTGAGCCCAGGTGAGGATGCCAAGGAAAGGGTGGGTGTGAGAGAGAAATAAATAATACTAGTGAGAGTCTTTGTGACACATTTTTCTTCTGTGAGGGGAAATAGCCAGAAATTAAGGCAAATAAGGGGGAGTGAGGTCACCACAGAGCAAGCCCAGGAGACTGTAATGTCCCTGAATCTAAGAAAAAAAAATTTTTTTGAATGAAAGCACTATTTAATTACATCAAAGGACTCAAAGAGGTTACAAACAAGGATTGAAAATATGCCACTGGATTTTGTAACTAAGAAATCACAATTGATAGACGATAGCAAAACAGCATCAATGACAATAACAACCATCACAACAGCTTCAACTTTTGAACAATTCAACAGCGATATTTTATCACCAGCACAGAAAACACAGTGCAAACACCATGAAGAGGAGAATGTACTCAAATTTATAGCTGACTGGCGCCAGTTAGTATGAGATTCAAAGAGTGCAACTCATTTCAGCAAACCCTGAAGGAATCAGTAAATTATGGTATAGTATAATTGATGTTTATAATATTGAAACATGAGTCTTTAAGAAAAGATCAATTTACATTAAAAATATTGGTTTAAAAATCAGTGATGCTGAATGCATTGTGGACCCTGAATTGACTCTTGGAACAGTAAAAGAATAGTAGTGGAAAAACTGGTGAAATGCAAATCGAGTCTGCAGTTTAATTAATAGTCATACACCAGTGCTAATTTCTTAATATAATATTCCATGTACAATGGAGCATTAAGGGAGGCTGGGTGAAGGGTAATGAAATCCCTACTATTTTTACACCTTTTCAGTAAATCTAAAATTATTCCAAATTTTAAAATTTATTATAAAATATGTGACCCCAAAATTTAGAGGTATGTGTAACATAAACAGATTTTTTTAAACCCAAATAGTTAAATGAATAAACTCTTGCTGCTTACATAGGTAAATTTTAGTTAATGGAAATTTTATTTTTGAGAACTAACTCAGTCCTCAGGTGTTTTTATATAAATGAGGCATTGTTGTTCTGAGACTAAAGAGTAAAACTGAATAAAATATCCTTCAAGTCGCCTCCTTTCTCCAGTTGACTTTTTGATCTATTGCCTAAACAGCCAGCACCAAAGGAGCTTATTTACACAATGAAATTGGATGGGGGATCAGATGGCAGAGGAGGACAAGGAACTCATCGTTTCCCACAAAAACATTAAAACACAATGAAATCAACTGTAGTTTTGTATTTGCATTTGGTATTTCTTCATAAAAGTAATTTATATTTATGTTTTTCCTAGCTAAAAACTCAACACTAGAAAAAGACGTAACCACTGTTTACAAACAAACAAATATCAATAAATACATTTGAACAACATGGGTTTAAACTGCCTGGGTCCACTTGTCTGTGGATCTTTTTCAATAGTAAATACATCACTATGGTCTGTGGTTGGTTGAAGCCACAGATGCAGAACCTCAGATAGGAGGGTTGACTATAAGTTATAGACAGATTAACCTCCGAGTTGTTCAAGGGTCAACTGTAAAGTGTTCTAACTAAAAAAAGGACTTATTTGCTTTTTCTGAGACATATTTCAGCTCAGTGGGTAATGATTTGCATCTATAATCCCCATTAACCCAAAGCAAGGCCATCCTCCTTGTAGTCCTGGCGAGAAGTTCATTGCTGCAGCCGAGGTGGGAGCCTCTCCCCTGGTCTCACTGAAGGTTGCAAGCAAACCTCTGGTCTTGAATACATTCCATCCTTCAGCCACTTGCTTGCAAAGTGAAGTTCACATTTCCGACTTTTATTTTCGAATACAGCATATTAAAAATTCCAGATAATTCCAACCACCTTTACACCCTTTGCTATGACTTGTGCTGGGCACCGTGACTCACAAATGTGGACCCCATGATGTGGCGCTCTTGGAGAATCACATTCACTGACCTGCACTTTGGCCATAGAAGAAGTCTGCCTGCTGCGTTAGCAGGCGTGGAAACCAAAACTGCTTATGAGAAAGAAATGGCAAATTATGGAACGCTTTTTCCTGCTCAGTTATTGAATCATTCAGAATCTAAAAAAAGTTGCCTGCATACTACATTTTCTCTAGTGGGGACCACAAATATAAAAAATAGTCATTTTATACAAATACCAACAAAAAAGGAACCTATTTTGGTTTCTATTATGCAAATGCAGTTGAGGAAAGTGGCCACCACATCATGCTGTATTTCCTTTATGAGAATCCCTGGTGACTCTTCTCTGGTTTCTTTACCATTACTTTTCCCAGGCAATTGCTTTGTTTGTTATGTTATGGATATTGTAGATTTTTGTTTTGGTTGTTAAGAAAATCGGAACAAAATTTGCATCTCACCTTTAACCACTGTGTTGGCATATGGCAAGTGTACTGACCCAATTTCACCTATTTTCTCCTATTTTTACTTAGTTCCACTTTTCTCACACACACAGACACACACACGTGTCATTGTGTGCATCTCACTCCTTCCTCAAATTCTTTTATTTCTTGTGGTAAAATACAGATATAAATAATTATCATTTTAACCATTCATAAGTGTACAATTCAATGGCATTAAATACATTCACAAAGTTGAAGTACTCAGCACCACTGTCTACATCCAGATCTTTTTCTTCATCCCTAATAAAAACTCTTTACCCGTTAAACAATAACTCTCCCCTTCACCCCCTCCTCTCATCCCCTATTTGACCTCCCAACCTCTATTCTACTTTTTGTCTCTATGAACTTGCCAATTTTCATCACCTCCTATAAGTTGAATCCTACAATATCCATCCTTCGGTGTCTGGCTTATTTCACCACGCATAAGGTTTTCAGGCCCATTCACGTTGTAGCATGTATCAAAATGTCATTCCTTTTTGTAGCTGAATAATATTCTCTCAAATCTGTTTTGAAAGAAGGCATGTTACCAAGTCCAAGCTCATAGTACTTGCCACCCTTTAAGGGAAACAGGCCCTGCTGACCCAATAACCAGTTTGGTAACATCATCTTTAAAGACATATTTGCTGCTCTTGTTGTTGAACCACTTCAAGTTTAATTTGCTGACATATGATCTGTGCTTAGACAAACACTAAGCTCTACAACATACATAATGTCAACATGGGAAAATGCCAACCTTGTCATTGCAGGTAGCAATAAATAAATACATTTGTGCCAGAATACCAAAGAGTCCCCATAAGGGAACTTTATTACAAGTCAATAAAATGTAAAGGTTTGTTCCTGTCTCTGCATTCCCCTCTCCCTTCATTTGTTTTAGACACAAGAAAATATTGCTAGAAATGTCTTTGAGGGTGTTGCCTTGATCAATGACACACCACCTCTTATTTTTAGATGTTCAGTGTGCTCCTGTTGAAGAATGTTCTGTAACAGGGTCTGAGGGTCTCAGTGGCAGGGACTGTGCAGGGCAGTCTTGGCAGGTGAAACCCGGTGGGTGCTTCCTGAATACTCTTGTGTGTGTGCACCAACGCATGGTAACTGCTTATACAAGATGGTAACATGCAATATGTTTCTTACAGTGCTGATGGGTAATTGGGAATAAATTTGGAAGGCTATTAATTCCACTTTTGAGGTTTCTCTGTCATCATTCAATGTGGCATGATAACACCTTTCAACAACTGGATTTGTCAATTTGGGCCCTCTGCTTGAGCAAGTCCACCCCTGGCCTTGCCTCTCTAGCTGCAAGGGAGTGAAATCAATGTGATGACGTCTGAGTCAGAGCTCCACTCGTCATTTGTAAAATAGAGATAATGAGACTTCACGGAGTTTTTACGAGAAAAGAAGTTAAGAAAGGGTCAGGCATCTGATAAATGCTATTTTCCTTCTCTCTTGTTTGAATCAGGAGTTGTGGGGGAAGAAGGATGGGACACGTGGTTGTCAAAAGGCTGCAAAGCAGGAACTCAAGTATAAATGCAGGAATTCAAGTATAAATGCAAGTATAAATGCAAAAGTATAAATGCAGGAATTCAAGGATAAATGCAAGTATAAATGCAAAAGTATAAATGCAGTTGAGAAAAACGATTTAATAAATAACTGGTGTCCTGTTAAGTTGGAATATTTGTTTGACATGGTTTGTGAAAAATGACTGTGTAGGTGAAACACTTAACAACAACATCGGCTGATATTATAAATTATAACATCCTCAGCAGAATTTGTGAGTGAAGCAAAGGCACAAAATAGTCCAACTGTTTAAGATAATAACTGCTTTTCTATGTAATCTAATTTGAAGAAATGGAGAAAAATTTAGACACCAAAATAAGGTTAGGTCTTTGTAAAGACACTCAAAACTAAGAATCAGCATTAGTCTGAGTGGTTTTGACTTCAGTCAGCCATGTCATCATCTTACCTACATATTATTTTACAGATTTTATTTCTGTGATCTTAAAGCTGGTGTATCTGGTGCTTCTTTATAACAGGCGTAGACTCCATTACATGTTTAATCAGATGGAGAATTGGTAAATTTTGATTGATTCAGCCAGTGTAGATATGAACTTTGGGTTGTTCAAATCAAAATATACTTCTCTAAGGAACTTTTCCATATATATTGATACAGATGTCTTATAGGTCAGTTTCACATTTATAATGTAAACACGAGTTTAAATATTATCAAGTATGAAATAACACACATTAAAAACACAATCGTAGAATCACGTACATGACACTAACGCAGTCTTTAGATGTTCCCATCCTCTCTGCTCAGCATTGAACAATCCAACCTGAAACACTTTCTCATGTCATCAGCAGAATCAAAGACCAAATACTGCTAGCACATTAAGGGGAGAGTTGATATCCCTCAACTAATTTAATGAGTCAACTTTTATAGAATTCAAGATATCAGTATAACAGTAGCCCAAATACTTTTACTTGTTAGCATCAACCTGGTAACTTCAATCTTAGTTATGACGTGAACTTTATACAGATACATTTCATGGCATGACTTTACAAAAGCAGTATATTCATGTTAATTACGTACCACCTGGATCCCCACAGATTGTAGGCACCACACTGGGACATGGTGAATAAGATATTATTAAATTCATTTCACATATTAGAAAACCAAGGGAAGCACATAACACCCGATAAGTGGCAAACCAAGGCTGTCTTTTCTTTTTTTTTTTTTTTTGGCCATATTGCCACTCCAAGTTGCTGCCATTTCAAGATGAAGTTTAGGGAATTCCCTGGTGGTCCAGTGGTTAGGACGCCACACTTTCACTGCTGAGGACCCGGGTTCAATCCATGGTCAGGGTACTAAGATCCCACAAGCTGCGTAGCACAGCCAAAAAAAAAAAAAAGAACTTTAACTGAACTGATTAGAGGTGGAGAAAGAAGGCAGAAGAAATGTGAAAATAAATGAATGGCAATTAATAATTTCTTTTCCTTCTATTCTAAGATAGAACAATAGGGGAAGAGGAGAATACCCCTCAACCCCCGTGTACGGCTCTACCCTGACCTTCAGTAACCGGGTGGTTTACACCGGCGGAGCCTGGCTCTTCTGTATAAACCCAGCAGAGTTACTCTGTCAAATAAAAACATCTGGAGTATCTAGAGCTGACTGACTCACAGTTTTCTTACTTGTTATTCTGCAGTTCTGTGCAATGGTTTGTAAAATTATTGCAGCTAACCGCAGAACATAATAAACTCAAACAATGTTGAATATGTATTAGTGTATCCTGTGATGAATAGACAGTCACAGTGAATTAGAACTGAAAGACCAGTTTTGGCTGAATAAAGGCAGATGTTATTAATTGACTGATTAGACAAAATTCGGCAAAATTCTTAAGGACCCGCAGTTGGCATATATGACTGTGAACTTGGGTGTGTGGATATCTGGTAGGTTTTTTTCTTTGATTACTTGGTATTAAAGTATATTGTTTAATTGCTAGGGAAGTCTACACTCTGTAATATTCTGGCCATGTACCGAGTAATGGTTAACTCTTGGGGCTAATGGAGGAATACCTCGGCATCACGATCACAAAACCTCACATCATAAAATAAAAGTTATACACCAATTTATAACATTTGAAGAATGATATATTACATTTCCAGGTAAGTAGAAGGCCTTTGTAAATTGCCACTTGGCCAATTTTCTTCTGAAACTACACACTTTTATATAAAATTCTAAGTTGTTTTATGACTGAATAGGAAGATTCTTCATATTCTGTATAAGCTGGCAAGTTATCTCGCTCTGTAGAAATTGTGGGAATCAAAACCTAGCGTTTTCAAATAAAAGAATTCCTGCTTACTCCTTTAAGAAGCTGAGCAATTTGTAAGTGTATGAAAGAAAAGGGAAACTCTTCACTCAGCTGTAACCACATTCCGCAGTGTGTGGATTCCAGATGCCGCTCTTTGTATTTATAAACAGATTTATCGAGATTTATATAGACATCCCTACATACACATACAATTACAAACGAGAACTGGTTTCATTCAAACAGTTCTGAAATCTGATTTTTTTTTCATTTAACAGTGTATCCTGGACATCTTTTCCTTCGGAATGTGTAGAATGACCTTATTATTTTTACTGTTATCCCACTGTATCATGTAACAATGTTTATTTAACCACTTCTTTATTAATAGCATCTCCTTTTCATTATTTTAAGTAATGCTCAAAGAATATCTTTCAACATATATCCCCTAAAGTAATTAAGTTTGAATTGGTCTTCTCCAACTTAAATATGATTATATTATATAAATATGTATAAGATAACATAATCATATTTATATACATACTAAAATCAGTACGAATCACTGAATTACAGAAAATTAGGAGAAAGAAGGTGTATAAACTAAAACTTTTCCCATGAATAACGTTTGTATCTGTACATTATTTGTTAACCAATCATATATACAATAAACCAGCTAATATAATGTCTTCCTTCATCAGATCCTTGCATTTGTAGAAAGCACTGCATACAGCAGGGCTTCTCAATCTTGGCTGCATGTTAAATTTTTAAGATCATGATTCCCAGACTGCATCAATTAAATTAGAATCTGTAACGGGTGGAACCCAGGCTTTGCAAAGCCCTCCAGATGATTCCAGTGGGAGCCGATGTTGAAAACCACTAACTTAGAAAGAGTAGCTTGTTTGGACTGAGATGCTTCTTGGAGAGAAATAGACAGGAAGCAAGAAAAAAATTCCAGTAGATTCGTCTGTCATCAAGAATTTGATATATGTGAAAAATGTGCTAAATTTTTGGATGAGACTGAAATTCTCCTTTTTCTGGTTTAATTTGGTTCGTGGAAGTAAAGGGAGAGATTGCAGCAGCTTGCTGGGCCCAGAACTGAGCCCGTTACCAGCTGTAATTGCACGTGGCACCTCTCCTCCATAGCACTTGTCAGGGTTGCGTTTTATTTTTCTATTTATTGGCATCACTCTTTGACTCACGCTTCTGTCTCCTGGCAGAGGGGACCCTCCTTGAGAGCAGAGCCCCCTCCCCAGGTTCAGGGGTAGAGCTGACACAGCTGGCGCTCCATTGGTAGTGGCTCGTGAATGAATGACTTTGGTCCTTCAAAGGAGGGTAAAAGGTATTTAAAGAACAGAGATGACCACCATGGGAACAGATTGGTTCTGTTCACTCTCTGTAAAACCCTTGTAAGCCAGATTGAGAACAAAGTACATTTTATTTGGAGAGATATCAGAATGTATTTCACTTCCAAATGGATTTTCTATAAGAAAAATGTCTGGGAGAAAGGTGATTTTGCATCATATACAAATGGGGGAAGTGTGAGAAAAAGATAATAAAGAAGATTACTAAGAAGAAAAAAGACATTTTTTTTAACATGGTAGTGAACACATTCTTCAGAGAACTATTATATTCTTTTCTAAAAAGCTTGTCTTGTATTTAAGCAAGAAGTAATTTTAAGGAAACTTGGTTCCATGAAAGTCCATTTTCGTCAGAATGGAGATTTCGTGTGGAATGAAGATGGTGTCTAAAAGAACCCAGAAGGGTCAGATCAACACTGGCAGGAAGTTTGGAAACTAAACTATAAGAAAATATTCTAAAAGTTCAATTGAGATAGCTAAAGGTATGAGTATCATCATGTTTAATGCCTAATATTAAAATTAATGGGACAGGCATGGCTCAGGAAAGAATAAGAATGATTCTGCCATGCTCCAGGACTCTAAGACCTTGGTCTGAAATATCCAGTTCAATTGCTAGAGAAAGAAGAGCATATTTCAGGCTATTTTTGCAAATTTGTATTTGTATATCTGAGGAAATTAAGGATAATATTTTAATGGTCCAAGACATGATATAGCTGATGACAGACATTGTCAGATTAAGATAGACTTGATTTCACCACTGTGTAAATTCAGAAATAGGAAAGTCCCAAGTGTGTGGGAATAAAGGTGTGAGTACATGAAGATATGGATCGTGAAAAAGGAAAGTATTTTTGTCATATTTACCATCATAATTATCTTCAATAAGTCATTTCCCTGTATTTATATCATATACTTTTAGATCCATACTTCCAAAATAGTGTTAAATTGTCATCATAAGAAATGTAAGGGTGACATGAACTTGTTTTTATACTTTTACCATGCTCCTTTGTCCCAAAAAATAAAGCCAGACTATTTTTATGTAGTTTTTATTCTCCAGTTTATTATGGACATCTTCAGTTATCCCTGTGTTATACTTTTTTATCATTATTAAGTGCAATGTATAGGCCTCACTAAGGATGTCTTTTCACACACACAAAGGGATCGAGTATTTGTGGCTTCAAGTGGCTATTTTAAAACTGAATTTTAGGGCAACACTGGTTTGTTAAAAGTAATTGTCTTAATAAAAGAAAATAATAAATAAAAGATTTTAATTGTCTTAATAAAATAAAAATAAAATAAAAATAAAATAAAATAAAATAAAAATAAAATAAAATAAAATAAATAAAAGATTAATTGTCTTAATAAAAGAAAGTAGATGGCCTGTTGAAATGTATGTAGTTCATTATTTTGTAGTATTTTCATGTCTAATAACACCATTTCTCACTCTGTGCCTGCTGAGGACCAAGGTGTAGGTTTTAGTAATATTAAATGATAGCATTAAGAAAAGCTCTAGTTACTATTTAGACTACTTAAATATGATATCCATCTTAATTTATTGTAGAGTATTTTGCAAATAAAGATAATAAATTTATGTTTACCACATGACACGGTTATTATAATAAAACCAATTTCATTGGGTTATCATGTTCACTATGATAGTTTCCCAGATTTTAGGACGTATGAACATTTTATAGAATCAGAATTATACTGCTGGGGGAAAGACCCTAGAGATTAGTCAGTCCATTACCCTGCTTTACAGATGAAAAACCAAGGCCCAACAGGTAGTTCCTTAGATAATGATGAGCCGTGAGTACAATCCTCGTTCCCTTGATTCCTAGCTTACTGCTCTTCTGTGTCACATTTTACTGATTTTTAAGTGAATCAGGTCCAAGTATTTGTCCTTTGCAGTCCCCCTTTTTGTTTGCATTCCTTTTCATCACGAAAATAAAAAGTATCCTCTTCCTCCACATTAAAGCTTGCCTGAAGATGTACAAATGGAAATGATGTTAGCACAGCCGGAAGCGGAAGATATCTGGTCTGAGTGTTTAGATTATATTAAGTTAAAGGTCAGGTTGGAAAAGTCAGCTTGGATTAAAGGCAAAACCAGCATGAACACTAAGACCAGTATCCACTAAAAATATAAAGCAAAGATTGGCCACATGTTTACCCTTTTTTATTATGAAGCCACTAAAAATATAAATAAATCCTTATATAAGTAAATTATGTACCATTGACACTATTTTTTTTGACTTTGGAATAGATTTTTATAATTCTAATTTCATGTATTCATGCCTAACTCTGGTTGAAAACACCAAACTCAGAGCCATTGACCCTAAGGAGCTTAATTCTCTCAGTTCAAAAATCGGACTTTCTGAATAATTTCATCAGGAAGTTATTACGCTTTCATTTTAGAGGGTCATGTAAGACCTCAGGAGATACTTGCTTAATGTTTTGTATTTAAACACAGGACATTTATATCAAGACTCTAATTTAAATATGTTTATGAAATGTAAAAGAAGGAACAGAAAGAAAGTCTGACAGGAATATCTTAAGAATTGACCCAAAGAAATATAATCTTACTTTGCAATGAGTAGACTCTACCATGTATAAAGGAATTTAAGGATAGCCATTCATAGACAAATTAGAAAATCTGTCCTCTTCTGATAATGATGAATTTATCATTAGTGATGATACAATTCTAGGATACATATCTTGACATACAAATGTTCTACAACATGCCTTGGATTTTTTTCATCTTTTATGGATGGGAAGATCCTCTAACAATCTGTTATGGAGTGCGATCGGGGAAGTATATACACTCGGAGGAATACACTTGATAGAAGTTACATATTTGAATAAAATTATGAAAAGGACAGAAGAAGGGAACATAAATCAAAGAGTCTTTATTGGGCTTCTAATCCTTTTCTAAAATTAATTTTATTTATTTTTGGCTGCGTTGGGTCTTCGTCGCTGCATGCGGGCTTTCTCTAGTTGCGGCGAGTGGGGGCTACTCTTTGATGTGGTGCACAAGCTTCTCATTATGGTGGCTTCTCTTGTTGCAGAGCACAGGCTCTAGGCATGCAGGCTTCAGTAGTTGCGGTGTGTGGCTCAGTAGTTGTGGCGCACGGGCTTAGTTGCTCCACAGCATGTAGGATCTTCCTGGACCAGGGATCGAACCCATGTCCCCTGCATTGGCAGGCAGATTCTTAACCAGTGAGCCACCAGGGAAGTCCCTCTAACCCTTTCAAAAAAGAAAATTATGGAACACATACTTATGTGCTAGGCACTGTTCTACACATTAGGGCATAGAACAATGACTCAGATGGCCAGTAATCCATTTTAGCAGTACGTACTTTTTACCGTCAAAAGCACATCAGCGCTTTGAATGCTTACAAAGAAGGGGATGGTGGGGAGTAAGTTGGAGAGAAAGCAGATAGAACAGGAAGCCCTGAAGGGCAGAAAGACGGTGGGAGAGAACAAGGCTGAGTTCTGGGGCTGCATCCGTTGTGGAGCAGCCTCTGATGCAGCCTCTGCGTGAGCTCCTCTCGTGGATCCTAGTAGGTCTGTCCATTCCCACCTCTGCGGTAACTGTCTCACTCTATTTCCCCCTTGTTTTCCTGCCTTTTCTCACCCCTGGACTCTGAGCTGCTTTGAGCCATGAATCCTCGCATCCCAGATCCAGCCCTGGTGCCTGGCGCAGGGCGGGTGCTCTATGGTGTTTGTTTGATGAATATGATAGCGGTTATCTGACAAAGCGTTCAGTGGTGGAGAAACAGCATCTCTGTGTTTGACCATCTGCACTACATTAGAAACAAATGGACGTTTTTGACTGGAAAATAATGATTGGAAATATCTTTGAATTTTTTAAGACCAAATACCAGTGGCAGGGAGGGGAGGTCCTTCCCTAAATGTCTGTCAGCTCTGCCTCAATCACAAGTAGATGAAATTGGATTTAAAAACAGATGGGAATTTATCTTGAGAACAGTTCCATAGGCCTGTGTTCCAGTCAGATTTCCACTCCAGCGTGTGATGCCAGAGCTGCTTCCGTCAAGTTGCTGACTATTGGAAATAATTTCAAATAATTATTTAATAATGTTCTAAAAACAGTCTGCAAAACAAAAACCCAACACAGCCCCCATCCAGTAAGTGGGCCTTACTGGATGCTAGAGGGAAACCCATGCCTTCGAATGAAAACTGCAGGTGAAAATGTACTTGAATTAGTGCCTGGAGAGCACCCCCGTGCCCTGGCCCTCACCTCCTCAAGTTTCCATGGCGAGTACTGTTTTAGGTGCTCTCTTGAGACTGTGCGAAAGCTCTGGGGTATGGGAGTAAAAGCATGAGCATCAGTGTGTGCTTAGTTCACACAGTTAAAAATAAATTCCAAGAGTTCACTAGAAGAACTTTGTGTCAACTTGACCCAGCATTACCTCTGGTATTTGCTTCAGCAAATCATTTGAAACACATGGCTGTTGTCTTTGGTTTCAAGTGTATAGTCAGAGCAGTTTGAAATCTGTTGGCACTGAACATGAAAGCCAAAGATGAACAACATGAAAGCCAAACATATTAACACTGAATATAGTTAGTGATGAATCAGTGTGTCAGCTTTCAAGTATTACAATTATCGACCTAAAAATACCCTACTGAACCCTTCCTGACTGTGTACCCTGCTTGCCACCTGAAAAACTTCGAGAGCTGTTACATGTTTGTTTTTAGGTTGTAATGTTAGCACCCTTCAATATTTTTTACTTATAAATTTTCTTTTAATTGGCATATGTTTGTAGTTTGAGATAAATATAATAGCTCACTAATCACACTAATTGTGGGTGGCCATCGGTAGCATACTGGGATTTATAGATTAGTCACTGTTGGAGGAGGGGGAGTCTATGTTAGCTGGATTATATCAGTGCTGCTGACTGAAGAGGGAAAAAAAAAAAAACCGTACTGCAGACTTTGATCCTGGACTCTGAGCCCTAGGGTGTAGGTGTCAAATGATGTCAGATTCCTACTGCTTACTACTAAAGATCCCAAACATGGGGTTGTTTTACTAGTGCACCTGTCTGGTTTTTGGAGCTCAAAAAACCTCTTCCATTATTATGCTTATCCACAATGGCAGACCACCTTTCCCTCTAGAATTAATGTGTGTGTGTTTTCCCCTAAAACAAGGGTTGAGATGGAACTCAAAATTAAAGCTCTATAAAATTCAACTACTGTTAACACTGAGACCAGTGGTAGAGCAAGCATATTGAATAAAAGGACAAAGTAAAGTAAATGCAGCTAGAGTTGGAAAAAATAAAAGAAAATAAAATAGAGCAAGAAAGAGGTGAAAGATAGCTAGATGGGTTGGTTTCCTGGGAGGTTTCCTTGCCGTTCTGGGTGAGACAAGAGAATAATCTGGAGGATGAACTCTTTCCCCTCACTTCTAGAGAAACACTTAATTTAGTATTATACTGAAAGCCCTTCAATGCAAACAGAGATGAGGGATGAATATTTTATTAAGTCGAATGGATTTCTCCTCCACCGACTCCACATCTTAGTCTGTAAACCAGAAAAGATAATTGATGTACCAATTACAAATGTGTCAGAACACAATCTTACCTGATTTAAGTGCTATGGGTTATTTTTTTAATACCATATATTTTCACATATGTGCTGTCATTATTGTAATAAGAAAAAAATAAAGAAAAATGTATAGTCATATAATTAGCCTCTAGAAAAAGATTTGTTTAAAAAGCAGAAGTTTCTCTCTGTGACCTACACTTTGTTTTAGACATACATGGCTGGTGAGTGAACTACAGGAGCAAGGCAGCCTGCTCTTCCTGGGAAAGAAGAAGCTGTTGAAAGCATATAGGTTGCCCTGTGGCCCATTTGCTTTCTGACATTCTCCCAGTTCATTGCTATCAGCATCCTTTCTCAATGAGCCCAGCCTGATATGCCCTTAAAAATGGGAACACGTACACATTGGATCTGCAGCCACAGGGACTGGCTGGACCTTCTGCTGCCCTGTCAGAGCCAGGATACCAAAAATTTAAAGTAAATTCTATGAACATGACTGAAATTTCCCTGTCATGATTTCTGCCCTTCCCTCTGAAATACGACAGATACGAGCTCTTCATGAACTAATAGTTCATTGTGGGCATCAAGGAAGCAAGATGCAAAGTGGGAAATACTGAATAATGCATCATGGCTGTTGGAGCTGGAGACCGACCTAGCAACATCTCCAGCTGACATCTCAGGAGGGAAATACTGAGGCATCCCAGCGACAGAATCTTCTGGGCTCCGATGGAACACAGTCGCGCGTTGAAGGGAACTGTGGTGAGACGCCAAAGCCGCAAAGTGTGTGGGGAAGGATTCTGCAGGAATGAATGAGCCGCGTGCCTACCTGCACCGCTGAAGGCAAAAATAATCGACAAAGAAGGCAGTACAATACCCACATGAAGCAGAGTGTCCAGTTCACTTCTCCCATTTGGAAGCAATGAGCTAGAACCATGAGCTGAGTTATCCTGAGAAGGAAAGTAGAGCTTCCTTTGTGGAACCTGCCCTAGACTGTGCGGTTGGGATGAAGCACACAGACAGCTGAATGTAGAGAATGTTCTGGTAGATGCGAGAAGTTCTGGAATGATGGCTTTGACTTTCGGGAACAAAATGCCCCTCAGTGGCTACTCTTCTAGCCAGTGGTGTGTCCATGTCACAAGACTGACTCAGAATAAGAAGCCTCGGAGAGCCTGCCTTTGCTGAAGTGGAGCTTCTGTACGTTCAGCGGAATTAGAAGTGACCCCGTAAACCCTTTTCAGTCCCCTGGACTCTCAGCTGAACTTGGTCCCCAAGTGTTGGCTCCCAAGTCTGTGTGGAAGGGTTTTTCACGCACATCCAAACAGTGCTCCCACACCAGATGGGTGTCCTGCCGTCAACTCACCTCTGACACTGTGGACCTGGAGATGGGTCACATCCCACAGGTCAAGGGTTCAATCCGGCAAGACTGCCCCACCCCTGCCTCGGAGGAAAATCTCAAGTCTAGGTTGTCACTTAGGCTTCTGACCAACCCTACTGCTGTAAGGTTCCTGTGCTATAAGGTTCCATAGCTATAGGTCAGAGGTCCCAGTGACCCGCTCCTTGGGTTCGATTAATTTTCTAGAGCAGCTCGCAGAACTAAGAGAAGGATTTTACAGGCACGCCTCAGAGATATTGCAGGTGGGATTCCAGACCGCCACAATCAAGCAGACATTGCCAGAAAGCGAGCCACGTGGCTTTCTTGGTTTCCCAGGGCATATACAAGCTATGTTTACACTATACTGTGCCTATAAAGTGTGAAATAGCATCATGTCTAAAAAAAACAATGTACTTCCCTTAAATTAAGAATACTTCATTGCTAAAAGTGCTAACCGTCATCTGAGCCTTCAGTGAGCTGTACTCATTTTGCAGGTGGAGGGTCCTGCCTCCGTGCTGGTGGCTGCTGGCTGATCAGGGTGCTGGCTGCCGAAGGTGGGGCGGCTGCGGCAGTTTCTTAAAGTGAGGCAGCGATGACGTCTGCCACCTGGATTGGCTCCTCCTTTCAGGAACCATTCCTCTGTAGCCTGCAATGCTGTTTCGTAGCATTTTACCCACAGTAGGACTTCTTTCAAAACTGGAGTCAGTCCTCTCAGGCATTACCACTGCTTTATCAACTAAGATTATGTAATAATCTAAAGCCTTTGCTGTCATTTCAGCAATCAATTAAGTTTGCCATCTTAGGTGGGCACCTTTTATGGTGCCCCCAAATAATTACAAACCTTCAATATGCAAAAAAAAACCAAAACTGCAATATCTGCGAAACTTCGACAAAATGAAGCACAGTAAAATGAGGTATGTCTGTAGTTACTAGATCACTGGTTTGTCCTAAAAGGATGTAACTCAGGAACAGCTAGATGGAAGAGATGCACAGGGCAAGGGCACAGAGGTTCCATGCCTTCTCCAAGCACATCACTGTCCAAAATCTCCATGTGTTCACCAACCCCAAAGCTCTATGAACACCGTCCTTTTGGGTTTTATGGAGGCTTGCGGTGGGGGAGAGAGACTGGGTTCAAGTCCTAATACAGCAGAGACAGGTGGGAATTTATAGCCAAGGAGTGGGATGGGGGTCGGTGGAAGAAAAATTACTAAGAGAAAACCTCGGGGTAATGGAGGTTCTGACTAAACTGACCTAACAGAAGTCTTGCTGATGGCAGACCAGGGGGACCGGGCGTCAGTTGGGGATGTAGAGGGTGGGGAATCCCATTGGATATGAAGGATGATTGGATGTGGAGGATGGGAGATTTGGGCTAAACTCACATAGCAGGATTCTGGCTGAATTGGGATAATGCAGAGACGAACACAGAAGTCCAAAAGTGCGGAACTAGCTGGGAAGAAGATCCAGAGGAAACTGAGTAGAGTTCTGTTAAGGAGAAAAATCGTTGTCAGTAGTTACTATTTTTATGAACCGGTATGTGGTGCAGTTGGGGGGATATGATAAACCAGAGTTTAACTGGACATCTTCCAAAATACTCTCTAGGGGTTTATTACAGAGCATTTGTGTGGTCTGTCTAGAGGTTATGGACCACAGACTTCCAAATTTAAGGTAAATCCTCCCGTTGGGAACACGGACTAATTTGAATTTTTATGGAGGGGTCTGATTTGCAGGGTCTTTTAGGTCCTCTTTTGAGCTCCCTCCTTCTTGCCTCTGTTTCTTGTGACGTAGAAGTCAGCCCTTTGGTTTCATGCTTCCACAGTATCTCTTGCCCGTGGATCGAGCCTTTTGCTCCGTATTATATATCTGTGCTGACTCCGTTTTCCACACACCAAATTGCTGCTTCTTTGCCGGGCCTCTTCTGATTAAAACTTGGGTTGAGCCGTCTGCTTGGCTTTTGGGGGACATTGCATTATCTTTCATGTCTAGTGCTTTACATCTCCGACCTGGTGCTGCCCCGATCCGAGGCCAGGCTTTCTGACTGGGAACAGGGGCCCCGGGTCCAGGGAGGAAACCCACAGTAATTTCTGGTCACTAGTCTCCTAAGTGTGATGCCAGTCCTACAGGACCACCCTATCTACCACTGACCCCTTACCTTTGAAAAACGAATCCTTGGTAGATTACATGTGGGCACTGATTCTCCAAGTTATCTTTCCTTCCTTTCCTTGGGTCCTTGCTGGAACAGAACTTTAGATGCTGAGCAGTGACAGCCTTAGCGCCATGGTGCCAGGGGGACAGGTTTTCCTGGTAGCAGGTCTTCACGGCGCCCCTGTCATAGCTGTCCTCACAGCACAGGGCGGTGGCCTACTCTACCTGTGTATAAGACTAGCCAGGTACTTCCACATCAGCTCAGTGCTGAGTCAGACAGGCAACCAATTCTGTGTTTATTGCTCCGTTACTAACATGAGGATTAAAAGTAAACTCGTTAATCCTCCCTTGGCTAGACTCCAGGAGCAGGTTGTAAATGACACATAAAATTGATCACTCTAGATGTGATCACATATCCTTTTTAATAGGTGTCACTTCCCTTTGTTTATATACATAATACATAGATTCTGGATTTTTTATTTGAATGTCAAAGGATTCAAACTTGTAGAGTAAATTATTTGTTATTTTTCTGCAACGTATTTTATCATATTATGTATTTTAGTGTTTTTGCTTTGTGCTAAATTTAATTGTGACATTTATCAAACAACAAACAGGTACAGGTAGCTTTTTTAGAACCCTGGAGAAATATTTTAAATGTATTATCTATTGCTATATTACCAGAAATTGCTTGATATTTTATAAAAAGACATCAAAAGTGACCAAAAATATAACTTAGAATCAAAGATTCTAAACAGTACTAAATATAAAAATTAGATGTTTATATATTATAATTTTTCTGAGTGTCTGAATATTAGTAGTTTTTCATGCACAGTTTATCTAAATGTACTTGCACTATTTCAAATGAGAAAGGTGTGCAAATATTAAATGTAAATTTATGTAAATATTAAAACTAACCATAGGTGTTTAAAGACTTGTGTATTAAAAATGGAAAATGTGTACTAAAAGGAAAGGATGTGTGTATTAAGATCAGAGGTAACTTCAAATCTTGACTCAAAAAATAAATGTAGCTAGTATTTGAAAGAGTCAAGATAAAGTTTAGGTTACTTGTACATGTTCTCACATACTGTAGTTACTCCTAAGATAGTACTGATGTCTTTATTAAACAAAACAAAAACTTTACCTGCCACTGAGTTGTAAACAATTAACATTCATTTATAGGTTGAGCTGTTTAGAGGTGAAATTTCACCCTCAAATTTTAACTATAAATTCTGAATTTGGTTATATTTTCTGGCTATGCTTAGTATTTGAAACCTGTGATGTTTGTGGCCAAGCAGAACGAGATTCCCTTGGGAACGATGCTGTTGAATTGTCCTCATGTGGTAGCGCGCTTTATCCATCTCCTGCTGGGATGTCTCCAGACAGTTTTTTGCCCACAGACTCAGCGTTCTTGGAGGGGCAAGAGTTTGCAATTTCTGTGAAAAAAAATGTTTCGCAAGGATTAGGAGCCATCCACTCTTTGAAAGGACAAAACTTCCTCTTTAATTTGTTGAATTTTACCTGTGCTCAAAATTGGCACTGCTTTAATAATCAGTAATTCTGACTGTGCACTGATTCTGTGCACGTTAAACCCGGCTCTTAAAGTGGATGCAGCGTAATGCAGGCTGGTTATTTAAGGGCAGCTCAACTTTGCTCAGCACGTATCATATAATACAGGCAATAAGCAATTTCTCCTTCTCAAAAGCAGCACTTTATTATAAATGTCAAAATTGTAGCTGTCATGGTTAGTTCCCTCCCAAGCTGTTTGAGCATATCACCTTTCTGATGGAGTATTTAAACGCCAAAGCTGTGATCCATTCTTTGAGTTGCAACCCTCAAATGTAAAATTGCCAATCCAAATTTTTGCATGGCTTAAACCTATTAAGTGGTAGGAAGTTGCAAACTGATAGACTCAAAATATTTTAGAATACTCAACACATGGAAATAGACTATTTTGTTACTAGTTTTAATGTATAATAAAGGAAAGCAGATTTCTTTAAAGCATTTTTTGTTATTGATAATTGAGTTTTTTTAACATCTTTATTGGAGTGTAACTGCTTTACAGTGGTGTGTTCGTTTCTGCTGTATAACAAAGTGAATCAGCTATACATATACATATATCCCCATATCCCCTCCCTCTTGCGTCTCCCTCCCACCCTCCCTATCCCACCCCTCCAGGTGGTCACAATAAAGCATTTTTCATTAAAATGTTTTTCTTAATTTTCTTGGAACACATGCTTCTGTAAAATGCAATGCATAAAATAAATGATGCCTCTCCTTCCTTTATGCATTTTTTTATTACTTGGTAAAATCATATTGCGATTAATATAAATTCAGAGAGGCATTTGAGTTTATTTTCATATTTACAATGTGTCTTATTACAAATAAAAATACCACATTAGGCAAACATTTAATACTTAAAATAGGTTGTGTGTGAGTCTGCATTAAGAGTTTTAAGTGAATACTGTGGACATATTTTTAAAAGAAAACGTTGCTAGAAAATAGATGTATAAGTATAGAACTGTGCTGCTACAAACAGGCACCTCTTCCTCTTGGGGCTTCGCCTGCCCCCTGCTGGAAGGCGTGGCATGAGGGGAGCCATCTCTCACACCATGGGTGGTGCTTCAGGCAGAAAGCCAGCCTGCTCAGCGATGCTTGGAGCCTGGCTTTCTTGCCACGTGAAAGAGGGTGGCGTTTGAAGATGCTGTGAAGGATGGAGTGGTATTAGAAAATGTGGAGTTGGTTTGAGGTAGATGTCAGAGGGAAGAGGGAAAGGGAGACCCCTTTGTGTGGGCAGAAGGGTCACGAGACAGTGAGAAGGGCTTCACGCAGAGGAAATACTGGGAAATGAGGCTGGGAGGTGTCTCTGAGTCATAGGCTGAAGGATTTGTAACAATAGCAATAAAAAGTATCCCTCCCATTGTATGTGGACTTTATGTGATCTACACAGAAATCAGGTGAGATGCCTGGCCTGGAGATACTCAGCTAAAGTATTATAAAGTCTGAACTGGAATTCGGGTCCTCAGATCACAAATATAGCCCCCTTTCAACCATGCTCCACTGACGTCTCATGATTTATCCAGAAGGCCACTGGTTCCCGCCTGTAGGAATGGGTCCTGCAGAAGATATGATCACTTACAGAAAAGTCCAACACCTGTGCTTTCTTTATACATCTGGAAACAGTGAATGTGAACTTCCCAGACTTCTACCTAAATGGTGTCCTACGGCAGATGGCGTGAGAAAGTGGGTAGTTGGGAGAGAGTTTAATAAAAGGACTAACTGCAAAGATGGGGGCAGTGATATGGGACCTTCAGCAAGGGATGGGGAAGGAACCCAGAGCCAGTGACCGTGGGGTAGGGGTCTGCCTCCCTGGCCCTGGAGGAATAAGGGTGAAGCCAGAGGGCGCTGCGTGGGCAGGGCATGTGTCAGTCTGTGGTCCTCACTAGAGAAACAGGGATGCTGTCCTCCGTGGGGTGTGGGGTGCTAGGGAGATGGACAGCTCACCACAGTTCTCTCCTGTCCTGATCGGCTGTAGCCACCTGCCACAGGCGAGGCCAGCCCAGCACCAGAGGGGAAGGAATCTCGTCGATGCGGTTTGAGTAGCTGAGCCCCTGCAGCCCCAGAGCAGTGAGGACAGGTAGAGGCACTGGATCTGAAGAGGTGGACAAAAGGTGTCCAGCCGCACACATCCCCACGCCACCAGTCACTCTTCCCAAAGCCCGGTGTTAATGGGTTTTTTCTCAGCACTTATTACCTAGAATTACCTTATTTATTTATGTATCAGATGCTTATTTTCTGTCCTCTCCCAAGAGCCAGGACCTCATCCACCTTGTTCTCCCTTCTACCACTCCAGTTCTTAGAACAGTGCATTGCATACCATAGGTGCTCAATCATTTCTTGACTGAATAAAGGAAAGACATGTATTAAACACATACGTTCACATGTGTACACAGATATGTACATATCATGTATACATATGTTAATTATATATATGCATAGCATGTTTGTGTAAACACTCTTTCTTAGTAGACAGGGTAGACAGGTATTATGTTTTATAATGGTTTAAGCCTAAATAATATCTAACACTCTGATCTCCATAAAGTAGCCTCTCATTAAAAACTTATTAAAGAGTTGTAAGTGTATCTATTCAAGATGGAGAAATGAATGTATTCAAGATATTAGAGTAAATAATGAGATTAATGTGATGACATCAGTTGAAATCATATTTCAATTATAAGCATGTAGTCACAATCTGTGATGTTTTTAATACATCACAGGTTAAAAATACCCATTTAGTTCATTTATTCAGCCTGCATCAACTACGCTATATATATATATATTGCTACGTCCTGAGAATATTAAATGAGATCATCATGACCGCTCATCAGATATGTCTGGTTTCTCTTCTTCCAGGCACTTGCTGGGATTACCCTTCACTCTCCTGAGTTAGGGATGGTCATGACACTTGCTTTGGCCAGTGAAATAGGAAGAGAAGTGACAGTCCATATGTCTGAGCACAGGCACTTCAGAGCCCGTGTTCAGTTTGCCTCTTTCCCTCCAAGTGCCCTGAAGCCTCCTGGAATGAGAGCAACGTGGAGGTGGAACAGAGCCCCACCTGCCTGAGCTGATGCTAAATCCGTGGGTAGTCAGCCCTCATGACCTCCAACCACTAAGATTCGGGAGCTGTTTGTCATGCAGCATAACTTGGTTGATGTGGACTGATACAGCAAGATAGATGAGAGTGAGTTTCAGCTCTTGAGGATTTCCTGGTTTAATGAAGGAGGCAGTCTTAAAAGCAAATTACGATAAAGCATCTCAGAAAGATCTAGAAAGAGGTGGCAGAGACATAGGAACACAGAAAACGAAACTTCTACATGAGTTAGGGAAGGATTCAGGAGGTAACACAGGAATTTGGGCTTGAAGAAAACGGTAAAGGGTCCTCAGGCAGAAGAGAGTTGGAGAAGCATTGCAGGGTGAGGGGCAGCGTGAGCCATGGCAGAAAGCCCCAACTCGGGGACACATGTTTATACCCACAACGGACACTTGGACCAACTCTAGAGCTTTGGACACAGCATAGTGAAGTGGGGGAAAGCATGGCCTCTGGAGTAACATTTCCTGGATTTGAATCCTACTTTGGTATCAGTGTCATCTTGGCATGCTACATAGCTTTCTAAGACTCACTTTCCCCCTATGTAAATTAGAGACAAGAAGGATGCTGTGAAGATGATTTTTCATGCACTTAACAAAGTGCTTGACACGTAACACGTGTGCAAAATGTGTTTCATAATTATTACTAGTAATATTCCATGGGTCTTTCATGGATGTAGATGGGAGAAGGTAGGGTAGGAGGGATGGGCGATGCTGGCCTGAGGGAAGGTGGGAAAGAACACTGCAGGCTAAGGTGACCTGGGAACTCCTCCGGGCGCTCAGAGCAGGGATGCCCTGGGGACGTGTAGAGAGGCTAGAATTCTGACCTTGCCGAGTCATGTCCACTTATGTTTTTAGCCTTTATGCATTAAAAGAGTCTAAGTTTACTCATCAAACCTATAAATAGAGCGAGGGCATAGCTGATTCAGGCCTGCAAAGCAGAGGCAGGGGGCAATTAGCAGGACCCTGAGTACACCCATCATCTGGACCCTGGTGATTTGACAAGTGCATTTCAAACTGTGCGGAGGACATTTTTGTAGTATGAGAATTGGTCCCTCTAAGTGCTTATGGGTGTATTTTTATGACTTTCAATGAAATATCTTAATGCAGATTCAGGGTGTATACGGAATAGGAATGGAAGAACAGACATGACTTGCAAACGTGATGTCAGCTTCCTTGGGAATGTCACCTCCTGGATCCTGGGTCTGGGCATAGAGAATTAACAAGAAAGGCCCTTTAAGTCATGTAGTATGACTTCTTCTTTTTGCTCCAAAGGTCAGGAGGAAAACAGAGTGAGACAGAACAACTCTATGCTCTATTTTCCAGGTATCATTAAATATATTGTTGTAGGCAACCCCCCATGTGTTTGCTATACACTGCAATGAGCTTTGGAATCACACTACCTCAAATAACATTCCAGATTTGTCTCTTGTTTCAAGGGTAAATTAGCCACTCTAAGCTTCAGTGTTCTCATCTGAAAAATGAAGATACTAAGTATTCTCTCCTCATGGAGATACAGGAAGATTGAAATGAGGCAGGCAAACTCATAACCTCCGTAATTGTTAGACTAAAGGAACTCAGATGGCTGTGAATTGTCAAGTCACCCTGTAGTCTTATACACAATGGTTAATTATAATGTATCCATTGAATGGTTAAGGAATTAGTAACTGGAACTCTCTATGCTGCTGGCAGGAATGTAAAATGGCATAGCCACTTGGGAGAACAGTGTAGCAGTTTCCTGCAAAATTAACATACACTTGCCACATAACCTGCCAGGTCCACTCCTAGGTGTATCCGTAGGAGAAATGAAGACATAAACCTTCACAAAGATCTCTCCTCAACGTTCATAGCAGTTTTATTCATCTAAGCAAACCTTGGGCACAATAAAATGACCCTCAGCTGGTGAGTGGATAAGCAAGCTGTGCTACACCCGTAATACACGGAATACTGCTCAGCTCAGCCAGGGTCGACAAGGGACCCAAATAGTGATGCATGGGACAGCACAGTGGATCTCAGAAGCCTTACGCTGAGTGAAGGAAGTCTGACAAAAAGACTGCAAATTGGATAATTCTAGAAAGGGCAAAACTATAGAGATAAAAAAGACATCAGGGCTTCCCTGGCGGCGCAGTGGTTGGGAGTCCGCCTGCCGATGCAGGGGACACGGGTTCGTGCCCCGGTCCGGGAAGATCCCACATGCTGTGGAGCGGCTGGGCCCGTGAGCCATGGCCGCTGAGCCTGCACGTCCGGAGCCTGTGCTCTGCAACGGGAGAGGCCACAACAGTGAGAGGCCCGCGTACCGCAAAAAAAAAAAAAAAAAAAAAAAAGACATCAGTGGTTGTCATGGTGTAGAGTGGGGACAGAGGGGAGAACAGGGGAGGAGATGGACCACAGGATACAGGAGAGAACTTTTGGGGTGATAGAAATTTTCCATATTTTGACTGTGATGGTTGGTAGAAGGCTGTATACGTTTGTCAAAGCATATATAACCTTAAACTTTAAATGAGTGAATTTTATTGTATGTAAGCTATATCTCAATTTTGAAAACTTAAGGAAGCAGTTAACATGGAAACCTCTGAGGAGGGAGAACATCACATACTAGTTATGAATTTGCAACCCAGAAAATCATTCTAGAAAGAAGGAACCAAGAGCTTGGATATTAGACATTCAGCCTCCCTGACAGTGGAGACTTGTACATGTGAGTCTCTAATTAGGATCTGGTCATAGCGAATTAAGTCAAAATGTGAATTCAAAAACAGCAACTTCTTAGAAAATCTGCAGTTACAGGTTTATTAGAATAATTTTAGAAGTCCCTTCCAAAATTTGTGTATGAGTGTTTGAGAACTATAAATTGTCCAAGAGTTTCAAGACTTTATTTTGAAAAATAACTTGCTATTTAAGCTTTGTTCCAAAAATATTTTTCTCCTACTAAGAGAGAGCTTCTACCTTTAAAGTCAGTTTTAAAGTGCTATAGTCTGATGCATTCTATCCAAGGTGATGAAATAACAAAAACTTCCTCATTAAAAAACAGAAGGAAGAAAACTCAAAAGAAGGAATGCCTGCAACATGCCTTTTGTGCATATTGTTTTTCATGTTTACATATTTTATTAGACTGCCTTTACCAAGAAAGCCAGAAATCTAAGACAAGATAATATTTAAAGTGTGAAATCATACTGCAAGTAGTTGTAATACTTGGCATTTACATTCGTTCGTAAAATCAGCATGCAGGGCTTCCCTGGTGGCGCAGTGGTTGAGAGTCCGCCTGCCGATGCAGGGGACACGGGTTTGTGCCCCGGTCCGGGAAGATCCCACATGCCGCAGAGCAGCTGGGCCCGTGAGCCCTGGCCACTGAGCCTGCGCGTCCGGAGCCTGTGCTCCGCAATGGGAGACGCCACAACAGTGAGAGGCCCGCGAACCACAAAAAAAAAAAAAAACGAGCATGCAAGATTCAAATATATTGTTGGTTAGTTGACTGGGAAGGTTGGAAAACATGAGAAATCAGAATAAGCATACACGAAGATTAGGACGCTGCTTCTGTACTCTGTTCTCTACCCTGATCTTTGATGGGCTGTTTAGATCGTGTTTCCTTTAGTGGATTGATAACATGATAAGTGCAGACTTTTTTCCTTATTTTTTTTTTCCAATCTAGGTCCTACTTTAGCTTCAGATTGGTTAGCTCCCTGTTGCAGGAGGTTGTGTGTTTGTTTGTTTGTTTCCTTTGTCTCAGAACCACCTGGCACTGACCTCACACCCCTATTAGTGATGCCATTAGTAAAACTGATGATGCGTATTCAACTACATTCTCACATACAACAACTGTGGAGTGCCTCTGTTTCCGACGTCATATCTCAACTGGGGTTAAAGAATGCATTTTCAAGACAATACTGTACAATTTGATAATGCTTGAGTGTCTTCAATGCAATTTAGACACAGCACTTCATTTGCTACTGCTAAGAGCTCTCAGACAGGGTCCAGGATGTCGTTATACTCACTGTATCCGACAATAAAGAGACACAGAAAGTTGTTCGCCTAACATTTTCTAGTCAGTAAGTGGCCGGCATATGCCTAGAACTCAGTTCTTCTGACTCCTTGCCCTGGTGCTCTACCATATTGCCTTTCTAATAACCTTCTTGCTCCTCATAAAATAAAAATTGGGCAGCTGGATTCGGGTGGGCAGTTGTTGTGTTTTTCCACCCAGATCTCGTGGGGTGAGAGCTGATGGAGGCCCACATGGCAGTTCTGTCAGGCCCAGGCCTGACCCTGATTTGCACAGAGTCATGACGATGCGCCGTGTCACGTGCTATTACATGGAGCTGATGGGAAACCTTTATGGGCTATTTATAAAACTCCAGGAGAAGCGTTGTGACCCTATCAGTTTTCTGCCCCTTGTCTTCCAGGATGCTCTAATTCTTTCCTTGGAGTGAATGTACTAAAGCTTCAGTATAGCCACCATCCACGCTGAAAAAGATCCAGCGGGTTTATTCATGTATGCAACAAATAGGTCTTGAGCACTTATCCATCGTGCACCTGGCAATTTTCTAGGCACTAGAGATACGACCATGAGTAAAATGAGCAAAGTCCTGACCTTCATGGAGATGTTGATTACTCTCATGGATGTTATTATGAATTAGCTTCAGCTAAAATCAGGACATTGTTGAGGACCTCGGGAAACCATATTGAAAGAGTGATAAGTGGTTGACTGGGAGGTGGGGCCCTATCCTCAGAGAACAGGCCTATGGGTGGTCTCTACCAGGAAACACCCCGACGCCTGGGTATAGTAAGAACGTGCCAGGCAGAGGTTGGACCTACCGGAACTGGGAGGGGAGTTTATCTGGAAACTGTGTACGTGGGTATCTCCCATGGGGACTGGCCGTTGTACTGGAGGAAAGGAGAAACCGGCCATAAAACCCTCAGGACCTGAGCACTTACCTCTCAGATGTCTGTGGGCTGGCTGCAGTGTCACAGCCAGTGATGCTCTGCATGTTGTGTGGATGGAAGTGACCTAGGCTGGGCTTCACAAGGGGCTGGCTTCAGGCTCCAGATTTTCTCCACGTGTCTCAGGCTTGTCTCACCGTAGTGGTGTTCAAGAGGGCGGACCCCCGTGTTTGGAGGCACAGGAACATTTCAAGCCCTTTTTGACGCAGCTTGCCAATCCCCCAACGTTGTGTTGGCCAAAGCAAGTCACATGGCCATGTCCAAAGCCAAGGGACAGGAGGTACACTTTGCCATGATGCTGAAGCAAGTGGCATAACTAAACCCAAAAACGGAAGTGCAGAAGGGCTATGGGAGTGAGGGAGGGAACAATAATTTAATCAGTCACAGAGGAGAAGAGAATTTTCAGGGTAAAGAATGGATCCACTGATGTTAAATTGTCTATGAAAGCATGAGAACATTCTGACATTTCTCATTATTTTTTCCATTATTTCATACCCTCCCATTACCACTGTTCTTTTCCCTTTCAAAATCAGTTTATTTCCTTAATAATAAAAAAAACATAAAAAAGCATTCTCTTAGAATAAAGGTACATCGAAATAGCTTCACATAGTGACTGCCAGCTGACTCTCCTGGATTCTCAAACCACTTAGGGCTGAGTTTTCAGTAGGAAGAAAGCAAAGCAAATGCACCTGCTCTTCTGCTGAGATGATTGAGTTGCAACAGCTCTAATAAAAACAAAAGAATTCCAGCTCTGACACCATCTCATGCTTCTCCTCTACCAAACAGACTGGAGTTACAGGATTGCTCTGTGTACAGTATTGCCTTTAGAGTCTTAAACTATGCATGTCTATAGAAGAGATAGCAAAAGAGTTTCGGAATATAGTGATGGCTAACTTTCACTTATTTATATAACTTTAAAGGAATAGGAATCGATGTGATTTTCATGACTTTTTTCATTTTTCAGTATTTTTCTAATAAGAAATATGTTTTATACTTTTGGTATAAGATGCTGCTCTTAGAAATTGCAGCTAATGCTCAGAATTGCTTAGAAAAGAAATGTCATTTGCCTTATCATAAGGCATACGATATAAGACATATTTTCAGTTCTACGTCAAATGTAGACTGAGTCTCTCAACATACCAATTTTAGGATTTTTTTCTACCCATAAATGCTTGTACAAGTCTTAAGTAATATTTTGTGTGAAACACTGGAAGCAAATTTACCTTTTAAATAATTTAGATATAATGTATGACAGGTAATGTCTTAAACATGGTTTTTAAACCATGGTGCCACATTTGTCCTTTTCCTGAACTCTATTTTAAAAGCTGCTTTAAGTTCTTCAAATATATGTAATAATTGATCTTGATGAAAAATATTTCGACACACAGAAAAGGGATTTCTTAGCTTTAACTAAATTTATACTTATCATTCTGGTTCTGACAAGGTATAAAGGAATAAATTGTTTGCTTTGAAAAAGTGTATTAATTGTCTGACTTCCATAGTTGTTTGTTGGAATTATTGTTTTCCAAAGCAAATTAAATTATATTGTACTTACATGAAAGATGACATATCCTTAAATTATGAGACTTTTGCCTTCTTTCTTTGAGCTATCAGTTATTTTTATCGTTCATTTTTAACTGTTTTATTAAGATGTAATTTACATACAATGAAATGTACAGATCTGAAGTATTCAGTTTGATGAATAATGACATTTATATACACCTGTGTCACAACTTCTCAAAACAAGATACATTCCTATTACTCCACACACCCCACCCAGAGGCAACTTCTTTCTTGTTCTTGTCACCATGGACTGCTTTTTACCTCTGCTTGAACTTCATAAAAATTGAATCATACAGTAAGAAATCTTATGTCTGGCTTTTTTGCTCAACAAAATATTTCTGAGATTCAGTCATGCTGTTGAACACACTGATAGTACATTCCTTGTATGAATATACCAAAATTCCTGTTGATAAATTCTTCTATTGATGGGTTGTTTCTAGTTTCATGCTATGAATATTCTTGTACAAGTCATTTTGTAGACATATATTGTCATTTCTCTTGAGTAAACACCTAGGAATAGATCTCATACAATAGGTTGCTTTTTTTATTGATTTATAAGAATATATGTTCTGGATACAAGCTCTGTATATGTACATATACTTAGTTTATAAGTAAGATATATAATGTAAATATTTTCTCTCGATCTATGACTTGCTTATTTGTTATTTTAATCGTGTATTTTGGGGAGCAAAATTTTTAATATTAATGAAGTCAAATCTTAAAATTTTTATCATTGGTTAAGGATCAGTAATTTTTAATTACTTAGTGTCAAAACCTATAATATTATTTCCAAAGTAAGTGTGTCATTTTGAGTTACAGAGCAATAAAATTATGGGTAATTTAAATACACAAAGACAATCTTGCCAATGTCATATCTTTGGGGTTAATGTACTACTTAATTTTATACATAAGAGAAAAACTAGAAAATTTTTCAATAAGATAATTGTGGTTTTAGACAAAATGTCTCATCGTACCTCGAAATTTCTCTACAGGTAAAATAAGATATACAGTTAATTTGCCTGAAAAATAAATGCATAGAATGTATGTATGAGCAGTAAAGATGTTGAGTTTGTAGTATTTCCTCTCTTCTTTAGGGTGACAGATATTCTTTACCTACTCCAATGATTACGTTTTTATTCCCCACACATCTTACTTAGGAATTGCAAAGAAGTACGTTGGGATTTCTACGCCTTTTAATTTTTATTTAGTTATTTATTTTTAACATCTTTATTGGAGTATAACTGCTTTACAATAATGTGTTAGTTTCTGCTTTATAACAAAGTGAATCAGCTATACATACACATATATCCCCATATCTCCTCCCTCTTGCATCTCCCTCCCACCCTGCCTATCCCAGCCCTCTAGGTGGTCACAAAGCACTGAGCTGATCTCCCTGTTCTATGCGGCTGCTTCCCACTAGCTATCTATTTTACATTTGGTAGTATATATAAGTCCATGCCACTCTCTCACTTCGTCCCAGCTTACCCTTCCCCCTCCCCGTGTCCTCAAGTCCATTCTCTACGTCTGTCTATGCCTTTTTAGTTATTTCTCTTAAAGTTTACATAAGTATATTGATTGCTACCTGTTTAAAAAAACCAACCAACCAACATACAAAAGCTTTAGGCTTTGCCCAAAGAATTGCTAGTTTAGGTCAAAATCTGCCCCTTTAATGAGTTGATATTGGATGCTTAATCATGAAAGAATTTATTACATAACTTCTGGTGTCCTCTCTCTGTGAAATTAATAGATAAGAATAGAGAAAAATGTGTACTCTAAAACCATGTTATCTCACTTGGAAGATGAACTTTCACCCAGGGAAGCTAATCACTTGCCAATCCCTGGACCCAAACTTCAGCTCTGTAGGCCTTGGCTGGGACCCAAAGAATTTGTCTCTTTAAAAACTTTCCCTACTGAGGTTAAGTGCAGTGTTGCTATTCTGTGTTATCATCTGGAATAATTTACCAAGCATTGATTCTATCCCTTGTAGAATGCTTATTTCTCATGTTGCAACTACTAAGTGTCACTTCATCACCTCCCAAACTGGATACTATTCCTTGGGAAATGCTGCATATTATGCGTCTGTTGTCAGAGAACAATGCATTTTGAAGATTCTGAAATTTTATGCAATAAGAAAACCTGCTCAACCTGTTTAACTTAATGTTTCCCGAATTTATTTGACCAGGAAACCATTTCCTTTCTGTGTGGTAACACTTAATTCCTAGGGAATGTTTCCCTGAACTAAGAAATTCTTTCTGAAATGCTACTTTTGTATAACATGTCAGCTTTAGTGAGATGTCATCGTCATCATAATTATGATTTTATATGTATTATACATATTACATTTATATATTATATATATATTAGATGCCAGTTATGGTCTTTAAGGCATATTAGTTTTCAAATTTAAGAAAAATTGAAATTTTAATTTTTCCTGTAAGAGATGAAGTGTTAACCTTTTTCTTTCTCTGATTCTCTTTTTGCTTTTCTCAAAAAGATTGCAACATAAAACATTAGTAATATAGAAATTGAAACATAAGGAAAAAAAATGAGGTTATAAACATGCTTACCATGTCAACAGAGTTGTTATGATAAGCTTTAAGTTCCTTGTAACCCTGACCAAAAGCAATTATGATAGGTATTTGTAAAAAACAAGAAATGACATTTTTCTTGGTGCTAAATTTTGGAAAAACACCAAGAATGTGGGATGAATGTAAACTCTTATAGAAAGGACTTAAAACGATGTAACAGACACTGACCTCACCAATATTTCACAGTAAAGGCAGACACCAACTTCATACAGCTATGTCTTGTATCGACCTGTCATAGAAGCTGAGGGTATAACGTTAAAATGTAGCTCAGAGAAAGCCCTTTTATGAGGAACTATGAGAGGTCTTGTGGTTTAGCTCCACGTTAAGGACAGGACTGCATCCAGTGCAGCAGCTGAATGGCTCATTCCTCAGCAGTTTCCAAATGCCTATCTGGATATATTAGAATCGCTCAGGGAAGCTACTCTCTTGCCAATCCCTGGACCCAAACTTCAGCTCTGAAGGCCTCTGCTGGGACACGAAGTATTTGTCTCTTTACAAACCTCTTTAGTGATGTATGACCAGGTTTTGGAAGCCACACATTCATAATTTCCCCTGAATCTCACTTCTGTCAGTTGGCCTTTTTATAGGACCTGGTTATTAGAGGGGGTTATAAAATTTGAGTTTGCATTCTTTCCTGTGGATGTAGAGTGAAAATATTGCACAACAAAGGGAGCCAACTTTTGAGAGAGTTGTTCACAAAAACAAGTGCAGCTAGAGTGGGTGGGTCCCTGGAGCTCATGCCTCAGGCAACGTAATTGAGGGGCTGATGAGAAAGAAGCCAGGAGACTGAATTCATGGAGAGACGGTGGTTTTAAAAGGCAGCGAACTTGATCCACACGACTTTTCAAGGGCTGAGTTAGGACTCATGTGTGGGAGCTAACAGGGGCAGATTGCAGTAAACATTTAAAAAAAGAGTATTCCAATAGTCAGAAATCTTTAACAATAAAGTTAGCTATCTCAAGGCTAGTGAGTTCTCTGTGGCTTTAGGTTTGCCTACAGCGGAGGTGTGAGAGCTATAGAGGAAATTAGTGATTTGGGTGAAGAATTTCAGTCTTAGAGTTTGAGAATGTCTAATGTTTGTCTTGACCCATGGATTTGTAAATAAGAGGTGTATTCCAAGGGAACTCCAGTAGTGAGTAGCTGGGACTCTGGGAGTGGTGACTGAAAAGCTAGGTGAACGTTGCTTATATGTAATAATGGAATTGAAATTATTTTGTGACCTTGGAGAACACTAAGTGACATGACAGTATATGTATACATTAAAAGTATAATAGACTACAGTTTTATTCTTCAAAATAAATATACTTTATATTATATTTAACATTTTGCAGGGGGAGAAGCAGCCTTCATTGCATTATGAATCTGGATTCCTGCACTTAATCTTGTGTTTACTGCATGTGAAGATGATATTTTATTTACTAAAAGGTTCTAATGAGAGGAGGAATTTAAGCAATTTCAAAGAATTTAAATGGTATATTAATAGAGTTCAGCTGTAGAATGAATACTGTTGCAACTTACACATGACAGGGTTTTGTAAATGCTACACCAAGTGGTCATTTAACCTGCCCACCACATGGAGTTGTTGTGAGGATCACATGTATTCATTCGTATAAAGAGCTTAAAAGAGTACATGCAATAAATGCTCAATAAATGTAAGTAGTTATTATTATTACTACCATTATTGATGAACAGGCTGACTAGCTTTGGGGTGGTGATGTAGCATTGGGCACAGTGCATGGCACAGAGCTGGTGTCCTGTAAGTGTTTATTCATTGATTGCAAAGATGTCATGATCATCAGAGCGTCCCAGCCAGGCCTACGGAACATGCTTCCATGTCGTGTCCTATTTCCAAAGCACGCATTTCCTGAATGTCTTCCCAGTGCTTAGGCTGCGGCTATTAAACAAAATTTCTCATCCCTACATAAGGACCAATTTTTCTAGAAGATATTGGTGAAGGATAAATGAGAGTCCTTAGCCTGGAAGGCTTCCTAGTGTTCAGTGCATTTGAGTTGAATTTAGAAAGAACTAAAAATGAATGGAGAGGGAAAAGGAGGCACATCACTTTAAGTAAGAAATGTGGCATATGGAATGGAGACGGAAGTGGCAAAATGATGTTCCAGAATATTGAGATAGATGTACTTGAGAAACAGGCTCTGTGAGGAATTAAGAGGAAGAGATTAGTGAACGAAGGCGTGTGAACGAGGGACCCCGGAAGTAGACGGCGGTGTGTGTATTTGATGTGGGCGGGGATGGGAAGCCCCCTGTAGAATCTGTTAGCAGGAACAAATGGCACTTGAGGAAGACTGAATCAAGCAATAACGCCATGTTAAAGGGGAATAGTAATACTCTCCCGGTCAGGTAAGTGAAAAGGGTCTTCATTCATTCTTTCATTGAAGAGAGGAAATGACTTCGGAAGTAGTAGACATAAATGAGAACGGGCAATTTCTAGACCTGCTTCAAAGGCATAGTCAGAGGACTCGATGCTTCATTGGCCATTAGGGAAAGTAAGCAGTCATAGGGTGCCAAGATTGCAGACATCAGTAATGGGAATATTTAATTGATGACCAGGTAGACCTTGCGAGGTGTTTCAGTCTAATAGGAGGGGGAATATGAATTTGGTATGTTAGCCTGTTCTGGCTCAGTTGTTAGAAAGGTTTTTAGGTACATACAGATTTCAGACCTGATAGATAGTGGGAAGTGAGGGCTGGAAATGACAATTCAGGAAGCATCAGCCCATTTGAAGCCACAGTAATGACAGTCCTATCAAGTCAAAAGGGCTTGGAGAATGTTCGCCCTTATCAGTGAGGAATGAAAAGTCCTAGTCACTTGATTATCTTTCCAAATCTCATACCTTTCATATTTTTTCTAAATATCTGTTGATATTTTCTTCAGTTTGGTTGAAAGGGAGGAAAAAGTAATTTCCAATATGTTTTAATTTTCTCACTCTAAATGCCAAAAATGTTTAGAGCAAAAAGCAATCCCATTCAGGTATTAATTAAAGTACCTGTTGACATGCTCAAGTGATTTGGTTTCATCCTTTTGTCATATTTTAAGTAAAAGAAGCATCATGGCCTCTTGACAAAATAAAGACACATTCATTTACCGTAGAAAAGGAATATTGCATATTTCTTATACAGAATGTTCATGTTTATAATAGTTCATGGACAATACATTTTCATGTCTGGTTGAGTCCAGTTTCTCTCTAACTTTCCAGGCAGGTGAATCAGTTGAGAGAGTAGTTATAATTAATTGAAAGCAATGCCTGAAATATTACATTAATGCCTTTCCAAGTTTCATTTTTCCATTTTATTTTATCTGTTTAAAATCAATTTAAACCCCACGAAGGAACTATTATGGACCTTTTAGTAGGTATTTATTTAGCTATCCGGCTCCCCATGAGCAAGGAGAGTGAATGCCTGTGGAGAAATGGCATACAAAGAACTGCCGAAAAATCATTATTTAAAGAGCTATGGTTTTGTGTTACAAATAAAAAGCAGAAAAATCGTTAGTTGTAAAGAAGCTCTGGCAATAATCCTTACAAATACCATTCATCTCCCTTTACTACCAAATTGCATCCTTTACCCTGGACATTTAACTGTAGATAACCATGATCAGACAACTCTCTATTCTTCTAGGACCCTGCAATGTAGCAAGAGGATGTGAGGTGCTAAGAACTTGAACTATTCAATTACAGTCCTTTGCCTTGTGCTAAAACGTGAATGACAATGAAATAATATTTTTGCTCAAAACAAAGCACTTCACAGATAGCATGTGGTTTTTGAAATGATGAGTTGTGCTTCTAAGAAGAAATGGTGATATTGTACAAGCCAATGTGTAACTTGGGTGACAGCAAGTACCATACGTGACCTGTGACCAGATGACATGGCCAAAGGCATGCGGGACGCCTAGCTCAGCTCCTGACCCACTGTAGGCACTCAGAAATGTTAGCTGATATTACTTTCTGTCCTTTTCCTGTCCTGTTATTGCAGTTTTCATATCTGACTAGGTTTCCATTTCTTGAAATTCATCTTGTTTTGCTGAATTGCCTTTTGGATTTAATGAAGACACTTTTCACTTACCTGACTCTCTGAGTGGTACTATTCTCATTTAACTTGGTGTTGTTATTGCTGATCCAACAGTCTCTCTCACCTCAGGCATTCAAGCCAGAGGCTGTTTGTTTAGGTGGAGGGACCACCCTCCGCCAGGCTTGGGATGGAGCCAGCAGTTAGAGCAGTGGTCCCCAGCTGGGCTGTAAGGCACAGGGGTTGGCTGTGAGGGGTATTAGGACCTATTTATGAATGGAACTGAAGTACTAAAAGCTGTCAACGATTTCCTCTTTAAGATAACCTTATGTTGGTTCCAAGACGTTTCCCTGATACTATCATGTCACTCACTTGTAGACCAATATGCCTTCTTTAGTGGAAAACAAAAACGGGTGGGGCTTTTTTGTGTGCAAACTAGAGCCTGTGACATGGTGTTCCCCAGAGGAGTACCATCATGGGGGCAAGAGGCGCAACACAGGCTGAATTTCTGGATTCAGATGATGCTTCCTCTCTTGCTAGAGAAAATCAGATATCATTGAGTTTTCTGATGTTCTCTCTTACTGCTGTGAACTGTCACTCCCAGTTGAGGTGGTGGTGGTGATTTTGCTTTTGCTTTTTTAACTCACTCTGAAACTAAAGGACCAAGTCTTCTAAGCAGGCTTCAGATGTGTTTACCTAAATAGCTTGAGTAGACCTGGGTCAGTGGGAAAGAGAAGAAGATGGAGTTAGAAACACGGCAGAGTCTGCTCCTCCCAGATCTGTCCAGGCTGCTTCCTGCAGGACAGCTGGACTGTCAGGAAGAAGGGAAGAGAGGCCCCTGGGGGCTCCACTCAGCAAGTGAAGGAGGAAATGGCCAACTCGTTCCTGCTTGTAAGATGTGGTAGCCCTTCTCACTAGTGAAAACATAAATGCTGTTGCCTTGCTGCTGGGAAATGGGTGCTTCTTCGAGCCTTCTTCCCACCCCTGGCATAGGTAGGAGTGAGGAGGGAGTTCTGAGCAGAAGTTTCTGCCTCTAGGAGAAGAGTTAAAAATAGGAGGAGAGGTGGAGAGACGATTTTCACTCTCCAAAAGCTTCTCAAAATGAATCTCATGGCACGTTAACCTGCAAGAATCTTTTCTGGGGGGAAATGGACACGACGGTTATGGTCCAATGAAAGGTGGCAATTTGGGAACAAATCCCCTACCTGTTTGATTGCCATCCCTCTCAGTCTCCCAGCAACTTCCTTTCCTCTCTAAACACCTACCCACTCCCCGCTCCCGTGCCCCTCCCGTGTCCTCTGCCCCTCCCCCCATCCCTTTAGCTTCTGTCTTTCCCAAAGCAAATTCCCTCACCTAGAATTGTGCCCATAGATATAGAAAACCGTCTTCCCTTCCTCATGCCTCTTTTCTCAAAACCCGCCTTTTGTCGACATTTGAGCAATTATCCTCACTCTCTATTTCCACATCACCCTCTTTCCCCTCAACCATCCGCCTTTCCACTGGAGCTCCTCTCTCTTTACCCTTGGAGGGTTCAGGACCTGCTGCCTTGATGCTATGGCTGCTTCCTGCCTCTGGAAGTCCCGTACTTCTCACTAGATAGAGGGTTTTTCCCCCACTCTGTGGAATGCACAGAAGTCGTTCTCTCTTGCAGGTTTAGTGGAAGGTATTTTCTGGTGATCTTGATTTTTCGAAAGTTGTGTTGTATTTTGCAAGCAGCAGGTGACTGTTGGAGAATGCACACAGATTAGTAAGTAGGAAATTGTCAACAGGATGGCATGTGGGGGATGGTAGCAGATATAAATCCAAAGGTCTGGAGAAAGAAACTGATTGTGTTAACAGAGAATAATAGCTTGGGTAAAAAGAGGTTAATTGGCCATACTGCTTCCATATTGGAGGCAATATTAGGACCTTGTAGAACTAAGCCTATAAGCATTCCAGAGACATAAGAGGTGATAAACAGGCAGGTGTGAATAACCCAGAAGACCAAGGACTTGACCTCTTGCCTATGATTTTCCTTCTTATCAAAACTTTAAAAATTTTTATTGGAGTAGAGTTGCTTTACAATGTTGGGTTAGTTTCTGCTGTATAACAAAGTGAATCAGCTCTTCATATATCCCCTCTTTTTTGGATTTCCTTCCCATTTAGGTCACCATCTTATCAGTCTTTGAAAAATTTGTTTTTCCAACTTTAAAATCACCCATTAATCTCTGTAGTGAATCTGTATCTTGTAATCACCTTTATTCCAGAATCCTATACTTTTGTGTCTGGTTTGGTGAATAATTTCCTGGCCTGGTTAAGGGAGGTTTAATAGCCCTCACCACTCACTGTGAAAAATGGTTTCCCTTTTCTTATAATTAAGAACCTACCTTGCCTGTCCTCCGTGTCTTTTTTAAAATAAAAGTCACTCTTACGTAGCTTCTGAGGGTTCCCTGAATATACATCAGAGGTGGACCAGGCCCTGATGATCTGTGATTAGTACATCTGGCTTTTCAAAATACCAACATCCACTTTCCCCTTCTGGTAGAGAATTTTCACTGTCTCGTCTTCATCTCAGTGGTAACAGTCATCATACTGATTGGTTTACTGTTAAGTTGACATGAATATGCAATTTTTAAAATTCATTTTGTAAAATGACATTTTTCAGCTCTTCTTCTTTTAGTATTTGTAAGTGGAGATGAGAAGATCACTTTTGATGACCTCCTTTGAAAAACATTTTTGAAAAGATTTTTATCAATTGAATTATATGTGTCTTGCAAATGATCTTTTAAATCTCTTTTGCTTTCTTGATTCTTTTTCTTATATAAACTGTTTTTCTCTATACCAGATGACATGCCATGCACTTCACATTCCCACTGGTCTCAAGGTCACTCTACATTTCAATTTAGCCAAATTGACACCCTGCTATCACCATTGTTCTCCTGATATATTTGGAGAATATGGTCTTGCAATAAATACTAGAATACTGTTTCAAGAACACTCAGTTATGTGAGGTTATTTGAATAGCTTCAATAATGTACCTATGTCATGAAATCAGTGATATTGAAACATATCAGAGGATACTGGACTCTGTAACTTCATGATTGATTTTTATTAGTTTCCATTTATCTTTTAAGTATTAGTGTCAGAACGCTCCTTGGAATGATGGAAAGGACATTAGCTTTGGTCCCAAACAAACCTGGATACAAACCTTGGCTTCTTAAAATATCAACATTTTCCAATTATCACTGGAAAAATAAATTTAATCTCTTGGATCTTAGCAGTTTTTCTTCATCTGTCAAATGGGACAATCGCATCTCCTTTGCAGGGCAGTGTGAAGATTAAATAAGATATTATCTAAATATCTGTGGACATTTTAGTACATAATAGATGACAGTAAACAGTTTTTCTTATTTTCCTACCCTGTTTAGAAAAATCAAAAGAAAAGGGGATTCATTTTCTCTCTTTACTATTAAGGAATTACCTCATGTACAATTAATTATTTTAAAGTTTTATTTGATAAAATAGCAGTATACTAAATGTTAGATAGTGTCTCATTTGTTCAAAGCAATAATGTGACACTGAAGAGTGTTTTACACTAAATAAGTCATTATTTTTCTTGTTTGGAAAGAGAATGACCCTCAGTCAAACCATATAAAAACAAATTTAGTGGATTATTCAAATCATAAAATGTGTTGATCATGGATTAATCTATATTTTGCAGATATTTTATAGAAATATGCTGTAATCTTGCAAAAAAGCATTACCTAAATCTCTTGCAAATCACTGTGTTTTAGCATGTTAGAGTACTAACAGCTTTTTATCTTATTCATTCATTTAACACATATGTAGTGAGTGACTATTACATCCTGCCCTGTCCTGGGCTCTGGACTTTTGTCATTGAAGCAAACAGAGATCCTTCCTCCTGAGCAACTTGTATTTCAGCCTGGGTGGAGGCCCCGGGGAGGGGCACATGTAGTAAGTAGTAGAGCAAGGTGAAGGGCACTGAAAGTCTGGTGGGGGCAGACTGTAGTCATAAGCAGGTAATCAGAGTAGGAACCACCAAACACTGATGTTTGAGCCAAGACTGCAGAGAGGTGAGGGGGTTAGTCTTACCCGTATCAGGGAGGAGCATTCCCAATGGAAGCAATGGCTGGTGCAAAGCCCTGAGCAAAACCAAGCCTGGTACATCTGAGGAAGACCAACAAGAAAAGACCACTAGCATGAATGGGGCGGGGAGTGCTGGGGAGGGGATAGTAGGAGAAGAACTCTGGGAGTTACAGGAGGCCAGATTATACTCTAAGGACTCTGGCACTTTTTGTAAGTAAACTGGGGCACTGCTGCAAGATTTTGAGCAGAGGAGTTACGATCTGATTTATCTTTCCAAAGGGTCTCTTTCAGGCAGCCAGGGAGAAGTCTATTGTGGGAATCCAAGGAAAGGACCATACTGGCCCCATCAGGATGGTCATGGGGGACAGAGGAGGAATGGACAGACTCTGCACATTTTTGGAAAGGAGAACCGTTGTGATGGATTGGACACAGGTGTGAGAGAAACGAGGCTTTGAGTCTAAAGCTTTTGGCCTGAACAGCTAGAGAAACCTATTTACAGTCAGCCAAGATGGTGATGGCCGTGGAGGGTCAGGTGTGTGGAGCAGGGTGGATTCCAGTTGGAAATGCTGATTCTGAGAGGCCTGCTGGAAAGCCAAGCAAAAGGGTTGTGGAGACGGTTGGATGTCAGGAGTTAGAGAGGGTCAGGCTGGAGACAGGAATTTTGCAGATATTTGGGTCCTTTTGGGTAATGTCTTATGGAAGAGGAGTCCGGAGCGCTGAATGAGAGTTTTAGAAGCAAATGGCTGCTTACAGAGCCCCTGAGGTCTCTTCTTGCCCGTTTTTCCTTGTTTCTGTGTTTTTGATCAGAGATCAGCAAATTAGAAGATTGTGTATTTGAAAAGTGTTTCATTCCCTCAAGCACACATACACTTCCCCCAGCACTGTTTATTGTCTCCATCAATGACAGGAGAAACCCGAGTAAACTCCCAAACCCAAAAGATGTGAACAGAAATGCAAAGGTGGCATCATCTATGTGATAGCTCACTGCCCAGTCACTGGACTTCTGACACTGTCATCAAGTTCAGTTGAGTTAAAATTTCATAAAATAGTGAGATTTTATTTGTTTGTTTTTTAGTTTTTTGCAAGGAGGGGGAGGCAGAAGGGGGGCTGGTGACTGCAGGCACCAAAATGGAAACTCAAAAGAGAGAAAGTAATTATGTAAATTGTGTTTTTCGAAGGCATTGAGAATTTTTCATTCACATACTCCGCAAGTCTCCGCAAGCACATTTCATTCCTGTCTGGGGGCATGAAAGCGTTGCCACGGCCTCGTCTGCGGGCTTGCGGCCGGGCAGGTTTCTCTGTGTGTACGTGCAGGGAAGAGTGGGCAGTTGGCAGCCGTTCAGCCTTGATTGCAGTCATTCATAAAACCCAGCCGCGTGGAGGGTGGAGTCAGGGGGAGCTTCCCTGAGATGCTTGCAGGATGCCTTATTTGCATAAATCCTCAGTGATGCTTGAGTGGTGAGGGATGCTCACAAGCGCTTCCAAGGCTGTGAAGAGTCCACATCTGATAACCCCCTGAATAACCGAAGACGTTGCAAGAATAAGAGGTCACCACCTTGGACTCCTGGTCTCTCCATCCATAACCGTTCTGGGAAGTTGGCATTGTGGCCTGTCTGTGGCCTCCTTGAGTCTGGCTGAAGGAATAAATCATACGTAAGAAAGACCCTTGATCACCACAACCTGCTGACATAACACTCTTGTGTTTCTTAATGTATGAGGGGTCCGTGTTATTATAATAAGTCTAATGCCTGGGAGAGAATGGAAACTGCTGGAGCTGAACAGTTTCCACATCTTACAACTGGCAGCACCATTATGGTTTATCCCTCAAACCGCAATAGGCCAGACACAACAATCCAATTACAACTTTAAAGAAATGCTCATCCACCCAGGCTGACAAAATTCTGAGGAGTGCATTGTATTATTTTATGTATCTTGTTCTGAGTGTAGGGTTTTTTTCCTTCTCTTTCTCTAGAAGCAATTTCAGCTAAAAGAAGTCAAATTAGAAGTTGTAGGAATACGTATTGCCATAGTTTAGAGCTCCCTCAAATTGCTTGAATAACTAGCAATCTGAATCAATCAGACAGCTTTCTCCATGAAAACAGATTCAACAGCTAGCTACCTCACTCTGGAACTGAGGTTAGGATTATAGGTCAGTATGAAAAATATGTTTTTTTCTTGTTTTTTTAAAAATAAAATATATTAATTAATTTAAGTAAGTATATTTTAAATTAAGTACATTTAAATTCTAAGTCTATTGCTTTTGAGTATTGGTGTGTTTATTCTCATTATCCAATGAAACTTTAAAGTTCAGAAATGCAAGTTTTTACTTAGAAGATTCTGTAGCATGTGCAGACAGGTGAAGTATGCCAGCTATTATAGCTTTAAAACAAGACCACTGAGTACTTGAGATTAGATGAGAATTTCCTTACGTAGACATGGTCTTTCACACACACACACAAATGCGTTTTGCTTAGAAACCTACCCTTCGTGCTGGCTGACACTCCACATTTATTCGGAAAGAGTTCCTTAAAAGCATATTGAAGGAAAACTCGAAGTGACAGATTTCTTTTTTTCCCAAAGCTTTGTCTAAATACCTGAATCTTTAGGGGAAGAAAAAAAGAAATGAACTAAGACAGAGGTTGCATATGGTTTCTCATAGATACAATTCTTCAAATTTTTTTCCAAAGTTGGTGATATTTCCGATATTTTCGCAAACCAGTGCATGTAGATTCAACATACCGCGTGGGCTGTTTTTAGTTGAGTGGGAATTGCTAAAGATTTCCCAGTGCTATGAAATGTAACTTCCTGAGCGCTGTACTGGTGTAAGTTATATTAACATTTCAGAGCTCAGAAACCCCGGGGTATTACTTCTCCCTGGCAACTGCCTGCTTGAATGTTCTCTGAACCCTGCTGCCTGAGTGACCTTCTCCTCCTTTGACTGGTGACCAGTCCATTAAGAGTTTAGCACTTGCACTAGACAAACACTGTGTTTCTTTCCTTTAAGCCCAGGAGGGAAGGCTTTGAAATGGCCCTGCTTTCTTTTCTCGTCACGTTACACATTGATTTCTAAGTCTCACTTGATCTTGTTTGGAATGAGCTCTGTGTGTGTGTGTGTGTGTGTGTGTGTGCACGTTTCCATGCATTGTGTCCACGATGTTTCCCTGTATCATTTCTTTCAGAAGTGGAGAATTTTGCCGTGCAGCTTTTAGCTCTGAGAAAGCAGTTTATCTGCCACTGCCTCACCCCTGATCCACTTCTGGAATAACATGACTGGCCTTAAACATCAGCAGGGTAGTCAAACCTCCAAGGGCAGTCAAAGCTGCCATGAACGTTAACCAGGTTCATGGTTGAGAATGCTGTGTCCTAAGGGGCTTTTCCATGTAGCAAAGTCTGAGATGTAGGGCCCCAGCTTTATGATCAGGGCTTCCCTATTCAAAGCAAGGTTTGTTTCAAAGCTTTTGAAGTGAAGGAACATCTGAGCCATCCAAGGACAGCCTCAGAAGGGGATGTATTCTTGTTTATGCCAATGAATCTCTCCAGCACTCTGTAAGCCCTGTTGACATGAGGCTAAAGGCATCTCCTCTTGCTGCCCTTTGGAGCTGTGATCCATCCTCTGCATTTATTTATTCTTTGATGGAGAACATAAGACGCAAAGACCTTTTCCTGTTTATTTTCACACTATGCAGGTATCTTCTCTATTTATTTTACACACACACGCATACATACACACACTTTATTTATGCAGATTTCCTTCTGACTCTTCCTCTTTTCTTAGCTTGAAGGGATTTTGAACTTGGGGGGTGTCTTGAAGGCTCTCAGATCTCTTTTTTCATAAAGAGAAAGACCTGTGTATGATAAAGGGTGTGAAACAAGAGTCCGTGTCTTGTAGCAAAATAGCCAAAGCCACAGAACGTCCTGCGCGTTTTAAACACAACAGCCGTTCCTATGTTTAAGCTGTCAGATGTCTTCATACAGTGAGGCCAGAGCTTTTAGTAGCCTTGCTCCTATGGGGAAGGCTGCTGACGATCATTTTATTGGTACTAAAAGGGAAATCCAATACCGAGGCCAGCACGGACTTCATCTGGGTGTAACTGAGCTCTTGGAAGCCTGAGTTGAAGGTTTCCAACCCCCAGGGCTTTCCAGGGACTCCAGGTTAACATTAAGGGGTTTGCAAAGAGTTTCCCTTAGACTTGTTTTCAGTACCATGTTTAATTTCCAGATGTTTCTCCCCGTTTTATAATTAATAGTGCATTGTGCTGTCTATCATGCGCCCCAGGTGTGTGGTCAGGGACATGGTGAAGCCTGCTGCCTGCAAAACCCCAAGAAATGTTGAACACCAGCCCCACCAGCCTTCACCGTGAGTATGGCATTGGTTTTATTGACTGAAAATGTCGTCTCTTACACACATCACTGGTTACATATGTATTCATTTACACTGCATGCGGGTGTACGAACTGTGGCTCCTCTGGGGTCTCTGGGGGGTAAAAAGCTACTATTGAATTAGATAAAATGATCTGGAAACAGGAGCTCTGTGTATCAAGCATCTTTATTAAGTGCTGTTTCTAATGTCATATGGGAAGCATAAAGCTAATTAGAGGAAAGAGACACATTTTTTAGGGCTCTAGGGTGTCAGAAATTCTATACATTTTGGATTTAGAATGTATGTGGATCGGAGCCTAAGACTCTAGGAATATGGAGAAAAGATACAGAAAGGGCTACTTTCCTTGTTGTGAATAAGGGAAGTACACAGGTAGTTCATGGCCAACCTCGCACTGGGTCATTTAAAGGTAAGGGACAATCTAAAAGAGGGATGGCCCATTGGTTTTGTTTTTGTTATTGTAACCCCGAGTGTGGATACGTGAAGGGTTAAATGACCAACCTAAGGGAACTAGAGGAGAAACCAAATAAGTAAACTATGTTGAAAATGTGGATTTTGATGAGATGACACTTGAAGAGCTTTCAAATTCTGCGGAGTAGCAAGATATATTCAATCTTTTGAAAAGAATTATGCTCCTGGTAAGAAAAATTAAACATTTCCTGAAAATGTCTCAGCAGTGCTGTTATAATAGCCACTACAGCCAAGTAGTTACTACCGGGGAAATGTCTCCTTCCAAGTTTTTTTGCAAAAGCCATTGAAGAAATGTGTCTTGAGAGTGATTTTCTATAGGTTTTTTTAGCTGTCTGAGAATTCTTTGAAATAAAACCAAAATAAAGTAAGAAGATTGTCAAAAGGCTCTGAGAAGAAAAGTAAATTTTTGTAATTCTTTTGCTATGTCGTTTTTATTCCCATTGGCGAAGACTGAAATTAAATACGACGTTTAAATGCTTGTATTTTGTATGTTACATACAATCACAGATTCAAAATTATTTATGTTTTAGGATAAAAAGTTTTGGTAAATAAATTTCAAGAGGCTCCATAGATGGGTTATGGACTTTATCTCAATAAGTATACTCGAATATTGTCTTCTACATTTAGTCAGCACTTTTCAAGGAATACAAATAATTTAGATTTAGCCACAGTAAAAATGGTTTATAATTACATTTTTTAAAGTTCTAAGTTGGAGGAAGTACTCTTAATGATGTTGCCATTTTTTTCCATAAATGTTCTAGCTATAAAGCCTTTTTCCTGATGGTGGAACTTCGGTTGATAATTCATAAAAAATGTAATGATCCCCACTTTCCATCTCACGTTCTAGGCATTAGAAAACATTTCACTTATATTAGGATTCAAGCAACTTTGGGGCAAGTTCTTTGAGGACTTAAAGTTGATTTTAAGATGTGTTTTATTCCACATATTGAGGTTCCATTTTAATTGGTCCCACTTATTCCAATGTCCACTTAAAACTGGAATTATTAGATGTGAAACAGCTATTGGCATCCTTGCCAATGAGACATTAGATAATGTTTTTTCTTACTTTGTTTCTGCTCTCCGTAGACTTTAGTTGTGGAAATCTTGTTGTAACTTACCATGCACCTAGTGGGACTTTCCTGGTGGCCCCTCTGAATAGAGTGGCTGAGAAGAAGCAGCTGTCATCTTGCTGGATCCTCTTTTCTGATAATCCCTTCGCTCACCCTATTTTTGTTTAAATTATGATGATGCACTGATGGATTTTAATTAGTCAGATTTGCACTGTGTGTGTGTTTATATAAAATATATATTACTTACTTTCGCAGAAGTAGGGATAATGGAATATGAACAGGATGTGGACACAGCTGGAAATAAGCAAGTCAATTAATAGACTATTGCAACAGTCCAGAGAAGGTCTTGACCTACAGGAGTAGCAGAGGGTGTGGGAAGGAAACATTTCAAGAGCTTAGTAAGAAGGCAAACAGGCGGTGCTTAGTTGTCAATTGAATATGCTTTGTAAGGAAAGAGCTTAGGGGGCTGTCATTTCAATGGTTTGGTTGATTGAGGACCGCCAGCTGAGATGGGGAGATAAAAAAGCAAATCAGGCCTATGGGTAGCTGGGCAGTGAGGAGTTCAGATTGTGATACGATGATTTGGGGCACCCGTGCATTACCTAAGGGTACCTGTCGAAGAAAAAGTTGGGTACGTGAACCTGAAGCACTCAGTTAGCTGGGGAACTAGATAACATCCACAAAGGGTACAGAGTTGGAAAAAATAACAGAGCACCTGGGTAAAACCAATGCTTAAGGAGTAGGTGAAAGAAGAAGCTCCCGTGGCTCAGCTGAGAAATAATGGTCAAAGAAGCAGGAGAAACCACGGTGGTAGAAGGACTCAGGAAGGATGCCCAACAGTAGCAAATGCCACAGAAAATCAATAATTTAAGAGATTAAAAAAATGTGCATTGGATTTGGCCACAGAGGGGTCATTGGTGGCATTTGCCATAGCAGTTTTAGCATATAAGTGGGTGGAAATACTCTATTTCTATAGGTGTGATGAGAAAATGAGAAGTCCGGAGAAGGAGATGTTGATTGTGCATAGTGAGTAGGAAAACAGAGATAGATTATTAGTGGGTGGATAGGGAGTAGGGTGACTGTACTTGGGTCACTTGTATCTTCTATTTTGCAAGTCTAGGTTGATGGCTGCACATGTCAATATACTTTATATTTTGATAACTGTGTGTGTAAACTCTCGGAAGATTCTTTTCTCAGTTATTAAAATGTCCCATATTTTAAGCATGCTGCCTAAGTTGTCATCACTTAAAGTAATAAATATACTAAAAACATTAGTGGAGTTCAATAAATTGAGTTTGATGGCTGCTATTCCTCAGGTATAAGATGCATAGATAAAGCAGTTCCTTCCCAAGTTGGGGGCAGCATTACGTAATCCACTCAGTGGTATTACTACATGATATCTGCAACATTAGAAGTATGTTTAAAACAGAGAAAATGATTCAATCTCCTTGGGGTTGACGGGGTCAGAGAAGGACTTTCAGAGCCTGCGACGGTTCATATGAATTTTGAAGGATGAGTCGTTGAATAGGAAGCAGTTTTAGAATACGGTCTCCAGAAGGAGGAAACAGTTGCCTGGAGGCCCCGAAACGTCAGCTTGTGGGGGATGATTTACAACATGTACTCACTGCTGAAGCCTGTGAGCGTCCACGTGTGCGTATCTGTATGTTGTCTGCTTGTGTGGGTGAGAGTGCGTGTGTGACGGATGGTGAGTGGGAGAGAAATAAAGGATTCAGAAGGTGCAGCGCCGACATCTCTGAAGAAGAGGACACTGTTCTAACTTGGAGGACATAAGCTACATGTTGGGTCTTGTCTTTGGTTTTATTTTTAATACGATATTTGAAAGTTGACATAACATTATGGGGTTTTTGAGTTTTTCAAAGTGATCATGGATTTTAAAAGTCTGAGAAACGTTTGTCTACTCATCAATTCCAGCCATGGATGGAAGCAGGTCTAAGCAGGAGAGGTAGCGGGTAGGGCAGATTTGAGAATGTTTGCCGGGTGGTGTAATTAGGGTACAGTGATTCATTAGCTGTGATAATACAGCAAAGTGAAGAGGAGATAACTCACTTTATCTCAAGAGATTGAGTGGATGTGATCATGTCAGGAAGAGAGTTAATTTAGGCAGTAAAACTAGTTTAGATTTAGCATTAGATGTATGTATTAGTGTCCAAAGATATCTCTGATTGAAACATCCAAAGACAGTTGGCTATTCATACCTCAAACTCAAGAGAGACTTAGATGAGTTATACTAATTTGTGAACAATTACTTTATAATAAAACCATTAACATAAATGAAATACCACAGAGAACTATACTCGATATTTTGTAATAACCTATAAGGGAAAAGAATTTGAATATATATATATATCTGAATCACTGCCATAAGCCTGAACCTACTACAACATTTGTAAATCAAGTATACTCCAATAAAAAATAAAATTAAAACATATTTAATAGAAAATAGTTTATGATAAATTTAATTTAATTTCAAAGTTGTTTTACAGAGCTTAAAAAGTATGTCTTCTATAAGACTAATTTTATGTCTCCAAAAAGTGAATTTTAGAAATAACTTCATTATTAAAATACTTTAAGATTAAAAAAAAAGAAGTAGCACAGGGAGAAGGTGTCAGTTTGAAGGAAAGAATGGAAGGGGCAGGATAGATAACATCACAGGACAAAGAGAAAAGGAATTAAGTAAATTATACAAAATCAGACAAGAACAAGCTTGTCTCAGTTTTCCTGGAACTTTCCATGTTTTACTGCTGAAAGTCTCATGTCCTGGGAACCCCCCCGCTCAGTCCTGGGAAAACTGGGATGGCTGGTCACATTAGAAATGCTAAAGTTGGAATGTGAAAGCAGAAATCTAGAAAAAGAGTATATAGCCAAGGGAAAACTATGTTTAGACAAACAATGTTTACATTCCTGTGGACGGTGACATGATCAGGAATACGTCGAATCCAGAGAGGTACATAGATCATATTTCTGTTCAGTCTTTTTTTGGTTTTCCTTTGTTTTTGTTGGTGATTGACTGCTTTTCAAAAGTAAGAAAAAATTAATATGCCATACATACAGTTCAACTTTTCAAAGTGTAAAAGTTACTAGCTTTTACAAAATTGTGCAACTGTCACCACTATGTAATTTCAGAATATTTTGATCACTCCAAAAAGAAACCTAATGTCCACTAGCACTATTCCCTATTCCCCTCAAAACCCAGCTTCTAGAAACGAACCTACTTTCTGTCTCTGTGGATTTGCCTATTCTAGACATTTAATATAAACTGAATCATATAATATGTGATTATTTATGTCTGGTTTTCATCATTTAGCATAATATTTTCAAGATTCATCTATGTTACAGCAAGTATCAGTACTTCATTCCTTTTATTGCCCAATAGTATTCCATTGTATGTATATACCACTTTTTAATTTATCCATCTGTTAATGGACATTTGGGTTGTTTCCAATTTGTATGCTGTATAAAGCAGCTTTTAACATTTATGTACAAGTTTTTGAGTGGACGTGTGTTCTCAGTTCTCTTAAGTATAAACCTAGGAATGAAACTTCTGAGTCATTTGGCAACTATATGTTTACATTTTTTAGGAACTGTCACGCTGTGTTTCAAAATAGCTGCACCATTTTACGTTCCTACCAGCAATGTAAGAGGATTCCAATTTCTCTACATCCTGTCAACACTTGTTATTGTCAGTCTTTTTAGTTATAGTCATCTTGTAGGTGTGGCGTGTGTGAATGGTTATCTTATTGTGGTTTTGATTTGTATTTCCCTAATGAATAATGATGCTTAGTATCTTATCGTGTGCTCTTTAGCTATTTGTATTGCTTCTTTGGATAAATATTGATTTAATCTTTTGTCCATTCTTAATTGGGTTATTTGTCTTCATTGTTGAGTTGTAAGAGTTTTTTTTATGTATGATGGGTACAATATCTTTGTCAGATAAATGATTTGCAAATATTTTCTCCCATTTAGTGAGTTGTCTTTTCATTTTCTTAATAGTATCTTGAAACACAAGTTTTTAATTTTGATGAAGTTGAATAGTTCTCTGTTCCATTGGTTACTTGTAGCTTTGGTGTTTTATCTAAGAAATTATTATCAAATTCAAGGTCATAAAGATTTACCCCTAGGTTTTCTAAAAGAAAGAAGTTTTAGAGTTTTAGTTTTAGCTTGCACATTTAGGTATTTGATCCATTTTGAGTTACTTTTCATATATGGTGTGAGGTAGGGATCCAATTTCATTCTTTTGCATGTGGACATCCAGATGTCAAAAAGTGGTGATTGCAGACATATCTGTCTTGCTCCTGATACTAGGGGGAAAGCTTTCAGTCTCTCCCTATTAAATATGATATTAGTCATGGGGTTTTAGTATATATTCTTTATCAGGTTTAGAAAGTTTCATTCCATTTCTAGTATGTTGAGTGTTCATAACATGAAAGGATGTTGGATTTTCTCAACTGCTTGTTCTGCACCTATTGAGATAATAATGTGCTTTTCTGTCTTTTATCTTATCAATACGGTGTACTGCTTTATTTTCATATGTTGAGACAATTTTGCATTCCCACTTGGCTATCCATTTTATTTGTTGCTTTATTTGATTTGCTAGTATTTTTGAAGATTTTTGTGTAAGTATTTATAAGGGGTACTGGTCTGTAGTTTTCCTGTGATGTCTTTGATTTAGGTATCAGGGTGATACTAGCCTCATAGAATGAACTTGGAAGTATTCCCTACTCTTCTATTTAGGAAAAGTTTGTGAAAGATAATTTTTCATCAGATGTTTGGTAGACTTCACCAGTGGTGCCATCATCTTCTCTTTGTTGTAAGTTTCTTTTAAAAATGTTTATTAAGTTCCTTCTTGTTTGAACATTTGTAATGGGTCTGTATCATTGTGTATGTATGTATAGGTAACTGTATCATATGAAATCCCCACATCTTCAGAACAACTGACATTCAAAAGTCAGTTCTATTTAACTCTTGAACCTTTCATGATTTGAGGTTATAGATACTTTTGCTTTCTAATTTTCAGAAAATAAACTTAACATTCTCTCTCTCTCTCTCTCTCTCTCTCTCTCTCCTCTGTGTGTGTGTGTGTGTGTGTGTGTGTGTGTGTGTGTGTGTGTGCGCGCGCGCGCGCAGGACTGATTTAATCATATAAAAATTACCAGTGTAACCTCAGAGTCTAGGTTCTGTATAGTTAAAGACCAATCAGAAAGGAAGTTAGTATCTAAAAGACCTTGTAGATACAAGTTCCTGAATACTGTTGAGATTCCTTGGTTTGGGTTTCTCTGATTACCTTTAGAAAAACTGAGAAACTGGTTTTGATACACTGTTTTTTATTTTTACCTATTTTTCTTTTGTTTTGTTAGTTAGACGTTTGTAAGTCCTGTAATTAATTATCAATTTCATTCATTTAACAAAAAATGAATTTATGTCTGGGTAAAAATTCAGATTGTTGAGTCTCGGGATTTTCCTTGGCCACTCGGTCTTTGTCCTTTCTACTTCCTCTTTTCCAGAATTGTTCTCTCTGTGCAGTGGTAACTCACGTCTTGGACTGGGTCATCCGGTACCATCTGCCTTGAGGCTTTTGACTTGGGCATGTGTGTCACACACACTGTTCTTTTCCCTTCTCACAGCTTCAGATGAGTCAACCTTGAATTGACAGGGAGCCTGCCTCCATATTTTTCTTTTAAGAGACATAGTTTTTCAGATCTCAAGGGCATGGCTTGTTTCAGCAACAACAATCTTTGTTCAGATTTGATTATAACATAGGGACTTCTGAAGATCAACATGTATGGGACTAGAATTAATTTAATCATGGAAATGTGGCAGCTTATAGTTAACCTAATTTTAAAATAGTCAACCTTGAGGACCAAAAATATAACTGAGAAAAATATGTATTAATATATTTACTTTTCCCATAATAGTGTGGGAAATCTACATATATGTGTATACTTGAAAATATGATTTTTCATTAAAAATCACGTATCTAACAGCAAAATTATATATCAATATTGCAGTAGATAACAGAGTAGACAAAATTGTCTTTGAAGTTGTAAACAGTTGGACAGCAGCCCTTGTCATTGTGTCACTGTGCTTTTAAGGTCCACTCACCACACGTGATCTTCAGGCTGTGTGTACTGATGCCCAGAGCTTTGTGTCTTGCACTAGTAGCAGATGGAAGAAGGTCCATGGCTAACACTGAAAACTGGCAACCCACTGGCAGACCATCACCACCTCAGGCACACCTCTGTCGTGGATCCAGGGGCTCCTTTCAGTGGTCTGAGAGAGACAGTGGATGCTGGAATTTAGCCTCTGCTTTTCTCCATTTTCCCTGATCTTGCCCCTCTGCTCCCCCGGAGCCTCCTGGTGTTTTGTGCTCCTGAAGTTCTGCAGATTTCATACTCAATTTTTTCCATATTCTCCTGAATTTTGATCTCAGTGCAGGTGTGGTCAATGAAGACAAATCAGCTTCGGATGAGAAGGTACCATTGAGCAAAAGGGACTTGAACATCTTCAGCTGGTGGAAGAGTGTGTGGTGGGGAAGCACTGCTGGCTCTACAGTGAATCTGGCCTAGTCCTTCTCCCTTCAACAAATATTTATTTGCTCTGTGTCGTGCACAGAGCCTGGCGTCAGGCACTTGTGGTGATGATGAACAAACCAGAGTCCTTGTCCTTGTAGAACTTAGCATGCAGGAGGAGAAGATCTAAACAACAAACTAACGTACATGTTATAACTCTTCCTTTTTAACCAGAGCCTAAATGAAGTGCAGGGAAGGAGACCACACAGGGGAAGCTGTTCAGGGAGCAGACTCAAGGTCAAGGAAGGCTCTGGGAGGAGATGAGGTTTAAGGAGAGACTTGAAAGTTGAGAAGTCGGCCTTGAGAAGAGCCAGCAGAAGGCAACTGAGACAGAGAAGATGGTACGTGCAGTGGACCTTATAAGGAAACCAGTGTAGTGTGGTTAGGGAAGGGCAGAGAAAATCGAGGATGAGGTGGGCAGTGGAGATGAGCAAGGGTTCCATCTAGGCCTTTGGATTTTATGTAAGTCTGTGGAGAAGCTCTGGAAGCCATTCACAGAAGGGAGGATCATGGTCCAATGTAGCTGGCCAGTGGGTGGGAAGAAGACGAGGGACTTTGGGAGCCAGTCGTGGTCGTTTCGGCAGAACATGACGGTGGTTTGGACTCTGCTGGTGTCCATAGAGGTGGAGCAAGTGGAATTCAGTGAACTTTAGTGGAATTTAAGGAAGCTTTGGAAGCAATGAAAGAGAAGAGGAATTTCTGTGGTGTACTGGAGGGAGGGGGCTTCAAGTCATGTGTGTAATCCCCCATATGCTTGATCGGTCCTGTGTGCATTAAATGCATAGTGTGTAGGAACATGTTCTCATAAAGTCTTTTTTTTATTATTTAATAGAGAATTTATTTTGAGTATTGAAAAATATTTTTTTCTTTTTAAAAATTTATTTGATTACTTTATTTATTAATTTTTTTTAACATCTTACATAAAGTCTTAAGCATCCTGTTTATGTATCTTCAATGTATCTTCAATGGCGTATGTAAGTGACAAATTTAGAAATCACACCTTATCACTTTAGGTAAATTTGCAAAGACCTTCAAGTACTGAAGGTGAAAAAGGGTGAAAAGTAAAATTGAGTAATAATTGAAACATGATTAGACTTCACCATTTTAAATAAATTTGTTCTTGTGTGATTTTTTTTCGCTCTGACGTTCTGTTGGGATAGATTTAATAATTCTGTAGGTGTTTGAATACACTAGAGGAAATGAATATTTTAAAATATATACTACTTTTAAAAATATTGCTCCTTTTTTGAAAGGTGTCTCATTTTTCTGAGTAAAATTCAGCCAAGAAGAAAGGGATCATGTTTTCGTTTGCAAAGGACCTTTTAGCTATGTATTTTATTATGAATGAAGGTATTATTCAGAGACAAGCAGCCGTTTCTGTACTATTTTCAGCCACATGTTTACATCAAAATGTGATGAGTTTCAATTTTTGCTAAGTTCACTTTGTTTTTTCTTATACTATAAGAGGTATTCAATGTCATAGTCTATAGTTCTATTACCAACTGTAGCAGGGGTCATATTGATCAGGTGATAATAGAAAAAAGTTCCAACTAAAAAAAAACATGGTTTTGTCTTTTAGAATAAAGTCAGTACAGCCAGTAACTTGAAAATAGAGACTACTGAGAACACTGACATTTCCGATTCATGGTTATAATTAGGAAGTGACAGAATTTTTTTTTAATCGTGTGGCTTTTACAGACCTCATTCTCTTTGTATGATGTGCTGGTTTCTGCAAGTCATTCTATGCCAGTTTACAAAATCATACAAAGCTCCTCTTTCTGCTGTAACTATTTTAAGATAATATTGTGTTTATCTCTGTCTGAGTGCTCAGAGGAGAAGATGCCTTCTTCTCGGGAATTAAAAGAGTTTTTGTCTTTAGGAGTAGAGCTGTAGTAGTTTTATATGTAACAGCTATGTTTTGTGGAAATTTACTAGTGATTAATTCCTTTCACCAATTATCCCTTGCTGACTGAACTAGGTCCTCTTTTAATGGTCCTCTGAGCAGCTCCTATGTTGGTGACCCTGATGTAGGAGGACTTTATCCCCTGTATACTGTCCCTGTCCTTTGTTCCTGTGAATAGAGTATGTTTTAGCTCAATGCAATTTTTTCCCCCTCTTGTGCAGAGCATCTGACTTGAATCCTATTCTTTATCATCTTGTTGATTCCATCAGGAAGCCGAAAGGTCATGTTTACCTTAAGCCTAGGGCCAGCCCCAAGCAGCCAGCTTAGTGGATCTTCATCCCTTCTGCTTTCTTGGGCCAAGTGATATTTGTCCATAAGAACTTTTTTTTTTTTTTGCGGGATGCGGGCCTCTCACCGCTGTGACCTCTCCCGTCGCGGAGCACAGGCTCCGGACGCGCAGGCTCAGCGGCCATGGCTCACGGGCCCAGCCGCTCCACGGCATGTGGGATCTTCCCGGACCGGGGCACGAACCCGTGTCCCCTGCATCGGCATGCGGACTCTCAACCACTGCGCCACCAGGGAAGCCCCCAAATACTTATTTTTAAAAGATATCCTAAGGAAACTAAGGTTGCACAAGCTCCAGAAAATCTTCGACTGAGTTAATGTCAGCTTTACGTCGAGCCACATGATACGGTCAACAACCAAGCTTGGAGGGCGTATGGACTTGGGCTGCGTATGGTGGACCCCACATGGACCTGGGAAGTGGCTTGCCCAGGGTGACTCGGCAGGAAAGGGGCAGATCTAGGTCTAGAATTCAGGTTATCTGGGTTCATAATAGCAGACGGATTCAAAATATGCAGGTAATCCACATTATTACCAAGGAGAAGAATTTTGCAGTTCTTCAGGGAATAATGAGTAAATTCTAGCTTTTTAAGGGTTCGAACTATATATTTTCAGTCCTTGCTCTGCTACTCATTTGCTGGAAGACATTGGCCCAGTTCTTTTAACTTCCTAAATCCTTAGTTTTCTCATCTGGAGAATAGGAAGAAAATCGTTTCTAGTTATCTCATTGAGAGTTTTTGAGTATGAAATGAGGTAAAGTACATGAGAGAGTTGTGAATAAAGTACTATATAAATATTATTCTACAAAAGTGGAAGTCAATAATCTCAATAATATTTTATCCATTTACCAAATATTCACCAAGTCTTTATATATATATATAAATTTTGGCTAATCCAGTCAAAACATAGACTGTATCTTTTCTTATTTATTACTGTTTCTTATTGAGAGGAGTGGTATAAAAAGGCTTTGGGAGGGGCTTCCCTGGTGGCGCAGTGGTTGAGAGTCCGCCTGCCGATGCAGGGGACACGGGTTCGTGCCCCGGTCCGGGAAGATCCCACATGCTGCGGAGCGGCTGGGCCCGTGAACCATGGCCGCTGAGCCTGCGCGTCCAGAGCTTGTGCTCCGCAACGGGAGAGGCCACAGCAGTGAGAGGCCCGCGTACCGCAAAAAAAAAAAAAAAAAGCATTGGGGGACTTTTAAAAAGCATAGACCCCACCTCATACCACCCCATCATCTATCCAGTGTTCCCTGCTGTGCGTGAGTAGGGAGGTCAGGAAATGTGTATTTAGATCATTTGCCCAAGTTATCCTGACGTAGGCTCCTGATTTAAAACCACTGGTATGTATCACTGAGATGCTCAGTGAAAATGAACATTTGCTGGGATGACTGATCTTTTCATAAACTAAAATTAATGTGAGCATCACTGAATTCTACCTCTCTTCTAAAACTCACGTAGAGAGGAAATAAATACCGGCAATATTATTATTAGAAAGTCGCTGTGCCTCAGGGCCCAGCCTGGTTACTCTGTGAATCACTGCTATTTCCTCTGCTCTTCTACAGTCTTTTGTCCAGGACAAGAACGGTCTGCCTCTGCCAGGAGAATAGATGGTCGTTGTGCAAAAACAGGGAGCTTATAGTCAAAGGAGAATTTGTACCCACAGCTACTTCTGCTGGTATTAGAAGGAAGGTATTAAATAGAAGGAAAAGATTATGCCCAGGACCTTGGCAATCTATGCAGCAAACAAATATTTATTTAGTGAAAAATGATTTGGGTAGATAAATGAATGCACTCATCTATTATGCATTTCACAAATATTAAACCTTGTGAATGTGTCTAGATATCTTTAATGATTTCAGGTAGCAACACTAGTGATCTATAATTGAGGTCATTGGTAGACAAATTCAGAACATGACGGGCAGATGACGACAGGCTGACCTTTTAAGTCGTATTTAACGCTGGGTAATATTAAATAAGATTTCCATCGGTTCAGATGACCCAAATGTGTAGTGTCTATTTTGACATTCATTCATTCATTTTACTCATTCATTCAATTCATTTTACTCATTCATTCATTCATTTTACTCATTCATTCATTCATTTTACTCATTCATTCATTCATTTTACTCATTCATACAGCCCAAGATGTAACTTGGGCTGACAGACAGGTAAACAAATAATTACAATGAAGTATGAGGATAAGACTATGAAAGGGCTTACAGATTGCCATGAAAGCACAGAGGAACCTAACTCAAAATGGGAGGTGAGGAAAACTTGTTAGAGCCAGTAATACTTAGCATTTCATTGTATTTATATTAATATTTAATTATATGTTATCTGATATTTTTTCTGTAATTAAAAAAAAATGTTGATTGAGCCCAAGCTATGTTCTAAATACAGTACTAAATTAGAGGATGAGGGAGGGAAGCTTCCCAAAATAATGTTAAGTAATAGGATCTGCCCTCAAGTAGTTTATAATTTAATTGTTGGAGATGAGGGAGGGATGGATGGATGGATGGACGGATGGACAGGTAGATGGATAAGTTGGTGGCTTTGTAGGTATAAAAGGTACCTTACAAAAATCAGGTGAATTCCTTAAAAAATGTATATGGAATTTTTTCAAAGCAGGGTATATATATCAATACTTGTGGCTAAAGTGGTGTGGAGTCAGGAAGAGCTACGGGGGGAAAAGAAGCACTTTAGATTTCCATCAAGACTGAGTAGTCATTGGATAGAAAGGAGGGTTCAGGGCATCCCAGACTAAGAAAACGACTTGGGTAACAGTTCAGAGTGAGAATGAAGCAGTCAGGCAAAGGGGCCATTGAATATGCAATCTGGCTCAAGAAGCATGTTTGGCAAAGGAGTTGGGGAATATAAACTGATAAAGGAAGGCTGGGACCAGTTTATAAACATCCTTACAGTCCTGGATCAAGAACCTCGTTTTACTCTGCAGGAAGACATGAAAGTATCTGACCATGGAGGTACCCAGTTGAAAGGAACATTTCAGGATGATGGATTTTTCAGAAGTATGCATGATGGATGATAATAGGGCTTTCCTGGAGAGCAGGAGACAAATTAGTAGATGATTAAAATAGATCAGACATAGTTAATAATAGTAAGAACAATGATCGCGGTTAAGAAGAAATAGATGAGAGAGAGAGCATCTGGAAGGAAAAGCAGTGGCTTTGGGGATAAGTGAATGGACCAGAGAAAGGAACAGAGAGAGGAAAGACTCAAAAAATATCTAAGAATTTGAGCCTGGGAGTTCCTTAGGAAAGTTAATGAAAAAATAAGGAAATGAAAAAGGCATGTAGCTCTAGGGAATTACATTCCCTAAAATAAACACTTTTTTTCCTGCTGCCTTAGGGAAATCCATAAGAAAGAAGTCTCTCTGGCACAATGGAGAGAGCCACTTTATATGATAGCATCACAAAGGAGAAGAATACATACGTAATTCTCAGAACCTCTCACCAGTTATGCATCAGGTTAGGGCAGAAGAAAGTCTAGTTTTCGCTCTTAGCTGGTTCTCTATCCACTGTGGTAACAATAACTGCAATCATATACTCTTCAGTCTTAGGCACTTCATGTGCATTTAACCCTCACAGAATTTTATAAAGCACAATGATTATCTTCATTTTATAAAGAGGAACCTGAAGTGCAGAAATGTAAATGACTCGCTTGTGTGCCTACACCCACTGATAGCGAAGCAGGATTCGAAGCCAGGCGGTAAGATGCCAGACCCCAAGCTTCAGGCTTGCTCAGAGACAGGCACTGCTGGTAATTCATTTCAGGATCCACGTGAGGACCCACTGATGGCTCCCTTTCTGCTCAATCCTGGGCTGTGCTCTAGGAGGTTAGAAGACAAGAATGTCGTAGTGTCCTTTTTTTAATTGAAGTATAGTTAATGTACAATATTGTGTTAGTTTCAGGTGTACGGCATAGTGATTCAGTTTTTTTTTCAGATTCTTTTCCATTATAGGTTATTACAAGATATTGGATATAGTCCCCTAGGCTATACAGTAGGGCCTTGTTGATTACCTATTTTATGTAGAGTAATTTGTATGTGTTAATCCCAAACTCCTAATTTGTCCCCCTTCCTTTTGTAACCATACTTTGGTTTCTATGTCTGTGAGTCTGTCTCTGTTTTGTATATACATTCATTTGTATTATTTTTTATAGTCCACATATAAGTGATATCATATATCTTTCTCTTTCCGACATTTCACTAAGCATACTATTCTCTAGGACCACCCACATTGCTGCAAATGGCATTATTTCATTCTTTTTCATGGCTGAGTAACCCTCCATTGTATATATGTACCACATCTTCTTTATCCATTCATCTGTTGATGGACACTTAGGTTGTTTCCATGTCTTGCCTACTGTAAGTAGTGCTGCTGTGAACATTGGGGTGCATGTATCTTTTTGACTTAGAGTTTTTGTTTTTCCAAGATATATGCCCAGGAATGGAATTGCTGGATCATATGGTAGCTCTATTTTTAGTTTTTAAAGGAACCTCCATACTGTTCTCCACAGTGGCTGCACCAATTTACATTCCCACCAACAGTGTAGGAGGTTTGTTCCCTTTTCTCCACACCCTCTCCAGCATTTCTTATTTGTAGACTTTTTGATGATGGCCATTCTGACCAGTGTGAGGTGATACTTCATTGTGGTTTTGATTTTCATTCCTCTAATAATTAGTGATGCTGAGCATCTTTTCATGTGCTGTTGGCCATCTGTGTGTCTTCTTTAGTCTATTCAGTTCTTCTGCCCATTTTTTGATTGGGTTTTTAGTTTTTTTGATATCGAGTTGTATGAGCTGTTCATATGTTTTGGATATTATTCCCTTGTCGATCTCATCATTTGCAAATATTTTCTCCCATTCCATAGGTTTCTTTTGCTGTGATGTCAGTGTTCTTGATTCATTGAATTCACAATAGTTGGGAGTTTGGTGGACATAATATATATAATCAGTTATTAAGTAACATTCTCCGTGACATTCACCCCAAGTTGGAACAAATTCATGGAGGTTATAAAATCTGATAGATATAGAAGAATGGACAGAATTGCTCTCATGAGTTTTTGCACCTAAGCTTCCTCATATATGAAGTAAGTGGACTCTTATTTCTTTTGCTTGAAGAAAGGGAAGGTTAATTTTAAATTAAAGATGAGCTTCTGCAGTATTTTAAAAGTATACTAGAGCTACCCTGGTGGCGCAGTGGTTGAGAGTCCGCCTGCCGATGCAGGGGATACAGGTTCATGCCCCTGTCTGGGAAGATCTTACATGCCGTGGAGCGGCTAGGCCCGTGAGCCATGGCCACTGAGCCTGCGCATCCGGAGCCTGTGCTCTGCAACGGGAGAGGCCACAGCAGTGAGAGGCCCGCGTACCGAAAAAAAAAAAAAAGTATACTAGTCATTTGTCAAAAACATAGGCAGAACACTCTATGACATAAATCACAGCAAGATCCTTTTTGACCCGCTTTCTAAAGAAATGGAAATAAAAACAAAAATAAATAAATGGGACGTAATGAAACTTAAAAGCTTTTGCACAGCAAAGGAAACCATAAACGAAATGAAAAAACAACCCTCAGAATGGGAGAAAATATTTGCAAATGAAGCAACTGACAAAGGATTAACCTCCAAAATTTACAAGCGGCTCATGCAGCTCAATATTAAAAAAGCAAACAAACCAATCCAAAAATGAGCAGAAGACCTAAATAGACGTTTCTCCAAAGAAGACATACAGATGGCCAATAAACACATGAAAGAATGCTCAACATCACTAATTGTTAGAGAAATGCAAATCAAAACTACAGTGAGGTATCATCTCACACCAGTTAGAATGGCCATCATCAAAAAATCTACAAACAATAAATGCTGGAGAGGGTGTGGAGAAAAGGGAACCCTCCTGCACTGTTGGTGGGAATGTACATTGATACAGCCTCTATGGAGAACAGTATGGAGGTTCCTTAAAAAACTAAAAATAGAACTACCATATGACCCAGCAATCCCACTAGTGGGCATATACCCCGAGAAAACCATAATTCAAAAAAAGTCATGTACCACAATGTTCTTTGCAGCTCTATTTACAATAGCCAGGACATGGAAGCAAGCTAAGTATCCATCGACAGATGAATGGATAAAGAAGATGTGGTACATATATACAATGGAAAAAAGAAACGAAACTGAGTTATAGTGAGGTGGATGGACCTAGAGTCTGTCATACAGAGTAAAGTAAGTCAGAAAGAGAAAAACAAATACCGTATGCTAACACATATATATGGAATCTAAAAAAAAATTAAAAGGTTCTGAAGAACCTAGGGGCAGGATAGGAATAAAGATGCAGACATAGAGAATGGACTTGAGGACACGGGGAGGGGAAAGGGTAAGCTGGGGCGAAGTGAGAGAGTGGCATGGACATATATACACTACCAAATGTAAAATAGATAGCTAGTGGGAAGCAGCCGCATAGCACAGGGAGATCAGCTCGGTGCTTTGTGACCACCTAGAGGGGTGGGATAGGGAGGGTGGGAGGGAGATGCAAGAGGGAGGAGATATGGGGATACATGTATACGTATAGCTGATTCACTTTGTTATACAGCAGAAACTAACACACCATTGTAAAGCAATTATACTCCAATAAAGATGTTAATAAAAAAGTATACCAGTCATTTGTCAATAAATTATGTGCTGCCTTGGGACATGTTTTCTTGGGTTGCCTTTGTTGATTTTCAAAAAAAATATTTTATTAACTTTTCATATTTTTTCTGTATTTTGTCTCTTCACCTGTAGTGTTCACTTCTTAAAGGCGGGGGTTGTATTTTATGAAAGTCCTTGATCTGCTCTAATGCATAATACTGTGCTACACCATTGCAACCTGACATAAGTTGCTTTCTTTTCATTTGAACTTTGATTTGGTTTGATTTGAATAATGGGTTCCAATTGACAACTGATTCCAAAATGGATTCCATTATCCCCCTTACTGTGAACGGTAAACTGAGCTGATAAACATGAAAAATTAGAGAATACATATGGAGAATCAGGGAGGAGAATGAAAGTCTCTTTCATTCATTCCTTTGATTTTTCTAGTTCTGCCTTTCCTTAACATACCAGAGAGCTATTTCCACCATCTGTTATCCTTTGAAGCATTAAGAGTGTTAAAATACTTGGGCTGGTCCTTTGCAGTGTCATTTACTATGAGAGCTCAGGGGATAGTTTGGGGCCATATTTATGAGAAAAGTTCACACTTGGAAAAAGTGTGACTTTGAGTTAGATTTCATTGTGTGTGTATCTCTCTGTGTATAGATTAAATTTAGATATATTTTTTTTGCACTTACAATGAGTGGGATCTCATGTACTACTGTACTCTCTGTAGCGACCAACACAGCACCTTACATACATAAGGGTGCTCAAGTACCATGTTACATCCTTCCACGTCGCCCCCCCACCTAAAACGCGCATCCTTCTCTACCTTCCCTCCTCTCTTTGCGCCATTTCCACCCTCCGAGTCATCTGGACAGGAACCCCCGTCATTTTCCACTCCCCCTACCTTGGGATCCCTGGTGTGATCAGTCACTAGATCCCATCAGCTCCGGTTCTGAATCAGCTCTCACACCTGCTCTTCCTTTGCATCCTTGCTGCCATCCTTTTATTCCATACTCTCCTTCTCTTTCACTTGGAAACCTAGTTGACCTTGCTGTCTCTTCTTTCTCTAGTCTACACCACCCCACGCAGCTGTGGACAGGGCAGCTGCCCTGTAATAATCCAGCCCCTGTGCTGTCCAGTGCCTGGCTGTCTCACCTCCCACGAGGTCTTTTCCCGTTCAGACGTTTCACAGAGTTGCATTACTCCCTCTTCACTGAAGATGCTGTCCCCTCCTGTCTCCACCCAAGCCTTTGCCGCTACTGGTTTCAGTACCAAATTTTCTCACCCACCTGACTTTCAGGTCTCTGCTCACATGTCATTTTCTCCAAGACTTGACCTGAACGACCACCTCACCAGAATTTATTCTTCTGCCGAGCTTTGGTGACAGCTCTCTTACCTAAAGCACCTATCGCTTAACCACCTCTTACTTGTGTGTGTGTCTTAGACCTGCCATGAGTTTACGAGCTCTACGTTAGTTCTTCTCTAGTTTCCTAACTCTTGTAGAAGAGAGTCAGTAGTTCTCAGTGGGATTGGACACCAAAATGAAGCCGCCTAGAGCACTCCTGTTCTCCCCCTCTGTCTCTATCTGTCATTAAAATATGAAATTTGGAGGTTATGTTACACGGGGAAAGGCTCAGTATTGTATTATCCAGACAAAATAAATTTTGTTGTTACTGACAAGAACTTGATGTTCTTTCTTTCAATATTGGCATAGGAATTGTGATTTTTATTTTGATAACGTTGCAAATTGCAAGGCTAGTTCAATAAATATTCAAAGTAAATGAGGATTTGGATACGGTTACCAAAAGAGTGAGGTTGCAAAATTTGCAGGAAAAATGATGACTTGCTATGTACTTTGTGTTTTCTTCCTAGACCCTATTTTGAATGTTCAGATTTGGGCCAAATGGACTAATTTATGTTTTTCCCGCACAAATTTTATACTTATCAACTCAACAAAATTTGGGGGCAGTAAATTGTATCTCAATTTTAAGTACAGATATGAAGCCGCTATTTACATAGCAAAACATCCTATGTAAGTTTTTAAGATATTCTTCCCTAAATCCCACTTGCATCATATTACTTCCTGATTCAAAAATGTATTTTGGGGCTTCCCTGGTGGCGCAGTGGTTGAGAGTCCGCCTGCCGATGCAGGGGACATGGGTTCGTGCCCCGGTCTGGGAAGATCCCTCATGCCACGGACCGGCTGGGCCCGTGAGCCATGGCCGCTGAGCCTGCGTGTCTGGAGCCTGTGCTCTGGAACGGGAGAGGCCACAACAGGGAGAGGCCCGCGCACCGCAAAAAAAAAAAAAAAGAAAAAAAAAAGTATTTTGGTTTGCTGTTACCTATCAAGTTAAGCCTAAAATTCAATGTCTGGATTTCGTGGTTTGTCCTCATCTTTATTCCTTTCTGTTATGTTTCTCTTGCTTACATGTTTCTGCCTACTTTTAGCAACATGCCAAAACTCATGAAATGTGTTAATATTTGTTTTTTACTTATTGGTTGGTTTATTCTAAATTGCTATTGCTGATCATTTTAACGGCTGTAACAAGCATGTATTAGAAACAAGGAGACTATTTATAATCTGATTTCTGCAGTGTGTTTATATCTGAGATTGAGGAGAAGACAAAAGGCTTGAGAAACATCTCTCTACTCTGAAATTCTAAGTAATTCATGGATGACATAGAGGGAGACCCAGATGGGGAAATGAGAGGTAAAGGTTTTTGAACACGCCCAGAGGGACTCCAAGCCAATGTTAAGAGGATGATCTCTGAGAGAATAAGAAGAGAAAAAGAAAGAAAAGCTTTACTGGTGCAGCCGCACTGTAAGAAATAAGGGTGTGTCTCTACCTTGTACAGAAGTAGCAAATGTACATTCTCTTGGAAAGATATGTGGGATCCACGGTGATACAACTTGGATTTTCTTCCGGCAATTTTTGTTTTACAAAGTCGTTGCCACGTTAAAGCTCAGTTCATTTTCTCTCCCCCCAGAAGAAGGCATTATTTCCTGCTTTTTAGCTTTGAGAAAACTGATGCTCACACTGGATGGAGTTACTATTCAAACCTCTGACTCCAATATTCCTTTTATTTCATTGCACACTGGTGGGGAGGACATCTGTAAGTTGAGTCCTATTAAGTCGAATTTGTACACCTTCAGCATTCTGTCTGTCTATCTGTCTATCTATCTATCTATCTATCGTCATCATCATCATCTTTCTGTATCTGTCCATATACAGCCTGACGGGAATTGTATAAAAGGCATGTCGGACAACGGACACTGCCCGCATCCCCCTGCCCCATTCATCTGAGTTTCCACCCTTGTCCTCCTTCACACAGACACAGACACCTTACACTCCACCAGACAGACTGACCTGCAGCTCACAACACACAGGGCTGTGCTTACAGATGCCTGTTCTCATGAAAGCCAACTGTTACATTTCGTAAGCTGGTTGTGTAAAGAGAGCTACTATTAAAAGTTAAATTATATAAATTTGCAATTAAGTAAATTACATTAAAACAGAGGTAGTAAATACTCACAACTTACCATTCCTAATTATGCTGCTACCTGTGACTACTTACTCTTTTGAGTTACTCACATCTGTTGTATCTGCAGGATGGAAATACTGCAGGAGTACATCCTTTACCAACTCCATGTCAAAGTGACGCCATGTTTGTTTCTTGAAATCTGCCCTGGGTAGAGGATTTACACCACGGAAATTGGAGAACTTTATAAATCAGCTCTATTTTTGTTGCAAACACACTCTGTCAAATCGCTCTTTCCTGCCTTTATAATGCTCTCTCCTATGCCTGAAATATCCCTCATGCTGTCTGACACACGTATGCGTATGCACGGACACGCACACACGTATTATCCACCCAATTAACCACTCTTAATCGTTACAACTGGTCCACTCTTTTCTAAAGACTTTGGAGGCCTTCCAGACAGAGTTCATTTTTCTCCTTTGTAGTAGATCTGTGATTTGCCTACCTATGCTATAGCATGCGTCATCGTTTACTGCACTTAGTGTTGCTAGATTTAGCAAATAAAATTTGAGTTTCAGGTAAACAATATTTTTTAGTGTAAGTATGCCCCGTGCAATACTTGGAATGTGCTTATACTAAAAGATTGTTCACTGCTCATCAAAAATTCAACTTTAACGGGACGTCTTATATTTTATCTGGTAACCCTAACTACTACAAATAGTTTTTTTAATGTTTCACTTTTTGATTACCAAAGGTGAAAGGTGGGGCAGGGATAAATTAGTGACATTGGATTAACAGTTACATACTACTATATATAAAATAGGTAAAAACAAGGACCTACTGTATAGCACAAGGGACTATACTCAATATCTTGTAATAACCTATAATGGAAAAGAATCTGGAAAAGAATAGGTATATACGTATACACACACATATATAACTGAATCACTTTGCTGTATACCTGAAACATGGTAAATCAACTATACTTCAATTTTTAAAAACTAAAGGAAATTACACACACACACAATATTATAACAGCGCTTACAGGAAGATTGAGAAATTTCTCTTTTGTTTTCCGATATAACTTTATAAGATTAGGATTTTACATTCACTGAAACTTTGGCAATACTCATTAATAAAAGCAGCCTGGCTCTGGGGAAAAAAATTCAACGTTAATGGGATGTCTTATATTTTACAATTAGATTTTTTAATGTTTCATCTTCCTAGTAGAATGGTGCTGGGTCTTTTTTCAGTGGTGTTCATAATGTCTCACACAAAGAATGGTTCATAATAGGAAGGTTTTTAAAAAAATAATATCTGTACTGTTACTCTTATTCCTTATCTAACATATATCCTTACATGTTCCTGTTGGATGAAATCAGGAGATTTTTTGTGGGATTTGAAATTACATAATACGACTGGTGTCTTATGAAGGTAACTTTAAGTTTTAGATGAGAGATGGTTTAGAAACTAGAGATGGTGGAATTAGGGCAACTAGATAGGAGGCCAGATAAGTGATGACAGCGTGTGAACCAGGGACTTGACAATGCCTGGCAATGGAGAATATCTAGAGAGAGAACAGCCAGACATGATCACTGGATACAGATGTGGATAAGGAAAAAGTAGTAATGGTGCAAAAGTTTCCTGCTTGGGCAGTGGAGTTGACGGTAACGGCGTTAGCTGCCGGAGAAATTTACCATGCGCAGCAGATTGGGAGGAGTGAGAACAACCGCAGAGGCCCATTTGGGGCATGTTTACTTTGATGTGCTGCGACCAGGCGTGACATGAAAAATATTTAGCCACCACTACAGTATGGGCACTGACAATTAAAATGAGATACCAACCAACGGAATGGACAAGAGCTATGAACTGTCAGGCATTGACACTGGGTGACAGTGCTTTCAACTCAGCAGCAATGTCCAACCCATAACTCTGGGTCTGGGACTCAGGAGAGAATTTACATCTGAAGATTTCTGATGTCTGAAGTCCTTGACCCAGAGGAGACACTGATGCTCTGGGAGTAGGTGAGATCATCTGCAGAGTATTTGAAGAGGGTAAATGATACATCCACAGAGTATATTAATATTTACTAGATGAGCAGAAGAAGTAAAAATAGTAACAAAGAAAAAGATGGAGTGGTTGGATTTTGTACATGGTGGAGATGATAGATTATCTCGCTTCTGCCTCAACCTCCACATTTTTTCTAATGGGCCAATTGTTATGTTAGAAGTGAAGTTATTAAACCAAGGGGCTCCTGTAAGATACCAAGCACCACAGAGACTGGAGGCTTGACCTTTTGTGGTATGGGAAGACCACCCTTGGTTGGACCAATTGGTTGACTAGGGTTACAGAATATCATTATCCCTTCAGGAGGATCCGCTCGGACTGAAAACAAAGATATTCAGACAAGGAGGAGAGAGGGCTTATCAGGCAGGGGCTCAAAGGTGACTGCCCGGCAGCCTCTCTGGCTTCAGCCCGTGACGGGAGAAGAAAGGGCTGGGAATAGGAAGTGACCTATGGTGTGTCATTCATTGTGTCCCTAGCACACTTTTGCTGTTGTGATATTTCTCCAACTTGATAATAAGAGTAATTCTGAGATGATGAGAAAGCATTTGCGTTTGAACAGTGAGGTGTTCTAGTTCTGTTTCCCAAGGAGTTCCTGAGGAAACTAAGGCTACCAGAGTCCATATGGCCTAGAAAAGAACACCATGCTCAGACTCAAATATGTGTGGGTCAGCAGACCACTGGGTTTTTTTCTTACAATTCTGAAAGGTTGTTTAATCATTTGCCTTCTTATTGCAAATGTTACCATAATAATTATAAATGTCCTTTGCTTCCTAGAGCAGCAATTCTAAATTTTTCCAGTTGATATCAAGATCCAGGCTACCCTACCTGCAGTAACCCCCTTCCTACATCTAAGTGCCCTCAAGTTATATCACCAGCTTTACTTTCAAGGCTGAGTTCCATGGGCACATCAGGTTGAGCCCCACTGCCATATCTTTATCATTTCTTTCCTCAAAATTCCATCCAATTTCTTCTTTGCCTAACTAAGCTGTTTGGGGTCCATGAGACCTAAATTCATATATCCCAGATTCTTTTCTTAGGAAAAATGTTAAAATAATGGTGTATACCCTGGTCTTGACTTGGTAATCCCATTTATGGAAATATTTCGGACAGAAATACAATGCTAATATATAGGGATATATCTACAGGGACATTTACTGCAGCAAACTGGATAAACTTGAATACCCACCAATAGGAAAACGGCTAAATAAATTATGTACTGCTTGTAGAGTCCAGTTGTTAATACAGCAACAATGTCTCTTGTATGTGCCTAAGCTGAACTGATTCTAATTATTGCACAATCATTGTAAAGCACAGGTATTCATAACACACAGCTCAATATCTGGTAACTCTTGTGATCATTATGACTGTCTGAAGTTCAGTAAACTCTAGAAGCAACGTCTGAGCCCTCCAAGTTTGGACCACGGAAACACTGGTGTGCACGATTTATTTATTATATAATACATGTTGTTGCATGGACAAGGCTTCATTCACTATGGCCTTACCTGCAAGGAAGTTTTGTTTTGTTCCAAGAAGAGTATTTTTAAGGTGGAGTAACGTTTTGTGCATAGCTTACTTTATCATACAGTATCAGAAAATTCAGTTGCATACAAAATGTTGACAAATAATTGTAACTGTTTTTATCTAAATGAAAAGACATTTATGAGCCACAGACTCTTGATTATGTTTGGTGGTGACCATTGATGGATTCATTCATTCAACAGGTATATGTGAGCGTCTGCTGTATACCAGTCACCTCTGTTAAGTCCAGGAACACCACGGTGAACAGGACAGATCAGGCCCCTCCTGTCATGGAGTTTGTATTCTAGTCGGGGAGACACTCCAGTAAACTTATATAGATATAGGTTTGCAAATATGTATAAATAAATAGATCAAATAATTAGAGATTGTGATAGGAGCTAGGAATTTAATGAGTGGGGTGCAATGGTAGAGAATAAAAAAAGGGCATACATTAACACAGAGATCAGAGATGGCCTCTGTAGAGACCTGGACCCCACAAATGAGAAGCAGCCTGTGAGAAGCTGGGACATGAGTTTCCCCAGCAGGAGGCACACAAGCTCCCAGGTGGGAAGGACAGTATTCCGTGGCCCAGGATGGCTGGAGTAGCCTGAGTGCGATTGGAGGAGCAGAGCTCAGCCAGGACACAGTAGGGACTGGGCTTATTCCAAGTCTGATGGTAAGATTCTAAAATAATAGCATCTATTAATAATATCAGGCCATAGTCTTAGGTATCTTCATGAAATATATTTTAAACAGTTAAGATAATAACAGAGTGTTGTCATATCTAAGAAAGCATACCTCAGGATACTATAAGATATATTTCTGGGTAAAATGTTAGATGTTGATCTTAAATAATATTTAAAGAACTAGAATGAATATAGAAAAAGCAGTGAATCTTTTAGAAGGTAAAAATTACCAGCCTCAACTCAATTCTCTTCCTTTTATTTAGCGCTCTCTTCTCTAAGCTACACTGAAAGGCATATAGTAACTGCCTTATTTTTATAAATGACTTCCTTTAAATTGCAGACTTTATTTTTGAAATTGCCTCAAGGTTCTGAGTCACTTGTCCTTTTACATTAAAAGAAAAAAACCTCAAATTTTTAACAGTATTTTATGTCAATTTACTCAGACCATCTGAATGTGTTTTTAAAAATGTCTAACGTTTTACCATTTACTTTACCATTTGCTTGACCACGTCCTTTTTTTTTTTTTTAGTAGTACATCCTAAAACCCAGATCCTTTTTTTAGGTTATATAAATGGCTATATCTTTAACAAGTATCCCCAAAGTTGAGTGTAGTTTATTCAACATTTATTTATTCATCAAACATAAGCACGTGCTGTGTACAAAATGTACTTATGTGAAGGAATCAGCCGTGAAATCAGATCTGCTCCCTTCCCTCAAGGATATTCAATTTAGTAGCAGAGTTACAGTCTAACACTTAAAAAGTAGGGAGTATTATATGTTACATGCAAAAAAAAAATGGACAAGAAAGTACTGTAGGAATTTATGGGAGTCACAGACGGAATGGAAGATACAAATACATCGTAACAGGAGTCTGCAGAGTTTAGGTAATTACTTCCAGCTGCCACAACTCACACAAAGGTGTGCTAACCTGTCTGTTCTCCTTTACTCTTAAAATCATATCAAATAGAAAAATCAGATTTTAGAGCTGACAGAGTTTACAGGATCATCCAATCTATCTCACTGCTTGTGCCAAGACACTGAGGTTCAGAGATCAAAGGACCACACTGCCCAGTGTTACCCAGGGAGAGGATGGTAAAGCCAGGTGGTTCCCCTGAGGCTGGGCTGCCTGCTTTCCACCAACGCAGAGAGCGGTGCCAGGTTTCCAGAGGAATGCAACGCATGCCAATCAAGGTGTAGACTTTAAAGAAATGCACAACGTGAGAGTTTCCTATTAAGTTTTATTTGGGGCAAAATGAGGACTAGAGCCCAGGAGACAACATTTCAGAGAGCTCTGAGAAACTGCTCCAAAGAGGTAGGGGTGAAGGTCAGGATATATGTGATTTTGGTGAATGGGGAGTACGTACAATCAAGCACGTATTTTTTTATTACAGAAGGTTTCTGCTAGTCACGAGGAGCAGTCATCACCATGGAGGATTTGAGTGTTTTTCTAGATATGAGGAGATACAAGAATTGGGCTCATAAAATTGGCTCATGAGGGATTCCCTGGTGGCGCAGTGGTTGAGAGTCCGCCTGCCGATGCAGGGGACGCGGGTTTGTGCCCCGGGCCAGGAAGATCCCACATGCCGCGGAGCGGCTGGGCCCGTGAGCCATGGCCGCTGAGCCTGCGCGTCCGGAGCCTGTGCTCCGCAACGGGAGGGGCCACCACAGTGAGAGGACCGCGTCAAGAAAAAATTGGCTCCTGAAAATATCTAACTATCTGAAGACCTGTTCCGCCAGTTTTTCCCAGAGCACAGAGGGCCTCATTTCTGCTCTCCACCTGAACTCCTTTCAGTGGGGTTGAAAATCAGCAGCTGCAGCGACACATGGTTTAATCCTTGTAGAGGTGGATGGCAAGTGCCGCTTTGTAGTTGACAAAAGCTTATCCAGAGAACGTGCTGCAGAGGCTTTCTTTTTGTTTTTAATTTTCAAATAATCACACTTTATTTTCAGTGGACTGCTAATTGGAATTTAAATGAGCAAGTGCATTTTTTTTTACATCTTTATTGGAGTATAATTGCTTTACAATGGTGTGTTAGTTTCTGCTTTATAACAAAGTGAATCAGTTATACATATACATATGTTCCCATATCTCTTCCCTCTTGCGGCTCCTTCCCTCCCACCCTCCCTACCCCACCCCTCTAGGTGGTCACAAAGCACCGAGCTGATCTCCCTGTGCTGTGCGGCTGCTTCCCACTAGCTATCGATTTCACGTTTGGTAGTGTATATATGTCCATGCCACTCTCTCGCTTTGTCACAGCTTACCCTTCCCCCTCCCCATATCCTCAAGTCCATTCTCTAGTAGGTCTGTGTCTTTATTCCTGTCTTACCCCTACGTTCTTCATGACATTTTTTTCTTTTTCTTAGATTCCATATATATGTGTTAGCATATGGTATTTTTCTCTTTCTGACTTACTTCACTCTGTATGACAGACTCTAGGTCCATCCACCTCACTACAAATAATTCAGTTTCGTTTCTTTTCATGGCTGAGTAATATTCCATTGTATATATGTGCCACATCTTCTTTATCCATTCATCCAATGATGGACACTTAGGTTGCTTCCATCTCCTGGCTATTGTAAATAGAGCTGCAATGAACATTTTGGTACATGACTCTTTTTGAATTATGGTTTTCTCAGGGTATATACCCAGTAGTGGGATTGCTGGATCATATGGTAGTTCTATTTTTAGTTTTTTAAGGAACTTCCATACTGTTCTCCATAGTGGCTGTACCAATTCACATTCCCACCAGCAGTGCAAGAGTGTTCCCTTTTCTCCACACCCTCTCCAGCATTTATTGTTTCTAGATTTTTTGATGATGGTTATTCTGACTGGTGTGATGTGATACCTCATTGTAGTTTTGATTTGCATTTCTCTAATGATTAATGATGTTGGGCATTCTTTCATGTGTTTGTTGGCAATCTGTATATCTTCTTTGGAGAAATGTCTATTTAGGTCTTCTGCCCACTTTTGGATTGGGTTGTTTGTTTTTTTGTTATTGAGCTGCATGAGCTGCTTGTAAATTTTAGAGATTAATCCTTTGTCAGTTGCTTCATTTGCAAATATTTTCTCCCATTCTGAGGGTTGTCTTTTGGTCTTGTTTATGGTTTCCTTTGCTGTGCAAAATCTTTTAAGTTTCATTAGGTCCCATTTGTTTATTTTTGTTTTTATTTCCATTTCTCTAGGAGGTGGGTCAAAAAGGATCTTGCTGTGATTTATGTCATACAGTGTTCTGCCTATGTTTTCCTCTAAGAGTTTGATAGTGTCTGGCCTTACATTTAGGTCTTTAATCCATTTTGAGCTTATTTTTGTGTATGGTGTTAGGGAGTGTTCTAATCTCATACTTTTACATATACCTGTCCAGTTTTCCCAGCACCACTTATTGAAGAGGCTGTCCTTTCTCCACTGTACATTCCTGCCTCCTTTATCAAAGATAAGGCGACCATATGTGTGTGGGTTTATCTCTGGGCTTTCTATCCTGTTCCATTGATCTATATTTCTGTTTTTGTGCCAGTACCATACTGTCTTGATTACTGTAGCTTTGTAGTGTAGTCTGAAGTCAGGGAGCCTGATTCCTCCAGCTCCATTTTTCGTTCTCAAGGTTGATTTTGCTATTCGGGGTCTTTTGTGTTTCCATACAAATTGTGAAATTTTTGTTCTAATTCTGTGAAAAATGTCAGTGGTAGTTTGATAGGGATTTCATTGAATCTGTAGATTGTTTTGGGTAGTAGAGTCATTTTCACAATGTTGACTCTTCCAATCCAAAGCAAGTGCATTTTAAACAGATTCTTCTTATCTAAATACACAGAAGACAGGTAAGGAGAAATTGGATTTAATAAAATCGGTTGAGATGTTGACTAGTCATAGGTGAAGCTGCTTCCTGATATTCAGGTGGTTAGGACATAAGCATGCTCTGTAAAGAGATGTTTTTGAGTTTTAGACCTCAACATTTTAAAGAAGAAAGAAGACTCTTTTGCCTGTGGTTCTCAGATATTAACTTGTCACCAGGTCTGTCAAGGCCTTTTCATTCTTTGAATTTAAATTTTTGTTGTTGTTTCCAACACTATGAGGAAAGGAAAAGAAAGTTCCAGGTGGAATCTGCTGACGTCTGTCTGTTTGTTTTTAAGCCCAAAGTTCATGACAGCAGAATAGAAACATAAACAGGAGCTTTGCTATTTTGGTATGATTGGCACATTGACTAATTGTTGAATACTTTTTAAATGGGAAGACTTCCTGGGTAGAAGTCAATCATGGTGTAAAATTCCTCTTCATCTTCCTGTCTTTGGTGTATAAGGACAAAGTAATCACAAATTAGTCCAGCCGACCATGTCTACTTAGAAGTTGTAAAGAGTGAAAGTTTTGTATAAGTTGCAGGTTGAACCCATATAAACAGTTATTCTTTCCCAGGTTTATCATTATTTTCAATCTATAAACTTTACACTGTTTGGTTCATAAGGGATTCTATCTAAGCTTTCACATAAGGGGGGTGTGGTGGAGGATATTTCCTTAGAATTTTTAAAATTGGATTTCTTTGTAAAATTATGGCTAAAATGTACACATTATATATTATTGCAGTTAAATAGTCACAAACTGACTTCTTTTACAGTGTCATGGATTGAATGAACACTGTTCAAGAAATCTTGAAACATTTTTTATGTGATTTTTGGCAATGCTTTATTTTCTAAAAATGGTCCTTAGGTAACTGCAATTCAAAGGTATTGAATTCTAAGTCGGTGAGAGTGGAAAGTGATTAGTTACTTGGCTTTATCAAGACAGCTTGTGGAAGATAGTAACTGGAATTCCTCAGCTCCTTTTGTTTATTTCACCTCCGTTGTCATTTTAAATGTAGAGGATTTATGTGGGGAATTCAGTATTACTACTATAAACTTGATCTTCAGAAAGATAAGCCCAAACCTTTTGGGGTTTGGTAAAACATTTTATTAGAGAAAAAGAGAAAATGTTTCCATCAAGTACGTGTAGTAGAAACCCTCTGCTTCTTCACCCTGCCATTTGTGGACATGCCAATAAATCAACAGTTCAGGTGATGGATGGAAGGATAAATGTGATGGTAGCGAGTGGCTGCTTCGAGGACACATCAAATACAGGGTGCACCATGGTTAAAACATTTTGATGGACTCTGGACAAGTCAGTTGACAATGTCATGGGGACATTTGGTCATGGTGTAAATACAGGTTTTTAATTACCCAAGGAATGTGCTAAACCGTTCCATCACTCACTCACTGAGTCTCACTCTATTCCTGAGCTTTATCCCAATGGTATGTTTTAGACTCAGCTGTCTGGCAATGCTCCACTGTGCCGTGATAGCCACCCAAAAGGCTCATCAGTGTCACCAGCTATGCTTTGAAGAAAGGAAAATAAAATGAACCAGAAGCAGCAGTCCCAGTTTTGTCAGTGGAATGGATGGAGATTGTATTTTAAGCATATTTAAATGATGTATGATCATTTCTCCCTTAAATTATGTTATCTGGCATGCTTCCATCTCCAAAGCTCCAAAGTGATACTTAGTGCCCAGGGAGGGAGAGGTGTGTATACTGCTGGTAGGAAAATTTCATCATTCTGCTTCTGTGTCTCAACAGCAAAGAAATGATTCTGAGAGATAGGCTTTGTTAGAAAGAAATCGATTATCTGAACTGTGTTAGATCCATTAACATATCAAGAACTAGACTAAGGTCATAGAATTTTCTTCACAGTGAAGAACTGATGCTCTTTCTGCCAGGCATGCTGAGCCATGGTTCCCTGCTCCTCAGATGAAAGGACGTGTGATATAGGGGAAGCCCAGTGAGCCACTCCCCGGGTGTTCTTTCTTTTTTTTAAAATATATCGATTTGGCTGCGCTGGGTCTTAGTTGTGGCATGCAGGATCTTTGTTGCAGGATCTTTAGTTGCAGCATGTGGGATCTTTAGCTGTGGCATGCGGGCTTTGTTATTTCTTATAGAGAGAGAAGATGAGACAGAACTCTGCAAGACTGAGCTACCTAAAAGGCACTGTTGGAAATTAAAAGAAAATAATTTAGAAATGACTGCTTCTAGATTGAATTTCCAAATTTAAACTAGTTCCTTAACCATTTCTGCCTCAGACTACGTTTTCTCTGTGCTTCTAAGGATGAAAGTATTAAATGATAAAGTCCTACCCTGTTTTACGGTAATGCAATATGAACTTAACTGTAAGTTGTTTATCTCTGCTTTTCAGTTTTTTGATTTGTAATATGGTGTGTGTGCGTGTGTGTGTGAGTGTGTACAGGGTGTGTACTACATGATCCCTTGTGTACAAACACACCTCGGAGATATTGTGGGTTCATCTCCAGACCACTGCAATAAAACAAATATTGTAATAAAGCAGGTCACATGAACTTTTTGGTGCATAGAAGTTATGTTTACACTATACTGTAGTCTATTCAGTATACAATATCATTATGTCTGAAAAAATGAACATACCTTAATTAAAAAGTAATTTATTGCTGAAAAATGCCAAAACATTTATAATGCTAACATCAAAGATCACTGATCACCCTAACAAATATAATAATAATGAGAACATATGATGTATTGCAAGAATTACCAAAATGTGACAAGAGACACAAAGTGAGGGAATGCTGTTGGAAAAGTGGCACCGATACACTTGCTCAACACGAGGTTGCTAGGAATCTTCAATTTGTAAAATAAAAAGCAGTATCTGTGAAACATAGTAAAGCAAAATGCAATAAAACGAGGTCTACGTGTATTAATTTGCTTGCCTTCCCATAACAAAATACCATAGACTGGGTGGGTGTAACAGGAATTTATTTTCTAGCAGTTTTGGAGGCTGTGAGTCCTAGATTAGGGTTCCAGCGTGGTAGGTCTTGGGCAAGGGCTATTTTCCTGGCTTGTAGATGGCTGTGTTCCCGCCGTGTCATCACGTGGCCTCCCTTTGGTCCTTGTGGATGGAGAGAGAAAAGAAGCTCTCTGGTGTCTCTTCTTATAAGGACACTAATCCTATGACACGGGTCCTGACGTGGATCAGGGCTCCAGTCTCTAAAACCTAATCCCTGACATGGATCAGGACACCAATCTTAGGACTTCACTTAATCTTAATCCTTGGAGTCCTTAACTCCAAATACAGCCCCACTCGGGGTTAGGGCTTTGACATATGAATTTTGGGGGGATACATTCAGTTCATAACACCTTCAATCCTAAAATTTTGTTTTCAACATATACTGTTATGTTAAGTCAACCCCATATTCACTTAATGAGGTTGGTCCTAAAGAGCATCATGGCTAAATTCAAAACGGTATTAAAAATGTTAAAACCTTGCCTCCCAACTAATGCTAAGTGCTTATATTTTATACCTTTAGGTTCTGTATACATTCATTATTATGGTTTTCAAATTTACAGTTAGCAGAATTAGAATGGCTTAAGAAAATATTTATACTGGGCTTGGGGGTTCAGGGATAGCTCTAGAAGTACCATCAGGGGACTTCCCTGGTGGCGCAGTGGTTAAGAATCTGCCTGCCAATGCAGGGGACACGGGTCTGAGCCCTGGTCTGGGGAGATCCCACATGCTGCGGAGCAGCTAAGCCTGTGAGCCACAACTACTGAGCCCACGTGCCACAACTACTGAAGCCAGTGCGCCTAGAGCCCATGCTCCACAACAAGAGAAGCCACCACAATGAGAAGCCCGCGCACCGCAAAGAAGAGTAGCCCCCACTCGCCACAACTAGAGAAAGCCCTCACGCAGCAACAAAGACCAAACACAGCCAAAAATAAATAAATAAAATAAATATTTTTTTTAAAAAAAAGTACCATCAGGATCCAAGGCTCTTCTTTGTAATCTGTGCTTTACTCTCTTCTCTTTCAATGTCTGTGTTTTCTCTGCCACCGTGAATAAAGATGGCAGAAAATGGCAAACATCTATGAATCCATCTTACCTCCCAGCCATAGTGCCTCTGATCACCTGGCTTGTACAGAGCACCTGTGAAGGTACTTAACAAGGGCCCAGCCTGGCACAGAGCTCTGTGCAGACAGAGATGAAATAAAATAGTATGAACTGACCTCCATGCTGCTGGTGGGAGATTCTCAGGAAAAAAGGAATGTCCGTGCAAAGCAACTTCATAATCTGCCAAACAAAATTGCACTGGGTTTGATAATTATACAAAGTTCAAAATAACAATGAAATTAATGTGTCAATCTAATAACTAGAGGGCAATAATCAATCAGAGGTACCATCTGGTCTGTCACTACAAATAAAGTTAAAGTTTGCATGTGGAATGACAGATCAATTTGCTTCAATGCAGTTTTATTGGAATTTTACATTTGTTTTGATAAATCACTTTTTCCTTAGAGTAATAGCAATATTTTGTCTGAAATATTTCCCAGTGACTGCTCAGCACAGAAAGTATGATACTGAAGCAAATTAATTACTTTGGAGGGAGGCAAAGTTCACTTTCATATAATTTTAGAAAAGAGATGAAATAAACTTTTTCATATTAATGAAGAGTTCCATTACCTTCCCCTAAAACGATTAAACCTGGACATGAGTTTTCAAATTTAGCTTCATTTTAGAATAATGGAAAATAGAAAAAATATATATATATATACTTATAAGCTAGGTGATACTTAGGTGTAGCAAAGTTTCTTTGCAGAATGATTCAATATTCCTGGTGATAAAAAGCCAGCCAACTAAAATTCAAAGGGAATGCAAGAGCCATAAAATAAAATAGCCATTTAAAATATTTAATGAAGTGTGAACAAAGCTCTTGTGCCTTAAATGCTTGTCCCTTTCATTAATTTCTTCTCTAAAACCTGAACACTTAGGCTGGAATGTTAAAATCATTGCAAAACTTAAATAGGACTTCTGGGAATAAGGTGTTTTGAAGGCGGTGTTATTGCATAAGAACGGCAGACATGAAAATAATTTTATCTCATCACAGAAATCAAGGTGTGTTTTCTATGTGGGATGAGTGAAAAGAAGGAAATTTTATCATAATTATGGGCAGCAGCACGCTTACAATATACAGGAGAGAAACTAGCTAATGTAGGCTAGAAACACAGTCTTTTTCTAACACTAAACCAAACGATTGGAAATCAAAATGAGTAAAATATATCAACATTGCTTAAAAAAATTCTTTTTAAACTTTCCTTTTGTAGTTAGTACTGTGCCACTCTGCTCTAGAAAACAAGTAAAATAACTGGCTCTTCCCAAAAAAGTCTAATGGTGAAATAATAAAATGTATAGGGATTGAAAGAAGACGCCACTTGTTCATGTCCAGAATTATGGGTGGAAAATAGGACATCTGTGTGGAATGATTGCTGAGAAAACTGACAGAGGCAGCCCTCAGAGTGAGATCCCTTGTTGCCCTGGGCCCCCTTTTCAATTTGACATCGATACTTTGAGCATTCTTCCACTATGTTATGTAGAGACATTCACCTACATTGTTTGGAGCTTTACTATTTTTGTTCCTGAAATTTAGAATATTTACTGTGATGCAGGCTTCACACCCTTGTTTACTGCCCTCTGTCTGGATGCAGGCTGTCCCCGAGACTCCAGCTTTCTGCTCGGGTCCCTTGCCTAGCAAGCTCTCCTGGTGACTGCATCCCCACTCTTCCTCCCTGGGCTGTTTTATTCTTCTTTAGGGCACACACCACATCCCTACATTCCCTAAGTTTTGTATCTCTTTGCAGTGTGTTTATGCCTGTCTCCACCAGTAGGATGTAAACTCCAAGAAAGCGAGGGACTTGGGGCTTTTTACTGCTCATAACCATCAACATCATGCTTGGGAAATAGTCTCTGCCCCAGGGAAAGCTAAATAAATCAATCCGTATTTCCCCACTCGTTTGAAAGTCCACATTTATCACGCATCTAGCTGTATGTTGGTGTATTTTAGAGTCTCTTTTCGTTTCAGGTCTCTTTTCTGCTTGTGCCATATTGTTTTAATTACTATAACTCAAAAATGTACTCTCCTACTTAAAAAAGTAAACAGTCCCTCTTTCCTTTACTGTTTCAAACGCATTCTGACAATAGTACACGTTTTCTTCCAGGATGAGCTTTAGAATAATTCTGTCAGATTCCAGTGAACTTACCATTAGATTAGTACTAAATTTGTAAATGAATCTCCTCGTTAAATACTGAGTCTTTTAATTCCAGATCAAGGATAGCATTCCACTCAATTCTTATTTATTTAATATGCATTGAATTAGTTGTATAGGGTTTTTTTAAACATCTTTATTGAAGTATAATTGCTTTACAATCGTGTGTTAGTTTCTGTATTATAACAAAGTGAATCAGCTATACATATACATATATCCCCATATCTCCTCATCTCATTACAATTTGAATTGAAATACTCTATCTGGCAGACACTTCTCAAATTTGAGATAGTAAGTCAATGTTCACAATTTTTAGCATTGATAAAGTTGTTTGAACCTAAGTTGTCCTTTTTATTCATTTCAGTCGGTTTCTGAGAACTGGGGCACAAGGTGAAAAAGGAGCAGTGTGAGTTTGCACTTTTACCCTGTCTTCATCTTGGATATCAATCTATCATATGGCTTCTTATAAGTCAAGGGACAAAAATGTCCTGGTTCATAAGTAAGGCAAAAACAAAAAAAAATTCTTAGGATGTAATTTTAAATAACAATCCAAACTTTCTGATAGAAATTATTTATTTTTCATTGTTTGAGTTTAAGATACAGAAAAATTTCAAGTTACAAAGTTGTGTTGTATTAATAACAGAATGTAAACATAGCTTGTAAAAACTGGTGCTTAATAAGTCTGTTGCTTCTAAGACTTGGTATAATGGTTTCTACTACATTCTTTTATTTGCAGTATCTCATCTTTGCAGGTCTTCTTTTCTTCAGCCTAGAGTCACACTTAAAGTTGACCTATCCAAACAATCCCTCGGCGAGCAAACAAACAAATCAACCTCCCCCAGTCAATCTACTCCTCTTGCCCCGCTGCTCAGTCTTCTAACCAAACCTCATCAAAGGAAGCGGCTTCTAAGCTACAGTAATGTGGCTGCTGCCCTTGCCAATATGTTGGAACCTGCCCCCTTTAGCCACAGATAATTTCCAACTGCCAAATTCAGTTGTTTTGCTTTCATTTTCAAACTTCTTGCTCAGCTTTGGGCATTTGACACGGTTGGTAACTCTTTCCTCTATGAAATTCTCTCCTCTTTACTTGTACAGGTACTGATTACCTCGATCCCCTTCCACAAGGCTTCCTTCAAGGACTTTGTTCATCAGTGCCCCTCCACCATTTCTTCACTGATGTTCAGCCACCGCTGTGATGCACACACATACAGACACACATGACAGGCAGGTTATGCTGTGCGTTCTGTCGACTGACTATCCCTACCTGTATGTTCCTCAGTCATCCCAAGTGTAAAACACCCAAACTCAGGTGCTCTGCTTATGGTCAGTGCATTTCCCAGTGTCCATTAGAGTCATCAGTTCCACTCTTTTCCTGAAGCCAGAAATCTCAGCCAACCTGAAGAAGGAAACTCAGCCTCCTTTGCTGACCATGAAGACCCTTGGCAGGCTGACCGCGTGCTCCATTTCTAGGCATAGAGAGAGTGGCAAGGACATATACACACTACCAAATGCAAAATAGATAGCTAACGGGAAGCAGCCGCATTGCACAGAGAGATGCTCCATTTCTAGGCATCCACCACCCACGCCTCTTTGTACTCTTCATGCTTTCTTGCATGTCGGTAGGTTTCACTTGGCTCTTCTCTTGTCCCGAATTACATTTTCCACTGTCTGTGTCTGAAAAAGCCTCCCCCAAACATCAGAACACAGTTCAAATACAACCTCAGCCCCACGATAAGCACTTCTTACTCTATGATCACAGTACGTGGTGTCTTTGCCACTTTAGAACCAATATTATTAGTATTTATTGTTATTTATGCCTGTTTCTCCTCTCCCTACCCCCACCCCCATATGCACTATAATGTGTTCTTTTTTGTTTTGTTAGGTCTGTTTCTTTCACTTTGTTTTTTTTAACATCTTTATTGGAGTATAATTGCTTTACAATGTTGCGTTAGTTTCTGCTGTATAACAAAGTGAATCAGCTATACGTATACATATATCCCCATATCTCCTTCCTCTTCCATCTCCCTCCCACCCTTCCTATCCCACCCCTCTAGGTGGTCACAAAGCACCGAGCTGATCTCCCTGTGCTATGCGGCTGCTTCCCACTAGCTATCTACGTTACATTTGGTAGTGTACATACGTCACTGCTACTCTCTCACTTCGTCCCAACTTACCCTTCCTCTCCCCGTGTCCTCAAGTCCATAGAGTGTGTTCTTAAAGGCAGGAATAATATCATATGATATTGTATTACATAGACAAGAAATTTTTGCTAAATAACAAGAGTTCAATAAAGGATAGAAAAAAAGGCAAGCATTCATTCCCATGGGTAGATTGAGTCTAAAACTTTGACTAACAATACTCATTTCTACTGTATATTTGGATACAAACTCTAGACATTATGGTTGTCTACACCCGTATAAATAGCTTTCTAGGGCTACATTTCTCGAGAGCTCATGGCTGTCGGTTCCAAGGGACATCTTGCTGGTATTTGGATAGTAAAAAGATCTTATTCTGCCCAAAATGTGGTACAGAAATTTCCACAAAATAGAGGAATTGGATGATGATGACATGGAAGTTCTCAAAAGAGCTCAAAACGCTCATTTTATTATCTTCACATCATTATTATGTAAGCGAGTCAAATGATTTTTAAAAATAATTAAAAGTGAAAACTAAAGACACAGTAGGGGGGAGAATTTTGCTAAAACTTGCCAATGTGTCAGCAAGAGACCCGAGAGTAAATCTGATGGCTGTTTTCTGCCCCTCACCGTCCATCTTGCCGCTACGCATAGTTTCACTTATAATTGTAAACTTTCCCACAAAGGGTAGTAGGTTAAGAACACAGAGAAAAACATTTTCCAGAAATGTGGATTCTCAGGACTATTTAAAAAGCTGCTTGAACTCCCTACTGAGAGAAGCTGTCAGAAGGCTCCAGCTGGAGGAGAAATAAGTTAACAGCAAAAAGATGTTCTAAAACATACAGAATATAAAGGGTGATGTACCACCTCTGGCATCATTATAGTCAGACCTGGCACTAATACTCTCAACATCTGGGAAGGTAATTTTTTTAAAATGGGTTGAAAATAGCATCCTAATGATAAAATGTTTAAAAATACCTCAGTGGGATTAATGAGAACAAAGAACCAAAGTTGCACGGGGTGGCAGGGGGCCCCAGAAGCACAGCTTTGCAGGCAGGGAATGGGCCTGTAAGCCTGAGGAGGGGGCAGTGATAGAATCAGATTTCACTGAGCAAAGGCAAACCACTTGTGTATCCAGAAACGAGATCACCAGTGCTGCCTGTGGACCCGGGCGTGAACAGGTAACCCAAGGGCAGAATCAGGCAGGATGCAACAAAAATAGGATTGGGCGGGATAAGAGTGGTTAACAGATGAAGAGGTTGAAAGTCAAGAACACAGGAAAAAAAAGGAAGTCACCTGGGGTGCTGTTTACCCTTTCATCCCCTGAAACAAGATAGCTAAATCCATGTCAGAAATCCCATAAAGGGAGAACGACCCGTGGAGCAATTGTCCTTGCTCATAGCAGAGCCCTCCAGCCTCGGGATGCTTGGCCCCACCCCCCACCCCCAGGTCACAGGTGTGCTTTCTAGCCCCTAATGAGGCATCTGCTTTTATGCTGTCTGCACAGCAGTCAGCCGACAGGGTGGGCAGATCCTAAGTGACTTATCACGACTCAGTGACTGAAGTAGGGGCAGAGATGAGGGAGGACTCAAAATAGCTCAGGAGGCGATGATGAGGGTGCCGTGTGGTGGGCTGGGTGTGCGGGGGACCATCCGGCACCACCCGATGTGCTCAGGCATCTTTTCACTGTCAGACCTTGCAGCCCTTTGAGTGTCTCAGTTTCCTGAGTATTTCTGCAGCTCTCGCCCTGGTACCTAGATAACTCCTGTCCTATCTTCTATGGTGTCAAATCGTAAGTTCCCTAAGGGCAGTTAGTTCAGTCCTCTCACAGTACTTTCTAGAACGCCTGCCTGCCTGCCTGCCGGCCTGAGTGGGTACATAAGTGGGTAATGAATGAAGCCGTTGAGCCCCCTTCCTGACCATCTCCTTCTATTTTCACTGATTCCTGATTTTACTACACTTACTAAAATGATAAGATATGCCGTTTTGCTTGTGGGTATAAATGTGTGTATACTTGTCATCAGAATTCATCTGGGTTCTCTACCTAAATTATCACTGCTTTACAACTGTATCCCAAATGGATGCCTCTAACAAAGAGGTCAAATATCGATTCGTTATATCAACTGACTATGGACAGCGCTGTACTTTGAATGAACTGTCCACCATGTTGGTTCTCATTCTCCAATTACGTATATTTTTTAACATCTTTATTGGAGTATAATTGCTTTACAATGGTGTGTTAGTTTCTGCTGTATAACAAAGTGGATCAGCTATACGTATACATGTATCCCCATATCCCCTCCCTCTTGCGTCTCCCTCCCTCCCACCCTCCCTATCCCACCCCTCTAGGTGGTCACAAAGCACCGAGCTGATTAGATTTTAAGTAGTTTGAGGGCTAGGGCCACAGCTCCTCTTTTTCCTACCCCTGAGGAATTAATACTGGACTCAGCAGTGAGTTTTGCTGATGAGTCAATTGCTAGGAGACAGTTTATTGCTTCCAGCTTTTCAAAAAATCATTTATCATCTGAGAAATTAGTTTTCTTTTCCTTAAATTCAAAGAAGTAAGTAGACTTAGAGAAATCATCAGGTGTAGAAAAGCCAGTGAGTAATACCCTTCTCTGACTGGCCTCTGTTACAAGTACCTCTGAAATTCAAGGCCTGTTGTGTTCATGAACAAAGCTCTTCTGAGCAACATTTATTTACTTATTATTCATCTAAAAAACATTGATTGTCTGGTCTGAGCTTCATCCTGGGGATACAAGAGTGAGCTGGAAAGATAGATTTGGTCTCTACTGACATGTAACATGTAGATGAGCGGAAGCAAACATAATAGGAAAATAAGTAAATGAGAAATGTTTAAAAATTCAGTTCTATGAAGGTAAAGAACACAGGATAGAGTAAATAGGAAGACACAGTGAGGGTGGTTCATTCACACCTGTTTGAGAATGAAGCATTTACGTTGAGACTTGAAGGATGAATAACCAGTTGTTTAAAAAAGACAGAAGTGGAGCCTTGAGGAAAAGGAAGCAATGTACCTGCACATCCCGAGGGATGTAAGAGCCAGGACCTGAGAGGAAGCTTGTCTCTTTGATGTACAGACACACTTCGGAGATATCGTACTAGTTCAGTTCCAGACTACCGCAATAAAGTGAATATTGCAATAAAGCAAGTCACGCAAATTTTTGGTTTCCCAGTGCATAGAAAAGCTATGTTTACACTATAGTTCACTAAGTGTAAAATAGCATTATTTCTAAAACTGCAATGTACATACCTTAATTTAAAAATCTGTTATTGCTAAAAAATGCTAACCACCCTTGGCTTCGGTGAGTTGTAATATTTTTGTTGATGGAAGGCCTTGCCTCGAGGTGGACTGACCAGGGTGGTGGGTGCTGAAGTTTGGGGTGTCTGTGGCAATTTCTAAAATAAGACAACAGTGAAGTTTTCCACATGAACAGACTTTTCCTTTCAGGAACAGTTTCTCTGTAGCAGGCAATGCTGTTTGATAGCAAACTGTTTTCCAAAATGTTTGCACCATTTTTTAATCCCACAAGCAATGAAAGAGGTTTCTGATTTCTCCACAAGCTTGCCTTATTATTGTCCATCTCTTTTAATTTTAGGTGTCCTGGTGGGTATGAAGTGTTATATCCTTGTGGTTTCGATGGACAAATCTCTAATGAATAATTAAATTGAGCTTCATGCGCTCATTGGCCATTGTGTATCTTCTTTGGGGAAAATGTCTAATCAAATTATCTGCGCAGTTTTATATTGGGTTATTTCTTTTGTTGTTGTTGAATCTGATGTTTTATTGCTAGAGTATAGAAATACAATTGACTTTTGTATATTGATTTTGTATCCTACACCCTTGCGGAGATCATTTATTAGTTCTAATAAGTTTCTTATGGCTTTCTCAGAATTTTCTGTGTAGAAGATCCTGTCCTCTGCAAATAGAATTAGTTTTACGTATGCTTTCCATCCTTTCTGAATGCCTTTTATTTCTTGTTCTCGCCTAATTGCCTGGACCAGATCCTCCAGTACAATTTTGAACAGATGATCTTCTTCATATCTTGAGGGAAGAGCTCAGTCTTCCTCCTTAAAGTGTGGTATTAGCTGTGAGTTTTTCATAGATGGCATTTGTCAGATTGAGAAAGTATCTTCTATCTCTAATTTACTGAGAGCTTTTCTTATGATGAAAGGTTTTGAATTTGGTCAGATGCTCTATCTGCATCTTTTTGGATGATCATGTGGCTTCGGTCCTTTATTCTATTAATATGGTAATTACATTAATTGACTTTCCAATATTAAACCAACCCTATATTCCTGTGATATTACACTTGGTCTTGGTACATAATCTTTTTTGTATGTTGCTTGGATTCACTTAATTAGTATCAATAACTTGTCAATGACTTTGGTATAAATATTCATGAGGGATATTGGATGATATCATGAGGGATATTGGATGAAATTATCAGTGGATGATAATTTTCTCTTTGGGTCACGTCTGCTTTTGGTGTCAGGGCAATATTGTCTTTCTATTCTCTCTTTCATTTATTTCCACTCTTATTTTCTTTATTTCCTTCTGTTTGCTTTCAGTTTCATTTGCTCTTCTTTTTCCGGTTAAGAAACTAACTCCTAGGCTCCCGGTTTTCACGGATGCTTTGGTTCTGGGGCAGCTGGTTTTGAAGGCTACTGTGAAGCTAGGAGAAGAAGCATGGGAACAGGGCAAGTGAAACTGTCATAAAGCACACTGTCCTTACCAAGAGTCAGCCATTTTTCTTGAATCATTGCTCCCTGGATTGTTGCAAGCTGTGTTATTTTCCAAAGTTCTGAAAAACATTGACAAGTTTTGCCAGTGTCCTCATTTTAGGGAGGATAGGGTGTTGGGAGGTCCTAACTGTCCCTTTCTAGAAATAATTCTCTCTGCAGTGTTATTTTAACCGTATTTGAAAGGAGAATGATCCGCAAAATTTTGGAGAGGCATTTGTTGTACATTTATGTGAACACAAAGTAGATGATGATACGATGCGGATGATAATTAAAACCCTTCTCAGATGCCTATTATGGGGAAAGTAAAACATACTTGACTGTCACGTGGCGAGTAAGTGCCAGTGACATGGGACCCTGACAATTGTCATACTCTGGGAGTCCTGATTATTTCTGCTCTAGTGAGGAAATGCTGAGGTGTTCATGGACTGAAGTGAAATATTTGGTTTTATTAACTGAGTTCAGTCCATTAAATCTTAACAATTTGCCTTTTGAGAAGAGTGCATATGGCAACACACCCTTTAGGGTGTAGTCATGGTGGCCTGTAGTCTAGACCTGGGCAGTGACACGTGCATTCACCATGACTGTGGTAAGAGTCTTCTCCTTCTGCTAGTGTTTATCACTCATTCTTAGCCCTGCTCAGTGTGAATATTCAAATATTTTGATTAAGTTATTACCTGATTTCATTCTAACACAATCACATTAAGGCTGAGGTATATTTCTGGCCAGAACGGTCGTGGTGGTAATCATTTGGTTTTTGTGATTGGGTGATGGACAGTTGCCATTATGGTGGTCTGCTTAAACTGCACTTTGCTTCTTGAGATGATACATAGGGCTTCTCTAGATGTGATTCTTTCCTTCTTTCCAATCGTGTGTGAAAAATCCAGAAGGGACATGACCAGAGGTGAATTTTAACGAGATCACTCTGGCTGCTGTGCTGAGCATGGCCATAGAGGTGCAGGGATGGAAACAAGAGCATCACCGGGGCCTGTTGCAGTAACATCCCTGAGAAGCAATGACTTTGGTAATAGTTGTAGAAGTCTAGGTTTTAAAAATCTGTTAGATTCTTTATTTTACAAGTAGAGCTGACAGGATGCCCTTACAGATGAAATATAGAGTGTGAGAGAAAGAAGAGTCAATGATGACTAAGTTTTTTTTTTTTTTTTTTTTTTGGCTTGAACAAATATAAAATTAAGTTTTCATTTACTTAGATAGGGAAACCTTTTAAATGGACAGATCTTGTATGTTGTAGGGGGAGGTTGGAATATCGGGAGTTTGCTGGTAGACGTGTAAACTCTGAGAAGCTTTTTAGACATCCTAGATGGAGAAATAGGTTAGGCAGTTATTCACACAGATCTAGAGTCTAAGGAGACATCTGAGCTGGAGATCTATTTTGAAAGTTACGAGTATACAGATGGCATTTAAAGGATGAGAACCCTGGTAGAAAAAAGCAGGATCCCAGGTGTGAGCCTTGGGGCACTCCACCGTTTAGAGGCTAGGAAAGGAGGAGGAAACACAGAGAGTATGGTATCCTGGAACCCAAGTAAAGAGTGTCTCTAGGGGGCTTCCCTGGTGGCGCAGTGGTTGAGAGTCCGCCTGCCGATGCAGGGGACGCGGGTTCGTGCCCCGGTCCGGGAAGATCCCACGTGCCACGGAGCGGCTGGGCCCGTGAGCCATGGCCGCTGAGCCTGTGCGTCTGGAGTCTGTGCTCCGCAACAGGAGAGGACACAACAGTGAGAGGCCGGCATAAAAAAGATCACTGTTCAATTGGACAGATAATCTCCCCCCAGTGAAGAGTTTATCATTTCGACAGGAATTCTGCTCTGAATTTCAGAATGCTGCTAAATGACTCAGTGGATGATAGAAAGTACCACAGTCACAGTCTTTGGGCATTAAGTCCTCTGATGGCTCATTAGGTGACCTGCCTGATGAGATGAGACAGTAGCTAGAGGTAGCAGCGTGAGTCATGCCCTGTGTGGATACACTGTGGAGTTCTGGGGTGAGATGTACAAACTGCATGGCTCTTATTATAATCTCATGCCAAAAGTTCTATTTGTTGGATTCATTCATGTTTGAGGTATGAGAATTCTTTGAACTCATAGATGAAAATAACTCATAGGATGAAAATATTTATATAAATTTGGAGTAGAATCAGACTTATGAGTGCTCTCATATATGTTCTCAGAAAAAATATTCTTGGTCTTTAATTTAGAATTTGATTTACATATTAAACTATTATTATATTGGAGATTTCTTTATAAATTGCAGTCAACACAAAGCTTGGTCAACAAATGAAGTCACTAATATCAATATTTGCTGTTTTTACTTGATATTTCTTTCAAAAGTGTGGATCAGATAAAAACTTCAAAGAGGAAAAACAGGTGAAGTTATCATGTCATATGTAAATATCTGTGCACATGTTAGGTTGATTATTACAGAAAACCCTTTTACATTTTTTTTTTTAATTTGAGGGAATCTGTGATATAGGTAATGCAAAATAGGGAATAATCAAAATGCTAATTTTGGATTTTGTAATGTAATTTGAACGGCCTAATGTTTTGGAAAAATGTTTCACCTTGATAGTCTAACTAAAGAAGGTGAGAATTTACTTAAATCTACCTTCCCTTTCTTGTTCTCCTTGGTTTCTGTGTTCTTGGCTCTCTGGAAGAGTGTGGCTTATATGTCTTTGAAGGGAGATGAGAGTGGTGGAATTTTATCAGTTTAGTCTTTGACATCCTGTTGGTTGCAGTTTTTCTCATGTAGACATGTGAATTTGCATGTATCTCCCAGGACCTTTGTCCTGATGTGATGTTACCCATTATCGTATAAGTTGTTGAAGGTAGGGGCCTGACCTAGTTTGGTTTGTTCTTTCATGTACTCTTTGTGCTGAGCTGTACCAGATCAACCATAAATTTGAGCGCTGGTGAAACAAACTCCTAAAGAGCTTAGGCTTTAGAGACTGAAAACTAGGGTTCGAATCCTGGCTACATCGCTTCCATGAAAAGTCTCTCCACCTCTCAGAGCCTGTGTTCTTACTTGAAAGTGACTAATTATATTTATTTGAAACAAAGTTTTAAAGCAAGTTCTGCATATAATTCTTACTCTTATTAATATAATATACCAATCATTTCATAATTACTACTACTAATATCGTGATATCCTGTGACGCAAGTTGTGCCCTCAGAAGACCACTTCTCCTGGTTTCTTTGGAGGCACTGGGAATAATAAAATGTCTGCATGGCAAAGTCCTTCTCAAATAGTCTGCACAGTAGCCAGAGTAAACCTTTAAAATCACAAAACTAAGTTCTCCTTGCTTAAAACCTATCAGTGGTTTCTTTAGGGAAGAATCCTTCAGCTGTTCAGAACGTGTATAAGATGATCTACAAACCCTGGCCTTGATCTGCTCGGTGCTGATTTCCACAGCTCTAGCCTTCTTTCTGCTGCCTTAATGAGCTCGTTCCTTCCTGCTTCTGGGGCTGCACCACTACTAGGGACCCTGTCACAGTCCTCCCCAGTCTCCACCCAATGGTCAACTCCTTCTCTTCTTTGCAGCTCAAGCATGCACTTGACCCTTAAACAGTGCTTGATGGGATGTGCTGGGGAAGTCAGGAATGCTGGAATCCTCTTCCCATGCAGTTCCCAAGCAACAGTAAAACATGATCAAGGACTGCTGTCCCCTTTAGTGTGCTAGCTCTGGGTACCCCCAAAAAGGACATTGGTGAAGCAAGTTGGAGAACATGAGTTAGATGGAAAAAGACAGTGGGAGTAAGATCCCTGGCTCCAGAAGGGGTTCTGACTCAGTTTACCCATCCCTCCCTAAGAAATGAGAGTCTCAGGGATGCTGACCTCTTTACTTCTCAGCATACCTGAAAGACTTCTCACTAGGGTTTATTCACTGGGCTGAAGTGAGATCAAATTAAAAAAAAAAATCCTAAAAGTCCCACCAGAGTAGCCAAAAAAAAATACTAAAAGCAATAAGGTATGAAAGATTCTTTGTGCATGGTACCCAGTCAGTGCCATACGATAAGACTCTTGGTTTCAAATCCCCTCTCTTATAGTCTAGTGATAAAGAGGATGGGTAGACAGACAGACATTTGTCTTCCCCTTCCACCATCCTAATGGAAATCTTCTCCTGCTCCCCTGTTTCCCCAAACACTTGAATCTGTCCACTTATTCACCAGGCCTTGTTATATAGATCTTACTGACTCTCAGGGAAGCAGCTGTCAACACTGCTCATGGAGGTCTTGGAGAGGCTAAGTCCCCTTGAAGTTTCCTACTCTGCTTTCCGTTAGACGAGGTGAACCAACCCCCAAATTCTGAGCTCCTCCTGCCAACGATGATGCAGTGGGTCCTGAGGTACCCCAGCTTTTCTCTCTCAGGCTTCTTCTTCTTCAGGAGGGTCTGAACAGTGACAGAAGTGCCCTCCCTTCTCACCAGAGAACTAGTCTGATTCCTCTCCCCAAGAGCTCCAAGGAGAACTAACTCATCAAAACTGTGTCAGTCTGGTTCCTGGAGAAGCAGATGCCAAGAACAGAGGCAAGGATCCTATTAGAGGAAATGCCCAGGATGAGAGAAGGTAGAGTCAGAAAAGGCTGGGAGACTCATTGGATGCAAATCTGACCCCTCGTGAAGGGTGGAAGGAGGAAGGAGGGGAGGTTGGGTGGAAACATCCTAGATTGCTGTGTGGTCTAAAGAAGGTTCCACAAAGCTCTTAGAAAGCTTTTAAGCCAACATCGGTGATGAGATGAGGGACTACCTTTTCTCCCGGGAACAAAATTGGGCTTTGCATCCCTGCCTGGCTCAGGGATGGCCTGGGAGCAGCCCACGGTGTGTGTGGTCTCCACGCAGCAGCGAGGGGTTTGTAGAGCACTGAAGATGGGCCTGGGTCAGTTACACCTCCTGCTCTAGCTGTTCCCATGAGAGAAGCACAGCGCAGTGGTCGGAAGTGGGACTCTGGGTTCCTACCTTGTGTTGCTTTTAATCCCAGCCTGCCACTCACTGGCTGTGATGTTGGACAAGCGATTTCCCTTCACTACCTTTCCTTGTCCACACCTGTGAAGGGAGAATACTAACTCTCTCTAGCTAGTGGTGTGGTGTGATGTTTAAACCCGCAGAAGATTGTCTAGCAGACAGGGAGTGCTCAAAAGCACACTAGTAACAGGACGAACTCGTGCAAAGGTACCTAACCTCACATCCTATTGTCTTCATCCCATGATGACAGTGAGTATGCCCTGCTTTTGGTGAAATGAGATGGTTTTATGTAAAGCTCCTGGGATGGTGCCAGACATGGGATAAGCCTGAATAAATAGCATAGGTAACATTGATGGCTGTCATTATCAGCAGCAGAAGAAATGTAGCAGCATCCTCATATAGCTTCTATTTTTTACGTAATTCATTCTTTTCTAAAAAGTCAGACCTCTTCGATTAATAACCATTCTTTCAATGTGCTGTAGCTGAGAACCCACTGTGTGTGTAGGATTGTTCTAGGGACAGAAGCTGTTTTCTTTTCATTCCAAGCTATTCCAGATCCATTTTCTAATTAAAGTTGTAATGAATATGACAGAGAAGATGACTTAGTCCTCTCTAATTTGGCTGCACTTGTAAAAACATGTCCATGGATACAGAAAGGTTAATGAACTTGCCCCGTTTCACAACCTAAACAGCTGGCTGATGTTGGGTTGGAATTGTCTCTTCATTCTTCACCCAGGAAGACTCTAAATGTGAGACCACCTTTTAAAATAACCGTAATAAATGTTTCCTTCTATTGCAATTAAAACACTCAAATATGTATTTCTAAAGAAAGTCTTCTTTAAGAAAAATTTGCTGCTGTTGTAAGGGCTTTAGTGTTGAAACTGACGAGTTTTGATGAACAGGACTTGCCGGTGATATAGTCCATATAGTGTATAGTGTATAGAGTTTTGATGAACAGGACTTGCCGGTGATATAGTCCATATAGTGCAGGCTTTTAAACATTTATCAAGTCTGTACTATTTTCCAGGTCCTTGGGTAATGCAAAGATGGCACAGTGTCTGCCTTTGAGGTACTTATCCAGACAAATAGATAATCACAATAGCCTGCAACAAGCTCTGTGGTAAGCTTAAGCCCAGGATGTCTGGTGTACAAAGAAAGGACACAGTGTCATTTGGAATTAGAATTACCTGAGATTAATCATAAAAACAAAATGCCCCAAATAACAAGATCAAAGTTTATTTCTCTCTCAAGTACAAAAAGGGTGCAGTAATTAAGCTAGGAGGTGTACGTTGCCTCGCAATGTCAGGAGTTCAGGCTTCTCCTATCCTGTTACTGCTCTGGGTCGAGCTTTCTTTCCCTCCATCAGTCACTCATGGTCCAAGTTGGCTGCTCATATACACTTATCTGCATCAAGCCAGCAGGAAAGAAGAAGGGGACAATGCAGGACTCGCTCAAACCTTTGAAGAGTAAATCCCACAAGTTGCGTATAGAACATCTGCATGCATCCCCTTGACCTGAAAGTGGAATGTGTGCAAAGGGAGTTTGTAAAATATCATCTTTATTCCAAACCATCATGTACCCAGGGAAAATGACAGGTTATTTTTTCTTACAATGTAAGATGGAAAGAATGGATATTAGGGGACAAGTAGCAATTCTGCCATAAAACCCAACCCAGCTAGGAGTGGGAGTAGAGGAAACTGTCCATGTTATGAGTAAAATAATAATATTATTAGCATGTGATATTTTAATTTATAACTATATTGACTTTCAAAAAACATTTACAGAACGTTCACGGTCTAATTGAAAACCTACTGTAACCAATTTGCATTCATTGACAGCGAAATATTTAAGTTGTTTGGGAGTGAAGGTGGTAGAGTATGGAGTGCACTGTAGGTGTAAGTTAGCTTTCTCCCAATAGGATGGAGTCCGTGCTTACCTTGTTCAAACTTGGTGGGCATTATCGTGGTTATCGTGTCCAAATTATTACATTGAAATGCTTATAGGAGGTGGAAAAGCTTGGGAGTGAAGTAGGTGATCTGTCTTTCTATCACATTCCAATAGTTTATGTACATCTACATTACAGCACGTATTTGTAGCAATATAGAAGAAAACAATATTCGATGCTTTAGTGATTGTTGCTAACTTCAAGCAGAATACCTACTAAAGGGGCTTCCCTGGTGGTATGTTTAAGAGGGTTTTACTCATATTTGGTGACGTTGATTGGGTTTTCTGGAGGGGTAGGAATACTTTATTACTTTCTCCTACATAAAATATTGGAAGATAGGCTCATACTGAAAAGTCACAATCCAAAACATCTTCAGGAACATATTAGGTGCAGATAAAGAGTCATATCTCAATTAATGCCTCCTTAAAACAGGAGACCAGGGTGGAAAGGAGAGGACTAGCAGGGCAGAGACTTTCCTTTCCAGTGATCTGTTCACAATGTAATAGGAACCACTAAGAGACACTCAACACCCACCCACCCAGACACATGTAAGTGTGTAAGCGTTAGCTCCTGCATCCACTTACGCTTGGCTGTTTACCCATCATGAGTTCTCCTTCTGTGGAAGCAGGTGGGGGTCACAGGCTGTTGCTTAAAAGCCCAGCTCTGAGTTTGGAGTGATTTTGATTTAGCATGTTGCTTTCAGCAGAGAAATTCACTAACAAAAATAGAAAACTGTAGTTTAATCTTATTTGGAGAGTTTTCAGTGTTATTTCAGTTATCTAAATCATTTAAAAGACTCTTTTACATCCTAAAAGAGCAAGAAAATGTTATTAAAAGCTTGCTGTTGACATGTAAATTTTACGTCTAATTTACAATATAGATCAGTCATGTTTGTGTGCTGTATATAAATAGCACAATATGTTTCTAATGTAATCAAAGCCTTTCAAGCATTTTATAGTTTCATATAATCATATATAATTTCAATAATTCTTATCACAGTCTTCCATAGTTGTAGGGGATTTTGGTTCCTATTTTAAAGTGGCTAGATTTATCACTTAAAAAAACCTAGATTTAGAGTATGTTTACTCTAGGAAAATATGATCTGATTGATGAAATATCTTTTCTAGTCATTGTTTTCAGAAAGGAGAAGAGAAAACCTTCCAGTGATTATTACATTCTTTAAAATATATGTTATTTGAAACATGTAGATATAGATAAAACTTTTGTTTTTTTTTTATAAGGCTTTTTCATTTCCTTGATCTTTGTACCTTAGTGAGTCAAGAATTTCATTGATTTGTCTCAGATAGAATTGTTATATAGTATACTTTGTTGGTATCTTGTTTGTGTGAAATTCTGAAACCAAAATTATTCCATGTTAAATTGTTTTATATAGATGTATATGTAAACACTTATATATGTAAATTTACTTCATAGATATATGTAAATAAATATATTTACGCCTTAAATTGTATTTAGTAAGAATCAAGTTTTAAGCACATACTATCTTTCAGGCACTATACTGAGAGTTTGCCGTGAGCTAACTTATTAAATGTGGAGCCCTTCAAATATCTCCATTTTACTGGTGAGAAAACTGTCTTAGTGAGGCTAAGCTACTTATTCAATGACACACCTTTGGGGTAAGTTAGTTATCACAAAAGTCAGGATATAAAACATGATTTTTATGTATTAATCATCTTTAAAGGAAATGCATTGATAAGTTCATGGAGGAAATTTCTTTAACTTTGCTTCTCAGGTGTTCCGCTTGCCGTGTCTTTCTCCCTGCACACTTCTGACTATTTTTCAAATTTTGTTTACTGAAGTATAATTTACAATGTTGTGTTAGTTTCAAGTGTACAGCAAAGTGATTTAGCTATACATATATATATACTTTTTATATTCTCTTCCGTTATAGGTTATTATAAGATATTGAATATAGTCCCCAGTGCTATACAGTAGGACCTTGTTGTTTATTTTATATATAATAGGATGTATTTGTTAATCCCAAACTCCTAATTTATCCCTGCCCCCATGCTCCTTTCCCCTTTGGTAACTGTAAGTTTTTATTTCTGTGGGTCTCTTTCTGTTTTGTAAATAAGTTTGTTCGTTTCATATTTTAGATTCCACACGTAAGTGATATCATATGGGATTTGTGTGTCTCTGTCTGACTTACTTCACTTAATGTGATAATCCGAGGCCCCTCTGTCATTTCTGATTTTTCATCTTCCTCCTTCACCTCCTTGTTCCTCATTTCAGTGTAGATCCATCTTCTGTTTCCTGTGATTTCTTTACAACTTCTATATACCTCTCTTCTAGAAGTTTCTTCTAGTAAGATGCACTCCCAGTTCTAAGTTCAGTAAACTTGGGTTTTATCCCAGATTTCACATGTTGTTCAGTCTTGGTTTCCTCATTTGTGAATCAGATGCTAATCTGGATCTCATAAGGTGGTTGTGTTGATTACACGCAATGATGAATGTAAAATGCCTGACATGTTGAATGTCAAATGGCATTTGTTATTGGTATTAATATTTTAATTCCCATGACTTCAGCTGTCTCTGTCAGTATAGCCAATCAGACATGGGTGCCGCAAACCTACTCACTTTCCAGGGTCTGCTGGTCACCTCTCCCTGATAGTGGACACCTCCACCCACTTCCAGCTTCAGAGAACTAAAGTAACTTGGAGTTGACTAACAGGCCCTCAAAGACTGCTCTGCACCAAGCAGTGTGCTGGGCACCGTCCCTCACACTATCTTCTTTAAGTCTCACAATCATTCCCCATTTTTCTGAAGAGAGAAACAATAAGCTGAAATTCCAAAAGAGTGAATGGTGCAATGTCATGTAAATACAGTAATTAACAGAGCTGAGGTTTGAACCCAGGTTCCTTAAATTCTCTGCTCGTTTCACTGTGTGCTCTTTACCTTTGTTTTAGGCTACTGTGCACACTTGCTCTTTTAAACTTGGCTACACCCAGGGATCCAGTATGGTGGTAAGTAGGGCAGCTGTATCACTCATCCCTGGGAACAGAAGTGATGTGACTTACCCAAATAGAAGGCAGAGTTGAAACTCAAAAACAGCTTAATTAACTCTTATGTCCTGTGTCTACTGCTTCTCTAAAGCGAAGATAATATTTTCTGATCAAAGTTTTCCTATATCTTCAGATGATAGTCTAACTGAAACGTGATATAAGTCATCTGTGCTACATCATGACTCTACCTGTACTAGAATATCTATCAATAGTGCACACAGAAACATAGTTGCTCTCATTTCCTAAAATAATATTTCGTCTGGTAGAACTCCCAGTTGAGTGGATGGCTAGGACCGCTTTGTATTACTTGCCTATTACTTCAGTTGCATGAATTACCCCAAAACTTAGTGGCTTGAAACAGCTATAATTATTTGTGATCTCTCCTGGCCCCTCTGACTCAGGGGTTTGAGGCCAGTGTGAGAGGATGTGTGTAATGGGGGAGCAGCAGTATGAGAGCGGTTCCAGCTTGGATTCTCCCTTGGGGTTGCAGTAGGACATCGCCAGCTGTGTGACATTCAACTACGGCTTGACTGGGACTGTAAAACCCACTTGTAATGTGACTCACTTCCATCCTGGCAAGTTGGTGCTGAGAATTGGTTTCTTTGCAGATGCTCTGTCCACAGGGCTTTGTGAGTGTCCTCCCAAGGTGGAGCCGGCCTCCACCAAGGCAGGCGATCTGAGAAATCAAGGTGGAAGCTATGCCTCTAGGACCAGCCTTGGAAATCACATGCCATCATGCCCTCCATGTTCTGCAGGTCACACAGGCCAGCTCACATTCAATGCGCAAAGGGACTCTACAAGGGCCTGAATACCAGAGGTGTGGATTTTGGGTGGTCATCTTGGAGGCTGGCTACCACATTTTTCAGCAGAAACAGCAGTATTTTCTCATTATCCGGAACAGAGAGGCAGTGTGTTGTGTCTAAAAGGGCAGAGATATGATCAGACAGGACCTCTTTTCCAAAACTGTGACGGCTCTTCATTGACAACTGAACACAGTACAAACACCTGGGCTTGGAATTATCAGCTCACCAAAATTCTGTCCCTAACCTTCTTTTCTCCCTTTATTTTCCACTATTATTTTTACTAAGGCATAATCTACCCATCTGAGGCCCAGTATAGGTTTCAGGAAGTCCTCAAGCATCAGGCATTATGTAAAATCGTATACATAGTAAGGTATGTGCATTTTTCTTTTGCTGAGAAATTTGTCCGGATTTTCTACTGTTCCTTCCTTCCAGGAATATTTTAAATGACAAATTCTACATAAAATCTTGTCTAATCCACAGAAGATCATTCCCACCCTCACTCCACCCTGCTCCTCAAAAAACGATACAGTATTTGGTGGACTTATTTTAGTATTTCTTTCTTTTTTAATTTAATTTAATTTTTTTATTGAAGTATAGTTGATTTACAATGCTATGTTAGTTTCAGGTGTACAGCAAAGTGATTTGGTTATATATAGCTATATATAACTGAATACATATATATATATATATATGTATTCTTTTTCAAATTTTTCCCATTGTAGGTTATTACAAAATATTGAGTATAGTTCCCTGGTTATACAGTAGGTCCTTATTGGTTATCTGTTATATATATAATAGTGTGTATATGTTATGTAATGGTAGTTTTGGAGTACTACCTCATGTCAACATTTTGAGTTCATGTCTCACCTCTTACAAAAATCTCTAAGGCCTTTGTAGCCAGAAGTCATTTCTAAATTATTCTTGAATCTCCCAAAACTTACATTTTTCCAATTCAAGTAAAATATATTCATTTTAGAAAATTTGAAATATATGGAAAATGAAATAGGGAAATAGTTCTTACCCATTCATTGCAGTTCAAGCCCTAAATTCAATGAATAAATGAAGAACAATACATGAAAGCATTTTTAATCATTCACATATACAAGGATGAACGCTTTTAAAATGTATTCATGTGTTCAGTTAGGGCAGCTAATTTGGACAGGCGGAATTTATTCCTGTAAAAAGTGGCTTCTTCATTTTCTGTGCATTCTAAGACCAAATTGGCATTCTTCTGGTTTATTGGCTACCATACAAAATCTGCTTTACATCAGAACTGTGCCCAGAGCTGTGCCCGGAGACCTTGTGGTTCACTAGCCTGGAAGACTTAAGTTTCCACTTAAGTGGCCCTGTGGCTAGGGTAAGGTACGTCTGCCTCTCTGAAGGGGCAGCGATGAGGGTCAGCTACAGAAAATGAGCAATGTGATCACATCTCCACCACCAGTGCTCTTCAAGACTAATACAGCACATATAACAGGAAGTACTTGAAAAGGACCTCAGAGCATGTAAAATAATGTAAAGCAAAACCGTTTTATTATTTCCTGACAATAAGTTAATGTAAATATCCTCCTTTTTTTCATGGATTAGAGTCCGATCTCCCTATCAAATCTTAGAAATGAACTAAAAAGATCATTCTGCACTTTGGAATGTGTACTTGCCAACCTCTTCATTAATAAAAGCTATAAGGGGCTTCCCTGGTGGCGCAGTGGTTGAGAGTCCGCCTGCCGATGCAGGGGACGCAAGTTCGTGCCCCGGTCCGGGAAGATCCCACATGCCGCGGAGCGGCTGGGCCCGTGAGCCATGGCCGCTGAGCCTGCGCGTCCGGAGCCTGTGCTCGGCAACGGGAGAGGCCACAACAGTGAGAGGCCCGCGTATCGCAAAAAAAAAAATTAAAAAATAAAAATAAATAAAAGCTATAAGAAATTTCTTTGGTTTCAGCCTTTTTTGATGATAGCTTCTTACTGTCATTAAGTTACCGCATGGGACTATATCCCGTGCCCTAACTAATCCAATGACAGCTACTTTAATTTTTTGTGGATTTTTTTCATTGGAGTAGAAAAGATATTAGAAACTCAAGGATGATGAGATTTGCTTTGCACAATTTAGAGATACGTATTTCATAGACGCTCAAGGTAGTCTAGACAATAGTGGTCTTGATTTTTACTCTTGCTGTGCTATTGAGGCAGTATGTAGCCCAGAGACATCAGTTTTCATTTCCGTGTGTATTTGCCTTTGCTCAGTGAGAACAATATGCAAAATTATTTGTCTTTAGAATTCAGATCAAATACAAAGTTTAAATAATCAAACGGATGCACTTCAGGTTGTACAGGCTATCAAACTGCTATAAAATGAAGGAAAACATTCTGGATTCCACCTGGATGTGTTAATTACAGTGATTATTTAATGTAGCGAAGTAGTCTCTTGGCCGTGACATTTCTACTGTAATGTTTCTAAAAGGACACTTAATAAGAAGTAAACATTTAGATACATTTGTCAAACTATTAAATATTTTGACCTAAAAAAATATATATATATAAATATATATATATAATTATTTCATTGCTATACCTTAACCATGCAAAGATTTCTTTGAAACGTCTTATGTTCATATTGTACCTACATAGAGTGTTGAAAATATAATCTGTGATATGGAACTTCATATGCAGTTGGAGGATCTAGAGAGTCTTCTATACAGGCCAACAGTGGAAGCTGAGTAATGTTTCACAGGCTTGTCCTAAATCAATACCGTTTTCAACATGAGGGAAAATGAAATGCTTCCTTTCTTAGCTTCCTCCTTGTCATATTGGTGATGAGTCAACACAACTTTTTGCCAGATCCCCTCCTAACAAACCAAAGGAAAGCATGAATATTTTTCAGTTATTTTAGTTGATTTTGCATATATTAAAATCAGATATTCCTCAAAATATTTCAGGGATTAAAAGTACTCAGAATACATATTTCTTTCACCAAACAGATAGACTCCTTAGACTTATCTGGATTCTGAAAGAAAAGTCTAAGTAAAAGTGGAGATTCAATAAATATCCATGTATTGCCCACCTTCTGTGCATCTCCCCTGCTGTGAGAATCGCAGAACCCCCCATAGACTGGCTTTATGATGGTCAGGAAGGTGCCATGTGGTCGTGAAGGAAACTGACAATGCGGTGCTTAGATTACTAACATTATTTTACTTGACCCCAAAAGACTTTCCCTCTATTCGTTACTATAGAGACTTTGCAGTCTCCGCAGAGTATACTCATGATTTTTTATTTTTACTTAAACTGCAAAGCTGTTAGTATTAGTGTAGTGGATGTTGAAACTAACCTGTGAAAATGTAATGGAAGAAGTATGTTATGTGTGTTCTGTAATATTTACAATTGCAAAGACATTTTTCCATAGGTTTTTATTCTGCTATAATTTGCAGATATTTGGCCACCATTTCTATAATTGTAAAATACTACGAATTTTAAAAGATGCAGTTATATTTGAGTTATTTCAAGAAATATGATTCAGTTTTTAAATGAGAATTTTAATACGGTTCATTTTTCTTAACATCTTCAGTGATGTAAAAAAAATCTTTGAATACAAAATATATATGATTGGCTTAAACACAACTACACCATACAGCTAGAAAAGAAAAATTAAGGAGATGTTGCTTTCAATTGCTTACCTCTGTTTCCATTCTTATTTTCAGCAAAGTATATCACAGATCAAAGAAAGGAGATTTAGTTCAAATTCTCCTTGTCTAACTTATCTATTTGTTGAGACAAGAAATAGCACAGAGGGGCTTCCCTGGTGGCGCAGTGGCTGACAGTCCGCCTGCCGATGCAGGGGACGCGGGTTTGTGCCCCGGTCCGGGAGGATCCCACGTGCCGCGGAGCGGCTGGGCCCGTGAGCCATGACCGCTGACGCTGCGTGTCCGGAGCCTGTGCTCCGCAACGGGAGAGGCCACAACAGTGAGAGGCCCGCGTACCGCCAAAAAAAAAAAAAAAAAAGAAAAGAAAGAAATAGCACGGAAACAGTTTAAATATATTTTTTGCGGATTTGTAAGGTTAGTTCTATTCTTTATCTACTATTCTTTTCTAACACATCTCACGTGAAGGCTTTGAGATCTTGTTGGACTAAAAACAAACAAGTAGAATAAATACAAGGCATAGCATAATCATTTTAGCCACTTTATATCTGTGATCATGAAACTGTCTCTTGCAAGCCTTTAGGTTACCTGTGATCACTCCATGTGACCAAAGATTACACAAACGGCCATAAATAGAAATAAGAACAAACTACACGATGACAGCTGGAGGCTACATTAACAGAAGTGCTAAAAGGAGAGGTCCCACCCCACATTTTCTGTCTGGTGGAGGTGTCCACCGCTTCCTCTATATATTTAGCAGTATATAAATGATTAAACGATGCTACTGTCAGAGCCCACACCCTATTCTTTATTCTTCAACTCATCCTCCCAACAAAGTACTTTCATTTATGGCCTAGAATAGCAGTCTATCTTGTGCGAGTGTAATTTTCCAGTGATTCTAAATAAGGAAGTGTTATTCTTGAAACTGGGTTAAAAATATAGAAAATCTTCTCCAATATGGAAAAGTAATTATAGAATTCAGATTCTCTTGAATTGATGTAAACTAAAATCTGAGGGAAATAATTGGACTGGCAAAACTTCGTATGGGCACACGGTCAGGAAGCAATGAACACAAATCCACAGGCTGATTGTCCGGCTTCGAGGTATGTGGTGATTTTTGCCAGGCAGAGGTGAAACCTGCTTTGGGAGCTCAAGACGATGCATTTGTGGTGTCATCCTGAAATCCTTAAACTTTAACGTCTACTTATTTCACTTCAGTCCTTTATGATTCAAATGCTTATTACTTGAGCATTTATTAGGTACCCAGCAATATACTTTGTTATTAAAGGAGGAAAAAAGAAGCAGAATAAAAGAGAAAGGCTTTGCCTTTGAAGTTATAGCAATAGAGATGGAATGAAGAATAAGCACGTATACAGTAACGAGAACCCATGGGCAAATGTTTGATACTACAACCTGAAGTATCGGCTTCAGGAGGAAACGATGAACGGTGTGTTCACAGGAGTCTTCTCTAAAGGGTCCACTGGAGACCAATGAGGCTTGTGTATTGGAGGAGAGGAAGGGGGAAGAAACGCAAGGTCTAAAGAGCAGTGTAAGCACAGGCGTACAGGTATGTCAGAGGGAGGGGCGGGTCAGGCAGAGGAAGAGGGAAGGAAGGGGAGAGGGGAGGGGGGGTGTTTATTGGAGGTATGTTGGAAATGTGCGTCTGTGTGACGGTATTTCTGTGAGGGCTTCAAAAACAACAAATCCTCCTGAATTAAGCGGAAAGAACAGAGTATATGGGAGACTAAGAGTAAAGCACAGAACTGACTGCCACTCAGAGCACATTATGCCTGACTCAGGATCTCCCTCGGCCGTTTCATGGGTGCATGTCCAGACCCTCCTATAGAGCTCTCTAGAGAACCCACATTGCTCCCCCAGGTATGGCTTTGGAGTCCGCTTGTCCTAGGGTGCTAGGCTCTTTCATTTTAGCTGAAAACGGTATCCAGAAAGAGAAGACAGGTTACCCCTGTAACATCATGGATTTATATTGATTCATGAGGGTTTGTTTAAGAAGAGGTCTATTGGCATAAGTCCTCTGTGAGTAGAAATGCTTTATTGTATTTTAGTCAGACTTCACCCCAACTCCTTAAGAATAAAATTAGAATTTTAAAAAATAAGATGTGTAAAATAAATTCCTAATGTGAAGCAGCAGAGCAGAGGAGAGGTGAATCTGAATCAAACATCTTGTATATCAGACTCTACAGTCTATGTCTTGATTATTTCTCTCCTCTCTCATGTGACCACTTACATGCTCATGCATTCGTTCAGAAGGGTCTAGGGATTCTCCTGAGCAGCGCAGCTCCTGTTCTCAAATTGTCCTTGCCTTTTAGGGGAAAACAGACATGTCCACTCCCAGCTCCATCTGATAATGCAACACTAGCTATGTGGGCACATTGTGGGGTAAATAAAAAGTCCTCTGGAGTCCTAACGAAAACCAGCTGACCAGACCTGCAGGGATTTGTGTAGATGGACAGACAAAAGGCTAAGAAAGATTTCCAGAGAGACACAGGGTTTGGGTCCTCTGAGATAAGTGGGCATTTTCCAGGAAGTAAAGAAGGAAAAGAACACCCTTGTACCCTGTTGGTGGGAATGTACATTGGCGCAGCCACTGTGGAAAACAGTATGGAGGCTTCTCAAAAAACTAAAAATAGAACTACCATATGACCCAGCAATTCCACTCCTGGGTATATATCTAAAAAAACAAAAAGACTAATTTGAGAAGCTACATGCACCCCAATGTTCACAGCAGCACTATTTACAATAGCCAAGATCTGGAAACAACCTAAATGTCCATTGACAGATGAATGGATAAAAATGTGGTATATATATATACAGCGGAATATTACTCAGCCATAAAAAAGAATGAAATAATGTCATTTGCGACAACGTGGATGAACCTGAAGGGTATCATGCTCAGTGAAATAAGTCAGACAGAGAAAGACAAATGCTGTATGATCTCATGTATATGTGGAATTTAAAAAAAGAATACAACAAACTAGTGAATATAACAAAACAGAAGCAAACTCACAGATATAGAGAACAAACTAATGGTCACCAGTGGGGAGAGGGAAGCAGGGAAGGGCAATACAGGGGTAGGGGATTCAGATGTAGAAAATATTACGTATAAAATAAGCTACAAAGATATATTGTACAGCATAGAGAATATAGGCAATATTTTAAAACTATAAATGGAGTATAACCTTTAAAAATTGTGAATCACCGTATTGCACACCTGTAACATCATATTGTACATCAACCATACTTTAGTCAAAAAAAATTTTTTTAAAAGAAGGAAAATAACATTCTAGGCTGGCCTGTTTCTTGGTAACCGGCTCTTGCTTTTTCCAAGCTGTTGCTTTTTACCTCATTCAACTTAGATTCACAGCTTTTCTGTCACTGTTGCCTAGCTACCCTCCGGTCAGTAACCATGCATATTAAAGCTGTGCGTATTACGCTGCTTTCAGCCGGCAGGATGGGGCTTTGCGCGGATACTGGGCTCTTTTCCCCCCAAATGCCTATTGCTCGCCTTACCCCAGGCATGTACTGTGTTAATCACATAGTTATATGAGCTGGATTCCTAACTATCATTCAGGCCTATAGACTTAGGTGTTTCGGTCTTTGTATCACATGTCTCTTTTCGATGACAAATCCCATGGGCTGTCTCTTTCCTCCAAAATAGCCAGGTGCTTTTGGTTTTGCCTTTCATGGACGCTTCCTTTCTACTACTGTTCTCATGAGTAAAGAAAACCACTCAGGGGATTAAAGAACAGCAACTCTCTGAGGGCGGACTTATAGAATATGTTTTTTTTAAAGATTCTACTGCCTGTAGCATGTTGGAATAGTAACCAGAAATGCAATTTAGTCTTTCTCTATGTAAGTGATCATTTGGTATTGGGTAGGCACAAAAATTTGAGGAACAAGAAAAATAAACTGATACCTTAGGCCAGCATTTCTCTCACTCAGATGCACACTCAGTGGTTCATAAGTTCTAATTATTTTCTTTGGGTTTCATGTTTTCACTTCAACTGAGCAAGTCCTATACCAGTAGAGTTGCCAGATAAACTATAGGTGCCCAGTTTAATGTAAATTTCAGATGAACAACGAATAATGTGTTAACATGTCCCTAGATTCTAGTACATCCCTAAACATTTTAGTACAGTACATCCTTATATTAAAATTCATGTCCCTCAATAGGACATACTAAAAAGTTATTGTTTATCTAAAATTCCAGTGTAAATGGGTGAGTGTCCTCTATATTAATTTGCTAAATCTGGTAGCTCTACTTATTAGTAATAAAGATTAAATTTCTCTTTTTCAGAGATGATTCACAATTAAAAGACATTTTTATAGTACCAAACAAAGTTTTTGAATCAGTGTTTCTCAGACTAGGTGATTGTGGAAATATTTTTTTCAGCTCTCGGAGATGACATTTTCCTTGAACAAGTGTCTTTTCCTTATTCAGGTTTTTTTAAAAAAGCTCCTTTAGAACTGGGAAACTCTCTCTGTAAAATTATTCTTCATTATCAGATAGAACAAATATCAAGAGATTACAGAATTCTAGGAATTTGGAGCTCAACAGATATGAAAGATCTCTTAGTTAAACAATCTTTGTTACAGTTCAACCACAGCTTTCAATGTTAAGTGACTTATTGTTAAGTTAAAATGTTAACAAGTTAATGAGCTGAAACTGATCTCAAGTCTTCCAGCTCTTGGTCCTTTGCTAAAAGGTGTGTGAATGTGAGGGTATATGCTTTCTCTTCCATAGGCAATTAAGATGCATAACTGTTAAGTAATTAATAGGAGGAAATTAATGGAATGCAATATCTTTTTTAAATGCATTGGCTTAGGCATTATCGACCATAGCGAGCAACTTCCAATAGCGCTAATTAGTTACCACATTCAACCAGGCAGCCATTGCCAGTTGCTAAGAGCCAAGAGCCATGCTGCTTAGTTTAAATCATTGTCTCTCCATCAACTGGCTCTTTTACTTTAGCGAAGTAACCTCTCTATGCCTCGGTGTCTTCATCTGTAGAAAGGGGGGCCATGGCGACGATAGCGCCATCAAAAACTGGGGTAGGAATTACATGGGAATATCTGTAGGGCACGGCTAACAGTGTCTTGCACTGGTCAGGGTCTCAGAAGGGTCACTTATTATTGACTTATTGTCCTTGGTATTGTTAGCTCCTCAGATACCCACAAATGGTGAGGTTAATGTCCCAACCGCAGTCAGAGTAGATGTGGTTAAGAATGGGATTAAAGGCTTCAGTTTAGATGTAGATTATTTAGTGATTTTATAATAGATTCAAGGTTATAACGCTCAGCATTTTTAATGTGTTGCTTTATTAATTTTTGAAAGGTAATGGTCCCCCCTCCTCAATTTCACCAACCAAAGACGATGATCCACATTTCTCTCCTACTGCCTTCAATGATACCACTTCTGAGATTCAGCCCCAATTTCCCTTCATCTTTTCAGGATTAATTAGAAAAGCATAGGAAATTAGTATTTGAATTCGTGAGGTTATACAATCATTTTAGAGATTCAAAAAATAAAAAGAAAGAAAAAAACCCAAAGACATTGTAAGCATTCAGGTTCCTCAGTGATGTCCCAAGAGGCTCAAATATTCACTCATGGGAAGGAATGAAAGAGTATCTTCCCACTACGGATAATTCCAATTAGAGGTTTATAACCATGAAAGTTTGGGATAGGTTTCCAAAATTAGTGGCTGCAGTGTGTTAAATTCCAGAAAAGCCACAGAGGAGACTGACTATATTTAGCTCAGTAATACTTTGGGGTAGAAAAGACCAAGTCATACTTTTGTGTAGAAAAAGTTATTTTTTAAATAATGCAAGACTTCACATCCTTGAAAATTAACTAAACAAGTAGGTAGCTGTTATTCTATAGACTCAAACCCAATATAATCCACCGAAAGACAAAGAGCTTTCATTTGTGTTCCTGAAATACTCAAATTCACAGAATTCTGCTGACAATTTATGGCAACATCTTCCAGATGCATTTCCTCTGTGTTGGTCTCCTAGCATAGCTATGGTCCTCTGTGAGACCCATGGTCTGTGCCAGAGCATCACAAGTAGTTTCAGACATGAAGTCCCAAGTTCACAATTAGGAAGCCTATTGATTACTTGTTGTCAATGTAAGAGCTTGAATTTAGATCACAATTCCCTTTGTTTTTCAAAAGCTGTTGATAAAAAGGAACCTAACGGAGCGACAGAGAGAGGAACAGCTTCTTGGTGTGCAGTGATGCCAATCATGTCTGCTGTGGGAAATCCTTCCCATTTGTTTGCTTAAAAATGGGTTTGTGTGTCATGTATGCATTGCTGATGAGACCTGGATTGAGGACCATACATTTTGATAGATGCTTACAAAGGCAAGTAAGCATAGTTCCTGACCTCAAGGCTCTGTTTGCACCTCACGTGAGAGCCTCCAAACAATCAGGTCTCCCTTCAGTTCTGTGACTCTGGCACTGAGAGAAATCCAATAAAACCATGGACAATGCTATCACCTGGTAACTGGGCATCCGAGCAAATCATTGTCTCTGTATTAGCAGTGATCACATCTTTAACACAGAGCAGGCCATACAGTAGGTAAATAGTTGTTTCAAGAGTAGGGTAATGTCTAGAGATATTCTTCCAAAAGTATTTTGTCTTGTAAATTCAAACAGGTTGAAACCATCTGAAGTTGTCACTCATATAAAAAGCTTTTCTCAGACTAAAAATGGAAGTGGCCAACATGGGAATTTCTAATGGGGTAGGGGGAATGGTATATCCTCCGTGTCTGCTTTTAGATTAATTAATCCATCTTAGCCTGAACTTTCTCCTAGCAACTGATGTCTCTGAATTAGTGTCATGTGCAGACCTGAACCAGTGGCTGGTATTCTTAGGAAGTGGCCTGTGAAGACAGTGAAGTACTTCCCTGCTTCCTGGCCCACATCCCTTGGCCATGATAAGCCCCTTTGTAATGTGAGCTCTGTGTGTTTGTTTCCTTATTCCAAAGACAATTTGGAGGTTCGGGGGTAGGGATGCAGGCAGCCTTCTATGTTGGCATGTGGATGAGATGACAGGAGGATTTTAGCAGCCCGTGGGTGGGTGTGCGGGCAGCAGGTGCCATTGGGAGAAGGAAGTGACTGTCAGCATTCGGTGGCATTTGGGGGCGGGTATAGGCAGGCATAAAAAAAGAGTCAGGGATTCTAAAAACACTTTGGTATCCTCGTCATGAGAAATGTAATCCAGGTTTTCTGACGTTCTAAAGCACATAGCTTAATTTGTCACTCTGAGCAGAGTTTGAGGAAAAGAGCCCCAAGAGTTAAAAATAATAACAACCTATTTATATGGCATATTAGCAAAGCCTGCGCGACAGTTTGAGCTTTGAAGCAATGCTTTGGTGGGTCAACAGTGTGCCCTTTTAGGTTTTTCTTTTCTTAGGGAGGAAACAGTTTTCACCCCAGCATTTCTGCTGTGGGTCAGTTTGAGAGACCTCAGTTGCCTCAATTAACATGAAGCTGTTTCAGTACGTTGACTGGAGCCACATCACCAGCTGGTTACCTCTAGCCCTTGGCCTCATGAGGCATCCAGTGTTCTGAGCTGCACCCAGAGGTGCTCATCTCTTTAGAAATTCAGGCACTCTCCATGATAGAAGAGCTTCTTGTGTTATTGACGTGACAACGTGATTCCAGCATCTTCTGGGACATGGAGAGAGTACGTTTTGATTCAGTTCTCAGTTGAACAAACAAAATATTAACTTCTGCCCTCCCAGTTTCCAAAAAGACACTCTGGAAATTTTCAGGAAAGAAGGTTAAACAAGAGAGATGTGGAAAATCTCGATACATGAAGCACAATGTCATGACACAGATAATTCCAAAAATGAATAGTAAATCTCTTTTTCAAATAGTCTTTTGATAAGCTGTGGTCATTTGTAAGCATTGTCACATCAGAACAATAAAAAGGATGGTATTCAAAACCTTTGGGAAACCAGTTTTCAGAATTCAGGATAATGTTGAAAGATAAGAATATCCTTCAAATGCTCCCATCACCTTAGAGACCTGATAGGGTTTACATACTTTAAATTTAGAAGTTCAAGTTGAACTACTGTACATTTGTAGCATCACGTTGAAACAGGAAGAGTGGGGATTTAAAATAGGTGTGGAACGTTTGTGAATCAGATCCCTGCCAGGGGAGAGAATGGAGAGGAGGTGTGGGCAAGTCAGCAGCTGTGGTGCAGCCGGGCTGGGAGAGAGAGGCCGAGCTGCATATTTTCCTCCTCAGCGTTGGAAATAAGGAGGGCATCTCTCACTGCTCTGGGTTTTGCAGGAGCCTCCTGGGAATGAGGTGTATGTAGAGCTCTGATGTTTGTATTGGGATTTCAAGTTCAGATAGTGAGGTGTTTCCCTATCGCCTGGAGCTGGCTGTGCTATAAAGAGAATCCTTATGCAATGATTATTTAAAGCGCTAGCTGTCTCTTGGGTGTCTCCTGATACACTTACATTTTATAACTTGAAGTAATGGTTTCTTTTCATTAACAGCGATAGTCTAAAAATAAATTGAAGTAGCATTTCACCAAGACGTCAACATATAAATCATCTTGATTTGACTTTTCCTAACAGTTTCAACATGGTTTAGGAAAGCTCTTTCGTTTGCCATCGTTTCTTCCTCAGAAATCACCATGCAGGACATGCTTTCCAAGAGGAAGAAATGTCAATACGTTTTGGAAGTAATGGCGTGTGTTAGCAGCTGACCTATTTTGAATAATGTCTATTGTGAAACATTATACTCTTATCGGTATATATCATAGCGAAATCAATTTAATGATTCTTACATAGTTTTCAGCAACAGAAAGGAAAAACTATTAGGCGTAGTTCTCTTAATCCTGAAAAATTAAGAGAGAAAATGTAATTTTTTTTTTCTGAAGTGGATCTTCCTTTCTACCTGACGTTCATTTGACAGTATGAGGAAACTGCAGATCGTTTGCTCAAAGTACGCTGAAGTTTCTATGCTATTCAAATGATCTCTGGTATTTAGCAGAACTGATGGCTTCATCTTCAAGTCAGCCATGTGGGTAAAATACGGAAACCCTTCCCTTCCCTTTACAAAGTGCCCCTTCCTCCCAGGCACTAGGACCCTCTGTGATTCAGCCTCTCAAGGAGTTGAGGACGATATATCTTAGTATCAGGCACTCTAACTGGTTCTGTGATTTGAACAGTTATTAGTTTGCATTTTTAATTTATATTAAAAAATACCAGTGGATTATGGTTAATCTTAATAGCCCAAATGAAGTTTTAATCCCATGTGTATTGTGTCAAATAGATTTATTTAATATAAGTACAATGGTTCAAAGAATTCACAGCACTTTAAAAAACTGGTATAGCTAATAAGACGTTCTTTAGTAGGTAGACTTAATGACCATGCTAATAAGCAAAGAAAAAGAAATACCGACTCATACAATTACCATCATACTTCCCCTAATATTTTTTTCATTCTTTTTTGCACAGCCAAAGAATATAAGCCAGGATTGGTCACTTTATATTCACAGAGACTGCAAATTAGTGTCGCTCACGGCACTTAGCTTTGAATGCTAACACGAGGAGCATTTCAAAGTAGTATTTTGGATTTTCTACTGACAGGCTCTGAGAAATAGGATAGAAGGTGCGTAGTATCCATGAATTTTAGCTTCTCATCTGCAAAATGAAAAGTAGAAGTAGGTTATCGCTGCAGTTCTACAAACTGTATTCCCTTCTCATGCCTCGTTTTCCCTTGTTCGTGGTTATTCCATTGGAAGACAAGTGAAGATGGACCCTGCTGTCTGATTTCTGTTTCCAGCCATCTGTTATTGGAACAAAGGGAGATCAGTAACAGGACTTAATGAATAATAGACTTTTCTGGGCAACATGACAATAATGTGATGTTAGGAAATGCTTGTCTAGGGTTTGAATCTTAGCATTGAGGCCAATGCCCATGTTTTGCAAGATTAGAAGTACTCAGCCCTGAGAGGTATGCCTAGTGACAAGTCAGAGAATTTCTTGAACTAAAATGTAGAGCTCTAGGCTAGAATATTTGGGGGAAATATGTAGCAGTTTAAAAATAAGATTTGTACTTTTTATTTATATATTATTATTCTTACTGTATGAAGTACATGGGTCCTTTTGAGATGGGATGCTTCAGGAAGCTGTGGAATCTACCATGTAAAGAATATCAGTGCCATACTCTGCACCTAATCATCAAACGCATCCCAGGAAGTTAAAATAAATTTAATAGGGCTTCCCAGGTGGCTCAGTGGTTGAGAGTCCACCTGCCGATGCAGGGGACGCGGGTTCGTGCCCCGGTCCGGGAAGATCCCACATGCCGCGGAGCGGCTGGGCCCATGAGCCATGGCCACTGAGCCTGCGCATCCGGAGCCTGTGGTCCACAACGGGAGAGGCCACAGCAGTGAGAGGCCCGCGTACCGCAAAATAAATAAATTTAATAAGTGTTCCCAATTTCCACTGACCCGTTCTTTATTTTTGCTATTGCTTTAACCCACTTATCCCATTAAAGTAATAATTTTGGTTCAGTTACGTATGTTAAAAGTTAGGTGGTTTGACTTGTTCCTCATGTTTCTCATTTACAGCCTGTTAATAATGCTGTCCCAAGGAGGTCACTATGTATCCAATAACATTTAGATGCAGCTTTGGAACCTAGCTTTTTCTTAACTCTGGATGGATATATTTTTAGGTAAAAGACATTTTATTGTCTCACCTTACTTTGTTCACTCCTAATTTTGCCCACCAAGTTAATAATTTAAATGTAATCTTAAATTTTAGAAGTTTCTTTTCGATATTTCAAAGGTACAATTAATTTTATTAATAATATATATTTAAGCTCTTAACACCCCCGTCCTTGAAAGCCTCTTTGTTGTTTTGTTGTCTGAGGATCATTCCAGGTATTGTTCATCATCTTGCTTACCTTACAGTCAGTACAAATAGACTCTCAACACACCTCTTTTTTTTTTTTTAACATCTTTCTTGGAGTATAATTGCTTTACGATGGTGTGTTAGTTTCTGCTTCATAACAAAGTGAATCAGTTATACATATACATATGTTCCCTTATCTCCTCCCTCTTGCGTCTCCCTCCCTCCCACCCTCCCTATCCCACCCCTCTAGGTGGTCACAAAGCACCGAGCTGATCTCCCTGTGCTACGTGGCTGTGAAGCATTGTTAATCATTTGGAAAATGTGCTCTAACAATCAGAAATCACCCGAAAGCAAATTTCAGACAGCACCTGAATTGAATGTGAAAACGAATTTCAACTTTCCTACTTGCGTTTTTAGCTCTTACACTACACCCACTTGGTACTAATTATAATTTTGCCATGTTTCAGTTTTTCTTAGAATCGTGGTGTGTAATGCCATAGTCATAGAACATACTCACACACACAAGCACACACTCATACACTTGCAAGATTATTTGCATCACTGATATTGTGAATGTAAAATAAGAAGTTCCTGAAAAGGCAAGTTCCGCTCTGCCAAAACTAGCTCTTATAAAAGAAAAAAGGGAAATGATAAAGAAATAGAACAGTTCATAGTTGTCATTTTTATCTTCCTACCTTAAAATCTAGGAAAAGAAGTCTTAAAAAAAAATCAAACCGTTATCCACTGCTGTTTTGCTTACACTCTGGTTCCAGCAGAAAGTATCTGATGGCCGATGAGTGCGTAGGGTGTGTCACCATTAAAATTGATGGACATTAAAATTGGGTGTGATTACACAATGGAATTTTGTGCCTAAATCATTCATTGATTTTTTTTTTTTAAGGATATATTCTGTTGAGACATTTGGTTTAACTCTAAAATCCTAAGTCTGTTCCTTTGAGAACATTCAATTTAACAATGAAATTGTCAAATATAATCTGACATTGTTTTTAGAAAATTGTACTTTTAACTAGATTTTTCATTTCCCCTTTTCTGTTGACTTACTACATTTCTGATTATTTTTATTATTTTATTTATTATTATTATTATGTACATACTGATTATTTCTTCTAACTATAGCGTTAAAGATGTAACTCTGAGAAATCTCTGATTCAAAAATTTTAATGGATAAAATTTCAAAAATTTTATTTAAAAATGAAAATGCAATTAAACATAAGAAAAGTAAGGGCTTCCCTGGTGGCGCAGTACTTGAGAGTCCGCCTGCGGATGCAGGGGACGCAGGTTCGTGCCCCGGTCCGGGAAGATCCCACATGCCGTGGAGTGGCTGGGCCCGTGAGCCATGGCCGCTGAGCCTGCGCGTCCGGAGCCTGTGCTCCACAACGGGAGAGGCCACAGCAGTGAGAGGCCCGCATACCGCAAAAAAAAAAAAAAAGAAAGAAAGAAAAGTAAGATTACCCAGTATATAATCAAAACTCAATAACCTCTGTACATATATTTTGGTATATTGGTATATTATGCTCCAGATATGTATATATACTTTTGCTTTTCCAGCTTTTTTTCCACATAACAATGTATCATTTTAATACATTATTAAAATCTTTTATAAAAGGACTTACCAAAAAGGTAGTCTGTATTTCTGTGACATAATAATTAACGCTCAAAAATAATTTTTTGTCATTAAATCAGTCTGGGGAAGTTTTCAAAGGTGCCAAGGTAATTCAGTGGTAAACAACAAATAGTGCTAAAATAGCTGGAAATATATATGCAAATGAAAAAAAGAACTTTACCTCACACCCTATGCAAAAATTAACTCAAAATGGATCATAGACTTAAGCGTTGAAAGGTAGAACTAGGAAACTATTAGAAGAAAACATAGGAGATTATTTTCTTTCTAAAAAAAGTACTGCTGCTCGTATGAAAGCAAATAAAATATTCTGGTTCACAGATAAGTGGTTTGATAATTGGACCAATAGTGACTGATTAGTGGTCACGTGTCTGTTGAACTCTCAGAAAGCTGCTGAACTCCGGGGACCAGCCTGGGTGGGCATGAACCTTAATTTCAGGTTCTGAGTTTACGTAACCATAAGGTCTGTTTGGGAAGTGCTCTGGGTGGTGTCCTCATGCACCTTTGTGAGTCTGTGAGTCAGGGAGTGGAGTGGGGTTGAGACGGGGTGCAGGTTTTATTGTTGGGGGACTGTTGACATGGAAGAAACTTGACCACATTTAGAGGCTAGAATCCATAGTTCTGGAAGAGCTTGAAGATACAGAGAAGGAGGACAGCTGATGGACTAGGGTCTCTGAGAATGCTGCAAGCCTACTCAGAGAGATTAGCCTGAGTTAGAAAGAATTTATTACCTACGGGGGCGAGAGGGAAGGTATATTTACCAACAAGACGGAGGACTTTGAGGGGAACCTACCCAACTGTGTTTATTTATATTTTTATTTATTATGCTTAGCAAGGTTATGTGCTATAATTTGGGATCTGGAGATGGGTAGCAAACAGATGCTTTAGAGAAGTCATACTGAGAACTGAAATTTTAAATTGCATTTTTGCAAACAGAGTTCTGGGGGAATTTTACTTTTGTAGAATGTTTGCCTGGAATATTTGTTTCAGGCCGATAGACCATATTAAATAGATATTTTAGACCATTCTAACAATTTCTGCTGTGATAGTTATACTTCCCTCTTCTTTAACTATAAACTGTTACATTCTGCCACACTCCTGTGACTTGAGTCTTTACATAAAATAGATACTTTTAAAAACAGCTTTAGATCTAGGAACTAAATTTTGAAGTTATCTGACTCAGGAAAGTAAATACTATTTATATGAATTACTCAACTACCTCTGTTCATTATAGGAAGATTAGGATGTGCAGTTACCGAAAAAAAAATCTTTTTTTATAGCATAAAATGATATGCTTTGTAATTGGAAGTGACCTGTGTAAAGAAGCAGTAGATATTCTTTAAAGCAACTCCAGGTTCCTCCTTTTAGCTGCTTACAGCTTTCTTGTGTGACCCTGCACACTGCAGAGATTGATTTCCTCCTTGTGCTCATTGCAGTTTTGAGATTCTTTGAATAAGCTCATCAGACTTAACTACCTACTAGAGCTTTATTTCTCAGAGGCAGCATTACGACACTCAACAATTCCAAATTAAATCTAAATGCAAACCATGGAATGTTCAGTTTCACAATTTCTTTGAAAACCTGGTTAAGTACCACAGAGGAGGGATTCTGCGCTGGAGTAATTCTAGTAATTCTAGAAATGATGACCACGTAAGATGTTGCTGGGCTACCATACTTTAATTCCCAGAAACCAGCCTTAAGCAGTTTGTTAATCTGCCTCAATTAAATGCTCCCTAATCCCAAATTTCAAGACATGAACATAATGACAGGAGGCTAATGGAACAAAGAACAGCTTTCAAAAAGTTTACCTGCCTTGTCCGTAAGTTACGGAGGCTACTTTACAGCTGCAATGACCTAGCTGACAATGCGGAAGGAAGTAAACTAGAGGAGGAACAAACTTAATCCAAATTCTCCTCCCATAAAATTCACACTAGGCCACTAAAAGAAACATGGTAGCATTAATTACATTGTTGTATTCGGTGGCTTTTTACATTATCTTCCTAATCAAGAAGTCTTAGTTAAATCTGTGTTCTTTTATGTGGGTCATACAAAAAAAAAAAAATCAGTTGCATACTGATTGGAACTATTATCCGAAACCTTTCAGTTTATTGGGCAGTTTTTTTTTTTTTTAATTGCCCCATTTCCATTATCCCAGGTTGCAAGCAAATTGTGGTGGATTTAAACCCAATGCTACTAATAGCAAAACAACGTATTCATTCAACAACTACGAGAGGTTGCCACTCTTCAAGGTTTTTGGGATACAGACTGAATAAAACAAGCAAAACTCCCTCCCTCCTGGAGCTTATATTATATTGGGGAGAGACAGAAAATAAACCAAATAAATAAATGAATTTTGTATTATATTAGAAGATGATAAATGGCAAAGAAAGGAAAAAGAGAAGGAATCAAAAGTCTCACAGGGGAGGATGTATTTGTGTATTCACATAGCATAGTTGGGGCTGCCTCGATGAGAAAATGACATTCAAGCAAGGACTTGAAAAGAGTGTGAGAGCAAGCCAGAGCAGAGGAAGGTTTGCAGCCCTGGCACATTTTTGTAAAATTAGGGGTTTGCTTTCCTTTATGGAAAGCATAAAGGAAAGGCTGATCTGCTTTTCAGCAGTAAAATTAGAAAGTGGGAGGTAAAAGCGTATATTTCAGAAAATAAGAAGAGAGAAGTTACCCTATAAAAGTGTGGAATTACTAAGAAAACTCAATCTGAATTTTTGTCATTTATATTTAACACAGTGGACTCATCCTTGTCAGCGTGTGTTCCTCTAATGCTTTCCAATGCTTCAGAGTCAAATTCCGTTCTTGAAACCAGACTAGATCTACATGTTTTAGTGGAAGTTAACCAGTAAGTACAAGGCGTCAGTTGTCTATAAAAGAAGGGCCGTTCTGATAGGCGCCTTTTGATTGCAGTTTACAAGCAGCTCCTAGATGATCCATGGTGATACTTCTGCCTGAAAGAGAGCTACCAGGACTACCTCTGTTCTCCTTTACAAAGGAATGGCATTCTCGTTTGGTGGTGATACCTTTGTCACTTCACAGTGGGCCTTCCAGGACAGCCTCAGTTCACAGGTGCCGGGAGAACCTCCAAGTCATTACTCAGAGCCTGGCATGTCAGTTACCTCCTCCACTGGAAGCTGCCGTCACCTCAGCCTCTGCTGGTCTGAAAGGTCTGCAGAGATCGTGATGAAGTCACCTCAGATCTCAAAATAGAAACTTCATTAAATGTTCTGGTTCAGAATATTTCCTCTCCAAATATTAGTCTTAAGAGTGAGTTTTGAGGCTCTAGGAAATCAGGAGTAAAATGTAAAAAGATAGACTGAGGGAAAAAAAAGGATGTGTATTATGATGCCCATGGTACGAATTCTACTTTTAGAAACCAGGGAAATGGGAAGGAGAAACGAGATCTTTCAGAGATGGGTGGTATTAATCTAACTTAAAAAAACATTTTTCTCAAAAAATTAAGGTTGTCTTACTCCCCAAATCTTTTGTTATTCCTTTACAGTAGGGTACAATTCAGAGTTAGACTTATTCTTAGCTTGATGGGAAAAGTGTTGCGTAAAGCCTGTGTTTCCGAAATAGCACTGTTACATTACTTAAATGAAACTACGGTCATTTTTTTGGATATTTTTGGATCAAAGGGATTCCGAAGAAAGAAAGGTATTAACACTCTTTATGTTGGCCTTGAGTGTAACCTGAATTGTTCCCTCTGGACTTGCCTTCTGTTTCTCGTGAGGTGAGGGAAGATTGGCCATTAAACTTCCGTCTGGCGCCTTTTGGTTAAAATAGCATATTTGTTGAGACACCTAAAATCTGTGATGGTCCAGCCACAGTGGTGAGAATATATGCATAACCTTAGGTGTGGTAATAATTTTAAGTAGGAAAGGTGGACAGGGGGCACAAAATAAATACTAAAGATATCCTCACTTGCTGTATTACAGCAAGAGTTATTTTGGGTCGCGGTAGAAAAACCTAGCCCTGCATCAGGGAGTGGTTCAGAGGATCTTGCATCCAAAGTGAGAGGGTTTCCCGATGAAACGTGGGGCTCAGCCACACAGCCTCTGTTTCTGCTCAGCTCTTCTCCCGAGCTCTGTTGTCCTTTAAAGATGCAGGAAAGCTTTTCCTTTCATCCGGGACTGGCAACAGAATGTGTCCTCAATGTGGCTTTCTCGAGGGTTACATGATACCTCTTGTTTGACTATGTCTACAGGATGTAGAAACAAAACAAAAGAGAAAATTAGAAGTCTGAGAAGGGACAAACTCTATTTATAGCAGTGGGTAATAGTATCATAAGGAAGGAACTGTGCCTGGTGGGTGAAGTGTTTCATCAACAGCCTGCTGGGAAAGAGGATTAAATATAAAAATGTTGACGAATGTATGGACACCGAGGGGGGAAAGTGGCGGGGAGGGAGGGGATGAACTGGGAGAATGGGCTTGACATATATACACCAATGTGTATAAAATAGATAACTAATAACCTGCTCTATAAAAAATAAATAAAATAAAATTCAAAAAGATGTTGATGAAAAAGGTGATTATCACATCCAAAGTTACTTTCTTACCTTTAAACTTTATGAGAAACAAGAGCGAATACATTCATGACTCTTGCCTGGGATTAAGCTACTCGTTTCTCAGTGCGGTTGAAGGAGGGTTGACAGTGGTCTGTGTAAACCCAGCATATACGACCTTCTAGCCTTTGACCTGCTGCCAGCATCCTGCCCTGGTGGTGGGCGTGATCCAGGGAGTTGGCAGGTGAGACATGGGAGAAAGGCAGGGCTGCAGGCAAAGGTGGGGCAAAGGTGGACCCAGGACCCAGGGGAGCAGATGGCGAGATGCTGCCCTGGGCGTGAGTTCTGAGCAGACCAGAAGGACCGCGCACCTGAGAGCAGGACAGTGGGAACATCAAAGGCCAAGTGAAGGGGACCTGGCATGGGGACAAGCCATGGAGAAAGCAAGAGTGTCCAAACCCTGGCAGCTGAGGCCCCAAGAAAGGACTCAAGAACCTGGAAACTGCTGTCTTACCTGGGGGGATGTTTTTTCTTGTTGTTTTTCCTTGTGTGTTTGCTTATCAGGTGGGAACCAGCCTCAAGAGTTTAGAGCTTGGAATCTGGGAACTCATAACTCCTGACAATTTGGCAGTGAAAGCAGACAACTGAGAACCTTTTATTGCAGAATAATCCACAAGTTGCAACATCTAATTGGAGTTTATAGAGTCTAGCTCATCTAATTGTAGTTATAAAGCCAAGTTCAATCCCCAGATGGCTTTGTCCTTGTAAACTGAGGGACAGAGTCAGGGCCCCAGACAGCATGAAACATGCCAGCCTCACCCACAGCCCGTAAAAAGACCTCGGGTATAAGTTTTCTATGTAGACACATGACCTTTGTTTGTGGAGAGGTAGCAAGGATAACGTAAGGAAAAAGATTAAGTGTAACATTTCTTCACACTTCCATGATTGATCCTTGCTACCTATTTTTAGCAGGTTATTCTAATACTTATATATTTTTTTCTAAAGAGAAAGCACTTATTTACTATTATACATATAAACTTAGATGTAGTTACATATATATAATATTCAATAGATGTATATAAATATGTATGTAAATGTGTGCTACTCATATGTCAGTCACCTTGCTTATTGGAGCCAAAGCACATTTTTCGGTGTAAAATTGAAGAAGCCACGCTGAAGGCTGAAAGGTTAAAGAGAAGCCCACGACTCTGCTTCCCCGAACTTAGAGAATCCGCATAAAGGAAGAACGGTTTTTAAGAGGCTGACAGGTTAACTAGAGATCAGAAGTTTGCACACTCGCTGTGGTTCTGCGAAGGGACAGCACAGCTGTGTGCGTGGTGACTTGTGTCGGAAATGGCAACAGCTGGTTTTTTAAAAGAAATATTTTGATTGAGAAGTCTCAACTCATGAGGTGTAGGCATCAAATTATTCCTCGTTTTTCAGTAAAAACGACCTCATTGGGGCTCCACAGGGCTCTCCTTGCTGCTGTGAACCGGTCTCTTAAAGCCATCTGGGTCCGATTCTGTCATGTCCAGTCATGATCACTTAATAGAAGCGAACTGGTGTTGGGAGTGAGATGGTCCATCCTCTTTAATATTTCAGCCTCACTTTTGACGTGCAGTGCAGCCTCCCACAACTTCTCTTCTCTCTCTCCTGGGGGTCCAGCACCCAGGGTGGAGCCCCGCAGTGGATGGCCTGGGCTTTAGGGCCTGGGGCATGGTCTGCACTCACACTGTTGCTCCCTATTCCCTGCTCTGGACTTTGGTGCTGGGCCTTGGCAGTGGGAGAGGGAAGAGGCCATCCTCAGGGACATCTGGGATGCGTCTGACCTCCCCACTGAGCCAACACGGCTTCCCGCTGCCCCGCCCCGGCTCCCCTCTGTGGATGATGTCCACGTGCCTGCCTTCCCCTGGGCTTCTGTGGTGGGAAGGTTCTCAGGGAAACTGCGTACGTGTGGTGCTCCAGTGGGGACATCAGGAAGGGTTCTGTTTATCCTCCTTATCGCCACCTCTCCTTGCCAGGCAATGGGCATGCGGCTCCAGTGGCGGCGGCATTGCGTCCACCTTGGGGACCAGAGGTGATTGCCAGTCCGCAGCTTGCGGGATGGCAGCATCCGGCTCCCTGACCTTGGAGGAATGGAAGGTGACTAGCAGAGAAGGGTACAGCGGAAGCCACCGCCATCTCAGCTCAGAAACTCCTCCACAAGACCGCTCTTTCTTGCCCTAGCGCTCTTCTCTACCTCACTCTTACAAAGGCCAGAAACCAGTGGAGCTTCTTTGGTCTTTGAGAGTACGAACCGTAGGACCTGCTTTGAACTCGACTCCGGAGATTTTAGTTTCATTTCTCAACAAGGCAGTGTCTTGGCAATAACCCTGTTCTGTGTTATAGGGGTGGAGAGAGAAGGAAGGACTTCATAGCATTCTCATAGCAGTGTTGAAAGTTTCCTGTGTGTTTGGGGCACTGTTGTAACTCCTTGGAAGCTGAGGCCCAGGAATGTTAAGTGACTTGTCAAAGGTCCCAGATGAGAAGGGGCAGAACCAGAATTTAAATCCGGGCAGCCTCACAACAGAGGCTGAGTTCTAACCACTGCCTCTCAAAGCTTGTAGGACATGATGCCTGGCCATGGTTATGGGTTTGTAGGGGCAGGATCCTGAGAAAATTGGCTCTGGATCTAGGCGACAAGCCTGGAAACACTTCTCTTATGGTGAGAATCCCGAGTCATAATACTGTGGAGCTTGGGGCCGGCTTCAAGACAGTAGCAGCCACTGACCTCAAGATCCCAGTAAATTTAAATGTACTTTCTGTCAGAATAAAAAGTGTATTGAAACAAATTACAATTATTTTAGTGCACTCTCCTTTTATAGTCTAATGAGCATGTTATTTTGCAAAGTATTAGGTAGTGTAGTGGCCATTTAGCTGTTTTTTTAAATCTAATATACCTTACGGTGATCAACAATAGATTTATTAGATGACCACAGAAATTTAAAAACATGGTACTGACAGATTAGTGGTCATACACGCAAGGGGGTGGGGGACAAATGCATCATTTTTGTGTATTCTTCATGATGCATTTGGCTTTACTAAAATTTCACAATCTATAGTAGATGTCCCAGAATTCTACAGCTGTTTATCAATAGGACAGTGATGCGTATAGTTAAGTTTCAAGTGGTCAAAGCTGTTGAATTGCCCTCCAGCACAGCTGTGTTTCTCTCAAGTGAAATTTTGGTCTGTGTGGCTCAGGGTGAAGTGTGGTCCTTACAACGCGAGAGCCTTCGAGCACCCCCAGAGGCAGCTACAGCGGCGCATGGGGAGAGCAGGTTTCCTTTTGTGAGTCAGAGAACCCCATCTGGGTTGCCTAAGAGATACTGGAGTGTCTTGCAGAATCCCAGGAAGAAGGGTAAAGAAAGACCCGAGGAGCAGTGAGAAATAGGGTCTGGGGTCCCCAAGGGACCCCTGCACACTTCACTTCTAGCCTCTCTTCTCTGTAGACCTGCTTCCTTTCCTGACCACTCAGTGATCTCCTTTCACTTCCTTTGCATCTATTCAAATGAGAAAACATCCATCATTTAGATTTCTCTGGAGGGTGAGCGTGGTAAACTGTAAAGATCGTCAACTTTGAGATCCACCTGACCTGGATTTCGAATTTTAGTTTTGTCCCTCGATGGTTCTGCCACTTTGGGGGACTCATTTAATCTCAGTTTCCTCATCTGTAAAAGTAATGTGCAAGCTAGCAAGTGACGGTGAGAACTGAATAGATGCTCTACGTAAAACATCTGTAGTTTTTGAACATGTGTTATTCTCTTCCCTGTTGATTACATGGTTGCTTGACTACTAATGTAACACAAACGTAGCTGTGCATGACAGTTCATTCACTTAGAAGTTTGTAAATACACACTCTTGCTGTGAAGAGGGAAACCACAAAGTTGCACCCACAAACTGGTGGGAATTGGTTTCTGTGAGGCTGCCACTGGGGTTACCCCAGGTCGGCTGGGCTAGACCAGGCGGTACATCTGATGAGCCCACTTGGGACAGCCCGCTGGCTGCAGAGACAAGACAAGGTGACCTTAAGCTCTTCCTCAAAGATTGCCCTCCAATTCTGAAGAGCAGGCTCCAGGTTTACTTAGGTCCAGGGGCCAGGGCTCTCTCTGCACGTTTCTTTCTGGCTGGAGCCTGCAGCCCACCCAGCCTTAGCTGAGGTCTGGCTCCCCTCCCTTCTCCCCACAAGACTCATGGACTTATTTGTCACTCTGCTTCCCGTAGAAATCTTTGATCTATCATCTCCTTTGATCTAATATGCTAGATATACTATCTGTTGCCTTTCTTTCTGTGTTTATGAAATTTCTAAAAAAAAAAAACCAAAAAACTAAACAGAATCAGTAGCTCCTTGGATTTTGTGGTTTAATATCTGTTAGCTTCACTCTTTATGAGTCACCCAATGAGCCCTGGGGTACTTTGTCACCTTGCGAGCACAGATTTGGGTTGCTTGCACAACGAGAGGGCCTGTGCAGGAGTAAAGATGGAACAGTGAGGGAGGCTTGCCATGCACCCCAAGTCTTCTTAGCATCTCACTGAAAGCTCAGGAATTTTGCTCATAGAGGCATTTGTAATTACTCTTGAAAAGGAGGTAATTTCATTCCTTTGTGAAGAACTGTCCTGGAAATCAAGCAAACTCTAATGTCTGTTGTTGGAAGAAAAAAGAACAGGAAGAGGTATAAGAAAATAATGCTTCTGAACCAGGAAATAAAGTCACGTTTGCAAAACTTAGAGTAGAACATCAGATCTCATGACGGTTAATATATGCGATGTGAATAAGTGTATTATATTCTGTAAAGGCAAGGAAGCAGTGGTGCTTCCGTGAAAGGGTTTCGGGTGAGTATTGAGGCCAGTCCCCAAGTGTTATTTTCCGCATGATGTAATAGAGGGATATTTGAGAACTGGGGAATTCACGGAGATCTTGGGGTGTAGTTTCTGTGATTGTTAAGGAGCTGCTTTTCTTTCATTTTTAAAATAAGAATAACAGTTGCCACTTAATGAACATTTGCTCCCAGACACGCTCCTGGGTGCTCCTTATATATAATTATATTTAGTTCTCAAAAAAGGTACGTGAAGGAGATGCTAACCCTATTTTAAAGATGAAGAATCTGAGAGTCTGGGAGGTAAATTTTCTAATCCCAAGTCACAGAGTCTGTCCTTCCACTAGTAGCCCAAAGTCATTTTCAAAAGGACTCTGAAGGGAATCTCTGCATTATTATGCAAAATTGAGACAGTTGTGATTTTTTCCTGCTCCAAACCAGCATGACAAGGGACTTTTTCCCTTTCATATTTTGACTTCAGAAAATGACTCTTTCGCCCATCAGCTTCATTCCACCATGCCAACCTTCTGAGTCCTGTGTCCTCTACACACAAAGATGAAAGGAAGACTTAGAATATTTATATTTAGAATATTTATTTAAAACCTTAATTTTTATATTTATTTAGTATTTTAAAGTTGACCTTATTCCCAAGAGTCCCCTCCTCTGTGGGGACTTCTCACTCTTCCCCACTGAAACCTCAGACTGGCCTCAGAGAAGCTCTGTGAAGGCAGACTCTCCCCATAAGTGCTCCTTTCAGAGTTGACCCCCACCTTTATCATTTAAACAAAATTTTGTAAAAGGCTCAGAGAATGCATGCTCAGTGACAAGCATCTTGGTGACCTGGTTTACCCAGTGGGACTGACTCACCATTTTGGAAGCCCTTCTGGGCTTGGACTGGCTTCCAGGTGCTCAGAACACCTCCACCTGCGGAGCCCATCTTGTTCCAGCCGTGCCTTGTAGGTAGGGGAGCTCTCAGGAGTGTGTGCCCTCCAGACACGCAGGCAGAGAGTGAGTCTCCTCTTCTAGGCTCTGGTTTCTCCTTAAAAACTTCTTTCCTGCATTATTGAGAGCAGGACTGTGGACATTCAGAGGCTCCTTTATCTTCTTACCAGAGATGTCCGTAATTCTCCGAGCACGACTTATTAAAAACTTAACGTGAGCACAGGAGACACAAAGGGAGTTGCATGAAGATGACTTGGCTTCGTATAATCCATGGAAATCATGCAGCTGGTTGGAAAATATTATTAAAACAGTACCAACTGACCTCTTTTTCTATATGATAAGTATTGAAAATATTTGCATTATTAAAACTAGCTGTGGGAGAAAAGCAGCCTTCTGATTGGATGTTTAAAGGATTAAAATAGAGCTCTTCATTTAATCAATCATTTTAATATATTAATAGTGATAGTAAATGAATCTTCATTTGGGACCACATAGCTACTGCCCATATTGACTTCTCTTTTTTTTTTTAACTCTGACATAACAATTTTATTTTTTAATTTTTGAACTTTATTTTATTTATTTCTCAACTTACTGTTTTAATTTTAACTTCATGATTGTCACGGGGTCATATATATGATCTCTTCAGTGATTTGATCTCCTTATGACATGATTCCATTAGGTTGTTTTCATTCAAACTGTAAATTTCCTTTTTTTTTTTTGTCTTAATCATTTTTACTTGACTTAATTGACAAATAGGTACAAGAGTATAGTTGTGAAACCACTGGCAATACAGTAAACTTTAAAGAATTTATTTAGACTTGACCCACTTATGTTTCTCAGAATAGGTGTATATACATTATTCAACAATAAATGCTTAATGCTTTAAATTTACAATTACCTTATTTGCAGAAACTAGGAAATCATTCCAATTAAATGGGGAAAAAGTACAAAAAGTTCTTATAATTCAAAATATATTTAAAATAACATTTTTACAGTAGCCGAAACCTTTAACCAAAAATCGTATGTAATGCTGACATGCTTCCACCGGGTAGTTTAAAATTCCTTCTAAATCACGTTGTCTTAAATTTGTTAACGACTATGCATTAAAAGCTAACTTACCAATCAATTAACCTGCAAGAAAAAATGGTTACACACGTAATAATGCTGTCACTGTCCCCTTGGAGTCTTTATCAATTAATGCTGAGATCATTCTAACATCTCTGTTACTCATGGACCCACTGAAAGCTGTCAGCACAGGGACCGAATTCAGCTTTCAGCCATCAGTCAATCAATAAATCCATCCATCAGTCAATAGAAAGTTCCTTTTGAATTGTTTGACATCCAGGAATTAGAAAAGTTCACATCAAAATCTGGGTTTCCAGTTGTTCTGAAGGAACAGGGTTTCTGGCAGACTTGGACCCGCCGAGTTTCCTATGAGCTAGGACCGCATAGGTCCCCCAGGCTGCTTTGCACAGGATGCCCCTGGCCTGATGTGCACCTGAGTTTGCAAGCCCTGACCTAGACACTCACCTACCAGGGCAACCTACACTCAGCCTCCAGATTTATCTTCCGGGGACATCACGGTCCATGGCTCCTTCTATGGACCGTGATTTATATTCTGACTCGATAATCTGATATTCACCACTCGGTACCACTGTTCTGGTCAAGTGGGGCTGGCTGTTACCAGAGCCCGGCTTATACTTTTATACATCTTCACTTTTCTGATGCTTTTCCTCTCCCTCGACTCCTTCTCATCCGTATCCATGTACGAAAACCAGACCCATTGTTTTAGAGCCAGTTAAAAGTTTGCATCTCAAATTGTATCTCCCTGAGCAGCCAAGATATGTTGTGTTCTTCCCTCCCCTACGCTTATATCACAGATTTGTCTGACTTTCAAATTCCCGAATATATACCACTTAGCGTTGCGGTTCCCGTGCCTCTCACTGTCGCGGCCTCTCCCGTTGCGGAGCACAGGCTCCGGACGCGCAGGTTCAGCGGCCATGGCTCACGGGCCCAGCCGCTCCGCGGCATGTGGGATCTTCCCGGCCCGGGGCCCGAACCCGTGTCCCCTGCATCGGCAGGCAGACTCTCAACCACTGCGCCACCAGGGAAGCCCTAGGGTCTAAATCTTGTTCAGTTTGAATCTCACAGCTACTTGGCATAATTCCTTACACTTATTTGAGACTCAGTCTTTATTTGTTGAATGAGAAAATTGTTTTCTTTGTTCCAATATTCTCTACGTAACTAGCAACATTTGAAGCACAGATGTTGATATTTGTAGTTGCATTCTCATTAGGTAGAGGATAGATGTGTGTATTTAAAATACTGATTTTTGTGAAATATGTGATAGCTGGAGCTCTAGAGCCTTTTCTATAATCAAATATTTGACCTTCTTGTTTAATGTTTTTTTTTTTAGTTATTTCCATGATGTAGCTTGGTTCTTTAGAGCTCTCCCCTCTGAAAATAATTCAGAAGAAATTATGAAATGCCAATGGTATATCTTTCTTGACAGTATAACAGTATCATGTCCAAACTATAAGAGAAATTATTACTCCTAAACTGTAGCGTGGTGCTAAATTTTAGGTTAGTGGAATTAAATGTGAAGCTTGGAATTTGTGGCTCATGGAAGTCCTTTAAAATAAAATATTATAATATTCCTTTTGGTTACACAGTTTATTAGATTAGTTATTGCTCCTTGTTACTAACTCGGAAGGGTGTGCTTACATTGAGAATATGTTACATATGAGCGTATGCTGACAGCTTCTGTTGTGTCCGTTGAGAGGCCCATCCCTGTATAAGAACTCACTTAGCAGCCAAACGTTTCCAGCTTTCTGCCTTCTGACCGTCTTCTCCTTTGCTTCTCTTTCTACCCAAAGCTGGGTCCTGGGCATCGTCCACTTCTCCCCTCTTTATGGTGAGGAGAGTGCAGTTGAGGGATGGAGGGGTAGCGTGGAGACCAACCTTGTCTCCCAGGGTCCCCCAAAGTCTGGCTCAGCATCTCAGAGAGAACAACAAAGTGAAGAGCCGCCCATGTCAGGCCACATGTACCTTCATAAACTTCAAATAAAAACATTTTTCTTTTAATATTTTAATCTCTTTTAATATTTTAATCTGTTTTATCTATTTTAATATTTTCTTTTAATGTTTTAATCTAAATCATTTTAGAAAAGATTCACAACACAATAACATTTTTATTTTTCCCCCAGAGGGATTCTTTCGTTGCTTTTAAAGAGAGAAATGGAGGGCTTCCCTGGTGGCGCAGTGGTTGAGAGTCCACCTGCCAATGCAGGGGACACGGGTTTGTGCCCCGGTCCGGGAAGATCCCACATGCCGCAGAGCGGCTGGGCCCATGAGCCATGGCCGCTGAGCCTGCGCGTCCGGAGCCTGTGCTCCACAAAGGGAGAGGCCACACAGTGAGAGGCCCGCATACCGCAAAGAAAAAAAGACAGAAACGATTGCATTCTCACAATATAGTCATCACAATGTGCGTAAATGTAATTATTCAGCACAGCTCTGCCAGCAGAGCTATAAGGATTACCTGTGCTTGACCCTGAATCAGGGTGGAAAAGTCAACAGTTTCCGGTGACCCTTTAAACCTCTCAGTGGACCTCTGCAGCGGAGGAGTTGCCCACGATGAATGGCAGTTAAACTTAGGCAACATCTAATAAGACTCTGAAAATGCCCAGATATTTTTTATCAAGGACTTGGTTATTTTTGTTGTTATTTTCTTATTTTATTAAAGGGAAATAAGTAATGAGATGACTAAGTGTGACAATCCTGTCTTTGTGAAGTGACTATGAACCAGCCTTTTCCAAACAGTAGTTCCACTTGTTTGTCTTCATTTATCTGTGTTTACATGCAACAAACCACTTACATCCTAAGATCCCTTTTATTTTATCGCTTCCTCCCTCCTTCCTCCTTTCTTTCCCTCCTACTTACTTCTTTTCTTCCTTTTCTTTTCTTTCTTTCTTTCCTTTTTTTTTGTCGTTCTTTATTTCCATCTTCCTATTTTGCCTATCCCTCCACCCTTCGCCTATGACAACCACCGGGTTGGTTTCTGTATCTATGAGTTCGGTTCCTTAAGATTCCACAAATAAGTGAGATCATACAGTATTTGTCTTTCTCTGTCTGACCTATTACACAACATGGTCCATCCATGTCGTCGCAGATGGGAGGATTCCCTTCTTTCTTATGGCTGAAATATATATATATATATATATATATATATATAAAACATTTTCTTTATCCATTCATCTGTAGACACAGATTGTTTCTCTCATCCTTTTCAAGCCTTTATCAAATGCTGATTCTATGGAGAATAATTTTCTAGTTATCAGAGGGTTGTAAGCAGTAGAATGTTCAATATATTTTCTAAGGTATCTCACAATCTAATCAGGGAAATGCATCTTAGTTAAGCAGACCATAAAGTAAAAATTGAAGTACAAATAGTTAATTGGATAGACAGGTGTGCTCATTTCCTAGGGCTGCCATCACAAAGCCCCAAAGACCGGGTGGCTCAGAGCAGCAGAAACGTATTATCTGACAGTCCTGAGGGCAGACGTCAGGAATGGAGGTGCTGTCAGGGCGTGTTCCCTGTGGAGAGCTGGGAGAGAATGATTACTGCCTTTCTGTCTGCTTCCAGTAGCCTCAGCTGTTCTTGGCTTGTAGACGTGTGTTTCCATGCCCTCTGTCTTCACACCACCTTCCATCCCTATGGGGTTCGTCTCTGTGGCCAGATCCCCCCTTTATATACGTCCCATTGGATTAGAGCCCACAATAAAAGAGCTCATTTTAACTGGATGACTCTGTAAAGGCCCTGTTTCCAAATCAGGCCCTATTCCTGAGGTACTGAGATCAGGACCCCAGCAGGTCTTCTTGGGGGACACAACTCAACTCATAACAAGTAAGAGAAGAAGGACAAAGGGCAAAATTAATTCTAGTAAAGAAACACTGGCAGCAGGTATGGAGACACAGGCCTCAGGCTTCTCTCCCTCGAACGAACAAGGGTGCAGGGACGCCCATGGGTCACAGGGCGGGGGGCATTCATCCCCTCTCACCTGGGCAGAGAAAGCCCTCAGGCAAAGAATGAAGTGCTGGGAGTTTGGAAATTGTGGCCGCCCGGAAGCTGTGGGGTGGTGCACATGGGAGGGCACTCAGTCTGTTTGGCAATAATGAAAAGTCGTGTCGCCCAGTCTGTGCTAAGGACACGCAGAGCAGGTTAAAAGCCAGGAGTCCGTGTTACCCAGAGCAGGACTCGGGACACATCTTCAGGCCCGGCAGGAACTGATAAATGTCAGCTAGTGAGAAGCTGACCAAGGAAGCAGCAAAGCCCAAAGGCCCCATCAAATAGGAGGTGATCTGTGTGCAGCAGATCAGGGCAGGGACCTTGCACCCACTGTGGTACCTGCTCCAGGTGGGGAGCTCACCTGTGCTCCGGGGGAAAGTCTACATTTCATCATGTGCTTTGTATGACCCAGCCATTGCCTGCTTCTCAAAGCTGGTCCAGCTGGTAGTCTGCATCCGCTTTATCCATAAAAACTGAAATCTGTTTCAGTTTGCTAGGGCTGCCGTAACAAAGTACCACAGGTGGAGTGGCTTAAAGAACAGAAACTATTCTTCTTAGTTATGCAGGCTGGGATCCCTGTTATGGATCAAAGAGTTGGCAGGTTTGCTTCCTTCCGAGGGCCGTGAGAAAAGTCTCTGTCCAGGGCTTGTAGACGCCGTTTTCTCCCTGTGTCTTTACATCGTCTTCCCTGTGTCCTTGTGTGTGTCCACATTTCCTCTTTCTGTAAGGACACAAGTCACATTGGATTCAAAGTCATAATCCCGTCCAGCATCAATTCTAAATACGAAATCTCCCCCAAATCAGACACGGGTGAAACTCGAGGAATGTTCATCCTCAGGCAGAATTCCTCTCCAGCTGTCTCTTCCCCTCTTGGTGTCTGGTTTAGCCATCCTGAATTTTTTTCTGTTCTCTGAACTTCCTTACGTCTCGGCCCTTGAAGGCTATTTCCTATTCCCGGGTCACTCTTTCTCATTCTCTTCTCTTAGTTTTTGTTTTTGTCTTTGTTTTCCTGTTCATCCATTAAGCAGATGCCTACCTGGCATTTCTTCCCAGGTGACTCCCCTCCATTTCCTACAGGGTCCCTTTTCCTTGCTTGTTCCTGCGGGGTCCTGTATTTCCCTCTGATGGCACACGTTACACTCAAGTTCAGGGTTAAATGCACTCACCACTCTCTGAGACAAGAGCCTGTAAGGGAGGAAGGGCTCCCAAAGCATTTGACTTCTCATCTCTATAGCCATGGAATGGTGCTAGGAACATAGGAAGAGGTTGGTAAGTTAGCAAAAAGAAAGAGAGGGGAGGAAGGGGAGAGAGAGAGAAAAAAGGAAGGAAGGAAAAAAAGAAGGGAGGGAAGGAAGGAAGGAAGAAAGGAAAAGGTTTACATGAAGGGAAGATGAGCCCACTTGATAGGGAGCTGTGCATGCAGCCTGTTACAATGTGGTTCCCATCACGGCCAGGTATATGTCACCTTGTTCAAGCGGGCTTTGTCTAGCAAATGAAAAGCTAGACTTTAATTTTCTTTATCTCTTTTACTACGAAGTTTTAAAAACTTTATTTCCAGCAGCAGTGAGGGGGTTTAAGCTGTGTTGGGATGGACTGGGCCCTGAAGGACCACCTAGAAGCCTCTTGTATAAATACAGGTGTGACGTTCTGTTTGAAAGAAAGTTAAAATGATGAATTTGAGTTCGGGATAGGGTTTAGATGTTCACCGCCTGAATTATGTGGCTGTCTGTACCAGTGCCTGCCTCTTGGAGACGTGTTTGCTATAACGTGGACATGGGTGTTTCATCTTATACCAAAGTCACCTCTGTACGAGCATAATCAGTGCTATTGATGTTCCGTATATGAGAGAGATGGCATGAAGGTATTTATCTGAAGTTTGTTTAAAATATCTATATTGTTCATCTGAATTATGCTGATATGATCAGTTATTCATCATCTGTGATCAGAGACACACCCCAGTGAAGAGATCCCGGGAAGTCTTCTGTGGATTAACACAAAGGAGAAACAGAGCCCTTTGGGGCTGAGCAGGTCTTACTCCAAACCCAAGCCTGACCGTGAGGCTATGGTACCTAATGGGTACCACACTCTTGCCAAGGTTCGCCTCTCTTCTGTACCAAGGATTACTGTAAACTGGCAAAAGGAATTATTTTATGTCATGTTGGATCATAATACCCCATTGAGAGCTCCAGAAGGCATCTGTGAAAGAATAACTCTGCTTAATTTTACCAACAGAAATTGCAAAAGATTTCTAAAAAATAAATTATTTTAAATGTTAAAACTTGAACAAGTGACCATTGTTGGGAATTTTACATTTCTGAAGTGTTTATCTTCTGTTAATTGTTCCTTCCTCTCCTGGAGAAAAGGAGATAAGGGTCACATGGAATTCAAAGTACATGTAAAATAGAGAACCCTAAAGATGCTACCAGAAAACTACTAGAGCTAATCAATGAACTTGGTAAAGTAGCAGGATACAAAATTATGCACAGAAATCTCTTGCATTCCTATATACTAATGATGAAAAATCTGAAAGTGAAATTAAGAAAACACTCCCATTTACCATTGCAATAAAAAGAATAAAATACCTAGGAATAAACCTACCTAAGGAGATAAAAGACCTGTATGCAGAAAAGTATAAGACACTGATGAAAGAAAGTAAAGATGATACAAATAGGTGGAGAGATATACCATGTTCTTGGATTGGAAGAATCAACATTGTGAAAATGAGTATAGTACCCAAAGTAATCTACAGATTCAATGCAATCCCTATCAAACTACCACTGGCATTTTTCACAGAACTAGAACAAAAAATTTCACAATTTGTATGGAAACACAAAAGAACCCGAATAGCCAAAACAATCTTGAGAAAGAAAAACGGAGCTGGAGGAATCAGGCTCCCTGACTTCAGACTATACTACAAAGCTACAGAAATCAAGACAGTGCAGTACTGGCACAAAAACAGAAATATAGATCAACAGAACAGGATAGAAAGCCCAGAGATAAACCCATGCACATATGGTAACCTTATCTTTGATAAAGGAGGAAAGAATACACAACGGAGAAAAGACAGCCTCTTCAATAAGTGGTGCTGTTTAAACGGGATAGCTACATGTAAAAGAAGGAAATTAGAACACTCCCTAACACCATACACAAAAATAAACTCAAAATGGATTAAAGACTGAAATGTAAGGCTAGACACTATCAAACTCTTACAGGAAAACATAGGCAGAGCACTCTATGACATAAATCACAGCAAGAACCTTTTTGACCCACCTCCTAGAGAAATGGAAATAAAAACAAAAATAAATAAATGGGACGTAATGAAACTTAAAAGCTTTTGCACAGCAAAGGAAACCATAAACAAGACCAAAAGACAACCCTCAGAATGGGAGAAAATATTTGCAAATGAAGCAACTGACAAAAGATTAATCTCCAAAATTTACAAGAAGCTCATGCAGCTCAATATCAAAAAAACAAACAACCCAATCCAAAAGTGGGCAGAAGACCTAAATAGACATTTCTCCAAAGAAGACATACAGATTGCCAACAAACACATGAAAGAATGCTCAACATCATTAATCATTAGAGAAATGCAAATCAAAACTACAATGTGATATCATCTCACACCAGTCAGAATGGCCATCATCAAAAAAATAAATGCTGGAGAGGGTGTGGAGAAAAGGGAGCCCTCATACACTGTTGGTGGGAATGTAAATTGATATAGCCACTATGGAGAACAGTATGGAGGTTCCTTAAAAAACTAAAAATAGAACTACCATATGACCCAGCAATCCCACCACTGGGCATATACCCTGAGAAAGCCATAATTCAAAAAGAGTCATGTACCACAATGTTCATTGCAGCTCTATGTACAATAGCCAGGACACGGAAGCAACCTAAGTGTCCATTGACAGATGAATAGATAAAGAAGATGTGGCATATTTATACAATGGAATATTACTCAGCCATAAGAAGAAACGAAATTGAGTTATTTGAGTGAGGTGGATGGACCTAGAGTCTGTCATACAGAGTGAAGTAAGTCAGAAGGAAAAAGACAAATACCATATACTAACACATATATATGAAATCTAAAAAAAAAAAAAAATGGTCATGAAGAACCTAGAGGCAAGACGGGAATAAAGACGCAGACCTACTAGAGCATGGACTTGAGGACATGGGGAGGGGGTAGGGTAAGCTGGGACGAAGTGAGAGAGTGGCATGGACTTATATACACTACCAAATGTAAAATAGATAGCTAGTGGGAAGCAGTCGCATAGCAGAAGGAGATCAGCTCAGTGCTTTGTGACCAGCTAGAAGGGTGGGAGAGGGAGGGTGGGAGGAAGGGAGACGCAAGAGGGAAGAGATATGGGGATATATGTATATGTATAACTGATTCACTTCGTTATAAAGCAGAAATCAACACACCATTGTAAAGCAATTATACTCCAATAAAAACGTTAAATAAATAAATAAATAAATAAACAAAACAAAGTACATGTAAAAATAATAGTAGTAATAATAACAGCAACAGTAATGGCAAAACTTTATTGATTCCTTACCTATGCCAGGTACTTTATCAAGGATTTTACCTATAGTATCTCATTTAATCCTCATAATAACCATGTGAGGAAAGTTCGATTATCATTTGGCAGGTGAGAGTTTTCATGAGGCACAGAGAGGTTATAGGACTTGCCCTTGACCACGTACCTGGTTAGTGGTGGAGCTGAGATTCAAATCCAGACTGTCTGGAGACTATGCTTTTAACCAAACGTGCTATAGTTATAGTAGTTGCTGAATAATCTTACTGGAAACGAATCAGAAACGATGTCCAGAGAGAAACAATAGTATTAGGAGCTGAGGAAAGGGAAAGTTGGATCCCAGTCGTGCAACTGAATTTATACTGTGCTGGGAATACACCAAGTTTATGTACAGGAAGAAGTGAACTTTCTGTTTGATTCAACTCATCCTCCAAGGTGGTTGTAAATATGCAAGGAAGGACCATGGAGGAATTCTGATTACTCCAAGGGCTTAGACAGCCTCCTTTCTTGAGATATTTACGTGCAGTTGAGAGACACAAAAGGGATAAATGATTCATCATTATCTGCTTACATATTTATAGATTTCAATGTTCTGTTTAAATCTGCAGTGAGCCAAGATAAAAATATTTGGCTTCTTTAAGTTTATTCATTGCTTTCCAGGTACACACTTGGCAAATTGGACCTATTCTATATCTGTGACTTAATGAAATATGTCCTTACATTTCACAGACTGTACACCTGGAGTCTTCTTTCTGAGGTCATTCAGTATTATAATTAATGCTGTACTTGAATCTCAGCCAGTAACCAACTTGTTTTGGTATCATACATTTTCTGATTTTTTTCTATGAACTGTACTTAGATTAATCCCCTCAATCAACCCAGATATGAGCGCAGCTATTTATAAACTATTGAGATCCTTCTTCTATTTTGCTTTCAATTGTAATTTTTCTTTACCCTCGGAGGCAAATTATGTAGTTTCTCCAAGCCTGTTTTCTCTTCTAAAGAATGAGATAATAATAGTTCCCACATCTTAGAACTGTGTGAGCATTAAACAAGACTGCATATTTGCATCTCTAGCCTAACCTACTTTCCCAAGGTCTGGAAACTCGCATATAATTGCTTATTCAGCATCTTCACTCGGATATCTAGGAGGCATGTCAAACTTAACATGACCTAGACACTACTCTTGAAGTTTCTCCCTCAAATAAGCTCCTTCCCTGCCTTTCCAGTCTCTGTAATTGACCTAGTTCCTCAGGTCATAAATTGAGGACTCACCCTTCAATCTTCTCATTCATTCATACCTTGCAGCCAACCCACCGGTAAATTCTGTGAACTCTACCTTCAGAATAAGCCCCTGAATCTGTCCATTTTCAGTACCTTGTTTGCTAATATCCTAGCACGAGCCATCCTCCTGCCTCCCAGAGCAATTGCAGTAATTCCTGATGGGGCTCCCTGCCCGCACTCCTGACCCTACACAGATTTCTTCCCTCCCAACGGCAGCCAGAGGGATTCTGTAAATCTTTTAAATAGAGTATGTCTCCCCCCTGCTTAAGGTCAGTTCCCATCCCACTCTGAATAAAATCCATGCCACTCATCAGGGATGATAGGACCCGGGTCGTAGACGCGCATCCACCTCCACCCACCTCGCTTCTCCTGCCTCTGCCCCCCTGGCCTTCTGGCTGATACTCAGTTACACCAAGCTCACCACTGCCTTGGTGCCTCTCCATTTGTGTTCCCTCCGTCTAGGACATTCTCCCTTAGATAGTTGCATGAGCTGCTTCATCACCTTATTTAATCTCTGTTCAAATCCATTGTTTCGATGGAGGGGCCGGATCAAGGCTTTTCAGGATAATCTATCTACAATATCCCTCCTGCATTCCTGGTCACTCTCTAGCCTCTTCCTCAGCAACCATGGCACCTGTTGTTGGTCGTGGGATACGTTTATCCGTCTATGTGTTCTCTTCATCTAGGATGAAAACCCCTTGAGTTCAGGAACTTGTCTTATTCAACACTATATTTCCAGCCCCCACAACAGACCAGGCACCTGGTACATTTTCAATATAGATTTGTCCAAAAAAAAAAAAAAACAGTTAAGGAATAGAAAGCACATACAGTCTGGAGCATACAGAGTCCTCCTAAATGTTAGCAGTTATCCCTCTATATTACAAAAGTCAGAACCTGTTCTAGTCTCCATTGATGTGGGTTCTGCCCTTCTATTTACATTTACTTAGATATTCCTCATGAAATCTATTAGGTCAATGTTTTCATTTCACAGATGGGGTTACTGAGGGTTAAGTGGAGAATTAGCCCAGAATGACCTAATCATCAGAAGTTCAGAGTTGGCCCAAACGCGTGTTTCTATGTCCCGGGATCAGGCAGTAGAATGTGGTTTAAATGAAGGGTCTCCACTCTGTTGATAGCAAAGTTGACTCAGCTAATGTCACTGCTTGGGCCAGTGCCTTGCCTTTGTTTACTCAGAATGTTCATGCCTGGAGAAGACAAACCATCCCACAGGGCCAGAACCTTTTTGGATCCATGGTATCTAAGGTTCTAGAACCAGGCATGTTCTAACACCCAACATTATTGTACTATGCTCCATCTGCGTCCCAGATCACTGCCAAGAAACCAGCTTCAACTCTCTTTTCTTTTGACCTTTGTCCGTAGGCTTTAAACTTTTTAAACTAATTTGCATCCTATACACTAGGAGTGGTTGTTACACAAGCCAACCGGGAACACGTTTGCTCACAAAAATGCACCGTGCTTCAGCACTGTATAAAATCTTTCCTGTATTCTTAGGCACTCGTTGTGGGTCTGCTGAACTGTCCTCGAAGGCACAAGACAGGTGTGGGAGAGAAAGCAGACGGCAATAAAGCTGGCAGAAGTGAAGGGGTTGGCAGGGGGCGGGGGGCGGTAAACGAGAGAGAAACAGTCTGCAGGAATGAAAATATTGAAGGGAGGCGGCTGGAGCCTCATCAACAATGAGCAAGGAGAAGCAAACCGGCGATGAACTTTTGAGGTTCCAGGTGCCGAGGGGAACAGAACAGAAGCAAGCGGAAGAAGAAAGGCTAGAACAGAAGACAGATTCAGAGCATGGTGCAGGTGACGGGGATGGCGAGGTGTCTGGGAATGGTGCGGCGACTGAAGTACCGTGGAGGTTCACAGTGGTTGTGACCCTCAGGATGAGACTGGTGTGTTGCACGTGACATCAAGGATTCCGCCTGCTGAGTTGAGGGGGACACAGGAGGCTACACCTAGCTTTCCCTGCTGCTGGTCTGACTGCTCTAGGAGAGGCCAGGGCACCCAGGTGCCTTGCAGGTCTTAGGGCTGCTGCGGAGGGGAAATCTGGACCAGCAACTACTCCCTCTACGTGAGGGCAGGGCACAGGGGGAGGCAACCCCCAACCCAGGGTTCACTGGCCTGGTTCTCTGACTGACGTCTCTGGTGTTTTGTTGAGCCTGTAGGACAAATGAAAAGTGCTTGTGAAAAGAAAGCAGACTGGAATTATTTGAGGAAGCTCTGTTTCTGCAGGTTAGTGCTCCGGCAAAGGGAAAATGAAACATACATGTTGCGTGATTTTTCAGAAGAAGCCCATTGTTTCTGTTTCTTTTGCATATGCAAAGCAATCTTTGTTTCCCGAGCCCGCACCCCCTGACGGTCTGCACCCTGTGAATGCTGCTCTCAAACTCCATTCTTCCTGATGCTCCACAGAGAAGAAGCCCTCTCATTATCCTCACAGTATATTTGAGCATGGGGCCGGTCACGTGATTTCCATTTTTCACCAGCAAACTGAGGCAGGCGATTGAACAGTCTATCTTAGACTAGGAGGGCAGCCATGCAAGAGTTCTTTCTTTTGTTTTTGGACCCATGGTTGGTTTCATTTGGTTTCATTTGTGTGTGTTGGGGCATAATGCGGGGGGTAGGGTGCAGAAGTAGAGCTGAGAGTAACCACGTGAATTGTTGCCCCCTGGAAAATCTGTCCCGCACCCTGATTCCATTTTCTAAAGTTTCAGTACACGTTTTAATGTGACACATTCCTTTTGTTTACCACTACTTCCCGTTTTCTCTTTTAGCAACTTGCCTATAATTTGTTTTACATTTATTCATTTCACATACTTGAACAGCCACTATGTGTTAGACAGGGTTCTAGGTACTAAGAGTATAATGGTGAACAACGTATTATATACAAATTCATACACACAGACAATTTTATAAAATAGGTTGAATCTGCCACTTTAAAAAAGGTAAACTGGAAAAGCATATGAATTATTTTTAATATCATTTTATTTGTTAGCACGTAATGATCTCTGATTACGAATGGTACAGTGGCACTAGCCCTAAGGAGGTTTTAGTCAACTGGGGGAAAGGCATTGTAATAAATGATTTCTACACAATATACCTCTCGAATGAAGTCTGTAAGTGTAGGTACTGTGTCTATCTTGCTTACCATTATATTCTCAGTACTTTGCGGAAAAGACAATAGAGGCACTCTTCAGAAGAAAATCAAAAACTCTTGTTAACAACAAAGAATCCAGTTTTAGAACATGTACTGTGTGAAGAAACATCCAGGGCATTTTCAGGACACATGGTCCTGAGCTTCTCTCCTGAACCATGGAACCAGGTTTTAGGGGCTGGGCCTTGGCTCTTGTATTTCTAACCATGCTTCATTCAGTTTCACTGCTTAGAACTAGTTATGAAGGACCGGCATGGAGAGAGGTTCCCAGGTGCCTGGCAAGGGGCTTTGACAGAGACCCTGGCATTCACATCACTTTCAGTAATGATTTAGATCAGGAGTCAACAAACGGCTTGCGAGGCAAGAATGGCCTTTACATTTTTAAAAGATTGAAGAGAATCAATATAAGAATCAAACTTCGTAACACATGAAACTTACATGAAAGTTAGGTTCCAGTGTGTAAAAGTAAAGTTATACTGGATCACAGTTGCCCTCACCTGTTTTCTATTGTCAATGGCTGCTTTCCTCACTGCAGACTTGAATAATCAAGACAGAGGCTGTATTGCCTGTAAAGCCCAAGTATCTACTATCTTGCCCTTCACAGGAAAAGGTTTGCGTACACCTGTGGTGGGAAGAGAATATTCTTTACATATTTCACAAGACATGAATCTGGGAGAAACAGTAAATTATGAGATATTTACAATCCAGAAGGTTCTTGACACCATGGAGACCTGGGCAAACTGTAGCAATATACAATACAATAGGTAAGATAGTCAGGTCCTACATGGCCTAAATAAAGCAACCACACAATTGTGAACAATTTAGCTTTTGGACATGTAAAAATGACATCGGAGTTTTAGCTGACGGAAGTTCAGATAAATGTCAGTTGTGTGATTATGCCCACTAAAAATTGATTGTGATACACACCTATAAACAGAAGTTTAGTATATAAAACAGGGAATGCTAAGATTATACCTAAATAATTTATTTCAGTTTGGGGTGCCCTAGTTTCAGAATGGAACAGACATCTGAAATATTTTCAGGGGTGCTATTAGGATGGGGAAGGGACACTAAATCACACCAAATGATAAATGACTTAGCCTGAGGGAAATAAGACTCTGAGGGGACATACAGATAACACTCTTCAAATATTTGGATGAACTTTATATGGGAAAAGCATGAGGTTTATTCTGTGTGAGCCAAAGGGGTAAAGCCAGTGACGGAGGAGTAGAGTGCAGGCAACTGAGGCTCAGTATAAATGAATACTCATACGGATTATTGTTCAAACAGGGGATTATATGCCTCGGAAGGTAGTTCCTTTATCTCCCTGGAAGGTGTGGACAGAGCCTGGAAGAATTGAGTCAGGATGTTGTTGATGGGATCAGAGAATCAGAAGGAAATCTAGATTAAATGACATGTAAGATCTCTCTCAACTCTAAGGGTCCCAGAGAGTAATTGTCATGCATGCGTTTTGATATTCTCTGTGCATTGACTGTTTGCAGAACATTCTGTTTATAATTGTGAACGAGACAAAGGGAATCCATGATGTGGATTCAAAGGGGCACAAAGGAACTTGGCAAATAAGACATAAACACATCAAACATCAGGATGGGTGATGCGTAGCCTGAAATTCCACAGTCGTTCAAAGAGCATGAGGTCAGTGAAGATTTCAGGAAGGAAGTGGGCTCTGAACAGAGCTTCAAAGATTGGTTTTAATTTGGGTAGGTGGTGGTAAGAACACGGAGGCTGTAGGTGACAGGACCAGCATGAGAAAATATCAGTCAAGGAGGGTAGGGTAGGAGATACGGATGGTGGGGAGAAAAAAATGTGTGTTGGAGCAATGATTCATTCAACACGCAAGGAGCACCTAGTATGGGAAACTGCAATGCAATACAAGAGGTTGCAGAGGTGAGAACAATACAGATTCGAGTCCTCAAGGAACTCCCAGCCCAGTAACAGGAAAATCAATGTCGATGCCTCTCTATACAGCAGCTTCATCCCTAGGTGATTCAGCCACAAGACGAGTTACTGAAAATTTCTTGGACAAGCTTCCTCCAGCTTAAAAAACTCACCAACACCCGCTGAACAGATACGTATTGAACTTTGGCATTGTCCTAGCTGCTGGAGATGGGTCGGTGAATAGAGCAGACAGAACCCTCATGACCGGGGGGTAAGCTAAACATAGTTTTTGTTACTCGCTGGTTCCTCAAGAAACATAAAACATTATTTATTGCGTTGCAAGCTTTGAGAGGGCAAAATCAATAGAGAAATATCTTCTGGGGCTTTCAGAAGGGTATTTAGAGCCCTGTCTGTGAAATACTCAGCAGTGTCTTTTACAGACTGTGCTCCTTTCTTGAGCAGCATTTGTAGTTTTGTCATCCATTCCATTGTGGTTTGGGTTTTGTGTTTCAGCACCTGCAAGATTTAAACTGGAAATTTCATCCTTTGTGTTTCAGCTCTTGTCACTCTAAATGTCTCTTGTCGGGTGAATCCGTATTGGCTCTTCATACAAATAAAATGCAAATCATATCCTTGCCAGAGCTAAACACTTATCTCAATGAAATCAGAACAAATATTTGAAGGTTCAAACTGAGCTGCATCGCTTAGCAGAATAAAGAGAAAAACACTGAATGCAACATGAATTTTCCTCTGAGATGAATTCAGAAGACAAGCCAAAAGCTCAGTAGAGATAAAAATACTTCTCATACCAAATGATGGGTTTGGAGATCCAGAGCCATACAGCACACTTACTCCCTGGCTGTTTTTCTTTCACATGACATTTAATGTGGAGCCTCTGATTGCTTCTCACTCTTGAACATGCCATATTATATTTCACCAAGGAAAGCCAGTTAACTCCGAGGTCCAGGTCAAATGACCGTCCAAAGGGAGCGGCTTCCCTCATCAGCACGCAGGACCCAGGGTCTACCCACTGGTGGGCACAGAGGTTCTGCCTTTTCCTCTGTAACTCACTTCCTCCCTGATTCCTGGTCTCCTCACCTGCCAGCTCTGTGAGGCTGTGGAAGTCATCCTCCAGGCAGCGGCTTGGACGCATCAAATCAACATCAGTATATGCTATTCTATGTTTTATTTTTTGTAGATATTCTTCTTTATGTGTCCAAGAACTTAGAGTATGACCACACATATTACTACATTCTAAATGTGTTCTTTTAATACTTGGATAACTTTTTCAACGTAATTTGTTTCCTTTATAATTCTACCTATTTTATGATCTATGCTTAAAAACATCAACCTGAGATGTTGGTTGCCATGGGTCCATAGGTTGCCCATGAGGCCCGTAACCCCCAAATTGTTCAGAACCCCAAGTCCCGTACTTGGCTGGGAAGGAGTGGGGTCCTTCCTGTGACACACTCTCCTGTGGTTTCTTATGTTGTCCCTGTAAGAGAGAGGCAGGTTTACTAAAAAGATTCATGGAAAAATGTACCTACAGAGCAACGTTCATTCACATAATTGGATTGCATTACATAGCTGGCATTCATAGTTACTTTTATTTTGTCGATGTATCTTTTGTTTGAAATCTAGGCAAAACCAAAACCAAAATGATTGTTAAAAATCATCATTAGAGTGAAACATTGTGTCTGATGGCAGGTCAACATCTCCAAGATGATTGAGCTGGGGAAATGAAAGTGTGTGCATAATTTCTGCAGTTTCCATAGCTACCGGGTGTGACCAATGAGCACTTTCCAAGGGAGCAAACTGACTTCCGGGCCTAAATAACACAAGCGATTGCCCATCACTGAATCACTGATGCTGCAGACACCAAGTTTGATGCTTAGTGGACGCTATGTGGTTGAAATCAGCCCCTCTCTGCGTTCTCAAAATGCAAAAGCCCGTGTGTGTAGGGGAGGGGATCCTTCCAAAGGGTGAGGTCCACCCATTCAGGAATAATCTTGAGAGGAAACTCAGACTGTCCTTTGGAACAAGGGATGCTACTTTATGTCATGTTCTGGTGATGGTGAATTTCATTTTTCACGTCTATATGGACTCTGATCCGAAGGAATTTCATCCTGTCATCTCATGCTTAATGAGGCTAAAAATTATTATTCTGCTTAACTAATAAAAGAAGAATAAAAACAGGATATTTACAAGCCCTAGATCTACAAATTCTCTAGAAATTCTTTCCTCAAGTGTCTAAATAGCACAAGGTCCAAACAAATTATAAGTCTATACCTATCCAATAATGCTGAGTATGTTTTTTTTAAAGTAATAAGGATTTTTTCAACAGAATTCTACCTTGAAGGCTACTCTTAGACAGCCTTTTGAAACATCCACTCAAATAGGCACAAAAGTAAATCATTTCTTTATGAAAAAATAAAGAAAACTACATGATTTGAAAAACTACAATTAATTTTGCTTATACCCAAAGTTGTAACCGCAGATAAACTTGTACAATCACTCATCTGAGTTTCTTGTGACTGTGTAACCCATTTGTTCGGGTGCACGTGACCTACATTTCTTGTCATGTTACATATTCACGGGCAAACTTTAAGAATTTTCAAAAGGATTATTCCCAGGCGTCGACCCTTGTATTACTGATGACGACTTGAGGAAGTTTGAAGTCACACTAGTCGTTGCTGAAATCGACTAAGCACATCAACGTGGGCTAGACGGTGGGCTTTACTCAGCTTCTTCCATGCACACCCCACAAAAATCCCATGGACTGGACGGGGCTGTCACTCCACAGACAGGTGAGGACGCTCCGTGTCTAGGTCAGCTCAGGCTGCCGTAACTAAACTCCGTAGGCTGGGTGGGTGACATGAGAGGAGCTCAGTCCTCACAGTTCTGGGGGCTGGAGGTCCAAGATCAAGGTGCTGGCTGATTGGTTCCCCTAAAGGCCCTCTTTCTGGGCTGCCTTCTCACTGTGCCCTCACATGGTGGAGGGTCCCCAGGTCTGGCCTCTTCCCCTTCTTGTGAGGGCACTAACCCCATCACGAAATCCCCACCCTCACGACCTCGTCCACATCTCACCACCTCCTGAAGGACCCACCTCCAAACACCATCACACAGGAGTTAGGGCTTCGCCATGTGAATCTGGGAGAGTCACATACATTATGTCCTTAACACTGAAGGTTTGAGGAGGTTAAGGAATTGCTTAGTGTTACAGAGCAAAGCAAGTGGTTAAAGATGGAGTGAGCCCTGAGACGTGCTAAGACACATGTTTACAATGGAATGACGGCTTTGGAACTCCACGGTGTGACTTCACCCTCCTCCCCACAAGCACCCAGTCAAAGAACCACTCAGCTTGCCGCTCTCCTGACTGGTGGCCTCTTCTCCACACAATAAACAGAGCGACTCTTACAGTTCTCAGCTTCGCCATATCAGCTTGTCACTCAGCCCTGCGGTGGCCTCCCATCCCCGTCAGGAGAAAACGGAAACGCCTCCATGGCTCTGAAGGTGTTCCTGGCATCCTCTGACTGTGACCTTGTCTGTGACCCCTGCTGGAGCCCACCATCCCATCTCTGTAACCATGCCCCGGCCCGCCCCAGGCTCTGTTCTTTATCCTCTTTTATTCATCACCAGAGCCCTCCGTGCTACCTGATAATACCTTATCCTAGGTTCTTTTGTTACTGTGTTTTCACACGTGCCTCCCTCAGTTGAATGCACGTTTCCCGTGAACAGAGACGTAGTTATGTTTGTGTTTCGATCACCAGCACCTCTAATACCACCTGGCATGTAGTAGATACTCGTAATCTGCTGAGCTTACAGATTGCTGAATGATGACTCTACGTGGTCCGAGTTTATCACTCCTATGGAGATAAAGAAGCCTGGCTCAGCGGTGCTGAGGGCTGTGTCTGAAATTCCCCCCTTTGGGAGAGGCAAAACCGGATCTGAAACCCACGTCTTCTTCCTTTACTGGTCCTTCCATCACCCACCCCTACCCTTCCCTGTAGGAACACGGAGTAAGGAGCAACCATCCCGATGAGAAAGGGGGAAGTGGGGAAAGCACTGCAGATTCACTGAGGGTCACATCTGCATCACATACGCACTAGGTCATCCCTCTACAATCATGAGGGGTAACGGTATCCTCACTTTACCTTTCCAGACAGGCTCTACCGCTTGTACACACCACTCACCAAGTCGCTGGCAGACCCTTTGCTCAAACCCTGTCTCTGATCTGGTGGTCCTGCCCTTACCCAGGAGATGCTGCCCCGGCCTCATAAACTCAGGAAGGAGTTTAAAGGAAGAGGATGGCTTCACCTTAGCTCATAGCCACATTTGCTGGAACTTATAAAACTCCTTGTCTCATACCCTTGTCCGTCTGTTTACTACGAGGGTATTCAAAACTCAAATGAAAACCAGAAACGTCTGGGCTTTGAAAGCAATCTGTTAAAAACTATATATAACTCATGTATGGTTAAAGCCAAGAGTATCTACACATGAAGCCTGCGATCTGATCCCTTGGAGGAGCTGGGATGGTGTGGTTAAAGCAGGCTTCGCAGTGTCGTTTTACACAGATTCCAGGGAAAGGTGAGCTGCAGGTGTACACAGAGACAAATTAGCGGTGCTCCTAGCTCCAGGCTGTTTAAATTATTTTTAGGCAGGAGACATACTGTACACACCGGGCTTTAGATGTGAGTAATTAACATGAAAAGCTTCCTTCCTCTTCCCCTGTAGTCACACTGAGCTGGATTGCTCTCTCTCTCTTCCCAATTCCGTTGCCTGATATCTCATGTATTGTCCATCTTGCAGAGTGCCTATTTACTGAGGAAAATGTCCTTGTCACGTTGGCAAGGGAACCTGTTTTGTAAAACCAGTGGTGATGGGGGCAGCCACGCCCAGAGCCCATGAGGCAGAGGCCCTGTGGCTTCCCCGGTGCCACCACCTGAGACCTTGGCTGCCGGTCTGTGATGGACCACAGGCATCTGTATAGATTCACTAGCGTCTGCTCGGGGGTTGGGACAGGTTTATTTAGTTCACTGCCTGCCGGCTGAGACCTTCCCTCTAGCTTTACTCCTAGGCTTAGGAGACGCCAAGCCAAAGCAGAACGAAACAAAATAAAACCAAAACCAACAAAAGAAACAAACAAAAACCAAAACAAAACAGGAGCTGATGTAAGGGATTGTTTGAAAAAGCATGTCTTTGGCATCTGGACCAATTTCCCCTTTGTTCCTCCTGTATCAATATTTACAGCCTCGCACAAGGCAAACTCGTTAAAATGAAGTCCCTGAGGCCTGTGATATCCTGGATTATCACGGGTGACCACACACGCACGTGCACTCACACGCACAGTGCATGCTGAGGCATTTAACGTATTTGAGGAAGTTAACTTTCTCAGAACCGCACAGTTTCAGTTTCTATAAATAACCCAAAGGAAGGTAGAATCTATTACAAAAAACAGAAAAAAAGCCTATTTTTAAAAATGTTTAAAATTAGAGCCGTTTTGCTTTTGTTTCCACACAGAAACTACATTCTCAGAACCATTTAGTATAATCTGGACTGCCATTCCTGCCAGGGACATGAAAGTTGGGACCGTGGGGCTTGACCCCGGAGCAATAAAAGGGAAAGGGAGCTGAGGGAACCGTATTAACCTGACGTTTCCAGACTTGAGATTACTGTGTAGTCACATTGCCTACACAGTATTAATAAAACACACAAAATAAATGAAAGTTCTGATCATTCTAAAATGAGTCAGTGTATCAGTTCAGGCCGGCCTTGATGCCTCGGTAATTGCCGGTTTTGACAAGGCAGGTGGGGGGGTGCTGGGTGGTGCTTCACCCCTGATTCCAATGGGGCATCTAATCAGTTTGGGTGTTTTTAAACCACGAGACGATATATCGTCATCCTTCTGCATCTCCTTCTGAGGATGCGGGAATTCCTTCAGAGACAATTTCCTTGGGCGTCGTTCAGCATCAGAAAGCCCCACGCTCCTCACTTGTGATTCTGCAATAATTGTCATCGATGCTGAGAACAACTGTACAGCACAAAGTAGAAGATGCAACCCGAGAACCAGTTGTGAAAGAAAAAGAAACTACGTTATGGTCATGAAAATCTGCCTTTGTATCATTTTTTTAAGATTTCTCATATCAGCGATATCACATGGTATTTGTCTTTCACTGTCTGACGTACTTCACTTAGTATGATCATCTCTAGGTCCATCCATGTTGCTGCAAATGGCATTATCTCATTCTCTTTTATGGCTGAGTAATATTCCATTGTATCTATGTACCACATCTTCATCCATTCACCTGTCAATGGACATTTAGGTTGCTTCCATGTCTTGGCTACTGTAAACAGTGCTGCAATGAACATTAGGGTGCATGTGTCTTTTTAGAATTAGAGTTTCCTCTGGATATATGCCCAGAAGTGGGATCCTTGGATTATATGGTAACTCTATTTTTAGAGTTATTTACAAAACACACTCCTATATATAAAATAGATAACCCAGAAAGACCTGCTGTAGAGCACAGAGCACAGGAAACTACTCTCAATATCTTGTAGTAACCTATAAGGTAAAAGAATCTAAAATAGAATATATATATACATATATATGTGTATATATGTAACTGAGTCACTTTGCTGGACACCTGAAACTAACACAACATTGTAAATCAACTATATCCCAATAAAAAATAAAATAAATAATAAAATTAAAAAACTCTGCCTCCCTACATGGGCTCTGGGAATATTTGAAGCCAGACGAAAGGGAGAAGCAACATCTGAGCTCAGCAGCCCCCGAGCTGGGGTCCAGACCTCCACGCCTCTAACCCAGATCATCCCGAGGCCTCATTACGAACAGAGGAGCCACCGGGATGCTGTGAAAACCTACATCCCATCGTCCGGTGCCTCCAGGGTCTTCCCTTCACCCAGAGGAAATGCCAGCTGCTTAGGTGACCCAGGAGATGGACGCAGCCTGCCCCAGCCCAGCCCCCCTCTGCCGCCCAGGGCTCTCCAGCCACACCAGTTTGCTGGCTCTCCCTCCCCCTGAGGCCCGTTCCCCGCCATCCCTCCACCACGTCCGCCCTCTGGGACGAGTCCCCTAACCTCCTGCCTCCTCACTCGATGTCCGCCCTCTCAGCCACGCCTTCCCCAACCTCCTCATCTATGCTTTAAGGAGCAGGGAATCAACAGTAACCACCATTACTTAACATTCAGAGACCTCAGATGAGGGTAAAATATGAATTTCACTCTGCAGGGCTACAATATTTTCAGTTATGCCTCTGAGTTTACCCCAAAGAGGAGTGCAGAGTAATACAATTTAAAGAGAAGGAAAAGGAAGGGATTCCTCTGTAGGATGACAAGGTGACTTTCTGGCCTACTCCACTGACTAGCTTCCAGGTCAGTTAAACTCTAAATAGTTACTGATTTCCCATTCTACAGGACCTGGTAACCACTGAGTAACCACTGAGTGCATCAGAGAGCATGGGACCCCGGTTTTGTTTTGAATGCTCATCGGAGGAAATTAAATACTCAAGAGAAATAACCCAAAAAAGTATACAATAAGGTTTTACTCATCGTTGAAGTATAGCAAAGCATTCTCTGCAATATTGACCAGATGGTTGAGCTGAAGTTAGAGGATGCTTAATTTGATGGGTGCCTGCAGTGACAAACACTGCAAGGTTTTCTGTCCACATTCTATTGAATTAAATGCAGTTCAAATTTAAAGTACCTTGATACTACGCAAAGTTTTTCATAGGTAATGCAATATTATGAAGAGGAAAATGGACTCTTTCTAGCTTTGTGATTAATGAAAGCTGATTGTGACACATTTTTAGCCTCTAAATATAACATAAGATGGTAAGTTTTAGAAGAGACTTGATTATTCCTAGGCAGTCGCTGGCGAGGGTAGAAGATGTCTGGAGTTGATCAAGTAGTGGTCAGGGTTCTAGGTCACAGGGGAAAGATACAGAGTCAATATACATTTGGCTAAATTAAAAATTATTCTGATATTCTCTGGAATTTTAGCTTCGACATTTGCAAAACCATGTGAACGATCTACTTTTTGATCTCCCTTTCATGGGTAAAAAAGAACTTAAGTTATTTACAACACCTGTTATATTATTTAGACGATCATTAAATCTTAAATGCATATTAACAATGTATTTTAATTAAAGGATGAAAACAGATGTCACCATTAGCAAATATAATGGGGAGGAAATTACATCCTGTCACTTGTCTTGAAATGCACTCCAGAATGGCTTAGAAAATACGGTACCTAACGATGGCTGACTAATTCGCTATACTGTGCAAGTGGAATCCGGGAAGCCTGTATTGATATTTCCCTGCTTTTAAAAAATGGAAAAAGGGAAGCCTTTTTGGAATAAATGTCTTTGTCCTCAGATATTGAATTTAGGCTCTAAAAGTAGGGTATTTACTGGTGCTGCTTTTAAAAATCTGAACTCAACCTAGTTACTTTATTTTATTATTCTAAATCCTACTTACATATTGCAATCCATTAAAAAATAATGTTAGATGTCACAGAACAAAAACAGATGCTTTATCTGATTTGAGTTCACTATTTTCTCTGTACTTTATAAAAAGAGCCAGTATTTTATGGAGTACTTACTAGTGTCCGTACCTCCGTAAGTACTCTACACGTATTAGCTGTTTTAATCCTCACAACCTCATAAGTAGGTAGGCATTATCAACCCCATTTCATAGATGAAAATGTGAGGTCTTAGACTGTAAAATAACTTGCCGGGCCACAGAGTTGATACAAGAAAGAGCCCAGGAAAGATTTGCACCCAGGAATCTGACCCCAGGAAACCTGGGCTCTGTCTCTGCTGTTTTCTCCAGTATTTCGTGTGTGCGAAATTCAAAACCAGAGAAATATGTTGCTGTCCTCACTTCCGGGGGCAAGAAGCAGGTAATCCGTTTCCCTTCCAGACCCAGAGGAGGGTTGGCATGACTTTATCACACTCTTTCTAGGGATGAGACTGAATGTCTGACCAGACAAGTCAGGAGAGTTACTGGTGGCCAAACAGAGACCTGATAGCTGGAGTGGGTAACCTCTAACCTTGACCATTGGGAGGACTTGTTCACAGAGGCGCTCATTAGGTGTCTGCAAATTAGAGCGTGTTGCCTGTCTCACTTATTTCTGTGGCTCTTTTGTTTCTAGGAAACAAAGAAGCTTACAGAGCTTTGTGGAGCCGTTAACATTTTAAAGGAATTATTCTGATCGCGTATTACACGTATAAGGTAGTATATGTCCAAGTTACATTGAAAGGGTCCCCTTAGCCACCATATCCCAGATCATATTTTATCATTCAAAAGAGCAAGCAGCAAAACTTGGTTAACTCACGAATAAGAAGGATAAATTCAGTGTGCATAAATTTATCAGACATTAAAAGCCAAAGGGAAAATGACTTTTGACATGTTAGGAGTTTTCTATGAATCAGTCATCCAGTCACCATTTCAGAGTGTTGAGCGTGCTTGTGATCCAAATAACCTACATCTCTCAGTTCCAACAGCCTTAATGATAATAGTCCTTTTTAAAATATCAGATTTTAGGATCTCCTTTCTCTCTTTCTGTTTGGTGAATTAGCAGTGAACACTTTTAAAAGTGCTGAAAAAGATTTCAGACGAAATTATGTGCTTCCCCCAGTGGCTAAACGAGTAACCTGTTTATCAAAGTATAAAAATGATTCTCTCTTGGGCACAGTTTTCAGGTTTAGGCTCTGGTATATCTCAAGCGTTAGAAAGCCGCGATATTATCCCATCATTTAGAAGGAATAGTTCTAGGCCCTACGACAAGCTTCTACACATGCAGGCACTCAATATGCAGGAGCCACAGGGAGGGTGTTTCTTGGGAGATGAAGTGGAACAAAAATTTTAACATGTGCGAGGGGGCGTCTGTGTCCTGAGATGCTCACTTGATGCTCACTCAGGAGTGGTCTCCTGTGGTAAAGTGAAAACGGAATTAAAAATAAATGCTTGACTGAAGTAACAAGCTATAAAACACTCACAGCTAATCATCAGCTCTGCTCTCTTTTCTCCTGTCATCTCTCTGTGCTTTCAGAACCCTGTGGGATGCTGATTGGGTGAACTACATCTTTAACAGTGCTAAATGGAGGACAAACAAACAAAACAAAACAAAACAAACGAGGAAGAAAAATATATGACAAAACCCTTAATGCATAATTTCTGTAAGGGCGTGTGGAATGAGGGTCCTCCACAAAAGAGCAGAAATTGCAACACTGTATACATTTCTCTTTTGTTCTTTTCCAGCTACCTCTGAAAACACTTTTTTTTTCTAATAAGTTATACCTCCTGCTGATTGGTCTAGTTTGATTTTAACACATTCAATATTTTCAAGAAAAACAGTTTCAACAACTAAGAATTAAATGGATTGATAAAAATAAAAATCTTTAGTGCCATCTGCTGGACATTTGCAATAAGTAAAAAGTATACTCGTTTTCAAGACTCAGTATGGTCTTAAACACAAACTGAAAAATATTTTTTTCACCTGTAGTAATATTTTAAATTACTCAACAATATCTGGGGTAAATTTCTGAATTACTGAAATGTTTAGGATAGGTATAGTATTATCTATATATCTATCTATATATAAATGGATTATAGATTCATTTTATGTATATATTATTACAACCTTTCTTTGAGAGTAAAGTTTTTTACAGACTTTCTTTTGTAGAGCAGTTTTAGGCTGACAGCAAAATCGAGGGGAAGGTGCAGAGATTTCCCGTGTACCTCCTGCCTCCACGCATGCACAGACTCCTCCCCCATCATCAACATCCCCCATCCCCGCCAGGTGCATCTGTTTCGAGTGGTGCCCTACAATGACACATCAGTATCACCCAGAGTCCGCAGTTTACCTTAGGGTTCACCCTTGGTGTTGTTCATTCTATGGGTTTGACCAAATGTATAAGGAGATGTATCCACCACTATAATATCGTGCAGAGTAGTTTGACTGCCCTAAAAATCCTCTGGGATCCACCTATTCATCCCTCTCTCCCTGCGACCCCTCCTATGATTATTTTTAAAACCTACAAATCCTAATATGTACATATCTGTGATTCATAGAATTGTAAGTTTTAAACAATGGTGGATATCACATTAAATTATATAACGTAATAGTTACATTTTCAGCATCTCTTCACACAAGCAGTCCTCCAAATTTTGCATTTATAATTAAAATTTAATTATGTGATGAAGAGTATTTTTAACAAGTAATATGAAGGATGAAGGATGTATAAAAAAATGCCTTCATTTTCTAATTTAACCTTAATGTAGGGATCTCTACTATTTTATAGTCCTCAGATAATCTACACCAGGATTACCTGGGTTGACAATTTAAAAGGCAGGTTCCTGAGATTTACCCCACACCTACTGACTCAGAAGCACCTGAGGTTAAGGTGCATTTTAATAAGCCCATTAGATAATTTTGATACCTACTATGTTTGAGAACACCAAGGAAACGTCCCTCACAAATCAATAACTTTCCATCCTTCAGCCATATTCACATAAGCATCTGAAGATAGGAAGGTATAGTGGAAAGTTGGAAATACAGGACCTAATTATTCACAAACCAGTTTTACGACCTTGTGTAAGTAACAAAGTATGGGCCTAGGTTTTCCCATTTATAAAATGAGATCCTTCTCCCCAGAGATCTTCAAAGTCCCTCCTGTGTCTCTATTTTCCTAAATCTCAATGTTTCCATTTAAAACCAGGTGTTGGAATCTTTCCTATATCTTTTCTCACTCTGAGAATGGGGTTCAAATGATTCCAAAGTTATGAACCCCAAGTCCTAGCAAAGAAGCAAGGGGCTTGGTCCAAATCTGTACAGCCGGATTTCTTTCTTTAGAGGGGCGGCGTGCCACGTGGCTGGGGGGATCTTAGTTCCCTGGCCAGGGATGGAACCACGGCCCTCTGCAATGAAAGCCTGGAGTCCTAACCACTGGACCGCCAGGGAATTCCCCACACCTGGATTTCTTAAATGTCAGGAACCATTCACAGGGTTGAAAAAGAAAACAAAGGTGAAATGTAGGATAATTTGAACTTGTACCAAAAGAAAGCTAACATGGTCATATAGAGAATTAGTATATTGTGGTCCTACAGATCAGTGAAAAATTAACCTAAGTAAATTTAGATTAAGTTATTGGTAAATTAAAGGTTTATAATACTTGGTAGGGGTTCAGGTTGCAAAAGGCAGTTCAAGGCTGGAAGGAAAATACACTGCTGTGAAAGTAATCTCTCTTGAATTATGTGAATTTGCAGCTGTAATCATTTCCTTTTGAAGAAAGGAAATACATATGCCAAACACCTATAAACAGCTTGTTACATTATATATGTTTAATATAATCTGAAAACTTTGCAAAAATACATTTACACATTTTAACCAAGACTAGTTGTTCCTCTAAGAAACAAAAAAAAATGCTTAATTTAGTCAAGAATAATAGCAAATCATAAACCTTTCTTAATTTTGTGAATAGAGTCTAGAAGTTTACATTTTGTTAAAATAAATCAAGTTTTATTTTCATGATCAAATTACATTACAATTTTTTTCAGATTTCAGCATGATGTCTTTTTCTAATTGAAGTATAGTTGATTTACAATACTATATTTATGTTTATTTATATGATATTTCAGGCAAATAGCATAGTGATTCAATATTTTTATAGATTATACTCCATTTAAAGTTATTACCAAATAGTGGCTATATTTCCCTGTGCTTCACAATATATCCTTGTACGTTATTAATTTTATACATAGTTGTTTGTATCTCTTAATCTTCTATTCCTATCTTGACCCTCCCCCATTCCTCTCCCCGCTGGTAACCACTAATTTGTTCTCTATAACTGTGAGTCTCTTTCTGTTTTGTTATATTCACTGATTTGTTTTATTTTTTTATTTTTTGTTTTTGTCGGTACGCGGGCCTCTCACTGTTGTGGCCTCTCCCGTTGCGGAGCACAGGCTCCGGACGTGCAGGCTCAGCGGCCATGGCTCACGGGCCCAGCCGCTCCGCGGCATGTGGGATCTTCCCGGACCGGGGCAGGAACCCGCGTCCCCTGCATCGGCAGGTGGACTCTCAACCACTGCGCCACTAGGGAAGCCCTGTTTTATTTTTTTAAATTCCACATATAAGTTATATCATACAGCATTTGTCTTTGTCTGACTTATTTCATTAAGGATAATACTCCCTAGGTCCATCTTCCTTGTTGCAAATGACAGAATTTCATTCTTTTTTTATGACTAATATTCCATTAGATAGATAGATAGATAGATAGATAGATAGATAGATGTGATATATATCACTTCTTATTTAGCCATTCATCTCTTGATGGACTTAGGTTGCTTCCATATCTTGGCTATTCTCAATAGTGATGCTATGAACATTGGGGTGCATGTATCTTTTCAAATTAGTGGTGTTTTTGTATTTTTCAGGTATGTATACCGAGGAGTGGGATTGCTGGATCGTGTGGTAGATTTATTTATACTTTTTTGGGAAACCTCCCTACTGTTTTCCACAGTGGCTGCACCAATTTGCATTCCTACCAACAGTGTACATTAGGCTTTGAAGAGAAAAAAAAAATCTCTAATGTAGGGAAGCTGATCTCCATATACAAAAGAAAAGAACCATTTTCTGAACCATTTATCATTTATCTGAATCATTTATCTTTACCAAAAGAACCATTTATCAAAAAGCCTTAAATAAAGTAATAAATTAAGTGAAACTCATATCTTCTTATGTTGTTCTCTTTGTACCCCCAGGGACTCAAGCAGTGCCTGTTGTACAGCTGGAGCTCAATAAATGTTTGTTGAATTGCTGTTTGTAAGATTCTACTGTGTTTGGTAACTAGGGAGAAAATCTGATGCAATGGTAGGTCTAAGGTATATGAGAAGGGTTTGTGAGAGGTGCTGATAGATAATTGGGAACAAGGAGAATCCCCTTGGATCCCAGGATGAGCAATGGACTACCTTAGAAATCATATTTTAGCAGCCGATTGACGTGATTTGTTCAGTGTATCAGACAGTATGAAAGATGAACCAGAGTGAGGGAACCCATTGGCCAGAGCCTAGTAAAAAGTCGATGAAATAATGCAGGCTAAGAATAATGAAGGTCTTCATCACAGGTGGTAGATTGGGCTGTGCCTCTCATCACCACAGAGGGAAGGTTTTTTTGTGTTTGATTGCATGTGTGTCTTGTATCTGAGTCTGAGGTTTACCTTGATTTGTGGTCTTGCAATTTGCTTACTAGATGAAAAGGACTGGACAGACACAAATACGTATATGTGTATGTGAGTTTCTTAGGGGACGGCATCTATCAAAAGAAATTTCCTGATGGAGGCTAAATGCTTCCTAGAGTGGGCATTAGGGGTGCTTAGTGTTTGGGGGGAGAGAGAGAGAGAGAGAGAGAGAGAGAGAGAATGAATGAAGGTGAATGAGAATCCCTAGACTCAGCTATTGCTCACTTCAGGTGCAGTGGAAGGAATTAAGAAATTTGACCTAAAGCAGAAGATTGTAGATAAAGTGGAAGACTGACCCTCACAACCTCTGTTCCAGACTCCTTCCAGGGAGTATTATGAAGAAGCCAGAAACCTAACAACTAAATTCCATGGATTCTCTTGCAGCTGGAATCCTTGATGTGATTTAGGATCCCCTAGTCCGATGCACGGGCCTGAGACTTGAACTGAACCTGAGTTAATGGAGGGCCACGCGGCATCTGGGCGTTGACCTTGCTGGTCTCTTTAGCGGCTCAGTGTGACTGTGGTGGTGGAGTCCAGACAAGAGCATCTCAGCCGGGGAGGTGGGGCTCCAGCCATTTGGACACTGGCTTTCTGATTCTACAGCAGCGGTCCCCAGCCTTTTGGGCACCAGGGACTGGTTTCATGGAAGACAGTTTTTCCACGGACGGAAATGGGGAATGGTTCAGGCAGTAATGTGAGCGATGGGGAGAGGCAGATGAAGCCTCCCTCGCTCACCCACCGCTCACCTCCTGCTGTGCAGCCCGGGATCCCTGTTCTTACAGTTTCCTGGCTGAGGACCTTTCAGTAGCTGGTTTTATGCTTTTGTTTTGGAGATCATTCCTGGAGATCAGACCCAGAACCCACTTCTATCCCCCTTCCAACAGTTTTATAGCACCAAATTCTATTACTTAACCTTTTTGCTTAAAAGACTGTGATGTTTTTTTATTTTCAACCCAATTCTGACACAAGGGACCATTCTTTCCAACCATTTTTTAAAAAAATTAGTCACCCCTGGAGTGCACTGGAATTTTACTGCCCCTCTGTTACAGAGTAGAATCAAAGAGACAGTTTCACGAAAAAGGGGACAATTGTGTTTTGGGACCAAGAAACCATTTTTTAACTGCACCTGTGTTTTGACTTCATGGGCAGTTATGTATAATTGTCAGGCTGTCATTCACTAGAACATACACAGTGGAGGCTTGTTTGCTGATACACAAAGACTCTAAAAGGTGATTTGGTTTCAACTACACTTCTGAGATATTTGGGAGCATTCGTGATTACTTTATTATTATCTTAGCATGCTTTCCTATTTCTTTGCTTAAGTACTTACATTAATACCACCATGAGCCAGATTTTTATTATTTCAGAGAATAGTTCAAGTTCCAACTCATCTAGGAAAATGTTTTGGACCAGCTAAGCCAAATAAATCTCCCTGATCCTTTCACCCAGAATTATTATTTTCTAAAGAACAATTTCTTTCCGTTCTTTATATATGTTGCCATAAACTGCTAATTTATGTTTACATATGACTTACCTTCTAAGCACAGTGTGCATACCTTGGAGTCAAGAAGTGTGCTTTACAGTTGAGGTTAGGGTGAGTTTTTCAACAATAGAGTTTGATGTCAAAAATTTCTAAAACAAGCCTCCAGGGTATCAGGCTAGCCGATGTTTAATTTCGGTCACTGTCAGGGCTCCTTCCCATACATCCCCCAGGTCTTTGGAGGCACTTAAGCGATCCAGCCTTCTCAGAAGAACTCTCCTGGCTTAAACCTCCCCATCACTATTGGCATGGGCCCTTGATCGTGGCTTGTTGTATGTGTTCTGTGCCACAGTTGGGAAAGGAAATATAGACCATGCTTGCTTTTCTCAGTACCCTTGTATATACGTCCCAAAGCAGCTCTCCATCTCAGGTGCTACATGCAAACTGCTCTGGTCTCTGCCCCTCCCTTCCTCTTGGGGAAAGCCCTCATCTTCCTTCGGGACCTGTAACTTTGGCTTTTGAAACTTCAAAGCACTGGTTCCCAACCCCTCCTACTGCAGAAAAATGTAGCCTAGACTTCACCAAGGAGAGCCGGGAAGAAAGGTGGGATTTTGGTCCTCTAGCTTCTGACCACTTTGGGGATGGAGGAAGGAGAAACACAAAACAGAAGTAAATGAGGCGCCGTGTCAATGAACAGAGATTCCTCTTCATCCCCCCATCACCAGTCACTCGGCATCTATCTGTGTGCCCTATTTATAGTAAGTGATCAACAAATACGCATTAACTGGTAAGGATGTTATTAATAACTTCCCGCTTAAATGATTTATTTTGCATTATAGGGTGATATAGATATATATTCTTTTTTTTTTTTTGGAAAATTGTTTTGGCTACACCAAGTGGCTTTGTTCCCTGACCAGGGACTGAACCAGCACCCTTGGCAGTGAGAGCACAGAGCCCTAACCACTGGACCACCAGGGAATTCCCAGGATGATATTTATATTTTAGATGTATAGAGAATGATATTTAGTTTTATAGGCATTCATCTTTATTTCCTTCAAATACGTGCCACTAACCACCCAAACAACTTGTTTACAACTGGAATCTTGGAGTTTCTTAAATTGAGTACACAGATATTAAAATAATACAATGATTGTTACCTAGTGAAACAATGGAAAAAATCACATCCATGGAGAAAACCAAAGTTTCTATATCAATGCTTTTCTTCTGATAGCATTGCATCTTTTAGAATGCTCTCCATTTTCTCTGTAGAAAATTTAAATCAGAGATCTGTGATCATATATTTTGTCGACCTTGCTAATCAATAAGAATATCTTGTTAATTCTAAAATTGAAATGTACAGATAAATTTCACAAAAAGATTCTACATTTGCAGTCCTGCATTTACTGTAATACCATAAAGTCAAATATGAATTTCCATGCATTATTCATAGTAGAACACTGTCACATATTTGATATGGATTAAAGCATTAAAACATCAGATACAAAAAATAAATATACTATTTATGGTTTCAGTACCAGTATCCTGATTCCAGAAGCAAATCTTATTATGAGGACGGCATCTTGACAGTGAGTGATTTCAGAGTGATGTGAGGGGAATACAGATTGAGAAAAGGGCATGAAGGTTGGTTTTTTAAGAGATAGTTTAGTAGAGCACTGCACAGGGTTATGGAATAAGTAGATTTTGAAGAAGTGGAAGTCATGAAGGCCGCTCTTCCCTCCCTCCCTCCCTTCCTTCCTGTTTTTCTTTCATAGTTTCTGCTGGTAAAAAGGAGGAGTACACTGGGAAATAAGTCAGCCAGGTTGATGGGGACTTGGGTTGGGCTTTTTCTTTCATTGCAGAATAAGGGAGTCCTGTCTATAGGTAGAGGAAGAAGCCCAGGAAGAAAGAGGTGTGAGGATGTAACATGAGTTCTGTGCTGAGAAACGGCACAATCTTGCTTCTTTCACTCTGCTCCCTGTGGTGGTATCCAGACCAGTCATATGAACACGGCCCATTGCTGGAACCAAGGAAGAATTTTAAATGCACACGCGAAGAGGGTACAGATGCGTCCAGGCCACCAAGACATGGCATCCAGGAGGCTGTGAGTCCTGGCCGGGTCTGGAGTGATGCCTGTGGGGGGAGACACTTGGGCACATCCTTCTGGGAGGAGAGCTCTGTCCCCTGGTGGCTCTCGTCCTTAGGAACTACTCTGTGGGCTGGATTTTTCCCCACTTTTGGTGAGACTGGAAGAGAACGCCCCTCTAAGGCATCCCACAGAGAAAGCGAGAACCGGAGACCTCACTCAGACCCCAATCAAGAAGCCTCATCTCACCAACCCTCTTGCTGTGACCTCTGGGGAAAGAGTCATTGCTTCCTGTGCACCTAGCATGGCCTGGAAGACCCCACGGTCTAAGTTGTACCAGCACTCAGCGGACCATCACTGGGTTCCCAAGTCACCAAAATAACTTTTTGAGTGTTTCAGAAGGGCACAGTCGCTTGAAGTCAATTTTGGGAATAAATACCATAGAGGAGCTGAGAAATGAGGGGAAGTAGAATTGACTGAGACTATAGCATCTGTAGAAGCATCATGACTGAGCTCATTGGCAGACCTTTTGTTTTTCCATGGTCAGCTTTGTTCACATACCATCAATTAGCCACGATCGAAAATGGACATTTCCTCCCTGTGAGCGCTTTCCTGAGTCCAGAAACACTTTCATTTGCAAGTTGAATCTGCATTTATTCTCATGCTTTGTGTGAGCTCAATATAAGATCTGAAGTATGTGAAATTATTTATGTATGTATTTTTAATATTTTATTTTTATACAATTTTTAAAGGTTACACTCAATTTACAGTTCTTACTAAATATTGGCTGTATTCCCCGTGTTGTACAGTACATCCTTGCAGCCCATCTTACACCCAAGAGTTTGTACTTCCTACTCCCCCTTCCCTGTATTTCCCCTCCCCCCTCCCCACTGGTAACCACTAGTTTGTTCTCTATATCTGTGAGTCTGCTTCTTTTATGTTATATTCACTAGTTTGTAGTATTTCTTAGATTCCACATGCAAGTGATATCATACAGTATTTGTCTTTATCTGTCCGACTTATTTTATTTTATTTTATTGGCCACACCACGCAGCTTGCGAGATCTTAGTTCCCTGGCCAGGGATTAAACCCAGGCCCTGGCAGTGAAAATGCTGAGTCCTAACCACTGGACCACTAGGGAATTCCCTGTCTGATTTATTTCACTTAGCATAATGTCCTCCAAGTCCATCCATGTTGCTGCAAATGGCAAAATTTCTTTCTTTTTTATGGCTGAGTAATATTCCATTGTATATATGCCACATCTTCTTTATCCATTCATCTGTTGATGGACACTAGCTTGCTTCCATGTCTTGGCAACTGTAAATAATGCTGCTATGAACACTGAGGTGCATGTATCTTTTCAAATTAGTGTTTTTTTCAGATATATAGCCAGAAGTGGCATTGCCAGATCATATGATAGCTCTATTTTTTAGTTTTTTGAGAAACCTCCACACTGTTTTCCACAGTGTCTGCACAAATTTACATTCCCACCAAAAGTGTACAAGGGTTCCCTTTTCTCCACATCCTCTCCAGCATTTGTTATTTGTGTTCTTTTTGATGATGGCCATTCTGACAGGTGTGAGGTGATATCTCATTGTGGTTTTGATTTGCATTTCCCTGATGATTAGTGACATTGAGAACCTTTTCATGTACCTGTTGGCCACCTGTATGTCTTCTTTGGAAAAATGTCTATTCAGTTCTTCTGCCCATTGTTTAATTGGGTTGTTTTGGTTGTTGAGTTGTATTAGCTGTTTATATATGTTGGATATTAACCCCTTATCAGTCATATCATTTGCAAATATTGTCACCCATTCAGTAGGTTGTCTTTGCATTTTGTTGATGGTTTCCTTTGCTTTGCGAAAGCTTTTAAGTATAATTAGGTCCCATTTGTTTATTTTTGCTTTTATTTCCTTTACTTTAGGAGATGGATCCAAAAAATAATGCTTTGATTTATGTCAAAGAGTGTTCTGCCTATGTTTTCCTCTAGGTGTTTTATAGTATCTGGTCTTACATTTAGGTCTCTAAACCATTTTGAGTTTATTTTTTTATATAGTGTTAGAGAATATCCTAATTTCATTCTTTTACTAAAGTATACAAATTTAGAATGATATATTCAGGTAGAAAATAAAGCAAAGCCCCAAACAAAATTAGTTTCAATAAAACGGGAATAATAATACTGTCTACTTCATAAAGTTATTATGTGGTTAAACATATGCATTTCTTCTTAAAATTAGGTTCCATAAATGGTCAAGTCTTCTGTAGATTTTAATGCTGTCAAATACATTCACTTTTTCAGTTCTTTAATAGCAGTCATTTGTTAGCCAGTGATACCTAATGAGATAGAAATAAATTTTTCCTTCTTTATATTATAAAATATTTTATACATACAGGAGTATTATGTAACATGTATGTAAAGCATAAAGAAAAAGAACAAAACATACATCATACATTCACCATGAAGCTTAAGAAAAAAAACATTTCTATTACTTTTGAGGCCCACAGCTGGAAAAATTTCATATCTCTATGAAAAAATATTTATTTGTTGAGTACATTTATTGTTCAGTATGTTTACTGCACTCAACAAGTTAAAACAAGTTTAGTTTACTGGACAGATGTATACATATACATATAGAAACGTGTTCATTGTGTTGTTCAAACCTCCCTATCATTATTTATTTTTGATCTGTCTGATCTGTCAGCCACACAGAGAGAGATGTGTAAAAATATTCTACTCTGATGGTAGATTTCTCTGTCCTAATAGTTTTATCAATTTTTTGGCTTTATAGGTTATTATATGCAATCAAGTTTAGAATTGTCACATACAACACGAAATGAACACTTCTTTAATAGTAACACCCTCTTTATCTCAAGTAATGCTTTTTGCCTTACGTATTACACCAGTTTTGTTTTGCTGTTGTTGCTGTTTTGTTATTGTTACCCTTTCCCTGGAATATCTTTTTTCCATCATTTTATTTAAAACATTCTGTGCTTTTATAGTTTGGGTATTTCTCTTCTAAACCTCATTTAGCTGAATTTTTTATGTCTAACTTGATGAACTTTGTCTTTTCATAATGCTGTAGTCCATTACACTTACCGTGACTCCTGACATGTTGGATTGTTTCTGCCATCACATGTTCTATTTCTAATTGTCTGTGTTTGTTTGTTTCAATTCTTATCTTCTTTGGATTGACTTTTTTCTCATTCCATGTTTTTCTATCTCCAGATTTGGATGTTATACACTGTACTTCAATAATTTTTGGTGGCTGCCTAACTGGAATTTTTATTTTCAGTCACATGTGCAAAAGTTAAATCTGAAGTTCTCGCTCACAGAGACTCTGTCCATGTCCCCAGGGCAGCTGTCAGCTTCAGAGCTATATCATCTCGGAATTACTGCTCCCGTTTCATACTTCTCCTTTGAGGAACTCAACTCCATACTCTCTCCTCAGCTCAAACATGAATTAAAAGTTATCCTTTTAAATATTTTATCCAGCATTTTTGGCAGTAAGATTTTCCAGGATATTTAGTCTTCAGTATAAACGCATTTGTTTTTGTTTTTGTTTTTTCTCAAGACGGACTAAAAAATATATTTATATATATGTATGACTTTTCCATTCAGCAAAGATGTATTGGCTACTACTAAGGGGACGTATGTTTTTATTAGCTGGCTGAACTGTGCACTTCTAACACTATTTACTGTTTGGTAGAAGAGAAGTGTCATGTACAGAAACAGTAATAATATATGGTAGAAATAATATTAAGTAGCCTGTGAGGGACCAGAGGAAACGCTATGAGATGCATTAGAGAAAGGTTTCATCTCAGTGCTCTGCACAAATATATTGTACAAAGGTTTCCTGAAACAGATGCCTTTTGATTGGACCCTATAGGATGGATAAAAGTCCTTTATGTTTGAATTTTTAAAAGTCAGAAAGACTTTGATTTTCAAGCTGTTATGCCTTAGTATAAATCATATACTAAATCAGGAGTTGACAACCAGGTGCACGGGCTAAATCTGGCCTACCATCTTTTTTTGTAAATAAAGTTTTATTGGAACACAGCCATGCTTACAATTTACGTATTGTCTATGCTACTTTCCTGCTACAGCAGTACAGCTGAGTAGTTGCCAACCGATATTGCCTGGCCCACAAATTCTGAAATATTTACAAACTGGCCTTTTACCGTAAAGTTTGCCAGCACCCAAACCAAAACATGTTCTGTATCATTATACGTTTATAGGGAAGCTTTTTCTTTAGCCTAGCTTTCTCCTTCTCATTTATATATATATATATATATATATAATTTAAATATGTTTGACTTGGTGGTTCTCACAATAAATATTTATTCATGCACTCCCTGTCTGCTCAGCTCAGCATTTTGGAATGGGTCAAACAGCTCTTCAATATATTGATCAGACATTCTTGCATGCATTAAATAAAATATCACAATATCCTCTCTGAACTGAAATTAGCTGGCCTTTAAACTGGGAAGGGTTTCAGATTCTAAACTACTTTATACGCTAGTGCAACTATGTTTGCTTTAATTATGAGAATCAAAATAGAAAAAAGTGTCAGTTGGCAAAGCAGGAAAGGGATTTGAGAATTTTTAAAGTAATAATTAAAGTTCTGCTCAAAAGCTTTGATGTTAAAATGAAAATATAATAAAATCCCCGTACTTCAAACACTGCAGTGCTCGGACTTCACTTATTGAATGCAGTTTCCAGGGAGTCCCAGTTCCCCACAGTTATCATAGATGTGGAGCATCACGCTAACTGCCTTAACTGACAATAGCATGTGTGTTCTCTGATCCTGGGGAAACTCACATCCAGCAAACGAGCTTAGATACACAGATACATCTGCTTAGACATTTCCCACGAGTTTCTCTTTTGGTGTAAGAGCCAATGACTATTAAGCCTGGGACAATTTTCTTAGTTCTCATCAACAAAACGAAGGCTTCCTTTCTCTGGAGAATCACCGGCTGTCATGGTGCTCTGTACAGAACATGGAACCGTTTCTGTTCGTAGCAGTTTGAGAGAGAGGGGTTTGGACTAATGGAGAGGGGAGGAAACCTCAACCATATTAAGTGTGAATGTTCTTGGGGAAATGCTTTGCCTCAACAAATGTAGTTGCCCGAAGTCCAGCAGTTATCAATAAAGAGTAATAGCAACTCTCATACGTATGACCTGGGAGAGATCAAGCAAAACTGGGGCATGGAAAAATCTGAGTATTTGCAAGGTATGGTTTAGAGCTTGTAATGTGATGCGACAGATCTAAGCTAGCTCAACTGTAACATATATATATACACACACATATAGGTATATACGTATAAACAGTCCAGTCTGTGTCCTGTGTGGAATACTTGATGCCACACAGATGTCTCCAGGAATGGAAGTGAAGGAAGATACTTCATGGAAGACAGCTTGCCTAGCAATGTAGTTTAAAATAGTCATTTCCCAAGTATGCATCATGCTTCAACCGTGGGTCTTGGGACCAATTTACTGTGACAAATTTTTTAAAAACAGTAATCTGTATTAAACTTCAAACAGAATAAGACAGAAAATATCAGAGCACATTCTACAGAGTTAGGCTAAGAATCTTGTATAACGTTTGCCTTATATACACATGATTGTGATTGTAAGATGTGGAGTCCCAGTCAAAATACTTTGAAAGTCACCTGTCAAAGAAGCAGAGTCACGGAGTGGATACAGGAATTCCACTGTTGGGAAATTATATGGAATGATTATATAGAGTCTATTTATATACGGTTCAGTGCTAATAAGCACTACTGGACCTAATAGAAGACAGGCTAATACATTTCTTACCTCTGGTGGTAAGGTTAGGGGGGAAAGTAGCTTCGTATGTTTTGCTTCAGTTCAAAAGCTAGACGTCTCTTCTGCTACGAAAAAGTATTTTTGTTCCCGTTTCCAGCATTCACTTAGCTTGCTCCCATTTTCTCTTCTGCCCAGGAGATTGCATCAACAATTTGAAAGCTATAAGGAGCAAGTGAGAAAAATAGGGGAAGAAGCACGGCGTTACCAGGGTGAGCACAAAGACGATGCTCCGACCTGCGGGATCTGCCACAAGACCAAGTTCGCCGATGGCTGCGGCCACCTGTGCTCCTACTGCAGCACCAAGTTCTGCGCGCGCTGCGGGGGCCGCGTGTCCCTGCGGTCCAACAACGTGAGTAGAGCCGCCCACGGTGCGCACAGGTGGATGCGCCCCGCCTCCCCCGTGACCAGAGCAGGGGACGAGCGATGCAGATAATTCATAAAAGATGCGCTTTCTGTATGTGTGTATCTCGATAAATGATTCCCATTCAACACCAACAGATTACCTATGGGAGTAAGTTTATTTTCTGAAGCAAGTAGTTAATGTAGATTTAGTATCGTGAATTATGAAACCCTTGAAGCGTGTTACCACCAATTCTTCTTGTACAAAAAAAGCAGAACAAAACAACCTACCTTGAATTTCTGCAACATATGTTTCAGATTGAATGAAGATAAAATCAAGGTAGATTGTGTGGCATTAAATTTAACCCAATGCAATCATGTATAAAGCAATATTAGCCTCTGTGAGAGTAACTTCAAATTTGCTGTCATGTTAAAAAAGGAAAAGAGTGCTAAGTCTTATGAAAATTATTTGGATATTTAAAGAGTGTGTCAAAATTTTAATTTCGTGGGGGAAAGTGGTGGTTTACACTTATATCTTCCTAATTTGGAAAATCACAGTTAAAATTAAAGTGAACCTACCCATCAACATTGTATTCTTTGGTAGTGTATTTGAGTTGTAAGTAGGGTATTATTCTAAAATCTCTTCTAGGGGAATTAAGACATTTAGTAAAATAGATGCATTATTAAACTTAAGATGAGCCTACTATTTTCTTTGTACCCTTAACTTCTCCGAGCAACAGCATCTTTATCTATGAAACTGTATGGTAGTAATGAATGCATATGGTTGTTATGAGAATTAAAACAATTCAAATCTATGCAACTTTAATTTTTCTTTATGTTCCGTTCTTATGGTCACATAAGTTTTCTTTTGTCTTCCTAAAAGTTATGTGCTTTAGCTAATCCTCGTATGCTACCTTAAAGCCTTTCGAAAACAAGCTTGGATTGAGATCGTGTCTGGTGCATAAAAAGTGCACAGGACCTATTTGTTAAATTTCCCTTCTTTAGTTCTTGAACACACTTTTTGGAATGAATTCTTGCAAATGAGACCTGTGATGGTATTCAAAATATTAACAACTCATACAGTAAGGGTACTGTCCAATCTGAAAGGGTGCTGACGCTGAACGCTAGGGTGCAAATGGGCTGAGTGCCCATAGCTGTTGAATGCTTTTAACTTCACATTATAGGTTTGAGGCAATCCAATAACATAGAATCAAACTCATATTTTAAACAGGAGAGGGGTTTAAAGGAAATTGAGCTAAGAGGTACCTATGCTTTTGAGCAGACAAGCAGGCCTAATGTAGTTCATCCATCTTTACTAAACCCATTCAATCTTGGAAAAAATATTCAAAAAACAAAACAAAGCACAACTTAAAATATTTAATCTTGGACAAAGGACACAAAATTGTATAAAGTTGTTTTTTTCCTGTGACACTGTAAATTTTGAAATACCTGTTATGAATAAATCTTCCTTGTGGGATAATTTATGGCTAAATGGTTAACAGATTTCTTTTCTCATTTTTATTTATTACAAACACTTCCCATTCTTAGATTTTTCCAGGTCATAACTATAAATATTTTAAGAGTAATTTGATATAATTATTCATTCAAATTTTATGCATTTTAATATGTCTTTTCAATAATAGGTGGACTAAATATGGTAGTGAATTAAGTTTTCTTTCTGAAGAATGATTTAAATGTAGATTTAATAATCCAAGTTCTCGAAAGTTCTGAAATTATAGTGCCCAACTTTTGTACCTAACCTATAGCAGGATCAGTATATGTGTATTTTCAACAAAAGATTGAACAGTGACTATTTTTTGGTAAGAATAAATATTTACTTTTTAAACTACCTGTGCTTTTATACTTTAAAGTAACACATGATTGCTTTCTTAAAATCTGTTTATTAATATATGCCTTATTTTTGTTTTTCTCTTCTTTTCCCTCTCTCTTTACTCTGCTTCCTTGGATGCTTTCCCAAAGGAGGACAAAGTGGTTAGAATCCATGATTTCTTTTCTATCGTTTGTTATTACAATGCTGTGAACTTTATTAAGTGAATGTTTCACCTAGTGTTGTTAATCACTATATTTCACAAAGAAATTACATGCTAGGAAGAGCTCATTCGTAGCTCTCATTGAAAAATAAAATGAACATCTAGGAGCATTACAGAGTTTTATATTAATAGATAAAGTCTGGGTAGTTTGTGTTCATGGGAACGGTGATATTTTAACATAATTTAAATCATTATGAAGCTCATTTGTCCTCTTAGCTCCCTAAGTTTTGAGGATGATTCATCTGCCTTGAGGAACAATAAAGTCTAATGGGCCTTACCTTTCTCATCACCCATTGGACGCATGGCGGGTGATTTGAAACTCTACAGCAGGAGGAATGGGATGTACTGATTTAGTGGAGAGAATGGATCAAATTAAAATCAAGAGCTCAGAATAAAATGATTGTTCTATAGAACACAAGTAGCAGAGTTGTCATATTGAACCACAGTTTTGCTCTTTTCTTCTCCCTCATGCATTGAAATCACTCCTAAGGAAGTAAAAGGTCACCTTTAACTCTTATCAGTCTTGGAAATCACAGAGGATGTACTCAGTAAGATAGGAGACAAGTGGAATCTTACATCAGCCTGTCCTTTGCAGACATACTATACACTTTCATTTGGTGTAAATTACAATTTCCCGATATGAGACTGAGGCAATGAGTATTTTGGGTTCAATATATCAACTCAGCTGCCTCTGTTCAAATGTTTTAAAGTTTAGATTACATACTGCAGTGTGTAGGCAGCAAACCTGACATTAAGCTGAACATTAACTTGTGTTTTTAAACTTGATGTTAGTATCTGTTCATAAGTTTTTTCTATGAAAAAGAAATCAGGGTATTATATAGGGTAGTTATTTTCACTAAATGTGTTTGCCTGTACCATTGGTGGTACATGAGATCATTCTAGGGGCTATTATTTTAATGCAATACCGGTTTCCCCCACTATCTGAAAATAGAGATTTTTCTATGAAAACTTTTGTAAGACCAAATGGCATAAAGAGAAGAAACAATTACCTCTGGACATATCTTGCTAACGAATGCACAAAATAAATCAGATAAGGCACAAATGCCCACAGACACATTTCAAAGCTGTGGTGGCTGGATGCTGAGATGCTGAGTGCGGTCCCTGGGGAAGGAGCTTGGCAGGGCTGCTCTCTCTGCTCTGGGTGTGTACTACCTCTATAACAGCTCACTCCAAAACAAACACGGAACGCTAATTTTCGCATCTCACCTTTTTTCTTTCGTAAAAGCAAAGTGGAGGGAAGGGAACTTTTAAAAAGCGGGGGATACGTGTAATGTATTGTATTAGGGAAAAAAACATAATTAGACTATCACACTTTTGGTTTCATGAACACTACTTTGGATGAGTCTACATTTGAAATGTAGGTAATTTCAAAATCCTTTAAAGAATAAAAGTTTAAGTACATAAATAATGCTGGTGTTGTGCAGACTTCAGCTACTTCCGTAGGGCTGGCCAGATTGATTGTTCCCATACAGGTAGGGTATTTGTGCTTGTTATGATTATTGACTCTGTAATAAGAATTCAGGGGGATTTTGTGGTTGTCAGTCAAAAATAGAATGAAAAAACCTGTAAAATACAATCACTTTCAATTATTATCTTCACTTTGATTAGAATGCATATATCTACCATTTATGTTTAAGTACTCCGTCAAAATTTCATTAAAATGCTTCTTAGCTGATTGAGGTTGACGATGAATTTCCATTTTGGTCCAAGGAAACTGAAGCCAGATTTTGTCTTAGTTGTGTTAAAGAGAATAGCCAAGTATTAAGCAAAGTACTTGATTGCTATTTCTTTCCCTATTCCTGTGAGATCTTTTATTTTTCGTAGAGAAATTATAATTTACAGATGTGTGGAGGGGGTGCTTTTATGAGAGGAAAGCAAAGACTAATAAAGATGAATAAAACTTTCCTAAAAGGAATCTCCATCTTGTTCAATAAAATAATGATGAGGTCTACTTAGTTTGTTAAATTGGTGAATAAAGTGACTAAAATACTAGTGTATATGATATGAAGACCTAAGGATAGCTAGGACATAAATATTTCTTTACTGAGTCCAGTGAAAAGTATTAATGATCACATCTTTTGCAGCCTGGCAATATTTTATTTCAAAACTTCACTCTTAGCCTAAATCACCTCTAGTAATTTGGGAGATTGTGTACTTATAAAGAAAACAGCTTGTCATGAAGAATCACTTTGCACGTGATGCACGTATAAAATAATCTCATTATAAATTATTACGTGTGTAAAGTGCAAAGTGCACACTCTGAGAGATAAAATGATAATTTTTATTTCGTCGAAAGACTTCCCTGAAGTCTAAATATATAGGGATACTGTGGATTTCCACACAGCCTGTTTAAATTGGTTTTTTTTTTCACATCTTTATTGGAGTATAATTGCTTTACAATGGTGTGTTAGTTTCTGCTTTATAACAAAGTGAATCAGCTATACATAACCATATATCACCATATCTCCTCCCTCTTCCAACTCCCTCCCACCCTCCCTATCCCACCCCTCTAGGTGGTCACAAAGCACCAAGCCAATCTCCCTGTGCTATGCGGCTGCTTCCCACTAGCTATCTATTTTACATTTGGTAGTGTATATATGTCCATGCCACTCTCTCACATCATCCCAGCTTACCCTTCCCCCTCCCCGAGTCCTCAAATCCATTCTTTACATCTGTGTCTTTATTCCTGTCATGCCCCTACATTCTTCAGAACCTTTTTTTTTAGATTCCATATATATGTGTTAGCATACAGTATTTGATTTTCTCTTTCTGACTTCTTTCACTCTGTATGACAGCCTCTAGGTCCATCCACCTCACTACAAATAACTCAATTTTGTTTCTTTTATGGCTGAGTAATATTCCATTGTATATATGTGCCACATCTTCTTTATCCATTCATCCGTCGATGGACACTTAAGTTGCTTCCATGTCCTGGCTATTGTAAATAGAGCTGCAATGAACATTGTGGTACATGACTCTTTTTTTTTTTTGGCGGTACGCGGGCCTCTCACTGCTGTGACCTCTCCCGTTGCGGAGCACAGGCTCCGGACGCCCAGGCTCAGTGGCCATGGCTCATGGGCCCAGTGGCTCCGTGGCATGTGGGATCTTCCCAGACCGGGGCACGAACCCATGTCCCCTGCATTGGCAGGCGGACTCTCAACCACTGCACTACCAGGGAAGCTGCATGACTCTTTTTGAATTATGTTTTTCTCAGGGTATATGCCCAGTAGTGAGATTGCTGGGTCATATGGTAGTTCTATTTTTAGTTTTTTAGGGAACCTTCATACTGTTCTCCATAGTGGCTGCATCAATTTACATTCCCACCAACACTGCAAGAGGGTTCCCTTTTCTCCACACCCTCTCCAGCATTTATTGTTTCTAGATTTTTTGATGATGGCCATCCTGACTGGTGTGAGGTGATACCTCATTGTAGTTTTTATTTACATTTCTCTAATGATTAGTGATGTTGAACATCCTTTCAGGTGTTTGTTGGCAATTTGTATATCTTTTTGGAGAAATGTCTATTTAGATCTTCTGCCCATTTTTGGATTGGGTTGTTTGTTTTTTTGATATTGAGCTGCATGAGCTGCCTGTGTATTTTGTAGATTAATCCTTTGTCAGTTTCTTCATTTGCAAATATTCTCTCCCATTCTGAGGGTTGCCTTTTCTTCTTGTTTATGGTTCCCTTTGCTGTGCAAAAGCTTTTAAGTTTCATTAGGTCCCATTTGTTTATTTTTGCTTTTATTTCCATTTCTCTAGGAGGTGAGTCAAAAAGGGTCTTGCTGTGATTTATGTCATAGAGTGTTCTGCCTATATTTTCCTCTAAGAGTCTTATAGTGTCTGGCTTTACATTTAGGTCTTTAATCCATTTTGAGTTTATTTTTGTGTATGGTGTTAGGGAGTGTTCTCATTTCCTTCTTTTACATGTAGCTGTCCCGTTTAACCAGCACCACTTATTGAAGAGGCTGTCTTTATTCCATTGTGTATTCTTGCCTCCTTTATTAAAGATAAAGTGACAATATGTGTGTGGGTTTATCTATCTCTGGGCTTTCTATGCTGTTCTGTTGATCTATATTTCTGTTTTTGTGCCAGTACCATACTGTCTTGATTACTGTAGCTTTGTAGTATACAGTATACTACTTTGTAGTATACAGTATCAGACTCCCCTGAAGTCAGGGAGTCTGATTCCTCCAGCTCTGTTTTTCTTTCTCTCAAGATTGCTTTGGCTATTCAGAGTCTTTTGTGTTTCCATACAAATTGTGAAATTTTTTGTTCTAGTTCTGTGAAAAATGCCATTGGTAGTTTGATAGGGATTGCATTGAATCTGTAGATTGCTTTGGGTAGTATAGTCATTTTCACAATGTTGATTCTTCCAATCTAAACACATGGTATATCTCTCCATCTGTTTGTATCATCTTTAATTTCTCTCATCAGTGTCTTATAGTTTTCTGCATATAGGTCTTTTGTCTCCTTAGGTAGTTTTATTCCTAGGTATTTTATTCTTTTTGTTGCAGTGGTAAATGGGAATGTTTCCTTAATTTCTCTTTCAGATTCTTCATCATTTGTGTATAGGAATGCAAGACATTTCTGTGCATTAATTTTGTATCCTGCTACTTTACCAGATTCATTGATTAGCTCTAGTAGTTTTCTGGTAGCATCTTTGGGATTTTCTATGTATAGTATCATGCCATCTGGAAACAGTGACTGTTTTACTTCTTCTTTTCCGATTTGGATTTTTATTTCTTTTTCTTCTCTGATTGCTGTGGCTAAAACTTCCAAAACTATGTTGAATAATAGTGGTGAGAGTGGGCAACTTTGTCTTATTCCTGATCTTAGTGGAAATGGTTTCAGTTTTTCACCATTGAGAATGATGCTGGCCATGGGTTTGTCATATATGGCCTTTATTATGTTAAGGTAAGTTCCCTCTATGCTTACTTTCTGGTGAGTTTTTATCATAAATATGAATTCTATGAATTTGTCAAAAGCTTTCTCTGCATCTATTGAGATGATCATATGGTTTTTCTCCACCAATTTGTTAATATGGTTTATCACATTGATTTATTTGCATATATTGAAGATTCCTTGCATTCCTGGGATAACCCTCACTTGATCATGGTGTATGATCATTTTAATGTGCTGTTGGATTATGTTTGCTAGTATTTTGTTGAGGATTTTTGCATCTATGTTCATCAGTGATTTTGGTCTGTAGTTGTCTTTTTTTGGTGACATCTTTTATCTGGTTTAGGTATCAGGGTGATGGTGGCCTCGTAGAATGAGTTTGGGAGTGTTCCTCCCTCTGATATATTTTGGAAGAGTTTGAGAAGGATAGTTGTTAGTTCTTCTCTAAATGTTTGATAGAATTCGCCTGTGAACCTATCTGGTCCTGGGGTTTTGTTTGTTGGAAGATTTTTAATCACAGTCTCAATTTCAGTGCTTGTGATTGTTCTGTTTATATATTCTATTTCTTCCTGGTTCATTCTCAGGAGATTGTGCCTTTCTAAGAATGTGCCCATTTCTTCCAGGTTGTCCATTTTATTGGCATAGAGTTGCTTGTAGTAATCTCTCATGATCCTTTGTATTTCTGCAGTGTCAGTTGTTACTTCTCCTTTTTCATTTCTAATTCTATTGATTTGAGTCTTCTCCCTCCTTTTCCTGATGAGTCTGGCTAATGGTTTATCAATTTTGTTTATCTTCTCAAAGAATCAGCTTTTAGTTTTATTGATCTTTGCTTTGGTTTCCTTCATTTCTTTTTCATTTATTTCTGCTCTGATCTTTATGATTTCTTTCCTTCTGCTAACTTTGGGGTTTTTTTGTTCTTCTTTCTCTAATTGCTTTAGGTGTAAGCTTTGGTTGTTTATTCGAGATTTTTCTTGTTTCTTGAGGTAAGATTTTATTGCTATAAACTTCTGTCTTAGAACTGCTTTTGCTGCATCCCATAGGTTTTGGGTCATCATGTTTTCATTGTCATTTGTTTCTATGTATTTTTTGATTTCCTCTTTGATTTCTTCAGTGATCTCTTGGTTATTTAGTAGTGTATTGTTTAGCCTCCATGTGTTTGTATTTTTTACAGATTTTTTCCTTTAATTGATATCTAGTCTCATAGTGTTGTGGTCAGAAAAGATACTTGATACGATTTCAATTTTCTTAAATTTACCAAGGCTTGATTTGTGACCCAAGATATGATCTATCCTGGAGAATGGTCCATGAGCACTTGAGAAAAAAGTGTATTCTGTTGTTTTCGAATGGAATGTTCTATAAATATCAGTTAAGTCTATCTTGTTTAATGTATCATTTAAAGCTTGTGTTTCCTTATTTGTTTTCATTTTGAATGATCTGTCCATTGGTGAAAGTGGGGTGTGAAAGTCCCCTACTATGTTTGTGTTACTGTCGATTTCCCCTTTTATGGCTGTTAGCATTTGCCTTAAGTATTGTGGTGCTCCTATGTTGGTTGCATATATATTTACAATTGTTATATCTTTAAATTGTTTTTGTCTTTGTTTTATCATCTGTTTGATGACAGGGTATTAACTTTAGATAACTCCTTTAGTAAATTAACACTTTGGTCTTACTAAGTGAACTGAATTACATCCTCTAAACTCAATTCCTTTGGGACTTCCTGTAAAATTTGATCAGTATTTCCTGTTTGGTGGGGGTAACTGGCTGATGAATAAAGCAACTAAAAATGAACTTGCTACCTTTCTAGTTAATCTTTATTTTCATGCAAATAAAAGTGTCAGGTGTTATATGTTAAGAGTATTTTGTAATAAATGTCAGCAATATTCTGAAAAACAGAACATGACCACTTTCTTATTTTTTTTAATGTGAAAGCTACACATATCTACCTTTTATACATCATGTACAAAGAAACTTTTTTATATCAAGATAATTAATGAGGTACAATGTTTACAAAGTCATGATTTTTTTAACTGGCTCCTCATACCCTTTCATTGGTGTTTGTTTATAGAAATCATACTAAATGATATGTTGATAAAGTATGTTTTTATAGAAAAAAACTCAAAGTGTAAGGGTTGGGTGGAATGGGACAGCACCAACTGAGTTTGGAACTGTCCTCACCCCAAGTTGTTATCTGTAGGGAGGTTGATTCTGGCAGCAATAAAGAACTTTGCTTTCATGGACTCTGTTTTAAATACCAAAATTGTTTTGTTTTGTTTTTACTCTCACTAGGGTTAGATAAATACAGGCAATTCAGTAGAATCGTATCCATTTTTTAAATGATTTGCATGATTGTATTAAATATTTATTCTCATTATGAAAAAAACTCTCAGAATTATGCATATTTAGTCCATAGTATGATGAGCCATCTGATCATAATTTTCAACCTTCAATCTTTTGAAAAAAATGACTGTAAGAGTTTGCCTGCATCCACTTTCATGTTTCTCTCTCTCTCTCTTTTTTAACTAGATGCTTTGATCATGGATTTCTTTGCAAGAATGTTCTCTTAGAGATTCTGCCCAGAAAGACACTATGGGCCTAAGTAGAAAAGTTTATAAATAATAAACATTAATAAGGAAATATTAGGGTACACTGAGAGGAGAACATTCATTAAGCAATTTAATTGATTAGATTTTTCAAGGTTTCTCTTACTGTGTCGTGCTTGTCTGAGAGAGGAGTAAAACATCAAGTTGTAAAAACTTTCATTAGATAATGAAAATAATAAAATAATTAAAAAATTATTACAAATCAGTTTTAGGGATTTGCTACACTTTTTTTCAGGGGCATAGAATTTTAATCTCTTGAATTTAGCATTACTATTCTGGAAACATTTGTTAATATTCATTAATCATTGGGATGTTTATAGTCCTGGTTTTGTCCCCACTCCTGAAATCATAGTTTAAAACCTTTATAAAACCTGTTTCCAGAAATTACAATTTCACAAACCAATGTTCAATACAGATGCCTCTTAGGGTGTAGAGAAAACCCTTCTAATTTAAGGAAAGGGACTGTGAGAGGCAGAGCTTTCACAAAGCTAAAGACTAACCCATGGCAAACTGCCTAGCTTTCTGTGAACCTAAGTGGTCAGATCTCTTGTTCATTTACCTAGAAGTGGAATTACTGTGTCACGTGATAGCCTTATGTTTAACAATTTGAGGAACTGACAGTTTTCCCAAGCAGCTGCATGATGGTATTTATGGGTTCCAATTTCTCCACATTCTCATCAATACTTGTTACTACCTGGATTTGTTTCTACTATAGCCGTCATGTTGCCTGTGAAGTGATGTGGTATCCCGTTGTGCTTTTCACAAAGCTGTTTTTAAACCAAAATTATCAAACGAGTTTTATATCTCCAAGGATTCACTTTGTGTGGATTTAGATTCTTACATGAAAATGTTTCTAAGTGAGTCATTTCTTGAGAATAGATTTTTTTTAAAGCTATCATATTCAAAGCATTAGAAGTTTGGTTTCTTTCTTCTTTGGTGATTCTTTATGTCTCTTATGTTACAACTACATAAGTACTTATTAACCTATATAAAGCAATCAGAACAGGAGCTCTGTTGAGTTTAGGATAACTTGGAATCTAATATCTGTCTAGACCAGCTATCCCTAGGGTGCACACAAAGTAAGTGACTTTCATTGCCAATTGAAAAGACTATTTTTTAAACATGTGGAGAGAACTAGCAGCTTCTCTTTTACCATTCAGCCGTAGGTCCAAAATTAACACAGAAGCTTAAGCCCAGATTCTAAAAGACCATTCTTTTTTCAGCATGTGCAGGATATTTTCTTGAGTGATGAAAGCTTTTAGCAGTATGCAAATAGACCCACACAGAGACGCAGTGATGACCAGATTTTCTGTCACCAGCAATCCAACTCTCCATACATCCCTGAGGTCTTCCTCCAACAGATTTCAGCAGTAGATAGATTCCCTATCATTGCTGCCGCTAGTGGGGAATAAATTATTAGTCGCAAGCAAAGCCTATTTTATCTGATATCTTTATAGCTACTCCAGCTCTGTTTCGGTTGCTATTTACATGGTATATCCTTTTCCATTCTTTTAATTTAATCATACATTTGTCTTTGAATCTAAAGTGTGTCTTATACAAACAGCGTATACTTAGGTTTGGGTTTTTTTTTTTAAATCCAGGCTGACAATATCTGCCTTTTGATTAGATTTGTAATCCATTCATATTTAATGTTTTTATTGATATGATTGTATTTTTGTCTCCTAGTTTACATTGTGCTTTTTATCTCTCTCTTTTTTTTAATTTTTGTTCCTCACTGTTCCTCCTTTACTGTTTTATTTTGCATTAATGGAGTATTTTCTAGGCATGTTTTAATTATTTCAGTGATTTTTAACTATTTTCTGAGTTATTTTCTCAGTGACTCTAGGGTTTCCAGTATACATTTTTTTTCCATCTTTATTGAGATATAATGACATGTAACATTGTGTAAATCTAAGGTATACAATATGATGATTTGATACATGTATCTATTACACCCATCTTGCCAGAATCTACTTCACATTTATACTACCTTAATCCCAGTGAAAGCTAAGAATGTCCATTCTACATAACTCTATTCACCCTTCTCCCTTTTTTTGTGCTATCGTTTTTATATATTTTATGTCTATATGTTACAAGTCCAATAATACATTGTTGTAACTATCACTTTATATGGTTTTATCTTTTAATGAAGCTGAGAGAAGAAATCAGAGCAAGTATACATTTACAGGATATGTTATATAACATTCTTATTTACTATTTTTGGTTCTCTTAACTTCTTCCTGTGGCTTCAAGTTACCATCTGTTGTCATTTCCTAACTCCAGTCCAAAGTTACTTCCATCCATCTCTTTTGTGCTGTTGTTATTGCCAAATATATGCAATTTCTTTATGCTATAGACTTAACAATACGAGTATATTAATACTGTTTTATACTACTTTTAAATAATTTAAGATAACAAAGAAGAAATATGAAAGTATACTTTCATAATTATCCCTGTTATTATCTTTACCATAGTTCTTTTTTTTACATGTGAATTCATATTACTGTCTAGCCTAAAGAATTTCATTTAGTATTTCTTAAAGATGAGTCTTCTAGCAATGAATTCTGTCAGATTTTGTTTACCTAGGAGTGTATTTCTCCTTCATTTTTGAAATATAGTTTTGCTGGTTTTGGGATTCTTGGTTAACAGTTTCTTTTTTCCTTCTTTCAGCACTTCAAATATACCATCCCAGTCCCTCTGACCTCCATTGTCTTTGATGAGAAGTCAACTGTTAATCTTATTAAGAGCTCTTGTGTGTGATGAGTCTATTTTCTCTGTTACTTTCAAAAATTTCTCTTTGCCTTTCATTTTCAACGTTTACTGTGATGTGCAACTGTCTAAGTATGAATCTCTTTGTGTCCTTCCTAGTTGGGTTCATTAGTTTCTTAGACATGCAGATTAGTGTTTTCCATCAAATTTGGGAAAGTTTCAGCCCTTGATGCTTTGAAATTTTTTTTTGTCCCTTTTTCTCTCTCCTCATTATGGCAGCTCCTACTGCACATATGTTGGTGCAGCTAATGGTTTCCCACATTTCTCTGAGGTTCTGTTCATTTTTCTTCATTCTTTCCTCTCTCTTTTCATTAGGTCACATAATCACTATTGATCTGTCTTTAAGTTCATGGATTCTTTCTTCTGCCAACTCAAATCTAATGTTGAGCCCTTCTAGTAAATTTTTCATTTTGATTATTCTTTTCAACTCCAGAATCATTTTATTTCTTTAGTAAGCTATATCTCTTTATCTATCTTCTCTATTTGATGAGACGTTGTTGTCATAACTTGCTTTATTCTTTGAGCATAGTTCCTTTAGCTCTTTGAAAATATTTACAACAGTTTTTTTTTAATGTCTTCATCTGGTATGTCCAACATCTGGGCCCTCTCTGAAGGGGGTCCTTTTTTTTCTTCTGTGAACGAGTTGCATGTTGCTATTTCTTTGCATGCCTCATCATTTATAGTTGGATACTGGCCATTTTAGATTATATATTTGGCAAATCTGGTTACCGATCCCAGTTCCCACTCCTGGGGCCTTTTTTTGCTTGTTTGCTTCTTTATCTGTTTAGTGAGTTGGTTGCACTATTTCAGTGAAACCAATTTCCCCTGCAGTGTGCAGCCTCTGATGTTGCTACTTGTGGGCACAGCTTTGGCATGCACACATCACTCTAGCCTTCCCATCAGGGATGCTGGTGTTTTTAACCAGGCAGTCTTTAACCACTGCTCTCTTTTCTTGATCTCCCAGTTAAGATCTCAGTATTCTGCTTGTATTGAAGCCAGTCTTCAAAGTCTGCTCCAATTCCAGACTCTCCTTATCTGCTTCCCTGTTTCTTTCTGTTAAGCTTCTTGCTTGTCTTTTGTTTCCCTTGTTGCTATCATGGAGCTGTCAGTCTTCTCCTTATGGCTCAGCACCAAAATCTGCATTGTTTTTAACAGTGGTGCTATGCTTGAGTGTTCCCAACCTCTGTTCCAAATGAAATCATTTCCCTTAGAGAAAGATACAAAACTCTCTCTTTCTATGGCTTGTCTCTTCCGCTAGTCAGAACTCCATGCCACTGCTCTGGAGCTGGGGTTAGGGATGGCAGCCTGCTTCTCTCAGATAGACACCTCTGCTCCATGAGTGTCACACTGGATGAGGTCAGTAATCCCTGGTATTCTTGATGTACTTTTCCTGATGTGGAAATGCCACCCTATGAGCAAGCTGGGACAAGGGTGTTTGGGGTCCAGCAACCTTGGTCTGCCACAGCAGAGGCAGAGCTTTAACATAGGACTGGCAGATGGGTGGAGGAAGTGAGCCCTTGACCACTCAATGGCACTTGCCTGGAATAGAGTTGGAAGCAGGGATGAGATATGCTGCTGACCTTACCTGCTGGGGCAGGAACTATAGCCCTTGACTGGGGGCTGTGGGAAGAGGGAGCCCATGTGCTTGGCTGAACCCACAGATGGCACTTCCATCTTGCTGAGCTTGGATGGATGAAGGGAGTGGGTTGTAGCTCAAATGCCACAGACCCTCACTTTTCTTATGGACATTTAGTAGAGTTTCTTGAATAAATGTTTGTCCATTTGCTATATGCCCTTTGGATAATTTCTAGGGACTTTAAATGGTTATTTTTAAAAAGTAATTTTCACCAGTTATGGAGTGGAAGTCTACAGAGCTCCTCTAGAAGTGCCTTTCAAACAGACTCTTGATAGTTCTATGTTAACACTCATCTATTCACTTATTAATTCATTTTTCATTTTTTCATTCATTAATTTACATTTTTTCCCATAGGATCTTTATATATAATCTTATTCTTTTAGAATCAACTACTAATTGCTTTAACAAATGCAATTTTGATGGTGATACATGCCAAGATGCACTCTTTCTGTTTAATTTCATATAAAAAATTCTTTCTGTGAACTTACTATTTAACAGTTTCAGATTAAAGTGTGTGTGTGTGTGTGTGTGTGTGTGTGTGTGTGTGTGTGTGTGTTCTGTTTGATGCATAATAATATTTATGGAACACCACATTAAAGAAATAGTTTCTCAAAAGCTTCCCCTTAGTGTACATGATGACAAGTATCTGGTAATTCTATGAACATCCCTACTCAAACCTTTTAGTGCCAAAAGTATTTTGCGCCTATTTATTTAAAAGCCACAAATCTAATAGACTATGACTATTTCCCATATTCTATTTATTAGAGCTGTCTTGGAGAGATCTTTAAAAGTTTATAAAATATGTTCTAAACTTATTAGAGTAGTTTTGCAGACACTTAAAACATTTTTAATATGTTCTAAATCTTGTAGTCATACTGAAGTTAGGAACCTAGATCTTAAGAAGTCGTTTTCATATACTTCTTTACTATGGCATTTAATAAATGTATTCATTGAGTATTTCATTGCTATGTAATATGTACATGCAATAGAGTCTTTTCTTACATAAACTTCAACAGCAAATATTTTGTTTCCAAAATTCCTTTTAAATTGTTTCATAATGGAAGAAAAAAGAACTTTGTGCATTTAATTTCTAAACATCTGTGTTGTCAAAAATTAAATTTTCATAAAAATCAATCAAGTATTTTTATTGACCAATAACGTACTGTTGTAGCCACTATCACCACTATCCCTGAACTATTTTAGGAACCATATCAACACTGTCACCCAACTCAGCCTTTTCTTTCTATTTACCAGGATAGTATGTTCTCTTCTTATTTTTCTTTGAGTTCTCTATGCTCTTGGAGATTAAAGAACGAAGGACTATCCTCCTGCTTTTCTTGTGGGTTAAGTACATGTGAAGACCCCTTGTTTTGCCCTATGTCTGGCTCACTTGTTTTCTCTATCTTTGCTTTATTTTCACGTTTTGGTAAAAAGTAAATTTGGGGTATTAAGATGAATTACAGGACATGGTTTAAAGATGGTATCAAGGGGCTTCCCTGGTGGCGCAGTGGTTGAGAGTCCGCCTGCCGATGCAGGGGACACGAGTTCGTGCCCCGGTCCGGGAAGATCCCACATGCCGCGGAGCGGCTGGGCCCGTGAGCCATGGCCGCTGGGCCTGCGCGTCCGGAGCCTGTGCTCCGCAACGGGAGAGGCCACAACAGTGAGAGGCCCGCATACCAAAAAATAAAAAATAAAAAAAAAATAAAAATAAAAAGATGGTATCAAGGATAGTAGAAGTTATATAGTGAACACTTCTTGTGTTTCTACTTTGAAATTATTCTTTAAAAAGAAACAATTTTGATGATGTCTTAAAAGATGATGTCTCATGTTTTTTCTCATCATATTCACCACCTTCCATTACTAATAGTTTTCAGAATCTCAAAGCTCTTCTTACATAATAATCCTTCCACTGAATTTTGAATTATCCAAAAGCAAAATTTTCTAGATCAGATTGTCTTGTTTCCATGCAAGAAATGTTTTCTCAAATCTCTAACAATACGGACTGTGGGTTTTCTTTTTTATGTCACTATTCCCCCAATTTTTGTAATATATAAAATGGCTGTTTCTTACGGAAATATTTGCTCTGATTCCTCACAAAAATCCTACTTTTCTCAAAGGAAAATTTCACCCATTGGTTCATCCTCAAAATTTGAGATTGAGCCCTTGTCTAAATTTTAGCTTTAGATGAAGAAGAAAGCTTTCATTTTCTAACAGTCCCACCTGTCAGGTTTTGGGACGGTGTGAGTGTGATGCTATGGGGGGAAGCTTTGCAGCAGGGAATTCAGGGCAGGTTCCTTGGTTGGCCTCATCACTGTCTGCCACTCAGACTTGAGCTCCAGGTGGCCCCCCTTTCCTTTGGCAACATCCTCAGTATCATTCAGGATTGATATTTCTTTCTCTCCAATAGTTCTGTTCATCAGACTTGTCTCTGACCACTGTAGACCCCTCTAAGCTTCCCAGTGTCCGTGACAGGTCAGAGTTCTAATTGTCCTAGTAAACAGAGAGGGGGGGCCTCTGGGTGGGGGAGACCTCACATTGGCAGTCAGATGCATCTGCAGATGTTCAAGAAGCATCTCAAACTTAACACATGCAAAACCCAACTCCCATTTTTACCCCCCAAGCTAGCTTACTGCACAGTCTTCACTGCAGGAAACAGCAGCTCCATTATTGAAGGAGCACAAACCAAAGACCCAGGAATCCTCCTGACTTGCCTCTTTCTCTCTCTCTTTTTTTTTCCTTTTCTTCTCTTATATCTCATATCCAACCCATCAGGAAATCCTGTTGTCTCTATCTTCAAAATATAACCAAAATGCAGCATCTTCTCACCACTTCCCCTTTTCTAGCCTGCTCTGAGACATCATCTAGTCTGAATTATTGCATTGGTTTGCTAACCAACCTCTCCTTTCTGCCCCCAAAATGCCACTCCCCAAGCCCAATCTTAGCTAGAGTGATGATATTAAAATGGAAAACAGACCATCTCATGTCTGTGCTCAAAACCCCATGTTGGCTTCCCATCTCATTCAAAGTAAAAGCAAAGCCCCTCAGAGTGGTACCCAAACTCCACGTGATCTGTACCCACACACAGAGGCACCCTCTCCCACCATCTCCCACCTGCTCACTGCCTTTGCTGGTGGTCTTCTTCCCATCCCTACTGGACACTAAACAAAAACTTGCTAGGTCTTAGCACAGCTGCTGCTTCTTCTGGAGCACGCTGCCCATACCTCAGTCCTGAGCTGTGTTCTGGTTTTTGCTCAGATATTACTGTATCAAAGAGGCCCTCTCTAATCACCCCGTATAAAACTGTGGGCACCTCCCCTACCATGCTATCCTTTCCTATGTGTCATGTTTAATTTTTCTCCACAGTACTTTCCCCTCCTGTTTCTTTGTTCAATGTGAGCTCTGCGAAGAGGGGGCTTTGTTTTATTCTGTGCAGTATTCCCAGTGCCAGCAACAATGCCTGGCTTAGATAGGCACTTTACAAATTATGTGATTGTGTTAGGGTTTTCTAGAGAAACAGAACCAATATATGTGATTTATTATAAGGAATTGGCTTATGTAACTATGGAGACTGAGAAGCCCCATGACCTGCTGTCTGTGGTAGGGAGGCCCAGCAAAACCAGGAGTTACTTCCAGTGCAGGCCAGAAGGCCTGAGAACCAGTGGGCCCAGCGATGGGGTCCTGACCTCAGTGCAGGAGGACACTGAAGCCCTAGCTCAAACAGTCAGAGGGACAGTGAATTCTCCCTTTCTCTACACTTTTGTTCTGTTCAGGCCCTCAAGGGATTGGATGCAGCCCACCCACCCTGGGGAGGGCAATCTGCTTTACTCAGTCTCCCAATTCAAATGCTCACCTCATCTGGAAACGCCTTCACAGACACACCCAGAATTAATATTTAACCCAATATCTGGGTACTGTGTGGCCTGGTCAAGTTGACACATCACGTTACCCGTGACTGTGATGCAGTTAGTGTCTGTGGTGTGAGCTTCGTGTCAGCAGGGCAGAGAACCTCTTCTCCACTCAGCACCATCCTCCTGCCTTGAGAAAGTCACTGGGCAAAGCCCCGCTGTACTTCATATGCTCTATTTGCTTGTTAAAGTGGGGATTAAAATTTGCAGCCCTGGGGCAGCGTGCAGAGCAATGGCACGGTTTTGGAGGCTTTTTCTGCCCTCTCTCTCCCACTGGACCCTAGTCCTCCTTGCTCCATGACCACGTGCTCCATAGCTTAAGCACCTCTGGGAACCTGTCCACATCCCAGCCTTCCCTCACCCGTGTCCTACTCAGCTTGATTCTTCTATTTTTTTTTTCGGATTACATTTTTTTTAACATCTTTATTGGAGTATAATTGCTTTACAATGGTGTTAGTTTCTGCTTTATAACAAAGTGAATCATCTATATGTATACATGTATCCCCATTCTTACCTGGACCGTGTCTTCCAAAAATTTCTCAAAGTTTCTGACCTCTTCATGGTGTCCATCCTTGTTTCACAGAACATATTCAGATATTCTTACTTTTGTACTTTTATAACATTTGGAGGATTAGGTAATTGCCTACTTGAATTGAAATTTTATTGAGTAATTTTGATAAGGTTGAACTTTTAAACAAATAATACTAGAGCTTAAATAGAACGATAAACCCTCCCCCAGTTTAAAAACCAAGAGTTTTTATGCTGACATTAGGCATGGATAATGTTTAAAGTTAATTTTACTCTGGAATAGTCAACACAAAAGATTTTTAAAATACTCTTTTTGGTGAGTATTTTCAAAAATTTAGTACTTTTAGTTTCTTCTAATGTAACCCTGAGTAATTTTTTCTTCTTGAATTCTTGTCACCTCCAACTCTTACTGGGTTGACTTGCCCATTAGTAAAATCCAGTAATGTGTTTGGATCCTAGTTATTGCAGTGAGAAAATACACATCAAATGTGCAATGATATTATAATATCAGAGAAATTTTTTAAGTAGTTTCAAATTAATGGTTAATGCTATATAAATAAAAGCTTGATGCAAGCCACTTTTTGATCATTTTACTCTTTGCCCTAAAACACATATCCAGACACAAAATAATGTACTCTATAGTGTTTTTTAATAAAACACTATATTTAAAGCAAATATTGTATGAAATATTACTATATCAAACATTGCTGAACAATTAAAGCAATTGTTCTCTGATGTATCTTGAAATTATTTTCAAAAGGAAAATGTTTGGATTGTGTAAACTCATTGTTGAACTGAAACTTTCTCATTAATGAAGTAAAGTATTGTGATGGTTAGAGAAAATGAATTAGAATTTGACTTGGCACACTTTAACAAATGCAGATGAACCAAAGATATACTTTATAATTTGTCTTTTAATTCACTTAATACTTTTTAAATGTTCTGTAAAGTAATTTCCAACTTGCATTATTTCATGAAATTGTGTCCACACTGATAGTCATAGTAGTTCTTTATAGGTAGAGATGAAAACTGTGGCCAAAGAAGTTTAGTGATTTTTCTCTCCATCAGAATGTTGATAGGATGTGGTTGGAAATCCAAGGTACCTTCATCAGAGCTCATGACTTTAAATTAAGTGATGTGATTAATTTCTTCTAAGACAAATTCTCTGGTTATAAACAGTCTCTACTGTTTATAACAGATTTTAAAGGGTATATTAAATCTCACATTTTATTTGTGGGCATGTTTTAACTCCTTCACTTTGCTTTAACTGCTTGGATGACATGGACCATATTTTATTTTCCTGGGAGATACTTGAATTCAAAAGAATCAAAGGGGGCTCCCCATAAGATTTCAGCTTACTAAGTTCAAATCTGAACCAACTTCAGTAGGAAATGGTACATGCATGAAGAATGGGCACAGATAGATTTTTCTGTTTTGGACTATTCATTCAAGATTTGCAAGTAATCTAGTTTCCATTTCATGAATGCTTCTTAATCATACACTTCTTGGTTGGTACTTTATTATTAATTGGAATAAATTACTTTGATTTGTATCTTTGGTAGGCATATGAATTTGGTTGAAAGTCAAGTACTTATTATAGGCATTGATTTTCTTAGATATGTATAGAATAAATAACATGTTATTGGCCAAGTATGGTATTATTAGAAACTGATTTTATCTGTTCTCTAAATTCACTCTTTTATCATAAGGAGCTTATTTTTAGAAGTATGTGACCCAAATACATAATGCAATAATGCAAATAGCATTTTTGTCATCCTTCATAAGCCAATTAAAACATACAATATCAAGTTAGTTTTATAAAGTGATTATATTTATTCCAGACATTTGAGATTGTCTTTATTTAGCCTTGTCAGTGTTCTGAAAAAAAGTGTTTTCCCAACTTAGATTTTTTGTTAATGCATTAGAAAACATTTAAGCAAAAAATAGAATATTATGCTAATATAGTATTCTTCTGTAATAAGTTGCTGCATGCTTTTATGATTTTTAAGGATTTTTGTAGGTGCTGTTTCTTTTTAATTTTATTTCAGAAAGCTAAAACTGTGTAACTAATTCTACTACTTAAGTAGTTGACTATAAAATAATTTAATTTCCTACTTTTTATTCAACTGCAAAGTCAGTGTCATTTAATTTGTATTATGCAGTACAAATAACTTCCTATAACTGTAGCAAGAAGATCATTCATATTCTTAATTTCTTGAATTAAGATGTTTTCTTCTGAACCTGATTTTTTTGTTCGTATTCACAGAAAGCCTTAAAGATATTATTATCTTTGAAATATTTAATTCCAGTGATACAAATATAAATGTCATGTTTAAACATATTTTAGAAGTAGAAACTATGGCTTGCATGAGTGATTCTTTTTTAAAATTTATTTTATTGAAGTATAGTTGATCTACAATGTTGTGTTAGCTTCTGCTGCATGGCAAAGTGACTCAGTTATACATATATACGTTCTTTTTCATATTCTTTTCAATTATGGTTTGTCACAGAATATTGAATAGAGTTCCCTGTGCTACACAATAGGACCTTCTTGTTTATCCATTGTCTATATAATAGTTTGCATCTGCTAATCCCCAAACTCCCAATCCATCCCTCCCCCTCCCCTTCCCTCTTGGCGACCACAAGTTTGTTCTCTATGTCTGTGAGTCTGTTTCTGTTTTGTAGATAAGTTCATTTGTGTCATATTTTAGATTCCACCAGTAAGTGATATCACATGATATTTGTCTTTCTCTGTCTGACTTACTTCACTTAGTATGACCATCTCTAAGTCCATCCATGTTGCTGCAAAGGAGTGATTCATAATGACAGAATGTAGATATATAATTGCTTTACATTTTTGCTTAGGGAACGTATGAATCTTTTTCTATTCCCACTTAATGTTATTTCTTGTGACATTGCTGAGATGCCCACTGAGACAGTCTGGACTAGAGTGAGGAACACAAGAGTGAAGGCGAGAGAGTCTGAGTTTAGGCACAAATCCAACCCATCTTCTATCAGGTGAGGTCACCTGAACTACCCTTCCTTCAGGTCTTATACGGACGGATGCAGTGGGCTGTCTCAGGACCCACCCCTCACTGCTCAGCTTGCACCATGGGGCCCTCGTTAGGTTGCTAACAGGAGTCATCAAGATGAGTCAGTGCAAACGTTGACGGGGGGCGGTGTCACATCAGAATCCATAATCCTGAGTGTGGGCTGAGATTTCATAAAAAGCAGAGGAATGAGGATTCGATCAATAGATCATTGTCAGAACCAAGAAAACTGTAAGCAGATTGAAGACAGCTTTACTACGTTCCACTCCGATGAGATAACACAGAATGCATTTCCAAGGACTCATAACCACAGGATTTACTGTTTCAAAACCTCCATATAATTACATTTTTGAGAATTATTTAATTCTCATAATCTTCATATGCTATAAGAGTCAGGGAACTTTTTTTGTAATGGGCCAGACAGTAAATACGTTAGGTGTCTCACAGTAACTCAAATCTATGTAAATGAGTCGATGTGGCTTGATGCGGTCTAACTTTACTGAAACATAATATAATTTTCACGTATCACAAAATACCCTTCTTCTTTTGATTGTCTTTCTTGCCATTATAAAAATGTAATTGTTATTCTTAGCTCCCGGACCATTCAAATAGAGGTGGCAGGCAGGGCTTGGCCTGCAGGCTGCTGACCCTACGTTAGGACCATCTTTAGATCAGTACTACAAATCGGCCCTGAGCAGACCAAAAGCAGCAATTAGTCTCATTGCATTATTAATTTGATCCACTATTTCTCTTACTTCTAAAACTGTGTGTTTGTACGTGTGTGTGTGTGTGAGAGAGAGAGAGAGAGGATACATTTTTCATTGGCTTGTGAATATTAAATAGGCTGATTATGAGTCAAAGATTTAGCAAAATATCTGGTGAATAATAGATGTTAACAAACTAATGTTATACACATATAAAACTATGTAACATTAATGTATAATTTATAGTTAAGTAATTTTTGGGGGGGCTGCACTGTGCAGCATGTGGGATCTTAATTCCCCGACCAGGGATCAAACCCACACCCCCTGCATTGGAAGCGTGCAGTCTTAACCACTGGACCACCAGGGAAGTCCCAGTAATTTTTAATACAATGCATTATATAGACTACTAAAATAACTTATATATATGTACATGTATATATGTATGTATCTGTGACTATTTTTGTTAAATCATGGATTCCTAAATATGCAGGCCAACTGGAGTCCCTTTCTATTAATAATAGAAATTATCCTAAGAAGCTTGGTGTATAAATTTTAAAACTAAATGTATGATTAGCATTTTAAACTTTTTATTGTGATAAGAAGATATCTACATTTTATCACAAAGCAAAACAGAAACCTATTTCCTTGACAATACACTCATTATAATGCATATTCCTGGTTTCACTCTTAAATTATTAAAATTACATTAAAATTGATAAATTGTGACATATCACAAGTTAAAAAGGATGAGAAGGTGTTCTCAGTGCATTCAGGAAGAATCATCTTTTTACAGTTACGAGTATTATAAAACTATGAATGCTAAAAATTACTTCTTCCTTTTCTCTTTTAAGTGTGAGAGAGTTGATTTTCAATAGGAGAAAAACATAAAAACTGTATATAAATACTTAGATTTCCTTATTTTCTTTCTTCTAACAAGTTTCATTTATATGTAGCATTCTTGGTAAAATCGATATTCTGATGGAACACAATTCTGGATCGCTTTTCCAGCTTGTATAATTTTGTGGATGAAAATCCAAAATTCCTTCTCAAAACTTCTCTGCTTTCGTGTCCTGAAACTGCCCCCCCGCCCCACCTGAGAGGAGGGCACCCGGCCCAATATATAACACCCCTTTACCAGAAATATTTTTTCCAGATATTTTGGTGCTTATGGTATTAATAACGTTAATACTTTATGTTTACTTCTTTTCAACAAAAAGAAAAGACGTCAGGCACGTTTAATTTATGAGCTTCAGTTTCACTCCTCCAACTCTGATCTGCATTCTTTCATGCTGTAGTCTGATAGCAGTACATGCCGTGAAGGTTTTCTTTCCCCTTAACTTGTGTATATTATCTTGCGTGCAAAGATTCCGCTCCACTGTATTTGATTTCCCCAATTTTAGTGATACTAACTGTGTGGTAACGATGTGAAGTCACTTAAATCATCTTAACTTCCCTTAACTTAATTCTGAGGGTGAGATTTCATCCTAGGAGGCCAACAGGAAATTCAGTCTCAGTAATCATTGAGATTTACTCCTCCTAGCCTCCATTAGTAAATCATTGAGATTTACTCCTCCCCAGACATGCACCTTATGTATACACTACCAGAGCATCCATCGTAAAGGCCCCTCCAGTCCCTGAGTCCACAACAGCGACCACAGAGACTATCTGTTGGAGGCTCAGTGCCATACCTGCAGCCTGGCAATCTTATGAAGCAGAAGCTCTGTGCCTCTGGTCCAGCTTTGTGGGAAATCAAATTAAAAACAAAGTCTCTTCTCAACCCAGAAAACCTCTCCACAAAGGCAGTGGAGAAAGAAAAGAGTCTTATTACTGAATAAGCATTAAGCCAGAATGTGATGTGTATCACAGGCAGTCCACTAAGAGACTGTAAAGACAGAGAGAAACCTCACCCTTTAATACAGCCAAGAGCATGCAACTCATTGTACTTGTGTCTTCAAGCTAAACAAGAGACCAGCTATCAAGTATTCTTAGAGGTTATCAAGTTAGAGGCAACTTTCTGAAATTTGGAGGGATCTGGGATCTTACTCATCTTTTTTTTTTTTTGCAATTATTTTATTTTATTTTTCATTAGTTAATCTATTTTATACATATTAGTGTATATATGTCAATCCCAATCTCCCCATTCATCCCAACCCCCCCTTCCCCCTTGGTGTCCATACGTTTGTTCTCTGCATCTGTGTCTCAATTTCTGCCCTGCAAACCAGTTCATCTGTACCATTTTTCTAGGTTCCACATATATGCGTTAATATACGATATTTGTTTTTCTCTTTCTGATTTACTTCATTCTGTATGGCAGTCTCTAGGTCCATCCGCGTCTCTACAAATGATCCAGTTTCATTCCTTTTATGGCTGAGTAATATTCCATTGTATATACATGTACCACATGACTTTCTTTGGGTGTAAGAAATGGCTGTGTTTGGGGTGATGATAACAGCAGCCCCTGGGAGTTGGGTCATTTTAGCCAGAGTTGTAGCCCTATGACCTGGGAAAAAATCATGCCTCTCTGGATTTAGTTTTCTACTTGTAATATGGAAATAATATTATTACACATTACTGACTGCTCAGAGCAATTGAATAAAAAGATAGTAAGAAACTTCCGGCATTGGGAAACTATACGAGTATAAGTCTTTTTTTATTCATGTTTTTTACGTAAAGACTTGGGTTGTAAATGGAAGAGAAAGACCTCGGTGAGCATTCATGATTACTGCTCATTAAATGCAGTTGATTTTTTCTCTTAAAATCAATTAAACTATATTTCTTTTACTCATTGCAAACTGCTGAAAAGTGGACAGAGTTTCTCTGTTAGCTTGGGACATCTGTAGTAAAATGGTGACTGCATCCAGTCAGTACATTATGGCTGCCTACCCACACTGTCCCCAGAGCATCCATGAATTGTGATAACCCAAATGGGGCCTGGCCTTTCATGCCGGAACACCCTAAGCTAGACTGTTTGTTACCAGTGATTCCTGTTCAGATATTATAAGATACAACTTTTCCACGACCCTCCTTTACAAGTTTTCTCTTCTACCCACATTATTTTGAATCTCGCAAAATAATTAGAAAGAATGAAAAACAATTTCAACCAGTTGATGTTAGTAATTAGGGCTTACCCAAATTTTATTTCAGTTACTCTAGGAAGAATTTCATTTCTTTATTTCTTTTTTTCTCTTGCTTGCTGTCTTGAATCTAAAATTATCTTTTTCTCTCTCTTTGCCCATTCTTTGTGTCAGCCCAAACTCTCTGACTAGGTGATTATTTCAGTCACTTGATTATTTCATACGCTTGAATGGCATTTCCTTTTACGTGGTGTTAAGTTATTCCCAACTACTTTTTTTCTGAATTTATTTGGTACACCAGCTTTATTTTCCAGATAAAGCATTATTTTACTTAATTCATATATTCATTCCTTTGCTGTGAGGTTTGATTATTTTTAGGTCAATATTTTATCGATGTTGCTGCAGCAGTTAAGCATAAATTGTGTATATTCCACATTCATTTTTAAAATAAAGTATCAAGGTAGAGCCTGATTATGGAAATAGGCCATAATGATGGATAATCTTCTTACAGACGTGTGTTTTGGGGATATTGTGTAGTTTGATCCACCAAATTCTCCAACAGCAGCATCAACATAATTCTGTTACTGTACATTTTTTTATCTTAGTGTTTTTATTATTTTAGTGATCATTTATTCTTCCACAGATAACACACTATTTTTAAACATATTTTGGAACACATGTCTGATACCATTTATCTTGGAGGGGCAAAATTCTGTCCCACAGACTATCTGGGAAGTTGCGAAAAAGGTCAAAGGATTAAAATTTTGATATTCCTTGAGGAAAATACACTAAGGCACTGGAAAAGAGCCCATGCTAATCAAGAAAAAGAAGACCAGACAATTATTTTTTTAAAAAGGAAATTGGCAAAATATTTTTTAAAAAATTAACCTTGAGGGACTCCACCAGATTATGAAAATTTCCACACCATTATTTCAAAGAAATTTGACAGTTCAGAAAGTACAAAATTATAAAGGAGAAGGGGTTGTAAGAAGGAAATAAGAACTGATCAGTTTGGTTTCTCAGGCATCGATTAATTACCTACTGAGTTCTCAATATATCTTTTTAACTCTGTTGCTTTCTTTTGGTGGAGAGAGACCTGTCCCTTACATCTGCTGGTTACACAAACTGTGATTAGCGAGGAGAGTGTCATCAGTCTGCATTCTCAAATGTGACGGGGGTTAGAATCCTCCTATACTGAGCAGAGTGGAAAGTGACCCTTTCCTCCCTGAAGACAGAATAGGAAGAGGACGGCCCAAATGTGACCAAATTAACATTAGTGACAGCAATAATATTATAATGAGAGTTGATTTGCAGAACATATCATTTGAAAATATCACCAATGGTAGAGGCAGACTTTTGGGGTTAATGTTTGCTGAGCACATAATATTAGTACAGTCAGGGTTCTGGTGTTCTCGGGGGGTGTGTGTGTATGTGATACCTTCATATATTTTATCTGATCATCTAGACAACCTTAGTACTATCTTCATGGGACCAGTGAGGCAGCTGAGTCACAGCACATAGTTCAAGGTCATGTTTACCTGCTCCGTGCTTCAGTTGGAGAAGGCTGTTACTCAAATCTGTGCAGTTTAAAATCTAAGCCAATGCAAACAAATCACTTGAAGAGTAGAGTTAAATAAAGATTTCTGGCCCCTATCCGCAGAAATTCTAAGTCAGTAGGCTTGGGATGGGGCCCAGAAATCTGCATTTCTAATAATCTGTCAGGAGACACCTATCCATGGAGTCTGATTAACACTGGTCCAGGTAACAGTACTATGCATTGCTGTGTGCTATCATATTATATCCTAAACACAAAGTGTGGCTTAGTAATAAAGTTACACCTTGTTCATTCACGCCTCAGCCTTCTATCAACTTCGCCTCTATGAAAAGCAGGTAAGAACCAGGAAGGAAGCAAAAAGATAACGTGGAATTTCACATACGATTTTACCATGTGCAAACAATTAAACCCATACTATGGGTTCATGAGAGAACCTAGTGTCCCTTAGTTTATCCAGAGCTATTAAAAGCTGGATTCGATGTTTTGTCTTCAAGTGTGGAAAAGTAGATTAGAAGAAAAATGAAAGCCTACTCCAGTGTAGCAGGTGCCCTGGTGAGAAGTATGTGGCAGCTTCAGCGGACAGTCAAAACAAGGAAGACCAGTCCAGCTGGCCTGCCCATCGCAACTGGACTTTACTACGCTTCTCAGTGGTTGCGTCACGAGCAAGTCTGTCTGTCCTTCCAGTGGCGGCTCAAGGTAGAGAAAAGAACATGGAATTTGGAGTCAAACAGCGTAGTTTCTCAATAATATAGTGTTTTGCTTATATTAGACTTTCAGTAAATGATAATTATAATCATTATACGTGGCATTCTCAGTATCTTCCTTTTAAGACAATATTGCAAGTGTGTTATACACGTTGGAAATATTTGTATCCTACCTGGCAAACATTAAAATGAAACTAACAGGAGCAAAGCAAGTATGATTTAAAGAGCAAATCGTCAGTAGTGCAACATAATTTATTTATTAGGGTTCTGATCATTTATAGTTTCACTTGATAGGTTAATATTTAAGCTTTACCTTCACATAGAAAAACAAGTACATAATGTTTGAATTTTTCTCATGAGATATATATATGTATATATATATATATATATATACACATTCAAATATAAAAATATGCCTATGTACAGGCAGACCTCATTTCATTGCACTTTGCTTTATGGCATTTCACAGATATTGCATTTTTTTACAAAATCGAAGGTCTGTGGCAAGCCTGTGTGAAGCAAGTCTGTTGGTGCCATTTTTCTAACAGCATTTGCTGACTTCATGTCTCTGCGTCACCTTTTGGTAATCCTCATAATATTTCCAACTTTTCATTATTATTATATTTAATATATTATATATGATGATCTGTGAGCAGTGATCTTTGATGGTGATATTTTAATTATTTTGGGTTGCCACGAACAGTACCCGTATAAGATGATGAACTTAATCCGTAAATGTTGTGTATGTTGTGACTGCTCCACAGACCGGCCATCTCTCTCCCTCTCCTTGGGCCTCCCTGTTCCTTGAGACATAATAATACCGAAATGAGGCCAATTAATATCCCTACAATGGCCCCTAAGTATTCAAGTGAAAGGAAGAGTTGCAGGTCTCTCACTTTAAATCAAAAGCTAGAAATGATGGAGCTTAGTGAGGAAGCTAGGTCTCTTGTGCCAAACAGGTAGCCAAGTTGTGAAAGCAAAGGACAAGTTCCTGAAGGAAATGAAAAATGCTGCTCCAGTGCACACATGGATGATAAGAAAGAGAAACAGCCTTATGGCTGATATGGAGAAAGTTTTCTTGGTCTGGAGAGAAGATCAAACGAGCCACAGCATTCATCCTGCAGCCTACAGATCAAGGAGTAATTTCAACTTTCAAGTCTTATTATTTAAGAAATACATCTTGTGAGGCTATAGCTTCCGTAGATAGTGATTCCTCTGATGGATCTGGACAGAGTCAATTGAAAACCTTCTGGAGAGGATTAACCATGATCGATACCGTTAAGGACATTCGTGATTCATGGGAAGAGATCAAAATAACAACATTAACAGGTGTTTGGAAGAAGTTGGTTCCAGCCCTCATAAATGACTTGGGAGCGTTCAGATTTCAGTGGAGGAAGGAACTGCAGATGTGGTGGAAACGAGGGAAACAGAATCAGAAGTTGAGCCTGAAGATGTGGCTGAATTGCTTCAATCTCATAAGACTTGAATGGATGAGAAGTCTCTTCTTATGGACGAACAAAGACAGTGGTTTCTTGAGGTGGAATCTACTCCTGGTGAAGATGCTGTGAAGCCCGTTGGATGACAGCAAAGGATTTAGAATATGACATAAACTTAGTTGATAACGCAGCACAAGGGTTTGAGAGGAATGACTCTAATTTTGAAAAAATTCTACTGTGGGTAAAATACTGTCAAATAGCATTGCAGGCTACAGAGAAATTGCTCATGAAAGGAGGAGTCAATCTTTGTGGCAAACGTCACTGTGGTCTCATTTTAAGAAACTGCCGCAGCCGCCCCAGGCTTTGGCAACCATCACCCTGATCCGTCCGCAGCCATCAACATCAGGGCAAAACCCTCCACCTGCAAAAAGATTAAGACTCAATGAAGGTTCAAATGATGGTTAGCATTTTTAGCAGTAAAGTACTTTTTCATTAAGGTATGTGCATTGTATTCTTAGACATAATGCTATTGCACGCTTAATAGATTACAGTATAGGGTAAAGATAACTTTTTTTTTGTCTTTAATTCCTTGTATTTTTTAAACATCTTTATTGGAGTATAATTGCTTTACAATGGTGTGTTAGTTTCTGCTTTATAACAAAGTGAATCAGCTATACATATACATATGTCCCCAATCTCTTCCCTCTTGCATCTCCCTCCCTCCCACCCTCTCTATCCCACCCCTCTAGGTGGTCACAAAGCACCGAGCTGATCTCCCTGTCCTATGCGGCTGCTTCCCACTAGCTATCTATTCTACATTGGGTAGTGTATATATGTCCATGCCACTCTCTCACTTCATCCCAGCTTACCCTTCCCCCTCCCCATGTCCTCAAGTCCATTTTCTACGTCTGCAATAATGATAACTCTTATACACACTGGGAAACCAAAATATTCATGTGCCTTGCTTATGACGACATTCACTTAATTGTGGTGGTCTGGAGTCAAAAGTCCAAAAGAAGTAATTAACAGAAGCAAACAATATGCCAGCCCCGAACACAAGCAATAGAAAATTATTACCAAGATAACAGCTAGAGAGTTAATTATTATGCTCGGTAATATCCAATAAAAACATAAAAAGGGGGGAACCATCAGTGCAATTAGTTGAGGACATCATTCAGAATGTCAAGGACATTTGAGTTTGCCTCACCTCCCAGCTCTACTCCTATACATATGCACTTAACAAAACAAGGCAGCAGCATCATTGACTCTTAAGCTCAAGTCCTCTAATGCATAAGAAGTTGACTGCACTCTATTTATTTATTTATTTATTTGAGGAAGGTACCTAGTAGAGGTGTCAGGGTCTGAGAGGGAATCAGACAGAGCCTGAGGTAACTTGGTGTACCAAGCTGACATAAATAGAAGAGAACAGGAGCAGCTACAGCTAAGGGCAATTCACAAAGAACAGTCAACTTCCTCTTGGTAAGTGAAATATTGAGAAATATTTTGTGTGTTTGGGGATGGATGGGTGGTTATTGCCTTTCTCCACATCTGTTATATGCTCAAGTAGTGAAAATCAAGCCAATCAACACACTCACCCACTGACACCAATGCCCTATGACCTGCACAATGACAGAAGAAAGTCACCCCAGAAAGAGCAGAGATGATTAAGTGGGCTTTGATATAACTCAAAAAGAGATTTGCATACATCCATGAAAACGCTTTGCTATGGAAAGGGGCTGTAAGCAGATAAGAATGAGTTAGGAGTTAAAATGTGTTTGCAAATATTGTTTTTAAAAGTCAATAGAACTGATCAATAGAGCAGATGGAGCTGAGGGCTGAATCAGTGATCTATAATATAAACAGGTAATATTTCATGAATGAAGAGCAAAAGATGAATGGAAGTGTGTTAGAAGACCCAGTCATAGGTGCTTAATCAACAAAGTCTAATGACAATTAACAGGAGCTCCAGAAGATAAGAAAAGAGAACATGGAGAGCATAAATATGAAAATTGAGGAAACTCTTCCCAAATTGCTGGAAGACTTGAATCTTGAGATTGAAAAGATAAATATCAAGTACTAAGCAAAAATTATTGAGGAAAGATTTACACAAAACACCCCTGGATGAAATTTTGTTACTCCAAAGGTGAAGATAAAAATCCTAGAAGGATTCAGGAAAAAAATGAAAAAGTTTATATACAAAAAAATGATAATCAGACAGTCACCTGACTTACTGTTGACAGCAATATCTTCAATGTTCTGAAACAAACTTTCTGAATCTAGAAATCTATAACTAATTGTGAGTACAAAATTAACACATTTGGGACATAAAAATATTCAGAAAGTTTACCTTTTACACACCCATTCTAAAATAATCAGTCTAAGATTGAGTGTAAGATTTAGTGTAACAGAATGATCAGGTAACATCCACTATAGGAATAGAAGAGTGCTTTAATATCAGGAAATCTAACAACATAACTCAGTGTATCAAACAAGTATAGGAGAAAATCATATAATCATATCGATAGATTCTTCAACAGCATTTGATAACATTGACAACCATTTCTAAGTAAACCCTAAGAAAGCTAGAAATATAATAAAGCCTCCTAAATATGAACAGGAATATTTATCAGAAACTAACAGCAATTATTATTTTTATAGATGAAAACTAAAGCCATATCAGTAAATATCAGAACTCAGGATAATTACTATTGTTATTTTAGTCTTGGACATTTCGGTGAATATGATAAGACAAGAAAATAAAATAACTTGTATAAAAATAGAAAAAAGTAAGGGGGTATCTTTTGACTAAAATCGTGTACCAAAATGGAAATTGTGTACAAATGGAAATTCAGTAAGGTGCCTAAATATAAAATAAACATGCAAAACTCAATATGTATATATCTACATTCACAGGTTTTCCAAACTGCTTCCCCAAAACGTTTTAATAATTAAGAAATGTTTGAGAGTACACTTCTCCCACATATCCACCAGTAATAAATGTTGACATTCTTTTTGGTTCCTGTCAACATAATGCATGAATGTTAACATTTCATTATTAATTCAGTTATTTGTATTACTTAGACTTTCGTTAAGCTTATGCATTATTTCATATATTTTGGGCAATTTGGGTTTGATTTTCTGAGACTTGTTTATTCATAACCTTCACTCATTTTTCTATTAGTTTGTCTTCTTCTTATCAATTTGTAAGCATTCTTGTAGGTTAAATATATTAGCATTTATCTATTAAATGCAGTATAAATATATATATGTATACATTTTTTTCTGAATCGATGTCTTGTTTCCTGATTTTGTTTTGCTTTCAAAGCTTTGTTGTTTTGCTCTTCTGTGTTAAAATTAAGGTGCAAATATATGTGCAAAAATTAAAGTGTGTATGATCTAAGTAATGCAAAATCATACGTGAGTCTGTGTATATGTGTGTATCAAAAGTACAGAAAAGATAGACTTTGAGACTCTATGTACCAATTTGTAGTGATATCCATGATATATTGTTATTTGAAAAAAGTTAGTTACTGAGTAATGTGTATATTTCTTTCTTTAAAACAACTTGAAATATAATATACATATAAAACTCATCTCATTTAAACGTACGGTTCAGTGGTTCTTAGTACCTTTACTGTCTGGTGAAACCATTGTCACAAATCAGTTTTAAAACATTTTCATCCCTCCAATAAGATCCCTCATTCACGTTTGCAGTTAACCCCCATGCCCAACCCCAGTCCCAGGCAACCACTAATCTACTTTTGTTTCCATAAATTACCTTGTCTTGTCTCTTCAAATAAATGAAAACCAAACAATATATATGTTTGAAAGTAGGCTTGCATATATTTGTATGAATAAGGAGAAAGCTGAGGAGGGATACATGTCTGGGTGTTGGCTTTGGTTAAAAATCAGAGGTTTGGGGTGAAAGCAAGAGAGGAAGAACAAAGACAACCAAGTAAACACTTTTTAACACAAAAGAAGCATAACCAACAAAAAAATATAAGCAGGAAATTCATGTAAAACATATTACAGATAACATAGGAGTACAATAAGAAAAATCAGCTTTCATGCACAATGAAATATGTTTTCACTGTTAGACTGACGAAAAACCCTTAGACAGATGAAACCCAGTATTGCCGAGGATTTTAAGAAATGGCCAGTCCCATACTTTGCTAGTGGGAAAGTAAGTTAGTACGGGAAAAGAATATGAAAAAAGAGTGGATATATGTATATGTATAACTGATTCACTTTGCTGTACACCTGAAACTAACACAACATTGTAAGTTGACTATACTCCAATACAAATTAAAAAAAAAAAAAGTTGGGCCATTGTAAAGAAAAAAGAAAGTTAGTACAGCCTGTTTTGAAGGGTAATTCATTATCATCAGTCAACATTTAAAATGAGTTTACCATGAGTTACTTTTATATTTTTTTAATTTATTTTAGTGAAATAGAGTTGAATTACAATGTTGTGTTAGTTTCTGGTGTACCACAAATGTGTCAGTTATACGTATACAATAGTTTGCTTCTGCTAATCCCAAACTTCCCTTCCCCACGTTCCCCCACCCCCGCTTAAATCCTAGGGAAATTACAGATGAGCAGTGTTGTATTTTGTAATAGCTAAATAAAAATGCCTATAGACAGGAACATATATGTGTATGTGTGTATGTGTGTATATACACATACACACTCTATCCATCTATCTATTTATCTATCTCACCTATACACGTGGTATGTACTCTCAGTGTGTCCTTTATCCTCTGCCTCTTCCCACTGGCATAGAAGCTTCATGATAACAGGGACTTCTTACTCCCCTGAGGCCCGACACATACCTGGCACAATATGGATTCGAAATAATATTTGTTGAATGTTAAATGAATGAACTAGACTGTAATAGTTATCAGACATTTTATGAAAGGAAAATTTCAGATCTCAATTATAATCTATATCTTTACTTTTATTTCTTTATTTTTAGTGGATTTTTTCCAAAAATATGTATTTCCCTCATGTTTGCATTGCAGTCTTATTATTTTAAAAATCATAGATTAAATCTCTCACCCTTCCAAAGTAATCCAGGAAACGTGTTTTTAGTCCTTTCTTCAAATTACCTAAACAAGTCCAAGCTTGAAATAAATTAAAGGCCTTTGTTTTAAATAAGGTAAGAAATTTGAATGTTGATTTAAGGTTTTACGTGAATAGTCATGAAGAAAACAGCAAGTTAGTGTCTTTGTACTTAACTTTGTGGAGTAACGACAGCATTGGTCCAAGCAGTCTGGGGACAGCTTCCCTTCTTTTTATGCTAGAGGAAAAATGTTCCTCATTCTTACAGACATGTGATTTCAGACTAAGTGGTGCTATACTGGTTTAGCAAACTGTTCTAATCAGTGATCTATAATAAACAATCATGATTTCTTTTAATGCGACCTTTTGACTTAAAAAAATCATTTAAACTATCAACCTTTCTTCTTAAAAAAAAAGATTTTTCTCCTCTTTACATCTCTGTCTTTAAGTTTTTGATTACCAACAAGAAACACTATTGTTCTAGTTTACGTGTAGTCCTACCTGCCTGGTGGTAGCACAGTGAGAAGCAGAATTTATGTGGGTAACACAGTGAAACAGAGACAGAGCAGTCTGTAGTGAGGATATGTAGAAATCTAATCAGTTTAAAGTATTTCAGCATATTTAGAATTTTTAAAGAATACTTTATTATTTTGTCTGGCAGAAGTGACAGAGCACTGAGAAGAAGCAATATCCCTATTACGTAGTATTACATATTATGCTTTAGTATTTCCCCCGGTGTGAATATTATACTTAAAACTTAATGTCTTAGGTTCCTTAGGATGGTTATTTTTATTTTGTTTGATTTTATGAGAAAAGGCAACTTCATTTCTCCAGCAAGAAGGCAGACCCCTGTTACGTGTGTGTGTTATCAGACCTCTCACAGACCAGAGAAGTTCAGACCAGGAATTAAGTCATCTAGAGTTGCATTTCCCATCTTCCTTCCTGTTATCAAAGATTAAATAACCATCATAGTTCGTATGTGTATCTCCGTTCTTAAGAGACATCAACATTTATATAATAAATAAAGTAAAACTTGCATGAACTTGTTTTCTTACTGTCATGTAGATGAAAAAGTATACCTTTCAGTAAAAGTGAATACTCCTCCCAAGGGTTTTGGGGTGAGAAAAGAGAGTTGGGAACAAGTCTAGAAGGAGGGAGGAATCGTTCCTTACAGTGGTGATGTTCACTGGAAATGGCAGAAAAAAACAGTAATTTACTAATTTTCCCAATCGCTGAGCAGTAGGTTACAAATATCTTGTATTTGGGGCTTGGTGCAAATTCCAGTATTTTTTTCTAATTGAAGTATAGTTGATTAACAATGTTGTGTTAGTTTCAGGTGTACAGCAGTGTGATTCAGTTATACATATACAACTATGTTTTTCAGATTCTTTCCCCATATAGGTTATGTGAATTCCAATACTGCCAACACCATATTGATAGATCATTCTGCATAGCCTCTAGGAATAGAAAATTTCTCAGTAACATTTTCAGAATGAGTTTAATAAACTATTTGAAACAGTTATAAAGTTGCCATCAAACAACACAGTTACGGAGTTTGGGTAATGATTCTCTGAGGAGTGATACCGTCTAAGAGACACAGGCCAGGAATGATGTGAGTGAAGTGCTATCCCCTCCCCAGGCCAGCGATGTAGAGTAGGTCACCTGCGCCTGGCGTCCCTCAGCTCCTGTGGGGCTTTTATGCTATTAATGATTCCCAATCCCCCCCTCCAATAAAAGGTTTAAATATACTTTCAAGCTATGTGTATCTAAGTCAAATGGTTAGTCGGTGTTAGAAACCATACTTGTTACACTTGGTAAATTAGAGGCCTCATTTTGTGGCAAAAATATCACTAGAAAGTTACATTTTCTCAAAGAATGATAGTACTGAATGATGAGCAGCACACTTAGTATTCAAAAGAATACAAATTCCCTTCAAACGAAGGGGACGAAAGAGGGTCCCGATCGATTTTTCCTCACATTTTGACATTTTATCAAGTTACTTAAACTTTACCACACAATTTAAATAACCCATGGCAGAGTAAAGGCTGACATTCTAGATTTTTCAGTAGGCATTTAAGGATAAGGATTCTTGGTGTTATACTTTTAAAATATATATTTCAGAATTTGATGTGCCTAGAGCTTAGAGTACTGCTGGCGTAAAGGAGGGTGTTGATGAAAGTGGTAAATCACTAGACTTTGATTAAAGTGGTCTGTTCTCACCTCAGGTGGCTGTGCACCCAATGCATTGCTGTGAGCAAGTGATCTAAGTGTAGTTCCCTTTCCTGGGAAGTGTTGGGTGTTGACTTAGGTGACCTATAAACTTCCTTCAAGTTCTCACATTCTGGTACTAAAATACTTATACTTTGCATTATTTTGATAAGATGCTTTATATCCTGCTTTTTAAACAATCATTAAAAGTGAAATTCTGCATTTCACTTAGCTGTTAGTGGGTCTTTTAAATTTTTAAGATGTTTCATAAGAGGTCACTATCTTAAACTTTGTAAACTGAGTTTGTGAGAGGCAATTAACTTAATTCAGCCTCCTTCTAAGTATCAACCATTGTGCTAGGCACGTTACAGAAATTCTCTTTTCTAGCACCCACCCCAAATTTAGCAAGTTGAGTATTACTGTCCTCAATTTACAGAGGAGGAAACTTAGGTCTATAAATGTAAATTGACGTACTGTATTTCAAAGAGCATGAAATCGGGTTTACCTAACCCCAAAGAGTATTTTTATTCCCCCACTGTACCATTTTAAATGAGAACATCTTCTTTACTCCTTGGAACAAAATATGAGATATTTTGTTATCATTTTAAAATGATATTCTGACAGAAAGTAGAACATTCAAAATAATCAATATGTCTTTTAACAGGTTAGACAGTAAATTCCTCCTCTGTAATATGACATCTTTCCATTTAGTGAGAAAAGTGGATAACCATTGGTATTTATTTCTAAAATCCATCAGAATTTACTCCCAGAATCATATACAATAACAAGGAAAACATATTTTTTAACGAGTGGTTGCAGACTTCTGTCACTGTGAAGTCTGCGTCGTCACACTTTTCCATTATGTGTACAGAAATGAGGTTAACTCCAGCTTAAAATTAAGCAGGAATCATCTTGCAATGACAGGTGTTTCTGCTCTGCTACGATATCATTTCCAAGGTAACTAAACAGAGCATCATAAAGGAAGGATTATGTTAGCAGGTGTGAAATAAATAGCAGGAGAACACTTATAGAAACTTTATAAAACCTTGAAAGTAGATGACTTTTTTGGTAAACAGGTCCACCAGCAATAATGCATACAGAGTTAGGAGGGGATCAAAAATCACCTAGCGGTCTTCCCTGGTGGCACAGTGGTTGAGAGTCCACCTGCCGATGCAGGGGACACGGGTTCGTGTCCCGGTCCGGGAAGATCCCACATGCTGCGGAGGGGCTGGGCCCGTGAACCATGACCGCTGAGCCTGCGCGTCTGGAGCCTGTGCTCTGCAACAGGAGAGGCCACAGCAGTGAGAGGCCCGCATACCGCAAAAAAAAAAAAAAAAAAAAAAAAAAAAAAAAAATCACCTAGTACTTGAAGTACGTGGTGAAAACTAGGTCAATGTTAATTTATTAGAAATAGGAGAATTTCTGCAAACAGCTTTCTCCATGGTACAGTTTTATGAAGCAAACTATTTTTTTAATTTTATTGAGGTAAAATTGATTTACAATGTGTTAATTTTTGCTGTACAGAAAAGCGACTCAGTTATACATGCATATACACTCTTCATATTCTTTTCCATTATGGTTTATCCCAGGATATTGAATGTAGTTCCCTGTGCTATACAGTAGGACCCTGTTGTCTATCCATCCTATATATAATAGTTGAAGCAACCTACTTTTTCAAGTCCTTTGGTGACCATGGGTCTGCTATTTATGATAGGTTGGTATGCAGTAGATAAACTTATGTTCAGAAAACAGTGTCAATGGTGACTTGGTATGCTATGTTTTTCTTTGTTTTTTTCTTTTCTTATTGAAAGCTGTTTCAGTTTGTTTCTAACATGTAGACTAGTCATAAAATGCTCTTGAATATGTTTATCTCAAAATAATGAGCAGAAAGATATAAAATTGCTGGTCGGCAGTGGTTTTTCAGAGGAAGGAAGACAATTTAGAAAAACTGGGATGTGGAGTTGGTCCTGTTTCTCTTTCAATGAATAGACCATATCAAAATAGGGAATTGTTTAAGTGCAGAGTTTGAGGGAAAAGTCAGTTTTAATTGTTCCGTGGAAACTGGAATCCTAAAGGGATTCCAGAGCAAAATACTGGGTCAAGAAAGTCTCCACCATATGGCCCTGGAAGAGTGACCAGTTTTAGAGACTGTGGGGGAGGGATGGTGTCAAGAGGCTGCCGACAATGGGCTGCAGACATGTGTGCAGAGCTTCACAGCTTCCGTGGACTTGGATTATGACTCTAGGGGGCAGGGGGGAGCAAGGCATTACGTTGAAACCTTGGTGATGATCCCAGGACCTTGCCTCCTTCCCATCAAGCCCTGTGGCTGCTCAGCTGATACTCAGGGCTGCCTGTGAAGATCAAACCCCATTTTGATCAGAGGAAGGCTCCAGAATATGACGGAGGGACATAACTAATTCCTTATTGCAGTAAATGCCTCTTCTGCATGATCACAGTTCTACATCTTTTCTGCTAGAAGTGTGACACTTCAGCGATACATGACACATCACTGGATAAGGTCCTATTACTTGAATGAGAACTCTGAGCCATCCACAGATTGGCAATTAAAGAATAACATTATGCATGGATCCTGAAAAGAGTGAGAAAAAAGGATAGGAAAAGTGAAGAAAGAAAAAGTCAGATATAACTAAATGTGAGCTAACTATTATGTATAGAATGGTTAAACAAGGTCCTACTGTATAGCACAGAGAACTATATTCAATGTCCTGTAATAAACCATAGTGGAAAAGAATATGAAAAAGAACCACTTTGCAGTCCAACAGAAATTAGCACACCATTGTAAGTCAACTATGCTTCAATAAAATATTTTTTTTTAAAAAGTATAGATGTGATCTGGGGACAATTTTCTGGGGACAAATTCATGCCTGCCTGATGTCTTCCCCTGCAGCAGCTGACATTCCTGAAGCTGCAAATCATTAGCTAAGACACAACAGAAAACACTTCATTGTACAACTATCCACTGTGCCTCCATTAAGTGTTACTCAAGTAGCTGGTCATTAATAAGATGGTTTACTTTAAAGCCAAGTACGTTTTTACAAAGGTTAATAACTCAGAATGACTTCTCACCAATGCAGCAATGGTCCTGAATTCCAGAAAAGGAGCTGATTTCACTCTGTCCAAGAATTAACAAGGAAGAGTATATATCTATTGAACTCTTTTCTGGGGAGAGAAGGAGTTTGAGATGATAGCTCTAAAGGAGATGTCTCCTATTCTAATCATATGTCAGGATGTGAGATAATGAAACCTTGGAAGCTGAGGCATGAAGATTTTCTCACATTTATGAGAAAACTTTTAAAGAATATTTGACCCCCCATGCCTTCACTAATGGCAAATATATTTTATTGTGTAGAAATTTCTCAAGCTAGCATAGCCAGAATTGTTCAGTTTACAAGCATTGCAATGTCTCAACCTTAGTTTGCAGACATTGAAGCAGACAGAAATAGGAGGTAATTCTCTGTTCTCTGTGTTTGCTCATCACCATTCACATGTCTTCTCCTAAGTCTGAATTTTTGTTTTCATTCCATTCTATTTCTCAGGCTTCCGTGCATGTCCCTTGCCCTCAAATTAAGGATGGCTGCTCTACAGTGATGGGCCACAGGGTCCAGATTATACTGTTGCCCTCCGAGGCCCTTTTCTGCTTCCCAAGGTTTTGCAACCTAATAATGACGGCCAGAATTATTGTTATATTCGGTTCAGGTTGACCTTGGTGACTGTAATAAATACAGTTGACAATCATTCTGGTCTAGCATTTTTGAATGAACTTAAAGGTGGAAAGACATATGTCCTATTTTAATTGAAAAAGTAGTCGACTGAATCAGGATAAACATTGAAAGAAGTGGTATCAGTGTTTAAAATTTACAGAGAAGGGATCATGAGGTTTTCTGATCTTCTCTGAACTTCATCACAATCTGCTCAGATTAGCAGCTGAAACTGTGCTGCATGGGGAAGAAAAACATGCCATCCTGATGATCTGTGCTATATTTGGCATCTCTTATTGTCAATAAATTCTTCCTTGTATCAGATGCTAATCCTCGGCACTGCAATATGTATGTATTTGTTGCCTCTAATACTCTCTTCTGGATCCAAGAAGAGCATCACAATCTCTCTCTCTCCACCTCACTACCCTCTTTCCCGTGTAATAATATGACTTTATATATAAGACAGGCCTTTTTACTTAAGGGAAGACAGCATGAGTTGGATGGGAAATGGTCATTTTTAAACCCCACATTTAATTTGTTTACCAAACATTTTTATAGCACTTACCATGCATCAGGCATTACTCCTAGTATTTCACAAACGTTAATTCATTTAGTATCCTCACAACAAGCCCAGGGGGAGGCACCGTTATTGAGCCCATGATGCAGTCAAGGAACCTGAGGCACAGAGAGGGTGCGTAGCCTGCCCCGGGGTCACAAGGACTGAGGAGTGACAGAGGAGGTTCTCAGTCACTGTGGTGTGTTCCTCTCCATGAAATCTTCTGTGTGATTTTCTCTAACATCTTTAATGTCTTGACTGGGTTCTGTTCCCAACAGTATCAACTCTACTGCAGATATCCTAAGGTTCTTATGCAGTGTATGTCTGGCCTTGTTACCAAACAAAACTTGGGTCTGCTCGCCAGCCCACAGTGAAGCCAGTCTGCTGACACTGGGTTGTGGTGAAGGGAAGTGCAGCATTTATTGTAGGCACCAAGCAAGGAGAATGGGCAGCTTGTGCTCAAAAGACCCCCAACTCTCAGATGGCTTTCAGGGAAGGGGTTTTAAAAACGCATTGTGAGGGAGGGGGCTGCAGGGTGAGCAATCAGCTGGTGCACAGTTCTAGGATTGGTTGGCATCAAGGTGAAGTTTTGAGCGTCATCAACCTTCTGGTTTCAACCAGTCTGGGGTCTGTGTGCTTGTGGTCAGCAGTTTTCATCTGGTTGGGGTCTGCTTCCTCTAAAACAACTTAGGAATGTGTGTCAGGCCTTTATCTATATTTTTCAGGGAAATGGGACTTCCCTGATTCTGCCATAGTCTAAATTGTTACCAGTTTTCCAGCTCAAGAGCTATTCTCTGTTTCTACATCTTCACATTCCTAATCAGTAACTCCTGAGCCAGCCTTAGAGACTCAGGGGAGGCCTGGGAGACTAAAGCAACAGGCTTTTACTTCAAAGGACAGGGATATGGATGGGGTTTGTACAGGGGTTCAGCCTGTGTGTGTGCATGTGTGTGTGTGCAGGAGTGCACTTGTTGGTTGTATGTTGTTATTATCACAGCATTTGTGGAGATGCTGGCACTGGGGAACCTTAAACTAGGAAGCAAGGAATATATAACAACTCCCCCCTCAAAAACACAAACTCCTAACTAATTACATTGTGAGAACTTAAGCAATTCACAGCCACTCTGAGTCAATTTCCTCATTAGCAAAATAAGCGAGTGGGACTTGATTTTTTTTTTTTTCATCCTGAAATTCTAGACCTGGATCAGGATATATATCGATTTCTCAAGCAGCCAGTAAGGACATGTCTCCTCACGATAGAGTTGACTTTTGACATTTGAAAGAACTGTACCTCAAGACTTTAATAAACCCCTAAGTTTCCAAAAACCACAATAGCTTCGGGCTCTCATAACAGATACACTAAAAAATAAGTGAAATTTTTACATGACCACTTTCTAGTCTCTATTAGCTCTAAAAATACTGAAATAAATAACTTACACATTTATTACAAAAAATTATGTCACAAAACCAAACTTATACTGTTATATAACCAATCAGATAAAGCCAGCAGCAACACACCTGCAGTCAAACAAAACTGGGTTTGTGTATTTGCTGCCCTGAAAGAGAAGGTTCTAGAGGAGCCTTAGGAAAGATCCTGAGGAGGGTAGAAGAGGCAGACCTAATGGGATGGACCTGTTTAATCTGATGTGATGATCATTTTGACATCATATTATTATGTGACGAGGTTACTGAGGACTATAGCTGGGTCCTGCCAAACTGTGATGCTATCTCCTTAAATGCATTATTTTGGAAAATATGATGCTTTAAGCAGTTGCACTTTTGTGTTCACTTGTACAGGTGGTTGTAATGTTAGAGAAACATTCTGTAATGTTACAGAAACTATTTTTAATTTCGAAATGATCAAATCTCTAAACATACAAGGCATAAAGGGGACAGAATTTATTTGCATGCAACAGTAGGTATAAAAGATGCAGCAGGAAACACTGTTGAGAACATAACTCTCACCTAATGAAGGCCCAGAATTAATTATAAACTTGAATATGCAAGTGATTATACAAGTGATTTATTATATCTTTGCTGTTCAGGGAGATGAATTTTCCCTGCTTGGCAGACTGCCTGATTCCTGGAAAGAAAGATATATATATACACACATATATTTTTATAACAGCTATAAATTTGCAAGCTGGAAGGATAATTACACGTGGAAAGAGTTACACATTTTTACAAAAAGCAGAATATTTCTCTTTTTCTTTTGCTTGAAGTTTTTGGCCCCCTCGAAGCAGCAGCATGTTGCTGTGCTTACTGACAACTGACCTCTGGATGGATGTATTGATTGTACAACTTTGTAGAGTGAAAAGGAAGCAAACAATTCAACAGAAATTGATTGAGCATCAATTATGCATAGAGTGTATGATGGTTGCCCAATAGGATGAAAAGAATAGAAAAAAGACCCAGCTTTCCAGGAGCTGCAGTTTAATAGAGATGACAAAGCTAGAGAGTCATTTGAATGCAAAAATGTATCAAAAACATGTGAGAAATTAAGGCAAAAAGAAACTGGTCAGTTGGCTAATGTGAAAATTCTTACAAATGCATAATCATTTGTCTACTTGTAATTAACATTTTATTAATCTACATTTATTGAAATAATTAAAATACATGAATATAAGACTACCGCAAAATCCAAGACACATGGTCACTGTGAATCTTTTCCAGGAATTGCTGTTTGCCTGTCTCAGCCAATCCATACCCAGTGCGGTGGCTGAACTGGCCCTTGTGGTTCTTATTATGACTGCAAGACGCCCTCAGCAATAACCATCAGGAAAGAGAAAAACAAGGTTTATTACTTACAGGTCCCGGAAATTACATGGCACACCTGGGACCACACAGCATGGTCTCACGTAGACAGGTAGACGGCAAGAGATCTTGGCCTGCGCTTCTGATTTTATTGGGGCTGGGGGTGTAGGGTTTCACTAGCCACTCTTTATTGGTGAATTTAAAACAAAAGAGGAGGAATTTGAAGCATGGGAGGAGAAAAAACAAGGGTCCCAAATGGTCAGGTATCAAATCAACCAAGATCTCTAAAACAAAGGAGTCTTAGCTGGGGGAGGTGGCCTGGCTAGGTGTTTATCTGAGACAGCCATTTTTGAAGTGGATGCCTCCATAATCGAAGCTTAAGTCGGGCATTTTCATTGTAAAAAATTTAAAAACAGTTGTCAGGGCTTGCACTACAGGCATCTTATACTAATTTGTTTAACAGATAAGAATCATCTGCCTAAATAATAAAGACATAACTGTGCAATTGGCCTGATGACACTGACACTTTAAAAAAAAGCAGTCACCTGATATTTGGGATAATGGAGTAAGAAGAGTCTAAATATGAAATTTTTCTTCTTCATGATTTTCCTGTTTGTTCTTGGACTTTAGCATTCTACAATAATTTTAGAATCACCTTATGCATTTCCAGAAAAACTTGGTGGGATTTTTTTGTGTGCTGGGGATAAGATTGCATCAAGCATATAGAGCATTTTTAGACCTATGCATTTGCACATTTGTGATTCTGCAGTTAATGAGCACACTTCAGCTTGTATGTATCGGTGAGGTCAAATTTTGTTCAACTCTTTATACCCTTACTGATTTTTATTCTGCGTGTTCTGTCAGTTACTTGGAGATGCGTTTATTTCTCATTATACTTGAGATTTGCCTATTTTTTTTCATTTGTCAAGTTATGCTTCATATGTTGAGGCTATATTGTTAATACATATAAAATTAGAGATGAGTGTCTTTGGATGGATTAATCTTTTACTGTAATGAAATGTGCTTTTTATCTATAGTAAGATTTCTTACATCAAGTCTACTTTGTCTGGTGTTAGTATAACGACACTAGCTCTCTCCTGGTCAGTGTTTGCATGATACTTCTTTTACTTTCTCTTCATTTAATCTGTCTGTATCCTTATATTCAAGGAATATCTCTTCTAACTAGCAAATAGTTGAGTTAGGTTGTTTGCAAAATCCAGTCTCACGATTTTCTTCTTTCAACTGGAACATTAATTTGTTTACATTCTATGTTGTGGTACTGTTAAATTTACCCTCTTCCTTTGTATTTTCTATTTACCCCATTTTTACCTACTTTTGAATTAATTGTATTTAGCTTTCTATTCTTCCATTAGCTTGTTAGTAATACATTCTTTTGTCATTCTTTTATTTGTTATCCACAAAATCTTATTATTATATTATTAATGTTTAATGTTTATTAATATATTTACCACTTCCTGGAAAATACAAGGACCTTATACCACATTAATGTAATATATCACCTCCACATTTATGCTATTATTGAGATTTATTTTAAGATAAATATTTTAAATGATTCTTGCTTGCCATAAATATTTATTTACATTTACCAATTGTTGCTCTGCATTCTTTCCTGTATTTTGGTTTCCATCTGGTATACTTCTCCTCCTTCTAAAAACCTCTCCTTAGTATATCCTTTTCTGTGCTTCAGCTGGTAACACGTTCACATTTTATTAGAATCAGAATGGCTTTATTTTGGGGAATTCCCTGGTGGTCCAGTAGTTAGAACTTCACACTTCCACTGCAGGGGGCATGGGCTCAATCCCTAGTCGGGGAACTAAGATCCCTCCTTCCTGCAGTGGACCAAAAAAAAAAAAAAAAAGAAAAGAAATGAAAAAAGAAGAATGGCTTAATTTTTAAAGGACATTTTCCACTTTTTTTTTTTTTTTTTTTGCGGTACGCAGTCCTCTCACTGTTGTGGCCTCTCCCATTGCGGAGCACAGGCTCTGGACACGGAGGCTCAGTGGCCATGGCTCACGGGCCTAGTCGCTCCATGGCACGTGGGATCTTCCCACACTGGGACATGAACCCGTGTCCCCTGCATTAGCAGGCAGACTCTCCACCACTGCGCCACCAGGGAAGCCCAACATTTTCCACTTTTATAGAATTCCATTTGGCATTTATTTTCCTTCATCACCAAAATATAATTGTACTGTCTTCTAACTCTTCTGTTGAGAGGTCAGTTATCAATCCTATGGTTTCTCCTTTGAAAATAATGTTTCTTTTTTTCTCTGGCTGTTTTAAAAGTTTGTCTTTGGTTTTCTATAGTTGTATTCTGATGTACTTAGGTGTTGTTTTCTTTGTCTTTATTCTGCTTAGGGTTTCCAGCAGTTCTCGACTCTGAGGCATTATGTCTTTCATTGGTGTCTTAGTCAATTCTGGCTGTTATAACAAAATACCATGGACAGGGGTGCTTAAACAACAGCCATTCATTCCTCACAGTCTGGAGACTGGGAAGTTCAAAATCAAGGTACCCACCTCCAAATACAACCACATTAGGGATTAGGGCTTCAACATATGAATATAGAGGGAACACAGCCATTTAGTCCATAGAAGCTAGTTTTGGAAAATCATGGCCTCAAGGATTGCTTCTGCTCCATACTTTATATTCTCTCCTTCTAGGACTCCAATTACACACATGCTAAACCTTCTTACCATGGTTCATAACTCTCTTATGATCATCCTTATTTTATAATTCAATACTTTTTCTTCTCCCTACATCAGCCTGCATATTTTATCCTAATTTGAGTTCACTAATCCTATTTTCTATTTTTTCTAATTGGAAAGGATACCAATCTACTGAGTTCTTAATTATTTAAGTTCACTCTTTTTCAGTTCTAGAATTTTCATTTGCTTCTTGTATAGTTTCTGATTCTCTGTTTAGATTCTTCATCTTGTCATCTAACTTACTGGACATATTAAACACCATATTTGAATATCTGTCTTACAACTCCAGTATTTGGATCTCCTGCGGGTCTGTTTCCATTATGTGTTTCTCTCTCCTTCTTCCTCTTTCTCTCTACCTGTCCCTGTCTCTCTGTCTTCATCTCTTTCTGTCTTTCTTCATGTGTTATTGCCTCCTGGTATATGTAGTACTTTTTGGATGGATGCTTTAAACTTTTCATGAAAAACTTACGATGTAATTTGAGGTTTTTATGATGTTATATTACATCAAAATCAAGTACTTTTGCTTCTTCCAGGAAGTAAGGGTAGAGGCAGATTGCTTTCATCCAATCAGAGACTGAGATGGTTTGAAGCTGGAAAGCCATGAACACATCTAGGTCTAGAGGAGTTGGGGAAGAAATGGTGCTATTGGATCCTGGGAGGGCAGTATAATGAGGCACCATCCTAGAGGAGCTATAGAGGGATGAAGTCACTGTCTAAACTACTGGAGGAAAAAAATACCCAAACTTCTCTCTGCTTACCACTGGTCTCCCACTCATGCTTCTTATTTGGGAGAAATAGCATCTTAACAAGGCAGAGTTTTTCAATCATTAAATGTGATATATGTCTCCATTTATTAGTCTGCTTGAACTATCATAACAAACTACTATAGGCTGGGTGGCTTAAGCACCAGACATTTATTTATCATGAGGCTGAGAAGTCCAAGGTTAAGGTGTCAGCAGGGTCAGGGTCTGGTGAGAGCTCTCTTCCTGGCTTGGAGACAACCACTTTCTTGCTGTGTCCCCACCTGGCTTTCCCTCTGTTCTTCCACAGGCAGGAGCAGGGGGGAAAGCTCTCATCTCTCTCTTCTTATATGAACATTAATCCTAGTCTCTTTGGATCAGGGTCCCACCCCCACGATCTCATTCTTACAGGCCCATATCTTCACATACAGTCACGTTAGGGGTTTGGACTACAACATATGAATGCGGGGGGGGGGGGGACACAGTCCAGTCCACAGCAGTCTTCAAAAATTTTTTCTCAACAATGTTTTATAAATTTTAGTGTAGAGCTTTTACACATATAGTTGCTAAATTTATCCTTAAGGATTAAAATTTATTTTTGTATATTGAATTTGTGTCCTGCTACAAGATATTAGTTCCAGCAGTGTTTTGTAGATTCTTTAGGAATTCCTGTATATACTATTATGACTTCTGTCCATAAGGATATGTTTACTTTTTCCTTTCCAAAATTTATATTTTATTTCTTTTTGCCTTATTGTATTTGCTATGATCTCTATTACAATGGTTAATAGTGATGTTGAGAACAGAAATCCTTGCTTTGCTCTCAATCTTAGGTAGAAAACATTCGACTTTCACAGTAAGTGCACTGTTAGTGGTAGGTTTCCTGTATATTTGATAAACTTTTCTTAAAGCTTTTTGCTTCTATGTTTTTGAGGGATAGTGGTTTTTAACTTTATTTTGCTACAGGAAGGTTTTCTTGTATCTGGAATTTAGCTTCAAGGCTAGGCTGACCTGATAAAAGGAGTTCAGAAGTGGAAGTGGTCAATCTTCCTCTTTTTAGTAAAAAAAAGTCATGTTATATTGATATCATTTTGATATCTTTAAATATGTTTAAAAGAATTTTCCAGTAAAGATATCTGGCTTTGACATTTTCATTGTACATTGTCTTTTAAGTATGAATACAACCTCTTTATTAGTTATGGGGCAATTGATGTTTCCTATTTCTTCCCGTGTCAGTTTTGGTAGTTTGAATTTTAATGGAATTTCTCTAATCCATGTTAATTAATTTATTGGCATAAAGTTGTTCATAATATTCCCTTATTTATCTTTTTAATGAGTCTAGGATCTGTGGTGCTGTCCCCTCTTTTGGTAATTCTATTTTCTGTTATTTTTCTTAATCAGTCAAGTGGGATGTTCATCAATTTTATTACTCCCTCCAAAGAGCCAGTTTCTTTTTTTTTTTTAATGTTTAAGTGGGTCTCAGTGCAATTTATTTTGTTTCCCTTACACGAAAATAGTCCACATTTTAAATGTATAACTCTCCATTTAGGCACATTTGAAATAGAAGCTGATCCCTGAAATGAATGTTACAGCTTTCCTTTTTAATTAAATTTAATTTAATTTTAAAATTTATTTAAAAATTTTTTTTTACTATTTTTCAAATTCCTTTCCCATTTAGATTATTACAGAATATTAAGCAGAGTTCCCAGTGCTATACAGTAGGTCCTTGTTGGCTATCTGTTTTAAATATAGCAGTGTGTACATGTTAACCCCAAACTCCTACTCTATCCCTTGCCCCCACTCTTCCCCCCTGGTAACTATAAGTTCATTCTCTAAGTCTGTGAGTCTGTTTCTGTTTTGTGAATAAGTTCATTTGTATCATTTTTTTAAAGATTCCATGTATAAGAGGTATCATAACCCAGTTTCTGATTTCATTGATCTTATCTGGGTTTTATTGATTTTTAAATTTTATATTTAACTGATTTCCACTTTAATCTCTATTGTTCTCTTCTTTATTCTATATTTCATTATTCTTGTTAATTAATTTTATTAATTTTGTCTGTTTTAATGTGAAAACTTAGATCATTGATTTTATAATTGTTTCTTTTGGAATAGAGTGTTTAAAGCTATAATTTTCTAAAAAGTACTTTAGCCACATCTCAGAAATTTTAATAAGTTGTATTTTATTATCATTCAGATCAAAAACCACATTTTAATTTCTCTTGTGATTTATTCTTTGACCTTCACATATTTATATACGTGTTGCTTAATTTCCAAAATTAGGCTATTCCCAGAATTTTTGTTAGTGTTTTCTAATTTTATTTGGGTACAATATAAAATTCAAATTCTATTATATTTTATCTCATTCATTTAAATTTATGTTTTGCATGTTTTATAATGCAAATACTGTGTTAATCTAGGAGGCATGAGTATAAGTTATTAAACAAATGCCCATTTATTGTATAAGCTTCAAAAATATTTTGTTAAGGGAGTTGTGATCTCTCATGGAGCCCATTGGAGGAAGAAATGCAGAAGAGCAAGAACTTAGGCAGCTCCATGGGTTTAGGGATAAAATTCACAAACAGAAAGAATACTTTACCAAAGAGATTGAAACTCTAAAAAAGGACGAAACAGAAATTTGGGAGCTGAAGACCTCAATAAAGGAGATAAAGAATGCATTAAAGGCATTGGAAATAGAGCAGACCAGATGGAAGAATTAGTGAGCTCAAAGATTGAAATCTAGAAATGATACCTGTAGAAGAGGAAAGAGAATTAAGATTTTTAAAAAAGGAGAAATTCTGCAAGACTATCCAACTCTATTAGGAAGTGCAACATTAGGATAATGGGTATCCCAGAAGGAGAATAAAGAAAGACAGGAGCAGAGAGTTTACTTAAAGAAATAGTAGCTAAGAACTTCCCAAACCTGGGGGAAGCAACTGGATATACAAGTCCATGAATCTAAGAGAACAACTAATTATCTCAATACAAAAAGACCTTTTCCAAGGCACATTATATTAAAACTATTGAAAGTCAATGACAAAGAAAGAATTTTAAAACAGCCAGGGAAAAAATGATCATCACCTACAAAGAAACCTGCCCTTAGGCTACAGCAGATTTCTCAGCAGAAACTCTATAGGCCAAGACAGAGTGGAATGACATTCTCAAAATACTGAAAGATAAAAACTGTCAGCCAAGAATACTCTATCCAGAAAAGTTACCCTTCATAAAGGTACCCTTATGAAGGAGAAGTAATGGCTTTCCCAGACAAACAAAAGCTGAGGGAGGTCATCACCACTAGATGTGCCTTACAAGAGATGCTGGAAGGAGCTCTTCTACCTGAAAGGAAAAAGCAGAAGTATACAAAACTTTTAGTAAGGTGATAAATCGACAGACAAAAGCAGAAAATTACAACTCTATATCAGAATATGTTGTTAAGCAATTGATTATAGTGTAAAGGTTAAAGGGAAAAAAGCGTTAAATATAATTATAGCTACTTCAATTTGGTAACAAACTTACAACATAAAATAGGATACTTTGAGACAACAAAAACATAAAAGGGGAAGAAAAAAAGGTTAAGCTCCATATAGGCAAATGAAAATGAATGCTATCAGTAGAAAAAGGACGACTTTATCTATGAGATGTTTTATAGAAATCTCATGGCAACCACAAAACATAAATCCAGAGCAGAGCGAGAAAACACTAAAAAAGGGGAAACTGAAAAAAAATCATAGAAAATCACCAAATTAAAATGGCAGACAAAAACAGAAGGAAAAAGAATCAATGGAGATATAGAGCAAACAGAAAGGAAAAAATAAAATGGCAATACTAAGTTCTCATTTCATAATCACCCTAAATATAAATGGATTGAATTCACCAGTCAGAAGACACAGAGTGGCTGGATGGATTAAAAAACAAGATTGAACTATAGCTCTAAAGACAAACATAAGCTCAAAGAGAATGGATGAAAGATGATATGCTAAGCAAATGGCAGCCAAAAGAAAGTGGAGGTAGACATACTTATACCAGAGAAGACAGTGTTCAAGCCAAAAAAATGTAACTAGAGACAAAGATGGACATTACATAAGGATAAAGGGGACATTTCATCAAGAAGACATAACTGTGATTAGTATATATGCACCTAGTATAGGATCACCATTACCTCAATGGATAGATCATCCAGATAGACAGTTAACAAGGAGACAGAGGCCTAAAATGAAACATTAGACAGGATGAACTTCATAGATTTGTACAGAACATTCCATCCAAATGCAACAGAATACATATTCCTTTCATGCACACATGGAACATTCTTAAGGATAGAGCACATTTTGGGACACAAAACAAGTCCCAATAAATTTAAGAAGATTGAAATTATATCCAGAATCTTTTCTTATCACAAAGTTATGAAACTAGAGATCAACTACAAGAAGAAAGATGGAAAATCACAGAAATGTGCAAACTGAACAACATGCTACTGAACAACTATTGGGTCAAAAAAGAAATCAAAGGATGTGGAGAAAAGGGAACCCTCATGCATTGCTGGTGAGAACGTAAATTGGTGCAGCCACTGTGGAGAACTGTATAGAGGTTCCCCCCAAAATTAAGACTGGAACTACTACATGATCCAGCTATTCCACTTCTGAGCATTTATTCAAAGATTACAAAACAAAACAAAACACTAATTTGAAAAAAATACAGGCACCCTTATGTTCATCATAGCATTATTTACAATAGTCAAGATATGGAAAAAATCTAAGTGCCTGTCAACAGAAGAATGTATAAAGGAGATGTGTTTTGTGTATATAGAATAGAATATTACTCATTCATTTAAAAAGATGAAATTTTGCCATTCATGACTACACGGATTGACCTTGAAGGCATTATACTAAGTGAAATAAGTCAGATGAAGAAAGACAAATAACATGATTTCACTCACAAGTGCAATATAAATCGAAGAAACAAACAAAATAAATGAACAAACCAAACAAAAGGAAGCCCAAAGGTAGAGAGAACAAGTATTGGTTACCAGAGGGAAAGGGGGTTAGGGGGTCAATTCTATGGCTACACATGGACACTAAATCCTTGGTGGTGAGCATGCAGTCATGTATACAGAAGTCAAAATATAATACTGTACACACAAAACTTATATAGTGTTATAAACCAATAAAAAGTACTTTAATATTACCTGTGAATTTCCATAATACCAGCTATCTATTGACCAGGTAATATCTAAAATAGGAGTCATTTTACTCACAGTAGAATATTTTATGAGACTTTATACACTTTCTGTCACTAGAAACGATAAATTTGAACTTGTGAATTCTCACACATAGTACCTTGATACTTTCCTTGCAAACAACAGATAAGTTTCTGCTCCTTAAATTAAGGTTACAACAATAATAATTACCACAATTTATTAAATGTCAATAAAGTTACTGAATGCCAGAAAAAATATGAGTCAGGACATAGAAAATAAGGATAGTGCATGTTTGGATGCTACTGAAACACAAAGACTAGATAAATAAATACAACTCGGTCCTGTGCTGTATATGAAGAGATGCAATGCCAACAAAATGACACAAAAAGATAAACTAAAGGGGTTAGGAAACATATCTGACAAAGATGAGCCTAAAGAGAGTAAAAAGAGCAGTATTAGAATTCAATTCAAAAAGATTCTGCAGGGCTTCCCTGGTGGCGCAGTGGTTGAGAGTCCGCCTGCCGATGCAGGGCACACAGGTTCGTGCCCCGGTCCGGGAAGATCCCACATGCCGTGGAGCGGCTGTACCCGTGAGCCATGGCCGCTGAGCCTGCGCGTCTGGAGCCTGTGCTCCGCAACGGTAGAGGCCACAACAGTGAGGCCCGCGCACCGCAAAAAAAAAAAAAAAAAAAAAAGATTCTGCAACTGAGCTCCTGCATTTAATTCTCAACACAGTGGCTAGAAGGATCCAATTAAAGCATAAAACATGTTAGGTCGTTTCTCTGCTCAAAACCTTCCAAGAGCTTCCATCACTCTCATCGTGAAAGTCAAAGTCTTTGCTGTGACTCACGAAGACCTACTCAGTCTGACCCCTGTTGCTTTGTGAACCCACCACACCGGACCACCTTCACTGCCTCGGCCCCAGCTGTTCCTTGAAACCAGCAGGCGTACCCCTGTTCAAAATCTTCTTCATTTGCTGTTCTTACAGCCTGACATACTCAGATACTCTCTCTCAGTGAAATATTCCCCGACCAGCCATTTTGAAGGTCAACCCCACTCACTGCCACACAGAATGCCTGTTCTTATTTTTTCTACAGCACTTCTCACTATCCAGCATGCCTCGTATGTTTACTATTTTGTTTTCTTTTTGTCTGTTTTCTTCACTGGAATATAAACTCCACAGGCAAGATTTTTGTCATTTTGTTCACTGATATATCCCCAGAGCCTAGCACAATGCCTAGCACATAACAGAAATATTTGTTTAAATCAGAAATATGTGCAGAGTATGGCACTTTATACAGAAAATAAAGAATAATTTAATTTAATTGAAGACACGTCTTCAGGGAGTTTTTGTATATGTACTGAGTGCTTTCTGTGTGCTAAACACGGTTGCATATATTGTCTCACTCACTTAATCCTGACAGAGGCTGTGACATCATCAGTACTATTACTTTCCCTATTTTACAAATGAGTAAACTGAAACATAGAGAGATGGTGTGACTTCCCCAGTTCTGCTCTTTTCATCATGTTGAGTGTTCGGTGACATGCTGTGACCTACACAGAATCAAGATAAGAAAAATGTTTGACTTTTACACAGACAAGAGCAATGAGAGACACATCATCAGACAGCCTGTGTGAAAGCATCTCAAGGTGTAGGAACTGTATAATGTAATGCAGCTGATGTGGTTGAATTACGTTTGCATTTATACGTCTGTATCTCTGTAGGAACAAAATTTATCTTGCTGGCTTTGTATGCAGTTGAAATCCCCTAAAAGATTTTATATGTATGATTAGTAAAGTAATGATGATGGTAATTATTAGTAATAATTAGGCATTATCATGTTATTAGTGCCTCATAAGCGCTTACTATCTGTCAGGATCTGTGCTGAGCGATTCAGATAAATTATGTCATTAATGCCCCAAACATCTCAGTGAGTTAGGAGCTATTAGATCCTCAGTTTACTGATGAGGCACTGTGTTAGGGAGGGGACCTGAGTAAATAGCAAAGAAGTGGTGTGTCTGAGATTCGAACCTGCGCTGTTTAACTCTAGACACATAGTCTTCTTTGAAGGTTGGTCGTGTGATGAAGGATTATCCAGTAAATCATGTTAAGGTAGTTAGCTATGACGGAAAAAAACACCCACTTTAGATCCCTATCTCTTGTCACACATCAGAGTAAATTCTGAGGGACCAAGGAGTAAATTGTAAAATGTTCAACCGTATTTAGTCAATAAAAATAAAAGCGAATATTTATCAAAGCGTTTTCTGGGCTAAAGTACAACAGAAGAATTGCCAAGGAAGAGCACAATAGATTAGACTGTATAAAATGAAAAACCATTTTATTGACAAAGAGAAAGATAATTGAAATGACAAGTAACAATATGAAAACTCTTTCTCTCAAAGAGTTAAATCAATTAAAATGAGTAGGAAAATAGTATTAATTCAATTGATAAAGACACAAAAGGCTGGGGCAGTCAATATCTTAATGAACATCTGGAAAACACTGAGAAAAACGTTCATTCTCATTAGTAACATGGAAATGAACAGAAGTGATAAAATTATCAATAAATGGCAGTTAATGATCATGGTATGCCATTCTACTTTTAATCATATATTATGAGTATAGTTGAAAGGTAAATATACCACTAGACATCAAACTGCATATACCTGTCTATGTAACTATGTATATGTGGATAAAAATGAAATACAGAGAAGAAAGCATTATATCAATATCAAAAATAAGAATCCTCTGCAAGTATATTCTTTCCCAACTGCAAGTTTATTCATGAGAGACAAAGTACAATCGAGCATCTAAGTTCAGGGCTAGTAAACGCTGCTCCCAGCCGTATACTCTTGCTGTGACAGAGAAGGATAAGGTTCATTTAGACACCCCTCTGTCCTTCCACCTAATCATTAGTTCATTTCCTCCACCAGGCACATCTGCAACTTGAAATAATACAGTTCTTATCCACCATAGAGCTGAGTGGTGGGCTTAGATTATGCATGATATTCTAGGGGGCCAATACATTGTTCCACTTGGTGGAGAATGTTCCTACCTTCAGATGCAAATGGGTTCTTCTTTTAGCCAGCTAAGTTTCTTTATGTAAACTACACTGTGCATTCCATGAGGTCCTTTGTTGCTGTTGCTGTTGTTTTCTCAGATATTTTATTCTCACTCTTGAAATCCTCATTCCAGGAGCCTCATCCTCTTGCTCCAAGTTTCTTTTTTTGTTGTTGTTGTTAACATCATTATTGGAGTGTAATTGCTTTACAATGGTGTGTTAGTTTCTGCTTTATAACAAAGTGAATCAGCTATACATATACATACATCCCCATATCTCCTCCCTCTTGCGTCTCCCTCCCACCCTCCCTATCCCACCCCTCTAGGTGGTCACAAAGCACTATTGCTCCAAGATTCTTTTTAAGCTTCCAGAAGGGGCTGTTCACGCTGGGACTTCCCTAACTGCTCTTTCTGCAAATGACCATTTGCTCTTAGATCCCATTTCCTCCTCTTTCTTGGAAGACTTTGTTTTGCTAAGGAAGGCTGTGTGAGTGGTAAATTTTCCAAGTTCTTCCAAATGCTGAAAATACTGCTTACTGCTTTTACACTTGCTTGATGAATTGCTTATCTATAGAATTGCAGGCTCCAATGTTTTCCCCAAGAACATTGAAGGTATTTCTCCCTGTCTTCAAACATTCAATATTGCTGATGAGAAATCTGATCTATTCTATTTGAAAGGGATCTGACTTTTTCTTTCTGGAAGCTTTTAGGATCTTCTCTTTATCTTTGGTGTATTGAAATTTTATAGCAATGTTGTCTCTTTGTGGTTTCTTTTTCCATTCTTTTTGTTAAAATGCAGTGACTTTTTCCACTCTGGGAATTTGCCTCCTATTATTTTTGCAAAATTCATTCTCTGCTATGTTCTGTTCTCTCTTTTTGGAACTAGCTGGAATTTGTCTCATATTTTTTTATCTCTTGACTTTTTAATAAACTCCTTCTTTGAAATTCGTTTTTTGTTGTTGACAATCTTAGTATTGTTTTTCAAGAGCTCTTTTTGTTCTGGTATCTGAACACTAATTAGACACCATTTTAAGTTTTCTTTTCTATTCTTGGAATTATCTCTTACTTTTCCAAAGTCAGTTCTCCTTTACATTTATCTTGGCCTTTCTCTTTAATGTTCTAGGTTTTTGTTTGTTTGTTTTTTTAAATGATTTATTAACTATCCATAGGGGAAAAAAGGCACAAAGACAAAAACAAGGAATTAGAAAGGTTGATTGGGACTTCTCAGGGTGTGCTTGTATGTGCTTATGTGGAGGTGTTTTTGAATGGACAGTTATGACTTTGTTAGATGCCTTTTGGTGATTATTTAGGTGAGATCTCATTATATTATCTTAAATCTGAAACACTGATGAGAGTGAGAGTACACGGTCTGGGGCATTATTAAATCATCAGACCTTAAATTCCACAGCTGATATTGTCAGGTTTTTGGTTACAATTTGGCAAAACCCATTTGGGAGGCTATTTTGCAAAATAGACAAAGAATCCTAAACTATTGTATAGTGCTTATAGCAGAAGAACCTTAAAAGCACTCTAAAATTTTACCCAGTAATTTGATTTTTCTGATACATTCTAAAAAATAAATGACTTTAAATAGGAAAACAGTTTGATCAACACTTTTTTACTGCAGAGTTCTGTATTAATGTGAAAGAATGTAAGCAGTTTAAGGGTTAGACTAATGGTATACAGTGTCTATAGAATATTTTGTAATATTAAAATGTTTTAGAAACATTTAGAATCCATAGAAATATTTATGCTGTAATATTAAGTGAGTAAATAGAATGCCAAGTTACAGTGGAATTTGTTTTAAATTTGTATAGAAAAACTAAACTGAAATATTAATAGTGGAACAGTGGGATTGGGGTGCTTTACTTTTTAAAAAGAAGCAATTTATATCATATTTTATATTTCATAAATCCATATTATGTATTTAATAAAATTCCAAAAGGAAAAATTAAACCTATGAAGTAACAATAACAAAAGACTAGGAGAAACACACACACACACACACACAGACATACACACACAGACACACACTCAAACAGACACACACACACACATCATAACAAGCACCAAAGAGAACTCATTCATTTTCATCTCCTCTGTCATCAACTATTTTCCACTATCTCATCTACTATGAGACAGTGGAAACCTATCTCACACACATAACTGTGTTGCTTCTCAGCAACGAATTAGCTCATTTTTATACATGTCTGCAATGTTTGATACAAAATGTGTTGAAAGGTATGACTAATATTCTATTGTAATCTCATATTTTTTTACATCTCATATAAGCAATTTCTTTTTCATTTGCAAACTCTGTGGCAAGACTAATTTATATAACTAATAATGGATATTGGGAGGTAGTATTTCAATAAAAATATTTTAACTTTTTTACAGTTAATTTTGCTTTCAAATTGGCAGATAGGTTGACCACACTTACAATTTTTAAATACAAATCTAAAAATATTATGGTGCACAAAAAGGTAATACATAGGAAAATTTGGAATTAAACAATAGTTTTCCTAAGTGTTAAAACTCTACAAAAATTAAGGAAATATCACAGGTTTAAAAGAATGAATAATATTAAATGCATTAATCAAAACAGCTGCTTCTTCTTAACTACTAATTATAACCTTTTGAATAAATTAAAAATGAAATTAAGTGAATTGTAAAATTTAACTAAAATTTAATTTAATTACAATTTAATTGTAATTTTAACTTATTAAAATAAAAAATAACTATATTTTGTTTGCTTTTATCAATCCTGCAGCACATATTCAAAACTTGTAAAATATTCAAAACATGGAATCTGCACAAATCTGGCAATTACCTTCTATTGATCCATTTTTATAGCACTTAAAAATGTGAAACACTCAAGCTAAGATTGTGATAACAACTTTCTAGAAAATATGCAGAAGTGCATATTTTCTTCTTTTTTCTGCCTCTTTATTCAGCTTAATTCCATTTTGAAACTTTTGTAATAATTGTAAATTTTGTTGTGTTCTGTATGGTTTTGAAGGAAATTCATATTTATCCTAAATACATTTTAATATTTTTGTAGAAAAGGACCTAATTTGATAAAGAGTAGTATTTTGCTTATTATTAGTGTAATAAATAAAAATTTAATGTGTACTTCGTTTCTGTAAAATAGTCAAAGTTTCATACCAATCTCCTTGAACTCCATGAATTCAGACCTCCGCATCACTGTCTTGTCAACCAAAGAGGCAGCCAAAGAGGAAGCACATCACCTGTCCCCATCCAGGGTCTGGGCGGAGGAGACTCAGTGTCACTGTTGATGGAAGTTCTGGTCCTAAGGTATCGCCATCTTTGATACGTCCACTCTCAATCAATCAGGACTTCTGAGGGACCTTATTAATGATATCTAAGAGATGGTGGTATTAATACATTGTGCACAGTATAGCCATATTTGGCAAGCATGTTAAATTGAAGTTCCATTCCATAGATCCTGTATTCTGATACAGGCGTATACTATGCATTGTTCATCTCGTTAAATGGGAAGTCTGTGATCTAATACATTGTGCAGATGCTATAAGTAACTGCTTTTGTGGACCGAGTTGTCTTCATTTCATAACCCGAGAAAGTGTAGAGGAATGAGTTAAGCATAATCAATCTTCAACATTTTATAGCAAATCTCTCTGCTGGTCTTAGTTTTCAAAATTCATTTGAATTTTCTTGCTTGGAAGGGAGCAATTCTTAACAGTTCATCTGCAATATTTTCCTTTTTAAAAATATATTTTCTCTGTCTTTTTCTTATTCTCACTTTAGCTTTTATTTTGTCTTGTAAACAATAACAAGTGATAGTTTTCTTTGTATCCATCTGAATGTTTTCAGTAGTACATTTTCTTCTTTTTGCCAACTAAACAATGCTTCTTCTTTTCCTCTTTTATATTGTTTCTCACTTAATGTTTCGAGGATTTATTCATCCTTACGTGATATGTTTGTACAATTGTTGACTGAGTCAGTATTAGTGAAAATGAGAACCTAGAGTTTGGTAATCAGCCTTTCCCGGAGGTGCTGTTTCTGAAATGCAAAGGAAAAACTGAAGTGCGATCCAAGAAAAGTCACTGAGGCGGGCGTTGCTGTTATTATTGTATTATTCATTACTTCTGTTACCATCATTGGCGCCATTATTACATTCGTTGTAAGTGTCATCACGAGGAGAGCAGCTATACAGATTTATTTTAAGTGGCGATAACATCTTATAATTTATCAGCAGATGTGTTTCCAAATGATGGCTCCGAAAGAGCTCTTCTAGCTGAGGTTAGTTGATTGCTGGTAAACTAGAGAGAATATACAGCCTGAACTTTTCTTTTGTGCCTACCTTTCATTGTTTGTTCCACGTAAATATCTTGTCATATTGATTTTAATAATGGATGGTTTTTGAGTAGATCCTTCTAAATCCTATGACACACTGAGGTTTATGTACATAAATATTAATTCTATGGTGCCCTACAACATTTTTCTAATCAATCGACTACCCTGCTCAGACCATTTTTACTAAGCTATTTTAAATGAAACTTCAAAGACAGTCATTCAAAATGTGATGGATACATGGTAATATGCAACTCAGAATCATAGTGTTAGAAATGCCAAGCAAAACTCTATCCTGGTTACCAGAAGTCTATGATTTCAGATGCATCTCGGTTCAGGCATTCATATACTTGACGGTGATTTGTACAAAGATCATTTTCATGAGAAATGTACAAGGATAAATATAAAGATGACAACCATTCTTTCTTCCTTAAGGGATATTTTAGTGTGATGAAAATAAATAATTTCCAAATAGTGCAAAGAATTTATATCGTTCTCTCTTCTTCAAATAGGTGATGTGGGTATGCAATTTGTGTCGAAAGCAACAAGAAATCTTAACCAAATCAGGGGCGTGGTTCTTCGGAAGCGGCCCTCAGCAGGCAAGTCAGGATGGAACCCTCAGCGATACAGCTACAGGCGCTGGTTCTGAGGCCCCGAGAGAAAAGAAATCCCGGCTGCAGGAGCGATCTAGGTCTCAGACCCCCCTGAGCACAGCCACTGCCTCTCCCCAGGACCAGGTTCCCCACAGCGTGCCGCCCGACAGGAGAAAGGGGGCTGAGCCCTCGCAGCAAGCCGGGAGGCCTGAGCAGAAGCAGGCTTCTTTCAGGTCTAGAAGTGAGCCTCCCAGAGACAGGTAAGAGGTCATCAACTCTTAAGCAAAAGGCAAAGTCTTAGATGGAGAGCAAAGCCATCTTCAAGAATTTAACTGCTAGGCTATGTGGAAGGGGTACTTCTCAGGCCCATGAGGAAGGCGACACTGGGCCTGGGCTGTCTCTGTCTAGAATGTATCCTTCCTTAGGAGACCTTTGCCGAGAAGCTTGTCTTTCATGCACGGATGTAAACAAGTCATCTGACTCAGTCACCCACCTGCACTACTAACTTCCAACCCTGAACTGAGAACAGCTCTTGGACCATTTATTTACTGTTTGAGTGAGTCCTGTAGTTGAAAGTGTGCTCTGAGACAAGAGGATGGGGGACTGACCCACTGGAGGGTGTGTGGGTGCGTCAGCAAAGCCTTCCTAGAGGACATTTCTTTTACGCTGAGCTTTGAAGGTGACTAGGGATGAGCCAGGTGAAGGGCGGGATGGGTGCTCCAGGTAAGGGCGCTGGCACCTGGCCGGAAGGAACAAGGCCGGTGGGACAACCCAAAAGATGCTATGGGCTCGGGGGTGAGTAGCAGAGAAGGGGAGCGAGTGGAGAAGAGGTGACTGGTAGGGTCTGAGTGCCTAGGTCACATTGGGCCTTTTAGCCAGGTTAAATTTCATAGACTTTATCTTAGAAATAATGGAAAGCCTCAGAGGATTGTAAGCCTGGGCTAACATGATCAGATTATTTCAATTTGTCGATTGAGTCATTCATTCAAAACAGTGGATTTGGGCCTCCCTGGTGGCGCAGTGGTTGAGAGTCCGCCTGCCGATGCAGGGGACGCGGGTTCATGCCCCAGTCCAGGAAGATCCCACATGCCGCGGAGCGGCTGGGCCCGTGAGTCATGGCTGCTGAGCCCGCGCGTCCGGAGCCTGTGCTCCGCAACGGGAGAGAGGCCACAATAGTGAGAGGCCCACGTATCGCAAAAAGAAAAAAAAAAAAAAAAACCATGGATTTGTGACCAGACAGGATGCCGTGCACTAGGCAACAGTGCTGACAAGGAGGACGTGGCCCTTTTCTTCCCGAGGCTGTGAGTTTGGGGGACCAGACGGTTATCACTAGGCGTGGCTGCTTTTTGTCTGTGTGACCCTTATTTATTCCACTGGGTGGGAGGGTAGGATCCACGGAAGGCTTCTGCTATCTTTTTCAAACAAAACCCACACAGTAAGATCAAAGACTTCAGAGCTGAACAGGTCTGGATTCCAGGCCTGGCTCTGCCACGAGGGGTCACAGGCACCTTGCAGTGGTTGAATGAGCACGTGTGCTCAGCAGCTGGCCCTTGGGTGGCCTCCAGTGAATGCAGCCAGTAGCCGCCGTGTGTTTACCATCACTGAACACCGCCAGGAACCAGAGGGCATAAAGATGCTTTGTACAGGGTCCCTTTTCTCACAGATCCTGGGGAAGAGACCACACCATCTCCGAGAGAAGACAGAGCCCCGGGCAGTGAACTGGCCCAGAAAGGTGATGTGATCAGAGCTAGAAAATACAAACACGAGTCCTTTGGGAGCCACAGGAAAGAGAAGTGTCTTATGAATTCAGGTTTATAGGACAGCCAGGAACGTGTGGTGGGCAGACGGAACAGGAAAGGCCATGACAGGAAGACTACAAGAGCCACTTCAGTGATGGCAGGACTGGTGAGAAACTGCTGAGTTAAGGGGAGATGAAGATATCGAAGGGGCAGTTCAGGATGGCTCAGAAACAATGATCTCTTTTAAACAAGAGGAAGAATTGGGCGCTGTAAAATCTCTAAAGGGAAAATATGAGTCCTGTTTCAGATAGAGGGTGAAAAACTACAAAGAATTTAAGAGTAAGGGCCAGGAAGAGGCTTTCTGATGAAAGCTGAAAAAGACTGATAAGGGCAAATAGCCTTTCTGATTATATAAATACTTAAGACAACAATGAGGACGTGGGGCTGGAGGAAAAGGCAAGGAGAGCCGGGTACCAGTCAGGGTTGGCCTGCTTCAGAGAGAGAAGGAAGACAGAAGGAATGGCCGTCTGTTTAAACTACTGAAGAACTCGTGGTCCTACTTTGTACACTCATCAGGAGCTAGTGGGAATGGAACAATTAAGGTAGAGGTGAGAAAAGGCCTATTCAGTGAAGCAAAGAATCAGAGAGACTGGAGAAGTCCCATTTGCATAATACTCTATCCTTTCATAAAGCATTTTCACAGATGGTGTCTCCTTTAATCCTCACACAAACTCTGCAAGGTAAGTGTCATTTATCAGCATTTCAGAAAAAAAAAAAAAAAAAAGTAAACTGACTCAATAGAAACTTCCAGCAAGCACAGCTCTGCCTTAATGAGCTACTAAAAGTTTGCAGTGCATTCGTCACTCTTACGAAAACTCTATTTGATAATGACGGATTGTATTCATAGTAGACCCCTTACACTGGAAAAAGGCAATACCACCTTTGCAATTCCTCCCTCCCTGAAAACCCCTTCCACTTCAAAGGGCCGAGCGATCTAAATGCCTCAAGCAGCATCGGCCATGCTTCTATTTTGCTATTTTGAGCCACTGGAAACCCTTTGCCCTTTCTTTCCATCGTCACCAGACCCTCCTCAAACTGACCCCACAGCTCAGCAACTACTACTTTGGAAAAACCACAGCAGAAACTGCCCTACTTTTTCCCATCTTGTATATTATTCTCAAATTTTCTTCATGAATTCTGCTTTTGGACTTCCAATCAAACAATGTTCTCTCTGGAAAGCCCTCTCTATGGACCTCGGGATTCCAAAAAGAGCCTTGGTTGCCCCCATTTTAGTTGCATAGTACAGCATACAGTGCCTGAATGCTTACCTGAGGTATCCCCTTTTTGTAACTTCTGGGGTCGATGCTGGGACTTTCCCGAATCAGATGGACTCCAGTGTACAGAAGGGCTAGAAGGGGTATCTTAAACAGTATAGCTTAAATATTCAGAATGCCAAACCCTCTTCCGTTACTTTATCTTTGCCACTGCCTCCCAGAGGATGGAGAGAAAAGTAGGACACAAAACGGGTTTCTTTTTTCATATTCTTTTCCATTAGAGTTTATCACAGGTTGTTGAATACAGTTCCCTGTGCTATACATTTTGGACTGTTTTCTGAAATGAGGGAGAAGGCCAGGGATGGGGAGAGGGAGGAAAAAGTAAAAATTATTTCAAAAATTTCAAGATTTCTATTATATTTGCCTGGGGAAGGTAAAATGAAGGCTAAGGTTCAGCCATTTATTCTTCCTAACCGTCTCCCTAAAAAGTGGTGGGGTGCACATAACCTCATAAAAAGTACTTTCGTTCTACTATTGAGGAAGTGCTATTGGAGTTGATTCCTGAAATGGACACACTTGGATTCACGTTTCTTTAAAAGTTTCAGTTATAATAAGAGATTGTTAATACATTTTGCCCAAATATATATCAGGTATATATAAATATATATATATATCGTTTTGAACTGATATGTACGTATTACCGTTTACTCCTCGATTATTACCTATATTATTTTTATCGAGAACATTTTAAAGTCTTTGATTCACAAGCAGAGGTTCATAAAACTTGTTCATTTACTGAATTAATTTGTTGATTTTTAAAATGATCTAGTTAATTTATAGAGAATTTAAAGTCTGAAAGCCAGTTGTGAAGGCCCGGAATATGCTGTGAGACAAAGGAGCCTTATTTAGAAAGCTACTCAGATATACAGGTTTGATGTAGTTCTTTTATCACCTCGCTTTTTAATTAGACATCGAAGTATAAATAATTATTTCCAAGGATGCTTCTGGAGTCTGGTCTTCGCCTTGAGCTTTACACATTGCTCTCCTTCTGGACGTTCTTTTGTGCATCACAGGAAGAAGACCCCAGGGGTCGCCGAGCAGAATGGCAAAGGCGCGCCGAAGGGCGAGCGGAAACGCGCGCCCAGGGCCTCTGGGCAGCCCGCGGAGGGGCCCACGGAAGAACGGGAGCGCAAGGAAAGGCGGGAAAGCCGAAGGCTCGAGAAAGGCCGGTCCCAGGACTACCCCGACGTGCCAGAGAAACGCGAGAACGGCCCGGCGGTGGAGGCCGAGAAGCAGAGGAAGGAGGAGGAGTACCAGACCCGGTACCGCAGCGACCCGAACCTGGCGCGGTACCCGGTCAAGCCGCCGCCCGAGGAGCAGCAGATGCGCATGCACGCGCGGATGTCCCGCGCCAGGCACGAGCGGCGCCACAGCGACGTGGCCCTGCCGCGCACCGAGGCGGCAGCTGGGCCCGAGGGCAGGCCCGGCCCGCGCGCGCCCAACGCCGCCCGGGTCTCGCCTCCCGCCTCGCCGCGCGCCTACTCGGCCGAGAGGACCGCGGAGGCCCGGGCGCCGGGCGCCCAGCCGCTCGCCGAGCCCAGCCCGCCGGCGCCCCGGCCCGGCGCAGGCCCCGCCGACGCCCCGGAGCCCAGGGCCCCGGAGCCGCTCCGGAAGCAGAGCCGCCTGGACCCCGGCGCGGCCGTCCTCGTGCGCAAGGCCAAGCGCGAGAAGGTGGAGACCATGCTGCGCAACGACTCGCTCAGCTCCGACCAGTCCGAGTCCGTGCGGCCGTCTCCGCCCAAGCCGCATCGCGCCAAGAGGGGCGGCAAGCGGCGCCAGATGTCGGTGAGCAGCTCGGAGGAGGAAGGCGTGTCCACGCCGGAGTACACGAGCTGCGAGGACGTGGAGCTAGAGAGCGAGAGCGTCAGCGAGAAGGGTGAGCGGCGCCGCGCGGGCTCGGGCGCGTGCGGGGTTGGATGCGCGGGTGTGGGGATCCGAGGTCAGCGCGCGGAGCTGGGGGCGCGTGTGCCGGGATGCAGGCGCGCGTGCGGGCCTGGAGGAGTGTGTGCCGGGATCCGAAGCGCGAGCGGGGGACTCGGGGGCGCGTGTGCCGGGATCCGAGGCGCGCGTGCGGGGCTGGGGGCGTGTGTGCTAGGATCCTAGGCGCGAGCGGGGGGCTCGAGAGCTCGTGTGCCGGGATCCGAGGCGTGCGTGCGGGGCTGGGGGCGTGTGTGCCGGGATCCGAAGCGCCAGCGGGGGTTCGGGGGCGCGTGTGCTGGGATCCGAGGCGCGTGTGCAGGGCTGGGGGCGTGTGTGCCGGGATGCGAAGCGCCAGCGGGGGTTCGGGGGCGCGTGTGCTGGGATCCGAGGCGCGAGCGGGGAGCTCCGGGGCGCGTGTGCCAGGATCCGAGGCGCGAGCAGGGTGCTCGGGGGCGCGTGTGCCTGGCTGGCAGGTGCGCGCGTGCAGGATTTAGAAGCGCGGCTGGTAATGTCCAACAAGGTGACTGACTGTATCTGACGCTGCTCTACGGTATATTAGAAACTGCTGAGAAAGTAAATCCTGAAAGTTTTCGTCACAAGAAAAATTTTTTTTGTAAGTGGATGAGGGCATGGATGTTAAACTTACTGTGGTAGTCAATTTGGCATTCTATGTATGTCAAGTCGTTAGGGGTACACCTTAAACTTCCACGGACCTATGTGTCAATTATGTCTCAATAAAAGTGGGGGAGAGAAGTGGGACCTGGAATGCTCTGGCCAGCCTCGCAGCGGATGGAAGGTTGTCCTATATATATATATTTCCGGAAGTGGGATTTAAAAAACGTAATCACGTGTGCCAAATTGGGGTTACAAGAGTTCTTCATGATTTTGGTTGCTCTCATCCTGGGAAATTCAGTACCCAGTCTTGTGTTTTTAAGTTATTATTCGGGGGTGGGTTTATTTGGCTGACAAAAGGACGTGTACCTTCTTTTACACTTCAGTGGCGTAATGCTCCAGTCACAGAGGTAGCGTTTTTCAAGTTTCAAATGAATCTTTCTTACAATTTGTAAACAAGTTACAAAGTTTCTATCATGCAGATGTTATATATCGTGTTTTGGTAGTAACTTTGCAGTACAGATTTCATTTTACCTATTACAGTCCAAAAGATTTTGGAACATTTCGTGATGGGCTGACTTTTTTTTTTCTGTCTAAACCTGCACTGTACAATACCATAGCTATATGTAGATATTTAAATAATTAAAATTAAATAAAATTAAAAATTCAATTCCCCACTCACCCTAGTGCTCAAGAGCGATCATTCCAGAAAATGCCTTTAAGTGGCACTGGTCTAGAAAATACTTCAATTTAATGTTAAAATCACGTGTTTGTTTTGAAGATTCTCCTCATTTTGCTGCTGTTCCCTTAGATTTAAACTGGCCACAGCAGTAAATTCAGTGGTTGTGGTTTTCATCTTTGTTGTGGTGCTGGGGTTCTTGGTGTTTTTCTTAACGAATTCATATATTGAGGTGACTGACTATTTTTACAGTTTTTGACTTGCTTTAGAATCGGTAAATTACACAGTTAATATTATGTTTTATAAAGAGAATCACTTCCTCATCTTCTCTGCCTGCAAACTGCGTGCATGTGGATCCACCCTCTCTCCCACCGTTCTGTTCTCTTTTTCTGTCTCTTTCTTTCTATATATATGTGTGTGTGTATATATATATATATATATGTACATACATATATATCCCCAACAATCTTATACTATATTTGGGAACAATTAAGAAAGCTCACTCTGTGAGCTTCCCTGGGGGCGCAGTGGTTGAGAGTCTGCCTGCCGATGCAGGGGACACGGGTTCGTGCCCCGGTCCGGGAAGATCCCACATGCCGCGGAGCGGCTGGGCCCGTGAGCCATGGCCGCTGAGCCTGCGCATCCGGAGCCTGTGCTCCGCAACGGGAGAGGCCACAACAGTGAGAGGCCCGCGTACCGCAAAAAAAAAAAAAAAAAGTTTAAAGAAAGCTCACTCTGTCGCTATTATTACTGCAACTCAAGTGGAAATAGCTGTCTTTTGAATGCATGTGTGTCTGGGATGAGTTTGGTTTTTTTCAGCTCGCCTTCTCATCACTGATGTTTATAAATTGCATATGGTCTATAGGTTTTTTAAAAGTCAGATGGTGAGTAGCTTCTTGCTGCCTTTCATGCCTTAGTATTGTTTTGTGAACACGTATTTTTTTCCCCTTAAGCCGTAAGGTAAGTGTGAAGTAAAAATGTAAGTGGATATGCTTAATGGGTGTGCAGATAACCCCCGATGGGGATGGTATAGGTATAGTTATATATGTGTATTTTCCCACTCCTTAAAGGAAGGGTCTACACCAACTCCTCTTGAATATGTGTAATAAATCACAAGACACATGGAATTAGAATTGAAATGCAAAATTATTCACGGTAACAACAGATTATGAAAGAAACATGACTGGTGGTGTGGGTGAGTGGAGAGATGGGGCTGGGGTGATGTGAAGAGCATACTGCCTCTAGCGGCTGTGTCCCCTTCTTGGGAATTCTCATTCCGGGCACTTGGGTGACCACTTGGGGTGTATACACCTCTGAAGCTGGGGTTCAGTCTTCCCCTCCGGAAACATAGGAGACATCATCTGATACAGACTGCCCTGTTTTCTCTTCATTTATAAATGATCTCATTCTGAATGTCTATGAACATAGCATAGACATTTTCCGATTTCAGCCTTCGTTAGAAATTCTACCATCTGTAATAGTTACTAATGACTTTATTGCCAAGTCCCACCATTGACAACTAAGGGCTCCCTTGGGGACCAGCCATGATCATCTCCAGCACCCTGTGACCCTGCACAAGTCTTTTAACCTCCTTAAGTTTCCATTTTCTTATTGGCACAGTGGAGATAAGAGTTGCTGCTTTGTCAGGTTACTGAGTGGTTTGAATGAGCTCATGCATCTATAACAGGATGCTAAGTTAGCATTCTTCCCGTCCTGCAGTGCCTGTGGCATGTCTGCCATAGATCTAATACTGCAGTGAAGCTGAGATCATCACCCACATGTAAATATACAAGGAAGAGGTTAAAGAACCCGTTTTATATCTTACAGGCTCCGGTGAATTTCCCTGATCACTCTTCTTATAGGAAGAGTGGTCAGGGAAGAGATGTCTTCCCAGGAGAGAACGGATGCCGTGCTGTGACCTTCAGGGTCAGGGAAAGTTATCCCCATGGAGTAAATATCAAGAGCAGTGGGAGAGAAAAGCTGCATTTCACCTATATTCCGTGCATTTGCTTGTTCGCTTTATCAGTTACACGTATAAAGTAAATATTTAACGTGTGCCTGGCTCTCTTAATCTGTTTGGGCTGCTATAACAAAAACCCACAGACTAGGTAGCTTATACACAACAGAACTTTAATTTCTCACAGTCCCAGAGGCTGGGAAGTCTAAGGTCCAGGCTCCAGCATGGTCTTGTTGTGGTGAAGGCCCTCTTCCTGACTCATGTGAAGTCAGCACCTTCTTGCTGTGCCCTCACATGGGGGAAGGGGCTGGGGAGCTCTGGGGGGTCTCTTTTATAAGAGCACTAATCCCATTCATGAGGGCTTCACCCTTGTGACCTAAGCACCTCTCAAAGGCCCCACCTCTTAATGCGATCATTTTAGGGGGGCTTAAGATTTAAACACAGTAATTTTGAGGGGACGCAAACATTTAGACCATAGCACTGGCACAAGGCATTTATTAACATGTGTGTACTATTCTCACCATTTATATTTTTATCCTTATCCTTATGCTGAGTTGGTTTGTATGTTTATTAGCAAATGTGGATTTAACACTTTCAGTAGATATACTGATGTTAAAAATAAAGAAATATGCTTCCTGCCCTTATGGAGCTTACATTCTGTTGAGAGAAATAATAAAGAATAATTACAGGGCTTCCCTGGTGGCGCAGTGGTTAAGAATCCGCCTGCCAATGCAGGGGACACGGTTCGAGCCCTGGTCCGGGAAGATCCCATATGCCGCGGAGCAGCTAAGCCTGTGCATCACAACTACTGAACCTGCGCTCTAGAGCCCGTGAGCCACAACTACTGAGCCCGTGTGCTACAACTACTGAAGCCCACACACCTAGAGCCCGTGCTCCGCAACAAGAGAAGCCACTGCAATGAGAAGCCCGCGCACCGCAAGGAAGAGTAGCCCCCGCTCACCGCAACTAGAGAAAGCCCATGCGCAGCAACAAAGACCCAACACAGCCAAAAATAAATGAATAAATAAATTAAAAAAAAGAATAATTACACAATGAAGTACAATTTAATAAATGCCTCAAAGGAACATTCCTTACAGATATATTGATACACTTTTGCTTTGTGTCCAGACATTCAATTAAAAAGAAAAAAAAAAAGGTTCCCTGGGCAAATGGCATCTGAAAGACAACACAGCATTGCTAGTCAATATGATGCTTCGTGTGTAGTGTAATTACACACACACACACACACACACACACACACACACACACACGGATTAACAGTGAGCTTAATCTAGTGGGCTTGTCTAAAAATTGAGGTCAGCTACCACATGTTTCAAAGTGAATGCTGTTTGTTCAATGTTCATACTGCTCTTTCTTTGCCCACTGGGAAAAATCGGGCATTTCTCATTTCTTAGATTATAAGAATTACCTAATATAAATCTCTGTATGCAGAAGAATAACAGTGAACTAAATCTTACTTGTAATAAGACAGCAATTGGATTTACATGAAATGTGTAATAAGATCCATTGGGACAAAGTCTAGTGAAGATCTGTGCCCCTAAGGAAATGAGTCAAGAGGCTTAAGGAGAAAGAAAGAGATGCAGGCAGTGCCGATGTGGATGAGAGAAGGAAGCAGCACCAGTGCTGAAGAGAAGCAGAGCATTGCTGCCTGGATCAGGGGATTAATCCACTTATACTTACAAGGAACTTGAAGTATAAGTCCTTGGAAGAAGAGCCTGGCATTAGATAACAGGATTTCCTTTCCTTTTAATCCTCTCCTTCTTGCTGACTTGGAGTGTATGGGGAAAATACAACCCAAATTAATGTTGCCTTTGAACTTTTAGAGCACTCTGTGAATGGCTCCTGAGGTCAACCTTTATAACAAGGGCTAAATGGTTTGTTTGTAACTGTTACTGCTAAGCATCATTTAGCAGTCCTTGTCGGAGCATTTGGTACCTGGATGACTGGTAAGAAATGATACCTGCAAGGCTAGCAAACAATGAGTGCTTGAAAAGTGAGACTGACAACCCTTAATTACAGGGTTGAATTTTCCTCCAAAGACAAAGACAGTTTCAGGGGACCAGGGTGTAGGTTGTGGGCAGTGTGAACTATTCACTGTTAAGTTTGGGTACCTGACAAGTTAAACATTGTGGAATCAGGAACAAAAGCTGAGAACCCTCGCAACAATCAGGTACTAAATTATTTAAATGTAACTAGTTCATGCAACACTTTATATTATTCTTTAGTCATTAAACTAAAACTACTGGGAGTTTCCTCTTTGGGCTCCAGCAGTATAATGCCTACGGCTCACATAGTACTTTCTTTTTCTTATAAATTTATTTATTTTATTTATTTATTTTGGGCTGCGTTGGGTCTTCGTTGCTGCACGTGGGCTTTCTCTAGTTGCGGCGAGCAGGGGCTACTGTTCCTTTCAGTGTGCGGGCTTCTCATTGAGGTGGCTTCTCTTGTTGCAGAACACGGGCTCTAGGCGCATGGGCTTCAGTAGTTGTGGCACGCAGGCTCAGTAGTTGTGGCTCGTGGGCTCTGGAGTGCAGGCTCAGTAGTTGTGGCACATGGACTCAGTGGCTCCGCAGCATGTGGGATCTTCCTGGACCAGGGCTCGAACTGTGTCCCCTGCATTGGCAGGCAGATTCTTAACCACTGCGCCACCAGGGAAGCCCTCACATAGTACTTTTAATTCTACCCAGGAGTTGTTGATTTACTTCTGTTTCTTGAGAGCAGAAAATGCATTTTATATTCTTTTAATGCTCCTAGTGCTTTTTCTTGTAACTTCAAGGGGGTTTGCAATTAAAGAAGGTGGCCGTCATTCATGTAGTCATGTTTTAATTTCTATGTGACATTCCATAAATATTACATGATTTATATGATGTTAAACAAGTTTTGTATAAAGATTTGTGACGTTCCAGGCACAGGGTGCTAGAGGTATAGTGATTAAATAAATAAATACAGACATAAACATAGATACATATAGAGACAGCCATGGTTCCTGCCCCCGTGCCATTTTTATGGGCTGTCCAGAGGACTCTTATCGGGGACTTTACAGACAGGAGACCCCAAGATAAAAGCAGGTTCTGTGGTAAGAATTTGACTACAGGCACTAAAACAATTGTAACCTTTAAACAATTACAACCTAAAAGGGCTTCCTCTTTAAATGGCTGCTGAAACGTAAGCATTTATTTTTCTTACCCCATGAGACCCCAGTGTAGAGGGAAGGAAGTGAAATACGAATAGTTGATGGAAAGAGAAAGTAGGCTGCTTTGGGACAGAGGAGCTTGCCAAGGAGGCGAGAGAGCTGGGGTGGAGAGCAACGTCCCCACCCAAGCACAGATATGTTCTGTGCAAGATATTTTTGACATTTAAAATAAAATAATAAATAACTAACTTAAATAATTAAATAATAACGTTATGACCAAAACTCAAAGAGAAAGCTCTGGGTACCCAGACCCATCGCACTGGGCAGAGATATTTGGACAAAATGCAAGACCGTGCATCTGGACTAAAGATAACACACTTGCCTGTAGGTATGGATTAATCTTAAGCTGGAAGTAAAGTATCGTGATCTGAGACCTTCAAATAAAAGCTGATATAAAACCTGTAAACTCCTTTGGGTCCAGAAAGAGGCAACCATGAAGATAACTCATAGGGAAGCCCATACAACCCTGGGGATGCCCAAAGGATGAATCCAGACATCAGCTATAAACATAAGAGGAAATTCAACAACAGTAAACATGCCAAGGAAACAGGGAAAAATCTATAAACTTTTGGATGTTAAAAAAATAAACGAGGTTGTGTACAAAGCAATAAGCGTTAACCTGTCTTTACACTTCTTATCAGTAATGGATTCTAGACTACAACTGACCAATGCCTTCAAAGTTTGGAGGGAAACCATTCTGAGACTGCTGTTTTATTCACATCTAAATCATCAGTCAACTCTCAGTTCTCAGAAAACGTACTTTGCAATCTGCTTATGAGAAAATGATTTTAAAATGTATGCACTCAAGAAAACTGAGAAGAATAATCATGAAAGTGGGACAAATGAGAAAGAAGAAAGAGTGGAGCTGACCCAGGAATCCAGTGCAAAGAAATCCCCGAATGACACCGTGTGCAGAAAGCAATCTGTCAAAATTAAAACTGGAGATCATTTCCAGGAAGCTCCAAAGAGAATATTGAGGAGAATATCCCGGATTCCAAGAAATATCCAATGACTAATGACTTACATGATGTTATCGACCCAGTAAAGAGAGGCTGTTTCTTTTTCAGCAATAAAGAGGAACAGTCAAAAGCTGAGGGAGAAAAACTGTTAAGAAAAACCATGGTCCAAACATGAAGCAAACAAGAATATGACATCATTTTATTAGTTGATGCAGTCCATTTGCCTATTAACCTAGGTAATGTTTCCTCTGAGTGAACAGGAAGCCTGACAGTTCATCTGTAGAAATGTCAATTACTGGTTTTTACTTGGTCCTAGAGCATTTACATGTAATAATATTATAAATGCCACTTACTGGTTTTCAGTTTTTAGAATCAACCCCCTTCCACATTGAATATGTGTGTGTGTGTGTATATAGTTTATATATATATATTTTTTGTTTGTTTTTACACAATTGAAGATAAATATTCTGTCCATGTTAAAATAAAGGTAAAACTGACAGATACGAGAGAATCTGGAGAACAGAGAGTTAGAGATAAGTGTATGAATATTCTCATCTAAAATGTTCAAGATCCTATTCAAATTTTGGGCCAAGAAATAGAGGATTAAGGCCACTTAAAAATAGAAATGTATAAGGAGAAATAAAACTATTGGCTTTTGCAAGCAAAACGATATCAACATAACAGTGAGCTAAAGTCCCTTCTTTCATTGGTTTTTACCGTAGATAATATCATAAAATTGGAAATCAATGGATAACATCCCAAACAAAGTGGTCAATGGATAGAGGAAAATTATTTAAAAATGAGAGTGCTTTTCATTAGAACAACTAAGAAAGCAAACGCTTGCAAATAAGCTTGGGAAGTGGAATTGACGGTGTGGGCAGAGAGACCATGAGGGGAAATGAGTTATTGTAGCTACATCGCAAGCCCTTATTTATTCTAATTTTCATCAGGTGCGTGTGTGAAGTTGATGTCCATTAACACAGGAAAACAGAACATTGCTGTCTAACATCCCCTTTATTAAGTTGTGAGTAACTAGTTTTGGTGTCTTCTGGGAGCTCACGTAATTTTACCCACCAGAACCTCAGAACAGCGGTGGATCTATGTGGAACTCTGACAGCCTTGCCTTCTCTTTGACCTTTTATACATTAATCTTTCACTGATTCCTACTGTTGCTGTGGGAGAGAGAAATTTAATTCTCCCTTTCAACTACCGAAAGAGCCAGGATTTAGAGTGTTAGATGCTTCGTTTTAGATGCCTTCCAGGGAGTCTGAGAACTAATTTCTTCTTACAGTGGGTACGAAATGGACGTTAGCTGTTTTAATCATCTGTGTAATTTACATCTTAGAAGGATACTGAGGGGACACAAATAACTGTGTTGGGGGCTCTGAGCTAGCATGCTAATTCCTAATGTTCTAAGAATATGAGATAAGAAAATTTGGGGAAACATCATGGTGAAGAGCTGGGTTTTTCAGTTACAATTTCTGCCTAATATATAAACGACTGGAAAGTCTCCTTGACTCTAAAACAGGAGCTCTGACTAAAAAGAAGTTCTATAAAAAGAAAAGAAATTAAGTCTGTAAATCTCACCTGATTATATCCAATAATATTTCTCCCAAATTAATTCATGGCTAGAAATATTAGTCTTTTAGTTACATCTGAGAGAGATTTCTATTCTGGAATCAGGAGACACTCAGTTAAATCTGGGTTACATTTCATTTTCAAAACTAATCATACAAATTTGACATGTATGCTTATAATTTTAAAAGTGGAGTGTTTGAATGGATGTACAACTGAAGGACATTTTGAGGGGAAACATTTGCGCTTCAAAGTGCGTTTAGAAAAAGATTTGATATTGAAGATTTCAGTGCCACCTATTTTCTCTCATAAGTTTGTGCTTCAACATCCTTTTAAAATGCAGAATCATACTTCCATGTTTGTGACCCATTTTTTCCAGTGAATGAAAATGTTGTCCTTACTTTGGGTTCAATTTCACAGCATCACCGAATGTTAGGCCTGAGAGAGACTTTGGAGACAAAGAATCTCCCCTTTCACACACTGCTGAACAGAGAAGGGAACATGGTGGGTGTTAAGTCACTGGATTCCCTGCCCCCATTTTCCATTTGTAGCTGGGAGAGCTTGGAATGCATCCTGGCCCCATACCATCCCACCAGACCTCTGAGAACGAACACTTGGTCAGTCCTGCTGCTGTCCTGTCCTCAGTTGAGGCCCAGCCCTAGCAATCTGGTTTCTAGTGTATTCCAGAGACCAGGCCCCTGGTTTGTGCCTAGTTTTGGTTCCTAGATCCACGTCCCTGGAGGCTTGTGGCTGAGTCCAATTCTGTTGCCCGAGTCCCTCTGGAACTAACACTTGGCCCTCACCGATCCCGTCCAGGAATTAGGAGCTGGGTCCCTGGATGCTGACTCCCTGATCCTGACCGCCGGATGGGAAATCCAGATGTTGCCTTGTGTATCATTCTTCTTCCTGTGTTACGGGGCATCTGACTCAGTAATTACTGCTGTTCTGCATTGAATAGTTACTGCCTATGGCCCTCTTCTTTAAGTGTCTCGTTCTACCTCCTAAGCTGAACTTCTGCATTTGGAACTTTTTAAAAGCACCTGTTCCATACCAAGAGACAGATCTAATTTTAATTCCGATAAACTCTTCTGCGGCGGACGCGTACACAGTAAGATTGTATCAGTTTCCTAGGGCTGCTGTCACAAGGTGCCACAGACTGGGTGGTCTAAACAACAGAAATTTGCTTTCTCCCAGTTCTGGAGGCTGGGACTGCAGCAGCTAAGTGTCGGCAGGGTTGATTCCTTCTGAGGGCCATGGAAGGACCTGTGTAGGCCTCTCTCCTTGGTTTGTGCTTGACTGTCTTCTTCCTGAGTCTTCACGTTGTCTTTTCTCTGTGTGTTTGCACGTTTCCTCTTCTTATGAGGACAGCAGGCCTGTTGGATTAGGGGCCATCCTAATGAAATCCTCTTAAACTGATTATCTCTTTAAAGATCCTATCTCCAAGTATGGTTGCACTCTGAGGTACTGGGGGTGAGGACTTCAACATAGGAATTCTGGCAGAACACAATTCCGTTCATATTAACAGTATTCGCAGGAGAGAAGAGACCCAGGCCTCCGCCTGTCTGTGTTCATACTAATGAACATGGTAAATACTCCTGTTTGGGTTTGTCTCCATTGGTTTTCATCTGTGGAAAGTATAAGATCATCAAGAATCTTACTGGGTAGTTACGTTACGAAGAGGATTGCTGTCCGAGATCAGGAAGACACAGAGAGTTTGAGGCACTGCCAGAGACTAGACCCCTTGGGCATGTTTCTTAACCTTGGTAAGCCTCAAGTTCATCCTTTTAGGAACTTGGAGTGAATAACTGTACACATTCTGTGGGGTCCTCGTAAAGATTAAATGAGGTGATGGGTACGGCTCTGTGTCCCTGATACACAGCAAGTGCTCGATAAGTGTTTCTATTTCTGTGACACCAAACAGGATGTATAGATAACACATGTTACAGGAACTAGGGGGAAAGCTGGGATGCTGAGGCTTCGTGTTGGAGCTGGGGAAGAATTTGGCAGGAAGAATAGATGTGGCATTTGAGTCAGAGAGATAGGCCTGAGCAATGAGAGATGGGGAGACACCCACTCCTGGCAGCAGGAAGCTTCCAGACCTGTGGAAGGAAAGAGCCCAGAGGCCACCGATCAAGAGAACAGCTTTGATCCCAGTTTTAAGGACTGGATTACCTTGGGCCACAGAATGAGAGGGATAGAGCATATCAGTGATCCTCAACCTTGGGTGCACTTTAGAATCTCCTGGAGGGCTTAGAGGTGATCATAGTAAGTGAAGTAAGTCAGACAGAGAAAGACAAATACCATCTAACATCACTTACATGAGGAATCTAAAATATGACGCAAATGAACTTACAAAACTGAAACAGACTCACAGACATAGAGAACAGACTTGTGGTTGCCAAAGGGGAGGGGAGCTGGGGGAGGGAAGGATTGGGAGGTTGGGATTAGCAGATGCAAACTATCATATATGGGATGGATAAACAACAAGGTCCGACTATAGAGCACAGGGAACTATATCCAGTCTCCTGGGATAAACCATAATGGAAAATAATAGAAAAAAGGATATATATATACATGTATAACTGAGTTTCTTGGCTGTACAGCAGAAATTAACACAACATTGAAAATCATCTATACTTCAATTTAAAAAAAAGTGTTGAGGCAGCCCCAAAAGGGAGTCTGACTTGGTCAGTGAGCAGTCAGGCCCTGATTTATTTTAGTGCCTGTGGCTGAGTCGAGAACTGTAGGATTATAATCACTTGAGCTTCGTAAACAAGATGCTAATGTTCAGGCCCCAAGCCCAGAGCTCCTGATCTGATGGTTCTGGGCTGAGGCCCAGGCGTCATCATTGTCGTTTTTAGCATCTGTTTGGTGATTCCAACGTGAGGTCAAGGTTATGACTACAGGGCCTCATCGTCTTCAAGGACCTTACCAAGTCTCAGACCTGACCCTTCATACATTATGAAGTGCTGGTTCTTCCATGAAAGTTGTTATTTTGTATCACATGAGCATCCCATGAAAAGAAAAATTGCTTATTTATACAGGGACACGTTTGACTGGAAAAAGCATCCAGAATGACTCAACGTCTGTTTAGGGGATGGAATAAAGAGTTGGCCGTTTGCCACCCAGGTAGAGCTGACCCTGGAACAACATGGGTTTGAATTGTAGGTCCACCTGTACGTGGATTTCTTTCACTAAATGCACACTGCAGTACTACACGACCCGGGGAATCCGGGATGTTTAGTTTATAAAACATAACTGCATCTCAAAGAATGTCTTGGCAGGATAAACACTTTATGCTCGATATGGGTAAATATTTCTTATTATAATAGTGTGTATTATACACAAATTGCAAGCCAGATCAATTTCCAGGAAAAGAGGCACTGGTTAAAGGAATGCTGTGTAAAAATTATGTTCTATATTCTTGTATTTATGACATAAAATGTTTGTGATGGTTAAGAGAGAGGCATTGCTAGTTGTATGTATACTATATGGTATGTTTTTGAAAAAAATGTTTGCATAATATGTGTAAAGGAAACTGAAAGGATGTACATCAAAGTGTTGAGTATACTTATATCTGGACTATAAAACAGCACACATTCTTTATGTTTCCTTTTGTCTTCTTTGTATTTTTAAGCTCCTACTGTAAACATATTCCTTTGTTTTAGCTTAATTTGAGTTTTCTGGTTATCATTCATTCTTTTGCTTTCCTTTTTCTCTTCATGCCTTCTATTAGATTGATCAGGTGGTTTTATGTGCTTTTTCACTTATTTTAGAGCGTAGCGCATTATACATTCCTTTGGTATTCTTTCTTTTTTAGATGTTGGGGGTAGGAGTTTATTAATTAATTTATTTATTTTTGCTGTGTTGGGTCTTCGTTTCTGTGCGAGGGCTTTCTCTAGTTGTGGCAAGCGGGGGCCACTCTTCATCGCGGTGCGTGGGCCTCTCACTATCGCGCCCTCTCTTGTAGCGGAGCACAGGCTCCAGACGCGCAGGCTCAGTAGTTGTGGCTCACGGGCCTAGTTGCTCCAGGGCATGTGGGATCCTCCCAGACCAGGGCTCGAACCCGTGTCCCCTGCATTAGCAGGCAGATTCTCAACCACTGCGCCACCAGGGAAGCCCTTTCTTTGGTATTCTTTAATGTAAAGCTGAGCTCTTCAGTGCAATACTTAGTTTTATAATTTAGCAAAACTCTAAAATTAAATCGTTATCCCTGTGAAAGAAGACTTTAGCAAGCTTTAACATTCCTCTAAATTTACTGTTTTTTCCACTGTCTATGTTATTGTTATCTAGAATAGGTTCAGGTTGTCTTTACACATTCGTATAAGTAGATAATATGTAAATTTACCAATGTGTTTAACATGTTTAACTGATTTCACGTTCATCATTACATTTTACATCTCACTTTTCTTTCCACCTTCATTTTTCTTCTTGTCAGAGCATATCTTTAATTGATTCTTCCAGTAAGAGTCTGGGGGTGGTTAAATACCATTAGTTTGTTATCATTCCTTTCAGGACATCCTAGTAGTGTGTTCAGCGTAGGCTTTTTCTCTTCCATAGAGATAAGAGATAGTAAAACTACTATTTATTTTTTGGAATCAATATTTTATTATTTTACAGAAGAGAAGGTGTGTTTCATCTTGACCTGAAGCACATATATCATTTTTTAAGAAGACAATTCTTTAATTAATTGAGGGAGGACTAAACAAACCAAAAATGCGGTGACCCTTAATCATAGTATAAAACAAAGAAAATGCTTGCCTTTTGTGATTTGGTTGGAAATTCAATTGAGGTAGAACTGAGGGAACCTCATATTCTTGGAAATCACTGGTTCTGATATGTTTTGTTTAGTTCATAAAAAGGTTTGAAAAGTTCTTCTAAAAAAACAGAAAAAAGGGAAACAAATGGGATAAAAATAAATAGGGAAATTAGGTCTTGTATTAATGAGTTAAAACTGTAAGTAATTATATAGCATTTAATTAATTATCTTGTGCATCATGTAAATAATCTTCCACCTCTCCTTGACGATGTGCTTTCTTTAATAACTTGCTGTTTGAAGTCTTGTCATTTCTAACATTTCTCCTCAGCCCTTTGAATTAGTTGTTTGCTTTTTTGTTTTTTTTTACCTATCAGTTTGAGGATTTGGGTGAAACTTGCCTGATAGAGTGATGTGTTTGGGGATTTTTTTAAAATTTAATTTTATTTACTTTTTTATACAGCAGGTTCTTTTTAGCCATCCATTTTATACACATCAGTATATACAGGTCAATCCCAATCTCCCAATTCATCACACCACCACCACCACCCCCTGCCGCTTCCCCTCCTTGGTGTCCATACGTTTGTTCTCTACATCTGTGTCTCATCCTGCAAACCGGTTCATCTGTACCATTTTTCTAGGTTCCGCATATATGCGTTAACATATGACATTTGTTTTTCTCTTTCTGACTTACTTCACTCTGTATGACAGCCTCTAGATCCATCCACATCTCTACAAATGACCCAATTACATTCTTTTTTATGGCTGAGTAATATTCCATTGTATATGTACCACATCTTCTTTATCCATTTAGTTGTCGATGGGCATTTAGGTTGCTTCCATGACCTGGCTATTGTAAAGAGTGCTGCAATGAACATTGGGGTGCAAGTGTCTTTTTGAATTACAGTTTTCTCTGGGTATATGCCCAGTAGTGGGATTGCTGGGTCATATGGTAATTCTGTTTTTAGTTTTTTAAGGAATCTCCATACTGTTCTCCATAGTGGCTGTATCAATTTACATTCCCACCTGCCAAAGCAACAGGGTTCCCTTTTCTCTACACCCTCTCCAGCATTTGTGGCTTGTAGATTTTCTGATGATGCCCATTCTAACTGGTGTGTGGTGATACCTCATTGTAGTTTTGATTTGCATTTCTCTAATGATTAGTGATGTTGAGCAGCTTTTCATGTGCTTCTTGGCCGTCTGTATGTTTTCTTTGGAGAAATGTCTATTTAGGTCTTCTGCCCATTTTCGGATTGGGTTGTTTGTTTCTTTAATATTGAGCTGCATGAGCTGTTTATATATTTTGGAGATTAATCCTTTGTCCGTTGATTCATTTGCGAATATTTTCTCCCATTTTGAGGGTTGTCTTTTCGTCTTGTTTATGGTTTCCTTTGCTGTGCAAAAGCTTTTAAATTTCATTAGGTCCCATTTGTTTATTTTTCTTTTTATTTCCATTACTCTAGGAGGTGGATCAAAAAATATCTTGCTGTGATTTATGTCAAAGAGTGTTCTTCCTATGTTTTCCTCTAAGAGTTTTATAATCCGGTCTTACATTTAGGTCTCTAATCCATTTTGAGTTTATTTTTGTGTATGGTATTAGGGAGTGTTCTAATTTCATTCTTTTACATGTAGCTGTCCAGTTTTCCCAGCACCGCTTATTGAAGAGACTGTCTTTTCTCCATTGTATATCCTTGCCTCCTTTGTCCTAGATTAGTTGACCATAGGTGTGTGGGTTTATCTCTGGGCTTCCTGTTTTGTTCCATGGATCTACGTTTTTGTTTTTGTGCCAGTATCATAATGTCTTCATTACTGTAGCTTTGTAGTATAGTCTGAAATCAGGGAGTCTGATTCCTCCAGCTCCGTTTTTTTCCCTCAAGATTGCTTTGACTATTCAGGGTCTTTTGTGTCTCCATACAAATTTTAAGATTTTTTTGGTTCTACTTCTGTAAAAAATGCCAGTGGTAATTTGATAGGGATTGCACTGAATCTGTAGATTGCTTTGGGTAGTATAGTCATTTTCACAATATTGATTCTTCCAATCCAAGAACATGGTATATCTCTCCATCTGTTGGTATCATCTTTAATTTCTTTCATCAGTGTCATATAGTTTTCTGCATACAGGTCTTTTGTCTACCTAGGTAGGTTTATTCCTAGGTATATTATTCTTTTTGTTGCAATGTAAATGGGAATGTTTCCATAATTTCTCTTTCAGATTTTTCATCATTGATGTATAGGAATGCAAGAGATTTCTGTGCATTAATTTTGTTTCCTGCAACTTTACCAATTTCATTGATTAGCTCTAGTAGTTTTCTGGTGGCATCTTTAGGATTCTCTATGTATAGTATCATGTCATCTGGAAACAGTGACAGTTTTACTTCTTCTTTTCCAATTTGTATTCCTTTTATTTCTTTTTCTTCCCTGATTGCCGTGGCTAGGACTTCCAAAACTATGTTGAATAATAGTAGTGAAAGTGGACATCCTTGTGTTGTTCCTGATCTTAGAGGAAATGCTTTCAGTTTTTCACCATTGAGAATGATGTTTGCTGTGGGTTTGTCATATATGGCCTTAATTAGGTTGATGTGGCTTCCCTCTATGCCCACTTTCTGGAGAGTTTTTATCATAAATGGGTGTTGAATTTTGTCAAAAGCTTTTTCTGCATCTATTGAGATGATCATATGGTTTTTATTCTTCAATTTGTTAATATGGTGTATCACATTGATTGATTTGTGTATATTGAAGAATCCTAGTATCCCTGAAATAAATCCCACTTGATCATGGTGTATGATCCTTTTAATGTGTTGTTGGATTCTGTTTGCTAGTATTTTGTTGATGATGTTTGCATGTATATTCATCAGTGATATTGATCTGTAATTTTCTTTTTTTGTAGTATCTTTGTCTGGTTTTGGTATCAGGGTGACAGTGGCCTCATAGAATGAGTTTGGGAGTGTTCCTTCCTCTGCAGTTGTTTGGAAGAGTTTGAGAAGGATGGGTGTTAGGTCTTCTCTAAATGTTTGATAGAATTCACCTGTGAAGCCATCTGGTCCTGGACTTTTGTTTGTGGGAAGATTTTTAATCACAGTTTCAATTTCATTACTTGTGATTGGTCTGTTCATATTTTCTATTTCTTCCTGGCTCAGTCTTTGGAGGTTATACCTTTCTAAGAATTTGTCCATTTCTTCCAGGTTGTCCATTTTATTGGCATAGAGTTGCTTGTAGTAGTCTCTTAGGATGCTTCGTATTTCTGCAGTGTCTGTTGTAACTCTTCCTTTTTCGTTTCTAATTTTATTGATTTGAGTCCTCTCCCTCTTTTTCTTGATGAGTCTGGCTAATGTCTTATCAATTTTGTTTATCTTCTCAAATAGCCAGCTTTTAGTTTTATTAATGTTTGCTATTGTTTTCTTTGTTTCTATTTATTTCTGCTCTGATCTTCATGATTTCTTTTCTTCTGCTAACTTTGAGTTTTGTTTGTTCTTCTTTCTCTAGTTCCTTTAGGTGTAAGGTTAGATTGTTTATTTGAGATGTTTCTTGTTTCTTGAGGTAGGCTTGTATAGCTATAATCTACCCTCTTAGAACTGCTTTTGCGGCATCCTGTAGGTTTTGGATTGTCGTGTTTTCATTGTCATTTGTCTCTAGGTATTTTTTGATTTCTTCTTTGATTTCTTCAGTGGTCACTTGGTTATTTAGTAACGTATTGTTTAGCCTCCATGTGTTTGTGTTTTTTACGTTTTTTTTCCCATGTAATTGATTTCTAATCTCATAGCGTTGTAGTCAGAAAAGATGCTTGATATGATTTCAGTTTTCTTAAATTTACTGAGGCTTGATTTGTGACCCAAGATGTGATTTATCCTGGAGAATGTTCTGTGAGCACTTGAGAAGAAAGTGTAATATGCTGTTTTGGGATGGAATGTCCTATAAATATCAATTAAATCTATGTGGTCTATTGTGTCATTTAAAGCTTGTGTTTCCTTATTAATTTTCTGTTTGGATGATCTGTCCATTGGTGTAAGTGTGGTGTTAAAGTCCCCCACTATTATTGTATCACTGTCGATTTCCTGTTTTATAGCTGTCAGCAGTTGCCTTATGTATTGAGGTGCTCTTATGTTGGATGCATATATATTTATAATTGTTATATCTTCTTCTTGGATTGATCCCTTGATCATTATGCAGTGTCCTTCCTTGTCTCTTGTAACATTCTTTATTTTAAAATCTATTTTATCTGATATGAGTATCACTACTCCAGCTTTCTTTTGATTTCCATTTGCATGGAATATCTTTTTCTATCCCCTCACTTTCAGTCTGTATGTGTCCCTAGGTCTCAAGTGGGTTTCTTATAGACAGCATATATATTGGTCTTGTTTTTGTATCCATTCAGTGAGCCTGTGTCTTTTGGTTGGAGCATTTAATCCATTCACGTTTAAGGTAATTATTGATATGTATGCTCCTATTACCATTTTCTTAATTGTTTTTGGTTTGTTTTTGTAGGTCCTTTTCTTCTCTTGTGTTTCCCACTTAGAGAAGTTCCTTTAGCATTTGTTGTAGAGCTGGTTTGGTGGTGTTGAATTCTCTTAGCTTTTGCTTGTCTGTAAAGCTTTTGATTTCTCCATCGAATCTGAATGAGATCCTTGCCAGGTAGAGTAATCTTGGTTGTAGGTTTTTCCCTTTCATCACTTTAAATATATCATGCCACTCCCTTCTGGCTTGTAGAGTTTCTGCTGAGAAATCAGCTGTTAACCTTATGGGAATTCCCTTGTATGTTATTTGTTGTTTTTCCCTTGCTGCTTTCAATAATTTTTCTTTGTCTTTAATTTTTGCCAATTTGATTACTATGTGTCTCGGCATGTTTCTCCTTGGGTTTATCCTGTATGGGACTCTCTGTGCTTCTTGGACTTGGGTGGCTATTTCCTTTCCCACGTTAGGGAAGTTTTCAACTATAATCTCTTCAAATATTTTCTCGGGTCCTTTCTCTCTCTCTTCTCCTTCTGGGACCCCCTATAATGTGATGTTGTTGTGTTTAATGTTGTCCCAGTGGTCTCTTAAGCTGTCTTCCTTTCTTTTCATTCTTTTTTCTTTATTCTCTTCTGCAGCAGTGAATTCCACCATTCTGTCTTCCAGGTCACTTATCCGTTCTTCTCCCTCAGTTATTCTGCTATTGATTCCTTCCAGCGTATTTTTCATTTCAGTTATTGTATTGTTCATCTCTGTTTGTTCTTTAATTCTTCTAGGTCTTTGTTAAACATTTCTTGCATCTTCTTGATCTTTGCCTCCATTCTTTTTCCGACTCCTGGATCATCTTCACTATCATTATTCTGAATTCTTTTTCTGGAAGGTTGCGTATCTCCACTTCCTTTAGTTGTTTTTCTGGGGTTTTATCTTGTTCCTTCATCTGGTACATAGCCCTCTGCCTTTTCATCTTGTCTGTCTTTCTATGAATGTGGTTTTTGTTCCCCAAGCTGCAGGGTTGTAGTTCTTCTTGCTTCTGCTGTCTGCCCTCTGGTGGATGAGACTATCTCGAATTAGTTGTTTTCTTAGTGGAGAAATAACTCATGTCCATGACTGCAGGAATCTATGTATTTGGGCCATAGATTAATAGAAAAAACTATCATTATTCACCAGATAGCATTGCTTGAATTGTAGCTCTATAAAGACAAATAAGTATATCTCCTTAATGGATTTTGAACTTACCAATCAGATTTTAAACGGCCATCATATCAAAGTGAAAACGCCAAGTAGCACACCATTTGAAACTATTTCCAGTTTATAGTTACAAGGTTGCCTAAGCTAAAGGAAATTAAAAACAAATAGACAATTTCCACTGCCAAAAACCTATAAATGGTGGATCTAGATAACATTTATTTAACAAGGCATCACTGAATTTGCATAAAAGAGAAACATCCAAATGCCAGAAATGAAACTAGAAAACCATATACGTCAGAACATGGGGCGATGCTTCAGCAAGGCCTCTGGTTGAGTGAAACCTCATGGTGCCTGGGGCCTTGCGCAGCCTGAGGCTGTGAGGGGCAGTGCTGCCCTGCAGGAGGCAGGTAATTGGAACTGGCATCTCTGCACGAGGCCATGACCTTCCGAGAGCTTCCCCCACAATGCAAACAAAAATAATATGAAACCTCACACACCTTGGGTAAATGAGGAACCTTGTTTTTGTCTGAACCCTGGGTGAAAAAAAAGAGTAAATCTCTTGTAAGAAATTGAAATCACATTTTTCTGTTCCTAAGGTAGATTTTGTAGACTGAATTGATATTGCCTACATTGTGATTTAATCTCAAGGCAAGAAATTAACATTACATTTGGTCCTGGGTCAGTGATATCTTCAAGCTCAAAAGACTTCCATTCCTTTATAATCGATGGCTTAAGTTCCAAAGAATAGACAGGTGCTAAGAAATGGCCCTCAGGGCTTCCCTGGTGGCGCAGTGGTTGAGAGTCTGCCTGCCGATGCAGGGGACGCCGGTTCGTGCCCCGGTCCGGGAAGATCCCACGTGCCACGGAGTGGCTGGGCCCGTGAACCATGGCCGCTGAGCCTGTGCTTCCGGAGCCTGTGCTCTGCAACGGGAGAGGCCACAACAGTGAGAGGCCCGCGTACCGCAAAAAAAAAAAAAAAGAAATGGCACCCAGAGAACCAATGTTTGGGCTTTATCAATCGGATTTCTTTTTCTTTTGCCGTGTTTTCTGTGTTTTACAGAGCAGGGCAGTAATGGCTGAAGCATTTATGCCAGGCTTTAGGCTGAAATGGTCAACTTCTGATTATCCTTTAAAATATCTCAGCACCAAGAAAAGCACTCAATTTCACTTCATTTTATTTGATTAATGTATGTTATTGGAGTATAGTTGATTTACAATGTTGTGTTAATTCTTGCTGTACAGCAAAGTGATTCAGTTATACACACATGTACATTCTTTTTCACGTGCTTTTCCCTTATGGTTTATCACAGGGTATTGAATAGAGTTCCCTGTGCTCTACAGCAGGACCTTGTTGTTGATCCATCCTACGTATGATACTTTGCATCTGCTAACCCCAGACTCCCACTCCATCCCCCTCCCCCCTCCCGCTCGGCAACCACATGTCTGTGAGTCTGTTTCTGTTTCGTAGGTAAGTTCATTTATGTCATATTTTCGATTCCACATATAAGCAATATCATATGGTCTTTGTCTTTGTCCGACTTACTGCACGTAGTATGATCATCTCTAGGGCCATCCATGTTGCAGCAAACGGCATTAGCACTCAGTTTCCACTTGTCCTACTTTGCTAGGTCTCCTCTAGGAAATATGTAGCATCAGTCAGAGGGTATGAATTGAGGAAACATTCTGTGGTGGGTGAGTTGGGCTTACAAAGTAGTCACCGCCCCTAACAGTGATTTACCTTTTCGTTCTCTCTTGACTCTCCCTTTCATAACCCAGTCATCTTTTCCCCTCATCTCCCTAAAGAGATCCTCCCTGAAATGTTCCCACCACACCCTGGCCCATGTCCTGCCACTAGCTGACATTTTGGCATATTTGCTATTCCGATCCCCTTTATTCTATGCCCGGATAAAGGTACGGTTCATGGTCTGGGAGGCCTAGGACCACCAGCTTAGAAGACGACATAGATCAAGGAAAGCTGTGTGACCAGTTCTCCCCGGGAGATCCCTTTCACACACACACACTGTGAGACAGAACAGCAACTTTCCTAGGGGACCTGTATTCATTTATACAGCAAATGGTTTCATTAGAACAACTTGAAAACAATGATTCTCATGTCTGTATTTCAGAATTTCAGGGTGATTTGAAGTCCAGAAGATACTTGATAGCATCACATTCTTTGAGTGTTTTTCTACCTTTTAAACTTTCTCAGGCTGGACAGTTTATAGACAGAGTTGCTTCTCGAATCCAACATATCCTTGTGGGAAAACTATAAATCCTGATAGGTTGCAACCTTATGACTCAGGAAGTGGCGAGTGTGAAAGAAGCTCTCAATGCTGGAAAAAAATGAGTTAGATATATTATTTCCCCAAATCCTAACATTTTATTCATTCTCATGTCTTTAGAACTAACCTTGCCTGCCGTAATGCTACTGTTATCCCCACAAAGACCCCTAGTTGCATTTTGAATGTTGCTTTATTGATTTATTATATATACAATTAGGATTTCCCAGAAGATGTCATTTGAACTTTGTGTTTTGTTTCGTTTGTTTTATTGTAACTTAGAATCCCCCAGAAGATTTTTTTCAGTGTGGTATGTAGATCTCAGTAAATGGGAGACCTTGATGCGGTAGTATACCCATGTGGGTCAGGAAGGGAGGGTGTCTGAGCTGGGGCTTCATGACAGCAGAGTCACAGTCATCCCAGTGACAGAGCAGGACATGGGACAGTGCCTGTCACTACAGAAACTGCCCGAAAGGTCTACGTGGTCCTGAACATCAACTCTGAATCTACAAAATGGAATCCAGTACTTACCTCCCTTGCTTTTTGCTTAGGGTGTCTTAACAAATCAAAATAAACAGTATTAATAACATAGCATTTCTCCAACTAGTGTTTCTGCAAAGCAGTGAGAGGTTTAGTAAGCGTGATGCCCAAAATAAGTGTTTGTGCTCAAATATCAGTACGTTTGGCCAGTGCTAACTTAGGCTACAAATTTCCTTCACGTAGGACTTCTCACCGCCTTTCATGGACGCAGTGCGTCCTGAATACATTTAATCAGGGTCACTTTCATCGTGCACCATCTGTTAACATTTCCATAAACTGTTGTTCTGAGGTCAAGGCATGGAGCAATGCCAGAGCCTCATGAAGGACCTCAGCCTGTAGCATCCTGTGCCTTTTAACTGGTGTAGCTTCATTGATCTCAATCACAAACCACCAAGAGCACAGTCTTATACTCATACTAGGGGAACGTTAGTTTCCAAATTTAAAGATGTGTGAGCTAAAGCAAGATTAGCTTCAATTATTATTGTTATTCAGATTCTTCCTCTGCCACTGATGAGATGTGTCACTTATATGGAAGCCTCAGTTTCCTCCTTTGTAATATGGGAAGAATAATAGCATTCAACCTTTAAGGCGAGACGTGGCTTAGCTTTCTTCTCTTTACTTTAGTGCTTAGTATACTCAATGTTCAGAATTTTTGCTGGATGAAAGAAATTATGAATGCATGCATGCAAGGATCAATGCACCTTGCAAAGAATAACAAGATAAAGTCCAGCATAGACTCTCCTTTTAAGACCTACAGGGAAATGAAAAACAATGAAGAGGTCCGTGTGGATTGGGTTTAGTCAATGGAAATATCTCAGAGCGTGAACTTGTGTTTATGGCATAAGCTTTCATGGAGAATGTACTCTGCTACTGGTAAAGATTAAGAACCTTGATTTTACTAAGAGGATATGGGGTTTACACATGTATAGACTGGCAGACAATATATTTATCCTCTTCTGCCCAAAGTTTGTCCTGCTGTTGATTCTTAAGTGCCGATGCATTAAAACAATACAGTGTGGCTCACAAAACAGGTAAAAGCAGTAGAGAGAGTGGCAAGGTGTTATTTCCACCGGGACGGTCTTCCGTCTGTAGCCCCATAGAGAAGTAGATGCTTTGCTTACATCCCATCAGGAGTTTGCAATGTAGTTTATAACTTCATTGTTTAAAATTACTCAGTATATTGGTCTACATGGAAGCAGACCTCGCTTTTTCTATAAGATATAATTGTGAGCAGTCGAGGACATTACATAGACAAGTCTGTTGGGAAATAAGGTATACATTTACTGTGCAGTATTTCAGTGCTGCTTTCCTTAATACGCTAGTATTATATAGAACTTAGAAATTCAATACATATCGATTATTACTTCAGAGTGTGCTAGTAAGAGATTTGGATTTTAAATCAGATTTTTTTTTTAATTAATACTAGGACTGTGGAGGAAAAAAACCACCTGATTTCCGGAGTACTATATGGGATTAATATTTTAACATTAACAATATTGGCATTTGATTGTAATAATTTTTACCTCTATTTTCTACCTGTTGTATTAGTGCTGAAGTTTAATTTGAATATGAAAGCTTGGTGAAGTGGAAGTACTGGGTTGATGATGTGGGAGTTTAGTTTCCAGGACAGACCAGTCTTGGTATTTACTTCATATCTGTTTCCATAAATGGTTGATTCTCTTGTAATGCTCTCCATCCTGGTCACCTCTCAGATTTGTTTTACAACCCATGAACATGCTTTAGGAAATATGAAATACCTGCATATACATTACTTTTACAATTTACAGCATTATCTCTATTAAAATCCAAAAAGTAATGATTACCTGCACATTCGTATGCTTAAATTAAAGTTATGTGTACCTCTTGTTTTCGTTATGGTAGAGGAAAATGTAATCCCTTAATTCCTTTTTTTCCCATAAAGTAGGAGTTTGCATCTTATCTAAAAGAAAGTATAGCTCTTCATAGTTTGGAAATGTTGTACCCTGTCACATATAGTAGGAAAAAAATCCCAGAGCCATATATATATGTGTGTGTGTGTGTGTGTGTGTGTATATATATATGTATACAAATATATATATATATGTATTTGCCTCTGCTAGGAAAATACAGCAATAGGAAGAGGGACTCTACCTTTAAAAGTTTATGTAGGGAGGGAGGGAGACGCAAGAGGAAAGACATATGGGAACATATGTATATGTATAACTGATTCACTTTGTTATAAAGCAGAAACTAACACACCATTGTAAAGCAATTATACCCCAATAAAGATGTTAAAAAAAAGTTTATGTAATAGGAGGAAAATATTATATAAAGAATATATAATATGCACAAAAATAGCCTAACCTCAAATATTTCTTCAGGAAGAAGCGAAACATTTTTTTCTTCACAAATCAGAGCTGTAATAATAAGGAATGCTCTTACTTAATTGATTTTAACAGTACTGCACAAAAGCAGAAGAGTTGTGCTTTAAGAAGTCATCCTATGGGCTAATGGCCATTTGGTTGTCATAAAAGTCCTTTATTTAGCCCTCTCCACAAATAAGCGCACAGCAGGAGAAAGGACACTAGTTAGAGTGACTGGGGGATAAGTAAACAGAAGGAATGGCTGGGAGCAGTGTCATCTGGCAGAGAGCTTATTTCCTGAATCCCGTGGATCTGGTTAAAAGCCAACAGAGATGCCAATATGCTTCTGCTCAGTAAGTGCTACCAGGCTCCAGGCCACTAGGCCTGGAGGCTTGCGCGCGGTGTCCTATCCAGGCGGTGCCTGCGTAGCTGCTCTGTGCCCGCGATGACCTGAGCCGGTCATGCAGAGTGACTTTCTCCTGCTCCACCAGCATCCCTTCGTTTCCATCTTTTGCTGCTGACCTCCGGGCAGTTCAACGGCCTAAGCCGAAGGCAGGAGGAGCCACCGTGTGCGCTTCCTGGTTGATCCTGAACTTGTTTCAAAGCCAGGCTGACAGTCCCCAGGCTGGATTTCTCTGCGAGTTGCTGTCATGTGTGCCCCCGGCATACCCGTGTCTTCAGAAGGGTGGGAAGACGTGAAGGCTGCAGACCCCGAAGAGGGGACCATGGAGGCCCACAGAGCAGGTGCCGGTAAGCTGGACCAGAGTCTGGGGCGTGGGAATCCCACGTCATTGTTTCTTCTGGTTGGATGCAAGTCTGTGTTTAACGCTCCCTTTCTCTCTGTCTTTCCTGAGTAAATATTCCCAGTGTGTGTCAGGTAGGATGTGATTTTGTTCCATTTTCTCAACAGAGCCAAGTTTCCAGCTACCAACTTGATCGTCAGTCTTTCTCTCTGAAAAGCCATGATGAGATTTACAAGATAGCCCTAAATATTTTAAGATGACTAATCAAATTTGTGATTTGTTTTCTTGCGTAATAGCTAAGTCCAGAAACATGTAAATATTAAATGTCACTGTTCTCTGAAAATAAGGGAAAACAATAACTAGTTGCTTAATTGTGTGCATGACTTTTGTTTGTAGTCAATGTTTTCTGTGCTTTGCGATCGCCTGTTCAAACAAAGAATGAGAAAGACCTAAGTTGGAGTCATTATTAGCAGGAAATCAGTCCCCAAATAGGAAGTTTGTGTCACTTTTTCCAAGCAAGGGATCCTGAGTGCTTGTGAAAGAGCTGAAGGCTTTCCACGAGCATAGGCCTTGATGCTGACCACAGTGCCGTAGGTCGATGGTATATGTGAAGGAAGCTTACCATTGCGGTCGATGTTAGGTCTCGTACGTTCTCTCCTAAGAGAAATTGGTCTGCTGGTCTTTGGAGTGGCAGTGGTGTCACGGCTGAGTGGCAGGCCAGGAAACATGCAGCCCCAGAGAGGGATACGGGTGGTGCAGAAGGGACAGAGTGGTAGAAATGTTTTCTATGAGTAAATATTGTTAACATAAATCTCTGAATTGACGGATGAAGATGGGATTATTTTTCCTACTTACGCGTGGACAGTGGCCTCCGTGAAGGGCACTCATTACTCATTCTTGGAGTATGTGGTACCCAGATATGAGTGAAAGGTCCTTTAAAACAAGGTCAACCTTAGCCCTCCTAATTTTGATTCCTGTTTTGAATCTGTAATTAGGAAAGCCGTGTGTACCATTTCAGAGACCTTACTTGGTTTATCAAACATCTTTGGTTAGAAATAAAATTAGTTACCATGTAGGGGACTCAAGATAGTTACAGCAAATTAACATAAATGTATAATAGATATACATGTATATCATGTATATATTATGTATATATATATATACATAATATATATATATATACATGTATAGATATTAGATGACTAGCATTCAAATGATTTTATCATTTGAAACAAGCCCATTCCAGGTGCTAAATGAGGAAAAAAAGAAATAGGAGAAGAGAAATACAAAAAAGAAATATCTCAAAAGTCAGGCACGACGATAGCCTCATGTGGCGTAAGTAAGTGCTTTAATTCCGTTGCCTATATAAGTGTTGCCTTATTCCGTTGCCTATATAAGCGTGTAAGATCCACAGACTCTTGAACCAAGCTCTGCAGTGACAGGCTCAGCGGGTGGACTTGGGTACATTGGCTGTTGAAGGTTTTGATTCTCCTTCCACTGGTTCTCCTTGGTATCCGTACGTCTCTAGACCCTGCTGTTTGTGCGTCTTTATGACAGAGGCACAGTGGAAGACACCAATCGAAGCCCCGTAAGTTTCGCCCCGTAAACCTGTGTGGAGAATCGTCACCGGCCCCACACGTGGCACGTGGAGGTGGATGAATGTGGGCCCCCCAGCCTCACCAGTTTCCACAGCAAATCACTGGCACTTTCACGAAAGGTGGTACCACTTTGAGGTGACCTACGGATATAATCACAGCAGCTCCCACCTGCCAGGTGTCATGGAAAGCTGGGCCTCCCAGCCACACGAAGCCAAGTTCAAATCCCAGCTCTGCGAGTGGTAAACCACGTGACCTTGGGCAAGTGAACTGGCTTCTCTGAGCCTCATCTGTAATATGGAGTAAATAATATTGACTTTGCCATATGCCTGTGAAAAATAAATGAACACAATTAACATGCCTATTTATCACAAGATTTGACAGAGGTTCATTCACCTGATGTTTATTTCCCTTTTTCTTTCCAACCAGCAACCATGTGGCCAATTTTTTTATTCAAGCAAGTTTATGAAAGCATACTTGGAAGTTTGGGGTCAAGAAAAAAAAAAACAAAGATTCTAAGTAGAGGTCCCAAAGCTGTATTTTTTAAGAGGAGAAAACAACGTTCGCATTAGTCCATTTGTTTCAGGCTGATATCTTGCACTTGCTTTGGTGACCATGAGTGAGCCATAGTTCAGTATTAATGTTTTCCTTATCTGGTAATTATTTTTGACCAGTATCTATAATTTAAGTAAACACAGTGCATTTAGTTTAAATAAACAAAACCTGGGTCTTAATTCTCTATTTTCATTTGATCATTTCATCTTCTAAAACAAGCTAGAAGCAGTCTGCCCTGACTTTTCAATGATATTCCCTAGTGGATTAGACTAGAGAAGTTCGTTGTTTCTGGAAACTGAATGATATACCACAATAAACATGACATTGGAGCAGTGACATCATTTCAAAGCAGCTGTTCTGTGGTACGTGGTCCAGGGAGATCAAGAAATGTTGGGGAACTGGTGAGAAGATGGTGATCCCGTCTCAGCGAGAAAAGTCTAGTGGACCGTGAGTTGTGATTGCACAGTCATCAGAGACATGCATCTTTAAAAATACTGGAGCTGTGAGCCCACCCCATTCCCCTCGACTCCCGGCTACACCAGTTTGGGTTGTCCTTTTGCCCCCTGGAGACGATCCCCCGTGAGTGCCTGGCTGGCCGGCTGGCACAGCTAGACAAAGCGCTGTGTCCTACTTCCGGCAGGTGCTCACACACTCCTGGCTTAAGCTTCCTGCGGCCAGTTGTCTTTGGGCTGAGTAAGGTCTCAGGTAAGGAGACTGAAGAGGGAACGATGGGTTTCACCGGGCTTGGCAGGACCACGGCCAGGGATTGAGATTGGTACCAAATCATCTTAGGTGAGTGCTCTGGGGTCCACCAGCCAGCAGGGGGCTGCTGGCCTTTGTCATCTTAGCCCCCGGGTGCCTCCATGAAATGTCACTGGGGGGATAAGAGGAGGGCCTCTTCAAGCCTCCGCCTGAGTTTTCTCTCCAGTGCTGGCTTTAAGGGACCACTGCGTTTCAAGTCTCTGCCTGCAGGAAGGTAGCATCGTCTGTGCATTGTTTCAGGAAACGGTTAATCGCGGACCTACTGGAGTTTTGGTGTTTGCTAGAGTGGGGACCTCTTTAGCATAGCACAGAGCACTATAGATCAGTAATGCGGTAATCATTGAGAATCTGCACACTGCAGAGATCTGTTTTGATGACAGCAGCACTTATGGCCTTGATTAGCGTCACTGTTGTATAATGTTGGACACCACAGGCTTTTTTTTTTTTTTTAGAATGCAAGGACCGCAGGTATTTAACATTTCTTTTGCACTTCCGTGGATTACTTATTGCGTTGTGAATTTGCTGCGTTGCTAGCTAGAATTTAGTGATCTGATGCCAGCAGCCTCTGTTTAACTCCTCTGATGCTGCTGTTATGTTTGCTGGGTTTCTACAGCTCCTACTCCTTCATACACTGCACTCAAGAACAGGTAAACTAAGCTCTAATATTAATCTTATGCATAAATGTAAAATTAACAGAATATTTGTTTAATTATCCAGAAGAGTAAGGTATTAAAATGCTTCATTTAGATTCTATCAGTAGAGAATAAGGAATGTTTTGCTTTGAACATGGAAATTACACAGATATATTATCATTTTGAAATGCAGTGGTAATCCTCTACTTGCATTGTATGAAGTTATTTTCACGTTTTAAGTGAATATCTGAAGTGTACATTTCGTTGTCTACAATTTAGTATTTAATTCTCGACTTGATATCTGTACAATAGACAATTAATTTAGAAAGTATGTATTTTCCTTTCTGATTGACCCAAGGCAGTTGTTTTCCCTGTTTACCGAATTTTACTGAAATCAGAAAGCTTCATAGTTTAATCTTCTTAAAAACAGAAAGTTGTAAGTTTGTCTGTAGATTGTTATTTTGAAGTGTTTAGACAAAGGTTGCTGAGGCCAGGTTTCCCGTGACCAGCAGCCCTGATTTTAGAGCACATCGTGGAAATAACTATGTTTTTACGTGACGTTAAGCTGTGGACTAAAGGAAAACCTGCTCGAATAAGGGGACCAGAGAGCCTAGACAGAAAGAAGGAAAGGGCAAAGCAGTGCTTTGGGTGTGGCAGGTTCGGGTGTGTGGCCTTGGACGACAGAGCAAGCCCTCCTGGTCTCTGTTTCCATCTGCCAGTTTGATAAAGACTCTGCTGGTCTTCTCAGTAGGGATGGAATCACATTTTTCAGGTGCTCAAGATCGTCTGATGGTGATGTCTGTGCAGAAAGAGAGCCTACTGTTAAGGTTTTAAAGGGGTGCAGTCTTCTTAATAAAGGGGGACCATAGAGCTCTTTTGGCCTTTCCTTCCCTTCACAGCGTTTTAGGAGCTGAGGCTTTTCTGAAAGGGAGCTTATGGTCTTTTTGAATTAAACTGGTAAGTCTCTGGGCTCCGTTGAAAATCTTTTGCCAAGTAGGCGTTGAGGAGTTTGCAGTGTCCTGAGGGCACCTGCTGGCAGACTGCCGCCCAGGGAGGGGAGGGGTGGGAGGCGCCGCGTTCCCGCGGCAGCAATGCGGTGCTGATGCAGAGGTGCAGGTTCTGGACGCCTGCCAGGGATGCGGGTCGTCCTCCCTCCCAGGCAGAGTGTGTGCTCTTAGGGCAGCTTCCGCCTGCTCTTCTCAGCAGAGGACTTTCAAGAGGTCCCCTTCTGCGGAGGGCAAGCTTAGGATCTGTAGCCCAGAGGCAACTGGAAGAGCAGCTTCCAGCCACCTCCCCCTCGAGAAAGTGTGAAGCAGTTGTTTCTGCCTGTCCAGGGCTAGGTCCCGTCCGTGAGTCTAGACACAGTAAATGTTGCTTTGGGGAGAACAGAAGGATTCAATTGCAAATTGAGCTGCGTGCTTGCAGGGTGGCCGATCGTCCCTCGCTGATGAAGGTGGTGAATCCTGTGTTCGTGGTCATCATGAGTGGGTCTGGGTGACGGACAGCCACCCTTAGGGGAAGCCTGAGGCCCGGATGGTTCCACTCCCACACTGTGTGTGAGCGACGAAGGGTGAACAGCGTGGTGGACTTCTGTGTCCAGCTCTGAGGAGCCTGTCTTTGTGACTTACAGTCTCTACACATGCACACAGGAGGGCAGTGACTTTATGAGTAAAGTGATTCTCCGTCAGGCAGAAGATGGTCCGCTCAGGTCTCTCCCAACTTTCTGACTTTACATGGTGCAGTTAGCCGTTGTGCGTGGTTGCAGAGCTCTTCAGGAAAAGGAAATATTCTCATTTTCAAGTGCTGTCTGGGAATGTTCCTGAGGAGAGCTCTGTCAGAGGAGTGAAGGAAGGATTTGGGAAACAAAGACGAAAATCTCAGTGAACAGCAAGCATATATTCTTCCCTATACTTCTCCAGATAATACACAGACACTGTTAATAAATAAAAGAAATACTTTCTGTTCTTCTCCATTTTCTAAGGCCAGGGAGATTGGGAAGAAGCACGTCAAATTACAACATAGAGGAATCAATGAAAGAACTAGCAGTTATCTTGTAATAATATCAATAATTAGGAGACTTAATAATCTTGCCTGTAAATTGCAGGCTAATGAAATGGGTTTAGTTTTTAGACAGCCTGCTTCAAGTAGGCCATCTTTAGTCATTAAGAAGGGGATGGTCGTAATCATGTAATGAGTTGGTCGATTTGTTGCAGAAATGCAACCAAGAACTTTGAATGCCTAGGTAATTTAAATGAGTTGTTTCAGAGGAGGTTTTATATGAGTTGTATATGTTTTAAAGACCTGGAAGATAAATTCTGACAAACCCTAAACATTGAACACATTTTAAAGCTGACTTCAGAGAAAGGGGGCATATTGATAGTAACAGATGGTGGATTCTAGCAAACATGTTCTCAATAGGATAAGATCTGTTATAGATTTTAGACTTACTGATAGCTTTTGGAGGGTTTTTTTTTTCGTAACAAGAAGCTGTTAGCCTTGCAATGTTTTTTTCTTTCTCTCTCTTTTTTTTTTTTTCCTCTAGAGAATGCTTAGCCCTTGAAGCTTACTCTTAACTTCTAAGCAGGTCCAAATTGGAACAATTTTTTATCCACTTTGAAGCTTTACTTTTATTTAAAGAGTATGTTTTCTCATAACTTATTTCGATTATATAAAGTTTATTGCTTCTTCTGTACTTTCCCTTTTAGCAAATGTCTTTGAAGTTAAGGCACTTGTCAGTGAAGAGTAGCACATCGGTATATAGTATTTCTCTTGCCTAGTGATATTCAAGGCTTTTAAAAATATGCTTCATTAGAGTCTTGGTAGCTCACGAAATTGCTTTCTGTTATGAATTCCTTTGCCCTCTGTATGTAACCACCAAGTTCATTTTCCCTGAGTACGGTTTCTGGTTTTCCTGAGTGTCTAGCTTAAATAGGGGTCTTAATTCAAGCCTCCCGCTGAGGCTGGGGCCCTGCAGGAGGGGATCATTCCGGGAGCTAGAGAGAAGGCACCTGGGCAGTATAGCAGGTCCCAGGCTGAGTCACTCCTTCATCCAGACTCGTGAATCCTTTGCTCTTAATTGGGGTACGGATCATGGACCCTTAAGAGAAGTAGAGGATGCAACGTGCTCTCCCCAGAAAAACACTTAGGCACACAAAACTTTACACACAATCTTAAGAATCGTATTGATCTCCTGGGTCTAATCAGAGACCGTGTACAAGGGCTCACATAACCCAGATTATAAAGCTTTCCTTAAAGATCACAAAAGCAAAGTACTTGACCTTCGGTGGTAGAAAAAGTCCTGCCTACCTGAAGGTAACCCATTTCTGTTCCACAGTTTGTGGATAAACCCGAGGTCCTCCAGCCACTGTGCGGGAATGGGGGACAGGGGCAGGGCCCCTGCCAGTGGGTGCTAGCTGGGGTGAGCAAAGACCCTGGCCCACTGGAGGTGGGCCCCAGGGCCCAGGCCCTGCCTGGGAAGACCTGCTTCAGACTGCTGTTGCTTAAAAAAACTTAATTACCATTTGATATTTTCGTGAGCTCTGTTATTGCAGGTCATAGTAGAAAAAGAAAATCCTTTCCAAGCTTAACTCTCTACAAGATAAATAAATGATTAGATATATTGATATAGGTAAATGGATTAGGAATGACTGAAAATTCAAATATAACAAAGCATGCCAGCATTATTTCACTGCACCTGGAGGGCCGGCCAGGGCTTGTTTTTGTTCCAGACGGCTTGACAGAGACTAGTTTTTTCCTGACAAGTTAAATCTCTTTGACCAATATACTGTGATGCTCTGATTTCAGAGCCTAGTCTTATTCTAGCTCAGACGCATAGTTATAGAAATCTCTGTGTAAGGTTTGCTTCAGTCTATGAGATTTTACTGTAATCGGCTATTCAGTGAAGGCATGAAAGTAATACAACAATTGAGCACAAATTAAAAGTCTCCAAAATATGGGTTTAATCTGAAGGCCCTTAGAGGACTGGTGAGAAACCCAGGTTTTGTCCTGAGGAGAAGAATCCCTCTTTGGAGTTTTTGCCTGAAGTCGTGCCTATTGAGTTTGCTGTACAGAATCTCTGAACACACTGTGTTTAGTCTCCACCAGCCCTGGCTGCTTTTACAAAGGTCGATGGCGGTGGTACGTTGCTTGTGTCTGTGACTTAAAAGCACATCTAGATATTTGATCTCAAATGTGATGCAATGATAATTACACTGAACAGAGACGGTAGCAGGCCCAAAGATGTGTGTGTGTGTGTGTGTGTGTGTGTCTGTGTTTGGATGTGTGTGTGTAATTTTTTGTCATTAAAACTGTTTGTACATCACTTTGGAAAACAAAAACAACTGTCGAAATTCTTAGTAAAAAGTAAAATTGTAAAGGCTAGCAAGATGTTGTCTTTCAATGTTTCGGCCCCTTCCCACAGTAGAAAATGCAAACTAGACAAGCAAGAGTAATAGAGAGTTTCTCCTTGGAAAAATAAGTATTTAGCCATTAAAATACAGTTGCAACAATTACCTTAATCCAAGTTCTCTAAAACTACATTTCGAATATGAATAATAAGCCATTTTTACCTAAAACTAAATGCTACTTACCCTCTTGCCAGGTAGAAAGAAAATGAGGTGGAGTTTGGGAGATGCTACTAATTGACTCATTTTAAAATGGAGATGAGCCTTTAATTTGATTTAAAGTATGTATTAAATAAGCCTCTGTGTATTTGGGGAAACTTTAAGGTAAACTCTGATTTTTTTCTTAACATTGGAACGATTATACTCACTCTAGTATCTTGGTATTTCGGGTAGATTCTATTCATTTCTCCAGCCCCTTCTTGCTGTGATCAGGAAGGCATTTTAGCTACAATATAGGTTTCTTTATATGGAAATAGGTGCAGTATCATGACCTTATGCTCTTCAGATCATTGAAGTTATTTGATCAATGTTGAATGTGCTGATATTTATTGGGAGAAATTAAAGATTTTTTTATGGATTTATAAAATTTGCATTAGAAAACACATGTGAAAAATTATTGCTTTTAGCATTATTGAAATAACATTCAATTTAACCATTTCATGAAAGAGATAAAGGTAATTTCAATTTTCAGATTCAATGTCACTGAAAATCTTACATATCAGTGCTAACAGTACTCAGTTTCAATGTTTTCACCAAATATCTGTTAACTTCCTAATTTAAATCTGTTACATACTCAGTCCCCTAGAAAAGATAGCTTTGTTGGCTTTGCTTTGTTCTTACTTGAGAGACATCTATTTTGGTAAGAATCTTTGGAAGACAATTTAGCCACTCTGTATATAGGACATTATACAAAGAGCAATTAACCCTATATTTTCCTTTTTTTGTACTGCATTCACAAAATGTCAAAATATAACATTCAAAGAGAGAAAATAAATAATATTTAAAGGGCATGAATCCTTACTTTAATACCCGATAAGTCTAAAACAGTTTTTGATAAACAGTTACTACATGTTTCTGTTTTTCCTAGTATTGATGAGTAATGACTTAATTCTGGAACTCTGGGAACTCAACCTCAAATCCCTGGATGGCTGCGTTTTCAAATATGCTGCATATTTGCCAGCCACCTTGTTATTGATGCTATGCGTTTATATTTTCTTAATTAAAATATTTCTCATCAGAATTGCAGCTTACTGTCTTTTCTGTTGTTGTTTTAAAGCAGGAAGACCGAAAAGTGTTTCATCTTGTTTTTATAAAAGTTTATATGCCATAAAGTCATTTGTTTAGTTGTTGCCTAATGGATATTGTTTTTTTGTTTGTTTGTTTTTAACATCTTTATTGGAGTATAATTGCTTTACAACGGCGTGTTAGTTTCTGCTTTAACAAAGTGAATCAGTTATACATATACATATATCCCCATATCTCTTCCCTCTTGCGTCTTCCTCCCTCCCACCCTCCCTATCTCACCCCTCTAGGGGGTTACAAAGCACCGAGCTGATCTCCCTGTGCTATGCGGCTGCTTCCCACTAGCTATCTATTTTACATGTGGTAGTGTATATATGTCCGTACCACTCTCTCACTTCGTCCCAGCTTACCCTTCCCCCTCCCCGTATCCTCAAGTCCATTCTCTAGTAGGTCTGTGTCTTAATTCCCATCTTGCCCCTAGATTCTTCATGACCCCTTTTTTTGTTGTTTTTAAGATTCCATATATATGTGTTAGCATATGGTATTTGTTTTTCTCTTTCTGACTTACTTCACTCTGTATGACAGACTCTAGGTCCATCCGCCTCACTACAAATAATTCAATTTCGTTTCTTTTTATGGCTGAGTAATATTCCATTGTATATATGTGCCACATCTTCTTTATCCATTCATCTGTTGATGGACACGTAGGTTGCTTCCATGTCCTGGCTATTGTACATAGAGCTGCAATGAACATTGTGGTACATGACTCTTTTTGAATTATGGTTTTCTCAGGGTATATGCCCAGTAGTGGGATTGCTGGGTCGTATGGTAGTTCTATTTTTAGTTTTTTAAGGAACCTCCATACTGTTCTCCATAGTGGCTGTATCAATTTACATTCCCACCAACAGTGCAAGAGGGTTCCCTTTTCTCCACACCCTCTCCAGCATTTATTGTTTGTAGATTTTTTGATGATGGCCATTCTGACCGCTGTGAGATGATATCTCATTGTAGTTTTGATTTGCATTTCTCTAATGATTAATGATGTTGAGCATTCTTTCATGTGTTTGTTGGCAATCTGTGTATCTTCTTTGGAGAAATGTCTATTTAGGTCTTCTGCCCATTTTTGGATTGGGTTGTTTGTTTTTTTGATATTGAGCTGCATGAGCTGCTTGTAAATGTTGGAGATTAATCCTTTGTCGGTTGCTTCATTTGCAAATATTTTCTCCCATTCGGAAGGTTGTCTTTTGGTCTTGTTTATGGTTTCCTTGGCTGTGCAAAAGCTTTTAAGTTTCATTAGGTCCCATTTGTTTATTTTTGTTTTTATTTCCATTTCTCTAGGAGGTGGGTCAAAAAGGATCTTGCTGTGATTTATGTCATAGAGTGTTCTGCCTATGTTTTCCTCTAAGAGTTTGATAGTGTCTGGCCTTACATTTAGGTCTTTAATCCATTTTGAGTTTATTTTTGTGTATGGTGTTAGGGAGTGTTCTAATTTCATTCTTTTACATGTAGCTGTCCGGTTTTGGATATTGTTTTAACATCAGTTTATTATGTTGCCTGGTAAGACCGTTGTGTTCTCAGAGCTACTCACAGTATCAAAATGTCGAGGGCATGTAGAGCCTTAACCAGTTTGTTTAGTTTGTTTTTGTACTTTTAAATTTCTCTGTCCCTTTCCCTGTGAATTCTTATTGATGCCAATATGCTTGTCTGTAGCAACCCTTACTTGCTCTTTTACAATGTGCATCTTCGGTGGTCCTGTGGGATCGAATGCCAGAGACACTGTCTTATGATTGTGACTAAAATTATGAGTGAAGGCCTACTGGGTTTTTGAATGAATTAAGTCTGGGAGCTCAGATTTGTGATACTGGTTTTTGCCAGAAGCGAAGCCTTTTTCACTTGCTTTCCATTCTTTGGCAAGATTCCCAAGTAAGGTACAATGATTTGCTATTTACTGAATGCTGTGGTTTAAGCTCAAGACAAGCTAACGTCTGTACATTTTAGTTATTTTAGTTATTTTTTTATTTTTTTTATTTTTTTATTTTATATTTTTTTATTTTATTTTTTATATATTTATTTTTTTATATTTTTTTATTTTATATTTATTTTAGCATTTTAGTTATTTCTCATGGCAGGAAAGATATTTTGAGATTGATGGATGGAAAAATCTATACTTTAATGAAAGCAGGGTTTACAATAAATCTATTAAATAATGTTTTGTGCCTATTCATTCAGTTTTATTTTAATTCCCACTTTAAAGTCTACCTTTGTCCCAAAAGTGACTTAACGTTTCTACCAAACGTAAAAATACAGCCATGTGGAATCAGTGAAAAAAACGTGTAGAAAAGATCCGTGACAGAGAATGAAGATAGACATTTCAGCTGTAGGTTTAACCATGAACATCCTAATACATGTGCTTTGAGAAAAATGTCATTAGTTAAAAATGTATAGCATCCATAACACGCAAGTTAACCAGTTGTAGGAGTGCTCACTGATTCGTCCTGACACGGACACCAGAAAGACACTGCTCGCGTGTGGTTTCATGGAGAAGACGCTCTGTAGTAGCAGCGTTGTCTGCGTGATGATCTGTATAATACATAACATGTTGAAGGACAACACGGTAAAAGAACAGTGGGGCAGGGCTGGGATACAGCGCAGCCCGGGCACGTGGCTGGTGGTCCGGTTAATGCACAGCTAGATTTTAGAACAGCTCAATGGATTCACTGCATCTCCCTCACCAAGACCTCTGTGCACATTGTGTTGAGCTAAACATTTCAGAAATATCCAGGGACAGGGTGTTCCAGAATATGTCCTCCCTGATCTGGGCTTGGGTACGTCAGTGCAGCTGGGTGACTGTGGAGTTCTTTGTTTAAACAGCCAGCGTCCTGGGCGTCCTGGGTGGAAGCCGGTCCTTCTCAAGACGGCACCTGACCTGTGAGCAGTCAAGAAACCACCTTGAGTACTTTGAAGGCCGGTGAGGCATCCTGATGTTTCAAAGGAACAGGCTTTGGTATGAAGGTTTAATCTAAGAGGAATACATTTTGAAATTACTATATTGGAAATGTAATTCTGGACTCATCCATCCCAACCTTAAATATTCGGGGCCTCTGGGTGAGAATCCCTTTCCCGTGTCAGTGGTTTCAGCTCCTCTGAAGTGCGATGTCTCGCTAATGAGCTGTGCGTATCCTGTGCTCACGTGTTTGCGAGGATGCCTCTTCCCTCCGTGTGCTTTGTGCTTTGTTACCTGCATCGCTTGCTCCCGTCACCTGGAGTGGGGGCCCAGCTGAAAGGTGGTGACATTGGACAGCTTGACCGCTTTGGTGCTGCGCCAGAGATCTAGCCCAGTGACCTTGCAGTGTTTTGCTTCCTGTTTTCCCGTGGCTATAATTTTGAAGGTGTACTTACCAGTTTTCTCTAGAGTAACATGGAGGCATAAAATGTTCTCCTAATTGCTATGCCGAGTGATTTCCCACCACCAGTCAAGGAACTTCCAACTTAAAAAAATGTCCTGTAGTAGATCTATAAATTATTTGCTTGCATAGCCACAACAAAGACAAACAAACAACAAAAGAAAAGAAAACAAGAAAGGAGAAAATAACCCAATATTTATGGTAACTTACTTGGCGGGAAGAAGCTCTGGTTTCAAAACATCTTTCTGTTACCAAAATGTTTGCTAGGGTGAATTTATTTTCTACTATTTTATAGCTTCACAATATATTTTTTATTATTTTTTAAAATTTTTATTGGAGTATAGTTGCTTTACAGTGTTAGTTTCTGCTCTGCAGCAAAGTGAATCAGTTATACGTACACATATATATCCCCTCTTTTTTAGATTTCCTTCCCATTTAAGTCACCACAGATCATTGAGTAGAGTTAGTTCCCTGTGCTATACAGTAGGTTCTCATTAGTTATCTATTTTATACATAGTAGTGTGTATGTCCCAATCTGCTAGTTCATCCCACCCCTCCTTCCCGCCTTGGTATCCATAAGTTTGTTCTCTACATCTGTGTCTCTATTTCTGCTTTGCATATAGCTTCACAATATATTTTTAAATGGTAAGCAGTATCAGAAGAACTTCCGTTTTGTTCTGTATACCCTCAAAATTCATCTGTGTCATCATTTGAGTATTATTCTTGTTATTTATATCATTAAAACCAGGATAGTGTATTGATCTCCATTGATCTCCCTAATTTTCTATCTCTGGGATGTAAAGGCAGGCGGAAGTTGATTGGACCGTCAGGATTATTGCAGTGGATACTGTTTGGCTAGGGTTGCCTGGGCATGAGGTCTGGATAAAGACTCGCATTTTCCTTGATCAGAGATATTTGCATCCAGAGTTCTTTCTTGTAACGTCTATGCTGTGACCTCACCCAGCGCTACAGCTTCTGAAACCTTCGGGTAACACCCAGTCCCCAGACAATGAAAACAAATAAACCCCGGTTTTTTCCACAGGGTTTCTTGGCTGGTTGTTCCAAGACTTTGCACGTGACAGCTGGTCTGCCCGTGAATGGATTGCTCAGTGTCACAGAGGAAGCCTGGTCAGTTGGAAGGTGGCAGGGGCACCTCCCTCCTATAGGCAGCAACCTCCCCCCCGCCTTGGGAGAAGGGAAGCAGCATCCCTAAGATTGTGAATTTGGGGATCTGCTCCCAAGGGTGCTTCGCTACGCTTTCTATGTGTAGATTCTGGGGAAGAAATGGCTCAGTCGTGGGGCCTCAAACCATGTTTACGCATGAAATTTATTTTTCTCTAAACTATTCTCCATGCACATCCTTTTGCACTGTCGTCAGTGACCTCAGACCTTTCTTTAGGTATATTTGTATTGTTATGTAATATGGATAATAAATACAGTCTGCTGTAGATTTCCTGAGGGCCATAAGCATCCTTATTTTATTATTCTAGGGCACAAAGGGGTGTGTGCGTGCGTGTGTGTGTGTGTGTGTGTGTGTATGTGTGTGTATGTGTTTTCCGTTGTTGTTGCTCAGAACTTTCAGAAATTTGAATTTACTGACTTCTTTGGAAGCCTGTGGCATCAGGTCTATGTGGAGGTAAAGGACACAGACATCACTGCTGTGGGAGTATTTTTTTTTTTTTTTTTTTGCGGTACACGGGCCTCTCACTGTTGTGGCCTCTCCCATCGCGGAGCACAGGCTCCGGACGCGCAGGCTCAGCGGCCATGGCTCATGGGCCCAGCCGCTCCGCGGCACGTGGGATCCTCCCAGACCGGGGCACGAACCCGTGTCCCCCGCATCGGCAGGTGGACTCTCAACCACTGCGCCACCAGGGAAGCCCAATGTGGGAGTATTTCTGAACCCTGAAACTTCACATAGTCTCAAAAATATAAATTTATGTGACCTTTAAAACTAGGAAAATCAAACTGTTTACGCTCTGAAATAGCTTTTTATTTCTCCATGTCTTTTAGGCCATTTAAAGTAAATCCAGAAAATTTTCTGTGCTTTCCCAAAGCCCCAGCATCCAGAGTGACCCTGTTACAGATTTAAATTGACAGGTTTTTTTCTTAAAACCGTCAATCTTGTTATGATGTAGATTATTTTGTTAGGAATATAAGCTTAAAAAAGGGAATATTAGAAGGTTAGGAATCTTATAACCTATAAGTTTAACCTACATTAAACCTATTTTAATATAAATATTAAAATATATTCCATAACTAACGTCTGTACAAAATAATTTTAAGATAATACAGGCTGGTTTCAAAAAAACATTTTCAGGGATATCTTTGAGTCATCAGAGAAAAAATACGAAGAGATAAAATGGCCTACTTGTTTCGTGATATGGAAGATTTCAGTCACAAATATGTTGCTTATACACCAAAAACGTTTTATTTTCTCACATGAAAATATGATCATATAAAGAAGAAATGACAAAATGCTTATTTTCAGATGAAGGGTACATTGCGCAACCTGGTCAGATTAATTACTTTAGATATTTGGGGTTAGGGTAATCTGTATACATCTCAGCGTATAGACAACCTCACTGAAAAGGTAACCATTTTCTCAATCCCCCGGGGTCCCACTGGCTTTGTGGAAATTAACAGGAAGATTCCCGCCACTGTTTCTGTGTGTGATGGTTCCTTTTCTCACCCTGTAACAATCAGGGTTAAAGAAATACTCCTTTCTTCTGAGCCCTTGAGCCTCTGTTGTATGCCAGGCCAAGTATTAATTTTTATAAGCAGAGTGACTTTAACATTCTTCTAAGCCCATTTCGAGTCATCCAGTGGAAAGATTACTGATACCACTTGTATTTTAGCTATGATGGCTATCTATCAGTCTGATCTCTAACAGTGTGATTTCTTATCCCTAATCTCGATTATGTAACTAGACAATGCAATCTATTTCTGAAGTCCTTTACAGTTTACAGAACTGGCATATCTCATTTAAGCCTCATGGAACTTTTGTGCGGAAGTGGCATCATCCCCGTTTCATAGGAGAGGACGAGGATTATACAAATGAAGAGATGGTGTCACGATAAAGCCCCTGATATGGCAGGGTTAGGGTGAGACTCACAGTCTCTAGCTTCCAGTGCAGTGCTCTTTTTACACCACAGCTGGGTTTTATATATTTTATAGAAACAACATAATTTTAAATATTAGGTTAGATGATACTGTTCATAGAGAAATTAAACTATAGGGAGGTTCTCTGACTAGTCAAGGTTTCAAAAAAGTAAACTGGGAGACTTCCGGGAAGATGGCAGAAGAGTAAGACGCGGAGATCACCTTCCTCTCCACAGATACACCAGAAATACATCTACGCGTGGAACAACTCCTACAGAACACCTACTGAACGCTGGCAGAAGACCTCAGACCTCCCAAAAGGCAAGGAACCCCCCACGTACCTGGTTCGGGCAAAAGAAAAAACTAAACAGAGACAAAAGGATAGGGACGGGTCCTGCACCAGCGGGAGAGAGCTGTGAAGGAGGAAAAGTGTCCACACACTAGGAAGCCCCTTCGCGGGTGGAGACTTCGGGAGGCGGAGTGGGGGAGCTTGGGAACCGCGGAGGAGAGCACAGCAACAGGGGTGCGGAGGGCAAAGCGGACAGATTCCAGCGCAGAGGATCGGGCCGACCGGCACTCACCAGCCGAGAGGCTTGTCTGCTCGCCCGCCGGGGCGGGCGGGACTGGGAGCTGAGGCTCCGGCTTTTGTCGGAGCGCCGGGAGAGGACTGAGGTTGGCGGCGTGAACACAGCCTGCAGGGCGTTGGTGCGCCGCGGCTGGCCGGGAGAGAGTCCGGGGAGGGGTCTGGACCTGCCGAAGAGGCAAGAGACTTTTACGTCCCTCTTTGTTTCCTGGTGCACGAGGAGAGGGGATTAAGAACGCTGCTTGAGAGAGCTCCAGGGACGGGCGCGAGCCGCGGCTAAGAGTGCGGAGCCCAGAGACGGACATGGGACGCTAAGGCCGCTGCTGCCGCCGCCAGGAGGCCTGTGTGCGAACACAGGTCACTAGCCACACGCCCTTCCGGGGAGCCTGTGCAGCCCGCCACTGCCAGGGTCCCGGGATCCAGGGACGGCTCCCCGGGAGAGCGCACGGCGCGCCTCAGGCTGCAGCGTCACGCCGGCCTCTGCCGCTGCAGGCCCGCCCCGCACTCCGTGACCCTCCCTACCCCCCGGCCTGGGTGAGCCAGAGCCTCCGAATCAGCGGCTCCTTTAACCTCGTCCTGTCTGAGCAAAGAACAGACGCCCTCCGGCGACCTACACGCACAGGCGGGGCCAAATCCAAAGCTGAGCCCCTGGGAACTGTCAGAACAAAGAAGAGAAAGGGAAATCTCTCCCAGCAGCCTCAGAAGCAGCGGATTAAAGCTCCACAATCAACTTGATATACCCTGCATCTGTGGAATACCTGAATAGACAACGAATCATCCCAAATTAAGGAGCCCTGTGGATGAAAGGCTCTTGGTGCTGCAGCCAGGACTCAGTGCTGTGCCTCTGAGGTGGGAGAGCCAACTTCAGGACACTGGTCCACAAGAGGCCTCCCAGCTGCACATAATATCAAACAGCACAAATCTCCGAGAGATCTCCATCTCAACGCCAGCACCCAGCTTCACTCAACGACCAGCAACCTACAGTGCTGGACATCCTATGCCAAACAACTAGCAAGACAGGAACACAACCCCACCCATTAGCAGAGAGGCTGCCCAAAATCATAGTAAGTCTACAGACACCACAAAACACGCCACCAGACGTGGACCTGCCCACCAGAAAGACAAGATCCAGCCTCATACACCAGAACACAGGCACTAGTACCCTCCACCAGGAAGCCTACACAACCCACTGAACCAACCTTAGCCACTGGGGACAGACACAAAAAACAACAGGAACTACGAACCTTCAGCCTGCAAAAAAGGAGACCCCAAACACAGTAAGATAAGCAAAATGAAAAGACAGAAAAACACACAGCAGATGAAGGAGCAAGATAAAAACCCACCAGACCTAACAAATGAAGAGGAAATAGGCAGTCTACCTGAAAAAGAATTCAGAATAATGATAGTAAGGTTGATCCAAAATCTTGGAGATAGAATGGACAATAGAATGGACAAATTGCAAGAATCAGTTAACAAGGACCTAGAAGAACTAAAGATGAAGCAAGCAACGATGAACAACACAATAAATGAAATTAAAAGTACTCTAGATGGGATCAATAGCAGAATAACTGAGGCAGAAGAACGGATAAGTGACCTGGAAGATAAAATAGTGGAAATAACTACTGCAGAGCAGAATAAAGAAAAAAGAATGAAAAGAACTGAGGACAGTCTCAGAGACCTCTGGGACAACATTAAACGCACCAACATTCGAATTATAGGGGTTCCAGAAGAAGAAGAGAAAAAGAAAGGGACTGAGAAAATATTTGAAGAGATTATAGTTGAAAACTTCCCTAATATGGGAAAAGAAATCGTTAATCAAGTCCAGGAAGCACAGAGAGTCCCATACAGGATAAATCCAAGGAGAAATACGCCAAGACACATATTAATCAAATTGTCAAAAATTAAATACAAAGAAAACATATTAAAAGCAGCAAGGGAAAAACAACAAATAACACACAAGGGAATCCCCATAAGGTTAACAGCTGATCTTTCAGCAGAAACTCTGCAAGCCAGAAGGGAGTGGCAGGACATATTGAAAGTGTTGAAGGAGAAGAACCTGCAACCAAGATTACTCTACCCAGCAAGGATCTCATTCAGATTTGATGGAGAAATTAAAACCTTTACAGACAAGCAAAAGCTGAGAGAGTTCAGCACCACCAAACCAGCTCTACAACAACTGCTAAAGGAACTTCTCTAGGCAAGAAACACAAAAGAAGGAAAGGACCTACAATAACGAACCCAAAACAATTAAGAAAATGGGAATAGGAACACACATATCGATAATTACCTTAAATGTAAATGGACTAAATGCTCCCACCAAAAGACACAGATTGGCTGAATGGATACAAAAACAAGACCCATATATTTGCTGTCTACAAGAGACCCACTTCAGACCTAGAGACACATACAGACTGAAAGTAAGGGGATGGAAAAAGGTATTTCATGCAAATGGAAACCAAAAGAAAGCTGGAGTAGCAATTCTCATATCAGACAAAATAGACTTTAAAACAAAGACTATTAGAAGAGACAAAGAAGGGCACTACATAATGATCAAGGGATCGATCCAAGAGGAAGATATAACAATTGTAAATATTTATGCACCCAACATAGGTGCACCTCAATACATAAGGCAAATACTGACAACCATAAAAGGGGAAATCGACAGTAACACATTCATAGTAGGGGACTTTAACACCCCACTTTCACCAATGGACAGATCATCCAAAATGAAAATAAATAAGGAAACACAAGCTTTAAATGATACATTAAACAAGATGGACTTAATTGATATTTATAGGACATTCCATCCAAAAACAACAGAATACACATTTTTCTCAAGTGCTCATGGAACATTCTCCAGGATAGATCATATCTTGGGTCACAAATCAAGCCTTGGTAAATTTAAGAAAATTGAAATTGTATCAAGTATCTTTTCTGACCACAACGCCATGAGACTAGATATCAATTACAGGAAAAGATCTGTAAAAAATACAAACACATGGAGGCTAAACAATACACTACTTAATAATGAAGTGATCACTGAAGAAATCAAAGAGGAAATCAAAAAATACCTAGAAACAAATGACAATGGAGACACAACGACCCAAAACCTGTGGGATGCAGCAAAAGCAGTTCTAAGGGGGAAGTTTATAGCAATACAAGCCCACCTTAAGAAGCAGGAAACATCTCGAATAAACAACCTAACCTTGCACCTCAAGCAATTAGAGAAAGAAGAACAAGAAAACCCCAAAGCTAGGAGAAGGAAAGAAATCATAAAAATCAGATCAGAAATAAATGAAAAAGAAATGAAGGAAACAATAGCAAAGGTCAATAAAACTAAAAGCTGGTTCTTTGAGAAGATAAACAAAATAGATAAACCACTAGCCAGACTCATTAAGAAAAAAAGGGAGAAGACTCAAATCAATAGAATTAGAAATGAAAAAGGAGAGGTAACAACTGACACTGCAGAAATAAAAGAGATCATGAGAGATTACTACAAGCAACTCTATGCCAATAAAATGGACAATCTGGAAGAAATGGACAAATTCTTAGAAATGCACAACCTGCCAAGTCTGAATCAGGAAGAAATAGAAAATATGAACAGACCAATCACAAGCACTGAAATTGAAACTGTGATTAAAAATCTTCCAACAAAGAAAAGCCCAGGACCAGATGGCTTCACAGGCGAATTCTATCAAACATTTAGAGAAGAGCTAACACCTATCCTTCTCAAACTCTTCCAAAATATAGCAGAGGGAGGAACACTCCCAAACTCCTTCTACGAGGCCACCATCACCTTGATACCAAAACCAGACAAGGATGTCACAAAGAAAGAAAACTACAGGCCAATATCACTGATGAACATAGATGCAAAAATCCTCAACAAAATACTAGCAAATAGAATCCAACAGCACATTAAAAGGATCATACACCATGATCAAGCGGGGTTTATTCCAGGAATGCAAGGATTCTTCAATATACGCAAATCTATCAATGTGATAAACCATATTAACAAACTGAAGGAGAAAAACCATATGATCATCTCAATAGATGCAGAGAAAGCTTTCGACAAAATTCAACACCCATTTATGATAAAAACCCTGCAGAAAGTAGGCATAGAGGGAACTTTCCTCAACATAATAAAGGCCATATATGACAAGCCCACAGCAAACATCATCCTCAATGGTGAAAAACTGAAAGCATTTCCACTAAGATCAGGAACAAGACAAGGTTGCCCACTCTCACCACTCTTATTCAACATAGTTTTGGAAGTTTTAGCCACAGCAATCAGAGAAGAAAAGGAAATAAAAGGAATCCAAATCGGAAAAGAAGAAGTAAAGCTGTCACTGTTTGCAGATGACATGATCCTATACATAGAGAACCCTAAAGATGCTACCAGAAAACTACTAGAGCTAATCAATGAATTTGGTAAAGTGGCAGGATACAAAATTAATGCACAGAAATCTCTGGCATTCCTATATACTAATGATGAAAAATCTGAAAGTGAAATCAAGAAAACACTCCCATTTACCATTGCAACAAAAAGAATAAAATATCTAGGAATAAACCTACCTAAGGAGACAAAAGATCTGTATGCAGAAAATTATAAGACATTGATGAAAGAAATTAAAGATGATACAAATAGATGGAGACATATACCATGTTCTTGGATTGGAAGAATCAACATTGTGAAAATGACTCTGCTACCCAAAGCAATCTATAGATTCAATGCAATCCCTATCAAACTACCACTGGCATTTTTCACAGAACTAGAACAAAAAATTTTGCAATTTGTATGGAAACACAAAAGACCCCGAATAGCCAAAGCAATCTTGAGAACGAAAGAAGGAACTGGAGGAATCAGGCTCCCAGACTTCAGACTATACTACAAAGCTACAGTTATCAAAACGGTATGGTACTGGCACAAAAACAGAAAGATAGATCAATGGAACAGGATAGAAAGCCCAGAGATAAACCCACGCACATATGGTCACCTTATCTTTGACAAAGGAGGCAGAAATGTACCGTGGAGAAAGGACAGCCTATTCAATAAGTGGTGCTGGGAAAACTGGACAGCTACATGTAAAAGTATGAAGTTAGATCACTCCCTAACACCATACACAAAAATAAGCTCTAAATGGATTAAAGACCTAAATGTAAGGCCAGAAACTATCAAACTCTTAGAGGAAAACATAGGCAGAACACTCTATGACATAAATCACAGCAAGATTCTTTCTGACCCACCTCCTAGAGTAATGGAAATAAAAACAAGAGCAAACAAATGGGACCTAATGAAACTTAAAAGCTTTTGCGCAGCAAAGGAAACCATAAAGAAGACCAAAAGACAACCCTCAGAATGGGAGAAAATATTTGCAAATGAAGCAACTGACAAAGGATTGATCTCCAAAATTTATAAGCAGCTCATGCAGCTTAATAACAAAAAAACAAACAACCCAATCCAAAAATGGGCAGAAGACCTAAATAGACATTTCTCCAAAGAAGATATACAGACTGCCAACAAACACATGAAAGAATGCTCAACATCACTAATCATGAGAGAAATGCAAATCAAAACTACAATGAGATATCATCTCACACCAGTCAGAATGGCTATCATCAAAAAATCTAGAAACAATAAATGCTGGAGAGGGTGTGGAGAAAAGGGAACCCTCTTACACTGTTGGTGGGAATGTAAATTGATACAGCCACTGTGGAGAACAGTATGGAGGTTCCTTAAAAAGCTACAAATAGAACTACCATATGACCCAGCAATCCCACTACTGGGCATATACCCTGAGAAAACCATAATTCAAAAAGAGTCATGTACCAAAATGTTCATTGCAGCTCTATTTACAATAGCCCAGAGATGGAAACAACCTAAGTGTCCATCATCGGATGAATGGATAAAGAAGATGTGGCACATATATACAATGGAATATTACTCAGCCATAAAAAGAGACGAAATTGAGCTATTTGTAATGAGGTGGATAGACCTAGAGTCTGTCATACAGAGTGAAGTAAGTCAGAAAGAGAGAGACAAATACCGTATGCTAACACATATATATGGAATTTAAAAAAAAAAAAAAATGTCATGAAAAACCTAGGGGTGAAACAGGAATAAAGACACAGACTTACTAGAGAATGGACTTGAGGCTATGGGGAGGGGGAAGTGTAAACGGTGACAAAGCGATAAAGAGGCATGGACATATATACACTACCAAACGTAAGGTAGATAGGTAGTGGGAAGCAGCCGCATAGCACAGGGAGATCAGCTCGGTGCTTTGTGACCGCCTGGAGGGGTGGGATAGGGAGGGTGGGAGGGAGGGAGACGCAAGCGGGAAGAGATATGGGAATATATGTATATATATAACTGATTCATTTTGTTGTGAAGCTGAAACTAACATACCATTGTAAAGCAATTATACTCCAATAAAGATGTTAAAAGAAAAAAAAAAAAAAAAAAAAAAAAAAAAAAAAACTAAAAATAGAGCTACTATATGACCCAGCAATCCCACTCCTGAGCATATACCCAGAGAAAACGTTAATTCGAAAAGATACATGCACCCCAGTGTTCATAGCAGCACTATTTACAATAGCCAGGACATGGAAGCAACCTAAATGTCCATCAACAGAAGAATGGATAAAGAAGATGTGGCACATATATACAATGGAATATTACTCAGCCATAAAAATGAATGAAATTGGGTCAGCTGCAGAGACATGGATGGACCTAGAGACTGTCATACAGAGTGAAGTAAGTCAGAAAGAGAAAAACAAATATCATATATTAACACATATGTGGAATTTAGAAAAATGGTATAGATGATCTTATTTGCAAAGCAGAAATAGAGACACAGACGTAGAGAACAAACGTATGGACACCAAGGAGGGGAAAGGCCGGGGTGGGATGAATTGGGAGATTGGGATCAACATATATACACTATTGATACTATCTATAAAATAGATAACTAATGAGAATCTACTGTATAGCACAGGGAATTCTACTCAATGAAAGAGGGGATATATGTATACATATAGCTGATTCACTTTGCTGTACAGCAGAAACTATGCTCCAATAAAAACTAATTTAAAAAAAAAAAAAAAAAAAAAAAAAAAAAAAAAAAAAAAAAAAAGTAAACTGTGGGGCAGAAAAAATATTATTACATGATGTTAGAATCGACAGAAACACGTACCAGTGTTATCATTGGAAATACTTTTCAGTGTATATTTTTACACTCCAATGGACGCTGGCATTTCTGGGGTGCTTTACAGTTTATATAGCACTTCATGTGCATTATCTCATCCTACCCTTGAAAGAACACTGGGATGCTATAGAAGTTATTATCTCCAAAGTTGAGGGATTAATTGATACAACGGAGCTCAGAATTCAGCCAGAAGTGTTGATTCTGAGTTGCACAAAACTGCTTTGTATAATTGTGTGGTGGTCGGGTTGACATTCCCAAAATTAGCTCTCAAATTCGCCAAACAATACATATAACCACCTCTACCAAATATGCTTACAAAATTCTCCTTTCCCAGATCATCTACCAGCCTTCTTGCCCGTGCCCTAAGATTATAAATCACAGAGACGGCATCACAGGTCCTCAAGCAAATATTTAATCTTTCTCTACAGATAATTCAACTCTGGAGGTTCTATTCAATATAAATAATTTCTGAATGCAAACATCTTTGACACCTCATTAACTTAATAACTAAGAGTTGATGCATTTACTTGAACTGTCAAATTAATAAACCAAAGAGAGAGAGACGGTAGTATTATTGGTTCTATGATAGAAACAGAGCACATTGTGAACAAATGAGGATTTTGAAAGTGAAACTTGTAGGGTGCATTTGGAGAACAGCTACTTTTAACTAATCCCTAAAAGCTGGAGACCATGTAATCCTTCCAAGAAATGACAGTTGGTGTGTGTGTGACCTGGGCCAGCACCAGAAACTGGTGTTCCTTAGAATTATTTCAGTTCCTTAGAATTGTTGAAAAGGTTTTTCCTTGAAGACCACTAGTTTGGAGATGCCACCAGCCCTGCCTCAGGCCTTGCGTTCAGGGGACACAAATCTGCGACTTAATTACACAGCGTTTGCCATCAAATTGTGGGGTGGACCTTGGATTCTGAATGAAATCACCAAAAAATATTTGAGGACCAAAGCTTTTCTATACTAGGAACTTAGACTGATAGGAATTCGATTGTGAATGACAAGTTACTGATTTTGCATCTGTACCCATAGTAGTTATTACTTCACAGATTGTGTGGTTAATGATTAAATTTAAAACATACGTGTTCCCATTTTATTTTAGTGCCTGGATACTAAGTCCTATTAAATAATAGTTGTTTCTTATCCCTGACTGTTAAATAAAACGTGGTAAATTCAGGCTTTCTGGGGCTCTGCTGTATAGAAAATTATTGCTGACTGATTTCACAGTTAGCTCCATTATTGTATATAATTTCAGGGTAGGTGTGAATATACTTGCCCTTTGCAGGCATAGAACTCTCTAAAATGAACTTCTAAAATATGAGGAAACTATTCAAAATGGCATTTTCGTGATATGAATCAGAAGTTAAGATTTTATCTCAGTTCTTAGAGTTCACATTTTATTTCCTGTTTATGAAAATGTCCTTGTACAGTATTAAAATGGATTAAAGTGGATATTTTTATCATATTATAACCAAAGCAATATTTGTTAACCTGTGTGCTAATCATGGGACACAGTGTTAAAAATACCCAACTTTGTCTCAAATTAAAACCTCGTTCTTAGAACTGAGTTGGCTTTTGCATATGCGCTGTGTATAGACATACAATAAACGTGTTTTTGCCCAGTATTTTAATTTGTCTAGTGTTGTGCTGTAATAGAGTACCCTAGGATTCATCTAATCTTATTGAGTCTCAACATATATCCTGCTGTAGATTATAAACAAAAATAAAAGAGTAAAAATTTAAAGAGGTGTACGAAAACTCTGGGAAGGACGGTTCTTCTGATTTTTGGTCCATGATTTTTACAGTTGTTTTGAATGGTGACAATCTGTTCTATGTAGGAAGAACAACTGATTTTTTGAGATGAGAAGTAGCAAAATTACGGATCTGTATTATAAATTGTTCAGTTACTGTGAATTGACCTTGGAATTGCTTTGAGTCCCATCTTTTATCATCATTATAATGACGTTAAAAATACATTATGTATGTTTTCTGGTGATGGAAAAGTGCAGATTTTCTAATGCTTCAAGGCTTTGGTGTCGATAACCTTTCCTTGACTACTCGCACATTAGATGGGCATTCCACTTGGTCAACGGTAGCTGCTATGTAAACTGTGAAATAGGTGTTTAATGTGGGAAATTAGCTATGGTTCTCACCTGACAGTTTTAATATACCCATGCAGACTCAACCATGCATCTGTATTATTTAGAAGGTATTTTTGTTCGTTGCCTCCGATTGGTCTTATTGGAATCCACTGTGCTTTGACATTAGCTACACAAGGTACAAGAATTTAACTCATAGGGATGCATGTTTATGCATTGTTACCATACTCTTACCATAATGACCTGGGTTGAGGCAGAGGTAGTTCTCTTTACAGAAAGCTCATGTGTCCTTAGCTGACCTTTATTTGTGCAATGAAAGCTGTCTGCTTACTTATGAAGTGTAATTAACCTGCTTTTTCACAAGGAATAGGATAAAAGTCTGTTTTTCATGTTTTCACGAAAAAATAATGCTCAAATTATAACACTTCATTGGACTTGGATATTTATGAACTTGCCATTTCAGTTGACAGAAGCATCTATATCCTGGATTTAAATTAATGACAATAGTAAATTCATTCCTCTACAGTTGTATCGAGCACTAGAACCAAAATGCTTTTGCATCAATTCCATAAGCAAATACCATGCATTTATCATTTTGTAGCTATGCCACCTGGCAACCAATATCTTTAATCACCTATTAGGAAAGTAATCAAGGAAAATGATTTATATTAATGAAATACTAGAGTCTGAATATTTTAGGGGGGAGTTTTGTTGAGTGTCACTTCTATTAATAATAGAGAAATGTGTCTTATAAAGACAAATTAGAGTACTTAAAACGTCAATAATATCTTTACAATTTAATAATACATGGAAAGAAGAAACACATATAGTTTAAAAGTACATATTTAGATTTTAGAATGTACTTTTTGTAAATCTTTAAGCAAAAATGTTATATTTTAATGGGTGATGATGAAATTAGTTCTAAGAAAGCTGTCAAAAACTGTTCAGAAAGCGAGGGAAGTGTAATTGTGTACTAAAATATATGCAACTCTTAGTGTATGCTGAAAGACTTAATGTCTCTTCTAGATTTACATTTATTAGTCATTTTTAGTAGATTTCCAAAAACTGAAAAACAGAATTTCTAGAGCTGCAAAATCGGTTCCATTCATACGAGCACTAATGTAAGAATTAGTTCTGACGGAACACCTGAATGGCCCGGCAAGCTGTATATATACCTATGTATCTCCCATCTTAAGCCAGTTTAATTAGACCCTCCATTCACCATCATTATCCTACACAGCTTACCACAGAAAACCACTGCCTGAAAGCAGTCTTTTCATAATCAACTGTGCTCAGTATCATTACCGAATTGTACTGGAAACATCACCTTTCAGCTCTTCGCATATAAGGAGCTCTTTTTGCCCAGCAGACATTCATCAGATACCAATATCTAGATTTGCTCAGGAAAAGGTGAGTGAAACAAGGTTGGACCCCCTACGAGGAGCTGGAAGATGAGCCAGATAAGGACCCCAAGGAGTCCAGTTTCTAAGATCTAAGTCAGTTCCTTCAAGACACGATGAACTGGTTCCTTGAAGCCTTTAAAATAGGAAGGATTTTTGTCATTTCTTTAAACCTTAAAGACTTCTCAAAGCAGCTTCCACCTTAATGACGAATTTTTCTTCTTCAAGCCCCACAAATATCTCAGTGGGTCTATTAATTTGTCACAGTATTTCAGAATGAATCAACATTTAATGAGTCATCAGCCTTATTACTAGGTTTGTGAAATTTTAGGGGAGAAAGCCTTATGAATTGCAACAGTCTTTTGAACAATCTTGGTAGTTACTGAGTAGTAATTTTAATTGTATTATTATTATAAATAGTCTTTCTTTCAAGAGGAATGGTGCCATAATACGAAAGGCAAAGCAACTTTAAAAATAAGCACACGGAGTTTCACAAACAGTAAAAATAAAGGAGGAAAAACTTTTACAACTTTCCTTATATCCCATTAACTAAGGTGGTTCAGAAGAATATTAGAAATCTATAGTCGCCAAGCCGTGTATACCTTTTAAAGTATATGATTATGAGCAGGATATGAACTCCATGTGGAGTAAATTTTAACAGAATATAGTTTCATAGAACATACTGCTGTTATCTACATGCCATATTTGAAGAGCATTTTAGTATTTATTGTAGGATATGTATCATTCTGCTAAGAAATTGAAGTATATGGATTTTTTTGTGCCTGCAGATTTTAAACTTGTTTTTTTCATTTTCTATGATATTTCTTTTACGGTGCCTGAATTTGCCATGCCTGTCATCTACATTAAATTCTTTATTTATAACCTTCACAGACAGCATCCAAAACATATTTTCCTAACAGTGAGCTAGACATCTCACTGTTAGCAGGCATGCTTTACTCACTCTCCTAATGTTTTTCTCTTGGAAGAAAATTTTTCATTGATTGAATCTGATATTTAAAATGTAAAACGTCATTTATTCTCATATGGTTACCCACTCTGGCCTTTCTGCCTATGCAAATACAGCACTGCTGCTTTCCATTAATTTTTTTTTCTCTTTTTTTTTTCTCAAACTTTCTTTCACATTATATTTTGAAGCCAAAAAAATCAAACTAAAGATTCATAAGTTCATGTTTACAAAGTTAGGATTTTTTAAAGTCTTTTTTATGACTTAAGTAAAAGTGAATACTTTGTCATTTGTATGTACTCTTTTGCTGAACGTTATTCTGGACATTTAACTTTCAACACCATGTCCTAAAAAAATGTGTGCCCAGTTGTAGAGACCAGAGAATAAGTTTGAAAGATATGATGAAGTTCACAAGAGTTGAAGAGGAGGCGCTAAATTTTAATACTTAGTTCAGTGAATACAGTTCTAACCAATATCACTAATGACAGTCTGTGCCTTGGCATGGGTAGTCCTCTGAGGGGAGGGAGGTGGAATAACCTAGATCTGTCTGTACTTTTCATGTGTTTCTGGACCGAGAGTAAAAGATAACCCTCCCCTCGTATGACGTGCATCTGTGGCACACATTCATTCCGGGCGTCCGGGTCACAGGCTGTGCAGTGCAGGTGTGTATCATCCTGAGATGTACACACTCGCGATTACGATATTCATAACCCTTTACTTTACAGATTGAAGGAGTTGCGTGTAAAGTGTTCCTTCTCCACGTGAAAGCCGTTACACTTTTCATTCTCTTCCTCCTATGCAGGTGACTTGGATTATTACTGGCTGGATCCCGCCACGTGGCATAGCCGGGAAACATCACCTATTAGCTCAGTAAGCATTCTGGGAGGGAGAGTTGGGAATTCAGGGACTGTGTGTGCTGTTCGTTATCCTTTGCTGATACATGATAGATAGGAATCTTATTCTGCTCCATTTTACATTTTATGAAAGTATTGATTTCATTTGACAGTACATTTTTGAAGAAAAAAACAGTATCACTGAATAATAACCAATTTTAAAGTAACTAACAGCAAGTGTTAAATAACGGCTGTAGGTAGATGAGATATTCTTTGGTTAATGATGTCAACATTAACAAGTCAAAATATAGAATCGATTTGATTTAGGTAAGCAGATATATTTTAAAATTACAATTCATTTCATTTCAGAACCATAGTTTAGAGATGTACTTAGTTACTGACTACTTTTAGAACAATTTAGTATAGTAAGTACCTATTGCAAATAAAATATAGCACTAAAAGAAAATTGTTATGAGTCAAGGATAGAGCCCACCAGAATAAAGAATTCCCTCAGAGTGTCCTTAAATGAGGAAATCGCACCATGCTACAACCAATAATTATGTGTCTGTAGGAAAGAAAAGAGCTGGTTTATCTTTTGTAACTTTGTTCATGTTTTAATAGCATCCTGTAACGTGGCAGCCATCTAAAGAGGGGGACCGATTAATTGGACGCGTTATTCTTAACAAGAGAACAACCATGCCCAAAGAATCAGGTGCATTACTGGGTCTGAAAGTAAGTATGCTGGTTTATAATGTTCTTAAAGGCTGAATTACAGTGTGGACTACATTCAGCAAAGTTGCTGACAATGATTTTTAAGTATCTTCTCCTCTTCAAAATAAAGTTCTTCTAGTGAATATACCTTGTTAATATATTGATGTCTTATGGTATATTCAGTACTTTTATTGGGGTAATAGTTTAGAATCATTTGCTAAAATGGCATACAGATGTCTTAGGAAGCCGCAATAAAATACAGGAAAATGAAATAATTTTTCTCTGAATATAAAGTTCAAGGACAATTTTTACATTAAAATGGTTTTAATGGAAAGTAGTAAAGTTAAATAATGTGGACATTATAATTTTATTATATCCTAACAAACAACACCAAACATTATTAAAGAGATTGTTTCCTAAGTGCAATACAATTTATGGTAATACCAAAAGAGTAAAATGTATCTTTTACAAATATTACCTGACTTCTAACAGATATAATCTTTAAAAAACTAATAAATTACAAAGATGTAATTTCGGTAAGAAAAAACATATATATACATTTTGTTTTCTTATGTGTGTGCATGTGTACGAGTGTTGTCACATGGTTTCATTTGCTTCCGTAAACTTAAAGAAACATTTAAAGATGTTGCTTTGGGCTTCCTTGGTGGCGCAGTGGTTGAGGGTCCGCCTGCCAATGCAGGGGACACAGGTTCATGCCCCGGTCCAGCAGGACCCCACATGCCGCGGAGCGGCTGGGCCCGTGAGCCATGGCCGCTGAGCCTGCGCGTCCGGAGCCTGTGCTCCGCAACAGGAGAATCCACAACAGTGAGAGGCCCACGTACCAAAAAAAAAAAAAAAAAAAAGATGTTGCTTTAAAATTATTATTTACCAAGAGATTGTATTATAGTTGGATGCTAGTTTAACCTCTTCAAAACCATCAACTATTAATCCAACTAAAAATTTGTTATTCAGTTAATGTCACCTTATTAATTATTATCATTAGTTTCTCCTGCTATGAAATAATTCTGATCACTTCCACTATTGGGCGTGACCCTAAGAATATGGATCAACCTGAACTTTTGACATTATCCCTCCCATTTTTAATTATACACATTGAGCCCCTGCATTGGGAGAAATTAAACTTAGAAACTTTCCAATGTGTTTAATTTTAGTAATGGAGGAAAATCCAGGTGAGCGTGTTAATTATTCAGTGATAGAACTCAGACTTGGAGAGTTCGATTGGATCCTATATGTATTGATATTTCAGATGAGGAGGTCATTCGGGTGGTCAGGAGCTGAGATCAACTTAGGCTATTACTCTGGACCACGGTGAACTGCTTCCCCAAAGAGACCTGTTCTCGGTTTAAATCCCCAGTCTTTGTCTTAGACCTACATTCTACTAAAAACGTACAAAAGAGATCAACATCTCACGTCACATTGGGACATGATCTGAGTGTAGAAATTCAAGTGAATTTAGCGGGTAAAGAAAAAATAAATCCCAGTTAGTCAACTGTGTCAAACACCTGCTGTCTGATGGTGAGAGGGGGAGACCTCGTCTTTTGGGAGTGCGTTGTCCCTGGCGCAGGCTCCTCTGAGCACAAATGGATTGCACTTCATTTGTGTTCCTGCACCCCATCCTAAACACCTCACAAAAGCTGTAGGATTAATTCCTCAAACAAAGAAACGTATGTCTCAGTGTGAGTCTTGGGAACTTACAAATTTATAATTACCCAGGTTGTTGGAGGGAAAATGACTGACGTAGGACGCCTCGGTGCTTTCATCACCAAAGTAAAGAAGGGTAGCCTCGCAGATGTAGTTGGACACTTGAGAGCAGGTAAAGTTTCACTTTTAAACAGTTAAGTAACGTGTGCTCTGTGCATGGTGGTTTTCAACTTTGGGTAAGTTATGCATAAGTAAATAACTAATTTTAATGCATGCATACAGATTTGTTTCCTGATACAGATACCTAACTAACTGCAAAAATAGGTAACTATACCTCAATGGCAGTTTGGAGAAAATGAGTAAGAATCTTATTATTTACGTAAAAATACATAGACACAAAATGCTGAAGGATTACTAATTTTCGTAGATGGCTTCCTAATGTTGCTACAAAAATCCAAAACAGTTTAGCCTGTGCAAAAGATAACATCACTATTTAGTCCTTTATTTTATAAGCCATAGTAATTATTCAAGTTCTTCATAGTGGTCCCCAAACACTTATTCAGTACCAGTGATTTTAATAAAATGTAATCATAATCACATTCCTTACACAGATTATGTAATATATTATTTGTTAATTTAAATGTGACCTAGATTGTATTCACGCAGACGTGCTACTTCTTGGTATTTGGAAATTTACATTATGTTACTTTGTAACCTTAATATGACATCATAAAATCATTTAATATATTGAAACATACCATACTTAGTAGCAACATACTTTAAACTTTATTTTCAATAAACTGTTTTTTTTCATTTTAGTAAAAATCATATTAACATATTGTCTCCAGTTCGCTGTACTTCAGAGTTTAGTAGAAATCTTTTGGTGAGAGTGTCTCCTCACCCATTTGCCAGACAGTTACAGAGAAAACAGAGTAGGCTGACCTGTCGAAGTGAGGATTAATGACCTGTAGCACATGGAAAGAGAACGTTTCTAGACTGTGTTTTCAGTTTTTATAAGGTTATAATTATTGAGACCTTTATAAAAATGAGGTTATAATTAGGTTATAATTATTGAGGTTATAATTATTGAGACCTTTATAAAAATATTCTATGACTGTTAAGGACATTTTTGTTGTAGTTATCAGGATATCAGTTCAAAATCATTTAGATTTTTTTCTTCGATAGAGACATGCTCTCCAGGTATCGTACGTGGAGAAAAAACAAATGAGGGATGTTTCTCCATCTGCTATAGACACAGCTTTGAAGATGTGTACTGTACACTATTGTTTCTTATCGGGGACTATTTATGATTCCATAAGAAAACAACTCAATCAGGAGTGACTGTGTCAATAACCTGAGTCTTTGCTTGTTTAATGACTTGAAAAGAAGCCTCGAAAAGTATGAGTCCCTTGTTGCCTACTCAAGTGTAAAATACCTTTAGCTACAGAAATCTGAACTTGCAGATCAGATTATAAACATGATATCTTTTGGGGTTTTTCTTTGTGTTTTAATAGACAATTTCTTAAGGAAGTCAGTGAAGGGGTTTTTCTATATTATATATCCCTCGTAGTGATTTTCACTTAACACCCTTATGTGCCTAGAGTCTGAGAAACTTTAAAATGTCAGAAACTCCACTTAAATAACTATAAAACATATAAGTGTACTTTTCACTTGAAGCAATTGATGTAACTGAAAAACATATTTTTAAAAATTAGATAATATATCCTGTTTGATTTACATTATTATTTAGGAACTACTTTCCTTCTGTTTGCATATAAACAGCATTGACCTTTAAAAGTACAGTTTGTTTTTTATTAGCGTGACCTTTGCAGCCCACGAATTGACCTTAGCATTTGCAGTCTTGCTGTAGCTTTTTCTACTGCTGTTCCCCTAAGTCTGTGCCCTGCTCCACTGCTTGACGTAATGATCAAACCACAAACTTGGCACTGACACTCGCCTTATTAAGACCCCTCAGTGTCTCTCAGGCACCATCTGCTCAGGTCAAAGCTCTGTAGTTTACCCCCAACTTCCAGCCACCTCCTTACCAGTCGTCTCATCCCCAGCCATGGTGGTCCACCCAGGCAGCTGTTTCCACCTCCAGGACCTGGCCAGTGCCTCTCGTGTCCGTGGTGGCTTTGCTGCTCTCGTGATCTGCCTGTTGAAGTCCTCACCATGCTTCAAAGCCCACGTCAAGTTGCTTTAGTTCTCAAGGGTTTCCTGACATCTCCCCTGAGCAGTAACTAATAACTTCCTCCCTGTCATTCCTTCTGTTCCTCAGATGAATTCCTATCATTGCCTGTAACATTTGATTAAAGGTATTCATTTCTGTATTTCTCCTCCACCAAATTTAAGGACAGGAGAAAGTCTCTTTTATCTTTGTATCCTTATAATCTACATCCCTGCCTGAAAAGAGGACTCAGATATACATAAATATTGTTAAGGAAATCACCGTCTAGTTTAGGAGTTCTTGATTTGTAAATAATTAAATACATGCATTAAGTTAATTTGATATTGGAAGTTATGCTTCCAGGTTGCTGGCTATAAATAGAAGAATTTTATAGTGCAGTGCTTTTGCAAAATGTTCATTGCAGCACATTACTGGGTAGCAAAGTTGATGTAATGGGTTGCATCCATTATTTAGAAAAACAAAAAGAACATGGTAGAATAGAAAATATCAGGGTAAGTATTGTTTTAGAAAATATATTTTCGTACACACACATACATGTATACATTCACGTGCTGTAAACTTTATTTCTTTTCTTGGTCAATAAATTTAAAAGACTGCAAATATATTTTAAATATGTATTATTATTTTTTAATATAGTGAAGGGTATTTGTTGCCTTTTTGAAAAACTGCTAGGTAACATCTTAGATCAAACGATCAGAAGTGATTTAACTACTGGTACTAACCATACTCTTTTCTCATACCAAAGCAGCATTATATGCTTTTCAAATATTTGCTTTTTTACTTCTGAGTAAGCAAACACTTGAGGGGGGGGGATTACTTTAAATAATCCTAGGAAAACAAAACTTTTCTACTTTTTTTTAAAGGCATAGCTAAAAACGAAACAATTCCATATTTATTGTTAGCTTTAAGACGTACAATGATGATATTGATCCATTAGTTTGCCACACATTTCCTTTGCTACTAAAGTGTTATAGGCACTGAGAACAACGAAATAAGCAGAAACGTAAGAAAAAAAACTAAGACACTCCAGAGTATCACTGAGGCTGGGATATTTCAGCTGAGCCTCCGTTGTCACTTGAAGGATACTGGGCGGAGGCATTTGAGACCTAAAACTGCTCTAAATATTTATGAAAATAAATAATTTTTCCCAAATGGTCTTTGGTGAAAACTCTAGTTAACATAATAGGTTGTTTGCATTGTGTATTTTCACATCGTAGCACTCTCCTTGATGACTCTTCAGTTATCTAACAACCTAATAAGCACTATCGTTTTATTACTTTAAACGTATTTTCTAATTTTACTTTAATGCTCACAATATGTATTATGTATAGAACGTGTGTGTTATGAACATCTGGAAGTGGGTTAACTGTCATGCAACAGTTTTACATCTGCTTGCTTTGTAACTTGCCATATAGCTCCTTGCGTTACCCTCTGGGTATGAATTCAAATCCTTTCATGCATTTTTATTCTGTTGTGCATCTGGAGAAGGCAATGGAACATGACTTATAGTTGGAAAATTCATGCTAACAAATGTTAACTGCTGTTTCTACTAAAAGTAAAGCAGGATTTATGCAGCGTTTAATAATCTTTCATGTATAGAGCCGCCTACATTTATTATATGGAGGGCATGCTGCTAATTATTATTTTTTAATGTTTCCAAATGAGCTGTGCTAATTCCATCCCATAGCATGAGATGATTTTTATATGATTTCTGGTATTTCTCAAAAGATAAAGGTAGATTGTATTGTGCTGTTTCCAGTGACCAGTAATATTCTATTGGGGAAAGAAAAAGAAAAAGAAAAAAAAAGAAGAAGAAAAAAAGTGTCTAGAAGAAACATTTAGCTGCCATTATATGGCAATCAATTTGCTTTCAAGAGCAGAGCCTAGACAATTAAATTATTTGTATATGTTTTGCATTTCTTTGTTAAAAAAAAACAAGAAAAGATAAAAATAAACAGAATATATAAGGTAAAAAAATACCCTTTTTTTTAAATTCAAGGGGATGAAGTTCTAGAATGGAATGGTAAACCCCTGCCGGGAGCTACAAATGAAGAAGTTTACAACATTATTTTAGAATCAAAATCAGAACCTCAAGTTGAAATTATTGTTTCAAGGCCTATTGGGTAAGGCTAAAAAAACTTACTTCTTAAGTTTAGTAAATTACATGTATTAGCAGGGTTTTTAAAAGAAGTTTATACATTCATACAGTACATGTTAACATGGATAGTTTTTTCTTCAAATATGGGCATACATTTTAGAATTTTTAAATCTCTTAATTTTTAAACTTGAATACTGAATTTTCTTCACTACATTTTAGAAGCTCCAGAATTTAACAATTTTAGTATCAAAAAGTATTGATCTGTATTTTTCAGAAGTGGACTATAAAGTAAAAATATTTTATTTTAATGGTAGAACTACTTATTTTTATTAATTCTAAACTATTATAGTATTTCCTTAAAGGGAGTCACTAACAAACTCATCTTCTTGTGATATTTAAAATAGTAATCATTTCATACGTCTACATGCACTTTTTATTATTCTACTAAGAATGGAATATTTTTTCTATATCTTTACCCATGGGTAGTTCCAGATTTTATTTAAAATCAAGCAAGTTTGAAATATTCAAACATTTTAATTGGCCATAATAATTGCTATGATATTTTTGAAACTCCAGTATTCAGCATAATTTAATTATCTACAGCCAATGGGATATTTTCTCTGTGTATAGAGTTCCCATATTGGTAGATTCTCATAACAAGTCCACAGAGTCCAGAACATTCATTTTGCCTGTCTGTAATCTTTTGGAAGGCATTTTGAACTGTCTCATTATAGTTGGCTTAATGTTTGAGTACATTTTTGGAAATTATTCCCTTTTTTGTATTCTCTAAAATATTATAGAGCCATTAATTCAAGACTTTTTATGCTGGAAGAGTTAGTAACCTTAAATTTTTGTTGTTCTCATGGATATATGTCAATGCAAAACATACCAGAAAATATAATTATCCTAATTCTCAAAGAACTGAAACTGTATGATCATATATTCCAAAGAAAAATCTATATACAGAACTCTAAAATAAAGGCAAACTTATAACCAATTTTAAGTGGTGATTATTAAGAGTAAATATTGAAGGCATTTGCAGAAGTATTGTACATTTCCATGCAGATTTATTAAAAATAGTGACACTATATAATTTATGCTAGTTTTACATGACGTGTTTTAGTGCTGAGGTAAATATGAGGCTGGAAAAGAGGTAAGTAAATTGGAAAATGAATCAAAAGTATAAAAAACAAAATTTAAAATCAACCATTGTGCACATTGCCAAATACTTTCAAATATATAGTGGTTTTAAAAGTAATCAGCTAAAACGCCATTGATTCATGATGACTTAAAAATAAAAGAACTAACAGACAATTAAAGTGGACTGGAATAACACTTTCATTATATTTAGTGTTGTGCAAAATTAATTTTAAAAGTATTATTTGCATAGCCACACCTAAACTGTCTTGGATTGTGGAATTCAGAGGAATATGGGAATATGAAGCTTATATTTAAATAAAAATCAATCTGGCATCAACTTTCCAGTTAATAGGGAAATGATTAGAATCGTGGAAGAATAATTCTAGCTATATTTAATAATTGTTTAATGTAGTTGTGTAATTAATTTAAAGCAGAAAGCAGATATTTAGTCATAGTTTTGTGGGCTAGAGATTCCAAGAAGCATTCCAAATGTAATTTACATGCTCATTGACCAGCATGGTCCAACAGACATCAGCCGTCCTGAGGTACCGCCCTCTTTTGCCAACCTACCTTTATGCTTATAATTGTTATTAAAACTATTTTACCACCTTGTGTGTGAGCAGAACAATATAAGAAGGTTTGTGTAAATGTCAAGTGGACATTTATGCATTAGAATATTACTGAAGCAATTAACATTAAATCTATTTTAATTCAAAATCACTTAAAAAATTTTTTTACGACTTCTCCACAATTCTTCTTTCACAGACACATAAAATTCAAAGCTTGTGTCTGGTTTTGGAGCTCCAAATTTAATTTTCATAACTGACTTTGAGGCTGATTTTCAAAGAAGTTGTACTATCCAAAAAATATCGTTTCTAGATTTTTAAGAATTGAATTTTATTTGCCTCGATGAATTCAGGAGAAGGTAGCAGAAGATAAATAGTTGGTTTCTTGTGTCTTAGATATTGAAATTTAGTCTAATTATTACATAAAACATATTTCATACGAATTATTAGTTGTACATAAATATATAATAAAACGTATTTATAAAATACACAACACAGGATGAATTGTCATTTGTAAGAAGTGTAAATTGTAGGTGATTAGGAGAATTACTTTGCACAAAAAAGTGAAAATGAAGAGTCAGGAAAATCATCAGACAGAAAATGAGTTTTGTTTCAATTCTCCCCAAAAGTGCAAAGTGAAGTTAGTTCACAAGGTAAGTGGTTAGAAATTCTTAAATAATATTCTGATAATTTTATTGGGACTAGCTAACTCCAGTCTGCTTTAATTTGTCTGTTAATATTTGCATATTGTTAATCTCCTTACATTGATACTAAAATATCTTGGAAAACAGAGGTTAAATAGTTTACTACAGTATAATTTCCAAACTAAGCTGGTCTAGGGTTCTAAGCCCACAGTGGATAATGGGTGAAGCTGAGGTCATATTAAATATTTATTCAGAACAATTTGTGAGTGTGTCAGGAGTGGGTGTTCTCACAAGTCACTTTCTAATCATCTAGTAAATGGCCATATATTTAGCTAACTTCAGTATAGAAATATGAATCTCTGTATAGGGTTATATATGTGTATATTAATTATATATACACATATATAAAATATTTTGGCTTTTCTGTTGCAAGCTTGAACCATTTTTAATTTCCAAAGCAATCCATCCTTTTCATTTTTTAACTTTGCCCATGATATTCACCATATTATTTTATTATCAAGAGATGTTTCCCTCCCTTTCATTCAGTAAACTCTTTCAGATGTGTTTGTAAAGCATATTACTGATTTATAAAATATGTGTCATTTTGATTTTCTAGAATTGAAATAAAATATTGCCTTTGACATTTTTTATTTCCAAAACCTGCTGTTTTGGTAGTAAAAATATTGTGGTGATTTTAGCCACAATATTATTCTGATTGTTGTCATGTTAAAGTGTTTTGCTATTAAATGTATAAAAACTTATTTTTCCTGCAGTTTTTTTTTTGTGTGTGGTGTTTGACATTCATGCACATTAGAAATTGCCTTTATGGTAACTCCCGTCCATTTCCACACCTGTAAAGACCCAAAAGGGTTTTCCACACCACTGAGATAAAGTGTGGCTGTGATTGCCTCAGACAGGGTGGCTTAAGCTAATGGGATTTTCACCATACCCTGTTTCTTTTAGTGACATTCCACGGATTCCTGAGAGCTCTCATCCTCCACTGGAGTCCAGTGAGTATAAGATTTACTGTCTCCTTTAGTTATTTGATGTAAATGAGTTGGCAATCATGGCGGTCATGGGAAACCCAAAGGAGTTCTGCTTTAAGATTTTTCTCTTTCTGCTCTTTGTGTGTGTGTGTGTGGGGGGGTGTCTATCAAAAGTTCAAAAGTCTTTATTGGCAATAACCTTCTGCATCATAGCAGTCAGGATGCACAGAGCAAAATTAATATACTAACAGTTCTATTTGCTGTACATGAAAATGCATTGTGATACTGGATTATTCAGGTTGATTGGAAATTGGCTCAGTGTCATGAACAGTGAAGGAAGCAGGCACATAAATAATTCTAATACAACCTAACGGTGTCAGATATGATCATGGAAGTGAGTGGGTGGAGTAGAGGGGGATTTCAGTGGAAATAAAGGGCCAGGGGACTGTGGCTAGAGGGTTGAGTTATCTACATGGGCATTAAAGGGACTCCAGATAAAAGAAGATGATGGGGCTTCCCTGGTGGCGCAGTGGTTGAGAGTCCGCCTGCCGATGCAGGGGACGCAGGTTCGTGCCCCGGTCCAGGAAGATCCCACGTGCCGCGGAGCGGCTGGGCCCGTGAGCCATGGCCACTGAGCCTGCGCGTCCGGAGCCTGTGCTCCGCAACGGGAGAGACCACAACAGTGACAGGCCCGTGTACCTCAAAAAAAATGTGGAAGTAACTCAAATGTTTACCTTGCATTGGATGGGAGTTAAATTAATTATACTTGGGCTTGCTTATTATGTAACCCAGCTTATAGGAATAGAAAATACAAGGTGATTTAAGGGGAAAACAAGTGATGGTTATAAGAAGGTAGAAAATATATGGATGGGATAAACAAGGAAGTGGAGATTAGGTTAGTAAATCAAATGCATAGCATCATATTCTGCATACCTGCTAGACAGGAGACCAGATTTGGTTTTGAGTTTTCTAATATAAAGAGGGAAATGGAACCAATTGCATAATTTATAGTGTTGATGTTATTTAAAAGGAAAAAAACTGGTATATTAGAAACATACTGACTATTAGAAGCAACAGTGTCATTGTACTGAGACCGAAGAAGAAAATTATCCTAAGAATACTTCATAGAAAAGACATAGTAATAAAGAATTTTATAGCACTGTTTCGTCTAGTTAAAAGTCTTCAGAAGGTACAGAATGACGCTGATTTAATTTAAACGTAAGTTGCATGTATGGAAAAAAATGTGGATGACATACTCTTGGGAAATGGTCCATAAATAGTGTTTTCTCAATAAAGCTAAGTTTTGAATAGCTGTAGGTTCAAGGTTATACTTGCTGGAGTAATAGCATTCTGCAGACATCCATATTGCTGGTTGTGGACACTTTATCAGTGACCCGGGAAGAGAGGACTTTCATTTAAAACGGGGGAGAAGAGCCTCACTGAGGGGCTGAGTGGGGAGCCAGCCTCCCTCCTCCACGCATGAATCACTAGACAGCATCCTCAGACAGGAGATTGATCTGTAAGATCAAAATCAAAAGAGGTGTAAATCGTATTTTAAAACAGTGATGAATTCTATCTAGGCTTAGACGCAGCTCATAAATTATGTGATATGTGCATTCATTTTAATTTCAGTGAGGACAGTTCATAGTAGATGATCCTAAGATAATTAACACAACGGGTACCATCTTTCTTATCACTGATAGCATGAAACCTTTAACTGTATGCGAGGCTGTACGAGAACATACACAGGCCAATACCCTCTAGAAACGCAGAAAGTCAGTACTTACAGAGTGGAGCAAATAAATACAGTATTTGATTATATCACTTTAAATACCTTTAAAATAGACAATTAACCAAAGAAAGCACGATGATAACTTTCTAGGACTATCCCACTGATAGTAGGTCCTACTCTTATGGACGCCATTGAATTATGGTTTTATACCAGTAACAGATGCATTTAACATTTCGTGAAAAATATGTATTCTCCACACATAGGTTACAAATATGTTACTAAAAAGTACTTGATTTTTTTTTCTCATTTTAGGTTCTAGTTCCTTTGAATCTCAGAAGATGGAAAGGCCTTCCATTTCTGTAATTTCTCCAACAAGCCCTGGAGCTCTCAAAGATGCGCCACAAGTCTTACCAGGACAACTTTCTGTATGTGTCTTTGGTACATGTTGGAGACCATTAGTATAAGCTCCCTGTTCTGAGTCTGTCTTTAAAATGTGTGGCTTTCTTTGAAGGCTGTGATACGGTCAGAATCATTTAACAGCATAATCTACTTCATCAGTTTTCATTAATTTATTATTAGATTGTTCTTTTACTCATATATCTGGAAATATTTATTGAATGCCTACAGTGTGCCAGATGTTCTGAACAGTAAGTGATAAATGATAACATGAAATAATAAAGTATCAGTTATTTTTTGTGTGCTGTATAAAAGTTTCTAAGGTAAGTAGTTGGTTAGATGTAATAAACCTAGAGAGTCATGGGCTGTTTACTTAACAACCTCTTGAGCCTGGATCCTGAGAAACTTAAATTTAAGATACTTTTTTAACTTCTTAAGACATTTGATGAAACTTTGGTTGCTGATACTAGTGTGAAAAAGCTACAGTTTTCTTCACTGTTGTTTTATATGTGATCTGGGAAAAGCTGGAGTAAAGAAAACATGGTTAGTTATTAGGAAAAGCTACATTTCTTCAGATTATGGTAGAACACGGGACATTTGTATTAATAACTAAAAGAAAATCTTGCTTCACATTGTTCTATAAATAGTTGATCATGTGCTACTTCGGTAATGTGTGAATTTCTATAGTCTGTTTTTGCTGCTCTTCTCTTAGTTTTAATTAAACAAAGAAGATAACTGTAAGTTTGCTGTGATTTTTGAAACGCTTCCTGGTTTTAGCTTCTGTTTTTAGTAGGTTAAAGATCTTTGTCTAGTCCCTGTGCTATTTTATCTGCCCTGCCGTCTTTTTTATTTCAGTGTGTGTGTGGGAATCTCTCATACACTCCACCTATTTCAGGTTTATGAAAAACACACCTCTGGTATTAATTAGGAACAGAGGTATGGATTGATACAGATCCGGGTTTGAATTCTTAACCTGCCCCTTACTACTCCCATGTTAAATTAGCTTATTTTGTTCTAATGACTCTTAAATGTATTCTGATCTATACCTATTAAACAACGCATGATCATAATTCTTATTTAACCATAAGCCCAAAACTAACTTCTAAATTAAAAAAAAAAATTAAAGTTAACATTGTCCCCTGCCAGCACAAATACTGCACTGACTGCATTAGGAGTTTGCAGGTAATATTTCAGTGTGCCATGTTCCTGGATTTTGTTATTAAGGTATCTTGTATCTTAGGAGAAATACCATTTGACCTTCGCTTGGTTTAAAGGCATTTACGCATTGTACCTTCCTTTGCTCCTTTCCACGTCTCTCATGAAAAGTTATCTGTAATAGGTTAATTATAAAAATTAAATAAGAAAAAAATACCAGAAAACAGCAGTACCTGATGTACAGAGGCATACAGCAAATGCATTTCCTGATGTCTTCCAAGTTACCTGCATATATTCTTCCCAACATCAAACATTTTATTTCAACTACAGCTGGCACTGCAGAATGCATTTAGTCATGCTATAATCATTATTAAGATACGTATAATCACCAAACACTTGCATTTAGCATTTAAAAACAAGGACAATTATTTCAATATCCCCCCCTCTTCCCTTAGTCTTTTCTAAAAATTTTATCATTAGTTTTATTCCATCGCATGATATAAGAGACTATAAATCAACACTGCAGGCCCGCCTCTTGTAAGTCACACTTAAAATGCGTGAAAAGTCAAGTTCTAAAATGGTTATGCTTTCAAGTTGGTATTCTTTGCAGAAATAATATCTATAATTCAGTTGTATTTTGCAATTTGAAATTTCCTTCTTCAAGAATAATTTTAGTATTTTTTGTGAAATTATAATGCCTCATGATTTTTACAAATGCTAATTTCTTTCTCCATTGCTCTTAGGTGAAGCTGTGGTATGACAAAGTGGGCCACCAGCTGATTGTAAATGTTCTGCAAGCAACAGATCTACCCCCAAGAGTAGATGGGCGTCCCAGGAATCCCTATGTAAAAATGTATTTTCTTCCAGATAGAAGGTATGGAATAATTTTAGAAAAAGTATGCAAAAATCTTTGCTAATTAGAAAAAAGTAGAATTTCCTCTCTTGGGATACGGTTTCGTATATGTTTTAAAGCTTTATCGAGGTAGAATTGACATACCAAAAATTCCGCATACTTTATATATATATATATTTTGATGAATTTGCACATATGCATACACCTGTGTTATAGCTTTAAAATGTAATAGATACTTCTCTATGAGGGAATAAACTATATTATCCCTAAAAGAAATTCCCTCAAGCATTGTGTTTCTTTAAAATAATCTGCCAATTTTAAAATTGTCCATTACCTTGTTTCCACATCTATTAGTCTTTGACAGCCACATCATTTAGAATGTACCTTTGTGTATGCGTTTCTATAATTTCTATAATCGTAACTACTGCCTACATTGTAGTTAAAACTAGAATCTTATTAAACTCGATAGTCTTTTCAGACTTGTATATTAAAAGTTATGAATGAAAGAGAGTAAACATCCCAAGAGCAGCGCTGCATGGAACTACAGTAGGTGGCAGCATATACTTGCGTTTGCTTTTTCATTGACAAAACATACTTATTTTTCAGTGATAAAAGTAAAAGGCGAACCAAAACAGTAAAGAAAGTACTAGAACCAAAATGGAACCAGACTTTTGTGTATTCACATGTGCATCGTAGAGATTTCAGAGAACGGATGTTGGAAATAACCGTGTGGGACCAGCCCAGGGTGCAAGAAGAGGAGAGTGAATTCCTTGGAGAGGTGAGGAGTGTCGTGAAGATCCGGGTCAGACACCTCGTGAGGCTTCTGTGATGTGCATTATTATGGCTGCTTTTATTATATTTGGGGAACGGCGCTTGATCTAACCTGAGAGCTGCCCTTTCAGATCCTCATAGAGTTGGAGACGGCGCTTCTAGATGATGAGCCTCATTGGTATAAACTTCAGACTCATGATGAATCCTCACTACCTCTGCCTCAGCCATCACCCTTCATGCCACGGCGACACGTCCACGGGGAGAGCGCCAGCAAAAAGCTGCAAAGTAGGTTAAGGCTCTTTTCAGTTACCAGAAGTAATTGTGTCGTTATGATCGAATCCGAGATGAATATTCAGGGTGTTTTTTCAAATGTTCATTAGAGATCGAAATATTGAATAATCAGTCATCTATATAAAGAGGCTTGACAAAACCATTTTCTGCATTTTCCCAATGAAAGTAATATATACAGTACAGTGGAGTAATTCCACAGCTGAAAACTTAAAAATTCTCGAATATAATTCTTTGCCCAGTCCTGATGGAGCTGTTCATTGGTTGACTGATGGGGTAATTTTTGTCATTATTGGTGGGTTGCTGCATAGAACATCTTAATAACAGTATAATTCCTGGATATTTTTAGTATTATTATTTGTGAGAAACAAGTTTTCAAAAGCATTGTAAAGTGTGTTTGCTGTTGTTCATCTGGTGATTGGGGAAAACACATTTTTTTCTGTACTTATTAATTTTTGAATTAATGACAAAATCTCTTATTGAACAGATGAAACTTAGAAGCCTCGTTTTGGTAATCTGGAACCAAATTGTTTTCCTCATATAATTAAATACTTCATATTAGTGCTTCTCTGATCAATCATTGCCTCAAAATTAATGTTTCATGCAGTGTGATGGCTAATTTTGAGGGCTAAACATAAATATTTTATAAAGGGCCCTGATGCCCTTTCAATAATATGAACTCGGTAGAGTTCCAGCCAAGAAAGTTCTCTTTGAACCTTTCCGCTCAGCCCCATCCTCCCTGAACTGCAGAGGAGGGCGCATAATTGGGTAGAAAACAGTATACACTTCGCTATAGACCTTAATTAAAAACAATTTGAAGAGTCAAAATACTCTTCTATGAAATCCCCTTCCTTCTATGTGTCTTCAGTAATTATGAGGATGCTGAGAATATGTTATCCTTGGATAACGAATATTTTTTTAAACATCAGCTCTGCATTAACTTCGTAGTACATATATGTATAACTGAATCGCTTTGCTGTACACCTGAGACATCGTAAATCAACTCTACTTCACCAAAAGTGAAAGTATTTAGTAAGAATGTAATTAGCTTTAAAAAAAAATGTGACCATGTCCTCCACATTTCCTGACCCGAGCGGACACAGAGGTATCTGTTTGCCTTCCTGTCGTGCAGGGTCCCAGCGAATCAGTGACAGTGACATATCAGACTATGAGGTTGATGATGCCATTGGAGTGGTCCCTCCAGGTGCGTGGGGGAACGTGGCCGGCTTCACTGTGCTTCCGTGCTTGCTTTGCTGCCAGCTTCCAGACGTCCTTGGGTCCCATATGGGAGATTTAGAGCACGGAGAAGTCTGGATTATACTATTCCATGGTGACTTGTCTTCCAAATTATTAAGAAAGTTTGAGGTGGACTAGTAAATACTCATTTAACATCCCCACTTAAATTAGTCAGCGTCCCCCTTAGAAGCTAACAAAGTTCAAATCATCATTTCACAATGCTCTGAGCAGAAGTGAAAATATGACTTTTGAAAGGATAGAGTTAATTCTGTAATAAAAATTCCATTCTCCTGTGTTTATACTGTATGTCTATGACCTCACTTCCTCCGTTTCTGAAAATAATGTAGCCTTCCATGGAATACGCTGAGACAGGTGCATGGCAGGGTTGAAAACTGCATGTGGCATGGCTTAGCCTTTAATGCTCTTGTGAAATGCTCAGCACTGATTATACGCAGAATGTGTCTGTATGTTTTAAAATAAGAAAATGCTTTAGAAAGATTCAATATTCGTTTGAAGTCATTGTCTTTTTGTCATTGTATAAATTAGTAAAGTCTTTGTGACACTGTGCAGTTCAAATCTATGTTTCTCATCTGAGTCTAGTCAGAAAGTGAGTCAAACCAAGTAGTGAAGACGTAATTTCTTGGCACTAATCCTGTTCCCTTTATTTACTAATGAAGAGTGGGGAGATATTCAAATAAGAAGACATTAAAGAGAAAATCTTTAGACATTAAAGAACATTAAAGAAAATCTTTAGACATTAAAGAAAAACTCCTATAAATAGGAGTTCTTAAAGACATTTCTTTGGGACAGTATTGACAGATGTTCCCTTAATTTACATAATTTCTCAGGTGGGGATGCACTTAATTTGAGGGCATTGGTTTTGGTAAAGTCAGTAGACATTACAAAGACTAGTGACTGAGGTCGCAATTTAGAGACATACATACGACTTCATTAAAACTGGGAGAAAATTATGGAGAGTTCCCTAAAATTAAGCTTCATTGATCACTGTATGAAAGTAGCAGATATCTTAAAAACAATGAATCTGGTTCTGTGCATATCTGTGTACTTAGATATTACTCCTTGATATCAGACCATCAGGGAGAGTTTGAAATAATAGTGGCTCATTGTGGATAACAGTTCATGTTTTGCTCTCTGAGTTTGTTGATTTATAAAAGGATCAGAATAATTAGGCACACTCTACCCAGAAACTTTCACCCAGAGTTTAATAGAATATTGTCTTTATGGAATTGAAAGGGGGAAGGTAGTTCTCCATGGTACCCGTTGGCATATTTAAGTAGAATTCAGACGATTCCTCGTAGGAAAGCGGTCTTGTCAACAAACCTTTCTAACAAGAATCTTGGCTGTTAATTCGTCTTAATGTTGTCACTTCTTACTCATCTGAATAGAATTTACTTCTGTGGGTGGTTCTCACAGGCTATTCACCTAAAATTTCACATTTTTATGATGAGGCCGGATAGCGAATGAATGAATGAATGAATGAACGGCTAATTCAACAAATACTTACAAAAACGATGAGTTTCTTCTTTTTTCCCTGAGAGACTACATGGGTAACAGCCAAAGTGGGAAGTATAGGACCGACTGCAGTGGTGTTAATTAGTGTTTGGAACCACCAAAGAACACTGAATTCTAGATATATCTATATTCCATCCTGATATAAACATATGATTATACATGTTTATATCAGGGGTTATCCTTTTACCATAGAGAAGCAGTGTCTGAATTGTCATTTCAAATGATATCCATTTTTATTTAGCATTTAAAATGTAACGAGGCAAACTTTTAATAGAATAGAACTAATAAATTATGTAAGCCAATCAGTAATATTTTATGTTCCCGAGATTTCTTCATAAATTAATAAAGAAGATAATGGAATTTATTTATATTTTAGGGGTGCCCTTCAGTGATTCAAAATGTATATATGGTAGCTTCTAAAGATATAATAAACAATACATTTTAAGTGAAGAGGAAAGATAGTAAAATAAGGGCAAGAAGCTAAAATAAAGTGAGGGGATAAGTTAATAAACAAGTGTGTTGATACATTACCAGATATTCTAAGAGGCTGATTACAGATTTCCTAGTGTCCAGTATAGGGAGAAATTTGTTCACGCGTGGATGCCAGGTAGTTCTACGTGTGTTTAACACACTCAATGAAGCTTCTGGTTACGTTTGCTGAAGCAGCTGGAAAGTGTCATTTAGATGTTCTACCGCAGCTGGGCCTTGAACTTCCTAATACCTGGCTTCTCTAGGACCACAGGGTTCTATGTCCTCGTTTGATGTATTACCACCTTTAAGCAGTTGAGACCTCCAGAGCTACATCTTACTACCTTTATGGTTATCATAGCCTTATTGTTACTTAAAATAAGTAATTTCAGCTGCTTAAGAAGAATAAAAATAACCACACACGGAATGCCCTCATCTGAGGCCAGGCGTCTGGCAACCTCAACTTTCAGACCATTACTGCAAGTTCAGAAAATGAAACAACAACAACAACAAAAACAACCCGATAACTTTGAACTAACTGAAACATTGAAATGAGCATAACATAGCAGTTCCTTCTTACCTTTTTTCTGAAGGCAGAGTGCCTGTTGTCAACAGTAAACTAAACATAATATAAAAAAATGAATTATTATAAAAAGCAGAGAAAGGCCTATGAATGCATATTAGGGTAGGATAAAAAAGACATTAATCTCTATGTAAATACAAAGAATCCAAGAAAAAAATGAATTATACCCTTTTACAGAAGATGCCTAAAGTCTCTAAAAATTACTTCAGAATCATTAATTATTCCAAATCGAAAAGTTCCATTTATATACCTTGAGTATTCACTGAAATCGTGAAATGGTGTTCCCAATTCAATCCTGACCTTCCATAATTACAATATAATTGATACCAAATGTTTTCAAATGATACCAAATTGTAATTTAAAATGTTTTAAGTAATTCAGACTTTGGATTAATTATCTTTAAAACAGCCACCATTATTTTTTAATATTGAACGATGAAATAAATTCACGACATGTAAATTTAGTTGGTTTCGTTCTAGACTTAATATTTGTATGTCTGAACAAGGAAATTTTCTACATGAAATTCAAAATAGTACCTGAATTGCTCTTATCTTTGTCATAAAATGAAATTATAAATTATACCACTTATGTTTCTATTATTTGGTCCTTTACCGATGTTTTTAGAGAGTAACAAAATAGCTGAGCTTCTTTGGTGTCAATATTGTCAAATTGGCCTTTATGTAATGTTTAAAGACCTTCCGTATATTCTAAGCTTAGTCAAAAGATTATACAATCGCAACAAATAAACTGTTGGGGAATTCAGTCTGCCTTTAATAATGATGTTACATGGCATATTTTAAAAATAATGTGAGAGTTGTCAAGTAAATAAATGAGTAGCAGTTCAAGCTACCCTGTTAGACTTAATGTTTTCATGGTTGTGTACGTTTCATGTAGTTGTAAATATCATCATTTTTCCTTTGGCCACAGAATTTTTTATTTTCCTTCCAATAATAGCAACCATAACCCTGTGAAAACATTAATTAAACTGTTACTATGGTTTGCTGTTTTATCTTAACTAAATCAGAGATCATAGAAACCTTTTGGTTTCAAGGGAGAATGACTTTTAGAATTTAATTTTAAGTAACTGTATTAACTTAATTATGTTAGGTTACTAACACATTTGTGGAATAGTTTCAGATGTCTGGGGTAGATTTGATAATTGTTTCTTTCGGAGGGTTGATTTGTTCTGCACTATTGCCATAGTCAGCTCCACCCATACCCTATTTTCATTTGAAAATTGCAGTGTTATCTGTGGTCCTCAAAATTCACAATCAGTGTTTGTTATAGTGAAGCCCTGCTGCTCTTCTTTGTCAATTAAAATTGGTATGGTAGCATCTTTATTTTCTTATTAGTGAAGCCATCTGAAATCCAACTAACATAATTTATCCTTTGGCAGAAAAATTCCAATAACATTCGAAGAGACACTAAATTTCTAAGCATGGACTTGTATATGAGTAACAGTTCACTGTCAAGTGCTTGATTTGTGTTGCTAAGAAAGTCACTCACTCATTCCGTAAACTAGTATCCCAACTCATCCTGACGTCTGAGGCATCAGCTGTCCTATTTGTCATGAGTATCTCCATGATAACCTTTGAGCCAAACTGTACCCGGTCCTCATGCATGTGTATGTTACATTCTGTACCTATACTTAGTAGTTTTGTCGATAAGGCTGGTAATACCGACTGCATGGCATCTATCTTCATAGGTCAATGGCCGCTTTCCATGTCATTTGATGTCTCCACATGACACTATAGAAGAATACTGACTCGTTGTTTGTGTATACTCTCGCCAGTAGGTTATAGGTCTAGTGCTAGAGAAAGCAAACCTTCAACATTAACTGTGCCAGAGCAGCAGAGAACAACGCATCACCGATCACGGTCGGTATCTCCTCATCGTGGCGATGATCAGGGGAGGCCGCGTTCCCGTTTACCAAATGTGCCATTACAGAGGTAGGCTTCGAGAAGAGCTTAGCATCCTTGACGGTACTCTTTATTATAATACAGTGCAAACTGCCACAAGACTCTAACAGAAATGAAATAATGGTTTGGTCAATCAAGTTATTTTTTTCAGAGGCAAAATGCCTTTTTTATTTGTAGGCAAAATGCCTTTTTATTCATTACCCAACCTATGCAACATTCTGTTCTCTAATCTCAGGTAATCTCCCAGGGAGTGGAAGAAGTGAATGTTGCCAGCACAGTTTTTGAGTAACTGTCTTGTATTCTGTTTGCTAGTTAATTTTCTCCTGTTGGGAGAAATTGTATGGTAATAAATTAGACCTGTGCAGAGAAGTGGCACAAATGATGAGGTTGAGGCAGAATGCATTTTTAAGAAATTTGGGATTGTCTCTTTGAAGCACTTTAAATGTTTGGAAAAGCATATAAAATGGAAGTTACATCGTGCTGTATTTCATCTCACCCTGAAATACACTTCTGAAATTTTCACTAAGTATGCAGATGAAAATCGTGGTCCTTTTCTGATGGAAGTAAACAAAGGAGGTTAGAGAAATACAGCACAGGCAAAGCAATGGTAGAGAATAAATACCTTTAAATCGTGTATTTGGCGATGAGGCCAGCACTTTTCAAGCCGTGTCAGTTATTTGCCAATTACCGTCCATTCTTTCCTGGTAGTCTGTCAGCCTGTTTGGGGAAGGTGGTACATTGTGATGCATGTAAATGTTTGCAATCATTTCAGGAGTTTAGATGAAATTCATCCAACAAGAAGGTCACGTTCTCCAACCAGACACCATGATGTGTCCTGCAGCCCAGTTGGTCACAGACCCGGAGATGTGGACAGTCAGTGTCTATCAGAACAAGACAGGTATTTGTCCACGTTATGATCGCAACACTGTATGTCTTCTTTGCTCTGTTTTCGTCTATGATAGGTATCTTGGTATAGTACAAAAGACAGGAAAAGTATTTCATCATTCAAAACTGAACTTCTCCCAAGGAACGACTCTTAAGATATTCTAATAGAAATGCAACTCTGGGAAATATTTGACTAATATTATATTGTCATAAAAGGTGCATTTAAAAAAAATCAGAATTTATGTTTAGCCAGTTTTAAATGTACAGTTTGTTGTTGACTTAGACACTAACCTAAATTATAGAAGGGAGTCTACGTAAGCAATTTTCAAATATTTTATTTTTTGTGGGTTGCAGTCTTTGGGATGTTATTTATGTAATTATAAAATTATGTTTTTTCTGCCATAAAAAGTTTTTGGGTACAGGCCATCTGAAAGACAGTTACTATTGCAGAGTTTCTGTGAAAACTTCAGCAGTCATATATTTCAGTACACCTACTTCCCATAAAATGTAGTTACCTAAAATGTCTATAAAGTACAAAATATTGAAATGGATTCTTTCTTCTATGGATGTGTACTTAGGCTTAGTTCTGCATCTGTTTGATGTTATGACTCCATGGTTCTACATGCCCCCGCGGACTTTCTCCTCAGACTAATGCCCCTCCTGTAAGATGGGCCTGACCACAAGCTCACGATCTGTTTTGGGTTGTTAGAATTCCCAGCTGGTTGAATCGTGTCTTCTGGCTTTTTGAAGTGTAGAAACTTTTAGGGAAGGGTAGGGAATGAGGCTGGTACACAATGATTGATTTTTGCTGTGTAGTCAAGGACACAGAACTCAAGGAGAGCCTCTTAGCTCCCTAACTGTCACCCTGATGGAGCCATGACCTTCAGGAGATGAGGTTGTGGTACTTACTGGGACGGAGCACTGCTCGGAGGAGGGTGTCCCCGCTGCTCAGGTGGAGTGGAGTCAGGTGAGGGTCCCTTTGTTGACATTCACTGGGGCCACCGTGAATTTAGGTGAGGAGGGGGAAAAAGAAGGACTTCTGGGCCAGGGCATTCAATAGAGTGAAATTAATTTGAGTGTAGAAAAAAGTATCAGTTTTAAGATAAAACATTCCTAATCAAGTATGTTCTTAGTTGGTAAAGGAGAAACAGAATAAGTGACATTGCATTTTACAGGCTGTGAGAGCCAAGAAAACTGTCATGCTTTGAGTTGCTAAAAAGAAATTTTAAAATTTAGGGTTCCCATTAGTATCAGAAAAGCCAGATTTATAGGGCTTTTAAAAGTTGTTAAAATACCTAAGTGTCTAGAATTGGAAACAGATTTCTATGTCTTATTTGGGGAAGGTTCAGTTTAGTTTAGTTTTGCCTTGATACTCTGTGAAATCACTTTGAAATACAATAGCAACAGCTAGGACTTCGACCATAATGTTTGTACTTTATTGTTGAAAATTTTAAAAGTACTGTCATGTTTATTTTTGTTTAACCTCTCAAGCAAATATGCTAGTGTAGACAATCTGGTTTCTTCCCTTTCCATGTTGTCATCGGCATACCATTGGCATAACCCATGTCATTTAATGCCTCATAACTTATCTGTTTCACTCACCACCCATCCTGTCTGTGCAGTGAGCTTCTCATGCTTCCCAGAGCAAAACGAGGACGAAGTGCAGAATGCCTACACACCACCAGGTAAATACAGGAATTTGGTGACGGTAACTGTGTGTGATGACTCTTTCCATTCTACTCTGCTTCCGTCTCCCCCTTAGCGGTATTATTACGAATACGTGAAATTAATTTCCTCAGTGTTCAAATTGGTTTTGTTTTATATGGAGGTTGTGGAAAAGGTTCCAAATATATTTGAATTCTGATCCAGACAGACTGCTTTTCTATCAAAGTATTTGAAATCCAGAGGCTGCTGAGCCTCTGTGGCTGTAAATGTGTTTACACATTTCCAAAACCGAGGAACCGATTTCTGCAATTAAAATTCTATAACCTCGCTGTGAGCCCCACCACACACACACACACACACATCTAGACACAAGAGGTCTGATCCGCTGTGCATGGCAGTGTTACTGTTTCTGTGATTATAAGTTCACTTTGTTTTAGCCTTCTTTTATTTTTATGTTTTGGTTCTACTGTTGTTTTCTTTCTATTTGCTTTTAATAAGATCTTTACCACTTCACTTTTAAGAGCTGAGCTTCAGTTTCCTTCTTGATAAAGAGTGCAGATATATGACCTGTTAACTTCTAAGCCCTCCCTCCCTTCATACCCTCACCAGGTCAGAAATGCTACACTACCAAATTTCCCATAGCGACACGTAACGGTATAAAGCCTCCTTAAAGATGAGAAGAAGAGGGGATACGTTATTGTCGTCTAAATTGGAGCTGAGAACCTAGCACTTTATTTTCATCTCATTACATCTTGGATCTCATATCCCAAATAAGTCCTTTTACAGATTACTCAAAGAATACAGTCTGTGTGTATTTATTGTCAATGTGAAGTTAATGGAAGGTAAAGAATAACTAGGTGAGACAATGAACCAACACACAGATAAACTCTTTCAAATATTATGGCCATAAAGAGTAAATAGGAGAGAGAAGGAAGGAGCTGTACCCGGAAAACCTGCGACGCAAACACAGATGCAGCTTTATTGTGTCTGTGTGGACCTGGGCTTCCGCTCAGGAATTGAACGTGATCACCCGAATGAGAATTCACTTTTTACATGTATTAAACTCTGCTAGTGATAACTACTGCCCTGTGTGCGATGCCACAGGGAAAAATGAGGGATGTTAGTTCTGTTTGCAAACTGGAGAACTAATGTAAAATCCTAACTATTGTAAAAAGTCAGCTCAATTCTTTATAATTCGAAAGCCTCCAGCCTTACTTTGTTGTCCTGACAAATAGTTTAATAGGAGTGATTTCTTTACAGATTCAGAAAATTTTCTCATAGTCCTGTTGGGGTGACTGCAACTGTAAAACACAAACAAAACAATGCTTTCATATTTATTAGGCACCTGGTGTGTGCCTGGCCCCCAACGTGTGGGTACTGTTAACACATTCACACCAGTAAGCTAAACAGAATCACTAAATATATTGTTTTTCTTTCCGTTACATCCCACTTTCGAAGGTAAAATAACAGGATAGGCACAACAGAATAAGCTAGTAGTTTCATCATTTTGTAAAATCTTATCTTCAGAATGCAACCTATCATATTCACTTACAACTTTTAAGAATAAAACCTGTGTATTTACTACTTTCCAGTAAACAAGGAAAATAACATTCATTGAGTACCAAGCACAGTGGTAATTATTTAAGGAATTTTATCTCCATGTCCTGACAATAGTTGTATCATATGAACATTATTATCCTCATTTCACAGATGAGGAAAGATGCTAAGAAAGTTTTATTTGACATGTAACAGAGCAAGGATTCCAAATCAGGTCTGTTTGAAGTTTTGCACTGAACTAGTTTTTCCAAAAATGTGATCCGAGGAGTTGGTTCCGCATGAAGTTCAGCCAATTTAAGAGTCTGTGAGTCAAACATATTTTGGAAACTTTGCAAATTAAAGCCACTCCCTGGAGATTTCATACGCACAGCATATCAAAGTCACATACTACAGAAATCTGTCTCATATTGTTTAATTCATCGCCCCCCATTGTTATCATTATCAAATGCTTCTTCCATAAAACCTTTCCTGAGACAGTCATGTTGTACAGAAAATGCTGTGGCTTCCTTACTGTGTCCTAGACCCTTTGTACCTGTTATTTCACTTAATCCTCACAGCATCCCTGTGAAAGATTATTTCCTCCATGATATAGATGTAGAAAAAGGCTTGATGACTTGAATCATCCAGGTTCACAGCCAATAAGTGGCAAAGCCAATGTGGACCTTCAAACTAAAAACTGTGGCCACTTTTCATTCTATTTCCATTCTCTGCTGACCCCTGTTAGAGTGTAACCCCCCCAAAAAAATTCACTTTTGAACCAATTGCTTAGAAAAGTTGTATAGCAACTTGTTACTAAAGACAGTTGCCTAAGGTTTAGGAGTTGAAAAGAAGATTCTGTCTGTGAAGCAGGCTGAATCCTTTGCTTCAGTAAGTGTCCTCAATCTGTGCTTGAATGTGGTACTTTAATACATTTTAAACCACAGCTTTAAAAGATTTCCTGAATCAACCATTAGTATAAACATGAATAAACCCACAGGGGTGTTTGATATTTAATATCTCCTCAGCAAATGTTTATTCTATTCCTGATTTTATCATACTTTAATGTAAGCCAAAATGGACAATAGATTTTCATTATTGACAGTTAAAGTTTGTAGAAACATTATTAAATTACCAAAACATTCATTGACAGGACCAAGTTTACCCTTGGTGATATAGACAGTCCAGAATTCCTTATAGGTTTTAAAGGAATTCAGATGATGTTGGGCCTTGTTTCTGCCAAGTCAGAATTCATGTTCTGGTTGCAGCTAATACCCATCCCACCCAATTTCTGGTGATAAATGTTACCTGCTGTTGGATTTGTATCCAGAAGGTGACAAATGGAAAGGACTTGTCCACTGCAGTCACCTCTTTTTTTTTTTTTTTTTTTTGCGGTACGCGGGCCTCTCACTGTTGTGGCCTCTCCCGTTGCGGAGCACAGGCTCCGGACGCGCAGGCTCAGCGGCCATGGCTCACGGGCCCAGGCGCTCCGTGGCATGTGGGATCTTCCCGGACCGGGGCACGAACCCGCGTCCCCTGCATCGGCAGGCGGACTCTCAACCACTGCGCCACCAGGGAAGCCCTGCAGTCACCTCTTGATCTTCCTTCCTTTACTGCCTTCAATACTGTCACCAGCCTTGTCCCTGCAATGCTGGTCAGCATTTTGCTTGTTATTAGACTATTAACTTTTTAGTCATATTAATTCCCAAATTTCATAAATTATTTGCTTAGTACTTTTAGCTATGAGTTATTTCCATAGAAGCAGGTATAATATTAAACAGGGATTAAATAGTAAGTTTCATGTTGGTTACTTCATAGAGTGTAGTTCTCAAATCTTTTTCAAATTAAGGCTTTTAAACTATAACTTAAGTCTTCATCTTAATTATGAAGACATGTCCATGATTCCATATTTAACAGTTCTTTTCCTACCTTCAAATAATTATTGTGGTCTTTCTGAGAAAAACAAAAGATCCATCTGTGTTTGTAGATTTCTAGTCTCCTACTTTTTTCATATCCTGATAAAATTCGCTTCACATGTATTTTTCTGTTTCCTGCATGTCTGCGTTCCCATGTTCCAGACATCTTGTTAGGCACTATAAAACATTACCGCCCAAGATGCCCTTGTTAGAGAACTGTTCTCACTGGAATATTTACAGGTAAGAGTCATAACAGTGAGTCTCAGTTATAAACTAATCCCTAATCCCTCACCAACTAAAAATAGCAAATTTACTTTCTAATAAAGCATTAGCATTTCCTCTTAAAATTAATTATATACAGAGAAAACTCATGATATCTAAAAATAGCTTTTAGGGGGAAAGGGGGGAAGGATAAATTGGGAGATTGGGATTGACATACACAGTCTACTACATATAAAATATGTAGCTAATAAGAACCTCCTGTATGGTGCAGGGAACTCTGCTCATTACTTTTTAATTATATGGGAATAGAATCTAAAAAAGAGTGGATATATGCGTATGTATAACTGATTCATTTTGCTGTACAGCAGACACTAACACAACAGTGTAAATCAACTATAGTCCAATAAAAACTAATTTAAAAATACAATAAAAAAGTCAAAATAGCTTTAATTATAAAACCTATGCTGGAATATTTCTCTAAATGAAATCTGCTTACTCAAATATCAGATTTCTAGTCGTTGTCTTCTTTGTCATTTATTTGTTGTTTTACTTGTTGATTTCAATTATGAGAATTGATTTTATATTATTTTATTTTGGGACGATTTTACTTTGTGGAGCTCAATTCTGCCTGCACATACTAAAACCAAACCCCTTCACCATGAATGCTTTCACTCGAGAGCACTGAGGTTTACTGATGAGATTCTGGTTAGGTAAGGACGTTTGGACGTCATACCGTCCACCTCCCCTGTCTAGTGTTTGAACCAAAAATAGCTGAGTTGTAAAATTTTCCTCCTCTGCTGTCCTTCATTTTGTTTTGGTGTGGCATCTGTCCTTGGTAATGAAGTGTTAGGCATTTTGTTTCAGTGCTTTCTGTATCCAGTTTTTTCATAAGTAGGTGTGTTAGCCTCATTTTTTTCAGTCTGAGACCCTTTTAAAAAAATTATGCAAAGCAATTCAAGCATAATCTTTGTTTAGTGTCTTTTTCTAAACAAAACTGTGCACGGCCATCCTGTCAGCGCTCACACCCTTATGAACCGACTCGCAGTGATTCTGCACTTTGTGTAAAGGGGACAGGACTCGATGCTTTCCTCTCTAACTGGTCTTCCTCTCTCTGTTTTCTCTGTCTTTCTCCTCCACCCTGGATGCAATGCACTGGCACTAGTGACCTGCAGCCCTCCCTTGACAGGGCGAGGAGTGCTAGTACCAACTGCTTGAGACCAGATGCTAGTTTGCATTCACCAGAACGAGAAAGGTATAAAGACTTTCTTAATTTCCTGTCATTTTGTACAGTCATTTTTTCCCCTATCACTCTGTTTTGTGTCCTTGAGTCTCACGGCTTATTCATCCATGTTCACTTGCCGACTGTCTGCATTTCCCCTCCCTTCTGTACACGCCTGTGTAGAGATGTGTGTATGTGGCGGAGCCAGAGGGAGCACATACACACATTTCCGTGGATGCCGTTGCAAATGGCGTGACGTGATTTGTAACTGCTTCTCGCTGCTGCTTTTCCCCTTTCGTTGCTGTTCAGTGGTTTTCTTTACACCTCCTCAGGGAGCCTTCGGTACGCTGATATGGTTGTGAGGGCCAGTGAGTTATCTGAAGGGGAAGATCACTTTCCTAGTACTTCCGCTGATAAATCGTATTTATAGGTGCAACTACAGTCTTCCATAAACGCAAAACAAGAATCTTATTTAGATAGAATACTTCCCTTGTGCATCTATATTCGGGTTTTTTTTTAAATCAACTTGCTCTTTGATATAGATCGTTTTGCCTTAAATTATATTTCAACACAAAATAGTATGTTTATCATAGATTTCCTGATGCCTTACAAAAATAAAGGCACATTACATACACACGTACGTAATTTTGCTTAACACTTTACATTGATTGATTAATAAATAATTCTGACTTTAATTCATTGATCGTGCACTACGCTGTCTCCTAAGTGTGAGCAGCTAATTTTTCCATTGTGGTGGAACTTTCTATTCCAGTAAACTTGGTTATAATTGATAGTCTCGGTTATAATTGTTATCTCTTTTCGATTAGAAGTCATTCACTGGAAATTTGCATACTACCTCTTCACAAATCCCGAAGAAAAATGTTTAGTTGTGTTAATGTAACCCACTTTTCCTCTTCTTCAGAGGCTGCTTAAAGCTTTCCTTTAGCAATCTTTCTAGTCTGATTCTACTCATTTATTTATGAGATGTTTATTTCTGGAATTTAATGATTGGTACAGGTAGACATGTTCATTTTTTAGTGCCTTCATAAGATCCTACTAAAAATATCTACTTTTTAATTTTGTATTCTTTTGTATTTGCAAAATTTGTAATAGAAAACAATGGAATCTAACTTTTTGTATTTCTTTACATTTGTAGAAGAAATTTTAGTTGAAACGGGCTCTTCTTTAGTTGAATGGGCTTGTCTAAAATCACAGTTGAAATTGTTTCATTATTCTTGTTTGTTGTATATTTCCCCCAAAAAATATATACAAGAGTAGCAAGAAAAAATATTTTTATATTTTTTTACTTATTATTATTTCCTTATATGTTTCTGGTTAGTGTTAAAACAAGGATAGAATGAAGTCAGCGGAATCTTCTGACTACAACGATACCCTAACATCTTAAATGTCATCTCTATTGGTTCTGTCTAAGGGAAATACAGTTTGAACCACATGCATAATTTTAAATTTTCTGCTTGCCATATTAAAATATGAAATTAACTTTAATACTTTAGTATATATCTGAAATATTATCATTTTAACATATAATCAGTTAAAAACTGTTAGTGAGATATTTTGCATTCCTTTTTTTTTTTTTTTTTTTTTTTTTTGCGGTACACGGGCCTCTCACTGCTGTGGCCTCTCCCATTGCAGAGCACAGGCTCTGGACGCGCAGGCTCAGTGGCCATGGCTCACAGGCCCGGCCGCTCCGTGGCATGTGGGATCCTCCTGGACCGGGGCACGAACCCACGTCCCCTGCATCGGCAGGCGGACTCCCAACCGCTGCGCCACCAGGGAAGCCCTGCATTCCTTTTTTCACAGTGCTCCTTGACCACTTGTGGCTACTACATTGGACAGTACAGTTTTATTCTGTCACTGAAGCCTGTCGAGCACGTGTTTTCTTGTTGCTCTGAAGCCAGAGAATTCACAGATCCATGTATTGGTGAATTTCATCTCTGATAATACCCTTAGAACAGGCCAACCTGTAGACAAATAATCTGGCCACGATTCTTTTACAGGTCATAGTGAGGTCTGAGTGCACTCACTTATGATACGTACTTTTGATAGAAGAGAAAATATGATTGAAACTTACATTCACTCTATCTATTGAATAAAAAATAAATTTCCCCTTAAAAAAATGAAAGGGGACTGGAATTGGTGTTACTAATGTTCTTTAACTTATTGGGGTCAATTTGTTGTCAAGAAGAAAATAAAGTGAGATGAGTTCTCATCAGGAAATTTACAGATGCTGTAGGTGTGTCTTGGTGTGGAGGATGCCGTCCTTCTGCGCACAGACCTCTGAGCAGCTTCGAGACAGGACAGAGTAGGACCAGCAGTGGGGGCTTTGTGCTCTTTGGAAGATGCACCTGTAAGTCCCCAGACAGGACGTGAGGAGAGTAGGAACTGTGGAAGCTTTGAGAGTTTTCCAGGTTACTTAGTTCTGGTGACTGACCAGAGAGCTGATCAATGCCTGACATATACATAGTAGATAAGATATTATAGAAAAGTTGTTAAAGACATAACTTCATATTCTTGAGATGGTGACCTATCAGTATTTCCACAGCCTTGTAACCTATCGAGGTCAAACAATTTGCTGATTCTAAACTATCTTGATGAACATGTGTATGCTGTTATACCTACTTAATGCCCTTTTCTGGAGTATCTTCACTAACTCTGAAAGCAAAGGAAGTTCTGTGTTAGTACAAAAGATGAAATTGTTAAAGCAGACTCGGTACCCCACACCGCACTTCACTGATTATTCCAATATAAAGGAGCGCCAGGCACAGTTAGCATGTTCTCTTCCCGAAGGACCCCAAAACCATCAGGCCGACCTTTTCTCCCTTATGAGGATGGTTTGGCCCAGGTTAACAGATGAATTTTGAGACAGGCACGTGGAAACACTGTTTGCAAAGGAAGTAATTTCTGTGTTTGAGCATCTCCATTATATAATATATTCTGTTGATTACACAACTAGCAAAAATACGTAGGGGTTACCCCATTGCCCCATCCAGTCATGACCCATAAGTCAGGAAATTTGGGGTTCATTTACAGTGAAAGATCTAGAAAGACTAGTTGTACCCTGCTGAAGACCTTGAATAGATAAGGACTCTCTTTTATCTTTTCTCTAGCAAATACCACTGCATGCTTACAAGGAGGTCTGGTCAAGGTCCCTGTACTTTCATCTGTGTCAAGGTCAGCTTGAGGTTATCGGTTCCCCCTTGTTCCCTGATCCGGAAGGAGTGAGTTCCAGGCCTGCTGTTAACCTTTCCTTTCCCGGGTTTTACAGCAGAATGTTGCTTACGTGTTCAGAAACACTGATTTCTAGAGGCACTGGAGAATGATTCCTTTCCTCGGATGTTTTATCTTCTTCCTTGACCTCTTCCAGAAATCTAACGTCTCCTTTCTTCAGCATCCTCTACAAATTCCCTAACACCTCTGTGCTGAGGCAGTCTCCTTTACAGGCTGCTTAACCTCCCTGTCTCTGTCTCCCCCTCAGCTTTCCTCTTTTACCCCACCCATCCCATCCCTGAAATTATATGTCTATCAGTCAAAAGTTTCCACACTGGGACATCCCTGGTCGCGCAGTGGTTAAGAATCCGCCTGCCAATGCAGGGGACACGGGTTCGAGCCCTGGTCTGGGAAGATCCCACATGCCGCGGAGCAACTAAGCCCGTGAGCCACAACTACTGAGCCCTCGAACCACAACTAATGAGCCCGCGTGCCTAGAGCCCGTGCTCCGCAACAAGAGAAGCCACCGCAATAAGAAGCCTGCGCACCGCTACGAAGAGTAGCCCCCCCTCGACACAACTAGAGAAAGCCCGTGCACAGCAACGAAGACCTAACACAGCCAAAAATAAATAAATAAGCTTAAAAAAAACGTTTCCACACTAATACCTATGGAGACAACACTCCACTGTAACTGGTCATGCCAGACCCTCCCCTGCAAACCAGGCCTAAATTTCTCGGTGGTTGGTAGACCCTGTGTGCATCAAAAGTCGAAATCGAATGCACTGTCTCCCTCAAATCCTCTGCAAGCAAAATGCTTTCTCTTCTGAAATGTCCCTGTACTTTGGCAGCTTTGACATATAACCATCCACAAAATCTGGAAATACTTCTGCTCCTTCGTCTCATTTGATGAGACAGGAAGTCCTATCCGTTCTCCTTCAAGAATCTCCAAGACAGATCCCGCCCCCCCGCTTCATTATACTATAGCCCATCCCCACTTCCGATGCCATTCTTGCCCCGTTAATTTCTCATAAGCTCTATTAATCGTTCTGTTCCTTTTTGTCTCAAGTCTTTTTCCCATTAAAATTGAAATACCCTTTTTCCTTTTTTGTCTGCCTAAAAATTCTCCTCATTCTTCAAAACAGGAAGTCAAATAACCATTTCGTCTATAAAACTTCTCTTAACCTCTCCCGCACATGCTTGCCTTTCCTTGCCAGGCAGAATTATTAACTCTCTTTTCTGGGCCCATGTAACATTACATGCGTTCTATTTCACTTAGTCACGCTTGTTTCTTCCACTAGATTGTACTCCTGGAGGTCAGGGATCGTATTTGGCCTTGCCATCTCTTGCGATAGCATTATTATTTTTTACTTAGTACATGTTCCATCTGGGGCTTTGGGGGAACTTCAAAAACACCCCATATTTTCTGCTCCCGGATCTGTGTCCAGTTGTGAGCTAGACCCAAGAACTGCAAGGTGGGGGATCTAATTATCACCGTAAATACAGTGAACAAGTTCAGAAGCTAGACTTCAGGTTGTAAGCTTGCCGGTGACTCACCAAGAGGCTGCCACACTTTCTGAACCACGAGAGGCTTCTGCCTTCTGAGGGCTGCTGTGCAGGTTGATTTGCTGTGGGGTTTGCTGTTTGCAGGCAGACTGATTAGGAAGGAGGAATCCAGAAAGGGCTAAGTCATCAGTGCCTGATTCTTTAACACAAAGTCCCCCTCCTCCCTCCTTGGGGTGGAGAGAGGCCCGAAGTAGGACTTGAAGGAATTTCCCTCCACATGGAAACACGAGGCCTAAGAGAAAGGAAGTTCCTACCTAAAACTTAACTGTAACTTCAATTGAAATAAATAAACTTTATGCCAAAGTATAAGCACCTATATTAATTTTCACTTAAAATAGGATTGGGGAAAATGTTTCAAAGGACTAAATGAATAATGGGAATAGACAATAAAAATATGTACTGTATAATCAGATCTCTAGTCTGTTCAGGGTTGGTGTCTAATATGACAGAACTTCACAGATATTTTTTGTGTGTGCTATTTAGGGAATGAATGGTTTACATTTCCATATAATCTCTCTTTTAGATAGTTAAGCTGCTTAGCCATGCTCTGCCAGGACATATGCACCACTGAAAGATGTGTAAATATGCAGGCATACATACGAATGACACATTTAAACACACGCACTTTTGTTGTAAGGTATATCCTTGCTGGGGGGAAGAGCCCCAATGTAAGAACCATTTCATTGCTTGCTGAGGACTGTCAGTTCTATGTCCTTATATCTCCTCGGTGGGTCCCCTTACTGCTGTTGATTTCTTTTTCTTTTTTTTTTTTTTTTTTTGCGGTACGAGGGCCTCTCACTGTTGGGGCCTCTCCCGCCGCGGAGCACAGGCTCCGGACGCACAGGCTCAGCGGCCATGGCTCACGGGCCCAGCCGCTCCGCGGCATGTGGGATCTTCCCGGACCGGGGCACGAACCGGTGTCCCCTGCATCGGCAGGCAGACTCTCAACCACTGCGCCACCAGGGAAAACCACCGCTGTTGATTTCTTAGTTAAGTTTCTTATTACTTCTTACCAGTATTACCCCCAAACCTCAAATCTTATCCTTTTATTATCTACTTAAATATTTGCAAATATTTATTCATTACTTATTCTGTGCTGGGTGTAGTTGATGTAACTGCCCAAACAAAGCAAAACAAGACACTGTAGCCCCTTATTTGGGGAGGCCCCAGCCTGTTCCTTCAGTTCCACAGCCACCAGAGTGACCCTTCCCCTCCTGCTCTGAGCACAGAGAAAAGGATGGGCTCCCAACAAATAGATGTTTCGGAATTAATGAGTTTAGAATACCTGAGATTAAAGCACTTATAATGCAACTAAGGTAACCCGCAGGCAAGACAGTTGGGAAGAAAAATCAAGAAGGGGCTGTTTTAGTTCAGTTTCGTGATTAATGACTCCAGTGTAGCCTGCCGTGTTCGCTTCTAGCATGAAAACGGACGTGGAAGGTGTGTGTTCTGCTCAATAATAAGGGAATAGATTCTAATTTTGGTCCTTCTGTGTGATAGGAGAAACAGAGAAAGAAGTTGGACACATTTTAAAAACATATAAAACGTTAGTATATTTCAAGCTCACAAATGCATGATATTAAAACTTATGTGATGTCTGTTCTTTGGACAAAAATTGGGTATAATTTGATCCTACTCTCATCATATCAAAGATATGAGGGTGAAGCAAACATTTATGTTATTGGGACTGCATATCAGCATATTCAGAAGGACTTTGAGTGCACAGGTGTACATGTATGATGCTAAATATTTCTGAAAGTTTACCTTTTAATAGCTTGCATTCACAATGCCTTGTTTCTAAACGTACACCCTCTCTTTCATGGCTTTCACTGCATGTTTCATAATTATAGCATTTTTCTTTACTTTTCATGTTTAAATAAACACAAGGACTGGAATTTCGCCTCAGGAAGCAAGGTTATTCATAATCTTGTCAAGTGAATATTACTTATTCCTTCAAAAATGTTTAAAGAAAAACATATCAACTCTGTATTTTTAAAGAACACCTTAAGTTTTCTCATGACTGAGTACAACTGCATGTGAAAAACACTAGCTATAATTGTTTTCAACGGTTTTAGAAATGTTTTTCTTTATTGTGTCTGCAGAACAAAAGCCAGTAAGGTGCAAAGCTACATTTTCAAGCCTTCCGATTGGATTGACCAACTATATACTCACTTAAAATAATTCAGTAATTTGAAATGAAGGCAAATTTGTTTTTAATTTCACAAACACATAACACCTTCCAGAGGACATGCCACACAGTTTTCTCTTCTGCCCAAATTCTGCTTTCAAGTATCTTTGTTTGCTTCACGGCTTCCTCAGAGCCCTCCTTCCATCCATCCAAGGCTGAGTGATGACAAAGAGTCTTCCCAGGGGCTTTCAGAGAAGAGCACCTGCTGACTAAAGGTATCCTGGTCACATGTTGATAGCCCTCTGCTGCTTTTGTCCAAATTGTCTAATAAGTCCACGAAGCCAAGTTAACGGCAAAAAGAGATGGCTCTTAAAAAATGTTACGACTGGTCTTCTTTGGATTATTATAAAATCGTATAGTTAGACGAGTCTTAAACCCCATTCAGTGATCCCTTGTTGCATATGAGGAAGCCAATACGCAGAGAAATTATCCTGCTTAAAATGTTCATCTCGAATATATTCAAATTTCCAAATTTGGGCCGTCCAGTCCCTTACGGCCTCTTTTCAGTATTTGCCCGGATGTCTGTAATTTGTGGTTATGCAGAGACAGAATCTCAAGATAGTTTAACAAGAGAATGAACCAAGTTTCAAACTTTTATTTAACTGTTAATCATAAAAACAGTATTCTTGTAAATGCTAAAATAAGAAAACCACTGTCTACCCCATGAAGACATACCTTTGCAAGTAAAGATTAACAAGATTTTTTGAAGGTAATACTATTTTACAATGGCATTTATCTGTATTTCCCACTTTTATCCATCAGTGGGTTTTGCTGACAATTTTTTCATTTCAGTTACTAACCCTGCAGTTTTCCCCCAGAAAGCTTGTTAAGACTTCACTGGTAGCGTCTCCATGAATCATTTCTTCATGTTATTGTTTCCACACTAGAGAGTAGTTTTTTTTTTTTTTTTTTTTTTTGTGGTACAGCGGGCCTCTCACCGTTGTGGCCTCTCCCATTGCGGAGCACAGGCTCCGGACGCGCAGGCTCAGCGGCCATGGCTCACGGGCCCAGCCGCTCCGCAGCATGTGGGATCTTCCCGGACCGGGGCACGAACCCCTGTCCCCTGCATTGGCAGGCGGACTCTCAACCACTGCGCCACCAGGGAAGCCCTAGAGAGTAGTTTTATTTCTTCCACTTAAACTATGCTTCTGCTTTGTATGAAATTCACACACCTCATTTGCCACTTTATCCAGTAATTTCAAGACCTCGTATCAAATAAGCATTGGTGGCTTCTTAAATCTATTTTATTCAGGCATCTATCTGCCTGATTCTTAAGGATGCATCTTTGTAAAGTTATACATATGTATTTATGTGTAGGTATAGTTTCGCAGACACACACCACATTTAAAAGAACAAAATTACACAGGAGATTTCAAACATCTTCCCAAATAAGTTGTTTCTCTATTCACATGTCAGGCTACAAGTTTTATTTTCCTACAATATTGTCATTTATCTTTCCAAGGCCTGCAAAAATGAAGAGTAAATTATGGAGCCAAGAATCTACACTTTGACTTTTTGGGGTGATTTTCCAGTCCTCTTGTTCCATATATTCTTTTATTTTAGGAGTTACTAAATGTCTTGTTTTTTCCTGTCTTGTTCATTGGGCAAACAGGGGTAGATGGTCCCCCTCTCTAGATAGGAGACGGCCTCCTAGCCCCAGGATTCAAATCCAGCATGCGTCTCCGGAGAATGACAGGTACTAGTCACTTCCTCCCCACAGACAAGTGGCTTCCAGAGGCCGGCAGGCCACCAAGTGGAGGGTAGCCAAGAGCCATGTGGTTATGATGCCTTCCTTTTAGGGGCCAGAGCGTAAGAGGTGGTGATTCCGAAACTAAATGCATCCACCTCTGATAAAGCACCTTAGAATGTTTCCTGAAGTGAAGCTAGCACGCACAGGGCATGGTGTAAACACAGTAAAGTCGGGTCCAGCGGGAGAGTTCTCTCTTAATGAGCGTTTGTCTTAGGGTTTCGATTTTCTAGAAACATATTTAACTATTGATTTTGTCTACACTTGACTAAATTAAGATTCTCAGGTGCTTTAAACTGTATTAAAATCTATCACAGAGCCTGTTCTTTTGTTATACTGGTTGATGATCTGATCTTCATCGTTTTGTTTTGTTAATAATGAAGTTTAGGCTTTGGGGCCTATTCCCTGATTTAAGACAGAATACCTCGTTCTCATCTATTTTATGAATATTGTGTTTTTAAGCCAAGTATTGTCCAGGGCTAGGGTCAGTCAACAAGGTAGGTTCTTAAAAATAACATCAGTGCTTTGAATCTACTTCATGCTGTGATGTCACAAGTGCCACACTATGTATTTCCACTGCTTTGTTTTCCTCCTTGGGCGTTGCTCACCCAATTCTCCTCTTTTGTGATGGCTCTTATACGTAGGCCATGTCGTTTCCCAACTGGCTACAAAAGGTTATGGGTGTTTTGACTGCTTCTCTTCTGGTGAAGCAGAAATTCAGTCATCACATGGGTGACATCTTATTTAGTATATTTCAATTTGAAAGGAAAACTAAACGCCGTCACTCAGAAAAGATTAATAAGTCATCTTACAAATGTTGGACCCCAAGGCGGTATTTTATGGAGGCTTTTTGAATATTTTATTATGGTTTAATCTTTAACACCTTTACCTCTGAATATGACTTACGTATTTGGAATTTAAATCTAGTTCCTTCTACTGCTAACTGATTTCTAGGATAGAATTTATGAGACTAGAAAAATTAGTAAAATCTCCAATGTAAAAATTATTACAAACTTAAAGTTTTTTCAGATAAGAATATAAAATAATGGTATAAATAAAATTTTAAAATGTGCACCCACATTGCTACTCATTCATTCAGCAAAACTATTTGTGCACTTACTGTGTGCACTATTCTAATGGCTAGAGTCACAACAGTGTTTAAGAAAAGCAGTGTCATGGCCATGAAGGAACTTCGAATTTCCTCTTATAAGAGACTATCCTGGATTTCATCTTATGTAATGATTGCTAGAGTATAAGACGATTAAGTGTGATGGTCTCTGTAGTGAATATAAATGTAAGTTTATCTGGGTTTAGGATAAGCAACGTGGAAATCCAAATAGTAGTTTTAGTTCTTACATACATGAGATGAAGATTAGTTGAAGATTAGTTGTCTTTTAGTAACATGTGAATTATGTTATTTGATTTCATAGATTTTATATATAATTTTAAAGGTAGATTTTAGAAGCAGAAATAGTCCTTTTAGATAAGATTATTAAAGGAAACTCTTCCTAATACATAATTCTGAACATACATTTTACTTTTCATTATGATTTATTTATAAGTAAATTCTGTATTCAACAAAAGGAAATACATTTTAAATGACTTGATACTATGATATATTACTGTTGGGAACAGAATGTTATTTACAATAAGTTTTTATTATTAAAATATATAAGTGCTTATAAAAATGAGAGAGAAATTACCGCGTCAGCTGACGCTAAATTCATAGGTAACCATGGCAACCGCTCAGGAACACAACACTTGCATTTCACCTCCTATTAGCTTCATTTACTCATTCAGAAGTTTCTGCCAATTCACAAATGAGGTGAACATGGCGTCAGATTTGGAGACAGTGAATGTTCATAAGAATTTTGCCATCAGGTGACTTTTGCCCTAGGTCACTGGTTGCTAAAAAAAAAAAATTCTAAAATCAGTGACAATTTATATAATCGCCTTTGGATGTCCGGTATCAAGGCATATTTGATTATTTTGAAACTAGCATAGTAATACAGTAAGTAAATATTTGCTTAAGAGAGCTCTCTAGTAAGTTGGAAAGCATTGAGTTGCCGTCTTATTTCACACAGTGCGTGTGTTCACACACACACACAATTTTTAATGTAGCATTTCTCCATAATTTAATTTCAACAGTAAGAAATCTTGATGTCATCTCAAGTGGTACAATAGCTTTATTTGGAATTAACATGGAAGCATGTTTCTCTAGATGGAGGAATTTTCCTAGAAGTTGTAGGATTTTGTAAAACAAGGATGAGGAAAAAATACGTAAGTTTGGAACCCCAGGGAATGTTTGTGACTTTAAAATTCTAGTGAAAATTTTCTTGCAAAATTTTAAAAATATTGAAAATTTTAAGAATCATCACTCCAATAACAAAGTATTTCTTTGTAAATGGCATTATTTTAATATATAAATAGTAACTTTTATGAATCCGTGTGCACATAACTCTGTTATGAATCTTAGTAAAATTGAGAGCTACTTGTGGCTTCAAATTAACCAAAATTTGTGAGTGGCAAGTTAGAAAAAATGTATTTTAATAGATCCCTGAAGCACTGAGGTTTTGAGTTTAGTGCTCACAGTTGAATGCATCATCCTTAAGTGAAAGGCAAGTATAAATTACTGTTATTATTAATATTATTATCACCATCTAATTCAACTTTTTGGTAAATATTTTTTCAAGAAAACACAACATATTCTTTTTAAATTAAAAACAATGTTTTGATAGTGACCGTTCTAATAAATGTGAGGTGATAGTTCTTACTTGGTACATTTTGGGATGTATGTTGATACTTCATTGGCTTGAAGTTACTGACTCCGTTGTTTTGATTGGGAATGTTTTTGCATCATTGTACATGATATTTTCAAGGAGGCAATTTATTGATGTGACTTAAATAAAATGGAAAATATTTGATAAAATCACATTATTTTCCAGGAGTTTAAATTAAAGTATCCCACTGTGTTTAAAATTAATTCCTGAATTATTCTGCTAATCTAGTTCTGATTTCTTTTGCAACTTGGAAGCAGCTACTTGCCTATAGGAATCTTTATCCTTAAATATCAAGGGGTTTCTTTTGATTCAAAGTGGATGAATCTTCTTTCTCCATTTAAAATATTTATAAGATAAAGAAATGACCCACTTTTTCACTTCCAGAATTCATCATACTTGCCACGTAGATGCAGAGTTAATGTAGAACCACCTATAAATTCAGTGCATCACTAATCATTTTTGTTTGCTTTATAACATCCTTTATCATCTGTGCTTTTCCAAGATGTCCTTTTCTTAAATGAATGAAATGTACCCATGTACTGAAATACTTAGTGAGTCTGTTTAATGGCTATAGTCATAGACATAAATATCAATAATAAACAAAAGGGTAAATATATCTTAATGGTATGCATCCATCTTCACCGTATGTGAACATTTCTTGTTTAGGTAGATTCTGTTTAAATTTAATTTTTTCCTTCCCAAAATTATGAGGAAACAAGATGATAGAGATTTGCATTTCACATTAAGCCATCTGGATAGGCAACCAAAATATAGACATAAAGATTCTTACGATATCAGTGTTAATTATAATTAAAACATTATGTGGTAGAATTTATGACATTTTCCCCAAAGCAGACTATATTTTCATCTTATTAGCATGTTAATTTTCCACTTTAATAGAATTGTAGTATCTTCAGAAAAGTTTTATTTATCAATGTCTTCAGGGAGTTGCTCTAACTGAATTTAGTTATAGATGAGGAAAGGAAAGTGGCCCAGAAACAGATTTTAACAATTGCCTTTCTTTTCATTAGTACATTTTATGAATCTTTACACTTAATCTAATAGAGAATAATAATTAAAAATGGAACTTCCAGAAAATTAGACTTAATTAGGAATGCCCTCACTTTTTGATTATTACTCTTGCTTCCATTTAATAATACAATAATTATTGTTACACCTTACATTTGAATATACCTTTATAGCTTTTAAGGACCTTAATTTGTGCCCTGTGAACTGGGAGGCTCGATGGCAGAGGGGGCGGGAACCTAGGGCCATGGGCCAGGATGGTGCCTCACCAGTTGACTCAGACCCATATTCCCTTGGACAAGTCACTTAACCTTCCTGGGACTTATTTTCCTCATCTGTAGATTTAGGTGGCTGTAGATGGACTAGCTGAATGCTGATGGCCCTCAAGACTCTAAAACTGAGTCCATGCTGCCTGGTTGCATCATGATGAACATGTGTTGGGCCAGTAATGATGACTGACACCTCATTATGCATAAGGCAGTAACCAGAGGGCATTTCTTATTTATGGTATCTTAGGTTTTACCAAAGACCAGAAAACAATGCCAAGTTTTATGTCTAAATTTATTTGATTTGATGTAAGCTGAACTGTATAACCCTGATTAGGTTTTTACTTGTCGTAACCTTTTAGATTCTCAAATTCCAGTAGAATGTTACAAAATATTATTTTTTTAACCACCTAGCCAACATATATTTATTGAGAAGCTACTATGTCCTGGGTGTTGATGTTACAGTAATAACCCAAACACAGTTCCTGCCCATGAGGAACTTAGGAAAGAGTAATGTAAGGCAGAAGGTAGTTCCTTTCACTGTGATCCATTTTATGATCACATGATCAATAGTTTCAGGGAAATAGTACAAGAATATAAATTGATGGTTTTAACCTCTCCTGTTTACGTATCATAAGACCCTATTCCAAGAAAGAGCTGTGTTTAAACATACAATATATTCATAGCTATAACTTAGGATTTGGGGTAGAAAAGACAGTAGGATTTTCTATTTTCTTCTCTATTCTTGCTTTACACTGAATTATTACAATCAAGTGAATGTCATTTTAACTCAACTTGAAGATTCTTTTAAGTGGTTAGAAGAATTATAAAGACATGCCCTTTGTAGGAAACTTTAGAAGAATCTTCAGTAAAGTACGTTTCTGTGGCATTTGAAGAGGAAAAAAAAGGGCATCCATGGGTTAAACACTAAAACAAGGACAAAAGTTAGATGCATGAACCTCTGCATGAATATTTGTCATCCAGTTATGGGACATGGAGTTTGATACTCTTACACATGAATAAGAGTCTTTATCTTCAAGAAACAAATATATATTATTATCATTTTAAATAATACTTTTATAGCATTGATCTCTTCCTATTTTAAGTAATGCTAAAAGCACTACAAATCCTTGTTCTATGTAATACTGCAAAAAACTACAAATACTACAATACAAATACTGAGTAATACTGAAATATTTAGAGTTAGCAAATCTGTAAGGTGATAGTGTTCTTATTGCCATTTTGCAGGTGGAAAACACTGAGGCCCAGAGAGGCTAAGTAACTTGACTCAAATCATCCAGCTGGTCAGAAACAGAGTAGAGATCAAACCCAGTTTGGCTCTAGAGTCCGTGCTTTTAGCTACTATGATCCAGTGTCATTTATGCCACAGATGCAACGCATTCATGGACATTGAGATTCTAGACTCTTAGTTTGACATGTAAGAACCATGTGAGTGAGAGCAAATGACTTAACCCCTCTAAGCCCAGAGTTTTCCTGGGGAATGGACTGATTTCCAACTAGTCAAGGGACGCGGTAAGGAGAGATGCCCCTCCTCTGTCACATCCCTTTTGCCACCTCAGAAGCGAGATGTCAGAGTCATGAAAGTCTCAAGGATACACAGCTGGAACCCGAATTCTAAACCCAGATTCTGAGTTTGAGGGCAAACTCACGTGAGCCGAGCAAGTGGCAGCAGGGAGAGAGGAGGGGCGGGACGAGCATCCCCAGAAGCGCACGCGCCCTATGACGCGGACCTGGCACTTTGATGTGCGTCCCTGTGCCTGGACCTATGCTGGATTTCAGAGCATCTGGCCTTAACAAGTAAAAGGAGTAGAGATAAGAGACTAGATCTTAAAGTTTCTCATCACAAGGAAAGAAAATTTCTAGCTAGTGGTGGTGGGCGTTGACTAGGCTTATTGCGGAGGTCATTTTGTCATATTCACAAATATTGAATAATTATGTCATACACCTGAAACTAGTACGATGTTACATGTTAATAATATCTCCAAAAAAGACAGTTTTCTCCTTAACATTGTGGGAAGGAAGGGGTAGCAGGAAATAAAAATAAGGATAAATTGTAGACAATCAATTATCAAGATAAACTATAATGTTTTTTATGGTTTCTCTGTTTTGTTTTAAAGAAGTGAGTTTCTTGACCACAATATTTTTTTTTCTTTCAAATATATTGTAGTCCAGACACGTTTTAGGTTGAATGGACATATGTAAGCTGCCTTGGGGAAACAAACTCTACGTATAAGCATTATTTCTATAGGAAAATGCATTTCGAGTTTCAAATGTTCGATGTACATACCTACCTTTAGAACACAGAGTAAATCAGGAACTTTATTCGTTCTTTGACTTGTGACGTATGATTAGGTTTTTAAAATGCTACATGATTGCAAAAGTATCTTTATGACCATTTTTAAAGTAATTTGAATAGTTGATTTTTAAATACTTTTATTTATGTCAAACACGTTTCCCTAGAGCATTTTTCTTCTCTTTTCTTCATAATTTTGGGGGAGAAAAAAAGCCAAGGAGAACATCTTTGTAGCCCCACGTTTCAACCTGTCAGAGTGGAGGGCACTTCCCCCGTGTGTGGTCTTTCAGCACCTAAACCACAACTGTCATCACGTTTATCATCACTGCGTTTCACCGTTGAGTTTGTTTCTTCCTCAGGAAGGCACAGTTGCCAGCAGGAACCCCCATGACCTCAAGACTGTAGACTTAACGCATCTACACTGATGGGGTGTCAGCTTCTGTGTCTCCTGTTGGGAAACTTGTGTCTTGCACACAGTACCAGTTCTGGTTTTTATTTTCATTTTATTTTAAAAAGTACGGGCTGACAAAACCATTTAGGTACAATAGTTGCCATTTTTCATGTCTATTGCTTTTATCATTGTATGAGATGACCGTAGCTTGATTCATCATATGTTTTGTATTTCTTTAACATTTCATTCCACAGGCACTCCAGAAAGTCTGAAAGATCTAGCACCCAAAAACAGACTAGGAAAGGCACTGCCTCTGATGCAGAAAGGTAGGCTTGGTGTTGTGATGTGCGGCATCTTCTGTTTCACTGAGATGTTCTGGGGCGCCTTCTCTATCATTTGACATGTGCTGAAACACAGTTGTGATGCTTAAAGACATTCGTGTAAAGAAATCTCCTATACGGGAATAGCCTCGTTCAAAAAATGAGATGGGTAATTTGAAGGCAGCCCTTAAGTCTTAGGGCTTAAGAAAATTCTCATGCATTTCTCTTAGTGATCATTCCGATTACTGAAGAGGATTAAATCCAGTGCATTCCTATATCCATAGTAAGACATCAGTACTTAGTTTCTGAAACCATTGAAATGTTACCAATGAATGTATTACCTGAAATATGCAAATATTTTGAGCGTCTGTTATTTATCTGAATGACGCCAACTTCTTAAATATCTCTACGAATGGATAATCTAAGAGTCTACTTGTAATTACAACCTAAGATATTTGCTGAGTTAATATAGAAATTAAGGGATTACTGATCATTTGTTTGCAATTCATTCGTTGCCACAAGTTTTTTAAATACTTTTAGGTACAAGATACTGACAGATTTTTTACGTAGCTGTAAAAAAAAAACACCAAAAAATCCAATTAACGTGTATCCAGTATTGAGAGCATGCAGGGTGATATAGTTGTAAGTGAATGCGTGCCTTCGAGCATCACTGCTGCCGTAGAGGTGTGCACAACGTACAGTGAGCACACAGGGAAAAGAGGTGGCTGCAATGAGATTAGGAAATAGGTCATAAACAGGTGGCACTTGAGCTAATCCAGGTGTATGAAAGTACATGTGAAGAGCAGTGTGTTCTGTGAGAAGGGAACAGTATTAGAGAACACTGAGCCTTGACATATCCTCTTGAGTTTGGGGAAACCATACCCATTTTGGGCGGGAAAATAGGATTCCTATCAGGAGTTGGGAGAGAGGGATGAAAACAAAACGGGAGAAATCCTTAGAGACTGTTATAAATGACCTCGTGTGCCATGGTGTAGAATTTCAACTTCTACCTTATTCATCCATGAGCCACGGACAGGCTTTAAACGTGAGAAGTAGATGATTAGTTTTGAGTTCCAGAATTATAGATCACTTTAACAACACTTTGGAAGGTAAATTGAAGGACCCAGGTGTAAGATGCAAGACACCAGCTAGGCTGTTACAATAGGCTAGGAGAGGGGGTCTGTACACTTCAGTGATCCATGCAGTTAACGAATATGTACACCACTATGTGTTAATTTCGAGGAATAAAATAGCGAGCAGCAAAAAGGGGAGCTTCCAGAAGATATTACCTCTGAGATGAGGTCAGAAAACTGAGTCGGTATTAGTCACATCAAGGGTTGTGTGTGAAGAGGAGATGGATTGGTTCCTGGCTAATGGTCTGTGGAGATATTGACTATTTAGGGAACTTAACTTACAATGGAACAAGAATCCTGGGAACCAAAAAAAGTGTTGAGTAGAAATTCAGTTTTACAAGAGTTGGATGGATGGATAGATAGATAAATAGATAGATAGATAGATAGATAGATAGATAGATAGATAGATAGATAGACAGATACATCCAGCCATCCATACATACATTGATGGATGGACAGATAGATACAGGTAGAGGAAAAGAGAGAGAGAGAGAGAAACAGATAGATAGATGGACAGCCAGACGGATAGATAGACAGACAGATACATGCATACATACATACATACATACATAGATGGACGGACAGATAGATACATAGAGGAAAAGAGAGAGACAGATAGATGGAAAGACAGAAAGATAGATGGATAGATAGATAAATATTGATACACATACATACATACATGGACAGAGAAATAGATAGATGACTGATGGACAGATAGGTAAGAAGAAAGTAATGAAACAATACTGATTACGTCACTATATATATATTCTTTACTGTCAGCCCAGCTATTAGCAGTCTCTTTACCAGCATGTAAATGATTTTAAATCTTCAGCCATCTTTCACAGCCCCCCGAGTCACATGCACACACAGTTCCAATTATTTTGACAAGATTGAAATTTTTCCTCAAAGTTTCATATTCTTTATATTCCATTCAGGCTTCTTTCATTCATTCAACAATTACTAGTTGAGTGACTACTGTGTGCAGTTTTACAGTTTCAGTGAACAAGTATTTTGACAATAAGATACTGTTTTACAAAACGTTAGATGACTCTAGAGTCCACTGCCCATGCTTATCTGAGCATCTGCCGTGCAACACTGAACACGTCTGTAAGCACAAATCTTCCCTCTAGGAGGAACAGCAGGGATTCAGCCGACTCCTAGTGCCAAATGGTTGCTTCAGGACCCTATTCGTATTCCTCTTACCGTTACTTACTTTGCTGTAGGTTTGATATAGAAAACTCAAACCTTTCAGGTATGCGGATTTGTTTGATTATAATTAAAGCTCTTTGTTGATTTTTATTAGAGTGTAAATCACATGCCTGGCATTTGAGTGAATTGTTGAATAGCTGGTTACAAAAGAAGAATTGGCCTAGGTTTACATTAGCTCTCACTTCTTTAGAAGATACCTTGAGTTGACATGTAACTACAGATGAATTGAGACCAGAGTATGAATGCTCAGATGCTGATTCTTGGCCTTCGGGAGTTGACTGCTTCCCCAGAGGAGCCCCAGCACACAGACACACCTTGGCCTCTGGCAGAATTTGCTGCGATGATCATACTTTTTGAAGGTCCTTGGTTTGGCCTCCAAAATTTTGACCTTTTGAGAAACAGACGTGTAAGAAAATATTTTGAAAGATATGGTAACCAGTTCTAGATAGAAGAAAGGCAGAACCTGCTTCTGACTTCGGTGCCTCACCATTGCAATAGAGCTTCAGACTCTCTGAAGAAGCTCCTTAGTAAATAAAAGTGTAACTTTTCACCCTCATGTGAGTTGAGCTTTGTGGATTGCTGGAACCACTGCACGTCCTGTTCTGGGGTCTTTTCTTCTTGTGGAACTTGCTCTCTGCATCCTAACTGGGGGATGTGGGGTAACAACTGGTATTTAGAATTGCTTGCCTATGCATTTTATGTTGTGCTGACACTCCGGAAAAAAGTCCGTGTAAGCCTGAAATGGCCATGACGGGAGGAACCATGGTGACCTTAAATACCACATGCATGTCTATCCTTTAACAAGTAATTAAAAAAAAAAAAGAACTCTATTTTTAAGCCGCAATAGAAGCAATTCACTGCACCTCTGCTTGCAGCAACAGAAATGTCTAACAACCTAAGGTTTTGGTGGGAAATGTGTTTTACTTAAGTTCAAGTCACAACACCTAAGACTTTAGGTGAAGAGAGAAGGCGTAGGTTGAACTCAGCGGTAAATATTTAGCAATGGGTTTGGAGATGGTGAACTGGAGTCATAGGTTGGAATTCATACGTTGCTCTAGAACCCTCATTATTTTTGTTTCAAAAATATATTATGTATAGACATAAAAAGCAGAGTAGATGTTCAATTAAATACCATTTTCCGTATATTTTGTTCCTATAAACTCTCAAAAAAGGATTCTATTAAATCTTGTCAAGCAATTTGACACCTGCTCATATATTTATATTTTGTTTTACAAGATTAGCAATGCATCCAGGGATGTGAAATTACCATGTTTCATCTCATGATATAGAAACCAATCCTGTCTCAAAGGCAGAAAAGGGAGCAGTGTTGGAGCTTCATAGACCTGCGTGGGTCCCGCCTTTATCATGTTAGCTCTTTGCCCATTTGCAAGTCACTCTGTGACCCCCAGTTTTTCCATCTATAAAATAGGAACAATAGCACTTCTTAGAGCTGTTGTGAGAATGCAAAACAAAAAAGGACACGTGTATAGGTATGTGGTATGCATGCATACACACACACGTCTAGACACGCACATACACACTAGTGGCTGGCATGTGTAGACGGCGCCATGTGGATGCCCAGTGAGAATAGCTGTTACCGTCATTCTCCTTCTCTCTCACTCACTCCCCGCTCCACTCCTTAACGTGCTGGTTTTTGATCTCTTTCCCTCCGACACCCTTACATCCTTAGCACATGCCATTTCATCGAAAAGCCTGGATTCTCTCACGTTTCACTCCTGAACCTCAGCATTTCTTGAATAACCCTCCTTTCCTCTTGTCTGAAACAAACTCTACTTGTTTCCACCTTCTCTTTCTTCAAAGCCTTGCTCGTCTCTCTCCAGCCTCTGCATTTTCACTTTCCTCCGTTTCCCCTCCTGTGATCCAGCCCTGCTGCCATGTTCCTCGGTTTTCCTCAGACAGAGTGGTTTCTTTGTCCCCCCTTGGGTCCACGCTTTCATATGGGTCATCGTTTGGCTGGTGGCAGGAACTGTTTTGTTATTGAGGGACTTTTAGCTTGTGTCAAAGGAGAAACAGCCCTGGGGCAAAATGATTAACCCCCAACAGGATGCACTGTTCCCGGCCCTGCAAGCTCGTGGCTTGGGAAGATCCGTGTAACATTCAGCTAGAAAGCCACTTATTTGCCTTTCAAATTGCTTTTTATATTTGTTCCATTTAGTTTGGGGCCACATAAGGCCCCCCTAAATTACTCGCATTTCAGGTTGCAATTAAGAAGTCCTTTTAGTGCTTATGAATTGCATTAAGAAATGAAGCAAAATTTTAGTGAAATTGCAAGATCCATGAATTTTCTCAGGACTAGGGTAAAAACTGTACTATCCAACTTTCAAAGCAAGTATTTTCAAGTGTATTTTGTACAAGGAGTGCTGAAGTTTATTCTCATGATAATGACTTTTAAAGAGTAATAGATAGAAACTCATTATTTATCGTTGGAAAGGACTTGATCACACCTTGGTCCTTCCCACATAAATGAATTCTGTAGAGTTGAGTTCACGTGAGAAGGCAATCCAGATGGAATGAACAGTTTTAATATGTGTGGTCAGTCCTTTCTCCTATTCATTTTGAAATCGAAGTGACCGTCCAGGTTTCGGGATCTGCCTTAGGGGCTGATAAAGCATTAATCCAGAGCTCGATAAAATAAAATGCACATTAAAGACCTAAGCTGTACTTTTTTATGCTCTAAAATATGACATCTTCCCATTTTATTGTTTGGAAATAGAGGAGATATCCTGAATCAAAATAATTATACCTGTGAAAATCATTCTACTTGAGAAAAATTGTCAATCTGTATACAAGTTGAATAAATCACTCAATTAATGTACTTCCTGTGATCCGTATGGATTCTTGACTCTCACACACTTTAAATTACTTAATCGAATTTTATAGCATTGTTTTCAAAAGGATGAAGTGTTATTTCTTGGCTTCTGTCACTATGAAGAGTAATACAGATTAGGTATTTTAAATGTGCATTTTATTTAAAATACGTACTGAAAATGTTGAAAAGAGCAAAAACATGTGTCTGCTTTAAACAAGCATATATTTATATACATATATATATATAGTCACATATAAAAATCGGTTTTTAATTATTGGTCCTTAATTCGGAAATTGGCTTCATAATAATTTTGAACACTATATTAAGATAGCTGTCAATGTATGGACAAGTATCTTTTCAGCTACTTTTATACATCAGAGGACATATTTTTATCCCTATATCAGCCATCTGCATTTAGTCAGTTCAAAAATGAAGCATTACCCATCTTACTTCATCATTTTAATTTGTTGGTCTACTTAAATCAACCTTAGAAGACAGCTTCCCTTTGCTACCTATTTGGTATGGACTTCCCTGTTGCAGAGATAAATTATGAACATTGTAAAAGTACACACAGAACTCACCAGTGCATTGCTTCTTCTGGAAGGCAAGTGCTTGAAGTGTCCCTGAGTTCACTGTCCTGACTGTGTTCACTCATTCAAATCCAGATCTCTCTACTGAGCTCTTGTTCTCTGTGCTGCTGTGTTCTAGGCACCAGAGATACAGCTCAGTAAGAAACAAGAGACGGAAGTCTTTGCCCCTGTGGGACTTGAGAGGCTTGTTACACTGGAGGAGTCCAGACAGGCCCGCTCAGAACCACCAGGCGTGCACGTTCGCGATAACGCATCAGTTTGATGTGAGGTCCATTTCAGTAACTGTGTGATGGGTTTGCTCCTGGGTTTTAAAATCACTGTCTTGTAAGAGTAACCAGGTTTTCCTTGGACAGATGTGCTGGTTTCAAAGTGGATGTGACCTGCTGACTGAAGATCTTTTCTGACCCTAATGTTTTAGGGTTCTCCCACCATGTCTTTCTAGAAGGGGATACGCAGCCCCGAGAGCGACTGATCAGCTAGTCCTTAGGGGAAAACATCCCGCTCGCTCCCGCTCGAGTGAGCACCCTAGTGTCAGAACACTGTGTTCTATGCACCACCTTGCCCCTGGAGGGTCGGCGCCACCTTCTCCGCTCCTGACAAGGTCGCTGTTCCGTGTCTGCCTCTGGGTCTTGGTGTGGTGTTGTACCTTCCTGAGCTCTTGACACTGTCGCTCATTATGACACCATAGTTCTTAATCCTTTCTTTGTGGCACTTAACCTCTCCACACCCTCCCTTACCTGCATCTACCTTCACTGTGCTGGTGGTATTCTCTTCTATACTTCCTGCCAACTAGCCATCATCGAAAATTAAATCTGCCTGTGTTATGTCCTTCCATCTGTTTGTGGCATATTCATATATATATATATTTTAAATTATGTGAAATTCTGTATAAGAAATTACCTGGAATTAAATGTGTACTTGCTTTAAAAAGTGTAAGAGGAATTAGAAAAAAAAAATTGAAAACTTTCATCTTTGTTCAGTAAAAGCTGAGAGTGTTTTAAAGTTCTTCAGTTAAAAAAAAAAAAGTTTGAATGCCAGCAGATGGAGGTCAGCTTACTTCCGTACAATAGTGACGTATCTTCACGCTTCTTAAATTTGTATTTGTAGTTTTGATCTTTTCACCAGGATAGTTCATAGCATGTGCCCAAGGTTATTTTTATAAATATCTTTTCAGATTTTTCCTATTTAAACATAAAGTGCAAGGGAATGGTAATTCATAAAAGTCTGCAGCCAGAACTATTCTTATCACTTATATGGATTTAATTGTAGCAATATAGGCAACAGCCTTTCCTAAATCATTTACCCATGTTGTTAAGATTCATAGGCTGTGAGTAGATATACTAGGTCCAGCACTACCAAAAATGGATAACTTAACAGAAAGTCACAACTTCATAGAAAGTTAATGAAAAGAAGTACGTTCCCTTCTGCCCAGTTCAGGAATTCATTCTGCAGAACTCTACGTGGCAGACATTTCCCTGTCTCTTGTAGCCCCTTTTGGTAATATTCCTTTTACACACATCATAAAAAGGACTTGATTTTGCTTCCAAAGGCCCAGGTAGGGGTTTTACGTCTGTTTTAAGAGGAACAGTAGGAAGGAAGAGATCCTTGTCAGGCCCTTTGGGATTTCATCGTTTCGTTTGCCCTGCTTCTTCTCCCCACAGAGTGCACCGGCAGGCCAGCCCGACGCGGTCCCCGCCCGCAGACACAGCCTTTGGCAGCCCTCGGGGCAGGCAGCTCCCACAAGTGCCAGGGAGGAGCGGCAGTGCAGAACAAGGTATCCATAGAGAGAGCACTGACAAAATCTCGGATTTGAGAGCCACCTCTTTTTATACTCCTTCTATTGAAAGAATAGAATCTTGATGATACGTAGTGTGATGAATCCTAAGAAGTCAAGTGTCTTAGAGTTTTATTCCCGGCACCAAGTTATAACAGTTCGTGGCCTATGTGCTGTTTTTGCTGAGTGAGTGAATGAATGAATTTTAGATGGTCAATTAAAAGAACAGACTGCGCCCTAGAGGTACCTTTTCCAAAGGTGCAAAGGAAGAAAATAAAACTTTAAAAACCTCAGCACCATGTGGTATTTTATGTGTTAAAGGAAGACGTTTTTAACCTTGTTTTAAAAATGTTTTTAAATGAGGCAATCGTATTGAAGGCTTTGCTAGTGTTTTTTTTTTTTTAATTTACCTGCAATACCTTGTATTTTTTATAGAAGTTTGATGGTGAAAAACTGGCTTAGAACACACATTTGAGTGTTTTTTATCAGTTAACATCACTTAAATTTCCCTTATTTTAAGCATGTACACATTGTGTTTTATCTTCCTAAAAAGAGAGATGTTGCGGGGTGGGCAGGTTTTAGTGGAAATTAAATTCACTAAGCTACCTGGCCTAAGAGGATTTAAATACCAGGTTAAAAGGGTCACTGTTTTCTTCATGTGACCCAAGGTGCTATCCCATTTCTCAGTAAGTGAAATGATTTGTTATCGGTAAATGTTATCACATAAATATTACCAGAGATTTGTTAAGCAGTTTAGTGAAATACTGTTTAATTGGGGGTTGTAATATGAACGCAGTGGACTTCTATTTAAATCATGTATTGAAACTCTTCATCCCTATGAAACAACTGGAAGGTTAACATTTTGCATATTTTTCTCAACAGTGTTGGTTGTTTCTGATGTAAAACTTGTATATTTCCTTCTGTACTGAGGGTGCTGGGTATGTGTTTTACTCACGCAAAGAGCTTTACTGAATGTATCACCGAAGTGTTAGTGGTCTAAGAAGATAAATACATTGTTTCAAAAACTGATCAGGCAGAGTTTGTACACAGAGTACTTGGTTATAGAAAAATTAGTGTAGATTTGAGAAGTATCAGTATATTGACACAAAAATGCTGCTACAGTAAACTCTGGATTTGTATTATTTTTTAAAGTCATATATCCTGTTGATACATCATACTTTAGTATTCAGGGTCATTATGAGGGTATTCATTTACTTAATCAGGAAAATATGAGGCTATGTGAAACTCTGACTTTCTTTTCTGAAATAACAATGAATTCTTTGGAATTCTCAGTTCATGTGTTTAACAGACTTTCTCTTATCTGGGAACATTTTGAGAAGATAATTCATAATTAATGTTATTAAGACTGTAATTAGCAGTAGCCTAGATGAAATTGTTTTAAAATTTATTTTTTTAAATGTGGTGTTTATTTAACTTATCCATTCATGAACTCCTGTTGCACAACTAAAAGAACTACAGGTTCTAGTGTTCCGCTACAAACTCAGTGTTACTGGCCATAGTGTGCCAAAGATTGATATCCAAAAAGTCATTTGTTTCTAAAATTCTTTGCATTTCCTCCAGTTGCTAAAACACTTCCGGTTCAAAAGTATGTAACGGTACTGCATATAACGCTCATATAGTGAGATTATAGTTTTATTATTCTGTAGAAATAAGAATTGCTTCTACAAAGTCAGATGGATTGTGTGCTGGACTTTGGTTTTTATAAAAGCTCATGGTCTGTTGTTGATATCAGTCAACATTACTGTTTATGATATTCGTATTCACAGTTGTCTTTCAGAGAAATCACCAATTTGTAAAGATTGAATTGAGGTGGGAAGAAAGGAGTGACTGAGGATGAAATTGGTGGAGTTATTTTGATAGTTAATATCACAAGTACATTCCTAAACACTTGCTACTTGAGGTTCCTGAAGTTTATCATCTTAAGAGTCATATAGATACAACCTTTAAAATATGACAACAAACATGTATTATTGTAACTATGTGTTCTTCTATAAGTAAAATGGATCTGGTTTACTGTGTGATAATACTATGTGCTTTGGGGTGTTTGGTAAATGATGATACTGTCCTCCTTCGTCTTATTATGGATCTATTTCAAACTGAGCAGTTTACATGACATCTTTGTGTGTCCTAGAATATGTTTTTAAAAGTAAACTTCTAATTTGATTCATGGATTAGACAGAATTTAGCTGTTGTCTAATCCATTTGAGATGAATTTCATTGATGTTCTTAGGGCTGTGGAATCATGTCATGTTTTTCTTTCCATATTATATGTTAAAATTTACTTCTGTCTGCCATGAAGACTGATGCAGAATGCAGCTTATTTGCAATCAGTGAAAGTTCTACCGCACTTGACTTCTTTCCAGTTTTCTTTTATGTATGTTTGTGGGTTTTTTTTTTTTAATTTTTAACAAAGGGTAATTTTCTTTTTCTTTTTTTTTTTTTTTTAACATCTTTATTGGGGTATAATTGCTTTACAATGGTGTGTTCTTTTTTAAAAAAGATAACTGAGTTGATAAGCAGTTGTTGGTTAGGAGCAAACATTTCAAATGGTTTAGATTCCTGAATAGTGATACAACTTCCTGATGAACTTATAAAATAATTTTATTCATACACAGTTTCTGGTTACAATTATCTACATTATTTTGTTTAGGATCCATAGATTGTTTGCATGCTTCTTGTTTGGTTTTTTTTTCTTGTAATTCAATTTTACTACTCTCTCCTTGTGCGATAAAACAATTTATATTATTTTAAAAGCTAACATATAATTTGAAAAGATACACTTACTTAATTTTTGAAAAAGTATTTTAATGTTTCTTTTAAAAATTAGTAATGCTAGCCTATTTGCTACACGGAATCTGATTATGTTGAAGTATAGTTAGGGAAAAAGAAGAGGTGTGATAACAATGCAGATTTTGAGATAAAGTCGCTAAAAAGTAGCCTTAAAGTTTAGGTAACTCAAATGGTATGTGATAATTGAGAGCAAAAACTTTCAGGAAATTCCTCTGGGTACGTTCCAATGTTGTATTACAATGTAGCCCTTAGGTAGAGTGAGACTGAAAGCAACATAATTGGTTGCATAAAAATGTATGGTTTTCTGAAACCAACCAAGTGATTTTTGTGTGTGTGTGCAACCTAGTTGTCTTTTCTAAGAGGACGTATTTAAAGATCATTCATAAACTATAAACTAACACTTGATGTGCCAGTTATGTTTTATGTGTTCTGTTATTAATTCTGCTACCTAGAACTAATGGCACTCCCCTTCAAAATATCTAGATGGGCCATTATTTCTCAGTAAATGGTGCACCAACAAGGAGGCAGAGAAAGGCTTAAGAAATGTCTGAGAAATACAGTCTGCAAAGAACAATTTCACTTTGAGATATTTTAATATAATTACAGTAATTTGAGAAGGAAGAAAGGATTACTTAATTGGAAATATATTTTTTTCCAGGTGGAAAATGTTCCTGAATATTTTCCACAGTGAAGAGAAAATGCCTACTGTCTAGCAAAAACATGGAATTTATTTTTTTATTATATGCTTTTTCAAATTATCTGAAATGCTGTCATTTTTTAAATGAAAATGTTAGTTATGAACGTTAAATATGCTTTTAAGTACATTTACAATAAAAAGTCACAATGGATTAAGGTTAAAATGTCTTAGTAAAGCGAGTGCTGTAATACTTTGCAATTCTTCAAAGGCAAGAAAAAAATAACACAAGATATACTTTTCAAATGCCAAGTATACAATATTAATTCCCCAATGTTTCTGTTTTTATTTAAAATCTTTAAATTGTTGCATTCATTCTTTCTTTGATTGATTTTAGTACCATATTGGAGATTTCCTCATGGTTTCTCATTGCAGTTTACCATGTCACATTATATGTTACGTATTTTTGTTATTCATGCCGTTGTGTTGATTCACATTTCCATGTCTAACTATAAATTTGCTGATTTCTTTCTTTTGTTTCCATCATTATGTGCATTTAATTCATTGAAGAACAAGAAAAATATAACTCATCCACAAAAGGTAAATATTAATGTAACTTTTTTAACAATTTAATATTGTTCCTTTTCTCTCATAGTATATGAGTTATCTAACTGTATTTATTGAAATAATGAGCCAAACTATTTAACAGATAGCTTTTTCCATGCAGTGATTTGGAAAGGCATTTGGTATTAACCGTTTTGTATGGTGAGCAGTTCACATCAAAGAGGAGAAGATTAAAATTAAGAGTATTTTTGCTTCAAAATGTATTTATCCACACTGACAACTAGAAAACGATTCTCTTTGGAAAAGAATAGCATATTTGTGATATGTTTTTGTTTATTTGCATTCCCCTGCTCTCATAGATAAAGGGTTTAAGTCGTACCTTCTGTGGTGCAAAGGAATAGAAAATCCTTGGGTTTTCCTTCGAAATAGCAGTAACCTTATGGCGTATTTGGCCCGCTGCAGTCATGCATCTGGGAAGTAGCTGCCGGGATGCTACTCCTCTTGGCCTCAGGAGGGTTAGAACACCCATCAGTTCTTTCTTCCTGAGGGACACAGGGGGGAAACCGTTCAGCCTGCTGTGTCGGCACCTTGCTGACCTGCCTTGTGGTCCTTGGGATCACATTTGATGTTTGGTCTTTGGACTTGAGTCCCACGTAGATGCAGACCTCCTCCGACTGTCTTGGGCCACCCTATTTGGTGTTACTGTTGGCTTGATAATTAAATATTTGAATAGGAGTTTTCAGCTTAATGAAATAATATTAACAATATTAAAAAGTTATATAATGCTACATAATTTAATAAAAGTATTTACTCAATATTTATAGATTCGTGATTGAGTTAATTTGTTGCCCATAGTAACCCTCAGAGTTAGTCCTGAGAGGGCCATCATCCTTATTTTATGAAAGGTAAAACTCAGATTGAGAGACATTAAGAGACTTGCCCATTCATACTGGTGATGTGACCTAGACTGCAAGCCCAGGGCTCTTGCTTTGGACCTCCTTCCTCTATACTTTAGTGCATCCTATTTTAATAGGCACAAATCCCAAACATATATCCCTAACTCCGAGTAGATTGAGGTATGTGTTACGTCTCTCAGTGTCATAGATTGAAAATGGGAGATAATATTCAATTACTTATCTCAGTTTGAATTTATAAACATATATTTATATTCCGGCACATAATACATATTCTGGCAAAGTGTCTGACATACTAGGCAATAAATAGATATTAATAAAAATCAAATGTTATTCAGTGAGATCCAGATGCTTTGGTCCCTAGGTTTTACATAGATTTCCGGCTATCTTGCATTTTTAACTCAGGTATCAGAAACACAAATTTAGGTTAAGTAGTACAAAAATGGCCAATACATTGGTACTTATATTCAGAAGAACTTATTTAGATTTGCAAGATAAATTTTAGTTTGCTAAAAGCATTAAATTTTATGTTGGAGATGGGTCATGAGCTCATTCATTTAGCCAAAAGGAAGAGAAATGTAATAATTCTTCATCTGGAGAGCTCTTCCTTCTATATTATTACTAACCAAAAGCTATAATTTGCTAATCAAAACAAAACAAAATTCATGGGTTGTAGGACCTCAGGTGTACGAAGCGTGCCCCTTTACAGCCTCGCTACACAGCGCATCAGGTCGTTGCGTTTTAACAAGGTCACTGTGTCCTGGCTGAGATGTGTCATCACTGTACCAAGTCTGCCTTGGACACAGGGTGTGGATAAGCTTCAATGGGATGCACCCCAGGGCTGAAAACCACCAAAGAGGCGCATCCCCAAATGCCGCCGGGAAGGCAGAGAGCAGCCCAGGATGCTGTACCTTCCCCCTTGGGATTTAAGGGAGCACAGCTTAGCAGGAAAAGCTTGGGAAGCCAGGAAAAGACAGACGCAAATTCAAGAGATTTCTTTAGAGTCCAATTTTAGACTCACCTGCCCCATAGGAAAGAAAACGTTTTATTTTGCATAGAACCCCTGCTGCTGTCAGCTGATCTTTTCTGGGGTCGCTCATATTGGAGAATTGAGTTATCTTGAGTGTTCCCTGGGTGATGGGGCCTGGCCCAGCCATGCTGAGCGAACGGCACAGGCCGCCGACCCCTAGGGAGAGTTGGTTTTTGATGAATTGAAGACGAACTTGTAAGATGTTCCCAGTTCGTTGAGGCTTACGAGGTTTCACAAGATGCAAGATTTTCAGTGTTAAAACCAGGACAGCTCTGGGCGAACTGGGAAGGTTGGTGCCCCTCACTGTAGGGAACCACTATATAATTGTACAGCATGTTTTGCAAAGCCCTTCCAGCGAGGTATAAAATACCGTGAACATTTTTAACGGTAGATGGAATTTCTAGGGCACTTCCTCTATGTCAGTGACTTGACTGAGCATGTCAGGTATTCATCTCATATTTGTACAACCACCTGAGACATAACTCTTCATATCCTCATTTGCCAACGGAGGAGAGCTGAAGCTCAGAGAGATGCGAAACCTGGTCCTGTGTCAGTCTTCATTTGGGAAGCGGTAGGACAGGGAACCGGGCTCGAGCCTCACTCCAGAGACCTCGTTCTGAACCACTCTAATAGGCAGCCTCTCCCACATTCGGCATTGACCGAGCACCCACTGTGCATCAATACCACGTAATTACGGTAATAACCTGGGCACAGCCCTAAGGAAGGTGTGATGACTCCCTTTATAGAAAGAGGGCACGGGGGTTACGAGGTTGCCCACAGTAGCAAAGCTGCTATAGGACAGAGCTGGACAGTGACCCCACGGCCCGTGTTCTGTCCCCTGCCTCATGTCACTGTCACATCTTACACTCACAGCACCGGGAGGCCCTCTTAGGGGCCCTACCTCCCCCGGTGACCTGATTTGGGGCCGCGCGTCTGAATCTTCCAATCCCTGGCGTGCTCTTCAGGTGAAGCTTGCGCCTTGAGAACAGGAAGCCAGTGTATTTGGACAAAGATAACACAAATTTGGGGCTGAAAAGTTAACTGAGGAAATAGAAATGTTCCTAGCAGGTTATTTACCCTTTACCTCCCCCCTTTATGTTGGAAACTAATAGACCCTATCTTTTTAGGATTCACAGACTGTTTTATAGGCATATTTGAAATCATTCATTCTAAAAGTAAGCCAATTTTTCCCTCTCTGCTACATTTCTTGGACAGTTTTAAAGAGCCCATGAATGTAGTTTGGGGGCATCGAAATAATGATATAAGAAGATCAAAACAGAACCAGAAATTAAATGACTTCAAGGTGAGAAAAAATGTTATTATCATAATAAATTTCTAATTTATATGCCTTTAAGATAGTATTTCTTAAGTGCATTAACTTTTTGCCTTTTGGAGGCAATTTGGAATCATAACAAAACGCATTATACTGCCTTTTCTACAAATATGAATTCCCTTTATCATAAAAAATGTGTAATTTACACACACAGAGAATGAAAGGCAGAGTTCAAGTGACTAAACGGTTTAAACAGGAATAAAGAGCAAATAGCATCTGTTGCGTTTTGTTTTCCTGTTTTCGCTAATAAAATATATAATAATTATTGCAACCAGGCCACTTAAGAGTTATCTCTAGTCAACTGAATTTTTAAACTTCTATTAAACAAGTGCTCAAATAAATTACCTATATCTGCTTTTTGAAATGTTGACAAGAGCAGTTTGAATGTTAAGTCATGCAAAATGTAATTTTTATGGAGCTATCAGCATGAACCTTAATTAGGTGTAATTCATATTAAAAAGTAAAAATCATTTTAATAATTTTCTGTTACATTATTTATTGTTTAAGTAGTTGCACCCTTAGTAGTATACCATGGTTATGAAACACGTTATAGGAAAATACTATGCAACTTGACTTTTGCCAAAATAAGTAAACTAATTTGTATGTATATTCTTTACAGGCAGCATTTTTTTAACTGTCATTAGGTAGAAAAGGATTCCAACTTTATTCACATTTTTCTTAGATGCATACTGAGTAGGTGCATATGACCCAGGTGATTCATTTGTTGTTATTGTGCATTAAGATTTCAAGCTCCTTAACCTTCTAGGGCTTTGCTTTTCCTGAACACTTACTATGAATATTCATGAATGTTTATTCATAAATATTTAGAGCTCCATTAGTAAAAGTGTCTAATTGATCCATTTCTCTTTTTGTCACAAACCCAGAACTATGGTTGTCATTCTAGCCTTCCCTTTAAACTTTAGGGACGTAGTAAAGCGACCCATGTAAAACAGTGCCAAATTCTCGGTTTTGACCCTTTTTTTCCATTCCGCTGATTCAAATGTGAATATTTATAATAGTAGTAAAGACTTTTAAAACTTCAAAGTATTTAACACTTAAATCAGCCAATGGTCAAATTGTCAGATATGCCCCCTTGAGGGAGAACATCGTTGCCCCTTCCTCCCTGGGGTCTGTGGGTCGTGCAGGAGAGGATGCTGAGAAAAGGCTGATATCTAGCCATGAACAGACTCTTTGATTTTTCTCCTCTAAAGCTGTACATTTCCCCTAAATATCGTACATTTTTTTTGCAAGCTTTAAAATTTGTAAACACTTTTTACAGAAAAGAAGGGAAGAGACATTGAATTTAGTAGTTATGCCACATTGAGCCTTTCAAGATAGATTCTGTTGCCATCAGCATAATTGGAATAATGAAAAATGATGGATAAACATATTAGAGATACAGGGGATAAACAACACGACTCCTTGGGGAGTGAGTCTGTTATTCCCCGAGAAACCTTAATTCCATGGACTACTCTGCATGCTGAGTATGTTCTAAGCAGTGCCTCGTAAGGAGGACGGTGCTCTCTTTCAAGACAGAAATACATTTAAAAACTGTTTACTACATTTGTAACTCTATTTCTGCTTTGTAGATAAGTTCATTTGTACCCTTTTTTTAGATTCCACATATAAGCGTTATCACGTGACATTTGACTCTCTCTGTCTGACTACTCAGTATGACAATCTCTAGGTCCATCCATGTTGCTGCATATGCCATTATTTCGGGGAGGGATAAATTAGGAGAGTGGGATTGACATATACAAACTACTATACGTAAGATAACTAACAAAGACCTACTACTGTATAACACAGGGAACTCTACTCAATACTCTGTAATGGCCTATATGGGAAAAGAATCTTTAAAAAAAGTGGATATATGTATATGTATAACTGATTCACTTTGCTGTACACTTGAAACTAACACATTGTAAATACTCCAATAAAAATTCTAAAAAATTAGTCAAAACAAAAATAAAAGCAAGAGGGATGAGACTGAAAAAAATCATGTGCCTAAAACCAGAGAGATGTTACAATGTAGATGTAAACAGAAGAATTTTAAAGCCAATTTTTAATGCCTCTGTTCTGTTTAGAAACACCATGAGCAAAAGTTTTGTTTTAAAAAAAGACATTTTGTTCAAAGACATGATATAGGAAAATAATAAATAGGACAAAACATAAAACTCTTTAAAAACTTTTAAAAATAAAAAGCTGTTTAACTCTGTGTAACACAAAAGGGCAAGGTAAAATGACAGATTTTCATCTGACTCCCTTATCTGTCCAGTATCTGATTAATATTTTCAGTGTTACTCTGGGACTTGGCAACTTTGACACTGAAAGTGAGATCTGGGTCTGGAAATCCTGAGCTTTGTTTCAGGTAGTGGAGTGAAAATCAGCTAAAACAAGAGACAGCCTTGGGGTTTGGGCTGCAGCAAGATTTGAGTGATGATACAGACAAATTACCTATTTCCCCTATGTCAATATTCCATTTCAATTACCTATACTAAAACACAGGCTGTTTTCTTTAAAAATCCTTAAAGGCAATGTGGTTATTCACTAAATGTGTTACTTACTTGTGTTTTATGTTTCTCATACTGGATAGATGTTATATTTTATTTTATTGTTTATGTAACTGTAGCATAATCCTTAACATTCAAGAGAATCATGCAGGGGTGCAAGGGAAACAGTTTTGCACATTTCTACCCTTGCAAATTGAAATGCATTTTATTCTAGGAAAATGACCCATTTCTGGCATTTCTGTATAGTCAAAATATTTTAAACATTTAATCTTTATTTATACATACTGTATATGTCAGGGGAAAGGAGGTGGTGTGTAAGTATTCTATCAAAGTTGCTTATTATACTCATATGACTCCAAAGATAAGGATGAACATGAAAGGACTACATTATCTTTTAACTGGAAAAAAAAAAAGATAGAAAATAACAAAAAATATAACCAGTAAATTTTTCCCCTTAACTTCCATGGTTTTGGTAAATTGGCAAATAAAAAAAAAGTAAAAATGGTGGAAATCAGTTAATTGACTACAAGAGAGTAAGTCATTGTAGTTTTCCATTTTTTGAAAATGTGAAAAAAATATCAATACCCTATTGAACTAATACAGAGTCATAGACTGCAACCGCGGGAAGTTACTCTAAGTTACTTTCTCTTCCCTTTACAAATGAAAACTCCGTAATGGACAGATTTCAGGACTGATCAAGGCCACGGTGACGGATGCTGATGCCACTAAGGTTGTCATCTCTGCCGAACTTTCCCAGTCCTGAGTTCTGACCATTTCACTCCATTGCTTCCAGATGTATGGAAAGTGTTCACACATCTTAACAATTTGTATTCCTCTAAAGTCTAGAAGGCTGTGTGTAGAGACTAGCATTGCAGTCTTGAATTTTCAAATATAAAAACATCTTTCTTTCTCTTCAGGCTGTGCATGGCTTATAATGATTACAGATTCAGTCAGCTAAATTTTTTCATCTTTTATTACTTTATAATTTTCACGTTTCCTATTGTTTATTGTATTTGAGTGCCCACTAGTACTGATTTTTGACAATAAAATGCTTCGGAGAAGGGGTTTTATCTGTGCTGTCAGTAACTGAGACATTGCAAGTGCTTCCTCCATCTGTTTAATTCTACCTGACAGCTTTCAGTTGTGTAGTCATTTATCATCGCTCTTTCTGAGACACGCACTGGACCAAGGTCGGGGCTTGACTGTCCAAACTCGCATTGTATCAGTAACAGCAAGGAAGCAGAGGTGTTAAGTTTTCTATCATAAAGTGTGACAGCACTTTGTAGTTAACTAGATGAGCTTAGTTATCCTGTGCAAATGTTACCATGTTTCACCTTTGACACATGAACTAGCTAACCTTGTTAGAAAATAAAATACTCATAATCTTTTTACTTCAATATATTTAATAATATAGAAATTTTCATTATTCCTATTCTCTTTTCACTATTTCACCTGGAACACTTGAAAATACAGGCTTAACAATATATTACATGGATTATCTTTTTTGCCTATAAACACAAGCATTTGAAATTTCAAATTCATGTTAATTTCTAGATGCATAGGGAGAAATGTGAAAGATTTAAGGACTTTGAAGAGCAGAGCATATATATTTTTATGTATATTTATATATTGTAAATAATTGTATTTATATAATTATAAATTTGTGAATAATATTTAAACCACATTTATGAAAATTTAATGTTTAACATAATTATCAAATTACACAGAATCATAATATTCACAATATTTTAAAGCAAGTCATGAATGTCTGCTAAGTCAAAGGAGTTTCCCAGAAAATCACATTTCTCTTTGGAAAAGGTGGTACTACAGAAACTTTTCAGTGGTGGGTTAAGGAAGATTTATTCATGATTCTTAAGCTATCTTTTTTTTTTTTTTTTTAAGTCACAGGCCTATTTAATAATCTTATGAAAGGGATAGATCTAGAAAAATGCATACAGACTCAAACACAATATTTGCAAATGACTTCAGCTACTTCAGTTTCACCAAAGATCATCTATGATACTAGAATTCATAGCAAAACATAGGGCATGAAAAGAGAAGTAATTATTTTAATGTCTTTATTTTTAATAATACCTAAGACTTTCCATTAGAAAACTCTAATAAATTACTTTTTAAATTGTATTTACTTTTCTCACCTTGCATGCTGCAATCAGTTATTCTCGTTGAGTTTAGAAGACAAGAAATTATTTCATAAGTATTGTTTTAGCTTAACCTCTAAAAAAAGTTCTAGTTTTATACTTTCTTACTTGTAATGTTGAGCTGATATTTGATATATGTACATTCATTGGATAAAAATACCAGAGTTTAAAAATAACAGTGGATATAGAGTAAAGTTGATCTAAAGAAAACAGATTAAGTTCAATACATATCTTTTAGGTAAATTAATATTTGCTTTTTAAAAAGCACAATTTATTCAACATCAAACACATCAGTCAGCTTGTAGAAAGCCCAGTGAAAAGTTCCAGCTCTTAAAAAAAAGCTTCTGTATGAAATTACAATGTTAATTACACCCTAGGGGCTAGGAGAAATGAATTAGGTTACTATCACTCTAGGGGCAATTATAACTGAAATAGCTGTACTATATGTAAGCTATATTTTCATTAAAAGACTAAGTGAAATTACATGATAATTATATTTGTCATAGAAAATGAGAGGGGTTATTTCACTCTCTAGTATGTAGCAGTGTTTGAAATTTAAAAAAAAAACAAAGAAAACCCAGAAGTCCCCGAATTTAAAATCTTTTTAAAAAGGAATAGTAACTGACACTTCAGTGGTTTTGTGGGTCTCCAAGGCTAGCAGTATTCAGAATGCCCCTAAAATGTGAGTTTAATGCTAGGATTTGTGGAAGAATTAGAAAATATTTTATTTCGTGTTTTAATTTTGCTATTGGTATTAAAATTGTTAATATAGAAATTTTAAATGATCAGTAATCATTCTTTTCAAATTAAGATATTTGAGCTCTCTGGGCTGTGGTTAATTTTACTTTTAGTGAGATACTTAACAGATAATCATATTCCAAGGATTCAATTAATTTCTAATCATTACCAAATATCTGTTATTCTCTCTATAAATCATGTACCTTAATCATCATGTCTTCTGGTTCAAACTTGTGACAAATATTCTATTTTAACTCATAAATTTTTCTTACTATTTAGATTGACACACCCATAATCCAGTAACGATGTCAATTTATTCCACAATATACAGTTGAAAAAGAAAATGCAAAATAAGAAAAATCTGTAGAAAAGTTAAAGAACTGCCAAATTAACACTGAAGCCTCTTCATTGATGTTTACGAAAAACAATTTTACTGAAACATGATCACGTGTATAAACAATTATTTTAGAATACACACGAGTGTACACATAATCAGGAAATAATGAGAAATGGTTTTTTTAATGTTAATTATATGTAATTATCTGGCTTTTGATATGAGTAGGTCAATGATAAGCTGTTTGCATTTTGCTTCTGATCTTGGAATCCGAGAGCAAACAGTGAGGACATAACAAACTACCTTTTTGCTGGCGAGTCAAGGGGTCTAGTCATGACTTTGAAAAAAAACTAATTTGGAGATTTCCTTTCTTTGACAGATTAGAAGAGGTCAAATTTCACTTGTTTAGGAACAGAGATAGTACATTAATCGTTTTTGGAAGGTCAAGGCGAAGTCATTTAAAACCATTTTAGGAATTTGGTTTGTTGTTGGTATTTTTTAAAGTCTTTAAAAAGCCTGCTACTGCTGCCATTTTCCTTTGGTATTGGCCTTGGTCCTGTCTGTTCTGCCTCTGCTTCCATACCCAGTGAGTTTACTCTGAAAGCAGAATGACAGCTGTCGCCACCACCAGCAGGTCTTCTTGAGAGCGATACAACACACAGAGCAGCCTTGTCCAAGAGTAAAAAAAAAAAAAAAAAAAAAAAAGACCACATTTAATAAAGGGAAAAAAAGAAATGAAACGAGTAAGAAAGAAAGGAAATCGCATTTACCTTTGTAAACTTTACAAAAGCCTGCAGAATTGCTAGTCTGGATGCAGTTGGTTTTAGAAAAGAATAAAAACAAAGTATAACGGAAAGTATCTAGCTTTTGACAAAACAATCTGCCTGGAGAGTCTTCCAGGTTCATTAGATGGAAAGCCGTCCTTAATTCTTGGAGGTGAAAATCGTGGTCTTCTCTAAGGGGCATCTGGAACCCACAGGTACTTTGCTAATCACACACCGCCTTGAAAAGAATCTGAATTCTCTTGCTTAATTTTGTCATGGCTTCTTGGCCACCAGCTGCTGCATCCCTCAGGCTCACCCTAGGAATTCAGTGTCCCCATATCTTTTCTTAATAAGCTTTTTTCCCAAGCCCAGGGGGGGGAAAAATATAGGATTCATTTCAGTTAGGCTACCACTGTGTTCTTATGATTTAGTTTCGAGTTTTGCAAAGTAAAGATTTAAAATCAACCATATCATAAGCTAAGTAATTCTATTTAAAGCAATGAGGTGTTGTCCTGGCAAAGGTTAAATCACCAGAACTGCTTCGAGCTGCTCCAGGCGGTACATCTTGGGAAATAATCTTTTCAGTGTCAAGTAACTGACCCCCTAAGAATTACATGATGCTAAACGTAAAGGTCACAAAGCTATGGGCTAATCAACGTCAAAAATTTCTTTAAATTAATATCATTGCTGAGAAGATTAAGCTAACACCATTTAAATCTGCTTTTATCACAAATAGAGATTACTTGGAATTGCTTTAAGCTTTAATCGTAGAGTACAGCTGATTACAGTTCATTTGACTTCCTCAAAGCTCGAAGCAGGTGACCCAGGAGCTACCACGTCACAGGCAGATGGCAGAAAGAAGACACATGTACATTTTTCTCATTGGGTATACAGTCTTCTATAAATACAACTCACATTTTTCAATAACTTGTCTCAATTCCTAATTCTCTTGAGTAGCATTTTGCTTTATATTACTTATTATGACTCCTTATATATTGTCAAGTAATTAATACATTTCTGAACTGCTTTTCTCAAGATCTCTATTGAACCATCCTTTAGTCATAATAGTCATCACTTACGGTCTCAAGTCAACATTTTCAAAGCAAGTGTGCGTGATTGCTTCATCCACATAACTGTGACATTAGGGATTGATAATCGTCTAATTTACTGAATTTAAACAAAGCTAAACATCTAACAGCTTGGTGTGAAAATTACAAGCAAAACATTTACCCACACATTTCACAGCATGTATTTATCTCCTGGGCTATGAGCCTGTATTTGAACACACAGTAAAAGCTACATATTTACTGAATTTTTATAACAAGTGTCAGTGCCTTTTATCAGGGATCACAGGCCATGTTTAATCACTGCAATGGAAAAAATGTGTCAACAAGTGTCTTTATAAACTCCTTGTAAGACAGGAAGTCAGCACTCACCTCAATTAGATGTATCAAAATGTCCACTCTCCTTTAAATCACAGGGCCTCTGAGCAGAAGCCCCAGTACATGAATTACAAAACAGTATGGGTTGTGGTCAGATACAGGTGTATATACACAACTTAAAAATAAATTGTAGCACTTGTTGCAGAGATTGGCAAGAGATAAGTTGTGAAACATAAATGTAGGTCTCACAACGCAGGTATACGCACATGACTGTATTCTTCAGTCTTCATTTGTAAGAATGTAAAAATTAAAGGCAGGGTTTTAAAGCCAAGCTGCTTGTGATGGATTCTGACTTAAAATAGCTCATACTTTATTGAAGGCTGTAATTCTTCCCATCTAAACGATCACTCCTGTTACTTAGGAGATGATAAAGGCGTAACTGGAATACACATGTTTATTTACAAATTTAACTTAAAGAGCTGAAGTTCTATATCACATTTTCAAAAAGTATGAATTTCATTTATGTTTTCTTCAGAGATAGAAAACAAATCTTTTCTCTTAGCAAGTCCGTTTTTAAGAATGGCAAATATTCATGAAAAGCGGCTGGTAGAAATGAAGGATTTAATAAGAATGCCTCAGAAAAGCAGGCGCTCTTCCATTACAAGAGTTTTTAAGTGACTCCTGCAGCTGAGGGTGTCACATGGCGTGCATGCATGTAGATAAACACGTGTATCTCTGTGTGATGTGTTCTATCTAGATGTACAGGCAACAACCAGTTCATTCAACAGGAAGCATATTTTCACAATTAAATTCGGTTTCACTTAATGACTCATGAATGGAACTGAGATTATTTCATATCCGATAAAGACATAGGATCCTTAGCTTTTGTTACTAACCGTTGTGTCCCCCATTCTGTGCGATTTGAGTCACGTTCCTCTTTAGAGCGACAGTTGCTAGCGTTGTATCTTCTGCCTTTTATTTGTTAATCGTGTGATTTCGAAATTTTATTTGGTTGAAGTCGTATCAAAAGCATTGCAATCTTAAACCATTCGGTTCCTCAGAGGTGCTTCGGTGTTTTAATAGACTCCCGTTGTGTGTTTTTGCAGCAAGCTTAGTAGTGGAGGAGCGAACGAGACAGATGAAAATGAAAGTGCATCGATTTAAGCAGACAACAGGGTCTGGTTCTAGTCGAGAACTTGATCGCGAACAATACTCCAAGGTAAAACCAGTAACCAACCAATAGTTCCCCTGGTAAAAAAGTACATTATGGGTAGCAGGTAGGACCAGTGAGCACCAGGTTACAGGAGAGAGGTTATCCTTCAGGTGATGCTCTTGCCTCATAACCTCTCTCCTCTTGATATTTTCACAAGATATGTTTAGTAACATATTGTCTATTAACCTGGATTAAATGTTTTATTTAAAAAGAAAATGAAAATACTTGATGTGAAAGTCACTTGATGATCAATTGTCGTGGTCAAATTCACATAAATAAGCAAGATATGTGAAGCCATTTTAAGCCATTTTATTGCTTGAATATCACTTAATATTGTATTTTAAATACTAAGATATAGATTTATACTCTTAAATACTATTTGAGGTTGATATTCTTATGGAGATTTCTTAGTGAATAACAGAAATTATGTGATGTGAGATTTCTTATTGATCTGTCTTTAGTGAGAAAAATAACTGATTTCAAAGTCTCAGAAACTGAGATCCACACAATTTCAAGTGAATAAAAATTTAATTTATATTTCAATATTATTTTGTATGGAGGCAATAAGGAGTTTATAAACTGCTAACTAGCATCTGATAATTTTGATTAACATGTGCATAGAATTTTATACTTCATGAAGCAATTTTAAATTTATTATCTGCTTTATTTAAAAACCTTTTTTTTAGAATACTACAAAAGTGGCAGCAGCCACTACAGGAAAACCCGTGTTTTAATCTGATGTCAAGAATACTTTTGGAAGCAATGACCTTTTCGAAATTCAAAATTAAATAAAACGTTGTTAGCTTGTTATATGAACCTAGAAAAACCTACTCATTTTTAAATATTGGAGGTTGTTCATTATATAGCCAGATATTCAGGGACTAACACAAAAATATGGAGGTGGTGACAAAATCTGATTTGTCACCAGCCCACCATAGAGCCATATGTGCTGGATGCCATCTTATCACTTTATATCTTAGTTTAGTTGCAGAAGGGTTGCAACTGGACAACGTCCAAGGTCGCTGTGATTCAGCGGGGCTCAACTCCCAAGGAGTCTGAAACAGTATTTTAAAAAGTAAAATCAGTAAAGAAAAGAAAAAATCAGTAAGCAAAATATCTTGATGTTGCAGAGTTGCTGATTCCAGCTCCACATAGTTTTTCCTCCAGTTTGTTCTTTATGATATTATTACTTCATCTGCTATTTGTCTGTCTTTATGGATATCATCATCATTTTTGCTTGCTTTTACCACAAATGCAGTAAGAATTAGGAAGCAGCATAAGTTAGGTTTGCTTCCTCCACTGTCGCATGTTCTTATTTAGAAACGATCTTTAAAGCTGGAAATGTTTTCTTAATTTCTTAGCATTATGTCAAAGGACGAGGTCAAATAGAACAGTAGGGATAGGCAGAGCCAGTGCAGGAAACAAGAAAGAGATTAAATAAAGAATCAGCGTAAAAAGACTGAACGCCTTTTCTGAACTAGGCCTCACATCATTAATCCATTGATCAAAAACAAAATAAAAAATAAACTATAAAATGAAGTCCCCTAGAAGTCTAAATCACCACTAACACATATTCATAATGAAATCAAAAGTAGGTGTATCGGGCTCCCCTGGTGGCGCAGTGGTTGAGAGTCCGTCTGCCGATGCAGGGGACACGGGTTCGTGCCCCGGTCCGGGAAGATCCCACGTGCCGTGGAGCAGTTGGGCCCGTGAGCCATGGCCGCTGAGCCTGCGCGTCCGGAGCCTGTGCTCCGCAACGGGAGAGGCCACGACAGTGAGAGGCCCGTGTACCGCAAAAAAAAAAAAAAAAAGTAGGTTTATCTTGGTCGGGAAATTCCAATTCTCTGATGGGTAGAAATTTAGAACTTGAAAATACCTCAAAATGATCTTCAATTCCACCTCTCTTATTTACCAGATTCATGAAAACTGAGGCCCCCTCAGAAGAAAGGAGGTGCTTTCCCAACATTAACAAAGACTTTCTAGGGAGTGGTGAGCCCACCAACTCCTGATCTGGAACTTAGATGCCCTTCGTTCCTCTTCTGACATCAATGAAATGTACACATGACTCCAGTTTGATTCAGAGATTCTTCTATGGCTTTTGATTTGCATGCAGTTAAATTATCATATTCTATCATTCCTTCCTTATTTGCACAGACATTCTTTTCCTTTTCCTCTCTCATTGCATTTAAATATTAAAAAACCCATTACTTTCAAATACATTACTATTGCTCTTACTGCATACATTGATACTACTATATTACATAAATAAAATTATTATAAATTATATTGATAAGTGTGAGATCAAAGATATGGTATCTTTACAAACATAAGACTATAGGACAGGAAAAAAATATAAGATAACAAATAATTAGCTTATTTTTAATTTTATATGTTAAGTAAAAGGTAAGTACTCTCTGCAATTCTAAGATTCCTAATGAATGCTTACAATAAAATTTTTAAATAGTTTCCAGTAGCAATTCCAGTTAAACCTCTCGCATTTTTTTCTTTCTTAAATTTAGCCTTTTACCTCAACCTTTTTACAATTTACTTTACAAAGATCTATTTTTATTGATATAGTTGAGAACCAGTATTTTCATAAATTTAATGTACATTAAATTTTGAACTTTATTCCTTTATTGACTTATTTTTAGTGTTTTAATCCATTTGGCATTTTGGATGAAGCAATGCACCTTAGTTGAAATTCTGCCAAATTAGAAATTGGTTAACAGCTTTCAAAATATTTATAACCAAACACCAACAGAACTAGATTTTCTTCAGGGCAAAGAATTACCAGACACATGTAGTATAATTCCTAAGATGTTTCAAACCTGACATCTCCTTTAAAGTATTAAATGAACCTAATTCCATCCCGAGTAAGGAATTAGCACTAACTTAGCTTTTGAGAAAACACAAAACTTCGTGTCTCTGAAATGTGACACTGTGCTAATTGTTCACTGATGTTAGACAGAGTCGCATGCCTTGGTGATGGAGTAAAGTTCATAACTGGAGAGTGAGTTTGCACGTAGGCCTCACATTTTAAAGAGTACTTGTGTTTCTGTAACCCAAGAACAGCAAGAAGGATTGACGTTTGACGTGATGGTTTTTGTAGGCAGCTACCAAGAGTTTATTATTACTTATGAAAATAGCAGCCCTGTTATGAGAGCTTCCCCTCACATCAAGGACAAATTTCCCTGCTATGTGATCAGTGTATATTTCTCCTGAGGAGGCTACATTTCTCAAAATATAATTAACGTATTTCTATTAAAATATTTAATTGTTAAATAGGAAATTTAAAGAATCATGCTTGATGAAAAGTCAAAGTGATTATTTAAACTTTTAACAGATTTTGAAAATAAGTAGATGTAGTAGTATAAAGTGAGTATAAAAGCCTTTCCGTTCCTTCAAATAACCAATGTGAAGAACACTGTGACATGGTGTCAGAATGGTGGGTTATTCTTTACTCCAATATAAAAGATTTTTAATATGACAATCTTTTAAAATCCCTTGTTTTATCTCGTGGCTGGAATCTTTTAAAATCCCTTGTTTTATCTCGTGGCTGGAATAGCAAAAGTCTATAGACAAAAAGGAGAAGAAGACATGATTTATAGAAACGGAGGATTTGCTTAGTTGGAGAAATAATTCCATGCACACGCACATGATCTTATGTTATAGTCTACACTGCTTATTATTGGCATTTGTCAAATAAGGGGAGAATTTGTGCTGGGGTCACGCCATGCCAGAAAACCTCTTACAGCTGGGCAAATTTTTATTGTATTAGAAACCAATTCATTCATATTCTCTCATGGACAAGCTATCATTTCAATGTTTGGAGACATTATCATAATCACATAACATATTTACATAGCAAAATAGTTTCAGAAACAAGTCATATAGGAAATATGTTTGTGCCCCAGTAACAGAATTAAATTCAGATTCCACTATGTGAGCCTACTTTTTACATCTATTCTGTAAATAAAAAACAGTTCTTATTGAAATGAATCCTGTCAGTCAGCACCACGCTATCAGATAGGAAAGAAGTTAGTGCTAAAACATTATCATGTTACTTTATCATAAATCATATTAATTTTAAATCATACATGAAGTTATATAAATAGCTCAGTTCTGAACATAATAGCATATATGCATGTCCTTTTGGATTATAATGAAGCACATGGCTTTCAAAAACAGATCATGCAATTATGAAAAAATTCTTTGGAAAGATAATTTTATAGATACTCTATGAATTTGAAATTGTTTTCATGCTTGATGTGAAATTCTTTGCCCAAAACATACACGTGAGAGATGAAAAATTAAAACTAACATTTAAATACCCTAGGCCTGAGCTACTAACACTTGAAGGATTATTAAATAAACATGATCCTTTCTCTAGAAGTTTTTAAAAAGTATTATTGTCTTATAGTTCTTTTTGTATATACAGATCTACAATTTAGCATCATTTTATTTAGTACTCTTTAGCAAGACAATTGTTTATACAAATTTTTAGAAATAGAGTGTTCGGATTAATTTAGATATATTAAAACTCATTTGATATGGAACTGAGAGGATGGGTGAGTTTTTCTACAAGTTTAGCAAACATTTGATATTTTCACACCTTAGGACATAAATGCTTGATAAGAAACTTAAATACCCAATGTTTTGTCATGTGTCCCTTTAGTTATGTGTTCTTTTATTTTATATAAGAAGTTATATTATCTTACCTTCCAGTACCTAACAATAGAAAATCAAGTATATATTTGTTATTTTAAAGTTGTAGATACTTATATAACCTTCCTATTTATTATGATTAAAACACACATAGAAAAATAAAAATAGAGACTGTATAAAGCTCTTCACTGTGTGATTCTTTGCACTAAGAGTGAAGTAGGAAAAAAGAGTAGATTAACTGCTTTGAAACCTTCACAAGTTTTCATCTTTCACCTAATGCTTTCTAAGACCTCAGGTAATGAATACTAGAGACAAATATAAAGACACATTTAAATATGAGATATAGTGTATCTCGAAATTTTAATAGGAATCCATTTTTTACTTTCAGCACTTAGTTGATAGTTTAAACCTGAAAATAACTAATTAAGCCATAATAGCAAGAAAGTCAAAGTCCCGTCTTTACCTCCTTCTCTACAATGTCTTTGGCACAATCCTTCTGCTCTCATGTCAGTGCTTTTTTGCAGAGAGATGTGTTTTTTGGTTACATTTGAAAGAATGTGATGTCTTAGCATAGGGAAAGTGTGTAGGTAAATTGAATATAAGTTTTAGACTCAGGAAGCACAGACAGATGGAAGCAGTCTACCCCATGGATAGAGTAGAAGGTGAGTGGAATCTGTAGGCAACGATGAAAACCCAGGCAAGGGAAGATGAACTGATGTACTAGAAAAAATAAACAATACAATTCTGAGGTCTTAAGTATGTGCAAATCATTTATTCAATGCATTTTCCACCCAAGCATTGACACTCTCGTTTTACGATTCAGTCCTTATAAACCACTCCTTACCATTCAAAGGGGGCCGGTTTGTGATACTGGAAGCCATGTATCATGCTAGCGTTTGGGTCCTTTTAGACTCTACACCTATGTTTACGAAAGTGCACTTTTGCTTGATGTGGGCTGAGTAGCCGTTAGCCTAACCATGTGTGTCTCTGTTTGCCAGCCTCCGATGACAGAGCTCACGCTCTCTTGTTTTCCATCCTTAGTATAACGTACATACAGATCAGTACCGAAGCTGCGACAGCGTCTCCGCCAGATCCTCAGACAGTGACGTCAGCGACGTGTCTGCCATCTCCAGGACCAGTAGCACCAGCTTCCTGTCCGAGCAATCTGAGCGGCCCAGGGGCAGGACCAGGTGAGTGGATGCCACTGTGTGTACAAACCGGGTAAAAATGCACCGCGCTTCCTGAGTGTTCTCACTCAAACAGAGTTCAGGTCAAGTAGCAGAAACATTTCATTGAAACTACTGGGACTAGAGTGAGTTCGGCGTTGATTCACTGTTGTGTAACGTTGCCTGGACTCTTTGGTACTTACTATAAGATGGGGCTGTAACCAGAGTCATATTTTAGAGATTGCTCTAAAATTCCTCCTAAAGTGATTAAATCCACAAAGCATTCTTTAGTCCAGTGTCAGAAAGCTCTCTCTGTAAAGGGCCCCATAGTAAATATTTCAGGCTCTGCAGGACAATCTCTGTCTCGACGCTCTACATTGCCACTGAGGTGCAGAAGCTCTGCAAACAAGTGAACATAGCCCTATTCCAATAAAGTTTTATTTACAGAACAACAGAGAGCGGGCTGCATTTTCCCCTAGGCTGTAGTTTGTTGATCATGCCTTCAATCACATAGCAGCTGGTCCGCCTTCAGGTGGATGTGATAACAAAATACACACCCCTCTTCTACAGTAGGGGAGTTGTAAGAAGTTTGCATGAAGTTTGTTTAAATCACCGACAGTTATCTTGATTCTCACAAGACAAATAACCCTGCCGAAAGGGAAAAGACTTCAGGAATCTGGCGCCATTTTCAGTACAGCAGACTCAGTATGGACAAGGCATGTTTTTTGTTCTTAAGTAGTTTCCAGAAGTAGAAGTTTCATTGAAGGCACTTTGGGGTTGATGAGAGGACCAAGAAATATAAATGTTCAAAACAGGAGCAACTATCTTCCTAATATTCCAAAAGCCTTTTATGATCACACGTTTTGATGATGTATCCTGAGGCATTCCGTCTTCCTGGATTTCTCTGCACCTAGCTCACATGTTGAAGCAAATTGAGACCAATTATCTTACTGTTAATTAACAGTGCCACACTGAGATTCTGCAGGAGCAATTCCGATCGATCAAGACATTAAGAGAACGTTTTATCTCTATTTTGAATATTCTCAGCATCTGGTCCTAATAGGATATTAAGTTCTCTAAAATTTAAGAAAGAAGGAAAAGAGCTGAGGAATGTAACCGTATTGAGCTGCTAGGATAGAGGGGTAAAAACGATTATAATCAATTCCTTTCTATTGAAATATTATTAAGATATTATGTTTCAAAACCTATTCGGTTTAGCAAGAATACTGATAAATAGGGCTTCAACAAAGACTTTTTTCACTTTTAGTCGCTAAAAACAATTTACTCAATAACTACAAAACCGTAAATCTTGAAGTAATTTTATGTTCACAATAGAGCCACGTACCCTGAGTCCTATGCTGTAAAGAATGACTAATTCACAGAATTCATGTTACCAACCAACTGTGAGCATAATATGTGGGTCCACTGTCATTCTCTTGAAATTTCAGGAGAATAGGTTCTTCAGGGAAAATTTGGCTGTATGATTTTTGAGGAAGAAAGCAAAGAACAGAGAAATTGTAGGGGCCTCAACAACAATGAACTATGATTTTATACAAAGGAAGAGAAAGAGCTTCATGGTAGTGATTGGAGCCAAGGTTACTCTGTGGGAAAATGCTAGTTTATCAGATAACACTCACTATAACTAGATCATGACAAGAAGCAGAAGATAGAGGATTTTTTGCCTCCTTGATTCATATAACTTTTATTACGTATTGAAGGTGGTGGGGATGGAGTAGACCCAGGAAGGGTGCAAATAAATTTCTTAATGACAAATCTGTTTTCTGAGGGCATTTCCCTGTTTCCGGCTTCCCTTTCCCTTCTCTGTGGTTTAGAGCACATTTGAGCTCAGTTATTTTTACGTAAGTGGATTATGTAAATGCAGTCAGTTAAGCGAATGGCTAAACAAGTTTCCCCTGAAGCTAATGTGAAGAAGTATTTTCCCGTAGTCCCGTACTTTAGATCAGGAATTCTTCATATGTGGTGCATGTTTGATTTCTTAGAACACTTAGGAGGAGCAAAGAGGGTAAGATGAGCTATGGGAGGGGCAGGTCTTCCTTCTTACATCTTTTCATGTATGTTCTTCCCCCTAAATATCCTCACAGGCACACGGACACACATGTACACCCCCCCCAACACGCACACGCGCACACACACACACACACACACACACACACACAGAGTTACTTTGGGTCCACCATCAGCCCTATGGTAAAAACCTGAGAGGAGGGTTTGTGATGAAAAATGACATCAAAGAGTTGCAGGCTCTTCAACTTTAAATATTCCCAATTCTTATAACACTATGAGTAATGATTTTTCTCAATATAGTACTGCTTTGCATTTCTGTGGGTTTTTTTTTAGTAACTAACACCTGCATAGGTTTTAAAATTTTATTTATTCAAGTTCATGGATAAAACGTGAAAAATGTGATCAATATAATAATAGATGTATTTACATTTCATAATAGGTACCAGCAAACTTTTGAGTTCCTATCAAGCGTAAAGGCTATTATTTTCCAAGACTTCGTGAAAGTATAATATCTAGGCCGCATACTCAAGGAGATTATAATCTGTTTAAGAGTTTGAAACCTGTTTTTATATCCTGATTCCCTGCACAGCTGACCCTTGAACAATGGTTAGGATAGAATCGGGACTCAAACCCTAGTTCTTTTGATTCCACATATTGCGATCTCTAACTGAACACAAAATTTTCCCCACACTTAGTTTATTTAAAGGTCTATGGACTGAAAATATAAGTACTATATTTATTGAAAAAATCCCCCTGTAAGTGGATCCATGCAGTTCAAACCCGTGTTGTTCAGGGGTATATGTCTTCACTCACATCTTCCCGTGACACAGGAAGTGTTTTACTATGCATTGCCTTGGATGGGTTTTCATCTGGAAGTCATTAGAAGGATTTAGAAGACACTGTAGCATCCCCTGAAGACAGTGCTCAGTACGTAAAAGTCAGCCAAGTGTCCACTGTCCTCCTGAAGGACCATAGGGAGAAACCACTGACTTGATCCTACCAGTATCATACAGAACCGTAGTGTGTAAAGTACCACGTGTGGTTTTGACGCCTTCTATCCAAGTATGCTATGAACCAAGAAGATGTCAAGATAAGCACATCTGAAATGAGCAGTGGTCTGCACAGTATGATATATAGGCCAGCGTTTCCCAAACACTGCTTGCTACACTTTCCTGTTAACGATTCATAGTACACCCTATTGTTCTTGACATTTTGAGACGTTCTCTCTTGTAACAACTTGTTTATCTTTGCTTATTCCAGCGCATACCAAAGTTATTTCATTCTGGAATGCCTATTTGACAGGGACATCCATGAATGTGTTGCATAGTTTTTGAGTGAAGTTTGGGAAATTCTGTTTTAGATAATCAGCACCCTTCTCCCTAAGAGATAAAAGGCTGTACGGAAAGCTTTAAAAAGCCTGTTTGGGGGACGAATAAAATTAAGCACTTATCAGATGTGTATAGGTTGAAAAATACAAATATATTTGGATGATCTCTCTCTAAAAGATCATTTTCAGAATATTAGGAACTCATGGGCCATATTCTGAATCTTTTGTGTTTGAGATAATGATTAGGCAAAAAATACCTTGACCATTTGGGGATGGACCAGCTAGACCATGTGTTTCTGTGTGAATTGAAAAAGGGCATCTCTCCCCGCAGATGCATGCTAAATGCTTCATTCAAAATAGCCTAAAACATACTTCATGTTTTCAAAGTTTCTGTCTACAGGGAACTATAGTAGAAAAACATACACTATAATGTTTATATTAGGGTAATTAACCTTTTGTAGATATAAAGAATTAAAAGTTATTCTAAAATTGTTGTCACGGATTAAAACTACTTAAAATCTCAGTAATTTCTAGGATGATTCTTACAGGACAAAATCAACACTTAATACTTCAAAATAATAAACATCAATAAAGATTTGAAGTTCCTACTTTTTCAGACTTGTTCTGCACGTGAGTTACAATTTTAATTTCGTATTGGCTTAAATATTCCTCGAAGAATGTTTTCTTATCCAACCACAAAACATGCAAAGTATATTAGTAGAGGTGGCATAATTGATGATAAAAATGCACGTATACTAGAAGCCCAGAAGGCATATGTTGAGTTTTTGAGTGCTCTATGCTTTTTTTAACATCAAAGAAGATGTTCACCTCAAAAAGGGGCTGAATTTTCATGACATAGCTCTGATTTTTTTTTTCATCTTTATCATATAACCATTTCTTTCCAGGCAGACAAATTTCAGATGTTTTATACAAAATCAAGCTATAAAAGCAAATGCAAGCGTAATCCTATAATTGCTCTCAGATGTTATACAGTTTTAGAAGTTCTGTCAAAAGCAACAATTTCCCAGCAGCATTCACGTTTGTGACAAAGGTTTGCCTTGATCTGTAACGTTGCCTTTCTATATCTAAGTGGATTTTGATGCAAATAGTTTTTGGTCTTTTTATCATCTCCTTTTGAAAGAATATTTTCAAAAGCAGTTATCTTTTTCTACATTCGTAGTTTGAAAGACTTGAGAGCTTTTTAAGAGGAGTTGTCTTCTATACACAAATATTAATCTTGCAACTGTAAATTTACTCAAATCTGGAAGGTGATGTCACTAGGTGTAATAATTAGCGTATACTGAAGGAAATACGCTTATATTTATTGGGGGATTTTAAAACATTGTAGGTTAAATTATTTGATATTTTAAATTGTGATAGAGAATGAGTGCCTAGGTTAATATCTTCCAGAAACTCAATCTTATTATTGCAATTATGCTTGAAAAATATTACAGAAGATCCCTTTATTTCACGATAGTTCTTCAACTCAGCAAGGGAATACGGGATACCATGTAAAAAGAATCTGGATTTTCTGTGATGGCATTTGAAAAATACTTAACTGCAAAATCATCTGAGCAATTAACAGCTCAGAATACTAAAGGAAGCTTTCATTTTATATACTTATTCATTGTTATGCCTACTGACATTGAATACGGTCAGGAGTGCCCAAGAGGGAATTCTTAGAGCTAGCCACACACTTTCGCATGCTCGCCTGGTGTACTATAGAAAAACAAAGTCTACTGAGATCTACAAAAGTACTAAAAAGAAAGGAAAATGACATGGAGATTTGATGGGGAGGAGAGAACAAACTGGAACACAGTGAAAGATGCTGGATACTGAATATCCGAGAAAGGAAATATATTTTGGCGATCTTCTAGTGGCTTCTTTTATGGCATGTCTTCGTTTTAATTGTCCAAGACTGATGAGTGGACCATTATTATTTCCTGTGACTAGATTAAAGCTGTAGAGAGGTGGAAAGACTGTGCCATGTGCCCTTTAAAAGCTCTCTACCTTTATGGTAAAATTACTAAACCATACTCATTAATATACCTTATGACTGAATGTGCCACGCATCTGAACTGTTATACCGCACCACATCCGTAACATAAACAAAATACTCTTGACTTATGACTGTAAGTCACACGACAGTCCTTAGAGTAGCCAGTTAGAGCTCTCGGGGCAGGTGAGTAGATTCTCCTGGTGAGGGCGTGCCTTGCAAACCTTTAAGACAGTTTAAGGGGAAGCTGCGCTGGTCCAGTTTGAACAGCTCCAGCCTGCTTTGTTCTTACTGTTCTACTCTGTCAATTCATTTTAGGTTTACTAAGATGTGTTTACTTAAATTCTGGGAAGGTCAGCAGAGTATTAGGGAAATGCTTCCTGTATAATAAACAATAAAAATGGTCAGTTATAATAAAGTTTTCAAAATTGAATAGAAACCCAGGATATCTTATGAAGATGGGAGTTATTTGTTGAAATGATCACTTGTAATTAGATCTTAGAGACAATGTCTGTCAATTGGGAAAAAATAACTACTCTACACCTGGAGTTGTAAAGTACGTCGTGACTTTTTGTTATTTGTAGAAATCTATCTCCCTGTAGCTTTATTTCTTCTCTTAGGATTAAATTAGATCATTTTTAACATTTAAAAGATTTTAAAGAGCACATTCAATGGAAATTGTAGATAATGATAATTAGAAACTTTTCTTTAATGAGAAAAATAAGTCTTAGTGTGTGTTTGGAAGAGGGTGTAAAAACGTATCTTAGTCAAGCTGAAATAAAATCTTTGAAAGCTCAAAAACAAACCATATTAATAACTTTACTTGTAATACGTTAGTCTATTTGTGATATTGTCTATTTATGATATTGTCTAAATCATAACTGATTGTGTACAGTGAGTATAACTTTCCAATTTGATTTAATTATCCTAAAGGAAGTTACACATTTAATTTACTATTCCGTTGTTAAATAAAATAAGAACATAATTCTCCCGCTTACTTATTATTTTCCCCACAATATACAAGAAATTATCGATAACTTATGTACTGCTAACAGCACATCTTCAGTGTAATAGATTATTAGAAAGGTATAAAGTTTATACATCTTTTAAGTGCAAGGAAAATAACATAGGTGATAAATCCTAAAGTGAATTGACAATATTAAAGCAGCTTTCAAATACAACCAATTTATTCCCTAGGAATAGTTTTCAAAGAGAAAATAATTTCAACTTTGGGCTTCCAGTTCCTGTTCACGGTACAGGATATGTTTGTAGCTGTGATCTTGGCTTTCGACACAGAGGCCAGGAGCAGTGCATTCACTCTGGGGCTATGACCGATGTCCAAAAGTACCAGCTTTGGATTCAGGCTAGGCTCGGGTGTAAGAGACCCACTCCTTTGCTAAGACACTGACTGACTCTGCTTCAGTGCTCTGTAGTTTCCACGGCATATGAGGGCTTCCTCAAGGGCCACTTACGCCACCCTTTTGTCTTTGATGTGCTCTAATTACCACATAGACCAGCTACGTGAAGGATGCTCTGTGCTCTATTAGCGATCAAATAGCAGGGTGACTGTTTTGAGAGGCTGTCAAATTGTTACTATATTTTTATGCCAAGACATATAAAATGGGAATTTTCTAACAGATTCTTAAGTTTCTATTTATCTTCTGTGTTTATGTGTTTATATCTGCATGTTGGAGAACTGACTGCTGATTATAAACCTGGCAGTATTATGTGGATGGGTAGCTAACAGTTTTAATGGTCACCAAGCATGAACTCTGGTTATCAACGTTAAATACCGGTGCTTCAGGAAAATCTTCATATTTCTGTGGTTGAAATGGATACGATATCCTTTCACTCAAAACCAGTGCTTCCGAAACTTCACCTATTTCACGTGTCACTTTCATATTTTGCCATGACTGCGTAACACATGTATACAGCACACAATATCATGAGTGCTGTAACAGCTCAGGAGTGTAACAGTTAATAATCTCATTTTATAAATAAAATAAAATGAAGCAACCTATTAACTTTACTTGGCAGTAGGCAGTAGAGCCAGAATTGAGAGCCCTGTGATTTAACCTCTTTATTTTTATGTAGTGAATCTCTTTATCTCTAATAATAGTTTTTTGCTTTAAAGTCTATTTTGTCTTACACGACAAATTGTAAACTAGTGTCCAGTCTAACTTTTCACATCCTTTTATTTTTTAATCTTTCTCTTAAAGGGTATGAGTTATGTGTGAGTTATATCTCTTGTAACCATCATAGAACTGGATTTAGATTTTCTTTTTTCCTTCTCGCTTGACAATCTGTATCATTTAATTGGCTAACTAATGCATTTACATTTATTTTGATTTCTTACGTATTTGGAATTCTTTCTACTATCTTGTTTTATGTTTTCAATATTTATTATTCTATTTTTTCCTCTTTCCTGATTGGTTTTGAATCAAATTGTTTTTATTTCATTTCTTTCTCTATTATTCTGGAAATTATATTATTTCTATGATTTTAGTGCCTAATTTAGTGTTTCGAGAATATATATTTCGTTAAGTAATAAATCTAAAAGTTAAAATTACTTCTACTCCCCCCAGAGGAAAAAAAATGACTCTATACACTTTAGCTCCTTTACCATCCCTCCACCATTTGCATATTTTTTGTCCAGTGTTTTAATTATATATTGTTTTCTTTCTCCCATTATTGTATGTTATTTTTATAAATGCTTTAGAGTAACCCACATACTTTCTAGTTTCTTTGCTAACCATTTTTCTTGCATCTTAGATCTTCATTTGGGAAGCATTCTCCATCTTCCTGAAATATATGCATTGTATTTTTTTAATTGTTTGTTTATTTATTTATGCAAATCAATGCCACCAGTGAAGATCCCTTAGGACTTAGACCCAGATCCACATTGTCCCTTGTTCTCCATGGGTCTTGGTTCATGCAGGGATTTCAGTTCTAAGTCCCCTCTGACCCTGGACTCAAGGCTCTAAATTTCTCATCTGCAGAACCTCCCAAGACATTCATAACTCACTTAGCAATCTGTTTTCAGTCCCTTCTTGGTCTTTAGGCCACGGGGATTTTCCTTTCTTTCCTGTGAACATAGGTTGTATTTTAACAGGTATTTGCTGTCATTTTCCCATCATTTCTAGGTATTGGGGAGGGAAAGGATGTTTCAGAATATCTCATCTACCACTTTGCTAGAAATAGTAGTTCATATTTAATGTGCTACTATTTTCTTATTTTTTTAAAAATTTACTCACTTAAAAGGATAATATTTAAAGCAAAATAAATAAATAAATAATGATAGCAAGAAGAACTGTGGCCCTAGGGACCTTATACCAGGTTAGAGGGAAAATGCCAGGGCAGGGAAAAGAGAATTGCATCTTGAACTGGTGGTGAGATCTGAGGCACGGGAGGACAAGTGATGGGGGTGGACGGAGGGGGAGGTGAAGGAAGAAAGGAACGAATGAACCAAGGGAAGAAAGGAGGGAGGGAGGAAGGAAAGAGGGAGCTCCAGCAGAGAAAGGCCCCTTGAATGGTGAGGAGAAACGGAAGCTGGGAACGGATAAATGACATGGGGGCAAAGGTAGATTACAGCCCAGAGGCAGGCAGAGATTCTTGGGGGGGGGGGTGGAATTTAATGAGGGAGCCCAGGTGGGCCATAGATTAAGGGAGCAATTAGTGATCCTGGAATAAAGAGGTCCTTAGAGGGTGCTTTGGACTCAGATGCCAATCTTCGGTTCAGTCTGCTGTGGCCAAGGTGACAGGACACCAAGCACGTAAAGCTGGGCACAACGGATGCCGGGGGCCCCTTTATTCAAACGGTGGCAGTGGACCTGGGGAGCATGGCCAGTGCAGGATGCTGACAGGCAAACAAACAAACAAATCAAAACAACAAAAAAACCCAACCCTTTAATATCAGGCCTTCACATTCTGTAGATTGATACAAAACCATTTTGCTACACCTAGAAGAATGACCACTGCACCACAGTTATCAGAATTTCATGGACAGTAAGGTAATGGGCTTGGAATAATAACATGGACAGCTACTGTTTATTTTACAGTTGAAGGTAGTTTACAGAGATGATTCCCCATCGTCCAACAAAGTAGATGTTTCTGTTTATTTTATAAATGAGAAAATGAGATATCTGAGATTTGAAGAAATTGTCCAGGGCCATAAATAGCAAATAATGATGCTGTCAATAGAATCTAGGTCTTTCTTATCGTAAAGCTCATAGATTTGCTGTTGTTATTTTTCTTTTTCACTCTGCACACCTATCTTTAAAAACTAGTGAAGTTTTTAAAGGCAGAAATAAAAAAAAGTAAATTCAGTGCTAAAATGACATCAGTGATAAGACCTGTGAAGCCCAGGGCATATTTAGAAAGTTTCCCATCCCAACAGCCATATGGACAGACGCAAAATCTGAAAGTGCTAGAGCTTTGGCTCTTCAGAAGGGTTTGGTCCAATAGTACCCCTCCCTCTGAGGTCCCTATTCTGCAGTGAGTGATGCTGAGAAACCCCAGATGTAAGTGTGTGAGTTTGTGCAGGTGTCCAGTTGTTTTCATAGGCTCTAGGAAATACTGAAGTGAGCCTTCCCCGCTCCAAACGCCTGACGGCCGTGAGAAATCACATAGACTTCATTCCATCCAGAGCCCAGCCAGTCGAGGCTACCCCGCCCTTTGTCAGCTGCATCCCGTGTGACCCAGGACAGAAGCCTGGTAACAGCCACTGAGATCCTCGGTCTGAAGTGCAAATTTAAGGTGTGGAGAAAACCTTGCTGGAAACGGGGACGGGAAGCCGATGGGGACGGCAGGTCATCCAGATCTTATATGTTTATGGTCGGAGTAGACGTGTATAAAGAGGTGTTATGTATGACAACTGAGAACAGCCCTGAGAAGGAGGCCTTATCCAGATTCAAGAATTCTCTGAAAGGCTGTGTTTTACAGACCCTTAGGAAAGATCACTCTTCTGGGCAGAGTTCTCTATGGCCTTTGGCTGCCTCTGTCATCCTGCATCTTCGTTGTTGCCCCCTTTAGAGTGGGACAGGGTTGACGGACCCTCTAGTGTCAGGCTCTGCTCAGAGTGGATGGAAACGTGCCCACAGAACCTACCATGTCATTATGAAACCAGGATTCGGAAGGGAACTCTGATCGGTCATTATCGATCAAATCACTGCAAAGAGATTTACCCTTATTTTCAAAACACTGGCAGGTATTATTTCCTTCTAAAACTTTTAACTAAATCTGCCCAAAATACGTTGCTGTATCTGTGCATAAATTCTTGATTGGATTTTATCAAAACGTATAAAAGATAAAGCTATAAAAGACTCTTACTATTTACATTTACTTTAGTAATATAAAATACATGCTAAATGTCTAATTTTAGTGATATGTTTCCCACATATTAAATAATAAAAATGATTTAGTTGTAGTATCACACTTACAGCATTAGTTTAGTCTGTAGTTAGTTATATCTTTTATGTGAATTAAGTTTCTAGTTCCAGAAAGCTGTCAGGTGTGAATCTCAGATACGAAGAAGGACATTGGGGAACGTAGCCAGATCAAGTGTGAGGAAGTTGAGGCATGCAAGAGGGTGTGGAAAAGGGAAAATTAATATGATTAGTTAGTAGGAAATAAAGTAGGAAATAGATTATATATGCAGAAGTAAATAAAGAACTGAAAATATATGCTGCCACTATCTATCATCTATCTGTCTATCACTTGTCATCTATATATATCTATCGTCTAGCATCTATCATCTAGCTATTATCTGTCTATCTCTCTATCTTCTATCTATATATCTAGCTATCAGTCCATCTATCTATATCTGCTTTGATACTATCACTAACCAACACTGAGACCTTCACCAAGTACACAGCTTCTGTAGAACTTAATTTATTTTCCTATTTAGTTATTCATTCACTCATTCACCCATTCACCAGTCATTTACTGGGTGCCTATTATATGGAGGTAGGATAGTTGATACCTACTGTATGGTGTGGAGCAAACCAGACATGATCCCTAGCTCTGTGGTTTTAAGTGAATCTTTATATATATATATATATTTTATTATGTGTATAGTCATCTGAAAAATGAGAATCATACCTGCCACTCCTGCCTCACAGGACTGTGTGAGAATAAAACGATAGTGTATGTCAGATGCTCTGGAAGGGTAGTTATGCTGTATGATTATAACTCAGTTACTGCATACAAGATGCGAAGGATTAAGTGAGTTACTTTGTACTTTTCAGAGTTCTCCTTACGTGTCTCACAGGCCAGATGACTACATAGGGTGTGACACAACACCTTTCAAAATCTGGATTTTGATTGTTAATATTCAATTTTTCCACTTGGTTGTGATTTATGATGAGCTGGATGAATGTGTGTTGGCCCGGAGAAGTTCCATTTCATTAACACGGAGCTTTTTGGAGTCATGCCCTTGGACTGTTGGTGTTCTAAGGAACATTGCTGTCTGCAGATTGCCATGTACATGTTTGAAACAGGAGAAGAACTAAAGGGTGAAGAGGAGACTTAGATTGCAGGGCTCAGGGCTTTATCCTTCCACGAGAGCAGTTTTACTAGTATTTGTTTTATTAATTCAAGACCTATGAAATATATTATTAAAAAATAAAGAGGAAGTATTGCTGCCCTAAAAGCATATTGTAAACCAAATGTGGCACAATAAATTCTGGTGCTATGATCTGCAGGAAAAAAATGAAAATATGAGATCTGGTACTAATTCTTTAGCTACTAAGTATTTTGAATTCAGATAATACCATAATTTGGCCAATGGTTTGTGTATTGTGTTGCAAGTCTTCGGTGCAATACGTTAAGAAAAAAACTCAATTTCAAAGAAGAGGAAAACTTGCAGACTCTTTGGTCTGTATTGAGCTTAGTTGCTCTATTTTCCTACTGTACACTTTGTTTATGAATCATACACTTGAGGTATGAAGTAGAAGAAGTACTTGGGATTGCTTTGGAGCACATTAGCTTTACACAGTATGATACAGACTATCTCAAGGAATATATTTTATTTTCAAACTCATTGCTTCAGCATGCATAGCTAACAGGCTTGTAGCTGCTACTCTTGGTAACTGTTACTTTTAAAACAATATGGTAAAAACTTTAAAGGCTTTTTTACTTTATCACTATTTTAAGAAAATAATCATTTAGAGCTACAGTTCTTTACTCATTTTTAAATATGATTACATTGATTTCACCTAGGCCATCTTGAAGCATAGACACAATAACCAAATTTGTATAAATCAACACTCGCCGAATGAATACATAGTACATACCCAGTGCAGTAAATCAAAAACCCTAGACCTTGAAGAGTTCTCAAAAAGCCTTACATGCTAGTTTCCTATAATTAGTGGAAATGTTTTCTAAGTTGTCTGAATCATCCAACATAATTAGTGGTCTTCTTTGCTCCTTTGTAAACTAAGACAACAGTTACGTCAAGAAATCACTTGCGTGTGCCTGTCTTCAGCTTCATGAATTTATAATTTTGTGACTCATTTATACTATTTTATGGTTCAGAAATAATATGAGATTTTTTATATATGTTTTACTGAAGTATAGTTGATTTGCAATGTGTCAAGTGTACAGCAAAGTGATTCAGTTGTACATATATATATGTATATATACACATATATATATATATACACACACATATATATATATTCTTTTCAGAGTCTTTTCCATTATAGCTTATTACAAGATATTGAGTATAGTTCCCTGGGCTATACAGTAGGTCCTTGTTGGTTATCTATTTTACATATAGTAGTGTGTATATGTTAATCCCAAACTCCTAATTTATCCCTCCCCCACCCCCTTTCCCCTTTGGTAACCATAAGTTTGTTTTCTATGTCTGTGAGTCTGTTTCTGTTTTGTAAATAAGTTTGTTTGTATCATTTTTTAGATTCCACATATAAGTGATACCATATGATATTTGTCTTCCTCTGTCTTACTTACTTCACTTAGTATGATAATCTCTAGTTGCATCCATGTTGCTGCAAATGGCACAATTTCGTTCCTTTTTGTGGCTGAGTAATACTCCATTGTATATATTTATCACGTCTTCTTTATCCATTCCTCTGTTGATAGACATTTAGGCTGCTTCCATGTCTTGGCTATTGTAAATAGTGCTGCCGTGAACATTGGGGTGCACGTGTCTTTTCGAATTACGGTTTTCCCCGGACATATGGCCAGGAGTGGGATAGCTGGGTCACATGGTAATTCTATTTTCGTTTTTTGAGGAACCTCCATACTGTTCTCCATAGTGGATGTACCAGTTTACATTCCCACCAACAATATAGAAGGGTTCCCTTTTGAGAGATGACTTTCTAATGTTTCACTATTTACTGAATATTGTACACCAGCTTTTGTTCAACTGTGTGTGTGTGTGTGTGTGTGTGTGTGTGTGTGTGTGTGCGCATATATATTTAACTGAATTTATGGTAGACTGGAAATACACAGATATATGTTTAACTCATCATTTGGTCCCTAAGGTCCCTAAACACTAAGGTCCCTAAACATTTCTTAGAACACATAATAAACAAATTTATTTAATATAGTTTAATATTAAATTAAATTATATTTAATTAATATAATTAAATTAATTAAATATAATTAAATTAATAGTATTTAGTATTTAAACAGTGTAATTACATTTTTTCTACCCCATTATCCACTTAGTTCCCAAGTCAAAAGCTGGAAGCCACCGTAGTTTTAACTCTCCGCAATCCTCCTCCTAATGCTTTGTTTCTCAATCTTTGAACCATTATCAACCCCCAAGGAGACTTTTGGATGCTCTTTCCCTAAAGCCCTCCCCACAGGACATTTTAACCTCACAGGTACTCTGTGTTTGTACACTGTGGCCCCTTGGAGGACCACAACCATAGTATTAACTGAGATGTCTTTATCCCTCTCACCTCCACCAAGAGCCAGTGATCACCTCTGGAAGCTTATTACTCACATTGAGAATTTGTGTTCAAATCAGTCATCAATTGTATTGATTTTACTTCCTACATAGAACTCATGATCACAGACTGAAGATTACAGAGGACAGTTGTTTTTATTCCTCTCTGGTTGCCAACTGAAAATGACCCAGACTTTGTAAGAAAAAGACTGAAAATTTCATCTACTATGAAACTAGGAGACAACTACATCCTTAAATTATAAACTATAGAAAAAAGCCTTCAAATTCAGTGAAATCTGGACTAAAATGAGGAGAAATACCAAGACTGACTTATTCAGCAACTGAATATAATGTAGAGTTCTCCAAAATAAATGGTACAGCCTTAAAAAGCCCAATCAAAAATGCGCACCTAGGATCTGTGAGAACTAGGGAAAGTTCTAGACCTGGGGCATCCTGAAACAATGTTTCGTACCTCAGAGGAGCAGCTGACGTCTGCTCAGAGGAGAAGACTCACTGGTCTGCCAGGTTGCCTGGGAGCTGTAAATAGGAATCAATTTGGACAACACCACTCAGTGTAGTTTGCAGAGAAATAAATTGCTATAGCACAATCATAACACGTACATCTTCATTACTAATCATGTGGAGATTTGGATAACATCACTGGTCTGGATGATTTTAATCTTATCTGAAAATAAGCAATAAGATGACACAGCCTTTCCAGCTGTAGGTGTGGCAGGATAGCTTGTATCAGATGATCCCGCCTGTAAACCTACAAAAGCTAAACAAGAAGAAACAAACAAATAAAAAACTGTTTGGCGGCACTTGGAAGCAACATAGCAGACAAAGAAGCTGGAGGGATTGCAACCCTTGAAAGAAGGAAAGAACACGAAGTGATGCCACATGTACCTCTTTTTCTATGGAGGGACTTTGCAACCCGGTGACACAGATACTGGAGCAAAGCAAAAAGCAGCATCTTCCCGGGCTGAGGAGACAGATGTCACAGTTCAGGAACTGACAGAGAAGCTGGAAACTGTGAGTGGAGGGTCCCAAAATTTGCTACAGATGCCCCTCATTTGATGACTGCTGAGCTGTGCATGCACAGAAATTAACCGAGAAATTAACCAGACAGCAGCAGCTGGAAGATGAACTTCTGAGCAGACCTTCCAGCAGCTGCCCGGTGCTGGGAGAGGTCCATCCCCTTCAAGTGCGTGGGAAACGCTTTGGTGTCCTGGACAAATTCCAGAAGGACCAAACTGGGAATAAGCGTCACACAGTACGAGTAAGGGCAGACCTTCAAGCCCAGCTCTGAACAGGAACAGGATTAATTCTCTCTGCCAACCAAAAGCAATTTCACCCTTGTTGGAGGAAAATAATATCATCCAGAGCCTCTGTAGGTAGGTTTTCACCCACAACGTCTGGCATCTAATTTAAATTTACAAGGCAAGCTAAAACTTTTAATAGAAAGAGGACCAACCAACTAAAAACTAACAATAGAGTTATCAAAGAAGGACCTTAAAATATCCATGATTAATATGTTCTGGCAAACAAAGGAGAATGGATGCTTTCAGCAGACACCTGGAATCCATTTTTATAAATTGAGCAATAATTCTAAAACTAAAAAATAAAAACCCTAACAACACATTTAATAGGTGGGTTTAATTAATTAATTAATGGCATATTAGAAACAGCAGAACAGAGAATTAGTGAGCTGGTCAGTGGAAAGTATATAAATTGACACAAGAGAAAGAAGAGAAGTTTCAGGAGAACAGGACAGATGTGAGGTGTGATGGAAAGGTCTGAGTGTGTAACTGAGTCCCAGAAGGAGAGGAAGTGCAGAAACAATACTTGAATCCTGAAGGGCTGGCTGAGAACTTTCCAACTTTATAAATCCAACGACCCTTCAAATTCTGAAAATATATGAAGAGAAAAACAAATCTAGCAATATCATGATCAGAGTACTGAACAGTAAAGAAAAAAACTTTTCTTAAAAGAATCCTAGGGGGAAAAAAAGAGATTATCTTCAGGGAAGCAGCAGTAAGATTTTGGCTGAAATTTCAACAGATGTTATCAAAGCCCCAAACCAATGGAATGACCAAAGGAAAGAATGCTGCAAGAAAAAATAAAAACATCCAACCCACTGTTTATGCTTAGTACATGTTACCCAGCAAAAATAACCTTCAGACAGTGCACGGATACATGAATGAAACAGCTAAGAATTCATCACCAGCGGACCTGCTCTTTATGTTGGGAGAAAATGGCCCCAGTTGGAAGCTCTAAGCTGGAGGAAGGAATAGAGAACACCAGGGAGAGTTAGTAATAATAACAGTAACAACAACAACATACTGGGGAGAGTTAGTAATAATAACAGTAACAACAACAACAACATAGGGGGAGAGATAGTAATAATAACAGTAATAACAACAACAACCAGGGAGAATTAGTAATAATAATAGTAACAACAACAGTACCCAGTGGTAATTAAGACGTGTACAAGTAACACCTATAAAATACCTACGTGAAAGGTGGGAGGGGAGCAAAGGAATCAAGCTGCTGTAAAGTTCGTGCATTATTCTAAAAATAGTAACATTTCTAACTTCAGGAAAATTCTGATAAGGTAAATACTTTAATCTTGAGAGTAGCCGCTAACAAATACTAGAAGAACGCACAACTCAGATCCTAATAGTGGAGGAAAATATGCCTAACTAATCTAGCTCGGTAAAAAGGAGAGGTGAAAGGACAAACGGATGTGATCGTTAAAAATAAACAGCCAATAGTCGACTTGACTCTGGCCGTATCAGTAATTGCCTCAAACATAAACGGACTAAATGCTTATTACCAATATCATGGAATGAAAACAGGAGATATCAGTGCAGGTGACCAAATATTTAAATGACATGAACAATTTTATGCAGATAAGTTTTATACCTGAGATCAAGTCAGCGAACTGACCAACAGGCCAGATCTGGCCCACCGCCTGCTTTTGTGAATAAAGGTTTATTAGGACACATCTGTGCCCATTTGTTTATATATCATCTGTGGCTCTTTTCCCACTACAAGAACAAAGGTGAGACTGTTTGGCCCACAAAGCCTAAAATATTTCCCTAACCCTGACTTAGATGAAATCTACAAATTCCTTGAAAAGCACAGCTTACTAAAACTAACATAAGAAGGAATAAAAACACGGAGCAGCCCTGTGATTAAAGATGATCCTATAATTGTTTTAAACCTCCCCACAAGGAAAACTGCTGACCCAGGTGGATTCACTGGTAAGTTTTTCCAAAAATTCAAAGAATAAGTGCTCTTAATCATACCTGATATTTCCAGAGAGTAAAGAGGAGAAATACTTCCAAACTCTCTCTGTGAGTCAAGCCTCTACTTGATAAATTTGGTAAGGAGAAGACAGGAAAGTTATAGGCCAAAATCTCTCGTTCAATTAGACAAAAGGCCTCCAGCAAAATTTTAGCCAATTGAATCCAGATAGAGAAAGAGATCACTTTGTAAAATTCCATCTGTGGGCTTTTGGGACATTTTTGAACATCGGGGGTCTGTTCGACCCCCTGTGGGTTGGGACCCAGCCAGGCTAGATATGATCTCGGGCACCGCGGGCCAGTGTTGCCTGCAGTGTCTGGTTAAAGGGAGGCTTCTGATCTGTGTCACAGGGCGAGCTATCTGTCGGTCTGTCTGTCTCTATCCATCTCTATGAGACAGAGAAATTTTGAGAGAGAGAATGAGAATACATTATGAAGACAATAGTTTTGTTCTGTAAGTGAGAGACTGGCTTAACATTATGTAATTCATTGTAGAAGGAAAGAAAGAGATCCTCTGATCCTCTCATCATCACAGTAGACACAGAAAAAATTTTAATAAAGTTCATGACACATATATGATAAAATATGTTAGCGAACTAAAAAGAGAATTTTCTTAAAATGTTAAAGGTAAGCTACCATAACCTAACAACAAGCATCATACTTCATAGGGAAATAGTGAACACTTGCCCCTGAGTTCACTGTAGCCACTTTCACAACCTCTGCTCAACGTTACTTGGATGGTCCTAGCTGGTGTTGGACCTGGCAGAGTGGCAATATAGCAAAGAAAAGTAAATAAAAGCAATAAGGATTATACATGAAGAATGTAAACTGTCATTATTCACAGTCTATATGATTGCACATATAAAAAACTCAGAAGAATCTGCCACAAAATTATTAGAATTAATAAGCGAATTTAGCAATCACTAGATGCAAGGTCAGTATATGAAAATCAGTTGTATTTTTATGTACCAGCAACAAACATTAGGACATGAAATTTATAAAATACACCAATACAATATAATCAGAAACATGAAATACCTAGGAATAAATCTAGTGCCTAATTAAACTAAGTAGGTAAATGAATTAGAAATAAACTAAATAAGTAGGAATAAATTAACAATATATAAGTCCCCAATATGAAGAGTACTTACAGCCTCATACATAAAGCCACAGTTGTGTGCAGGTGAAATTCAATAAGAATTACACAGGGACAAGTACTTCTGAAGGTCTGGCCATTTGAAGGGATCGAATATAAATAGTGGTCTAACTCGAGCGCATCCCCTTGGTTCTAAGTGATGCCTGCTATCAAAATAGTTGCACTAGACGTGCTTAGGAAATTTGACGCCATCTTGGTTATCGGTCAACAGGCCCAGAATTTTAACTCCTGGAAATTATGAGCTAGATTCCTGGGGATGATCTCTTGATCAGCAAGTTCCTTTTGTATTGACCATTTGTGATTAGTAACTTGTATATTGATCCAAACTAAAGTGTAGGACTCAAATGATTTGAGTCGACTTCTAGCATTTTTTGTAAACGGTGTAGTGAATGTATGTGTATTACAACCATCTTTTAATACGCCTTAAATTACTCGTCCCTTTTTAGGCTTACTGTGGAATCATGATAGGCCTCTATGTTCTTTTGGTGTGTTGAAGATATAGAAATTGATTATAATTGTTTTTAAGCTAAATTTGTCCCTAATTTAAGAGTGGGAATCATCTTTACATAGTACCTCCTAGGCCTTTCCTGAACACATCCTAACTTTCTGAAGATGAGAAGATATTTCAGGCCCGTATTTTTTCATCCTATTCCAAAATTTCATGCCAGCCACCTTACATTAGAATAAGGAACCAAAATCTGGCAACTAAAGGTGCAGTTTTTTTTTTGGTTTTTTTTGGGTTTTTTTTGCGGTACGCGGGCCTCTCACTGTTGTGGCCTCTCCCATTGCGGAGCACAGGCTCCGGATGCACAGGCTTAGCGGCCATGGCTCACGGGACGAGCCGCTCCGTGGCATGTGGGATCTTCCCCGACTGGGGCACGAACCCGTGTCCCCTGCATCGGCCGGTGGACTCTCAACCACTGCGCCACCAGGGAAGCCCAAGGTGCAGATCTGATTGCTTATATGATTGATCCCTTGCATGTCTCTGGGTAATACAAAGTCTTTTTTGTCTATTTTAGGGAACATGAGCTCATGATGTTTCAATATTATTTTATCAATCTTTAAAAAAAATTCTTGTTTGAAATGAGTTTCTACATTGTCTATTACCATCATTTCATTGATTCTACAATGCACACTGGTCTGTACTTTATCATATATGAAATCCGTATGTATTTTACAATTGATGGCATGACATGGTTTAATTAGCAGCATTTTTCTTTCTTAAAAATCCATAAAATAATCCTGTATCTTGCTACTGATGACATAATTGATTTGATTCAGTGCATATAGATTGTCCTCCCACCTTTGCCATATTACGGTGAATTTCGTCACACCAAGTCATATGTGTAATTTATAATCGGACCAAAGCAATATCACCACCAGGCTTTCCTTGCAGTACCTACCAGTATGAGGTCCCCCAAATTCTGCTAAAGTTCAGGATATGACCTTCTTCATTACCTGTAGTTCTAGGACCCTGTAAGCCATGGAACAAATACTAGACCAGTTCTCTGTGAAGCCTTTGTAGGTGTGCAGTCTGCGTATGAAGTACAACTCTTGTCCCTTAATGGTAAGCTGGCCATCCCTGATTAAATAAAATTTGTTCTCAGCTAAATATTTAAGATCAATTAGTCATTTTAACAGAAAACTAAATTCTAATCTTGCATTAATGTAATATTTTTCAGTAAACGACTCATAGACCTTCCCTATTATATTATGAATATTTCCATCAAATAGAGATCGTTAGTCAAAGTTCTGTTTTTTTGCTCTTTAGACTTACTGTTTAAAACTACAATAAACCAGGTAAATAATTCACTTTTCCTCAAACCTTTGACAATTTAATGTATTCACCCAAGTTTTGTCTTTTACTCTCCTCATTCATATTCCAGTATTTTACTGTAAGAAACAACTTCCTTCTTTTCCTTTGATAAATAAAAACACATCTACTACCTTGACTATGTCACATATTTTTGTCACTTTTTTCTAGTTTAGAATGAACCATCCATATTAATTGCAACTTTTAACCTAAGCTTCTGTTTTGTAGAGAAAACTTGGAGGTAGATAATGGAGCATAACAGGCTGTCTGTCATAGGCAAGCAATGAAGCAGCCTAGCAAGTTACAGCAGACATAATAAAACATCCTACAAACAACCCAATCAAAAAGTGAGCAGGGGCTTCCCTGGTGGCGCAGTGGTTGAGAGTCCGCCTGCTGAGTCAGGGGACATGGGTTCGTGCCCCGGTCCGGGAAGATCCCACATGCTGCAGAGCAGCTGGGCCCGTGAGCCATGGCCGCTGAGCCTGCACTTCCGGAGCCTGTGCTCCACAACGGGAGAGGCCACAACAGTGAGAGGCCCGCGTACCGCAAAAAAAAAAAAAAAAAAAAAGTGAGCAGAAGACCTAAATATACATTTCTCCAAAGGAGACATACAGACATACGGATGTCCAAGAGGCACGTGAAAAGATGCTCCGCAATAATTATTTGCTAATTATTAGAGAAATGCAAATCAAAACCGCAATGAGGTACCTCCTCACACCGGTCAGAATGGCCATCATTTTAAAATCTACACATAATAAATGCTGGAGAGGGTGTAGGGCAGAGGAAACCCTCCTGCACTGTTGGTGGGAATGTAAATTGGTGCAGCCACTGTGGAGAACAGTATGGAGGTTCCCTAAAAAACTAAAAATAGAACTACCATATGACCCAGCATTCCCACTACTGGGCATATACCCTGAGAAAACCATAATTCAAAATGATACATTCACCCCAGTGTTCATTGCAGGACTATTTACAGTAGCCAAGACATGGAAGCAACCTGAATGCCCATCCATAGACAGATGAATGGATAAAGAAGATGTGGTATATATACACAATGGAATATTACTCAGCCATAAAAAAGAATGAAATAATGCCACTTGCAGCAACATGGATAGACCCAGAGATGATCATACTAAGTGAAGTAAGTCAGACAGAGAAAGACAAATATCATGTGATATCACTTCTATGTGGAATCTAAAAAAAAAAGATACAAATGAAACATTTGCAAAACAGAAATAGACCCACAGACCTAGAAAACAAACTTATGGTTACCAAAGGGGAAAGGGCAGGGGAGAGATAAATTAGGAGTTTGGGATTAACATATACACACTACTATATATAAAATAGATAAACAACAAGGACCTACTGTGTAGCACAGGGAGCTGTATTCAATGTCTTATAATAACCTATCATGGAAAAGAATCTGAAAAAGAACATATATGTACATATATATGTACAACTGAATCATTTTACTGTATACCTGAAACATGGTAGATTAACTATACTTCAATTTAAAAAACTTAAAAATAACTCAATAAATAAAAATAAAACATCCTTACAACCCACAGTATCCTATAAAGTTGCAAAGATGAAGAGAAAGCTTTGCATCGTTCAGAGGCAAATCCACTGTATAACTAATTAATCACCTGGATTACGTTTAAGCTGACACTCCAACCAACTTCATTACTGTTGATATCAGAGTCTTTTCTGAACTATAGGTCAATTTATTTATTATGTAATTCTACATTTTCACAATCTTAAATGCTCCTGGAAGAAATGTTAGCCTATCCAATAAGTAAAATCAATATAGAAAATATAGGAATTTCAGATTCACTCGTCTGCTCATGAGAAAACCAACCTAAATCTTAAACAATAAAATAAAATTTTGTGCTCGTATTACATACTACACTGATAAAATCTGGAATGAGACATAATGCTGTCTTTTAAAAATTTGAGTTATAATTCACATACCATAAAATTCACCCTGTTCGATTGTACAGTTCAGTGGTTTTTAGCATATTCACAATTAGTTGTGCAACCTTCACTGCTGTGTAATTCGAGAACATTTTTATCTTCCCCCATAGAAACCTATAACCCTTTGCATCACGCCCCTCCCCCCTCCTCTAGCCCCTGGTGACCACTAATCCACACTTGTCTCTGGATCTGATATTTTATTTAAATGGAATTATACAGTATGCAGCCTTGGGTATCTGGCTTTTTTCATGGAGTATAATGTTTTCAACTTCATCCATGTTTGTAACATGAATCATTCATTTTTATACGTGATAATATTCTATCGTGTGGATGAAGCACATTTTGTCTCCATTCATCAGTTGATGGGCACTTGGGTTGTTTCCTCCTTTTAACTGTTATGAATAATGCTGATCTGAACGTTCCTGTGTAAGTGTTTGTATGGATATATGTCTTCAATTCTGTTGAGGACGTACCTAGGAATGGAATTACTGAGTAGTACGGCAACTCTAGTTTAATTTAACTATGTTTATGTTTAACTAAATTGCCAAACTCTTTCCAAAGCAGCTACATAATTTTACACTCCCACCAGCAGTGTATGGAGGGTCCAATTTCTTCAGAGTCTCATCAGCACTTGTAGGCATCTCTTTCTTACTGTAGCTCTCCTGTGCATGTGAAGTGGCCTCTCATCGTGGTTTTCATAAAGGTTTTTAAGCCAAATTTATCAAACTAGTTTGATATCTCAAAGGATTCACTTTGATTGTGGATTTAGATTCTTATATTAAAATTCTTTTGAGTTAGCCATTTCTTGAAAATGGATTTTTCTTGAAAGACAAGCATATTCAAAGTATTAGAAGTTCAGTTTCTTTTTTTCTCTGGGAATTCTTTAGTTAACTGTATGAGAATTATGTAAGTACTCATTGGTCTACATAGATCAATCAGAACGGGAGCTCTGTTCAGTTAATATCTGTCTGCCCAAACCACTATCTCTAGGGTGCAGAGAAAGTAAGAGAGTTTTTCACCAATTGAAAAGACTGTTTTTTCTTATAAATTTATTTATTTTATTCATTTTTATTTTTGGCCGTGTTGGGTCTTCGTTGCTGTGTGCGGGCTTTCTCTAGTTGCGGCGAGCGGGGGCTACTCTTCGTTGTGGTGCGCAGGCTTCTCATGGTGGTGGCTTCTCTTGTTGTGGAGCACAGGCTCTAGGCGTGCGGGCTTCAGTAGTTGTGGCATGCAGCCTCAGTAGTTGTGGCGCACGGACTTAGTTGCTCCACAGCATGTGGGATTTTCCCGGACCAGGGCTTGAACTCGTGTCCCTTGCATTGGCAGGCAGATTCTTAACCACTGTGCCACCAGGGAAGTCCCGAAAAGACTATTTTTTAAACACAAAGAGAACTAGCAGTTTCAGTTTTATCAACTTTGACATAGACAGAAATTGACACAGAAACCTAACCCTAGAGTTTAAAGGGCTGTTCTTTAGTGTGGACAAGACATTTTCTTAAATGATGTGAACTTTTGTAACATGCCAACGACCAGACATGCAAAAAGCCAAACAAAGAAGATTTTCTGTCATCCGTCACCCAGCTCTCAATTCATCCCTGAGGTCTGCCATCCAACAGATTTCATCCGTAGACGGATTCCCTATTGTTGCTGCTACTGGTGAGGAATGTATTATCCATCACAAACAGAGCAGAAGAAGAGACAGATTTACCAAGACCCAGAACCAGCAGCAAACAAAACAAAACCAGAGTCAAAAAAAGAAAACAGAGACTGAAAGTAATGTTCTGTTGCCTCTTGATATTAAATCCAGGAGCGAGGAAAAGGCATCCTTGGGCTCAGAGCCTTCATGGGGCACCCTGCTCAGAGGTCCAGCAGAAGTCCATCTGGGCATTTTGATGGGACCTCCAACACTCTCAAAGCAAAATTCTCAAAATTAAAACAAAATTGTTAGAAAAACAGATAGGAAATGTCAAAGTTTTAACTCATTAGTGAGAACACTGACAGGGTGACAAGCTGGTTCCTAAGATGATGTACATATAGACATACATATATAGTCATTGAAAAAAAAAAAGGGAATGCTGAAACGTTATTCAGTTCGATTCAAAACTGGATAATGTTCTCTAGATCAGTAAAACCCTACCTTGAGGTTATCCTCACTACTAGGTAGTGGTTATTTGCTCCTTATCAGTTATCTTCAAGTTAACATCTAACTTTTACAGAGTTATAAAATTTTGGGACCGTAATTATTATAAGAGTAAATAGTAGGTCAAAAAATGTTCCATTCCCCCAGAGAGTCAAATGCCCTTAGGCCCTTAGAGAGCTTATTAGTTAATCCTTAAACATGGCAGTAACATGTAAGGCCATTTTTTTCTTAATCTCATTTCCAAGTTTAGATATTTTTTTTCTAAACAGAAAGGAGGCAGTTACTACTCTGAGCAACTGGGTGATTGGAGTGTCTTTAATGTGATACGGAAGTTTAGACAAGGAGCAGTTTTTTCCTTGGGTTGAGCACATTTTTGAGAGCCTTAGCAGTTCACAAGTAGGTACGTAAATCTAGAGTTGAGGGCTGAGACAAGGTGGAGAGAAGCCCTGGGAATCAGCAGCACATAGAAGGATGTAAAGCTTGGGACCAGACGACACATCGAGGGAGCAGGTCTCATGTGGGGAATAGAGGTCAGGGTTGGGAGGGTTGAAGAGCTCCAGTGTTTAGTGGTGAAAAAGAATAAATGTCCAGGGCTTCCCTGGTGGCGCAGTGGTTGAGAGTCTGCCTGCCGATGCAGGGGACGGGGGTTCGTGCCCCGGTCCGGGAAGATCCCACATGCCATGGAGCGGCTGGGCCCGTGAGCCATGGCCGCTGGGCCTGCACGTCCGGAGCCTGTGCTCCGCAACGGGAGAGGCCGCAACGGTGAGAGGCCTGCATACCGCAAAAAAAAAAAAAAAAAAAAAAAAGAATAAATGTCCGGCCAGGAGGCACTAGGTGGGAAAATCTATGAGAATAAAGCATCTCGATCAAAAGAATCAAACGCTTTGTTACATGCATGGTGTATTGAGAGGTCAAGAAGGTAAAGACTGAGAAACCACAGGATTTTGCTACATGGAATAATTGGTGACTCTGATGAAAGGAAAAGGCTATTGGGTGAAGCGGCAGGAACAAAGCCCGCTTCCGTTTAGTCCAGAAGAGAATAGAGAGGGAGGACGTACAAACAACTCAGGTTCTTCAGCAAAAGGTCAGTAGCTAGGAGAGGGGGTGTCAAAGAAGGAAGGTGGGTTTTTCATTTGTTTGGTCTTTAAAGGTGGGTTATATCACAGTCTATTTGTATAGTGAGAATTCACTTTTTTTAACTTCATCAGTTCACAGCAATGGGAGGGATGCTACAAACATTAGTGATGCATAAGGTGCGTGCTGATATAAACCGTCCAAATCTTAACGTAACCGATACAAAATATATCAGAGGGCCGGGAGACAGCAGTCATGACTCTACAGAGACCCTGAATAGCTTTATAAGGCGGAAAGCCTTACAGTGCATCTTGAAGGATTCAGGCACATCTAAATGACAGGAATAGTCTTCCAGGCAATTGAAGCAGAACAAATAGAAGGCTAAGAAATAGGAGAGCAGAAGTAGATTTGTGCTAAGACTATGACCTTCACATTGATTTAATTAATCTGGGTGGTTAGACCCCCCTGCAAACCTCTCCCCGCAGTTAGGTAACAGAAGAATGGAAAATGCCCTAACACGTTCCACTTAAAATATGGTGTTCTAGATTCTTCAGGAAGCCATGCACTGTCCTCAGATTACATAAGAATACTTCTGAGCATCTAAACAAAATATTTTATTTTTTGAGGAATAATTGTGTCTTATTCACAAAACTTTTTTTAACATAACTTCTTAATTCACCCCCTGCAAATGGTAATCATTTGCTGTATAGATTTCTCTAATTTTTTTCAGAAATTTTATTTGTTGACATTGTAGAACATTTCATGGCTGTAGTTAAGTATCCATGAAAAAATTTGTGAATCTTCTAGCTCATCTTGGATACATTTTCATAGTAGAACTATTATAGAAAACATTTCCCTGTTCTTTCAAACTTCTCTATAACCTAAACAACACTGTCTAAAATTTCACAATAGTTTTTTTTGTGTGCAGTGATTTTTAAAATACAGATTAAGAGTTGTGATGTAATTCTGTTTTCACGGGAATATTGTGGAGAAAACAGTGCATGTTAGTTTATCCATACTTTACTGTAAAGGTAAAAACAAGATCACCGGAGAGAGGTTTTCAATAACCACTGTGGTGAGTGTGCTAAGGAGATGAAAAACTCGCAGGTGTTTGATTGAAGATGGATATTATGATGGTGAAATTGACCAAATCCTGTCATTTCTGTATAGCCTTCAGCAGAATTGCGCTAGTAAAATAGTAGAAAAAGCAGATACTAAGAGTAGACTTAAGGAGGGTGGCAGAGTTAGGAAATACATTCAAATGAATAGGTGAGAACACGAAAGCAATTGACCGTAATATTTATCCAGAAAGAAAGTCCACTAAAGTTGCGAATATAAACCCCACAGGAATCAGTGTTGAATTGGTCGTCATCATTACCGTTTGGAAAAGGAGACTGCATAAAACGCATAGCAAGATTACTAGGCTTGCAAATGGCTTTAAAAACTTTTGAGTTAATGAAAAGATGATTAGAATAAATTGAAAGACTATGAATACCTTATTATTGTCAGGTGAATGTTGACGTGGACCAATTCAAGAAACGCAGCTAGGGATTAAACATTCCAAATTCTTCCTGTCAAATCAGGTCCCAGTTTCCATTCACTGTCGCTGAAGGGATCCTGAGGTCCAAAAAGTCCTGTCTTTTCCGTGGATTCTGAGCCGCTGCACCAATTTTCCTTTCTGCTGAAGCACTCATTGTGTAGATGGCCACAAACATGTTACGTGATGCTAAGACTTTCTGTTTTACTGTTTCTAATCATATTAGGGTTTATTCTGATTTGCATATGAAATGTCATCACTTAAAGAAGCTATATTCAGTAATATATTTCATTTTTCCAAAGAAGAAATATAGAAAATCAAGATGGTGGTAAAGGTCATGTGAGCCAGTTTTTGCAAATATTTTGAGGATGCATAAAATTCAGAGGGTCATTTCAGAGATATCAAACAGGTCTTTATTGGACCAAGAAAGGGATAGTCTAAATGGATACTATAACTGCATATGCAGAGCAATTAAAAAGACTGGAAGAATCCTACCATCCCTGGCCGCCTCCCCAGTTGCCTGCCCTACCTGTAACTCTGACTCACAGACACTCATGTACTTTGGCAAATAGAGAGGATATTTTCCCTCAACCTTCTACGGTACCTGAAACTCTCAACAGTAATTTATTCATTTGGGAGAGAAGTACCGTGATCTATTCAGATAACCTGATGCAATCTCAGAACATAGATAAGTAAGTTTTGCAGAAGAGAACAACAAAAAAAGGAACATCTGGACCCAGAGCCTGTGAGTTCGGAGAGTTGAAAGTTGAAAATGAGAGGAAACTTACGTGGAGGCGATGGGGCAGGAGGTGGTGAGGAAGGAGGAAGGAGAAGCAGGGCTTGTCTCCTGAACAGCATTTCCGAGACTCACTCAGCCTCGGATAGCAAAAGACACGCCTCTTAGCTGGAATCCCAAAGAGAAACCAGAACAAACACTGGTTTCATTTTTTAAACCTTGTCGTGTGGCAAATTAAGAGTATCTGTTTTGAACAATATTTTTTCCTCAGAAATGTATATGGACTTTTCTCACTGATTGAACTATTTTAGCTTTTCTCTGAAAGTAACAGAGGAATTATTTACAACATTGGTCAGTAACACCTCCCCATCTGTAGCCTCGGTTGCCTTTCTTTTTACTATCTTCAAAGAGTTTATAGATGATGCCTTGAAATGCTCTTGTTTCAAGGCACATCTGGTAAATAAATACTGGGGGGGCTTCCCTGGTGGCGCAGTGGTTGAGAGTCCGCCTGCCGATGCAGGGGACACGGGTTCGTGCCCCGGTCCGGGAGGATCCCACGTGCCGCGGAGCGGCTGGGCCCGTGAGCCATGGCCGCTGAGCCTGCGCGTCCGGAGCCTGTGCTCCGCAACGGGAGAGGCCACAGCAGTGAGAGGCCCGCGTACCGCGCAAAGAAATAAATAGATAAATAAATACTGGGGGCGGTGATGTGACCTTAGAATATTCATAGCTGTAGGACTACCACTCAGCCGGGTTTTCCCTCTAAAATTTTGCCCGGATTATTTCAAAATAAGTTAGATTTAAAGTTCTGATTATGCTGACCTGTAATTTATGGATGCATATATGTTTTTACTTTGTAAATATAGTTCATTTACCCCTAAAATGCAAGGCAGACGGATGGGGACTTCAGGAAGAGCCATCACCAAGAGCACGAGCGTGAGTGGAGAGATGTACACACTGGAGCATAATGATGGCAGTCAGTCGGACACGGCTGTGGGCACTGTTGGAACAGGTGGGAAGAAAAGGAGGTCCAGCCTGAGTGCCAAAGTGGTTGCCATCGTGACTCGAAGGAGCAGAAGCACGTCCCAGCTAAGCCAAACAGGTGAGTGAAGTGAATTCAACGTACACATCTCAAGTTCTCGCTGGAGAGACAAATGTCAACCTTCATGCTATGGCTCGGGATGGGATCGTACCGTGTACGGATTCTCCTTGCCAAAGAACGTTTGTTTCTCTGTTTCTGGAAACCTGTTCCATGTGTGGGTTTTTTTGTGTTTTTTTTTCTGTACAGCTGTCTAACAAGGTACCATTTGTCAATCCCTGAAGTGGTCAGGTATTTCGTGAAAAAAAATAAATAAATAAAGCCATGTTTACAAATATGCAAGGAAATGCAAAGAAATCTTAAAGAACCAAATTGGTTGAAATACAAGAAAAGCAACAGGATTCTCCTTTTCAAAATATTCCATAATACAGTGACTTCTAATTTAGGCTATCTCCATATTGTTTTAGAAAAGAAGGTCAGTTGTGCAACTTGAAATACAGTCTTCAGGGGGCTGTGTGAATGTAATAATTGAACTGTGACTGTTCTATTTTCAATGCAAGTAAAAACCCAGCAGTTATTTTTACTTTACAAAAATGGGTCAGTGGATTCATGCAAAGAATAATGTCAATACAAATTTGAGTTTCAGACATTTTCTACTGCTTGTAAATCTTAAAAGCTTTATATCCTCAGGGTATATAGAAAAAAGCAAACAGAAGGGAGGATGATTATTTGTGTATTATCAAATACAAAAAACTGCCTAAAATTATATAACATTTGATCATACATGTTAGATAATTCATTACTAGGCTTAGCACTACGGAAAACTGAAGGTAAGTAAAATATTGAACTGATTTAAATTGTCAGCACCTGTTTCTCTTGCCATAATCTTAGTTCCGTTTATTGTTCCTTAAGAGCGAAAGTCTTGGCACAAAATTTACTTAGACTAAAAGACTTCCATGAAATCCTTTTGATAGTTAACTTGGCATCCTGGAAAGTACTTTTTTTTTTGAATTTTACAATTTTATTTTTTTATACAGCAGGTTCTTATTAGTCATCCATTTTATCCATATTAGTGTATACACGTCAATCCCAATCTCCCAGTTCATCCCACCACCACCACCACCCCGCCGCTTTCCCGCTTGGTGTCCGTACATTTGTTCTCTACATCTGTGTCTCTATTTCTGCCCTGCAAACCGGTTCATCTTTTATATGCGTTAATATACGATATTTGTTTTTCTCTTTCTGACTTACTTCACTCTGTATGACAGTCTCTAGATCCATCCACGTCTCTACAAATGACCCAATTTCATTCCTTTTTATGGCCGAGTAATATTCCATTGTATACGTGTACCACATCTTCTTTATCCGTTCATCTGTCGATGGGCATTTAGGTTGCTTCCATGACCTGGCTATTGTAAATAGTGCTGCAATGAACATTGGGGTACATGTGTCTTTTTGAATTATGGTTTTCTCAGGGTATATGCCCAGTAGTGGGGTTGCTGGATCATATGGTAATTCTATTTTTAGTTTTTTAAGGAACCTCTGTACTGTTCTCCGTAGTGGCTGTATCAATTTACGTTCCCACCAACAGTGCAAGAGGGTTCCCTTTTCTCCACACCCTCTCCAGCATTTGTTGTTTGTAGATTTTCTGATGATGCCCATTCTAACTGGTGTGAGGTGATACCTCATGGTAGTTTTGGTTTGCATTTCTCTAATAATTAGTGATGTTGAGCAGCTTTTCATGTGCTTCTTGGCCATCGGTGTGTCTTCTTTGGAGAAATGTCTATTTAGGTCTTCTGCCCATTTTTTGATTGCATTGTTTGTTTCTTTAATATTGAGCTGCATGATCTGTTTATATATTTTGGAGATTAATCCTTTGTCCGTTGATTCATTTGCAAATATTTTCTCCCATTCTGAGGGTTGTCTTTTCATCTTGTCTGTAGTTTCCTTTGCTTTGCAAAAGCTTTTAAGTTGCATTAGGTCCCATTTGTTTATTTTTGTTTTTATTTCCATTACTCTAGGAGGTGGATCAAAAAAGATCTTGCTGTGATTTATGTCAAAGAGTGTTCTTCTTATGTTTTCCTCTTCCTATGTTTTCTTCTTCCTATGTTTTATAGTGTCCAGTCTTACATTTAGGTCTTCAATCTATTTTGAGTTTATTTTTGTGTATGGTGTTAGGGAGTGTTCTAATGTCATTCTTTTACATGTAGCTGTCCAGTTTTCCCAGCACCACTTATTGAAGAGACTGGAAAGTATGTATTTTAAATTATGCCTTCTACTGGACAAAGTGACAAATAAATTAGAGATAGGGAATTTTGAGCCGTTCAAAAATTGAACTAGTGCACACAGCTGTTTATCAAAACAGAGGTTTGTCTCTCTGAAAATCACAGGATTAGAATGGCCGTCGATTAGCGAGCATTTCTGGTGGTAATTCCTCTCCGCCATCCCATGGGGATGAGCTGTTCATTGTGAAGGGGAATCATTTGTCTTCCTTGGGCTCAGGTTTCTTCCTTAGGAGTAGGAGTTGTTTTTCATTTCTTTTACTTGTTTTGTTTTTGACGGTGGTGCTTCTTGGTTTGTAATGTTCGTGCAATACATGATGCTTTCCAGTGTGGGGTGTGGATGGACTTTCACCACCAGATTTCAGATTACTTTATCCCTTGGATGATATGGAAATTCTCTTTGATGTCCTTTTAGGGAGCCAGGGTTTCCTGCAGCTTCGGGGATGGCTTATCTTCTTCCCCAGCCTCCACAGTCTGTCTCTTCTTATTTTCCCTGATAGTTCGTTCCCTCTCTATCTTTCCCTGGTTGAGTAGAATTACATTTTCTTAGAGTAAAGCACAGCAATAATTAAACGTAAGAACTATACCTGAGGCACAGCTTTGTAGGTAATAGATTCAAATGATTGTCATTGAAACACTCGGCCCCTTTGCTTTGTTAGTTTAAATTTTATTCCAGTTACAGGCATTGCTGAATTTCAAATAATACCTACCTTCCCAAAAGTTGCATTGTTAGTAACGTGCATGGAATGACCCCACTTTCAAAGATTAGTTTGCAATATACAGGAGCGAAAAGGATTACGGAGCCAAGGTAACAAAATAGTTCTAGCCCAACGTGACTCAAGGAATAAACTCTGACTTTCTCTCTGGGGCTCGGCTTACCTGTTTACTGGGTGGATTGGACTGAAAGTCGTCCTCTGAACTTCCCAGGTATAAGAGTTTACGTTTCTCTTTCTACATCATAATTGTACCTTTTATTTGATAACCTGTTTTCTCATTCTTCTTGATCTTCCCAAAGCAAGTGACCAGTGGTGACAAACCTCAGTTATCACTGCTCTTTATTTCACTGGATGCACTGGTTTTTCTCCCTATTCCTTCTTCTACAAGTGATTTTTTTCCCCCTTTATCAATGATTATATGTCCTCTCTCCTGTGAAGAGACACGAAAGTTCAGAATTCTCATTCTAAGAAATCTTGTTTTTTTATTACTTCAGCTTTTGCATGTGATCATCAAATCTGTATTCCAATTCGTCCTCACCCAAGAAATATTCCTTCATTTTAATTTCCTATAAGAGAGCCTCTTGGATGGCCTACCTTAAACAAGCGTAGCCCTGTCACAAATCTGAATTTCCAGCCCTTCCTTTCAGTATTACCACAGTTTTTATAGTTACAAACCTTAGAAGAGTTTTCTACTTAAAAAATTTTTCACTCAACTCTCTCTTCCCCAGGTCCATCATCCCAGAGAAAACTATGTGATATTTGTCCAATTTTAAGGAACACTAATATAATTGATTTAAATGTCTTTAGTGTGAAGTGAATCCATTAATCGCAGACTGGTGAGGCTTTTCAGGGGGCCTTCTAAATGCATGGATAATTAAGACAGATTTTTTAACATTTAGTTTATTGGAGTATAGTTGATTTACAATGTTGTGTTAATTTCTGCTGTACAGCAAAATGATTGTTTTTATATATGTATGTATATTATCTATTCTTTTTCATATTCTTTTCCATTTGGTTTATCACAGGATATTGAATATAGTTCCCTGTGCTATACAGTAGGACCTTGTTTTTTATCCATCTTATATATAATAGTTTGCGTCTTCTAGCCCCAAACTTCCAATCCATCCCTCCCCCACCCTCCCCTTGGCAATCACGCATCTGTTCTCTGTGTCTGACTCTGTTCCTTTTTTTTGTAGATAAGTTCGTTTGTGTCATAGTTTAGATTCCACATGTAAGTGATATCGTATGGCATTTTTCTTGCTCTGACTTACGTCACTTAGCGTGATCATCTCTAAGTCCCACCATGTTGCTGCAAATGGCATTATTTCATTCTCTTTTATGGCTGGGTAATATTCCATTGTGTATATGTGCCACACCTGCTTTATCCATTTAACTGGGACAGATTTTCTAATGGTGTCAATTAATCAAAGATTGGGAAGAGGCAAACAGCATTGCTTATCTATTAAAACAAGCTGGGTGTTCTATGGAATAGCATGTATTATGTTTAATGTAAATTTTACTTGTGCTTAATGTAAAAGAAGACTTTAACTAAAGGCTTCTCCAGCGGTGAGTCTCCAATCCACCCCATGCGCCCTGGATTACGGGCTCTGTCTCCCCTGCCACACAGATGATAGATAATCAGGAAAACAAAAAGCATTTAGAAATCATGCTTAACCCGCTCTGTTTAGAATGGGAGATTTCAAGCACATCGTTTTTCTGTTTTTGTTTTCACGTAGCCACGAGTTTGCTCACGGAGTATATTTGATTCTTTGTTCAAAATAATAAGTAAAATTTATTTCCAAAACTTGAAAAGCATAGTAAACTGTATATACAGATATATTTATATAGTAAATTACATATGTGACATATAAATGTATAAAATTTACCTTTTCTATGTAATTTGTTGTGTGCTTCAATATATTTACTGTGCTTTTCAATTATATATAATTATTTATGTGGAATATTCCAAGTATAAATAACATTCATATTTTAAAGTTACCTTTACCACAGTATTTATTCATAATGAAAGTAGGAATAAATTTGTTAATATATTTTTTAACTAGGAGAGTGACAGAAACAGGAAAGTTTCCAAAAATGCTACTGCTGGTGAATGGCTTCAAGCAGTCAAGCACGTAACTCAAAACCTGTTCAGTACACAGCTACTGAATTAGATTGAAAAGGGCATGAGGTATGGAAGGAAAGGGACATTTTAAGAAAAAGCTCCTGATCCAGGAGCTTCTTGGGACTGAATGAAGCTCTGAGTAAACGTAGGGCCAGGCTTTAGGATGTGAGGGAAGTCTTAGCCTTTGTAGGTTTAGATGCCCGGCCTGTATAGTGTGAGGTTTGCCTCACTATGAATGAAGGCTTTACTGAGAACAATCACCCCTACATACACCCTTGTAATTACCTACAAGTAAAGATAATTATGATAATAAGTATCATAAGAATGACAAGTATTCATTTAGTCTAAGTGACTAAAATCAATAGATTTGCATTTCTAGAGCTGTTTCCATGTACCCCTAAGTTATACGTGTACACGTTTGTGTGTATAACTTCCCTCCATGATTGATCACAAAAAAATCGTGATTAGAACTTTCAGCTTTTTTGAAGAAAACACCTATAAATGTAAAAACATCATTAGCACTATAGACTAGAAATTAACTTCATTTACTTTATCTCATATTGTTGAAGAACTCTATCTCCAGGATTATACCAGGGACAGTGGGTGTTTCAAAATTAGAAGTATCATCCCCGATGGAAGGAAATCATTCACACTTGACATAAACAAGAATCCAAGAACTAAATAAGAAAATGTAAAGCCAAATGCCAAACATAATAAAACCCGGTGTACCAAAGGAAGTGGGAAGACAAATGGGTCAAAGGTCTAAATTTCCCAGGATAAGAACACATGCAGAATTGAGAGCTAACCATAGCCTAACCAATTAATAGAATCATTATTTATTGTATCATTAACAGCTGATGATACTTTGTTAAGTAGATTCATATCATTTTTTCCTACATACTGGCAGGATTTGGGTAGTTATGCACTGATTAAATTATGGAAAATGTTGCAGGACTCTGTTATACTGTCAAATAATTAAGAGTCAATTATCATGTACTAAGAACATACTAAAAAAATCACTTCTAAAAAAAAACATACTAAAAAAATCTTTCTTTAAGAATAGATATTTTGTGCCTTTCCAACATTTCCCTCCATCCACATCTCTTTTTCCCCTGTCCAAATCACTTGAAAATGATTCAGAGTCCCTCTGAGTAGAGGAATCTGAGTCTATATATAAAAATACCTTCCAGCCATGTTACCTTTCTGGTATATTCTTCCTCTTGCCCTGTGTTACACCAGGGTGTGTGGAGCAGGGCCCAGGTCCCTACAGGCTCCACCGGCTCCTGAGGCCCGGCTAAGCCTTCTTCTGCCCTCCTGATACGGCACATATAGCAGCATCTGTTCTAGGGTTTAGACATTTACAAAAGACTGAAGATTTACTGGTGCCTTCCCGCTGCCCTGTTTTCCTGCAGGAATCCCTGAATCAGGGAAACATAAAATAATTTTGTGGAAATTATTAAGAGGCTAATAATTGTGTGGAAAGGCGAAAAACACAAGTAGGTATTTCCATAAATTTTCAACCCAGCCTATGAGCACAGTTTGGCTCAAGCAAAGGTGTGTGAAAGGACTGTCATGGGAAATACATTTAGGAAAAAAGGTTGGGGCCAGGTCTTAAAAGCCCTGTAAGGGACTCTGCTCAGTGTTTGATGGAGAACTTTTAGTGGAGAGGATAGAAAAAAGGAAGCTGTGTTCCCAGAAGCTCAAGTGGAAGCAAGATGTGCAAAATCGGCGAGGAAGCAGAAAGGTCAGGGTGAGGCTAATGGATGAAATGAAAAACCGTGACGTGGGTGGAGAAGGAACCATGGAGGTGGACGTGAATGAGCTTATTCGCGAAAGGGGGCGGGGCCTGAGTGAAGAGAGGACAAGGTGAGATGCCCAGCAATTCAGGAATAACTGGTGAGGGAATGGGAGGGCGGAGTGCGGGATCCAGGGAAAGAGGGAGTGAGCAGAGAGGCGCAGAAACAGATCCTAGAGGGGAAAGGATTTCCCAGAGTGGCTGCTTAATCCACAGAAAGACGGAAGAGGCCAGGGAGTGGAACAAAATCGCCGGATTTGGGGCCAGAAGGGTTGCCCCTGACATCAGTCTGCCTGGAGCGGTGAGGAAGGATGGGTGTGCCTCAGTGTGCAACGACCCACCAGGGGTGGAGCCAGTTCCTCTCTCCATTCGGTCCTCATTCCACCTTGGACCATCCTCTCAGAGACTTGGGATGGGACTCTTGTCCTGAGTGGGAGCCCAAGAGGATGGGGCTGGAGGGTCTACAGTGGGATAGAGCAAGGGCTCCCCCGCCACCTTATTCAGATGGATGGGGCTGGGAAGATACCTAGACGGGCAGCTGTTATGAACGTGTCTTCAGAAAGCATTCAAAGGAAAGAGCTCAATGTGAACAGTCTGTCTTTCATTCATTCTACCAGCATTTCTTAAGTATTTTTCATGTACCAGACTCTGTAATTGAGGAGGTGTTAGGAGTAAATAAGGGGTGGGGCTGTGTGTGCGCACTTGTGTGTCTCAGAACAAAGGGGATCTGAGTGTTCTTCCGGGAGGAAAAAGCACCTCTAGGTGAAGAGATGGAAAGATACAAGATACAATACAAAGAAGTTTAAGGAGCGGAGCAAAATCCCAAAGAGGAAAGGAGTTAACTTAAGGACGCTAGGTTATTCTTGGAGAGAGGGAAAGACGGTTCTTTCCCTGAGTTGATAGAAAAGAGGAAATGTTGAGATCCAGAGGCACATTGCAGTGGTGTCCTGGAGCCGAGGGAGCGCGTGTCAGGGCGATGCAGATGGGGAGAGAGGATGCAGGATGAGGAAGAATGTCGTAAGACATCCACTGGTGTGGGTGAAAGTACAGCCGAGCCACGCCCACGTGCCACCTGAGTTTGGACGATGCAAAATCTCTGAAAGTAGCTTTAGGAACACCTACCGGGGTCAGTGTCAACCCTGCAGGTGTCTGGTTCATCTTGGCCGTTCTTATGTCTTTCACGTCATTCCCCAAGTTTCTGCATCTCCAAGTCCTCCCAGCAGTTCTGAGATCATCGTGGAGTCTTTGAGATCATGGATTCTGAGATGAGATTTGGTTAGATCTAGACTCTTGGGCTCATGTTGGAAGTTCACCTGTCTGGAGCTGCCGTCTACTCCTTACTTTGACTCTTTGCATTGTGAAATTTAGTCTCCTTGTAGGAAATGAAAGCCCTGCCTGTTCTCTTATCTATTGTTATTCCCCCTTCCCAGGGCTTCCCTGGGGGTGCAGTGATTGGGAGTCCACCTGCCGATGCAGGGGACGCGGGTTCGTGCCCCGGTCCGGGAAGATCCCACATGCCGCAGAGCGGCTGGGCCTGTGAGCCATGGCCGCTGAGCCTGCGCATCCGGAGCCTGTGCTCCGCAATGGGAGAGGCCACAACAGTGAGAGGCCCGCGTACAGCAAAAAAGAAAAAAAAAGGGAGGACTTCTGTTATTCCCCCTTCCCAAGGCAGCCACTCTTACTCAGAATATGGGTCTTAAAGACATTTTTTTTTTCTTTGGCAATTTATCTCAAGGAAATTAATTATTTCATTTTAATCATGGGGATGAAACATTTCGGAAGGGCCATAGAGTGTTGAAAACTATATAGACAGAGTTCATGATCCTACAAGATGATATAGGCAAAAACATAAGCATTCTAAGGAGTTTTAGCTAGACTTATGTGTATTTGATTTCAAAATAGCTTAATAAGAGTTAATGAATTTCCAAGGCATATCTCTAACTTTTCAAGATGAAATCACAAATAGAAACTAACAAAAATGCCCTTGTTCCACTGTCAAGAAAAGAATAATATATATAAAGCTCTGACTGTAACCCACTTCTACCTAAAGGGATAGTGCTTGAATAAGCTAATGTTCCCATGAGTTCAAGACATTATTTTTAAATTTACCTTGTCCTTAGGCAATAATCATTTCAAGAAAATGTCCAAGATTTTAAATCCTCTTCTGCTGATCTTTTTTCAGTCTTCTCCTCAAAGTCTCACAGTTAAGGCAAGTCAGAAAATAAACCAAGTGAGCGCCAGCTTGGACCTCGTACTTTCTTTACCTTGAGAAAATGATTGTCTTAATTTGCCTTAGGACTTGTTTTTAATCTTTCCAACCAATCCAATTTACCAAAATGTTCTATATATTTTAAATCTAGTGTTTCTTTGTGCAGGCTCTCTGCCTGTTCCTTTGCACAAGTAATTATACAGCTGGTGGGAAGGGGGGTTACAGTGATCTTTTTGAACATTCTAAGAAAAGTTTTCTTGGCTCCGTTGATTTTAACAATGGAAGCAAAAAATTTTTACAAAGGATGGGCGCCCCCCAAACGTTGCAGAAACTAAAAGCTCCTGTGGATGAAAATCTTCTGAAATTGAAATTCCTTGTCTGTGCCTCATTTATTTGATTCATTTAATAGCACAAGGAAAACATTCTGAGGAACATCTTGTTTCATGTTCTTTGTTTCCTGAATGCACAATTGTGGTACCAGAAGTGATTCTCGAGTCTGCAAAACCATCAAATGAATGTAAGCACGGGTTCTTTTATTTACCATTGCTGTCTGGCTTAGGAATTCACTACTGTTAATAGAGATTTAATGCAGCTAAAGTAACTCATCTGCTCAAGAGATGCCCTAATAAGGATTAGTATTTTCAAACATACGCCAGCTGCTCTATTTTTGTTCTTTTCCTTGCTGTGAACTATAAATTTTGAAAGTGGCTACTATGTGGATAGACTTTTAGTTTGGTTTGGTGGAAAAAAAATGTATTTGAGTGGAATTAATTTTTATAATTAATTTGGATTTTAGGATTTGGAGGAAGAAAGGAAACACATCTATTAAGTGACTTCAAAGCACAATGCTGAGTATTCAGATAATTATATATGGTGATAATTCTTGTTAACTGTACTAAGGTAATGTTTAAGCATGAGATCGATTTCAGAACAGGTGTTATAGAACATGTCAGGTAGCTTAAATGTGACAAGAAATGTGTCTGATTATTCTTCCAGCAGATGACCAATTTCAGTGCATCCTCATTTAATGCAGACTGGTTTTCAGTAAAGACTTTTTGGTTGATTTCTTTTACTAATGATTTTGCCAGAGTTTTAAACACAGAAGAGTAAAAAGAAGTTCCATCAGACTCCTGCAATACCACCGCTTATTGCAAATTCACTGGGAAAATATTAGTATATTATTAGCTAATCTTTTTATGCATTGTTCCTATTAATATTGATAAAACCATCAACAATCAAAACTATTATTTATTAATCACCATCTGCCTGCTGGTGTTTTAATTATTTTGCATGTATTAATTTCTCTAGCTCTCAAAACGCAGCCCTGAGACACTATTATGAATATTATTGTCACTTTACAGGTTCCATGACTCGTCCGAGAACACACAACCCTTAGAAGTCAAGTAGAACTTATGTTTGTAACCACTTCACTGTAATCTCATTCAACTGCATGGACACACAGAGAGCTACCTTTCTTAGGTAGCTTTTTAAAAACAATCGGAGGTTCATAATATTCCATTTTGCTCTATGATCATGCCTTTGTTTAACTTTTAAAAAGCATGTGTATAGGATGACCCCTTAGGACATCATTGCAGAAGGCTTGTCCGGAGTGGATTTGGAAAAAGGTGGATGAGTATAAAAGGAATCACAGTGTTTTGCATCCAGGGGTCATGGGGAGGGGATTTCAGAGATAAGAGTGTGTGGTGTTGCCCTTTCCTGAGAGAGCGATTGCCGGGAAAGGACGTTAATTTGTCACTTCTGGCCAGGTTGCCGTGGGGACAGTGGTTGGAAAGTGTTTTTAGGCAATTAGGTATCATCAGCCTATACATGGCAACTGGGGTCAGTGAACTTGCTTAGGAAGGAGGTGCAGAACATAAGGAAAGAAGATCTGCAAAACAAACAGTGGAGGGTTTTTTTAGCCTCAGCTTCCCAACTATGAAATGGAATAATAAACCGTACCGACCTCAGAAGATTGTGAGGATTAAGTGAACACGCGTGGTAGTAGTTTAGCAAAGGACCTGGCCTATAAGAAGGGCTCAGTAATAATCATTAGTGATTTCAATTCATTAATTAATCTGAGAAACCAAATAAAAAAGCAGTAGGTAAAGAAGAGTTGTAGTGGCATCGCTCGTAGGGCGGTGAGTTCTGACTGGCGCTTCCGAAGCTCCCCCTGGCAGGTCCCCCTCTGAGGACCCGGTGAGGTCGTCAGCCCCGCCTCAGGGAACTGCACAGGGTCGCCCACAGCACACTGTGCACACCCTGAGGTATCCCAGCCGCGCGGGCCTGACCCGCAAGGCCTGCTCCAAGATCTCTTCTCTCTGCCTTGTCACCTAGCCTTTTCTCTAGGAGGCCTGGGGTCAGCAAACTCTGGCCCAAAGCCTGTTGTTTTTTTAATGGCCCTTGAGCTAAGCATGATTTTTATGGTTTTTCAAATGATCAGAAAAAATCATATTTTGGGACCCATGCAAATGATATGAAATTCAATGTTGGTGTCCATAAATGCAGTTTTATTGAAAAACTTCCAGGCTCATTCGTGTATGTGTGGTCCGTGGCTGCTTTGTTGCTACAAAGGCAGAAACCGTATGGCCCGCACGGCCCAAAATATTAACCCGCTGGTCCTTTAAAGAGAAAGTTTCATGACTCTTATGCAGGCCCAAGAATTTGGTGCCTGCAGTACAGAATACGGCTGGTTCTATTAGAGAACAAAGTTCATTCCTGTAGCTCACTAAACACTTGCCCTGCATCTCAGAGGCAGTGGTTAATTTACACTACTACCAGGAATTTTGATTTTTTTCCTTACAGAGTTTTTTTCCTGTAGAGTTTACATTTGTACCATGGACCCATCAATAACATCTCTCATTAGACAAAATGAGTCTCCCAAATGAAGGCGTATCCCGCCCCCCCCAAGGATAAGAATCTTCAGCTCTTCGGCCTTGCCCTAAAAAGTGATCCCTGACTTAGCTGCTGACACAAAGTAATAAAAGCACTTTCCCTCAAAAGCACTTCATTTTCCCAGTTGGGAGCTCAGGGACTTTTTTATTTCACTGGTGATTACATGCCCAAAGCGCAAAGCCTGGCCTGGGCACACAAAGATTGTCTGAAGTGAATGAAACTTTGGAAAGAGTTTCTGTGTTCTGTCTCTTTCCTCCCAAGCTGCTGAGTCCCCCTCACACTCCAGTCTGAATTATGCCCACCCGGTTTCCCCAAACTGTTCTTGCCAAGGTCACGGAAAGGCCACAGGCCTGAATTTGATTTGGAGGAAATTTAACTTACAGTATAGGTCACAGGTATTCTGCAGGCATAAACCACGGAGATGTGTATAATAGAAAAAATATTGGTAAAGATGTTTATTTTTTATTTGACACGAGCAAATGATTCTCTCCCATGTGTCACTTCATTTCTGGCAATGCTCCAGCCAGACTTCCCTTCCTTGAGATCATAAAATACACCTTAAAGCCTCCTTATTTGCCCCGTTACAGGTGCTAGAAAGTTCTTTTATTTTTCGAATTAATTTTTCTTGGAGTACAGTTGATTTACAGTGTTGTGTTAGTTTCCGCTGTACAGCAAAGTGAATCAGTTACACATGTACATACATCCACTCTTTTTTAGATTCTTTTCCCATGTAAGTTATTACAGAGGATTGAGTAGAGTTCCCTGTGCTATACAGTAGGTCCTTGTTGGTTATCTATTTTATATATAGTAGTGTGTGTGTCAATCCCAGTCTCCTAATTTATCCCTCCCCTCTTTCCGCCCCTGGTATCCATAAGTTTGTTTTCTACGTCTGTAACTCTATTTCTGTCTTGTAAATAAGTTCATTTGTACCATTTTTTTAGCCTGTCAAAATCCTTCTCTGCCTTCAAGCCCTACCCACATCCCAACTTCCTATCAGGGCTAAAAGTTATCTCTGAACTCCTGTAAGACTTCTTTGGTTCTCCTGTGGTGCTGTTTAAATACTTTCTGCCCCATAAGTGTCTGTGGAAGTCTCATCGCAAGATGAACTTCAGCGCTACCCCAGGGCAGTAATCATGCAGCAGGTATGTTTTGCTCCCACACAGCCTGATGCCTTTAAGGCAGGAGGATCTTAGTAGACGTTTATTGGATGGACGTGATGTTTGCTCAGTTACAACATCATGCTCAGATGGTGACTAATTGATCCTTTAGCATTGCAGCAATTTTTCTTCTATATTGGGTTTTGTTATTTTTAGGAAATCCATACATCTCTTTTTTAATAAGTAGAAGTGATTTTTCTATTATTTTCCCACCTCCGTTTCCCTTTCTTTCTCTTCTTGGCTTATACATCACTTCGGAAGCACCTAGACGTAGATCCGGATACATTTTACTGGGTAATTCCACCTTTTTGCTTTTAAGTTTTAATCCTTCTATAAACAACAACAGATAATTATCATTTGAAGGTTTTGAGACAGTAAATGAATTGTTGTGATGGTAACTTCTTTACCTTTACAGTAAAAGTCAAATAAAGTACCATTTTATTAGAAAATTACCAAGAGACAAAAATTTGCATTGATGATTTATAATGACGCTACAGTTTTCAACACCCTCTCGTGTATATCACTTCATTTAATAAAGGTCTGACCATTAACCTTGTGAAAATACTTAGGTAAGAAATACAAAGATGTCCATTTTTTTAGAAATCTATCTTTTAATGGGGATGGAAACAGAGGATCTTTCTGCATATAATGGACATACCATAACTACGTTGCAAGTCAGCTAGTGAATTCTTACGTGGAAAATAAAACTTCTAATATTGAGCCAGTACATTGCGATATTATAAAATCATTTACATTGTAAGGATTCTTTTCCTTTAACTAAAGAATGTGTACACGCGAGGATTAGTCATGGTTGTAGTGAGGCTTAACAGACTTTATACTCTAGGACCGCATGAGAAATGACAGTCAGTATTCCAGATTCAGACTCATTACCCTGGGATGTTTTTGTAAATGGAAATAGCACATTTCTTTAGCTCTTAATTGGAAACTCTAAAACCTCTGATGATTTATCAAATAGTAAGTAAATAATCATATTATACTTAGGAAAGTTTCAAATGAAAAAGGTTATAAATTCTACATAATAACTAAGTAAACTTGTATTTATACATAAACATAGCTGCATTGAAACACTTTGCTATTATCTAATGAAGTAGAGGTATATTAATTGGGAAATACAAGCAAATTGAGGAAGATGGTAATGTAATATTTTTATCACTCTGAATTTGAATGTGTAAGAAAGACTCCTTGATCTGCCTCTCTGCATTCTGGAAACTGAAAATCGGTGCAAAGCCGCTAACAAGGAAGTGTTCTTGAGATGAAAACCTATTGATTAGAAGCCACAGGAAAATACATCCAAGAGTATTTGATTGACTTTAGGTGAATCAACCTGCTGTTAAAACTGCCAATCTTATTTACAACTTCTACCTCAAGAAATACACCTAAACAATTATTCAGTTGTTTTTTGAAGGAAAATAAAGAAAACAAAAGAAAGGGGGGGAGGGAAAGAAGGAAGGAGAGAGGGAGGGAGGGAGGGAAAGAAGGAAGGAAGGAAGGGAGGAAAGAAGGGAGGAGGAGAGAGAGAAAAAGAAAAGTCATTTTAAGAAAGATTACATAAAATTTCATGTTTTCCCAGAGATGCCTGAGTTTAGTCTAAGTGCAACTGCAAGTATTGATTTTCTTTTCAAGGTGTATGTGGCCTGAATCCTGGGTCCCTTGGTGAGAGTGCCTGCGTCCGAGTAATAATAAGTCGGTGATCACCGGGGTCTGATGACTCCCTCTGCTTCCCCAGACCCCTGCCTGGGCTTTTCAATTCATATTCCGCATGTCCTAGATTCTTTGGCCCAGATAGCACCGTCTGAGCCAGAGTGCACATCTTTTCACTCTGTAAACGGCTTCTTAATGCTATTCAAAGTAATGCCAGTTGCTTTATTCTTTTGTTCTGCTTTTATATTTTTAGAGTTGTCGCTCATTGCATCCCCTTTAGCTAAGCATTTGAGAAAAGCCTCTACCCTTTAGAACTCTGCACTGAGTATTCTTCCTGGTCCACAAGAAGGGGAAAGCACTTTCCTTGCCCTTGAGTTGTTTACAAGTTCATTCACTGGTGTATCAACAGGCAAAGGACAGCCCATTTTATAAAACTTCACAGTTTATAAAGCCTTTCATACTTAGCGTCTCATGAGTGCAAAATTACTGAAAGTTTTTAAACTAAGAGCCTGATCATATGAGGAAAGATCAGAAATGCATTCATTGAAGAAGGATTCCTGAAGAAAATGAGTTTTACAGTGAAAAGTAATATAAATATAGGCTCTTCATCCCTCAAGGTTTCCACAAGATTTAATACATTCTTATAATTTTTCTTTCTTTCCATCCAGAAAATAATTGTGAGAATTAAATACCACTGCAAGGAGCATAAATATTTTGAATTTTACATACATATCACCTGAAATTTTAATTTGTACAAGAGTCTGTTTTTAGCGGCATACCATCCCAGCAGTTGTCTTGTTCATTCTTAGTTATGTCATACTCACATCCCCAGGGTAAGAAGAAGCCATCATTTTTGTTTTAAGCTTTACCTTTTTTTCCACCATTAAACTTTTAGGTCAGTAGTGCCTGAAGCCAGCAATCGCTCCCCAGTGAATTTAAGTGGCGACCGTTTTGATTCCCCCTCAGCACTGGTGGTACTGCTGGGTGATGCTAAATACTTCATTCACTCCACAGATATCTATCACGAGATTATCAATAGCTAATACAAATGGTAATACTTGTCCAGACCATGTCCTGTGACTGGCCCTATGTAAAGGACCTGATGTGCATTGCCATGTTGAACTCTCTCAACAGTCCTGGGAGGTTGCTATGACATAGTATGGTGACTATCTCTGGATTTTCAAGGACAAGATAAAGGCTGAGAGAAGTGAAGTCACTTGCCCCAAGTCACACAGCTAGTAAGTGGCAGAGAGGATGTGAATCTTTGTGCCCAGGGCCTCAGTCTTTGCTATGAGCTGGGGCCTCAGTCCTTGAGGCTCCAAGGAAACCTGATGCCCAAGGTGATGGTATTAGGAGGTGGAGCTTTGGGGAGGTTATTAGGTCATAAGGGTGGAGCCCTCGTGAGTGAGATTAGTGACCATATAACAGAGACCCCCAAAGACTCACAGCCCCTTCCCCTGTGAGAAGACACTTGTCTTCAAGGAAGTGGGCCCTCATCAGAGACCAGATCTGCCAGCACCTTGATCTTGGACTTCCCAGCCTCCAGAATTGTGAGAAACAAACATCTGTTGTTTGGACACTTCGTTGATGGTATTTTTGCCGTAGAATCCTGAATGGACTACAGTCGTCCTTAACCACCATACGATGTGGTCTGGGTATTTTAAAGGGGTTAGTGAAGTGTTTAATTATACATACCCAGAATACCCAGTGTCAACAGTTAGCATTTTTGTCATTTCTGTATAAGTTTATATACGCGGAAAAATATTTCATTCAGATTTCATTTTCCTTTATAGGGAGAAAACTGTAAAACTATAAAATCCACACTATTTTACACACTGAGACTAAAGCTATAGCGTGCCACTATTTTTGCTTCTTCGGCGATATGTATTACTTTGCTCTTAGTCCCTTTTTACTCATGAGGAAAGGGAAACGTAGGTTATGTAACGTGCCCAAGGTCACGCTGGTAAGGGCAGAACTGGACTTGAACACAGCAGTGGGGCAGGCATCCGTGCTCTAGGTGGGGCTTGTGGTCGGACTTCCCCCAGAAAGGGACAGTGTCAGCCAGCTGTGTGGCGGACGATCCACCAGCGACCTGATGGGCTCATTTCGCTAATACCGTCTTCAGACCCGCCGAAGAGTTTTGTTCATTTCACGAAAACGCGTTTGCTGGGCATCTGTGGGCTTACTAAATTCTACTAGATTTTTCTGTGGGGAAGGGAGAATATGAAGAAGGGATCATACCTCAAATTATATAATCTCTCAAAACAGTGAGTCATATTCAGAATGGTGCTGGCTTTTCTCTGGATGGTGTCAGTCCTTTCTGAGCACTGGGTGGGGCGGGTGAGATATGTGAAGAAGAAAAGATTTCCTTGGGGGCGCTGGGAGGGAGCTGGCAAAGGGAAGTGAAGGGAGACAGGAGTTTGCAGACTGTCCTGTCTGAGCTGTGCCCTGGGGTCCTGTCTGAGCTGTGTGCAGTCAGGCTCCAGCAGAAGAGACGAGCTGCTATGGGGCAAGGGTGTGGCCATAAGGCATCAGGGCATCGTCTACAAGGTCCCCTAACAGAGTAAGTCAAGGACAAGACCGTTGTGTTGGGACAAGAGGGGAGAGTGCCATAAGCAAGTCATTCGTACCTTGAGGAATGCCTCTGCGTGCTTACTGGAAAGCTGGATTCATTTGTTCTGTTCACTCAACTGATCCATTTATCCACAAGGATAAGCCTCATAGATATTAGTAAAGGCTGAATTTACTGGATACTGAACTATGGCTCATTCTAGCATTTAAACCAGGTACCATTCTTACCACCATTTTCTAGATAAGGAACCCCAAGCTCAGGAAGATTAAATAATTTGCCCAGGGTCACATAGCCAATAACTGGTCCATTAGGATGCTAACGTTTATATTCTTAGCCCTCGTACTGTGCTGTCATCCTCAAAGAACTGGATATCTTAGTTAACATACTTCTACTTGCTATAAAAATTGACCCTAAAACGTGTAAAGCCTCAAATTCAGTAAAATGCTGTTTATTGTTCATTCAACAGCGTGAGCAGGTGCTCGTAGCTGACACCACTCTCCTCCACACAGTGGCTCAGGTACCCAGGTCCTCACATCTCATGCCGTTGTGTCGTCTGAATCCAAATAGCAGAAGGATGAAAGCAGATGGAGGAAGTACGTCTGTTCTTAAAAGCCTCGCCCTAGAATGGCCACACGTCATGAACCACATGGCCATGCCTGCCTGCTAGGGGATGGGCCCTGGGAAATAGGATTCTGTCTGAACAGCCCTTAGCATCAGTTTTCTACAGTGGAAGGGGATGGACAGCTAGCTGGCTCTCACACACGGGCCTTCAAATATCTTCCATTGTAATTAGTTAAAGCACTTGAGAGTTTAATTTTTTTTAAGCAGAGTCTGGAAATATTGGTGCTTTCTTATGTTATCGTAAGATTCATGCACAGCCGGTGTGATCCAGTAGCCTCTTGATCCCAGCTTCAAAGCCTGTCAAACTCCAAAACTGGCCCCAGGGTTTCTGTTCATTCCTCAGTTTCAAGTTTTCTTGGCCTCTTCTGACTCTTGGAATCTGGCTTCCTCTGTCCCATTTTACATAGACCACTGTGTGAAGCTCAGCCTTTTCTTCCTTTTTTTTTAAATTTTATTTTTTTCTTGGAGTATAGTCAATTTACAATGTTGTGTTAGTTTCAGATGTATAGCACAGTGATTCAAATAAATATGTGTGTGTGTGTGTGTGTGTGTGTGTATTCTGTATATCTGAATATATGTATATATTCTTTTTCATATTCTTTCCCCATATAGGTTTTTACAAAATAGTGAGTATAGTCCCCTGTGCTCTACAGTAGGTCCTTGTTGGTTATCTATTTTATATATAGTAGTGTGTATATGTTAATCCCCTTTCTTTGCTTTTTCAAACTAAACAAACAGAAAACCAGCACTTGCCAACATGCATGAGTTCGGCAGTGTGTGGTGAACATGTTATCAGGGGCAGGGATTGGAAGAGAGGTGATGATGGGAAGTGGTCAGACAGATCACTGGACACACATGTCTTGGTCTTCTCTCTCTCAGCTCTGCTCCTGCATTATTTCTTCTGGAACCTGTCAATATCTCTAAACAACAAGCATGTGCATTTATGTATCACTCTTCCGAGTTACTTCATCAATATCTGTTTAATCTTTATAACAGGCCTATGAGGTGGGCTCTGTTATCATCTTTCTATTTCCCAGTGCGGACACTGCAGTACAGAGTAAATGGCTGAGCTGGGGCTTGAACCCCGAACAGTTCGGCTGTAACATCTGCCCTCTTGGCCACGAGGTTATTCTGCCTCTCAACAGGGACAGCGTTTTCACTAAGGAACACTCTGGTGCGAGCTCTTAAGGTCGAACTCTGTTTTGTTAAATTTGTTTCTGTTATGAAGCTGCTGAGTTTTAATCCAGCTCTTAAGTACTTGCTGTGGTTAATATAATTGTAAGGACCACATTAGCACTTCCTACACTTTAGCCAAAAAGGAAACTGTGTTATGTGAGCCAGCATTGGGTATTCTTAGCTTTGTTCCTTACGCGCTCTGTAACCCGTGCTCAGTGTTAGTTCTGAAGAGTGAGAATTGCTATTGATCGTTTTAACTATAGGGGTAATTTTCCTAGTATTCTTTTGCAGATTAGAATAAAGATTTTGACGGGTTGGCTTCGTCTGTGCACCTTGTGTATGTACCCCCGTAAAGCGTGTAGCCACATCCCAGCGGACTTGGCAACCTCTTTTGTTCTTTAGACCTTTTTTGGGCTTGTCACACAGTCAAGGACCGGAAGTAAGTCCAGACACCATCCAAGGTCTTTGATGCAGCTACTTTGTGCATAGAACCCAGCTACCAATTTTGGCTTTCATTCTTTTTTCTGAAAATCTGTTTTTTTGAGCTCGGTGTCATGTTCAAACGTTAAACATCTAAGGACAGCTTATAAACCTACGTGGCCAAATAGGAGGAAGAAAACTATTATGGGTTGTAACTGTGCCCCCAAAGTACGACCATCGAGTCCTAAGGTAGTACAATATGGAGAGAAGAAGGAATACTTGCACTTTGTAAGCTTAGCTAAAGTTTCCTTTTAAAGTTTTAAATGACAGTTATGGGTCACTTTATAATTTTGACAGAATGCAGATACAAGGGTAAGGAAGAATGAGATTATTTTCTAGTCAATCTGTGTTGGATTTTGTGCCCTTTATAAAGTTTACACAGTTCTGTACTTATAAACAGATCCTCTAAGGATTACAGTTTACATATCCTTTTTTGAACATTAGTTTATTATAGAGAATTTCACTTGATAGAGCTCTTACAATTAAGCCCTGATGCCTCAAAACAAGAGAATATATGTATTCACACTCAAAGTACATTAAGCAAAAATAACCTGTAAAGCAATGCCATCATAATTTAATGGGACTTGAAAAGATTTTTTAATTCTTAAAAGTATTGTCCCTTGATTGTTTCTCTTTCCTTTATATGCAAGAGCCTAATTCTGTCTCTCTTCTTTTGTGTGCGTGAAGATGCCTGAAACCACCATTCTCATGAGCAGTTTGTTTTTCACACTGATAAACAGTGCTGCAGTGATGTTCTGGGTTAGAGAACGCCATGTCAAAAGACACTGGATATTTCCACTTTTAGATTGCATGACATTTTAGTGAATATAAATGTCTACCATCTATGCTTTGCCAGTAGTTGATTGCTATGGTTAGATGAATCTTCGGGCTGTTCATAATTTTCTATATCTCAAGTTCTATACCCATTATTTATATCCATTTTTCCTCCCCCCTCACAAAAATTGAGTCATAATGAGCATGATCTCATGTTTGCTGATACAACACAGTTTTTTAATTCAAGTAGAATTGGTTTACAATGTTGTATTAATTTCTGCTGTACAGCACAGTGATTCTGTCATACACATGTATACATTTTTTTATATTCTCTTCCATTATGGTTTATCACAGGATATTGAATATAGTTCCCTGTGCTATACGGTAGGACCTTGTTGTTTATCAATCCTATATACAATAGTTTGCATCTGCTAATCCCAGACTCCCAGTCCAACCCTCCCCCACCCCTCTCCCCCTTGGCAACCACAAGTCTGTTCTCTGTGTCTGTGAGTATGTTTTAAACATACTCACATTTTATAGATAGGTTCGTTTGTGTCATATTTGAGCTTCCACATATAAGTGATATCATATGATATTTCTCTTTCTCTGTCTGACTTACTTCACTTAGTATGAAAACCTCTAGGTCCATCCATGTTGCTGCAACTGGCATTATTTCATTATTTTTCATTGCTGAGTAATATTCCATTGTATATATAAACCACATCTTTTTTTAATTATTAATTAAATTTATTTATTTATTTTTGACTGCATTGGGTTTTCATTGCTGCACCCATGCTTTCTCTAGTTGCAGCAAGCGGGGGCTACTCTTTGTTGCAGTGCACGGGCTTCTCATTGCAGTGGCTTCTCTTGTTGCAGAGCGCAGGCTCTAGGCACACGGGCTGCAGTAGTTGTGGCTTGAGGGCTCTAGAACGCAGGCTTAGTAGTTGTGGCGTACGGGCTTAGTTGCTCCGTGGCATGTGGGATCTTCCAGGACCAGGGCTCAAACCCGTGTCCCCTGCATTGGCAGGCGGATTTTTAACCAGTGAGCCACCAGGGAAGTCCCTAAACCACATCTTCTTTATCCATTCATCTGTCGATGGACATTTAGGTTGTCCCATGTCTTGGCTATTGTAAATAGTGCTGCAATGAACATTGGGTTGAGTGTATCTTTTCAAATTATAGTTTTGTCCGGATGTATGCCCAGGAGTGGGATTGCTGGATCATATGGTAGCTCTGTTTTTAGTTTTAAAACACACTTTTGACATTCTTATTGTGCACATAATAACTCCTGGTTGTTTCCCAGAAGATTAGATCGATGTGTACTAGATGGTTCTTAGTCTCAACACGCATAAAGGAGATTGGATATCATCACTGACCTAAGTCTTCCTCGTAATCTGGAAGGTGATCCCAGCCCAGGGTATTAAGCTGCTCTGTGATACCCCAGAGATGGGTCGACATTCTCCATCCAGTGAGTTGTCATGTTGATATCTAAGATATGTCCACTTTATGCTGATTCCAGACCCTACCGCTCTCTTCAGGACATAATTCTTTCCTATCTGTGGAATGCATGAACTGAGGACTACTTTAACTCCAAATCACTGAGCTCCAAGAAGATTTGAAATTCTACCACTCGCTTTCTGGAATTTGGGAATGTGCTGCTAGGGCAGATAAAGAGATGGTCCACATTGCTCTAACTCTTCCCCTGAAACACCTCTAGAGGCAAAGGAAAGCCCATGGAGACCAGAGCCTGAAACGGCAGGAAGGAAGATTTTTGAAGTCTTGAGTTTTAGCTTAAAAATTCATGAGACTTTAGCCTTCCATTGACTACATACTCATGTATATTTTACTATAAAAATTACCCAAAGCTTCTAGCAAATGTGGAAGAGCATTCTTCTCTAAATTCCATGCTTATTCCTTGCCTTCAGATATCCTCTAAAACACTGCTTACATTCCCCGGGATCACTAGCCAGGATCTGAAGGCCAGATGTCCATACCTGGGTGTTAAACAGCAGAGGTTTTCAGTGCAGTCCATGGCTGCAGAGCAAAGCACAACTAACTGGACAGCAGGGGTGACAAGCTGGAGACCTCATCTAGCACCGCAATCTGATGGTCAGAGCTAACAGTAATTCACCCTGAGCCAGTTTGGCCTGTAGCCTAAGGACTACAGATCTTTTCCACAGATCTTCCTGAGAAAAGACTTCTATTTGCCCTCCTGGTTCTAAGCAAGTCTCAAAGACTTTCATCCAAACCTCCTTTACTTGAGTTTTAAGCGTATGTACTATTCAACACTTAGCATTTCCGTAAACCTGGAACTAAATATGCTAATAACTGTCCCAGGTATAATGCCATGGAATCCCACAGTCATTCCGCTAAAGGTTTTGTTGATTTTTTTCCTAAGCACAAAAATATATTGAGTCAGATTATTTGCAGAGATTGGGAAAAGAAAAAAGCAAACCGTTAGTGGTTTTTTCCCTTCGTGGCTCACTCTTGTGCAGCCCTAACCTTCACACATCATTCATTGACTCCCCCAAATGCAGCCACTTCTGGTTGGAGAGATGCATTTGCAAGGGGTCACCCCCTTGGGTAACAGCACAGCAAGTTACCAAAGCAGGAGCTGGATCTGCGCAACTACAGGAACGTAATTTGTCCTTCATAGAAATGAGTGAAGTTAGGGTTAGGGTTAGGAAAAAAAGTGCTAATACTGATGAAAAGAAGCATAGGCTTCAGAAAATATAATAATTCAACACAGTATAATTAAAGACGGTGTCTGATAGGTGAGGTGGATTGATGAAAGTGATGGAGAGATGTTTACAGTTCTGGGGCAACCGTCATTGTCTCACAAACACTCCACTGAGTGTTTCTAATGCAAAGTAACATTGTATGTTGGCATGAGAACCGAAAGAAATACTTAGAAGGGGCTGCTGAGATCCCACAATTTCTGATTAGCCCAGGCTGCTTTGCTAAATTCAGGAGAAATTCTTGTTTGCAAAATATTAAACTTACCTAGAGATTATATGGGGACAGATAAAGGAAACATTATTTAAATGTAATTTCCTGCAATATGAACACAGAAGAAGGGGCCGTTAAGTTTGCGAGGGAAAAGTATAGGTTTTGGGCTTCCCTGGTGGTGCAGTGGTTGAGAGTCCACCTGCCGATGCAGGGGACACGGGTTTGTGCCCCGGTCCGGGAAGATCCCACATGCTGCGGAGTGGCTGGGCCTGTGAGCCATGGCCGCTGAGCCTGCGTGTCTGGAGCCTGTGCTCCGCAACGGGAGAGGCCACAACAGTGAGAGGCCTGCATACCGCAAAAAAAAGAAAAGAAAAGCATAGGTTTTGAAATACTTAAGTTCTAATGAAAGGAAAATGTTAGGATAAAAAGATGGAGAGGGAATGTCCTTAATAGAGCTTGGTTCTGGAGAAGGCAGGAGGGGGCAGCGTCTAATCAGACAAGAGGAGAGACCCTTTGCCTTGTGGGAGGAGAGAAGGAGGGAAAAGGTAGATGTGGAGGTTGAGAGGCCCGTGACCTTCTGGTCCATCATGCTTCTCGTACACACCTGCCTGTGTGCTGTCTACATAGATGTGTCTTCAGATAACACGATAACTGCCTCTCAGGGTGGATAACCCAGCCTCGGCCATTAATACCAGACCAGATGGTACATCTTCAGTGTAATATGTCACTTAAGGCATTTAAGAAGCCACCTAAGTCAGGATCCCCACCTCCCATTCATCTGTGTTCTGTGAGCCTCGTCTCAGTAGAAAACAATTCACCTTATTTTTGTAAATAATGACCTTTCCAAATATTACCTGGACAGTTAGGCACATCTTCAATGGCCCCCCTTAATACTGAGCGTTTCAAGTAGTAACATAAATGGCAAAGTGTATTAAGTTAACGTTTAGCACCCATGGGGTCACCAAAACCTTTCGAGGACACGGAAGTTAATCATTATATTTTGACTTGCATTTCTTCTAATTCATGTGTGAAATAACAAAGGTTACCCGTCTAGGTGACAAGAATTTTCCTTCAAGGGTCATGTGAAATACATAATGCTCATGAGACATTAATTACAAAGGCAAAGTACTTCCCAAGGTTGGGTTTCAAATATATGTTCTTGTGTTTTTAAAGTAATCTTTTTCCCACAGGTACATATCTGAAAAATTATTGTTAAAAATCATGAAAATGACCAAACATTAAAAAAAATAATAATTAGTTTTACCCAACTTTCTGGAAGCATCTTGTATTTTCTGTATTCAGCCTTACATGAGAGACTTTTAAGGTGCAGTCATTTTCATGGACTTTTAACAGAAGCTGTATAAAATTTATCGGGTAGGCATGTTAGCTTTAATGGGGGTGTCTTGGCGAAAATAGAAAAATCTACACATCAGAGTTTTGTTGACTCTTCAAATTCAAATGTTACAGTCCTTCCAGATTCCTAAGCAGTGGGTTAGTGTTCCTACTCACTCTCCGCCCCTCACCATACCTTCAAAGCAGCAAGTAGCATCTAGCCTTCCTAATATTCTAATTGTTGTCAAATAATGGGTTAGAAACACCCTTTCAATAATCGCAATTAATGCTAATTTGAAGTTCCCTTTTGTGTAAAGTTCATTTATGTTTTATTTTAGCACCTAGCTGCTGACCAGAGCACTGTCTTTATCTTCCTGACGAAATAGGCTTCCTGTTAAAAACTGTTCTCAAGCATATACGGAAATGTTACTAGTCAAAGTCCTTATTTGTGAGAAAACACAGAGGGTTGGCAGTACAATGTTATTCCATGTAAAAATCCATAAATACCAAGTTATTATTAATATAATAGCTACTTGCCTTTTAGGTATCAGATCCTGCCCTAGGTAGTTTACATATATCATTTCTACTTCTTCCAGAAAACCAAGCTGTTTCCGCTTTACACAAGAGAAAACTTAAACAACTTACCAACAATTATAGCAGTGGTAGTGTTAGGATTTAAATGTAGGTTTGTGTAGTCTTAAGAGGAAAATGTGTGTGTGTGTGTGTGTGTGTATGTGTGTGTGTGTGTGTGTATCTAAAGATACGAGAAAAGGCAGTGTTTTTTTGTGTGTGTACAGTTTTTCTTAGGTACTGAATAAACCCATAAAATGGGTTCTAATCGCAAATGACTCTATTTCCTGTAGGTGTGAACTTAATAGCATGTATAGTAGATTATGTTTCCTGGCCTTAGAAATCCTCATCAATGGTAGTTTTTTTCAAAATTATTTGGAAACCTCCTATAATTATTCTCAGGATTTGGATCATGAGATCATCTTATAAATGAAAGAAAAATTTAGGGAGGTCTCTTTTGCAGAGTAATAACACTGGTAGGGGCAGTGTATTCATTTCTTTTTGCTGCTGTAACAAATGACCACAGATTCGTGGCTTAAAACAACAGAAGTATATTATCTTGCGGTTCTGGAGGTCAGAAGTCCAAAATGAGTCAAGTTGTGGGCAGGGCTGGGTTCCTTCTGGAGGCTCCAGGGGAGAATCCACTTCCTTGCCACCCAGAACCAGAGGGCTGCTGTCACTCCTTCACTCGCAGCCCTCTTCCATCTTTAAAGTCATCACGTCACTCTTACTCTGACCTGCATCTCTCTTCCTCTCCTAAGGACCCTTAGGATTATACTCCCCTCCACCCTGAAGATCCAGGATAAACTCCTTATTTTAAGGTCAGTTGATTAGCAAACAATTCTATCTGCAACCATAATTCCTCCTTGCCAGGTAGTGTAGCATATGTTCTAGAGATTAGGACGCAAACATCTTTTGGGGGATGAGGGGAGCATTATTCCGCTTACCATAGGCATATTTAGATTTTGTAGGGTCTGAAGATAATGGAAAGCCTTTTTAAGAAAAAAAATGAGCAAACAAAATTACAAATGCAAATTGGACACTAAAGCACCTACTTATGTATAATGAGAAAAAAAAGTGACGCCACATACAGACAGACTTTTTAAAAAAGCAAACGGCATAAATATGTACCAAATTTAACCCACACTAATTTTATCCTCAGTTATGTTATATATCCATATATCAAACAAAACAGCTGCATGCTAAAAATTCCTCATTCAAAACTTCCATTTGTTTGGGGTAAATTAAAAAATAAATAGGTAGTTGCCAAATTTATGTCTTCCAAGTTGGGTTTCTAACCAATTTTTTATTCATTTTTATTCGTGTCATTTTTTTCCCATCAGTTTAATTGTCCAATTCCTCATGTTCTGAGAGAGATGACACAAAGAATATGGAATTTGGGGCCAGAAGACCTTGCATCACTGGTTTGTTTATTCGTTCGTTCAGAATATATTTATTCAGTATCTACCGTGTGGCAGGCACTGTGCTGAACTCAGAGAATGCATCATAAGCAGAATAGATCCCTCGGGATCTTACAGTGTAACAGAGAGACAGACACAGAAGGTCATCTCAAGCACGTTAGGTGTTAGGAAGGGTTGTAGGGCCCCGGGAGAGCCCTGCAAGGGGGGCTGACCTGGGCTGGAGGCAGTGAGGTTTCCTCCGGGACCTGAGGGACGAGATGGGTGGTCCAGGCAGTGGGGGGGGGGCGGGGGGCGGGCAGAGCAGAGGAAGGAGATTTCAGCAAAAGAAATATTATGGGTAAAGACCTGCGATGGGAAAGCTGATGGGGATTTTGAGGAGGTGAAAGGTCAGGAGCCTATAGTCTAGGGAGAAAGGGAGAGAGTGGTGTGAGACCCTTCCTGAGAGCAGGTTGGGGCCAGGTCCGATGGGGCCTCGGGACCACGCTTACGATCTTGGTTTCGTCTTAAATGCAGCAGGATACCATGGAAGGGTTTTAAACAAAGATGGGGAATGATCTGATTAGCGGATTGAAAGCTTTTCCTGTTTATTTGGAGCATGGGACCAGGAAGGGGGAAAAGGCAAGAGTAGATGCAAGAATATGAGTTAAGATAAAGGCAAGTATTTGGATTTGAAATAAAAACTTATTAACTAGCCCCTCCTCTTCGAAAGGATTCTGATACATATATGCCTTTTCATTGACAGTGACTCCCTCTTTTAAGAAGTTACTCATTAAGCACTATTTAAGACACACAAAAAAGGTAGAAAGCATATGATTGGTTGCTTTTATGCTAAGAGACTCATTTACACTTGCTTTCTTTGACCAGGTGTTTGCATTTGATTTCTAATTGTATAATGAACACAGTTTCCTTAAATACAGGCATTTGAGGCATCAAGGAACTGCTTAAGGGGATAACTGGGGAGTTAGAAAGTTCCTTAAATGGCGCTAGGCCTTCTTTAGCTGATTGTAAAGGTTATCTGATTTAGGGCTTGCTGTCGGTGTGGGGCAGAGGCTCGTCATACAGCCCTCCCCCGCCCCACCCCCGCGTTCCGGTGAGACTTGCGGTCACAGGGGCTCCCGGCCCCTCCGCACCAGCTTCCAAGGAAACGCACCTTCTCATCAGGCGTTGACTTCTCCCCTCCAGGCGTCTCCCCTCCTGGTTGCAGCCTGGCTGCAGGCCAACCCCTGTCCCTGTTCCTACGAATATACCTCAATTCTGGAGCCCCTATTTTTTTGCCCTAAGATTGCCAGAGCCGTCGTTTATGTTTTCTGTGTGCTCTGTGCATATCTTTAACTTTGTCTCACTCTAGTTTCCCTTCTGATCTAGTTTCTACTTCTGTTTGCTAACATTAGGACAAGGAAACAGACCGTGGGCATATAGTTCTCGGTGGACGGAAGTATACTTATACCTTTAGAAACAGTCAGGATGGGCAGCCGTACAAGAACGTCCACACTGTGAAAGAGGATGAATACCTGAAGGAGACTGCGCCGTATGTGCATTTGTCACACGCTGTCTGTGGAAAGCTTGTCCTTCGTGGTTTACGTCAAGTAAAACTTACGTTATTCTAATGGTTATAAAATACTGATCAGTCGGCGAAGAAAAAACTGTCCACATTTTTCAAACATCGGCTAAACCACATATCTCTCCGGCCTTGAAAAATAAAGTAAGCTTCTCTTTGGCAGCCGTGCAGGTTGGGCTTCCCTGAAGGCGGACCCTGATACAAAGGTTTGAGTGCAGGTAGTTTATTGAGGTGATCCCAGGGCAACGAGACAGGAAAAGGAAGTCAGTATAAGGTGTGTTATTTGGTAGATGAGTGCCCTAAGCAACGGGGGCTCCATCCCATTGGGATTCTATGGGAGACAGCATAGCGGCGTCTCCCCGAGGGAGAAGCTGGCATTTATCCAGCAAGTCCCACTCAACATCAACAGGGCGCTGCTTCCAGGGTCCTCAGCTTCCTGGCACTTGAGGCCTCTTTTCCACATGGGGGTCCCACAGTCAGAGCCCCTGCAGAGAGTCACGGGTCCTGCAGGGAGAAGGCATCCTTGCAGACGGGAACAGGGAGGGCCAAGGGGCCGGGGGCAAGGCTCCCACAGCACCTGCTCCTGTGGCTTCCTCCCGGGGTCTCCCCCCAGGGTTGCAGGAAGGGCGCCCGGCCTGTGGGTTCCTGCGGCACCAGCACAGGCAGAGGTGGGCAGCTGTACCAGCCGCAAGCTCGGTGAGGTCACCTCCCCTGGTCCTGGTTCGCCCAGACATGCAGGTCTGCTCATGGAGGCCCCTCCTCTTCCTCCGCTCTCCGTGCCTTCCGTTCTCCGTTGGGGCTCAGGCCCGACTTCACTCTTGACCTTCCGGCTTTGTCCAGAACATTCCACACAGGCAAGCCTCCCCCTCTGTCAGCCCCCTCCACGTGCCGCCGTGATGCATGCTGAGTTTTCAGTAAGGCTCGTGCCCAGCCATTTCCAAACCCCTTTGGTTACTTTTCTCTGTAGTCTTCATGTTGGCTCTCACGGGGAACGCATCTTATTAAAGAGATCCTCCAAACAGACGCGTTGCGCTGTCAAAAGTCGAATGACTTCCTATCATTCCTTTGAGGGCAGCTGCACTTGATCAGAGGGATGGAAGTCTCATGGCGGGATCTCAGGGGGTCACGCGGGGGCTGCCATCCCCACCCCGTTAAGAACATCCAAAGGAAAGAAAATAGCAGCCTGAGGGCTTCCACGCTGGTCGTGAAAGACTGCCCACGTGCCATTTTATATGTGAAAGCTCGCTTATAATCTTGTCCCTTTTCCGTTACTCTGGCCCCAAGACAACTGCTTCAGTTGTGCCGACAGAAGTGCACAAATGTTTCCTCGTGCAAGAGACCCAGGTACATACCTCAGGGCCCGGGAGGCAGACGCACAGAGCCGTCAGGCTAGACTCTTGAGTTCCGCGGGCTTCCCTTCTTCGCCGTTTCCATCCCTTGTAACTTGAACGACCGTGTGAATGAAATTCCAGAATATCACGTGGCACTGGTTTCAGGCAGGGTTAGTTGAATTTAACTTGTTGTTGCTCTACTTCTTACATATGTATGTGGACTATGTAATTTATCATCCAGGCTAGAATATCTTTGAGAGTGAAAAGGGAACGTTAATAATACGCTACAACAGCAGGCGTGAACCAGGACTGTCCTGAGTTACCGGCAAGTATGATCACCCGACGACCTCTCACCTATTCATGCTCATTTTGGAAGCAAGGAGGGACCATAGGAAAAAACACGGTCGGGGTGAAAAACAAAACAGGCAGCTACATACAGTCCATTTCATATTTATTACTCATAACATACAATAAACTTTTTGCCTACTAAGTAGTGTTAAGATATTATAGGAATTATATAATTGGGGCCACTGCCTGTAACAACAGCATTTTTAAAATGTTTTTGTTTGGTTATTTTTGACAACTTACTCCTCACTCCGAAATGGTTCTGCTAAAAAAAAAAAAAAAATCATATTTTTCAAATAAAGGTTTGTTTCCTACCCCAAGAAACCAAACATGATGGTGGTAAAATGGTTCTGTTCCTGCCATTTTTCCTTCCTCATGAACAGGGCTTAAGGGGCCACGTAGGTTTAAAGCATGGGAGGCTTAGCTGGAATTTGCTTTTGTTTGGAGGTTTGGTTTCGCCGGTGGTGGTAGTTTTCCCATATACTAACTGCTACCGAAGTCCAGAGCCCGAGTTCTCATACTTGTAAAATACAGCAACCCCAGCAATACCGGCCAGTTATGACGAGGGTTAATGCAAACGTGTGTAAAGCACTGAGCATCGGGCCCCGTGTGTAAAAACATGCTCAGCAGAAGTCGGGCCCTTTTCCTTTTCTGAGCTTTACCGTCTCCCTTGCCCTGGCGCTGTCTCCTGGCAGGGGGATGGGCTGCAGAGGAAGCAAAGGAAACCTCTGAGTGCATCTGGAAGGGGATGATTTTGACAGCTATAGTGTATTACACATGTATTACAAGTGCGGGAACAGGGCAAGACACCCATGTGAGACCTTCCTCTTGCCCCTGCAAAAGCGCTTTCAAGAGGTCTACCCTGGAAATCATCTGTTAGCCCTGAGCTTAACTTCTCCAGTATTTCTTACATAACCAGGGAAGCAACACGCTATTTCATAAAGTAAGCAACAGATCTTCATTTCATTTGACTTAAATATGTCTTCATTATATAGTTTGCTTAAAATTTTGTGACTGCGTAGCAGCCTTCCCGTTGTGACAATTTAGCAGTTTTTCAAATTTATGAGATGACGCAGAGCAAGTTTACTGAGTGATTTTTCACTTCGTGGTCGTATAATATAATAGGTTCTGGAAAAAACACTCTTGGCAGAAGCAATTTAATCATCCTGTGTGTGTGTGAGAGGGAGGGGCGGGGGTGGGGAAGGAGAGACAGAGAGAGAGACAGAGAGAAAGTAGAGCTTCCCAGAGCTCCGATCTTCCTTCCCAAGGCAGCACAAGTTACTTAAACGAAGTCAGAGCTTCTTTGGCTTCAGTTTTCCTCTGAGAACAACTTAATGCTGATTCTTCATTTTTTCAAGATACACGAGGTAAGTGTGTGTTCTGTATCTGAATTTACTAAGTTCTAAGAGGAGTTTGTTAGTTAATGTACAGCATCTCAGAAAACTAAAACCAAAAGCCAAATTCCTGTTTGTCTGAAGCTTTCAAAACCGTGTGAACAGTTTGCAAACAAAGGTAGTAGTATACTTGAGATTACTAACAATTGAATGAAAAAGAAAAAGCGTGAAAATGGTGTGGCGGATGAAGTACTTATAGAAGGATGTTGCTACTATAGGTATATGTATAAAACTGTAAGGTCCAAATATGATAAACTTTAAACCTAGGCTTACAGGATTTTCAAGCTGGATTTAAAATTGGGCGGTGCTTCAACTCAAACATACCTCTTCGTGTTATCACAAAATTATCTTTAAAGCAATTTCATTTGTGTTTAAAATTGCATCAGCTGTTCTGCCCTTTTACACACAATTAAATACTACTTTTATATGGACATTTATTTTTGGAAATTTACAAGTATATTTTCATTACCTTTGGAAATTATATATCATATAAGGCTCCAAAAATTTTGCCTTTCATGTGTTCTAGTCAGGCAAGGACCAGAGAAATGTAACTTGTTTGTGGGAATAACTTCTGATGACTCTTACCAACTGTGTTATTTAAGATAGTTTGTACTTTTTGTCCTAAGACTACCTATTTATGAAGTTCGTTCTCAGCAGTATTTCAGAGAAACTAATTAAATTCTCAAATAATAAGTATGTTTTAACTATCTTTAGATTAGAAGAAAACATACATGTTGAGAATGTAAGGAAATTTCAAAAATAGCCTCATTTTGTGCTTTCAGATAATTCACGTGGAGAATTATAGTATGGTAATTTTTTTCCTAATTCATTTTCTTATTCACTCATATGCTGATGTCACAAAAGGTCTGGCTGAAATTGCAAGTATAGTATTGTCATCATGAGAGCTGCGTCAAAGCCATTCTGAGAACCCTCTGGAAAAGGGCAGTCTTATTTATATATATTCAAAAACAGTCCTGTTCTCCAAAGACTAAGCGTATAATCTGTGTGGTGAAATCAACACTTGGAACTTTCTTTCTTCCTTCTTTCTAAAAAAAAAAACAAAAGAAAACATAAAAAATCATAATCTGATGGAGGACGCTTGCATATGAAAGGTTTTATACCTTGGCAAAGAAAAGTCTTCGCCACAGTGTTTCTGTTTTGTTTACATGTTTATTTTATATTCTGAGTAACACATGGGACTAATTCCTAATTTTAGTTCCAATTAACACTTAACTTCAGAAGCAGGGCTTGTCCATGGAAAGAAGGCATAAATATGCTTAGGATGGCTGTAATATGTCGTAAGTTATATCTTTCCCTCCCCTAATTCCCAATTTAGTTGAAGTCATTTGTCTCAAAAGGAATCTTAACATCTGTTTGATTTCACACCATCCTCACCTTTAAGCAACTGAGTGGAACATCTTCTTGTTTCTTATCTCTGCTTATTATTAATGGGCAGCAAGACATTGTTTTTCTACCCAAGTAAAAAAGTGTATTTTTTTTCTTCACACTTTAAACTTGGTGTAAGACCAACAGTACAGAATCAGTGTGGTCTGGAATATTTCTTTATCTGATTGGCCAATTATTAGGAACCGCTCTGGGCTTCTGTGAAGGTGTGTAGTCAATGCTCTGAGCTTTAGTTTCTAAGATTCAGTCAGCAATTCACTCGTTAAACATTTTTGCAAGAAAGCCGTGTCTCACAAAGCACTCTGACCAGGAGAATGCTGAGGGGAGAGATTCGGATAAAAAATGACCTGTAAATGAAGGATTTTATTAAAAGTCCATCACATTCATCTAAGTGTTTTCATAGAGCAATTCATAGTCAATTACCAATTAACTTCTAAGGAACCCATTAATCCAGGAATCGAAAGAGCAGTGTCACTGCAACTTAGGCTGGTCTGACCTGGTTGTAGACGGAGATGCTTGAGGCTGAATTAAAGGGCTGGCAGGGGAAGCCGGCAGGGCGAGGGGTGTACCCCAGGTAGGTGGGGCTGTGAGAAGCTTGGAGGCAGGAAATGTCAGCTCATAAATCAGGAACAGGCTGGAAGCCGCCTGGCTGGAGCAGAAGGTTGCCATCAGGGAAACAAGAGAGGCAAATACGGCAGAGCTGGTGGGGATAAAACATGGGAACACGGGCCAGTAACATGGGAGCCGGAGACTGACATCTTTATGAAAGTTAGTCTGCTGTGGTTGTACAAACCCAACTGAAATGACAAGAATCTCAACATGACGAGATTAACTGAAGCAAGATGGAAGGAACAGGTAGGGGTGATAGAAGGTAACACTAGCAAAGATAACCACGTTGGATCTTGGAAAAACGGCAGTCCCTTTAGCAGAAATGGGAAATCAGTAGAGAAGACCACTGGGGATCTGTAAACTTCTACCAGTCAGGGTTGAACCGGAGCAGCAAAATCTGTTGGAGACATATATTAAGAGATTTATTACCAGGAATTGGTATATAGTATGTGATCGTGGGGCACGTCTGAAATCCACAGGGCAGCCCCAGGAAGGGCAGGGTGGCCGTGGGCCCTGGCTGAAGCTACGGCCCACACATGGGGCATCTCCATCAGGGCAGCCTCACTTCTGCTCTCAAAGCCTTTAAATCACCCAGATTATCTGAAATGGTCTCCCTTATACGAGTCAACTGATTATGGACTCTAATCACACCTACGAGATACCTTCACAGCAACACCTACATGTGTGTTGGATCGAACGACCAGGGACTATAGCCTAGCCAAGGTGACACATCATAAAAGCAACAGAAACTTCCAACATGTTATGAACTCCAAGAGGCTGGTAGGATTCCTTAGGTGAAAATGGGCAGAAATATATTGGAAATTCAGGAGAGATGCTGAGATTGGAGAAATCACGACAGGAGTTACCCACATAGGGATGATATATCCATGTCAGTCAAGAGAGTTCGGGAGCTCCTTGGAGGAGGCTGGAAACTTCCACATCAAAGATGAATTCTTGGGAGAAACCATTTTTAAGGGGCAAAAGAAAGAAGAGATGACTAAAAGATACAAAAAAAAAAAAGGTGAGATTAAGAGCTAGGAAGAGAACCATAGTAGCACATGGCCTTGGCTGTCCATCTCTTTGCTATACTTTATTACTAATTTCCCAAGGTTTCCAGTGAGTCAGGGAACACTGTAGTTCCCTGATTTCGGCCTGTATTGGGGGATCTTGCTGCCAGAGATCCAAACAGAATTTGCACTGAGAAAAGGCCAGTGTTTTTTACTGTGAACTTTGAAAGTACAGTTTTGAAATAAGATAAAACATTCCGGATGGTAGGTATTACAGACATAACGAATCAGGTGCATATTCCAGACAATGAAGAATTAGAGGCACAGCTGTTCTGATACTTAGTAGAGAGGCTTCCGGGGGACCCTCACCCCACAGTCCTGAATACCTTGTGCCTTGCTGATCTGTCCAGCAGTTTCTTTAACCTTCAATGTACAGCTCAGGCATCTCCTCCTCTGTGGGAAGTTCCTTAACTCACCTCGAAAGGGATGTTAAGTCTGTCCTTTGTCCTGTCACTCACGTGGGCATAATTACACTTCTTATCCTGCTGAATTAGAATCGCTGGTATGTCTTCCTCCCCCACCAGATGGCAAGCTCCCTTCAATTTTGAGTCCACAGTCCGATAAGGATGCCATTTAAGTGTCAACATATATTTGGGAAATGAAGGGTGGCCAGGTATGCACGTATATGAGAGAACAGTGTGTAGAAGGCAGACAGTTCGTGGAAGGAGAAACTTTGAGAGTTCCATGGTTTAAAGAGCAAAATTAGAAGAAGAGGAGAGAAAGTGAAAGGCAGGGATGCTGCCAAGGTGAGGGAGGGGCACCATGGTCCCCAGAAGAGGAGGACAAGGGCGTTGGCAGAGATCAGGATGGAGTCGGAAGAGAGGAAGGGTAGGAGAAATCGGTCTTCCCAGGAAAGTGGAAGACAAATGGATGTGAGGGAAAATGTGCCTTCTTCTAACTAAGAAGAGGGCATTTTTCCTGATGTGAAAAACTTGAAATTTTTAAGCTATATTGGTCAATTTAACTTTGATCTAAAACAGTTAAAGAGCTTGTAACAATGAAAGCTGCTGGTCCTTTCCTTGTCTTTTCCTGTGTGTGTGTGTGTGTGTGCGCGCGTGATCTGAGGGTCTAGTAGTTCTTACACATTTTGATATGTGTAAGAACTACTTTTTGATATTGATACATTTTGATACATTTTGATATTTCACCTGCGTTTCCCCCCAGCCATATGCTCTCCTACTGTCGGTTACAAATCCTAGTAAGTCAAAACATGGTTCCCTCATCAACAAATTGAAAATATTTTGCAAATAGTGGAATTCTTTGTGAATATAATTATTATGCCCTAGGTTGCAAGAAAACCAGAAAAATGGCTTTCCGTTTCAACATTGTATTGCAGTGCCCTTGGAGGAAAATATAAAGGTTGAAGAGAAGTATCTCATTCAACAATTGAAATTGCTGGTCTCTGTTTCCACGGTATTTAACTTTTACAAAATCAGACGTCATTTCTCATCAGAATTGTTTGTTTATTTGTGAGATAATTGTCTTCACCGCTGCCTTCCAAAGTTTCATCTTTTTCAATTTTTTTTTTGTTTTTGCCTTTAACTTAGCAAAAAGTAGATGAAGTTTTCAAATCTATAAAAGTGGTGTTTTTCTCAGATTGATTTAGAACTTGACTTCTTATTCTGTTTCAAAAAATGTGAATTTGCTGGTTTGCAGAGAAATACAGCTGAAATCAACTTACCAAGCATTTAGGGTACCAGGGACATACAGTACTTCTCTCCTTTTGTACTTCTTTAGAGGTAATTTCAAGAAGCATTATTGAGAGCCTTTTACTATAGTATTTCAGAATTAGATTTGCAAGCAAAATCCTCTCAGAACTGCAGAACGGAGAGCCATCTCTCTGGACCTTGTCTAATCTGCAGTGATTGGGTTCCTGTTCACTATATACGGCTGCACCCAGGTGGCACCATCTGTTAGGTAACAATTTATTGTAGCACAGATGTTGAAGTCTCTGGAGGTTGGACTTGGCCTGTTAAAGGGTGAATAAATGGAGTGTGACAGTGTCTGCTCTTTCTGAAACAAACAATCCACTCATTGTCTCGCTGCTTTCATGATGAAACTTTTTCTTTCTTTGCAAAATGGGAATTGAAGTTTTATCTACAGTAAAGGCCAGACAGAGAGAGTTTGCAGCAGAAGATTCAGGCTCTAATCTTCACTGTGGCATTAGAAGCTGTGTGACCCCAGCGAAGGATTACTTACCGTACCTTGGATTCTTTGAACAAAGAGTTTAGATGAGATCACGTATTTTTAAAGTGCCGGTGCTAAGTTTCAGGTCTATTCTGTTCTAAAATGGACCCGTTTAATCCACCTGTCGTACCCATTTCAGGATTTCAGCCCAGTGTTTATTTTTAGTATTCTTTTAGTCCTCATTTCTGTGGACTGAAAATAAATAAGTATTGCCAAAAAGAAATTATTGTACTGCTTTCATATCACATAAGCCTCAAGATATATTAAGAAAAATATTTAATATTCTTATAAATTTACTTCTGCTCTAGTGAAAAAATGTCAGGCTTGCTTTCAGTTACATCAGGGTGTTTTCCTTCTGGAAAAGAGTTACAGCTCTACAATCTTGGCCATGTCTATCTGCTCCCACCTGACGAGGTATAATGTCTCAGTCGATTTGAGCTACTATAATAAAAACACTGTAGACTGGGTGGCTTGCAAACGACAGAAACTTACTTCTCACAGCTCTGGAGGCTGGAAGTCCATGGTCAGGGCACCAGCATTGTCTGCTTCCTGGTTCATAGATGGCCATCTTTTTGCTGTAGCCTCACACGGTAGAAGGAGCAATCAGGCATTTGGGGGTCTCTGTTGTAAGGGCACTGACCCCATTCATGAGGGCTGCACCTTCATGACCTAATCCCCCCCCAAAAGCCCCATCTTCAAGTCCCACCACACTGTAGGTTTCAATATATGAACTGGGGAGCTGGGAGACACTTTCAGTCTATATATGCAGCTAAACCAAAATCAAACGTTTTTATCGTTACCACCTAATGCTTCTCTAACTCGTTAAACTATCAGGACCGTCATCATTTTACAACCAAGTTAAGGACAATGCTTTGAGAATAATAAGCAATATCAGGAAACATGAGAGGCAAATAGGAATTGACTTTGTTAAGGATGTCAAATTAGTGTCAATAATATGTGTATAACTCCTATCCCTCATTTGGTTAACATTTTCACTCAACGCTTAGATGTCCGCTGAGGCACATTTGTTATTTGCCCACAGAAGCTTATTTTTTAAGTTTTTTTTTTTTTTTTTTTTATTCTTGGCCGCATCAGGTCTTATTTGCGGCACGCGGGCTTCTCTCTAATGGTGGCGCACAGGCCCCAGAGCACATGGGCTCTGCAGTTTGCGGCTCGCAGGCTCTCTAGTGGAGGCGCACGAGCTCAGTAGTTGTGGCGCACAGGCTCTCTAGTTGAGGTGTGCAGAGTCGGTAGTTGCGGCACGCGTGCCTAGTTGCTCCGCGGCACGTGGGATCTTAGTTCCCTGACCAGGGTTCAAACCCGCGTCCCCTGCACTGCGAGGTGGATTCTTTACCACTGGACCACCAGGGAAGTCCCACCCACAGAATCTTTAAATACAGCTTGACATAGTTCAGTTAACTCCTTATATGCCTTAAGAGATAGGCAACACCATAGTGTAGATTGGTGAGCCTTGGTCACCAGAGTTTCCTGTCATCAGCACACATTTTAGGCTTTTATCCTATTGTATGTTTCAAGTTCTTGTTCACCTAATTTTCTAAAGATGGATGGTAGAAGGGTAAAAATTAAAGACCCCAAATTTTTAATATTCTGATTTACCAATTTTTCTATCCAACAAGCATTTTCTTTTTATTTCCTAAGGGTTTTCTCTTGCTCTTTGGATGTGCAACTTTATGTTTTATTTAACACTTATACTTTTTCTAATTGAAGTATAGTTGATTTACAGTGTTGTGTTAATTTCTGCTGTACAGCAAAGTGATTCAGTTATACACATATATTATACATTCTTTTCCATGTTCTTTTCCATTATGGTTTATCACAGGCTATTGAATATAGTTCCCTGTGCTATACAGTAGGACCTTGTTGTTTATCCATCCTATATGTAATGGTTTGCATCTGCTAATCCCAACCTCCCAATCCCTCCCTCCCCCACCCCCCTCCCCCTTGGCAACCACAAGTCTGTTCTCTACATCTGTGAGTCTGTTTCTGTTTTGTAGATAGGTTCATTTGTGTCGTATTTTAGATTCCACACATAAGTGATATCATATGGTATTTATTTAACACATTTTAACCACAGTCAGTAGAGAATCCGCCAGCCAGCAGGTTCTCAACCGGCCCACGTTGACCCTTTTGTACATAAGCGATGTCCCTGTCACTCATGGACTCTCTCCATCACTGGGGCACAGCCAGCCCCCAAATTACTCCCAAGACCTGTGTGGCCAGGCCTCCAATTACCACTGTTTACTTAACTTGCTCATTTTGCCGCTTGTTTTGTTCATCCTCTTGGGCATGGTTTGATCTCCGTGCCAGCCTGAAATGAAATTGTCAGAGCGCTTTGCTTTACAGAGACCAGCTGCTCAGAATCCGCCGTGCTGATGGCCACCCTCACTCTTGTGGTCTCTTTTGCCCCAGGAAAAGTGGTCTCTCTTCTCTGTCTCCCTCTGCCCTCTCCCACTGAATAATTCACTCTCCTCTTTCCACTTAGAATCTGCAATTGTTCTCCTGAATCAACTTAACTCCTTCTATGCGTACTAGTAATCTTGATATATTTTCCCTCCTCTTAAAGCATAAATTACCTTTCTGATCACTCAGTAAATAGATATAACTACTTTTTAAAAAAATGTTATGCCCATCCTCTAGAACAGGCGTTAGAAATTAAGCTGATGAACTAATTTGTACAGTCAAATATAGTTAGTAAACAGAAATCCAAATAAGCCTCCAATTATGATATAACAAACTGAAGTGAAACATTTCCAGATGATAATATTTGGGGAGATTCCAGCCACCTTCAGCAGTTCTTACTTTCTCCAGCTGATTTTGCTTCTCCTGCAATGGCACACGCAATCTCCATTGTTTGTATGCAGGTCTCCGTGGTAGTGGGATAAGGTCTGGGTAGGATAGGGCAGTGAGTACGGGTCGTTTTATAGCTAAGTTACCACCTGTGTGAGATTTCTGCACCGTTTTCTGTCTGCTGACCCCCTGGAAGTTTGCCAGTGAACATGTTTGTAATCTTTGCTACTGAATTGAAAGTATCCCATGGACCAGTGAAGTTCTGAATGTCCTTATTAATAAAACGAAAACTGGATTATTTTTAAAAGCTACCAATAGGAAAGAGGTCTCTCTGACAACCTGTGTTTCTTACCTCTTAATTTTATAAATGCGAAAGAAAAGAGAGGGCTGTTAGCGCCTCTGAATTAACTTTCTCCTGAAAATTTTAGGGTTAAAAAAAAAGACAACAATTTCCAAATATATAGCTTCAAAAAGATTGATCCCAGTGCCTCCGTTTTCTTTGGATTCTCTGCTTAATCAAATCTTAGCAAATAACGCTTTCACATACCATTAAAACTCCGTAGAGAAATAGCCAAGTATATGAGGATCGTAAACCAGACATCACAGTATGTGCCAGCACATCCCGTTTTATTCTGCGAAGTATAAATTCTGCTGCCCTGCTCTTACGCCACCCGTTTCCGTGAGGAATGTTCCCTCTGGGTCTATAGTGTCCCAACATTGTGGAGATCACCAACCAGAGGGACAGAGCGGCGAGTCTTCAGAGAGATGCACACCCAGTGATTACTATCTGTAGTAACTGTTGTGATGCACCTCTCCTCCTTACTTCCCCCCTCCCAAGTTTCCTGAACTGATGGGATGGAAAACCTTGAAAGAGAACAGGATGCTGTGACTCCCACAGACCTCGCCTGGGGGTTTATCATCAAAATTTATCGGAAGTGTTCCAGAGTCTGATCAAAACTCCATATAAAAATACTCAGCAGGGGCTTCCCTGGTGGCGCAGTGGTTGAAAATCTGCCTGCCAATGCAGGGGACATGGGTTCGAGCCCTGGTCTGGGAAGATCCCACATGCTGCGGAGCAACTGGGCCCATGAGCCACAACTGCTGAGCCTGCGCGTCTGGAGCCTGTGCTCTGCAACAAAAGAAGCCGTGATAGTGAGAGGCCCGCGCACCACGATGAAGAGTGGCCCCCGCTTGCCACAACTAGAGAAAGCCCTCGCACAGAAAAGAAGACCCAACACAGCCAAAAATAAATTAATTAATTAATTTAAAAAAAAAACTCACTCACTTTAAAAAAGAAAAAAAATACCCAGCAGATTTTTTTCTAATAATAATCCTTCACATGAATCAAAGAAAGGTTTTCCTTGTATTATGAAGCGTGAGACAGTTTTATCCGTGAGAGACTCTAGGCTTGGGCCTGATCAAGAAACAGAAGCCCACATACACTAAGTCACTTAAAAATTGTAAACCAAGCTAACAAAGTGCTCAATAAAAGGTCTTTTAGTTTCCTACTGACAAAAAGATCTTTGTAATGACCAAGGAGGTCAAGTTTCAATTTAGAATTCTGACTGTGCAGAGTTCTGGGCTTGGCCGTGGCTCATCTCCTGCTGGGACCTCCACCCACCCCTTCTGTTCCCACCCGTTGGCCCTGCCGTACACCCACCTGGACTTTGAGGCATCCACATTGGTGGTGCTGTCCATCCTTAGGAGGCTGGACCCCAGAAAGATACATGGGCTGGCCCCGGATATGGGCTCGTGGCCATCTGGGTAGGAAATTCTAGGCTCCCAAGGATCTGGAGGCTTAGTGTAGAAGGGGGCACGTGGGCAGGTGGGTGGGCACATCCTCTTGATCCCCGCGGAGGGAAAGACTCCATCCTCTGTGAAAGAGCAGGGCCATAGGAGGGACTGAGCGGGACCCTGGAAAGCACAAATGGAGGATTTAAGGGTCCTACTGAGATGACCTTTTCTTAGTGCCTAGAATATCATAGGTTGTACTTAACTGTACTGATTAACTCATTTTGTAATTTGATCTTTGTCAAAGTTTGTTGGATATGCAGACCCTTTATATCCATCCCATCTGTTAGGAAATCACGGCTCGTGCCCCTGCGATAAATGTGCGTAACTAAGAAGGTGGGAGGGAACCACAGACTCCTCTTCACGTGAACTTTGCCTTTAAGAGCTAGTTAAACCCATTTTATTCTGTCCCGTTTCTCTGGACAGTATTCATTCCTTCCTTTCAGTAATTGTCTTGTAAGTTGTTCTGAGTTTATATGTCCCTCCGTCTGTACAGAGATGCACAGACACATGTGCTGCCTGATTTTCCGCTGTGGGTTGGGAAGGTCGTAAGCCTGAACACAATTAATTCCTGCTCTGTGGCCGGTTCAAGCTACACTGAGTCCCCAGATAAGAAACTACCCAATTGGCCCATCACCCACTATTTAGGGTGCCTGATGCTCCGACCTTGAGTCAACATGGGGCCCTCTCCATCAATGGTGACTGGTTACATAGGACAAGTCTCCCCGAGATCAGCTGTACCCCTGGCTCAGACTCTCTCAAGAATTCCCACCTGTCTCTTTAAGTTGCCCCGCTGGGTCTCTGAAATTCCTGAAAAGAATCTCAAATGTGCCACGTAGCCCATATTTCAAATCAGACCATCCAGATGTTGATGAAAATCCATCCAATTGGTTGGAAGGAACGTGGTGAGAAGCTGGGAACCTACTTTGTTTTATACAATATAGAAAAAAATTTACTCATGTCCTTTGTGATCTCAAACTCTCTTTTCTGCCCATAGTAACTAGTGCAGTGAGGTCATTGCCACACTATAATTAGGAACGTCGTTTGCACATGTTTGTTTCAGAATATTAAGCTACTAGGAAAGGACCCCTCTATGTATTGTATCCTGCAGAGTACCTGACACAATGATGATATTAACATTATGTATTGCTAGACTCTCCCCCTCGAACCCCACATTCTCTGAAACAACACAGAGAAGAAAATTCTCTACTAACTCTCTTGTTAGAAGAGGAGCCTTATTTGTCTACATAGGAGACTGTCAGGGGTCGATTCAGTAATTCAAGTCTCAGATCTAAAGTTAGAGAATTGAGCATACTCTTCACAAAACTACTATTTTATCTTTGTTCAAATCCACACTGATTTTATTTAGAATACTATGTACTGTGGTACAGGATAGGCTGCTGTAATAAGACACCTACAAATAGAGTGGCTTAATCAAGACCCTCATGTAATAGTGCCGGTGCACCATCCCATCTGGGGCTGGCCCAGGCTCTGCCAGCTTCAACACATGCTCCCATACTGACTTTCAAAGTGGCTGCTGCAGCTCCTACCATCATATCCCCATGGAGAGGGGAGAAGGGAAGGGAAATGTGGCCAGGCCTTAGCTGGGAGGATGGGGGAAGTTCTATCACTGGAGAGAAGGGTAAGGATGGATACGTGGGGCATGAAGAGTCTCTGTGACATGTTGCCACTTACTTATGCTTCATTCTAAAGAGCATTTGAGTTAAATATGTGAAAGATACAGAAAGCTGTGCTTTGAGTTGAACACGGGGAATTAGAGTCATTCAGCTTGGAGACCTAATCTATGCCAAATACCTTGAGGTCTTACAGGGTAAGAGTAGGTAACTTCAATAGTGCTGGGAACCGACCCTAGAGCTTTACCTGATCGTCTCATTTACTGCCCAAGACAATCCCCCCATTTCATGGAGGAGGAAAGGGAGACACCGAGAGACTAAGTAAGCCGCCTACAGGCTCAGAACTAATACGGGGTGGGGCTGGGACCTGAATCCAGATGGTCTGACTCCAGAGCTGCCCCTCAAACCGTTTCCGATCCAGCCAATGTGGAGTGTATTAGGCTGCCTTTGGAAACTGGAAGAGAGGAAAGATTCCCTGAATAGTAGTCCCTTGAGTTTAAACTTTTGTTTTTTTGAGGAAAAACCTGAAACATGCAATAAAACATTTGCTTTTTACTAGGTTTCAGCCTGAAGTATTGTTGTATTTTTACAGTCAGGATGGCAGACAGTTAAGTAGCTATTCTAGATTTACACGCAATAAGTGAAATCCAGCTTCAATTAAAGTGTTAATTTAGAACAAAGAAGAGTTAAAAAATGGATTTGATCTAAATGTGATGTATTTTACTCCTGGGCAAATAAATCTGAGGCTTTATTTTCTAAGTATCAAATTGGTTTTTTTTTGGTTTGGTTTGGTTTTGGTATTTTTTGTCTAGGAGGACTTTTACTGTATTTGCTCATTCTTTGTTTTTAATTTTTATTTTATATTGGAGTATAGTTGATTTATGTTGTGTTATTTCAGGTGTACAGCGAATTGATTCAGTTATATGTATACATATATCTCTATTCTGTTTCAGATTCTTTTCCCATTTAGGTTGTTACAGAATATTGAGTAGAGTTCCCTGTGCTATACAGTAGGTCCTTGTTGGTTATCTATTTTATACACCGTAGTGTGTACAAGTCCATCCCAACCTCCTAATTTATCGCTCCCCACCTTTCCCCTTTGGTAACCATAAGTTTGCTTTCTATGACTGTGGGTCTATTTCTGTTTTGTATATAAGTTCATTTGTATCGTTTTTTTAGATTCCACGCTTAAGTGATACCATATGGTACTTGTCTTTCTCTGTCTGACTTATTCACTTAATATGATCATCTCTAGGTCCATCCGTGTCGCTGCAAATGGCATTATTTCATTCTCTTTTATGGCTGGGTAGTATTCCATTGTGTACATGTGCCACATCTGCTTTATCCATTCATCTGTCGATGGGCATTTAGATTGTTTCCATGTCTTGGCTATTGTACATAGTTCTGCAATGAACATAGGGACGCCTGTATCTGTCTAAATTATAGTTTTATGTGAATGTATGCCCAGGAGTGAGATTGCTGGATCATATGGTAGCTCTATTTTCAGTTTTTTAAGGAACGTCCATAATGTTCTCCATAGGGGCTGTACCAATTTACCTTCCCACCAGCAGTGTAGGAGGGTTCCCTTTTCTCCACATCCTCTCCATCGTTTATTGTTTATAGACTTTTTGATGATGGCCATTCTGACTGGTGTGAGGTGATACCTCATTGTAGTTTTGTTTTTTTGTGTTTTTTTTGCGGTACGTGGGCCTCTCACTGCTGTGGCCTCTCCCGTTGCGGAGCACAGGCTCCGGACGTGCAGGCTCAGCGGCCATGGCTCACGGGCCCAGCCGCTCCGCGGCATGTGGGATCTTCCTGGACCGGGGCACGAACCCGTGTCCCCTGCATTGGCAGGTGGACTCTCAACCACTGTGCCACCAGGGAAGCCCCTCAGTGTAGTTTTGATTTGCATTTCTCTAATAACTAGTGAGTGACGTTGAGCATCTTTTCAGGTGCTTCTTGGCCATCTGTATGTCTCCTTTGGAGAAATGTCTATTTAGATCTTCTGCGCATTTTTTGGTTGGGTTGTTTGTTTGATATTGAGCTGCATGACCTGTTGGTATATTTTGGAGATTAATCCCTCGTCAGTCGCAAATAAATTTGAGGCCTTATTTTCTGAACTTTGAGTTGTTAATAAGCAATTTAGGCATATCCATGTAATACTTCAGACCAGGGGCCCCCAAGCCCCGGGCCATGGACCAGTACCGGTCCACGGCCTGGTAGGGACCGGACCGCACAGCAGGAGGTCAGCAGTGGGCAGGCGAGAGAAGCTTCATCTGCTGCTCCCCATGGCTCCCCATCGCTGCCAGTACCACCTGAACCAACCCCAACCCCCGTGGAAAAATTGTCTTCCATGAAACCGGTCCCTGGTGCCGAAAAGGTCAGGGACCACTGCTTCAGATCCCTTTTTAATCAAGACAAGCTGCAATAAGTCCATCCCAGTATTGGGGGCTTAATTTCGTCCTCAGACAAATTAGGTGATTATTTATCGCCAGGCGCTTTAACTTGTATTTAAATCATCACATTTATCGAACAAGATGACCTTATACAGTATCCACTCCCTAGATGTATTGGTTTGCTCGGGCTGCCATAATGAAATACCACAGACTGGGTGGTTCAAATAACAGAAATTTATACTCTCACGGTTCTAGGGGCTGGACGTCCAGGATCAAGGTGCGGTGTCCCCTGAGGCCTCTCTCCTCAGTTTGCAGGTGGCCACCGTCTTGCTGCCTTTGGGCATCGTGGCCTCTCTGTGCGTCCTGATCTCTCCTTGTAAGGACACCAGTCACGTGGGATTACGGCCTCCTTAGGGGGCTGATTTTAACTTAATCACCTCTTTGAAGGTCGTATCTCCAAACACAGTCATCCTGTAAGGAGCTGAGGGTTAGGACTTCAACCTATGAATTGGGGGCAGGGTTGGGAAGTGGGATGCAGTTCAGTCCAGGCCACAGACACACTTTGGGAAAATGGAGGCTGTGACGCCAAGCGGTTTGCAGCAGTGAGGTGTCCAGCACGTGAATGCCCCTCCCTGACGCTTCTAGCCAGAACAGGATGGGGAGCAGGTGGTGTGTTTCTGTGACTGTCCACCTCTTTACCTAAATATTTGGGGGCAGCCTTATTAAATTTAATATGCAGATTATTTAAAAGCCCATCTTGGACTTGGTGTTGCTCACGTTTTCACCAGCTGGGCAAGAGGAAAGGCTGAGGTCGCAGTAGCGAATGTTTTCCTGGAAAGCTCAGTATGGTGAGTGGAGTAAGCAGGTCTGACGGCAGGTGTTCTGGGCAGTCAGAACGATGCGGGCTTCTCACCAGAGAACAGCTGTTAGCCACAGGTGGGCTGGAAAGCAAAGGTCAGTGATCAGCACGGACCAGCCCCTTTTCTAAAGCCATATCTGCAGAGAACTTAAGGTGTGTGGCGGCAAAGGAAACACCTTGCCTCTTTCGGGTTATGGGAATGGAATAAGGGAGCTTGGCTACATCACTGGGAAAGACTGGAAGAATTCTGAAAATCTCATCAAGGGCACTTATTCCATCCATCTCACAAAAAGATTCTGAACCATCCTATTTTTAGCTTTTTGAGCACTGTGTATCTTTCATTATAAACCTCTTTGGAAAATGGGAAGAGGAAAGAGAAACAGTAGACGTTATGGCTTGTAGCATTAAATGGGAGAATGAATGAGGGAAACCATAAAAGTCCAAGAACCCTCTTGCGATGTTCTAAAAATATTCTTCGGACCTATGAAACTTTTACAAGTTGTACTTATCTTGCATGGGATGAAATATCATCAAGAACCTTGGCCCAGCACAAAAGGAACATTTTTGTTTGTTTGTTTAAAAATTACCCAAAAACCCTACCATGGCACTGTGGGAACCGACTGCCTAATAAAACTTTCCGACTATGTGGACACGGAAAGCATCTGACACCAACAGAATTGCTGGGTCTTTTCTTGTAAAGAATGGTCTCTGGAGATCTGTGGTGTGTTGTGCATAATACAAAGTACACACAGCTGTGTGTGGTTAATGCTGGCACTGGGAGGACCAAGACCTCGAGGTCAATAAGAATCCGTACTAATATAACATCACTACTCATATAACAGCCGCCCCAACGGTACCTAACCATGCATCCCGAGAGCATCAGGTCGGAGGCCACGTGAGGGCCTCCCGGGCCGCACCCACCGCTCACTGAACTCGGGTCAACCTGTAAATGCATCCCTCTCAAGGACCTTTACATATGCTGCTCTCTTGGCCTGAAATATAAATCCCCCTTCACCATCGGCGTGGAGTTAAACTTTCCTTTGAAAATCCCTTGGATTCCAACCCGCGGTGTCTCAGGGAGTCCAGTCCTGTCAGTTGGATTGTTTTGCTGCTGCTTTGTTTGCACAGCAGATGAAGTAGTTGGTTTGTGTTTAGGCAGCCGATTTTAGAGCTCATCATAAACTCTGGAATTCTCCCCAGGAACTGAAATCAAGCGAAGGAAGAGAACGTCTGCATTTCTCACCTCCTGATTCTGCTCGGTTATGTGCTCATCCAGTGGCAGAGCAAGCCGCAGACACCCCTCACTGTTTAAACTGTTCTCTTTCTTGCCCTCTCCTCCTCTCTCTGTATTATTGGGTTTACCTAAGGTAAATACCTAAAGCCAAACAGATATAAAATAAATCCTCCGTGTTGCACTTACACTGAATCACAATTAAACATGTACTTGCCAGTCGCTCCTACGAGGCCGCGAGCTGCTTGGAATCAGGGCCTCTTTCCTCTCCACGTTTATATACACAGCACTGGCCCGAAGCGCTCAGGAAACGGTTCCTTGAATCAGTCAATAAAGGAGTGAATGAACAAAACATCAGATTATCCACAACTTTTCTGTTAAAAATAACTGAATTTTGTCACTGTACGTATAAAAAAGTAAATCTTATCGCTGACCTCATTTGTTACTTTCAGGGTCACCAGAAAGGGGCACTTACTCTGTAGGTTTCTCTGTGTGACTTGACAGGACATTATTACTTTTATCTTTTGGACTCCAGTTGTTTAATCCATTAGGTGGTATTCTTTTACTGACTCTTCCAGTTGATGGATGGAATTGACTATTCGTTTGGCATTAGAGACCGCTCTGACTGAAAGATGATTTATCGGACATGATCTATCTTTATCCACCTCTCCAACCAATAATATTAGACCCGGAACTGTTGTGTTTCATCCTGGGCATTTGTCGATTCCCCCCTGCATAGAAACAAGCTCTGATACCACACGACTTAAAAAATAGACAACCTGCTCTCATCCTATGTGACTCTCCAGATACTGTCTCTCAATGACTGCAAACCTTTTGGAAACGGGCCAGGCGCTGCTCTGCAGTCTCATCTCTCGCCCTGTCTTCTAATTGATGCTTCCCCTCAGGCCCCCAGGCCCCCTCGAAATCAGTGATACCCATGGAGGCAGGCACCGTCATCGTGTCTGTGTGTCTGCTCCGTACTGAAGTTCTAAGTAGTAATCGAGCCTTAATGATTTTACTTCCTGTAACACTTCACTCTTCTGATTTGCGCACCGCGACACGTACCTCTTTTTCTCCAAACCTTAAAAGGTCTTCCCTTGGAGACCCCTTAGCAGCCTTGATTTTCTTCTAGACCTTTAAATGTGGATGTACCCCGGGCTCCGCTGCGCTGCCTCCCTGTTAAACACTGGCACCTCAGGTCTTTATCCCACCTGCATGCCCATGCCGGTGCGTCCTGTCTGTCTGCTGCCTCCCAACCTCTCCAGCCTTGAGCTGACTCTCGTGCCTGGACTTGTACATCTTCTTCCTGCTTTACTCTCCGCGCCGCTATCTCGGGGACCCCCCCCCCCTCGCCGAACGTCCACCTGAGAACTCAGAATTTCGACCCCCTACAACGAGTTCCTCTCCCTTTCCAGTAAGTGGCACCGTCATCCAACTAGTTATCCTAACCGAAAACCTAGACGCTCGTGATTGTTCCAGTTTTCCTGGACCAGAGCGCGCTCGGGCTGTCAGCTCCACCGCAGGACAAGCTCAAAGCCCCTCCTCGCGTATCACTGCGGCTCCCCCAGCCGCGACCGCGACCGCCGTGTTCTCTCTCCTTAGGTAGGAAAGCTTCCCCGTCCCCTGCTTCTTCCACTCCTACTCTTGCAGTTCATTCCCACACAGCAGCTCGAGGGGCCCTTGGAGAAGGGAGATCAGACCGTGACCCTCGCCTTGGTTTCCCGTCACGGTCAGCGCAGAGTCCCCGCGGCCGCCCACGGGGCTGCTCCGCCAGCCTCTTCCCCGCCAGCCTCTCCCCGCGCACGTCTCAGACCCGCCAGGGGAGGTCAGGCCCTCCTCAGGGTCCGCCTCTTACTCCTCTGCCTGGAATATCCTTCCTTCAGACCCTTGCACGGCGACCTCCTTTTCTACAAGTGGCCTCCCCCGCCCAGCTGATCAAAAGGAATTCACTGGACTGAGACCGGCTCTTCTTTATTTTTTTATGATGATTACCAGTATCTAAAATTATCATTTTTAAAACGATAATTTATATTATTAAGTTATATTAATTTATGCTATCTTTATTTTTTAATTGAAGTATAGTTGCTTTACAATATCATGTCAGTTTCAGGTGTACAGCAGAGTGATTCAGTTATACATATACCTATCTATCTATATACCTATTTATTCTTTTTCAGATTCTTTTCCATGATAGGTTATTACAAGATACTGAGTAGAGTTCCCTGTGCTATACAGTAGGTCCTTGGTGTTTATCTATTTTATATATAGTAGTGTGTATATGTTACTCCCAAACTCCTGATTTATCCCTCCCCCTTCCCCCTTTGTCAACCCTAAGTTTGCTTTCTATGTCTGTGAGTCTATTTTTGTTTTGTAAATGAGTTCATTTGTATCTTTTTTGTCAGAGTCCACATGTAAGTGATGTCATGTGATATTTGTCGAAAATTATCATGTTACCCGACCTGTTTCAGTTATTTATGGTATGTGATATCCTGTCTTATTACTGGTGTAGCTCCAACACCTAGAACGATGCCTGTTAGATTATAGGCCCTTGGTGCTTAATGAGCATTTATAGAATGAATTAATAAGTCAATAAGTTGTTTCTAAATGTAGCATCTCTAAATATGAAAAGGGAGAGTTCATATATAAATAGGACACATTTTGGAACATTCTGTGAGAGAAAATCGGCTCTTCTGAAGCATGTGTAAAATACTTACCCCCAATAATTGGATTTTACTGATTTTTGTGTGTTTGTGAATGTACAAGTTTTCTAATCCTTTTGTTCTTTGTATAGTACTTAGGACAGAAGTTTCAGGTCAAAGGTTTCATGACATCATTTGAGAGCAAACTTCATGTCTTTATCTGGTTAATGATTCTTCAGTGGATACAAGTAATTATTAAATACTGGTGGTATCTTGAACAGACATAACAGTATTTTCTAATATTTAATGGTTTAATACATTATATTGATATTATATTATAATTATATATTATATTTATAATATAATATAATATATATAATATATAATATAATATTATATATTATATTATAATACATTATATTGGTATTAAAAATGACATATGTAACATATTTAATGGTTTAATACATTATATTGGTATTAAAAATGACATATGTAACATATTATATATGCTATAATTATAGGGAGATGAATACAAATAATTATATACACTTGTATAGAATATATGTGATTCTAACAATGTTTTCAGATGAACTTGTAAGCCCTTATGAAAATGTATACATGAAAATATCTGTGTAGCTAAACTATTGCTCTGTTTGTAAAATTAATCAGATCAGACACTGTGTTTTCCTAAACTGTGGTATAATGGAATGATCACAAGACTGTGGTTCAGAACATCAGGTTTCTCATCCAGCTTCTGGGCTAACGAGGGGCATGCTGAACAAGCCTTTGTTCCCACTAGAATGTAAGCTCCATCAGGCAGAGGTTCGTGTCGGTTGTGATCACTGCTGTATCACCAGCGTCCAGAAAAGGCAAGGACCAGTGCAAGTGCTGGACAGATATTTGCTGCATGAATTATACTTCTCCAAACGTACAGTTTCCACATCTATATAACAATGTTCCTTCCAGCCCTTACATTCCGGATAATAAGAGAGCCCTTGGAATATAAATCAGACAGATTCATGGCTGGAATTGTTTCCCCAGCTGTTACCCGGGCCTTCTACAATTGTCTAGTGCATCAGAGCTCTTGTGATGCATATCTATTAACATGAGTAAGACGAGAGGTAACGGCCCATGATTGCCATCTTCAGAAGGACTAAAACAAAAACGTTAAAATGAAAAACTATTACTCAAATCCACAAAATTAAATAAGTATAAAAGAAAGTTCAGTAACCAACCTCTTAAATGATGGTTTTGCAAAGTGTGTAGCACTTACATTTTGAAAGCTATGAAGGTTTAAAACTGCTGTAAGGATTCGGGAACACCCTGTAGATACACCTTTCTTTGAGAAAACTTGATATCGCCATTAAAAATACAAATTGATAAAGAACTCTTCACTTTTAAATTTTTTCTTTTCATTCATTGAACACGTATGTCATGACAACCACGTGTAACAGGTGTTAGGAAATGCAGGAGAGGCCAGGCTCTGACAGCCTCTCCCCATCATCTGGATGGCCAGGCACACAGAGCCTCCTGGCCGGACTCAGAACCAGCACCGGAAACACTGCAGAGGAAACCTGAGGACTGGGGGCTGCTGACCAGACAGCGGCCCCTCCTGACCATCGTCACTCAGCCTCCCCAGTACAGCCACCAGGACCAACCCAGCCGTGGGGGCCACCATCCAGTCCCTTCACGTCCTCCAGACTGATGCTTGATGAGACCTTGACCCCCTTTTTAATAAAACCATTGCTGCTCTGCCCCCGACACTCTCCATCCCCCTTCTCCTGCCTATTTTTATCTGTAGCACAGATTACCAGGCTTATTACGTATATTTGTTGATTTGATCATTGCCTTGCTTGTATACACACACGTATGTAAGCTCCATGACGGCAGAAAATCTGTTACTCATCAGTATATACCCAGCGCCTAGAACAGTGTGGGACACCTGGTTGGTACTTAGTAAATATTTGTTGGATGGATGGATGCATGGATGGGTAAATAAATGAACAACTGAATGAACAGATACTCTAACCTGAACCCCTTGCAGCTGATTCTCTTAACTGTTTCTCTCCAGTTTTCAGTATTCCCCCACCATATAGATTTAAAATGTGCCCTCATTTTTCTAGCTGTCAACCTCATGATTTTCCATAGAATTTGGTGTTCTGCCCTCGTTTATTGCCTCAGGCTGCCTGGGGTAAACATTTTTCACGATTCAAGTTGGCTCACTTGGGCAATACGCCCTGGGAGCTTGCCCCTTCCCCTCAGGTGGGGTGCGGCCAATATGCACGCAGGGATGGAATATTGCTCTACACGGTGACTTCATACAGGAGCTACATGTAAGAAGGAGGCACAGGATACACATAAACAAACACCCAGACTAAGCTAAACAGCACCCAGTGTGGCCAAAGGTGAAGTCCCTGCCTCGAGGAAGTGGACAAATTCTACAGTGACACGTCCAGTGAGCAACACAGAGACCAGAAAGAGGACAGGTGGAGAGTCCAGAGCCATAGGCGAGAAAATGGGTACGTCCATGGGAAGGTTGCTACAAGGTTTCTAAACGGCAAGTTAGAAACAGTTAATAAGATCAAACAGATTCCTACCCATTCACTAGCATTTCAACTTCTAAAAATTTGCTCTATAAAGACTCCTGTAACCACTGGAAACATCCCAAATGCTCATCAGTAAAGAGATGGTTTAATTGTGATGCCACATAACCATACAATGAAACAGTACCATCTTTAAAAGAATATAGACCTGTTTGTATTGTATAATTGTGTTTAGTGGGATGAGAAAATGCACTTTCTTATGAGAGCTGTGACTCATACCACTGTTCGAGATACTAAGGATAACGGTGAGGGATATTCCCCACGTCCCCCTCCTTGTAGAAATTAATTTCAAATTGGTGAAACAACAACAAACAAACAAATGAAGCTTTACTAGCAGACGGAGCAGCGTCATGAAGAAATATAAAGTGTGGCAAGGGGATAAAGAATGATGAGGATAAGAAAAAGCCTCCCTGAGGAGGTGATGTTGGAGCAGAGCCCTGAATAAACAAGAAAATCAGAAGGACAGACTCAGGGCAAAGCGCCCAGAAGCAGCATGCTTGGGGTGTCCAAGCAAATGCAAGGAAGGCAGCGTTGAGGGAAGGACAGTGACCACGTGGGATGGGGGGAGGGAAGGTCTGAGAGGCAACCAGGGACCCGATCATATGCATTTTGGAGCCATGATAACAGTTTGGACTTTCTTTTAATTTTGATTGATAAACCATCAGAAGATCTTGAGAAGGGAGTGACATGTTCCAATTTACGCAGCATGACTGTTATATAGAGAATATTCCACATTGAGTCCATAGGCTATAACCCACGACATCTTTTGTTAGACAATTTACAAAAGTGTTGCAGTGACCCAAAATGAGAGGAAAACGTTCAGTTTTCATACAGTTTATTTAGGAATGTTTTTAGGCATCTTCTTCACAGGGGTTTTATGAGGACTGAAAAGGTTATATGTATACACATATGTATGTATTTTATGGATGTGGTTATGTACATAGAGCATGTTTCATATATCATTCATGGGTATTAAATGATACTATGTGAAAATAAAATGGAAAGAAAACGAGAAATGCATATAGAATGTGTAGGTAGAAAAAGCATGGCAGGTTGTAAAAGTCTAACGGTTTGTCTAACCTTTCGATATTGCTCTAATCAAATAAATGTTTTAGGATTCCACATCCTTGCTGTGAATAGTATACTGGCTCGTGCATTTCAAAGGGGCTCAAGAAAGTTGCTCTGAACTTAGAGTTTATCAAGGAAATAATCAGCCAGTATGATTCACAGTGCAAAAAGAGAGACAGCCCAAAACTGCTGTCAGAAGGCTACAGCTGGGGTGAAAGGCCACGCATAGCTGCGAAGCCTGGAATTAAGATAGTACCTGTTCTGCCTACATAGGTTACCTCTGTGTCATGTCAGATGAGATCGTCTATGTTACGGTGTTGCAAAAATCTTTAAATAAGGTGCTGCTTTTTTTTTCTTTGTGAGGACTGGCAGTACCAACACAGCGGTATTTTTCACGCTGAGTTCCAAGTGCCTCTTCTCTTTTAAAGGACATGGTCCATTCATTTAGGTTTGTCCCTATGCAGTTGGAGCATCCCTGATTAGGAGAAACCTGTTAGGTTCCACAGAACGGTTCGTGCAAAATCCAGTTTTTCACTGAAGTTGACAACTTCAGCAGCAGTAATACAAGGAGTGCATTTTGCCTTATTGGGATACAGACAGTTGGTCTGCCTTCCGCTGCTACCCCCTTGGCCAAAGCATCCTTTGGCAAAGAGATTGAATTAATCAGAGTATTCTCTTGGACACTACTTTTCTGCGTAGATTTTTAATTATATGCATAACTAACTATCGTACTTGCGGAATCAATCGATATTCAGGGGGAATCGTCTAAAACAAACTTAGAGTTTCTTTTACTCTCTCCTGTCAGAGTCAGGCCACAAGAAGTTAAAAAGCACCATCCAGAGAAGCACAGAGACGGGCATGGCAGCCGAGATGAGAAAGATGGTGAGGCAGCCGAGCCGGGAGTCTACGGACGGCAGCATCAACAGTTACAGCTCCGAGGGAAAGTAAGAGGCTTCTGCACACCCACGTGGCCCGGGGCCAAGGGTCCTGCAGTCACAGGGCAGTCAACAAGGCCGCCAGGGTGATCCTGCAGCTTCCTTATACAGCCAGGAGGTCAACCATCCATTTGAAAACAGCCTGACCTCTTTGGATAATACACACACACACACACACACACACACACACACACACACACACACACACACACACACACACGGACACACACACACACACACACACACACACACACACGGACACACCTCTGCCCCTGGTCACACAGACATTTCAAAGGGATGAAGAGGGCGGGTGAACGTGAATAAACGGACCATGACCGGATGTTTATTGTAGAAATGCCACATTGAATGGATTCTTTCATATGGGAAATTCATTGTCTGGCCCAGTTACCAAAATCTGAATTAAAACTTAGAGGTGTGGAACTAATTGCCCATATTCCTACTTTTCTCCAAACTATTTTGGGCTCTAAGTTGTTGTAAGTCTAACGTTCTCATAATAGCAACTTCAAACTTCTTGTTTTTAAAACATCACAAATTCATTTTTACCTTAGGAAAAAAGGCCCAGAAGCTATCTGCTTCATTATTTTTCTGATTAAAGAATTTTAGTTAATCCTGAAATTAATTAATTTTGAAAAAATATAACTAGAATTTTGTTTTGGTTACTTGACATGATTTTTACCATTTCATCTAGATCTTGCACAAAACCTGCATTTTCCAGTGCTTGAGAATTTTTCTGGTAAAATTGAACTTTTACTAAGATGATAGATAACAAGTAATTAGTATCCTACGGTGGGTTACTTGGGGATTGACCATGTACAAGTTTTCCGTAATTATTTATTACCATTCAAATATCTTTTACTAATTAATATTAACGATTTATTTTACTTTACTGGCATTTTTCTATTCTGTTCAGAAAATGAAGCACATTCTGCCAAGTTAATGTTCATGCTAGACTTTCCCATCCTAAAACTAGTGAATCCCTTTATCTGCTCCAATGAGTGATATGCGTCCTCCCAGCAAGATACAGCCAAGAACAAAAATCAGCAGGCATGATGTTATGTAGTTAAACTTGCTGACAAAGTACCAATATTTGCTGAAGTATTATGAAGCAATCTACAACTAGAAAACTAGAGACACTATTTTCGGATATAAAAATGAACGAATCTAGATTGGGATTGACATATACACACTACTGTATATGCAATAGATAACTAATAAGGACCTACTGTATAGCACAGGGAACTCTACTCAATACTCTGTTATGGCCTATATGGGAAAAGAATCTTAAAAAGAGTGGATATACGTGTATGTATAACTGATCCACTTTGCTGTACACCTGAAACTAACACAACATTGTAAATCAACTCTACTCCAATAAAAATTTTTAAAAAGTAAAAATTAACAAACCTAATAATATTTACCATGAATAAGCCACTTAACCTCTCATAGATTTATTTTATAGTCTCTAGATGGGATAATAATTAATACCCTAATTCCTTTGATTGTGAAGAAATAATATGTGTGAAAGCACACTGGAAACAATCAATCCTTATAGAAACCTGTTTATTCAAAAAAATACTTATTGAAGTCCAACTATGTAACAAGCCTGGTTCTTGTTACCCAGGAGATGTCAGTAAACAAGAGCACAGTCACTGCTCTGGGAGAGCCTGTAGCCTGGGGCTCCAAGCAGTCCTGGTGTTGTGAGAAATAGACCTACGTTAACCAATTCATTTCCATTTGAATTAAATAAAAATCTCAGGTAATATGAAATTTTAATTCTTTCAAAAATGAAGAAATTAAACATTTTGATTTGTAAATAAGAATTTGTACTATGCTATATCTATTCAAGAAATTATTAGCCATTTCTTAACATTTAGCATTAACGTTACTTAACGCTCAGGAGCAATTATTTATGTATTAGTTCATGACATAAAATTTTGCACCTTGTATCTTACGTCAGTGATACATTTACGTAGGGATTTGTATTTGTAAAGTGTGCAGAAAAATTACTACAGTAAAAACTATAACTGAGCTCTCCTGAATAGAACATCAGGTCTTTTTTTAAACTTTTTATTTTTTATTGGAGTATAGTTGATTAACAACGTTGTGTTAGTTTCAGGTGAACTTAGGGAGGGAGGCAGGGGAGGGATAACTGGTAGTTTGGGATTGACATGTACACACTGCAATATTTAAAATGGATAACCAACAAGGACCTACTGTATAGCACAGGGAACTCTGCTCAATACTATGTAACAACATCAGGTCTTAAATTGATAGTTTAGACCTTTTCGCAATCAGTGCTGGGCTTCATGGGCTTGGTTCAGAGGAAATGCAAAGAATCAGTAAGTAAAGCGATTGCCTAAGTACTGTTTGATTCATGACGAGAACTCGTCATCTAATGGAAGCTAATGAAAAGAATTCTAGAAGATCTAATGTCTTGATTTTTGTCCTTTTGGTAATAGCTTAATATTTCCTGGAGTGAGACTAGGAGCGGATAGTCAATTCAGTGATTTTCTCGATGGACTGGGACCCGCCCAGCTTGTTGGCCGCCAAACCCTCGCCACCCCTGCAATGGGTAAGAATAATTTTTTTCTGTAGTTAAACTGATGTTTCATGCTTGATAAGATCATCTAAAGTAACATAATAAAAAAATAATAATATAATAAAGTAGCATAATAGTAATACAAGAGAGAAGCAACATTTTAGCTCAGGTGTTGCAGGTTTCAAATGAGTACTCTCATTTCTAATGCATTTTTCTAACTTGAGCTATGCAAAGTGAATAAAGTTAGTCATTAATCTCTGAATTATCAAAATTCTGTTAAGACAGAGAGTCTACAGTAAGTCCAAATGTAGGAGAAGGGTAGAATTTTATAGCACGGAAAAAACGATGGATTATTCAATCAAGGAGATTGGCATAAGTGTCTAGCTATGCAAAAAAATATTAATGAAATTACCTCCCTACTTCAGAACTTAAAAAAAATAATGCTTGAGGGGCTTCCCTGGTGGCGCGGTGGTTGAGAATCTGCCTGCCAGTGTAGGGGACACAGGTTCGAGCCCTGGTCCGGGAAGATTCCACATGCCGCAGAGCAGCTAAGCCCATGCGCCACAACTACTGAGCCTGCGCTCTAGAGCCCGCAAGCCACAACTACCGACACCTGCGTGCCTATAGCCCGTGCTCTGCAACAAGAGAAGCCACCGCAATGAGAAGCCCGCGCACCGCAACGGGGAGTAGCCCCTGCTCGCCGCAACTAGAGAAAGCCCGCGCGCAGCAACGAAGACCCAACGCAGCCGAAAACAAATTAATTAATTTTTTAAAAAATTTGGACTCAATTGTAAAGGAGAAACGGGGTGTAGAAAGACACTGGAAAATACTGAAAATCGCTTAAATTAATGTTTCTATACTCTTGGAGTGGGAAAGAACTTCCAGACCAAAGCCAGATAAACGTCTACTAGCAAAATATGCCATATGTAAAGTTTAAAAAGATGATAAATGGAGAAAATTGTATGCAACATGTGAGATAGGTATTTCCTGAAGAACATGAGATTCCAGCTTGAAAGAACCCATAGAGTAGTCAGCAAAACGCATGAGAATAGGTCAACACAAAGACATCACCGTGAGATTTTACAGCACCAGAGGTTGACAGAACACCCCACAAGTTTCCTAAGAGGAAAAATAATTTTATGCAGACTATCAAAACTCTGCTTCTCATTGGACTCTTCAATAATAATACTGGGGGCTTCCCTGGTGGCGCAGTGGTTGAGAGTCCACCTGCCGATGCAGGGGACACGGTTCGTGACCCGGTCCGGGAAGATCCCCCATGCCGCGGAGCGGCTGGGCCCGTGAGCCATGGCCGCTGAGCCTGTGCGTCCGGAGCCTGTGCTCCTCAACGGGAGAGGCCACAGCAGTGAGAGGCCCACGTACCGCAAAAAAAAAAAATAATAATAATAATAATACTGGAATCCAGAAGATGAACATGGCCTTCGAAATTCTGGGTAACAATTGATTTCCAATGGAGACTAAAATTGCCAGTCAAATCATCAAGTAAGTAGGAGGCTAGAATAAACACATATTCAGACAGGAATGACCTCAAAACATTTTCCTTATACCCAACATTGCTCGGAAAGCTATTGGAGGATATACTTCAACAACATGAACTAAGTGAATGTACAAATTGTGAACGAAAAAAGAGGAATATGACATCCAGTAAATAAATGCTTCCACACAAGAGAGCAATGGGTGGGATACCCAGGACGGTAGTGAAGGAAAATGTAATAAAACAGCTGCAACGGGCTTTATAAGCAACCTGTCCAAGCTGTATCGATAGCATGTCAGATTCATAAGACAGAATCTATAGAACACCTGATATACTTGATTTTATGGAAGAGATAAACAACCAGGAGAGAGTAAGGGGTTGAATCAGTGATACATCCCTAAAAATGTCAGCAAGGGCTTTTTAAAAGACACTTAGTGGGTGTAGGAAAGAAGAAGAGAGTCTAAGAAATGAGAAGTAATCATGGTACTCCAGTTCACTCGGCTACAAATAATGTTGCCTAATCATAATATAAATAGTGATATTGGGAGAAGAGGATGACAGAAAATGTCAAGTATATGGTGGGGGTAGGAAGCAGTGAGAGAGAGCAAAATTGGGGGTCAATAATGATATCTAAAACTGAAGAAAAAAGGAAAATATATGTACGGTATTTAGAGATAGGGATGCAAATGCCAAAAAGTAAAAAATAAATCAGTTAAAATACTGAGAATTTTGAAAACCGTGACCTTTGGAAGGCAAGAGGTTGAGAGAAAGGCCGGGAATATTTTATACTAATAACAAGTCTTAGAGAACAGTTTGACTCTTTAAACTATGTGTGTATGTGATTAAAACAAAAACAAAAACCCAAGAGTCCAGGAGCTAAGGTCTGAAACAGAATTATTATAAACAATAAACGATAAGCTGATAAACAATTCAGAACCACAGCATTGATCAATGGACCAGGCAAGTAAAAGGAGTTCACAACTGAGAAAGTAGAGATGATTCAACCAACTAAAAACAATTTAGAGGGCTTCCCTGGTGGCGCAGTGGTTGAGAGTCCGCCTGCCAATGCAGCGGACGTGGGTTCGTGCCCCGGTCCGCGAAGATCCCACATGCCACGGAGCGGCTGGGCCCGTGAGCCATGGCCGCTGAGCCTGCGCGTCAGGAGCCTGTGCTCCGCAACGGGAGAGGCCACAACAGTGAGAGGTCCGCGCAAAAAGCAAAAACAAAAAAAACAACAACTTAGAAATAATTATATTTAACGTTTTCGGGGATAAAGTATCGTATCGTTCAGAAAAAGTTGAGCATCTTATAAAAATAGGTAAAGGACATAAACAGGCAATACAAAAGAAGGAATAAAAATTGAAAATATTTAGAAATATGTTCAACCTCCCTAATAATCAAAGAAATTCTACTTATAACTTTTTGAATGTCAGATTGGCAAAAAGTAGGCATGTTGCTCATAACAGTATTAGTGGGCTGAGGGAAATGGGAAAGACAGATTCTTCTGGTCACAGTACAAACTGGTACAACCTTTCTAAAGGATGTTGGCAATATACATGGCATTTTTAAATGTCCATTCAATTAGACCTAACAATTTAAAATCTGGGAATTTATGCTCAAGAAATGCAAAAATGCTCAAGGGTGCAAAAATTCTTTATAAAGCTGTTCATTCTAATGCTGCTTATGATGACAGCAATGTAGATAACCTGTATTTCCATCCAGAGGGATCTGGTTAAATAGGTAATGACATGCCCATTCAGTGGTTCATACAGTCAATAAATTGAGGCTATATGGTCATGGTGGATAGATAGACAGATATATAGATAGATACATAGATGCATAGATAGCTACATAGATACACGTATAGTTAGAGAGATAGAGATGGATAGATTGACACATAGATATAGTGATAGAGAGATAAAGAAAGAAGGAAGGGAGGGAGGGAGGGAGGGAGGGAGGAAAGGAAGGGAAGAAGGAGGAAAGAATGAATGAACTTGGGAAATTGCTAGGATATTTACCAAAACATTAATGGAGGTTTTCTCTAGATAATGGAAACACAGATAATTGTACTTCTTATTAAGAAGTATTATATAATAGATGACATAAAGGATAAGAAATCTTATTAGAGTACAAGAATCACTTAAATGCTTCAGTATTGTTGCAGTTAAGTAATTTGTAAACCAGTATGAGACTCCCATAAGTTAGATCAGCACCAGAAAAATGAAGAGAAACATTTCAAAACCTGATTTGGAGGTAGGGAAAGAAAATGGTATAGGGGAGCTCAAAATATTAGTTATTTATGAAGATCATGAAATTTGGAGTCTCTTATGGACCTCTATTTTTTTAACTGCATGTGACTGCAAAGAAGCTGAAACATTTTGCTTCCTCCACTCACAGGTGATATACAAATTGGAATGGAGGATAAAAAAGGCCAATTAGAAGTTGAAGTGATTAGAGCACGAAGCCTCACGCAAAAGCCTGGATCCAAATCCACACCTGGTAAGGAGCGGTGTTGCCGTTTGGACAAGAGAGTCTCACATGGGCAAAAACTCAAAACATTGGCTGCATTTGAACTTCACATGCTCTGTTTTTTCATTATCTGATTGATTAACAAGGCAGCTTTTCTATGTTCTTTCATTGTGGATCAAAGAAAAGCGGATCTCCGGAGCCTGTGCTCCGTGGCAGGAGGGGCCACAGCGGTGAGAGGCCCGCGTACCGCAAAAAAAAAAAAAAAAAAGGAACAACATAAAAGTGGATCTGGGTTTTCCTTGCACAGTTACTCTGTCAGGAAATATTAGGAAGAGTCTTGTTGTATTAAGACAAAGTTTAGTTATGATGGCTTCTTAGCTGTGTCAGTTATTTTTTTTTCTGCCCATTTATAAATGCGGGATAAAAATTCAGTTCTAATCACAGAAAGGATGAGCTTTTAGATATAAAATGTGCTTTAAGATATAAACCTGTTTTGTATTGCCAGCCATAAACCAAGTCAGTCAGAATCTTAGGATAACTTTACATGCATTTACTTCAAAAGAGGAGAATGGCGTTAGTGGTAACATATGGGTTTTAAGGGATAGAATTTATGGAACACTGAAAATTTTAAATGGTTTAAATAATCAATGGGAAACTTTCAACAAGCATCTCTATTTGTCTAAGGAAGCATTCTCTAATAAAAACAATTTAACTTGAAGGATTAACTTCTTATCTGTTAATGTTACCTTTGTTCAGCTCCATACGTCAAAGTGTATCTTTTGGAGAACGGGGCCTGCATAGCCAAAAAGAAGACAAGAATTGCACGAAAGACCCTTGACCCCTTGTATCAACAGTCCCTGGTTTTTGACGAAAGTCCACAGGGTAAAGTCCTTCAGGTCAGTCATAGCTGGTTTGACTTTTTGCACTGTAACGGGCCCATTATCCATATCAACATTGAAGAGCTGGTGCAACAGGAAGAGAATAAAGTCCAAATTGTTCATTTACAATATAAGTAATATATGCTCTCAAAATATCTTTTGGTTCTAATGGAAAACAAGATTTTAATTTTCACTCTCCTTTTCTTCCTTCTCTCCATTCTCTTCTTTTACTTCTGCTCTATTTCCCATCCATTTCCTCTCCTAGGTAGGTAGATAAATAGATGATAGATAGATAGATAATTGATAGATAGATAATCAGGACAACCAGTGCCAATACTAGTTTATTGAGTGAGACATGGGATTCAAAGAGGAAGAAAGGAAAGGACCAGAAAATATTCAGGACGGGTTGAATGTCAGGTGTATTGTTAGGTGCTTCCTTTTCTAAATGTTCTGACTCCAATTATTCCCATTTTAACGATTATGTCTGAGGGTCACAGAGATTAAATAACTTGGCAAGGTTACTCAGTAAATTGAAACGGGAAGATTCACCATCCCTGCCTGTGGAAAACAGTTGAGTGAGTTCATTTGGGAACCTCCACTGGGGATTAAAGGGTTGGAAACAGAACCTGGAGCAAGTGTAATGGAAATCTTACCTGACACCAAAAGGAGACAGAAGGTGGTAATTGTCAGTGAGGTCACTGACTTATTAACCTTCTGATCAAGCCAACATTGTCAGGCAAGTCCTCAAGGGCACCAGCTTACAATTATTGTTCAACTTGCCCCTTCACTAACAAGTCCATAATCTAAAAGAAATTTAATGAGTATTCTCATCCTTTGCTCATACTCCGCCATCCACGCACGCCATGGTACAGGGCGTTGGGTTGTTTCGCCCTCCTAGCTTGCACACATTTTCATTTGTATATCTGTGTGACCCCGCACTTTGCTTACTAGATCGTAGTTGCTAAAGACGGTTTTGAATTTATATATACATAAACTTGCGTATTTATTTTTAACATGGTTTATGTAGACAATACACTCACTGACCAGGGAAACGTGATTTGCGTTCCATCACATCTAAAAATCCTGGTGACGTGTCTCTTGGAGTACCTGAAGGATAGTACCTTTTTATTACTATACCTCCTTGGTCTTAGTTATATTCACTTCCCCCGCTTCCCTCACTGGCTCACTTTTACAGAATAGTTTGCTTTAAACTGTTCACACATGAAGGAGAGAAGCTCAGGCTTTACTGCAGTTGTCTGTCTCTGCAGGTGATTGTCTGGGGAGACTACGGCAGGATGGATCACAAATGCTTTATGGGCGTGGCCCAGATCTTGTTGGAGGAACTGGATCTTTCCAGCATGGTCATCGGCTGGTACAAGCTCTTCCCCCCGTCATCACTGGTTGAACCCACGCTCACCCCCCTGACCCGCCGGGCTTCCCAATCATCTCTGGAAAGTTCCACCGGCCCCCCCTGCATCCGGTCCTAATGAACTCACACCAGTAAGACTCTACCTTCAGGATAATAATCTGAACCGAGATATTTCATGATCGAAAGAATGGTTGGAGACAGACAATCAACTTGTGTTTTGCTGGTAGTCGTGTTTCAATAATACGTCCCTATCGTTGTTTAAAACCTGGCTTCACATGACAGAACAAGGCAGTTATCAAATACAGGAAGTCAACGTGCTAGTGAGAATCACTGATGCTTCTGACAAATGAGAGAGGGGAAACTGCAAATTCACACACACACACACACACACACACACACACACATCCCAAATTGAACTGGAAACTCTCACTCTGTGAAAAGCTGTATTGTACCGGTTTTTTGCACAAACCACAAGCAGTGTTATTTCCCTGGGGTTGACAAGTTTTGTTTATTTGTGTGTTGTTTGTTGATTTCGTTTTCTTGATTTGTTTCGGTTTGGTTTTCACTGTATTTGTTATTTCCACTCGTGTTTGGCTGTGTCATGACAGACAGGCCTAGTGATATTTACAGAGACCCTTCCTTTCTTTTTCCAAAAGCACCAAAAAAAAGGGCTGAAGCAGTCTCTGTAGCATCTCCTCAGAGTGTGTACAAGACAAGATGAGGCCAATGCAGGGTTTCACTAGCTTTCGCTTTATGATCCTTCAAGGTTTTATGTGTAGAAACCCAGAAAACAAAACGTTATCTTCCAAAAACAAACAACCACAGCATCACTTTTTTTGAATGAAGCGCGTATCTGTTTGCATTCTAAAACATTATTTATGTTTTCCACTGTTTTGCATGGAATACTTTTACAGAACCGAGCCTGCAGCTAGTGCTAGGAGCTAAACTAACAGCATCAGGGCACCTTGGAAACACTCCTGGTAATGCCTTTTCCTTCCTGACATCCAAAAAAAAAAAAAAAGACAAGACAAGTATATGCTCATGTGTACAAACCGTATGTTTGACTTCCCAAAACGGTGACTAGAAATGGACTTGAGCCTCAGACACTTTAAGCAATGCCCGGGCTCCTCAGCCATGTCTCAGTGTAGACACACCACCTGTCCCGGAAAGAGCATGGTATGGGCTGTTAATATTCCACTGGAAATTCCAGTCAAAATATTCTGCACTAAACGAATGTTTTTTATCCAATTTTAATTTACATTTCTTTGAGATCGATGCAAGCACAAAGCTTGATTTTTTTAATGCAAAGTATCTTACTTTGGGGTGGGGGGGCGGGAAATGAAACAAAGTCCAATTTCAATTTGCATTTTCTTCATCTGAGTTTTTCTCGGCCTTGAATTCCCTTGTGACCTTCTGTATATGTGCTACCAACTGCAGGCTCTGCAGGTGCGTTGAGATCTTCTCCCTCCTTTTACGGGTCCCTCCACTTTTGTGATTTCACAGATAGAGCAGCATGACTTGGAACTGTTCAAAGCTGCATGCACGTTTTGTAAAAAAAAAAAAAGAAAAGAAAAGAAAAGAAAGAAAGAAAAAGCGAAGAAAAGAAACAAAAGGTTATTTAATAATGTATGTTAGTTCCACATAGGCCAGCTTGTATGTTGCATGTACTTGTACAGTTTGCTTGTTAATTACTCTACTGAAATAACCAAGAAATCTAAGCCATCCATTTTTTGTTATAGACATTTTACAGGTTTCAGCCAGACTCAGTATGTGAGTCGGGAGTGAAATGTCTATAGATGGACTTTATTTTTTACCCTCTGGAAAACGTGATGTAGTATGGACCAAATTCCTTCTAATAAATATTTTGGTGTAGACTCCTCCTGTGGGGCTGTAACACATGTAGACACTGTGTACACATAGATTTTAATCCATAGACATACTGCCTGCACCAAGTGAATTATTTATTATTTACACACGCCAGAACGACCTGCCCATCGTTCCCAGGGCACAGATTGACCACTGGTCACCATGCTGAGCAGGAAGGACTGAAGCATTGGTGTACTTCTACTAGATTCCGTTCTGTCTTAGTGGCCAACAATCAACTGATTCTAATTGGGTAGTATCTTTCTATTTTGACCACTTGTCTTAACACTCCCCTGTGCTTTTAAATGAACTTCCAACTCATGTATGTAAACATGTTTAATAAAATTTACTTTTCATGTCAGTCGGCAGCCATCTGTGTTCTGTGTTTTGCCAGATATTCATTGTGGGTTCTACGGGGCAAGACGGGGAGCCAGATCGCAGGAAGGGAGGTGGGGTTTGTCATCTGCTGGGGACACTTGACTTGTCACCACACCGTTTGTGTCTTAATCTCCGGCTCAATGGGTACTTTGCATCACGTACAAGTTTTCACTTTGTCAGCTTGTCTAAGTGAGCACGTGACTATACTTCTGAAAAGTGGCATTATTAAAAACAATAAATCTCAGTAAGAATCAAATGGAAGGTTGTTTTTCTGCTGCTGTTTAAGTGCGCTGTTGTCCAATTGCCAAATCATTTCAAGTACGATGCAACACGTCAAAAGCATTAATTCCTGCATCTCTCGTGGAAGTGTCTGGTTCCTCTTTCCGTCAGTTCCATCTGGACCCCTGACCGATTTGTAGAACTTTGCCTTAGAGTTGGTCAACTTAACCAACCAAGCAATTCATTAAATCGTCTTCAACAGAATCTTAGGGAAAAAAATATATCTTCAAAGATAATAGGTGAGTCTCCAGAAGTAATATGTTAAAGAAAAATTATTGACTTTCTTAATTTAATTTCATGATATTTTCTTTTCTTCCCCCCAAATGTGTTCCTATATGATGCTAAACCTGGCCTCTGTATACCTACACCTAATTAAATCTCAGAGACAGAGTTTTGAGTGAAAGAGGAAAGAATAGCTTTATTGCTTTGCCAGGCAAAGGGGGCCACAGTGTGCTAATGCCCTCAAAACTGTGTGTCCTGCCCTGGAGTGGGTAGTGAGTGCTCAAGGAGCAGGGCGTGGTCAGCTCATGGACATTCTTTTGATTGGTTGGTGGTGAGGTAATCGGGAGTCGGCATCATTAACCTTCTGGTTCCAACTGGTCTGGGGTCTACGTGCTTATGGGCAGCGTACAGTTAACTTCTCCCATCTGTTGGGGGTTTTGGTATCTGCAAAACAGCCCAAAGACATTGTTATGTATATCCCTTGAGGGGAACCAGGACCCTGCCCCAAGGCTGCACTATTGTTTCCTGACTACTCCTCCTGTGTCTCTGCATCCCCTCCCTTCCCTGATTAGCAACTGTTTGAACCTGCCCTTTGGAACTCAGGGAAGGTTCTGGAGGCTGAATGAAGCCTATTTCCTGTAATCAAGAAACGGGGGACACAGGAAGGCTTGTGTGCCCGGAAAGGCTTTTGTGCCTAGGGTCCTGCTCGGTTTCATATATTTCATCACCCTCACAACACTTGGTGATCACTGATTTCATGTTGCATTCCTGTAAAATAACTGTTGTGATCTAGTCGACACATTCTAGGAGACCTTAAGTTTTTATAGCCCACACGGGCTTTAACTTTGTAAAGCAGGGTAAACACAACTAAATCGAAATCACATTTGAGGCAATCAGCTGCTTAAAGTTTTTTAAACAGTTGACTGAATTTTACCCTTTCAAGTCCGCCATTTGCTTGGTCTAAAAGTCGTGGAGTTATCTGTGAGGCTGGGTCAACAGGAGACAAAAACAGCTTATCAGTTCATTGTACAACACACTGTCAGAGTGGAGCTGTTGAACGCACCAGCAGTCAGACGGCACAGGCTGGAGGCCGGCAGGGGCTGCCACCGAAAGAGAAGGCAGCTGAAGGTGGCTCGAGAATTCTTCTGTCTAGACAAGCACAGAAACAGAAACTGCTCTTCACGTCACACAGGTTTGCACGGCGTTATGATTTCAGGGCCTGCATGATGGAGAGGAAGTAACCGGAAGGACAGTCATTTTGCTAACTCCTCAGGGTTTCTTGCCGACTCTGACAACTTAATTTCTGGAAATCCCAGCCCGAGATATGTGATCTGATTTTACTTAACCAACAGTATTAAGGACTTTGTTGTGTGCTAGATATTAAGTAAGTACTTGGGATATAAAACTAAAAACAAAATGGATCCTTTCTTAAAGGACCCCCCTGTCTACTAAGAGTGATCATTACCTAAAGAAATAATTACAATGACATATATTTGATTTGCATACAAAGGGCTACGGGATTCCAGTTAATTCTCACAATAGCCCTATGAGTTAAGTATTCTTATGACCCCTATGTCACATAAAGGATCTGCAGCGTGGACCTGTAGCTAAGGTGCAGGTCCAAGTTTGCAGTGCGGGTCTAGTGATGGAGCTGGAATAGGCACCACGGTCTGCTGACTCAACACTCGGCATCCTTTCTGTGTTCTCACAGCTGAGCTCGACCTTCAAGAGCAGAGAGTCCACTAGATGGGAAAGGATGGCAACCCAAACCATTCTCCCACCTCAAGGCGGGAGTAAAGGAATGAACAGAGGTGTCTTTGGCTGAGTCCCAGACTCATCCTTGGGTTCCAAGGCAACATTGTCTTGGGGACCCTCCCCAACTGTCCTCAGGCCCAATGCAGCGCCTGTACCCTCAGTTCTGCATCAGTCACAGAAATCTGCATCTTGGGGTTGAATTCAGGCCCATGGAGCTGTCGGGTCCTCCCAGACTCAGTCCACACACGCTCTAAGTTATTTGCTTCCAAAGGAGATTCCATGGTCATCAGCTACGTGTAGAGTGCCCTCTCTTCAGAGGCAGCCAGTGGTCATCTGTCCGCTGTGCAGCCCCCATGCCCAACCTGTGCTGCCACCCCGAGTCTCCTTGGGAACCTCTCAACAGGGCACAACAGACAAGTCTTCACATCTGTGAAAACCAGAAGAGAGCAAGTCCAGGCCACCATGTAATGACATTTTTAGTAATTGGTCCCATGCAGGTTACTCTAAGCTCATAGCTTGGGACAAAGTCTTAGGAGTCGTGTGTGCTTTGGTTTTAATTGCCACAAAGAGATGCTCTGGGGTCACTGGATCCAATTACTGCTCAAATTTTTTCCTTCATCCCATCAGCTCCCAAAATGTGAAATGTTAGCCCACACACACGCCCCATGGGTGTATGTCAGACGATCTCTGATAACATGGGTTAGTTCTTCGCTACTAAGAGAACCCTTCACTACTATATAGACCCTCCAGTTTACCCCACCCTCCCTCCATCACCAAACTTCAAAAATGGTCTTTTTGGTCCTTCTTCCAATACCTCACCTTCTGCTCATTCATGACCCCAATGTAAGGCTGTCAGATCAAAATACAAGATACCTACGTTAATTTGAATTTCATATAAACAATGACTAATTAGAGCTAAATATCATTTTAAAATTAGTTTTTGTTTATCAGAAACTCAACGTCAACTCGGGGGCTTCCCTGGTGGCGCAGTGGTTAAGAATCCGCCTGCCAATTCAGGGGACACGGGTTCGAGCCCTGGTCCGGGAAGATCCCACATGCTGCGGAGCAACTAAGCCTGTGCGCCACAACTACAGAACCTGCGCCCTAGAGCCTGCGAGCCACAACTACTGAGCCCGCATGCCACAACTACTGAAGCCTGCACGCCTAGAGCCTGTGCTCCACAACAAGAGAAGCCACCACGATAAGAAGCCCGCGCACTGCAACGAAGAGTAGCCCCCGCTCACCGCAACTAGAGAAAGCCCACGCACAGCAACAAAGACCCAACACAGCCATAAATAAATAAATAAATTTATTTTTAAAAAGTCAACTTGGCATCCTATATTTTTTATTTGCTAAATCTGGCAAGTCTACCTCTATTGCTGGGTGGTTTGTGCCCCCACCACTTTGCTGAAATGCTCTCCTAAATGTTACCTAACCACAAACACATCCAACAGCCTTTCCTCGGGGTAGGTATTGACCCTCTCTGCATATACTATTGAAGACTTCCTTCTTGGAAGGAAGTCTCATTGTCCTAGTTCTCCAACTTGAAGACTGGATTTTCTGTCCTATTTCTCCCTCCTCCCGAAAGGATCACACACTCAGACCTGCCGCCGTGTTTTTTCCAGCCCCTCACAGTAGAGAAGGATGAGAAGAAACATCTTCGGGCCACTGACTTGGGCTTGGCCAGATGACTTGCTTCTTTTTATAAAATTTATTTTATTGAAGTATAGTTGATTTACACTGATGTGTTAATTTCTGCTGTATAACAAAGTGATATATATATATATATGTATATATATGTATATATTTACACACATACATAGTAGTTGTGGTGCACGGGCTTAGTTGCTCTGCGGCATGTGGGATCTTCCCAGACCAGGGATCAAACCTGTGTCCCCTTCATTGGCAGGAGGATTCTTAACCAGTGTGCCACCAGGGAAATATATATATATATATATATATATATAACTGAATATATATATATGTATATATGTATATATGCATTCTTTATTCTTTTCCAATATGGTTTGTCACAGGATATTGAATAGATTTCCCTGTGCTATACAGTAGGACCTTGTTGTTTATCTATTCCCTGTATAATAGTTTGCATCTGCTAATCCCAAACTCCCAATCCTTCCCTCCCCCGCTCCCCTCCCCACTGGAAACCACAAGTCTCTTCAATATGTCTGTAACTCTATTTCTGTTTTGTAAATAAGTTCATTTGCGTCATTTGTTAGATTCCACATATAAGTGGTATCATATGATATTTGTCTTTCTCTGTCTGACTTACTTCACCTAGTATGATCATCTCTAGGTCCATCCATGTTGCTGCAAAGGGCATTATTTCATTCTTTTTTATGGCTAAGCAATAGTCCATTGTATACATATATAACACATCTTCTTTATCCATTCTTCTGTTGAAGGACATGTAGGTTGCTTCTATGCAGATGACTTGCTCCTGTGTTAGTCGGTGAGTTAGTTGGTTAGTTCCCTAACAGGGAATGTTAGTGAGTGTGACACAGCTGAGGCCATTCTCCAAGGGAGGGGCTTTCTGCAGGTGGGCACTGCTCGTTCAACCTGGTCCTTGAATAAAAGTCACGTGGAGCAGACCTGCACCCACCTCCCAGACTGAAACAGAGCTGCTCCCAGATCTGTGCACAATAAAAAGTGTTCTTGTCAGCCACAAAGATTTAGAGGCTGCTTGTTATGCAGCATCGTTACAGGAAAATCCATTACAGCATCCTTTGCTGGGTCCTCTTCATCAGCATTCACTATGTATAGCTATTGTGTTGGACGCTGAGTACGGCACAGAGTTGAACAAGACACAGATTCCGTAACAATCCTTGATGTTGTTTACTCCACAACAGTATGACTTTTTTTCTCTTTTTCTGCCCTCTTTCCAGGATCTAATATACTCCCAGATTTCAGTTACTGCCTCTGTGTTCATCTTAGCACAGCCATTTCTACAGTTCACAGGTCTGATTTCCAGACTGTTTGCAGGATATCTTTTTTTTTTTTTTTTTTTTTTTGGCTGCATTGGGTCTTCATTGCTGTGTGTGGGCTTTCTCTAGTTGTGGCGAGAAGGGACTACTCTTCGTTGTGGTGCACGGGCTTCTCACTGCGGTGGCTTCCCTTGTTGGGGAGCACAGGCTCTAGGCACGTGGGTTTCAGTAGTTGTGGCATGCAGGCTCAGTAGTTGTGGCATGAGTCTCAGTAGTTGTGGCTCACGGGCTCTAGAGTGCAGGCTCAGTAGTTGTGGCACACGGTCTTAGTTGCTCTGTGGCATGTGGGATCTTCCCGGACCAGGGATCGAACCCGTGTCCTCTGCATTGGCAGTCACATTTTAACCACTGTGCCACCAGGGAAATCCCAGGGTATCTCCTTAATGACTCAGTATCACAAACTGAACACATCTCAAGCAAAAATGTGATCACATACCCCTAAAGCCATGTGATTTCTGTTGGCATCACCTTTCCCAGGTTTCTGATATTAGATTTAGTATTGATATTGATGGTACAGGGAGTGAGAAATAGTTAATGAATAAAGTCCACGAGGAGTTGGAAGAGGATGGGGTCCATGTACACCTTATACACGCAACAAATTTTTACTGAGCATTTTCCACCAGGTACCTTTCCAAGTAACCAACCACATGATGTTAAAGAAAATGAAACAGAGCCCTGACCTAAAGGAACCTATGGTCTAGGAGGGAACTAAGATAGTAATCAAATAATAGCTCATGTATAAAATGGCAAATTATAATTAATGCTATAAAGGAAAACTATATAAATATAAAAAACATAGGGCTTCCCTGGTGGCGCAGTGGTTGAGAGTCTGCCTGCCGATGCAGGGGACACAGGTTCGTGCCTCAGTCCGGGAAGATCCCACATGCCGCAGAGCGGTTGGGCCCGTGAGCCATGGCCGCTGAGCCTGCGCGTCCGGAGCCTGTGCTCCGCAACGGGAGAGGCCACAGCAGTGAGAGGCCCGCGTACCACAAAAAAAATAAAATAAAATGGTATAAAAATATGAAATGGGTATCTTGCCCGTTCTTGTGGCTGGACTGTGAAGGTTTTCAAGGAGAAGCAAAGTTTCAGTTGAGACCCACACAGAGGGAGGAATGAGATGTTCTAAGCAGAGGAAATGTGTGCAGAAGTCAGAGACAGGAGAGAACCTGGCACATTCTGCGAATGGAAGGAGGCCCCTGTGAGTGAAATGCAGAGAAGAAGAAGCTGCCAGGTGGGCAGGGCAGGTCAGGCAGAGTTCCCTTCAGCCTCATGGAAAACCCAGAGGGGTTTATAAGGCTTACCACAGAGCTGCCTTCATTAACAGCGTGCGCTATCTGACCTCCTCCTTGGTGCTCGACACATTTAGGTAAATGTGTTAGTTGGGGGAGGGTAGCTATGGTAAAGAGTGGAGAGGTAAAGAGTGAAGGAGAAGGATGCTGGAAAGTTCTGTCTGCTCTAGACCCATTTTCCTCTTCTCTCAAAACCTGGGGCAGTTGGGACAAGAGTTCTCAAGGCCAAGCACACACAGTCACACCCACCTCTCTCTCCAAGGACACCCATCTTTCCCCATCTTCCAAATTAAGGAGTCCTTGTCTGGTACCTTGAATATTCTAAGATGCCCAGCTAGAATTTTGATGGATATGCTATTGTAAAAATATCAATAGCAATTGATTTATTTTTATTTATACAAGAACTTCTAAGACTAAGTTAATAATTTCCTTTGTCCCCACATCTGGGAATGCCTGAAACTGGGGAAGCTGCCCTCACCACCAAGTTGTATTAAGAGTGGAATAAATAAACACACTAAAGAACATATCTGTTCAATGGAATAATGACACAACCTGGAATGACACCACCAATTTCCAGGTTCATAGCATTATTTTGGAGATTGAGGTAAGTAGTAAATATTAAATTCTTAGGACCAAATCTGAATTCATAGTAAATAGCCAATAAATTTTAGCAGTTATAATTATTATGCATCCTTTCACCAAAGTCACCACTGTTTTCTTTCCCCAACCCTGGACCAGGCCGAGTCTGGACTTCTTTGAGATGCTGGATCTTGTTTCCTCTTCCTCTCCAGGTGCTTTATTCCTGCACTGATTTCCCAATCATATGTCTCCACAAGACACGGCCACGGCCTTTCTGACCAGCTTGTGTTTCATTATCTCTTCATTCCTCTAGATTTTCAAGTTCTATCAACACATAAAGTAAAATCCCAAGAAACTGCACACCCAGATCACACAAACTTGTTCCTGCCATCGTGTTCACTCCACCATAAATTCACTAAGTTTTTCCCTAATGCTTTGCCTTTAGTTTTTATTAAATGTTAATTAAAAATTCTTCTCACATTGACTATGCATTTTTGTCAAAATATTTTCCAATACGTCACTCCGTATCTTTCTTTGGCAAATAGATGCTCAGGATATTTTTGTTTGTGTGTTCTACACTTTATCATCTTGTGTCTGCAGATTTTTCTTCTGTGGATTACGCTTCTTTCTACCACAGGTTTCTTAACCATGTGTATGCGTTGGACCCCTGCGGTGGCTGGTGAAGCTTAGTGATTGCCTCAGAATTATGTTAAACTCATTTAAAAAATACATAGACAATTAGAGGCAGGAAAAAAAAAGTAGAGGCACAGTATTTTCTCACCCAGGTTCACAGACCTCCTGATTTCCTTCTGGGACACTGGGGGCATCATATAACCCATCATCGGGTCCCCGTTCGCCCCAGTGACCCAGAGCATCACAGGACAACTACACTCTCACATCACATAGTACAGCTCATGGCTAATATGTTGATTTTTTCTTTCTCTTTAGGCCTCATTCCAATAACGTTATAATGAAATGGCTGGTAAAACTCTTTGTAAATCCTTCTGCAATTACTCAAGGATAAAAACAATGACATGAACTAGTCCTTCAGTGACAGGCGCATTGAAAGTTCACAAAACAGAGATGGCAGAAGGAATGGGTGCAGGATGGCCGAGAATCGCATGTTCTCCTGGGTCACTGTTTCTCGGGCTGTGAAAACACCATCTCCCTTTTGATAAGCGAAACGTTCTCCTCCAACACTGCTGCAGTCACAACACTCCAGAGGCAGTAGACCCCTACGGAGCTGTTTCTTCATTTGAGATAGTAAATTCTATACTTTTTTGTTGCCTCTAGCCAAGAGTTTTATTGCCTGCTGTTCTCTACCTTGTATTCCAAAAACAATACTTCTGCTTTGTTTGGTTTGCCTTTGCTTTTCCTTTATCTAATTGCATCGACACATCAAAGACGCTGCTTTAATTTCTCAAATGATGCATACCAGTAGGGAGATTTCTACACTGGACATGGAACAATCTGCTCATTAAAACTGCAGGGACAACCAAGATGAACCAATATTCCTATTTAAACATCGTCTGGAATTATTGCAAGTGTATAATTTTAGATTATAAACCGATTTAAACTCTATAAACCCACCACCACTATTTCTAGCAGGTGGCCTATTGGAGCCTTCTCCTGGGAGATTTCGTGTTTTTCGGATGCAGTGACGCCTGTGGTCAAATTCTCTCCCAATCTGTTCTTCTGTAACTGTGGAAATTCCCTGATGATGTAAAGCAACGTGTACCTGTCCAGAGAGAAAGAGGAGCTCTGAGAGCTAAAAGGGAAATTGAGGGGGAATTTCCTAGAAAGAGTGAGGATACAAAGAGGAACTTGCCCCTAGCAGCAGGGATTCCTGTCCCATTCCAGGAGAGAGCAGTAGCTCATCAGCGGTCAGAGTAGCCCCAAAGTAAAGGTGGGGCCCATTCAGTGTTCAGTTCTCCTTTTCTCCTCTAATCTTAGAATTGAGTTGCTCAAAATCTTCTGACGGGTCACTGAGATTTAAAGGAAATGGTCTGAAGAGGCTGTTCCCTGGATTATACAATACTTTCCCTTACTCTCCTTCTCTCTCCTCCAGTTTATCACCTCCCAACTTCAGATTCAACTTTTAGAAGTCTGAGGTGGGGCCTCAGATTATGGATGTCTAACAAACTCCCAGGCAGGACCTGCTGGGTCATTTGAAAGGCTCAGTGCAAAATAAAAATGCAGGGACCCTTGTTAAAAAATCATTGAGAATTTCAAGATGGCGTCAGCAGCGGACCATGCCAAGAACCAGGCCCTTCAAGTGCAGGGCCCACGTGACTGCCCAGGTCCACGCCCTCCTGCGAGGCCAGCCCCAACTCTCGATGTTGCAGGGGTAGGTGGAGCTCGCTCTGAGGAGAAAGGTGTGAGAAAACAGAACCTTGTGGTTGGCCATCCTTTCCAGGGGTAAAACTGGTCATGACTCTTCAGCCATTTAGATCTCTGATTCATTTGATTGAAATTGGTAAATAGATATCCCTGGAGCAATGCTGTAGGAATTCTCTCCCCCCACCCCCCCCACTTTGGATCTCTCTCTCTCTCTCTCTCTCTCTTTTTTACTGAAGTATAGTTGATTTTCAATTTTGTGTTAATTACTGCTGTACAGCAAAGTGATTCAGTTATACATATACACTGTTTTCTTTATATTCTTTTCCATTATGGTTTATCCCAGGATATTGAATATAATTCCCTGTGCTGTACAGTAGGACCTTGTCGTTTATCCAGTCTATATATAATAGTTTACATCTGCTAATCCCAACCTCCCGATTCATCCCTCCCCCAACCCTTGGCAACCATAATTCTGCTCTGTATGTCCGTGGAACACTTTCTCTTGACAAGAGCTTTTCATGTGATGTTCTAGAGTACGAAGGAACAGTCTTTGAGCTTGTCTGTAAGTATTGGTGGAAAAGGTAGAAGGCCCCAGAGCTTCACCCTTGCTCCAGCCGGAGCTCTGAGCTTTCACCTGCCTGGGAATCTCACTGTAGGCTGGAGGGGGAACTGGCACAGGTCCGTCAGGAAAGTTCCACTGTTGTGAAGTTAGGTGGGGGCCGAGAGAGAGAGATTCTTTTAATCTAATGGCAGCCACGCAGCAAATATTTCTCAGCCAGGTAGATTCCATTTCCAAGGAAATCAGGCCATCAAAGCCCTAGCTGTTGGAGTGTTAAACAAGCACTCAAAAGTTCCAGCCGTTTAGGGAGAGGTGACTCTCGGTGCCAAATGTCACAGAAGACACAGAGCAGGCAGAGGAGGTATTAGCGAGGCTCTGACCCTCATCCCCTCCCCAGCCCAGGTGCCTGCCTGCTGGCTACCACTGCAGCAGAGGGCTGGTAAAGGATTGGAAAGGCAAACTAGTACCTCCAGGGGTATGTTTCACCTCCGAGGAGGCCGCGCGGTGTTTGTGAATTTCCACAGCCTTAATAACAGGCAAACAGACGTTGTATTATATAGTTCTTCTCAGTATTCAGTGCCAGATAGCACCCTGTCCTCCTGGCTAAAAGCTCAAGGTTATAAACAAGGATTTCAGTCTCCAGTCCAGAGCCTGCATCCCTGCCCCTGGATCAGAGCCAGAGCCAGCCCAGTGGGTGTGCTGGAGCATCCCAGCCACACGATGGCAGTGGTACTGCACAGCTCAGGGAGGTCTCCAGGTTGGAGGACCTCCTATGGTTACTTAAGACGCTGTGCGGGTCTCAGGAAGATTCCGACCAGGGCGAGCTCGATCTTAAGGTTAAGGACAAAACCTGTGGGGAAACAGCCATTTTGAAAGTATAAAAATATTGGAGAGTAAAAGCATTTGCTGACAATAAACAGGCCCAAAGCTTTTCCCCGTTCATCTCCATCAAGAAGTAATCAAGATGCTGCACTCCTGAAACAAACACCATATTGTAAATCAACGATACTTCAATTTTTAAAAATTATTGAAATAAAAGAGCTATGTTGCAATGGAACCAATTTAAAAAAAAAATAACAGAAGAAGTAATCAAGAGGTCTTATTTTGTTGAATGAATTCTGGGTTGTGAGTCCCCTTCCCTGAAGGTACGGCAAGCTCGTTTTATATCTGCAAACATGTCTGGACAGAGAATATCATTTCCATGTATAGAACTGTTAAGTTGTCCTGTCCCCAGCGTTGGGCCCACCATGGTCCCCGAGGTCACCATGTGGACCTCCAATCTGAGGCCCAGAGCCTGGGACACCAGGACGGGGCAGCCGGGGGACAGGTCCCCAAGGCTGGACCACTTTGACCCTGGGGCTGTGCCTCGGCTTCCCAGGGAGACCCCAGCAGATTGCCACCACCTCCGTGGCTCAAAGTAACAAAAATGTATTGTTCTACAGTTCTGGAGGCCAGAAATCTGAAATCACAGTGTGGGCATGGCCACACTCCCCGCAAAGGCTCTAGGGGAGGCTCCGTCCTGCCCCTTCCTAATCCTGTGGCCTCTGGGCCCCCTTGACTCCTGAGAGCATCACCCTGTCCTCTGCTTCCGTCTTCATGTGCCTTTCCTCCCAGGGTCCCTCTGCGTCTTCTCCTTTTCTGTATCTTAGAAGGACACTCGTCACTAGACTTAGGGCCCACCCTAATCAGGATGGACCTCATCCGGAGACCCTGACCCAAATTAAACCTACAAAAACTCTTCTCTTCCGAATCAGATCACCTTCTGAGGTTCCGGGCGGACTTTTATTTTGGGAGAAGGGTACAGCTTGCAACTCACTACAGCTTGGAGGCGGGTTATTCCCTGACATCTCTCAATTACCCTCACTAGAATTATGGAATTTCAGTCAAGCTGGACAGCAGCCAGTAAATACTGGGCCAAGGCAACAAACTTGACTGTGAGTTTGGGACTTTGAGGGATAAAGAAACCCCCCTCCCCAGAGATGTCTCTGTGACCCCCCACTGTGATGTATGAAATACCTTCCTGGTAACCTAAGCCCACTTAGATTTAGAGCATTTCAATAGTGTGTGTGTGTGTGTGTGTGTGTGTGTGTGTGTGTGTTTAATAGCAGCCATAATACTGATTTTCTCATTTATATACAAATACTATAATAATGACCAACATAATAGCGACAAAAATATTCTATTTGGATTAGTCTTTTGTGGCAAAAAGGTGTGAAAATTTGTATCTGGAATCTCATTGGTTATGTGTCCCTGGGCAGAACAATTGAACTAATTCCACCTACGCTGCTACCTAAGAGGCACATACGTGAAAACGCTTTTTTGACAACACTGCAGGATGAAAGGCGAGCTTTCCTTTCTCGTCCACTTTCGCAGCGTGAACAGGTACACGTGTGGTCATGTGAACGCAGACACGGAGGCTGAACTCTGGCTCCTGTGAGTCCAGCATCACCGGAGAACTTGCCAGAGACGCAGATCCTCCGGTGCCACCCCAGACTGATGACACCAGCACCGGCTGTTTAACAAGCTCCCTGGGCGATTCCTACAGACACGAGGGCTTTGGGAAGTCCTGCTCTAGATGGTCCCTGTGTGGTAAGTTGCATATACTACGACAGGGACCCTCAATCTTTTTCTCGCCATTAGGGGCTGGCTCTTTAAGGACACCCCAGTCATGAGCAGTGATGGGGGTCACCCTTGTCACTGACAATCCCCCTCAGCCAGAGCATGAACCGCAGCCATGACACCTGGCTTGGACATCAGTGCTTGGGTTCAGCTTTGATTACTGTGGAAGACCGATGGGGTACTGATGGAGAAACACAGAACATTCTATGATCTTCACCCCAGCACTTTAGTGTGACATTTTCACAGGCAACTGAAAGAGTAACTGCCAGGGTGTGTCAAGGGCATTGATTAAAATAAAAAAAAAGGAGAGAAAATGAAAGAAAGAAAGAGAAAAAGAAAAAGAAAAAAGGAGAGAAAACGAAAGAAAGAAAGAGAAAAAGAAAAAGAAAGGAAAGAAAAAGAAAGAAAGAAAGAAAGAAAGGAAGGAAGAAAGAAAGAAAGGGAGGGAGGGAGAAGGAAAGGAAGGAGGAAGCAAAGAAAAGAAAAGGGAAGAGAAGAAAAGAAGAGGCCAAAAGAGCCCTTTGGAGAAGCCCTTATGGAACAATGTGAATAACCATGCTGTTCCTCTCAATAGGGTGAGGCCGGGCTCTGAAAGCATTCCTGCTCTGATGTGCTCAGATGGAAGGGGCTCTACAGACACAAAGTGCTGGCAGCTGCGCTGGCAGTGTTGCAGGAGAACGTGTCTCCAGGGTGGTCTCTTAGTCTCTCAAAGCAGAAAGCAAGCTCACACTCCCGCAGGGTTTCACTTGGTCCCACTGTGGCTTGGCGAGCTCTATGGCTGGACCCTGGTTGCCAAGGAAACTGCTGCAAGCGAGATGGGGCAGCCCAGGTTCTTGGTTGATGGGTTGAGCTGAGAACAGATTTCACGTAAAAGACATGTATTTCGAGTGACCCAGGGTGATAGCAAATTATGGCCAATGAAAGGGAATCGTGCCCATCTTCTGCCCCAGCAGACCTCATTAGGACAGGGAGGGAAGTAGCCTTCTCAGGAGCCATAAACAGGACAGAGAATCCTCAGGTCTGGACATACGTGCTCCATGGGGAGCCACCGTCTTAGCCAGACGTGAAGTCTTCCCATTCTTCCGCAGGCAAACCTGGGAACACACAGACGAGAGTAGCCTCAGATCACATCTTTGCCTTGTCTTGGCATGATGCTCATGAAGGACCACAGAGACACTGTCTTGCCGTCTTCTTCTTTTGGAGGGGCTCAGGATTTGGATCCGCTTTTTTTTTTTTTGGTGGTGGTACACGGGCCCTCACTGTTGTGGCCGCTCCTGTTGCGGAGCACAGGCTCCGGACGCACAGGCTCAGTGGCCATGGCTCACGGGCCCAGCCGCTCCGCGGCACGTGGGATCCTCCCAGACCGGGGCACGAACCCGTGTCCCCTGCATCGGCAGGCGGGCTCTCAACCACTGCGCCACCAGGGAAGCCCTGGATCCGCTCTTTATTTGTCTTGCTGACCGCACATCTGTGAGCTCTTCTTGACTGCCCCCAAATATAATTAGTTTTCCCTCTGTGCTCCCAAGTACAATATTCCAGCCTTCATGATCACATTTCACTGTAACTATTTTGGGTCGACTCCTTTGACCAGTCAAGTAATTTCCTGAAGGTCAAGGAGGATGCTTATTTCTCTATTCTGAGTGTCTGGCAGAGTGAGTTCTCAATCTTTATATGAATGAATTACCCTCTCTCAGTTTAGGCTGAGAATAGGGGCAGCAAGTACAGCTAAACAATGATGAGTTTTTCAGAAAACCTCAGTGAAGCAGAAACAAAACAATCATCATATGGAAGGCTTACTAGTTGCCAGGACTTTGTATCATTATTGCATTGAATATTCATGTCCCCACCAATCCTGTAAGGTAGGTGTGGCTGCCTACACTTTTAGAAAAGGAAACCACCTCTGCGACTAAACAAGTAACTTAGATGTACATCCCAACTAGGCAATTCCTGAGCTGGGTTTGTACCCAGGTCCACCTAATGTAAAGCAGTATTCTCAGCCATTATGCCAGACTGTTCAGGGTCTCATGACAAGTCATTTGGGGCCTCTCAGATGGCCTTCTCCAGAGGGCAAGATGCAGACCGCAGGTGGTGGTGAAACCATCCTGGGTGAGAGGGCGTGAGCTCAGACTCAACTGAGAACAGGTGACGTGTGATCACTAACCCAGCACCGTTACAGACAAGGCACAGTGGAGGGAAATCCACACTGCAGGAATCACTAACTTTGGAGTTATTGCAAGTGAACACTGTTCTTTAGATCCCCCACACCCAAACTGAGGGACCCAATATTCCTTTCCTAAAAGGATTACGGTGAGAATTACATTAGACGATACATGCAGATATGCTTAGTACAATTTACAACATATAATAGGTGCTCAACGAGTTATTTTTATCATCTTTATTATCAACACATCATACTAATTCTTGAGCTTACTTTTATTATAAAAAGTGGGGGTTTTTAAAGGCTTAAAGCAATGGTCCCCAACCTTTTTGGCACCAGGGACCGGTTTCATGGAAAACAATTTTTCCACAGACTGGGGCGGGGGGTGCCTTCGGGATGATTCAAGTGCATTACATTTATTGTGCACCTTATTTCTATTATTATTACATTGTAATATATAATTAAATCATTATACAACTCGCCCTAATGCAGACAGGAGGCGGAGCTCAGGCGGAAATGCGAGCTATAGGGAGCGGCTGTAAATACAGATGACGCTTCGCTGGCTCGCCTGTCCACCACTCACCTGCTGCCAAGTGGCCCGGACCCCTGGCTTAAAGAGCTGCTCAATTTTGAGTGTCACTGGAGTATCATTTCAAAATCACCCCTCCTTTAAAATCTTACAGAAGCTGGAAAGGTGCTCCCCGAGAGAAGAGGAAGGGTTCTGCCTGGTGAGCCAGCATTCTCATCACAGCCTGCCAACAAATCACTGTGGGATTTGCATCAGTCCTTCAACATCCTTTCCACATCTGTAAAAGGAAGTGGTCAGTGGGAAGAATGATTTGAGGAAGTGCTCTGAAAACTAAGAAGTACCGGGCTTCCTTGGTGGCGCAGTGGTTGAGAGTCCGCCTGCCGATGCAAGGGACACGGGTTCTTGCCTCTGTCTGGGAAGATCCCACATGCCGCGGAGCGGCTGGGCCCGTGAGCCATGGCCGCTGAGCCTGCGCATCCGGAGCCTGTGCTCCACAACGGGAGAGGCCACAACAGTGAGGGGCCCGCGCACCGCGATGAAGAGTGGCCCCCGCTTGCCGCAACTAGAGAAAGCCCTCGCACAGAAACAAAGACCCAACACAGACAAAAAATTAATTAATTAATTATTTTTAAAAAAGCTTTAAAACCAAACAAACAAAACAAAACAAAAAAACTAAGAAGTACCACACAGAGGCTTTTAGTCCCTGTTCACCAGCTCAAATTCACAAAAAAAAAACATTTCCGTTTTTCTTCCCTATTTAATGTGGACAGGTGGGAAAACCTGTCGGATCTCCTCACCCTTCCACGTGCACCGCCCCAGCTTGTCAGGGCCAGGAGAGGAGGAAAGCGTGCTTTCTTTGCACAAAACTCATTAAATAACGGCTTTTTTAAAGGACGTGGTCTTTGCTTTATATGTCTTGGTGGATTTGCTATTTCTGTAAATTCATTGTCACACACTAATCCATGTACCCCGTAAGTAGAAGACTCTGCACCAGGGAGAAGCCCTCTAAGTAATTTGATGGTCCAGACGCAGCCTCACCGGTCACTAGGCAACCACCAGCTGCCAATCAGCAGCCCCGCCGACTCCCGCGGCCCCGCCTTCTCCTTGGAGAAGGAGCCGCTTTGGTCCTTAGGACTTACGTGCTCACCGATGATGGACAGCTCCCCTTGCTAGCGTTCTTCAGCACCATCACTGTGCACTTTAATCGGGCATATTGGTGACATCCCCAGAAAGCTAGTATTTTCTCCAACCCAGCGGTACGCGGGCCTCTCACTGTTGTGGCCTCTCCCGTTGCAGAGCACAGGCTCCGGACGCACAGGCTCAGCGGCCATGGCTCACGGGCCCAGCCGCTCCGCGGCATGTGGGATCTTCCCGGACCGGGGCACGAACCCGTGTCCCCTGCATTGGCAGGCGGACTCTCAACCACTGTGCCACCAGGGAAGCCCCATCCTGGGGGCTTCTTGACTGCCGCGGTTCCAGAGCTGGCAGGCCTTCACCCTATAGAGTTTATGCGATTACGTTTGCTTTGCTCCCAGTTTTGCTTGTTCGTTTGTTTGTTGCACACTGCAAAAAGATAATCTACTTACGGAAGAGTGATTTAAAGATATTACATTTTCTTTACAAACAGATGTAAGAACAGGGATTGTCCACTTTTAAAAAACTCTACATTTCAACTCTCCACTATTATTATTATCCATTGAATTTCCTGTATCAAAGGCAGGTCCCCCTTCTCCGCAGCCTGCATTTGACTCTGCAAACAAATTTCCATCCTTTCACCATCATCCCTGGTCGAGGCTCTCCTGAAAAGTCTCTGGGCACAAGCCATAGAAGGGCAGGTTTTCGGCCTGCAATTAAAACCAAAACTAGAGATACCTCCCCGCATCCTGGCCCCACCAAGACCCCCTCCCTGTGCAGCTGGAGCACCACCATGCCACAGCACATCCTGCTGTGGTGACAGCAGTGGGGTTCCCGAGCCCAGACCCTGTTCCTCGGTGAGGGGCTGCTTGTCCGCAGAAGAGGGAGCACCTCACAGCCTGAGGGTTGCGAGGAAACCAGTGGAGCCTTCCGAGGCCCACGTGGGCATCTGCCTGTGTGCCTCCCACCCTCTGAAGGTACAGAGGAGACCCGAGAGGGCCAGTCGGTTCCTAGGTGGCCTGGCCCAGAGATGGAGGTGGGAATTTCCTGCTGGTTGGTTGATGGGACCCTGGTAAATAGATGAAGTTCAGCCCCAATATTCACTCACTTCACTCAGTTAATAACAGCCCTTTTCTTTGCAGTTTATCTGGTTATTCAGACTATAGCCCCGCTTGAGATTCCTGCTGCTTTTCCATGGATAATTCCAGCAAGGCTGCAGTTACAGGCAGTGCAGTTTGAACGTGCTCAGCGCACCCGGCTGTCTAGCTTTGAACCAAACACGCTCATCTTGGCTCAGTCAAAGGAGCCATAAGTGGAGACAGAAATGCAGTTGGAACTTTATATTTAGCATCGCATATGCTTAGGTCAAAAGCAGCCTTACAGAAAGCAGTGCCAGGAATCTGATTTAACTCCCTAAATGTGACTGAATCTGAAATTGCTAAAACTGGCAGGAACTCCTCGTTTTCTAGAGGAAGGAACGAGGGCTGGACAGGTGAAGTGATCTTCTCGAGCTCCTTCTTGGAGAAAGAGCCGGGACTATAGGACCAGCCATCCTGAAGCCCAGGGACAGCCCCCCTCCACTAGATCTCCCGGTTCAGACTCTTCACAGACCTTATCTCGTTTGAGCACATGCATGTTGTATCGATGTCTACACAGCAGTCTTAAGTGAAGATGGAAGCTTCCTGAACTGACTTTTTGATTCCCTTCCTCTGCCTCTGGAGAGATTCCATTTGGGGACCATTCTGGGAACGTGGAAATGCCAGGAGTCACATCTCCGTGTGCACAGAGGTAGCTTGGCTGCCTTCCTTCTCCTCAGTACGGGCTCAGGGATTTAGAGTGATGTGAGCCAGCTCCGGGACCATTATTCAGTGACAGCCACACAAAGGAAAAAGACAAAAAGGACAGCGCATGAGAGAGGTTCGTTTTGGAAGTCTTTGTTGCACATTCCTGGCTTTTGTTGACACGCAGAGGGATGAAGACGGAATGATAGAAACATGACTAAGCCGGAAGCCTGCTGACCTCCACGGGTGCAGTTCCTGCGGGTCCCTGCGTCTCAGGGTGGGTCGGAAGTGGGCGGGACCCCCGGGGAGGCAGCCAGGCCAGCACGCCTGCACAGACCTGCGCCCAGCGTGGTGGGAGCGTGGGAGCTCTGCACAGCCCGTGCCACGCTTGCGCAAGTCACCCACTCCCTCGGAACCCCTCTCCCAGGACGTGGGAGAGCTGAACCACATCAGCGGTTTTAAAACATTATGATTACTGTTGTTGCTATTATTATTATTACTCTTTGTAGAAGCAGCAGCCTGTCTTCCAAGGAAAGCAAAAGCCTCATCTGTAAAAGGGATCTTGTCACAGGAGTGACTTTCTGGCTGTGGGTCCTCCCTGCTGGTCCCTGGAGCAGCCCCGCCCGCTCTGCGGGGCAGAGACTGAGCAAAGGGCTGTCCTCTGAAGGGCTCTCGTTCCTCACCTTATTATTTCTGCTTCTGTGTAAATCTGTTCTCTGTGCCAAGTACCTTCTGACACGTCACCAGGAGGGCATCCAGACGGTCCCCAGAGTCAAAGTGAGCATTGCCATCCAGATGCCACTGAAAAGAAGACTCCCTGCCCCCAACCCAACTGGATGGTTTAAGAGCCATGGCTGAGAGGAAGAACTTAAGAAGATTTTGCTGTTGTTAGGTATAAAACGCCTCGGGATTTCTAAACAGCCATTTGCTGAAAGGCTACCCCTCTTAGTGACTACAAGATAGGAGGTACATGTAAGTTGACGTGACAGTCCCTTTTTTGTTTTTTTTTGCGGTAGGCGGGCCTCTCACTTTTGTGGCCTCTCCGGTGCGGAGCACAGGCTCAGCGGCCATGGCTCACGGGCCCAGCCGCTCCGCGGCATGTGGGATCCTCCCGGACCGGGGCACGAACCCGCGTCCCCTGCATCGGCAGGCGGACTCTCAACCACTGCACCACCAGGGAAGCCCGACAGTCCCTTTTTCAATAAGAGTGATGTCGAATACCTCAGTTCATCTCTGGTCATTCCTGGTACCCGAGTTTCCCTAGGTCCTGTATCTTCTGCTGGGACCTGAAATTTCCCTGGTAGATGCCAGTCCCCGGCATCTTCCCCTCCAGCCTTTTTATTCTTGTCTTCTTTTTCTGCATACGGTATGAAAAAAGTGGGGTCCTATATCATGAATATCATGATTTAATGTGACAAAGATTTTTCTCAGTTGTAATTGGTGCGGTAGTAATAGTGAGACTTCCCCAACCTCCATGGATTTCTCCCCATCTCAGTCTTTAAAATCTCGAATCCAGTAACTGTCGATGCAAATTGTCAGCCATTTTCTGTAAATGCCCGCATCTTCCTCTCAGTGTCCTGCACCTCTGATGTTTATTACCCAAAATATGATTTTCACTGAATCCTAAGAGGCTTTACAAAACTACCACACATCACACTGTGTAATACACTTCTGTTTTTTTCCTGAAATGTCTTGGGTACCATTGCCTTAAAATAATCTCAAACGCAAGCCAGGAGGGCTCTAAGTGTGATTTCCCTGTTGTTTTAGAATCTTGGCTGAAGTTTCAGAAGGAAGCTGATAGGAGGGGTGTTAATTGCCTGCATATTCTAAGAGGAGATGCCAGAGCGTTTAGGCAAAATTTGCAAAGTGGTAATTCAAAACACAGTTTGGCCACCTTTAACCCAACACTCCGCTTGTAGGGTATTTACCAAAAAAAAAAAAAGAGACTGTGAGAAGTTTAGGAGTGAAGATTTTCTCTGGGGAGAGTAACTAGAGTGCAGAGTGTCTTCTTTTGGGGTAAGAAAAGAGAGTTGGGTAGAGAGCTCCCAGGACCCGGTCCTGGGAGAAGCTGCCCCCCGGGCCCCAGGCTGGTTTGTAAGAAGCAAAAAAATGCAGGCCCTCAGTCTCCAGTTCTTACAGATGCTGCCGTGCTTAGCTGGAGTGAGGGCCCAAAGGATGGGCATTTGACTCCTAGCTGAGGGGTCTGGGGTCTAGATCCCCTCCAGGCAGGGAGAACAGAGCCCTTGCAGAGTGAGCACTGGTCCTATTCTGGGTTTCTCTCCAGCCCAGTGAAGGCATAAAAATTAACTGATCCTGAGTCACATTGACAAAGACTCTGCTCTGAGGCTCCCTCCAGGACTGAGGCATCCCTGGCAGAAGGAGACTCGGGGCACAGAGTTAGAGGGGCTTGAAGGTGGGAAGGGTGTTGTAAAGGGCCAACCAGAAATGGACCGCATCACTCGTCTGGGAATTAGGGCTGAGGGGGGAGGTGGGCAGGGAGGATTGGGATACGCCCACCCTGCGGAGGGCACAACACTGGGTCACCACCCTCTCAGGTCCCTCAGCCTCTCACCAGCTCTCAGCACAGCCCTGGAACAGCGGGGAGCCACAGAAGGGAGGATTTAATGGAAACGGGAGAGAAACTGATCATGCCCCACTCTGCACCACAGATTTCTGAGCAAAAGTGAGAAGTTTTAATTGGGTGAGAGGTTGAAGTTTTGATATTAGACTGGACCAGAAGACTTTTTTTAAAACTTATGGAATGCTCAACTTCACTAATTATTAGAGAAATGCAAATTAAAACTACAGTGAGGTATCACCTCACACCAGTCAGAATGGCCACCATCAAAAAGCCTATGAACAACAAATGCTGGAGAGGGTGTGGAGAAAAGGGAACCCTCTTGCACTGTTGGTGGGAATGTAAATTGATACAGTCACTATGGAGGACAGTATGGAGTTCCTTAAAAAGCTAAAAATAAAAATAGCATAAGATCCAGCAATCCCATGCCTGGACGTATATCCAGAAAAAAACATAGTTCGAAAAGATACATGCACCCCAATGTTCATTGCAGCACTATTTACCATAGCCAAGACGTGGAAGCAACCTGAATGCCCATCAACAGACGAATGGATAAAGAAGTTGTGGTACATATATACAACGGAATATTACTCAGCCATAGAAAAGAATGAAATAGTGCCATTTGCAGCAACATGGATGGACTTAGAGATTATCATACTAAGTGAAGTGAATCAGACAGAGAAAGGGAAATATCATATGATATCCCTTATATGTGGAATCTAAAAGGAAATGATACAAATGAACTTATTTACAAAACAGAAATAGACCCACAGACAGAAAACAAACTTATGGTTACCAAAGGGGAAACAGAGGGGAGGAATAAATTAGGAGTTTGGGATTAACATATACACACTACCATATATAAAATAGATAAACAACAAGAACCTACTGTACAGCACAGGGAACTCTACTCAATATTTTGTAATAACCTGTAAGGAAAAAGAATAGATACATATATACGTATAACTGAATCACTTTGCTGTACACCTGAAAATAACACAATATTGTAAATCAACTAGACTGCAATACAAATAATAAAAAGTAAACTAAAACTTATAGCAAATTTCAAACATACCCAAACAGAAAAGTATAATAAACTTTCACCCAGCACAAACGGCCATCATCTATTTATACCCGACCCACACCTGTCTGCATATTAAGTTGAGCCAAACCGTGCGTGACTATTTTCACACCTAAACGCAGTGACTCCATTCTGATGTTTGACCCCTGATGGCTCCCAGGCCCACTCTTCCCTACCCAGCTTGTGCCCCAGCAGAAGCCAGTAAGGAAGCCTGGGTGCACATGTGTGATTGGACAGACTCTGTAGATCTTCTGGTCTCTTTCAGGTATTAATCAGCAGTCTTAGATTTAGTGCTCTGTGGCCATCCCATTAAGGGAGGGATTGATCCCACACTCAGCATTGGTTTGGGTGTCAAGACCGATGGTGCCACACTGGCACCCATGACCTCGGGTGACCTCAGCCTGCAGCGGCTTGAAGCAGGGTTTCAGTTCCCGGCCAGTGATTGAGGTCGGGTCGCAGCAGTGAGAGCACCGAATCCTAGCCACTAGACCTGTGGTCAGTGACAAGGCCCTGGCCCTATGGCTTTGCCAAAAAAGAATCTCCACAAAGACGGAAAGTAGTGAAACAAGAAAAAGAAGTACAGTACGTGCGGACAGACACACAGGCAGGTTCAGAGAGAGAGTCGCGACCTCGTGGCAGTTTGAATCACTTTTATGGAGCATTTCTTCCAGGTTTCCTTTGGCCAATCATTTTGATTTGTCTGGTTCTGAGTCCGTATTTGGTATAACTCAGGATCCTCCCATACGTGTGTGAGCCTCTCTTAGCCAAGACGGATTCTACTGAAGAGGCCTATGGGTAGCTTAGCATCACTCCCCTTTTGACCTCCAAGAAGCCTTTCTGCGCATGGGCAGTCGGGGAGGTCTCCTGACTTCGAGAATGAGGAATATGTGGTCTCTTATCTTCTATCTGGGCAGGGCCCAGCCTCCGCTCTCCATCGGTCCTTGGGAACGAAATCCAACCATTTGCCCCAGGGACCCATCTGTGTCCTGCCTCCCCCCGAGGCTGTGAAGAGGTTTATTTCTCACACGCTCACTCTGGGGAGAGCGTGGCAGCGTCCGCTGTCCTGGAAGCACCCAGCTACCTGAGGAACAAGTGTTTGGGTTTTGGCTGTAGCAGAGGTAGAGCCTGGGTGCGTGTCCCGCAGCCCACAGAGGCACCACACACCCAGGTATCACCTGGGGGTGCGCAGGGTTCCTGTGCTTCTCCTCCTGGCCGGCTGGGTCCTGAGCATGTGATCGGAGAGCTGAGAGTTGCTGCAGAAAGCAGTTCCTTCCAGCCCGCAGGGCTGTGCCAGGATGCAGAGGCCAGCGGTGGGATGGCACCTGGCCCAGGGCCGCTCTCACTGGGAATGCTAAATATACATCACAAGTTATAGCCCTTCACAGACGAGTTTCTAGGAATATTTTTGTTTTCTACTTTCATGACTGGTTCCTCCCTATGAACAGATGCTAGCCCTAACTGGCCCACAGGAGAATTAATTCAGCAAATCACCCAGCAACAACGTCAGACGTCTACCTCTGGCTTCTGCAGCTGGATAGGATCATTGTTTGCAATCCTAGGACTTTGGAATCAGCGCATCACCTGAGAAACTACTCAAAGTCCTGCTAGGTTTTGAAAGGAATACCACAAAATCTACTGGGGGAAATTGCTTCTCTCTGGATACTCAATGTACCGAAAATATCATAGGGCATAAACCTCTCAACCCCCAGTTTCCTTGTGGAATTTATCACTTCTCAACGACTAAGTGCCCGTTCTGATGGGGTAAAAACAATGGTGTCGGAGCCAGGTTACAAGAACGAATGGTGTGTATGACTCCCCAGCTCTGTGTTCAGTTAGATCACATTGGAAGCTTGAAATCAGCCGTGGTGGGAGTGTTTACACCACGGAAATTGGCAAATGCTACAAGTCGGGGCTTTTTATAGAGCATACCGTCAGTTAAGGTAGAATGAAGATGGGGAAGGAAAGGAAACTTTGAAGATTTTCCTAATATGTGGCAAAACCTGTATAACTTTTCAAGTAGAATGATTTGATTCTCATCTCTCTTTCCTTAGCTCTCACTCGACTTATTTCCCTGCTTCTTCCATTTATGAGAACAAAGTTATGCATTGCAAAGCAGCTTCCTAATTCCAGGTTGGTGGAGGCAGTATGACCTCTGTTTTAAGAGCTTGGGCTCTGATCAGAATTCTAGCTCTGCATCTCTCTAACTGTCTGACAGTGGGAAATTTCATTAAGCTCGAAAACCTCAGGCTGCTTGTCAGAAAATATGGGTAATAAGAGCTCTTATTTTATGGAGTTAGGATGAGAAATAAATAAGATAATGCCTGGCATATAGTGGGCATACATTAGATGTTTCTTTCGTAAATGTTGTATAAATACCTGTAAATCATTTTGTCAGTGCCTGGCATAAACTAAATGCTTCATAAATGTTAAATAATATAAAATCAATTTCAATAACTTAGAATTACTCTCATTATTCATTCATTCATGTTCTTAATCTTTTTTCATATACACACCGGCCTCTCAAAATGTTATGGCAAGATCCATTGTTGAAAATATTTTGACGAGTCATTCAAAGATGAAACAGTAGACATTTATTTCCCACCCAAACAAAAGTCCATTCACTGCTCAGACAAGCTGGAGGAATGGAGAGGCGAGCTTAGGGGTGGCAGGTGAGAGTTGGTGCACCCACCCAGGGCGGCTTGACATTCTGGGCGTACTGAGCATATTCTCAGGCAATAGTCATCAACCATCCCTTGGGCCTACAGCTTTATATATTTGGCAACATGACCTCTGAGCATGCTCATTGCAACACCCATTTTTATATTTGAATTTTAATTGTATCCAGACAAGCCACTAACAACTTTAGATCTTAAGGTGTTGGATTATCTTAGAGATTAAAAAAAAAAAAAAGATTTAACTAAAGAATACAACCCATTGCATATAAAATAACATTTTAAAAATCATGTTCCTATCTTTTGTTTTTCTAATAGACTTTGTTTTTCTGAGCAATTTTAGGCATACAGAAAAATTGAGCAGGTGTACAGAAAGTTCTCATGTGCCCCCTACCCCCTCACCTTTCCCAGGCTCACCTATTGGTAACGTCTTGCATTAGTGTGGTACGTTTGTTACAAGTGATGAGCCAATATTGATACATTATTATTAAGTAAAGTCTGTAGTTTACATTAGGGTTCATTATTTGTGTTGTACATTCTAAGGGTTCCGACAAAAGTACAATGACATACCTACCTTTACAGTATCACACAAAAGAGTTTCACTGCCCTAAAAATGGTCTTTGCTTCACCTATTCATCCCTCCCTCCCTCCCTCCTTCCCTGTGAAGCCCTGGCAGTCAGTGGTCTTTTTACTGTCTCCACAGTTTTGCCTTTTCCAGAATGTCACAGAGCCGGAATCATACAGAATGCAGCCTTTTCAAACTGGCTTCTTTCACTTAACAATACGCATTTAAGGTTCCTCCTTGCCCTTTGGCGGTGTGATTGCTAGTTTTTTAAAAATAGCTGAAAAAAAAAAAAAAGAAAAAAATAGCTGAATAACATTCCATCATTCGAATGGACCCATGTGTTTATCCATTTACCTACTGAAACGCATATACCCATTGAAAGGCGTCTTTCAAATTTTGCCATGCTCATCTTTTAGAACTGAAATGCTAGGGTAAATGAAATGTCCTAAATTTCATTTGTTTACCTAATAGAACAGATTATTTGTTATTTCTTAATGTACAGGAGTGTGTAAAAGGAGTCATGAGTAGTCAAATAAACTGATATACAACTTTTCAGAAAAGAATGCAATCCAGCTTAAAATTGCATCATTTTAAATTTAAGTATCTATATATTTCCTTGAGTGTCTATCTTATCTGGTATTGAGGGTGGATTTATGCCTCCCTGTAAAACTTATTGGAGAGATTAATGGTAGCAATATCTGTTACAGAAAATAGAGACAATAACAGCTATTTGCTTTGGCTAAAAAGAAGGAATAATAGAAAGAAATTGCAAATTTACTGCACTAGCAGGCAGCTGTCAGAAGAAGCTATGCTTTCACGTAGCAGTGAGTCTTTAGAAGCTGATAAATCATATTTAGGGCAGAGAGCATTTTCATAAGAAAAAGTCACCAGAATGAATGAGAGTCTATCCACATTTTCTTTATCTATTCATCTGTCGATGAACATTTAGTTTGCTTCCATGACCTGGCTATTGTAAATAGTGCTGCAATGAACATTGGGGTGCATGTGTCTTTTTCAATTATGGTTTTCTTTGGCTATTTGCCCAGTAGTGGGATTGCTGGGTCATACGGTAATTCTATTTTTAGTTTTTTAAAGAACCACCTTACTGTTCTCCATAGTGGCTGTATCAATTTACATTCCCACCAAAAGTGCAAGAGGGTTTCCTTTTCTCCACACCCTCCCCAGCATTTATTTTTTGTAGATTTTTTGTTGATGGCCATGCTGACTGGTGTGAGATGATACCTCATTGTAGTTTTGATTTGCATTTCTCTAATGATTAATGATGCTGAGCATTCTTTCATGTGTTTGTTGGCAATCTGTATCTCTTCTTTGGAGAAATGTCTATTTAGGTCTTCTGCCCACTTTTGGATTGGGTTGTTTGTTTTTTTGATATTGAGCTGCATGACCTGCTTGTAAATTTTGGAGATTAATCCTTTGTCACTTGTTTCATTTGCAAATACTTTATCCCATTCTGAGGACTGTCTTTTCATCTTGTTTATGGTTTCCTTTGCTGTGCAAAAGCTTTTAAGTTTCATTAGGTGCCATTTGTTTATTTTTGTTTTTATTTCCATTTCTCTAGAAGATGGGTCAAAAAGGATCCTGTTCTGATTTATGTCATAGACTGTTCTGCCTATGTTTTCCTATAAGAGTTTTATAGTGTCTGGCCTTACATTTAGGGATTTAATCCATTTTGAGTTTATTTTTATGTGTGGTGTTAGGGAGTGTTCTAATTTCATTCTTTTACATTTAGCTGTCCAGTTTCCCCAGCACCACTTATTGAAGAGGTTGTCTTTTCTCCATTGTATATTCTTCCCTCCTTTATCAAAAATACAGTGACCATATGTGCGTGGGCTTATCTCTGGGCTTTCTTTCCTGTTCCATTGATCTATATTTCTGCTTTTGTGCCATTACCATACCATCTTGATTACTGTAGCTTTGTAGTATAGTCTGAAGTCCAGGAGCCTGATTCCTCCAGCTCTGTATTTCTTTCTCAAGATTGCTTTGGCTATTCGGGATCTTTTGTGTTTCCATAAAAATTGTGAAATTTTTTGTTCTAGTACTCTGAAAAATGCCAGTGGTAGTTTGATAGGGATTGCATTGGATCTGTAGATTGCTTTGGGTAGTATAGGCATTTTCACAATGTTGATTCTTCCAATCCAAGAATATGGTATATCTCTCCATCTGTTTGTATCATCTTTCATCAGTGTTTTATAGTTTTCTGCATACAGGTCTTTTGTCTCCTTACATAGATTTATTGCTAGGTATTTTATTCTTTTTGTTGCAATGGTAAATGAGAGTGTCTCCTTAATTTCTCTTTCAGAGTTTTCACCATTAGTGTATAGGAATGCAAGAGATTTCTATGCATTAATTTTGTATCCTACTACTTTACCAAATTCATTGATTAGCTCCAGTAGTTTTCTGGTAGCATCTTAAGGATTCTGTATGTATATTATCATGTCATCTGCAAACAGTGTGAGCTTTACTTATTCTTTTCCTATTGGGATTCCTTTTATTTCTTTTCCTTCTCTGATTGCTGTGGCTAAAACTTCCAAAAGTATGTTGAAAAATAGTGGTGAGAGTGGATATCCTTGTCTTGTTCCTGATCTTAGAGGAATTGGTTTCAGTTTTTCACCATTGAGTATGATGTTGGCTGTGGGGTTGTCACATATGGCCTTTATTATGTTGAGGTAGGTCCACTCTATGACCACTTTCTGGAGAGTTTTTTTCATAAATGGGTGTTGAATTTTGTCAAAAGCTTTTTCTGCATCTATTGAGATGATCATATGGTTTTTCTCCTTCAATTTGTTAATATGGTGTATCACATTGATTGATTTGTGTATATTGAAGAATCCTTGCATTACTGGGATAAACCCCTCTTGATCATGGTGTATGATCCTTTCAATCTGTTGTTGGATTCTGTTTGCTAGTATTTTGTTGAGGGTTTTTGCATCTGTATTCATCCTTGATATTGGTCTGTAATTTTCTTTTTTTGTAGTATCTTTTTCTGGTTTGGTGTCAGGATGATGGTGGACTCGGAGAATGATTTTGGGAGTGTTCCCTCCTCTGCAATTTTTGGGAAGAGTTTGAGAAGGATGGGTGTTAGCTCTTCTCTAAATGTTTTATAGAATTCACCTGTGAAGCCATCTGGTCCTGGGCTTCTGTTTTTTGGAAGATTTTTAATCACAGTTTCAATTTCATTACTTGTGATTGGTCTGTTCCTATTTTCTATTTCTTCCTAGTTCAGTCTTGGAAGGTTATACCTTTCTAAGAATTTGTCCATTTTTTCCAGGTTGTCCATCTTATTGGCATAGAATTGCTTGTCGTAGTCCCTTAGGATGCTTTGTATTTCTGCGCTGTCTGTTTTAACTTCTCCTTTTTCATTTCTAATTTTATTGATTTGAGTCCTCTCCCTCTTTTTCTTCATGAGTCTGGCTAAAGATTTATTGATCTTGTTTATCTTCTCAAAGGACCAGCTTCTAGTTTTATTGATCTTTGTTGTTATTTTCTTTGTTTCTATTTTATTTATTTCTGGTCTGATCTTTATGATTTCTTTCCTTCTACTAACTTTGGGTTTTTTTGTTCTTCTTTCTCTAATTGCTTTAGGTGTAAGGTTAGGTTGTTTATCTGAGATGTTTCTTGTTTGTTGAGGTAGGATTTTATTGCTATAAACTTCCCTCTTAGAACTGCTTTTGCTGCATCCCATAGGTTTTGGATCATCATGTTTTCATTGTCATTTGTCTCTAGGTATATTTTGATTTCCTCTTTGATTTCTTCAGTGATCTCTTGGTAATTTAGTAACGTATTGTTTAGCTTGCATGTGTTTGTGTTTTTTACGTTTTTTTCCCTGTAATTGATTTCTAATCTCACAGCGTCGTGGTCAGAAAAGCTGCTTGATATGATTTCAATATCCTTAAATTTACCAAGGTTTGAATTGTGACCCAGGATGTGATCTATCCTGGAGAATGTTCCACGTGCACTTGTGAAGAAAGTGTAATCTGCTGTTATTGGATGGAATGTCCTATAAATGTCATTTAAACTATCTGGTCTACTGTGTCATTTAAAGCTTGTGTTTCCTTATTAATTTTCTGTTTCAATGATCTGTCCATTGGTGTAAGTGAGGTGTTAAAGTCCCCCACTATTATTTTGTTACTGTCGATTTCCTCTTTTATAGCTGTTAGCAGTTGCCTTATGTATTGAGGTGCTCCTATGTTGGGTGCATATATATTTATAATTGTTATATCTTCTTCTTGGATTGATCCCTTGATCATCATGTAGTGTCCTTCCTTGTCTCTTGTAACATTCTTTATTTTAAAGTCTATTTTATCTGATATGAGTATTGCTACTCCAGCTTTCTTTTGATTTCCATTTGCATGGAATATATTTTTCCATCCCCTCACTTTCAGTCTGTATGTGTTCCTAGGTCTGAAGTGACTCTCTTATAGACAGCATATATATGGGTCTTCCTTTTGTATCCATTTAGTGAGCCTGTGTCTTTTGGTTGGAGCATTTAATCCATTCACATTTAAGGTCATTATCGGTATGTATGTTCCTAGTACCATTTTCTTTATTGTTTCGGGTTCGTTTTTGTAGGTTCTTTTCTTCTCTTGTGTTTCCCACTTAGAGAAGTTCCATTAGCATTTGTTTTAGAGCTGGTTTGGTGGTGCTGAATTCTCTTAGCTTTTGCTTGTCTGCAAAGCTTTTGATTTCTCTGTCGAATCTGAATGAGAGCCTTTCTGGGTAGAATAATCTTGGTGTAGGTTTTTCCCTTTCATCACTTTAAATATATCATGCCACTCCCTTCTGGCATGTAGAGTTTCTGCTGAGAAATCAGCTGTTAACCTTACAGGAGTTCCCTTGTATGTTATTTGTTGTTTTTACTTTGTTGTTTTTAATAATTTTTCTTTGTCTTTACTATCTGTCAGTTTGATTACTCTGTGTCTTGGTGTGGTTTTCCTGGTGTTTATCCTGCCTGGGACACTCCACGCTTCCTAGACTTGGGTGGCTATTTCCTTTCCCATGTTAGGGAAGTTTTCGACTATAATCTCTTCATATATTTTTTCTGGTCCTTCCTCTCTCTCTTCTCCTTCTGGGATCCTTATAATGTGAATGTTGGTGCATTTAATGTTGTCCCAGAGGCCTCTTAGGCTGTTTTCATTTCTTTTCATTCTTTTTTCTTTATTCTGTTCCATGACAGTGAATTCCACCATTCTATCTTCAGGTCACTTATCTGTTCTGCCTCAGTTATTCTGCTATTGATTCCTTCTAGTGTATTTTTCATTTCAGTTATTGTATTGTTCATGTCTGTTGTTTGTTCTTTAATTCTTCTAGGTGTTTATTCTTTAATACTTCCAAATCTCTTTTAAACATTTCTTGCTTCTTCTTGATCTTTGCCTCTATTCTTTTTATGAGGTCCTGGATCATCTTCACTATCATTATTCTGAATTCTTTTTCTGGAAGGTTGCCTATCTCCACTTCATTTAGTTGGTTTTCTGGGGTTTTATCCTGTTCCTTCATCTGGTACATAGCCCTCTGCCTTTTCATTTTGTCTATCTTTCTGTGAATGTGGTTTTCATTCCACAGGCTGCAGGATTGTAATTCTTCTTGCTTCTGCTGTCTTCCCTCTGGTGGATGAGGCTATCTAAGAGTCTTGTGCAAGCTTCCTGATGGGAAGAACTGGTGGTGGGTAGAGCTGTGTGTTGCTCTGGTGGGCAGAGCTCAATAAAACTTTAATCTGCTTGTATGTTGATGGGTGGAGCTGAGTTCCCTCCCTGTTGCTTGTTTGGTCTGAGGTCACCCAGCACTGGAGCCTACCTGACTCTTTGGTGGGGTTAATGGCAGACTCTGGGAGGGCTCATGGCAAGGAATACTTCCCAGAACTTCTTCTGCCAGTTTCCTTGTCCCCATGGTGAGCCACAGCTGGCCCCCAGCTCTGAAAGAGATCCTCCAACACTAACAGGTAGGTCAGTTTCAGTCTCCTATGGGGTCACTGCTCCTTCGCCCTGGGTCCTTATGTGCACACTACTTTGTGTGTGTCCTCCAAGAATGGAGTCTCTGTTTCCCCCAGTCCTGTCAAAGTCCTGCAATCCAATCCTGCTAACCTTCAAAGTCTGATTCTCTGGGAGTTCCTCCTCCCGTTGCCGGACTCCCAGGTTGGGAAGCCTGACGTGGGGCTCAGAACCTTCATTCCAGTGAGTGGACTTCTGTGGTATAATTGTTCTCTAGTCTGTGAGTCACCCACCCTTCGGTTATGGGATTTGATTTTATTGTGATTGCAACCCTCCTACCATCTCATTGTGGCTTCTCCATTGTCTTTGGATGTGGGGTATCTTTTTTGTTGAGTTCCAGTGTCTTCCTGTCAAAGATTGTTCAGCAGTTAGCTGTGATTCCGGTCCTCTCGCAAGAGGGAGTTGAATGGCATCATTCTTTCAAGAAATTTGTCCAAGAAGGACAGAGGTAGAATGGACTATATTACCTTGGTTTGTTTTTGCAACTAGTGAAAAAAGCAATACAAAAAAAAATTAGGAAAATACAGGGACGTATTAAAAGAATAGATTAGCTACAGACTTCAGAAGACATGGACATGACCATTTCACTGGTGAGGAAGAGATCTTCATAAAAAACTAAAAAAGAAAATAATTGATGGCAAGTCTTTGAAGAAACCAGTAGTCGTAGTGAGGGATTTGTTCTAGAAAGAAAGAAAACACCCCTTTCTGTGACATGGGAAATGAGCAAGAAGGAAGTTGAGGGAACTTAGTTACTTTCACTAGCAAGTGGGTCCCAGGCCACCTTCCAGGAAAGACCAGGTGGGGGTTTGGAGAGAGTGGTAGGAAAAGGGAAAGTGATCTTTCTAAGGACAAGGAATCCAAAGCTACACAAAAGGCTCAGCTGAGATTGTAAATCATACATTTGTTGAAACTTTAATCTGAAAAGTTTTGAGATTTATTTTTTCTTATCTTCAGCAGGCTTCCCAAGCCTTCAAGCAGGAGGAGAAAAAGTAGATGGATGATTAATTCAGAACTGTGGCTTCACTTACGTGAGATAATAGAAAATATATATATATATATATATATATATATATATATATATATATATATATATATATAATATCTGCCCCTTGTTCCTGACACAGAGATCCTGAGACCCTTGTAAATTCCTAACTGATAAGAACACTAAGAACATCTTTTGTTGCAATATTTGGTCTCCCCGGTTCCTGATGTAGGGTTCCCAAATCCTCTCTAATTTCTTGGGAGATACGAGTGTCTTTTATTCTAACGAGGTGAATCTGGGTGGGCTCCTAGATGGCTCCTGGACGGTGACCTGTCATCAGAAAGACCAAAGCCACGATTAGAAGCTTGGAAATTTTAGCCGCACCCCCCATCCTCCAGAGACAGGAGGGGGGGCTGGAAGTAGAGTTAATAACTGATCATACCTCCATGAGGAAGCCTCTGTAAAATCCCAATAAAATGGGGTGTTGGGAGCTTCCAAGTTGGCGACCAAACCCCTGTACCAGGAGGGTGATGCATCCCATCTCCACGGGGACAGAAGCTCCTGCACTGGGGACCATCCCAGACCTGGCCCTTTGTATCACTTCATTGAGCTGTTCAATTTTATCACGTCCTTTAAACTGGTAGATGTAAGTAAGTGTTTCCCTGAGTTCTGTGAGCTCTTCTAGCAAATAATCTAATCCAAGGGGGAGGAGGTCATAGGAATCTTCAGTTTGTAGGGAAGTCGCAGTGGTGGGTAATCTGGGGACCTACTACTTGGGACTGGCATCTGAAGGGGGGCAGTGTTGAGGGACAGAGCTGTAACCGGTAGGACCTGCTGCTGCCTCCAGGTAGATGGTGTCAGGATTGAGTGAGATTTTTGGATACGCAGCTGGTGCCCCAACATCGCTAGGTGCACAGAAAAGACCCTACACTACACACCTGGCATCAGAAGTGCTGAGTGTGGCTGTCAGGAAGAAACACAACAGTAGTGGGGTTTCCTACACAACACACCGGGCAGACAGAAGCACACGTTGGTAAGACCTTGAGTCATTAGAAAGGGCTCTTGAAATGGTCTGACCATAGCATATAAGCCATAAAGCGAAACCAATAAGGAATTGATCAATCAGAATTAGAGAGCAAACAAAGACCTAGAGGTTTAGTCAGTCAAAGAGCAGACATGGTGAAAGTAAATGAGACTGGGAGACAAGGAGGGTGTGGTTGCAGAGAGGAAGGTCACAGTTACTGTTTTTCATTTAATAATTCAAAGAAAGTATTGATTCATAAGATAAAAGTAATTTGACTGAAAATGATCGTGTAACAGCTTCATCTATGGGATGGGTTTTTTCCTTTGGAAATTGAATTCTTCCAGGTTAGGGCAGGAGTTGGGGGCGAAGATGTGAAAATCCTTGCAGTGTGTGTAGTCAAGTGATGACAGTGTCTGTGACCAGGGAGGTGGAGCTGCACAAAGTGAGCCTGGATATAATTCATTTTTTTTAGAGCCATGTGGGAAAGCATGGATTCCAAAGAGGCAACTGAAAATAGCATAAATATCTTCAAGATGCTTTTAGGAGTGGGACAAGAAGAATACTGTTAAGAATACTGCTAAGTCAAAATGCCCTCCTAATAAATATAATACTTTCAAATATGCTACTTTTTATAACTCAGAAGTTTCATCTTTAAGATACTGTCAACATTTGGAAAACAGAATAATAAGTAAAACAAGTCCTTAAATTTAACTATGAGGGTAATGGAAGGCTTACTATCTTGTGAGGAATCAGACCTATTTGGTGCTAAATTAGGAGGCCATCCTCTTTGTGGACAGAAAAGTCATCAGTTCCTGTATTGTTAACATTTTACGTTAACAATAGAAAAAATACCCTTAAAACTCCAGAAGGGTTGCCACCTAAGTCTAGTGTACCTTTCCAAGTGACCTGGGGTTAGAGGCTGTTAAAAAAAACAAAAAGTAATGGAAGGCCCTCCAGAAACTATTAGTAAGAGCAGGTGGCTTTTTGCTTCCAGGAAGTCATCATTTCACTTGTCAGTGTCCTTGACATGCTTCTGTGAGCAGGGGCTTCGGGAAAGAATGACATTCTGGGCTTACAGGGCCAGCTCAAAACAGAACTTTTCTGGCCTCTGTTTCCAGTCAGGGAACAATTAACTAATGATTGCATTTATGAATGGTTATGTGTCATTATGAAATGTTCAAAATATTAGAGAATCCCTTGATAAATTGTCAAAATATTAGGAAGTCATTCTTCAGGAAAAAATTTAAAAACAGAAAATAACACCAAAATGCAAACAGAGGTTATCTCTGGGTTGAGGGGTTGCAGGTGCTCTTTTCTGTAGCTTCTAAATTCTCTCTCTTGTATAGAGGTAATGAACCCCGATCAATAGGTTCACTTCTGATGATTGACAACTTCTGATGCTAAATGTGGAGCATTCCTTTTGTAATTGGAAGGAAGCAATAAATGCCACTGAAATAAATAATAAAAATAAAAGATGAATTATGTACACAGAAAGTTGTTTCTAAGTTGCTAGATACAAAATTTGGAAAAATGCCCAAAAGAGAAAAATTTCTAATATTGGCGTTTTTCATCGGATTTGGAAAAATGAAATTATGTTAAAGAGAGCTCAAGGTTAGGTGTTTGGTCACCCCCTTACGGTCCCTCCTTCTCCCCCCAGGACCAACCCCAGTTGCTCCCATCCTCCAGCCACCTAGACCCCTGCAGCACTGCGTGCATCACTTAACTTAGCACTTAAGAATTTTGTGATATTAAAGATAAACTGCTAATAAATCCACGCTTTCCTTTACAAAATACACACACAGATGTGCACGCAGTACCAAGGCTCTAGGTTCTTCTTGCTAATTGCCTGCTGACAGTTGTCTCCAGAACCCTGGCCAGTTTAGGGTTCTCTCTGGGTTGAGAAGAAACTGAAGTCTGGGTACATCAAAGGCTGACTGAACACCTGCCCCAGAGGAGTCACCCATCAGCAGAGTCAACTCACTCAAGAGTGGGGAAAAGCATCCTTTTTGAGAGAAGCCTGAAGACGTGCCACTCTTTCTGCCTGGAGATTGTGGCATTAAGATATTTAGAAAGAGAAAACTCTGGCTTTGACAGCACCAATTAGAACGTTTCAAGAGCTTGCTCGGAGAGTAGTCAATTTGTAGGATGGGGTCACTCTTCCCAGGGGACTTGCTGAAACGCTTCCTCTGCCCTGGGCCACCCAAATACTAATCCTGTATAGACATACTTTTAACAATTTGACGTAAGAATTCATAGCTTTTTTTCATCCCAGAAGAACAGAGTGCCTTGCTGTTGTGTGCATATGTGTGTATGTTGTAAAGGAAAATTGTGGATTTGTTAAGCTTTCATCTTTAAAATCACTTTCCAACGCAGCAAGCAAGCCCTCATTGCTTGACAGGGACTCGGTATTTGGTTTTGTTGACCCAGGTAATGCGCAGAAAGGAGAATTAAAAACACTCTGAAGGTCTAGATTAATCTAGATCACCATGAAAGAAGAATATTTGATGGACAGTTTAAGAGAACAAAAGATGGTAGAAGGTACTTGACCTAAGAGGAACTTAGTTTGGAGACAGTGTTGTAGGGTAGAGAAGAGAAATTTCCCAACAGCTTGTTGGATCATAGGAGAGAGATGGGGAAAGAGACTTTGAGGTTATTTCCTGTGCGATATGAACAAAAACCCCTTGAGACAGTGGGTTCAGCCTCGGCAGTAGAGATGCACATTGCTTTTCAACTATTCTGGACTTCATACTTGTGTTTCTGTGACTGACACAGCATTGAACCTGTTGAACCTGGCTTTAAGGCTGCTTGTCTTTGTGCAGCTGACACCAAACCATCAACTGGGAAAGGTCTCCCAATAATCTGAATTACTAAACCTGAGCGAAGCTGTCACCCTACAGGTAACGAGTGTCCTCACTTCTACTGAGAAGCAATTTTCCAACCGGGAGTTTCACCACGTGTGACTTTCCAGGGCAAATGCAACGGTGGAGATTCCTAAGCAAACAGAAGGGATGACATAGAGGTGGAGGCATCCTGACAGAAGGAGACAGAGGGGAGAGCTCCTCCCTGCCTCACAGGCAACTGAGTGTTCCTGAACAGAGCAACTGCTTCCGAAGGCGCAGAAGGATGGAAAACAGGGAAAGTGCCGGCTTTCTGGGAAGGGACCAGGTTCTGCCTTGGTACAGTGAGTTCCACCCCTTAATTGTGCTTAATTGATCTTGATTCTCTCCTGCTGTCCCGCTGGCATCTTTCAATACTAACAGATAGTTAATTTCCACCTTTCATTTGGCTTTGTCCTTGGAAAAACTAGTTCACCCTTTCCCCTCATCTTTACTGGTGACCACTCAAGCCACGAGTGACACCGTCAGGTGCCCTCGTTCCTTGGCCCTGAGGGATGCGGTTCAGGAAGCAGCTCTTACAGTCTCCAACCCTGACCCCTAAATTACGTCCCTTCTTGCCCAGTCCCCCTACCACACAAAAGATATCTGTGAATTTTTTACCTAAGTTAATTATTGACGTCCTGACCACAGATGAAGAGAGGATTCTTTTATTTCTCTACATCCAAATAAGTTATATAAAATTTTTTTCCTAAACTTCACCAACAGGGTTATACTTCTGGTTTTTTTTTTTTTTTCAGAAGATATACTGTTCTGATAAGAGTACCAGGGAATCACCAAAGGTAAGTACTAGCAAGAAGGGAATTTGGGCAAAAGACCCTTCCTCGAGGCCCTCAGCCCTGTCTGACAGAGAGAGAAGAAGATAAATATTTCTAAATAAGGGATAAAATCCAATGAAAGTCATTCCAGAAGAGCCCCATATGGCGCACAAGACAGGAGGCTTGTGCGCTGAGCGAGGCACATAGATTCTGGAAATCAAAAATGGAAGCCCCACAAAACAGGTCATCCCTCATAATCAGACTCCAAGACCACATTTCAATATGCATTGACGGCTCATAAGCATGTCTGTTAAAAGCGAATTCAATTCTCACCTCAGCATGGATCATATTTGTGCTGTAGCTGAACGGCTTGGTCTGAAGAGTGATGTCATGGAGCATATGTTATTCAATTATAACAGCATCTTCTGATCTGAGCAAGAAATGAGATAGAGACGCACGTCTGAACTCACTTGGGAAGCATTTATATGCAACATTACTACCCTGTACAAAGGCAGCTAGCATTGTCACAGGGTTGTAAACAATAGGTTCAGAAGTAGGAAAATAAATTTTCTTGCTTCCTTCCAGGGCACGGTTTTTCTAACTTGGTCCTATTGACATATGGGGCTAGATAATTCTCTTTTTTTAAAAAAAAAGACTTGATTTTTTAGAGCAGTTTTGAGTTCACAGCAAAACTGATCAGAAAGTACAAAGAGTTCCCATTTACCCCTTCCCTGCCATAATTCTTTTTTTGTAGGGAGCTGACGTATGCATTGTAAAATGTTTAGCATGGTCCCTGGCCTCTGTCCTCTAGATGCCCGTAGTATCCCCCAAATGTGAAAAACACAAATGTCACTGGACATTGCCAAAGGTCTTCTCGTGGACAAATTCATCCTTGGTTGAAAACTACTGTTTCAGAGTTTGACCTTCCCCCTACAGGAGAAATAGAAGCTAGATTCTGTCTTCAAGTGTCTTAAGAGGCATCATTCGAGCCCTGGTTGACTAAAACAGAAGAACGTGGCTAGATGTTTTATATTTATTTAATCTCTTCAGACGAAACAAACTGATTATAAATATTAGAGAAAGACAAGACAATTGGGTCAGGGAGAAATTATCGCAGGGAGGAGACCAGAGATGAGACTGCCCGCAGGAGTCATCGTGCGTTTCTCCAGCCTTGCATATTCACATGTGTGATACACTTAAAAGAATTCTTAAAGAATTGATTGGACTCGGGGTTCCAATTCACAGGAACAGAGCTCACAAGAGATTAGTAAACAGAGCAACCAGAACTATTTGTTAATTGGCAATGAGAAACATTCTGAAAAGAACGGAACATCACATTGGCTGTATCAGTCCCCTCCAGTAGCTTAGCTACAGTGGAAACTGAATTCCAGAGGGTGCCCAGTGAGCATGGAACCGAGACATGTAATCTGACAGTTTGAAGCCTCTGATGCCTGTCTCCACACGGGGACCCTCCCCCTGCCCGGGCAGCTCTGGGCAGGGGCACGTCTGAGTCAGTGCTCCCAAGGCTGATGGGCCAAGGAAACGTCAGAGAAACGTGCTAAAACTCAGATCCGTGGCTCCACTGCTAGAGATTACGATTTAGTGACACTGAGGTGGGGCCTGGTCACCAACGTTTTTAACAAGCGCCCCAGGTGCTTGAGAAACACTGAACTGTGGTCACCTTTGTAACTGCCCTTCTGTCTCTGCTTCCGTAGGATTCTGCCCAGTCGTGCCCTGGTCAGCACAGTCTTTCACCCTGTTGACACCTTCACAGGTTGCAGTAAAGACAGCCAGCCTGGAAAACTCTCTCTCTGTAGGTGACAATCAAAATTTCAGTACAAATCCCTTATTTCCTTACCGGTAACAGAGAGCAGCAGGTGGGGACAGCACAGCCTCAGCCCCAGGTGACACCTCACGAACTAAAAATTGTTGCCATAAAATATTGTGTTTTTGTTTGTTTGTTTTGCGGTACGTGGGCCTCTCACTGTTGTGGCCTCTCCAGTTGCGGAGCACAGGCTCCGGACGTACAGGCTCAGCGGCCATGGCTCACGGGCCCAGCCACTCTGCGGCATGTGGGATCCTCCCGGACCGGGGCACGAACCCATGTCCCCTGCATCGGCAGGCGAACTCCCAACCACTGCACCACCAGGGAAGCCCCATAAAATATTGTTGAAGGCAATTCACTTGAAGGAAGGACATTCCTCTCTCTTAAGCAGATTGAGACTTTTCTATTGTTGGTTTCAGGTTATTGGTTTTAGTGATATTACAAACGGGAGAGCAGATCTTACATGCTGGGTCGCGGGCATCTCCACTTCTCTCCCAGGCCCCCAGTTACTAAACAAAAAGCTCTGTTTCTCATATTAAAAACCCATCTGTTCATTCGCTCTAGAAACATTTATTGAATGTTTATGGTGGGGCAGCTGCAATTTTCAGGTTTCGAGACATAAAATGATTTGTAGGCCTAGGACCAGGAGGGAGCAGAGAAGTGAGCACAGGGTCTCTGCGTGCCAGGAGGGAGTAAGACGTGGGTTAGGAGGTGGGGGGAGGGGCAGGGCTATTCAGAGCACGTGACAGCTGAGCCGAACGGAGAGGTGGAGAGACGCTCACAGCAGAGCAGGGAAAGACAGCACGCCAAGGAAGGAGAGGCCCCTGCGAGGACAAAGCTGAGTGAGGGAGCCCGGTGCTTCCTGAGACCCCCAGGTACTGGTTTGGCTGGAGCGTGGGTGCACCAGGGATGTGGGATAGAATGACGTGGGTAAGCAGAAGCCACCCATCAAGGATCTTGTACAGAATACTGAGGATGTTTGACTCTGTGTGACAGTGAGGACACTAGTCCTTAGGTGCTTTTAAGCAGAGGAAAAGGACATGATCCAGTTCATGTTTCAGAGCAATCTCCCTGTGGCCAGGAAGCGGTTTCGGAGTGAGAGACTTGAGCAGGGTTGAAAGTTTGTCATGTGTCGGAGAGCACGGGCAAGGGGAAGACACAGGATCACCTAGGGGTGTTGAGCCTATTGCTGCAGGTTTTTAAAAGTTTAAATGCTTTGAACAATCCATTTGTTTGGGGGACTTTTTCTGGCAGTGTGCAGAAGTCCAGTTGTATAACACAGAAAGATGGTGGGGGAATTAATTCACGGTTGTCACACGTGATTTTTGTTTAAATCGTGGGGGTGAGAATTTGTAGGTTTAAAGAAGAGATGTGGTAGAAGAGGTGATGGAAGGAAAGAAGCGGGAGGGTCTGATCTACGAGGGCTTCATGAATTTGAAGTTAAAATGCTGGGGAAATAGGCTGTGATAGAGGAGTACTGAAGAGCAACTCTGTACAGGCAGAACAATTCCAGCTGACAAGTCAAAACTGTGTATGACCTTCACGGGAAATCCACGCGGTAGGGACATTTTGGGGTAACTTCCTAATCCACTACTCACCACCTTCCTTCTCCTACCCCTGAAGCTACAGTGAATAGGATGCAGGACCCTGTTTTTACAGTGCTCATACTGTGGAACCATCGACTAACTGGACCCATCAGTGTCTCACTCCTGAAGACGTAAAATCAGAGTGTCACAGTTTCGCTTGCACTCCAGTGCTGTGGTGTGTCGTCATCTTTGCCAGTATCATCTAGTTCAGCAGAGAGAGCTGATTGAGAGAGAGACAGAGAGAGTGAAAACAGAACTGACAGCCCTTATCGCCGCGAGACGGAAACTCCGTTTTTCCCAATGGCCCTCCAGTTCTCAGTCTATTTCCTTGGATGTCTTTTTTACAATTGATTTTGTGAGCTGGTCCTGAATAATATCATTCCTTAAGAAAAAAAAGGCTCACCCACACTCATAAATTAAGCAGTTCCTATCTAAACATTATTCACTCATGGGATTGGCTGAAGTGTTACCATTCAGTACAGGTTCAAGGGTCTGGGAATTCAGTCCCCCTCTGGACAGTCCCCTCCTAACAACAATTTTACCCTTTATGTAAAGGGCAGAGTGAAGCTTTAGCTTTCTATGTCACAGGCATCTACATCATCTGCTCCAGGACGTGGAGAAAAAATGAAAGAAAAGGTACAGAAAATAGAGAAAGAGTAGTCTCATATTCATTTAGAAAGGAATAGGAATTGGAACCATCTTTTTGAAGGACAGTTTGGCAACATCTGATAAACATTTCTTTTTTATTCTTTATTTTTTTATTTTAATTTTTTTTTGGGTTTGGGGGCCTCTCACTGTTGCGGCCTCTCCCGTTGCGGAGCACAGGCTCTGGATGCACAGGCTCAGCGGCCATGGCTCACGGGCCTAGCCGCCTCGCGGCACGTGGGATCTTCCCGGACCCGGACACGAACCCCCGTCCCCTGCATTGGCAGGCAGACTCTCAACCACTGCGCCACCAGGGAAGCCCAGATGTGTGACTCTTTTATTTTGCAATGAGAAGCTTGTACATCTCAATCTCCTCACCCAATTCTTTCCTCCCCCTACCTGCCTCCTTTCCAGGAAAAAACTTTTGGTTCTCTGTATCTATAAATGTTTCTGTTTTGTTATATTTGTTCATTTGTTTTGTATTTTAGATTCCACATATAAGTGAAATAATACAGTGTTTGTCTTTCTCTGTCTGACTTATTTCACTTAGTATAATACCCTCTAGGTTCATCCATGTTTCCAAAGATAGCAAGATTTCATTCTATTTTTATGGCTGAATAATATTCCATTTTATATGTATATGTATAACTTCTTTATCTGTACATATCTGTTGATGGCCATTTAGGTTGCTTCTCTATCTTGGCTATTTTAAAGAATGCTGCAATGAACATAGGGGTGCATATATCTCTTCTAATTAATGTTTTCCTTCTCTTTGGATAAATACTCAGGATTGGAATTGCTGGACCTTGAGGTCATTCTTTTATAATTTTTGAGGACCCCCCCCATACTGTTCTCCATAGTGGCTGCACCAATTTACATTCCCACTAACAGGGCACAGGGCTCCCTTTTCTCCACATCCTCACCAACGCTTGTTATTTCTTGTCTTTTTGGTAATAGTCCTACTGACAGTGGTGAGGTGATATCTCATTGTGGTTTTGATTTGCATTTCCCTGATGACTGGCAATGTTGAACATCTTTTCATGTGCCTATTGGCCATCTGTATGTCATCTTTGTAAAAACGTCTATTCAGGGGCTTCCCTGGTGGCCCAGTGGTTGAGAGTCTGCCTGCCGATGCAAGGGACACGGGTTCGTGCCCCGGTCCGGGAAGATCCCACATGCCGCAGAGCGGCTAGGCCCGTGAACCATGGCCGCTGAGCCTGCATGTCCGGAGCCTGTGCTCCGCAACGGGAGAGGCCACAACAGTGAGAGCCCTGCGTACCGCAAAAAAAAAAAAAGGAAGAAAAAGAAAAACGTCTATTCAGATCCTGTACCCATTTTTTAACCAGGTTTTTTCTTTTCTTGATGTTGAGCTTGCATGAATTCTTTGTATAACTTGGATATTAACCCTTTATCAGGTATACTGTTTACAAATATCTTCTCTCAGTAAGTGGCTTTTTCATTTTGTTGATAGTATCCTTTGCTGCACAAAAGCTTTCTAGGTTGATGTAGTCCTTTTTTCTTTTTTTTTGCTTTTGCTTCCCTTGCCTGAGGAGACACATGCAAAAAAATATTACTAAGATGAATGTCAAAGAGCTTACTACCAATGTTTTCTTCTACGAGTTTTATGGTTTGGGGTCTTACATTTAAGTCTTTAATTCACTTTGAATTTGTTTTTGTGCATGGTATGAGAGAGTAATCCAGTTTGATTCTTCTGCACTTAGCTCTTCACTTTTCCCAATAGTATTTATTGAAGAGACTGTCTTCCCCGTTATATATTCTTGCCTCCTTTGTCATAGATTAATTCTCATATAAGTGTGGATTCATTTCTAGAATCTTTATTCTGTTCCATTGATCTATGTGTCTCTTAGTGCAAGTACCATACGGTTTTGATTGCTGTATTTTGAAGTCATGGAGTGTGATACCTCCAGCTTTGTTCTTTTTCAAGATTGTTTTGGCTAATTTAGTCTTTTTGTATTTCCTCAGTAAATTTGTTTTCTATGTAAATTTTAGAATTATTTGTTCTAGTTCTGTGGAAAATATCATTGATGTACTGATGGGGATTGCCTTTGGCAGTATGGTCATTTTAACAATATTGATTCTTCCAATCCATGAGCATGATATATCTTTCCAAATCTTTCTTTTGTCTTCAATTTCTTTCATAAGTGTCTTATAGTTTTCCAATTATATGTCTTTGCCTCCTTATTTAGAGTTACTCCTAGGTATTGTATTCTATTTGATGCAATTGAAAATGGGATTGCTTCCTTAATTTCTCTTCCTGACAGTTCTTTGTTAGTGTATAGGAATACAACAGATTTCTGTATATTAATTTTGTATCCTTAAACTTCACAAAATTCACTGATGAATTCTAATACTTTTTTGATGGTGCCTTTAGAATCTGTGTATAGTATCATGTAATATGCAAATAGTGACAATTTTACTCCTGCTTTCCAATTTGGATTCCTTTTATTTCTTATTCTTGTCTGATTGCTGTGGTTAGGACTTCCAACACTACGTCAGTCTCCAAAGACTGAACCAGGAAGAAATAAAAAAATAAATGGATAAATTACCAGTAATAAAATTGAATCAGTAATAAAACAACTACCAATAAACAATGGTCCAGTACCAGGTGGCTTCACAGATGAATTGTACCAAATATTTAGAGAAGAGTTAACACCTATCCTTTTCAAACTATTCCAAAATATTTCAGAGAAAAGAATACTTCCAAACTCATTCTAAGAGGCCAGAATCACCCTGATACCAAAACAAGACAACGATATCACAAAAAAAGAAAATTACAAGACAATATCACTGATGAACATAGATGCAAAAATCCTCAGCAAACTATTAGCAAACTAAATTCAACAATACATTAAAAGGATCATACACCACGTGTGGACACAGGTGGGGAAGGGAAGGGTGGGATGAATTGGGAGATTAAGTTTGACATAAATAAACTACTATGTGTAAAATAGGAAAAAAAAAAAAAAAAGGATCATACACCATGATCAAGTGGGATTTATACCAGGGATGCAACAATGGTTCAATAGCCACACTCGATCAATGTGACACACAACGTTATCAAATTGAAGAATAAAAACCATATGTTCATCTCAGTAGATGCAGAAAAAGCTTTTGACAAAATTCAACATCTTTTTATGGTAAAAACTCTTCAGAAAGTGGGTGTAGAGGGAACATACCTCAACATAATAAAGGCCATGTATGACAAACCCACAGCTAACATCATACTCAATGGTGAAAAGCTGAAGGCATTTTCTCTAAGATCAGGAACAAGACAAGGATGTCCACTCTTGCCACTTTTATTCAACATAGTTTTGGAAGTCCTAGCCTCAGCAATCAGACAAGAAAAAGAGATAAAAACAATCTAAATTGGAAAAGAAGAAGTAAAACTGTCCCTGTTTGCAGATGATGATACTATACATAGAAAATCTTAAAGATGCCACCAGGAGACTACTAGAACTCATCAATGGATTCAGGAAAGTTGCAGGATACAAAATTAATATACAGAAAACTGTTGCATTTCTATATACTAACAACAAACTATCAGAAAGAGAAATTAAGGAAACAATCCCACTTACCCTTTCATCAAAAAGAATAAAACACATAGGAATAAACCTACCTAAAGAGGTAAAAGACCTGTACTCTGAAAACTATAAGATAGTAATGAAAGAAATTGAAGACAACACAAACATTTGGAAAGGTATACTGTGTTCTTGGATTGAAAGAATCAATATTGTTAAAGTGACCATATTGCCTAAGGCAATCTACAGATTCAATGCAATCCCTGACAAATTACCAATGGCATTTTTCACAGAACCAGAAAAAAATAATGTTAAAATTTTTATAGAAACACAAAAGACCCTGAATATCCAAAATGATATTAAGAAAGAAGAACAGAGCTGGAGGAATCATGTTCCCTGACTTCAGACTATACTACAAAGCTACAGTCATCAAAACATAGAGTACTGGCACAAAACCAGAAATATAGATCAATGGGACAGGATAGAAGGCTCAGAAATAAATCCATATACTTATGGTAAATTAATCTATGACAAAGGAGGCAAGAATACACAATAGAAAAAAAGACAGTCTCATCAATAAGTGGCGCTGGGAAAACTGGACAGCTACATGTAAAAGAATGAAATTAGGACATTCTCTAACACCATATACAAAAATAAACTCAAAATGGATTAAAGAACTAAATGTAAGACTGGAAACCATAAAACTCCTAGAGGAAACACAGGTAAGACACCATTTGACATATATCATAGAAATAATTTTTTTGGATCTGTCTCCTAAAGCAAAGGAAATAAAAGCAAAAACAAACAAATGAGACCTAATTAAACTTAAAAGCTTTTGTACAGCAAAGGAAACCATCAACAAAATGAAAGACAATCTACTGAATGGGAGAAAATATTTACAAATGACATGATTGTTAAGGGGTTAATATCCCAAATAAATAGCTAATACAACTCATCATCTAAAAAACCAAAAACCCAATTTAAAGAACAGGCAGAAGAACTTTATAGACATTTTTCCAAAAAGGACATGCAGATGGCCAACAGGCACATGAAAATATGCTCAACATCACTTATCACCAGGGAAATGCAAATCAAAACAACAGTGTCACACCTGTCACAATGACTATTATCAAAAAGAACACAAATAACCATAATTGGCAAGGATGGAGAGAAAAGGGGACTCTTGTACACTGGTGGTGGGAATGTAAACTGGTGCAGACACTGTGGAAAACAGTATGGAGGTCTCTCAGAAAACTAAAAATAGAGCTACCATATGACCCAGCAATTCCATTTCGGGATATACATCTGAAAAAAGCAATAACTCTAATTCAGAAAGATACATGCACCCCAATGTTCACAGAGGCACTAGTTAAAATAGCCAAGATGTAGAAGCAACCCAAGTATCCACTGACAGATGAATGGATAAAGGAGATGTGGTACATATATACAATGGAATACTACTCAGCCATAAAAAGGATAAAATTTTGCCATTTGCAACAATGTGGACGGACCCGGGGGGTATTATGCTTAGTGAAATAAGTCAGAGATAGATAAATACTGTATGTTATCACTTATGAATGGAATCTAAAAAATAAAACAAATGAATGGGTATAACAAAACAGAAACAGAATCACAGACATAGAAAACAAACTAGTGGTTACCAGTGGTGAGAGGGATGGGGTGGGGCAAGATAGGGGTAGGGATTAAGAGGTACAAACTGGTATGTATAAAATAAATAAGCTATAAAGAGATACTGTACAACACAGAGAATGTAGCCAATATTTTATAATAAATTTAAATGGAGTATAATCTATAAAAATAGTGAATCACTCTGTTGCACACCTGAAACTAATATAACTAATGTAATATCAACTGTACTGCAATTAAAAAAAAAAGATTTTAAAAAAAGAAGTCTACAGTTTCTTTAGGTAGACCTGACTTAGGGCCACTAAATCTGATTTTTGACCAGTAGATACAGAGGGGTTTGTTCCCATGTTTTTCTCCCACAGACATCTCTTGCAGGAAACAACTGGTAATTTGTTTTAAAAAATAATTTTCAGCTTTCTTATGTTTCATCTCATTTAGCACTAGTCTCACCTTGTACCTTCATTCTGACTTTATGCAAAACATACTGGACTTTACAATGAATGTGCTTGTCTAACCTGCACTGAATTTTTCACCATGTGGCCCTTTTCCAATCATGGCTTCACAATAAGAAGCCCTCAAAGCTTTTGCTTGAACAATGGCTAAACTCAAATCACTGATTTTCATCCTGAAACCATACACTAAACATCCTTCCTTCTTGGGCCCATATTTACAAAGAAATATAAATGTGTGAAGATCAATAGTTGTAATTCAGTTATTATCAAAGATCAGTTCTTCTGTACTATTTTAAAGCACTGAGAATAGTTTTCTTTAATTTACTTTCCTGTCCAGATGAGTATTGCCTTGGTAAGTGGTCTCATAGGAAATGCATTTAGACTTAGTTCAAAGATGCATCCAATGATCAATAAGAACGTCAGTCCACAACTTTATAGTATAGATAAACTCCCTCAGTAAAATATATTTCCTCCTCTTTCATTCACTTTGCTCCTTCCCTGCTCTGCATTTCCAGGGGCCCCCTGGTGGCCTGAGGACACGAGAAGGGAGCTGTTGACCAGGCAGAGGTCAGGTCATCAAGTAAGTCTGGGGAAAGGGCCCTCTGAGGAGGTTTGACTACATCTCTGCTGGTTGCTAGACTGAGACTAAAATGTTAATTGTGATTTGGGGAAGGAGGCTTAGTTCACACTAATCCTTCCTGGATTTTCCAATTTCTCCACGTTCACAAAAATTAGTGTTTAAATGTCTTTTCTAAGAGAACTCAAATTTTGTTAAAAATTTAAAGAAATCAGGAGGCTTCTGGGTAAGGCAAGATCCAGAAAAATCAGACTATTTTAGCCAATAGCTCATACATTTTCATGATGTAACAAGATCATGAAAGTTCAGTGTTCTTACCCTAGGTTACCTTTTTTTTTTTTTTTTTTAACAGCAGGAAGTACTCATCAGCTAAGGAAGATGAGATTCTTATTTTCTCAGTTGGCCTTTGTACGAATCCATAAAAATGTACCCGTTTCTATGATTCCCATCTTATTCCCAACTCTTGCTTCTCCCTCTGTCTCTGTTCTCTATTTCCTCTGCCTGATCTTACTTAAACTGATATTATAGGCCTGCAGCCCCACACATCAAATTTGTTTATTCTCATGGAAACTTGAATTGGTGACTGTCATTTGCTCTCAGTCTTATTACAAGTGAAATTGATTCTGGATTTCTAAATTTCTCCTCCTACAAAGGGTGATCTTAGATCTCTAGTCTTTTATATGTTATTGCTCTGTCCGATGGCCTTTTTAAAGATTTGTAGACTTTTACAGTAAATCTCTTATTGCTCACTTAAATGTGATGGTTATGTGTTTAATCATTAATGGTTATACCAAGCAATCTCATATGTATGTAAGATACGTATGTCTTATATCATATTTAAAACACACAAACAAGCCATTCCACCCATGTTTGACTGTGTAGCTTAGAGGGTTTGTGTTTAGAGTTCAATCTCCCAGCATCAAGCTAAACTGGAAATTCGCAATCCTACTACTCTTCCTCCCTCTTCTATTAACTTGTGCTGCTTTTTAATTTTTTTTTAATTTCTCTGAGTTTCAGTTTCTCCCTCTGGGAAATCAAGGATATTCAACTAACTAGTTCACAATGTTCCTTCTAACTCCAAAATTCTTCTTACTTTGTTAATAAATCGGCATATTTTCCTTGATACAAACATCTTTAGAATCCCCACAGAGAACTAATCCAGAGGATGTGCTAATATTGTGATTCATTACCCAAGTCATTTCTCTAAGCACTAGTTTTCACATAGGCAGAATGAGATGATTTTTAGACCCATTTAAGGCCTATGATGCTGCTATACACATGACAGATTCTTGTTGCCATTTCCATTTAGGAATTTTTTTTTTTTACTAGAGACAAATTTATATGTTTTCTGTTGTCAGAAACTGAAAACTCCAGAACCCTAGCACATTTCTTGGCTATAAGAAAGCTTACACTCAGATTCATTGTCCAAATGTCACAATATGCTCAATGCTGTGTCCAAAGAAAGCATCTATTCCCTTTCAAATGGATTTGTTCTCTGTTGTCCTCAAATGCCTTACTTGGATAGTTGTAATTCGAAGGTGTGAGCAGAACGCAAGACTTCAATTCACAGTAGAATCTCCAATTTCATGCTGATACATTTTCAGGTTCTTGGTTACAAATTAACTGACTCTCTTCCCAGTCTCTTGGGACATTGGAAAAGTGGACAAATTATCCAGAGACTGTAGTGGTTTATGCAAGAATCACCTGCTAACCTGTGCACTAATGGAACTGCTTTGCATAAGCAGATCCTGTTCCCTGAGGCTACACAGTTTCCAATCTTCTATACCCCAGGGGACATTACCAGCGCTGCAGAAGTGCCTCTGTTCTCAGGCTGAGAACTACAGGTACTTGGTTCCTTTCTATCTCAAAGGACTTCCTTCTGGGCACAGGATTATGGTGTTTTCTCATCAAGCCATAGCAGCCACATACAAGGTTAATAGTGCCCTGAAGATGTACAGTGCACAACCTGTACAACTGTCAACAGCTGCCTTGTGGAGTTGTTGGGGAGAAAATATTTTCCTCTAACTCTAGGTCTGGCTGGTCTGAGGATTAATTTACATGAGATAGATTAACATATGTGTACATGGGAGAGACTCAGGAAGACTGAGCAACTGGCTAAAAAGTCTGAAACCCTCCCCTTAAATACCATCTTCAGCTAAAGACAAAAGAGGATGTTGCGGGGAGGGGTTTGGAATTTCAGAGGCAATTCACATGGAGATGGAAAAGCACATGTTTGCTGGGACAGCAGAGACCCTGGGACACAGAGTGGCCTCTGATCGCTAAGCCCCTCTGGTCCCCCCCACACACCCTATTCTTTGATGGCATCTCCATCCCAGGTAATGGTACCTCCATCCCAGGTGATGATAGCACTATTCCTTTATCCAAATTCTTCCTGTAGCTAAGGGGTAGGTAAAGAGAGATTTACTGAGTCTTCCGTTTCTTAAAAATAATCAGCCTAAATTAATCGTCATGCCCAAAAGACACATTTTGGGCTGCCAGATTCTGCTCCTCCACGGTCCTGCCTTTGAAACTTCTCCAAGAAGTCTCACAGTCCAGAAGCTGAGTTGGTAGATTGTTCCAGCTCATTAAACCAGTCTCATAGTCCTGACAATGAGTCAGCCCTGTTAAGTTCATTTCAGGAGGCTGTGAGGCAGGTGGTCTTCCAAAGTTTGGCCTATGAGGTGCAAGCAATTATGTTTTAATACGAGCCATTTCTATGGAGATGAAAGAAAAACAACAGTTATTGATCGGAGCAAATTATAACGCAGTGTCTGAGAGCTGCCAGTTGAGAACGTTTCTAGGTGTCAGCCTTGAAGCATCTGGAGATGGAGCGAGGACAGAAAGTGACAATCTGACAGATTTTCTTGGTTTGTAGTTTTAATGTCTCTGACGATGTCATCAGTGTGGAGGTAAGCTTTCTGAGCGGCTTACACAGCAATAGGCCCAAAGACTGTCTAACGTGGGCTATTGCGGTGATCGCTCTTAAGTTTGTATCAAGTTGTTCAGCTCCAGTTTTGAGGGCTTCAGGGGAAGGAAGCTTTAGTTTTCAACGATTCCAAATCGAAAGTGGGAGAAAAGTTGGAAACGTTAGTTTGGAGAGCTATAGCTAAATATTTTAGGAAAATAGAAAAATTCAGGGTTCAGTCCAGTTTACAGGTGGAAAAGCAAAACCTCAAAGAAAATTAACAGAACTAAAATCTAGTATCTATGATTGTGTATTATAGTTTCCACTGAAATACAATTTTTCCCTCTAAAAGTACACTTATTTTTACCAAAGATAGCCAAATTAAGGCTAATTTGTTTGCCAAATAAGTGTAGTTTCAGTAAAATTGGCCTGATTATTTGCATAAGGCCAGCAAGAATAGTGATTGACCTTAAAGGCTTTTTAAAATCTGCTTTGCTGGAACTTTTCATAAGGAACCTCCAGATTGAATTTTAAATGTCTCTTGAGGCCAGGAAGCCAAAGCAAAGACTTACCATCAGACTCGCCTGTAATAACTATAGATTTGGGTGAATTCCTCTCTTCTTGAGATCCTCCCAAATATCCTGAGGTTTCTGCACCTACCAGGAAGTGACCTTCCTTACTCACCTGGTAGGGCTGCTGGGAACCCTGTAAGCAATGTACCTGCCTGTTTTTCCAAGGGGCAATATTGCTCCCTAAGGTCAATCTTATTTCCTTAAAGCTGTCTGGTCATATCTGAGTCTATGCACATCCTCAAATATGACATTCCAGTCAAAGCCTTGGTAATGTAACCAATGTTTGCAACTGTGTTCTGTTACAAGAACAAATTCTTAGCGAACTTATGTAAATAGCTATATGGCCATGAAAATAATAATACATACTAAGAGTTTCCAAATACTGGAGGGATCAGGTAGGGAGAAAAAGATAAATGTTTCAGTTCTGCTTACAAAGGTAGAATTTACCAAATTGCTGTAGGTCATAGTCTAAGAGGAAAGATTTCCTTATATCTGGAAAATAAGGATTAAAAAGTAATATTTCAGCCAAAAGTCATAAAAATTAATATCATATTCATCAATTCATTCAGTCCCATGTACAATAATTAATTCTTGTTGATCTTGATTTTTTTTTCTTGGCTGGACCACGTGGCTTGTGGGATCTTGGTTCCCTGACCAGGGATGGAACCCAAGCCCTCAGCAGTGAAAGTGCAGAGCATTAACTACTGGACTGCCAGGGAATTTCTGATCTTCATCTTTTGTTAGCAGTTTATGAAGCCAACAGTTTTTTCATTAGAGTTCTGTAATTTCTTACCCAGTTCAGTGGTATAATCTGAAAGTTATCAGAAACCTATATTTATCAAAAAGTCTTTTCTGTGAATCTTCTTGAAGATAAACATTTTTGCAAAAGCATGAGATTAAAACAGTAACTGTCTATAAATGACAAAGACTTAAAATGGCCTGGTTAAAGATCTGATTCATTATAATACAATTGACCTGGAAATTTGTTATTTCCGTGACACACAGCATTATAAGATAATAACTAGAATTATGACTGATAACATTATACTAAGACATACCCGCATTTTATGAATTTTATATAATTTCCAGAGCATTTATATTAAAAACATTTACCCATACAATATAGCCCAGGAAGGTTTATCATTATTCATTTGACAATGCTTACCATGTAATTTAATACACCAAATAAGCCTAATTTGATTAATAATGCTCTTTTATAAGGAAAGAAAACATATCTTTTCAAGTGTTCTAGGGGCTGTCTGGAAAAATCCCAAACTTAGTTCCAGGTCAATAAGACTTCATTTAAAATTTGATTTGGGGGAAGTTTGTCAAAAATACCAAAAAGGTCTTAAAACACTTGGTCAAATAAGAACATAGGTCACTGAAAAACAATTTACCCAAAACGTCAAAGACTTCACAGGCAAATACAGAAGGTTTAATAGTTGTAAAAAGCCATAGCTCTTTCAATATTGAAAAGGTTCAGTTTAAGCATTCAAAGACCTGATAAAAACAACATAGGAAATTATTTTGATCAAACATAATCGCTCCCTGATGTTTTTAGGCAGACTACTAAAGGTAGAGAAAAACCTTTTACTATTTCTTTACAAGCACAGATTTCTGTCTTTTTAACAGAGAGAAAACCAAATTCTAATTTTGCACCAACTTACTTTGATATTAAAATTCATTCACTTAAATTCCTTTCGATCTTAACCAGCTTAAGCATGCATAAAACACTTTTGTCAAGGTTTCTTTTTGACGAAACTTCTACAACATTCTATTTCCATTTTAGTGCATCCCTTGTCCTTTTCTTTTTTTCCCATTCTTGAAATAACCAGCCTTATTTTAGGCAAGATCATTTTCATTTCCCTCAACAAAATTGTATCTCCATTTCTCATATCTTTCTTACCCAAAAATACAACTTACTTTTCTTACATACAGAGATGTCTTTCATATAATTTTCAGTAACTTTAATCACATATATTAATTATAAATCTTAACCCCTAGAAACCTTAACTAAGAAGTAAACAACTGTGAAATGTCTTTTACATTAGCATTTTATGGCTTGGCAAATTTACAAATACATTTTATAATTCTAGAGACATAGACTACTTCATACTATAATCTTTCAATAAAGCACAAGACATGTTTACTAATAAACCCAAATTTACCTTTACTTTGTAATAGGAAGCTAAAAGCAGATATACCTATGTTTAGTAATTGATCTTTCACCATTATGTTTTATTGGGAAATCATCTAGACATTCAATAAATTTACTTTATAATTTAACTCATCTTAGCAAAACTTTAAGGTTTCTAGTAACCAAAAATATTTCGACAGCTATTTTTAAGAACACATAAACCATAACACATAATAAACATTTATAAGTTTACCTAAAACCCTTTTATCGTATATCTATTTGCTCTTAACAATTGTTTATATAACCTATGAAAACTTCATGAGACATTAGACAAAGTCAACCATCATCTCCAGCTATTTCTTCTTCTTTTGTTGGCAAATTTTTGTAACAGATTACATGACTTTTAGTAAACTTAGATAGGATAAAAGTATTATACTTAATGCTGATAATTGAAGACTTTGTTTTAATTAAACTGAAAACCTTAAACTTGCTATTATTTATTAAAGATTACTCCTAGACCACATGGACTTGAAAAACATTTGGGTTACTGTCTATGATACTTCTGAGACTTAGAAATATTTATTTCATAAGCACTCTTTTTAAGCCAATTAAATTGAGTTACTTTACAAAGTGATTTTTGTCAGTTCTGTCTGAAGGTAGAAAAAGGCCCTATGCGTAATGTACACAGACATACATACAGATGCAATCAGAGATTTCATAGTTTCATTTTAAGACCTTAGTCATGAATCAGGTATAAATATAACACCTATGTTATATAAAAGTCACTAGTTTATAAATAGTGGTTGGAATAAATTTAGTTTATCTGCTCAGATGGCCAAGGCTCTTTACTTTTGTGGAAAAAAACTTTTAAGATTTTATTTGTCCTTGACAAATAATCTTAAGGAAGCTGTAGGCTAGATTTTGGGCAAGGGAGATTTTCCAGTAGTCTGTCCTTTTTTAAAGGCATCTTTCCCTCCAATTTTTTCCCCCTGGTGTCAGGTTCTCCCAATTGTGTTAGCTGGGCTCAGCCTCAGGAGACAGTGGGCTGTGTTTACATTTCTGATTTTGTAGATATTTGCAAGACAAAGACAGTTGTTTTTAACTCCCCAAAGAACTGGGCTGCTGCCTAAGTGATATCAAAAGTCTGTTTGCCCATCCAACTACATTTCCTTTAATATGCTTCTTTGTATCAGGGAGAAAGATTTCCAACTAAAATTGCAAACTGAAAGATTTCTATGTTCTAGAACTTCGGGGTTCAATTATCACACCTAAAAAAAATCTGCGGGAGGCATTCAACAATGGCCCTTTGTTCAAGAGCACAATTCAATAGACCAATTCCCCCCAGGGGGCAAAAAGCCTCCACCATCTCCCCTATTAGGCCTTGACTATCAGTCCCACATTCCGGGGGCTCAGGCAACCCTACTGGCTCCCCTTGGCAAGTTCAGTTAACATTGCCTGAAGGGCAGACTCCTGCACCCTGTTTGACAATTCCAGGAAGGGGGAACATTCCCAGTGACACACAATGTCCAATCCCTACAGTACAGTCAGGCAAAAGAGACACAACCACTTTACAAAAAGCGTGTTCAAATCCACCAGATTTCCTCCAAGCTTGCACCTCAATTTCATTACCTCTAACCAGGACCCTAGGAACAAGCCTCAGTCTTACATACTGAGAAGGGGGAGCATTCCCAGCCAGATGCAACCCCTAGGCCCATAAAATACTCAGGCAACACTGACCTAACCTTTTCACACAACACCTGCACAAACATTCCAACCTCTGTCATCCTCTCAACCCTTGCACTTTTCGTTTTCTCAATCTAACTGCAGCCCAAGCCAGGGCCCCGCCAGTGGGTTTTGGTACCACAGCTCATGCGGCTTCTGCCTCAAGCACTCCTGGAAATTCCTCCTCTTTACCCTTCAGCCATTTAACCCGCTCCTGTGAGAGAGGGCTTGGGTCCCCAGGGAGGGGTGGGGCCAAGGGACCCTTCTGTCAACTTTATCGTAATCCATTGGTCTCACTGCTGCTTCAAGCAAATTCCGGCCATGTTTCTCATTGCAATTTTTGCCTTCAGGCTTTTAAAATTTCTCCAAACTGGGGTAAATAGAGTGTACATTTTAGGGGCCCTTTCATGTTGGGGGACAACTGGGGCCCTTTCGGCCCACCCAAACTTAGGTAGTACTGTATTAAAACCTTTGTTTTTACCCCATCAATGTCCACTTCATTCATCCCATGTCTTATTAACCAACTAAATATTTCCACCTGTAGAGATGAGTCCTGTGGCTCTTCCTTTCCTGATTCCTCTTTGTTCCACCTTTCAATACTCGCTTTATTTACCTTATTTCTTGATAAATTTTAAATTTCTTTAAAAATTTCCCCCTGTTGGGAAGAGTCCCTTGACTTTCCCCTTGGCTTCTTCCCATTCTCTTGTTAGTTAACCTTTATTAGCATCTGTAAGACCCATGAGGGGAAGCAAACTTGATAATGTTCCCCAAACCATTCTTTAAATTAAGCAAGTTCTTCAGACTAGCTGTTCTATTTCTTTGTATCCACCTTTTAATTTAGTCTTTCCATAAGTACCAATAAAACAGCTGTTTAGCCTGAGAGTTCTCTAAAAATTTACCAATTTAGAAGTTTTTCCAATTCAAAGGACCCATTGTCTGGCCATTGGTGAGGATGGTAATAGTGAATCAAACCAATAAGATTTTTTATGGCTTAACCAAGGATGCAAGAGGTATTTCACAAGAGAGTGTAAGGGATGCAGTCCTCACAGATCCAGAAAGGTAACTTCCCCGAATAGCCTAAGAAAGCAAAGACCCTTGTTGCCCAGGCGTTAAGGATGGTGTAGTGCCAGCACTAACAATGCAGGGAAGGTTGAGATGACAAAGGCCCTTTAGGGACCGCTTATGACAAACTACGCCGAGCGCCGGCACAGCTCAGGTTGTTACCTGTGTTTCAGACCGACTGGCTACAGCTGCTTAGACTCCCAGCCTACTTGACTGACTGCCAAGTGCCCGCTGGAACACACACCTTTCTGATGGCAGAGACCACAGAGAATATCCTCCCTGGTCACAGAGTCAAGCTCTCGGGACATGAGACAAGACAAATGACACAACAGACAGAGACAAAGAAAAACACTGACCATCTCTGGGAGTAAAGGGATCACTAAGTCCACCAAATTTACCAGAGTTGCTAAGTCCAAGGAACCACCTCCAAAAATACTTTCTCCTGCTAAATCTAAATTTAGAAAAGAGAAGAGAAGGGAGGCTTTTGTCGGTCGTCCCAGGATCTCTGAGCCGCAGCAGCTTCAGGGCGAATACTGTGCATCCAGGAAAGTTGAATTCTGCCAGCTGTGCCAACTGTTGGGGATGAAGACTTTCCCTCTGCCCTTCTGGGTTCTTCTCTCTGGTCTAAGGATTAAATTGACATGAGACAGATGAACAGGAGAAAATCAAACAAGAGTTTGATAACAGGTATACACGGGAGAATCCCAGGAAAACTGAGTAATCCCCCCAAATGGGCGAAGCCCTCCCGTTAAACACCGTCTTCAGCTAAAGATAAAGGAGGATGTTGCGGGTGCTAGTTTGGGACTCAGAGGGGAGAAGGGCAGTTCACACGGGGATGGGGAAGTGGGTGTGTCCTGGGCTAGGAGAGACAAGGGACAGAGTGGACTCTGGTCTTCAGGTCTACTGAGTCTGTCTCCCGACGCCTGGCCCTTATTCCTTGGAGACATTTCTGATGACAGCTCTATTCTGGGAACAGCGCCTTTATCTAAATTCTTTGAGGCAATTAAGGTGTACATTATAAAAAACCAAAACCACAACTTCCTGAGTCTTCTGGTTCTTAAAGATGATCACCCTAAATTACTCCTCACGCTAAAGAGACGCTTCGGGGGGCAGATTTTGCACTCTACAGGTTGCTTCTCATAATCTGCTTCAGGAGAGCTCTTTTTGCTTCCCTCTTGTAGCTTTGATCAGTCCTGCACTAGTCAGACTCCAATAAATGTTCAGAGGTCTGTCTGTAACTAAGGAAACTCTTGATGTCTTTCAAAAATCACACAACAGATACCATTCCCTGAAAATAGTAACCACTTCATTTAGAACTACTGTCATTCCTGTATCTCTTATGAACACAGCAGCTAAAGAGAACAGCAACAATAAACTAGTGATGGTGACTTTTGAGAAACAGTTAAGAAAAAAAGAGATGTGTCAGCTTAAACTCAAGAATGTATTCAGACACTGTTGATTTTTAAAATAGTTGTCTAAAATAAGTGTTATTCATTAAGTACTAGAAAAGTAGATATGGGTCCATTTTTTTCTACTGGAATTTCGTTTAGTTTGGACTTCTAATTAAGCTGTGAAAAAGTCTCCAAGAAAGACGTAGGGATATCCATCTGATGCTTGCTAAAAAAGCAAACGAGACCTAAGAAGTTTTCAGACTCATAGGTGCTTCACCTCCAAGTCCTACAACAAAGGCTAAACTCGCGGGCTGTAAATAGCATTTGCTCAAATCTTTCAGGTTTTGAAAGTGCTTTTATTCTCTGCATTTATTTGTTTATATTTGCTATGTTCCAGTTTTAGGGAGAAGGGGTGCCCTATCACAGATCATGTTGACACTCGTCGGAGGTGGTCCCAGGCTGTCCACATCTACTTTCCTTCTCTACTGCATCCAAACCTAAAGATGGTCAGCTGCTGTTGAAAACAGTGTCACAGCATACGAGGGTATCAAACAACCACACATCATTTAATCGTCTGGATTTAATAATTCTTTAACAGGCAGCAGTTTAAAAAAATAATTGCACGATTTAGAAAGAATTTCAATAGTAAGAGAATAAGAGAAGTTTTTAGCGGACCCCTGAGTTATTCATTACTTCCCAACTTCTTTCCTTAGAAAATAAAAATCTCGTAATGTTGTGTGAATATAGCAAAGAGACCCACAACCTCTTATTGAAACTAGTTCACAGAAAACCTGAATTGAAACAGGTAGATGAGGTACTAGCTTATTTCTTGAAGTTTGTCTGAGAATCTCATAGAAATTTTCCCCATACACAGAGTTTGTAGCTTTCCCATTCCTGAAGAATACCCAGTGTCGACTAAAAAATTGTTCACAAACTAAGTTGAGAGTAATGTTTTATTGGGCGGGAATTCCTAGGACTTCAAGCCTGGGAGGCAGCATTTCAAGTAACCCTGAGAGAACTGCCCCAAGGAGGTAACGTAGTCAGAGCATCAGAAGATCACTGTTAATTAAAGAAAACCAGACCTCTCAAGTTAAGGAATTTAGGGGTTTTCTGTGTATGGGAAGATGCAAGAGTCTGGGCTCACTGAAATTATTCCCTTGGTATGCATCTCAGCTACCTGGGGCCAGTATCCTGTGCTTTCACATCCTGAGTTTCCTCAGGGCTCACCGTTGGGAGTGGCTGCAGTCTGATGGCTGCTAGATGGCAGGTATTCTTTCCTTCCTGAGTTTCTTTAGGCCTCACATATTCACGTCGGGGGGCTGCAATCGCTGATGACCGTGACGTCCTTGGTTTACTGATATGGCAGGAAATATTCCACTCCTCCCGAGCCTTCTCTACTCCTGGAGACATTCCCAGCATGCAAAATACACCTGCTTTCTGAGGAATTGCCCTATCCCCCTCACAAGAAGACCCACATTCGGCATTGCACCCTGCCTGGGTTTGTATCCTCACCCTCTCTCTGCCCTTCCACCTGCTTTAGTTGTCTTTACAGCACTTATCACTGCCTGACAAGATTTTAACTATTTCTTTCTTACCTGTCTTCCAAAGGAGAATGCAGACTGCAAGAGAGCATAGATTTTTGACTGCTTGGTCTGTTGCCATAAAGTGCACACTTAGAGCCGTGCGGGGTACAGAGAAGTCACTCGATAAATACTTTTGGAATAAATGTATCAATACATTTTGGCAAATTCCACTAGCGAATTGTCTCTTATTCCGTTTTATTATATATCTAGGAAGAATCAGAATGCTAGCTGAGATTGGGACTGACATACATACACTAATATGTATAAAATGGATAACTAATAAGAACCTTAATCATAGGTAAGTATGTATAGGAAAAAGCATAGAATATATGGGGTTCAGTACTGTCTATGGTTTCAGACATCCACTGGGGGTCTAGGAACGTACCCCTCCAAGGATAAGGGGGACGACTGTATGCCTGCTGTACACATGGGAGATACTCAGGAGAACCAAGTAACTCTGAAATGGCCCAAGCCCTCAATTAAATAGCACCACTAGCTAAAGACCAAAGAAGTTGTGCAATGGGGGGCAGTTATGGGAGGTAACCAGGGAAAATGCTGTAAACAAGAGTGCAGTTGTTATGGGGATTTCAGTCCTTGCCTTCTCTCTTGATAAAAGTTTCTAGAGCCAACTTTCTCTTCCTGGTACAGAGAGAGAGACACCCTTACAAAGAGAGATTTCCCTTACCAATGTGAATGGCTCTTACAAAAGGGTAACTTTTACTTAGTTGTCAGAGCTTCTCCTGTGTCTGCAGTTTCTTAAAAAATAACCAGCTTAAAATAATCCTAACGTGAAAGAGACACAACTGAGTGACATATTCTGCTCCCCTTCAAGGTTAAATTTCTCTATATACATATATATATATTTTTTATTGAACTATATTTGATTTGTAATGTGTTAGTTTCTAGTGTACAGCAAAGTGATTCTGTATTATATATACCTATATATACTTTTTCATATTCTTTTCGATTATAGTTCATTATAAGATATTGATTATAGTTCCCTGTGCTATACAGTAGGACCTTGTTTTTTATCTATTTTATGTATAGTGATTTGTATCTGCTAATCCCAAACTCTTAATTTACCCCTCCTCCCCCTTTCCTCTTTGGTAACCATAAGTTTGTTTTCTATGTCTGTGGGTCTGTTTCTGTTTTGTAAATAACTTCATTTGTATCATTTTTTTTTTAGATTCCATATATAAGTGATCTACTGTGATATTTGTCTTTCTCTGTCTTACTTCACTTAGTATGATAATCTCTAGGTCCATCCATGTTTGCTGCAAATGGCATTATTTCATTCTTTTCTATGGCTGAGTAGTATTCTGTTGTATATATGTACCACATCTTCTTTATGCATTCATCTGTCAATGGACATTTAGGTTGTTTCCATGTCTTGGCTATTGTAAGCAGTGCTGCCTAGGGGTGCATGTGTCATCTTGAATTAAGGTTTTCACCAGATATATGCCCAGGAGTGGGATTGCTGGATCATATGGTAGCTCTATTTTTAGTTTTTTGAGGAACCTCCATACTGTTTTCCACAGTGGCTGCACCAATGTACATTCCCACCAACAGTGTAGAAGGGTTCCACTTTCTCCACACGCTCTCCAGTGTTCATTGTTTGTAGACCTTTTGATCATGGCCATTCTATGCCCAGCTCTTGTTTTGTAAGGTTTTATAGGAACATATCCATGCCCATCACTTAGAAGGGGATAGATAAAATTGTCATTATATGCAGATAACATGATATTATAAATAGAAAACCCCAAAGACTCCACACAAAAATTACAAGAACTGATAAACGAATTCAGCAAGGTAGCAGGATACAAGATTAACATACGGAAATCTGTTGCATTTCATTACACTAACAATAAAATATCAGAAAGAGAAAGTAAGAAAAAAATGCCTTTTAAAATCACATCTAAAAATATAAAATATTTAGGAATAAACTTGACCAGTGAGCTGAAAGACTTATACACTGAGAACTATAAAACATCGATAAAGGGAATTGAAGATAATTTAAAGAAGTGGAAAGATATCCCATGCTCTTGGATTGGAAGAATTAATACTGTTAAAATGGCCATACTAACAAAAGCAATCTACAGAGTTAATGCAATCCCTATCAAATTACCCATGACATTTTTCACAGAACATTTCACAGAACATTTTCACAGAGCAAATAATCCTAAAATTTATATGGAGCCATAAAATACCCAGAATTGCCAAAGCAATCTTGAGGAAAAAGAACAAAACTGAAAGCATAACCCTCTCAGACTACAGTCATTAAAACAGTGTAGTACTGGAACAAAAACAGACATATGGATCAATGCAACAGAATAGAGAACACAGAAATAAACACACCCACCTATGGTCAATTAATCTTTGACAAAGGAGGCAAGAATATACACTGGACAAAAGACAGTGTCTTCAGCAAGTGGTGCTGGAAAAGCTGGACAGCTGCATGTAAGTCAATGAAATTAGAACACTCCCTAACACCATACACAAAAACAAACTCCAAATGGCTTAAAGACTTAAACATAAGATATGATACCATAAAAGTCCTAGAAGAGAACATAGGCAAAACATTCTCTGATATAAACCATACCAATGTTTTCTTAGGTCAATCTCCCAAGGCAATAGAAATAAAAGCAAAAAACATGGGACCTAATCAAACTTACAAGCTTTTACACAGCAAAGGAAACCAAAAACAAAATGAAAAGACAACCTATCTATCTATCTATCTATCTATCTATCTCTACTTTTAAGGATAGTGCTTTTTGTATTTTCTTTAAGAAATTATTCTCTAAAGTCATGAAGATATTGTTCTATATTATTTTGGGAAAGCTATTTTGTTTTCATATTTATCATATATCATATATCTACATATCATATATCTATAGATAGATCGATCTATCATATATCTACAATTTTTTGTGAATAATATAAGGTAGAGGGTCCAATATTTTTCCCATATAAATCCAATTGTTCCGACACCACTTATTGAAAATGTTGTCATTTCCAAGTGCTCTGAAGTGCCACTTTTATCATAAATCACGTGATCATATGTTTACGGGTCTGTTTCCAGGCTCTTTATTATATTCCATTCCTCTTTTATCTATCCTTATGCCAATTCCACACTTTTTTAATTGCTCTAGTTACTTAGTTCTGAATTGCTAGAACTGGGGTGGGGAGGGCGTGTCTAAGCATTGAGAAGCCTGAAGCTTATACAGTTTTCTGCTCTTCTACTAGAAAAAAATCTAAAATTAGGCACAGAAGTAAATGAGAAAATAAACCACAACAAATTATAAACTTTTAATAGCTGGCAAATACCATAAACATCATGAAATCCAAAACCACTTAAGAGGTTTTTCTCTATATTTTTGGCTCCATATTCTTTTTGTGTGTGTGTGTGGTACGCGGGCCTTTCACTGTTGTGGCCTCTCCCGTCGCGGAGCACAGGCTCCGGACGTGCAGGCTCAGCGGCCATGGCTCACGGGCCCAGCCGCTCCGCGGCATGTGGGATCTTCCCGGACCGGGGCACGAACCCGTGTCCCCTGCATCGTCAGGCAGACTCTCAACCACTGCGCCACCAGGGAAGCCCCAAAATTTATTTTTTATTTTCATGAATTTAGGAAAGTTTTCAACTCATTGTTACTTAAAAAGTAAATATTTTAGAATTTTTGTCAAATTTCAAAAACGTCCACCAAAATTTTTACATCTGGGTTACAGATATACTCACCATTTGTATACTGCTACAAGTTTGTGCCCTACAAGTGGAGGAACTTTGGTCATTTCTGCTTTGCGTGGTCCCCATAAAAAATGTATAGTGAACTTATGATTATACCCTGCATTGTCAGGTATATGCCTGAAACAAAAGAACTTCCGTTTCGATTTAATCATCAACGAGAACTGAATTCTCTTCTTCATGCTTTACACGTGTGTCATTGGGAAACTTTCCCACAGAGTAGCTTCAGGCACCACTTTTTCCATCTGATTTCTCCTCCTCCACCCACCAGGTATCACGAGACAAGCCATGCTGTGATGTAGCCCCCGGTCTCACGCCTTCAGATCACATCACTGACGAGTTAGCACAGGGGCCTTCAGTGCATTCCTAGAAGCCGTTCTCCAGCTGAAGGCTAGCCCTTAAGTAACTACATAAGGAAGTCACAGAGAGGTACAAACATATGCCACTACACTAATTTTAAATAGATCCCCAGCTTAACTCTTCTCATTCAAACCCCTCAAATGCCACAGCAAAGCCAGCCCACATGAGTAGGTGTATAATGGAGGTTAATCTAGAGAGAAAAGACCTAGCAGTTAACCGTCTATGGTTAAGTTACCTTACTTACGCATTTGACAGAGACATGTAATCATGTGCACGCAGTGTTAGGACAGCTCCAGGGGTCCTGAAAGTGGACAGTGTAGGCTCCATGGTAAATCTGCCTCTGACCATACCTTTATAATAGGAGTTAGGAGCCGTTAGAACCTGTTCTTCCACTTTGTTCTGCAGAATCTTTGTGTTACCCTTGACCTCTGCATTTTTGTATGAATTTAAATTCACTTTCTCTTGTTCCACAGAGATCTGTGTTGGGATTTGGATGAAGATTGCACTGAATTTATAAATCAATGTTGGAAGAGCTGACATCTTTACAATATTAAGTTCCCTGATCGATGCACATAATATATATCTCCATTTATTTCAGTCTTAAAATTTCACTTAAGTGTGTATGAATTTCTACAAAGAGGTCTTACACATAGCTTCCCAATTTCATTAATAGTTCATAATATTTTTGTTAGAGCCATTTGGGCTTGAAGTTTTCTTTAAGGTAAAAAAATTTTTTATTACTATTTCTTTAATAGTTGTAGGGTTTTGGTTTTTCGGGTTTTGTTCTTTTGTGTGTGTCAGTTTTGGCAAGTTATATAAATTTTATTATCTTTTAACAGGACCAACTTTTGTCTCTCTTGATTCCCTCCGTTGTATGATTAGTTTATATTTCATGAATTTCCGCTCTTATCTTTTTTTCCCTCTTTTACTTTCCTTGGTTTAATTTGCTTTTCTTTCGACAACGTCTTGAGATGGTTGCTTACTTCACCTATTTTCATCATTTCTTTTCTAATAAATGTATTTTAAATAAAATATCCTCTAGGTAATGATTCACCAGGATTTCACAAGCTATGAAATCTTATATTTTCATCGTTCAATTTGAAATATGATTTAATCTATTCTGCTTTCTTCTTTGAACCGTACATTATTTTCATGATTATTTCTTGAATTTCTAAGCGTACGGATATGTCCTAGTTTCACGGTTGTTTTCCATTTCTAACATAATTGCCTTATGATGAGAAAACACAGTCTGTAATATTTCAATACTTTAATGTGTTGAGACATACTTATAGCTAATATATGGTTAATTTTAGAGCCAATATATGGCTAATTTTTCTAAATATCAGTACGTGCTAGAAAAGACTGTGATTTCTGCAGTCAGTCGTATAAAGTACCATGTAATACTAGCAAAGCAAAAAACATCAAGTTACCCAAACAGAATTAGCAATTTCTCTTGTTCTTCCTTTGCTCTCTACATTCCTAGAATTTTTTAAAGCAGCTGTCGTGAGATAGCATAGAAATGGCCAATGTGTTTGCATATGAGTGTTCCAGCATTGCTCTGCTGAGAGACACACAGCAGTGTGGTTATGCACAATTTTTGTTTTATTTTTTTTCCCATAAGCCAAGAGACAGCATATTTTTAGAGTTTCAATGTCAGTAAATAAATGATGCACCTGGGAAAGAAAAGTTTGCTGTTAGTAACACACCTACTAATCTAAAATGAATAACTTACACGTTCAATGCGGTTCCTTAGAAAGAAGTCTCAAAGGGTAATATTTGAGATCACTAATTTTTTTAACCCGGGAATTCATTTTTAGCTTAACACTCTTGTGAACAGAGTCAGTTTTACTTTTCACCTAACGTTCTAAAGAATCTTTTATAGGAAAAGTCATTTCATTGTGTATTAATAACATACATAGAATACAGTATTATCAAAACACTGGGGATGCCATATTAAAGGCAAGAAGATGAGACACCAAAGCCCCCAAACACTGAATTTCCTGTGAATTTACGTAACCAGAAATGCCTAAGACCAGCTCCCATGACGGTGATTGATGTCCAGAGAGCAACAAGCATAGTGACAGGATATGTCTTGTGCATCTTGTTTTATGTTGCCCAAGCTCAGGTAGGAATCCCTGAAAGCAGCGGCTCCATGTTTTATTGTTTTCTATTATTTTGAATGAAAGGGCTGGAACAATATCCCCTGAGGATGGTGGTAGTAATCGGAGAGTGGGAATAAGGAAGCTGAGTGGAAAGACTCTTCCTATCCCTTCCCCTGGTGGCTGTGCGACCTTGAACAGGAGACAACTTTGTAGCCTCGTGTTTCTCATCTGTAAAGTTGGAAAAATCAGACAAACGTTGCAAGTTGCTGCAGAGAGTTATGTGTGAGCACTTCCGCACGTGACTATACGATGTACGCAGTCCTGTGTGCGTAGCGCTCTGAAGAGGGGATCGTTTCTGTGATTATTAGATTCGTATTAGCTTCTGGGTGGGGCGCAGAACCTGCCACATACGGGAGGACTTACTGGTATTAGGAGACAAATGGATCGAGGCTTTCAAATGCAGGCCTGAATCCTTAGGGCTGTTTCCCAAAAGCAACAATGTCCACTTAAATCTTTGGAAATGCGACTAGATGAAGCGCTTTTCAGACGACCAGGTCCACTCCAAGACACGAGTGGCTTTTACACAGAAAATAACAGGATAAGGAAAACAATATCCAAAGCCTCCTGGCAGATATCATCCTTTTCCGCTATGATTCATTTTACTGCAGGTACAGACGTCTCGGTGTCATTGTGTGGTCTGGTTCCTTTTAGACATCCTTTCCGATGGAAAGGAAAATGATCGTTTAGGTCTTCTCGGACAGAAAAATGCAGCTAACTTATTTATGAGTCTATTTTGTTCAACTCTTTTATTTATGATTCTATTTTGTAAGTGTATTTTTTTAAACTTTGTTCCGGAAAAATTTAAATATGGTTCTCCTTGACAGAAGGATTTGAGAAGGGAGTGCTTTCTGAATGCCACCAAGTAATTAATCGTGTTACTTAGGAAAAGTCACCAAGTTGCCTCTCTCTGACATTCTACCATAGAAAAATGATTCATTTCATTGGCATATAGAAAGACGTTGAATGCTAGAGCTGAACACATTTTACATGTATAACAACAGTTAATAAAATTTATTAAATTTTCAAAAATTAAATATAAAAAAGAAAAATGGATAACAATAATTTGTTTCTTCTTGAGGCAAAAAGAGGCAAAAAGACAAGGTTAATACAGTCATAATAGTAGCTGATAATTATTGATCACTACCTATGAGCCAATTACTAATCCAAGTACCCCACATGTAATTAATTATGTTTAACCCTCATTATAACCTCATATAGAATGGTCCCCATTGTCAGATGAGGAAAGGGGGGCACAGAGAGGTTAAGTAACTTGCCTAAAGTCACAGAACTAGTAAGTGGGATATTCAAACGCACGCAGCCTGTCTCCGGAGCCCAGAGAACTTTGCTGCTTTTCCAGTGAAATGACAGCTATCAGTTCTAATGCCCAATACCAGACATTTAGTGCATCCGCAGAGATGCAAAACTTTCAGTGTTGGAATCTCTCTGCTAAAGTTTGTTTAAGTATGGTCTGCTCCTCGCGGCTTGGCTAAAGCTACGTGTAGGCTTACTTTTCTCTTCTGACAAGTAAACCTGGCTCTTGGTAAACATCATGACGCAGAGGGTAAACTTCAGTGTGGTCCATCCTCTGCGTTCTAAGGCTTTATTTCACATACTTTCTCGTAAGCTTTTTTCCTGCACATTTTGGTTCAAACTGACTTGCCCACCTCTCAGCCCCCTGTCCATGTACCTGGAATCACCACAAAGCCAGGGCCCGCTGGGCTTCTGTTACTGAAGCCGGTTTGTCTTACGTGAAAATGCTGAGATGCTGAGGTTTGCAACAGAGAAAGGGTTTATTCACAAGGTCGCCGGGGGAAGGAGACAGGAGAACAAGTCTCAGGGTCGCCTCCCCAAGGCAAGGGGCTGGGGCATTTACGGGGTAACCAATAAAGAAGCAGGGCCTCCCGGGCGTGGGGAGCACGGGGTGGGGGGGGGGGAAGGGCATTGGAAAAAGGTGCAGTAATCATCGTTCTGCCTCAGGCGTTAACTAAGCTACAGGCCTCTCCACGATCAAAAATGCAGGTGCTTAGCGTGATCTGCAGGGGGCTTTCCGGCCCTCAGATGTCAAAGGGCCACCGCAGCAGACACTCACGCCGGCCCGATCGGAGGGTCGGTGGTCCCATCCAGTCGTAACCAGCTCAGCTTGAACTGGGCGCCCCTAACTCCAAGCTCCTAGAAAACACCTGGGGCTAACATCTTATTATTTAGGGTCCATGCCCCTTGGAGGACACGCAGATCCTAAAGCCGCCCGGATCAGCGATCTCACTAATCATTACGCAGGGATTCCCTACGCCCGCAGAAGCATCGCGCTTCAGCTGAAAACGGCGGGCACACGCGCCCGCCAAGCCGGGCAGAGGTGAAATGGATGCCACCTCACTTGAGTTTCGCTTCTGTCCCATCTCACATTCTGCTGTCAGCGTGACCTCTCTTGAGAAGCAGGCAGCTTTATCGATTTCCATTTTCCTATCACAGAAAAGGAATGTATCCCTTCCTTCCCGGGCCTCCTTTAGCGGATTCTGCCCTGACCTGCACCCTTGGCCTTGCATCTCTAGTTGGGCTAGGGTACCGCCCAGCACAGTTTTGCCTTTGCTTGTGCATTTATTTCAGTAAATATTTCATGAGCAGCTACTACGTACCAGGTGTAGAGCAAGCCCCTTGTCAGGAATGACTGCCTCTCCGGGTCTATCCTCACCCATACTTCAAACTCCACTTATTCCATCCTTCCCACTAACACTGCCTGGATTTTCCAGGACTCACGCTTCTTTATGAATTTAACTGTCTCCTCGATTAGGAAATAGCTAGATGCTCATAGGCTTTAGACCTCTGCATCCTTCCAAAGGACTTAACATGGTGCTAGGTAGATGCTAAGTGAGCAAAAAGTGCTTGTTAACAGAGGAACTTCAGTAAAGCCTTAGCGTTATTACAACTTCAATCCAGTGAAGGTTGCTTAGAGCATGCCGGTGGCTTGTTCGGAAACGGATGAATTATTGTTCCATCCGTGCAGATGTAAGTGGGAGACGTGAAGTCTCTTTGCTCTTTAAAAACGTATGGTGTTGACGTGTGTCTGAGGACAGCGGTGGTGGGATGAGGGGAGAGAAAGAATGTACTTTTCATCTTACACAGCCCGGTCCAAATCCCTTGGTTTTCTACCTTAGCATCTTTCCACCAGCACGAAACGGTTTCAGCACATCCTGGTTTCCATTTCCCTGCGTTTTCTAATCACGGTTTTGCGTGTTCTTTATGTCAGAGCTAGGAATTAACCCAGCCCTCTGACCCTTGCCTTATACCTCGAGATCGACTTTCTACAATTCTTATTTTATGCTGGCCCAATCTAGCACTGTCCACACAGTGTTTCCTTCACCTATTTTGCAACCTCTTTAGCCATTTCCAGCACATGATCATCGTGAAAGGAGCCTGGCTTAACTCATTTAGTCAAAAGCCCACTTTATTCTTTTTACTTTGTAATTCAGTCCTCCGTGTGTCTTTTGCAGTACAATTGTGATGAATTTTCAATTGATTTTATATCTAATTTTATAACTGCCACTTCTACAACGTGGCAAGCTTTTTTCCCTTAACGTTAAAAACATCATTTCCGAAAGAAAGCTGTTCTGAAATCTGGCTTTTTCAGCAAACCGAACACCCACACGATAAAGACAGAATGACAGGAGTTAGAGGTGGAAAAGATGAATAAGGTCACCTTGCCTCATTTTTTAGCAAATACAGAGATGCGTGCACGGTGGTGCTTGAGTCTACATAACCTAGCATTTTAACTTTAGAAAATATTGCTGACGACCCTGCAGCCCCCCGCCCTTATACAGTCTCTTATCTATGGGTTTTGCTATTAGTTCCCATTTTCTTTGAAATCAATTTTTATCCTTGTGATAGAATGTAAGTCTGATCGAGTCCAAGTTTATTTTGCCTTTTAAATGATAATAATATCTTTATTTTTACCCCCTCCCCCATTTTCAGGAGTAGCATCCTCCTCACCTATGGAAACAGACCACCTCAAAACCTTTATCATTTAAAATCACAGCAATCTCTTCTTCTTATTTCTCATTGTTTGTCAGGGAAACTGGGCTCAGCTAGGGGGTCCTTGTCCCAGGAGTGGTATGCAGAAGCAAACACTTGGTGGTGGCAGCCGGCATCATCTTAAAGGCTTTCTCACACACGTGGCTGTTGGCTGGAACCTTCGCTGGGCCTCCAGCCGGAATACCTACCTACACACGGTCCTATGGGGCGGCCTGGGCTTCCCTCCCAGTAGAGGCTGATCCCAAGGCAAACAGCCCAACACAACGGGGAGGCTGACTGCCCTTTATGGCTCAGCCTGTGAAGCATCATCTCACCAAACAGTCACAGAGGAGCGCCCAGGTGTAAGGACAGGGTGAAGAGTGGAGCACGTGCAGAAATCAACCTGCCTCTGGATGAGGACCACGGGATGAGAGGTTTGGGTACCACCATCTCCTTCCATGAGCAGTTACACAATCAACTGCTAATTCTAAATACAAAGTGGATCTGAAACTGAGAAGGACCCTGGGGGGCTCCTGGGCACGGAAACCTTTCAAACAGTTGCTAATCAGGAAAGGGAAGGGATGCAGAGACAAAGGAGGAGCCGCCAAGAAACAATAGTGCAGCCTTGGGGCAGGGTCCTGGTTCCCCAGCAAAGGATACACATAACAGTATCTTTGAGCTCTTCACAGAACTAAAACCCTCAGCAAACGGAAGATGAGCTACTTGATGAAGCATTCTTCATTCCAGAGAGAAGGTCATGGCTTGATAGACTCAAGACAGCAACCCCACCCTTGAACCACTGCTGTAAAACTCCTCACCAAATCCCCCCAGGTTGGGACACACAGTTCTTCAGTGCACAAGCCTGCTCTGTCCCCCTCTGCTTGGCAAAGCAATAAAATTATTCTTTTCTACTTCACCCAAAACTCTGTCTCTGAGATTCGATTCAGCACCGGTGCACAGAGGCCAAATGTTCGGCATCAGAGCGAGAATGAAAGGTTTTGGTTTGGATACCAATTTCAGCTTCTTTTCACACCAAACCACACGCAGTGCTTGTAACAGATCTTGCAATGAGCAGGGTACTTCACTCACTCTGTCTCAGTGTCCCCTGATCTCTGCCCCTAAGATAGTGGAAAAGATGAGAAGGAAGGGCTTGCTGTTTCCTAATCTGTACACCTGTCTCTGGTCAGTTGGTTCTCGTCATATCTTCAGTGAGTCTGGGCTATTTCTCAACTCGTTGTGTGACCTTGAGTGACAGCTCACCTCCCTGCTTAAATTGCCCCCAAGTTCTCTTTCAATTCTAATGTCTGGGAATTCTAACTTATATTTGCAGGTCAAAATCTATTTTCATCTGCTAATTAAATATCATTACCAGTATCACCAGATAATTATCTTAATTCACGTGCATGTGCTTATTTTCTACCTTGAACCCCACGGAAAACCATGAAATCAATTCCCATCACATGCTCCCTTTTCACAAATAAAAGGATTATGTTTCTACTTGGAGTAGAGTTTATCTAAATGACACACATTATTTTTCCTCTCCCGTTATCCTAGAATTATGCATCAAGCCTCAGAAGTTTCTTTCCCGTGAAAATAATAATACTGCGCAAAGTGTCCTTACTAGGCTTGTTGAGAACCTCTTTCTTCATCGAACATGAATCTGTGGACATGACGAAGTGAAAAATCTGACACCCGTCAGAAGCATGGAACTCACTTGGGGATCTAGTGATGGGTGTGCAGGGTTTCTCACAGCACAGCAATCACCCTGTGGCTTTACAGGGAAACTCACAGCACAGCAGTCACCCTGTGGCTTTACAGCGAAACATGAAGCCCTAATCTCCAGAACGGCCGCTCAAGCTATTTGAACCAATGTCTGGCAGAGATGGCAAAGCACTGGTCTCCAGTGTCACTCATGGCTAATCTTTCATTACCTGGTGCAGTCACTCTGAATAAACTACATTGTTAAGTGTGGAGAAGATCTTCTCTTCCCCCAACAATTATAGGTTTCGGAGCTTAATTCACACGTTCCTCCATTTGCTTCAAACATTTCTTTATCCTCCCGATCAAGTGATTTACTCTATCTTGCTGTTAAGGAGATGATGCGCGGCCACAATTTTCCCTTTACCGTTTGGCTTGAAACCACCAAGGCCTTCTCCCAACTTTTCCACCATAAACTCTTCCCTCTAACAAATTTTTCTATTTACTCCTATGTCTGAATCCAAATTACAGTCGTAGGTCAGTTCCTCTGTGAATGCCTCTGCTTGCATGCAGGGCTCTACTTAGAAGCCATGGACCAACATGGAACTAGATGTTGGGGACACGGCTCATCTTCCTTATCTCTGTTCTAGCAACAGTCTTGACTGTGCCCTCACTGACTCACGGGAGCCCCGCCACGGCTGGCTGAGGAGCTGTGCAGCCCGGGTTGAGGCCCAGGGCACTGTAGGGGCATCACCAGGAGACTGGAGAATGCAGACTGTCAAGTCTCTCCCTGAGCCACCCTGAGTCAGCTTCTGAGAGGGGGAACGTCAAGGGCTGTGCTGGCATCTCTCTCCATACCCCAGCACTCCCGGTGAGGACAACATTTCTAAAGGCAGCTTGAAATTAGGGGACAGAAATGATCGCCACAGCCTCTTGTCCACGTCAGTGTTTGGAAAATGGTGGAACCATCACCCCATCAGCGAATCCTGTTTACTTAATGACTCATCCGGAAATATCTGGCCAAGGAAAGAAGGGGAAGGGATACAGCTGTCCTGACCTGATCAACGAGCTGTACAGGGAGGCCCCCCCAGGGCAGGCGGACCCCCGGGTCCCCCCACTGCAGCCCTAACGCTACTCTTCCCCTTGCTGGAAAAAGTCCTTATTAAGCAGCCCGTTAGGGAATATACGGAGGTTCCTCTCTTCTTACCTATCTCTTAAAGCAAAAATGCTATTTTCAACATATAGAAAAAAAAGATCAAAAATTCATAAAAATCAGCTTGTTCTTATGCTTCTTTTCTGCCATCCCCTCAAAACCGTCTTTTTAAAAATAGCCAGTGAGAATCCATAAATGTAACTGGATTAAAGATATGTTCTTAAAATGTGCGGAGAATACTTAGAGTGTGAGGATATGCTGTCAAAAAGAAAAGAAATAGGCATGATTTCCCTAAGACACATGGTTAAAATAAAAACATGGAAAGAAAATTAGAGGAAAGACATACACACAGCCTATATTGATGCTAATAAAAACGAAAATCAAAAGCATATTGGAATACACAGATAGGTCTGGCTGATAGAGAATGGAAATGAAAGAGTATCTGAGCCTTGGGAGTTTGCATTGTTTCTTAAATGTGTGTGTACGTCAATACACATATGTATGGATACATATAGATGTGTGAGCATCTGTGTGTGAATATAAACATATAATACATGTATAATTTTAAAATATTGAAATTGCAATCAATTGAAATCTAAAAAACAACGATACAAATGAACTTATTTACAAAACAGAAACAAACTCACAGACACAGAAAAACAAACTTACGGTTACCAAAGGGGAAAGGTGGTGGGGAGGGATAAATGAGGAGTTTGGGTTTAACATATACGCACTGCTATATATAAAATAGCTAATCAACAAGGACCTACCGCACCGCACAGGGAACTCTACTCAGTACTCTGTAATAACCTATGTGGGAAAAGAGTCTAAGAAGGAATAAATACATGTGTATGTATAACAGAATCTCTTTGCTGTACACCTGAAACTAACACAACATTGTAAAGCAACTCTACTCCAATATTAAATAAAAATTTTAAAACATATTGAAATTGAGTTGAAATTCTGATGTCTCTAATGTGACCTGAATTTTAAAGAACGGATATGGCATTGAGGTGGGACCGAAGCCAGTGGCCTCCTCCTCTTGGAGCTCTGGGGTGAAGCAGCCTACCTCCCACCACCCTGAGAGGCCCACCCAGGGTAACCTGCACCGGGGCTAATGAACACCTGTTCCTCAGGACCACAGATCCGGACTTGGCTTAGCTGGTGAGAGGCAGCCATGCTCGTGGCCAAACACACACACTCACAGACTGGAGCACACAAGCCAGTGATGTTGGTGGGTGATTCGGGGGGGAGGATAAACCCACACATCATAAAAAGTCACAGAGCACTACTCTTCCTGGTACTAAGAACATGTTGGGCAAGCTACAAGATGACGTGATTAAGTACGGTATACCTTTTACTCTTTATATATATATATATATTTATTTATTTATTTTATTTATTTACTTTTGGCTGCATCGGGTCTTCGTTGCTACACGCAGGCTGTCTCTAGCTGTGGCGAGCGGGGGCTACTCTCCGTTGCAGTGCGCAGGCTTCTCATTGTGGTGGCTTCTCTTGTTGCAGAGCACGGGCTCTCAGCACGAGGGCTTCAGTAGTTGTGGCTCACGGGCTCGATAGTTGTAGCACGTGGGCTCAGTAGTTGTGGCTTGTGAGCTCTAGAGCGCAGGCTCAGTAGTTGTGGCACACGGGCTTAGTTGCTCTGCGGCATGTGGGATCTTCCCGGACCAGGGCTCGAACCCGCATCCCCTGCATTGACAGGCGGATTCTTAACCACTGCGCCACCTGGGAGCCCTACCCTTTACCCTTAAAATGTCAAATTTGCCCAAGTCTGTGTTCTTGAATGGGTCTGCATATTTCTGTTTGGATGTAAAACAGTGGGCTACTGGATGTCTCAACGCTTATGTTAGGGTGTGGGGTGGAGAGCTTCTGACACGAGGTGATTAACCCAGAATGACAATTCTGATCACCCAGAAGTCAAATCAAAATTGACAAGATTTTATTAAATTTACTAAATAGCTGTACGTTTTGACCTCTGTCTACAAAATGACGTCCCATCAATTTTAAGATCCCAGCATCCTCTCTCGTGATGGCACACCGTCAGCCTCTTCAGAGGGTCCAACAGTGAGTCGTCAGCGTCTCCAGAAGGAGCCTGGCAGGAAAACAGCACTGGTCGGTTGGCTGCAGCTCTGGGTCAGCGGCTTCCAGCTGGTTCTCTGGCCCCAGCGCCCACACGTCCATCATTTTTGTCCATGAATTGTCCTGGAGACCCACAGGCATTGCTGACTGTGCTCGTGGTGAGGACACCATTGTACACACCAAAGCCCGATCTCTCTCCAGTTTCCCGAAGCTGCCGGTCTCGGGGTGTCGGAGTCACCTAGTTCTGTGAGGGAGGTGGACAAGAATGTGCTCACCTACCGTCTATCTTCCCATCCGCTGAGACGCAGCTCCCTGGAAACAGTTTCTGTCTGATGCCATTCTTTTCCCTCTGAAGAAAATGAATGTTTTTCTGCTCAGAGCCACAAAAGCAGTGCAATTTCCATTTCAGCTGTCGGCTTTCCCTTACCTTGGCCAAAACAGAACAAAGCAGCCTGACCCGCTCCACACCAAAAATTAAATAATAATAAAAAAAAGACAGCACTCTTTGATCTAAAAAAGTCTGGAGCAAAAGAGATTTCCAGTCTCTAGCTCCGATACAAAGTAACTGGAAGTTTTGAAATTACAGGGTTTGGGAATTTTTTTTTGTTTCATTTTCTACCAACCACCCACCTCCCCCACCAGAAGGTTCTTGGTTTAATTAAAGCTACTTACAAGGTAACGTGTACTTCTCTCCTCAGCAGCCTCTGATAACACATGGTCTTAAATGAAGACCTCAATCTTGGCAATGATGACGGTGAATTCTCAAATGATGATCCTTCCAAGGCTCTAGAAATCATGGCCCTTTGTTCTTACGTATGCTAAGTACCATGCCTGATGCTCTGAAACATGCAGACACCTATTCTCCATGGGCTTATAGCCTAGAAGAAAAGGGGGATGTATATTCACACGTGTGTGTATATGTGTGTGTGTGTGTGTGTGTGTGTAATTCCAAGACAATCTGTGAATAACCATGATTATCTAAGGTAAGAAGAGCTCACCTTTGAGTTTTTAAGACAAATTTTTGGAAGAGTTGAGTTTCGACTTAGGAGTTGAAAGATGATGACGCATTGCCGGGCAGCTGTATAGGGGACCGGCGCTGTGGGCAGCCCCGCGTCCGTCGATGGTCAGAGGCACGGATGCAGCCAGGGTGAAAGGATGGAGAGAAGGAATGTGGTGAAGGTCAAAGGCAGGTAACTGGGGTCATCAAATTATGAGACATTGAGCATCTGACTGAGATGTTTGAACTTTGTTCTTATTTAAGTGAATGCTGTTGAATTTTTGGAGTAAAGGAATAATAGATAATACAATAAAGATTTGAGTTTTAAGGAAAATATAAAACCTATGAGCTTCAAAAGTAACTGGCAACCTTAAAGTAGAGAAAATGGGACAGGACAACAGTATAGCATTTATTCCAATGTTAAAAACAAGGGATCCGTACCAGAGACACACAGCCTCTGGGGATTGCCACACAACACCCAACAGTAATGAGTATTGATAGGAAATGTGGACCCAACCTCGCTTAGCTCAGGGTCAAATATCAATTTATTGCATTCTTGGGAAGAAAGCAAAGATGAATGTTGTGTTGAATTACAGGAAGTTCAATGAATCCCACTCAGAAAACAACTGCCTTGTTTTCTCCAAACAGTCTCATTGTTTATACTATAATAATAACAATCATGAACTGTGCTTGTAGGCTTCCGTATGGAATTGTCTTTAGATACCATTACCTTGAACCATACTATGGCAGTCTGGAAATATTTTCAAAATTGTTATCCCCTGGAATCTAGAAATATGCCTGATGACCGTTAACTGTGAGACCAGCTGAAGATGAAATGCATATTATTTTTTGCAGGGACGATTAGGCTAGCCATGCTGTAATCAAACTATCAGTCTTATATAGAGCCGCTCCTTTTCTGTGATGGTTTCATCACACGGCTAAGTCAGAAGGAAGATGCTATCAGTGAAAGGAAGAATCACTTCCCTTAAAATCAAAACCACTGGATGTGGGGATGCAGGAAGGGAGAAGTAGCTGATATATCCATAAGGAAAATGTCACTTCCTTACTGAATTATCGGGGCTATACTTAACTTCAGAAAGTTTAATTCCAAAGCCTCTTCATGATATTAATCTCTGGTTATAATCAGTAAACGTTGCTTAATGATAATTCAAGCAGTGGGCACTAGACATTCACATAGCTCAAGAGGTTGAAATGATGAAGGGTAGTTTCTTGATATTTTGCTGTTAGTACTCAGGGTTTTACTCGGTGTTCTTACAGCTTTTCCATGGGAAACAAACACATAGAGCTACAATGTTGTTTCACTGATGTCTCTGTAGAGCACACACTTTCTCTAATTGAAAGAAAGGTATTAGTAGCAGAGGTCAGCAAACTACAGCTCATGGACCAAAATTGGCCCGCTGCTGCCCGCTTATGTAAGGCCTACAACTAAGAATGGTTTTTATATTTTTTAAATGGTTGGTAAAAAATCAAAAGAAGAATAATATTCCATGACACGTAAAAATCATAAAACACTCAAATTTCAGTGTCCATAACTAAGGATTATTGGAACATAATCATGCCCGTTCATTTATGTGGCTGTTTTTAAGCTACAACAGCTGAGTTGAGAAGTTGAAACAGAGACCCCATGACCCACAATGGCAAAAATATTTATTATTTAGCCCTTTACAGAAAGAGTTAGCCGAACTCCAGTTTACGGCATTCCTGGAACAAAAATTTATATAAGAAAAATGGAAAGTCACTCTTTTGAAAGCCAACAAGTTTTTTTAAAAAAAATTGTAAGTATTTAACAAGAGAGTAAAAGTTGCCTTTAACAAGGTTTTGGTTTGTGGGACATCAGTGAGTTCTCACTCGAAGCTGAAAGGATGTGATTTTGAACCATGTGGAAAAATCCGGGGGGGGCCAGTAAAATGATGCATGAAAGCACACAGTGTAGGCTTGAATCCCAGGGAGACTTGAGAAAACACAGCGAGCTACAGGAGGCTGGCCTGTTTGTGTTTCTTGCTGGGAGGCACGTGAAACCGAGTTATATATAGTGTCAGGCAGTGGCTAAATGCATGTTAGCTGCACAACCACCTTAGGAAAGAACCCGAACAGTTCTTAGGGGAAGGGAGGGGGGACAGAAAAGTCTCCCTTAAATGACCCAGAAGAGAAAAAAGCCAAAGTAAAAGGAGAACGTGATACATATTTGGAAACATGAGGGGGCGTGGCCAGCATCTAAGGGGAAAATTAACCAATTCTGAGGACCTAGCTGTCCCTCCAGAGGGTCACCGGCACAGCCAGGAGATGTTTGGGGGTTCCATCCTCTGATGGGGCGCCTAGGCCCTCTCCAGCACACACAGCTTGTGTTTCCAGGGCCTGTTCAAGGCATTTCTCTGACAGAACTGGGAGCGCTCCATCCAAATAAGGACCGATTAACCACTGGAGCTCAGCTGACAGCACCCACCCCCGCTTAGGAAGCAGGAGAGGAGAGAGAAGCAACCTTCTGAGGTGTCTGTGTTTATCTTCTGTTTCCTACAGATCAAGAAAACAGAACCAGGCTAAATGGCTTCAGGCCTCCACGGCAGGTTGTGGGATTTACTGACATCACAGCTCGAATCAAATGAGAAAATCCGGACGCAGGGCCTCCTGGGGCATCTAGAGCCGAGGACCTTCACTGGGAGCACATTTTAATAGACGTCACTAGGATGCATCTTCTTTAGGTCACAGGACCAGCTCCGTGCGTCTGGACTCAGGCCGCGGACGTCCGGACCACGCGTCCGAGCATCGCAGCTGGCGGCACAGAATCAGAACGCGCCACTTTGGGGGACAACTGTTGCTCTGGGGCAGGCATCATCTTATTACATCCTCGGCATGGCCACTGGCTGTGTAACTACCTTAGCTTTGTGGCTGTTTTGATTTGATTGCCCTAATTTTTCCTTCAGTTCATCGAATTTGAGCAGCTGCTCCAAGGTCCACTCAGCCTTTTCCTGCTTTCAGCTCTCTTTGCATAAAGCTCCTTGTTTCCCAAGCATTGAAATAAGAAGTCTTTTCCTTTTGCTAAAAGAAGTAAATCGTTCTTAACTAACTGGGTGAGTTGAATCTGATAGATTTGATCCTACACTTGCCCTGGGTTGATTCTACCGTTATTCTGAGGTCTTGCGCTAGTTTTGCGGCCGTTTCCGGTAATGGAACAGGCAACATAGCGTAATTCAGCAATTTGCTTTTAGCTGCCGGTTACCTTTTCTCCAAGTGTAACCCCTCAAGTCTTCATCTCTCGCACACAGGCTCAGTTAAGACCTTCACTTCAACTCAGAACGTCATTGCATGAACCAGTAATATTTTTAGCACTGTTGGAAAATTGACAATCACCACCTACAATGCAATGAAGATGAAGAAGAAAGCGATAATGGGAAATGAAGTAAGTGCTTTTCATTGCAATCAATGAAAAGTACTGAGAACGCCAGTGTGTCTGACACTTGCAAACGTGAAGTTTGCAGGGAATACAGAGGAAGATTCTTTATCTACTAGGAACATTATATGAAGTGTACACGTATAAAGTGCTGGAGATGTATCAACTTTATTTTAGAAACAACACATAGAGAAGAGAATTTTAAAATTATCCCTCATTCTATTGCCTTGTAAACTCTAAAATAACACTTATCTAGAATCTACCACTTTAGCCAATGGATCAATACTGTGTTGATGGCTAAAAATGGAAGTACCTCTTTGTGGAAAAAGGAAATACAAGGTATTCAAAAGGAGTCATTACCAAATCTCTTCAACTAATCAATTGAAAGTGGCAGACAGTGAGATTGTGTGACGGTTCCAACAAATACAGAAGCAATGTCTAATGCGTGCTAATTGGTCTGTAAAATTATGACGGCTGACTTGTTATACGCAAGAACCCACAGAATTTGGAATAAAAGGGCCTGTGTGGTTTTGGACAAGTCACCTAAATTTCCCAAATCTTAGTTTACTAGGTTTTAAAAGCAGGTATAGAAATACTGGCCTCCAGAGTTTGAAAATGAGATAAATATGTACAAGGTATTTACATAAGATCAATTTGTAAACTGGGGAGCAATTACATGAAAGAGATTTTTGTTCAACAGACTTTCTTCTGTCTGATGCCAATGTTACTGACATTGGCAACACTTTTTGTTTCTTGAGCACCTGTTATATGCTAGGCCCTCTGCTAAGGGCTCATAGCACACTTTTTCTAATCTTTAAGACAACCTTGAAAAATTAAATATTATTATTACTACTCTGACTATAGGACACATTTTCTAGGACCTTAGTTTCCATTTGTTGTACACATATACCTTCTTCACCTGCTGGGTTTAGATAAAGACCTAAATACTGAACCACCTCTTATTTACCTTTTAATTTTTTAATTGAAGTATAGTTGAATTACAACGTTGTGTTAATTCATGCTCATCTTTTAAAAACTAGCTTCCGTGTCATCATGCCCCCCACGATGGGCCTAAGACCCATCCTCTTCACTCCTTTAGTGGCAATTCTTCTCTCTGTGAAAGTTTCGACAATTTTACAGACAACGAACGTGAGGTACATAAGGGCTTCTGGGAGGGAGAAAGAGAAAATCTCAGTTTATACATATGACAAAAAAGCAGTGATCTGGGCTTCCCTGGTGGCGCAGTGGTTGAGCAGTACGCCTGCCGATGCAGGGGACGCGGGCTTGTGCCCCAGTCCGGGAAGGTCCCACATGCCGCGGAGCGGCTGGGCCCGTGAGCCATGGCCGCTGAGCCTGTGCGTACGGAGCCTGTGCTCCGCAACGGGAGAGGCCACAACAGTGAGATGCCTGCGTACCTCGAAAAACAAACAAAAAAAAAGCAGTGATCTGAGGCTGGGTTAATGGTTAATTGTGGGTGTGAGGCTGAAAGAGGTTAATGATACTATTCATTAAGGGGAAAACACCTGTCCCTTTAAAACTTTACCTCTTCCACTGTATTTTCTATTTGCTTTAGAATTGCGAGAGCAAGTGCTTCCCTCAATGCTTTGCAGACTTAACTGTATAATTTTCTAGGTGAAAGGGACTCTTGCTGAATGACGGTGGAGGGATGAATGGAAGGAACGAGAGACAGTGACGCGTCCCCTGTAGTGGTTCGGAAGCTGGGCTCAGGGCCCAGCTCCCAGGCCTGGCTTTGCCTCCACCCCCCGGTCCAGATGTCACACTGGCTCTGGGGCAAGCCTACCTGTGCCTCACACTGCAGGCTTGTTCGGGAATCAAGCAGATGCTTAGTGGCTCTGGATTAAAACCCTTGTGCGTGTGTGTTTCTTCTTAAAAAGAATAATAAGTTGTCAGCCTTCAAAGACACTATGAGATATGTGGGGAAAATAGGAAATTAGTGAATGAGAAAATGAATCTCAACACAGATGCTCTTATTCTCACGCTGATAAATTACAGAGAAATTTCCCTGGCACGGTTCTGCTAAGCCCAGATCAGCTCTTGTCATCGAGCCATCATTGAAGCAAGCAAGGCCCACTATGACCTTCGTGGCCCCCAGTAGCTTCTGCCTTTGCCTTTGACGGCCCCTTGTTCCATGATATACAATATAAATATACATATAATTTTAGAACTGTGTCAGTATAGAGGTAAATATGTTAATGCTATGTACTGAACATTGTATTGGCAATAAAAAGTCATTTTTCCTTCTGATTTTAAAAGAAATAAAAACACTTTCATGGTCTCTTAAAGGTCTGGTGGGCTCTAGGCACTGTCTGCTGTGCATAATGGGTAAGTAGGTCCTGATATAATTTCCTTTTTAAATGATGAATTTCTATAACAGTGATCATAAATGATAATTCTCTCTTTCTCTCTCTCTTTCTCTGTCTCTCTCTCTCAAGCTGCTTTTATCACATTTTGACATCAGGGTTACAATACCTTAATAAAAGTAATAGAGAATTTTCTTTCTAGTTCTATGTTTGGGAATGAATTAAAGGTTGTAGGAATCATCTTTTCTTCAAATTAAAACCTGTCTATAAAATTGAGCCTAAATGTTTGAAGAAGAGGACGTTATTAAGCAATTTATTTTTGATCCTTTTTGGTTTACTATTCTGTGTTTTTTCTTCTATGTAAGCCAATTTTCCTAGAAATTTTATCCATTGTACCAGTTTTTTTTTTAACATTCATCAGTCATTTATATATTTTATGTTCCCAAAACTTTTATCTGCTCTCAATCTGTGGTATTTGATAATTTTTATCCTTAAAGTTCATATGGTTTTCTTTCTCTTTTTCTTGATTTTCTGTGCCAAACAGCTGGCTATTTTAATCACTCTTTGAAGTAAAACCTTTGGGGTTTATTGATTAAATCTACGATTATGCCTTTTCCTAATTTTTATTTCTGCTTTTATCCTTATTATCCCTTTCCTCCCACTTTCCTTTGCTTTTATAAAAATAGTATCTTGGATTGAATACTTAGTTCATTTATTTTTATTCTTTATAAATTAATAATGAAATAATTTAAGTGATATATTTTCTTCTGATTTTAGTTTTGGCTACATGCTATAAGCTTTTTTTTTTTTAATTTATTTTGTTTATTTATTTTTGGCTGCATTGGGTCTTCGTTGCTTCACGCAGGCTTTCTCTAGTTGCAGTGAGCTGGGGCTACTCTTCGTTGCGGTGCGCAGGCTTCTCATTGCGGTGGCTTCTCTTGTTGCGGAGCACGGGCTACAGGCATGAGGGCTTCAGTAGTTGTGGTGCATGGGCTCAGTAGTTGTGGCTTGCAGGGTCTAGAGTACAGCCTCAGTAGCTGTGGCACACGGGCTTCATTGCTCCATGGCATGTGGGATCTTCCTGGACCAGGGTTCGAACCTGTGTCCCCTGCAATGGAAGGTGGATTCTTAACCACTATGCCACTAGGGAAGCCCATGCTATAAGCTTTTGTACACAGTTTTTTCTTTGGTGATTTCTAAAAGGTCTTCTTCATTTTAATTTCCTCACAATCCAAGAATCGCTTAGCAGAATTCTTTTTTAAAAAAAATTCTAGCTGACTGTTTTTGTCATAGTAAAATCTTTTAAAAAAAAATTTCTTTTTCAAAGAAGACATAAATATGGCCAACCAGCATATGAAAAGATGCTCAACATCATTAATCATCAGGGAAATACAAGTCAAAACCACAGTGAGATATTACTTCTCACCAAACAGAATGGCCATTATCAAAAGGACAAGAAATAACAAGTGTCCACGACGATGTGGAGAAAAGGGAACCCTCCTGCATTGTTTATGGGAATGTAAATTGATTGCTGCCCCTATAGAAAACAGTATAGAGATTCTTCAAAAAATTAAAAATAAAACTACCATACGACCCAGCAATTCCACTCCTGGCTGTATTTCCAAAGAAAAGGAAAACACTAGTTCAAAAAGATACATGCACCCACTACGTTCACGGCAGCATTATTTACAATTGCCAAGATATGGAAACAACCTAAATGTCCATCAAAAGATGAGTGGATAAAAAAGATGTGGTATTTATGTACATTTACAATGGAATACTAGTCAGCCATAAAAGAAGAATGAAATCTTGCCATTTACAGCAACATGGATGGACTTTGAAGGTATTATGCTTAGTTAAGTAAGTCAGATAGAGAAAGATAAATACTGTATGATTTCACTTATATGTGGAATCTAAAAAACAAAACAAATGAAACTCACAGATACAGAGAACAGATTGGTGGTTGCTGGCCAAGGGTGAGGGTGGGCGTTGGAGGATGGGTGAAATGGGTGAAGGAGATCAAAAGACACAAACTTCCAGATATAAAATACACGGGAATGTAACGTACAGTGTGGTGACCATGGTCAATCGTACTGTTGTACATATAATATTTGAAAGTTGTTCAGAGAGTAAGTATTAAATGTTTTGGCTTCCCTGGTGGTGCAGGGGTCAGGAATCCACCTGCCAATGCAGGGAACATGGATTCAAGCCCTGGTCCAGGAAGATCCCACATGCAGCGGAGCAACTAAGCCCATGCACCACAACTACTGAGCCCATGAGCCACAACTACCTAGCCTGTGCTTTAGAGCCCACGAGCCACAACTACTGAGCCCATGAGCCACAACTACTGAGCCTGTGCTCTAGAGCCATGAGTCACAACTACTGACCCTGCATGCCACAAATACTGAGCCCATGTGTCACAGCTGCTGAGACTGAGTGTTGCAACTACTGAGCCCACCAGCCACAACTACTAAGCCTGTGTGCCACAACTACTGAGCCTGTGCTTTGGAGCCCATGAGCCACAACTACTGAGCCCACGTGCCACAACTACTGAGCCTGCACTCTAGAGCCCACCTGCCACAACTCCTGAAGCCCACAAGCTACAACTACTGAGCCCACATGCGACAACTACAGAGCTTGCACCCTAGAGCCCATGAGCTACAACTACTGAGCCCATGTGCCACAACTACTGAGCCTGAGTGCCACAACTACTGACCCCACCTGCCACAACTACTGAGCCTGTGAGCCACAACTACTGACCCCACCTGCCACAACTACTGAGCCTGTGAGCCACAATTACTGAGCCTGCACACCTATAGCCTGTGCTCTGCAACAAGAGACGCCACCACAATGAGAAACCCATGCACCGCAACAAAGAGTAGCCCCCACTCGCTGCAGCTAGAGAAAGCCCGGGCACAGCAGCGAAGACCCAACACAGCCAAAATTAAATAGATAAATAAATGATTTTATTAAAAATAAAGTTCTTGGGCTTCTCTGGTGGCGCAGTGATTGAGAGTCTGCCTGCCGATGCAGGGGACACGGGTTCGTGCCCTGGTCCGGGAGGATCCCACATGCCGCGGAGCGGCTGGGCCCGTGAGCCATGGCCGATGAGCCTGCACATCTGGAGCCTGTGCTCCACAATGGGAGAGACCGCAGCAGTGAGAGGCCTGTGTACTGCAAAAAAAACCAAAAAACAAAAATAAATTTCTCATCACAAGAAAGTAATATTTTTGTAACTTCGTATAATGACAGATGAAAACTAGACTTACTGTAGCAATCATATATACAAATGTCAAATCATTATGCTGTGCACTTGAAACTAATATAATGTTGTATGTCAGTTATGCTTCAATAAGTAAATTAATCAATAAATTTCCATTTTCGTTTCACCATGCTACAAATGTGGTCTGTACATTTTCTGCTTTAGAATTTACTCAGATTTTCTTCTGGACTAAGATTTTTTTTTTTCTTTTTTTTTCTTTTTTTCTTTTACTACCTCATTGTAGTTTTGGTTTGCATTTCTCTAATGATTAGTGATGTTGAGCATCCTTTCATACGTTTGTTGGCAATCTGTATATCTTCTTTGGAGAAATGTCTGTTTAGGTCTTCTGCCCATTTTTGGATTGGGTTGTTTGTTTTTTGATATTGAGCTGCATGAGCTGCTTGTATATTTTGGAGATTAATCCTTTGTCAGTTGCTTTGTTTGCAAATATTTTCTCCCATTCTGAGGGTTGTTTTTTCATCTTATTTATGGTTTCCTTTGCTGTGCAAAATCTTTGAAGTTTCATTAGGTCACATTTGTTTATTTTTGTTTTTATTTCCATTTCTCTAGGTAGGCAGAAGACTCTATGACATAAATCACAGCAAGATCCTCTTTGACCCACCTCCTAGAGAAGTGGAGATACACTAATTTTAATTTGCTAAAATAATGCACAAAAAAGTTATCTTGATTCCTGAATTATTTTGGTGCTCCCTAAATTTTGCATCACTCTAATCCCGGCCCTAGCCAAACGAGTAAAATGCAAACTTCCTGGCATAAGTTACTAAGCTTCTCAAAGCTGGCCCCAATTTACCTTTCTTGTTCTCCCTTTTGTGACTCTTCCTTAATCTTTCAAAATTCTGCTGAAGCTAAACAGCTATTAGTTTTATAAATTTATTTTTAATTGAGGTATGATTAACGTACCATCAAATTAATCCTTTAAAAGTATAAATCAGATTTTTAGCATCTTCACAGATTTTTGCAACCATCACCACTCTACAATTCCAGACCATTTTCAGCACCCCAAAGAGAAACCCGAGAGCCATTAGCAGTCACTTTTCTTGGCAACCACTAATCTTCTTTCTGTGCTATGGATTTGCCTATTAAACAGTTTTTCTTTTGGCAAGATAAGTTCATCCTTGCCTCTGCCTTCAGCTGGAATGTTCTTCCCCTTTGCTTCTTTTTTTTCCCCTAATTTGTGGAACCAAATCTTACTCATCTCTTAAGACCCATATTAGATCTTACTAACTACCATTCTCTCTATCCTTGCACGCACGGCCCTTTTCATGCATCGCTACCAGGACACCTGTAACATTGTTCCACCATCTGTTTGTCTTTACTCAGTGGGGAGTTCTTTGAAAGTAGACTTAAAATGTAAGAACAATTTGTTCAGTTTTGTGTTTTCATATTCCCAGCATCCGCTCTCCTATTAAAATATGCTCATTTTATTTTACTCCTTTGGAAAACTACTTCTCCCACTCAAATTATTTGCCTCTGACAGAGCTCTCTCCTTGGTACTTTTCTGCCCACTCATGTTGGATGTGCATGAATCATAGTGCCCTATTGTCTTGGCTTCTGTTATGGGTTCAGACTCTGGCTACATGACCTAATCAGAGCCAATCAGAACACTTCGTGGGAACTTTTCCATATTGGTGAGAAACAAGTCCTTTCTTTCCTCTTGGGTCAGATGCTATAGGGATGTGGCTTAGATGGTCACTGAGTGTAGAGGTAATGAGACTAGCTTAACCAAGAGAAGCTGAGATAAGAGATAGAGGGAAAGGAGAGCCCTGAAAGCATCATCCAAGTCCCTAGAGAGAGAGATTAATGTCCAAGGCCAGCTACCCCTCTTTCCTTATATCAGGTGAGCTATTCAACTCCTTCAGATAAATACGGTATTATGCTAGTTAACTACACTATTTTCTTATTCGTTTTCTAGGTACTTAGTATAGGTTGGCTTCCACATAACAGATACTCAATAGGTGTTTGTTAATCCAATAGTTGATAATTTTACAGCTTCTTCTCTGTAGTTGTATGCATCTTACCTAGCTTGAGGCTCCAGCATGCGACAATTGATCCATTTCATACATTTTCCCCCTGTCTTCCCAAACCACAAATGTTTGGAGTCACCACTGGAAATGTGGCCCAAGATGGTACTTCTCCTACCAAGTTCATTCCCAGACTAGTTTACTGGGATTAAATTAGGGGGGACAAAATCATATATCTAGGGCCTATTCAAGATTTACCACCTGTCTGACGTTTGGCATCTATCCTATCCTTTTCAACTATCCTTTGCTCAACTCATAACTTGAAAAGATAAGAAATGTCCTGGTGTGGAGATCAAGTATAACAGCCAGGAGCTAAATCAGACTCCACAATGGATCTGTTTCTTTGACTTTAACCTTTGCTTTTCGTTGCTTTTGTTATTATAATCATACCTAATGGCCTACCTCAGGGAACCCTGCCTGCCTGTGAATGGCTGCAAGAAAAAAGAAACTAACACATCCCCTCCCCGAGGCTGGCCATTCAGGAGATGTTTTGCAAGACTGATGGCCCTTTTATTTTACTTCCTCACCACCTCTCCCTCTCTGATTCTGTAAAAGAAACTGGCGTCCAGACCCCATAAGATGGTTTTTCAGAGACACGAGTCTGCCATCTTCTGGGTCTGCCGGCTTTCCAAATCAAGTGGTATTCCTTGTTTCAACACCTTGTCTCTGATTCATTGGCCTGTCATGCGGCGAGCAGGGTGAGCTTGGACTCGGTAACAAATCTGGCTTAGCCAGCCAGGAGTCTTGCTGTCGTGGCTAGCTGGCCCTGGTCAGGGAATATTGAACTAGTTCATTGAATTTGGTCTTGGTTTTGCGTGAGTCGATGCTAGAATTTGTTTGTGCCTTTTGTGTTGGAATTTCTCTGCATCTTTTGTATTTTGGTGTTATCAAACTTATAAAAACAGGAAATACTCCATCTATCCCGAAGGAGAGCCCTTTGCGGTGTATATTAAATGAGCAAAACGTAGCTGTGAGCCTATGACTAAGAAAGACATGATATACTATTATAATAGCGTGTGGACCCAATATACGTTAGGATCAGAAGAACAATGGCCCCTGAATGGCTCACTCAATTATTATACGCCCTCGCAGTTAGAAGTGTTCTACTAAAGAGCGGAGAAAAGAGATGAGCTTCCATATATGGGAGCATTTTACGCTATTGCATCAGGAGAAAAAGGAGTCGGAGGGCTGCCCCCTTACGGTGCAGCGGTCTGAAAGGAAACCCAAGGTGGAATCTGTTCTACAAGGGAAGAGGGAAAAAATGAGAGTAGGGACATGTTATTTCAAAACGTAACTCCCCTCCAGCCTCTCCAGCTCCCGCAGTGGCCGAGCAGGCTGCCCCAGCAGCTGTTCCAACTGAGCCCCCCATGCGGCCATCATATTCATTGCCTCCTGTTTCCCCTACCCAAGGGGATCAAATAGAAGTTTCTATGGTAACCCCCGAGGCACAGGGACCTGGTTTAGTATCACCATCTAAGACCTGACAGGGCACCCAATTTGGACAGGAGTCACTTCTGAAGCAGGGCAATTTCCCTTGCCTCGATATCCTGTAAGAAGCCAGGGGACTCCCTTGGACTTGAGGCGTCTGTTTCTGATTTCCTCACAGGAGCCCTGGGTAACATTGACTGAGGAACAAGTTGACTGATTTTCTAAGAGATACGGGTAATCTTAAGAGGCTTGTAACTATTAAACAAAAGGGAGACAAAGTCACCCTAGGAGAAGCTTGCCCGTATCTTTTTTTTTTTTTTTGCGGTACGCGGGCCTCTCACTGTTGTGACCTCTCCCGTTGCGGAGCACAGGCTCCGGACGCGCAGGCTCAGCGGCCATGGCTCACGGGCCCAGCCGCTCCGCGGCATGCGGGATCTTCCCGGACCGGGGCACGAACCCGTGTCCCCTGCATCGGCAGGCGAACTCTCAACCACTGCGCCACCAGGGAAGCCCCTTGCCCGTATCTTTGAGATACAAATGTCCTATCTGGTCTTCTCAGAAACCCTTATCTCTGCCAACTCTTTTAAAAAAAGGGGGTACAGTAATTTAAAACTTGACTTGTTTTCCATAATATTAGAAAGGGTTTAGCCATCTAGACAAGTGAGCTTGATTGATTCCATCTGCCAGAAACCCAACTTTAATCCAACCTCTTTTGTAAACTGATGGGTTTTTACATTGCTGTACCTGACTCAGGGCTGAAATTTTGAAATGAGAGCTATAATGTCTCTCTGTGTGTTTGTATGTGTCTTTATCTTTGGATAACTTTGCAGAGGTTAATCTGTAAATGAGCTCTATTTCATTGGCTTAAAGAAAAGTAAGCACTTACTAACCAAACAATTCTAAATACACGAGAAATTAAGCTAAATGAGTTTCAGGTTCATGTGAACTGGGAAATATTTAATATTAAATTAATACCTGGTATTACTGTTTATGTTTGTTGCTCTAATTAATATAGACATGTCTTTAGAGCCATCAACATCTAGTACTTTCACTGCACCTAGGTTTAATAGAAGTTACATGAAATCTTGTTATATCTGTTGCAAACTTGTCAGCAAGAAAAATAACTTGATATGATGGAACTTTAAAGAAAATATAAATGAGATAAGAGTTTTTAGGTAAACTGTAAGAATAATTATGTTTTAAAAATCATCTAAAATAGTTTCTCCAGATTTTGGTAACTATTACTTGCCTCTTGGTTGTCACTAGAAATTAAGGTTTTTAAGAGTCGGGGATTCTAATTTAAATATATAATTAAAGCTACTGAAAATAATAAAACATTTCAGTATGGTAGAACGTGTGTTTTCAGTTAAGAAGGTATGAGGAATGAAATTACATTTTACTGAGAAAGTTTTGTACATGGTCAGGATTAACTAAATTTAGATTGAAGTTAACTAAGTAAATGGGTTTTGTTAAGTAAGCTAATAGGAGACTGGAATTTGATCTCTCTCTCTGTTAGAAGTGCTCCTTTTGATAACAGATTATATGAATTTCTGTGCCCTTAGGTGATCCGTATTTGTTTTCTTTTAACCATTTTGTGACTTTGGTTAAATGAATAAGTACTGTTTCACAGTGACCTATGATCCTGTTGTGTTTTAAAACCTTCTTGATAATTTTAACAAACTTCCCAAATATCAAAACCTGACTAGACCTTTTTAGCCTCCAGCTGATTCTGGGATGCTTGGAAGGAATATCTCTGAGACATCTCAGAGAGAGATGTCAAACTAAGTTTATCTGGTGTGTTGAATTACTTCAAAAACATTGTCAAATAATTGGAGATGAAACTTAGATTATAGTGTATGGATAAGTGTCATTTATATCGACATTCCAAAATTTATATGGAATCCCTAACAACTGATATGTCCTGATATGTTATCAATCATTATACTAGTTATTCTAAAATGTTATATTCAAGTTTCCTGCTAATTGCATTGTACTCAAATCTTTAAACATGCTATTTTAAGTTTCTTGTCCTGATGCTTTTACAAAATGAAGTCTTTTTCAAGAAGACTGATAAAAAGGAAATTTTTTAACAAATGTAAGTTTCTGATAGCCTTTAGGTGATATCACTGGAGTGGGTAACAAATGACAAAACTAATGGGAAATGTGATTATTTCATCCAGATCAACGGGAATTAATTACATGGGACTGAATGAACTGGTAAATATGATTTATAACTTAATGACTTTGGGAAATATATTAGCTTTAATCTTTGTTTTCCAGAAAAACCTTTTCTCTTACGCTATAATCTGCAATAAGTTGATAAAGTATGCCTTTGTAAACAAAGATGAAACATCTATCTTTTTCTCTCTACTTCATCCTGCCAGAATTTGTTGTCTCCAGCTGGCTCTCCTGTGGACTTGATATTATTCTAATCATTGTTTTAGTTTGTTCTTTATTTCCAAATTGTTTGTGCTTTGTGTCTCCCTGCTGCACTATGTCTTTGTCAGTGTTAACTAGCTACCTTACTTATATCCTGTATATTTTATAAGACTGTTGTCTCTTGCAGTACCCAGTGTGTAACCAGGCCTACAATAAAACTTCTATGGCTAAACATCTTAAAGAAATAGATCACATTTATAACATAAAATCATCGTAATAATGTGATTCTAGGTATGGGAAGAAGCAACAAGGGAAAATGTCTCCTGGATCATAATTAGACAGAGGATCCAGAGAATCTTTAATTATCAATAGGGCTTAATATGAAAATTAGCACCTCGAGTGGCATGTCAAGAATTTTCGCGTGAACTGGTATGAGCCTCCCAGCGCCGTGGGACAAAATTTGGTCATGAATTGTCTCCCAAATATTGGTGAAATTCCTGACCAAGAGGAGAGTCATCAGGGATTGCAGCCCTCCAGTGTGAGCTGGTGAACCCTGAGGAAACTCAGGAAGGAGAAGAATACCTGCCATCTAGCAGCCATCAGACTGCAGCCACTCCCTATGGCAAGCCCTGAGGAAACTCAGGATGTGAAAATACAGGATACAGGCCCCAGATAGCTGAGGTGCCTATCAAAGGAATGATTGCAGTGAGCCCAGACTCTCGCATCTTCCCATACATGGAAAATCGCTAAATTCCTTAACTTGAGATGTGGTCTTCTGGGCTTGAAGCCCTCAAAATTCCTGATAACTCTCAACTTTTAGGTTGTGAATATGTTTAAGTCTACAGGTGTAAAGCAGACACTTCCAAAGAGGAACAAAAGACAAATCTCAACGTTTGGGACACTGACACCGACGGCAGACACTCCCAGAAGGATCCCTCTGATGGAGCAGTTAGAACATTGTCACCCCTCTTTCCACATGATTGTGGAATGGGCATTGACAGTGGGGAAGTGTAAGAGGGAAGCGCCAATTTTCATTGCTTTTGTTATTATAATCGTACATAATGGCCTGCCTCAGGGAACCCTGTCCACCTGTGAATGGCTGCAAGAAAGAAGAAATTAACACCGCCCCTCCCTGAGGCTGGTCATTCCAGGTGATATTTGCAAGACTGATGGCCCTTTTACATTACTTCCTTACCACCTCTTCCTCTCTGATTCTGTAAAAGAAACTGGCATCCAGACCCTGATAAGATGCTTTTTCGGAGACACTCGTCTGCCATCTTCTCGGTCTGCTGGCTTTCCAAATAAAGTCGTATTCCTTGCCCCGACGCCTTGTCTCCGAGATTCATTGGCCTGTCTTGCGGCGAGCAGAGCGAGCTTGGACTCGGTGACACAACCTCTGGAAAGACTTTCCTTCACATGCCTCCTGCATCAGCCTCGGGGGGCTGTCGGCTGCCCCATGGTGGATGTCAAGTTCCATGACAGTCTGGACTCTTCACCCAAGTTATTATGTGGCTGGCACACTTCATTTTGCCTTTTGAGACTTTCAACTTGTTCACTTGAAAAATCAGCGTTCTGATCAAATAAGGCCTAAGACGTCTTCTATCACTGGCATGCCATGATTGCATGAATCTTTGCCATTAAAGATGTTTCCTCAAAAGGAGTTTGGTTGTGTGACAGCTATAAGACTCCAGCATTTCCAGTATCTGCAGATAAGGCCTGGTAATCATATCTGATGTTACAACATAGAGCATACACTCTGTCAGCATGTACCTCTTAAGAATTGTACTTTGTGTATCTTAAATATTACAACTAAGATACATTTCCAGATATAAAGATGTATACGTGGGTTGTGGCCCTAGACTTTGTTGTGGTCTAACTTTCATTTTTTTGGATGAAATTAAAAACACTTTGAATGGATAAAAGAAACTATTGTGTACATTATAGTAAAACAATATTGACTAGAAAAGAAATCTCCTTTTCCTGTAAATCTCCAGTTTGATATAAATAATTTGACCTCAAGAAAAATATTACTCCATAAGTTGACGGGAATACTTTTGGCAAATAAGAGGTTAAGATGGTGTATAAGGCACACATCAGCCTAGAATCATAATACTGGTGAATATTTTTGTTGTGCTTTGTGGATTTCAACTTCCTCTCTCTACTGTTAATATTACAACTGGGCCTTGAGAGTTTCTCTCATCTCTGGAAGCAGAATTCACTTTTTCTCCTTCTTCTGATTATGATGGAAGAGTGATTTATGAAGAAATATATAAAAAGAAGAAAATATTTGTCCAAGTATGATGTCCCAGGCATTCTCTTATCAATCACCTCATCTCATTTTCACACAGTCTTTCTATCCATATTATTATATAATGAAAGAAACTGAAGCTCAGAAAAGATAACAGGCTGATAAATGGGAGACAAAAAATTGAACTCTAGGTGTGTCTGACTTTACTGTATGTAACATATAATACGATTGTAGAAGGAAATAGTAAAATGTCCTTTCCTTGTAATTAGGAAAGTGTGAACAGTTTGTAATATGATTTATAGAACATTTAGAAACCAATACCAGCTTCAAAATTGATTGCAAATCAGTTTTTGTTTTTGTTTTTGCTTTTCACCCATAGTAACAGCTGCCATGCACTTACTGAGCTTCAGGCATTGTATAAAACATTATATGTGTATGACCTCATTCAATCCTTACAGAAACCCTGTGTAATAAGAACTATAATTATCACCGTTTCATAGATTTATATTTTAAGATTCTGAGAGGTTAAGTAATTTAATGTGCCCAAAGTGACCTGTTAGTAAGTGGAAGAAGTGAACTTGAACCTCAAGGGCTTCCTGACGTAAAATTCTAAGCTTAATCACTGGACTATAAAGTCAGGTACTAGGCCAAATGGAGAACTACTTCTATGCTGGCCTTCTGCTAATGCATTGAGTAACTTCTTATAATGATTTTATCTTCTCTTGGCCTTGGTTTTCTCCTCTGTAAGATTAGAAGGTAGAATGAGAACACTTTTTTAAAAAATAAATTTATTTTTGGCTGTGTTGGGTCTTCGTTACTATGCATGGGCTCTCTCTAGTTGCGGCGATTGGGGGCTACTCTTTGTTGCAGCGGGCGGGCTCAGTAGTTGTGGCTCATGGGCTCTAGAGTGCAGGCTCAGTAGTTGTGGTGCACGGGCTTAGTTGCTCCACGGCATGTTGGATCTTCCCAGACCAGGGCTCGAACCCGTGTCTCCTGCATTGGCAGGCAGATTCTTAACCACTGTGCCACAAGGGAAGTCCCTAGAATGAGAACATTTTAAGAATTTCTTCCTCTTTTCAACATACAATGAGTTTCCTTGGCCCAAAACAATTCTCAAATGTACAGAAATCAAGTTATCCAGGCTTCTTCCATCTGACTTTTTTTTTAATTAAAAAAAAAAAAAAAAGACTCAGCCTACCATCTCTGAACTTGAGCCCCATGTGAACTTTTGATTTGGGAAACACCATTGGTTTCACTCTACCTACGAAATAAATGCTGATAGAATACTTCTCTCTCTCTATGAGCTATCCTCCTGAGCACATTTAAGGTGGGGTGGGGCTGGTCGTGTGATGAATTGGGAGATTGGGATTGACATATATACACTAATATGTATAAAATAGGTAACTAATAAGAACCTGCTGTATAAAAAAATAAACAAAATTAAATTTTAATAAAAAGGATTAGTATGAGAGAGTGTAATGGTTTCTAGAAGAAGGACTTTGTTTTTTTTTAATTAATTAATTTATTTTTGTAGTAGTATTCCATGGTATTAAATATACTACAATTTATTTACCTGTTCTACTGTTAATGAGTCTGTAGCTTATTTTTGGTTTTGTTTTGCTATTATGAATATACGTTTATCTGTTCCCTGGCACACACATGCCACATTTTCTCTAGCATTTATACACGGAAGTGGGATCATTGGATTTTAGGACATGCGCGTTTCAACTCTACTAAGCTAGTTTGGTACCATTGATAGCTTAAAGTTTTAAAATTAATTTATTATAAATATTCAACATCCTGGAGCATGAAAGAAGTCATAATCCTGTTGGACTGTAAAGTCTGGCTTACTGGCTGTACTTCCAACACAGCAAAAGAATACTGTGCTCAGTTAGACTTAAATGGCTTTAACCAAGATATTAGTAAAACCTACTCAAAGAGCAGGTTGTTACCTTCAGCTGGGCTACTGAAATAAGGAGAAATCGTCATTGCATAAAGACTAAAAGAAAATCAGCAGAGGAATCGATAAATGAAGAATACAGGAGACCCTTTTGTTTCCAAAAAAATAACTTAGGAAGATGGGCAGTCTTGCTTCTTCTCTGTTACTATTGAGATATTTATGCTATTTCAGCCCCCTGAAGATGGTCAGCGTCCAGTAAATTCTAGATCAAGGAACGCAAGCTTACAAACCGGGAACAGCAAGTAAAGCATCTACACTGAGTCTGCTTCCCCATCTTTCTTGCCTGGGCCTCAGCCTTCCCCTCCCCTGCCACTTCCTCCTATTCCCCTGTAGTCGTCATGGATTCCAGGGATAACTCGCGTCACGCTCCTGGTGAAACTCCCTGAGAATTACAGTGCACAAGGGAAATAGCGCAGAAGTTTCTAAGAAATTGACATCTTAAGGAGTATGTTCTTAGACATGTAAAAGGTAATACAGAGTTCACGTTCACTTCATGAGTTTAAACCTTTTTTCCATTATGGAATCTCTTGGAAGTCATCCCAATGGCCCTCAGAAAGAAATGCCTGCGTGTCTCTCTTCAGTAAGTGTTTCCGTCCTGGACGGATGCCATGAACCTTGGTGGGCACTGAGCTATTCCTAGTGAGTGGTGACTCATGTGCACAAATACCATTGTCGTGGGCTAAATAAAGGGTAAAGAGCATCTCACACACCTATGGACAGTGGCTAATCCAAGTATGTAGATAACATTGTGATGAATGAAGGACAAAGGTATTTAACATCATACATTAATCCTACGTGGCTTTTTATCCTCTCAATCAATGGGTATATAGATTTCAGCTATTATGGAAACGAGAAGACATTTTTGATATTAAAATTGTTTTTGAGATCTAAAAGTCTGGGAACTACTGCTGTGTAACATACATCTGCACCTCTAACATTATGTGTGTGCGTGTGTGTGTGTGTGTGTGTGTGCACATGCAAACTCACATGTACATATCTCTAGATATATTTTATAAAAATCCACATTGCCAGAGGATGGGAGGACATTAAGAAAAATTTTTCTGCAGAGATGTACCTTCCAGCCTTCTCTGAGACAGCATTTTAAATTATTAAACAGAATACTTAACATTTGTACTTGAATCTTGTTTGTAAACAGAAACATTAGAGTACGTCATCATTTAACAAGATTTCTCACACTGCAGATGGAACATAGCATCCATTTGAGTTGCATCTTTGTAAACATTATTTGTAAATCACTAAATACTTAATAGAAAGAGGACCAAAAAGCTGATTTGCTTAAATATGAATCAGAAAATAAAATGAAGCAACAATTGAATAGCAGTAAGTATCTTTCCTTATTTATTGTCCAGGTTTTGAAAAACTGAGGTTCATTTTTTTTTTTTAATTTTGTCAATTCAGTTTTGTTTTTCAAAGACACACAATTTCTTCCAGACCAGAGAGTAATTATTAGCAGCCCTGAATATACATGTGGGTGCATTGATTTTCTCTTGATTTGAGAAAAAATTTCCTTGAGTGGAAGAGACTGATCTTTCCTAATTAGCGTAAAAATGACACCCCTCCTTACAATTCAATTTTATAATTAAACTCTCTGAAGAAAATAAAAATAAAAAGAATGATTCCTCACATAGCTAAGATTCAGCATAAGGATTTCTCTTGCTAACACCCCTCAAAGAACTAAATCACTAAACCGGCTTCTGACAGTGTTTTCATATTTAAAACAAAATATAAATGACAGTATTTTCATTACTGCTAATAATGCAACTATTGATGTCTAAATGTTTATACTCTGGAAAAATGTGAGACGAGAGCTTGACTGAATAAAACATGTGTTGATCACTGAAATAGATTTTTTTTTAACTTATGAAACAATCAGCATCTAATATCTTACGTGGGGTTGCGTCTTCTCCCCTGATGATGCTTAGGAGAGAGAGAAAGAGTAAAAAACAATGTGAAGCAAATACAACAAGGAAAATGATAAAAAATGATAAATTAAAAACTCATAATTAGATGACCATGAGGTGCCTACTCTTGCTTGTATTTCTTCCCCCACAGGTGATTCAATAAATAGCGTCCCTGAGAGCATTCATGTAAGCAGTGTCTTGGCACCAGGGAATGGTAAATTTGGAACTGACCCCTGCAGTCGGTCCTGGCAGCCTTGCTAAACTGAGCAGTTCTTTGGTGTGAGTTGATGCACAGGAGATCGTGCTCAGGACAGATCATCCTTCATATCTGCTGTGCTTACAGATGTGAAAATATAGATACTGTAGCACATGAAGATGAATAACCCATGTGAAGTTCAAATCTATTCCTCCTTGAACAGAATTATTCCTTGCTTTTGCCCTTTGGTAGAAACTTTTCTCTTCCCACATGCAAACAAAATGTTGCCACGCAAAGACCTTGCTAATGAGAGTGAGTGCTTGCCGATGCTTGTTTGGAGAATGAGGGTGGCTTTTGTGGAAATGTCTGGAGTCCCTGGCAAGCCCTATCTGCTCATAAACAAGAGGCATCTACAAAGTCTGGTTCCTTGTAAAAGGATGGAGCTGAGTCTTAGAGGGAACCACCCCAGAGGAGTTCATCTACTAGGAAAGACACAATTTTCTTTAGAGCAGACAGTTCCAGACAGTTAGCAATTATTTCTCATTTTGAGAAGACGATGGAAATCCATCTTTTCCTTCTAATGCTTGCACATTGCTTCCACGTTGCAGCAGGATCCCCTTGGCTACCAGGTACCTACCTCACAAGAATTTTAGTCTTTCATCCACTAGAGTAAACCATTTTCTCCCCCAAAGCAAGAGGGTGTGTCTTTTTACACTTTCAAACTTTGCTTCTACCTTAAAGATCAACTTACTCAACCTGGATTTGATTAGGCATAAAACAGACTGAGAATGACAACGCTTTGCTTCTATTTCCTAAAAAAATGCATAAACAAGCAAGCACAGGCCACTAGCAAACCATTCCTAATATTCCTTGGCATTTGAGGTGTTTTCGTTGTTTTTTTAAAATTAATTAATTAATTTATTTTTTGGCTGCATTTGGTCTTTGTTGCTGTGCGTGGGCCTTTTCTAGTTGCAGCGAGTGGAGTTTACTCCTCGTTGCGGTGTGTGGGGTTCTCACTGCAGTGGCCTCTCTCGCTGCAGAGCACGGGCTCCAGGTGCACAGGCTTCAGTAGTTGTGGCACACAGGCTCCATAGTTGTGGCTTATGGGCTCCAGAGCGCAGGCTCAGTAGTTGTGGTGCACAGGCTTAGTTGCTCCGTGGCATGTGGGATCTTCCCACACCAGGACTCGAACCCATGCCCCCTGCACTGGCAGGCGGATTCCCTACCACTGCGCTGCTAGGGAAGTCCGAGGTGTTTTAGTTTTGACTTCTTTAAATGCATGTGGATTCATGGCATTGTAATTTAGGATTTGTCTGAATGTAGTGTTGAATTGCGCCATCTGCACGGCTAATTTTAGGTACAAGTCACTTGGTTCAGCTGAATGGCCTGGAGTAAAGAATTCTCTAATTAAAATTGACTCATGCTATAGAGTACATAACTCTCATGCAATGATAAAAACTTTTTTTTCTTGGAAAAATAATTCTCCAAAGAAGCTATACCTAAAGTTACAGAAATTCTCCAAACCAAGGATGTGAAAGATCCAAGAAGTACCTTGCAAATATCAGAGGTCTCCTGAATGAATGAATATTTCATGTTTTCATGGTATAAATTCAGCTCCTGGTAGAAATTCTTGAAAGCACCAGTATTAGCACTCTGAGTTACAAGTGACAAAAAAACAAACAAACAAACAAACCACTTCATAAAGGATAAAAAAAACAAAGGGAATCCAATGCTTCACATGACTGAAGAGGTCGGGGAACAGGACGGTTTCAGGAATGTCTTGATGCCAACAAGACTCTTCCCTAGGTTCTTCCTCCCTGTGGATTCTTCCTCCATGTGGATTCTTCTTCCATGTGGATTCCTCTTCCATGTGGATTCTTCTTCCATGTGGATTCCTCTTCCATGTGGATTCCTCTTCCATGTGGATTCTTCTTCCATGTGGATTCCTCTTCCATGTGGATTCTTCTTCCATGTGGATTCCTCTTCCACGTGGATTCTTCTTCCAGGTGGATACCTTTTCCATGGAAGTAAGATGTCTGCAGCATCTACAGCCTCATATCCTTCCAGCCTCAGGTCTAATGGAAAGATGACCTGTCCCTGTCTTAATATCCCAACTGAAAGTTACACTCTGTCTCATCACTGCCCATCCCTCTATCAATTACTGTGAGCAGGGGATTATGAGAACACAATGCACTGTTAGACTTGGGGCTCTGTCACCCTATGTTCCACTTTAGAGCTGAGGATGGAGGCCCATCTGGCCTAAAAGAATGAGGATGGGGGAAGAACCTTAAACTAAAACTAAAATTGGAGGCCCCTGTCATGAGGAGGATGGCCAATGGGGATGCAAGGCCCACCCTCCCAGAACCCTTTGCCATCAGCTCATCTCCTACTGTTCCTTACGTGTCAAGGATGTTTAAAAACGCAGGGACTTCCCTAGCAGTCCAGTGGTTAAGACTCTGAGCTCCCAATGTAGGGGGTGTGGGTTCCATCCCTGGTCAGGGAACTAGGGTCCCACATGCCACACAGCCAAAAATTAAAAAAAAAAAATCATAAGTGGGGGGATAATTTTATAAGCCTAATAATTAGTACTCTAACACAATGTTTAAATTTTTAATATAATTATTAATTATATTGTACTCAGTATTAGCTATTTCTTAAGTGGGTTCTTTATATTAACATGCACAAGTTCTTGCAATTTTCATCCAGAATGCAGAATTCAGATTTCATTTTAGTCAATCTGAGGCAAAGGGTACTGTTAGGACATTTTACACGTGCATAGATGTAAACTAAGTCATTAAGCTCCTCCCTCCCTGTCAGGAAAGCATTTTCTGGTCCCGTGTTTAATTTGTTTTATTAAAGACCCCTCCAAAAAATAGGAAAAGCAAGCATTGATTAAAAACAACATGGCCTAGTAGTAGAGAATGCAGAAAAAGCATATTACTTGGTACAAACACTCCAAATAAAGTATAAAGACACTCATATTTAATATCATATTAAGTAGTAATTTTTCATGGCTGGAAGGACCACAGAGATCATTCAACCCTAAAACTTCTTAGTAAAGATGCTTTCTCAGTAAGCTAGTTGTCATTATTTTTCCCAGTTGGCAGGATGGCCAGGGAACATTCACATCAGCATATCCTGGGGCTGGTTCCATGAAGAACTCTCTGCTCCTCCAAGAGGACACCTGTGACCCCAGCTCAGCTGATTCCTTCCCAGGCTCCATTCATTCCAAGTGGCTTTGAGACCCTCCATGTTCCTAGCTCTGTGCCAGGTGCCGGGATACAAAGATGAATAGGATGACAGTGGCCCCTGACCACCTGGTGCTTCCAGCCCAGTGCAGGCGACAGACATCACTCATGTTATCACTCAAGTACATTCGTCAGTACAAAGTGTACTTCGTGTGGTAAAGGGAAGTTTCAGCATCCTGTGATAGGGTCTCAGGGCCTGTCCAGCCCAGCCCAGAGACTTAGGGAAGTTGCCTTTGAGCTGAGAGTAAGACAAGGATGAAAGTCTGGGCTGTACCACACGTTGAAGGCCCTCCCGTCTGGAACCCAGAGCACAGGGAAGGAAGTTCTGTAGGACCACATCATGCAGCAACGTGTAGACTGCAAGAATTTGTCTTTTTTTTTTTTTTTTAAAGAGAAAGGATATGTTTTATTTAAAACACCAACGATTTACAGCCAAATAAATAGCTGAAGGAAAATTATGAAATACACTGCATATTATATTTAGCAATTTAGATTTAAAAATTTAAGATAATTAGAAGGATTTGAGTCTTTATTCTGAAGTTTTAAGCAAAGGGTGACAGAATCAGATTTGCATTTGGAAAATCACCCTGGCTAGTGTGCAGGGAACAGATTGGTGTCAAAATGATGGAGAACAGCGAGGAAGGTAGTAGGTCAGTCCAGGTGAGGGAGGACGATGGGGTGGTGGCCTGTTCTACTGGAGAGGAGAGGTCAGACAGATTTGAGAGAGATTTTGAATATAAAATTAAAAATACATGTTGGTTCTCACAGTTTGAAGAGTCACCGAATGCTGGGACGGTTTTTTTGCAGTGTGCTTTCTGAGAGGTCCAATAACCGAACCCAGTTTCCCTAATGAGACTGAGTGAAGATGGCCACATCCCTGAAGTTCTTCACCATGTGTGGATGCTCCAGGAGCAGAGGTGCTCACACTCTGTAACTTTCTGGTCACTGCAAAAGCCTTTGGATTCCCAGACCTGTTCATTCAAGTCACTTTGCTGCTGATTAACTCATAGACGTCTTCAAAATGTGAACGCATCCAAAAACCCAGGGTGCCTGTGTGTCTGAAGATCTTTTGAGTCATATCGTAGTTTCTAAATATCCGTTCCTTAAATCCTTGCACCAGCATGGTCTGGAGGACTTTACAACTGAGCAAAGATAGCTGACCTCACATAACACGCTGTATGAGTATCGTTCCTTAAGTGGATACTGGGTCTTGAAATTAAACATTCACATTTAGACCAAAGTGATGCAGGCCTTCCATTATTCCTCCACTTTCCCTTCCCCTCCCTGCTTCCAATGGTACCGGTGCTGCCAGGAATTTTCCTGCAGGCTGTTTTCTCTTTTTCCAAAGCAGAGGTTCCCAAACCACTGATGCCGGTCCTGAGCTTTCCACCTTCAGGTCCAGATGCTCATATACTCGTTCAGCCAGGACATGTTCATCAGAGCCTATTCTATGCCAGCCCCTATTAAATATCTCCAAGAGAAGGTCCTCCAACAACTCTAATCCACATATCAGAAGTTAAATTGATCATCAGACCGCGCCAAATCTACCCCTTACTTGCGTTCACTGTCTCAGCGAAGGTTAACATAACCCACTTTGCTTTAGCTCCGCCAACGCCTACCCCCATCCCTCCCGCCCTTCACAGCCCAGTCACCAAGTCCTCTTTCAGATCCATCCCCTTTCCTGCCATCCTTCCCTGTCAGGACCTCTGTCCCTACCCTTGTCATTCCTAGTATAATAAGCTCACACCAAATCTCCCACCGCCAATCAATGTTTCCAATGCAAGCCGTCTATTATAAAGACTGATCCTGTCACTTGTGTGCCTGAAAGTCTCCAGGGCGATGTTTCCTCGTCTCCTTTAGGATAAAATCCTGGCATCCCCGTATAGCAAACAGGACCCTTAGGACTGTGCTCCTTCGCCCTTTGGCTGCATCCCAGCATCCCCCCAGCAGAGCAGTCATGACTGATTCCTCATTCTGCAATTTTACAACAAGGTCGAGTCCACGTACATGCTCTCTGTGCTTCCTGCTACTGCCCGTCACCCTCGTGGTCCTGTTCTAATATTACTTCTCTGCACAGGATCCTCGGGGTCAGGTCCACGTGTGCCCCTGTCATTCTACTTTGTCCATCAATTTACTAAGACACTCGGATCACCACTTACTCTGATCCTGTGTCCTGTCTCTCTCTGTTTCCCACTCAACCCAACCTTCTGGAGCACAGACCTCTGATCCCCTAGGACCGACCACCATACGGGCAACGCAGTAAGTGACCAACCAGCACTTGCTGAACCAGGACTGGCGATTGTAATAAACTTAAAAATGATCAAGTGCTTCTGTGTGCTCAGTGCTTTAGCAAGTTCAGGAGAAATGCACACACACCCGCTAAGGAAACAGAATTAGATCTTGAGTGAGACAAAGAACAGGTAAGTGTAAAAAGCTCAACTATGGGACGCCCTGAACAAAATGACTTTCAAGATATCTTTTTACACAATCAATAGTAAAAATACATTTTATATCACAAATTCTCCCCATCCAATCATGCTTAATAAAGAAATTTAAAATTTTACAAATATAATACTTCCTCTCACTATATAGGATGCCTTCTGACATTTTTTCTGTAACTCTTTCATTTTGTAAATGTTGGCTCGAAGCCACTCCATTTATTTTATGACTCATTTTGGAAAATACTGCTGTAGTATATTTACCATATTTGATTTACACAGATTTCTATTCACCCAACTTCTGTAAATAATTAAGGCTGTATGTAAAAAGTAAATAAGTAATTTCTCTAATTTTTAGGGCTGCTTGAAACTCATCAATTTCCTTAACAGGAGATCCTCACTGCCAAAGCCACACTCCTTTTTTTCTTTTTTTCATGAGATTCATATTTGTTTATTTATTTATTTTTGGCTGTATTAGGTCTTCATTGCTGTGCGTGGGCTTTCTCTAGCTGTGGTGAGCGGGGGCTACTCTTCGTTGCGGTGTGTGGGCTTCTCACTGCAGTGGCTTCTCTTGTTGTGGAGCACGGGCTCTAGACACGAGGGCTTCAGTAGTTGTGGCTCGCGGGCTAAGAGCACAGGCTCAGTAGTTGTGGCGCGTGGGCTTAGTTGCTCCGCGTTATGTGGGATCTTCCCGGACCAGCGCTCGAACCCATGTCCCCTGCATTGGCAAGTGGTTTCTCAACCACTGTGCCACCAGGGAAGTCCTACACTACTTTTTAGTGACAGCAAATAGCTTGTGATGAGAATTTTTGGAGCTATTTCACACACATTGAACTCAATGGAAGCGGGCTGAGACTTGAAGCAGGATTTGCCATCACCGGGTTGACATTTTCTGTCTTCTAGGTGGATTATAAACATTTTGAACCGTATTTCCTATTGTGAAAAGCTCTCTGATTGTTCTCCTTTTCTATTAGTGTGATTTATTTTTTATATGTTTCTTAACATGATACTTTAATGTAAAATATGATTATGGGAGTTTTCTTGAAATGAAGATAGTGATAGGAGTCAATTCAACATTGATAGGAAGAATCATTCCAGAATATTATTCTTTTTTTTTCCTATTTTTAGACAACTCTATTACTCGGAATAAATGACATATAGCTCTCCTATCAGCATGGTATTTGGCGAGGAAAGTTGCAATGTTTCTTCTTTAATCTTAAGAAACAGGTATCTGCCAACCATTATGTTGCCTTGTGAAAAGTAATAAATGTTACACTTCATATGTCAGCATTTCAGTTCCCAGTAAAGGAGAGTGTTCATTGTTTTCTAAATGAAAGAGCAAAAAATTGAGAAAGATAAAAAGATTTTGCCAGTGTTTCACTGTAGAAACCTTTTTCTCTTAAAAAAAAACCAACCTGTTACAAGAACTGTACCTGAAATGAGGATACTTGTCATTATATATATGCCTTCATGACTAAAACTGTGAATATTTTAAATTGAGACTTTGAAAAGCACACTTACATAAATAATTGTTTTGTTTTTAAATAACTTATATTTCAAAACAAGATTTAAGCTCTGTCGAGAAATTTGTCAAAATTAAATTTCTACCCTATCTTCCTGCTAAGTATAGTAGCACAGCTGCCATGAATTCAAAATCTGAATACAAAACTTTTTTTTTTTTTTTGCGGTACGCGGTCTCTCACTGTTGTGGCCTCTCCCGTTGCGGAGCACAGGCCCCGGACGCGCAGGCTCAGCAGCCATGGCTCACGGGCCCAGCCGCTCCGCGGCACGTGGGATCTTCCCGGACCGGGGCACGAACCCGTGTCCCCTGCATCGGCAGGCAGACTCTCAACCACTGCGCCACCAGGGTAGCCCTGAGTACACAACTTTTATAAGTGAGACTTAGAACACCATTTTCAACATATAGTATGGGGACCTCTCGATGTTTCGAGGCCATGTGTTTCCTCACTACATTTAGTGGTGATGCTATACCTCTGAAGGCTTGAGAGGAGGATAAAGAAGGAGGCTATGTGATTCCATGTTCATGTAGGTATTGTTCTCTTTCAGGTGAATTAGAATTGTTTACACAAAAAAATGCCAAAACTATTTATTGGGAATTTTCCATATTGTCTTGTGGACCATAGGAGGGCAGCCCCCTGCCCAGGGTGGGCAGCGTCCAAGCAGGAGTAGAGCCTGCAGAGGCCACTGTCCAATGAGGTGTAGTACCGAGTGGGGGAGGGGATGTCTGGAGTGCAGTGACGAGGATGCTGCCGCGGCACTGGAACCTGTAAGTGGCTGGGCAGGGGACGGCGGTGCTGACAGCCCGGGCAGAGTAAGGAGGGCACCGGTGCAGGGAGATGGGGTGGCAGCGGTGATGATCACGGGTCACACAGAGGAGTCTGATCCAGTGGAGACTATGTCAGGGCTGGTGAGAGCCAGGTTTCTCACTGTCAGAGGAGGGGGCACAAATATGGATAGGGAGAAGACGAGAATGAATCTTGCGGTGTGGCATCCAAATTGGAGATCTCGGCATGAAGTCGTGTTTTCCAACATAGGTGACATAGAAATAGACGCAGAGGTAAATGTGTGTGTATCAGGGTTCTCCAGAGAAACAGAAGCAATAAGATGTTCGTGTGTGTGTGCATGTGTGTGTGTGTGTGTGTGTGTGTGGTTTACAGTAAGAAATCGGCTCAGGTGATTGTGGAGGCTGGCAGGTCTCAGGACCAGCAGTTGGCCAGCTAGACCCTGGGAGAGCTGATGGTGTACTTCCCGTCTGGACATAGCAGGCTCAAGACTCAGGAAGAGCCGGGGTTTAGGTCTGAGTCCAAAGGCAGGAGAAACGGATGTCCCAGTTCAAAGGCAGTCAGACAGGAGGAGTTTCCCCTTGTTTGTGGGAAGGTCAGGGTTGTTCTCTTCAGGTCTTCAACTGATTAGACGAGGCACCCACATTGCAGAGGGCAACCTGCTTTCCTCAGGGCACTGCTTCACGGGTTAATCTCACCTGAAACACCCAACACCTTCACAGACACACCCAGAATAATGTGTGACCAAGTGTCTGGGCACCCCATGGCCCGATCTCATTAACACGTGGAATTAACCATCACAGTGTGTGTGTGCTTGTGTGTCTGTGTTTAAAATACCTACCACCCAGATCTTGGTTACTAAATAGTATTCTCCCTTGAAAGAGCTCCTTGGAGAAATGACTGAATCCATGGCTGGGCAGGGAAAGCATAAGATAATCCTGGACCATCTTGCTGTGCTGTAAACAAGTGCTGGAGGAAGAGCGAAGGCGCGTCAAAGGACACAGGGGCCAGCCTGAAAAGGCTCCCACTGGCCAAAACCAGGACGAAACAAGTAATAATAGCAACAGGCTATAACATCAAATAGAATAAGAATCCATGAGCCCATACTTACATAAATTAATTGAAAGTTTGTTGAGGCCACTCTCATACTTACATAATCTCAAAGTACATACACACTAAAGATGTAGTAATTACAAAGGGAAAATTGGTAATATCTCATGGCGAATCCTGGCAGACACCACTTTATACAAATGATTGACATTAATAGTCAATAGGACAAATCAACTCAAGGACGCAACGAGACAAATGTAATGCCACTTCTGGGGTGCTCCTGCAAGGCATAAAATGTGTATTCTGAATCTAATTATGAGGAAACACAAGACAACCCAAAATTCAGGGACATTCTACAAAATAGCTGACCTTTATCTTTGAAAGTGCCAAGGTCATGAGGTCAAGGAAATACCGAGGATCTGTCCCAAATTGAAGGAGAGTAAAGGGATATGACAACTAGATGAGTAAAAGGATATGACAACTAGATGCAACATGTGATTCTGACCTGAATCCTTTTCTCGTAAAAGACATGGTTTGATAAAATGTAAATGAGATCTGAGATTATACAGGAGTGGTATATTTATATTAATTTCCTGATGTGGGTGGTGTGTAGTAACGTAAGGTAATGTCTTCATTTGTAAGACACACTCATTGAAGTACTTGGGGTGATGGAGCCCCAGGTCATCAACTTACTCTTTGCTCTGTTCTTGCAGCTTTTCCCCACGTTTGAAATTCTTTCAAAATTATATATATATATATATAATGGAACATTTTATTCCACCGGCAATCTGAAATATTGCTGGTTTCTTTGAGAATACAGTTCTTTGGCTATACTCCCTTAACCATTATGTCTGTTTACTTTGGAGCAAAAAGGCAGTAATTACTACAGTCTCATCTTATAAATTACTAGTTATTATTTTTTAAATCTGAAACAAATTCTTGGGTTTGGATTTTCAGTATGCAAAACCTTATCGAGCTAGTCGTGGTACTTGAATACATGTAGTTGTGAGGGGACGATCTCATCATTTTCCTCCTTGTGTTACCGAAAGTGGGGTCCTGCTGCTCGCCGCTCAAAAGCCAATAAAGAGGTAAAGTTGGTGGAAAGGAAAGTTTGCTTTATTTTGGATAACAGCAACCGGGGGTGGGGCGGGGCGGCACAGGGCAGATGCCCGTCCAAAGGCCGACTCCCCTCACTGACAGCCAGTGGTCAAGAGCTTTTATAGGCGGAGGGAGGGGGCCACATGCAGAAACAGCACAGGCAGCTCTGACCATCACCTTGAAATTGGTCATCGGTGGTCTGATCAGTGTCATCTTGATTGTTTTAAGCACAGTTAATCTTCAGTTCCAGGGTCAGTTTGTTCCCATTTCCTTGAGGCCAGTTCTCGGAATTGTGGCAGTTTGTGTCATGGCTCCAGTCTGGTCTTCATGTAGTTAACTTCTTCCACCCAGTGGGGCTTCCAGTATCCATAAGACAGCTCCCAGGATATGGCTCAGAATATTCTCGATAGCCCTTGAGAAGGAACTAAAGGTCCTTGATTTTGCTTAATGACTAAACTTTATTATTTAGTCTTGTTGGACTGTTTCCCTTTGTTTCTGCATTTTCTCACTTCTCTGATTAAACTTATTCTTTGGCTAAAGTTTTTCCACAGAAAAAAGGCAGGCGGAGGGCATGGGAGGCAAGGACCATCAGATCCTTCTCTGTTTCACTTGGATATCCCTCTTCTTTTTAGAAACTTTCCCACTGCCATTTCAGTGAAATTGCCTTAGCAGTTGTTCCCACCTATCTCTTTCTTTATTATTAAACTCTGAGGACACATCAGTCCTTGCTTGATGTCTCTGAAACTTTTATACCCTTGACCTCCATTTCCCTGAAACTCTCTTGTCACTGGCCTCTGTGACAGACCTCCCCAGCGCTGGCCTCTCCAGGAACTGCTTCTCCGTGGCATCCTTAGACTCCGTCCCTCCGATAGGCCCTGAAACGTCGATGCTCCTGAGACCTGTTCTCCTGTGTCATCTCATCCCGTAATGCACACCTTTCCTGACTGCCCCTTCAGTCTTGGTCACCACCGGCTTGCTGATGGGCTCGAGTCTCTCCTGAGGCCAGAGACCACGCCTGAGGACGACCTGAATGGCCCACTGCCTGCTGGACACGCCCACATTCTGTCCCGCGAGCATCTCACAGTCTTTACATTATTAACACCATCTCCCATCCCCCCCTTAAATCCCCTCCACCAGGCTTGCTGCTCTGTTTATCCCTCCTGCAGTCAATCACATCACCATCTACCTAGGGGCCGATCGGCCAAAAGGATCTTTTGTAACTTTCTTATTATTTATCAAATCCATCCGTTTCTTTCTCTCCCCTCCCACCATCTACAGTTCAGACCACCGCTATCTCTTCTCTGGATTACAGCCTGAGCTGGTGTCCTGCACAGAAGGTTGGTTTTTGCCCTCTTCCAATGTGCCTACATGGTGATGCCATGTATGCAAGTGACAGTACCATCCTGCCAGGAAAATCCTCTGATCACAATATCCTCTGTTGTCTTGCCATTGTCTTTGGGCAGAAATGTGAACTTCTTAGCAAGATGTGAGCGGTCCTTCCCAATCCAGTCACCACTCACCTCTTCAGCTTCATCTTTTCTCACCCTCACCCTCTCATCAACATTGTGCCCCTTGCTGCCCCATGACAAAGCCATACTTTACCCAACTGCTGACTGGAACACGCTTCATACCCCGTTTCTTTTCTCCTTCATCGTCTGGTTCATTGTTGACCATAACCAAGAGGCCCCAGGTGCTTCCCAACAGCCCCTCAGCCACTGGTTCCATCCTCAGAGTCCCGTGATTGTCCCGTCTTTCGATCAAAACACTTATCGTACCGTATTACTATGTTCTGTCTTTACCCTCGTAACCACAGTCAAGCTTCAAATCCTTCCGTACCTTCGCACAACTCTCAGAGTGAAATCCACTTCTTTCCTCTGGTTCTCGTAACTTCCCATTATCTGACCCCTCTGCAAATGTCCCACGTCCCCAGTCCACTCCCTACCCCCTCTCCCCCCCACCCAGTGTCCTCACATGCCGCTGGCCCATGTTCACTTGGAGGTTAGCTTGCGTCATTCGTACCGACCTTAAATGTCATCTCAGCAGAGAGGCTCCCCAGACCACCGTATCTGCAGCAGCCCCTGCATCATCCTCTGCACCATTTCAACTCTCGGCATTGTACCCATCACTGCTGTTTATTTATCTTCTTCATTAATCTGTTTATTTCTTACCTGTGTGCCCCCGGCCAGAAGGTCAACTCCATGAGAGTACACACCTTGTCTGCTTTGTTTCTGTACATGTTCCTAATGCCAAGAAAAATGCCTCAATAGATAATTAGTTGAACGAATGACTCCCCTATAGGACTACAGGCTTCTTGACGACAGACTCTATCATCAGTCTCTGTTTATGTGACACCATCCTCGGCATATCAAAGGCAGGACTCTCACTAATTCATTCAACAGATACTTGGGTTACCTGTGGATCAAAGCTCTGTGCAACCGATGCAAGTGGGCAAAACACAGTCCAGTGACAAAAACTCATCGTCCGACGGGAGAGACCCCAATTATGCAAATGCAGCCCAGTTTTCCCAAGTTGTCCAGCCTTCCAGAATCACCCTTCACTTTGATCACATGATATAAAATCATTCAAAAGCCCATGCCAAGTGAAATCCAGCAAGCAGGCTGGTGTTGCTCAAAATCCACCAGGGGACAGGAGTGATTGGTTTCAGCAGTGCTTGGTCACCTCTTTGCTCTAATCCCTGCCCCATGTTCCACTCTCCACTTCCTACGGCTGCTGCCCTCTATTCCCCGCAAGAGAATTTCCCTTCTTTCTTCCACCAAACACAAGCCTGCTGTACATTACTAATCTGTAATGAAGATTTGGGGATTTAAGGGGAAATTATAATTCAGAACAGAAAACGATCTACTATTAAATAGCAATTCCAAAACCTCACAGGCTTTTTTCCAACGAGAAAGCTCTCACTCATCTTGGTCTTTTTTTTCCTTAGTTCCCAGCCTGCCACTGTATTGCTAGACCCTATGTCCACCTACAAAGACCTTTCTCCCAGAAAATTCCCATTACTTTATTATCCAGAGCACTTAGCTTCCCCAGCATTGCACTTTTTCTCCTAAATAAGTCACCTAGGCCATCCACAGGGGGCCACGAATAGGTTTTCTTGAAGGAAAGAGCTGCCCACTCCCCTTGATGGGGGGTTGGCTCTGTTTAAACAGAGCGGAGCTATTACCTCCCACATTTTAGATAATGGACTTCTCTCAAAAATGCTTAAAATTACATTTAATTTGGGGTTAAACGTACTGCACGACTGACTCACTGACACTGTTCAGCATGAAGTCTTTAAGCCTTTCGGAAGAGTTGCCTTTCACGCGAATCTCTGCCACTTTGTACTCGTTGACTTGGAATTCTGACCAAAGTACAGACGTTTATCCCTATTCAGTTTCGTCTTATTATATTTGGCCCGTCGTTTCAAGCTGTCAAGATCTTCCAGGAGCTTGGTTCTGGCACGCAGCAAACTCACTCCCCTGCCAACTTTGTGTCAAATGCAACTTGCTGAACTACGTTCTCTGTCCTCTCAGAAGCCACCAGAAATGGCTGGTAGGCATGTGCTGTTCTGTTACAGGATTCCAAGAGCTAAAGAAGATGAAAATCACCAAATGAGTGAGACACATAAGGACAAATATCTTTAGATGGAGAGTGAAGATCTCACATTCAGGCGTGTGTCTCCCATTTCTCTAGATAATCCCATCACTACTCATCTTGAGGTGTAGGTTGTTCTGGGGGAGGGGACGAGACTGGGAGAGGGCAGCTGCCCTAAAACACGCTTTACTGCGGCAGGCAGGGCAGGGTGGTCTTGCACGGCTCTGGGGGGGAGCAGCCCCTGAAATTGTGCAGACTAGACTTCCCACCTGTCATCCCAGCCAAGGTCCCAGAGTGCGGAGAAACATTTAATTTACAGAAGGTGTCTTTACCAAAGTTTACCCCATCAGCCCGAGCTTGAGCTGTCAGATTACCACCTTCTTTTCTCTGCTGGCTGAAACCCCACCATTAGGCTCATTTCTCTAGGGATCCAAGACCACAGTTATTGAGGGAGAGTTCCAGGCACCAGAAATGATAATAGGGGCAACACACCTTTTTATTAAGAACCTAAACCAAAAAGGCCAGTTTATTCAATGCATTTTGCAATCTCCTGCGTCAGCCTCTGTATTATTTTCTTTGCTCTGCTTTTCCCATTTCCTTGCAGCTGGGTCCGTCAATACCATCCCTGTCAAAAAAGCCAGGTTTGAAACCAATTCTGGCTTAGTTAGGTGTGTTGGGATCCTCTTGGCCACCATGTATTCGTGCATGCAATTAACTTGCTCTGTCCAAACCCGCTGGGCCGTGCTTTCTGGGGGTCTGGGTCGCTACCCTGTGTCAAAATCTCTGTTCCCCTGGACAGACGCCTAGGTGACCCCGTAGCTGCAAGCCACAGTGCCACCTCTCCTTCCCCACAACCATCGCTGTGACACCAGTGCTACTGAGCCTTGGAGGTTGTGTTCTCGGCTACAAAATTGTGTCTCTTCACCCATGCTGTTCTTATATAGCTGTTTACTGGGTTGAATACACACAAATTCTCTTTTACATTTTAAATAGTAGGTAATTCATAGTTATTTGATGAATGAGTGAAAGAGCAGTAGCCACTGGGGGTTCAACACTCAGGAAGCCGTGATTAAATTAACTGAGCGGTTAATGGTCCTCACAGTGTGTGAAATCTTGGGAGCTGGACAGAGGACAGCTCTGCTGGCCGGGGATCTGCAGTTCAGTTATGCCTCACCAGCTCTAAGCATTGCTTCACTTAACAGTCTAGTTGGCAAAATCATGGTTGACAAGTTCAGTGCCTAGTGAATATAGGGAATTCAAAGAAAAATAACAAAAGCGAGTTTTGGATTGACATGTACACACTGCTATATTTAAAATGCATAACCAACAAGGACTTACTGTATAGCACAGGGAACTCTGCTCAATATTATGTAACAACCTAAATGGGAAAAGCATATGAAAAAGAATAGATACATGTGTATGTATAACTGAATCACTTTGCTGTCCGTCTGAAACTGTCACAACATTGTCAATCAACTATACTCCAATATAAAATTAAAAGTTTAAAAAATTCTTAAAATTAACAAAAATATATTGTGTGTAGAAAACAAACTTATGGTTACCAAAGGGGATAGTGGAGGTTGGGGCTGAGGGAGGGGAGAGATAAATTAGGAGTATGAGATTAGCCGCTACTCACTACTGTATATAAAATACATAAACAACAAGGTCCTACTGTATAGCACAGGGAACTATACCCAATATCTTGTAATAACCTATAATGGAAAAGAATCTGAAAAAATATACATATGTATAACTGAATCACTTTGCCATATTCTTGAAAGTAACACAACATTGTAAATTAACTATACCTCAATTTTAAAAATTTTAAATTAAAAAAAAAAACAATAGGGCTTCCCTGGTGGCGCAGTGGTTGAGAGTCCGCCTACTGATGCAGGGGACACGGGTTCGTGACCCGGTCCGGAAGGATCCCACATGCCGCGGAGCGGCTGGGCCCATGAGCCATGGCCGCTGAGGCTGCGCGTCCGGAGCCTGTGCTCCGCAACGGGAGAGGCCACAGCAGTGGGAGACCCGCATACCACAAAAAAAGAAAAAAAAAAAGTACAATAAATAAATATGACATCCCACTGGGGGAAAAAATGTACCATGCGTGCATTTGCACGCACACACACACACACACACACACACACACACACACACGTAAATTCTTAAAGGGCAGTAGCTCCAGAACACGCCAAGTTCTTTGCCACTCCTCTTGCTCCAGTATCGCTCTTTTCAGTATACAGAAACAAGCAGCTAAGGTCAACTCTTATGTTAACTTTATGCAAGGCAGGTTGTATCCCTTCTTAATGTTTTAAAATTTGACCCAATGACTTAAAATGTTTTAAAATGTCTAAGATGTGATTAAAAACAGTGGTTTTATTTTTGCATTGGCACTTTCCCTGAAGATGTTTTCACAAGTCCTATCTACTCTTTCAATAACTGTATTTTTTTAATTAATTAATTTATTTATTTTTGGCTGAGTTTGGTCTTTGTTGCTGGGGGCGGGCTTTCTCTAGTTAAGGTGCATGGGCTTCTCACTGCGGTGGCTTCTCTTGTTGCAGAGCACCGGCTCTAGGCGCGCGGGCTCAGTAGTTGTGGCACGTGGGCTTCAGTAGTTGTATCACGTGGGCTCCAGAGCGCAAGCTCAGTAGTTGTGGCACACAGGCTTAGTTGCTCTGCAGCATGCATGTGGGATCTTCCCAGACCAGGGCTCGAACCCGTGTCCTCTGCATTGGCAGGCAGATTCTTAACCACTGCATCACCAGGGAAGCCCCAATAAATGTATTTTAAGATGTTATTTGACATTACTATAGGCACTAGGAATACAGTAGTGAAAACATCCATAATTCCTACCTTCATACAGGTTATAAACTAGAGGGACAGGCAGAATAAACCTGCACCTAGGAAACATGTAGTTAAAGATATGTTATATCTTATAACCAACAACCCCATTAAAATTTTATGAACCTGCTATTTAGAAAAAGAAGAGGGGATGGGTCATAAACAGATGAGAGATTTTAGCAAATTTATGGAATTGATAAAAGAGGTGGAGAAGTATTAACTGGGAATTAGGTCAGAGGAACTCTCAAGCCTGGGATACACAGAGAAGCTTATAGCCTAAACTCATCTGTAATGCAGAAATCATGTGATGCTTAGGACTGAAAAATGCTACTTTAAAAGCATTTGAAAGTAAAGCAAAGTGAGCAAAGTTAGGCATGAGGCTAAAACCAGGAGGGAGAATAGAAAGTCTGTATGTGGACCAGGGACTGCACCACACACCCATCTCCCCAGCCTCCACATGAAGTACACTCAGAAGCAGGCTTCTATCCACTGAGCAAAAGGGAATTTCTCTAAAGAAGCTGAACAATACTATTAAAAACAGCTTATTTAAAAGAAACTTAGGGACTTCCCTGGTGGTGCAGTGGTTAAGAATCCGCCTGCCAATGCAGGGGACATGGGTTCCAGCCCTGGGCCGGGAAGATCCCACATGCCACGGAGCAACTAAGCCCATGCGCCACAATTACTGAGCCTGTGCTCTAGAACCTGTGAGCCACAACTACTGAGTCCACATGCCACAACTATTGAAGCCCATGCACCTAAAGCCCACGCTCCGCAACAAGAGAAGCCACCACAATGAGATGCCCACTCGCCTCAACTAGAGAAAGCCTGTGCTCAGCAACAAAGACCCAACTCAGCCAAAAATAAATAAAATAAAAAAGAAAAGAAAAGAAACTTAATGTTGGGTTCCCACTCCCTTCTCCTGTCCCCCGCTCCATTACTCTAAAGTGTTTGCCTGTCCACTAGCCCTGTCCACATACAGAGAGCTACCAATGAGCATTTTTACCAGCTTATTTGTAAAAAATAAACAACCAAGATGCACCAGAAGCCTGAAGAAAGCCTTCAATGTAAAAGAGTGACCAAAATAAACTAACATAAAAACCAACTTCAAAAAAAAGAGAAAACAGCAAAATGCTGCTAACTGTTATTCTGAGAGATGCATAAAGAAATCACATCCACAGAACAAGAACAGGAAGTTACAAAAGGAGCAAGCAGAGAATTAAAATGAGCTCTCACCTAGGAAATACTTTGCTGCTCACAATGTCACAGGTGGATTGAAAGGTAAAGATGAGGAATTCTCCCAGAACATACAGCAAACAAACAAACAAACAAAAACCCTAAATACCTAAAACCAAAATAAAAACAAAAAAACATGGGACTGAAGATGTGAGAGACAACAGAAGCATGGAGAAACAATCAAGACAGTTCAAACACCTGATTAATAGAATAGAATCTCTAGAGATAAAGAGCAAACTAGACAAGAGAAACTACCAAATAAACACTGAAGACAAACCTCCAGGGTTAAAAGATGCAAAGTCTCCAGGTGAAAGAAGCCACTGAATAACCAAAGCCGTGAATTAAAATAGACCACATCGGGATTCCTCCATTCTCACGTTTTGGAGCACCAATTACAAGGTTTTAAAACCCTCCAGAAAGAAAAAGTCTGCCCACGTTCAAAAGAGAGAAATGTGAACATGAGCTTTTTTTGTTTAGTTTTGTTCTTTGTTTTCGTCAGCAACAATGGCTACTGGAAGATATGGAAGCAATGTCCTGGGCACTCTGGGAGACAATTATTTTCAGCCTAGAGCTCTATAATATACAAGTCATATCAGACAGAATTTTTGTAAAATGTCAGGCATGTGAACAACAAGGAAAAGTCACCCTCCTAAACTGGCAGGTGAAGGAAGTCTGCAGACACCAGTTGTGCTCAGGATCAGAGGACAAGTGAAGAGAGAATCAGAAGGTGTAGGGTGAGTATGTAGGTCTGTGTGAAGATAACTCTGAGATGTCCAACCATGTGGAAGAGTTAAATCGCCACAGCGCATCCAGAGAGCCTGCTCTGATTGTAAATGTCAGGCAGGACTGTTTGCTGGCTTGTGCATGAAATCTTAAGTAATAAAAACAGAGTAGGCAGTAATTTGCCAAAAACATATACCATATGTATACACCATACATATAAATATGTATATATTTATACACATCATTTATTTGTACATCATTTTTTATATATGAACCATTTATAATATGTATATTATAAATGTATGTATTACATATTTATAAGACATATACCCCATATAGATATATTATATATGTATATAATATATGTATAATATATAATATATATGTACAGTATATATGTATAATATATCTGTATTTATGTATATATATATGTAATATATATATACCCTATATATATATCATATTTTTTTCATGCATAGGAAAATTCTGGAAGGTTATACACTAAAATTTAAATATTAGTGTTCCTCTCTGGAGTGCTTTTTTTAACATCTGAATTTCTCCCCTCCCCCCCAAAATGAACATATATTATTTTATGATAAAAATATAAAGAAGCATTTGGTTGTTGTCGTTTGATTTAAGTAACCTAAACCTGCTGTCTTTACTTCCTCATTTTTTTTTTTATTTACTCCTAAACTCTCTGTAATCTAGCTTCTATCCCCAAGTCTTCATAGGAGTTACTGTTCACTGAGGAGAAAAATGTCTTCTGAGTAGCAAAGGATGCCTTTGTCATTATTATTCCACCTTGCTGTGCTATTTTATATTATTAATTCCTCTCCTTGTCTTTAACCTCTCTCTCCGTCTCCTTTTGATGTGGCATCAAAAGCCTGATATCAAGCTGCCAACCTCATGTGTCCACTTGGTTGTGTGGAACTGGATTTATCTCGGTTTTATATACCACTTTCCCAGCCCAGAAATCTCCTCTTCATTTCTCCCTTGACTCATGCTATGTGAGTTCCATCTAGGATTCCTGACTCCCTGGGGTTGGCGTCCTCTCATCATTTCTACCCCTGTTGCTCGTATAGATCCTTTGATCACTTACATCTCACCCACGTTATGCAATAAGTTCTATGTGATCTCCCAGCCTCCTGTCTTGGGTCTCTCCCCACAAACACACACACTGCCACCAGAGGGATCTTCCTAAAATGCCAACCTTCCCTTTCATTCCCCTGCCTGCACTCATTTAATGTTTTCCAGTTGCCCTCAGTAAAAATCTTATCACATCAGAGGCTTTGGGGTTTGATCCTTTCTCTCCAGCAGAGACTCATAATTTTCCCCATTGCCTCCTAGACCCTAGATTTCTCTGTGAACACTTCTCCCCCAGAAAAGACCTCCTTCACCCGCTCCTTTATTCATCCTTCTGGAATCAGCTTGAGCACTTCCTCACAGAAGTCTTCCAGAATCCCCTCAGCTTGTAATCTTGTGTACTCCTAAGTTTCTTGCATTAAATTGTGGTCTTAATAGAAGGACTACATTTTTCATTTCTATTAGATTGTAAGAAATTGTTGTATTTAGGTCATATATTTTCTAGGTCATATATTAACAATTTCATGTAGCGATACATTCTAGCCCTTAACATAATACCTGGCACTTAATGAATGTTAAATAATTTTTCTTTTAAATAATTTTTTGTTGAAAGAAAGAATGCATTTTACCAAGATTGTGTGTGGAGGAATTACTCTTGACGTCTGGGTTTCAGATTTATCCGCACAGTTTAGAAATTAAAAATAAATGTTTCATTGGTATAGTATAAGATCAAATATTTCCTATTTTAAGACCAGAAACTAAACTGTCATTATTTAAGTCAGAAAAGTATATTACATTAATGATTCCAGCTCTACTATTGTCTTTGAAACCCTATCACAAAATCTCCCTGACCCAAGAAAGAAATCAGTAGTTGGAACATGGGACATACTAAAAACCAAACTAAAATGCACTTAAGCTCTTAATATATAAATTACAAAGTATTTTTAAAGCATGAGTCACATGAAAAGACTTTTCATATGGAAAAGAGAAGTAGATTTACTATTGAATATTCTGACATTTGCCTCCCCGTGGGTAATTTTCAGTTAACAGTATGTGGTAAAATCAAACACTTTTTCAGACGTTCTTGGCTTACATGGATGTTTAAAAGAAGGCTTCCTGCTGAATTGGAAATGACAAAAATATTGACTGAACACAGTGAAATCAACTGGACCTTTTAGTGTTTTATCTGTTTGTTTGTTTCCTACTAACTTTTGAATGCGTTGACTGATTTTGATCAAATTTGCTGCACTTCAATTTTTTATTGTTAATTTACAACGTTGTGTTTGTTTCAGATACACAGCAAAGTGATTCAGCTATACATACACATATATATATATATATATATATATATATTCTTTTTCAGATTCTCTTCCATTATAGGTTATTACAAGTTATTGAGTATAGTTCCTTGTGCTGTACAGTGAGTCCTTGTTGTTTACCTATTTCATATAGTAGTGTGTGTATGTTAATCCCAAACTCCTAATTTATCTTCCCTCTTTCCCCTTTGGTAACCATAAATCTGTTTTCTATGTCTGTGAGTCTGTTTCTGTTTTGTAAATAAGTTCATTTGTATCATCTTTTAGATTCCACATATAAGTGATATATGATATTTGTCTTTCTCTGTCTGACTTACTTCACTTAGTATGATCATCTGTAGGTCCATCCATGTCACAGCAAATGGCATTATTTTATTCTTTTTAATGGATGGGTAATATCCCATTATATATATACCACATCTTCTTAGACAGATCATCTGTTTCTATGTCTTGGCTATTGTAAATAGTGCTGTTATGAACATTGGGGGACATGTATCTTTTTGAATTAGAGTTTTCTCCAGATCTATGCCCAGGAGTGGTCTTGCTAGATCATATGATAGCTCTATTTTTAGGGTTTTTTTTTTAAAGGAAATTCCATACTGTTTTCCACAGTGGCTACACTAATTTACATTCACACCAACAGCGTAGGAGGGTTCCCTTTTCTCCATACCCTCTCCAGCATTTATGATTTGTAGACTTTTTGATGATGGATATTCTGACTGGTGTGAGGTGATACCTCATTGTAGTTTTGATCTGAGTTTCTCTAATAATTAGTGATGTGGAGCATCTTTTCACGTGCCTGTTGGCCATCTGTATGTCTTCTTTGGAGAAGTGTCTACTTAGGTCTTCTGCTCATTTTTTGATTGGGTTGTTTTAACCAATTGTAATGAAATTTGAGTTGTTTCAAGATTTTGGCTACTAGAAATAAAGCTGCTGTAAACATTTGTTTAGAACTAAAGTTTTTTTGTGAACATACGTTCTCAGTTCTCTGGGATAAATGCTCAAGAGTGCAATTATTAGATCATAAAGTATATGCATGTTTAGTTTTGTAAGAAACTTGTCAAATTATTTTCCAAAATATCTGTACCATTTTTTATTCCCTCCAGCAATATATGAGTAATCCAGTTTCTCTACATCCTCATCCATATTTGGTGTTTTCACAGTACTATATTTTAGCCATTCTAATATTATATCTCATTATGGTTTTATCCATTAGGTGCCTGCAGGGTCTGAAGTGATATTGGTTTCATATCATGATATTGGTAATTTGTGTCCTTTTTGAAATATTTTTCTGGCTTGTTAATTTTATTGGTCTTTTCAGAGAATTGGCTTTCTGTTTCATCAATTTTCCGAATTGTTTTTTTGACTTTTAATTCCTTGGGAAGTCTGCTCTTGTTTAATTATTTCCTTCCTTATTCTTGCTTTGTGCTTATTTTTCTCTTATTTTTCTAGCTTCTTAATATAAAAACTTAAATTATTTATTTGAGACTGTTCTTATTTTCTAATGTAAGCATTTAATACTAGAAATTTGCATCTCAGCACTGTTTAGCTGTGTCCCACAAATTCTGATATGTTAGGTTTTTCTCATTTTTATTCAGGTCAGTGTATTTTTATTTCCTTTGGGACTTCCTCTTTGACCCAGTAATCATTTAGAAGTGTGCTGCTTAGTCTCTAAGAGTTTAGATATATTTCTGTTATATGTTATTGATTCTATTTTTATTCCATTATGGTCAGAGAATACATTTTGAATGTTTTTACTACTTTTAAATTTGATGAAGTTCATTTTATTACTCAGGATATGACGTATCATGGTAAATCTTCTGTGGGTTCTTGAAAGAATGTGAAATCTGCTGTTAATGAAGTGTCTATAAATGTCAATTAAATTCTGTTGGATCATGGTGTTGTTGAGTTCTATATCCTTACTGATTTTCTCTCTAGTTGTTCTACCAATTGTTAAAAAGGGGGTGCTGAAGTCTCTCACTATAATTATAGATTTTTTCTTTTATTTCTATTATTTTTTGCTTCACATATTTTTCAGCTCTGCTGTATGGTATATACACATTTAGGATTGCCAAGACTTTTTGGTAGATTTACACCTTTATTTATGTAATGATTATCTCTGTCCCCGGTGATTTTCGTTGCTCTAAATTATACTTTATCTGATATTTATATAGCCATTTATGCTTTATTTTGATTGATGTTTGTGTATATCTTTTTCTGTTCTTTTACTTCCAACTTACTCATATTATTATATTTGAAGTGACTTTCTTGTAGATTGCATATAATTGTCATATTTTTCAATCCACTCTATCAACCTCTGTCTTTTAATTGGTATATTTGTGTCCTTTACATTTAATATGATTATTGATATTTTAGAACTGGAGTCTGGCATTTTCTTTTTTGTATTCTATTTTTTCTCTCTGTTTTTCATTTTTCTGTTTTTCTTTTGCTGCCTTCCTAAGGGCTATTTTGAACATTCTTCAGATTATAATTTATCTATAGTATTTTGGAGTGTATTTATTTCTATAGATTTCCTAGTGATTTATGTAGATAATAAACCATGCATGCATAACTTATCAGTCTATTAGAGTCATCATTTTACCAGTTCTAATAAAGTACAAAAATCTTACCTCCCTTCTGTCCCTTTATCTTCCCCCATTTATAAAATATTTGTCTTAAATATTTTCTCTTTGTACATTATATACATGCAATGTTATAAGCTTTGCTTCAATCATAAAATATAATTTAGAAAGCTCAAGAGAAAAAGAAAGGTCTATTGGATTTTTACTCTTTCTGGTTTTCTTTTTTCCTTTGTTCCAAGATTCCTTCTTTTATCATTTCCTTTCTGTTTAGAAAAATATCATTTAACGCTTCTTTTAGATTAGGTTTGTTGGCAACAAATTCTGTTAGCTTTTATTCATCTGAGAATATCTTGATTTCCCTTTCATTCTTTTTTTTTTTTTTTTTGCGGTACGCGGGCCTCTCACTGTTGTGGCCTCTCCCGTTGTGGAGCACAGGCTCCGGACGCGCAGGCTCAGCGGCCATGGCTCACGGGCCCAGCCGCTCCACAGCATATGGGATCTTCCCGGACCGGGGCGTGAACCTGTGTCCCCTGCATCGTCAGGCAGACTCTCAACCACTGCGCCACCAGGGAAGCCCTAAAATTTCTATTTGGTTCTTTTTTATATCTTTTTTTTGTATGATTCCATTTATATGAAATATCCAAAATAGGCAAATTCATAGAGACAGAAAGTAGCTTAAATGTTGCCAAGAGCTGGGAAAAGGGAGAAATAGGTGTGACTAGAAATAGGCATTTTGGGGTGATGAAAATGTTCCAGAATTAGTGATGAAGGTTGTACAACTTTGTGAATACCACTGAAGTATATAATTTATAAGGGTGAATTTTATGTGAATTATATCTCAATTAAAATTGTTTTCAAAGAATGTGATTTTAACAATAATTAAATTATCTCCACTGAAGACAGAAAGGCAGCACAATGGAAAAAGCATTGAATCAGGTACCACATTTCTGCTACCAAGATCACTATGATGGGGAGTCAATCACTTAACATCTCTGGTCTTTAGTCAGAACTTGTTAAATAAGGAGTTGGATTCATAGATGATCTCTAAAGTCTCCTTCAGTTCCACAGCTCATTGTTTATAAGTCTATACAAAAACTTAGAATTTGTACAAAACCACAACAGAGATAAGATACATAATCGTATGCTCCTTATTATACTTCCAGTATGGATAATGCCCTACAGCCTGAGGGGTGAGAGCACATCTTTGGAGCAACCAGATGTCCAAGCTGAAAGCCCTGCCTGGCATCTTTTTTATATCTTGTATTTAATTTTTTTTTGCAGAGTCTATTTGTTGAGACTTCCTATTTTTCAGTTATTTCAAGCTTGTTGAAATATTTTTAGGATGGCTGGTTTAAAATCCTTGTCATACAGTTCCAGCCGTTGTTTCATCATCTTGGTGTTTTCATCTGTTGATTGTCTTTTCTCATTCAAGATAGGAATTTTCTATATCTAAGTATTACAGGTGATTTTGTATTGTATCTAGATACTTTGGTTACTATGTTATGAGACTCTGTAGATTATTTAAACCATCTGTTTTAGCAGGCCTCCTTTGACATCATGCCAATGGAAAAACGGAGGCACAGTTTCGTTACCGCCAACCGGGATTGTGTTTCCCACTTAGCCGCCACAGTTGACCCTCCAGGGAAGGATGCCTTGTTGTTATTGGGCGAGTGTGGGACTGCAGGCTCACCACTAGCTTCTACTGACATCATCCTGACCTGGGGGAGGAATGTCTCCCCCTGACATGGCCTCCACTGACACCATGAGCATGGGGTGGGGTGGGCTTGTTAGCTTTGGGAAGGAAGGAAAGTTCTGGCTTCCCACTGCACCCTCACTGATTCTACCACAGAGGTGAAGGTGGTACAGCTTCACCAGGGTGGACATTTGGGCTCACCACTCTGCTTTTGCTGTCAGGGGGCGGTTCAGTCACAGTTTTGTCCATGGTGTTTGGCTGCACTAAGGACAGAGGTTATTGTCTGAAAGTTTTCTGTGTTTCTAGGCTTCCCCTTTTCTTATCCTTTGGCTTGAGAGAGTAGGGTTTTCTTAGGACTTTTTTTTTTTGTCTGCACCCATTGGTGTTCCCAGCACACAGTTAGGGTCGTGAGACAAAAAGAAAAGCCAGGGAACCTACTTGGCTTCTCTCCATCTTTCAGATTCATCCAGTGTTTGTTCAGTACATAATATTAGGGTTTTAAACTTGACTTAGCAGGAGCAATATGGAGAAGTGCATTTACTCCACCTTGTCCTCAGAACTGGACCGAGTTTCTCTCAATATGGTTTTTTTTTTTTTTTTTTTTTAAACATCTTTATTGGAGTATAATTGCTTTACAATGGTATGTTAGTTTCAGCTTCACAACAAAATGAATCAGTTATATATACACATATGTTCCCATATCTCTTCCCGCTTGCGTCTCCCTCCCTCCCACCCTCCCTATCCCACCCCTCCAGGCGGTCACAAAGCACCGAGCTGATCTCCCTGTGCTATGCAGCTGCTTCCCACTAGCTATCTACCTTACGTTTAGTAGTGTATATATGTCCATGCCTCTTTATCGCTTTGTCACCGTTTACCCTTCCCCCTCCCCATAGCCTCAAGTGCATTCTCTAGTAAGTCTGTGTCTTTATTCCTGTTTCACCCCTAGGTTTTTCATGACATTTTTTTTTTCCTTAAATTCCATATATATGTGTTTGCAGCTCTATTTACAATAGCCCAGAGATGGAAACAACCTAAGTGTCCATCATCGGATGAATGGATAAAGAAGATGTGGCACATATATACAATGGAATATTACTCAGCCATAAAAAGAGATGAAATTGAGCTATTTGTAATGAGGTGGATAGACCTAGAGTCTGTCATACAGAGTGAAGTAAGTCAGAAAGAGAGAGTCAATATGGTTTTAAGTTGCATTTCTCTAATTGCTAATTATGTGTCTTACTTGACAGCTGCATATCCTCTTTGGTGAAATATCTGGTCATGTCTTCCATCCATTTTCTAATTGAATTATTTAGTTTTTTTTACTGTTAAATCCAGAGAATTCTTTGCATAATCTAGACACAAGTCCTTTGCAGATATGTGGTTTGAAAATATTATTTCCCAGCCTGTAACTTGACTTTTTAACCTCTTAACAGACTCTTTCACAGAGCAAAAGTTTTAAAATTTGATGAAGGTAATTTTTTTTTACCAGCTTTGAATACGGAGACTTTGTTCCTGCAACCACTTCTCTGAGAGCACTGCAACAATGGGAGGACTGTTAGCACCAGCGTGGGGCTCAGCCAGGGACCTCCAGTGCATTAGGCCATAAGTCTTTCCCTGTGGTTCCTGTGTACATGTTCTTGAAACACTTGCTCATAAAAGAATGAAGTAATGCCATTTGCAGTGATGTGGCTGGACCTAGAGATCGTCATATTGAGTGAAGTAAGTCAGACAGAGAAAGACAAATATCATATGATATCACTCATATGTAGAACCTAAAAAAGAATATGATATGGATGAACTTATTTACAAACAGATATAGAGTCACAGGTGTAGAAAACAAACATATGGGAAATGGGGGGAGGAATAAATTGGGAGACTGTGATTGACATATACACACGACTATATATAAAATAGATAACTAATAAGGACCTACTGTATAGCACAGGGAACTCTGCTCAATACTCTGTAATGGTCTATATGGGAAAAGAATCTAAAAAAGAGTGGATATGTGTATATGTACAACTGATTCACTTTGCTGTACACCTGAAACTAACACAACATTGTAAATCAACTATACTCCAATAAAAATTGAAAAAGAAATAGTTGCTCATGTTAATATTTAATTATTTTATGTGCAAGATCATGAGCATGGGACTACAAGGGCAATATTTATTGAATAATCTATTATAGAAAAATTAAGAATTTTTAAATTATTCAATAGTTGATTGTCAAGTAATCCTTCTTTTCTCTACTGAATAATAGGTACTATCTACTGATAAATAATATAATCCCTTTTGGGGGTTATCTACCCTCTCTTGATAAGTGTAATTACACATTTTCTAGTAGTCACTTAAAAAAAATTTTTTAAGGTGAAATTAATTTTTAAGATATGTTTTACTTACCCATTTTAGGTTCTCAAGAGAGAATAACAAATTTGGTCTCATTTGTCCCAGTCTGAGTAAAATTTTTCATGCCATTTAGAATTTTTCATGTCATTTAGTAGGCAACTGCTCCTCTATGAGGTATCTGTCCTTAGGTCAGCTGTTACCTTTCAATCCAGCCACTGGAGAGGAAAATTTATTTCTGGGAAGGCTACACATTGCAAGATGTGTGACTCAGAACATATGCTTTTTTAAACCTAATGATACTTTCCATTGGAAATGGAGTTGTTAAGCTCAGATAAAGGGGAAATAAATCCATACGAATAGCTGTTATCTTTCAGGGTTCTACATTCCATCACTGAGGGAATGAATTGATAAGGACTGTGATGTCCACCCTGCCAATTGCTTTATTTTATCGGATCGGTATACTCCCAATGGATGGAGAAAGAAGGCATTGATGGATTTGAGCATATGATTGATCTTTATCTTTAGTTTCCAGTAGATGCATATTTTTTACTAATTGCTTTTCATGAGACTTCAAGCAAGGTATTTCCCATCACCAACTCTCCTTCTGTCATTATTATCGTGCTCTTTTGTGTTGCTGTTTTACTGGTGAATCCAGCATCTCTCTATATCCCAATGTTGAACAACAACAAAATCTGTATGTAAGATTCTACACGAAATAAATTTGCCTCCACAAGCCAAGATCAAACTGGCCTATCAGAACAATAACCATAATGTTTTCTTCATTTTACATCAGAAATTAAATTAGGATAAAAACCTAGAGGATGCTACCAATTTAAAATAGATTTGATTAATGGAAGTGTTTTATGGGGTTACAAAATCTATTTTATCCATTTTATGGAATTTGAAAATGAAACACAAGGTACAGTAGTGTCTCTGGGGATTATTATTGTTGTTTGTCTGCAGGGCTTCCTATTCATACTGGGTTTCTTCATCCCCAATGTCTGCAGACTAAGGTAGTCCACGTATATAACTGTCACACTTAAATATCAAATTTATTTAAGAATGATAATGAGATTAAGGCAATTATAAGAAATGTAACTTCTAAATACATGAATTTTAAACTTCGTAGAAACATTTTGCTACTTATAATTAATTAGCTTATTTAGAAGGAAAGAAGTAGGTGAGGGAGATTAAGAGGTACAAACTTCCAGTTGCAAAACAAATAAGTGATGGGTATGAAATGTTCAGTGTGGGGAATATACTCAATAACTATGTAATTTCTTTGTATGGGACATATTGTAACTAAATTTATTGTGGTGATAATGTTGAAATGTATAGAAATACCAAATCACTATGTTATGTAACAGGAACTAACACAATGTTCTAGGTCAATTATACTTCAAAAACAAACAAATACACTCATAGAGAAAGAGTTCAGACGTATAGTTACCAGAGGTGGGAGGTGGCGGTGGGGGGTAATTGGATGAAGGCATCAAAAGGTACAAACTTCCAGTTATAAGATGAATAAGTACTAGGGATATAACGTACAACATAATAAGGATAATTAACACTGCTGTGTGTTATATATGAAAGTCATCAAGAGAGTAAACCCTAAGAGTTCTCAAAACAAGAAAAAAGGTTTTTCTATCTTGTTTCTTTAATGTTTTATCTGTATGACATGATGGATGTTTACTAAATTTACTGCGATAATCATTTCATGTTGTATGTAAGTCATCATTCTCTTAAATGTATACAGTATTGTGTACATATACTACTGAGCACGAGTGGCACAACTATTGAAGGCTGCACGCTCTAGGGCCCTTGATCTGCAACAAGAGAAGCAACTGCAATGAGAAACTCAAGCACCACAATGAAGAGTAGCCCCAGCTCACCACAACTAGAAAACGCCCGTGCACAGCAACGAAGACCCAACACAGCCAAAAATAAATAAATTAATTAATTAAAAAAATAAAACCGAAATGTTAAAAACAAAAAAAAGAAAGAAACTCTCAGGCCAGAAAGGAGTGGCAGGATATACTTAAAGTGATGAAAGAGAAAAGCCTACAACCAAGATTACTCTACACAGCAAGGACCTCATTCAGATTTTATGGAGAAATCAAAAGCTTTTCAGACAAACAAAAGCTAAGAAAATTCAGCACCACCAAACCAGCTCTATAACAAATGCTAAAGAAACTTCTCTAAGCGGGAAACACAAGAGAAGAAAGATCCACAAAAAGAAACTCAATAACAATAACTTTGAATATAAATAGATTAAATGCCCCAACCAAAAGACACAGACTGGTTGAATGGATACAAAAACAAGATCCATATATATGCTGTCTACAAGAGACCCACTTCAGATCTAGGGACACATACAGACTGAAAGTGATGGGATAGAAAAAGATATTCTATGCAAACTGAAATCAAAAGAGAGCTGGAGTAGCAATACTCATATCAGATAAAATAGACTTTAAAATAGAGAATATTACAAGAGACAAGGAAGGACACTACATAATGATCAAGGGAACAATCCAAGAAGGAGATATAACAATTATAAATATATATGCACCCAGCATAGGAACACCTCAATACATAAGGCATATGCTAACAGCTATAAAAGAGGAAATTGACAATAACACGATAATAGTGGGGGTCTTTAACACCTCACTTACACCAATGGACAGATCATCCAGACAGCAAATTAATAAGGAAACACAAGCTTTAAATGACACAATAGACCAGATAGATTTAATTGATATTTATAGGACATGACATATGAAAACAGCAGATTACACTTTCTTCTCAAGTGCACATGGAACATTCTCCAGGATAGATCACCTCTTGGGTCACAAATCAAGCCTTGTATCAAGCATCTTTTATGACCACAATGCTATGAGATTGGAAATCAATCACAGGAAGAAAACTGTAAAAAACACAAATACATGAAGGATAAACAGTGTGCTACTAAATTACCAAGGAATCACTGAAGAAATTAAAGAAGAAATAAAAAAAAATACATAGAAACAAATGATAATGACAACACCATGACCCAAAACCTATGGAATGCAGCAAAAGCAGTTCTAAGAGGGAAGTTCATAGCAATTCAATCTCACCTCAGGAAACAAGAAAAATCTCAAATAAACAATCTAACCCTACACCTAAAGCAACTAGAGAAAGAAGAGCAAAGAAAATCTAAAGTCAGTAGAAGGAAAGATATTGTAAGTATCAGAGCAGAAATAAATGAAATAGAAATGAAGACAACAATAGCAAAGATCAGTAAAACTAAAAGTTGGTTCTTTGAGAAGATAAACAAAATTGATAAACCCTTAGCCAGACTCATCAGAAAAAGAGGGAGAGGATGCAAATCAATAAAATTAGAAATGAAAAAGGACAAATCACAACTGACATTGCAGAAATACAAAGGATTATAAGACACTACTACAAACAACTATAAGCCAATAAAATGGACAACAATGAAGATATGGACAAATTCTTGGAAAGTTACAATTTTCCAAGACTGTATCAGGAAGAATTCGAAAATATAAACAGACCTATCACAAGAAATGAAATTGAAACTGTAATTAAAAATCTTCCAACAAATAAAATTCCAGGACCAGATAGCTTTACAGGTGAATTTTACCAAACATTTAGTGAAGAGCTAACACCCATCCTTCTCAAACTCTTCCAAAGAATTGCAGAGGGAGGAACACTCCCAAATTTGTTCTACGAAGCCACCATCACACTGATACCAAAACCAGAAAAAGATATCACAAAAAAAGAAAATCACAGACCAATAACACTGATAAACATAGATGCAAAAATCGTAAACAAAATAGTAGCAAAAAGAAACCAACAACATGTTCAAAGGATCATACACCATAATCAAGTGGGGTTTACCCCAGGAATGCAAGGACTCTTCAATATACGCAAATCAATCAATGTATACAGCATATTAACAAATTAAGGAATAAAAACCATACGATCATCTTAATAGATGCAGAAAAATCTTCTGACAAAATTCAACACCCATTTATGATAAAACCTCTCCAGAAAGTGGGCATAGAGGGGACCTACCTCAACATAATAAGGCCATATATGACAAACCCACAGCCAACATCATACTCAATGGTGAAAAACTGAAAGCATTTCCTCTAAGATCAGGAACAAGACAAGGATGCCCACTCTCACCACTATTATTCAACATAGTTTTGGAAGTCCTAGCCACGGCAATGAAAGAAGAAAAAGAAATAAAAGGAATCCAAATTGGAAAAGAAGAAGTAAAACTGTCACTGTTTCCAGATGACATGATTCTATACATAGAGAATCCTAAAGATGCCACCAGAAAACTACTAGAGCTAATCAATGAATTTGGTAAAGTTGCAGGATACAAAATTAATGCATAGAAATCTCTTGCATTCCTATACACCAATGATGAAAAATCTGAAAGAGAAATTAAGGAAACACTCCCATTTACCATTGCAACAAAAAGAATAAAATACCTAGGAATAAACCTACCTAGGGAGACAAAAGACCTGTATGCAGAAAACTATAAGACACTGATGAAAGAAATTAAAGATGATACCAACAGATGGAGAGATATACCATGTTCTTGGATTGGAAGAATCAATATTGTGAAAATGACTATACTACCCAAAGCACTCTACAGATTCAGTGCAATCCCTACTGAACTACCAATGGCATTCTTCACAGAATTAGAACAAAGATTTTTACAATTTGTATGGAAACACAAAAGATCCCGAATAGCCAAAGCAATCTTGAGACAGAAATACGGAGCTGGAGGAATCAGGCTTCCTGACCTCAGACTATACTACAAAGCTACAGTAATCAAGACAATATGGTACTGGCACAAAAACAGAAATATAGATAATTAGTACAGGATAAAAAGCCCAGAAATAAACCCACGCACATATGGTCACCTAATTTACAACAAAGGAGGCAAGAACACACAATGGAGAAAAGACAGCTTCTTCAATAAGGGGTACTGGGAAAACTGGACAGCTACATTTAAAAGAATGAAATTAGAACACTACCTATCACCATACACAAAAATACTCTCGGGGCTTCCCTGGTGGTGCAGTGGTTGAGAGTCCGCCTGCCGATGCAGCGGACACAGGTTCGTGTCCCGGTCCGGGAAGATCCCACATGCCGCGGAGCGGCTGGGCCCGTGAGCCATGGCCACTGAGCCTGTGCGTCCGGAGCCTGTGCTCCGCAACGGGAGAGGCCACAACAGTGGGAGGCCCATGTACTGCAAAAAAAAAAAAAAAAAAAAAAACTCTTAAAATAGATTAAAGACCTAACTGTAAGACCAGACTATAAAACTCTTAGAGGAAAACATAGGAGAAACACTCTTTGACATAAACCACAGCAAGGTCTTTTTGGACCCACCTCCTATAGTAATGAAAATAAAAACAAAAATAAACCAATGGGATCTAATTAAACTTAAAAGCTTTTGCACAGCAAGGAAACCATAAACAAAACGAAAAGACAACCCTCAGAATGGGAGAAAATATTTGCAAATGAAACAACAGACAATGGATTAATCTCCAAAATATACAAACAACTCATGGAGCTCAATATCAAAACAACAAACAACCCAATTAAAAAGTGGGTGGAAGACCTAAATAGACATTTCACCAAAGAAGACATAGAAATGGCCAAGAGGCACATGAAAAGCTGCTCAACATCACTAATCATTAGAGAAATGCAGATCAAAACTGCAAAGAGGTATCACCTCACATTGGTCAGAATGGCCATTATCAAAAAATCTACAAACAATAAATGCTGGAGACGGTGTGGAGTAAAGGGAACCCTCTTGCACTGTTGGTGGTAGTGTAAGTTGCTACAGCCACTATGGAGAACAGTATGGAGGTTCCTTAAAAAACTAAAAATAGAACTACCATATGACCCAGCATTCCCACTACTGGCCATATACCCTGAGAAAACCATAATTCAAAAAGATACATGCAACCCAATGTTCACTGCAATAGTATTTACAATAGCTAGGACATGGAAGCAACCTAAATGTCCATCAACAGATGAATGGATAAAGAAGATGTGGCACATATGTACAATGGAATATTACTCAGCCATCAAAAGGAATGAAATTGAGTTATTTGTAGTGAGGTAGATGGACTTAGATTCTTTCATACAGAGTGAAGAAAGTAGGAAAGAGAAAAACAAATACTGTATGCTAACACATATATATGGAATCAAAAAAAGAAAGAAAGAAAAAGGTAATGATAATCCTAGTGGCAGGACAGGAATAAAGCCACAGATGTAGAGAATGGACTTAAGGAAATGGGGGACAGGGGAGGGGGAAGCTGGGGAGAAGTGAGTGTAGCATAGACATATATACACTACCAAATGTAAAATAGATAGCTAGTGGGAAGCAGCCTCATAGCACAGGGAGATCAGCTCAGTGCTTTGTGTCCACCTAGAGGGGCAGGATAGGGAGGATGGGAGGGAGACGCAAGAGGGAGGGGATATGGGGATATGTGTATGCATATGGCTGATACACTTTGTTGTATGACAGAAACTAACATACTATTATGAAGCAATTATACTCCAATAAAGATGTATATATAAAAAAAAGAATGGAGTAAAAAAATTTTTTAAAGTAAAACAAGTTAGGAACCAATTACTATTCTTAGTATTCCATGACAACAACAACAAAAAATATTTTTTAAAAAATTTGGATAGATGGATATCAAGCTCCAAAGTAATATTCTGTGTGTAACTTAGTTAAATACAAATGCTTTTAAAACTTGCAGGTTTACTGTAAAAAAAAAAAAAGTGAATAAACACCAAAGTAACAAATAAACCCATTGGATAGAATGTCTCAAAAGCTACAAGTGGGAGTCCGAATTTAATGAAGTGATGAAAATGACTTCATAAGAGGGGGTATCAAAGAGTAAGAGGGATGCTCTTTCTTTTTAAAGAAATAATCTATGATTCTGAATTTACAAATAAGATGGTTAAAATTAAACCATAATTCATAATAATTAAGAATTAAACCATACCAGGAATACCCATCATCTTTAAATCAAATTATCAGCATTTGTAGGGGCAAATGAAAACTTAAATTGTAATGGGAAAAAGAGATTCTTCTTAAGATACTGATGATTATTATAGTCTGCAATCTTCTCTAAAATACTACATTTTTTTCTTAAACTAAGGCAATAAAAATTTCTTCCAAACTGCTTTTAAAATTAAAATACACTGTCAAGTTCTAATATAAGACCTGGCTGGCTTTGGAGTCCAAGGGGCATCACCATCATTGACCTTCTTTGAGCCAAGGGCACAGTGCCAGAAAAAATTCATAAAGGAGACATTTTTGAACAGAAGGCAAAGAAGGCACAACACATAACAGAATGTGGAAATGTGACGGCTAATTTTGTGTCAACGTGACTTGGCCAGACAGCTGTTTTAACATGGTTTCTGAGTATATCCATGATGGTATTAGCATTTGAATCGGTAACTGAGTAAAGCAGAGTGCCCCCTCCAATGTGGGTGGGCATCCTCCAGTCTGTTGAGGACCTGAATAGAACAGAAGGCAGAAGGAAGGAAATCCTTTCTCTCCTCCTGACCGCTGGAGCTGGGACCTCAATCTTCTCCTGCCCTTGGACCAGAAAGTATACCATTGGCTCTCCTCGTTCTCAGACCGCAGACTCACACTGGAAATACCCACCACTGGCTTTCTGGGGTCTCCGTCTTGGAGACAGAAGACTGTGGGACTTGTCAGCTTCCATAATGGCAAATGCCAGTTCATTATAATAAATCAGTATCTCCTTCTTTCCTCTCTCTCTCTCTCTTTTCACACACACACTCACACATATATATCCTATTGGTTCTCTGGAGGACCCTGACTAATAAAATATCTATATAGCTTATAAAAATTAATAACGACTATAATTAATGGTAACCATTAATATGGGACTTTTAGCTTCAAGGTCATTTCACAAAATCATTATATCTAAAGGATAATTTGATTCCTAAAGTAAAATCTTCTTTCTGTGAAATAATTTTCAACATACCCTCCAACGTCTAGTATATCTACTGAGCATGATTTTGGGGGCAGATTGTACCTCTGGTAATTCAAATGTTTCTCTCTCTGGTTGTGGCTTCAAACTGTCTGCTGAGCTGTTCCTAATGCTTTCTCCAAATTAGCAAGAGTTAGAAAAAGACAACAATCACCATGGATAGCGGGACTGACAGAACTTTCAGATTAAGATGGCTGAGTAAAGGCCCCTTTTCTTTAAAAATCACCCCAGAACAACATAAGGTGGCCACCGTGCTGGTTTGTCCAGGACTGAAAGGTCTCCTGAGGCACTGAACTCTTCGTTGCTGAATCTGGGGCAGCGAGAGCAAAGCAGAACGACTGATTAAAGCAATTATACTCCAATAAAGATGTTAAAAAAAAAAAAAAAGAAAGCAACAACTGTCACCCCTACTCCCTCTGTGTGACGGGAGAAAGGAGGGAGAGACGGGGATGGACTCACAATGAGGAGACTGCTCAAACCCAGGTGGCTGCAGTGAGGTCATGGGAGAAGCAGGCTTCCCAGCAGAACCCCAGAAAGTGTCAGAATAAGGAACACCTGCGTCCCCAGAAAGCAGGTGTGGGAAAGGGGTTGAAAGCGCGAAAGAGCTGCCGTGTGTCCCCCGTCTCCTCCCGGCCATCAGACACTTCTTGTGACACTTGAACCGCTCTGAGCATCACGCACCTCCTTGCTCCAGCCGCTGTGAGGCATCGTCCACTCTACGTCAGCTCTGACCCACTTCAGGTGAGGGCAACCTCCCCGCGTCTCACCTTGTGCCAAAGCTCACATCCCTCACCTGCTGCCCTGGAGCCTCTCTGTGGACTCAGGGATGCAGGATGCTATGGGGGCTTGCTTGGTGCCCCCAACCTACGCAGACAGCCCAAACGGCAGGAAGGTTAAAAGAGTCAGGGAGGGGTAGAGATTGGGGTCACTTCTCTAATCAATAGGAGATTGAATAGGAAGCGGGGGTAAAGTCTCCCACCCGTCTCCACCTTGCCTGGATGGATGGCACTGAATCACAGTTTATGCAGCTGCAGACCCTGAACCAGAGGCTGGTCCCAGGAGACAGAGCATCAGTGGGTCACACGTCCTGTGGTCAGGTCACGGCAGCCCTCAAGCCCTGCCTTAAGCTCTGCTTTCTGGGCCCCCAAGCTTGCAGGCCACCCCAGCAGGAGGCAATGTTTCATTTTCTGGAGACAGTGAATCGAGAGGCTCTGGACCTGGAACCTTGAGGAACTGGGAAAGAACCCGACCTCCAACTCACTGAAAGGAATATGGATCAAAAAGAATACAGAGTCGGGTCTGTTTTTTCAATGGGGACATCTCCAGTCTAAGTATGGAAGTGTTTCTAGTCTGGGAGCCAGTGACAGCAGAGGTCTGGGCCTCTCCCTACAGATGGGGGAGGGAGGGTCAACTCTTTCTAACTCAACGTCAAGGTCATCACCGGTAATTCTGGAAAGAGTTCTCTCAAGCTTCCCAGAGCTGAGATCATCTCTGCCGAAGTCTGGAGGGAAATCTGACAGACCTTCATTTGAAAGACGTGTTAAAGCTTGTCCGTCTCACCCGTGGTCAGAGAAAATGGTGACTTTCCAGAAAGTGAAATTTCTTATGTCCTGGTTTTTAAAAGGTGAACTAGAAATAAATGCCATAACGTATTTAAAAATAAATTAAACAGCGGCATGCAGGGCCCCCTGGATGCAACAGGTTGAGAGAATGAGGAACAAGGGGTCGGGACCGCGCAGCCCGGGCCACTGTGCCCCTAGGGGATCGTTTGGCCGCCAAGGGCCCGACCTCCCGCCTGAAGGACAGGACAGGACGGGACGGGCCACCCTTGGTGGGGAGCACAGCCTGCCCTCCGCCCTCCGCTGCTGCGCATCTCAGAGCGCATCCCCCGGGGCCGGGGCCAGGTAGGGGCGGGGGAACTCAGGCTGCAAGAACTCAGGCTGAGCTCACAGGCTCCCACTTCCACACACCTGGGAGCCCGGGGTCGGGGCTGATCAGGAGGCGGCATCCCCCCCGAAGGCCCCCGGGGAGCGTTTCCGTCAGCTCTGGACCCGTCGCCAGGGCAGCCCGCACGAGGTGGTGATGTGCATTAGCCAGGACCGCCCAGCTTCTCCGTCTTCACACACGAAGGTGTGCCCGGACCTCAGGACCAGGAGCCGCTTCTGAGTTGCTTCAAGACCTGAGCCCCCGCGAGGGCAGGGGGCAGGGGGCAGGGGGCGTGGAGCGCGGGAAATTAGGGAAGAATGGATAAATAAGGCCAGGCCTTTTGATAAAAGTAACCTGTCTCCCTCCGTATCCCATCCAGTGGAAGTGAGTAAAGTAGACGGTGGTCATCGATTCATACTTTTTGTTCGACACTCTTTCATCCCGCACGGGAGGTGCGTGCTGGCTTAGGAGGCCCGGAGTGTTCAGGGACCCGGTACCATCCGCTGCTTCGGTGGCTCCGAAGTAGATGTACAGGGACTCGACTGCCCGCCCTACATGTGGCAGGAAGCCCAGGGTCTCTCCAGTCTCAGCCAAAGGTCTCTACTCCCTGAACTGTCCCCAGATCCGGCGGCCTACGCAGACCAGAAGGAGGTCTGTCCAGCATCCTTCCTCAAGGATGTCCTCAAGACAAGAGCCCTCTAGGCTTTCAGGTGGCTGCTGCCCAGCCCTGTTGCTGCCACATACCGCATCAAACCCCTAAAACCCAAAAGATGCCCCTCCCTCTCGCCACGGAGCTTACTGTCTGGGGAGACACGTTCATTCTCCCTGAGGTAAGAAGGGAAAACCTTCCATACCTAAGAGACAGTCTCTAGGGAGTCGCGAGTCCCAGGGGACTTCCCAGCTCGAAGCTGAGAAAAGCAACCCATGCCCCAGCAGTGAAAAAACAAACCCACGTTCAATCTTTTATCAGGTGATAAGTTACTTTTGTCTTTGCCTGGACTGCCGGCCACAGGCATTTTCCCCAGTGAATTTAACCAAAGACTTTATTTTCGGGCAAAACTGTGAATGCGAACGTGTTGTCCTGGCAATAGGCTTTTATCTTCCTAGGAACAGGTCAACAGAAGCATTTTGTGAGGGTGCATGTGCGTGCGGGGCACCGAAGGAGGTGCTGTGCGATGAGGAGATGGCAATGACTAACAGCAGCTAGAAAATATTTATGCAGAGGAATCTAGAGCCCTTGCGTCCTCTCCCCGGCACTTTCTTTAGCCTCTTGAAACAGTGGTAAAGGCAGTTAGGAAGAGGAAGCTATTAGTAACCAGGATATTGGAGAGCAGAACATGATGGAACGTGGCTTCTCAGAGGAATTGATTACTAACAAGCTTTAAGTTCTGTGCATTTCCGATAAGATTCCTAACACCCAAGCTTCTGTTCCACTTTATACGTAAGACATCTTGTGACGGCTTCACTTACCTCAGCAACCATACTTCATAAGAACCAGACAAGCTTTGGACTCAAAATATATCCCCCCTCTTAGAAGGGAGATTGCAAAGCTTGAATCATTTCCTATTAGTTCATTTCTGTCTCACTAAGTATTTCTCACTTATTCAGTTCTCTAAATTCTCAAGAAGCATTTTTATTTTTCCTCCCTCCTTTGGCTTTTCTTCCCATGTCAGTAAGAAATCCCACTCCCACACTTGTTCCCTTCTTTTCTGCGGGAGTAGAGAGCTCTAAAATTATTGCGTTGTGGCCGGCGGTGAGGTCTCTTCAACTTCTGATGAAACGCTGTTCGCAGAACTTAAGCCAGGGTCACAAAACATATAGTTTACAGACTCTTCCCTCATTTGCAAAGTTAACTTTTTACCTTTCAAAACTCTGTTCCAAGTTGACCGTAGCTACCAAGAGTCAAAGAATGTGTGGAGAGTGAGGGGAGAGCTCTGAGGTCTGGCCCAGAAAAGTATAGGAGTGTTTCACATGCTAAAATATCTGTATGTATTTAGAGAGATGTAACTGTGCATTGCAAATGTCAAAGAAAGTTTATTTACACAGAAGGATTGTGGTCACTCACTAGATCAAAATTAGGAGAATGATCATTGGCAAAATTACATGAAAGGGGCTCTTTCACCTCAAACAGAGTTTAGCAATTACCTTTTTGCAGGCTCTCCACTTGAAGGATCTCCCAGAAATTCAGGATGGGAGGGCTTAAACGGTCCCCAGATATAACCACATCCCTGAAAATTAGATCTTTCGGCCTATTTCTAACCACCTCTAACAATGGAAAACACCATTGCCAAACACTGCTTTTTTCCTTGGATTTGTGGGTTTCCTGGAGTAACTCAGTGCCTTTAAGTATAAACACATCAAATAAACACTACCCCCTCCTCATTATCTATAACGTTCCTCATAGTGAGCCAGTATTTTTATCCCTAAAACTTGGACCCGTGGGTTCCCGCTTTTCCTTCTTACATCACCCGGAAGAAATGGAATCCATCTCCTGTGTGCAAACAGTGTCCGCAAGGGCCACCCATCGTGGGTCCTCCCTCAAAGTCTTCATCTTGTTCTCCTACAACACGGGTTCTGATTTCTAGACGACTCGCTATTCCAGACACCTCCCACTGGACACCCCTCAGGAGGCTCTTGACCTCTCCTTGAACAGATGATTCCTGGTGAGGTCTAATCAACACAAAATCCAGCAAGACCCCTTAGACACTTTCTGTAAACCCGGCCTAAACCCCCAGAGCTTTCTTAGCAAACACATCTGCTCGTCGTTCATTGAGCTCACAGTTGGCTAAGTCATGTGCCCTCTAACCTAGAAACGTGTTACTTGACTTCTGAACCCGAGCACATAACTTTGCATTTAGACCTCTTACATGTCTTTACGTTCTATTTAAACGTTCTAGCCTTTAAAGTTATTTTTGATTCCTGCTTCTTTAGCCAATGCATTATTTATTCTTCCTAATTTTTTAAATTTCTGAATTTGATTAATATGCCATCAGAATATGCGTTTTTCTAAATCCATTTATTTAAACTGTTCCATAGAACAGGATGAAACAGAGTCTTTTGTCATGTCTCTACAGAAGTAAACCTGGATTGAGATCAGTCCAGTAAACTTTCCATTCTCTTTTGGACATAGCCACTCTGGCCTCACTATTCCAGCCTGGGCTTCTGAAATAACCACCCCTCTCCACCGTTTCCTTGAAACATGGGAAGGAATAGGAACTTTTATCAATGCTACCGAGTTTTTATAGACACATCATCTCTTCTCCCAGGCCCTCAAAGCCATACAGACCTACACCCTGCAGGACACAGCCAGGATGTTTATTAATTACGAGTAGCTGGATGCATACCTACGGGGATTCTTTTTGTTCCAGCATCCTTTGCATCCTGTATATATATCATCCCAGCTGCCCTATACTCTGTACAGAAACAAAAACAGATGCTACATGTGTTTGACCCTAAACCAAATTCTGTGAGGTCTAAAGGGACAAAGTTAGAATCAATGAGTCCAAGTTTCAGGGAGAAAGATATTGGCTCACTATGGGGAATGATCACAGATCAGTTTCCTGGCTGAGGGGAGTGGCTATTTGACATAGTCCTATTAAAAGGCACTGAGTTACTGCAGGGAAAGAGACACGGTTAAGCATCATCGCATTTCCTGTCTGCACCTATCACTCCCAGCATCTACGCCCTGCCCACGAAAACAAGCAAGGATCTTCATCCCAACTATTACCCTTCAAGCTGAGTGTGCAACCTGAATCCTTCAACACCAGGAATGCCCTCATACTCCAGACCTTTCTTTACTCCACACATCTCCGAACTGAGAGGATACAGCCCATGTCAAGTGTTCTGCTAAAAGCTGAGCCCAGTACTAAGTCGACCTTATATATGCACTTGAGTTAAGGGGCGAATGTCGACAGTAATGAAAAAATCAGCTTGCCAATTAATATCTGCACTTTAACAAAAGGTGGCAATGCCTTCAACCGTATGGTATATGTTGTGGGTCCTTGGCAACACTGTCAAGAAAGCAGCCGTGTTCCTCCACTGACATGCAAATCAGCCCCTAAATCATTACCATCCCTGTGAAGCTGGAAATGCTGACCCACATGTGCACACTCCTCGCAAGTACGACTGATTACTATCTTTATTTCTATTTTACGTATTAATGAAAAGCCCCATTAACCTCCCCTAGTTAGAATTAAATAGATGATTTTATTTTAAAAGGGGGAGGGGGAAATTGGGAGATTGGGATTGACACATACATGCTACTATATATAAAATAGTTAACTAATAAGGACCTACTGTATAGCACAGGGAATTCTACTCAATACTCTGTAATGGTCTATATGGGAGAAGAATCTAAAAGAGAGTGGATATATGTATATGTATAACTGATTCATTAACACAATATTGTCAATCAACTATACTCCAGTAAAAATTAGTTTAAAAAAATAAAATAAGTTAGAAAATTAAAAAAATTAAAAATAAAGCCTGCCTGGTTAGTAAAGAGTTTTTACTCCAAAGTTCGGTTTTCTATATATTTAAAACATCTTCACAGTGAGAGGCCCGTGTACCGAAAAAAAAAAGAAAAAGAAAACAAAAAAATCTCAGAAAGATTTCAGAAGCAATACCCCAAAACCAAGTATACACAAAAACAATAGTAACAATACCAATGTCACCAAGGCATCGCAACAAGCGGACCAGAATGTCAGCTTTCATTATAAAAGATCGCAAACATCCCCACCCCCGAAAGCTGTAGCCCATCTTCACATTCAGATGTAATCACGTTTTTAAAACTGTCACAACAACATCTGTTCCCACAAAACAATTTCCCAGATCTTGAGTGTTTTAGGATACTTTTCACCCATTTGAATTGGAATTAAGCTGGTTCCTACGTACGTAAACACAAATGCACATTTTTGGATTGCTTACAAGAGATTTCAGTCAAAAGTCCATTAATCTTTAAAAATTTTCTGGTGATCCCAGCAAGTTTAATAATAAAAGGGCTTGTTTTCAAGGGCTTCTTAAAGAAAAATTATCATTAAACGTGGATAGCATCACAGTGTCGTAAGGATTTAGAAGGGATTTTGAAAGTCATCTTGCACTGTTAACCCCATAGGTTTAAGCCAAAGCTAATCTCAGAGAGATGAGAAGTCTTCCCTTCTGTGGAGGCTGACAGGAAAGATTTCATAAGCAAGAGCTTCCGTGGTGTGACATAATCTCTGTTATTTAATAAAGGTCCTAGTCACTGACCTGGATCGTAGCAACACTTCCTTTCTGCCACCCCTCGTGCTGGCTGTCCTAGTGCCAGGGGCACGTGGGGAAGCGGCTCCCTCCACCCTCCAGGGTGCACTGGAGGCTCCCCTTGCCTGAGCGTGGATTCAGCAGGGATCCCAGGGAAAGACAGAAGGGATCGGTACAGCTTTGTGTCCCAGAAGATTGTATGCGGGAGCTCTGTAGTCTCAGACGAGCCCCTGAGTGTGTCTCGGGGTGCTGACCTCTGCTCCCGCAGCCATCTTGTGGGAGGACAGAGCACGGATCATAGAATCGGACCCTGTGGGTTCCAATTATTAACTGGTTCCAATACCGGTTAACTCAGCGAGTCATATAAACTCTGTAAGTTTCTGTGTCCTCATTCAGAACCCGAGGATGATAAGCAGGTTGATGTGAGGCGTGAATCACAAGATGGATAAGACTTAACCCCTGAGTCACAGGCTAGGGGTTTAAGCTGGACCCTCAGACTCTAAATCCCAGGCTTTCCCCCTTACCATGCAATCTCCGTTACGTGTAACCTTGAACAGCACCAGGACGGGACAGAAGATAAAATAAATGGAGCGTCCCCGAGGAACCCTTAAACGAGTAGGTGAAATGCACCACTTATCAAGGACCAGCTTGGTCTAGTTCAGTCCTTCTAGTGTAATGCGGGCAAAGCATCACCTCACCCACCACATAGGAGGGGAGCCTAAACCTCCAATGATGTGACTTCTCTTCTGACCCGCACAGTCACCGGTGGGTCAGACAGGACAGGCCACTGTATCCTGGACACGGGTCCAGAGGAGATCCCCGAGCTACTAAATATGAAACTGGGACCCCACATCAAGTCTCTGGCTTCCAGGCTTCGAGCTCTTACAACTGCCTATTACCCACATTTCCTACCACAAATGATTGGCTTGAAGCCTCACCTTACTTTCGTCGTAGCCACAGTGATCTGTACAGAGTGGGCTGACCTCGCTCAGTAAAATGGGTTCATTGTGTTTCCCAGAGGAAGCAACACCATACAGAGCATCCCTGGGGAAAATCATTTCTCCATCCCAAAGGGAGGAAACCCTGCTGCTTTTCACGCCGCCCAGGAGTTTCCGCAGGTCCTGACTTGACTCAATTAACATTGGCCTTTGTGTTGATGGCGATGGATTTGGCTGACAGTTTCCCGGATGTGCAGCGCCAGCATCATCTGAGTCAGCATCCCGTACCACTGCGGTCTTGGCCCCAGCTAAGAATTACTGAAATAGTAATTATTCGGCTATGAGACTTTCAGTATAGCTGGTGGAGTCTAGATCACGCTGATCAATCTTTTTGCTTCTCTGTCTGTAGCTATCTATCTTTACAGTACTGTGCCACCCTCAGGACTTTTTTTTATTACAAAAGAGTTGCCTATATAAAGATGTTGTAGGGCCTCCCTGGTGGCGCAGTGGTTGAGAGTCCGCCTCCCGATGCAGGGGACACGGGTTCGTGCCCCGGTCCGGGAAGATCCCACATGCCGCGGAGCGCCTGGGCCCATGAGCCATGGCCACTGAGCCTGCGCGTCCGGAGCCTGTGCTCCGCAACGGGAGAGACCACAACAGTGAGAGGCCCGCGTACCGCAAAAAAAAAAAAAAAAAAGATTTTGTAAACCTTGTAGAGGTGAATTTTGGTACAAAATCAGATTATCGTAGAGACGTATGTTAAGAACATTCACAAGTGCATTTATTAATATTTGATGCACTTAAAAAACCAGAGTGAGGGTGGGCGGAAGCATCTGTGGTGAGATGAACATATGTAGCAACTTTGTTCATTGCTTGTTTGAGACTGTTGATCTGTCAATATATACACGGGGTAATTACTCAACTTGCAAGTGTTCAATCTGAGGGATCTGCTAAGAGAACTACAGTAAAGCAGAATAAGTTAGCTAGTATCCAATAAGAGAAACTATGAAAATGTATGGAGAAAGATGTTCCCAACTCCGTTTATAGTTACCCTTGTTCAACCGTGGAAGAAACCATGGATATAAATTATTTTAGTCAACACGTAAGAAGTAGCAACAAGGGCATAAGGGAGAGATGATGTTTTCATTTCTTATGAAAAAGGCTTCTGATAAACTTTGATGCTAACCTCTAAATATTCCATACACTGTGATGAGTTCTGCAAAGAAATGGAAAAAGCCATGAGAGTGCATTAAAAGCAGAATGAACAAGATATGGAAGCAAATGTTAGAAAGCAATCTGGGGCTTTTTTGGGGGAGGAAAAGTGATGTGTGTTTACTTAACATCACCTTTGCTTAACAAAACGCTGATATTGCAGCTGGCCTGAGTAATGCGCCTCCCTTGAAAGGCTGCATTTGGTCTACAAGCTACCCAAGGTTTGGTTTTCAAATACAAACATAAACATACACGGCAACAATCCGTATTCCGCCAACATTATTATATCAAGTTTCACTTTACACCTAGATATTTTTAGAAAAAACCTATTTCTTTTGCCAACACAGTATGGAGCGATTAGTTAATTACTTTTAAGCTTTATGTGTTCACCCAAAATGTGTCCCTTGTGCAAAGTATGTAATTTTCTAATAGAATGTGTGGCTACTTTTCAAGATGCTCTATTAAGCCAATTCCTCATGAAAACGCTTATTGGCTCTTTCCTCTTCACAAGGGGGAGGCAGTTAGAAGTTTACCACCACCAGATGGCGTGGGAAATGTATGCCCAGGCTGGGTAATGCTACTCTGACATCAAAGGAAAGAAGAGTTTCTAGAAGACTCTCTGAAAGTGGAGGAAGTGCTCATTCCACTTGTTTTGTTTCTTTTATGCTGTTTTTAAATTGGAGTATAGGGGCTTCCCTGGTGGCGCCGTGGTTGAGAGCCCGCCTGACAATGCAGGGGACACGGGTTCGTGCCCCGGTCTGGGAAGATCCCGCGTGCCGTGGAGCGGCTAGGCCCGTGAGCCATGGCTGCTGAGCCTGCGCGTCCGGAGCCAGTGGTCCACAACGGGAGAGGCCACAACAGTGAGAGGCCCGCGTACCACACACACACAAACACACACACACAAATATATATATATATAAATTGGAGTATAGATGATTTACAATGTTGTGTTAGTTTCTGCTGTATAGCAAAGTGAATCAGTTAGACACATACATATATCCTCTCTTTTCTAGATTCTTTTCTGAGTGAAGTAAGTCAGACAGAGAAGGACAAATATTGTATTATATCACTTATATGTGGAATCTAAAAAAATGGTACAAATGAACTTATTTACAAAACAGAAATAGAGTCACAGGTGTAGAAAACAATCTTATCATAGAAAACCTGGGGGGAAAGGATAAACTGGGAGATTGGAATTGACATATACACACTACTATATATAATATAGATAATAAGGGCCTACTGTACAGCACAGGGAACTCTACTCAATACTCTGTAATGGCCTATATGGGAAAAGAATCTAAAAAAGAGTGGATATACATATATGTATAATTGATTCACTTTGCCGTACACCTGAAACGAACACAACATTGTAAATCAACTATACTCCAATAAAAAAAAATTTTTAAGACATTTTAAGACATAGCTGCACCCCCATAGTCATAGCAGTACATATATATATATATATATATACACACACACACACACACACACAAAATGAAATTTTATTCAGCCATAAAAAACTGAGAAACCATTTGTGACATGGACGGACCTTAAAGGCTTATGCTAAGTGAAACAAGTCAGACAGAGAAAGAGAAATACTGTATGATCTCATTTACATATGAAATCTAAAACAAACAAAAACCTCTCTGATATGGGTCTTATACAGGACAGCGTGCGGAAGCCACGTTTACCAGATTACTGCCCCTAAGTGAGGGCGGCAGCCGTGGCTTTTCAGCGGCACGCATCAGCGCCACGCCATCTGTCCTCCACGTGGAGGGTCCCACGGCAGCTCCCAGCCGTGCCCTACTTGCTGTTGAACCTGCTGACCTCCTGTGCCACAGCCAGAAGTGAGGGAGGCTCCTCACTTCCGCTCCCAGCCGCGGGGCTTCTCTCCTCTGCAGCAGTGCTGTTCTGGCTCCCATGGTGGCCACAATGAGAGGCTCTGGGGACGCGACCCTGTGCCCCCCTGCCAGGGCTCTGCGGAGGCCCCTCCGTCTCCACGTGTCACACTGCTGAGCGCTGGCTGCGTGCGGCGAGGCTGTCTTCCTCGGGTCGCTGACAGCTTGTGTGTGTCCCACGGGTTGGACCAGTGCTCTGGGGTAGAGTGTGGGCTTTGTCCCGGGGCTGCTCTGCTTCTCCTGGACGTAGGTTCCCATGCAATGCCTCCCCTCACGCTGTGGGAGTCATACCTCCTCTCTATTCCCAGGAGCTGGGGGGGACCCTCCTTCAACTCCGCCCTCAAAGTCTGAAGTTCCCATCCTGCCCCTGGAGATGATTTTCCATTACTCTAGGACTTCTTCCTACAGCTCAGCAGCATCATAATCTTAATTATTTTTTATGTTTTTCTTGTGAATTTCTCTCTTTCATTGGAAACCTAACTAAGAGCCAGAAAGAAAAGTGAAGTTGATTCAGCACCCAAAGTACATAATACAGAAACAGAGCAGGACCCAATAATGGTCCTTGCCTCCCATGCCCTCCACCTGCCTTTTGTCTGTGGAAAAACTTAAGCCAAAGAATAAGTGTAATCAGAGAAGTGAGAAAATGCAGAAGAAAAGGAAAACAGTCAAACCGGACAAAATAATAATAGTTTAGTCATTAAGCAAAGCCTGTGACCTTTAGTTCCTTCTCAAGGGCTATCGAGAATATTCTGAGCCATATCCTGGGAGCTGTCTTATGGATACTGGAAGCCCCACTGGGTGGAAGAAGTTAACTACATGATGACCAGACTGGAGCCATGACATAAGCTGCCACAATTCCGAGAACTGGCCTCAAGGAAAGGGAACAAACTGACCCTGGAACTGAAGACTAACTGTGCTTAAAACAATCAAGATGACGCTGGTCAGACCATCGATGACCAATTTCAAGATGACGGTCAGAGCTGCCTGTGCTGTTTCTGCATGTGGCCCCCTCCCTCTGCCTGTGCACCCCTGAAACTCCCTTTTAAAAGCTCTTACTTGTCAAGGGGGGTGCGAGTCAGCCTCTGGACATGAGTCCACCCTCTCCCCCAGTTGCCAGCCTCCGAAATAAAACAAACTTTCTTTTCCACCGACCTTGCCTCTCGAGCACCGGCATTAGAGCAGGGCGCAGCCGGCGGGAAAGGAGCGAGGCCTGGGGATGAGGGGCACTTCTTTAGTGTTGACAGCAAAGGCTCCAGAGCCCAGCTTAGAAGTGCTGTCTCAGATTCGCTTGGGCCCCAGAACTCATGACTATCTTCCCTCTGCTCCCACGTTCAACCGAGTGACTCAAAAATCCTCCGGAAGCTGCAGCACAGACATCCCCCTCTATATTATAAGTGTGAAGCAATTACTTCTCTTGATCTTGCTGAAGCCTCCCGTTGGTAGCCTGTGAGTGACTCAGTGTCCCTCAATATTCTGAATTTTAATGCTGTAGACAAGAGAAAGCTTCGTCAAGGTTCCTGAGTCTTCATCAGCTCTACTGCAGTGTACTGTGCTGACTTTGCTTATCGGCACGATCGGAGTTTGGGGTCCCTAGAGACTACGTCCCATGAAAATCACAATCGCCCTTTTCACCGCAGAATCACTGGTATGTTACCTTAGCACCTGGCACCTAAGAGGCACTCGGTAAGTACTGAATGAATAAATGAAAGAATGCTTTTATTTGAAAAACCTGTATGTGTGAGTGAAGAAAGATGTAAAAGTACAATAAAATATTAAATATACTGCAATAATGATCTCTGCTGAGACCTGACTACACAGTAATGTGCACGCCAGACACCTCAGTTTATCGTGTTTCCCCCGATCCACTTCTGAGTCACACTTCCCTGAATGTCATCATGTTCCCCTGTCCTGACTCACTTAGGCTCTCTCCTTTGTGCTCCCTCAGTACCTTGGTCTTAAGGCTTATAGTACCCAGCATGTACTCTATTCACCCATTTACTTACCTGAATCCCTCACTGGTCTGTATCCGTCTAGAGGGCAGGGTGTCCTACCTGTGTCGTATTCATCACTGTATTTGCAGCCCCCAGAAGACTGCCTCACTGCCTAGTACCTTGCGGGCTCTCAATTAATATTTGTTGACTGACTAAATGAACACTTGATCGACTCAAGTCTTTCAGGGTTTTAGCCCCCATTGAATTTTCTTGACGTCTATACCTTATACTGAGAGAGATTAGTCAAAATCACATGTAAACAAAAATGTGTGAGGAAAAAGGTCTATCTTTCCAGTAGTTTTAGACTCTTTAAATCACCCCTAAAGCAGTGGGCGGTGGAGTTGAGCACGTGTGTTTGTGTGTGAAAAGGGAGGAGAGCAGGACAGAGAACCGGCCTGAGCACAGGGACTGCACTTTGCTCCCGGACTGCAGGTTGTCTCTCAGGGGTGACAGCTCAGCTTCTGCCCCGTGAGATGTCAGGTCCTGTCAAGTGAGAGGTAGACCAGAGTGTCCCCTGCTTTAATGACAGCCCGCACTCTCCCTCGGGAAGCGTGTCCCCCGGACGAGCCCTGGGTAAGATGGCTCTCCAGCTCTTCAAGTGTGCTCACAGGGTTTAGCTGTGTATGTTCTGAAAGAAAAATTCTCAATCCCCATAAAACTTACAAAGCAGCACTTCGATAGGAATTCTTTTTTTTAACTCTAACAGATTTTGTTTTCTACTACTTTATCACCTTTGTATTTTGCCTATGTGCTTGGAATCCCAGATGTCCTTTTGAGTTTAAAGACCTCCTTGGGAAAAAAGCTGATATCTCCATATGCCTAATGCCCTAAAAACCCTGCTGCTTGCAACTCAGCCAAACCATAGTCTGAAGCTTCTCCCAGAAGAGCTGCTAGGGCAGACTCAGAGAGAGCTCCGGAGAGCTGTCAAAATAGTGCAGTCATCTCATCTTGAGGTTCACTGAGGTGGTAAGCAAAAAAAAAAAGAAAAACCTGGACATGAAATTGCAAGGATGCCCCGTAATACCATGTTACAGAACAAGAAAGAGGATGGATAGACAAGAAGATGGAAGAAAGCAGGAGTTGGCAATTTTCTAAGTGAAGCAGCAGGTAGTTAAAGCTGAGGCTATAGAAATGGAGAGACCTCTGGAGGAGGATTTTGCTGTTTTCACTAACCACTAACATAGCTCAGGGCTTCATTACCCATCTCCAGCACCAGCTTATGAACCCGGAGATCCACATGGCTCCGTCTCAGAGCAATGGTTTTTTTGGGGGTTTTTTGCGATACGCGGGTCTCTCACCGCTGTGGCCTCTCCTGTTGCAGAGCACAGGCTCCGGACGCGCAGGCTCAGCGGCCATGGCTCACAGGCCCAGCCGCTCCACAGCATGTGGGATCTTCCCGGACCGGGGCACGAACCCGCGTCCCCTGCATCGGCAGGCGGACTCTCAACCACTGCGCCACCAGGGAAGCCCCAATTTTAATTTTTATCCAAAGTCTTTACTCACATTTTTCTAAGACAATGAAAAGGATCCAGATATATAGGGTTAAAGTAGCGTGCAGATCTTCCTCAGCTTGTGATGGGGTTATATCCTGATAAACCCATTGTAAGTTGAAAATATCATAAATTGAAATGCATGCAATACATCTAACCTACTGAAGATCATAGCTTAGCCTAGACTAGCTTAAATGTGCTCAGAACACCTACGTTAGCCTACAGTCGTGCAAAGATCATCTAACACAAAGCCCATTTTATAATGAACTGTTGAATATCTCATGTAATTTATTGAAGACCGTACTGAAAGTGAAAAACAGAATGGTTGTCTGGGTCTAGAATGGTTCTAAGTGTCTCAGTCATTTACCCTGTGATCACGTGGCTGATGGGAAGCTGCCCGGCATCACTAGAGAGTATGCACCACAAGCGCTGGCCCAGGAAAAGATCAAAATTCAAAGCTCAAAGTATGGTTTCCACTGAATGTGTATCGCTGTTGCACCATCATGAAGTCGAAAAATCGTAAGTCAAACCGTGGTTAAGCAGGGACCGTCTGTATTTAAATCTCACGTGTTCCCTGTGCTCTCCCGCACACCCTGCTGCATTGCTCCAGCTTCCCTCTTTAAATCCCCCCCAAATCCCTTTCCCTTTCCCTCTGTTCCCAGCCCCAGCCCACCTCTTGATCTTTGTAACCCTCTACTTTTCTTATCTCTCTATCTTCCCCTCCCTGTTAACTTTGTTATTTGTCACGTGATTCCAAAAAGCTGCCTGGGCATCTTCATATCATTTCTCAGGGACTGGAGGAAGGAGAGTCACTGGGGGGCAAAGCCAAAACTTCCCTTTGCAGGGAGATTGAAAAAGCAAGACTGGATTCAGAATTTTTGTCCTGTCATGACAACCCATCTCCCTGCCTTCAGTTTCTTCAGGGTTACGTGGTGCAGAAGGGGGAAGGGTGGTCAGGGAGAGGCAAGCTGAGGATTCCTCAGATGGCAGAGTAACCAAGCAGATGATGCTAACAGATGATGTAAGCATGGCCCCTGGTTCTCCAGTTCCCACCTGGGAGTGTAGACTAGAAGGATCCTGAGTGCTTGGCTCTCGGTCCTGGAACTATTGGAACCCATCACACTTCCTTTGTCTTTGCAAGTGTGAGCTTACATACTTTCTTTAGTAACCATCGCATTTCCTTCACAGTGGGTGATGGGTAGACTTTCCTGGTTTGCTTTCCAACATCATTAGGTAAAGTACTCCTAGATACTCTGAATCCAGCCTTGGATTTTCACTGCCTGGGTTGTTGGTAAGAGTGAGACTAGTCCACGATGTTGGTACCTTTCTCCCTATTTTTGCCTTAACTTGAATCTGCATAGTGGTACGATCATCTATACCTTTGCATGTTGATCGTGTGTTGTGTATACGTGTGTGTGCATGTTTTAATCAGCATAAAAGTCTTGTAAATGTTTGCCTCAACAGTTTTTGATGATCACAGAACACTTCTGACTTGAACCTCTCTCTTCGGAGACCAGCACATTTGAACTTCAAAGCTGTAACTAGGCTTGCACCGCTCTCCAGCATGGGAGATTTGAAATCCTTGGACCCCTCGTTATCATTTCCAATGTCAAGTAAAAGTCTACACAGATACTTTAGACACATTCCCTGTACTCCTGAACATGTTATTAAGTTTTCTAAAGGTTGCAGACAGTTTTCTGTCTGCAGAAAACCTTTCTAAAGGTTGCAGACAGAAAAACCATGGTTTTTCACTGCAATCCTGGCATGTTTGTCAATAGGACACCAATTATTTTGGTGATTCCTATATTTTCAAAAACATCTTCTCTTCTATAAGGAAAACTTCTTCCCTCTGTGATGGTGTCTAAAATTTATGCTGTTCCCAACTTGTCAACTTCAGGACTACACATCAGGTTGGGTTTGATGTGATGATCACTTTAGATTTTTCACCCTACCATGTTCACACAAGGTCTCTCTTATTAATTAACCCCAAATCTCAATCCAGGATTCTATGTACGGATTATTTGTAATAAACTTACCCTACATCAAATATTAAGTATTCATTAGTTTTGTGAAGGCAATTGCTATGAAATGATATGTTTCTACAATTTGGGGGTAACACATACGCAATTGTGGAAAACAAGAAACCAAAAAAAATCACATTAGAAAAAAAAGTCATCCTTAATAACACTAAGAACTTAAATAATGCTTATTATGCACCAGGGATGTATTTATCAACTTACTTAGCTCTCACAAATATCCTAGGAAATAGATGTAGGCATTTGTATGGTCCTAAAAGAAAAACAGAAAAACAAAACAACTTATGTTTTGAGGAATCACACACTAAACATAACAGAATTTATTGGAAAAACAGTGTTAGGACAGTCAAAATTCATGTACCATAGCACTATGTACCATAACACATAAGAGAAACATTAATTGGTACGCTCAGCGATGACCCTGACAGCTGGAAAGGCAGTTTGGAGTGGCTGGAGGCTCTCTCTGGGGTGGGAAACGCTGATGTGTGGGCACTGGCCATGCAGGTGAGCCTGTGGCCTTTAGAGTAGGCACAGGGGAAAGTGAAACCCACCAAGGGCCAAAGCCCATGCAAGACTGGAGCTGTACTGATGGCGTCAGCCTGGTGTTTTCTTTGTGAGTAGTTTTTTGGTTACTAATTCAATCTCTCTACTTTTTGTAGATTTATCCAATTTTTCTATTTCATTTGACTTAGAGATAGTTAGTGTCTTTTTGAATTTGTCTATTCCACTGAGGATGTCTAATTTTCTGCCATACAATTGTTCATAGACTTGTATTCCTTTATCATCCCTTTTATTCTGGAAGATTAGTAGTAAATTCCCTAGCTTATTCCTGATTTTAGTAATCTGATCTCTTTTTTCTTTGTCATCTTAGCTAAAGATGTGTTAATTTTTATGATCTTTTAAAAAACACAAGTTTTGGTTTTATTGATTTTGTCTATCTCGATTTCATTTATTTTCACTCTAATCTTTATTATTTTCTTCTTTGGGTTTGTTTGGGTTTAATTTGCTTTTCATTTTCTAGTTTCTTTCAGGAGAAAATTTTTATTGATTTGAGTTCTTTCTTCCTTTTAATATAGAGATATATAGCTATTAATTTACCTCTGCACACTGCTTTTTCTGCATCTCATAAGTTTTGAAGCCAATCCAGAAAAAGTGTTCTTTTTGTCCAGTACCTCTACTTGTCCAGCCAAAAGAGTAGCAGCTGGTATTTATCTTTTCCTTTAAAGGCTCAGGAGTTAGCAGCTTTATAGATGAGGGCAGTCCTGACCATAAACCTGACTGCATTTTCACAGGACAGTAGAGTTAGGCTATCCCGTCCTGCCTTATATTCTGGTGCTTGCTTCTCTTCCTTACTAATAAATGCCCTTATGACACTTTTTTCCAGAATAGGGCACTTTTGTCTGTATTAAAAACCTGTCAGGCAGATGTCCTTTCTCCTCAATGACTTTCTTATGTGTCTGGGAGCTCGTCTGCTGCCTCTTGGTCAGCAGAAGATGCTTCTCATGTTCTCTTGACATTTTTTAAACCAAACCTCTTCCTAAGATCATCAAACCATTCCCTGCTACATTAAATCTCCAGCTTTAGTTCCTTCACCTTCCTTTTGCTTTAAGTTGTCATATAATGACCATGTTTTTTCTCAAATCATATTAGAGTCTACAGGTATGTCTTTCTTGTAGCAATTCTGCACTCACAGAAAAGCTGCATTTTCAATGAGAGATAAAAAGGTATTTGAAAAAAAGTGCAAACTTTTCACACCTGCCGGCATAGCTGCAGTGACAGCTTCACGAATTTCCTTTTCTTTTTTACACTGGTCCCTATGCTGAATTCATTTATTTTGAAATGGCAGCAACTGCGGCTGCAGACCTCAATCTACAGTCCATGTCAAGCAGTTCAACTTTTTCTTGTAATGTCGTGACTTTGCTTCTTGGGAGCCTGTCCAGCACCACTAGCAGCATTTCATATGGTCCCACGGTGTTATACCAGGTTCACGGTATTGCAATAAGCACGATGAAAAATATGTAAGAACCATGAGAGATCACTTTTTACAGCAATACACAGTTTACTGGAGAGAGGAGCTGCTCAAGTTGAGATGACGAGCGTCACGTGGTGTTTTAAGCAGGAACTCGAAACACCTGAGCTCAGCACAACAGCAACAGGAGAGGTCAAGAAATTACGGCAGCAGCACAGTATGTACCACAGTTCACTTTATGCAGTTATGATTTAATACTGCGTCTTTACATTTGCCACATTTCTCTAGACTGAATGGTGCCATGGTACCATGTTCAGTCTGTGTTCGTGTGTGTACATTTTTATAAATTTTAACTTTTTATATAGATTTGTCTGTATTTTATGGTAGTAAATAATAAAATAGACCAGTACCTACATATATTTTACACATCCATGACATACCTAACATTTTCTTAATTTGTTTTGATATTTCTAGGTGACACAGTTTGTCTACAAGTTTTTACAAATTGTCAGAAATCTCCAAAAATTTTCCCAATATATTTATTGAAAAAAATCCAAATATTAAGTGGACTGGTGCAGTTCAAATCTGGGTTGTTCAAGGACCATTTAAAATTCAATATACAGGCAAATTGTTACATAGAGTAACATTTATAGGTGTACACACAGTGGTTAGTATATAAACATATTTCCTTGTGTTGCCAAGCGGAATGGGCCTAGAGACAACATCACCCTGATACTCCCTTGGTGGGTTACATTTTCCCCTGTGCCTACTCTAAATGCCACAGGTTCACCTGCATGGCCAGTGCCCACACATCAGCGTTTCCCACCCTGGAGAGAGCGCCCAGCCACTCCAAACTGCCTTTCCAGCTGTCAGAGTCATCGCTGAGCGTACCAATTAATGTTTCTCTTATGTGTTATGGTACAGAGTGCTATGGTACATGAATTTTGACTGTCCTAACACTGTTTTTCCCATAAATTATGTTATGTAAAGTAAAAAAAAAAAGGTAAAGCAGAAATCCAGTGAAGTAAACAGTCACGGAAGCCATGGATGCTCTGAGCATTTTTCAACCTTCAGTGACCTAGAAGTGAGCCCCACACGTGGTGCTGGTGGCGAGGGGGGTGAACTCACGAGGCAACACTTAGCGTGTGTGTAAGAGGGACATTGGGGTTAGACAACCTGTTACAGAGCCAGCGACACCTAGGCTTACAGGGTGAGCTACGTAAATAAAGTTGCCTCCCAGAGATCTAGCTCTTGGTAGACAGGGGAAAAACTCCTTATGTGGGTTTGAAGACAAAATTCTCACTACTTATTTCTTTGAAAAAAAGAATTTAAAAAAAGAATTTAGTTTGAAGTGATCCTGAATTGGAGGATCCTTTTCATGTTTAACAAAAACAAACAAACCAAAAACTGAAAGTAAAGGAAGAGTAAACTGAAACTTTCCAGGAAAGAAAAACATTATATGCAGACCTCAATGGATAAAAAAAGTACCAACAAATAAGAACCCATGTTAAGAAAAAATGTACAAATAGATAAACAAGAAAAACCAACTTAGGAGAAAAAAGAAATAATGGAACTATAAAATCAAGAATCAGAATGATTAGACACAAAAGATAAAATGAGCTTGTTTAGTATGTTTAGGGAAATTACATTTTCCAATAAAAGGATCCAGGATTCTATGGAGAAACTGCTGACTCTAGGACTAGGGCAGGGAGTATACATATGATCCTGAAGTATCTTATAATGTCAGAATGTTAGGAAATCCTCAAAAAAAAAAAAAATAGGGGGACTACCCTTGTGGTCCAGTCATTAAGACTACATGTTTCCACTGCAGGGGGTGTGGGTTCGATCCCTGGTTGGGGAACTAAGATCCTGCATGCCATGCAGCATGGCCAAAAAAACCAAAATCCACCATGAGGATGGTGTCATGAGTTACATAGCGTTCCTCTAAAATTCATGCTCACACAAGACCTAAGAATGTAACCTAATTTGTAATCCAAAAATACTTAAGAAGGTCATACTGGAATAGTTTGGGCCCTAAGTACAATGACTGGTATCCTTCCAAGAACAAAAGGTACAAAGAGACACGGAAAAGAAAAAGTTATATAAAGACAGAGACAAAATCGGGAGTGATGAGTCGACAAGCCAAGGCATGCCAAGGATTGCCAGCAACCATCAGTAGCTGGAAGAAACAAGGAGGATTGTTCCTTGCAGCCTTCAGAGGGAGCCGAAGCCTTAATTTCAAACCTCTTGCTTCCAGACTGTGAGAGAATACACTCTGTAGTTTCAAGCTCCCAAGTTTTTAGAACTTTCTTACAGCAGCTCTAGGAAACTAACACAGAAAGGACGTCAAAGAGGCACAGAGAACTGAAAGAAACCCAATGGCCTAAACTAGAATATTTACACAATGAAACAGTATTGGATTATAACACAAAGTCTAAAATATTCACAAGTCCACGCTAACATAAATAAGTGACTTAATAAATAAATACATGGGGAAAAGAGGCAAATCTTCCATGCAGAAGAATGTCAAACACTTTACCAGGAGCTGGAGCATGAGTCTCAATCCTTAATTAAATGCAAGCTATGCAAAATGGTCTTATTTCAAAGAGTACAGTACGAGGGAGTATAACTTTACAGTGGAAAATCTGATAAACACTGCTTCAGCCAAGTAATCAAGCTCAACATTAACAATCATTAGTCGTGTTTATAGCATGTACCCTTGATATGGTGTGAAGAAAATGATGTTTTAATTCTGTGGTCTTCCTCTCAAGAACACATAGATCCAAGTCAAATCACGAGGAAAACATCAGACATATCCCGGTTGAGAGACGTTCCGCAAAATACCTGATCAGTACTGCTCAAAACTTTCACGGTCATCAAAAACAAGGAAAGTCTGAGAAAGAGTGATTTTTGTGCTTTCTTACCTCCCTCTTCTTTGGGGACTCTACTAGTGTGTGCATTAAAGCTACGTGATATTATTGCATAGGTCATTTTTCCTCTAATTTCTGCTCTGTTTCTCAGACTGTCATTTCTACTGCTCTAACTTCCAGTTTACTAACCCTATTTCTGCCATCTCTAATATGTTGTTAAGCTCAACAGTGAACCTTTTTTCCTATGTTGAACTTTTCAGGTAATGAATTTGCATTTGCTTCTTTTCTGTTTCCATCTCTCTGTGGAGATTTATTGTCTGTTCACTAGATTCCTCAGGGCTCTATTTTTCCTTTTGGTTCTTGAATAAGATTATTTTGAGTTCTTTAAAGTTGTCATCTCTAATTCTAACATCTGCACCATATTCGTCTTTTTCTATTGACTCCTTTCTCCCTTGACTATGAGCACATCTTCCTATTTCTTCACATACCTAATAATTTAAAAATTTTATACTGAACTTTGTGAAATACCTGTTGTAGAGATTGAATTCTATTGTTGGCTTCTGAAGAGTGTGGATTTTTTGTTTTAGGAGGCAGTTCACTCAGCTGGTCTCACACTGCAGGTATCTGGAGTAGCTGAAACTGCAGCTTCTGGCTCTTTAGTTTCCTTGTGATCGCTCTCATGCTTGCATAATTCAGGTTCAGCCAAGGACTTGTATATGGCATCTTGTAGACTTTAGGGCTTCCACTCTGTAGACCCCTCCTTCCCAGCATGCACCCCGCCCCCTCACTCTTCAATCATTATGGCAGAACCTCACTTCATCCATTGATTCTTCAGGTCAGCAAGACAGTGGTTTCCTGTTTCAGTTCTAACTCCCTATCACTGTAGACTAGAAAAAAGCCATAAAAACGGGAATCTTTCCCAGATCTCTTTTTTGCAAAGATGATTCCCCTCAAGTTTCTACCTCCTAGTATCCTACTCCTGTGCCTTCAAATAATTGCTCTTTAAAGTAGCGTTTTGTACAGAGCTTATAATTGTGATCTGCAGTAGTGTCAGCCCAAATCATGATAAACTACCATTACCAGAAGCAGTACCTCTGCCTATTCATTTGTGATTCTTTCTTTTTTTGTTTTTGCGGTACACGGGCCTCTCACTGCTGTGGCCTCTCCCGTTGCGGAGCACAGGCTCCGGACGTGCAGGCTCATAGGCCATGGCTCACGTGCCCAGCCGCTCCGCAGCATGTGGGATCTTCCCGGACCGGGGCACGAACCCACGTCCCCTGCATTGGCAGGCGGACTCTCAACCATTGCGCCACCAGGGAAGCCCTGTGATGATTTCTTAAGGACATTTTTCTATTTTTATTTCCCTAAACATATTAAAAAAAACTCATTTTATCTTTTGTGCCTAATCATTCTGATTCTTGATTTTATAGTTCCATTATTTCTTTTTTCTCCTAAGTTGGTTTTTGTTGTTTATCTATTTGTACATTTTTTCTTAACATGGGTTCTTATTTGTTGGTACTTTTTTATCCATTGAGGTCTGCATTTAATGTTTTTCTTTCCTGGAAAATTTCAGTTTACTTTTCTTTTACTTTCAGTTTTTGGTTTGTTTTTGTTAAACATGAAAAGGATCCTCCAATTCAGGATCACTTCAAACTAAATTCTTTTTTATTTTTTCAAAGAAATAAGTAGTGAGAATTTTGTCTTCAAACCCACATAAGGAGTTTTTCCCCTGTCTACCAAGAGCCAGATCTCTGGGAGGCAAGTTTATTTACGTAGCTCACCCTGTAAGCCTGGGTGTCACACTTTAAGGATTCTGGCTCTGTAACAGGCTGTCTAACCCAAATGTCCCTCTTATACATGTGCTAAGCGTTGCCTCGTAAGTTCACCCCCCTCACCACCAGCACCATGTGTGGGGCTCACTTCTAGGTCACTGAGGGTTGAAAGATGCTCAGAGCATCCATGGCTTCTGTGACTGCTTACCTCACTGGCTTTCTGTTTTATTATTTTTTTGTTTTTACTTTTCCTTTACTTTCTGGCTCATTCAGCTGAGCGTTTAGAATGATGTATTTTTTTAAACCCAGAATTTCAAGTGTTTGGTAGCTGAAGGATTATTTTAGGATAATTAATATACAGGGATGTCAGAAAGAGAGGTTTTTATTCTAATTTTACTTTATTTTCTTTTTTTTACAGTAGGTTTTTGTTAGTTAACTATTTAAAATACAGCAGTGGGTACATGTCAATCCCAAACTCCATGGCAGTCCAGTGGTTAGGATTCCATGCTTCCACTGCAAGGGGGCACAGGTTAAATCCCTGGTCAGGGAGCTAAGATCCTACAGCCAAAAAGAAAAAAATAAAGAAAAAACACAATCCATAATACAAAACATCGACAATTTAGACTTTATTCTAATTTCAAATACATGCTATTTTGGAGTGCTTTATTTACATTTAATTTATTGACTTTTATCTTTAATCCATGAGTTGACAATGCTGTGAAAGAAAAATTGATTCTGCACATCAGGTGGGTCTTTTGGGGACTTTTTCAGTCTAGTGGCTTGTACACCACATAGAGCAGAAATTTTGCACTTTTGATGATACATTTCTATAGTTTCCCAGGCTGATGCTGGGTTTCATGGTTTTTTTTCTTAAGTGATAAAATGTGGTTGTCACCTATAATCATGTTACTGACTTTCTTAGAACTATGTTAGTAATACTACCTGTCCACAAAAATTGATAAAATTAAGTAAGACTGTTAAGGGATTGAATTGTGTCTCATGAGCACTTCTGTTTCTAAGAATTTGTGAGTTTAGAGAGAGTTATGATCAGAAAAACATGATTCTTCTGCTTCACTTAAATGAAATTTGAGTAGTCATCTAATCCATTCATTTCAGTCAAGCAAAATGATCATAAAATTGTTTTTATAAATTAGAATATATTCTGTTTAAAGGTTTCCAAAGAAAACCACAATTTCTTAAATTTTGTTACAGTATTTATCATCTCTGACTCTAAAAGAAAGCTTCTTTCTTCTACAAGCATGGCCTCAATCCCATCTGTCCTAGCCTAGTCTGCTCCTTGGTTACCAAAGTTTTCTTCTGTCCTACCTGAAGAAAAACACCAAAGGTATTTGTAAATATTTAGGAAAAAGTGAGAATAATTCCCTTTCCTATCTTTGACCATTAAAAATCAAAATCATTGTAACTTTACAAGATAAGGATGGCACAGCTCTCTTGCTTCCTGCCACTCTCACAGAGGTTCCTCGTCACAGCAAAACCACCACACCTGCCCCACCTGGTCTTCCACATTTTTGAAGTAGCTTACTAAAATGTCTCTGAGAAAGAAAACAAGATAATCAAAATCCAGCATTTTCTCTAGTCTGTAAATGCTACGGCGTTCTTTTATTTCCCCGGGTGGTTATGTTTAACACAGTACTTGATTCCAGCTATTAAATCACTTTTCAGTTCATTCTCCACTAGGCAAGTTGATCCTGTTCTTTTCATCTCTCCTCACAGATTCAACTTTCTTATCCTTTAATCATGTCATTTGTTTTTCTCTGAAATCTCTTCAAGATATGATCTTCATGCTCATCTCAAGATGAGTCATCATCACTGTCGCTTTGCATCTCAAGAAATAATACACCCACCCACCCCCGCCCCCCCCCCCCACATCTGCGTGGAAACATCCCAGTTGATATAGACTGAAGTTGTAGATGTTGCTAGATCTTTTATTTATTTATTTATTTGGCTGCACGGGGTCTTACTTGTGGCACGCAGGATCTTTGTTGCTGCATGCAGGATTTTTAGTTGCGTCATGTGGGATCTAGTTCCCTGACCAGGCTAGTTCCCTGACCAGGTAGACCTTTTAATTGTAGGTTCACTTACACATTTATAAATGTTCCAAAACCAAAGTTTCTCTGATACCCAAAGCCTTGATGTTTAAGATAACACTAAAGTGGAAATAGAATCATAGGTTGAATCTAGAAATTTATAGTTGATAGACATATATATATATATATGTATAAATATAATTTTTCTAAGTTGTGCCATATACTTTTTTGGTGGTTAAATACACACCACATAAAATTTGCCATTTTAAGAGTAAAATTCTATGGTATTTATACATTCAAAATGTTGTACAACCGTTACCGCTATATAGTTCCAGACATTTTTATCACCCCCAAAGGAAACCTGGTACCAATTCAGCAGTCTCTCCCTTCTCCCAGCCCCTGGCTACCACTAATCTGCTTTCTGTCTCTACAAATTTGCCTTTTCTGGGTATCTCATATAAGTAAAATCGTATGTCCAGAATATGTAGCATTTTGTGTCTGGCTTCTTTCATTCAGCATCATGTTTTCAAGCTTCATTCATGTTCCAGAATGTATTACTATTCCACTCCTTTTATGACTGAATAATACTTCACTGTATGGATTTAACACAGTTTTTCATCAATTCATTAGTTGTTGACATTTAGTTTTTTCCACTTTTTGGCTATTACAAATAGTGCTGCCTTGAACATCCTTGTACAAGTGTTTGACCACATGTTCACATGTTTTAAACTCTTTGGGGAACTGATGGGTCATATGGCAATTCTCCGTTTAAGTTATTGAGGAACTTCCAAACTTTTCCAGAGCAGCTGCCCATTTTACATTCCCACAAGCAATCCACAAGTGTTTCAATTTCTCCTCATATGCATCACCACTTCTTATTTTCCATTTTTTAATCATGGCTAGCTTAGTAGATCTAAAATGCTTTCTCATTGGGAATTGGATTTGCATTTCCCTAATGACAATTGATGTAGAGCATCTTTCCAAATGTTGGCCATTTGTATATCCCTGTTAGAGGAATATCTATTCAAGTCCTTGGTCCATTTTTAAATTGGGTTCTTTGTCCTTTGTTGTTGGGTTGTAGGAGTTCTTTACATGTACTAGACACCAGACACTCATCAGATATATGATTTGCAATTATTTTCTGTCACACTGTGAGTTGCCTTTTAACCCTCTTCACAGTGTATTTTGATGCACAAAATGTTTTCTTTTTGATAAAGTCCAATTTCTCCATTTTGTTATTGTTATTGCTACTGCTTTGGGTGTCATATCTAAACATCTGTTACCAAGTCCAACAACACGATCAAGTCCTATTTTTCATTCTAAGAGTTTTATAGTGTTAGATCTTACACTTATAATTTTGATCCATCTCCTCCCTCTTGCATCTCCCTCCCACCCTCCCTATCCCAGACCTGTAGGTGGTCACATAGCACCAAGCTGATCTCCATGTGCTCTGTGCTGATCTCCCTGTGCTATGTGACTGCTTCCCACTAGCTATCTATTTTACATTTGGTAGTGTATATATATCCATGCCACTACCTCACATCATTCCCACTTATGCTTCCCCTCCCCAAGTCCTCAACTCCATTATCTACGTCTGCCTCTTTATTCCTGTCCTACCCCTAGGTTCATTCAGCACCATTTTTTTTAGATTCCATATATATGTGTTAGCATACGGTATTTGTTTTTCACTTTCTGACTTACTTCACTCTGTACGACAGACTCTAAGTCCATCCACCTCACTACAAATAACTCAATTTCGTTTCTTTTTTATGGCTGAGTGATATTCCATTGTATATATGTGCCACATCTTCTTTATCCATTCTTCTGTCGAGACACTTAGGATGCTACAATGTCCTGGCTATTGTAAATACTACTTCAGTGAACATTGGGGTGCATGTATCTTTTTGAATTATGGTTTTCTCAGGGTACATGTCCTACATGCCCAGTAGTGGGATTGCTGGGTCATATGGTAGCTCTATTTTTATTTTTTTAAGGAACCTTCACACTGTTGTCCATAGTGGCTGTATCAATTTACATTCCCACCAAAAGTGCAAGAGGGTTCCCTTTCTCCACACCTTCTCCAGCATTTATTGTTTGTAGATTTTTTGATGATGGCCATTCTGACTGGTGTGAGGTGATACCTCATTGTAGTTTTGATTTGCATTTCTCTAATGATTAGTGATGTTGAGCATTTTTTAATGTGTTTGTTGGCAATCTGTATATCTTCTTTGGAGAAATGTCTATTTAGGTCTTCTGCCCATTTTTGGATTAGCTGGTTTGCTTTTTTGATATTGAGCTGCATGAGGGGCTTGTAAATTTTGGAGATTACTCCTTTGTCAGTTTCATCATTTGCAAATATTTTCTCCCATTCTGAGGGCTGTCTTTTCATCTTGTTTATGGTTTCCTTTGCTGTGCAAAAGCTTTTAAGTTTCATTAGGTCCCATTTGTTTATTTATGTTTTTAATTCCATTTCTCTAGGAGGTGGATCAAAAAGGATCTTGCTGTGATTTATGTCATAGAGTGTTCTGCCTATGTTTTCCTTTAAGAGTTTTATAGTGTCTGGCCTTACATTAAGTCTTTAATCCATTTTTAGTTTATTTTTGTGTATGGTGCTAGGGAGTGTTCTAATTTCATTCTTTTACATGTAGTTGTCCAGTTTTCCCAGCACCAATTACTGAAGAGGCTGTCTTTTCTCCATTGTATATTCTTACCTCCTTTGTCATAGATTAGGTGGCCATATGTGCGTGGATTTATCTCTGGGCTTTATATCCTGTTCCATTGATCTATATTTCTGTTTTTGTGCCAGTACCATACTGTCTTGATTACTGTAACTCTATAGTATAGTCTGAAGTCCGAGAGACTCATTCCTCCAGCTCCATATTTCTTTCCCAAGATTGCTTTAGCTATTCGGGGTCTTTTGTGTTTCCATACAAAATGTGAAATTTTTTGTTCTAATTCTGTGAAATCTCCCATTGATAGTTTGATAGGTATTGCATTGAATCTGTAGACCGCTTTGGATAGAATAGTCATTTTCACAATGTTGATTGTTCCAATCCAAGAACATGGTATATCTCTCCATCTGTTTGTATCATCTTTAATTTCTTTCATCAGTGTCTTATAGTTTTCCGCATACAGAACTTTTGTCTCATTAGGTAAGTTTATTCCTAGGTATTTTATTCTTCTGTTGCAATGGTAAATGGGAGTGTTTCCTTAATTTCTTTTTCAGATTTTTCATCATTAGTATATAGGAATGCAAGAGATTTATGTGCATTCATTTTGTATCCTGCTACTTTACCAAATTCATTAAATAGCTCTAGTAGTTTTCTGGTAGCATCTTTAGGATTCTCTATGTATAGTATCCCATCATCTGCAAACACTGACAGCTTTACTTCTTCTTTTCTGATTTGGATTCCTTTTATTTCTTTTTTTTCTCTGATTGTTGTGGCTAAAACTTCAAAAACTATGTTGAATAATAGTGGTGAGAGTGGGCAACCTTGTCTTGTTCCTGATCTTAGTGGAAATGGTTTCAGTTTTTCACCATTGAGAATGATGTTGGCTGTGGGTTTGTCATACATGGCCTTTATTATGTTGAGGTAAGTTTACTTTATGCCTACTTTCTGGAGGGTTTTTATCATAAATGGGTGTTGAATTTTGTCAAAAGCTTTTTCTGCATCTATTGAGATGATCATGTGGTTTTTCTCCTTCAATTTGTTAATATGGTTTATCACATTGATTGATTTGCGTATATTGAAGAATCCTTGTATTCCTGAGATAAACCCCACTTGATCATGGTGTATGATCTTTTTAATGTGCTTTTGGCTTCTGTTTGCTGGTATTTTGTTGAGGATTTCTGCATCTATGTTCATCAGTAATATTGGCCTGTAGTTTTGTTTCCTTGTGACATCTCTGTCTCTTTTTGTTATCAAGGTGATGGTGGCCTCGTAGAATGAGTTGGGGAGTGTTCCTCCCTCTGCTATATTTTGGAAGAGTTTCAGAAGGATTGCTGTTAGCTCTTTTCTAAATGTCTGATAGAATTCGACTGTGAAGCCATTTTGTCCTGGACTTTTGTTTGTTGGAAGATTTTTAATCACAGTCACAATTTCAGTGCTTGTGATTGGTCTATTTATATTTTCTATTTCTTCCTGGTTCAGTCTTGGAAGTTTATGCTTTGGTAAGAATTTGTGCAATTCTTCCAGGTTGTCCATTGTATTGGCATATAGTTGTTTGTAGTAATCTCTCATGATCCTTTGTATTTCTGCAGTGTCAGTTGTTACTTCTCTTTCTTCATTTCTATTTCTACTGATTTGAGTCTTCACCCTTCTTGATGAGTCTGGCTAATGGTTTATCAATTTTGTTTATCTTCTCAAAGAACCAGCTTTTAGTTTTATTGATCTTTGCTATTGTTTCCTCCATTTCTTTTTCATTTATTTATGATCTGATTTTTATGATTTCTTTCCGTCTGCTAACTTTGGGGGTTTTTTGTTCTTCTTTCTCTTATTGCTTTAGGTATAAGGTTAGATTGTTTATTTGAGGTGTTTCTTGTTTCTTAAGATAGGATTGTATTGCTAAAAACTTCACACTTAGGACTGCTTTTGCTGCATCCCACAGGTTTTGGGTCATCATGTTTTCATTGTCACTTGTTTCTAGATAATTTTTGATTTCATGTTTGATTTCTTCAGTGATCTCTTGCTTATTAAGTTGTGTATTGTTTAGCCTCCATGTGTTTGTATTTTTTACAGATTTTTTCCTTTAATTGATATCTAGTCTCATAGCGTTGTGGTCGGAAAAGATACTTGATATGATTTCAATTTTCTTAAATTTACCAAGGCTTGATTTGTGAACCGAGATATAGTCTATCCTGGAGAATGTTCCATGAGCACTTGAGAAGAAAGTGTATCCTGTTGTTTTGGGGTGGAATGTCCTATAAATATCAATTAACTCCATCTTGTTTAATGTAGCATTTAAAGCTTGTGTTTCCTTATCTATTTTCATTTTGGATGATCTGTCCATTGGTGAAAGTGGGGTGTTAAAGTCCCCTACTATGATTGTGTTACTGTCGATTTCCCCTTTTATGGCTGTTATTATTTGCCTTATGTATTGAGGTGCTCCTATGTTGGGTGCATAAATAATTACAGTAGTTGTATCTTGTTCTTGGATTGATCCCTTGATCATTATGTAGTGTTCTTCTTTGTCTCATGTAATTGTTTTTATTTAAAGTCTATTTTGTCTGATGTGAACATTGCTACTCCAGCTTTCTTTTGATTTCCATTTGCATGTAATATCTTTTTCCATCTGTATGTATCCTTAGGTCTGAAGTGGGTCTCTTGTAGACAGCATATATATGGTCTTTGTTTTGTATCCATTCAGCCAGTCTATGTCTTTTGGTTGGAGCATTTAATCCATTTACATTTGACGTAATTATTGATGTGTATGTTCCTATTACCATTTTCTTAATTGTTTTGGGTTTGTTATTGTAGGTCTTTTCCTTCTCTTGTGTTTCCTGCCTAGAGAAGTTCCTTTAGCATTTGTTGTAATGCTGGTTTGGTGGTGCTGAATCCTCTTAGCTTTTGCTTGTCTGTAAAGGTTTTAATTTCTCTATCGAATCTGAATGAAATCCTTGCTGAGTAGAGTAACCTTGGTTGTAGGTTTTTCCCATTCATAACTTTAAATATGTCCTGCCACTCCCTTCTGGCTTGCAGAGATTCTGCTGAAAGATCAGCTGTTAACCTTAAGGGGATTCCCTTCTATGTTATTTGTTGTTTTTCCCTTGCTGTTTTTAATATTTTTCTCTGTTTTTAATTTTCTATAGTTTGATTAATATCTGTCTTGGCATGTTTCTCCTTGTATTTATCCTTTCTGGGACTCTCTTCACTTTCTGGACGTGATTAACTATTTCCTTTCCCATATTAGGGAAGTTTAAAACTATAATCTCTTCAAATATTTTCTCAGACACTTTCTTTTTCTCTTCTTCTGGGACCCCTATAATTCAAATGTTCATGCATTTAATGTTGTCCCAGAAGTCTCTGAGACTGTCCTCAATTCTTTTCATTCTTTTTTTCTTTATTCTGCTCTGTGGTAGTTATTTCCACTATTAAATTCCAGGTCACTTATCCATTCTTCTGCCTCAGTTATTCTGCTATTGATTCCTTCTAGAGAAGTTTTAATTTCATTTATTGTGTTGTTCATCATTGTTTACTTGCTCTTTAGTTCTTCTCATCCTTGTTAAATGTTTCTTGTATTTTCTCCATTCTATTTCCAAGATTTTGGATCATCTTTAGTATCATTATTCTGAATTCTTTTTCAGGTAGACTGCCTATTTCCTCTTCATTTGTTTACTCTGGTGGGTTTTTACCTTACTCCTTCATCTGCTGCGTGTTTCTCTGTCTTCTCATTTTGCTTAACTTACTGTGATTGGGATCTCCTTTTCACAGGCTGCACGTTCGTAGTTCCTGTTGTTTTTGGTGTCTGCTCCCAGTGGCTAAGTTTGGTTCAGTGGGTTGTGTAGGCTTCCTGGTGGAGGGAACTAGTGCCTGTGTTCTGGTGGATGAGGCTGGATCCTGTCTCTCTGGTGAGCAGGTCCACCTCTGGTGGTGTGTTTTGGGGTGTGTTTTGGAGTGTCTGTGAGCTTATTATTTTAGGCAGCCTCTCTGTTAATGGGTGGGTTTGTGTTCCTTACTAGTTGTTTGGCATAGGGTGTCCAGGACTGGAACTTGCTGGTCGCTGAGTGGAGCTGGGTCTTAGCGTTGAGATGGAGATCTCTGGGAGAGCTTTCGCCATTTGATATTACACGGAGCTGGGAGGTCTCTTGTGGATCATGTCCTGAACTCAGCTCTCCCACCTCAGAGGCACAGGCCTGATACCAAGCCGAGCACCAAGACCCTGTCAGCCACACAGCTCAGAAGAAAAGGTAAAAAAAGAGAAAGAAAGAAAAAGAAAGAAAGAAAGAAAGGATGGAAGGAAAGAAGGAAGGAAGAAAGAAAGGAGAAAAGAAAAGAGAAACAAAGAAATAAAGACAAGAAAGTTATTAAAATAAAAAATATAAAAGAATTAAAAAGTAATAAAGAAAGAAGAGAAAAAAAAAAAGGAAAGAATGAAGAGAGCAGCCAAACTAAAAAACAAATCCACCAATGATAACAAGTGCTAAAAACTATAGTAAAAAAAAAAGAAGAAAAACGTCCTAAACTCAGTTCTCCCACCTCAGACGCACTGGCCTGACACCTGGCTGGAGCACCAAGACCCTGTCAGCCACACAGCTCAGAAGAAAGGGAGAAAAAAAAGAAAGAAGGAAATAAATAAAATAAAATAAAGATATTAAAATAAAAAATAATTATTAAAAATAAAAATTTAAAAAAAGAAAAGAAAAAAAAGAGAGCAACCAAACCAAAAAACAAATCCACCAATGATAACAAGCGTTAAAACTATATAAAAGAAACAAACAAAAAAACAGACAGACAGAACCTTAGGACAAATGTAAAAGCAAAGTTGTACATACAAAATCATACCAAGAAGGATACACATACAGACTCACCAAAAGAGAAAAAGGAAATATATATATATATATATATATATAAAAGGAAGAGAGCAATCAAATCAATAAACAAATTTACAAATGATAATAAACTCTAAATACTAAACTAAGATAAACAGAAAACCAGAAACAAATTAGATGCAGAAAGCAAACCCCAAGTCTAAAGTTGCTCCCAAAGTCCACCGCCTCAATTTTTGGATGAATTGTTGTCTACTCAGGTATTCCACAGATGCAGGTTCATCAAGTTGACTATGGAGATTCAATCCACTGCTCCTGAGGCTTCTGGGAGAAATTTCCCTTTCTCTTCTTTGTTCACACAGCTCCTGGGGTTCAGCTTTGGATTTGGCCCCGCCTCTGTGTGTAGGTCTCCTGAGGGCATCTGTTCTTTCCTCAGACAGGTCAGGGTTAAAGAAGTGGCTGATTAGGGGCCTCTGGCTCACTCAGGCTGTAGGAAGAGAGGGGTATGGAATGTGGGGCGATACTGCAGTGGCAGTGGCTGGGTTGACATTGCATCAGCCTGAGGCATGCTGTGTGTTCTTCTGGGGAAGTTGTCCCTGAATCATGGGACCCTGGCAGTGACGAGCTGCACAGGCTCCTGAGAGGGGAGGTGTGGATGTGACCTGTGCTTGCACACAGGCTTCTTGGTGGCTGCAACTGCAGCCTTAGCGTTTCATGCCCATCTCTGGGGTCCACGCTGATAGCTGTGGTTTGCACCCATCTGTGGAGCTCGTTTAGGTGGTGTTCTGAATCTCCTCTCCTTGCCCCCCCCCAAAACAATGGTCTCTTGACTCTTAGGCAGGTCCAGACATTTTCCTGACTCCCTCGCAGCTAGCCATGGTGCACTAGCCCCCTTCAGGCTGTGTTCACACAGCTAACTCCAGTCCTCTCCCTGGGATCTGACCTCTGAAGCCCGAGCCTCAGCTCCAGCCACCGCCTGCCCCAGTGGGTGAGCAGACAAGGCTCTCAGGCTGGTGAGTGCTGGTTGGCAGTGATGCTCTGTATGGGAATTTCTCCGCTTTGCCCTCTGCACCCCTGTTGCTACGCTCTCCTCTGTGGCTGGAAGCTTCCCTGCCGCGACCCTCATCTCTGCCAGTGAAGGGGCTTCCTAGTGTGTGGAAACTTTTCCTCCTTCACAGCTCCCTCCCATAGGTGCAGGTCCCTTCCCTATTCTTTTGGCTCTATTTTTTCTTTTTTCTTTTGCCCTACCCAGGTATGTGGGGAGTTTCTTGCCTTTTGGGAGGTCTGAGATCTTCTGCCAGTGTTCAGTAGGTGTTCTGTAGGAGTTGTTCCACATGTAGATGTATTTCTGATGCATTTGTGGGGAGGAAGGTCATCTCCACATATTACTCCTCCGCCATCTTGAAGGTTTCTGTTAATTTTTTATACGATGGGAGGTATGGATCCAATTTCATTCTTTTTCATGTGAATATCCAGTTTTCAAAAAATCAAGTCTATTCTCTCCCTCACTGAAAGATGTTTGCACCACTGGCCAAAGATGTGAGTGCTGATTTCTGAACTCTATTCTATTCCATTGATCCATATGTCTATCTTTATGCCAATACCAAACTCTTCTGATTACTGTAGTTTGTAATAAATATGGAAGTTGAGAAGTATGAGCCTTCCAACTTTATTTTTTTTTCAAGATTCATGTTCTCTGTGAAAAATTATAGTTTTACCTCTTCCTCTCTGAGCTGGATACCTTTTATTTCTTTTTATTGCCTAATTGTTTGGGCTAGAACTTGCAGTATACTGTTGAATAGAAGTAGTAAAATCAGGCATTCTTGTCTTATTCTTGATTCTATAGGGAATGCCATCAATCTTTCATCATTGAGTATGATGTTAGCTGCTTTTTCCAAAAATTCTCTTTATTATTTGGAATGTCTTTCTATTTTTGTTTGTGGTATATTTTACACATGAAATATTATTGGATTTTATCAAATGCTTTTCTGCAACAATTAACATTATCATGTTTTTTTTTCTTCATTCTATTAACATGATACATCCTATCTATTGGTTTTCATATGTTGAAGCATCTTCGCATTCCTGGGATAAATCTCATATGGACTTTGTATATAATACTTTCAATACACTGCTGAATTCAGGATGCTAGTATTTTGTGGAGGATTGTGCATCTATATTTGTAAGAGATATTGGTCTATAGTTTTCTTTTCCTGTAACGTTTTTGGCTTTGTTGTCAAAGGAATGCTGTCCTCATAGAATGATTTAGAAAGTGTTCCCTCCTCTTCTATTGTTTGGTATCATTTCCCTTGTTCTTTTTTTTTTACCCCCTGATCCTCAGACCAGATCATTTCAATTGTCCTATCTTCAAGTTCAGAGGTTCTTTCTTCTGCCTACTCAAATCTGGTGTTGATATTCTCCAGTGAATTTTTCATTTTAGCTCTTATACTTTTAGTTCCTGAGTTTACATTTGTTTTTTTTTTTAATAATTTCTCTTTATTGGTATTCTCTATTTGATGGTACATCATTCTCTTGTTTTCCTTTAGGTTTTTTTTTTTTTTTTTTTTTTTTGCCCATTGTTACATTTAGCTCTTTGTCTAGTAAGTCCAATGTGTGGGCTTCCTCCAGGACAGTTTTTATTCATTTCATTGCTTGTGTGTGTGTGTGTGTGTGTGTGTGTGTGTGTAAATAGACCACACTTTCCTTTCTTGCCTCATAACTTTTGCTAACACCTTGACATTTTAAATATTATTATGGGGTAACTTTGGAATTCAGATTCCCCGTTTCCCAGATTTTCTTGTTGCACTTTGTTGTGGGTTATAGTTGTTTGTTTAGTGACTTTTATAAACTATTTTTAGGAGACTAAATGCTTTGTTGAATGATCATTGGAGTCTCTAGATGCCTGGAGCAAAAAAAAAAAAAAAAAAAAAATTCCCAGTCTCAGCAGCTGGGCTCTATGAGTTTGTTGGGACATGTCTTCAATACTTAGTCAAGCTGTTTACAATTCTGCCTTGCCTTTATTTTCCTACTTGCATCGTCTTGACTGCCAGCCACAGGTAAAATCTTATGGTCTGCTCAAGTTTTTTCCAAGGTTTCCAACCCTGAGCATAAGCATGGTCCATTGATCTCAATGTGGCAAAGAAATTTCTGAAGACAAAAAAGAAATGCCATAAGGGAAATATTGATAAATCTACTTCCAGCTAACTATATCTATAAATTAGCCTTTGTGTATGAGTCTGAGATTTTTAACATAGATTGCACATCTCTCTATTATTAAACTTTCCATACAAATGAAAACTTATGGCCTGTACTGAAAATTATGGCCTGAAATAAAAAATAAAATTGCAGTATCAGAAAGGATAAATTCTAAATTTTCAGTACAGGCTTGGCCTAAGGTGAAGAAGAGTTGTACGTATCAAGCCAAAGAATGATATTATACACTTTCATAATGATTATTTTAGAAGCATAGCAATTTGGCACCAGACTAGACATTGACTGATGTACTAAATTTTAAAAGCAAGTAAGTGGATGAAATTAAAGTCTGTCATACAGAGTGAAGTAAGTCAGAAAGAGAAAAACAAATATCATATATTAAGCCATATATATGGAATCTAGAAAAATGGTAGTGATGAACATATTTGCAGGGCAGCAAAAGAGACACAGACGTAGAGAACGGACTTGTGGACATGGGGGGAAGGTGAGGGTGGAACAAATTGAGAGTAGTATTGCCATATATACACTACCATATGTAAAAGAGTTAGCTAGTGAGAAGTTGCTGAACAGGGAGCTCAGCTCAGTGCTCTGTGATGACCTAGAGGGGTGGTATGGGGGGTGGGACGGAGGCTCAAGAGGGAGGGGATATATGCACACATATAGCTGATTCACTTTGTTGTATAGCAGAAACTAACAATACATTGTAAAGCAAATATACTCAATTAAAAATAAATAAATAAATAAAGTAGGAGGTAGAATGAAAAAAATAAAATAAAATAGATAACCAACAAGGACCTACTGTATAGCAAAGGGAATTCTACTCAATATTCTGTAATAACCTATATGAGAAAAGAATCTGAAAAAAATGTGTATATATATATGTATAACTGAATCACTATGCTGTACACCTGAAACCAACACAACATTATAAATCAACTATACTCCAATAATATTAAAAATAAATAAATATATAAAACACTTGAAAAAAAAAAGAGCAAATATGTCCACCCAGAGACACAAGGAAACTGGTGAGGATTATCTTGCTGACCTCAAGAAGGAAAAGAATTAGGCTTATATGTCACTAGCACAGTTTACTGCAGGAAGGACACACTTTTGTGCATCAGAAAGAAGAAATGAATATTATAATAGCCCCAGTGCAGAAGTGGGACCAAAGAAACAGAAAATGAGTACCATCAACATTCTAGCTATAACTCTCTTCAGCACACCTCTGATCACAGGGGTTTTGTTTTTGTTTTGTTTTGTTTCTGGCTTCTGGGTACAAAATTTAGAAATAAACATGATTTCTTTGCATCCTTGAGAACTAAGATCAGCGCTGGATAGTTTTCTAGAAAGTGTTTAAACTCACTTCCATAAAATTTGAAACAATTACGTAAAAATATTTTTTCTATACATTACCACAAACTTCTAGAAGCATCGCTGGCTTGTAAAAAGGCATAAAAAATATGCTTTTTATTGTCTTTCTTAATCTTAAATGAATTACTGGTTTAATTAAAACAAATTTTTAGAGCAAGACTCAAATCATCTATATAAAGCAATGTATTTCATGACCCCTAAGGATACCACATTACATTTGTGGTATAACGTAACACTGTAAGAATGGCAATTAATATCAAATTAAATCCAAGATGGACACAGTAAATTCCCATTGACTTGAACTATTTCTTTAGATGTTTTTGAATGTGTCACCGCTGGAGATTTTCTGGCAATTATTGAAGAGGGCTGACACCTCGGAAGTTGAATCTCTTCCTCACATGTCTATACTGCTTTCCAATGATCTGAGTGTGATACAATTTTAACTGGAAGTCACAGGTGACAATGGAACAGAGCAGGACCCTATGGTCTTTGCCATCCATGTCCTCTGCCTGCCTTTTGTCTGTGGAAAAATTTTAGCCAAAGAATAAATTTAATCAGAGAAGTGAGAAAATACAGAAATAAAGGGAAACAGTCCAACAAGACCAAATAATAATATTTTAGTCATTAAGCCAAGTCAAGGACCTTTAGTTCTACTCAAGGGCTATAGAGAATATTCTGAGCCACATCCTGTGAGCTATCATATGGATACTGCAACCCCCACCAGGAGGAAGAAGTTAACTACATGATGACCAGACTGTAGCCATGACATAAGCTGCCACAATTCCAAGAATTGGCCTCGAGGAAATGGGAAGAAACCAACCCTGGAACTAAAAACTAACTGTACTTAAAACAATCAAGATGACGGTGGTCAAACCACCAATGACCAATTTCAAGATGACTGTCAGAGCTGCCTGTGCTGTTTCTGCATGTGGCCCCTCCCTCTTCCTATAAAAGCTCTTGCACATTGGTTGTCAGTGGGGGGAAGTTGGCCTTTGGACAGGAGTCTGCCCCGCCCCTGACCCCGGTTGCTGGCATCCAAAATAAAGCAAACTTTCCTTTCCACCAGCCTTGCCTCTTTATTGCCTTTAGAGTGGTGAGCAGCCAGACCCCTACTTTCAATAACAATGAGACTGAGGAGGAAGCTGGCTGAAGCAAACCAGACACCAACAGCTGTAAAATCAGAAACAAGACACCTTCACCAAGTGGCAACTGTCAGTGGTTACACAGGAATGCCACTTTTAAGGTGGAATTTTATTCAGGCCTAGTTTGAAAACCTCAGATTATTTAGCTATTCAACTGCTCAAGATGGTTAGTAACAAAGATACAATTACAAAGAGGTTACAACTTTGCAAAAGGTATTTTCCATTTGTTTTGTTTGTATATGTTTTCAACAAGTTTATTTTTGTTTGTTTTGCATTTGTCCTACGGCATTGAAAACAACAAGGGGCTCTTAAAACACTGTCACCCTGTGCTCAGCTCTCTACAGGAAGCCGTCTCTTCTCTCTGCCTGGACTCTAGTTTTCACCAGGATTCATTCGATGTGAGGAGGACCAGCAACTCTGGCTGAGGAGGGAGACTTCAAGAGTATTAGAAAACAACAACAGCAACAACATCCTAATGTCACAGATGCAGGATCAGGATGCAGAGCTTATAAAGGAACACCAGTACCCAGATAATATTGTGATCATCTATTTGATAGAGAAAGAAAATTAGTTCATTCAAATTCACTTTCACATAATCATAGAAGTCAGAGATCACTGAAGAATTCAAAGAGGAAATCAAAAAATACACAGAAATAAATGACAATGAAAACTCAATGACAAAAAAACCTATGGGATGCAGCAAAAGCAGTCCTAAGAGGGAAGTTTATAGCAATTCAATCCTACCTCAAGAAACAAGAAAAATCTCAAATAAACCACCTAACCTTACACCTAAAGCAATTACAGGAAGAAGAACAAACAAAACCAAAAGTTAGTAGAAGGAAAGAAATCATAAAGATCAGAGCAAAAATAAATGAAATAGAAATGAAGAAAACAACAGCAAAGATCAATAAAACAAAATACTGATTCTTTGAGAAAATAAACAAAATTGATAAACCTTTATCCAGAATCATCAAGAAAAATAAAAAGGGAGAGGGGTCAAATCAATAAAATTAGAAATGAAAAAGGAGAAATTACAAATGACAGTGCAGAAATACAAAGGCTTATAAGAGAGTACTACAAGAAACTATATGCCAATAAAATGGATAACCTGGAGGAAATGGACAAATTCTTAGAAAGGTATCATCTTCCAAGACTGAACCAGGAAGAAATAGAAAATAAGAACAGACCAAACACAAGTAATGAAATTGAAACTGTGATTAAAAATCTTCCAACAACCAAAAGTCCAGGACCAGATGGCTTCACAGGTGAATCTATCACACATTTAGAGAAGAGCTAACACCCATCCTTCTCAAACTCTTCCAAAAATTTGCAGAGGAAGGACTACTTCTGGACTCATTCTTTGAGGCCACCATCACCCTGATACCAAAGCCAGACAAAGATATCACACAAAAAAATAAAATTACAGACCAATATCACTGATGAACATAGATGCCAAAATCCTCAGCAAAATACTAGCAAACAGAATACAGCAACACATTAAAAGGATCATACACAATGGTCAAGTGGGATTTATCCCAGGGATGCAAGGATTCTTCAACATAAGCAAATCAATCAATGTGATACACCATATTGACAAATTAAAAATAAAAATCATATAATCATGTCAATAGATGCAGAAAAAGCTTTTTACAAAATTCAACACCCATTTATGATAAAAGCTCTCCAGAACATGGGCATAGAGGGAACCTACTTCAACATAATAAAGGCTATATATAACAAACCCACAGCAAACATCATTCTCAGTGGTGAAAAACTGAAAGCATTTCCTCTAAGATCAGGAACAAGACAAGGATGTCCACTCTTGCTGCTATTATTCAACATAGTTTTGGAAGTCCTAGCCACAGCAACCAGAAAAGGAAAAGAAATAAAAAGAATCGAAATTGGAAAAGAAGAAATAAAATTGTCACTGTTTGCAGATGACATGATACTATGATACATATGCATCCTAAAGATGCCACCAGAAAACTACTAGAGGTAATCAGTGAATTTGGTAAAGTTGCAGAATACAAAATTAATGCACAGCATTCTCTTGCATTCCTATATACTAACAACGAAAGATCAGAAAGAGAAATTAAGGAAACAATCCCATTTACCATTACAACAAAAAGAATAAAATACCTAGGACTAGACCTATCCAATGAGGTAAACGACCTGTACACAGAAGCTATAAGACACTCTTGAAAGAAATCAAAGATGACACAAAGAGATCGAGAAATATACCATGATCTTGGATTGGAAGAATCAATATTGTGAAAATGACTATACTACCCAAAGCAATCTATGGATTTAATGCAATCTCTATCAAATTACCAATGGCATTTTTCACAGATTTAGAACAAAAATTTTACAATTTGTATGCAAACACAAAAGAACCCAAATAGCCAAAGCAATCTTGAGAAAGAAAAACGGAGCTGAAGGAATCAGGCTCCCTGACTTCAGACAATACTACAAAGCTACAGTAATCAAGACAATATGGTACTGGCACAAAAACAGAAATATAGATCAATGGAACAGGATAGAAAGCCCAGAGATAAACCCACACACCTATGGTCACCTAATCTATGACAAAGGAGGTAAGAATATACAATGGAGAAAAGACAGCCTCTTCAGTAAGTGGTGCTGGGAAAACTGGATAACTACATGTAAAAGAATGAAATTAGAACACTCCCTAACACCATACACAAAAATAAACTAAAAATGGATTAAAGAGTTAAATGTAAGGCCAGACACTATAAAACTCTTAGAGGAAAACATAGGCAGAACACTCTATGACATAAATCACAGCAAGATCCTTTTTGACCCACCTCCTAGAGAAATGGAAATAAAAACAAAAATTAAAAAATGGGACCTATTGAAACTTAAAAGCTTTTGCACAGCAAAGGAAACCATAAACAAGACAAAAAGACAACCCTCAGAATGGGAGAAAATATTTGCAAACAAAGCAATGGGCAAGGGATTAATCTCCAAAATATGCAAACAGCTCATGCAGCTAAATATCAAAAAAACAAACAACCCAATCAAAAAATGGGCAGAAGACCTAAATAGACATTTCTGCAAAGAAGACATACAGATGGCCAAGAGGCACATGAAAATCTGCTCAACATCGCTAATTACTAGAGAAATGCAGATGAAAACTACAATGAAGTATCACCTCACACCAGTTAGAATGGCCATCATCAAACCATCTACAAACAATAAATGCTGGAGAGGGTGTGGAGAAAAGGGAACCCTCGAACTGTTGGCAGGAATGTAAATTGAAACAACCACTATAGAGAATTGTATGGAGGTTCCTTAAAAAACTAAAAAGAGAACTACCATATGACCCAGGAATCCCACTACTGGGCATATACCCTGAGAAAACCATAATTCAAAAAGACAACTACACCCCAATGTTCACTGCAACACTATTTACAATAGCCAGGTCATGGAAAAAAACTAAATGTCCATTGACAGATGAATGGATAAAGAAGTTTCAGTACATGTATACAATGGAACATTACTCAGCCATAAAAAGGAACGAAACTGTGTCCTTTGTAGAGGTGTGGATGGACCTAGAGTCTGTCATACAGAGTGTAAAAGTCAGAAAGAGAAAAACAAATATCGTAATTAACGCATATATGTGAAATCTAGAAAAATGGTACAGATGAACATATTTGCAGGGCAGGAATAGAGACGCAGATGGAGAAAATTGTTGTATGGACACAGTGGCAGAAGAGGGGGTGGGATGAATTGGGAGATTGGGATTGACATATATACATTACCATGTGTAAAACAGATAGCTAGTGGGAACCTGCTGTATAGCGCAGGGAGCTGTTTGGCGCTTTGTGATGACTAGATGCATGGGATGGGGGTTAAGAGGTTCAAGAAGGCGGGGATATATGTATACATATAGCTGATCACTTTGGTGTATAGCAGAAACTAACACAACATTGGAAAGCAACTATAACCCAATAATAATAATAATAATAAACCAGATCTGGTACTGTAAAGAAAAAAATCTATTTTTTGATGTTTTAGTACAAGTAGCAGGGATTTTTCCCAATGTTTTAAGTTTAAGTATAGTTGATTTCCAATGTTGTGTTAGTTTCAGGTGTACAGCAAAGTGATTCAGATGCATATACATATATCTATATATTCTTTTCTAGATTCTTTTCCCTTATACATTATTATAGGATACTGAGTATAGTTCCCTGTGCTATACAGTGGGTCCTTGTTGTTTATCTGTTTTATGTATAGTAGTGTGTATATTTTAATCCCAAACTCCTATTCTATCCCTCCTCCCACCTTTCCCTTTGGTTACCACAAATCTGTCCTCTGTTTGTGCATCTGTTTTTGTTTTGTTAATAAGTTCATTTTTATAATTTTTTTTAGATTCCACGTTTGTGATATCATATTATATTTGTCTTTGTCTGACTTACTTCACTTAATATAATAATCTCTAGGTCCATCCATGTTGCTGCAAATGGCATTATTTCACTCTTTTTTTACGGCTGAGTGGTATTCCATTGTATGTATACCACATCTTCTTTATCTGTTCATCTGTTGATGGACATTTAGGTTGTTTCCATGTCTTGGTCATTGTATGTAGTGATTCTGTGAGCATAGCAGTGCGTATATCTTTTCAAATTTCTAATTTCGGTTTTGAGAAAGAAAGAGAAAGTGAGCTACCTTAGAAAGACTCCCAGAAGCTAAGCTTAATTTTTGGCTCTGAAACAAGGGGTTGCAGGATATCACATGTGAGTTGGCAGCATTGCTCACTAGGTTTGGTGTGATGAGGGATTAGAGTGATACCAGGAACAACTATGAGAGGGTAAATTTAGTGGGATTAACTCCAAATGAGTTGGACAAAACTCATAAGAAATGACTGTGAGATGCTGTTAAAGGATGACCAATATCACTGGACCTTTCCTCCTGGTCTGTGGGAACAGAAATGAGTTGGATCTACTTAGAGCAAATGAGTATGTATCCAGCTTTTGCAAACAATATTAGATGCCATAAACAGAAACTATAACTAAACACCATGGGGAAAGAACAGCAGTCCTATCACATAGCCATCTTTTCAGCTATGTTAGCACCCGGAATAAGAGACCAGAGAAACCAAGAGCTGAATGAACCTTAGTGATGTTCTGGATCATCACATTCTGGGTTGCAGATAAGGAAATTGAGGTGCAGAGTGGCTGGTGAACCAAATTTATATGTGCGTGTGTGTACGCATGACAGCATATGCACACACGCGCGCACACACACACACACACACACACTCCTTGCCCTGATGCGAGCCCACAGTGTAGCCATCTTCAATCTGATAATCAAGCCCAGTGCAAAAGGTCTTTCAGCAGCAGCTTTGTTTTCCCATCCAACACTGACAAACACAGCAGGCTGGGCTTATTAACACATACAGAAAACAGCAATCTCTGTGAGAAAATGCATTGAAAATCCCCTGAAACGACCCACACAAAAACAACAGTGGTACTTACCTCAAAAGGGGTGGGGGTGAAGGGAGAAGAATCAGGGTGGTGGGCAGAGGCAATTTTAGCCTCATCTATAATGTTTTAAATTTAAAATCAAGTTTTAGAAATGGTGTTTTAGCAGACATATAAGTTAATCTTAGCATACCGACATATTCTTTTTGCTCTCTTAGATCTGTATTTTTTTAAATACTTAACATGGAGGACACACATCAGCATCTCCCCAATTCTAGTTGTATTATCCCAAATAACTATTTCTGAATAAGCATATCGAGTCAGTTATTTGCCCTGAAACTTTTCCCATAACCTCATGTGTATTTTCTTCTATCGAACTGATGGATTACTACATCACAAACCCCACAGAAGACAGATTTCCTTTCTGTGGTACCTACTTTCAAACCGGGCACCATATAATGGAAGTTATTGTCAATTAAAATTTTCTCTGAAACTTTTACGAACCACCAGGAAACTAAAATATTTATGAAGAAAGAGAGGAACAGAATTTCAGACATACAAAAATTTCATGAACATATGCTAGAAGTAGACAAACCTAAGATATTAAACCATTGCTCCATCTAATTTAAACAGGCCTCTTCTAATTTGATGGGAATCAGTCTCGTCTATAGAGGCTAGCTTCCAATGCTGTCATGTTTCCCAAATTTGGGGCTCGAGTTCACATTTACATTTGATAATTTTGATATTTTGGACATACTGTAGACATCACAATCTAATCTAACGTGCATAGGCATGTAACAGAAGTCAAGGTTTAGACCTGGTAAGAAGCTTCAAAATCTTCTAACGTAGCTTCTTCAGATGAGAAATAGAGAACCAGAATCGTGTGGTTATTGACTTATAATCGCTCAGCAAAGCAGTCCCCTGGTGGTGCAGTGGTTAAGAATCTGCCTGCCAATGCAGGGGACACGGGTTCGAGCCCTGGTCCGGGGAGATCCCACATGCCACAGAGCAACTAAGCCCCTGCACCACAACTACTAAGCCACATGCCACAACTACTGAAGCCTGCATGTCTAGAGCCCGTGCTCCACAATATGAGAAGCCACCGCAATGAGAAGCCCGTGCACCCGCAATGAAGTGTAGTCCCTGCTCGCCGCGACTAGAGAAAGCCTTCCCAGGAGTCCATTAAGTGGTCTAAGGCACAGCTAAGCAGAAGCTTGCCTCTAATATAGAAATTTTAATATATTATTTTTCTGTTTAACTCACCTTGCTTTCTCTCAGTTAATATTCTGCATTGCTCAATGTTTCCAAACTACAGTTAAATCCCTAACACTGTTCCTTACAGACAGAGCAATATTAGAACAATTGGACTCTCGCCGATTCTCCCAACCACTTGTTTTGTAAAACTTTCTATTTTTTGCTCTCCTCCTGTGATTAAATCAAACCTAGGAAATCCTACTGTGTAATTCCCCTTCATCTTGTATTGAAAAGTGCTCTCCCTCCTGAAATCTGATGGGCAACTGAAATTTTCAAACTGCCAAGAAACAGCATGGATTCCAGGGTTGGAAAGCAGACCACCTGTGTGCCAAACACCTGGGTGTAAAGACTGAAGTCTCAGGGCTTCCCTGGTGGCGCAGTGGATGAGAGTCCACCTGCCGATGCAGGGGACATGGGTTCGTGCCCCAGTCCGGGAAGATCCCACATGCCACGGAGCGGCTGGGCCCGTGAGCCATGGCCGCTGAGCCTGTGCGTCCGGAGCCTGTGCTCCGCAACAGGAGAGGCCACAACAGTGAGAGGCCTGCGTACCGCAAAAAAAAAAAAGAATGAAGTCTCTCATTATTGATTCAAAGCATGAATATAAACTGGAGAACTCTGGAATGTGACCAGACAATACATCAGAAGGTGCTAATAAACTAGAAACTTCTCACGGTGAAGCAGACGTTGCTTCAGATTCTCTTCATTGCCCTTCTTTTCATCCTCTTATAGAGAGGGCTGTCAGATTTAGCAAATAAAAGCCCAAGATGTCCAGTCAAATTTGAATTTCAGAAAACTAAATAAATTTTTAGCGTATGTCCCATGCAATATTTGGAACATACATATATCAAAAAAATCTTTGCAGTTCTTCTGAAATTCAAATTTAACTTAGTGTCCTGTGTCTTTTATCTGGCAACCCTGTTCGTATGCAAAATACCTTTGTGGTATCTCTGAAAATAATCTGGCCTCTCCTATGAGTTAATATGTGATTTTCACCAATTGGGGGAAAAGAGATTTTCAGATATCAGGCTGAACTTCTGATAAACTTTGCCTCGAGACATAACCAGGGACATTTTCCAGGCCTGGTGTGTGGGGTAGTCCACGAGTGCACAAACGTTTTCTTCTAGTGTCAGACAGCAAATATTTTAGGCTTTACAGGACATAGTCTCTGTAGTGTGAAAGCCGTCACAGACAATACATTAACAAGTGAGTATGGCTGTGTGTCAATAAGACTATGTACAAAACAGGTGTCAGGCCAGATCTGACCCACAAGATTCAGTTTTCCAACGCATGTCACATTTGAACTGGCCCTTCGCCAATATTCCAGAGACGTTCAATTTAACTTACTGGAAAATCAGTCCCACTAATTGGATATAGCTAGACTCTCCCAAATCAGAAAAATAGCATGATTGTTAAGAGAAATGGAAATCAAACTTGTGCACATACACTCCGAAAATCTGTACTATATCCCACTGCTATTGGAGGGAGAGAAGAATGATCACAGGACCAGCTGGGTTTGAAATACTAATTAGAACTAATTAAGGTTAGCACCTTATACCATTACCCAGGTCATAATTGAAAGAGACACTGTCATTTAGCCAAAGTACTACTTTTTTAAAATGAAATTAAAGAAAATATTTAAAAATGGGGGTGATGGCTGGTAATTCAGACAGAAAATTTAAACAAGAGAAGTAGCACTGAAGAAGGCATCTTGTTCCAAGGGCAGCTGAAAGACAGACACATAACAGGATACGGCTGGAGGACAAACCAGGAGACATGGGTCTTGAGTAGTTTCCATGAGTCACTGCTCAGCCACAGAAACCAGAGAGGGGCAGACGGGCGCAAAAATGGAGACAAGGAAAGTGAATATGGCTGGGAGGAGGGGGACTGAAAGAGTCAAGGGGCAAGAGAGGGTGACGTGGAGTAATGGCTCGGAGAGATACCTTTCCTGGCGAGACTTGTGGAAAACAGAGACTCAGAGACTGGTTTTACTTGTGATCTCTTGCCAGCCGCTGCTTGTTTACAATCCAAGGGTTAAGTCAGACATGACGGTGTACCTGCCAATGACAGGAAAGCCTTTTTTCCAGTGTTTTGCTGTCCTAGGGTTCAGTCTTGTAAGAAAGACTCAGGCGTACGTTTAGAATCAATCATGCATGTGACAGCCAACCCTGTATTTCAGATCATCCCTGGGAACAAACGTTTCACTTGCTAAATTTGAGGCACAAAGAGATGCAAAGCAAATTGAGCGGAAAAGAGTCACTTTATTAAAAAAGTTTCTCTTTTCCTTTTCATCAGCATCAAAGCCCGAATCAACCTGTCACCACAGTAACTGTGGAAATGACTGAAACAAAGTAAAGAGGTTATTGTCATTGAATCGCTATTCTCATAGCAATAGGAATAGATCGTGTACAACAGAGAGCAAAGAACAGAATGAATTATGCATAAACACAGCACGTATTCCGAGAGAACTCTGAGTCCAGCTGATGCGTGTGCAGGCCTGCCAACAAAGATACCCAGGAGTCAGGATATCAGAAGTGACAAATATTTTCACTTTGTTAGAACTGGCTAATCTGTGAAATGAAACCGTCCCTAAGTGAGAATGCTAAGTTAGAGGAAATGGTCTAGGATGGCTTCATGCTGCTGCCTGGTTATTATCACAAAAACAGCAAACTAATTTTAACAAGATACAGTAAGTCCCCTACGTGTGAACCTTCAAGTTGCGAACTTTCAAAGATGTAAACGTGCATTGGCATGTCCAATCATGTAAGTTAGTTCATGTGTCTGGTGTACATTGGCACGTGCCTGCATCCTCTACAAATGGTTGTGCTTTTGTGTACTTTACTGTACTGTACAGTAGTACAGTATCTTTACTTCAAGCCCAGGATGTCCGGAAAGAAGTGTCAAAGCAGCGGTGATGGAGCTGGTACTGCTAAGGAGCATTAGGAATTGGAGGCCCACAGAAAGGACAAAGAGAGACAAGAGGAAGAAGAAACTGAAGAACCAAAGTGATTCACAACGCAGGAAATGGCAGGGGATTTTCTTTATTTGAGGAGGCACTGCTAGTTTTTGAGGCACAGGACCCAAACAGAACGGTACACGAAGGTTGCAGCAGCCGTTCAGAATGCAATCCAGTGCTACCGTGTCATCTATGATGAGAAAAAAAGAGCTGCTACCCAGACATCACTGGATCATTTTTTCGAGAGGGTAGATAGAATTGAATCCAGCAAGGAACCAGAGCCTGTGCCGTCCGCGTCAGGCGTGAGTGAAAGTGCAGCCCGACCTCCGTCTCCTGTTGCTGACAACCCTTCAGCTCTACCATCTCCCACCTCCTCTCCCTCCTCCAGTCAGTAACTCTTCTTGCCTGTTCACTCGATGCCAGCCCCTGTGTGCCAGCTGGTGTACTGGACTACTGTACCTTTCAAGGGACTGTAAGATTAAAAATGTTTTCTTTATTTTTTGTTTGTTTTCTTATGTATTACTTATGTGAAAAGCATTATAAACCTATTAGAGTACAGTACTATCTAGCCGATTGTGCTAGTTTGGTACCTACGCTAACTTCGTTGGACTTACGAACACATTGGACTTGTGAATGTGCTCTGGGAACAGAACTCACTCGTTTGTAGGGGACTTGCTGTAACGTACATACTCCGATCAAGTGAACTCAAAAAAAAAAATTCAGCTCCTGTGTGAGTATTTTGCATTTGTCACAATAAGGTGTATAAGAAAGTCTTTATTCTGATAAAGTCGCTAGATATCATCAAAGGCAAAATTTATCTTGCTGGAAGCATAATAAGTAATTTTTACTGAGCATTTTTAAATGCCAGGCACGGTGATAAGTGTTTTTATGTGTCTCACAACAACCCCGGGAAGAAGGCACTTTAGTATCTCTAGTTACATACGGAAAATTATGAGGGCCCGAAAGGCTAAGGAACTTCCTAAGGGACGCAGCTAAGACATGACAGGGCAGGTCCTGCACCCAGGCTGCCCCACCGGAGGCCGGGGTCTTGGTCACTTCTCTGCCCTGATGGGTTCTCTGCAACCCCGGACGAATAGCGGGTCACTCACCACAGTTGGCACAGCCAGGGTGGCCCTCATTCATTGCCATTGGTATCACCCAGGTTCTGTGCTAGGGGTTTCCCATTCGGGGTCACAAACATCGCTCATCTATTTGCTCAGGATGCTGGTTCCTGGATGGAGAGGTGATCTGCTCTGTCATCGACCACACTGGATTCCAGAGTCAATTTTGCTGATCTTACTGGCTGGGCAGAGGTGCCCTTGGGCCCTCTCCAGCCTGTGGGCAGCCTTCCAGAGGCCTGTTCTTTGGCTGTGAATATTCATTGAAGCCATTCTGGTTTCCTGATGGAATTGATCGTGGTACGGGGACTCCTTAGGGCTGTTCCATTTAAAGTCTAGACCGCAAAGTAACAGCAGTGACACCTGGGAGCTTGCTGGAAAGGCAGCTTCTCGGTGCCCTCCCACCCCCCGACTCAATCTGTCAGTAGCTCTGGAATCTGCATTTTACCAAGATCCCCAGGGGAGTCGTAAGCACATGAAAACTGGAGAAACACCAGCTTTGGGGGCTTCCTCTGGCCATCAATTTTCCTTCTATTCAGAAGATTCACGGCTCTGTGTCGGGAGATCTTCCAGGACCCCAGGCGCAGGGCAGCCACTCTCCATCCCAGTGAACCAGAGTTTCCCTGGCTAGAGAGAGTAGAGGGTAGCCACACTTGAAAATGCCTCTTCGTCACAGAAGTGTGTAAACTGTATGTTCTTCTGGGACTCTCGGTTCTCCTCAGATTCCCAACAAAATCAATGACACAGAAGCTTCCCCCTGGGATCAGACCTGCCAAAGCTCCGTGTTACTTCTTGGCTCTAATGTGCTTCCTGCATAAAAGAACTCAAAGCTTTGCAAACAATTTCATTTGTACTCTTTTTTTCATTAATTAATTAATTTATTTTTGCTGTGTTGGGTCTTTGTTTCTGTGCGAGGGCTTTCTCTACTTGTGGCGAGCCGGGGCCACTCTTCATCGCGGTGCACGGGCCTCTCACTATCGCGGCCTCTCTTGTTGCGGAGCACAGGCTCCAGACACGCAGGCTCAGTAGTTGTGGCGCACGGGCCCAATTGCTCCATGGCATGTGGAATCCTCCCAGACTGGGGCTCGAACCTGTGTCCCCTGCATTAGCAGGCAGGTTCTCAACCACTGCGCCCCCAGGGAAGCCCCTATACTCTTTTTTTTAGATTCCACATATAAGCAAAGCAAAGCAGGAACAGAGTCACAGATGCAGAAAACAAACATATGGTTACCAGGGGGTAAAGCAGGGGAGGGATAACTGGGAAGAATGGGATTGACATAAACACACTACTGTATACAAAATAGATAACTAAGTAAGAACCTACTGTATAGCACAGGGAATTCTACTCATTACTCTCTAATGACCTATATGGGAAAAGAATCTAAAAAAGAATGGATATATGTATATGTACAACTGATTCACTTTGCTGTACAGCAGAGACTAACCCAACATTGTAAATCAACTATACGCCAATCAAAAATAAAAATGAATACATTTTAAAAAATAAAATTAAAAAAAGGACTCAAAGCTGAGCCTGAAAGACCACGTAGAATTCAGTTCAGTGTAAGAGGGTGGGAGCCCTGGCAGCCAACAGTGAGATTTCAGTGACAGATCTCCCACCCATCCCTTTGCTTTATTCCTCACTGCCTCAGGGATCACCATTCCTGGATGTTTATTTAATATCCAAGAGATTAATTTTGACTAAGTGCCTAGTAGCAGAGTCTTATCCTGTCAAAAAGAATTTATTGTCTACTTAAAGGGATGCCTTGAGTGCATAGATTGCAGAAGGATAATACAAACAGAATCACCAATTAATTGTATTACAAGCTAGATGCAAGTTCTATTGAAACAGTCTGGAGGCCTTATTTATGAGGCAGCCCCAGCAAACAGCCCATGATAAAATACGAAAACTAAAGTTGAGTTTAATTGTCTAGAACAATGAAAATTGTTAGTGTAGATTTCCTTTAAAATTAATTTTCTTTCTATTTTTCATCTTGTACTAAAATTTTACCCCCATCCATCTCCACATCTCACTTTCTCCTTGTCTATCTTCATATCTGCCACCCTATCCTTGAAGTTTTTACATCTCTCTCCCTGTGATCAAACAACTTATTTTAGATCTGGCCAGAGTCCCTTCAGAAGGTTTCAATCTGCACTCCAATCACCCAGAATTTAAATTCATTCTGCATCCTGGACAAAGCAAGAGTGAGAGACTTGTAGAGACAGACATGACATGATGTGAAGACAGATGTCAACCAAGTGTGGGTTAAGGAAAGACAGATGTTGAGAGAGGGCAAAATTCAAGTGGGAGGGAGGTGAACCAATAAATACGTGAGCAGCCAATGGGTGATCAAGGAGAATAAAGACCTGCAAAAAGGACCACAGGGCTTTACAAGATCCAGATGGGAGACCCTCAACTAACAGTCTCGGTACCTGAAATTTAGCACTTATACTTACAGTCAACTTAATCATGTTATAAGTTAAACAGCATAATTATTTCACTTGTGAAAGCACTTGACTATTCCTTCAGGTAGAATGGTCAAAGTCATTGTTATGTCAAATTTTGAATTTAATATGTTTTTATTTTCTAATATGCTATTAACACCAGCAAAATTATTGCATATACTACACGTAGCTTTTCAAACAGCAAAAGTAAAGAAGTACTTTGGCAAATGGGGAGTATAGGATACATGGTCCATATGTAGTTTTCAGAAGCATCTTCTTTTTTTTTTTTTTTTTGCCATACGTGGGCCTCTCACTGTTGTGGCCTCTTCCGTTGCGGAGCACAGGCTCCGGACGCGCAGGCTCAGCGGCCATGGCTCACGGGCCCAGCCGCTCTGTGGCATGTGGGATCCTCCTGGACTGGGGCACGAACCCGTGTCCCCTGCATTGGCAGGCGAACTCTCAACCACTGCGCCACCAGGGAAGCCCCAGAAGCATCTTCTTAACGGATGGGGGATCCAAACAGAAGCAGACCGTCGAGGGTGCAGTCGGCTCACTTGCTTAAAGGAATTTGCCATGGAAATCTCCATTTTGGCCACTGTGGGTATCTAAGCTTTTCTGATGTTTACCTCATTTTTTGACAATGAAAATATACAAAGAAGCATAATTAATCTATTATTTAGGGATACTTACGTGGTAATAATATTCTTTAAAGGAAATATTTAATATTCTTTAAAGGAAATAAATAATATTCTTTAAAGGAAATAAATAATATTCTTTAAAGGAATTTTATGCTAAACATAAAATTCGGGATGAAAATTGCCTCCCAAAAAGGAAGGCAGTGGAAGGTCACTAAGGAAAACCACAGTGACCTTGGTAATGTTCTTGTTCTTAAACTGAGCGGTGAGTGTTCCTTGTACTACTAGCATCATACTTTATATGCTACATGTCTTCATATGCAGAGAACGTGACATAATAAAAATTTTAAAAATCATCCAGAAATTTTGTTTTGCTGCCTCATAAATCATAGAATGCCAATTCAGAAACACCCCAGTTATGAAAATTCATGTTTGAACACTAATTATGTGAGGGATTAAAGAAGGCTCATGCCTTGAAATGTTTTCCTAACTGAGTTGAAATCAGAGAAGACATCCCTCTGACAAAGACACCAAGCAAGGGACACCCGGCCCTTCTGTCTCCTGGTTGTTCGTGAGTGTAAAAATGACAGTTTTGGTTTTTTCCAGGAATAATTCTAGCAATTTTTTCCTAGAGAAACTATAAGCTTTTCAGATAGGTCGCATGGGTTTTCTTAAATACTATTCCAGCTATGTGTTTTGGTCGGAATAAATGCCCAGAAATGCCACGAGGGAGTTGAAGAACAAACTGAAATAAAGAATCTACTATAATTGTTTTTTAAATCTTTTGCCTTTTAAAAACTAAGTTTATGAGAATAATCAGAAAGTAATAAAGACTTGCTGAAGAGCACATTAGGTGTCTTAGGAAGCAAGATCCGGAAGGAGGAGGCGAATGTTTACCTCCTTGAATGACCAAGTCCTCTGAGCGCAGGCTCACTGTTAAGTGCTGGGCAATGGCTCTTCTCAGACTCTGCTGATGAAGCGGAAGTAAACTTCATCAGTGTAGCAGATTACATGAAAATGGAAAAACTAGCTAAGGAAATGTAGGATACAACCAGTATTCCAATGGTGGACCAAATCCAACACAGTATATTCAATAAGAGTCTACGTAAAGTCCAACACTTACGTTTTAAACATATAGTAAGAAAGTACACGTGGAAAGTTACCAAAAATGATTTTGATCTCTGTCTCCATTAATGGAATTAAAGTGTCCAAAGGAAATGGGGTGATCATTTCCTACTCTGAATGGGTCATTCGGAAATTTTGCATTCATTGCTGAGTGCTGCATCTTAATGTTGAAAAAAACAACCAGGGTAATGAGCTGCCTTGAACCAACCTTGTAAACAGAACAATGGCTATCCACACCAAAGATGAGAAGACAGGGGAAGGGAAGGCCAAAGTTCAACCATGTGTACATTTACTACAGGGACCCTCTTGAGAGTGAGAGTTACATTTGCACATTTTTATCTTTGAGGGCGAGGACGCGGCCAAAGAAAGGAAGAATTATCTGATACTTATCTTCCCTAGAGAGAATTAAACTGGGGCAGAATGCTATCAAGGAGACTCAAATATCTGACGTGGGATTGTGTTAGATTGTTACTGAGTCCAAGCTCGCTCCGCTCACCACAGGACAGGCCAATGAATCGCAGAGGAGGTGTTGACTTTATTCGGAAAGCCAGCAGACTGAGAAGATGGCAGACTAGTGTCTCCAATACACAATCTTATCGGGGGGGGTTTGGATGTCAGTTTCTTTTATCTCCTCCCCCCATCCCACAGAGAGGGGGGAGGAGATGAGGAAGTAAAGTAAAAGGGCCTTCAGTCTTGCAAATGATCACCTGGAATTATTTGGGGGAGGGGATGTGTTAGTTTCTTCTTTCTTGCAGCCTTCCACAGGCGGGCAGGGTTCCCTGAGGCAGGGGATTAGGTGTGATTATAATAACAAAAGCAACAAAAAGCGAAGGTTAAAGTCAAAGAAACAGATGCAACAGGAGTCAACCTGTTACAAGATTAATTTTAAGATTGCTTCCAAATCTAAACACTGTGTGTGTATGTGATTTTAAATGTATGTATTTTCCCAATTAATACAATTTTTCAAAGATTTAAAAAAATGTATTAGTACAATAAAAATTTGACATAAACCATAGCATAAAGGCAGAACTAAAGCCAGAATCAAGAGAGTCTAGAGGAACTGATGTTAAGAAAAAGATTAAACCAAAGAAACTTCAAACACGGTGACCAAGACAGCCTTCACGTTCCCCTCAGCTTGGAATTTTAGAGCAGGCATCTTCCTGACTCTAGGCCTTGACCTCCTTTTCTGAGAGCATTTATTTTAGAAAACTTGTAGTCCTGAATTCTTTCTCTGCCCCTTTGAGATGTAAATCTCCTCCCAACCTCTCCCCAGGTTTACTCCCTCAGAATGTAGGTAGTAAAGGACCTGGGAGTCACCCCTTTGAAATGTACTCATTAGGAAAGAGCCCTGACTGATTTCCCAGTCTCTGTGGGAAAATAGGAGCCTGACTTGAGGGGCACCAATTAGCAAATGCAGATGCCATAGTCACAGAGACGAACACTTGCAAACTCAGGAATAACTCAATGTTACACACACCCCGTTACTCAACCTCCCCGCTAACATCTTCCAGTGCTTTTCTACCAGCTCACCTGGCACTTAAAAAACACTCCTATGATATCACGTATGTGTGGAATCTAAAAAAAAATAATAATACAAATGAACTTATTTACAAAACAGAAGTAGAGTCATAGATGTAGAAAAAAACCTTAATGTTACCAGGGGATAAGGGGCGGGGGGATAAGTTAGGAGTTTGGGATTAACATATACACACTACTTTATATAAAATAGATAACCAACAAGGACCTACTGTATAGCAGGGAGAACTATACTCAATAATTTGTAATAACCTATAAAGGAAAAGAATCGGAGAAACAGTGGATACGGATATATATATATACATATATATGTATAACTGAATGACTTTGCTGTACACCAGGAACGAATACAACATTGTAAATCAACTATTTCAACAAAAAAAGAGAAAATGAGTACCAAATATCTCAGTCTAAATAAAAAATTATTTTTTAAAAAGAAAAAAAAACTCCTGCCTTTTGTTTCAGCAGAAATTAGTTCAGACTGAGTCTCCGCCACACTGAAATAGCCTTGAATAAAATCTTCCTTACCTGTTTCACTTGCTCCAGGACAAGTTTTGCTTTGACAGTGGCAGCCAAGGTAAGACCCAAGAGTAGGAAGCCAGGAAAGAAACCAGGGGCTGTGCAGGTACCGTCATCCGGCGAACGTTTCCAAATGCCTATCCACCCGCAGCCATGGCAAAGAATATAGTATTTATGGTCTCCCAGCACATACGGTGTGACCACAGGTGACTTTAATGCAGGGTAGAAAATGAACAGTGGCTTGAGATCCTATCAAGTTCTCTGAAGGAATCATAAATTTCTATGATTGGCACTGGAGACAAAAGGCCCAAGATGCATATGTAAACCTCCAGCAAGAACAAGAACAAAGCAAAAAGCCTTTGACCCAGCTAACGCTGGGGCAACAGCCAATGACCAGGCTTAAGCAGGAGCAGGGTTGCTGAGTAGATGATGTGCAAAGAATGGGAGAGCCTGCCTCTCCTCGTGTCTTGGTTATTATGTGGTCGCCAAGGGCTGTACTTTCTCTCTCTCTCTCTCTGTCCCTCGCATAAAGAGAAGAGCCTATATTTTGCGCATTGGTCAGTCATTCCATCGCTTAGACAAGCACACATCTGCTCTGGACTGGGCTCTACAGGAGGTCACAGAAGTAGTCCAGGTCCTGGCCCGGCCCCCAGAAGGACACCCAACATCCAGCTCCCTGGCCGGTTCCAGCCACAGCAGCAAGGACTTCAGAGTCGGGAAGAAGATGCCGTGGCACCCTCCACAGCTGTTCTTGTACTCAAATGCTCAGCAGCCTGGCTGCACTACACGAGATGATGTAAATACCGTGGAGAGAGAGAGAGCTGTCCCAGAGGGCCAGAGGAACCAGCGAGGTCTGCTGTGTGTGTTAATGATACAACAACAGCTGGTAATAGTACTGCGTGTCACTGCACCCTTCTTACACTCCAATGAGGAGGATACTATTGCTATTTCCACTTCTCTAAGGAAACTGAAGTTCCCACATTTAGTGAGGCTGACATTTAAACTAACGCTGATTCTAGAACCCATATTCTTATTAATGAATCCACTGGTTGTCAATTTTAGCTGAACATCAAAATCACCTGGAGTGCTATTTAAACTATCAATATCAAGGTCCCATCCCCAGAGATTCAGATTTAACTGGTTTGGCCTTAATTACTATTAAAAAACTTTAAATAAACCCTTCTGAAGGTGACTGCAATGCTGAGAACTGTGTCACTGAGCTATTCTGTTTCTCCTCCCGCCATTTCTGCGGTGGAAATAACAGCAGACATCGATGCCAGCAGAGACAAAGCTGGCTTTTCACCACGTCCCTGCTCTAACTCACCTCAGAGAGTGGGAATCCGGCCTCCACACTCGTGGTCCACCCAGACTGCACCTGCTAAGGTCACCTGTTAACTCCTACCTGACACATCCACGGTCCTTTTTCTTTTTTTTTTTTTGCGGTACGCGGGCCTCTCACTGTTTTGGTCTCTCCCGTTGCGGAGCACAGGCTCCGGACGCGCAGGCTCAACGGCCATGGCTCAAGGGCCCAGCCGCTCCGAGGCATGTGAGATCTTCCCGGGCCAGGGCACGAACCCGTGTCCCCTGCATCGGCAGGCAGACTCTCAACCCCTGCGCCACCAGGGAAGCCCATCCACCGCCCTTTTAGAGCTTATCTTCCTGCATCATTTGACACTGTGATTGGAGCATCGTGCTTGAAACTAGACCTCTTCCCCGTTTTGTAAAGCATGCTCTCTAACTGTCCTGCAGTGTCGGTGGATTTCCTTCTGCGGCTCACCCCTGTCCCCTTGGTGTTTCCCAGGGTCCCGTCTTAACCCTCTACCTTTCTCATTCGGCGGCTTTGCACTCTGCAGAGCTAGCTCGCCAACCCCGCCGCCGACATTATCAGCTATCCGCCCCCCGCAAGAATAACAAACTCATCCTTCCTGTCTCCAGACGGTCTGTGTCCTGGGCCTCAGTTCCCTACGTCCAGCTGCGCGTTCCAAACGTCTCCGCATGCTTCATTGCAGATCCAGGATGCTGGACCGTGGCGGGGTTACAGCCCAGGGGCCTGGGGTCTCTCATGTCGCACAGGGCCTGTTGTATGCCTCGTGCAGGGGCTGGGTGGGCACTCAGTCCGCAGCTCCGAGGGGGAGATAAACCCATCATGCCTTCCAAGCACACCTCTTTAGATCTGAGGGCATTGTTCTGCTGATAGTGAGGAAAGCTTACCAAGAATAGCATTTTAATAGAATGTTAAGGCAGCCGAAATCAAGAGAAGTGTATTCTGTCGGGTGTTTGCCTATTTCCAGGTACCAGGACTCAAGCCAAAGGAGAAATTGTTCAGACTCATGGTGATTTGCTATTTCTCACATTTCTTTATCCTGACTCTTTGTACTGCTGGCTAGAACAAGTATACTCAGGTTTTCATCCTTTTTTTTTCACTTCCGATATTTAAGTAAAGAAATATAATTTGTCTCCCAGTTACTTAATTATATAAAGTTGATGTATTTTTCTGTTTTTTCTCATTTCTGAGATCACTGTTGTTAAAACACGCTGCCTCGATAAAGACAAATTGTTAGTTCTATGTCTCAGTGTTTGATAAAGTAATGTTCATTCATTTTACCCTGTAAGGTAATAATACTCTGAAGAAATCACTTTATTACTGGTTATTTTAAAATTGTATAGCATTATTCTGAATACTTATGATACCGGCAATACTAGTGATAACAGTTAAGCTATTTTCTTTAATGAAATTTTTTTATAATGCCTATTACTATAGTGCCCATTTTAAATTTTTATCTCTAATACATGAGAACAGAAGAATATTATAGCATCCCATCCTTTATTTTACAAGAGCTACGATAGAGTAATAACTTAAAGGTACATACCTTGAGCCCCTGGTTCAATAGTCAAAGTCCAAATTTATATGAGTTACGAACCCAGAGGTGCTTGCTCCAAGTTAAGTGATAATTATCGGGGCAATGCTCCATTTCATTTGTAATAAAGTGCAAGTGCTATAAAGTCAAAAATCCAATTAGGAGGTTTGCATGTGTCGTCATTGCACTGCTGAACATATTAACTTTGTCAAATTAAAATAATCTCCCCAGTATTACACCTTTAAATCAATTTCTGTTATAATTTCCCTTTGCTCTCAGTTAATAAGCATACTGTGAATACTGGACCCAAAAGCATTCCATAGGTTCTCCCTTTTTGCTTCATGGATGTAACATAAAAAACATTATTTTCTCTGTGCTCCACATAAGACTTGGGGAAACTTGCCCATGAACACAGAGATCTTCAGGAATTATAATTTTTCATCTCTCACTTCAAGCATATCTCTACACTGAAAACTTTAGATAAGATGGTTTACAGTCTAACTTGCATAGGAAAATGTGAATCAAGAATTGGAACCTATTGCCTTTTTTCATACTAATCTTTTTTATAGACAATTGACAGGAATAAAAAGTCAAGCAGTTTCCAGATACCACTCATGATATTCAGCTGGGTATGAAATAGATGAATTAAGGATGGATTTCACTTTCCTTCCAACATGGAACTAGGACCTACTCTGTAAAATAAAAAACCTCATGAGAAATGTGACTGGCTGGTGTATTTCTGAGTAATAGTTTTAGGGAGGAACAGGATTTACCTATGAAAGAGTAGCTTTGGTCAATCCCAGGAGTCAGGCATTTGACCGATGCCCACGTGGCCTTCCATGACAAAAAATTTGCACTGACCACCAGGGAGTCAGCCAGACACTTTTTCCTGCAGCCTGTGGACCACAGACATGCAGATTGAGACAGAAACGTCCTGGCTGCCGGCACATGTTCTCTTAGTTATCCAGCAGGAATACTCAGCCAGAATCGACAGTTTCTGACCTCCATTCCCCATCTCACATTTCCCCAGCAGGGCAATTCGCAGTTATTAACAGTGGAGAAATCTTAGTTTGATAGAGACTCCAAAAATTAAAAACAAGAAAATAACTTAATCAATGGGATCTTAAGGGTAGAGACCAGGAGTGTTTGTTTCTATGTGTGTAGGTTAGGATTTTGTAGTCACATGCCAAGAAAATGGGAAGTCGGAAGACAATCCTAGCAACTTCCCTGGTGGTCCAGGGGTAAAGAGTCCACCTTTCAATGCAGGGGACGCTGGTTCGATCCCTGGTTGGGGAACTAGGATCGCACATGCGGCGGGGGTGGGGGCGGAGGGGTGGGGGGGGCTGGGGGGGGTATGGGGACTAAGCCCCGGCACCACAACTACCGAGCCACGTACAGCAAACTACGGAGCCCACGCACCCCAGAGCCCACGCACCACAACTAGAGAGAAGCCTGCATGCCACAACTAAGACCAAATGCAGCCAATATACACATAAATAAATAAATAAAGTCAACATTTAAAAAACAAAAACAAAAACAAAAGACTATCCTATAGCTCTAAGCTAAAGGAGTGAGATGCTCCTGGATTATGAAACTGAATTTCAGGGATTGCTAGCATCTTAGTTTTCACTGAGGGAAAAGAGGTATCTGGTGGTCTCCATCAGTTAAAAACACAGCAGCAAAGTAAGCACTCAGGAACCAGGTCTCTGCAGAGAGAGACGGAGCTTCCATGCTCAGCCCCTCCCTGTGTGCTTCCTTCTGGAAGTCAGGAACCAGGTAGTCTTGATATTCTTTCTAGCACATCTCTTGTTCAAGGGAGATAGCATGCTGCAGTGGCTAAGAGCATGGATGAACTTTGGAATCAGACAGCATGGATCCCTTTCATAGCACATACTAACCAGGTGACCTCAGGATACTAACCAGGTGACCTCAGGAAGTTTATCCAACTTTACTAATCTTAATTGTTTTCCAACTATAGAATGGAAATAATAACGCCTAACTGTAAGAGCTGTTGACAGAACCAACTGGGATGTCTCGTGCAAAGGAAATATCGCCATGCTTACACTTAAGAAATACTCAAATGGCTGCTAGAGTGCAAGCATTTTTATATTCTTTGATGATTTTTGTACTCATTAGAAAGGGAGAGAAGAAATGAGTCCTTCTACCTGAACGTCCTGAGTTGTAGCTCCCTTTCTTCCAGTGCCAAGCATCTTTCTTGATTTATTTCTAATAATCAATTATACCATCTTGCAAGCTTGCAGATTTTTGTGAGTTGGCTCTCTTCATTTTTTCCCATTGCTTTCTGATATATTTTCTGTGGAATGAATTCCGTGGTCAAGGACCTCATCTGTAAAAGGTTTTCTAATTCTTTCAGAAGAACTACTAGCTTCCTCCCCTGTGTTCCCACTAAGAGCAGGGTATTTACTTGACTGTGTTTGGTTGGTTGTCCGTCTCTCTCCCTTGATACACAGAAGCTCCTCGAGGGCAGAGGCCGTGGCTACTTGTCCTTATTGAACTCAAGAGTGTGAAAAACAGCTTTAAAGTACATGCTTTGGGAAAACAAATACTGAGAATCATTCTGGCCAGCAATGTCATTTGGCATTTGAAGAGCCACCGGGGATGGGACAGCACAGTCAGACATTCTGTGAGATTTTCTACCATAAATGCCACCGTGAAAAGTGACCAGGCATTTGGGAGCCCCCGAGAGCATCATATTTGAAGCTATTTGAAGCAGCAGCTTAGGAGTGCTCTTTTAGGACTCATATCTGTTCTTGATACTTTGTTGTTCAAAGACTATGCACAGCAGAATGTAAAATATCAGGAAACGGTCTCTTAATCCTTTGCGCTCTTACTTTTTTCTCTTAAAAAATAAGATTAAAATATCTTTACTCTTTAAATATAATTAACTACTTAAGACTTCAGCGATAATGGCAATATGTTCTTTGTTCCATTTATAAAATTCTCAAGACACAGGTATAAGTTAATTCAAAACTCAGCTTATATTTCTAAAATATAAGAAATAGGAAAACTGAATAATCACGTGAGGTCAGTGCCATTAGTGATAGCAAGTTGAGTATTAATTCACACTTGCAGGGTGTGCAAAAAATGTAACAAACTTTATCTTTTGTAAAACTCGTTTTTAAAAAATTATTGGTGACCTTGCCACTCAATCTAATAAACACTTTGTTTACATAAATGGGATTTGGGGGGAAATGTTAAGAAAATAAAATACAATTAAGCAAATCAAATAACTATTTCAGGAAAGGTATATGTCATCTCTTCAGGTTTAGAGAGGAAAGATCACTCTACTCTCAAATGCAGCCTCTTACCAATACAAAAGCAACATAATCATACTAATAGAGCAGGTAAATAGTTGAAAAAGGAGAAGTTAGGGGAACCACTGATTTCTCCATCTTATCCAACTACAACTTTTATACAAAACTTTAAATGAACCTACAAAGCACATTCCAGATTAAAATAAAAACTGAATTTTTACCAAAATGTATTCCACTATGACATAACAGAGGTGGAGCAAAATGTATCATTTGTCATTCTGAAGACTAAAGACTTCCAAGTACGTGAATGTTTAAATGCATTTTAACAGAAATAAAATTTCTGAAAATTATCATAAATTTTACTGTATTTAGAAGTACCTAACCAAGCCTCTTGTTAAAAACAAATAAATCAGTTGAAATATTTAGAGTGGAAATTTATACCCATTTCAGAGAAAATATCCTTATCTGCAATTCCTTGACCTGTGATTTCTTTCAAATTTATTGCAGGAAATTACATGCTTATCAGTCTAGTTTTTCTTCTTGAAAACAAAGACTGACTTTGGAAAATTTAGAAAAATTAATTCTAAGTATTTCCATGGTATCTAAAATTCAACTATGAAGCTATATTTCAAACTAGCTTATAACACAATGCCTTCAACAACATTTCAAAAAGTATAACTTTGTATTAAAAGTGCTATTTTGGCAACTTAAAAAATCTTTACAAGAACAATGAATAGAAAACAGTAACAAATATGGTAGACATTAATCCAAGGGTATCAATAATCACTTTAAAAGTCAATGATCTAAATACAACAATTAAAAGGCAGAAATTATCAGAGTGAATAAAAAAATAAAACTCAACAATATGTTGTCTACAAGAAACCAAATTTAAGTATAAAGACACATATAAATTAAAAGGAAAGAGATAGAGAAAGATATACCATGCAAACAGTAATCAAAAGAAAGTGAGAGTACCCATATGAATTTCAGGCAGAGCAGACTTCATAACAGGGAAAGTCATCAAGGATAAAGAGAGCATTACATAACGATAAAGAGTGAATACTTCAAGAAAACGTAACAATCCTTTGTGTATATGCACTTAACAACAAAGCATCAAAATACATGAGGCAAAACTGCAAGGAAATAGACGAATCCACTGTTACAGCTGGAGACTTTTAACACTCCTCTCTCAGAAATGGATGGATTCAGAAGGCATAAAATCAGAAATAACATAGTTAACAGAACTATCAAGCAATCAGATAGTATAGACATCTATAGATGACTTCACCCAACAGCAGAATACATTCTTCTCAAGCTCACATAGAATATTTATCAAGATAGACCACATTCTGGGCCATAAATCACACCTTACACACCTAAAAGAATGAAATTCTACAACATTTCAGACCACAGTAAATTAAGCTAGAAATCAATAACAGAAAGATAGCTGGAGAATCCCCAAATACTTAGAGATTAAAAACATATTTAAGGGCTTCCCTGGTGGCACAGTGGTTGAGAGTCCGCCTGCCAATGCAGGGTACACGGGTTCATGCCCCGGTCCGGGAAGATCCCACATGCCGTGGAGTGGCTGGGCCCGTGAGCCATGGCCGCTGAGCCTGTGCTCTGCAACGGGAGAGGCCACAGCAGTGAGAGGCCCACGTACCGCAAAATAAATAAATAAATAAAATAAAATAAAAAACATACTTAAAAATAACACATGGTTCAAAGGAGAAATATCAAGAGAAATTTAAAAATATCTTGAGCAAAATGAAAGTAAAAATCAACTTACCAAATTTGTTAAATGAAGTGAAGCACTTCCTTCAGAGGGAAATGTATAGCATTGAATACATGCAATAGGAAAAAAGAAAGACCTAAAATCAATAATCCAAGGTTCCACCTTAGGAAACTAGAAAAAGAAGAAATTAAATCCAAATTAAGCAAAAAAACAAAACAAAACAAAATAGTGCAGAAATCAATGAAATTGAAAACAAAGAAATCATTACATAAAATGAACAACAAAAAAGCTAGTTCTTTGGAAAGAGCAATAAAATTGATAAGCCTATAGCCAGACTGAGAAAAAAGAAGACAGAAATCATTTATATCAGACGTGAAAGAGTGAACAGCACTACAGATACCCTTGGCTTTAAAAAGATAACAAAGAGATGCTATGACCAACTCTATGCCCACAAATTTTACAACCTAGATGAAATGGACCAATTCCTTGAATGACACAATCTGTTAAAACACACAAGAAGAAACAGACAACCTGAATATACCTATTAAAGAAATTGGATCAATAATTAATAATCTTCTGAAACAAAAAGCACCAGGCCAAGAAGGGTTGAATGCTACTGCTAAATTCTACCAAACATTTCAGGAAGAAATTATACCAATTTTCTACAATCTCTTCCAGAAGATAGAAGCAGAGGGAATACTTCTTAACTCATTTCGTAAAACAAGCATTACCCTAATACCAAAAGCAGACAAGGACATTGCAAGTAAACTACAGACAAATCTCTCTCATGAACATAGATGTAAAAACTTCAACAAAATATTAGAAAATCAAATCAAACAATATATTAAAAAAATGATACACCACAAGAAAGTGAGATTTATTCCAGGTATGCAAGGCTGGTTCAACATTCAAAAATCAGTTAATGTAACATGTAACGTCAACAGGCTAAAGAAGAAAAATTACATCATCATATTAATAGATGCAGAAAAAAACATTTGACAAAATCCAACACCCACCCATGATAAAAAGTCTCAGCAAATTAGGAATAGGGTGGAACCTCCTCAACTTGATAAAGAATATCTACCAAAAAAATCTACAAAAACCAGCTAACATTATGCTTATGGTGAGAAACCCAAAGCTTCCTCACTAAGGTCAGGGACATAGAAGGGATGTCCTCTCTCACCACTGCTTTTCAACATCATACTGAAAGTCCTAGCTAATATAGTAGGACAAGAAAAGGAAATAAAAAGTACATAGATTGGGAAGGAAGAAATAAAACCCTTTTTTAAAAAATGCAGATGGTATAACCATCCATGTACAACATCTGAAAGAATCAATGACAACAACAAAATCATGGAACTAATAAGCAATTATAGCAAGGTGGCAAGATACAAAGCAAATATACAAAAGTCAATCACTTTCCTATCTACCTCTAATGAACAGGGGGAATTTGAAATTAAAACACATTGCTATTTATATTAGCACTCAAAAAAATACCGAGGTATATTTCTAAAATATACAAGATCTATGTGAGGCAAACTACAAGGCTTAGAAGAAAGATGTCCAGGAAGAACTAAATAAATGGAGAGATACTCCATGTTCAGGGATAGAAAGCGAATGTTGTCAAGATGTCAGTTCTTCCCATCTTGATCTGTAGATGCACCAGAATCCCAGTTAAAATTCCAGCAAGTTATTTTGTGGATATTGACAAGCTGATTCTAAAGTGTATATGGAGAGTCAAAAGACAAACAATTGCCAACTCAGTACTGAAGGAGAAGAATCAGAGAACTGACACTACCCAACTTGAAGACTTACTATAAAGCTACAAAGATCATTAGCAAAAGAATAGACAAACAGATCAATGGAACAGAATGTAAAGCCCAAAAGTAGACTACCATAAATATAGTCAACTGATCTTTGACAGAGGAGCAAGGATGGTCTTTTCAACAAATGTATGTTGGAACAGCTGGACAATCACATGCAAAAAAAAAAAAAAAAAAAGAATGCAGACAGATGTTACATCTTTCACAAAAATTAACTCAAAATGAATAATAAGTCTAAATTTAAAATGTACAACTTTAAAACTCTTAGAAGATAATATAAAAGAAAATTGAGGTGACCTTGAGTATGGCAATGAGTTATTACAGATAGAACAGCAAACGCACAATCCATGAGAGAAGAAACTGGTAAGTTAAACTTCATTAAAATTCAAACCAAAAACAACCACACAAGACATTTTTCAGTAAGTGACTGGATAAGTAAACTGTGGTGCATCTAGACAATGAAATATTACTTAGTACTAAAAAGTAATGAGTTATCAAGCCAAGAAAAGACAAGGGGAAACCTCTTTGCATATATTGCATATTCACTCTTTGCATATTCACTTAATGCATATATTAAGTGAAAGAAATCAATCTGAAAAGACTACATTCTGTAGGATTCTAAATGACATTCTGGAAAAGGCAAAACGATGGAGACAGCAAAAGGATTAGTGGCTGTGGAGGGATAAATGGGGGGAGAGAGGAATGAACAGGTAGAGTACAGAGGAATTGTAAGCAGTGAAACAATTCTGTATGACAGTGGATACATGTCATTATACATTTGTCAAAACCCACAGAATGCACACCACCAAGAGTGAATCTAATATATACTATAAACTTTGGGTGATAATGAGGTGCCAGTGTAGGTTCATCAATTGTGACAAGGGTACCACTGTGGTTCAGGATGTTGACAGTGGGGGCAGAGGGTATAAGGGACCTCTATGTACTTTCTGTTCATTTTGCTCTACCCTAAAACTGGACTAAAACACAAAGTTTATTAATTCAAAAAAATCTTTAAGTAACAATACCACTTATTCTCTGTAGACTAGTACTTAAGAATTGGAAATGTTATCAAAACAACTGTGGCAAAATTGAAAATAATGACTTTATTATATGTATACAAAATTGCTACTTATCATATAAGATGTGAACATTTTTTGTTCATGTTTCTCTTCCTCTAAATAATGTGCAGATTTTGTTATTCATGGACCATTGATAACTGTAAAATTGCTCTCTAGAGCTGCATATCTCACACTTATTTGATCCCAAAACTTTTTTTTTTTAAATTATGATGTATTGTCAGAACTCCCACAGGAACTCATTAATCTGTGAGCATTTCATATGTCTTCAGCACTGAAAATGTCACCATCATGTGGTAAAGGTCCAAGACTGGAAGGTGCTGCACAAGCAGAAGGTCAAGGTTGGTCTTCCAGCACCAGAAATATGTGGATGCTGCCTCTGCTTTAACACACTGGTCAAACAGCCTGTGTCAGGTGCTTTCTTTTTGACTTCTTAATACTCTTGTGAATTCTTCTTAGAGTTAGATTCCAGAAAAATTTTTCTAACATTTAAAAAAATGCAGCCAACACCAGCCCCAGGAAGACTGCTGTCCTGAAGCTTGCCATACCAGGACCCAGCCCACTGACCAGCAGGCCGGCACCAGCCACAGGAATGCCTGGGCCCCAGCCCTGCCCACCAGTGGACCAACACCAGCTTTGGGACACCCCAGACCTGGCAGCCAGCCATGTCAGGAACTGGCTCAATCCACCAGCAGGCTGACATTAGATCCATGACCCCCAGCCCACAAACCACCCACTCCAGAAACTGGCTCTGCCCACCAGTGGGCCAGCACTAGTCCTGGGACCCCCTGGTTTCCCACAGCTAGTATCTCACAGCTAGTATCTTCATGACCCGGCCCCACCCACCAGTGGCCAGCAGCCTCCTCACAAGGTAGGGCCTGGCAACCAACTGGACTGGGGGACAGCCACACCTACCGGACCACCCACATAGTCAGCCCACCACACAGAAGGACCCACACAGCTCACATAGGGGGCATCCCTGGAGCATACAGCTCTGGTGACCAGAGGGGAGTGCACTGCTGGCACATACAGGATGTCTCCTACATAAGGCCACTTCATCAAAGTAACCAAACTACCAGATACATAGAAATAAAAATTAGACAACAGAGGAATACGTTCAAAACTAAAGAATAAGATAAAACCCCAGATGAACTAAGTGAAGTGGATCTACCCAACAGAGAGTTCAAAGTAATGATCAGAAAGATGTTCAAAGAACTTGGGAGAAGTATGGAGGAATAGAGTGAGAAGTTATAAGTCTTCAACAAAGAGTTAGAAAATTTAAAAAAAACAACCAAGCAAAGATGAAGAATACAATAACTGAAATGAAAAATACACTAGAAAGAATCAACAGTAAACTAAATGATACTGTTTTCCAGTGAGCTGGAAAACAGAGTAGTGGAAATCACTACTGCAGAACAGGAAAAAGAATGAAAAAAAAATGAGGACTGTTTAAGACACTTCTGGGACAACATCAAGCACACTAATATTCACATTATAGTGGTCCCAGAAGGCGAAGAGAGAGAGAAAGGGGCAGAGAACATATTTGAAGACATAACAGCTGAAAACTTCCTTAACCTGGAAGAGGAAACAGTCACCTAAGTCCAGGAAGCACAGAGAATCCCAAACAGGATCAACCCAAAGAGGATCACACTAAGACATATTATAATTAACATGGCAAAAATTAACAATAAAGAGAGAATATTAAAAGCAGCAAGGGAAAAGTAACACAGTATGTACAAAGGGAACTTCCATAAGGTTATCAACGGAATTTTCAGCAGAAATCCTGCAGGCCAGAAGGGAGTGGCATGATATATTGATATTTAAAGTGATGAAAGGAAAAACCTACAACCAAGAATACTCTACCCGGCAAGGCTCTCATTCAGATTGGATGGAGAGATCAAAAGTTTTACAGACAAGCAAAAGCTAAAAGAGTTCAGCACCACCAAATCAGCTTTACAACAAATGCTAAAGGAACTTATCTAAGTGAAAAAGAGAAGTTCACAGCTAGAATGAAAATTACAAAAGTAAAAATCTCATTGGTAAAGGCAAATATACAGTAAAGGTAGTAAGTCAACCACATATAAAGCTAGTAGGGAGGGTAGAAGACAAAAGTGGTAAATTCATCTATATCCATAATATGTAGTTAAGGGATACAAAATCACAAAGATGTAAAATATGATGTCCAAAACAGTAAACATGGGGTAGGGGAGTAGAAATGCAGGGTTATTAAAATCCATTCAAACTTAGAGATCAGCAACTTAAAATAATCATAGATAGATATATACAGAGAGAAATAGATAGCCATGTACAGTGTGGGGAATATAGTCAATAACTATGTACTTTCATTGTATGGTGATATACTGTAACTAGACTTCTCTTGGCGATTATTTTGAAATGTTATAGAAATATCAAATCACTGTGCTGTACCAATAATTAACATAGTGCTGTAGGTCAATTAGACTTCAAAAGCAAAGGAACAAGCAAACTCATAGGAAAAGAGATCAGACTTGTCTGCCCCGGAGGCAGAGAGTGGAGGTGGGGGAATTGGATGAAGGTGGTCAAAAGGTACAAACATCCAGTTATAAGATAAATAAGTACTAGAAATGTAATGTACAACAAAATAAATATAATTAACACTGCTGTATGTTATATATGAAAGTTGTTAGGATAGTAAATCCTAAGAGCTCTCATCACAAGAAAAGTGCTTTTCCTATTTCTTTAATTTTGTATCTATGTGAGATGATAGATGTTCACTAAACTTACTGTGATAATCATTTCATGATGTATGTAAGTCAAATCATTATGCTGTACATCTTGAACTTACACAGTGAATACTGACAGCATGTCAATTATACCTCAATAAAAGTGAAAGGAAAAAAAAACTGAATGCCTAGTGTATGAGAGGCCCTGTGTCCTGGGGTGTTCCAAGGAAAAAAATACATCTAAAAGGAAAGGTATTGTTAATATTTTTCCATAGAACACATAGAACTAGTCTTCTATGGAACAGGATTTGGAAAATTCTGTACTAGACAATTATAACCTTCGGCACGAAGAAGAAATATTCTATTGAAAGACCCTGAGTGAACAAACAGTATCTTCTTTCATCCTGACAAACGTCCGCAAGCATGTCTACAGAGGAGATTGCTAAGCTATAGGTTCATTTCTTCTTTTAACAGACACTGCTGGAAACAGGACGTATTATATTCCTTCAAAAGCAGGTGGTCTCCTGATAAACATATGCATGTTAGGGCTGGCAGAAACTATTAAACCTGTTGTTATGTAAGAAGCTTTTGGGCAGGAAAGAGCTCTCTTCAGCAGGCTCCCTTGTCTTGTCACTAACTTTAACCAGGCACCCCCATGCTCTACTCATCTCCTGCCCTAGTACACCTTTCAAATCTTTTGATCACACAATATCTTGCCTAACCTGTTGGTTCTTTCAGTAGAACAAAGAAGTAGAAATGAAGAATAAGTAATTAACAGGTGACCAGATCTCTTCCTTAGCTTCCTGTTCAGTAATCTTGGGAACAAACCGTGTGATCGAGATAGAATCTAAAGAAAGATCACAAGGAACCGACAAGCCTGTACACAAGCCTGCACACAGTGGTAGATGGCGACAACTCTGACCCCCCATCTCCATGATTAACTGAGATTAATTCCCCTTTTTTTCCCTTTAAAAATTTTCATAGCTGAGCAGAATTTTCAGAGTTGGTCTTGCGACATGAGTCCACCTTCTCCCCAGATTGCCAGCATTCTGATTAAAAGCAACATTCCGTTCTACCAACATCTGCCTCTCTCTTGGGTATTGATTTTCGAGCAGTCGGACCTGAGTTCAGTAACACTTAAAGACAGAGAACCTTCAAGAAGTGATGAGTATTAAATTCTGTTTGTGCTACAGTCTGATAAATGGCACTCTCAGGGAACTACAACCTGATCAACCAATGATTTCCTTCCTCCCTCTATACGATCATCCTGGAGGGAGTAGTTTCTCCACAAAGAAATGAGACAAGAACGACTTCCCATCTCTCCTTTACAGAAGGTGTCATATTTATTTTCATCTGTATTATATGTAAAATTAATTTGATTCAAATTTTCAATCAGCAGCAAAAAAGCACAAAAAGGTTTCATGACTGCTAGTTTTAGAAGGTATGGATGACAGAAGCCAAGGGGAATAACCAAGTACCACGACCACAGGTCATCCACAGAGACAGGGTGTAGGTTCACCAAAATGACCAGCTTTGTCTATCCATACCACTGAAGTGTTGATTTTCTTAAAATGAAGTTTCAATTACTGAAAGAGAAGGACTAAAAAGTGATTTTCTTCCCATTGTATAATAAATACATTTCAAAACCCATTGCACCTTATGATTTTGGTATACATATGTGCTATTGATGTAAAAAAAGTTTATATAAAAGTTACTTGTGGACAAAAAAAATAATTTGCACTGTGGATACAAAAGAAATTACTCTATAATAGAGGTTATTTTAAAAAGCAAAACACTGACTCAGAAACTTGCTTGGTTTTTATTTTCCATTGAAGACATTAGCTTAGTTCAGTTTTAACCTATGGTTTAGCTGTGCATTACCGGGCATCTAAAGATATCATAACTTAATCCAATTCTTCAACAAATATCAGTTTGCTGAAGAAAAGTATGAGGTAGAGAATAAGCGTATAACTGCGACCAAAAAAAAATTCCACAGCACTGCTTCGGAGGAAATCAGAGAAGGAAGGAACAAAATGAAATCATGGACAACAGATATTGCTTTGCCATCTATTGTATGAATCACCCTTTTTCTTGGAATATAAAAATTACACACATTGTAGTTTACGTTTACAAAGTGAAAACAAATGAATGTGTTTCATCTGACAATTAAAAAGTAATGGCTATGAGAGCTCACATGTCAGAAAGTATCACAATATTCTGATTCATGAAGAGGTTCCATATGGCATTACTTCTGTGTTTATTTTGAATCCTGTAATTTCTTCTGAACGGAGAGGACAGTGTTTGGAACTTGCAGATCTAGTGTGTAACTTTCTCGGGAAGGGCTCTGTTCAGTTAGTATCTTACTTTTCAGGCAATTCTGTGACCCTGAAGAGCAATTTAAGGAAGACCTCTGCTTTGCTAAGTGTTCTTAGTGCCATCTGCTGCATGCTCCCGGCTACTGTAGGGCGGCCACTCAGGTTAATAGGAGTTAATGAATCTACAAAGTGCCGACATCATACTTATCAATTTACAATCCACGTGTGGAAAGAAAACACAAGCTAACAGCATTCTGACATGGAAAATTCTTCTGAAACTGTCTTAGAAATAGTTAACAACAATGATTAGCTTTGTGATTCTTACACTAAAACTACGGCTTTAATGTACTCTATGTTTTAGACTTTAATGTACTCCTCTGTTTCAAAAGTTTAGGTATAATAATTTCACCTAATACTTATCAGTAGTATCAGCTTCAGCTCTTCTAAAGTGATGCTATTATTCACAGGGACCTATACTCAATATCTTATAATAACCTGTAATGGAAAAGAATTTTTAAAAGAATATATAGAGAGATAGATAGATAAATATATGTATAAAACGGAATCACTTTGCTGTACACCTTAAATTAACACAACACTGTAGATCAAGTATATTTCAATACAATTTCTAAGAAAATAAAGTGAAGCTATTATTATCTTTCAGCTTGCTCCTAGAAAGGTAAAAAATCTATTGTATTTGGAAGCAGCAAAGATCACTTAATGGCACTAATAATACAGTTTAGTGGGAAATGTTTGTATTGTTTGTTTTTAATTAAAGGGCTTAGTTTTTAGCTAAGAAATAAAATAGGACAGATATAGAGAGACATAAAAAAATAGTTGAGCCCATTATTCTGAAGAGTATTGCCAAAGATCCGTATTGATAGCTAATGGTTATCTAAGCGGAGGGAAGAGTCGGCTCGTGATCAGATCACCTTGTATACAACAGGGAAAGTCACACCCAAGTGCACAGCCCTGAGACTCCTTAACCAACAACCCGTTTGGAAGCGCGGTCTGTAACTCCTCTGAAAACTGGTACATACCACGTCACTAATTATAAACCTTTGATATTTTATTTTCTTACTTAGGTTGCCTTTTCCTGAACAAAATTCATCACCGTGAGACATGCCGTGTGCTAGGGAGACTGCCAGGTAAGCCTGAGCTCCTGCAACAACTCCGGTTCCAGTCTGTCCCCTTCTTCTGACACCAGGGGTCCTGATGTCCTTCAGGTCCAGGGACATCTGCTGCCTGGAGCGGCTCCTTGATTTGGGGAATTCTTTTCCAGCCTCATCTTGCCTGGGGGGGCCTTCTTTGCATCACTTGCGATGGGCTTAGTAAGTGGTACATTTCAACCAGATTTTCACACTTGCTGTGAAGAGCATCATGAAACACCCCCCCGTTGAGATAATGGCATAGTTCAACCCGCAGTCTTCGAGTTTATTACCTAAATTTGTGGGTTTAAAATGCCCAGAGAGGATTGCAACAGTCTTTGTCTCTCAAACTAACTGTCCTCAACAGTTATGCTGTTACAATCCCTTGAGTTCATCTTTCCTTTTATTCCAGAGAATTATGCCTTTCCTCCACTCTGTCTAAAGACTGTCCTCAGCTGGTGAATAATGAATCCAAGGATCCTGTTTCCTGCAGTGTTGTAAGATCATAGCCTCCTAAAATGTACACAAGCCACTTCCTCTGCGTTGGAAATGAGGCAGACTGTGTGCGAATGCAAAGTGTTTAATTATGTATAAAACAAATCACAGTTGCAAAATAATAAAGAAATTAGAAGCATTAGGGTAAAAGGCTGCAAGGACAAATATGATCAAAAGCTTGGCAGGCAATAACAAATATATCACAAAAGTACTTAGATTGTGAGGACTCTTGAAAGAAAGTGTCAGTTTATTATTTCTAAAAGCCAGTAGACTGGGATTGATTGAAGTCTTCCTTAATCACTATGAAAATAAAGTAATACAGTACTTCGATTTTCTTTTTTAGTCCCTGAGAATTTTAAACGTTATTCTGTGTACAGTAGAGACGGAAGGTCACAATGTTTAAAGTGAGCCTAGGTGTATCCTTCCTAGGAATCTTTCTCACATGCACCCCAAGATGATTAGGAAAAGAGCACTTCTTGGCCTAGAACACCTAGAAGATCTGCTGTAAGACTCCCCGTTTAATAGTTAATAAAACCATGAGATAGGTACTGTTGTTCTGTCCGTCATAAATCTCCCTTTTTCGTGGTTCGTCCAGTACCCAAATTTTTGTGCTCTCCTGACACCTCTTCTGGATCTAAGGGATCTGAGAAACCCATTCTCTCTACACTATAGTGCCTTGATGTGTTTCCTTTCATGGGAGGTTATACATTATAAGAACCCACCATGCAGGCAGGCTAATTAACCTGCAAAATCCCCGCATGCGCAGAGTGAGACCGACCCCGACCGTAGCTGTGTGATGGGCCGGTTAGCTTATCTGTTATGGTTGGAAAGTGTTTGCTGCCCCTATGATTCATTCAGGTCTTTATTTGACATTATTTAACCCAGAATTGCTCAAGAGACAATAGTAGTGAAAATGGTGTTTGAACCCAAGTCCACTGGGGCTCCGAAATATATTCATTTTTCAGAGAACTACACCTACAAATATCAAGAGAGCTACGTAAAAATCAGGGTTAGACCCAGGGCATCTCGTGGGTTTCTGCCAATGACCTAGACTAACCAAGAATAAAACCCCAATATTTAGGTTTATATTTCCACCTTCAGTTTGATTTAATTCTTTAAAAATATCCCTTAACTCAGTCACCTGCCTTCTGTCCTGACATACTTACTTTCAGTCTGAATCAGGGTGTATGTTATCCTAAAGCATTTTCTGTCAGCCTGTCTGGGCCGCATTTTTACACGAAATTCAGTCTTTCCTTCCTGCTTCTCCCCATTTGCCTTCCCTCTTGGACTAACAACCCACATCGTCCTCCACGCCAACTTCTCCCTCGTATTTCTTTTCTACCTTTCAGAAGAGAGACGTCTGAAGACATTCCACAGAAGACAGAAAAGGTCGAGAAATAAATGTAGTTAAACCAATGAAGTGAATATAAGATGACATTTGCAGGGGAATAGGTTGGGACAATGAAACGGAAAAGAAATTCAGGATTTCCTGTGTTGGAGGAATGGAGCTGAGCATCTCTAGGCAATAGTGACTCAAAACAAAAAGCCTCCTGAAAACCAAACTGCTTCTGAGAGAGCCTTTCTTAGTGTTTTATCAAGCATAAAATGTCCAATAGCTATCAGTAGAAATGTGGAAAGGCACTCCTGCAGCCTTCTTGAATTCATGCTGTGTTCAAAGCCTAGGAATTAAATGTCAGATCTACCCCATAACAAAAGCAGACCCTCAGGGGTCTCCAGGAATGAGACTCGAGCCCTCAGAAGACAGGTGGGCAACCTCGTCCAGCTCCGCCATGAGCCTGCCACGGGGTAAACACCCTTCCCACTGAAGAACGTTCACACAGTCCTGTGCCTTGGGTGAGATCATCTGCGTGCTTTTTCTCCTCTCTATTGTACTGGATCTTACTTTAGGATGGTATAACTGCTTTGCTTTCCTTTACCATTCATTTTTCTGATCGTAATGTTCCCTCTCTATGTTACAGAATACATTGGATCAGATTAATTTTCATCGTGTAAGAAGTAGCGTAGAAATATTCTTTCTGTTTTGTTTCATAATAACATTACACAATACAGTAGAACCACTTAAAAATGTAAGGAATGTTTCCCGATGTGCATGGCTGTAAAAGTCAGCATTCCTCCTCCTTCTACTGGAAAACGTAGAAAAGCAACCAAAACGTGAATCTATTTGTTAGTGAAACTAGGAGACAGATAAATTTCAGGCTCAACATACAAGTAAGGCTACAGAAAATTATTTCTACCAGCGGTGTATGAGAGCTCCAGTCCTTCTACCTGCGCAGCAACACCTGGCATCTTGGTGTGGTCAGGTTTTGTAATTTTCTCTCTCTGGATAGGTGTGTGGTTGTATTTTGCTGTGATCTTAATTTGTACATATCTAATGACCTGTGATGTTGAGCACCTTTTTATGTGCTTATTTGTCACCTGAATATTTTTGGTGAAGTGTCTGTTAAAAGATTCTACCCATTTTAAAATTGAGTTGTTTTTCTTTTATTGGGTTTTGAGAATTCAAACCTTGCCAATCTGTTGGTGAGCCCTGCGGGGGTAGTACTGTTATTTCATTATGATTTTAACCTACATTTCCCTGGTTGTAAATGAAGCCCAGCACTTTTTACAAAAGTTTATCGGCCTTTTGGACGACTTGTTTGGGCAAGTGCCTATTCATGTACTTCGCCCATTTTTTTTCTATTGGATCTTCTCCCTTTTATTGATTTGTATGAGCTCGTTGTATGTTATGAAGATGAGTCCTTTACCTGTCAGCAAATATTTCTTCCACTCTGGCTTGTCTTTTAGTCATTTTTATGGTACCTTTTGATGAGAAAATTTTGTAATTCTAAGATAGTCCTATTTTTTTATTTTTTCCATTTTGGCTGTGCTCTTTGTGTCTCATTTGAGAAACACTTCCCTTCCCAGATGCCATGAATATGTTATGCAAACATTTCCATCAACTTTATCATTGTGCCTCATCCACCTGTGAATGGTGTAAGTAGGGACCCACTTGCATATTTTCCCACCTAGATACCTATTACCACTTCCTGTACTGTTTATTTAAAAGATATGCTTTTGGAACTTCCCTAGTGGTACAGTGGTTAAGAATCCGCCGCCAATGCAGGGGACACGGGTTTGGGCTCTGGTCCAGGATGATCCCACAGGCCACAGAGCAACTAAGCCCATGAGCCACTACTACTGAGCCTGCACTCTAGAGCCTGCGAGCCACAAATACTGAAGCCCGTGCACCTAGAGCCTATGCTCCACAACAAAAGAAGCCACCGCAGTGAGAAGCATGTGCACCGCAACAAAGAGTAGCCCCTGCTCGCCGCAACTAGAGAAAGCCTGCACGCAGCAACGAAGACCCAACGCAGCCATAAATAAATAAATAAATTAATTAATTAATTTAATTAAATAAAAAATAAAAGATATGCTTTCCCACTGCTCTGCACTGCTTAATCCTGTTTCCAGGCTCTCTCTTCTGTCCCACTGGGCTATCTTAATTATTCCACACAGTCTTAATGTTACTAAGTCTTGATATCCCATTGAGATATCTGATACCTTGTCATGTTTCACAAACTATCACTTACCATTTTGACTGCTTTTTATTCCCTTGTGTATCTCAAATCTTTCACCCAGGGTCATTTTTATTCTTATGAAATACATCCTTTAGAATTTAGTATAGCCTTGTGGGTGTTGACCACTTCCAAATTTTGTTTATCTAAAAATGTCTCTATTTTATTTCACCTTCATTTCAGAGGATAACTTCACCAGCTGTCTATCTATCTTAAAATGTTGACGATATTATTCTACTGACCCCTAGCATCCTTGGTTGCATTAAGGAGTGAGCTGGTGGTCAAGCTGCTGGGCTCTTTCTCGGAGGTAATCTACCTTTTCTTTCTCCTGTTGTGTTTGCCTTAGGTATTCTGCATTTTCATGATCATGTATCCAGGTGTGTGCTTCCTTTTTTATTCAAATTTTATTGAGATAATTGTAGATTCACGTGCAGTTGTAAGAAATAATACAGAGAGATCTCACTGTGCACTTTTCCTAGTTTTCCCCAATGTTAAAATTTTATAAAACTATAGTATAACAACAAGCAAATTAACGTTTGTACAATCCTCTGATCATATTCATATCTCTCCAGTTTTACCTGTACTTGTTTGCATATGTGTGTGTGTTTAGTTTTATATAGTGGTATCACATACACAAGTCTGTGTTTCCCTTACCCTAGCCAAGGTAAAGAATAGTCCCAATACCGAAAGGATCCTTCATGTTGCCTTTTTATAACAACTCCCACCTCCCTCCAGAGCCTCCTGGGTCTAGAGGGAAAAACTACAAAAATCAATTCCAACCCGAGTTATTTGAGATCTTCTCCATCTATGTTCTGTGTTTCTTAGTGTGTCCTATGCATTCTCCATCTCCTTGTTTCTTCATGCTGCAATCCGGATAATTTATTCCTAACCGGTCTTCTAGCACACTAATTTTCTTTTCAGCTATTTCTATTCAGTTGTGAAATCTTTCCACTGAATTCTTAATTTTAGTTACAGTTTTAGGATGAGAAGATTGATTTGGGTTTTATAAAATCAGTGTCTTTCTTAAAATAATTTTTATTTCTTCTGCCCGTTGTTTTTCTATAGTGTTAGTTTGTAACCATAAGTTGTCTTATAATACATGTCTGTTCATCTAAATATCTGAATTCATTATAATCTCTTTCTAACGTCTACTTTATTTTGCTGGTTCGAATTTACGATATTTTCTTTTCGGGGTGTCTGATCATTGTATCTGAAAAAAAAATAATTGCAGGAATAATTCAAGGTCTCAAAAGATTTCACTCACTTTCATCAGGGTGTTGGGGGCTTTACGAAAGTGTCCTCTGCAGAGCCTGCGGGTTCTGGTAAGGGCTCCTTTCTTCCTGGGTCACCCTTCCTCAGAGGGGATAGCTGTTTTCAGACTCTGCAGTTGGGTAGGAATTGATTTCTGAAGCCTGTCCTTTTGCCTCAGGAGGCTGCCAAAACCACAGCTCAGTTCCACAGCTGTTTCTTTCAATAGACAAATACCATCTGGGCAAAAGCAGCTTTTAGTTTTGAGCTTAACCCTCTGAATTTTCAGTTTCTCCTAGAGTTTGCCCAGGTAATTCTTCAATATCTTGTTAGCACTTTTATGCTTTTAGAAAAATTTTAAACATTTTACCCAGCTTTTTTTAGTTACCATTTCAGGATTTTGAGGGCCACCAGATATCATTAAAAAATTTTTTTTTTGAAATTTTGAGTCATGTTAATGTAATACCAATGTAGAAATTACACACGGGTGCACGCACACACGCGCGTGTGCACACACACACGCATTATGGAAAGATTCCACAGATGCACTTGTAGGGGTAGAAAGCTTTGGGAGAACTTTATCACAGCTCTCCATGCCGTAATACTCTGTAAAATCAGCCACACAACCATGGAGTCTGTGTTTTGTTATTTACTTTTGAGGTTTTTTAAAAAAAGATGTACAGATTGCCAAAACATCTTGGCACAAATACAACTAAAACACAGAATGGAGCATGGGGGTAGGGGAGAGCAGACTTATTTTCCATATTAATCATAAAAGTTCGTTTACTACTGAAAGTTTTTCAGGCAGTCGAATTTAAAATAGTGTATCAGTTGTCTTATCTTTAGTTTAAAAACTGTGCCTTCCAGTTAACTAAGAGGAAAGTATCATGACTGGTACTGCTATATTCAGTTGGCTTCAGTTGCCTGGTGAGCTCTGGAAAAGTCACTATGAATATAAGAAAGTATGTATAAGAATATAAGCAAGAAAGCTTGTACCTTGATCTACGATTAAGTGAAGGCACATCTCTACAAGGCGGCAGCAACTTCAAAAAGCAATAGCTTAGTGCCTCTCAGGTATGGCTCCTTGGTGAGCCATTATGCCTTAAGCAAAGGGTTATAGATTATAAGCTCCCTGAAGACAGAAACAATTAAAATAACACAAATAGATACATAAGGACCTACATAAAACTGAAATTAAAACACCCAAGAGTTCCTCTTTAATAACCTGTAAAATAAAACAACAGTGGTGGGTAGTTCATAATATTGACAGAAAACAGTAAGATGTTTTTCACGTAAAAAGAATTATAGTTTAAATTAAGACAAAAGATGATATGGAATGTCTGTAAGTCAATCCCATTTCAGATTGTCTATAAGCGCAGCCCCAGACAGCAAATTCACTTAGTGATTGAGCTGTGCTTTATCCTCCAGGTATTTTAACCCTCTTCTTACAGCAATCTGAAGAAGGCAGAGAACAGTGATGATTTGCGTGCTGTCATTGCCCTGCTGTTCATCCCTTCTCCCTGCCAAAATGGTTCTACACTGAGAAAACAAAGTTGAGAAGTTGCACCAGGGTTGACTTACTTAGAATCACATCTGCTCTGATAGGCCCTGGGATGTTCTCAGGTAACGTGAATGCCTTACAGGGAATGATTAGAAGAAGGTCTGCAGTTATCACATTACGAATGTGAGTTTGATGCACAGCACTTATTGAAGGTAGTCTTTTTCACGTATTTTCATTAAATATTGTGTAGATACCAAAAAAGAATAAAATACGTGTAAAGTACAAAAATAGCAGTGCAACACTTGGACAAACACCTGTTTACCTGATATCGCTTTCTAGGTCTAAATGCTGGTCTCCAATCTCATCCCGTCTCCCGACCCCTCCGCTCTATCCCAAGTAACCATCACCATATTTTCTGCATCCTTCCTTTGCTTTTTAAAGTTGTCACCAAGTATATATACGCAAACGGCATACTGTTTACTTTAGTATCAATACTTCATATAAATGGAATTATCGAGTGTCTTGTTGAATTTGGCTTTTTTTGTTCCTGAGATTCATCCACATCGGATATGGTTGTCAATTCACTTGTTTTCCTGTAGTTTACTAGTCCCTTGTACGAATATTCCACAATTTATTGATTCTGTCTACTATTGGGTTGTTTCCAGCTTTTTGCTGGTAACAAGCAGTGCTTCTAATAACGTTGTTGCCCACATTTCCTGGTAATCCGTGTGCACGTGGTTTTCAGGAATAGAGACGAGGGTGGAATGTATAGGTCCTGGGTATGGTGTATCTTCAACTCAGTTGGAAAACATCAAATAGTTTTGGTTTCAATGCACACCTCCTTCTACCACAGGGTCCTGCTGGCGCCATACTCAAGACCAAACATCGTGGTCTCACATTACAATTTTTTGCCAATCTAGTGGGTATGAATTGACTTCTCATTACAGTCTGAACTTCCATTTGCCTGAGTCTTAGTGAGGTTGAACATCTTATATTTTCTGGCTGCCTGTTTTTCTCAAGTGAAATGACTGTACTTTTTTCCCCTTTTTTTTCTTTTTGGCCCATTTTATTGGATTGTTTGTCTTTTTCCTGTTGATTTTTGTGGTTTCTTTATACATCCTGAACTCTAATTCTTTGTCAGTTATATATATTGCAAGTATCTTCTGAATTTGGTTTGTCTTTTTAGTTAACTTATGGATATTTTGAGCAGAAGTTATTTAATGTATCCATTAATGCATTTGGGGCCTTGTTTTAGGAAGCCTTCCCTATTCTGTAAACGTAAAGATATTCTCCATCAGTACGACAACTGGAAATTATTTACGTGTTTCTGTTTAGGCCCAATTTTATTTTCACCATAGTTATCCCAGTGCCTTTTCATTAAAAATCCATTTGTCTCCATTAATATAAAATGCCAACTTACCATCAATCAAGTTTATATATGTTTTATTTCTGTTTCTGGGCCCTCTCCTATTTTGTTCACTGGCTTGATTATTATAGTTTTATAATTATTCTTAACAATTTATCTCAGTAAGGCAAGTTTATTCTTTTCAGGGGTGTCTTAGCTATTTTGGACTTTTTGCCCTTCAATACAAATTTTAGAATCAGTTGGTTTGTTAAGTTCTATAACAATAAAATATACACAAACACAAACCAAAATTCGTCAGACGTTTTATTAGAATTGCGTTGAATTTACAGATTCACTAAAGGGAAAGTTTATTTTTTATGATGTTATATCTTCCACCCTATAAATATGGTGTTTCTTTCCATTTACTTAGGTCTTGCTTAATGCTGTTTGATTAGATTTTATAATTTTCTCAATGAATCTTTTGCACATTTTTTGATAATTCAGCCTTAAGTACTTAATTTTTATAATGTCACGGTAAAGGTTATATTTGTTTGATTCCATTTTCTAACTCTTTGTTGCTAATGTTTAGAGGTATGACTGAAGGTTTTCATTGCTATGTGTGTCCAGCAATCTTGCTAAATTTACTCAGTGATTCTTTAGAGGATTCTAAACACACACACACACACACACACACACACACACACACACCTCAAACAAAAAACAAACAAAAAAATTATACCATCTGTGAAAAGCAAGAGATCCATTTTTTCTTTTTAAATTTTACATATTTTCTTGTCTTCCTTTGCTGTCCTGATAAAATGTAACTGTGGTGATAGAAGGAACCCTTTTCTCTGTCTTATCTTAAAAAGAATGCTTTCAAAGTTTTATCATTAGGTATTCTCTCCCCTGCTTTTGACAATACATCAAATTAGGAAAGTGTTTTGCTTTCACGTCTCAGTTCGATAAGCATTTAAACACAAAGCAATGTTTATCAAGTCTTTTATATCTTCAACCATTTATATCATTTTACATTTCTCCTTAATTTGTTAATATGGTATATTATTGAAGTTTATCTTCTGTTAAACCACCTTATATTTCTGAATCAACATAAATTTGTCAGATGTTAAGGTTTTAAAATCTATGTTCACAAGTTAGTTTGACCCATACTTTTCTTATAACGTCCAGGTTTTGAACTCAAGATCAGGAGAGCCACATGAAATGAACAGGGGATATTTCCTCTACTTCTATGCTTTAGAATAGTTTGTGTAAAGCTGGAATGAATTCAGCTGTTGAATGTTTGATGGAAATTAGAAATAAAATATTTGAGCCTTTTTGGGAAGGTACAGGGGAGGGGAGAGTTTTTAACTACTGATTCAATTTCTTAAGAGTGAAAATTCTATTTAGTTTTTGTCTCCCTATTTCTCTATAAGTTAAATTTATACTTTGAGAATTTGTTCACTTTATGTAATGTTTTACATTCATTAGAATAATATTTGAATATTAACTTATCATTCAAACTATACAGAGTATCTTGCTATACCCTTCCCCCCTTTTCATTGCTAATATTATTTTTTCACTTTTTTCTCCTTGCTTGTCAATTTTGTTATCTATTTTAAATAATCAATTTTGGGCTTTATTGATTCCCTCTATTGTATGTCTGTTTTCTTTCCATTGGTCCTCTATTATTTCCTGCCTATTTTTAGGAGGTGAATGCAGATTGTCTAATTTCTTAAGTTCATTTACTTTGAGGCTTTTCTATTTTCTAACATAATGACTTAAAGCTCTGTATGTCCTTCTAAGAACCACATCAGCTTCATCACGTTAGTTTGATATGCAGCATTTTCATTACCATTCGGTTCTCAGGACTTTCTAATTTTCATTATGAGTTCTTATTTGACCTATGATTTTTTAGAAATGTTAAATTTCCAGAAGTATGACTTTTGTCTTATCTTTTTGTTAATTATTTCTAACGTAGTCCCACTGTGGTCAGAGTATGTGTCCTGCGTAACCCCAGCCGTTTAAAGTTTGGTGAGTCTGGCTTTACAGCACAGTATGTGGTTAGTTTTGTGAAGGTTCTAAGTGCCCTTGAACAGATGAGCGTTTTGCAATTCACCCGTTAAGCTAAACTTGTTAATCATGTTATTCAGATCTCCTGTACACTCACTGATTTTATGTGCCTCATCTTTCAGTTACCAGATGAATGTGTTAAAATTTTCCAGTTCTGATAGTTGTATGTCTTTTCATCCTTTTCAGTTCATGCATATATAAAGACTGTATTATTAAGCAGATGTATACAGATTAAAATTCTTAAATCTTGCTGGTAAATTGAAACATTTCTCCACTTATAATTACCCTTTCATCTCAACTAATGTTTTTTGTCCTAAAATCTATTTTGTCTGACGTTTAAAGAGTTATAGCTTTCTTTCAACTACTGCTTGCCCAATGTATTTTTATTCTACCCTGCATTTTCAGACTGTATCCTGAAGTTTCAGGTGTGTCTTTTATTTTTTAATCAAGAGTAAAAATTCTTGTCTTTTAAATGGATCTTTAATTTTTTTATACTGTTATATTCCTGCAAATAAAATTAGGCAAAATATAATAATACAAAAACTGAGGTCAATTTCCCCAGGCATCACTGAAACACTCTGAAACTCACTGTAACAAAGCACCAAAGATTTCTGCATTGTACAGAACATTTTAAACCCAATTTATCTAATTATTTAGTGCTTAATGATGTTAGTGAGTATGTTGTGTCTGCCGTGTGTTTATTCTGTGGAGTAGTGACGGCAAATTAACTTGACTTTCTATGCTTAATAATAAACATGCACTGTTACATAACTAAACAAAGAAATCATATGTTAAATATGGTAGGGATACTATCTAAATTGGATCTAGGTATTAGTGCCCCTAGGTAACCTACAGAAAGAAACAGAAGCTAAACCCTCAGGAAAATAACGTTAGCAAGAGATTAGACATTATCAGGAAAACAGCTGAGATACTTCTGCAAGAACAGAAAAGCCTCTTTCCTGAACATACACAGAACTTAACATTTTTGCTGATACATATGTGGCTATATCTTAGTTGGTTTTCATTTCAGATAGTACATTTTTGATAAAATATATGCAAGTCATTATTGCAAATACCTAACTACTGAGAGCTCAGACGTGAGGGATATTGATTTGTATTACTTCTACTGTCTTGTTTGGGTGATTTCTATTTGTCCCATCTTATCTGTTTCTTTTTTGTTTGTTCATTTTACCTTTTAAAAATATTGACTGGATGGTTTTCCTCACTCATTTTCCTCACTGCAGATTTGAAAGTTAAACCTTCTACATCCATTCTTTTGTTGGTTATCTTAGCATTTCCAACCCGCCTACTTATCAAAAGCTGAAATTATAATTTTCACTCTTTCTAAACAATGACCTTAATTAAGCCTTTAAATCTAATGATGTCTTTCTGACTTACATGTAATTATTATTGAATATCATAGCTCTACCGTTCTGAACCACAAAAGAAGTATTGTTTTGTGTTGTTTATGTTTATCCACATATTTACTACTTTCTTTGTCCTTTATTCCTCTTTACATCTTCCACGTGAAATTGGTTTCCTTTTGCCTGGAAGCCATCTTTTGAATTTTTTAAAGAGTGTATCTTTTGTGACAAACTCTCTCACTTTTCTTCATCTGGCAATACTTTTTTTCTTTCTTCAAAGTGATTTTTGCTCAGTATACAGTTCTAGATTGACAGATATTTTCTCTCATTCCACTGTTTTCTGGCTTCCACTGTTGTTGCTGGGAGGTCAGTTTTCAGCCTGATTATACTTTCCTTTTCTCTGGTAGTTTTTAAGATTTTTCTTTTAGTCTATGGCCTTCTGTGCTTTGAGCTAGATAATCTATGTGTTCATTTATTTTGTATTTACCTTGGATTCATGACCCTATAGATTGCTATTTTTCATCAGACTGGCAAATCCCTCAGTCTTTTTCTTTCTAAATGTTACCAGTACCTCATTCTTTGTCCTCTATTTCTAGAACTCCAAATATTTGAATTATATTGGCATTTTTCACTCTATTCTACCTGTCTCTTTTTTGTGTTATATCTTCTCTTTTTCTCACTGTCCTACCGTAAGGATAAATTCCTCAGATCTATCATCTAGTTCATCATCATCTAGATAATCTCATAAAGTCTCTAATTTTCCATCAAACCTAGCCACTGGTTTATTTCAATATATATTTTTTTATGTCTGAAAGTTCTATGTATTCTTCTTCAAGTCTGCTTATTTAATTTTATAGCACTTTATATTTTAATCACCTTTTTTTTAATGTCTTTACTGGAGTATAATTGCTTTTTCATGTTGTGTTAGTTTCTGCTGTATAACAAAGTGAATCAGCTATACATATACATATATCCCCATATCTCCTCCCTCTTGAGTCTCCCTCCCACCTTCCCTATCCCACCCCTCTAGGTGGTCACAAAGCACCGAGCTGATCTCCCTGTGCTATGTGGCTGCTTCCCACTAGCTATCTATTTTACGTTTGGTAGTGTATATATGTCCATGCCACTCTCTCACTTTGTCCCAGCCTCCCATTCCCTCGCTGTGTCCTCAAGTCCGCTTTCTACATCTGTGTCTTTATTCCTGCCCTCCGACTAGGTTCATCAGTACTGTTTTTTTAGATTCCATATATTTACTTTAGCATACGGTATTTGTTTTTCTCTTTCTGACTTACCTCATTCTGTATGACAGACTCTAGGTTCATCCACCTCATTACAAATAACTCAATTTCGTTTCTTTTTATGGCTGAGTAATATTCCATTGTATATATGTGCCACATCTTCTTTATCCATTCATCTGTTGATGGACACTTAGGTTGCTTCCATGTCCTGGCTATTGTAAATAGAGCTGCAGTGAACATTGTGGTACATGACTCTTTTTGAATTATGGTTTTCTCAGGGTATATGCCCAGTAGTGGGATTGCTGGGTCATATGGTAGTTCTATTTTTAGATTTTTAAGGAACCTCCATACTGTTCTCCATAGTGGCTGTAACAATTTACATTCCCACCAACAGTGCAGGAGGGCTCCCTTTTCTCCACACCCTCTCCAGCATTTATTCTTTGTAGATTTTTGATGATGGCCACTCTGACCGGTGTGAGGTGATACCTCACTGTGGTTTTGATTTGCATTTCCCTAATGATTAGTGATGTTGAGCATCTTTTCATGTATTTGTTGGCAATCTGTATATCTTCTTTGGAGAAATGTCTATTTAGGTCTTCTGCCCATCTTTGGATTGGGCTGTTTGTTTTTTTGATATTGAGCTATTTTATATTTTGGAGATTAATCCTTTGTCAGTTGCTTCATTTGCAAATATTTTTTCCCATTCTGAAGGTTGTCTTTTCATCTTGTTTATGGTTTCCTTTGTTGTTAATCACCTCTTTTTAAAAGCAAATATTCTAAAATGCTAAACACAGCCATTTTATGGTCTGTCTGATACATTCAATATCTCAATGTTTTGTCCGTTTGATTCAGCTGTTTGTTTACTCTTTTTTTTTTTTAATTTATTTATTTATTTTTGGCTGTGTTGGGTCTTCATTTCTGTGCGAGGGCTTTCTCTAGTTGCGGCGAGTGGGGGCCGCTCTTCATCGCGGTGCGTGGGCCTCTCACTGTCGCGGCCTCTCTTGTTGCGAAGCACAGGCTCCAGACGTGCAGGCTCAGTAGCTGTGGCTCATGGGCCCAGTTGCTCTGTGGCATGTGGGATCTTCCCAGGCCAGGGCTCAAACCTGTGTCCCCTGCATTGGCAGGCAGATTCTCAACCACTGCGCCACCAGGGAAGCCCTGTTTGTTTACTTTTATGGTGCTTGTCTGTGTTGTCCCCTTTTCTTGTGTGTTTGCAGTTTTGACGATAAGCCCTGTTTTTCGACATGATATCTGCAAGTATTCCTTGAGGCCTTGGTGGTGGGTAGTATGTTTGCATTCGGTTCTTCCAGACTCACGAGGCCACCTTTATACTGAAATACTGCTGACAGCCATTTTGAACCACCCGGATGACAGGACTGCCGTCTGCAATGCTGTGTACTGGTTTGTTAAGGATTAATGGGAAAACCTTCTTTCCCACAAACCTAATGCCAGTTTCAAGAAAGGTAATTTTCCTTCAATGTTCTTCCAATTCACTTTGTAATTGAGGACTTAATGTGCTGCGGTTCTATGCAAGGAGAATCACCTAGGAGACCCCAACCTTGAGTAGGTTTGCTTCCTGACTTGACCTTCCCCCAACCTGACACTCTGTGAAACCTGAATTTCAAGTTCATTTAAATTTTACAAATATCTTCAGGGTGGTAGCTCCACTTACCTGTCAGAGTACACACTGTCATCAGGCTTTGGCCCTTGAGGGAGGCTGGATCAGGGTATATCTTCTTTCACCATGTCAGACACAGACATCAATAGCACGTTTCCTTATTAGTCCCGTTAGTGTACATATGAGTGTGTGTGTAAAAATATCTGTTCTCTACAGTTCATTAAAAAGTCAGTAATCATCTAACGCCTATGTCCGAGGGTAACAGTAAGGTATTTTTATTTATTTAACTAACATTTTTGATCACCTACCATTTTCATTTCGTGTTGTTTCCGTTTTCATTGTCTCTCAAGAATACCTTTTCTGTGGAGCCTGGGACCCCTGACAGCACCATGTGGTGGTTTATCCTTCTGGAAAGAAGATGAAATAAAACTCAGTTTCTTGTGACCTTCCCTAGAAGACAGAGAATATAAAATGTCATCAAATTCTCTGTTAAGTCTTCCTTTCTCTCTGTTTTTTGTTTGCTTACCTTTGAAATTATGTTTGCTCGTGATTTATGTTTCTATAAAATACTAGAGACAAACAAGCACCTCAGTGTCCCAAAGGAGGTAAGAAACTTGTGTTTAGCTGTGACTAAAAGTGATAAAGGGAATGTGAAAACCCACCATTTTGGACCAATACCTCATTCTGGCTATGGAAGCACAGCCCATGGGGGTTTAGAATAAAAAGTTTAAAAAGAAAAAAGAAAGAACATAGAGCAGGAGGGAGAGACTAAGCCTGTTTAGATCCATGCACTTGAACGTTTTCATATATTTACTTCAGTTTGGGAGCAGCTAAACAACATATGAATCTGTATGACTGAGCAATGTTGGATTTGCTGGTTAACCATGTTCCTTTACAAGCAAAAAGTTTTTAATGAACAGATAAACATTTCAACATGTTGTAACTCTTAATATTTTTTCCTAAAGTACCTACTTTATTTCCCCTTAACAAACTAGAAGCATCCATAAGCTATCTAACATTGTCAGAGCACCAACAGGGTGCAGGGAAATTTGCATACGTTATATAATTTAATTCATCTACCAGCAACTCTTGTCTCCCATTTCGAAAGTGAGAAAAATGAGGAATGAGGAGATTAAATAATGTGTCTAAGTTTACTTGTATGTTAAATAAAGTATGATTTAAGCTAATCCAGTAAACTTCTGACTTTTCCAGTTTAATTCATAACAGAAAAAAATCTAGCACAAGTTAAATCATTTGTATTTAAACCAAATATTGGAACACCGTTCTAGGAGTGTTAAAGAAATAGGAATACTTTATAATTCAAATGTGAGGAAGTTTTATTTTTCTTAAAGGAATTACTTGCTCTTCCACAGTGAGGAAACGTAAGGAGCTTAGTAGATCAGTGAAGGTGGAAATAAAGCTAATCTTTTAGAGGATCTATGTACCCATGTGTTTGTAACCAACTTGTATATGCATATGTGTATACGTAAAAAAATAACTGCTACTTATAGAAAACATGTCTGATTAAGAAACGAGAGCCTAGAAACAAGCTTTGCCATAAAAAACAGGTAAATTTATTCATGAATAACATGACAGTAAGAAAAGGCATTGTCACTTCATTCCTTCTGATATTTTCCCATCTGACAGGTTTCTTTCTAACCCAGAGACCACTGTTATGCAAGAAAACTATTAGCCCCTATAATACATTCATATATTATTAACTGAAGTAAAGAAATATTGTCAATTTGATGTAGCTTTTCTAAGGCTATGATTACCACAAGCAATGTATGTGTTTTTATTAAATTTCTCAAAAAAAGAGATGCTGTAACCCACAATGGAAATACTTGCTTTAAAATGGCACTTAGACCAAATGTCCATGCTTGAATCGCTCATAAAATATCTCCAGGAAAGTGGTGAATGGTTAGCTGTAAACCATAGTTATTTTAATCTGCTTGTTCGCATTTTATCACCATCCTAACCTAAAGGGCTCTTGTATAAATTTATGTGAAATTAGAGAAATCTTGAATAAATCTGTGGCATCATTTGAATGATCTATACTCAAATGCAACCAAGAAAGAATGTCTCACAGCGTCCGCAAAACCCTGAACCAATTGGCCATTCATTTGTTCCACGGCTCTTTTTCTGTCTGTGGTAGAGGCAGAAAGATATGCTAATTTTTAGGTAAAAAGATAACTGTTGTTGCTCTAACCTTCTAGAATGTTACTGAGCTAGACATGCTTATTTACCTATTGACTTTCTCTGGTATTGTAGACATTGAAATATTTTATTTTAAATGAGAAAATAGTTTTCCTGTGAATGTCTAGCATCATTTCCTCAGGTGCATACTAAAAACTAAAATTCTAAATATAGAACTATATGGTGCATAGAGCAACACATATTACCAGATGACAGCAAGAAACCCCCCCTTCCTCAGTGCCTTCAAAGGCTGGCTTAAAGGGTTTCTCTACAGTGAGGTTTCTCAACCTCAGCACTTCTGGCATTTGGGGAAGAATAACTCTGCTGTGGGGACTGTCCTGTGTGTTGTAGGTTATTTATCAGCATCCCTGGCCTCTACCCCCTGAACACCATAGCAACACCTCCCCACTGCCTCTCTCACCTGCCCTGTGCCCACCAAAAGTGTCTCTAGGTCTTGCAAATCCCCCTCAGGGGCAAAGTCACCACTGGTGTAAAAAATGCATAGAGGGGCTTCCCTGGTGGCGCAATCGTTCAGAATCCGCCTGCCAAGGCAGGGAACACGGGTTTGAGCCCTAGTCCGGGAAGATCCCACATGCCGCAGAGCAGCGAAGCCTATGCGCCACATTACTGAACCTCTGCTCTAGAGCCCGCCAGCCACAACTACTGAGCCCATGAGCCACAAGTACTGAAGCCTGTGCACCTAGAGCCCGTGCTCCGCAACAAGAGAAGCCACCACAATGAGAAGCTCACACACCGCAACCAAGAGCAGCCCCTGCTCGCCGCAACTAGAGAAAGCCCGTGCACAGCTACAAAGACCCAGCGCAGCCAAAAATAAGTAAAATTTAAAAAAAGAGAATGCAAAGATGAATGCATAATTAAAGAGCATATTCGCTGGTCTTGGATTATCAAGTTCAGATAATTTTTCTATCATTCTATGTTATATACAGTTTTAGATCATCTTTCTATCATTCCATGTTATGTATAAAACTCTGGCCTAAAAAGGGTTTAAAGCTTTTGAAAAATTACAGTACACTGCAGGCTGCATTACACAGAGATAATAAGTGTTCTAGTGTTTTCACACATGTAGGCACTCAGTTAAGAGTTGTTGCATGAACTGATGCGTGGATGAGTGAATAAATTCTCACTAAGAGAATGAGATGGGGGTCTTCTCTAAACTCAGGTATTACTAGTCATAACCCAGCTGACCAAGGCCAAGCTGAACACTGAGAGGCCCACCTAGGGGCCCTGGTGAGGAATTGTTCATTTAAGTCTCACGCCGTAGAGCCACACAGTAGCAGACTATCATGTATGTGTGTGTGTATATATATATATATATATATTTACTGCTATAGGTTCATTTTCAAAAGCTTAATCTGGACATTTGTGGGACAAGTTGCAGAGTAGAGGAACCTGAGCTCACCTCCTTTCATGAAAACACCAAAATCACACCTAACTGCTGAACAGCCATTGACAAAATAGACTAGAACCTACCAAAAAAATCTTCTACTTCCAAAGACAAAGTCAAGGAGACAGCAGGAGGGGTACATTCATGATACAAAAGTCTAAACTGATTAAGGAGGTTGCTTATGTTTACTACCTTGCTAAAAAGTTTTTTGTACTCATCAATGCATAGATGTTGAATTTTACTAAATTTTTAAAACATTTATTCTAGATGATAGTATGCTCTTTTTCTTTTTCTTTTTTTTTTTTTTTTTGCTGATGGAATAATTTACATGATCTCCTTTTTTTTTTTGCGGTACGCGGGCCTCTCACTGCTCTGGCCTCTCCCGTTGCAGAGCACAGGCTCCGGACGCACAGGCTCAGCGGCCATGGCTCACGGGACCAGCCGCTCCGCGGCATGTGGGATCTTCCCGGACCGGGGCACGAACCCGTGTCCCCCTCATTGGCAGGCGGACCTCCAACCACTGCGCCACCAGGGAAGCCCTCATTTGCTTTTAAACTTCACAAACAGTTCACTGAAAGCTGTCATCTGCAAAACTTAAAAGTTTCACTTCTGGGTTATCTCAAGTTTTACCCAGAAAAACGGTATCTTTTTACAAGTTCATGTTTCTATTATTTTTATGTGTCTGTTAAATTTCAGTTAATGTTTAAAATTTCAGAAGCTAATGTTTCAGAAAATTCATTAGCTATTACTTTCAAATTGCGGGGTGAATCACGAACTGAACCTGAGGTAAGTCTTGTAGTGCACGATCATTAAGAGCAGTGGTCAGATTTACTGTCAGAGCCATGCTAAGGCCTTACATCAACTCTTTCATTTAACCCTCTCAAAAGCCCTGTGATGAGGATACAATTATCTCCACTTTCAACAGGAAAGAAATGAAGACAGAGAAATTCAGCAACTCAGCCAAGAACCAGGATCCCATAACTTAGAAGTTTTTTCTGACTCCCAAATCCTAACCAGTTTAAAAGTAACTTATTGGCCATACAACTAGATACAAAATAGATAAGCAACAAGGACCTACTGCATAGCACAGGGAACTATACTTGGTATTCTGTAATAACTATAATGGAAAAGAATCTGAAAAAGAATATATATATGACTGAGTCACTGTGCTGTACACCTGAAACTAACAAGACATTTAAATCAACTACACTTCAATTTTAAAAATTCAAATAAACAAACAAATAAAAGTCCTTCCAGCCTCTCACCCACCAAAAAGTAATTTATTGCTAATTATTGGTCCACTTCTGATTCTCATCACCCAAAACAACATTGGGTCTTGTGGCCCCCAGTTTCTTCCTCATTTTAATCTTCTTATACAAATCAGGAAATATCTTCTTCCTTAAAACGACTGTCAACTTTGTCCCTCTTTTTCTCAAAATGCCTCAGTCTCACATAAATAATAAAACCAAAAATTTTGAAAAGGCACAAAGTAATAGTCCCTCTATTTCATTGACTTTTTATTGTATCTCATCAAAATTTTACACCATAATAGCAAAAACCATTCAAAAAAAAAAAAAAAAACTAAAACAACTTGGTTGCAATCCCACTTTCCCTTCTGTTTCGCAGGACACTTGCCTCTCACACGAATTAGCTCTTTTTACTTTCAAGATTCCTACACAAGGTCCAGTCTCTTCGTACACTTGGATCCTAACCCTCTCCACAATCCAGAGCATCCCAGCCACTAAGCTGCAGAATTCAGGGTAGGTGGAACCTCAAGCCATCAGCTCTGGCTGTCCTTAGCCTCCCCCTACATCCCAGTGGGCAGTGACTCTTCCCATTTTGTAGCCACGACACAAAAAGTCAGCAAGCATGACCCTAAGTAGCCCAACAAACAGGAATTATCTTTAAAAATAATTTTAACAGCCTTTCTGTTAGTATAATTTTATCCAGAGGCCTCATATTAAAAAAGGGGAAAACAGGAGAGAGGGGGAAGATGGCGGAAGAGTAAGATGCGGAGATCACCTTCCTCCCCACAGATACACCAGAAATACATCTACACGTGGAACAACTCCTACAGAACACCTACTGAAGGCTGGCAGAAGACCTCAGACCTCCCAAAAGGCAAGAACCCCCCCTCAGTACCTGGGTAGGGCAAAATAAAAAAGAATAAACAGAGACAAAAGAATAGGGACTGTACCTGCACCAGTGGGAGGGAGCCGTGAAGGAGGAAAGGTTTCCACACACTAGGAGCCCTTTCGCGGGCGGAGACAGTGGGTGGCGGAGGGGGGAAGCTTCGGAGCCACGGAGGAGAGCACAGCAACCGGAGTGCGGAGGGCAAAGCGGAGAGATTCCCGCACAAAGGATCAGGGCCGACCGGCACTCACCAGCCCGAGAGGCTTGTCTGCTCACCCGCCGGGGCAGGCGGGGCTGGGAGCTGAGGCTCGGGCTTCGGTCGGAGCGCAGGGAGAGGACGGGTTGGCGGCATGAACACAGCCTGCAGGGGGTTAGTGCACCACGGCTGGCCGGGAGGGAGTCCGAGGAAAAGTCTGGAGCTGCCGAAGAGGCAAGAGGCTTTTTCTTCACTGTTTGTTTCCTGGTGCGCGAGGAGAGGGGATTAAGAACGCTGCTTAAAGGAGCTTCACAGAAGGGCGCAAGCTGCGGCTAACAGCGTGGACCCCAGACACGGGCATGAGACGCTAAGGCTGCTGCTGCTGCCAACAAGAAGCCTGTGTGTGAGCACAGGTCACTCTCCACATCTCGCCTCCCGGGAGCCTGTGCAGCCCGCCACTGCCAGGGTCCCGGGATCCAGGGACAACTTCCCCAGGAGAACGCACGGTGCGCCTCAGGCTGGTACAACGTCATGCTGGCCTCTGCCGCCGCAGGCCCACCCCGCACTCCGTGCCCCTCCCTCTCCCCGGCCTGAGTGCACCAGAGCCCCCGAATCAGCGGCGCCTTTAACCCCACCCTGTCTGAGCAAAGAACAGACGCCCTCTGGCGACCTACACGCAGAGGCGGGGCCAAATCCAAAGCTGAGCCCCTGGGAGCTGTGAGAACAAAGAAGAGAAAGGGAATCTCTTCCAGCAGCCTCAGAAGCAGCGGATTAAAGCTCCACAATCAACTTGATGTACCTGCATCTGTGGAATACATGAATAGACAACGAATCATCCCAAATTGAGGAGGTGGACTTTGAGAGCAAGATTTATGATTTTTTCCCCTTTTCCTCTTTTTCTGAGTGTGTATGTGTATGCTTCTGTGTGAGATTTTGTCTGTATAGCTTTGCTTTCACCATGTGTCCTAGGGTTCTGTCCATCCATTGTTTTTTTTTTTACTTAAAAATTTTTTTTCTTAATAATTATTTTTTATTTTAATAACTTTATTTTATCTTTATTTTCTTTTCTTGTATCCTTTCTCTTTCTACTTTTTCTCCCTTTTATTCTGAGCCGTGTGGATGAAAGGCTCCTGGTGCTGCAGCCAGGAGTCAGTGCTGTGCCTCTGAGGTGGCAGAGCCAACTTCAGGACACTGGTACACAAGAGACCTCCCAGCTCCATGTAATATCAAATGGCGAAAATCTCCCAGAGATCTCCATCTCAACACCAACACCCAGCTTCACTCAATGACTAGCAAACTACAGTGCTGGACACCCTATGCCAAACAACTAGCAAGACAGGAACACAACCCCACCTATAAGCAGAGAGGCTGCCTAAAATCATGATAAGTCCACAGACACCCCAAAACACACCACCAGATGTGGACCTGCCCAGCAGAAAGACAAGATCCAGCCTCATCCACCAGAACACAGGCACTAGTTCCCTCCACCAGGAAGCCTACACAACGCACTGAACCAACCGTAGCCACTGGGGGCAGACACCAAAAATAACGGGAACTAAGAACCTGCAGTCTGCAAAAAGGTGACCCCAAACACAGTAAGATAAGTAAAATGAGAAGACAGAAAAACATACAGCAGATGAAGGAGCAAGATAAAAACCCACCAGACCTAACAAATGAAGAGGAAATAGGCAGTCTACCTGAAAAAGAATTCAGAGTAATGACAGTAAAGATGATCCAAAATCTTGGAAATAGAATAGAGAAAATGCAAGAAACATTTAATAAGTACCTAGAAGAACTAAAGAGGAAACAAGCAATGATGAACAACACAATAAATGAAATTAAAAATACTCTAGAAGGGATCAATAGCAGAATAACTGAGGCAGAAGAACGAATAAGTGACCTGGAAGATAAAATAGTGGAAATTACTACTGCAGAGCAGAATAAAGAAAAAAGAATGAAAGGAACTGAGGACAGTCTCAGAGACCTCTGGGACAACATTAAACGCACCAACATTCGAATTATAGGGGTTCCAGAAGAAGAAGAGAAAAAGAAAGGGACTGAGAAAATATTTGAAGAGATTATAGTTGAGAACATCCCTAATATGGGAAAGGAAATAGTTAATCAAGTCCAGGAAACACAGAGAGTACCATACAGGATAAATCCAAGGAGAAACACGCAAAGACACATATTAATCAACCTATCAAAAATTAAATACAAAGAAAACATATTAAAAGCAGCAAGGGGAAAACAACAAATAACACACAAGGGAATCCCCATAAGGTTAACAGCTGATCTTTCAGCAGAAACTCTGCAATCCAGAAGGGAGTTGCAGGACATATTTAAAATGATGAAGGAGAAAAACCTACAACCAAGATTACTCTACCCAGCAAGGATCTCATTCAGATTTGATGGAGAAATTAAAACCTTTACAGACAAGGAGAAGCTGAGAGAGTTCACCACCACCAAACCAGCTTTACAACAAATGCTAAAGTAACTTCTCTAGGAAAGAAACACAAGAGAAGGAAAAGACCTACAATAACAAACCCGAAACAATTAAGAAAATGGGAATAGGAACACACATATCGATAATTACCTTAAATGTAAATGGATTAATTGCTCCCACCAAAAGACACAGAGTGGCTGAATGGATACAAAAACAAGACCCATATATATGCTGTCTACAAGAAACCCACTTCAGACCTAGGGACACATACAGACTGAAAGTGAGGGGATGGAAAAAGATATTACATGCAAATGGAAATCAAAAGAAAGCTGGAGTAGCAATTCTCATATCAGACAAAATAGACTTTAAAATAAAGACTATTACAAGAGACAAAGAAGGACAGTACAGGATGATCAAGGGATTGATCCAAGAAGAAGATATAACAATTGTAAATATTTATGTACCCAACATAGGAGCACCTCAATACATAAGGCAAATACTAACAGCCATAAAAGGGGAAATTGACAGTAACACATTCATAGTAGGGGACTTTAACACCCCACTTTCACCAATGGACAGATCATCCAAAATGAAAATAAATAAGGAAACACAAGCTTTAAATGATACATTAAACAAGATGGACTTAATTTTTATAGGACATTCCATCCAAAAACAACAGAATACAAATTTTTCTCAAGTACTCATGGAACATTCTCCAGGATAGATCATATCTTGGGTCACAAATCAAGCCTTGGTAAGTTTAAGAAAATTGAAATCGTATCAAGTATCTTTTCCAACCACAACGCTATGAGACTAGATAGCAATTACAGGAAGAGATCTGTAAAAAATACAAACAAATGGAGGCTAAACAATACACTACTTAATAACCAAGTGATCACTGAAGAAATCAAAGAGGAAATCAAAAAATACCTAGAAACAAATGACAATGGAGACACGATGACCCAAAACCTATGGGATGCAGCAAAAGCAGTTCTAAGAGGGAAGTTTATAGCAATACAATCCTACCTTAAGAAAGAGGAAACATCTCAAATAAACAACCTAACCTTGCACCTAAAGCAGTTAGTGAAAGAAGAACAAAATAACCCCAAAGTTAGCAGAAGGAAAGAAATCATAAAGATCAGATCAGAAATAAATGATAGAGAAATGAAGGAAACGATAGCAAAGATCAATAAAACTAAAAGCTGGTTCTTTGAGAAGATAAACAAAATTGATAAACCATTAGCCAGACTCATCAGAAAGAAAGGAGAAGACTCAAATTAATAGAATTAGAAATGAAAAAGGAGAAGTAACAACTGACACTGCAGAAATAAAAAAGATCATGAGAGATTACTATAAGCAACTCTATACCAATAAAATGGACAACCTGGAAGAAATGCACACATTCTTAGAAAAACACAACCTTCTGAGGCTGAACCAGGAAGAAATAGAAAATATAAACAGACCAATCACAAGCACTGAAATTGAGACTGTGATTAAAAATCTTCCAACAAAAAAATCCAGGACCAGATGGCTTCACAGGTGAATTCTATCAAACATTAGGGAAGAGCTAACACCTATCCTTCTCAAACTCTTCCAATATATAACAGAGGGAGGAACACTCCCAAACTCATTCTACAAGGCCACCATCACCCTGATACCAAAACCAGACAAAGATGTCACAAAGAAAGAAAGCTCCAGGCCAATATCACTGATGAACATAGATGCAAAAATCCTTAACAAAATACTAGCAAACAGAATCCAACTGCACATTAAAAGGATCATACACCATGATCAAGTGGGGTTTATCCCAGGAATGCAAGTATTTTTCAATATATGCAAATCAATCAACGTGATACACCATATTAACAAATTGAAGGAGAAAAACCATATGATCATCTTAACAGATGCAGAGAAAGCTTTCGACAAAATTCAACACCCATTTATGATAAAAACCCTCCAGAAAGTAGGCATAGAGGGAACTTACCTCAACATAATAAAGGCCATATATGACAAACCCACAGTCAGCATCATTCTCAATGGTGAAAAACTGAAACCATTTCCACTAAGATCAGGAACAAGACAAGGCTGTCCACTCTCACCACTATTATTCAACATACTTTTGGAAGTTTTAGCCACAGCAATCAGAGAAGAAAGAGAAATAAAAGGAATCCAAATCAGAAAAGAAGAAGTAAAATTGTCACTTTTTGCAGATGACATGATATTATACATACAGAATCCTAAACATGTTACCAGAAAACTACTAGAGCTAATCAACGAAGTTTGTAAAGTGACAGGATACAAAATTAATGCACAGAAATCTCTTGCATTCCTTTACACTAATGATGAAAAATCTGAAAGAGAAATTAAGGAAACACTCCCATTTACCACTGCAACAAAAAGAATAAAATACCTAGCAATAAATCTATGTAAGGAGACAAAAGACCTGTATGCAGAAAACTATAAAACACTGATGAAAGATGATACAAACAGATGGAGAGATATACCATGTTCTTGGATTGGAAGAATCAACATTGTGAAAATGTCTATACTACCCAAAGCAATCTACAAACTCAATGCAATCCCTATCAAACTACCACTGGCATTTTTCACAGAACTAGAACAAAAAATTTCACAATTTGTATGGAAACACAAAAGACCCCAAATAGTGAAAGCAATCTTGAGAAAGAAAAACAGAGCCGGAGGAATCAGGCTCCCTGACTTCAGGCTATACTACAAAGCTACAGTAACCAAGACAGTATGGTACTGGCACAAAAACAGAGACATAGATCAATGGAACCGGATATAACGCCCAGAGATAAACCTACGCACATACAGTCACCTCATTTTTTTTTTTTTTTTGGTGGTACGCGGGCCTCTCACTGCTGTGGCCTCTCCCATTGCAGAGCACAGGCTCCAGACGCGCAGGCTCAGCGGCCATGGCTCACGGGCCCAGCCGCTCCGCGGCATGCGGAATCTTCCCGGACCAGGGCACGAACCCATGTCCCCTGCATCGGCAGGCGGACTCTCAACCACTGCGCCACCAGGGAAGCCCCAGTCACTTCATTTTTGCTAAAGGAGACAAGAATATACAATGGAAAAAAGACAGCTTCTCCAATAAGTTGTGCTGGGAAAACTGGAGAGCTACATGTAAAAGAATGAAATTAGAACACTCCCTAACACCATACTCAAAAATAAACTCAAAATGGGTTAAAGACCCAAATGTAAGGCCAGACACAATAAAACTCTTAGAGGAAAATATAGGCAGAACACCCTATGACATAAATCAGAGCAAGATGCTTTTTGACCCACGTCTTAGATAAACAGAAATAAAAACAAAAATAAACAAATGGAACCTAATGAAACTTAAAAGCTTTTGCCCAGCAAAGGAAACCCTAAAGAAGACAAAAAGACAACCCTCAGAACGAGAGAAAATATTTGCAAATGAAGAAACTGACAAAGGATTCATCTCCAAAATTTACAAGCAGCTCATGCAACTCAATATCAAAAACCAAACAACCCAATCCAAAAATGGTCAGAAGACCTAAATAGACATTTCTCCAAAGAACATATACAGATTGCCAATAAACACATGAAAGGATATTCAACATCACTAATCATTAGAGAAATGCAAATGAAAACTGCAATGAGGTATCACCTCACACCAGTCAGAATGGCCATCTTCAAAAAAATCTACAAACAATAAATGCTGGAGAGGGTGTGGAGAAAAGGGAACCCTCCTGCACTTTTGGTGGGAATGTAAATTGATACAGCCACTATGGAGAACAGTATGGAGGTTCCTTAAAAATCTAAAAATAGAACTACCATATAACCCAGCAATCGCACTCCTGGGCATATACCCTGAGAAAACCATAATCCAAAAAGATACATGCAACCCAATGTTCACTGCAGTAGTATTTACAATAACCAGGACATGGAAGCAGCCTAAGTGTCCATCGATAGACGATTTGATAAAGAAGATGTGGCACATATGTACAATGGAATATTACTCAGCCATAAAAAGAAACGAAATTGAGTCATTTGTAGTGAGGTGGATAGACCTAGAGCCTGTCATATAGAGTAAAGTAAGTCAGAAAGAGAAAAACAAATACCGTATGCTAACACACATATATGCAATCTAAAAAAAAAAAAAAATGGTTCTGAAGAACCCAGGGGCGGGACAGAGATAAAGACGCAGACGTAGAGAATGGCCTTGAGGACACGGGGAGGGGGAAGGGTAAGCTGGAACGAAGTGATAGAGTGGCATGGACATATATACATTACCAAATGTAAAACAGATAGCTAGTGGGAAGCAGCCGCATAGCACAGGGAGATCAGCTGAGTGTTTTATGACCACCTAGAGGGGTGGGATAGGGAGGGTGGGAGGGAGACGCAGGAGGGAGGAGATATGGGGGTATATATATACGTATAGCTGATTCACTTTGTTAGAAAGCAGGAACTGACCCACCATTGTAAAGCAATTTTATTCCAATAAATATGTTTAAAAAAATAGAAGAGGGCTTCCCTGGTGGCACAGTGGTTGAGAGTCCTCCTGCCAATACAGGGGACATGGGTTCGTGCCCCAGTCCGGGAAGATCCCACATGCCGCAGAGTAGCTGGGCCCATGAGCCATGGCCGCTGGGCCTGCGCGTCCGGAGCCTGTGCTCCGCAACGGGAGAGGCCACAGCAGTGAGAGGCCCGCGTATCGCAAAAAAAAAAAATAGAAAAAAAGGGAGAAAAACAAATGTCTGGTTAAAACTCAAGGAACTTGGATGCCTGGACCCCTGTCATTTCCTGAGCTGTCTGAGAGATCCCAGGCATTCCCCATGGCCCTCGGCAGCATTGCCTGAAAACTGTGTAGAATATTTCACTGATATTAGAGATGCATGCATAGTTTTTCCTGAATGATCTGGTCGGTTCCACAGTCTTTCATTATAAATAAAATCAAAGAATAATGTACCATTTATCCAACATGCATCTTCCTTCCAGATAAAACTAAACATGAAAAATGTGTATGTGTTAAATTCAACTTTGGGGAAAATGTTAGAAATGAAAACGTGATAGTTTTTTTTTAAATTAAAAATGCTATAAAAGTACTGAGCAAAATCTGATGTTGTCCAAGTTGTCTGAGATCTCGCAGCTGGCAGTGAAATATTGTCAGTGTAATTGCAGCTCAGACTCAGACAGGGGACCTGTGAGCCTGGCTGCGACGGCCAGCCACTCAAGTGTCCTGAGTCAGCATCGTGTTATGTTATGTTCAGAACCTTCATCAAACCCAGAGCCTCTGCCTGCAGCGCCCTCTCTCCTCCCCTCCAGAATCATCGTCTTCACTACCTCACCTTTGAATTCCTTCCTGCCCACTCTGACTTGATTTTCTTTCTACAAGAAATTCTGCAAGAAAGCAAAACCCAGTAGCAACTCCTTCCAATGGCCTCCTGTGGCCAAATCCCGAATTCTTATTTCAACTGATCTCTGTTCAGCAGTTCCTTGTTGAAGCTTCTTTTGTGGCTGTCGAGGCAGTGGTCCTCGGTGGTCCTCAGTAATCATTCAGCCTCCTCTTCTCCTTCCTCCTTCCCAATCCTCAATGCTCAGGCTCCCACCTTCAGGCTGGGTCCTCATGCCTCTTCTTTTTTAAGACAATCTATGTATTTTCCCAGGCAATCTGACCCCAACCCATCACTTTCATCATATATATGAAAGTATATATATATATACACACACACACACACACACACACACATATATGCTGGTGGTTATATCTTTTATATGTGTATATACATATATATGCAGTTGATTCTCAAATTTGAATCCTAGCTCCCCCTTGAGCCGAGAGCCGTATACCCACTGGACGTTTCCACTGGGCTGTCTCAGCAGGCCGGCCATGCTCAAGGTGAAGTTGAACTCACCATCTTCCCCTTCCCCAGATGGCCGCGCCAGAGGGTCTCTCCTAGTTTACTCAGAGACTCAGGCCTGAAAACGGGAGGTTTTGCTCGACACCTGCCCAAGGATTGGCAGTCATCACCACTCTCCACAGACACAGCATCTCTGAATCCCAGCCTGAAACAGTGTGTGCCCCGGATGGGTGCTCAAGCCACGTTTTTTTTTTTTTTTTTTTTCATTAAGCTGAACTAATATCAAGTGCTTTTCTGCAAGTGGAAATAGGAGCAAGTAGAGTTTCTTGCTTTACATTCTTCAGTGGCTCCCTGCTCAAGTCAGAACAAAAGCCTGAATTCTTGCTGAGACCCTCAGCCGTGAAGCCATAGTCCCACCTTCAGAAGTGCCCTGGGCTCCTTGAGAATCCAAGCACTTGCCATTCTCAATGTATGATCAGCTCTCAAGCCTTCACAGTTTTTCAAGTATTTTTTCTTTGAACACCCCACCCTGATGTCACCGAAATCCAGCTTTTCCTTAAGACTTAGCACAGCATTACATTCCTCAGGAAACGCTCTGCAGCTTCCCATAACGTCCTGTGCAAACCTCTGGGAACTCACCACGTCAGCATTACTTATTCATCTATCTCTCCCCCACCAGCCCAGGAACATAAGAATCAAGACGCTTTTTCCTCTCTGCACCCACTCCAACTAGCACAGCACTAATGATTAATGATTGCTTGCTGCAGAGATGAATAGGTTTAGGGAGATTCATAAAGGATGCTTTCTTATTTCCTCTTTGAAAAAGGTGATGGTAAAATGTGAGTGCCACTAGGGGGCACAGAATTATAACAGAATTTTCCCGTCCACTTGCTCAAAGGAGAGGTTTGCCTTCTGTATCAACCTCTTCACACAGTTTCTAAGTATATGTATCTTAGAAAGATCAAGTAACTGTATTCAAATTATTTCCAGAAAGAAGTGTTTAAGCAGTTGGCTTAAAGAAAAACAGTAGCGCTGCCGTACTAACGTCAGAAAAAAAAAAATGAAATTAGGCATAGCCAAGCACGATAAACAGGGTTTTGTGAATAAAACTGAAGGTAATGTTAGGAAAAAACTAAACATGTAAATACAATTCCAAGACATCGATACTACACGATTTGGGACTGTTTTAAAATGTTGAATCCAAAAAAAGACTATCTATGCGGGGAAGCCCTATTTCTGCAGGAAAAGTGAACAGGAATATTAAGTCTATTTCTGTGTTTAGAATAAAACCCCGAGTCCTGTTGTACAACAGCTACTAGAAACTTTCCAACACTTCTCTTCTGGTAAGAAAAACAGTCAAAATTATTAAGACAATAATAAGCTAAAGCTTTGTATTTCAAAAGTTAATATAGTTTCGTAGTTAAAAACCTGTTTGTTTTTTTTTTTCTGTGGGTTTTGTTTGGTCCTGTTTTTGCATTAAATACCTGTAAGTTTGAATACAGACTCAACTGCTTATTAGTTCTTAAAAATTATTAACTTGTTCACACCTCAGTTTTTTCCCTATAAACTGGATACGATTGCAGTGCTCACCTAAGGGGCTGTTGTCAGAATCAAGTGAAATAATTCTTGGAAATCACAGGGCCTCGTGCACAGTAACCACGTGCTAAATATTTGCTATTATTTTGTTTTCACAATGGTGATTGACACATTATTTTAGTAATTCCTAGGAAAGTAAATTTTGATAGTTCCTGGGATGAAAATGGTGAGAATTTTTGAGCCCTTCCCACACTGTCTGGTCCCCGAGCAGCTTCTCTTCACACCTGCATCCACTCACACCTGTACCTTTTCTGCATCCCTGGGCAGAGGCTGTTCTGAAGGGGTCATCCCTCATCCACTGAAGGCAGGGCTGCTGTGTTAGAACCCCCACGTAGTCTGGCCAGGCTCTTACGATCTCTAATGTTGCCCTGGGTTCTCTAATTTCTACTTGTTGGTGAAACACATGGAGAATCTCAGCATCATGTCTCCTAGATGAGAATCCTCGATGGACTAAAAATGATATCCGTGGTACACAATGCTGATACATTTAAAATAATAAGAGCAAGTAAATGTATGTAGTGTATCAATGGTTATAATAAGATACCTGAGAAACACAATTATAGTTGCTATGCTTGTGGGTTTGGTGATGATCTGATAGGAGGGAAATAAAAGCTAAGGGAAAGGGTGGCATGGCTTAAAGGGCATTCCACTCAAGAGTTAGGGGACTTCGGTCCTTCCTCCAAAGGCCAACAGCCGAGTCTTGGACAAGTCGCTGAACAGCAGCCTACAGTGGATTTCCATTTCTTCATCAGCTAATGTCCCTTTTGCTCTAAGGTTTGAGGATTCTATTGGTCATTACCATCTGGTTGACCCAGCAACTCACAGTGGGTGAAAGTGCATTCATATCTCTAAAAAGTAGCACTTCCATCAGTCACTAGATGATCAGAACCATGACAATGACTTGATGGCAGGTGTGTTGAAGTGGTAGCACTGTGGCAGAGGGGGAACTGGCGGGGGGGCCCAGACAAGAAGGAAAGGGAGAGAGTCATGGGGTCACTGACATTCTGTGAAACCAGCTCTGCCTTAAAAGTCTTCCCTGGGCACGTCTAGCTCTTGTATAGAATTTTCCGTGTTACTATTTTAGAGTACCCTTCAGATGAAAAATATAATGGGATAGAAAACACATTGAAGTAAAATATTTCTAGGAACTATTTTCAGTTGAAACTATCTCCAGGTAGACTTCAGAGAATAAAAGTTTCCATGGTCATAAATTTCAGGCAGGTATCTTACAATGCGCTGAAAGCACTCCCATCTTCAAAGAATGGGGAGTGGACATCATTTCACATGCTCTATACTAGAAATAAACATTTGCTTTGAAAACGGTGGTCATCTTTTCCCCTTAACCTCTTTATAATGTTTAAATGTAATTATTATGGTTATAATATACACTACTATATTGTTTTACTCTTTGAGCTATATGCCACCCTCTCTTGTGATATTAGGTTTTAATATTTCAACAAAAAGAATGAAAGGCAGTTTCCTAGCAACATCTGTATTCAAAGGCACAAATAGAGAAAAAGCATGATCACAACACTCTGTTTTCCCCACAGTTAATTCTTGCCTTTTGAGGGGAGTTAGCTGGCAGTGAAGAAGCCGGGTCCACACAAAGAATCCGGGGTGAGAGGCCGTGCAGCCTCACGTGGCCTTTCCTTCCGAGCACGCGCAGGCGGGGTGTTAGGCTTTGTGGCTGAACCCCTCTTTCCCAAGGTAGCAGGCAGAGTCAGTGAAATACAACCGTATGCTCTTTTGTACATGTTCTATTAAAGACGCGGAACCAGCACTGGGGTGGGGCGGGGAAGAAGGGATACTAAACTGGGAAGCGAGGTTGTTGGGTTCCTAGTAACCCTCACACCAACCACCTGTGAGCGCTTGGTCCGGTCGACTCTGGGGTGTCTGGTCCTTCCCACCTCTAAACCGCTGCCGATGACCACCTTTGATGCTGTTTTAAAGTTTCATGCATTTACTTCATCAACACCACGGCTTCACTAATATCATTGCCGCACCCCCGTCACCCCGCATCCCTGGGAGATCAGGCAACTGGCTCTTTTCCGAGAAACGTGTCCCGCCTTCCCGAACCTTCCTGCCTGCACGGTGGGCCCGGTGCACCCGTGAGATGGAAGGGACCTGACCTTCGTGGTGGGGCGGGGCAAAGTCTGCAAGAAGGAAAACCCGCTTGGTCAAGAGGACATGGTTTTCGTTCTCCTGCCTACAGGAAAGCCAAGATGTTCGCGTTTAAAGCGTGCACACGACTCCTTTTAGGCCTCTAGGGCTTTGACCCTGAAAGTCCCCGCGCAGAAACTCCGGGGAGGGGGGTGGTGTGGTGTGTCTAAATATAGCGACGGCCAACTCCCCGCCCTCGGCCGGGTCCTCGCGCGGCTCGGGGACGACAGCCTTCGCTCCAGGATGCGCTCTGCCTCGACCTGAACATTGGGCCACCGGGCGTCCCCCTCGCCCCTCCACGCGCGCGGGTGGGAAGTGAATTAGGGGACCGGAGAGCGACTCCGGGGGCCGGAGCTCAGCAGTCAAGTGGCGCCGCCGCCAGCTGCACGGAGCGCCGCGGGGAAGTGTCCGCCGCCGCCGCCAGGCTTGGGGACAAGGCGGGATGGAAGCGGGGTCCCGCGGCGAGAGGGCCGCGCGAGCCTCACAGCGACGACAATAAAAGGAAGGGCAAAGCGTAGAGGTGCCGCGGCTGCCGAAGGCAGACGGGAGCTGCCGTGGGTGTGCGCCCAGAGCGGGGCCGGCAGAGCATCTCCCTCCGAGGGGCGGCGACAGCCGCCACCGGACTCGCGCCTCGACTTTAGGCTTCTGAAAGGGAGAGGCACTTGGACGCACTACCTCGGAAGCGTCTGCTCTGGCTTTGTGGTGGAACCCCAGTTCTTCCTTCAGTTTAACTTGTGATCCTTTCCTTCCTATTTGGGGGGCGGGGGGGAGGGATTCCTCTCTGTTGGAAGAAGTTCCCAAGCCCGGCTTCCTTTCGGCGTCCCCAGCTGACTGCGAGGTTGAGCGGCTTACGGTTTTTGACGCGGGCTCGCTGAAGGCCAGAGGCGCAGCCAGGGACCCCGCGGCCTCCCTCCTCCTCGCGGGCTGGGGGCTTGGGGGCGGCAGGAGATCCAGCCACTCGTCCCTCGCGACGCGTCTCTCACCGCGTAAGTGGCGGCAGACCGGGGTGGGGAGGGGACCCCGCGAAGCCGGTGTCCTGAGGCTCTCCATCCTCCAGGATTTCCCCCCCAACCTCTGGGGCCGCCGCCGCCACTGCCGAGACTCGGCCGTTGTATGACTATCTCGGACATAAAGGAAAATTTCTTGACGGAGGGACCCGGTTTGTCCTCCCCTGCTTCGCGCGGCTGCCAGGCGCAGCTCGGGGCCGCTAGTTCACCGCGGAGGAGCCACTTTGGAGTTTTGACGCCCTCCCCACACTCCACCCCCGGGCTGGGAGGGATGTCCGGCTACTCTGGTCTGATGCCGGGATGGACAGTCACAGCCCGCCAGCCGGAGTGAGCGGCGGGGAGATACCCGGTGCCCACCTCGCCGGCTCGGCGGCCGTGTCCTGCGGGTCAGCACCCTGAAAGCGGGGACCCGAGCGCCCCCGCCCGGAGCCTCGGCCCGCGCGCCCGGGGACTGGCTGGTACCTGGAGGGAAGGGCCGGGCAGTTCCCGCGCACACCCCTCGCGGAAGGACGGCGGGACCAGCCCGCGCGGCGGCGTAGCGGCGAGAGGGAACGGCGCCTGCCTCTCCCGTCCCTCCTCCGGGCACAAGGCAGGCCGCACCTTCCGGACACCTCCAAAGCGCCGGGAAGAACACGCCGAACTCGGCCTCCGAGAGGGGCTTCGGGGCCCGGCCCCCTCTGGCGTGGGGAGCCCGGGGCCGGGCGTGCGCGCGCGGGAGCTCCCGTTCCAGCCCCGGGGGCGCTTCACCAGGAGGGAGTATCCGCTACGGGAACTGAGGGGCCGGAGAAGCCCTCTTGGAGTGACGCCCCCGACACGTCCTGATTACGCATTCGAAGCTATAGGCTGCTCGACCCCGGGACTCCTCCGTCTCGTCCGCGCGCCTTTCCGCCCCCGCTGCTTCCCCTCCCCCGGCGCGCAGGTCGAGGGCCGCCGGGCGCCCCGTCCGCCGCCGCCGCCTCCTCGAAAGCGGCCGGCGCGCATGAGGCCGCGGCCCCCGCCGGCGGCGCCCCCCTCGCGGTGACCGCGGTGATGCCATGCCCCGCCAGCACGCGGGCGGAGAGGAGGGCGGCGCCGCCGGGCTCTGGGTGAGGAGCGGTGCGGCGGCGGCGGCGGCGGCGGGCTGGGGGCGCGCGGGCTCCGGCATGAAGGATGTGGAGTCGGGCCGGGCCAGGGCGCTGCTGAACTCGGCGGCCGCCGGGGGCGACGGGCTGCTGCTGCTGGGCACCCGCGCGGCCGCGCTGGGCGGCGGCGGCGGCCTGCGGGAGAGCCGGCGGGGCAAGCAGGGCGCCCGGATGAGCCTGCTGGGGAAGCCGCTCTCCTACAGCAGCGGCCAGAGCTGCCGGCGTAACGTCAAGTACCGGCGGCTGCAGAACTACCTGTACAACGTGCTGGAGAGACCCCGCGGCTGGGCGTTCGTCTACCACGCTTTCGTGTGAGTACCCGCGCCCCCCGCCACCGCGGCGGCGGGGGCCCTCTTGCCTGGTCCCCCGGACGCCCGGCGCAGACACCCTGGCCGGGCGCGCGCATGCACACACACACACACACACGTACATACGCGCGCACACACGCGCACACACACTCGCGTGCGCACACGTGGTAGCTTTTATTTCTTTGCACGTGTTTAGGGTCTTCCTCCTAGAGCCTGCCAGCTCCCTGAGCCCCACCTCTCTCGCCTCTGCGGACGGAGCCTTCCCGTCGGCGCTGAGCCACCCGGCCGCTCTGGGCGCCCGGGGGTAGAGCCGGGCAGGCGCGGGACCCCGGCTGCGCGGATAATTGGGAGAGATTAGGTCCCGAGATACGTCCACTCCAACCGTGGGGGGCGCCCGGGAGCTGGGCAAGGCTCAGGGAGGCGGAGCGCCCGCGTGAGGCTCGGGAGAGTGTGTTGGAAAGGTTAGGAGGTGATGGCGGGGTAGAGGCGGCGGGGAGAGGAGAGACGCAGGCCCGGGTCCTCGTCCCCGGGGCGGAGCTGGGGTGGGGGGGCTGCCGCTCGCGGCGGGGTGGTGGTGGGGAACAGCAGCTAGGTTTCCAGCGCGCCCGGAAACACGCCTCGCAGCTACCTCAACCGCCACTAACGGAAAGTCTGTCAGTGCACGTAGTGCTTCCTGCCACAGTGGTGGCCGAGGCCCAGAGGGGGCGAGCAGGGCCGGGCGAGGGGATGCTTCGCTCGGGCGTAGTAGCCGAGGCTGGCGGGGAGCCCGGCGCGCAGGGGCGCGGGCCGAGGTGCAGGGCCGGCGCGCCGCCCGGGACGGGCTCAGGCAGTGGGTGAAGCAGGCAGTGCTGGCTTGGAGTCAGAGCGTGTGTGTTAAGGCTTCATCATCTAGCAGAGGATGCTTAATGAGAAAATGATTGGAAGCAAATGTTTATTTTTCCCTTAGGCATTTGAAATCTTTCAGTGCGTTTGAAGTTTACTACTATTTTTCCCACAATGACCATTCATTCAGTCTCCTGTTAGACTTAGGTTTATGTGGACATTTTAAGGTAGTTTTTATGCCGTTACGCCATCATCTTTTCTTCTTTTTCTCCTCTCTTTTTAGTTCCCCTTTTTTGCTTTTTTATGTTAAAATGAAATATAAAGACAGCAGCCATAGGAGGCCAGTAGAGAAAGTTTAAGGCACTCACTGACAGGTTCCTTGTTTCCTAGTAAAAAGATTTGCAACACGTGAATTAGGTATCTTTTAGAAATGAGGCGTGTCATCCAAACATAGCTCTCACCTGGGATGGAGGATTGGCTCCAGAAACATTTTTTGAAATAACATGGATGAAGTGGCTGGTTTGGTAAATAGGTGAGCCTGGAATTTGACCACGTAGGAGTCAGGAAATTGGTGGAGTCTACAATCTGTGTGACTCTGGTGTCTGGAAAATTTTACAGCCCCAGATTGATGTGAACTTGTAGCATGAGGTGGAATATTCCAGCCAACTTTCCATCTTACAGTGTACACAAGGAGGACGTTGTGTAGCATCATGATTACATCAAAAGGTATAATGTGTGTAAGATTCACGTTGCCTCAGATGTGGTTATTGCAGTAAATGCTAGACTTAGAGAAACGCTACTGACACTTTTCACGTTCATGCCCTCTGAGTTGATATATAATGAATCCTATTACCTAATGAGCCTGAAAAATTATTCTGACCTGTCAGGATCCACTAAAACATTTAGCAATATGATTTGTGCTCAATTTGGCAGCAGAATATATACTGGATGGAAATTGGTTTTTTGTTTTTTTACACAAGAGTTTGCTCAGAACATTCATAGCTTTGATTTTACAATACGATGCTATTTAGCGGACTTTAATTTTTGGTAATTTATGTATTGTATATTCAGAAAGGGTGAGAGACAACTTTGGTTGGTGTTTGTGCTTTATATCTCCTCAGTGTTGCCCTTGAACATGAATGAGGACTTCTTGTAATGCAACGTTCTCTTTTCAATATGTTGGGGTCTAATAGGTTTTTCTGGCCTTACAGAATCTTAAATTTTTGACAAATCATTTTTGAAGAGGTTCAAGTTGGAATAATTCTCTACTCACCGGGCTTTATTGGTCAATCATTGTCTTTAGTGGTGGATACAAAATAAATTATGTGCTTGTCAATGCCACGTGCTGCTGTGAAGTTTTGCGTTACTGATTTCTAGAGCCTGAAACTGTAATGCTTGAGCGATCCGGTAGGGGTGCTAGACCCACATTAGCACAAAGACAGGAGCATCGGCACAACTACAGCTGATGCAGTAGCGGGGGACAGGCCATCTTTGGCAATTGCTACTTATGATTTTAAATAAGCTTTAGAGAAGCTGGATTTCACACGTTAAATTAATAAAGGAAAGTTACTTTGAGCTGTAAGTCTAACAAGACCATTAATAATAAAGGAAGTTGTAAGAAAACCATTTCTAAAGCAGTGTAACTAACTGATTCTTTGCCAGCCTGGGAATCCCCAAATCTTACTTTAATAACAGGTTTTGTAGCACATTAAGGCTCTTGCCAAGAACAAGTGCACTGTGATTAATGAGGTACTTCAGGGATGGATTTACTTGGTCGACCCACGTTTCCTTGCCAAGAAGCAAGAAAAGTATGTTTAAAGTTATGTTTCAGGTGACGAAACATTTCTGTTAAATATGCAAACCCCATGATTATAATGGTATTTTAATGGTATACAATGTGGTTTCAAGTGTTTGTGTCCCAGCCCACTGATGAGATGGCTGGCAAGAACAAGAGATGGCCTGCTGCAAATCCTTTCTTCCAATCTTTATAAATCGGTGGAAATTAGGAGAGTCTGTTCTCCTCCCGTTCTTTAGGATGTTCCCTGTTTTCAGCTGTCCTTCAGTTTAACGGAGGAGCTATTCACATAGGAGGTGACATACTTCTTTGAATGTTGTTTGTCCATTTTTAATCCCTCATCTTTTTCGGGAAAAGTGTAGAGTAAATGGTGGTAATAGAAAAACACACGATGGGCTCCATATATAAATTCGCGCCGATGGAACAAATGTGTTTCCGAGAAACAGCAAAGGCAACAGTGTGGCAGACACACGTAACTCGCCACTGTGTCCGGTGCATCTCTGCCAGGCATAATGCCATGGACCAGAATGTATATATGTTTTAAAGTAGAAGAAATCCTCCAGTCATCCAGGTTAGCAGCCCGGCAGTCATCCTTGATCCCTTCATTTTTCTCAGACTCGCTCCCGCTGTCCACCCAAATGATCGTTGAAGTCTGTGTGTTCACGCTATAAATATTTTTCAAATCCATTCCCTTCTCTCCTTTGCTACTGCTACCCTCCCTCTCTGCTTCTCCATCCATCCCCACTGGATTATTTATAATGGTCTCCGGCTTCTGTTCTCAGCCTTCCAGCTCTTTGCTCTGACACCACAGTGTTTTTCCCCAAATGCACATCTTATCATATCCCCTTGCCTCTAATCTTTCCATGACTCTCTACCATCTACTCATCTGTTCACTCATCCATCCATCTGCAAACATGTGAGTGTTCACGTGTGCTAATTCCCAAATTCATAAGGCGAAGGCCTCCACTCTCAAGAAGGGAAAAGACTCCAGTGCAAGCCTGTGAACAGGACTGAAACGCTGCTGTTATAGACGTGAGTACAGAGTCATGTGGGAAAAGAGAAGGAAGTGGAGGTGAGAGCACAAACGTCGGCACAGGCTTTCGAGAGGAAGAGAGGTATGAGCTGAGCTTTGACAAATGCCTAATTTTCAAGTGTAAAAGCAAGGAGGGGATGAGCAACCTTGGTGGAGAAAATAGCTTAGGTAAAGACACTGGCACTGGAATCAACATGGTAATTCTGGGTACTGTGAGTATCTGCAGTATGGGCACGACCTCAGGAAAAGAGGGTAGAGCAAAAGGCACATGTGCCTGACCTTGGGTGGCTTCAGACGCCGGCCATGGAATCTAGTCTTTATCCTGTAGCTGGTACTGGTCAGTGAATGGTGATAATCAAGAGGGATGATGTCATCAGACGCGTATTTTGGGTAGACGTGTCTTTCCTTAGTTCAGTGAATGGATTGAAGGGTGCCAGATGGGACCAGTGTGGCCTGTGAGGAGATGACAGCAACTGTCCAAGTTTTCCACTCCTTCTTGTATTCTTTTATCCATAAATTCGTGCCACGATGTCTGTCGACTGTCTCCTTTGTGCCATGGACTGTTCTGGAAAGGTGAGAGACGATTGCCTGAGGAGCTTAGGCAGTAACCGTAGGGATGAGACGGAGGGATTTAGTTAGAGAGCAGTTACGTAGGTACATGCAGATTGTTTTCACCAGTCCCACGTGCGGTGTGAGAGAGACGACCCTGAGCTGGGTGATTTGGGGAATGGAAGTACCATTCACTAACATACGGCACAAAGGGCGAGTGGCATGCTTTCAGGGAACATAATGAGTTCCGACTTGCACTTGTTCAGTTTGAAACGTTTGTCAGATGTTCAGGGAGAGATCGTACGTGGTAAACACACAATAGTGAACCAGGTACGCACGGTCTCTCTCCGTCGGGTCTTGGATCAGCAGCTAGAACCATGTCTGTCGCAAAGAGAGCAAAAATAAATAAAATGTATTTCAAAGAATGACTGCCTTTACAGATCGAGAGCAAAATCTGGATGTCTCGATTAGAGGTTCAGATTTGGAGGCTGCCAGCAGTTTTGTGCTGCTGAAAGCAATGAGTGGGACAAGTGAGGTAGCCCAGAGGTGCAGGGTGGGGTGAGAACGTGGCAGAGGACAGAGTGGGGACGCAGCTCTGTAAGAGATCACAGAAGGACCTGGGAAACCTCGACAGTGACCACAAGGCCACAGGGAAAAGCCAGGAGGCCTTCTCTTTATAAAAGCGAAGGCAGGAAGACGTGTGCAGGAAGGAGCTGCCGTCGGCATTTCCGGTGCTGCAGAAAGAACTAGAAGCGGTGTGTTAGGATTTCATTGGTTTGTGACGAAGGAGGTTCCCTGATGGCCTTTGCCGAAGCAGCAGCAGTGGGATGGTGTCATGACTGGGATTTAAGTGGGTTGAGGATGGCTGAGAGCTGGGACGGAGGGGACAGGAGTGTAGATTAACTCCAGATTCCTTGGACCGGCTCAAAAGACCCCTCATGACGTGGCCTCTGCCACGTCTGTGCCACGTCTCATGCCCTCTGTTTCCTGTCTCATCTCTAATACACTCCTGAGCCCCAGCCTTGCTGAGCCCCCCATCCTGTATCTGCCGCCGGACACAGTATTTGCACACGCTCTTCTCTGGGGCTTTTCCCACCCCTTGCATTCTAGCTGCACAACTCCTACTGTCTCTTCAAAACACAATTCAAGGGTCGCCTCCTCTTGGGCACATCTCCCGCTGCCAGGATAATTTAGGTGCCTCTCATGTCAGCTCCCATGGGCCCCCGGGAACGACATTACCCTGGTGCTTGCCCCGCCTTACGGTCCTCGTGAGCCACTTGGTCTGTCTCTCCCACAGGAGGGTGAACTTCCTGTACAGAAATCCTCCTATTCATCTCTGAATCCCAAGCACCTAGCAAGGTGCCCTGTATGGAGCAGACCCTCCATACATGCCTGCTGCACGAGTAGGTAAATCATTTTCCTTGGAAACCTTCCATACAGGAGTTGCAGAGTGAAGCAAAGCTGAAGGAATTACCAAGTCTTTTTGATTTGCTTAGAGGTAAGATACCGATGATTCATTTAGAAGAGGAGGGTATGGGCCCAGAAGCAGGAGATCTTTGCTTCCAACTTGCCCACTAATCCGCTTTGTGACTTGGAATAGGTTACTTCCCCCTCCTGGGTCTCCAAATCTTATCTGTGAAACAGGCACAGAGGTGTTTGTGTTGCAGCCACAGTGATGGAGGCTAATGTGGAGGGTCTGAAATGGAATCGGAAGGGGAAGGAGTATTTGTAATTAGTGACCTGATCTCTTAATCCTTTCCCTTCCTCCGCCCCGAGCTGCAGGCCCACCTCCTAATTGTTCGCGTTAACTCCAAACTCCTGGGGGGGGGGGGTCAGTGGGCCACACATTAGTCAAGGGGGTCTTTCTAAGGAGTTAACCAGAGCACAGCACTCCCCTGTTGGACGAAGGATCTGCTGATCGCCGTCTCTACCCAGCTTCCTAGGGGCAGGGGCTGTCGTCTGGTTCTCTGCTGTATCACCAGCACCCAGCCCAGGGTCTGGCGTGTAGATGTTCCATGTGTGCAAACTGATTCACACCCCTCATCCCCCCAAATACACTGCTGGTTTCCTGGTGGAAGATGGAATGTGACCCTCTTGGCCATTTCCCGTGTCAGCACTCAAACAGATGTGATGACCAGCCTTATTATTTACATATATATTCTGTTCAGAGCTAAATCTCTGTCTATAGAAAGTGATGTCTGCATTTTATTTTCACTCCTTCAAAACCAATGATTTCCCTTAAATACAGACAGGCCTTCTACAAATTATACTGCTTTTTGCCCTGCTAATCTAGGAACATAAAATGCTCCATATAAAACGCTCAAATCAATCTGTTTTCAGAAATTGAAGCAATGCTGTAGTATTTGAGGATCATATTCCAATTAGAAATGTTGAAAGTGTTAAAATCTTAGCACTGGGAACATTACGGCCTAAGAGAAATGACACATAAGAAAAAGATATTTCAAAATGGCATGAAGTCTTGATACAAGAACCACTATAAACAAGGAAGGCAGCCAGCCGTCTTTTGATAATAGCTTGTGAAGAAGAGGTGTCAGTTTTAATTTTTAATTGCAAATGGCTATTTTGGCGACTGAGAGCGCCAGCAGAGCGAGTCTTCGCCCAGCCCACTGCTGTGAAAGTGCTTGAAACGGCCCAATTGCTGGGCTGCCATAGCTTCTAGTTGTGTTTAACGACGGGTAGGTGTTTTCACTTCGATTTCCTTTTCCTTCAACCATTTCAAGGATGCTATTTGAAGTTTTATTTGGTTTCAACCTGGTAGACAGATTGGCTACACGACTGCATTGCTTCATAATTTCTAAAATTCTTTGATGGCTCTCAGAGTTTTAGGTGATCCTTTTGATGCTTTGTTATCAGTCTGTGGAAATAGTGAGTTTCCGAAATGTTACTGAGGTCATCTATGGATAAACTGAAAAATACTTTGGCTTTTTCCATTTTATATATCTGTATTTCTCTCTATATATATGCACACATGTATTCCATACCTACTGTGTCCTAGCACAGAACTTGTTAGTGCAAATATTTATGTTTACCTTATTTTTGCTCCTCTAAAAGTAAATAAGACATTTGACTAGAATGCAATTGAAAATAAAAAGGTCATATGGAGATTATATCATAACTTGAAAGATATTTAAATTTAACTGTGTATGAAGAAAACACTTTTGACAAACTTACTCATAGTCTTTGTTGCTTCCATTTATAGTACCTGTGAGGTAATTCTAGAAACTCAGTTCCATCTTCAGTCAGTGGCAGGATCATCTTTTATAATTATCATGTTATAATTTCTCTCTTTTTTTCTCAACCATCAATTCAGATGAATACTTGACAGTCATTGTGTGTACCACTGAATGTTCTAGGTGCTGGTGGTGCAAAATGGGGAACCATGCTGGACCATGACCTCAGGGAAAGGGCAATATGATTAGATTCGGATTCAGTTATCAACTTTACTGATTTCGTGACTGTGAGCAAGTTGCTTCCAATACCATCAACTTAACCTGTAAAACAGGAACAATAATATTACATCAGTGTATTGCGATATTTTATATGTATCTAATATGTATGCTTATAATCCCAGTGAGCACATGGTCGTTATTGAAACAGGAGAGAGATACAGAGGCAATGTGATGGAGGGAGGGACAGCTCTGTCCAGGTCCAGGATACTCTCCTGTAGGTGCTGGGCAGTTTTTGAATTTGGTGGGTTTAGGCAGGTGGTAATGTCATTGAATTTACATTGTAGATTGTCCAGTCTGCCAGCTTTAGGAATGATGGCTTAAAGGGGACAAAGGAGGCGGGAGATCCATTTCAAAACTGTGATTTCAACTGAGGCAAGAAATAATTAGGACTTGGACGGGGGGCAGTGGTAGCAAAGATGGAGAAGAAAATATGGCCCTGGTGGTACAGTGGTTAAGAATCCGCCTGCCAATGCAGGGGACACGGGTTCGAGCCCTGGTCCGGGAAGATCCCACATGCCGCGGAGCAACTAAGCCCGTGCGCCACAACTACTGAGCCTGAGCTCTGGAGCCCGTGAGCCACAACTACTGAAGCCCCGGCGCCTAGAGCCCATGCTCTGCAACAAGAGAAGCCCGTGCACCACAACAAAGAGTAGCCCCCGCTCGCCACAACTAGAGGAAGCCCACGTGCAGCAACGAAGACCCAACATAGCCAAAAATGAATAAATTAAATAAATAAATTTAAAAAAAAGAGAAAATATGGTGATAGAGTTGCAATGTATTAGAGGGGTCAACGTGGAAGATGAAGCAGAAGGATGGATTTGCTGTTTCCTGGTTCCTGGTTTGGGTGGTGGGCTATGTAGTGGGGGCCGTTAAATGAGATTGAGAATACAGGGGGGACAGCAGGCTGCAGGGGATGTTGGGGTGATAGATGAGTTTAGTGTGAAGATGCTGAGCCTTCGGTAACTGTGGGCTCCTCGCTATACACGTCTGGCAGTTGTGGATGAAGGTTTAAGAGACACGGAGGTACCGACAGCGCTTAAAATCACAAGGAGCGTGTGTAAAAGAGAGAGGGATGGAAACCTGGAGAATACTGACACGTAAGGGTGAGCAGAGAAAGGGGAATAAAATGGAGCAGACAGCGAGATGGAAGGAAACACTGGACAGAAGGATGGCCAGGAGGTCGTGGAAACCAAGGGTACTGAGAGAGTTTCAAGAAATAGTCCACTGTGAAATATAGGCAGTGGTTACCACTGGATCTGATGGCAGCATGGGAGGCGGCAGTGAAGGAAGCGCTTAGGGCAGAAGCCAGGATGCTGTTCGCTGGGAAATGAATCGGAAGTGACGGGAGGAATCGGTGAGCGTGAGCCCTGTATTCAGTTAGTTTAGCGGGAATATTAACAAGAGAGACTGAACTCTAGCTTGAAGGAAACACAAGACTAAAGGGCAGAACAAGGGAGGGGAACTGGTAGGAAAGATGATTTATCATCAACGGTAGTCATTTTAATTATTGATTATATGCTGGACATTGTTCTTAATGCCTTACACACGCTCAGTCTTTTAATCTCAGAACAGCCCTAAGAGGTGCTATTTAGGATCGTCATCTCCTGTGGACAGACCAGGATGCTGAGGCAGGGTGAGGGTCAGTGATCTGGCCATGGTCAGCCAGCCACCGACTTAATGGCAGGGCTTTGAACCGGGCAGGTTGGCTGGCAGCCCGCGTTCTTAACCACTGTAATCACCACTATTGTGGACGATGCCTGTGGGCCCAGGGCCGCTCCTATTACATGGATGGCATCATTTAAAAACGGCTTTGGGGGTGTGGGGTGGGATGAATTGGGAGATTGGAATTGCCGTATATACACTTGATACTATGTATAAAATAGATAACTAATAAGAAACTATGGAATTGACGTATATACACTATTGATACTATGTATAAAATAGATAACTAATAAGAAACTACTATACAGCACAGGGAACTCTGCTCAGTGCTCTGTGGTGACCTAAATGGGAAGGAAATCCAAAAAAGAGGAGATATATGTGTATGTACAGCTGATTCACTTTGTTGTACAGCAGAAACAAACACAACATTGTAAAGCAACTGTACGCCAATAAAAGTTAATTTAAAAACATAAATAAAAATTTTAAAATGCTTTAGGGTGTGGTATAGCTCTTAGCAAAATAGCATATGCACAATAAATATTGTTGAAAAAAATGAATGATGGTTAAAACCCCTTATAACTTAGTATCAGAGAATTACATGTAACTTAACAGTGTTAAGTACTATTAACAGTTTCTGTCTCCAAATTCTAACCAGCTCAAGTTTTAATTTTTCCATAAAGTTTCTCTTGATAGCTCTGGGTTATTTCCTTACTTTTATTTACCTCACAGAGCTTTTATTATTTGGACCATGTATTTTAGCCCTTAATTACATTCTTGCATTGCTTTCTAATTGGATCGTTTAACTAATTCTTCAAAAATAATTTGTGTCTAAAGAAACCAAAGCACCCTTTTTATTTGTATCTCCTATGGCATCAAGCCCAGATTTTTATCCTTTGTTTTTAATCAAAATTTACCTAGTCTATCGCTACCAGGGGGACTATTTGAATGCTATAACTTTTTAATTTTTTTCAAACAGGAATTTCCTTAAGTTCTACTAGTTTAAATTGTGGAGCAACTTATATTGAGGACCCAGATTGCTATAATAACTTCTTAATAGCATTGCCTATAAACATTAAATTTTGAATTTATACTTTCACTGCAGAATGCCTAAGATTCATTTAAAATAGTAGCAGTTGCTTCATTTATGTTTCACAATGGCTGAATGTACCATAGAACCATTTGCTCCAAACTGATTTTACCGGATTTTCTTTCTTTAAACTAATAGAATACTCATGTTTTCTTCACACTAATATAAATATCTTCCATTTAGTCTCCATGCTTCCTTCTCTCCTCCCCCATACACATTTTTCCTGGATGTTTCTTCCTTACTTTCTCTCAATTGTCCCATCATCTTTCCCCCTAACTAAACTATTCCTAGTTTTTTTTTCCTTCCTCTCTGGGCATGTATATTTCTGAAATGAGTTTTCTCTTTATTTCTTTTTACCAGGTTGTGTAATTTGATTTCTCTTCCTCTTAAAGCTGTCTGCTCTTAATCAGGAGATGGGCTGACCCTGTAATTGCTTACAGGCTGCAAGAGTGTCCTGCATCAGCAGACCGGGCCACCTAATGTACACATTGCTCTGCAGTAATTCACTGAGGCCTCCAGAAAGATGCGGGGGTTAGAGAACCCTACTTTTCTGGGAGTTGTAGTTAGGCTCAGGTTTCTTAGGAAAAAAGAGAGTGAAGCCTTACAATTTCTCTGATGCTTTCTAATATCTACCTATTATTTCTGAAATCTGGGAGTACTCAGATATTCTGTGAATAACTTTTAAAAGATCATACTTTCCATTTTGGAAGTTGACTACTCTATATAGCTGAGAAAGAAATTATTTTTATTCCTGATGGAATTATTGTAGAAAAAAGCACAGTAGAGAAGTCAATATGTCTGTTGTGTAGAGTTAAATAGCAGGTAACTTAAAGTCATTCATCGCATGTCCATCAATAGATGGATGAAGGAGATGTGATACAAATATACGATGGAATATTACTCAGCCATAAAAAAGAACGAAATCTTGCCAGTTGTGACAACAAGGATGGACCTTGAGGACATTGTGTTGAGTGAAATAAGTCAGACAGAGAAAGACAAATACCACATGATCTCACTTATATGTGGAATCTAAAAAGCAAAACAAGTGAACAAACAAAACAAAATAGAAACAGAATTATAGATACAGAGAGCAAACTGGTGGTTGCCAGAGGGAGTAGGGGGTTGGGTAAAATAGATGAGGGGGGGTTAAAAGGGCACAAACCTTCAATTATAAAATAAATCAGTCACAGGAATGTAATGTATGGGATAGAGAATATAGTCAATATATAGTCTATAACATGGTAATAATTCTGTCTGGTGACGGTTTCTAGACTCATCATGGTGCTTATTTCGTAATGTATTTGATTGTCAAATCGCCCTGCTGTACACCTGAAACTAACATAATATTGGATGTCAACTATACTTCCATAAAAAAATATTTATCATGTAGACTGTTTACAGTCGTTAGCAGATTCTTTTCTCAGTGAGCCAGGAAATAGATCTATAATTTGGCAACAGAGAGCTGCAGTTCTCCTGTTTAATTGGAGGTTAAAGCATGGACTCAAACTGCAAGCTGTCAGGGGAGTGCATAGGAGAGAGAAAACCACCTGTATTTTTTCCTAGTTGGAAATTTTTCCAAAGCGTAGGCTTTGGGAAAGCTATTCCCACAATCTTTTACGGAATAGGTACCAAGTTTAGGGCTCCCTTTTCTCTAAACCTGTTTCCCCTCATACCTGAACAAATCTGGACGGGATTGAGAATCTGGATGGGATTGAGAATTTGGGTTCTTCTCCCATGTTTGGGTCATCGAATACATTTCTCAGCTTTCTGAGTTGTACAGTTAAGGCATGATTCTTCACTGTTTGTTCAATAACGTGACCTCATGCTATGTATAAGGACCTGAACTACACCAGAACTACAGAAACGGAACGGAAATAAGACACAGCCTATTCCTTCAAGGAACTTTTACTCCAGAAGGGTATGAGTTTACTGTTTACTGAGTTACAAAAACCACCTCTCTGAGTTGACAGGATGAAAGCAAAGGTTGGCCTTTCTCCAGAGACATTTAGCTACTGCTCCTATTAAAGGGATTTTCAGGGTAAAGTCTGATTACCGTACAGAGAACTGCTGACTGTCAGCTCTCTTGACCCCTTGGGAAACATGGAAGCTGGGTGCCCAGCTGCCCATGCAGGTGGGCATTCAGTTCAGTGCCTCCCACACAGAGACCAAACCCAGGAGTTCCCACTGATCACAGTAATTTCCAAAGAGCAGTAATTAAACTAGTTAAACTAAATGTTCTAGTTAATACAACATTCTGAGTATGTTTAATTTGCTCTCAAGTGTGTTTAAAAATTGAAAAGAAACCAGTGCTGCTTCATAGTACTTTGTTTGAGGATGTTATTTTTTTTCTCCCCAAAATGACTTACAAAAAATAATGCAAACCAAAAGTTTTTTCTTTTTCTAAATCAAATGAAATGCCTGTTTATCTTCAGTATATATGCTAAATTTATACTCTTGTTAGCTTTATTTTAGTACATGGCGGAAGATATTACCATGGGGCCTGGAATTCATTCATTCTTTCATTCATTCATTCACTATTTGAGTGCCCACCTCATGTCATGTCCTTGGAACCCTTTGGAAACACTCTTTCCCATTTGATCGACTTTCTCCAGGCATGTGGGAAATGGCTCTTTTTCTTCAACCAGAGAGTGGCTCTTCAGAGTGAAGATAAAGGCATTGAGTGTAAGAATGTATGTTCACTGCAGTCCTAAGGGTGCACTTGGCTATCTCCTTAAGACTACAGCCTAACCTTCAGATGTATTTCTGAACTAGGTGGGCAGTCAGGTGACAGAATTACACGGTGACATTAAACTGGTTTTAAATTGACCGGAGCCAGATGATTAGATCCTCTAGTTCTGCTCTGCTCCATCAAATGGAAAAGGCGAGGAAGTTGGATTCAATACAAATGACTTTGGGGGAACTCATTTATAACCTTCAAGATAAGATCACGTGGACCTTGACATCTGGAAGAAATGACAGTCACTCTGTTTAGGGGCAACATTATCTCCAAGCTTGAACATTCACACTGGCACCCAAGTTTTTTTCCGTAGAAGAAAATCAGATAAGTCCTTTAGATTCAGATCCACCAGAGAATAAATAGAAAGAGATGGTTGACAGTCAGCACAAAGGAACCAGCTAGGCACTGAGATGGCCCTGCAGACCTTCCAAAGGTAGGACAGGAGACACACGAGGAAAGGAAAAAGTAGGCAGGTCACATTTATGCCCATGGTGTTAACTTCTGCACGGTCACTCGGGCCACCAGTTTGGTGGGACCACGTTTCAGTTATTCTGTCTCTCAGTGGAAGGGACCGTAGTCAATCCACTGAAAGTGGAAGTTATCTTTAGCAGGAAAGATTCCCTTACATGAATCCAGAGCTTTTCCTCTAATGTTGGACCTGATGAGTTACTTTACAAATGACTGTTCCCAAACTAGATGGGTCATGCTGTGGAGAGCTGTTTTTCAGAGCTCGTGGGTATGGAGTTTTATTCCAGGCTTTGGGGCAGGAAGTGGGTAACACAGATAAATTTATAGGTGGCACCAAAGGAGGTGGCTTAGACAACCATAAACAAGAATAGTTAAGAAACTATCACATTGTGCCGGAGAAAACAGAATACTCATCTAATTCAAGGGTAGGTACCGTAATTCACAATTGTCATTAATGAGGGAGCATTCTTTTTTCCTCCAAAAAAGGTGAAAGGCAATTACCCGAATTGTTTTCTGTTTGTCATTGGTCCAAAGTCCCTTTCCACGTTGCAGCCTTAATATAGATTTCCAAAGCGCGTGACAATACACTGGAGAGACCTAGTCACGTTAAATCTATCGTGTGTGTGTTTTTCATACTTGCTCGCAGAGCCGCATATGAAGCTGGTGGTTACGCCAGAGTTAGTGTCTGGGGGCTGGGGTGTAGGGGGGTGCAGTGACACAGCACCATGAGGGCCTGGCCTGGAGCATCAGCCAGGGGACGGTGAAGGAGGGGAGGGCAGCAGAGAGTTCAGAGGGAGAACCAGAGTTCCTAGCCCTGGATCGGCGTTTGATAGACAGAGAGATGAAAGAATCAGAGTTTTCACGGTTTCAAGCCAATGTGACTGTGACTAAGCAAAGATGCTCAATTCTGTTTTAGGGAGAGACGGAATGCACAGGTGAGCATATAACCTATTTGAGCTTTGGGAGAGGGAGGAGAGGGTCATTAGTTAGTGATGTAGAGGTGCTGGTGACAAAAAAGCCGTTGGAGAAGAATGTAGGGAGAGAGGTTTAGGGAATACTGGCATTTGGGGAGAAAAGGGGCTTGTGAAAGAGACAGAGAAGAGAAGGACTCGAAACAGGGTAACACAGCATCCGCAGGGGGACCAAGTCTCAAAGAAGGAGTGCAATGGGCTGAGAGTATTATAAAGAAAAGAAATGAAGCTCTGAACATTGGGGTGTATATGTCTTGTCTTTTTTCCCTCCTTTTTTTTCAAATTAATTAATTAATTAATGTATTTATTTTTGGCTGCGTTGGGTCTTCGTTGCTGCGCACGGGCTTTCTCTAGTTGCAGCGAGCAGGGGCTACTCTTTGTTGCGGTGCGTGGGCTTCTCATTGCGGTGGCTTCTCTTGTTGTGGAACATGGACTCTAGATGCGTGGGCTTCAGTAGTTGTGGCACGCGGGCTCAGTAGTTGTGCCTCGCGGGCTCTAGAGCGCAGGCTCAGTAGTTGTGGTGCACGGGCTTAGTTGCTCCTTGGCATGTGGGATCTTCCCGGACCAGGGCTCGAACCCATGTACCCTACACCGGCAGGCGGATTCTTAACCACCGCACCGCCAGGGAAGCCCCATATATGTCTTTTCTAATTAGTGATTTCCTTTCCTTTGGATATACGCCCAGGAGTGGAATTGCTGGATCATATGGTAGCTCTATTTTTAGTTTTTTGAGGACCCTCCCTACTGTTCTCCATAGTGGCTGCACCAATTTACGTTCCCAGCAACAGTATAGGAGGGTTCCCTTTTCTCCACACCCTCGCCAACATTTATTATTTTGCTTGTCTTTTTGATGATGACCATTCTGACGGGTGTGAGGTGATATCTCGTGGTGGTTTCAGTTTGCATTTCTCTGATGGTTAGTGATGCTGAGCGTGTTTTCATGTGTCTGTTGGCCATCTGTATGTCTTCTTAGGAAACCTGTGTATTCAGGTCATCTGCCCATGTTTTAATTGGACTGTTTGTTTTTAGATATTGAATTATGTGAGCTCAGTATATACTTGGAATATTAACCCCTTATGAAACATATCATTTACAAATATCTTCTCCCGTTCAGTAGGTTGTCTTTTTGTTTTGTTGATGGTTTCCTTCACTATGCAAAAGCTTTTAAGTTTAATAGGTCCCATTTGGGTTTTTTTTTTTTTTTTTTTTTTTTTTTTTTGCTTTTTTGCTTTTGTTTCCCTTGCCTGAGGAGACAGATCCAAAAAAATATTGCTAAGACTTATGTCAAAGAGTGTACTGCCTATGTTTTCTTCTAGGAGTTTTATTGTTTCCTGTGTTACATTTAGAGAGGCATGGACATACATACACTACCAAACGTAAGGTAGATAGCTAGTGGGAAGCAGCCGCATAGCACAGGGAGATCAGCTCGGTGCTTTGTGACCGCCTGGAGGGGTGGGATAGGGAGGGTGGGAGGGAGGGAGATGCAAGAGGGAAGAGATATGGGGACATATGTATATATATAGCTGATTCACTTTGTTATAAAGCAGAAACTAACACACCATTGTAAAGCAATTATACTCCAATAAAGATGTAAAAAAGAAAATAACCTAAGTGTTCATGAACAGGTGAATGGATAAAGAAAATGTGATACACACCCACACACCCACACACACTGGAATATTACTCAGCCATAAAAAAGAATGAAATTTTGCCATTTGCAACAACATGGATGGATATGGAGGGTATTATGCTTAGTGAACTAAGTCCAAGAAAGACAAATACATTGTTTTGACTTTCATGTGGTATCTAAAAAAAAAGAATGAATATAACAAAACAGAAACAAACTCATTGATATGAGAACAAATTAGTGGTTACCAGTGGGGAGAGGGCCAGGGGGGTGGGGGAAGGGCAAGAGATGGGCAAGAGATTAAGAGGTACAAACTACTGGGTATACAATAAGATTCAAAGATGTAACCTGCAGCACAGGGAATAGAGCCAATAGTTTACAATAACTTTACATTGAGTATCATCTATGAAAATATTGAATCACTGTGTTGCACACCTGAAACCATTGATAATTAACATTGTAAATCAACTATGCTTCAATCTAATTACAAAATGCTGCTGACAAAAGTTTCTTAATTTCTTGAGGAAAAAAAAGAGTAGCAATGAAGATGTAGATGTAAAAAGAGGCAGTGATGTAGACAAGCAGCATAGAGCAGGGGCGGCCAGAACCTGGAAAGGGGGGGCCACCTAGGAGGGGACAGGTCTGCAGCCCCATGTGCTCCGAGGACATCTGCGTCACAGGGAAGAAATTGCGTCCTGGGAAAAGGGCCAAAGTAACCCAGCAACCAGACAATGTGGAGCACAGCAGTCAGCATTCAGAAGGCATCCCGCAGGTGTAAGGGATGTCCTGAAGGTGTATCCTGAGAGATGGGGGTGCCCAGAGAGCCTCTGTGAGCAGACAGGGAAGTCTGGTGTGGGAGCAGCCTTGCAGTCCAAAGAGAGACACGGGTAAGTGCAAGGCAGTTCCAAAGAGTCTGTGATACAGCGCCGGCGCTGGGAGAGGAAGGAGAAGACAGACTGGACTGCGTAACTGACAATCAAATTGCTGCAGAGAGCGGGGGAACGGGAGATTAGGGAGCGACAGAGTACAACCAAGCGCTTCTTTATTTCTCCAGGCAGTTGGATGACTGCACAAATATAAAAGCCTAGGGAAGGGCCCCCCAGGTGGAGAAAGGTGAAGGTGATTGAGAGGACCAAGACGCTGGAGGAAGAGAGCTAGGGATAGATGGTAAGTGAAGGTCTGGGATGGCGGCTTTGGGTGTGAGAAGCAAGCCCCAGGAGGTAGGTTAACAAGGTTTCTGGACAGTGACAAACGCCCTGATGCAGGTAGAAGGCTCTGCAGGTGACATTCTGAGGTCTCCCCGATGGTGGTGCACAGGCGAGATTTAAAAGGCGTGGGGACCCTGACTCAGATCTGACAGCTGCCTCCCAGGTAAAGGGAAGGAGGGATGCTCTGGAAGTGACATGGTGACCTTGGGCAAGTCCCTGGCTTCTTGGGGCCCAAACACCTGGTAAATGTGGAAATGTGCAGGTGTGAAAGCACCTTACTGTAACAGTAGGCACATGTAAAAACATGTTTAATGAATAAATCAATGAACACATTACTTATTTTACAGTAGCATTGTATTTGGTGCTAGGATTCCATACCAAGAGATTTACTGTTGTCTCTAGAAGCTCTCTGCATTGGAACAAAAATATTTTTCTATAATCTCTCTCTTTTTGAATCTACAGAGAAAAGCACATTCTTAAAGCTTAAAGTTGGAAAGATTGTCAGGGACTACCGCTTTGACACATTTAGTAGTAGGTTCACAGAGCTGCAAGGACCTTTGGTGACCTATTCCTACACTGTCCTTTCTTAGCTGGGAAAACTGTGGCTACAGAAAGGTCAAGTGACTTGTTCCACATCAAACACTGCCAGGGGCAGCCCCGGTGGCCGGGCCTCCCATCAGCCTTACTGAGATGACTTCGCGATCTGCCCTACGCGCCCTCTAGTGAAGGTTCTCTGAGGTTTTCATACGATGAGAAGTGGGGAGCGACAAATTAGGAGTGTGGGATTAACAGGTACACACCACTATATATAAAATAGATAACCAACAAGGACCTACTGTACAGCACAGAGAACTTTACTCAGTATCTTGTAATAACCTGTAGGGGAAAAGAATCTAATAAAGAATATGTGTGGGGGGTGAGTGTGTGTGTCTGAAACTGAATTACTTGGCTGTACACCTGAAACTAACACAACATTGTAAAGCAAACATCAATAAAACGAAAACAAAAAAATAAGTAGTGACATTTCAAATCCTATTGTTTGTTCAACTCTTATATGAAGCATATTCTTTTTTCTTTTAATAAATTTATCTATTTTATTGTTGGCTGCGTTGGGTCTTCGTTGCTGCACGTGGGCTTTCTCTGGTTGTGTGAAGCATATTTTTTTTTAAACAGAGAACAGGAGTATTTATTTATTTTAAAATTTATTTATTTATTTATTTATTTATTTTGGGCTGTGTTGGGCCTTCGTTTCTGTGCGAGGGCTTTCTCTAGTTGTGGCAAGCAGGGGCCAGTCTTCATCGCGGTGCGCGGGCCTCTCACTATCACGGCTTCTTTTGTTGTGGAGCACAGGCTCCAGACGCGCAGGCTCAGTAATTGTGGCTCACGGACCCAGCCGCTCCGCGGCACGCGGGATCTTCCCAGACCAGGGCTCGAACCTGTGTCCCCTGCATTAGCAGGCAGATTCTCAACCACTGCGCCACCAGGGAAGCATATTCTTTTAAAAAGCAGTTTAGAACCTTTTCTCTCTGTATGTTAACAGAGAAAACATTCCTCTCTGTTACAAATTCCTAAAAGCCAGCAAAAGACATTATTTTTTATGACTTTTCTTTCTTCTGAAGGAGTCAAATTCTGAAGCAGGGGTCTCTTTAGGGGTTAAAACATATATTGACTTGCTTTTCAAAGGCTCCAATGAATGGAGAGAGCAAATAAGAAACAAAGTAGTATTTAGCACCTTAGTATTAATATTCAGTAAACCACAGTTGCAACACTGTGGTTTCTTTCCAGATAGGAAAATTTTGTGAGAGATAGCCCCAGAATTCGAGGGAGTGGGAGAAAGTACATGTAAACATTATATGAGGACCCAAAAGCCCCTCTTTCATTCTGTGTCTCTGTCTCTCTGTCTGTCTCTGTTTCTATCTCTGTCTCTGTCTCTCTCTCACAGACACAGACACAGACACACACACAGACAATCTAATTACACTTGATAAATTCACGAGGGGAAAGCAGATGTGTTCATCCAGAAATTCAGATGAGGTCACACATCTGTACATAGGTGCACCCAGCGCCCTGCTTGTATGCCCAGGAGGGCCTGGACCCGGACAGCCAGACCCAGGCAGGAGTAGCAGGGTGAGGTCACCCTCCTGAGGTCTGGAAATCCTTGCCCTGTCCATGGGGCGAGGCACATCTCCAGCTTTGCAAGCACCGTGTCTTCTTTTTTAATGTGAGTGGGTACAATTACGTTAAACTTGGTTTCCACCCTCCTGGTGTTTCTTTGTCCGTATCTAATATGCTTTTTATAGTTCATATTGTCATTAGAAAACGAATGGTTTCATTAGCGAATTATGAGGGAGAGGAATTTGGGTGGAGTTTAAATTGCTGGCTTAAAGATAGCCATTTTTGCATGAGTCACGTACCTACCTACCCTCACTGCAAGGTTGACGTGTCCTATTGGTGCTTCTTCAGACGTCTTTTTAGCTAAGAGAATTCTGAGGCAGAGAAGTGACTTGGAGAAAATGAAGGGCTCTCATTTAATTTTACAAACAATTCTTTATGCCCTAAGTTACTCCCGTGATCTTTGAATACCTAGGACATCCTTTCTCGGGCGTCAGACCCCCTCCCTAGTGGTTCTGATGCAGAGCTGCTTCATGGACCGCCCAGCACAGCCAGCGGGGCATGGGGGGTGGGGACAGATGGAGAGGCGGGTCCATTCTCCTTGACACATGGCTGTTGCTTTTTTCCTTAGAGAAGAGGGTTGCTTTGCCGCGACAAAGCAAAGAGCACTTTACAAAGGCCTCCATTTGTACACAAATGCAAAGCACTTACCCTGGCCCTCAAATAAAGGGACCCTGCAGTTAATAAACTCTGACCGTCTGTATGAAAGAAAGTCTGATCCTGTGACATTTGTGAGACATCCTCACTCGTCAAGCCCACAGGCCACATCCACACCCCAGGTAGTGTTGTCAGTCTTTTAAAAAACTTTGATGGCTCCTAAATACGGCCCCAGTAGTTACGCGCTTGTTACAGAGGCCAGAATTTTCTTTCATTCAGAGATCTGTGTCCTTTGCAAAGGTGTATGCGTAAGAATTTTCCCTGAAGCATTGTTTTGTTTTCAAAAAAGTACAGAAACAACTAGATAATCAATGACGGTAAACTTGTCCAAGGGAAAACTGTGCATCCTTTGAGGAGACAGAAGGAAGTATGCATGACGTGGTTTCTAAAGTGAATTATTAGGTGAAAAAAATCAAGGTATAACACACCGTATGTAGTGTACACAAGATCCACTTTTGTAAATTAAAAACACACACACACACACACAGTAGATTCTCATTTTCCATGCTAGTTAGGGCCTATGAATTCGCTGCGAACACTGAATTAGCGAATACAGAATCATTGCTCCTAGCAGGAACAGGGGGATAGGCTCCTTGGAGTTTTTGGTCACATTTCCATCAACCGATCGATACATAACCTTGTTTTATGTGTGTTTCTGTTTAAAGACACATTATTTAAGATCCAGTGCATTCATTAACATTGATCTCATAGCCGATAGCACTGTAACTCCATCTGAATGAAGCTTACCTCATGTGTCTTTTCCCCTGGGAGTCACGTCACAGCTTTTTTGCACTTAACGCTGGACAGTGCTTCAGCGCTACAGTGGACCCATTTTAAACAGCAAAATCACACAAAGCACACAAATGCAAAAAATCATGACATTAAATAGACCCTGAGATGGACACTTGTTTACAATCTGAGCTGAAATCACAACGCGTACAATCGCCTTGTTCAGTGGCAGCTGGGAGCGTGGGCATTGGGAGGGAGACTAAGTTTTTGGCCCCCATTTGCATGTCCGCAAATGACCGTGAATGCCCAGTGAGCATTGATGCTGGAGTTACAAATAACTTTCAGGGGCAGGCAGATCTGCAAACACAGAAAGTGTGAGTCATGAGAATCGGCAATATATGTATGCATACACACACCCCCATTTATGCGTGCGTACAAATAAAAGGATGAGAGCAGCTGCTCCCAGGAAGTGATCTGTTGAACAGGACGGGAGGTGCGCCTTCTAGGGTCACACTCTCTGGCCCACGTGATTTTTTACTGTGTCCGTAACCCATACCTCCTTCTTCTGTGTCTTCTTCCCTCCTGTCCCACTTCCGCCACTCCATTCTCTCAACGAGGAGTGTGTATTTTCTGAGGAGATCTACGGACAAGATCTTATTGGAGCCAAATTTATCATAATGAATACCCACTGAATCAGGCTCTTTGCAAAGTTGGTCAATATAATTTTGGAAATGAAGAGCGTTTTACAAATGCTGAGTGTGACACTCCGAATATGAGTCCTCTGCGTAATTTGTGTTACAGAATATTACCCATCTCCCTGCACCTTGGGAAGACTAGACTTCAGGGCACTTGAACTCGGCAAATACTCTTGCTTAAATTCTTACCTGGTTCTCAGAATGGACGCTTAATAAGTAGGAAACAACTTGACTAATATTAAGGATGTAATGGCAGCTATCAAGTTGTATGTGACACACATGTAGAAATTCCCTTCAAGTAGATTCCAGTTTCTGTCTCTCCCCCCAACCTCGTTGGTGGCAGAAGAGGTGACAAGTCCCCAGGTTTGGTCTCCACCTTCCCCAGGATGTCCAGAACTCAAGAGCATCCTTTTCTGGCTTGTCCCAGCTCCTGTGCTTGGTTTCTTGGATTATTTTTGAAGGCTTGCCATTCATAACTTGTAACTTTAGAAAAGAGAGAAAAGCTTTAATTTTGTCTAATGTTTCCTTCCTTGCATATATCACAGTGTTCTTTTCTTTTACCACCTATGGAAAGCCTGACTAGAAAGTAACCTCCCTGAAAGACTTTCTTCCTAATTAATAAGGAGATTTTCACTTTCCCCCAGGTACTTCCTGTGATTTATTGTAACACTGGTTAAAAGCATGCTGAAGCTGAGCTGACAATGGGTAAAGAAAAAGATGTATAAGGCATGCACACATCCAATTATATTTGGGGTTCATTAGTATTAATGGTCTCCCGTGGGCTGTTACCCTCTGTCCATCGTTAGTTTGTAACCTAAAGTCATTCAAATTTCTGTGTAATTGGATTTCTGCCAGATGGATCGATTCCATCCATCACTGTATTTCTTCTCAAACATTGAGAATACTATCTTTTAAAAATGTTTGTATGCCTACACACGTATATAATCAAAATGTATAAAAACACCCCTCTGTTTGAAAAAAAAAGTTAACAGCCTTGTAAAGAACAACTTTGGCAACAAATGGTGAAGTTTATTTTAGAATAAACTTTGTTCATATGTGGACCTCTGAAAATCAAAATAGGAAGATTTATCCAGTGTTTATTTTTCTTACCAAATATGACAGTTACCCACAAGTAGAACAGGTTGTCGTTACTGCAGATCCTGTGTCTGTAAAACCACAGGTTTTTAGGAAGAAGCATTTGGGCACCTCGTGGTCTGCATCGTTTACAGCTGCATCTGTACCTAGGAGCCTTTGGTAAAATGAAATGGACCTTTTTGGATCAGAACCAGTGTGCTCCACTGGCCAAGGCTTTCTGGAGTTACTGAGGATGCTTCTGGCTGGGAACTCGCCGGGATCAAGTTCTCTGTGGTTGGTTTAGTGTCTTTGTCCTGTGAGTGTACATCGCAAGGTGATGCTGCCGTCCACGGTGAGGCGTGCACCCTCGGTGCTTTGCCCCATTTCCATATCACCATCCAGCCATGTCGGTGAGCACTGATGTATGAGCCACCATGACCTTGTACACCTGAGTCACATTTGAAGGGGTTCTTCTTGTTTACTAGCCCTATAAATCTATAAATGACTACAGATAAGTGATTTAGACTCCTCCAATGCACACGACCATCCAATTCTCTTCCTAAAAGCAGAGACCAGGTGCAGCACCAAAGCATCATCAGATGATGCCTTGGTGAGCATAGGCACAGGACAGTCAGATGCTGGTCCTGTCCTGTGGATCCAGGGACCATTGCCTGTTCCTATTCTGATTCTATATAAGGGATGTGGAGAGATGCCTCCCTCCTGAGACCACCATTCCTTAGGCCAGGGGTAGCACACCACAGGCCACATCCAGCCTGCTACCTGAATTTGTTTGTTTGTTTGTTTTTTTGTGGTACGCAGGCCTCTCACTGTTGTGGCCTCTCCCGTGGTGGAGCACAGGCTCCGGACGCGCAGGCTCAGCGGCCATGGCTCATGGGCCCAGCCGCTCCGCGGCATGTGGGATCTTCCTGGACCGGGGCACGAACCAGTGTACCCTGCATCGGCAGGCAGACTCTCAACCACTGCGCCACCAGGGAAGCCCCTGAATTTTTTTTTTTATTGGAGTATAATTGATTTACAATGTTGTGTTAATTACAGATGTACAGCAAAGTGATTCAGTTATACATGCATATATATCTATTTTTTTCAGATTCTTTTCCCTTATAGGTTATTACAAAATATTGAGTTTCCTGTGCTATACAATAGGTCCTTGTTGGTTATCTGTTTTATATACAGTAGTGTGTACATGTCAATCCCAAACTTCTAATTTATCTTTCCCCTTTCCCCTTTGGTAACCATAAGTTTGTTTTCTATGTCTGTGGGTTTAGTTCTGTTTTGTACCATAAGTTCATTTGTATCTTTTTTTGTTCAGATTCCACCTATGAGTGATATTGTATGATATTTGCCTTTCTCTGTCTGGCTTACTTTACTTAGTATGATCATCTCTAGGTCCATTCACGTTGCTGCACGTGGCATTATTTCACTGTTTTTATTGCTGAGTTATATTCCATTGTGTATATGTACCACATCTTCTTTATCCATTCATCTGTCAATGGACATTTATTTTTAAATTTTTTTCTATAAGTGAATTATACGTGATTTTGTCTTTTTTAAAATTTATTTATTTTATTTTTTAAAATTTATTTTGGGCTGTGTTGGGTCTTTGTTGCTGCACGCGGGCTTTCTCTAGTTGCAGTGAGCAGGGGCTACTCTTCGTTGCAGTACGCGGGCTTCTCATTGCGGTGGCTTCTCTTGTTGTGGAGCACAGGCTATTGGCACGTGGGCTTCAGTAGTTGTGGCACTGGGCCTCAGTAGTTGTGGCTCGCTGATTCGAGAGTGCAGGCTCAGTAGTTGTGGCACACGGGCTTAGTTGCTCTGTGGCATGTGGCATCTTCCCTGACCAGGGCTCGAACCCGTGTCCCCTGCATTGGCAGGTGGATTCTTAACCACTGCGCCACCAGGGAAGCCCCTGTCAGTGGACATTTAGGTGGCTTCCATGTCCTGGCTATTGTAAATAGTGCTGCAATGAATACTGGGGTGCATGTATCTTTTCAAATTATGGTTTTCTCCAGGTATATGCCCAGGAGAGGGATCGCAGGATCATACGGTAGCTCTATTTTTAGTTTTTTAAGGAACCTCCATACTGTTCTTCATAGTGGCTGCACCAGTTTACATTCCCACCAACAGTGTAGGAGGGTTCCCTTTTCTCTGCACCTTCTCCAGCATTTATTATTTATAGACTTTTTGGTGATGGCCATTCTGACTGGTGTGAGATCTGACCTGCGACCCATCTTTACAAACAAAGTCTTATCGGGGCATCGTCGTGCACATTTGCCTGTGTATTGTCCATGACTGTTTTCTCTCTACATCAGCTGAGTTGAGTAGTCACAACAGTGACCTTATGGCCCACGAAACTGAAAACGTTTACACTCTGGCTTAGGCCAGAAAACCCTGTTTTCTATCACGTGTCCTTGCCTTGTTGTCAGGTGACTATGGAGACGGGGGATGAAAACAGACACATGGTGAGTCAGTTGTGAGTAGAGTTGAAATTGAAAGAATGCTCTTAGCTGGAGTTCAGGTCACAGCCAGGGGGAGTGCAAGGTGAAGGTATGGGGAAGCAGAAACCATGGGTTAAGGAAAAGAACATGGTCAGGAAACAGAGGGGCGTAGAACTGAGCCAGAGAAGGCAGAGATACCAGGAGATGAGAGAGGGAATGACTCTAGATCCCCGAGGCCGAGATTAGGTTGTTCTTCAAGCTCCCAGCGTCTCTGACAACTGTCCAGCCCATGCGTACAGGCACATAAGCCTCTTTGTCTCTGTATAAAGTCAAGGAGCTCTCCTTCCATTAAGAGAGGGACTAAAAGAGACCATTATGTGCTCATACAGCTCAACATAATAAAAACCCCAAATAACCCCATTAAAAAGTAGGCAGAAAAACTGAATAGACATTTTTCCAAATCGGGAATGCAGGTGGCCAGCAGGCAAAGGAAAAGATGCTCAGCATCACTAATCATTAGAGAAATGCAAATCAAAACTACAATGAGGTATCATCTCATACCTGTTAGAATGGGCATCATCAAAAAGTCTACAAATTACAGATGCTGGAGAGGGTGTGGAGAAGAGGGAACCCTCCTACACTGTTGCTGGGAAGGTAAACTGGTGCAGCCACTATGGAGAACAGCATGGAGGTTTCTCAAAAACTGAAAATAGAACTACCATATGACCCAGCAATTCTACTCCTGGGTATATATCCAAAAAAAAAAATCCCACTAATTCGAAAAGATACATGCACCCCAATGTTCAGAGCAACATTATTTACAATAGCCAAGACATGGAAACGACCTAAGTGGCCATCCACAGATGAATGGATAAAGAAGACGTGAGATATATGTGTGTGTGTGTGTGTGTGTGTGTGTGTATATATATATAAATGGAATACTACTCAGCCATAAAAAAGAAAGTGATTTTGCCATTTGCAGCAATATGGATGGACTTGGAGGACATTGTACTTAGTGAAATAAGTCAGACAAAGACAAATACTGTGCGATATCACTTATATATGGAATCTAAAAAATTCAGCAAGCAAACTAGAGAATATAATAAATGGAAGCAGGTTCACAGACGTCGAGAACAAACTAATGGTCACCAATGGGGGGGTGGGCAATATAGGGGTGGGGAGGGGCAAGTACAAACCACTGGGTGTAAGACAGGCTCAAGGATGTATTGTACAACATGGGGAATAGAGCCAGTGTTTTAAAATAGCTATAAATGAAGTATAACCTTTGAAAATTGTTTGAGAATAAAAAATTTAGAAAAAGACCAGTGTGTGCTTGTCCATCATGAGGCAAATTTAATTCCCTTATTTCTCAGTTCCTATGCTAATAGAGCCCCCCTTTAGGTCCCAGTATTGACAATAAACACCAGTAAATTCGCTTGGGTGGAACAGTCGTGTGATGTAGTGGACGAGAACCGTGTTCACAGAAAACTGAAATGTAACGTCGTCTGCAGTGAAGATACCTCACACCTCATGACATTAACATTTCCCCTTTCATTTCATCAGTTTAGTCATTCTGTAAATATTGAGGACCTACTAAACATAAAGAACCTGTGAATGACAGTTTGATGGTTGAGAACCTGATGTCACAAGACCCACTCCCAGGGAACGTAATTACACAACCCTGTAAGCAGATAGGGCTGGGTACACCGACAACCGCCATATGGGGAGATCAGTGGTGATTAAAGGTGATTGAGTCAGTGTATGTAGCAGACTCAGGACGCACTGACGCATGTGCCAGGCACCACAGGTACTGACCTGGGCGAGGCTGAGCCTTTGGCTTTGGAAGAACGGTCCTGCTGCCCGCAAGGAGGAGGAGTTGCTCCCTGCTTTAGAGACAGGGAAGCCGTCCTGCGGGTGAGCGTCCCTGGTGAGTCCGTAAAGGGAGGAAAGGGTAAATCGTACAATAGGCTTCCATCCAGTAGCTGAAAGAAGTGAACTAGAGCTACATGGGTCAGTACTGATGGATCTCAAATCTAATGAGCCAAAAATAAGGTGCAAAACATTCCTACAGTATGAGACCAACTCTATGGTATTTGAAAATACGGAGAGATAAATTAGGAGTTTAGGATTAACGTACACACACTACTGAACATAAAGTAGAGACCAACAAGGACCTGCTGTATAGCACAGGGAACTAGTCAGTATTTTGTAATAACCATAAGGGAAAAGAATCAGAAAAAAACCCCCATGAAACCAATACTTATATATTGCTTAGCCTAGCATGCATATGTGGTGTGAATATATTTTTTAATGTTTAGAATTGATAGCTACCTGGATAGCTTGTAAATCTGGGGAAGGAAGGAGGGAAATGGCATTGAAGAGGCATATGCTGGGTTTCAACTATACCTGAACATTTTAATTCTCCTTTAAAAAAACAAACAGACAAAAAGAACAAGTCCTAACCATGAAGGAAATACAGTAAAACGGATGTTGGGAACCTGCACATTTATTTTATTAGTCTCAGACCTTTTCTTTTTGAAACATCTCAGAAGAGAAAAGGAGAAAAGCCCGAGTGTGTTTATAGCGAAAACGATTCCAAAGCAAGGAAGCCTGGATGGTTGCACTCAGGGCATCTCCCAGGCCGGGTGATGGAGATTAGGACCCAGTTTGAGCTGAGTTCCTCAGTTTTCTTATGTGCTGAATCGTACTAGTCGAGCGAGTGAAATTCGCTTTGTGATGGCGTGACGGCACCACGTCCTGTGGTCAGAGTTCATAAGTGAAGCCTGGAGGCGGCCGTGTTTGAGCCCAGGCCCTGTGCAGCCCGCAGGTGGGCAGCTGAGCACAGGCGGGCAGGGCACAGGGCTTCTGGGGACTCTGGCATGTACTAAGAGGCTAAGGTTCCAAACGTTTTGGGGCCAAGGCCTCTTCCAGATTATGAAAAAACTTATGAGCCATCTCCTTAGACAAACATGCACACGCGTGTACGTCCATAAACCCATGATTGCATCCATTTCCAGACGCTCAGAGACCATGGCATCTGAGAACCTTGGTTAAGGACCTCATGGGTAGACACATTGCCTTGGATAAATTTGGTCAAATTCTCCAGCGAACACAACTGTGCTGCAGCTTCTGTGACGACACGGGACTCTGGACTGCAGACTCAGGAAAGGGTTTGTGCCACTAGGCGTTGACCTAGACGCCCTGCTAACCGCCTTGGAGCACAAATGACCCATGCTCTGATTGTTCTGTGATGATTCTTGAACGGTTCTTTAAAGAATGAAGCTACCAGGCATAGGAAATTCCTCAGCTTGTCTGTCACCTCGTATGCCACCTTGTGTGCAGTCATCTGGGTGGTATCATCCAGCCGAAGGATTGCATGGGAAAGCGAATTCAGATGACAGGCGCATTCTTGGCATCTAACTCTGACCACCAATGAAGAATGTGACTAAGGAATGACATTTTTAGTAAAAGGTCACAGACAGCGTGAACTTAACACATTTTTATTCACTAGGTGGCAAACAGAAATAAAATCTCAGAAACTGGGTTCATTGAATAAATATTGCAAGTGACGGATATATCCAAATATGATTAATACAAACAGTCTCTCATCCCAAGGGCTATGTTTTCTTTTCTGACTGTTACACATTTTAATTCATGATTTAAATACTTAATGACTCTTTTATAACATCCATTTCTCATTCTTCTGAAATAATATTTACATGATTGTTAGTTTGATTGGACAATTAAAATGCACTTAAGTGAGATATAAACTAAGTTTCTTTTTCTTGTCTTCTTTCTTAGACAATTCATCTAGTCATTGTTGTTCAAATACTTTAACCATTGTTTTCCTCTGAACTGGCTGACCAGCTACAGTATATAAAACCAGTGACTCAAGTCATCTATTTTGAAATAACCAGTATAAACAGGTGCAGTCTGGTTACACCACATTTTAAACAACTGTCCAGCCAAATGAAATGCAAAAAGGAAAAAGAAAGGACTGCAAATACCTTGAAATGTGTGCTTCCAGCTGACTTTCAGAACAGGTCCACATTTATGTAGCTGTGTAAAAAGCAAGGAAAAGAAACCAGAAATTCCAGAATATTTTCAAACTGCCTTAGACATTTTGACACTGTACTATTTTTCTCTGCCAAGAGAATAAATGAGTGGTTTGCCCTCTGGGGGAAAAATCTATTTAAAAGAGAAAATATTTTAAATTCTTACTGTTACAGGGGAAAAAAACAGGAGTTCTTCGTAGTGGGGGGATGGTATATATGTGTTTGGGGGCACAGTGACATGTATTAATGTGGGGTCTTGTTTGCTTGTAGTTATTTTCTTTCTTCTTCCATTGATCACACATTTCTGTGATGAGTACTGGTCATAGGAATGTTCTGCCTTCACGTAGTTACGGTTTTAAGGAGGAACCCGAGGGAACAGCAGTGTGTTATGAGGGTGAAATAATCCCTCATAATCCCATGAGGAACAGAGGCCAAAGGCAGGACAGATTACGTTGTGAAGCATAGATTGTCCCTGGCGCGTGGAGGTGAAGGAAGAGGTGAGGCTTCTGCCTTCATAGAGCCTGTTTTCACACCTTTTGTCCGTATAGTTAATGGAGCTGCCCCCTCACTGTGCTATAATTACCTGATTACCCTTTAATCTGCTCTGTAAAGTTCTCCAGAGTTGGAACAGTATTAATTCATCTCTGTTTCCTAGTGATTAGCACAGGGCCAGGTGCCTGGTGGGTACAAAATGCAGGCTTTTTGTTTAATTGAATGACTGAAAGGATGGATGGATGTGTGCATGCATGGAAGGATGCTTTGTATTTAGAAAGAAATGTACTTGGGCTATGATTACTTCAGTGGAAAAGACAACACAGAAGAAAAAAATGCAATACATTGGGTGTGGTAGTACATAAAAATATTTTGACTTGGATTTTACAAATTATAAATTATTTCCCCCTATGCCTGGCCCTTCCACAATTTCACACTCATGCATACACCAGTATGCTTGTTAAATTGTTGGACTAAACTCTCCTTTGATTTTGAAGTATATTCCTTCATTGAGATGACAGTTTTTAACTAGTAAAGAAAGTTTTCCAATTAAAACCTGAATTTTCCCATGTGTACCTCAGTTATGTGAAAATAAACTGCTTAGTACATTGGAAAAAATCTTAATTCTGTTAAACTCTTTCAAATGGTATTACATACCAAAGCAGACACCTTTAAACTACCCATGGAGGAAAAATAAAATAGCTCTGGAGAAACAAGGACAGCAAGCAGACAGCTGGAATTTTGGGGAAATGTCTGCGGTATTTGGGTTTATTTTTAAGGGAAAGAAAAACTTTCCATCAAATTTTATAAGACAATAACATTAAAAAAAACTCATGCTCAATAAGAATCTTCATAATACTGGTGTAGAACTCAGATTATATTTTATTCATGAATTATAGGTTTTTTGGATGGAGGTGGATAGGGTAAGAAACAGGTTTTTATAAGCTTCTTCCATCCCCTTTAATTACCTTCTCATCCTACCTCAATGCATACACTCACATGGACACTCACATCATTTTATTTTCATTTTTCATGGGACCCATGTGTCCACACCACCACACCAGACATAAATCGGGCAGCGTTCCAGATTTTCACCAGGACATGAAAGGGAGATCACACAGAAAACATTCAGTAACGTGTAGGCAACTTGAAAAGTGCTTGAGACAGAAGCAAAAAACAAAGAAGGGACAAAGAGGCTTTCGAGTCTTGGGTCTTTTTTAGCTGATGTATCAGAAGGTGAAGAAGTTTTAATGATGTGCTTCCTCAGCAGAGGGGGAGAATAACCCGTCTGAACCATTCTCTGTGCCTCGGAACCCCGCTCTGTTTTTCTCTGTCCTTCTCCTCTAACCGCCCACCACTCCCTCCTGCACGTCCCCACCGCTGCCAGCTCCAGAGCTCGTGGTCCCCTCAGCTGGAGCAGGATGGAGCTGAGCCCTGCCCTCTCCCCACCGGGTCTCAAGCGCGGCTTCAGGACGGGAAGAGGACTTGTCTACACTTGGGTCCTTCAGGCTTTCACCGATCCTGTCACAGCTCACCTCTCCCCTCACCCTGCCCATGGGAAGGCATGCTGATTAACATCAAAATTGCTGTATTCTATTACTCAGCCATAAAAAAGAATGAAATAATGCCATTTGCAGCAACATGGCTGGACCTAGAGATTATCATACTAAGTCAGACAGACATCACATGTTATCACTTGTATGTGGAATCTAAAATAGGACACAGGGCTTCCCTGGTGGCACAGTGGTTGAGAGTCCACCTGCTGATGCAGGGGACACGGGTTCATGACCCGGTCCGGGAGGATCCCACATGCCGCGGAGCGGCTGGGCCCGTGAGCCATGGCCACTGAGCCGGCACGTCCGGAGCCTGTCCTCCGCAACGGGAGAGGCCACAGCAGTGAGAGGCCCGCGTAATGAAAAATAAATAAATAAATAAAAATAAAAATAAAATAGGACACAAATGAACTTATCCATGAAACAGAAACAGACTCACTGACAGAGAACAGACTTGTGGTTGCCAAGGGGGTGGAGCTGGGGGAGGGATAGACAGGGAGTTTGGGGTTAGCAGATGCAAACTATTCTATAGAATGGATAAACAACAAGGTCATACTATACAGCACAAGGGAACTATTGGGTTGACCCAAAGGTTCATTTGGGTTTTCCTATAAGATGTTATGAAAACCCAAACGAACTTTTTGGCCAACCCAATATACTCAATATCCTGTGATAAACCATAATGGAAAAGAACATGAAAAAGAATGAATGAATGAATAAATAAATAATTGCTGTATTCTGTTTCAACCCTGAAAAGAGGCTCTATGCTAGGGATAAAAGAGCACAGTCCTAGTCAGAAGGCAGAGTTCAGTTCCGCTTCCCAGGATACTCTGAGTAGATCTTAAAGGGGGAGACCTCCAGCCCCGGTTCCCTCATCTGTGAGTTGAGGATGGTCAGGAGGACCTCGCCCAGTGTCTTGTGGCTCCAGGAATCAGTGCCTGGTCCCGGTGTCCCTCCCTCTGTGCTGGTACCCAGAGCTCCCAGCCCCCTGGCACCAGTCACAGGCATCACAGGTGATAAGAATCAGGGCAGCAAGTGCCCACTGGCATTTGTTTATTCCATGGGAGTAGTTTTAATTCGCTTCAAAAGAGAACCTCTCCCTTGGGTTTTCTTTGGCGGCCACACTTTCTGAAACATCCACGTCTTCAAGCCTTTGTGTCAGTATTTGGTAACCAGCCTGCAGGTTGTCAGAATCACTGGGAAAAGCCATTTACTGTGTCTCTTAGATACACTGAATGAGTCTCCTGCTGCTTCAGTTGTTGCTTTAAGGGACTCCCTTGGTTTGAGTATATTATCAGTGTCTGTTTACATAATTTCATCTTCATCTCTAACCGTGAATTTGTTTCATAGATGTTCATTTCTTTCAGTACTGTTTAGCGAGGAGAAGATAGTGGATGGTACCCAAAAGAGGAGCTTAAAAAAATGCCTTTTTTGCATTTTTACTGTATTTTGGCAAGCTTTATCAACTCTATTATTTTATAGCTGTGGTCATTATACTGCTTATTAAAAATAGTTATTTGGAATTACTGCATTAATGTCAATCTCTGAATAACATATTTGCAAATATGGCATTTTATTTTGCCAGTGCAAATATGTATAAATAACAATTCCTGTTGCTAAGTGTGCATATGAAAAGGGTAAGCTGGGACAAAGTGAGAGAGTGGCATGGACATATATACACTACCAAAACAAAATAGATAGCTAGTGGGAAGCAGCTGCATAGCACAGAGAGATCAGCCACCTAGAGGGGTGGGGTGGTGGGGGGAGGAAGATGCAGAGGGAGGGGATATGGGGATATGTGTATGTGTATAGCTGACTCACTTTGTTATACAGCAGAAGCTAACGCACCACTGTAAAGCAATTATAGTCCAATAAAGATATTAAAAAAAAGTAAAAAAAAAACCCAGTTGGTTCTCTTGCTAAAGATAATTATTTATCCAAGTCAAGTGACATTATCTTAATAATTTTTTCAAGACAACTATTTCCAAATGTTTATTAGAGAAAATGTTCTAGGAAAAATAAAATTATAGATATGAACATATTTAACCATGTTTTGGAAACTTATATATACCTGGAAATCAGACGGTTTCATATACAATTACATGCACTTGTACTCGGTAAATATTTGAAAGACTGTTTTCTCATCTGTAAAATAGAACTAATAGTAGCATCTTCTCATTGAGCAACTTTGAAAATGAATAAAAAGACTGTATATAGAGCTCCACTCAGTGCGAGGCAGGTGGTAAGTATTTAGTCAATGGTAGATATTACGATTGAATTCATGCCATAAACAAAGCCTAGAATAATGCCTTAGGGATACAACAATAGGAATAATCAATATTTTAGATAGGGGGAGAAAGGAAGACAATAAACAGAGATGACTCCATGTTTTGGGACCATGTAATATAAAAATAGGAATAGAAGGAAATGGGGGTCTGGGACTGGGAGAGAAGAGGAAATACTGAGTTGTGTTTGGGATCTGTTGAGTTGGAAGTGATAGAAGGTCACTGCAGTGAAGATGCACTGTCACTGTCTCACGGATTGGACCAGAACTTTTAGGTTGTTGTCAGTTACTTGTTTTTCCAAGAGTTATATATTGGGAGCCAACTGTGTACTAGAGGCTGCACTTACAGGAGAAACCCGGGAGGGAAGTGTGTGAGTCTGTGAGTCAGTTTTCTGGGGGAGTGAGGGGTGAGGATGACTGTGCCAGGCGTGAAGAGTTGCTGGATGACAAACAGGGGAGCAGAAGTAAGTGGAGGGAACCTCCAAGGAAGCAGCGCAAGAGGCTGAAGATGCGTCGCGAGCACTGGGTGAGGGGAGGAGAGGGCTTCCAAGAACGACGTGTTCAGGAGCCTTACTTCTATTGGCATCGAATATGGTTTTTAGAGTTTAGGATCATCCTTGTAAGTTACAGTGATAGAAAGTGAAGCTAAAGATAGACTATTCTTGGCTTGTATCTACCATATTTACAGATGAAGAGGATTGCACGTGTCTACGTTCTGTAGTATGAAATCATTGTTTTCATGAAAGTGAAGGTATTGAAGCAGCTGTTCAGCGAACAGTGAAGGATGTGCTTTTGCCTGAATCCTGAACGTGCGTTGCTCAAAGGCTTGAAAATGCTCAGTTCTGCAATCTTCTGCGTCGTTTGTAGTAAACCAGATCTGTTTCCGTTAAATAATGCTTTGCATCTTTTGTTACGTGTCATAGCACAGGTTTTCTTTTAAAGGAAAAAAAAAAAGAAACCCAGATGTTCTGTCTCAGTGGCTGTGTGCAAACAGAAGAAGAAAGTGGGGGAAAGGTCTTCAGAATCCACTGTGAGGGACTATGTCTGATGTCTACAGGCCAACACCCCATCACCAAAGGAGCACTCTGATCCTGCTGGGTTCAGCTCAAAGCAACAAATCTGTACTGACCGCCCATTTCTGAGCAAACCACAAGCTCACAATCTTCAAGGGTGAGGAGACAATTATGTAAATAACCTTGACACATAGGAGAGCGTGTGGGTCACTATGAGACGTTTCCAAAGGACTGCAGGTTCTAAGGAGAAAAAGCCCACCTGGTTGAGGGCGAGGAAGAAAAGCCTCCTGGAGAAGGTGAATTCAAGGGAAGTGAAGAGCCAGGAACCATGTAAACAAGGAGTGGAGACAGGCTCGGTGCCCTGTGCTCCTGGGCGATGAGCGTCCTGTTGGCTGGAGGAGAAAGGACATAAAAGTGGCAGCGCTAGGAGATTGGGTTGAACAGACGGCGGGGGGCACTCCAAGTGCCAGTGTGCAGTGTGGGGAATTCCTGGCCCATTGTGGGGCAGTGAGGAGGCCTTGCTGGATCCTGAGCGGGGAAATGACGTTGCTGGAGCAGAGGTTTAAAGACTGACAGGTTGCAGTGCGTGCTGTGCTCTGCAGTGAAGACAGAGGGGCTGAAGGCAGCAGCTGGAACCTATGGTTGTAGCCTCACCATCCGCAGAAGCCTGAACAGGATGGAAGGAAAAGGGAAGGCCCTCCACGGGGTATTCCGAGATGCAGGCCGCTGGGAACATTTCCTGTGGGATTCCGCAGAGCACACGTCTGCAGGGTTGTCTTCATTTTCCACTTTGCCCCCGGTTATTTGGTGCAGACAGAGCTGTGCTCTGATTTTGCACAGGGGAACCTTGGCTGTTGAAGACCTCTTTTGTTCTATATCAATGGGCTCTTCTCACCTTCTTGGGCCAGGAAAGTGGATCCTTAAGTTAAGTCAGTGGCTGCCTCTCGTCTGTGTGTCCTGGGTCCTCACATGGCCAAATTCCAGCAGGGGTTCAGGACCATAGAAGACAGTATGGTTGCCCCAGGAGCTTTAGAGATGCTTCTTCATTACCCTAGAAAGACAGCTGCTTCCCCTCGTCCACTGTGGCTTGGACATCGCATGTCTGCCCTCTGGGTTCAAGCCTCAGATACAGCTCTACCTGGTACTCCCTCAGGAGCAACTGGTGTGCTTGAAAATGTATTGCTGTATTTATTTTTCATGAATCTCAGTCTCCTACTCAGTGAAGAGAATAATCTCTCTCAAAGAGCATTTTAGTTAGTGATATCATATTATTTATTCACCTATTATATCTTTGCAATATTGAGATGTGTTTAATGCTACTTAAACTTCTAACACAAATAACTGTAAAACAAGAACCAATGTGTAACCGAACCCATGTTTGGCTGCTTGCCACTCATAAGCCAACAGTTCAAGAGGCAAGTGTCAGTAGAGATGAAAGGTGCTTTAATCAGAAAAGCCGGCAGCCTGGGAGAAGGTGGACTCATGTCCTGAGACCAACTTTGAAGATTCTGCTCAGCAGTGACAGTTTGTAAAGGGAAAATGGGGGAAGAATTTCAATGAATCATGGAGGCAAGGGGTTGGGTTCTGCATTACTCTCCATTGTGTGCAGACTGGCTGACTCTTTTTCAGATGTTATCTTATCTGCGTGATCTGCCTGCAGGATTGCTAAGGGGGCTGTTAGGGGGTAGAGAACTAGCCATTCTTTAACTGCTTAATTCTTCATTCTTTCTTCTTTCAATCTAGAAAAAGAATCAACAGGTTAGACAAGGCATGGTGTACATTCAGGGGAGCGCAAGTCAGGAGTTAGTTTCAATCGCTTAGTGAGCTCATTCCTATAATTAGGTTCTTTTAAGGTTAGAGGGGAACGGAAATGAGCAAACAGAAAAGGGGCAAAAGAGCTGCTTTCAAACGATTAGGCAATTGTTCTTGGCCTTGCTTTTCTCATCCTTTCACCTAATGAAAAGCAAATTTAGTTTTCTTCATTTATGAATCAAATGAACATCCTAGACTCATCTTCCTGACCTTCGTGCCCCATGAGGGATTCGCCACCATGCACGGTGGAGAGCACGGGATTTCTCCTCACTGGGCTCCTCGCAGCTCCAGCTTTGACTTGTCATCGTTATTCCCAGTGACTGACTGGCTGAATGAATAATTGCTATAAGTTCTTAGGGACGACAGCCAGCTGCCCATTTGAATTGTGGAGAGTTATTTTGGTGTTTCAATCTTGTAACTAAGCCATGATTAGTGTTCCTTGGGTGAACAGTTGAGATCTGGTGACTGAACTCTTTTTCCTGAGTATCGGCCACTTCCTGTGTTCTTACTCAAATATGCACGTTTCCTGATAGATGTTTCTTAGAATTGTGATTTTTTTTTTTTTACAGCCGTCTGTGGCTTTGAAAGAGTGTGAGATTTCCAGACATATTTAACACCATCCAGACAATGCCACAGTGTGTCATGCACACAGCTTAGTGATTATTCAGATCATTTAAGGGTTAAAAAAAAATTCCTATTGAGGGAAAAATTAGTTTACCTTGTGGTTAACTGTCCACTTGGGATTGCCTTCTTTCTCCTTGCCATCTCACATTTGAGTCTCAGTCCTAACAATATAATTTAATCAGCGGTGACTCCACATTGGAATCTTCAGCCCAGACCTCTTCTCTTGTTTATGTCGCTGTCTCCTTGGCCTCTCCACGTGGATGTGTGATGGGCACCGCTCCCTGAACATGTGCAAACCAGATTTCTGGTGGTCCTCATCCCAACCTGCACCTGCTGCATAAGCATTCCCATCCAGGTATCTCGCCACTTCAGACTCCGTCCTCATAATCACTCAGACAAAAGCAAAGAAGGACCCTCAGCAAACAAGCAAATAACCGCCTCCACGAACAACAAAACCCCAAATCAACAATTTTAACTCTCGTGACTCTTCTTTTCCTCAAGCCCCGGGCCCTGTCGATGAGACAGTCCTTCCCAGTGTCTCTGGTGCCACGGGCTTCATCCTCGAGCTGGGAGTTAATGCAGTGGCTGTTGGGGTACATTTTCCTCCTTCTGCTCCCGTCCCCTCCAGTCTGTTCTCAGCACCGGAGCTCAGGTGAACCTTTTAAAACCTGAGTTAGAGCGTGTGCTTCCTCTGTTGAAAACCCTCCAGTGACATCCCTGCCACGTTGTGCACACGATTGTAATAACCGAAGCTAATCTGTGTTGATCACGTCCTGTGTAGCCGGACCTGTGCGAAAGCATGCATGCCTGTTCTCACTTTATCCTGACCTCAATCTCTTATTATCACCACTGTCTTACCCGTGAGAAAACCGAGCTAAAGCAGGATGGAACCACTCTCTCAAGATCACTCGGATAGCGAGGGGGCGGAGCTCTGCTTTGCACTGAAGCAGTCAGATTCGGAGCACGGACACTAGAAAACAAAGCTCAGTCCTCTCATTCCTGGTAACCTCTTCTCGTGGCGTGGTTGTTATAAACAAGACTTATCTGATAATCCATTCTTATTGATGAAAAGCGCCAACAATAACATGTGACACATTTTGAAGGGTAACTTTGTGATGAAGTTTCTTATCTTAGCATCCTGTTTATTTAAGAAGTACTCAGCGGCACTCTCAGTCACCACCCAGTATTTCTCTTGACACTGATGGTGCCGGTGGTGTTGGTGTTTTGGTCTCTTGCTGAGCTACCCCTGCTGAGTTCTAACCTTTATATTGCAGTTTAGTCCTCATTGAAATTCTGCTATTAAGTTTGACTTTTTCACCATCCCTGTGTTTTTAAAATCATTGTTCATTAAGGTGAGAAGTGAGTGCAAGTGATGAATGCTGTTCTCAGAAAAATGCATGAATAAATTCCATTCTTTAATGGGTACTAGCAGGAACTAAAAGAAATGTAATTGTAGATAAAGAAGAATTTTAGTTCAGTTGGGTAGTGTTAGTGTTACTGTATCTTATCAGACTAATAATGATTGGAACCCAAATCATTATAACCTAAATATTGGCATATAATAAAAAGCACCGTTAAAAATGTATTGGAGAGTCATTTTTTTGTGTGGGTGACAAAATTTTAGAATCACATCTGAATTTTTCCATGAAGTTTAAGCAAATGTAAATATCATCCACTACCCAGTTCTAATATATTTCTTCTTTTCCAGTATTTGTTAATGTAGCCATGTCTAAATGACCGTCCAAAGGAAGCTCATAATATGTAGTGAGACCTAACTCTCTTGCCAAGAACTAAGCCACTAATATGTTCTTCAGTCCCTATAGTTTTAGAAACGCTTAAAATTCTGCATAATTGATTAATATTTCTATTTAAATTATAATAGTCCCACATTGTGAATTTACTGAATTGAGTACAACATAAAATTGACATGATTATCCATCCTAATATACTTTCAAAACTTAATTTTCTTTAGTCTTACCGTGCAGGCTTATCAACTCATGTCGTGTGATCACTGGTGCTCAATTATAAAATCAAAATAATACACAGTGAATGCTTGCCTTGAGCTACTATTCCTAAATTGAGAATTACTCTTAGAAAAATACAAGTTAACCCACCAACCGTAATATTATCAAATTACCCTAACATAGTTCAAAGCACATGGATGATTTTTTTCCCATAGGAGTCAGTTTTTCTTTACATTCATTTCCCCTTTGTTTGGCTTTACGCTTTTGTTTTGATTCAGGCTGGGAAATCATTTTAATATTGTTCTGTATTCTTGATGACACATATACCATTTTGGATCACTAGTGTAGTGATCAGATGAGCTCTAGGGACAGAAAGGCTTGGGCTTAAAGTCTGGCCTGGTACTTAACGAGCTGTGTAGACTTTGGTATTTGGTCAAGTTATTTAATCTTCCTACTAGTACTCTTCATGGCTTCATGTCTGTAAGGCATGTAACAGACTGCTTGACACATACTCAGCCATTGTTTCTGGATTTCTCTCGTTGTGGGCTAGAATAAGCTTCATGAGATGAAGGGTGGGCTGCTCCTACATCATGGGTTTATTTGTAGCCATCACATCACAGCGCCTAACCCTGTAGAAGGGCCACATTCAGACCTGTCTTCCAATTTCTCTCCTATTTTGCGAGCAACGTTTATTATCACTTCTTTCCTCTCGGCACGTTGACATCCTGAACCTTGTGGTGCAGCAGAGAAGAATTATAACCAATAGGCACGTTTGCTTTACTTGCAATTACTGTTTAATACTTTTCAATGATTAAAAGTGCCCCCCCCATGAAAAATAGATATTTATATTCCGGGAATAAGAGGAAAAGTCAATGAAATCATGTCCCCGCCCTGTGTAGAAATGTATCTGTAGTTTCTATTTTGTTCTTTATAGCCATTCAAGAAGGGTGGTGGCGACGTGATGACATAAGTAACTTTCATCTGGAATGTTTTTATTTATTGAAAGGCAGGTGTGGAGCAGCTACCAGGTAGATAACATTACACTAAGCCCATGAGAGACAAAAAAGAAATTAAAAATTAAATAATGTTCACAAATAATCACACGGAAACAAGTGAGTGATCAAAAACTCAGGTTACCTCCTGGGAAAGGAGGATTTTTTATACGTATACCTAACGGGGTATTTTTCTCTTACCCATAGAAAGGGCGCATGGTGTCATTTAGCAAACACAGTGTTTTGGGCAACTTAAGAACTGGCATGTGCTTCATCCTTTTAGATTGCCTTTTTATTGTTACTGTTTTGTCCAAACCACCCTAATGATTGGTCCAAGAAAAGTAAACAAGGCTGCTTTGACAGCTAAAACCCATAAAAGTGATGATCTAGAATCATTGCCAAACTTCCTCTGAACTTGGAAAGGCATAGAGAGTAATACTGGTGAGTTTTCGTGTTGCTCTTTTATGAACCTGCCAAGAGGAAAGATGAGATATTTTAAAGGTCTTCCGGGAACTCTTGCAGGTACAGTAGAGTTGCCTGATCATTAAAACAGTCATGTTTCCAAGGAGGCTTAAAGTTTCGTTTCATTAAGGTTTGTCATAAGATGTGAAGATCACCTACCGCAGTTATCGTCATACTTGGTATTTAGCGTAACGCACTTCTGGAGGGACGTCCTTTCGGGTCAGGGGTTTCAAACTACTCTTTCTTCTGTGTAGAAATGAGGGCTCTGGGCAGTGCTGAGGCTTCCCACCCGGAGCCTCTCTCCCCCTTCCTCTGCCCTCGTCCCCCCGTTCCCCATTCCAGGGTTTCCCTCCACCCTCCTGGGCTGTCCCTTCTTCCGCAGTGGCTGCTCCGAGCGTGGAGGGGACTTTGACCCCCACCCAGACAGTAGGGGACAGTTTTAGGAAGGCGAGTCCACGGCCTTCAGGACCAGACACTTTGCTGACTTCAGTTCAAGCCCCACTCGTCCTATACTCCTCCCTTCAGGCTGGCCCTGAAGCTCCTGCCCGAACTCCTTCTCCTCCAAGCAGGTCCTTGGAGGGCCCTCAGTAGTGAACAAGGCAGTGCAGTTTCTGTAGAATTCACTCCGTGGACATTTCTCCTCTGGTTTCAAAAGATCTAAGAGCATCCTCCTAGGAGGTCAGCCTTACATCATCACACCACAAAGTGGAATGAGAAGAAAGCCTCGTGCGTCGTCACCGCCCCTGACATTGGGGAAGCAGGGCAGGTGAGGGGTTGATCCAACAACGAGAAGCACATGGCAAGTAATGTTACACTTGTCCTCGTGTTACCTTGTATGGAGCTGACACAAAAGACCCAAATATATGTTTGTCTGGTACCTCACACTCTAGAATTCGTGGAAGAACACTTCTGATGTGGGGGAAAAAAAAGACAAAATGTCTACATTTTCCAAAGGGGTGTGTGTGTGTATATATATATATATATAGAGAGAGAGAGAGAGAGAGAGAGAGAGAGAGAGAGAGAGAGGCGAGTTTATTGCAAAGCAAATGAACCTTGTTTCACAGTCCCTCACTCGCCCAGCCCCTTGCAAGCGTCTGAATTTAATTTCCCATTTTATATTTATAATTTTGCATTCCTTTTCTCTCAGAGAGAGATCTATCTTTGGACCCACCTTATGGTCCTGTGATAAATCCTACCTCGTTCTTTAACGCAACCCTAGTCCAATGTGAAGAAACTCATTAAGAAATAAGCTCTGTGATTTGCTGAACAGCACAGTCTTGTCTCTGACACTCATAATCAGTGTCCTGAAATTGATGAAGTCTGGGGTTACCCTCCAGCAGCAGACTGAGCCGTCGGGCTCCCCCATCTCCAACGCCTTCAGCCACCTGCAGTGTTGGCCAGGGCTGGGAGTGGGACAGGAGTGCACGCTCTGAGGTCACACCCCTAGTTCCCTTACCCAACCTGAAGTTCTTAGGATGTCACACGTGTCTAAAATTAAGTGGAATTTCCTCAAAGTAATGTTCAGATTTGGGTTCTAAGGATGTAAGCCAAGAATAAGTCTGAAACCGGCCTACCACGTCAAAAAGATCTCAAATATAAGTTGCCGTGAAGAAATGAGAGTTCAGAGAAGTGAACTAATTCTGGGACTTTCCCACTAAGGTGCGGTGCTTTTAAAATGCATACTTCAGTTCGAAAATCAGGTTTTCTTGGGAATTCCCTAGCAGTACAGCGGTTAGGACTCAGCGCCGAGTGTGTGGGTTCGATCTCTGGTTGGGAAACTAAGATTCTGCTAGCTGCCCGGCGTGGCCAAAAATAAAAAGAAAAGAAAAGAAAGCCTTCTTTCAAAGGTACATCTTTTTCAGCTTTTATGGGGTGAAATACAAAATGTATCCTATAAAAATACAGCTCATATTCATGAAATGCAGCGTTAGTAGATGTGTGGAAATCTGTGTGAGAGGCAAGGAGAATAAAATTAGAACTCAGGAATTGACAGGCTGAGAAAATAAAGGGATCACACCTTTGATTTAAGGCCATGAATCAAAATTGGAATACCGTGAATTAAGTAACTAAAAAAGAAATGAGGCTTGTTATTTAAAACTGTTACTTTCACTGTTACCATTAAGTCTGTTTGTCGTTAATCTCACGAACCTCCCCTGAATTGCTAAAAGCGTGAAGTGGTTAGCAACATAGATATTTTATCAGTTAGGTAGACAGACTGTCGTTTACTCTATGCAAATATATTTTAGGATAAAAGCATCGTTTTTGAGAATAAAACAGAGCCTTTTAAAATATACAGCGAAGTCTTACCTATACATTTAAAAATGTTCCCCTTTTCACAAGATAGTATTCATATAGTACATATTGCAACCATTAAAATGTTCAATTCTAAGATTGTAATTTGGGGACAGAATCCACTTGTGTAGTCTAATGTTTGCAAATTACCAGAGTCTAAGGCTGTGTTGTCATCATTTAGATCCACCCAAGAATTGCCAAGAATTTCTGGAAGGAGAGTCAGTAGCATCTTCGTAAGCCTGGAATTAGCTCAGTGTGGATTATTCATTCACATTGTAGATTGGCCATTACATAAGACTCCACTTTCAGAATCAGAGCTCCTCTGAGGCCTTTAGAAGCGTGGCAACTCTGCCCAAAGCCATCAGGCGACTTCCTTCCTTTCCATTTCACTGTAGTTTTCATGGATAGCCCACCTTTTCAAATTTCCCCTTGTTTACCCTCATTGGTGCACATTATCAAGAGCTGTTTGTGGGAGGGTGGATACACCGAGCCAGGGCTTATGTATCCCCACCCCGTTGTCCTTGGGGTGACATCCCCAGGAGGCCATACCACTGGTGGATTATATCACGGGGAGCTATTTTCAGCCTGGCTGGAATTGTCTTCAGTCACTTAATGAACCACATAAAGATTTCAGTCATCATTTGGCTTCTGGTCATGAATGAAACCCCAAACCTGCCACCCACCTTCCAAATTCCTCACTGCTCTTGGCTTCTAATGACTTCATCTTTGTTTCCGTAATCAAAATAAAAGGCAACAATTCCAAACCAGGAGCTCCGTAAATGGGGTCAGCCGTAGGAGTGCAATAAACAATTTGACAGCTTCTGAGATGACTGCACCTCATATACGTGAGAATCTTCAGTGATTTGATGAAATTATTTCTATGCTTTCAAAAATAAAATTAAATATCATCCATTTTTCAGAAGTTAATAACAATAAAGAAATAGAGCCATATATTATGAATCAAAGGCCTTTAAGGTCATTATTTAAAAATTCCACCTCTAAACTTGTATTTATTAATTTGATCAGTCTATAAAGAGAGTATAACAAATGAAATAAATTTACTTATTGATTTGTGGGGAAGCTAAGCCTTAACTTCTTGATATTATCAAGTCATGAGTGTCAATGTTGTAAAACAGAATCATTTAAAAATGAAGGAGAATTTCATATTTTTCACCAAATTTAATAGGCTGATAAGTGATTTACTCTTATTTTGAATCAATTTAGATACATAAGTTTAAATTTTATTTATGCCTTTAAAAATTATTTAATTTCTTTTTTTTTACATCTTTATTAGAGTATAATTGCTTTACAATGGTGTGTTAGTTTCTGCTTTATAACAAAGTGAATCAGTTATACATATACGTGTTCCCATATCTCTTCCCTCTTGTGTCTACCTCCCTCCCACCCTCCCTATCTCACTCCACTGCTTGGTGGTCACAAAGCACCGAGCTGATCTCCCTGTGCTATGCGGCTGCTTCCCACCAACTATCTACCTTACATTTGGTAGTGTATATATGTTCATGCCTCTCTCTCGCTTTGTCACAGCTTACTCTTCCCCCTCCCCATATCCTCAAGTCCATTCTCTAGTAGGTCTGTGTCTTTATTCCTGTCTTACCCCTAGGTTCTTCATGACTTTTTTTTCTAAAATTCCATATATATGTGTTAGCATACGGTGTTTGTCTTTCTCTTTCTGACTTACTTCACTCTGTGTTACAGACTCTAGGTCTATCCACCTCATTACAAATAGCTCAATTTCGTTTCTTATAATATTCCATTGTATATATGTGCCACATCTTCTTTATCCATTCATCCAATGATGGACACTTAGGTTGTTTCCATCTCTGGGCTATTGTAAATAGAGCTGCAATGAACATTTTGGTACATGACTCTTTTTGAATTATGGTTTTCTCAGGGTATATGCCCAGCAGTGGGACTGCTGGGTCATATGGTAGTTCTATTTGTAGTTTTTTAAGGAACTTCCATACTGTTCGCCATAGTGGCTGTACCAATTCACATTCCCACCAGCAGTGCAAGAGTGTTCCCTTTTCTCCACACTGTCTCCAGCATTTATCGTTTCTAGATTTTTTGATGATGGCCATTCTGACCGCTGTGAGATGATATCACATTGTAGTTTTGATTTGCATTTCTCTAATGATTAATGATGTTGAGCATTCTTTCATGTGTTTGTTGGCATTCTGTATATCTTCTTTGGAGAAATGTCTATTTAGGTCTTCTGCCCATTTTTGGATTGGGTTGTTTGTTTTTTTGTTATTGAGCTGCGTGAGCTGCTTATAAATTTTGGAGCTTAATCCTTTGTCATTTGCTTCATTTGCAAATATTTTCTCCCATTCTGAGGGTTGTCTTTTTGTCTTGTTTATGGTTTCCTTTGCTGTGCAAAAGCTTTGAAGTTTCATTAGGTCCCATTTGTTTATTTTTGTTTTTATTTCCATTTCTCTAGGAGGTGGGTCAAAAAGGATCTTGCTGTGATTTATGTCATAGAGTGTTCTACCTATGTTTTCCTCTAAGAGTTTGATAGTTTCTGGCCTTACATTCAGGTCTTTAATCCATGTTGAGCTTATTTTTGTGTATGGTGTTAGGGAGTGATCTAATCTCATACTTTTACATGTACCTGTCCAGTTTTCCCAGCACAACTTATTGAAGAGGCTGTCCTTTCTCCACTGTACATTCCTGCCTCCTTTATCAAAGATAAGGTGACCATATGTGTGTGGGTTTATCTCTGGGCTTTCTATCCTGTTCCATTAATCTATCTTTCTGTTTTTGTGCCAGTATCATACTGTCTTGATTACTGTAGCTTTGTAGTATAGTCTGAAGTCAGGAAGCCTGATTCCTCCAGCTCCGTTTTTCATTCTCAATATTGCTTCGGCTATTTGGGGTCTTTTGTGTTTCCATACAAATTGTGAAATTTTTTGTTCTAGTTCTGTGAAAAATGCCAGTGGTAGTTTGATAGGGATTGCATTGAATCTGTAGATTGCTTTGGGTAGTAGAGTCATTTTCACAATATTGATTCTTCCAATCCAAGAACATGGTATATCTCTCCATCTGTTTGCATCATCTTTCATCAGTGTCTTATAGTTTTCTGCATACAGGTCTTTTGTCTCCCTAGGTAGGTTTATTCCTAGATATTTTATTTTTGTTGCAATGGTAAATGCGAGTGTTCTCTTGATTTCACTTTCAGATTTTTCATCATTAGTGTATAGGAATGCCAGAGATTTCTGTGCATTAATTTTATATCCTGCTACTTTACCAAATTCATTGATTAGCTCTAGTAGTTTTCTGGTGGCATCTTTAGGATTCTCTATGTATAGTATCATGTCATCTGCAAACAGTGACAACTTTACTCTTCTTTTCCGATTTGGATTCCTTTTATTTCCTTTTCTTCTCTGATTGCTGTGGCTAAAACTTCCAAAACTATGTTGAATAAGAGTGGTGTGAGTGGGCAACCTTGTCTTGTTCCTGATCTTAGTGGAAATGCTTTCAGTTTTTCACCATTGAGGACGATGTTGGCTGTGGGTTTGTCATATATGGCCTAAAATTATTTAATTTCTTTTACATAACAAAGTACTGAAATTATACGTGTGTATGAAATTGTTCTAAATATTTACAAAATATACTAGAAGGTGATCTGAAATATAGGTTTATTAAATGTTAACATGAAAACATGAGACATACTTATTTTAATAATTAACTACAATAACTTCCTTATAATTATTTTATTATGAAATTTATGCTTAAACTTTTAAAATGCATTATTGTAAAATTCACAATTAAATAGCAGAAAGTCCAAAAAGAAAAGTATCAGGTAAAGTCGTAATATGATGGTGAACTAAATGTACAATTTTTAGGTTACTGTTTTCATCTTCCACAATTTTATGTTTCATTGTTTATAGATACACCACGATAAACATTTCTAAAATATTGACCAAGATCAATCACCAAACAGATCAATTAATAAAACTTTAAAAACATGTGTGCTACCATAGCATTAGCAAATATTCATTAAGAAACTAATGAAATACTGGTTTTTTTCAAAGAGGAAACAGCTACTGGTGAGAAAGATGTCTGATGCCTTTTCTCCCCCTCTCCCTCCACCTGTTTTCAGTTGCGTTCACAACAAGCCTTCAGGCTAACTCAGCTCAAAAATGAGGTCCTACCATGAAACGGAGAGGAAAGGGGTGTGATGGGCTTGATCTATCAAATTAAAGCAGCCACCAAAGCTACTTACTCCTGGTATCTTTCCTCGCTCTGGACGTGGATGCCCATAAGCCCCTATTGTACTTGTGTTGAGCCCTTAGACCTTTTATTTGACTTGATCCCTTACTTCCATATGCAGGGAAACTCAGGCCTTTGCCTTTTGCGCCTCTGCAGAGGAATGCATTTGATCAGTTTGTTTTGAAGCTTGACAGATCAAAAGAATGAGGAAGATTTTGAATTACCATTAGGTGAACGCTACAGAAACAATTGTTTCTAGCAGGATCTGCCAATGGATGCTAAAAGGAGTAAATGAAAGTTGGAGGAGAAGCAGGATGTTTGCATAGTCTCAAAGTATTCCCCCCCAAAAGGTATTAAAACGTAGTCACTTTATAGTGGAGAAACCCAGAAGACAGCACTTTAACCAAATGATCAAAGCTAACATCAGCAGTAATAAGATATATGTGTCATGTTTCCCAAAAGGATGCTAATCGGACAGACTAAAATCACATATACTTGTATGATGGCTTTCCTGTTAATAATGCATAACTTCAATCTAACAAAAAGAAAGTATCGTAAAAACCCAACTTGAGGAATAGTCTACAAAAGAACTGACCAATAATCTTCAGAAGTTCCAAGGTCATGAAAGGGAAGGAAGAACTGTCCCAGCTTGAAGGGGGCTAGGAAGATAGAACAAGTAAATGCAATGTGGGATCTTCGTTTGGACCTGAAAAAGAATTAAGACATTAGAGGAAAAACTGGTGAAATTAAAAACAAAGAATCAAACAACTGCAGTTAATTTATACGAATGTACTAATATTAATTTCTTGGTTTTGATAAATGTGCTGTTTACATGGGACGCTGCCACTGAGGAGGCCGGGTGAAGGGTATAGAGGAACTCTGTGTACTATTTTTGCTTCTTCGTAAGTCTAGAACGAATGCAAAATTTTATGTTATTTTTTAAAAAGGAAACCTGACAGTTCACGTGAGTACAATTCAGTTGCAGGGACTAAACATAAGTACTGAGCACCCACTTTGTGCTGAGCACTGCAGAAGATAGGGTGATGGGTAAACACAGTTTCTTGGCTCAAGGAATTATAGTTTGGTGAGAGCAATAAAGTAAATTAAGCAAGTGGCTTGAGAGCTGATACGGAAGAGGCAGAGATGATGGCCTTTTGGGGCTGCGTGTGTACGTGTGTGGGCGCGAGCGTGCGTGTGTGTGTGTGTGTGTGTGTGTGCGCGTGCACGCACGTGTGTTTGTCTGTTGGGCATGGTAGGTTTAGAAAAGCTTTCTGTAATAACATTTAGAACTTGAAGAGTAGGTTGAATATTGACAGAAGATAGAGAAGAAGGATTCCAGGCTCAGAGACCAGCATAAAGAATGGCAAGGAAGTGCAGGTACTTGGGACTAAGAGACGCCCCACTTGTGGAAGCAGAGAGTATTCCTTGCGTTACTCCAGGCAGTTCCTGGCTGTGTTCATCAGCTCGGAAATCCCATAGGGTGAATAAAACCATAGAAATGAATTTTCTCACGGTTCTGGGGGCTGGAACTCCCAGATCAGGTGCTGGCCAGTCGGGTTCCTGGTGGGAGCCCTCTTCCTGGTTGGAGCTGGCCGTCTTCTCACTGAATCCTCAGGGCAGAGACCAGGGACTCCCTCCTGTCTCTTTTTTGGGGGACAGGAGGAGAAGTAAAATTATCTTTATTTGCAGATGATATGATCTTTATTTTTAATTGAAGTATAGTAGATTTACAATGTTGTGTTAGTTTCAGGTATACAGCACAGTGATTCAGTTATACATACATATATATCCAGCTACACATACATATAATATATATGTTCCTTTTCAGATTATTTTCCCTTATAGATTGTTACAAAATATTGAGTAGAGCTCCCTGTGCTCTACAGTAGGTCCTTGTTATTCATGTCTTTTATATATAGCAGTGTGTATAGGTTAACCCCAAACTCTTAATTTATCCCCCCCTTTCCCCCTTGGTAATCATAAGTTTGTTTTCTATGTCTATGGGTCTATGTCCATTTTGTAAATAAGTTCATTTGTATCATTTTTTTAGATTCCATATATAAGCGATAAACCATACGATATTTGTGTTTCTCTTTCTGACTTACTGCACTTAGTATGATAATCTCTAGGTCCATCCATGTTGCTACAAATGACATTATTTCATTCTTTTTTATGGCTGAGTAGTATTCCGTTGTATATACATACTGCATCTTCTTTATCCATTCATCTGTCGATGGACACTTAGGTTGCTTCCAAGTCTTCACTATTGTAACTGGTGCTGCAATAAAGACTTTAACTCTGCCAGATCAGGGCTGTACCTTTATAACCTTGTTTAACATTACTACCTCCATAGAGGCCCTGTCTTCAGATACAATCTGGGAGCTGGGGCTTCAACTTATGAATTTGGGGGGACACGGACATTCAGTCCATAACATTCCACCCCTGGCCCTCCCAAATTCATGTCCTTCTCTTATACAAAATACATTCATTCTGTCCCAACAGTCTCAAAAGTCTTCACTTGGACCAGAACCAACTTTTAAGTCTGAAATCCAAAGTCCCATCTATGTATCGTCTAAGTCAGATGTGGGTAGGATTCAAAGTACAGTTCATCTGGAGGCAAAATTCCTCTCCAGCTGGAAACCTATCTGTCTCCCGACAGACACACTAAAAGTGCCACACTTCTAGTGTTTCCTTGGATAGGCTGAGAATTTTCCAAACCTCCAGATCTTTCTTTCCACCTAGCAGTTCTTTCTTCGGGTTCATCTCTCCTCTCACATTTTGCTATAAGCAATCTGAAGGATTCAAGCCACACCTTCAATACTTTGCATAAAAATCTCTTCTGTTGGGCTTCCTTGGTGGCACAGTGGTTAAGAATCTGCCTGCCAATGCAGGGGTCACGGGTTCGAGCCCTGGTCCGGGAAGATCCCACATGCCGCAGAGCAGCTAAGCCCGTGCGCCACAAGTACTGAAGCCCGTGCGCTAGAGCCTGTGCTCTGCAATGAGGGAAGCCACCGCAATGAGAAGCCCAAGCACAACAACGAAGAGTAGCCCCCGCTCGCCGCAACTAGAGAAAGTCCGAGCGCAGCAACAAAGACCCAACACAGCCAAAAATAAATAAATAAATATATAAAAAGAAAAAATCTCTTCTGTTAACTATCCAGCCTCATGAATCACAAATTCTACCTTTTCACAAAACACTAGTTTGTAGTTCAGCCGTGTTCTCTGCCGCTTTATAACAAGAGTGCCGTTTTTCTAGTTTCCAATAACCTGTCCCTCATTTCTGTCTGAGCTCTCACCACAGTGGCCTTTAACATCCAAATTTCCACCAACATTCTGTTCGTGATGATATGTATCCCCTAAGAAGATGAAAGCTTTCCTTCTAGCTCTCCTCTTTTCTTTCCGAGCTCCCACCAGAATTACCTTTAACACCACAGTTGTACCAACGGTCCATTGATGGCCATCATGAATTTCTCTAGCCTGCACTCAAAAACTCTTCCAGCCTCTACCTGTCACCCAGGTCCAAAGCTGCTTCCACATTTTTAGGTATTTGTTACAGTAGTACCCACTTCTGGGTCCAGGAATCTGTCTTAACAGATGTAAAGACCCTGTCTCCAAATACAGTCACGTTGGGGATGGGGTCTTCAACAGATGAATTTAAGGGAGACACAACATTCAGTCCACACAAGCGGACCATGTTTATGCTGAGAAAGCTGAGTGAGTCAGTTCTGAGAGGAGGAGGGATGCTGTGGAGTTTCAAGTGGAATCCACAGTGAGGTCCTGCAGGGCTGAGGCTTAGATGTGTTTACTGTCAGAATAGCCACGAGGGTTTCTCATAGTTTTGTCACCAGTGTTTAGATAGTCTCCGTAGCTGGGATTACTCGGCTGGTCTTGAACCTTATCTCCAGACCTCATACCTCTGTGTTCTTGAATTTTGTTTTCTAGAGAGACAAGATAATGACAGTGAACACATTTTTATTCATCCGTTTAGAATTGGGCTGCCTCTTGGGTTTAAATTTTCTAATATTATTTACTCAAGATATAGCATCAATTTCATACAATATATAGTAATTTCCCCTTTCTACATAACAAAGTGTATGGGGATTATCAAAGTAACCATGACAACAAGCTTCCTCACAACCCCATCCATGCTGGCAGAGCACGTGGGCACTCAGATCCTTAGCAGGAAATATTTCTTTGTGGTGATATATAAATATATAGATACAGACATATTTAGAGATATATACATTATAAACAGTATCAATATATGTATGTATACCTGTATAGTAATAATTTTTTTAACAAAAGAAAGACCAAAGGGTCCCTAAGAGTGTATCACAGGCTTTGGCATGAATAGGCAGCCTAGCATTTTTAGAAATATAAAGTATAAGAGTTTAGGTGTCAGAAGTCCCATGTTTTAGGTCAGTCTTTGGCACTACGTGGCTGCACATTCTTTGGAAAGTGACAACCACCTGGGGCTTCGGTTTCCTCATCTGAGGAAAACAGGAGCAATACACCGTGCAAGACCTACCCTGCAGATTTGTCAGGATCGGAACACATCCGGCCCAAGAGAGGGCTTTGTAAAGCATTACATTTATTTCCCTCACTATTTTATTTCTATAATAGGGATTCTTTTCTGATATTTATTACTTTTTTGTTTCATAGTTAAAGGCAGTGAAAGTCTAGAGGTATTAGTATTACAGTCAAAAAGTCATAGGAGGGACTTCCCTGGTGGCGCAGTGGTTAAGAATCCACCTGCCAGTTCAGAGGACACGGGTTTGAGCCCTGGTCCGAGAAGATCCCACATGCCGCAGAGCAACTAAGCCCGTGCGCCGCAACTACTGAGCCTGCGCTCTAGAGCCCGTGAGCCACAACTACTGAGTCCACGTGCCGCAACTACTGAAGCCCGTGCACCTGGAGCCCGTGCTCCGCAACAAGAGAAGCCATCGCAGTGAGAAGCCCGTGCACCGCAACGAAGAGTAGCCCCCGCTCACCACAACTAGAGAAAGCCTGTGTGCAGCAATGAAGACCCAACGCAGCCAAAAATAAATAATTTTTTAAAAAAAGTCATAGGAGTAAGAAAAAGCACTTGTGAAAAGGTTCAGTGATTTGTAGAGATTGTGCAGGAGGAAGGGAAGGCCAGTAGATAATCCAATAGTTGTCTCCAAGCAACAGTGAAAATTCCTCCAGGGCGTGGGTAACGGTGAGAATGGGGAAGTTAGGCATGAGTTATTTAGGCGAATTAAACAAAACAACCATGCAACCGTGAGAGTCACTGCAAAGTAGAACCAGCTTCCGGGAGGCTGTGGGACCGCTTTTGTGGCAGCTGTCCCATTGGCTGGGGACCCCTGACCTTGCCTTGGAGTAGGGGACCCAGACGCCCAGACCCAGGTCTCCCTTTGAGCTCGGGTTCTGTGTGCCTCCCTGTGAATCCCGGGTGTTGGGATAGTGAGCAAGGGAACTTCTGATTGTCCTGGTAAAGGTTGTTGACCTATAGAAAAATAAACCAACACGGAAAGTCACACGTTGAATACACAACACAGCAAGTGTATTTCCCTCCTTGAAAAATCAAATGTTCCGTTTTTCTTGTAAAATATTGGAAAGAATGTATTCAATGATGACAGTAAATAGTAAAACATACTTCTTTCCAAGGGAAGTTGTATTCATTTAAAGTGGTGGAGTTAGGGGAGAAGATGAGAAAAAGGGGCGGAGTGGGGCGGGGAGGGAGCCTGGAGGGGGCGGGGCTCAGGTAGAGGAGGGTCCAGCCTCGGGGAGGAGGGGTGGGTGAGGCTACTGTAGGCTTAGCGAAGGGCACACCTGCTGTCCATTTAGACTGTGGAAGTCAGCATTGCTAGCCTTTATCTTCTGCCTTTGAAAGTCGGTTAGCTGGTTAACGACTTCGTCCAGATGTTCAGCCCTCTGATTCCTTTATTTTGGCAATAACTCGAGAGGGCCAACTGAGTAGCCACTGGACATTATTTTCTGGACGGCAGAAGCAGTGACAAAGCAGTTTCATCTGCATGAGATCAAACCAGATGTTCACAAACCAGTTCTCCACTTCAGCTGTAGGAAGAGCTTAACGTGAATCAGCTTTTTGTTTCTAGAATTTCTACCAGTCTTCATACAATATGTGACATGACAGGGATGGACCAATTATTTATTGTATTCTAATGAAACATTATCATATAAGCTAACTTTGAAGATGTGAACATTGACATGATGCAGTGAATAGTAAGTGTCACTCCAGATCCTTTTTGGAAACAAGAGAAGGAAAATCTGTCTATCCATCTATGTATCTATGTAGCTGTATTTTCATATTTATATCTATCTATCTATGTCTGCCTATCTATATTTATGTATCTATCCATCTATCTACCATCTCCAGTGTTTTCTTTTGTTTTTTAGGAGAGATTATTTTTTACCTATAATAATTAGAGTTAAATTTCTTAACTAGATGGGTTGAAGAATGGATTCATTCAAGAGATGCTAAACAGGGATCCTTAACAAGGTAGGAAGGAGGTGTGGCCAATTGTCTTTTGACAATCTAAGTAAGGCTTTGCTATCAACTAATTCCGGTCCTCCGCTTCACAGCATAGCACTATGTTTTTTCTTGATCAGTGAGTAAATATGTGTGTGAGTGTAGCCGCATGGATGCTTCTAGAGTTCTTTCTTTAAGTGATTGTTCCATAAGGACTATTTTGTAGAACGTTCTCTCTGTGTTGCACTTTATATTGTTCACTGTGTAAGACACCGTAGTTCAATCCTTAAAAAATCCAGTAATAATTTTTTGCTTTGCTCAGGTCTTTCTGAGACAACAACCCAAACCCAAACTAAACAAACCTTTTAAAAGACTGTTAAGGACACATAAAGCTTGGTCATGAACTTATTTGTTAAATTTTCAAGTTAATTATACTTCTTATCCAAGGGCATTAAAAGAAATGATTAAATTGTCATCTGGTGCACATATAAGCTTGAAAGTTTAATTCCCAGGGAGAACTGGAGAAAGAGATCTAAGTTGTATGAACTTATCTTGGAATTGAAGTAATATCTAGGTTAAAGCACTGTGCCTTTGATTCTGCCGTGGAAAGTCAGTCTTAGTCTGTGGGCCACTGATTCAATTCTCAGTTCAGGCCCTCGTGTCTGCTCCCACTTGGTCCTGCAGCCTTGCTTTCCACTCAGACAGACAGCGGCCATCTGACATTGACCGTCGGTGGTTCAGATTGAATGACTGGACAGTGGAGAGAATTCCCAGTGAGGTAATGACTGTGAACTTTCCTGGCAGCTTCTGAAGGTCTGTGTCATACTTTTCTGGAATGACCCTCGGTGACATGCTGCCTTTGTGGAATTCATCTCCCTTGTTCCACCATAGATTCTTTAAAACCAAGCCGTAGGGTTTTATATTCCTGTAGCCTTATATTATCAATTTTCAGGGTGGTGATGTTATGAGATGATATCCGTGGCTTCAAATAATTGATCCACTTTAGAATTGAGGGAGTGAATCGCTGGACATTCTAACCTAGTTTACTAGGACAGTCTTTCCTTTGTTTTTAAAATATATCCAGTCTGAGCCTCTTATTGATTTTGAAACTGTGTTGCTCCTTATGTAACTGTTTACATAAATGGGAGCTACTGTTATAGGATCTGATTTCATTAAACCTTAACAAAGACCCTCTAACTTTGGAGGTTACTGATGGGACCTGACTAACCTGCCTTGCTTTAGTCTATCCCATTTAGACTCCATAGAAAGGACTAGTTATTCCCTGCTCTTCTCTTGAGCCCAGAGACACCTCCGAGCCTATGAGCTAGGGATAGGAGAAGAGGGTCAGGGTGCAATACGTCCAAAATATGGAAAAGTGCCTCTCCCTCTTTTTTCCTGGATGGTTTAAATGTTGTTTTTCTCTCTCATGAATAATAGAATAAAAGTCCCATTATAAAGTATTTCACTCCATTATAAAATCAATTACACTGAGTCAGAGCACAGTCACAGATGATGTAGGAGGGACCAGCATATTTCTGTTTTATGCCAAGTCCAGGAAGCAGGTGGTTAACCATGTCCCTACTTTGCAAAGTGAATTTTTGGAGTAAGCATCTCAGACTTTCCTAGATTAAAAAATAATATAAAGATGTCTGTGTGGCCGTGATAGAAAATAAGACTCTGGTAATTAGAAGAAGCTTTGCTATTTCTTTCTTTATATTGCAGTTGTGATATTAATGGACCAGCATGACTTTTAAAAAAATTCTATCACTCAACTTAATATCCTGTTTTTGCGTCTTCCCATAAATTTGACATTTTCTGTAACATCTGAGTGAAATCTTTGTTATGCTAAATTTATCCCGATTCTTTATAAAATTCTGACTTTCTAAACCTCTTTATTTGGAGATGAAATTGATGTGTCTAAATCTTTCACTTTGTTTTCATTCAAAAGCCTGATGGAGAATCACATAGGACCACATGTGATTTAGGAGTTTATTTAGGAGTGACTAGGAGTTCTTGTTGGCCTAAATCCGAAGCAGTTATTTGGATACCAGGGAGGGCTTAGGTCTTGGGTACAATTGCTTTTTGGTTAATTTATGTGTGTGTGTTTGTGTGTGTGTGTGTGTGTGAGTGTGTGTCTGTGTCTGTGTGTCTGTGTTTCCATAACAAGCTTTGATATGTTTAAGGCTTCTCTCCTTGGGCTACCAAATCAAATTAGTTCAGTAACTGTAGTCTCATTTGGTTTTGTCTCCCTAACAACGGGCCAGCCAAAACCTGGTTCTCGGGATCAAGTGCACACACGTCACACTAGACTCTGAACCCTCCATGGCCCTGCTCCCCAGCTGTGGCGTGTGACAGGCCAGTGGGGTTCCTCACATCAGACGCATCAGTAACTGGTTTCCCATTCAGATGCTGCCCTCCAGAATCACCAGCACCAGCCTTCTGCTTTAAGATCCCCTGATAAGAGGCTCTCCAGGAATGGTACAGGTGGGATAGTCTCCAGAGAACTGGGGAGCCTCGGGAATGAGGATGTTTCTATTAGGATAACATCAAATAATTTTTTGGCACGGAGGCATTTTGTGGTAAAGATTCCTTGCTGTTTCTCACACCATGAACTTTTCTAAACGACTTGAATTTATATTGGACTGGGATCCGTGTCTGATGTCACAGAGGATCAATGTATCCAGCTGGAATGTTTTACTGATGCCTGTCTTGCCTTGACTAAACCTTACCTTGTCATTGAAACGCTTTCCTATTTTTTGTTCTGAAGACACAGCACGTTTCAGAATAAGGTTTACAGGAGGGACCGGGTTTTAACCGTCGTTTGTATCTATGACACCCGGCACAGTACAAGGGAATTCAAGTGAAGAAGAAATTTATTCTGGGCACCTACCGTGTTGAAAACACAGTGGGTACCTAAGAATGACTTGTAGACTTGCTATAAGGCTGCTGAACTGTAAGTCAGACACGGACACCCAAAGTGGGACGAGCAGCCTTGTTTGCTTCTTTCGTTTTTCATTACACGGATGGAGACCCATGTCTTCCTTAGGTGTTTTTTTTTTTTTCTGGGTGGTTAGTAATTACTGCCATTGTCATGTGCGATGAGGCAGTGCTCAGGTAACAGCTATTCTGCGTAGAATCAGATGAACAAATATTATGTTTGGCTTTGTTTATGGAAAAAAAAAGACCTTTTATGAAATTGTGTTAGCAAAAAGGATGAGTGGTTTCTTGGAATTACAATTTGAATTTTTGAGGGAAACAGAGGAAAGTGTCTCCCTGTAGGCTGAATGGATGGGTGTCCTTGCTTCTCTGGCTGAAATCTGGGGATTCTATCAGAAATGTCACTGGAATAAGAAATGGCCCTATAAAAGGGCATTAAGCAATGCTGAAAGCAAGATGAGGACGATGACGACAACACGTCAGCTCAGCCTGAACCCAGCACCATGTTAAGCGCTTTGAAGGTATCGTCACATTGAATTCTCTGAACCCTCTATCCGCATCCTCATTTCAGATGGAGAAACTGCGGACTAGAGAAATTAAGAGACTTTCTCAAGGGCATAAGTTGGGGCATCAGGATTCAAATCAGCCTGACGCCAGGGCTTGTCCTCTTAACACCAAGTCCCTGCACATTATATGTGAAACCTTGTGTTAGTGGTACCTCTAAACGCATTACAGTAAGAACTAAAGGAAAAGGTGGGGGAGGGACGGAGTGGGAGTCTGGGGTTAGCAGATGCAAACTAGTATATAGAGAATGGATAAACAACAAGGCCCTACTGTACAGCACAGGGAAATCTATTCAATATCCTGGGATAAACTGTACTGGAAAAGAATATGAAAAAGAATGTGTGTATATGTATAACTGAATCACTTTGTGTACAGCAGAAATTAACACATTGTAAATCAACTGTACTTCAATAAAAAAAAGAAAGAAAAAGGAGCAGCGATCATAATGTATGTGTACATTTTTAATGAAAATTACCTTTTTCTTCCTGTTTATCTGGAAATTTTCGTTGCATTAAGTTGCTAGAAGACTAAAATATAAAACTTGGCTTTTTCTCAACATGTGTGTGTGTGATGCTCCAGGAAGTGTTTAAGATGTCTTTGGAACAACATTTAATTTGTGAGATCTTTTTTATTATGTGCTCTATTAAGTAATTATTTCTCTCCCACTTTGGGTATGTTCCATATTTGATCTTCTGCTGTTTTCAGGGAGCTGCACAATATAATTCTTACTTAATTCCATCTTGACTACACTTCATTCCCAAAACAACAACAAACAAAAAAGAAATGCAAGCACTTCTTTTATCCTATGAGAAGAGCCGATAAAAGGAAAGAATCACCCAAGGCAATTTTTTTCAACATTTAAAATTGGCAGGAAATTTTGTTTATAAAACTATGGAGACGAACTTGAGATTTACATACAAGGATTTCTAAACTTGTGTTGCTAATGCAATGTCACTGCAGAATTCACCGAACCTCACAAGGTAAGCTTGCAGTGAACATTTGCTTTGGAATATGATGACGATGACAGGGAAGAATTTTCTACGTAGAGTACTGAGATATAATTCACCTACCACACGATTCATCCCTTTAAAGTATAAAAGTCACTGGTTTTTAGTATATGCACGGAGTCGTACAACCATCATCTCTATGTAATTCCACAACATTTCTGTCATTCCAAAAAGAAACCTCACACACATTAGCAGTCACTCCCCACCCCTTCCACAACCACTGCAGCCCTGGGCCACCTCCAATCCACTTTCTCTCTCTGTGGGTTTGCTTATTCTAGACACTTAGCATAAATGGAATTATACAATATGTGGCCTTTTGTGCCTGCCTTCTTTTATTTGATACTGTTTTCAAGGTCCATCCGTGGTACGGCATGGTTAGTGCTTGATTCCTTTTTGTTGCCGAATAATATTCCACTGTATGGATAGACGTTTTATTGATCTGTCAGTCAGTTGATGGATGTTTGCGTCATATACGTCTTTCATACTTAAAATCTGAAGACTGGAGCCGGAATGCAATCCATGCTAGTTTCCAACTGGACAAGAATTAACACTCTTATAACAAAATCACAGTCTATGACAAGAAGATACCTTTAGAAAGAAAAACGCTGACTTCCATGATTCAGGCAGTAGAGAACAGGAGAATTTGTTCTCTTACGAAAACACCTCAGTAGGCTAATTTTGCTTTTCCTTACTTTGTCTGATGTTTGGTAGTATAAATTCGTTGGCTGGAACCCCCCCGAAAATCCACATTAACAAAAATATAGAGGAAATATATCTTTTAATTGTTGCGTCCCAAATTAAGTCTGAAAATAATCAGTGTAGTATTATGAAACCAAGAGTAGAAATTAGCGTTATGTTCTCTTCATTGTCTCTGTTGGATTATTCCCAGATAACCCAAAAGGAAACATAAATTTCAATTTGTAGTGAGTTTCGTGATCCGATACTTTAAGTGGGTGTTTAGCAAGTGGCAATAGAAGAAAGAGCTCTAGACTACAATTACTTATTGCCAATCACAAGCTTCTAGAAATACCGCTGACTAATTGTGTACCGAGGAGCTTGAATAAAAAGATGTGGACTGGCGGTGAAGCTTTGCTCATCCCGTTACTTGCTTCTGCGAAGCACGATGCGTGTGGAGTGAGCTGTGCAGTTATCACAGGTCTTCCAGGGAACACGCAGGTCCTGCGTGTTTGGGAATCCCCAGCATGAGGGGTGAGAAGCAGGCGTGAGGGCTTACTGGGTGACGGCACTCGTCTGTGACTAATACAACAATAAAATCACAAGGATGAGTCGTGATCACGGCAGCAGATACTTACGATCTGCTGGGTACTTCGCATCTATATTTGACCTCTCAACTTCCCAACCTCCAGAGTAGGTTTTAGGATCACCATTTTACAGGTGAGGAAGTGTGACACTGAAGAGTGGGGTGACTGTCCCTGTGTCCCGTGACTAATAAGTGATGGAGGTGGAATTCAGACACAGGCTGGACCAAATCCAAAGCCTGCCTCTTTGAACTGGTCAAAGAGGGGTAATTAATGTTTGATATTAAGACTATGTCACACACCCGTAATGTTGACGATAACATGGATCTCGTGGCCCAAGAGCTCCAGACACTGCATGTGTGCAGCAAATAAACCCGTCTCACCTGCTTGTGCCCTGGACCCTACACTCCTCTCTGTCATTCCTCCTGCTGTGACCTTAGGGTTTTCAGGAGAAGGTTCAATAGACTTTTAATGAGATCAGCTTGTGAACCTTCCCCTTTCAATAACTTCAGTGCCTGCTTCTGACTTATACGAGTATCACCCTAAAATGCTTTCATTTTCCTCTGAGGAGTCTCTAAATGTACTCAGAACTCGCTCCTGGGTTGTCTTGGAGGAGGAAAGGAGTTTTCACCTGAAGGGAGAACTGAGAAACTCCTGGGGTTCTCCTGGGTGTGAGGGTTTCCTGGAGTAGCGGAAACTAATCCACTTCTTATGAGATCTTCAAATCTGACCCAACTTTCAAGTCCTTGGAGAAAAGAGCCTGATGGAGCTATTTCTGTACAAGGTCACATCCTAAAATATTTCTTTATATATATGTTCATGCTTAGCAATTCCGTTGGTAACATTGAAGGGGCTGGACCGATCCCTCCACAGCCAAGTCCTTTCGTCCAGCTCAGCGTTACTACTATTGTTAATTACATTGTCTCTAGGAAAGCCACACTTGCTGGCTCTCCACAGTTCCCTCTGGTGGCTGTTACGTCACTTCCATCCCGTTTCCTTGATTGATATTCTCTGCCTGAGCCTTGCAGACATTCCTTTCTGAAGGCCCCCAGAAGACCCAGTCTTCCAAACTTCTGGCTCTGCTATCTCTGATTCTCTGATCATTTCCAGTTTACAAAACAAGACTTGCCTTCTTTTTCTTTTGACACCAATATGCGACCCTCCTGGCTTCCTCCACCCTGCTCACCGCCCTTCCCTTCGGTGCCCCTGCCGCTCTTGGCTGGGACAGTCCCTCCCTGGTACCTTGCCGCAGCCCCCAAAGTACTGCTCATAGACGGCCCCCTCCCCACTTTACTCTGTTCATTAAATTGTCTGTCTCTTTAAGGAACCATGAAAATAAGCTGTTTGAACTAATTCACACCGAGAGTGAATGACCCCTGGTACCTCTTACCTTGCTATTAGGAAAGGGGTGGGCTGGGAAGTACTTATGAATGCGGGTGATTCTTTAACTGGTGGGATGCCAGGGTGGTGAGGGCAAAGGGACTGTTGCGGGGATACTTCTGCTTATTTTTCACCCTTGGCAAAGAGAACGGAGGGGGAGGGAGAGGCCGTGGCCCCAGCTCCAGGAGGCTGTCGTTTCTGTGCTGCAGAAGGAGCTGATGGCTGCCCCACATGGCCCGCTCCGCCCCTCCTGAGTGTGCAGCCCCTCTAGGGACTGCTCTGCCCCCAACCGTATCTGACCCGGGACCTCACAGTGTCCACCTCGACCTGATGCAGCGGATGGAAGACGCTTGATTCTCTATGTTTGATGTGATTTGCATTCCAGTCTACAACCAGTTCTGTGGGGCGTCTTTATCACAGCCTTGTAAGTGGGGAAATGAAGGGCAACTCGAGGTCGCACAGATGGAAAGTGCTAAAAGTGGTCCTCGCACTGAAGCCAAGCCTTTGCCTCCAGACCTCCTCGGGCGTTCGGTACCCCCATCGTCAGAGAACTGTGGACAGAGGAATGGGAAATCCCCACACATCCCATCCACTCCTGGACGCTGGTCTCCAGGGGAACCTTGACACAAGCTCCAATGGGACGGGTACCCCGTTTCTCTCGCCCGGCTCATCTTAACAGGGCTTGGCTGTCTCTTAACTGCCCCCGGTTAGGCCGCCTGTGTACCTGCTTACCAGTTAACTTACCTAATTATGCTGAGTAGAGTGACTATGTCAAAACATTCAGATTTACAGTGCCTGGAGTTTAGTTTTATAATTGTTCTTGACAACTAGCTTTTTGTTTTAAATTTTCTTTTACACATCCACATAAATCATCACTTTCATCCTCAGAGGAAACCTTACCAGTAAGATAGCTTTTAGTACTTGTATTTTACCAGTAATGCAACTGAGACTTAGGGAGTTTGTGTCAACACACAGACTATGCAGATCTCAACTCCCGCAAGGCGGCTCCGCTCACGTGGTTCTCCCAGCCCCCGACCTCCAGCCCCTTGTGGACAAGTCTCGCTCCTCGGTCAGGTCCAGGAGCTCTTGTTTTGTATCAGCAGAGACCACATCCCCCGCTCCCCCGACACCTGGAGTCCCTGACAGAGGAGACCCTGGCCCTTGCCCACGTTAGAGCACATCCACACAGCGGGCTGAGAGGCTGCAGTGACAAAGCATTTAGGTTTCTGCCCAACGTGTTACTTAATTCACCATGTTGCCTGGGAAACTCTGTCCGCTCTGACAGACACTAAAAGCTTCCGAAAACTTTCATCGGGGTCTTTTTGAGCAGACCTGCCTCTGCCCCGGGCATCATTATCAGACTCCAGGCATCGTCTGTTTCTCGTCAACATGTTGCTTTAAAACATTTCCCTCCGGGCTGCATTTCTTGGCATAGGACATTGCTCCTCCTCCATTCTGGTTGTTTATACATCAGGCCCAAACCAAATAAACACACAGAATGAAAAAGAAAACAGGGCAATAAAGAAGGATCGCAGAAATACCATCAAGAATGTCTTTTGCACAGCACAGAACCTTTCTGGAGCCATTTGGGACCTCCCGGGTGACTTGGGTCACGAAGGTCACTCTTTTAAGTTTTCTGTCTTCTCCATTGTCCAAGTCCGGATTGGGATCTGAGGGTCAACTCCAGCACGTTTTCTCTCTGCCCCTTCTCATCTGCTCTCCTTCCCATGTCTGGTTTGGGAACACAGGTGAAGATGCTGGTCAGAATTACACCCGAAAGAAGTGACAGGAGCCCTGTAACAGTGTGATGTTCCTCCTACGTCTGTCATCCAATCTGTTATGAAAATTATGGTTAATTTTCGGCAACATTCAATACACTTGAAGTTTCTAGATAAGTTATCTGGGGATAAGTGAGGTATCATCATACGTAACAAGTAAAGTACAAAAGTTTTCCAGAACACATTTAACGACATGCTTTCAAACCCTTTCTTAACATTGCATTATATTTGTCTATTAAAATATTTACATTTTATTATATTTATCCATCTAACTTGTTTAAATGGTATACAACAGTGAAACTTACCTATGATTGAAAAAAGGTGAGTTTTTAAAAATTTCAGCCTCTTGGCATATTTTCTCACTGTCCCTGAATTGCCAAAAATAGGAGCTTAGTAAATACTTATCACCTGCAGAAATATTTCATGTCAAAATAGATCACATGTAAAATGAAGACAATTCTTTAGAATGAGAGAAGCATTGCAGCAATAAAAAACAATGGAAGGGTTTTGACTATTAAAAATGTCACATTGAGTCATTAAACATCTTTTGCTCCTTCGAGGTTCTGGAAATTGGGAACTGAATTTTCTGACGGTCTCTTATACAGTTGGTTTTGCGGTTTAAAGTAAGCTTCACAGAGACAGCCCCTGGAGTCCCCTGGTTGGGATACAAACTTTGCAAATGTGTGGAGGTGTCTGATGTCAGCCATCGGGACAGAACGAGTGACAAGGAAGCAGTGGCCAGTGGGCCTCAGGTCAGGAGGCCGCTCCCCCGCCGATGGAGTTGGCCTTCACGCAGGAACAGCAGGACAGCGCGAAGAGATGCGCTTCAGTCTCAGACAACATCCCCGGGCTCCTCCAGGGCTCTCACAGACGTCACCGTTTATCACAAGGGAGGCCGGGTGAGGGCTCTGAGCGTCCACTCAGAAAGACCGCGAGCATCCTGGTGGGTGGAGGGCCGGTAGCAGCATCCTTGACCACAGAGTAAAACGCACTGCTATAGGTCCACACCATGAGACCGCGGTCTCCTTGGAGAGAGACACTTCAGAGGTGGCCAACTTTGCGGTAGCTCAGAAGTGGTGTTCAAATAAGAATTCAAAGACCATATATGTACTCACGCTTACGAAGTATTGAGCAAACTGTTTGTGTGAATTATGTTAAGTTTTTTGTTATTGTTATTGAGGAAAAGTTCACATACGAGAAATGCACTACAATTCAGACATTACGTGGATTTTTTAAGTAGTTTAATTATATTTAGCTTTTTTAGTTGAAAACAACCATTTTTGCTCTATGAATACTGTTTTATTCTTTTTTAAATTTTTTTAAATTTTATTTTATTAAATAAAATAAATTTTTATTTAATAAAAATAAATTTTAAATTTTTTAATTTAAATTTTTTTTAATTTTTAAAATTTTTTTAAATTTTATTTTATATTGGAGTATAGTTGATTTACCATAAAATTTTTTTAAATTTTATTTTATATTGGAGTATAGTTGATTTACCATGTTGTCTTAGTTTCAGGTGTACAGCAATATGATTCAGTTATACATGTACATATATCCACTCTTTTTCAGATTCTTTTCCCTCATAGGCCATTACAGAGTACTGAGGAGAGTTCCCTGTGCTATGCAGTAGGTCCTTGTTGATTATCTATTTCATGTATAGTAGTGTGTATATGTTAATCCCAAACTCCTAATTTATTCCTCCCCCCACCTTTCCCCTTTGGTAACCCTAAGTTTGGAAAACAACCATTTTTGATTCATCCTCGATGCTGAAGGAGAAATGAGAAACAAAACCAAACTCAATAGTAAGTTGACAGTATCTGCTTCAGTAACTGATTTAGCTTCTATTTCAAGGGTTATTAAGAGTTAAAAAGTACAAGATTAAATTTGCAGCATGTGAATTTCAGAATTTAGCTGGAAAAGCTTGCAAAAGTGGGAAAACCTGCTGTTTCTATGGAATCCTTTTGCCGTACAGAAATACACACTCTTAGGCTGATTAGTATAACTTCATCATGATAATCATGTTTACAAGTCGCTTCCCTAAATTTTGGACCTGCTTCCAATTCTATGCGCCTTAGTTCCCATTTGCTCCTTGCCTTATCTCCCTGCTAAACTGTGTTTCATAAAATATGCTTGCATCCTATTAAGGCTGTGAACAGACCACTAGTAAAATTTCTTGTCATACGTAGTTGCATTGAATCCACTTAAACAGTGTAAAACATTGATGTTAGCAATGACCAGGCGTCTTCCTCTTGCTAAAAAAGCCAAACAGCCTGAGGGTTTAGATTTCTTAAGCCACAATAATGGAAGTGTATTATTATTATTTTGCATGAAAATACAATTTTTTTATCTTTTCATTCTTTGACTCATAAGAAGGATATATATTAACTATCATTTAGAGTACTATACATGAATTAGATATAAGGGGGCTTCAAAGAGTAAAAATTACATTTATCCCTTATTTTTCCTTAGTAGTAGGTAAACAGTTGTCATATATCAAATAGTGATTCACAAATATCCAAAATCACTAGCTGTTCTATCATCGAATTTATTAGCCTAAACTAATAACAGAGAGCAAATTGGCTTTGCTTCTTAGCATAGGTTCTTGGAAGCTTGAACTCAATTTTAAAAGATCAGTAAATTCAACAGGAGTGTAGTTTCAGAGTACTTGACATACTATATCTGAAATGAATATGTATTCCTTTTACCTATCTCTCTGTTTGCCTTAGACTTGTGTCAATTATACGGTTTCTCTCCGTAATCTCAATAATAGTGAGATTTCAGGTTGGACTGTATAGTTCTATTTTTACAAGTATTGTTTAGAAACCAATGTCTAAACCCTGTGATTTATGAAATATTTGTGAACAAAACCCTCAGTGTCTTTGGAATGATCCAGATGAAAGAGGGGCTTGTACTGAGCGATTTGCCAGTTTGAGACCTGCCTTTCACAGTTGCTCTGCAGTTGACCCTTCAGTCTTATTTCGAGTCACCAGATGAAAATAAGGTTTCCCTTCAAGTGGTGGTTACTAAGGGCAACCGGTACTGACGCGAAAAGATGAATACTCTACCTCCTTAGTATAAAGCCTACTTTGTGAGCTAAATAAAGACCTAAATTGCAAGGAAAGCACTCGCATAAATGTGAAATATCGGGGAAGGAATATAAAAGAGGAATTTGAGAGAGGTGAAAATCAGAAAGCGAATTCCTATCAGCACTTTCTTGGGCACCACCTGGCATTTTGGACAGATGTCCTCCCCTCCTGCGGGCTCTGCATTTCCTCCTTTATATCTAGAGAATCAGCATCGTTTGCTGGGGCAAGACTTCCGTTTGTAAGACAAACGTATGTCATTGGTTCTTAGTGGATTTTGAAAGAATGCAAAAGAGCTTCTGATGGAATTGCATAGGGCAGTATTTGTCAAGTTTTTTTTTAACATCTTTATTGGAGTATAATTGCTTTACAGTGGTGTGTTAGTTTCTGCAGTATAACAAAGTGAATCAGCTATACATATACATATATCCCCATATCCCCTCCCTCTTTCATCTCCCTCCCACCCTCCCTATCCCACCCCTCTAGGTGGTCACAAAGCACAGAGCTGATCTCCCTGTGCTATGCGGCTGCTTCTCACTAGCTATCTATTTTACATTTGGTAGTGTATATATGTCCATGCCACTCTCTCGCTTGGTCACAGCTTATCCTTCCCTTCCCCATGTCCCCAAGTCCATTCTCTACATCTGTGTCTTTATTCCTGTCCTGCCCCTAGGTTTGTCAGAACGATTTTTTTTTTTAGATTCCATGTGTATGTGTTAGCATACGGTATTTGTTTTTCTCTTTCTGACTTACTTCACTCTGTATGACAGACTCTAGGTCCATCCACCTCGCTACAGATGACTCAATTTCGTTTCTTTTTATGGCTGAGTAATATTTCATTGTACATATGTGCCACATCTTCTTTATCCATTCATCTGTCGATGGACACTTAGGTTGCTTCCATGTCCTGGCTATTGTAAATAGAGCTGCAATGAACATTTTGGTACATGACTCTTTTTGAATTATGGTTTTCTCAGGGTATATGCCCAGTAGTGGGATTGCTGGGTCATATGGTAGTTCTATTTTTAGATTTTTAAGGAACCTCCATACTGTTCTCCATAGTGGTTGTATCAATTTACATTCCCACCAACAGTTCAAGAGGGTTCCCTTTTCTCCACACCCTCTCCAGCATTTATCGTTTGTAGATTTGTTTGATGATGGTCATTCTGATCAAGTTTTTAATCTTGTATCTTTGAGCACAAATAGCTTGCACCATTACAGTTGCTTTAAGTTATTTGGAAAATTGTTTCTGGAACATATTGGTTTAATGAGAGAGACTTCACAGGATATGTCTATAGCAGCATTCATAATTTCTTTGACCAGATTGTACTGGTTTAATATAGCCATTGCTATGATTGCAGAGAATCTTAAAGATGCCTCTTCATTGTATCCAAGGCATTGCTCGTCTTGAAGGATGCGTTTGTTACTCTATCAGCACCTGCTCCGTGCTAGGGGTCACAGATGGATTGGCAAAATGGACATAGAATCAAGAAGCGACAGATTAGTATACTATGAGCTATAATCAAGGCATGAACTAGATGCTGTAGGAATGCAGAAGGACTATTCACTGATTAAGTCGGATTTATCTTGTGGACGTGTGAGAAGCATCTTCCGGCTGCAGGTCACTTCCTTGATTGTCAAGGCTCAACCAAGTGGTCTGTTTGTTTCTCTGCCTGTCTCTTTCCTTCCTCTCCACTTCTGGAACTAATTTGTTGGTTAAAGAAGATAACTAGGGAAGATTCTTCCTCCCAGAGTGGAGAGTCTAGAATTTGGGTTCCTCGGCCCAAGATTCTGCAAATACATTCTACGTGAGCATGATGTTGTTGACATTTTCTAAGATGACAGATGAAGAGGGGACAGAGCTCTGTAGGCACAGCCAGGAACAGTCTCTGTTTCCTAAGACAGTCTGAACTTCAGATGAGTCTTTTTACCTGGGTAAGAACCTGCTTATCAGGCTTTATACCCTGACACGGTTGATCCTGTAAATATGGTCAACGTAGCAAAGACACAGAGGAATGAAGGAGCGCTGCTGAGTCCCTGCTGCAGTGTGGGGCAAGCTTTAGGGTGAGTGTCAGTAAGGATGGAGACTAGGAAGGAACATAAGGACACACTGTAGTGGCTTTGTCTGTGGGACTAGGATATTTGGACTTCGTCCACCAGGCAGAGGAGTCATCATATGTTTCAAGAGAAGAGGTGTGATCATTTTTTTAAAAGAGAATAATTCCAGTAGCAAGATGGGGAATGTATCGAGTTTGGGTTTTCAGGAGACAGACTGACTTGGAGGAATAAATGTACGTATTGCTAACTGACAGATAATAAAGCCGTGGATGGGAGGACAGAGGAAAAGCTGGTAGAATAGGAAGACGAATGGGAAGGAAGGAAGGAAGGAAGGAAGGACTCTTTAGAAGTGTCTGTGATTGGAGGTAAAGGAGGAACCTTGGGAAGGAGCGATGGGGAAGCTGAGAACCACGATGCTGTCTGGGAGCCGAGCGAGTAGACCGTTGAAGACAGAGGAGCCTCGAAGGGCACCAGATGCCGCCGAGAGCCAAGCAGGATGAAATTGCAGACGTTCCAGTGGATTTGGCAACTGGAGGTTGTTTGAACCTTAGGGATGTTGGGTTCACTTCAAAAGGTCTTGTTTGTTAGAAACAAAACCTCGTTAGTAATGGAGAAAAGGATTTTCTGGGGGGGCAAGAGAGGGAACCTAACGGAGTAAAAGTTTTTCTCTGGAGGAAAAAAAGGAAGGATTCCAGGAAAATGAAACTGAACTGATGCCCGTCGAGGAAGCCCTCGTCATAGAATCATCACAGGATGCAGGTGCACTGGTGTTTACACTGCACGCCCTGGGCCAGGACACCACCTAACGAATTTCAGAGAGCTGAATATTTTAATTCCTTACATGGAATCCAAATTCTGAGCTAATAAGCAGGGGTTTTAAAACTAGGACCCCACAGATTTGCTTTGGAGAGAGACATTTATATTCACTGTTTGTAAGACTTTTCTTTCAACCTTTCTCAAAACCATAGTTATTCCATGATTGGTCCTTAATCTTGTGGGTGTCAGCTGGTGAGACCCAGGCCTCTGGTACCTCTGGCAGCCTGTCAGGGGCATTGTGGATGTCTCCACCTGCGATCTGAATATTGGCATCGCGGTTAGCAAAACCCGTGGCCTTCAGATGCCCCAATTCTTGCTGTGGTGGCCTTCAGTGAGGAAGGCTGAGCATAGGAGGAGTAGTCCAGTGCTTTTATGCAGTGCCAGGGGGCAAAGCTTTATACTGTCTCTCTGCTGGATACTGTATACTCTATGCTATTAGTGCATCACAGTCAAAGAAGTCCTTTACAGTAGTCTTATTTAGGGTTCTCTGCTCTAAGAAATCTGGCATATTAAAACATGGGCTTGGACTTCCCTGGTGGTGCACTGGTTCAGAATCCGCCTGCCAATGCAGGGGACATGGGTTCGAGCCCTGGTCCGGGAAGATCCCACATGCCGTGGAGTAAATAAGCTCGTGCGCCACAACTACTGAGCCTGCGCTCTAGAGCCTGCGGGCTACGACTACTGAGCCCTAGCGCCACAACTACTGAGCCTAGAGCCCGTGCTCCACAGCAAGAGAAGCCACTGCAGTGAGAAGCCCGCGCACCGCAACAAAGAGTAGCCCCCGCCCGCCGCAAGTAGAGAAAAGCCTGCGCACAGCAACAAAGACCCAACTCAGCCAATAATAAATAAGTGAATGAATTAATTAATTGAAAACAAAAAACAAAAAAAAACCATGGGCTTAAAAGAGAAGGATACCAGGATTTACAGTTATAAACATCTTTGCATAGGGACACTCATGGGATCTTAAGTATGATTCGATGTACCAACCTTATTTTCAATGCTCCAGTAACACATCTATTGCACAAGGAAGAAAGGTACATCCATAGTTTGGAAGGTAGTAGTTTTAGCACTAATCAATTATTGACACTTCGGTCCACACATTAGTAACTGTGGTAATAAACTCCATTGAGGAAGAGGATAAGCAGGTTCCTACAGCCCCTTCCAAGCCGCAGAGTTGCGTCAATCGTGGTTTCATTCTTCATTTTCACGTCTTGTCATATTCATCACTGGGAAGCTGATAGAATATTCTCTTCATTTTTCATTCTGTAAAATGAAAATGTTATAAATGTGGTGATCAAGCAGGGTTTAGTTGTGTGCGTTTAGTCCACTCAAGGACCACCGAGTGACCTTTTCCTTGTGAAACGGTATTTCAGAGTATTGATTCAGCAGCTCTATTAGGATGGTTGTTTTTACCGGCCGCTCAGATATTCCCTCATTCCCTGGCTCTTGCCATTGAAGTGAAGAGGGAGCCAGTGGGATGCAGGGGGGTTGGGGAGGAAGGGCCATGTAGAGTAGTTAGCAGATCCAGTATAACTCATGAGGGTCACAGCTGTGTTTATTTCAGCGGCTTGTGCTGCTGAAATTTGGAATACAGATTCAAGGCTTATTCCTGGAAGAACATTTTTCTCTACACTATATGCAAAGAAAGCAGGTGAGGGCAGCAAAGCAAACTGTAATCCAAGATGAATTTCAGAATTGGAAAATTGAGAGGAAATTAGGAAGTGAGAAAGTTTTGCTCTAGTCTTCTTTGTGGTATGAAGTATCATCTATCAGATGACTGTGTCAGATTGAAACTAACAATGTCTGAAAATGAGGTCAGTGGTGAAATGCTAACAAACTGCTATTCAGAGTTTTGCAAATTGCTCCACTGGCCAAAAAGGCATCGCAACGATTCCTTTATTCATGATAGCTGAGGAAGACTTTGCTTAGCTCTTCTCTTGACCTCTCAAATGAATGATTTAGCTCAAATTTTTTCTTACTATGAGAGTTAAATTATCCTCCTTGGCTGCCTGTATCATCAAGGTCATTAGAAGACTGCCAAACCCCCGACTTCATTGTGAGCTGTATAAATATTACACTTGAAGAACAAATGATGATTTTGTTAATCTTGAGAATTTACAACTTGATGAGTTGAAGTTTTATTTAATATAAGAACCCTTTAGCCACTTAACTTTCATTCTCAGCCACTTAGTTTGGTTTATGTTGAGATGAAATGACTAATTTGACCTTTGGTTAATTTGAAAACTTAATGTAGAGTAGACTTGAGTACTCTCATACTGGGGTGCTCCTTGTTTCTTACACTGTTAGATTAAACTTCTGTGAGCAAAACAGTTAACATTTTTGAACCTGTGTTTCAGGCATCGTACTTTCTGTGCATCACACCTGATTTTTCATGCATCATTAATTATTCCTTATTCTGCTTCTTCCTCTGTAAAGTGGAGGTAATAACTAGACCCATCTCAAAGCCTTGTTTGAGAATTAAGTAAGCTCATTTACATAAAGCACTTAGAACAGTAGAGTAAGCACTTGGTCAGTGTAAGATATTAAAATCAGCTATTTTGATAACCAAAACAGGCATATGAGATAAGCAGTATTATTACTGACATTTTTAAATGTGCTGGTCGCTCACACAGCAAGGAGCTGGCGAAGCTGAGAAGCAAACCCAGTCCCTTATCTGCATTCAAAGAGCTAAACAGCTACCGAATTCTTTTTTTACTGTAACATACTCCAAATTCTTCACACAAATCCTGCCTTGAATAACCTCATCACCGTCGTCACAGTCCTAGCTCTGCTCAGACCCATTCAGCCCTCTCCCATTCAAGTTTTTGTTTTCTTATTTTTTTAAATATTTATCTGATTTAGATGGAGTTTCTACTTTTAGAAGACAATATCTAATTCTGTGGTTCTCAACCACAGCTGTGTCATAGGTAATTTCACTCATTATAGTAAAAGAGTACAATAAAGAACTAAAGTTTACAAAACCCCAACTTTAGACCCTCTGATACAAACTCGGCTTGGTATAACCTCAAAAGATGCTACTCTAGGCCCAACCTTTTTTTTTTTTACTTCCGAAAAGCAAATACCAAATATTTTGATATCAGTTTTGCAAATAAATATTATCCAGGAATTAATTTAACATGTGGTAGTTTTATAAATAGACAGTATTATAAATTCTATAGCTAAGAATTATTTTGTGTTTCATGCATACAGAAGGAAAAAAAGAGTATTATGGACTGGGTTTTTGATGTAGTCAACAAACTCTGGGTTACATCACTGTACATGAGTACTAAGAGAATGTTCAACTGTGTTAAATTATTCCTAGAGTAATTTAGAGCGTTAGAATTATAGACTCATTCAAAGCACATACAGTATTGTTTTCTTGGCCGCTTTTCTTAATTTTTAGAACACTCTTCCGGAGAAAAGCCAATAATCACAAACTAATGCCTTTTCAATGAAGACACATTATGAGAGTGAGAGTGGGGTTGAGCAAAGGTAACATACTGGAATCTACGTAGCAGTGTGAAGCGCCACTTGGACAAAAGGTAGAAGCCAAATGCAATCACCCGTTCATGTGGCTCAAGGAAAATAAAGGTGGGCATTCCTGAAGTACTGGCCAAGCTCACAGAAATACAGATTTCCTTTTTGCTTTTTAAAGGAGTACATAACAGGGTTTAGGAAACAGGTAGTTTCTGCAGGTGATAATAAAAAAGTATTAAGTTCCTGGAATGTTGCAACAGATAGCCATGGTTCACGTAGAGAAAGATGCGTTTTTGCATTTCAGGGAACAAAATCTCCCTTTGTTTTATCCCACCCTCTGTGGAAATACTTTAAGACTCAGTCCCAGGACGGGGTGCAGCGTCAGGTAAGTTTGGCTGTCGTGGTCCCATGTCCTCAGCAAGTTACCCCTTCACGCAGAACACTGACTCCCATTGTCAAGACTTCATTGCCATTGAAAACAAAAATGGTGACTTTCCAGTAAGATTTCACTCCGTAAAGCTGCACTTCGGACAGATCCAAGTGAAAGACAATCATTCTTATTTATTATTGTTCCAAGTGTTCAGCCTTTTCATCTCCTTGGAATCAGTCTTGATTCCTTTCAACGTACTGATGAGTCTTCCTGCCCCTCTGATCCCTGTCACCCCTGACCTGCCGCAGGTCAGTGCTCTCCAGCCTGGCTCCCGGCTGGATGGCTTGTCCTCCCAAAAACTTCAGAGTGGTCTGTCTACTTAGGGTGCAGCTCCGCTGCTGTCACGCCCTGCCGGCGCCCTGCAGTGGCCCCGACCCTAACCCCCAGGACCAGCAGACAGAGGACAAGCTCTAATGAGCTTGACCCTTTACCATCCTCCACATTGTTTTGTCATGATTCGTAAGTCGGCCTCCCCCATAGGTTAACTTTGGGGGCATAAGAACGGTGTCACAAAACCCAGCAAAACCAGAAGTGCTGAAAACGCGGAGTTAAACCATTTCTTAAAAAGTATTTTATTTGGCCAGAACCAGGGTACACAGCCTTATATTCTTGCAAAGAAGCATTTGCAAAGAAGCCGACTCAGTCTACAAACTAGCAGGTTCAGGTGGTCAGTGTCTTTAAGTATTTCTTCATTGGTTCTGATATTTTTTTTCAGCATTTTTTTCCATTTAACCAGTTCTGTTTGTAATGTTTGCCTTAATTTTCAGCTACATTGCAAGAATGTACACAGCCCTGCGAAGGAAGTAATTACCCAGAATGAGAATATCTGACATGTTTGCTCTTCTTGTGAAACTTGTAAAACTACTCATTCTGAGAGATTTTCTCTTAAAGTAAGGTTTTAAAATAGGGCAAATCCAATAAATGGTGTAATTGTAGCTGTTTTTAAATACCAATATTTAGTACCACGTTTTTGTGTGCCTTACAAAATATGGCCAACCCATACTATTCTGAGAAAATAAAAGTGAATCCTATCTTACTTCTCTCTGAATACTGATAACTGCACATAGCACGTTAATTGTGTTTTAAAAATTCTGTCAATAGTTTCTATGCTAGGGTTGAGCTCGCATTTTTAGATATGTTTTTGGTATATCATCATTAGTTTGGGGGAAAGATTATTTCCTATTTTCTTTTACGTATCCATCATAAATCTTTCAAAAATATTTCTTCCTATATTTATGGAATGATTAGAATCATGTTAAGTATATAAAAGATATTGTTTTCTAATACCCATAAAGTCCAAACTGAAGTATTTGCAAGTCTATTACTTAAGTCTTTATTTTTTTCTTTTTCTGTTTTGATTGAAGCATAGTTGACATACAATATTATTTTAGTTTCAGGTGTACAACGTAGTGATTCATTATTTAAGTCTTTAAATGGCACATTATCAGCATGCATGTTCTCCTGTGTCTTTATAAATTGCCCTGTTTCTCATTTCTCGGAGATTATCTGTTGAGAAGCCTGGAGAGGTGTCTGTAAGAGATGCTCAATCAATTATTTTAGGCAATTGCAACCATGACTTTCTTTACTTAGTATGATATATTTAATATTTTTCTAAAAAATAAAGTCACATATGGAATGATATGCCAATAGCAACTTTAGAGTTTAAGAAGCTCCTTCCTAAGAAAAAGGAAACATAAGTTTAAATTTTTCATACATCTCATTCTTGCTTTTAAAAAAGGTACTCTTGGTTTTTCTGAAAAATAATTGTTGCAAGTGTTGAAAAGTTATTTACATTCATATGAAAAATTTTCCTCTTTGTTTAGAATTATAATTTCAGTAACTAGCAGTCTTTTTAAACATGGAAGGCTGTTATTTGATCTTTGTATCTCCTACTTCCGGCTCTAGTCCATTACAAAGCTTTCAATTTGGTGATACTGTGTAAGACATGCTTTTTCTTTCCCTTTTTCTTCCTCTACTCCATTAAGTTTATTGCATTTAAAAGATGATTATGGACTTCCCTGGTGGCGCAGTGGTTGAGAGTCCACCTACCGATGCAGGGGACGCGGGGAGGCCCACGTACCGCAAATAAATAAATAAAAGATGATTACGTGCTATTGCATTGAATATAAAAGTTCTTTACAGAGAAGATGTGACAGCTGTCGATTTTGTTATGACCCCTCGGTTCAGAAACAAAGAGAGGCCTCCATTGCCTACACAACGGCTGAGGGCTTTCAAGTTATTTCTGACTTCACTCTTGGTGTCGTGGCTCCAAATGAACTGAATTAGTCAGCGTTTCTCCAATGATTTCTTTCCTTTTCTGTTTCCCTGCCTTTGCCCAATCTACTTCTTTTACGTGATGTGCTTTCTTTTGCTTTGAGTCCATTTAAATCCCATCCACATCAGTTCCCTTGACCACACAGGTGGTGAGTTTCTTATTACTTGCACCCTGGGGTGTCCTAAAGAACTAATTATCCACCTTGATTTCAATGGTTAAGTTGGAAGGATGTCTCCTGGGTCATTAGAATTCACTGCATGTCTATCAATCATCAGTAAAGTTAAACAGTAGAAGCTCAAGCTAGCCTGTGTCTTCATATTGAATCCATTTACTACTTTTATCAGTGTTTAATAAGTATGAATAGGACAGACATACTTGGTCGAGAGATAGATGGTAGAATTGCCTCGATACAGTAAGAGAGATGCCAGTTGCTTCTCTGTGGGAACTTCGTGTTTTCCTAAAAGTAACAGTTTGAGTAGGTGCAGTTTGAAATGTTGAAGTGCTTTTAATTGTGCAACTATTCTTTAAAATATGCCCACAGGTTTTACTGTCAAAGTATTTTTTAGATAAAGCACAGCCAATAAGAGAATTGAAAATTTGTAAAACTCGATTTCTCCTCCTGCAGGATTTTGTGGTCCCTCTAAAAAGTAAGGGGGTATTTTCAAAGCAATTATCATTTCTAATTTTTAACGTGAAAAGAGCTGTCAGATTTTATGCCTTAATTACTTCAGTTTGAGAGCTAATTTGTTATATTGTTACAATGTTGACAGGCTCAAATTCCCTGAAATAAATGATCAAAATAAGAAGTCTAGTATAAGATAAATTTTTTTTTCTTTTTGATACTGCTGTTCTACTAAAAAAAAATGAGGATTTTGTGGGAAAAGTTAAACAAAACAAAAAAAATAGCAAACTGACTATGAAAATGGGGTGTTACATTTGCATAAATTATTTTGCAGTATTTGACAAATGTTAACTGCACAAAAGGCTTGGTTAATTAACCTTGGAATTTTGATAAAATGAGGCAGCAGAAATCAGAAATATTAAACATTATAAAATTAAATTTGGTAAAATGCCACTCAAAGTGTAGTTGTATTTTCTTTTTAGAATGAGTTATTGAGTGGTTCAAAAAAGAGGGCTTCCCTGGTGGCGCAGTGGTTGAGAGTCCGCCTGCCGATGCAGGGGACACGGGTTCGTGCCCCGGTCCGGGAAGATCCCACATGCCGCAGAGCAGCTAGGCCCGTGAGCCATGGCCGCTGAGCCTGCGCGTCCAGACCCTGTGCTCCGCAACGGGAGAGGCCACAACAGTGAGAGGCCCGCGTACCGCAAAAAACAAAACAAAACAAAAAAGAAGCATCTTATTGGCCACTGTAAATCTGGTGATTATTCTCCTTCCTTTTATTAAAGCAGAAGCATTAAGATATTCTGAGTACAAACTGTGAAATGGAAAGAATGTTTCTGTATAAGCTGAGAAATTCTGAAAAATTTAGTATTTAAAAAGTCTTGTTATAATTGAGATTTAAAAGATATTTCTAAGGTAAGAATTAAAAAAAGGCAAATTCATTCATCCATTAGGCATTTCCTGGGGCTTTCTCTTTGCCAGACACAGTGGTAGACACTCGGGATAAAGAGATGAATTATAACTATCATTCCTCAGAGATTTTCAAAAGAGGGAGGGTAACAGACTTGTAACCAAACAAATACAACAGAAATAATAACTGTTATGTAGATGATTGTGTGGGATATAATAGAATCACAAGGGTAGTGACCTTTTTTGCCCATGACCTTGTGGGGCAGTTCCAAAGTATTGATTGTATATGCTATAATGTATTCACATATATGCATATATCTATAATTGCAAAAATCTGAGCATCTATGTGAATGTGTGTGCATGGGTGTGTAATATACACATGTTCATGTTTTTAATCAGTTTATGAATATCGGACCATAACCACCTATTTAATATTCTTCCCCTGCCCAAGTCACTTCTTGCTATTAGATTAAGTAAATAAGAAAGCACGTCAACTCCATAAGGCAACAGATTCTTTATTTTAGCTGATTCCTAATGTGACATTCTAAATTGGTGTCACGATGGCCTTGAAAGCGTCAAGGTGCCTTCCTAAAATATCTAAATTGAAACCAAGGCAAAATTTAACCAAAAAAGGAGAATGTGACTACTGCAAATGTTCAGAAAAAGAAAAGCACAGAATAGTTTTTCTAGAGTAATCCACACTGTTAGTGATGATAAAGTGTCATCTTTATCTGTTCCCTTCTTGTCAAAAGAACAGGAATTAGAACCACATGCACTAATTTTCACTCATATTCATAAACATGAAGACTCCCACGTTTACATAATCATTCTACCTGTATTATACTTAAGGTATTTTGGGGGAAAATTTGTTATCTTAGCTGTTTCTTGGTTTCCACATTAGGGACAGAGATGTCTAAGTATCACGGTCACGCAGACCATGAGTGTGTGTGCATGTAGGTACACCCACTTAGACATGTGTACCAACTAGGGTTTCCAGCTAGGGATGGCAACTAGCTACTTCATACGTGGTTTTTAGATTTGGGTGTATATTCACAAAGCCACCTGATTTTTTAAAAGTATTGACCGTTTCTGTTACAAAATGTGAACTGTGGAATCTCACAGATGTTGCCTATCTCACTAGGGAACCGGTGTTGAAACATTGTAAAATATCAAGGCAGAAAGCCCTAATTAAATTAGAAGTGTCCTGTATGTGATCATTCTTCCTTCCCTAGCAGGCATTATCTAGCCTTTTGTATGTGTGTATGTGTGTGTACACGTGTGTGTGCATTTCAGATTTTTGAATAAATGACATTATTACATTGTATATCTGGATTCAGTAGGAAATGAAATAAAGTTTGTATTTGTCAATTGAAATGAATAATATTGAAAAAACAGCCATAATAGTGCTTGAGATAAATTACAGCTAAGATAAAGTGCTTGAGAATGTTCAATTTATTCCATGATCCTGAAATCTCCTGGAATTTAAATTATTCATTAACCTGATAATAGTTAATTTAAGACAGAATAGAAGCTAGATACAAATTATCATTTTTCGATGAACATGTTTAATCGTTCAGCAGCCGTAGAACTTCTTAATAAAATCTGAATCAAAAAGATTTTTTCCTAAGAGCTGTCCAGGGCAAGTGGACAAGGGTTCAGGGTCCACAGCGACATGCTGGCATTTACTTAATCAGCCAGGACAGTCAGAGTGTGATTCTTACCTGGCCTTTTCCTAAACTCAGCTCCCAAACTGTAGTTCTTCCCAGTTTAAGATTCAGACCTTCCCCTCTACCTCGTTGATCAGTCCTAAAGCTGCAGTCCCACACTGCTCAGCCAGGACTTTAGACCAGGTTTGAGGAAATCACATCACTTCCTCAAATTCCAGCCACACTTTTTAAGAAACCCACCTCCTTCGCAGCCAGACCTTCCATTTTCCCTCCATTGACATCCTATCATATTTCCAAAGGAACTGCCTTCTGTCAGCTCTTAGGGAATTCTCTTCACCCTTTATTTCACTGGTTTCTCTCACACTCACCTCACCCAGTTCTGCATTAGGCCCTTGCAAATATGTGTTTTCCATGACACCCGTGAAATGTACTTTCCTCTTAATTCTGTCTTCCACATCCCATCCAGTCTTCAGAGCCCATGCCCAGGAATGCCTTCCAGAATCTTCCCCCATCACTCTCCACTACTTTGCATAGTCTCTAAATCACTGAAATATTTATTGCCAGTACAAGCCATCTAGACCTCAGTGATTAGTATTTTCTATTTTACTCCAATGATTTTGTCTCTTTAACGTGGACTCAACTTTTTAAGAGAAGGATCTGGGTCTTATTCTTCCATTAATCCCCAGTGGAACACAGAAACCTTATCAGGCACTCAGTGAGTGCTCATTTATTGAGTAGATTACCAAGATCATTATGAAACTTTAAGTCAGTGGTTTTCAACCAGGAACAGCAGGAGACGTTCAGCAATGTCTGAAGACATTTCTGGTTGTCACAATTAGGAGAGAGGTCCTATGGCATCTAAGGGGCAGAAGCCAGGGACGCTACTAAACATCCTACAGTGCAGGGGACAGCCGCACAACAATGAGTTATCCCCACCTCCCTGTGTCAGTGGTGCTGAAGTTAAGAAATCCTGCTTAACTAGATGTTACATCTGACTGTAAATAATCAAGGATTTTATGTATTTCCTCAAAAGAAAGAACCTCTAGGGATTCAGTCACGGGACACAATTATATGCAGTTCTCCTTTTTCTTCCCACTATTTATGGAAGATCAAATAAATACTAGAGAGATATCCAGAGGTGACTTAGAAACTTAGTTCTTAAAATCCTCATATGGTACCATGCAATAAAATCAAAGATAAACTGAGTCTACATTGTATTTATCAAAATATGGTGGGGACCACCTTCATCCTTTGATATCAGCTGTCTTCTTCTTAAATTTATTCTTTGTGCTATTCAGTGGCTTTTACCCTTTATTTTTGTTTCACTGAAGTGTAATTGACATACAGTATTATATTAGTGTCAGTGTATAACATAGTGATTTGATATTTTTATACATTACAAATTGACCACCACAGTAAGTTTAGTTACCATTTGTTAACATACAGTTATTACAATATTATTGGCTATGTTCCCTACATTGTATAGTACATCCTTATGACTTAGTTACCTTATAGCTGGAAGTTTGTACCTCTTAATCTTACCCTTCACCCACTTCACCTGTCCACCCCCCTCAGCACACTGCAGGCAACCAGCAGTTTGTTCTCTGTATCTATGAGTCTGTTTCTTTTTTGTTTTGTTTGTTCATTTGTTTTGTTTTTTAGATTCCACATATAAGTGAAATCATATAGTATTTGTCTTTCTCTGTTTGACTTATTTCACTTAGTCCTCAAGGTCCATACATGTTGTTGGAAATGGCATGATTTCATTACTTCTTATGGCTGAGCAATATTTCATTGTGTATATATACCACACCTTCATTATACATTCATCTATCAATGGACACTTAGGTTGCTTCCATATCTTGGCTATTGTAAATAAAGAACATAGAAGCACATATATCTTTTCAAATTAGTGTGTTCATTTTCTTCATATAAATATCCAGAGGGGAATTGTTGGATCACATGTTAGGCCACAAAACAAGTCTCAATAAATTTAAGAATATTGAAATTATATCCATCATGTTTTCCAACCACAAGGGTATGAAACTAAAAATCAATTACAAGAAAATTGGAAAAAACACGTGAAGACTAAACAACACACTACTAAACAACGAATGGGTCACTGAAGTAATAAAAGAGGAAATAAAAAAAAACTAGAGACAAATGAAAATAGAAACAAAAATCTCCATAATCTATTGAATGCAGCCAAAGCAGTTGTAAGAGGGAAGTTCATAGCATACAGGCCTACAAGAAACAAGTAAAATTTTAAATAAGCAATCTAACTTTACATTTAAAGGGACTAGAAAAAGAAAAACAAAGCTTTAAGTTAGAAGGAAGGAAATAATAAAGATCAGAGTGGAAATCAATGGAATAGAAACTGAAAAAGCAATAGAAAAGATCAATAAAACTAAGAGCTGGTTCTTTGAAAAGATAAACGAAAATTGACAAACCTTTAGCCAGGCTCATCAAGAAAAACAGAGAGAGGACCCAAATCAATAAAATCAGAAATAAAAGAGGAGAAATTATAAGCAATACCACAGAAATAGAAAGGATCACAAGAGACTAATATGAAAAATTATATGCCAACAAATTAGACAATCTAGAAAAAATGGATAAATTCCTACACATACATACGATCTTCCAAGACTGAATCATGAAGAAATAGAAAATCTGAATAGACTGATTACTAATAATGAAATTGAAACAATAATAGAAAAAAAAGTCCCAACAAACAAATGTCCTTGTCCAGATGGCTTTCCAGGTGAAGTCTACCAAACACTAAAAGAAGAGTTCACACCTGTCCTTCTCAAATTATTGCAAAAAATTGAAGAGGAAGAAACACTTCCAAACTCATTTTATGAATCTACCCTGATATCAAAACTAGACAAAGACATTACAAAAAGGAAAATTACAGGTCAATATCCCTAAGGAACATAAATGTAAAAATCCTCAGCAAAATATTAGCAGATGGAATTCAAAAATACATTAAAAGAATTATGCATTATGATCAAGTAGGGTTCATTCCAGGGATGCAAGGACGCTTCGCCCTTTCTTACTCATATTATCTCTTGCAATAAGGTTTTTTGTCGTTGTTGTTGTTGTCAACTTATGTTTTATTGAAGTATAATTGACTTACAATATTATCAATATATTAGTTTCAGATGTACAACATCGTGACTTGATATTTTTATAAATTACAAAATGATCACCATGATAAGTAGTTATCTCCTATCAGCATATAAAGTTATTACAGTATTATTGACTATATTTACTATGCTGCACATCACATCCCTGTGACTTATTTTATAATTAGAAGTTTGTACCTCTTAATCCCTTTCCCTTATTTTGCTCATCCTCCACCCCCCCCCCCAAATATTGTTTTTTGATATTTAAATTTTGATTACGACTTAGTGTCAGTGCATTCAAAAGTTTGATTTTTTCCAACTGTGCATATCAGTACATATTTCATATGTATTAAGATATGAAATTAAAGGGAGTGAGGGCGAAAAAAAATTTAGAAATATAAAAGGGAGAATTCTTTAAGATGTTCTTAAAGACATGAAATTTTTTGGAATTTTACCCTATTGTAAAGGGATTAAAAAGTTATTTTTGAGCTTATTAAACAAATACTGTTTTCAAACTTTCCTCTAGATGGAGGGACAAATCAAAATGATGATAAATATAGTTCCTTTTTTGGTTCATATACTTTTCAATGAGGAATCAGTTTCCTCCTACCAGGGTACTTTGGAGGAGAAAGAACACAGTTCTCTAAGAAATTGCAAATATTATGTATATAGCTTTTATTAAGTTACACCTACTTTTGACAAACTCCAAAGTAATATACTGTCTAAATATTAATCTGTTTTTCTTCCTCTTAAGATTCTCTAAAAATAAAACAGGCATAAAGAACATATTCACTTTAAAAATAATTACTCGGTTTGTAGTAGGAGTCATTCGAAATGCGTATTGCCTTGTTTTTAAGACCTTTATTTCAATCCGTACAAAATATCCAAATAATTTGGTCCTGGAATCACATTCATTGGTGAACAAAAAGACCATCCAAGTAAATAATAATCTTGGATTATGCTTGGTCCTTGGAAAGGAAATATTTCTAGGAATAAAAATACTGTTATTCTCTTTCTGCTGTAATTTTCATAGCACTCTGATGGCAGTTTCATGGCCCCTCACAGAGATTTGGCCCAGAAAGGCCATGTGTAAACTGAGGGTGCACCTCTGATGAATCAAAATGAATTGTGAACTAGCCAGAAATGCCACAACTTCTCTTCATGTTCTGCAAATTGTTTCAAGATGTTTTCCATAAACTTTTGCTACTTTTGCTTTTATTTTTTTATTCATTCATTTGGCAAGTATTTGCTAAGAACGTACCATGTTCCAGCCACTAGTCTTGAGTGCCCAGCCACTGGTAAGCATAGCAGAATTCTTCCCGTTTGACAGAGATTACAGTCTGATGGGGTAAACAGAGAAGAATCAAAGAATCGTATTAATAAACACACTCATTTTTTCACTCAAAAAATGTGTCTTGGGTGCCTCCAGTGTTCCAGACCTGTTCTAGACTTGGAGGATACAGTGCCCAAACCTAGTTAGCCTACATTCTGGCGGGCAAATAAGATAGTAAGTGAATGAAAAAATAGGTATTATGGCTGGGCACAGGAATTGGGAGTTGGGGTAATATGTTTAGAGACACAGGGGTCAGGGACAGCCCCTCCAGGGCTGTTAGAGACCAGGATGAAGAGTGGGAAAGAGCCATGGGAGCAGAATTCCAGGCAGGAAGTATCTGACATCCTAGAGGACCAGTGGTGGGAGCGGAGGGGATGAGGTGGGAGAGGCAGGAAGGGGCCGGATCTCATGCATGGCGAACAGGTTCAGTTATTACAAACTGAGGAAAGTGCTTTGTAACAAACGAAAGGCGTTACAGGTACAGATAAGTGGGAGCCTATCCTGACTTGGGGATTTAGGGGAGGCTTCTATTGGATACTGGATTGTGTCCCCAAATTCACATGTTGAAGCCATAACCCCCTGTTTGACTCTATTTAGAGATAAGGCCTTGAAAGAGGTAATTAAAGTTAAATGAGGTCAGAAGGATGGGGCCCTAATCCAGTAGGACTGGTGTCCTTAAAGAAGAGGAAGAGAAACCAGGGATCCTTGCACCTGGAGAACGGGCCATGTGATGACGCAGCAGGAAGGTGGCCAAGGAGAGGCCTCGGGTGAAGCCAAACCTGCCTTCACGTGGATTTGGACATCCAGCCTCCACAGCTGTGAGAAAGCATTTCTCTTGTTTAAGCCACCCAATCCTTAGCATTTTGCTATGGAAGCAAGAGCAGAGTCATACAGCTTCTCTGAGGATGTGAACTTTGGGCTGAAAGCTGAAGGATGAGTAGGCATTAACCACTTGAATGAAGTATAAGGGGACAGTGTGTGCAGAGACTCTGAAACCAAGCAGGACCCCATGGGGCCCTCCAGGGTACAAAAGCCCTTCTGGGTCCCATTTCCTTATTTGCAAGACAAAGACTTCAGCCTCCTGGACCTTCCTGAATAATAAAGAGCAAATTCAAGCAGTTGCTAATCAGGGAAGTGATGCGATATAGAAAAAAAGGAGGGGCAGTCAAGATATGAGAGTGCAGTCTTGGGGCAGGGTCCTGGTTCCTCCTCAAGGGATACACCTAACAATATCTTTGAGTCCTTCTGCAGAACTCAGGCCCCCACCCAGGTGGAGGATGGTAACTTCAGGCTGAGTGCAAGATTTCCAGAACACTGCCCTGTTACCTCGCCATCAGCCAATCAGAAGAAAATCACACACCCTGAAGTCCTCACCCTCAATTTTGCCAAAACAAACTTCTCCCCGCCAAACCATCGGTGAGTTCAGGGGTTTGGGGGCAGGAGCCACCCGGTCTCCTTGCTTGGCCCTGCAATAAACGTTTCTCTGCTCCAAACTCCCAGGTTTTGGTTCATTTGGACTCACTGTGCATAGGGCACACAGACTTGTGTTCAGTAACCACTCTACCTTTGGAAGCATGTAGCATGTTTGGGAACCTGAAAGAAAGCCCCGTGGCTGGAGCTCTGAGAGCAATGATGCCGATGGGGACATGAAAGAGGCCGAGGGGGCCACATCAGACAGGGCCTGGTAGGCTTTGGCAAGGATTCTGGCCTCTGTCTTGAAGGGGCTGACATGATCAGGGAAACAGTGGGGTCAGAGAGACCCACTGCAGAGGCCCCTGAGAAATGGAGTAGCTGGACTGGAATGGTGGCAGTGATAATGCAGAAAAGGGGACTGATATTTATGGACAGAGTCGACAGGGCAGGGGTTGCTCCCACATTTCTGGGTTTTGCAGATGGAAGGAAGTTGATACAATTCTTGAGGTGGGAAACACTGGACTCATAATTTGATCCCCAAACCTGACCAGTTACCATTCTGGACATGTTGAATTTGCGATGCTTCTAAAATATCCAAGTGGAGAATCGGTCAGTGGATGAATCTGGAGCTCAGAGAATGGATGGAAGCTGGAGATATAAACTCAGGTGTCACCAGCCTATACAAAGAGTAACTGAAACCTGCTGCAATGTAAGTTCTCAGTGGACAGGGAGGGATCTTCTTTGTTTTGTTCACTGATGTGTCCCAGGTGCATGGAACATTGCCGACATACAGGAGACACTCAGTCCACATTCGCTGAGTGAATGAATAGATTACCTAAGGAGAAAATTTAACACGAAAAGAGAAACAGGTCTAGAATGGAACCTTGAGGAATGCCAACACTTTACAGGTGGGGTAGAAGAGGATGAACTTACAGAGAAGCAGCAAAGGAACAGGGAGGGAGAGGAAGAAATCAGCACAGTCTGAAGTTCAAGAAGCCAGGGAAGAGGGTTTTCCTAGGAGAGGGCAGGTCTGTCTCCGCAGTGAGTGGCATGCAGCAGCAAGTCCAGCACATGAATGCACACTTCTCAACCTTAACAGCTGCACAGGCTTTCAAATTCTTCAACGTATTTTTCATTGTTGTCAGTCTTTGAATCCGAGAAGATCTGACTTCTTAGGTGTAAGATTTACCTTAGATAATGGTCTTCTGGAACCACTTTTTTGTTTTTTGAATTTTAGTTTTATTTATTTATTTATTTACTTTAAACTTTATTTATTTTTGGCTGCGTTGGGTCTCCGTTGCTGCACACGGGCTTCCTCTAGTTTGGGCGAGCAGGGGCTACTCTTTGTTGTGGTTTGCGGTCTTCTCAGTGCAGTGACTTCTCTTGTTGCGGAGCATGGGCTCTAGGCACGGGCTCAGTAGTCATGGCACGTGGGCTCAGTAGTTGTGGCTCGCAGGCTGTAGAGCGCAGGCTCAGTAGTTGTGGCGCACAGGCTTAGTTGCTCCGCGGCATGTGGGGTCTTCCCGGACCAGGGCCCGAACCCGTGTCCCCTGCGTTGGCAGGCAGATTCTTAACCACTGCGCCACCAGGGAAGTCCCTGGAACCACCTTTGAAGGCTCATGTCTGACACATTCCCAGCCTGGGCAGGTATGATTTCATCATCATTCTTTGCATTAAACTATGATTACAGAGACAGTTGCAAAAAGATGTATTCAAGTCATAGAATTCCAGTAGCTTTTCTTGACAAGTTCACGTGGCGTCTCCTCTGTGATGAAACCTCCACGTGCCTTGTTTCCTCCTCCCCTCCCCTGTGATTTCACTCTGCGTCCCTCCACTTCTGCACCAGGAGACTCTATTAGCTTCAGGCAAAACCCATGATGAGTCACGATTAAGATTTGGATGAGCGGTGAAAAAGTAATTTTATTTCACCACCTGTGTACCTTCTAGAAAAGAAAAGGTAGACTGATTCAGAGGAAAAAAATGATATTTTGGTACCTTTTGTACTTAATTCCCAGGGTTGTGAGGATACTTCAAATCCTAGTTACTGTCACACAGATTCCCTTCCTTAGAGCAGCACCGTGGAGCCCTCGGAACCATCTAAGTTGGGGTCAAGGTCTCCACCTAGCGATCCGGGATATTCAGCAGAAATGCAGCTTTCCTTCGCACCTGAATGGCCTTTTCCTTGAGGCAGGTAATCCACTTGACTTTTACATGTTCTTATCGGCAGTGGAAAGAATAAGGTGAAAAGTCATTCGTTAGTCCTTGGTTTAAATCTCAACCTTAGACTGTAAATATTTAGTTTAGGAAGTACTTCTCCCTCTTCCTCCCTGCTTTGTTTTCCTTCAACACACTTCTCCTACTTGAAACGTTATTATATGTTTATTACTTTATTTGGTCTCGGGTCACTCTTCCCTTGAAAGATAATCTGCCTGAGGACAGGACCATTGGCTCCGCCCCCAGCTCCCAAACTCCGCCTCCACATTGTAGGTGCTCCGTAACTTAGAGAGTGAATAGATGCTTAAACCTAACGGCAGGAGGTAGGTATAAAACTGTTGATTGAGTTTCCAGTTTAGTCTGAAGAGAAATGCCAGAGATTAAGTCATACATTTGAAATCCAGGCAGAGTTTGGCTTGTTCACGCCTCCAGCTGACTCCTGCTAAGCTCCAGCCCCACGGTGGATGTTTCCACCTGAAGATCCAGCAGGTACTTTGGACTCAAGGTGTCTCCACCATCCAACCCTCCCATCTTCTCCTCCTCAAGGCCTTTCTTCTCTTTGAAAGAAACATCACCATCTGCCTACTCATTTGAGTTATAAACTCGTCTCTCTCTCATTCAGATACCCAACCCCGTCCTGTTCATTCTGCTCTACCGGCCTCTTATATCCACCTTCCAAGCTACACGGCCCCTGCCCTGGTTCATGGGATAAGTCCCCTCTCCCAGCAGTGCGGTGGCCCGCTGAGGTCCCCCGGGGGCCTCAGTCTTGTCCGATCTTTATTACATACTGTCAGCCGAGATCTGTTAAAATAAGGTAACAAGGAACTGATGTGAACATGAATTCATCAATAAACAAACATTGGGGCTTCCCTGGTGGTGCAGTGTTTGAGAGTCCGCCTGCCGATGCAGGGGACACGGGTTCGTGCCCCAGGCCGGGAGGATTCCACATGCCGCGAAGCGGCTGGGCCCGTGAGTCATGGCCGCTGAGCCTGCGCGTCCGGAGCCTGTGCTCCGCAACGGGAGAGGCCACAACAGTGAGAGGCCCGCGTACCGCAAATAAATAAATAAATAAACATTGAATTCCTTTCCCGTGTCTGTTCAAGGCTCAAGGACTTGTCCACGCCCCCCACGGGGCCCTTCGTCTTATAGATAGAAGGGCGTAGAGACCAGAGATCTCACGCCACTGCCCTTCACAAAAACGTTCAGCCTTGTTGTTTACAGGAGACTAAAACGTAAGCTGGTCTCCCCAAACTCTATTGCCTTTCTGGCTCCATTCCCGACTATTCCCAAGACCCTAACCACAGACGCTCCACGTCGCTCCTCGTGTTGTTTTGAAGGGGTGTGAACTTGCGTCCTGGGTTTGCCTTTTATCATCTTAATCCTCTAACTGGAGTGAATGCCCCTCTCCTCTTGCAAGGTAATAAAATCCCATTCATTTGTAGAAGCCCTACCCAAGTATCAGCTCACCCGTCAGGCCACACGTGCCACCCCGGGCCGGGACTCGGCCTTTTCCGTTTGCTCACAGGCTCGGTTCATCCCTTGTAGAAGCACTTACACTTGCTGGGGAGCTGATTCTGAGCATCTTAGAAACATAAGTGCTTGGTAAGCCCTTTTTTTTCTGTTTAAGGCCTCTTGTTACTAAGGCTTAATTTCTACCTGATTACCTATGTGAGATTTCAATTTCACATCATAGTGTGTTTCTGAGGCATCCCCAGATTCCCTCAGTGTGCTCTGGGGGTGCTCACCTCGGCTTACAGCAACACTAACTGCTGTGCTCTGTTTCCCTGGCACTCTGCGTCTCTGAGCAGTAGCCACAGAGGAGCTTTTCCAGCCCATTTTCTAGGAAGCCTCACACTGTGTTCAGAGTCACAATGGAGATGCACCCTCCACTGGTCTGAAAAAGCCTTCATGCAATGTTCTAGGCCACATGGCTGGTACTTCCCTTCGTTCTCTGATGGAGCCCAGGAGCAGTTGCTGTGCCTTCATGCCTAATACTTTGTGGTGACAAAAGGACATAAAAATCTCTTTATGATCCATATGGGTAGTGGTAGCCTCGGGTGTTATCTGATAGCTGCTGTGCTTTCACTAATGACCGTCAGATTCAGAGCTTAATTGTCGACTGATACACGTCAGAGCTCCTTCATGTACTGGCTGATTTCCGTTGGTTCCTAAATGAATCCGCTAATGCCAAGGCAGTTCGGAAATAGCAAAGATGTGATTTCCCCTAATGTCCTAAGGATCGTATTCATGGGCACCAAAGAAGTCTGGGCTATAAATCTGATGGCTTTTTGCCTTTATATTTAGAATAAACAAATTAATGCTAGAAACAGTTTTCTAACGGAAGATAATACAGGAAATGGACAAAAAAATACACGTTACAAAGGAAAAATATAGTCTCGGTGAACAGATTAATTGCTTTTGGAAACTATTAATACATGGATCTTTATAAGTGTAGGCAAGAGTTTTAAAATTATACACTTCAGCTAAATAACATAGTATTTGCTCCTATCATTAAATAAGTTGTCTTTCTATTGGGACCAAAACTGATGTTTAAATGTTTTATGACCAAGAAGCACTTGGCAAATAATTTACTAGTGAATAGTTTTTTAATTGGATTGAGGTAAGTGAGAATGTGATTCGTCCCTAACGTGGTCAGTTTTAGGCAGGTCATCGCAGGGTGGGTGTGAAGATTAACTCCATTCCCCTATCTACCTACCTACTCACTCCACCTACCTACTGCCCTACCCACCTACCCACCTACTACCTACCTACTCACCTACCTACCCACCTACCTACCTACCTACCCACTCACCTACACTACCTCTCTACCTGCCTACCTACCTACCTACCACCTACCCACCTGCCTACCACCTACCCACCTGCCTACCCACCTACTCACTTACCTACCCACCTACCTACACTACCTCTCTACCCACCCACCTACCTACCTACCCACCTACCTACTCACCCACCTACCTACCTACCTACCCACTTACCTACCTACCCACTTCCCTCCCTACTTACCTATCCACCTACCTACCTCCCTACCCACCTACCCACCTACCCACTTCCCTCCCTACTTACCTATCCACCTACCTACCTCCCTACCCACCTAAAGAATGCACTCACACCCTCAGGGTGTTCAAGTACAATCGAATTCCCCCAAGCCATCCCAAATCCCCAGGCCAAGCCCCCAGGGCTCTGGCTTTCACTTGCAAACCATGACTGTTAATCCCAGTCTTGTACCTCTAGGCTTCCAGTAAGTGTTTGCCCTTTGATTATTACGAAAGCTTACTTGGTACAGAGGTTTCAGACAAGACCCTGAAGCATAGGATGAAAAGAGGACCAAGCAGGAGAAGCTAATTCTCAATTGGTCCCTCCCTAATAGGTAAAGAGGATGGACCCTCCCCCCAGCCGAGGCCGTGAACCAACATAATAACATGCAATTTACTTTGTTGTTGTTTTTAAAATAAAAGTCTTATATATTTAAGGCTATCACATGATGTTTTGGTATACATACACAGTCAGTCCTCTATATTCACGTGTTTCCCATCTACGGATTCAATCCACCCGTGAAGAAAAATTCCAGAAAGTTTCAAAAAGCAAAACTTGAATCTGCTGTGCACCAGCAGCTATTTACGTAGCATTTACATTGTATTAGGTGTTATAAGTCATCCAGAGATGAATTAAAGTATACGAGAGGATATACATGGGTTATATGCAAATACTATGCCATTTGATATAAGGGATTTTATGTAAGTGTCTGTGGATTTGGGTATCTGTGTGGGGTCCTGAAACCAATTCCCTGTGGATAGCAAGGAACAACCATACAGAGTGAAATGAATACTGTAGTCAAACTAACCAGCATGTACTACACATCGTCACATAGTTCCCTGTGCCTGTGTGTATTGAAAACCCCTGAGATCTACTGTCTTAGCAGATTTTCAGTGTGCAATAGAGTACAGATGGTCCCTGGTTTACAATGGTTCAACTCTTTGACCTCACAGTGGTGCAAAAGCAATGTGCATTCAGTAGAAACCGTACTTCGAATTTTGAACTTTGATCTTTTCCCAGGCTAGCGATACGCGGTCCAATACTGTCTCGCGATGCTGGTCAGGGGCAGAGATCCACAGCTCCCCATCAGCCCCAGGATCACAGGGTGAACCACCCATACGCTGACAACCATCCTTTCAGTCCAGTCTTCAATAAATTACATGAGATAGTCAACACTCTGTTATAAAATAGGTTTTGTACTGATGATTTTGCCCAACTGTAGGCATATGTAAGTGTTCTGGGAACATTGAAGGTAGGCTGGGCTAAGTATGATGCTGAGTAGGTGAGGCGTATTCAATGCATTTTTGATGCAGTATTTTCAACTTACAAGGGGTTTATTGGGACGGACCCCAGCATAAGTCAGGGAAGACCCGTATTATTAGTTATAGTCACCATGCTGTACATTCTCTAGAACTTATTCATCCTAACTGCTTACTTTGATGTGTAGACACATCTAAATTAAAAAAGGAAAATTATTTATAAGATGACATTCATAAAATATCTTAAAAATAATATTTGGTTTGGGTTACGGCATTTTAATGGTAATTAGATAATAATAAAATATTATGAAATTATAATGATATTCTCATACTGAGTTCTTAAGGATAGTTATTTCACAGTATCTGAATATTCTAGTATTGTCTCAGTTCTTCATCTGCCTTGTGAAATCGTACATCTACTAAAATAATCTTCCCCCATGATATATATCAAAATTTAAAAGTTCATGACTGATGTTTATGGTATAATTACTTTTATGTCATTACATGTAAAATCATAAAAATATATTTGAGATTATAATTGTGCCCCATTTTAAGGCAAAGAGAACTCTTGTACAGTTTGTTAAGGATGAAATAAATGAAATACAAATGTGAGAGAATATTTGCCTCATAACACTAGAGTCTGCTTCCAGAAACATGATATTTATGTATATCAGACAAAATAATGCAGTGGATTTTATGGGAGGGTCTTTTGTTTTGAAAAATAGACAGTTTCAAATAGAACACGTTTAGTTCATGTGATTTATAACAAATTAAAATATAGCTGATAAGTTTATTTTAATCTTCTCACACATTAGTTCTCAAGCATAAAATTTTTGCACTCTTTAACTTTTCATATCCCTTCTGATCTTTCATTTAATACATTTTATAACTTATGCACACCTATTTAAAGAAAATTCACTACCATACTATAATAACTTATGACAATAATTTTATGAATGTCATTTAATGAATCGTTTATTCTAAAGAACTTCTAAATGATAATAAAACACCAAGAAACCTTACTTTCTGGGATTTGACATAAACAGATAACAAACTATATATGTCTGTTTGGAAGAAAGGCCTAAAACTTAAAGGAAATGATATAAAGAACTGGTTGTGGGAAAAAAATCCTAAATTGAATTAAAAATACCAGATCAGATCAAACACAGGCCAAATCTTCATTTCCTATAGACCCTCTTGGGGACATAGTTTCCATTATATTTTAAATTTTAATACATTTTCTCTGCTTATGGGTTATTTTAGCCCTATTATTAAATTTATCTTTCACCTTTAAGTATGAAATTTTGAAAGGTTTGCAGCAATGTCCTATGTGTGATTTCTTTAGAGGAAAAAAAAAATAATAGGATGAATAAATAATTATTCTTTTAGGAACACATCTTTAAAGGTAAGTATAAAATACTGAGATTCAATCTAAAATATGACACAAATGAACTTATCTGCAAAACAGAAACAGACTCACAGACAGAGAACAGACTTGTGGTTGCCAAGGGGGAGGGGGTGTGAGGGAGGGATGGATTGGGAGGTTGGGATTAGCAGATGCAAACTATTATATATGGGATGGATAAACAACAAGGTCCTACTGTATAGCCCAGGGAACTCTATTCAATATCCTGTGATAAACCATAATGGGAAAAACACTTTAAAAGAATATATAGATATAGATATAGATATAGATAGATAGGTAGATAGATAGATATAGATAGATATAGGTATATAGATAGATATAGGTAGATATATAGATATATAGATATATATGACTGAATCAATTTGCTATACAGCAGAAATTCACACAACATTGTACATCAATAAAAAACATACTGAGATTCAAGAACACATACATTTAAATAAGACAATGGGAGCTGATCTTAACAATAGTCACCATAATAAACTTTCCACGTACTCCAATGATATTGCTATTGTTCAAAATTATTTTAGAACTCCTCTTCTGGATTTGCCTTTATGACTAGCTTATTAACTATATAAAAAGGTCCCTAATATGTTATAGTTGCATCTTGTTCCCAAATGTCATTACCCACCTTGATTATTTATATTGTTTGTCACAGGAAACTCCAAGTGACCTTATACAGGCTCCCCAAATAAAATTTATAATTTTTGTATTTTAAAGAATGGGACATAGTTCCAAAAAAACTTAAAAAGTGACTTTGACATACTTAATTGGCTGTTCATGGAAATAAACCTGTGTCTCACGCGGTAACTGTTTTATAAAGGAAAGCAATTATTTGGGTATGTAAGATAAGGTATGTGCAGTCATATGTTTTTATTCATTTACTTACTTATGAATGCATTACCATAATAGCACAAAAAACCATTCTTAGCATTAAGGAGGCTTTTAAAACCTTTCTAATTTTGTTTTAGGGTTTTTTGCTTCGTTGAATATTCATTCCGGTTTTGCGATGAGGGAGGTGAGACCTTCCATCAGAGACGCTTCTGTGGTCTTTAACTGTTACTTTTAAAATTTTATTTTATTTTATTATTTTTAAAAATTGAAGTATAGTTGATTTACAATGTTGTGTTAGTTTTGGGTGTATATCACAGTGATTCAGTTACAGTTGATAGATAGATAGATAAATAGTTTCGGGTGTATATCACAGTGATTCAGTTACAGATAGATAGATAGGTAGACAGACAGATAGATAGATAGATAGATACACAGATAGATAGATAGATAGATATAGATATATTCTTTTTCAGATTCTTTTCCCTTATCGGTTATTACAAAATATTGAGTATAGTTCCCTGTGCTATATAGTACGTCCTTGTTGGTTATCTATTTTATATGTAGTTTTAATTGTTAGTTTCAGCAGAAGATTTACTTTCTAATCCTGGGCACCACATTTTGTAAAATCTGGTTCAATACCACAAGATTAAATTTACTTTCACGTTCTTATGACATGAATAAGCCCACATCTGTTTGGTTCACTGGTGTGTGGCTGTCAGAGTACCCAGGATACAGTAAGCGTTCAGTTACTGTCTGTGGGGTGAATGTCTGCTGTCAGACACGTACCTTGTCATGCTTAGGTTTCCTGGCATTTGAGAGAAGTGTTCAACTTTGGAGAGACAAGAGAGAAAATTGTGTTTTCACAAAAGCAGTCTTTCAAGAGGAGATTTCAGGGATACTTATTCATAAAGTGACATATAAACCTCTTATTTTCTTTAGCCGCTATTTCCCCTGTGCCATTTGAAAGAAGCAATTTAAATTCATTTATGCATTTGACCAACACCATGTTTATTAAGCACCTACTGTGTGCCAAAGGGTGTTGTAGGGACTGGGAAAATAGCCTTAAAGAAAACACAGCTCCTGAGGAGTCTGTATTCTAGTGGAAGATGGGGATTCTCAAGGATATTGTAAGTTATTTGTGAGCACTGTTTCTGATTATTTGCAGAATGTGAGTAAGGAACCCAGTGCAGTGGGGTCTCATGGGCATAATTTGATGAGCTTCGTAAACTACATCACAGAAGGGAGCTCTGAACAAATCCAGACAGTCCAGATGCCTGACACTCATCCTTCTTTCCCCGGTGCTGTAAATGGCCTGTTGCAATCCCATGGTTGCCCACCTTGGATTTGCCGGGAGTTACCAAACCATGTGTTACGGGAGAAGGATCTTGCGTGACAGAGGCTTTCAGAAAATACACGTGTGAAGGGTCAGTGTCGGAACCCGTTTCTGGTACAATCTTTAATGAGGGCTGGGCTCTTTATCTCAGCATCACCCACATGTTGAAAGGCTGATGGGCACAGCATCACTAAGGCAGCCTCCACAAGGATGCCTCTGGATTTTGTAACATCTATCTAAGCCACAGAAATAAAAACTGGGTGAATACTTCTGTTTATGTGTTCACGTATAAGCTTCCCTAAAAGCATGAACAATATCCCTGACATTAAGGAGGCGTTTGAAACATTCCTTTATTTTTTCAAGTCCATTTGTTGAGTCGATCTTTCGCTCAGCTTTGACCGCACAGTAGCACCAGCAGAAGCTGGAGCCCTGCCCTGGAGCCTTTCCCTGCACGACTTCATGACTCTCTCCACCAAACACCACGCGGCCAGTCCTGAGCCCTAAGGCTCTGGAGGGCAAAGCTTGTGTTTCGTGCACCCCCGCTACTCACCACAGCCGCCCCAGGGCACACACGCGCCTTGTGCACGCAGTAGCCTTAGGTTTTTACAAACTGGCTTTGGGGAAGAGCTGTGAAGAGCAGCTAACAATTTCCCTTGGGAGGCTTTCCTGAGAAACAGGTTGCCCTGGCAGCCGGCATTTACTTTTTCTCAATTCCTTTTGAGATCCGTGATCTTATAAAGGAGTTCCTCGGAAGTGATCTCTGAGAGGGTTTGAATAGTTCATTATGTTACAGAGGTAGGCCTCCTTTGCTGGTCTGCCTGCTTTGCTCGCCAGTTTTCCATCAGCAGTTGGTGGCATTATGCAGCAGCTGCCTTATCTGTGTCTTGTCTTTTTTTTCACTTGGAGATTCGGGAGCTAAGCCAGGCCTTGAGACTCTTCCCTTCTGCTCTTTCTTATTTGAAATTCTTTCACATTTTTGAGGGGGTACCCAGGCAAGGAAGGACAAAAAACAAACGACAGTTTGCTCCCTGCCGCCCAGTAGAAGTCCCATTGTAGGCCTGCTTTTGTATGTGCTTGTATTTTATCGGTTGCTCCTTTTGTGTTGAAATGTAAAAATATTCTAGCTTTGTTTTCTAAAAATGGCTCCTGAGAAATAGCTCAAACGTGGATGTAAATTACAGTCAATGGGGGAAAAAAAGGTGCTACTGGCATCAGAGGAGAGAGTGCTCATCCAGTATTCATTCATTCATTCATTCCTTCTTTCAAAGACTATTTGTTGAGCATCTGCTGTTTGTTAGGATCTGTGGGGCATACAGAGATGAACAAAACATGACTGGACTCCCCTAAAACACGCAGCCTGGATGGAAGATCTGTAATCTTGCCCCAAACCAGCAGGAATCCGAACTCCCACTCGGATTTTCACACCCACGCTCTGCTAGGTTTTCGGATAGAAAGTGTTATTCTTTCTTCGCTCTGAGAAGTATTTTAAAAGCCTCAAGATGAATTGTCCTGTGTGGACGGCAGAGGCGGGGGTCCCTGCAGACGTGCGGTGCCCCTCCGGGCCCTGGGCTCTGAGGGACGTGGGTTCCTCAGCGTGCACCCCGAGCTTCTCAAGTAGTGATGCGAGCTGAAGATGGGGCAGCTCTTGTAGGTTCCTCTTCTCTGTCTGGTTCCTCCCCTCACCTCCTCCAAGGTCCTCAGGATGGACGGTGCAAGGGTCCTCTGCACGTCCCCAGGGCCCTCTCGTGCCGGGAGCCGTCTAGACCTCTCCCAAGGCTCCTCCTAAAGGACATCTGGACTCAGGCCTCCTGGCGAACACCCGGGAGCCTGAAAGACCAGGCAAGAATCTCATATTCCCCCTCATGCCCATCCTTCCCGGCCTCCTGTAAACCAGACTCCGGGGATGACTCAATGAAGTTGAGTCAGCATTAGACACGAGATCCCAAGCCATCTGTCTGTCTGGCTTCTGAGACAGTGCCGGTCATCATTCTACCACTGCCCTCTGCAGTGACCTTTGTCCCACAGTCACTCAGGGGCTTTGGACCCAGGCCTTTGAGTCACGGTGTCAGCCTTTTATAGGTTTCCTTTCCCCTCCATTGCTTTTTCTGCTGTATTTGCCCAGGCTCCTGTCAGGTTTGCTGCTTTGAATCGGCAGTGGAACTCACGCTTTTTCACACTGTATCTAAGAAGAGAGATGACAGGACTCCCAGGGAAGGGCTTCTCAGCATTTGCTTAGGTTTCTGAATCTACCGAGTCCATTGTCGCCTGTTCCGAGGAAGGGGCTGCCTCTGAGGCTCTCAGCTGTGTTCTGTTATTTGTGTTGCTGCACCCTTGGAATAAGTATGTGGTAAAGGATATTTTCTTTTCCCTTTGTTCCCACCAATTCTAGTCAAGGTTGAGCATGGAATTTTCTTCCATTTCTTTCTTATTTAGTCATGTTTCAGCCAGAGAGGTTTCTGCGAATACATAGAAGTCTTTCTTCGAGGAAACCATGATGGAATCAGTGTGGAGCGATGGGTGATGTTGGATGTGATTCGTAATTGTTACCATCATAAAACTCCTGGACATGTCAAGTAGGAAGGGATTTTAGAGAGTGCTTTGTCTGGTCCTCTCATTTTCAGATTGCGAAGACACAGACCACAGAGATGAAGGGCTTTGCTCGCGGCCCAGGGGTGGTGGCCCAGCACCAGTATGAGACCCTAACCTCTGCTTCTTAGTCACTGCTTCCGCCTCTTTCCACTCTTCTATCTCCTCCTTCTTAAAAAGAATCAGGGATATCTACTAAGTGATTTGCAGATATATATTTGCATTTGTGAGTGGAGTAGTTAATCTCCAGTGAGGTAGCATCCTTCAGAAAACAAAGGAGCAAAGCAAGGAGTGTATGAATTTAGAAGCCACACAGCCAATGACAAAACAGTAATTCCGTCATTCTTCTAGCTGTGTGATATTGGACCAGCTATTCAGAACCGCTAAACTTCCGTTTTCTTGTCCGTGACATGACGTAAATACTAACCATGAAGAGAGAAGTAAATGACTGGACACTGTGTAATGCTTAGAATAGTACCCGACCCATAGTAAGCGAGACACAAAATAATTCTAAGATGTCCTCTTCCCCTTTATCAGAAACAGGTAACTTTTTTCCCCCTTTATGCTTAAAATAGTGACTTTTTATTGTATTGCTATGATTTTAGGTTTTTGATAAATCTTACAAATAAATTTGTAAATAGGTTAAAATATGCATTTGATTTTTGTGGCTTACATGTTTTTCTAATCCTGATCTGATCCCTGCATGGAGTGACGGAGTGGGTGTAGATTTATGAAGGTGTGTGTAAGTGTCAGAGACCAGCATCTCTCAAAGCATCTCTTAGATCACCTGCATCAGAATCACCTGTGGACTTTCTTTTTTTCAAAGGAAGATTCCTGGGTTGCACAGCCCACTTAATAAATAGGAATCTCTAGCAGTGAGGGAACCTAGAAATCTCTATTTTATGACAAACTCAAAATGTGATTTTTATGCACTCTAATTTTTGAGAACCACTGCTATAGATGAATCAATCTAAATGCCAGATTCCTAGACCTAAACTATTGCTTTAATCATGTTACTTCCTTGTTTAAATAACCTTCAACAATTCTCACTAATCTCCAGTTTGGCCGAGAGGGTCATCCACTATCAGGTTGTGTGAACCTGACTGTATAGTTGTGGGATAGGCTGAAAAATGTCCCCTCAAAGATGCCCATGTCCTACAGATGGCCAACAGGCACATGAAAAGATGCTCAATGTCACTAATTATTAGAGAAATGCAAAGCAAAGTATCACCTCACACCGGTCAGAATGGCCATCATCAAAAATCTACAAACAATAAATGCTGGAGAGGGTGTGGAGAAAAGGGAGCCCTCCTGCACTGTTGGTGGGAATGTAAATTGATACAGCCATTATGGAGAACAGTATGGAGGTTCCTTAAAAAACTACAAAAAGAATTACCGTATGACCCAGCAGTCCCACTCCTGGGCATATATCTGGAGAAAATCATAATTCAAAAAGAGTCATTTACCACAATGTTCATTGCAGCACTGTTTACAATAGCCAGGACATGGAAGCAACCTAAATGTCCATCAGCAGATGAATGGATAAAGAAGATGTGGTACTCTCACTTCGCCCCAACTTCCCCCTCCCCCATGTCCTCAAGTCCATTCTCTATGTCTGTGTCTTTATCGACACTACCGAATGTAAAATAGTTAGCTAGTGGGAAGCAGCCGCATAGCACAGGGAGATCAGCTCAGTGCTTTGTGACCACTAGAGGGGTGGGATAGGGAGGGTGGGAGGGAGGGAGACGCAAGAGAGAGGGGATATGGGGATATATGTGTACGTATAGCTGATTCACTTTGTTATACAGCAGAAACTAACACAATATTGTAATGCAATTATACTCAATAAAGATCTATTTAAAAAAGAAGAAAAATGAACAAAGAGAATAAAAAATCATTCACAAAATAAGGAAAAAAAGGATATGGTATATATATATATATACAACAGAATACTACTCAGCCATTAAAAAAAATGAAATATTGCCATTTGCAGCACAGTGGATGGACCTACAGATTATGATACTAAGTGAAGTAAGTCAGAGAAAGACATATTATATGATATCACTTGCCTGTGGGGTCTAAAAAATTGATACAAATGAACTAATTTACAAAACAGAAACATACAGACATAGAAAACAAACTTATGGTTACCAAAGGGCAATAGTGGCGGGAGGGGGGAGGTAAATTAGGAGTTTGGTATTAACAGACACACACGACTATATATAAAATAGGTAAAAAACAAGGACCTACTGTACAGCACAGGGAATTATACTCAGTATTCTGTAATAACCTATAATGGAAAAGAATCTGAAAAAAGAAAGAGAATATATATATATATATAAAACTTATATATATATATATATATAAAATATATATAAGAATATATATATATATAACTTTTATATATAAAATATATATAAGAATATATATATAAAACTTTTATATATATATATTATATATAAAATATATATATATATATTCTTATATATATTTTATATATAAAATATATATAAGAATATATATATATAAAACTTTTATATATAAAATATATATAAGAATATATATATATAAAACTTTTATATATAAAATATATATAAGAATATATATATAAAACTTTTATATATATATTATATATAAGATATATATATTCTTATATATATTTTATATATAAAATATATATAAGAATATATATATAAAACTTATATATATATATATATAAAAGAAAGAGAATATATATATATATATATAAAACTTATTCACTGTGCTGTGCACCTGAAACTAACACAACATTGTAAATCAACTATACTCCAATTAAAAACAGATGTCCATGTCCTCATATCCAGAAACTGGAAATAGGGTACTTTACATGGCAAAGGGACTTTGCAGGTGTGCTTATATGAGGGACCTTGCGATGGGGAGATTGTCCGGTCGTCCGCGTGGGCCTGTGTAATCACGAGGGTCTTTACCTGGGAGAGGCAGGGGGACCAGTGAGTATGTCAGGACAGAAGCAGGAGACGGGAGTGGTGGCAGGAAGGGGTCCTGAGCCGAGGAAGGCATGCAGCTTATAGTAGCTGAAAAAGCAGAGGAAACAATTCTCCCTTCCAAGTCCCAGAGGGAACCAGCCTTGCTGACACCTCGACTTCAGCCCAGTGAGACTGATTTTGACTTCTGACCTCTAGCACTATAAAACACAGATTTGTGCTGTTTTAAGCCAGTAAGTTTGTGGTAATTTGTTATAGCAGCAATAGAAGACCAGTCCTTTTATTTTTCCAAGTGCCTCTCTTTTCATGCCCTCGCTCCTCTGTCTCTGGTCCCTGCACTTTCCCTGGACTGGCCTGTGCTCTCGCATCTCTGAGCTCTACTCACTTTCCTCCTCCAGGCACACCCTTTTTTTTTTGTTCTCCTTCATCTGTCAGTTCAGCTAATTTTTCAAAACTCTGAATAAATCCTTTCTCCTATTTGTTCAACAGCCTTCCTCTATCCTCCCATCCAAGAGAGACTTTCCCTTCTCTGGAGTCCTAAGGCATTTGGGATCTGTGTGTCCAGTTATGAAAATCTCCACCCAGGAGTGGTTAGTGCAAAAATCTCTCAAATCGGAGAACCTGGGTTTAAATCCTGATTCTAACCTTGGAGAAGTTTCTTAACTCTCTATCTCAGTGTCTTTGTTGTAATCAACCTTGTAGGGCTGTGAAGTTGAGAGATGCTCCACGTAGAAGTGAACTGGCTGAATCAGAATAAGGACCCCGCATGTGCTGGGGACCCTGTGAATTACCTCTCAGTAGATCTCTGACCGTTGCCTTGAAGAGCTACTCAACCACGTTGTTTATATTTTAATGTGTTTGTGTTTTTGTTTCTCTACCTGTTAACTCCATGAAAGTGAGCGTGTTGACCAATCATTCAATCAATCAACAACAATAACAACAACAACAATAATAATAGCAAAGTGATATAAAGAAAGGAGCGTCAGACTGTTTCAGTTCTAGCGCCACAACTTACTGGCTGTCTCAAAAGAAAAGAAATAGACTTTTGGTTACCAAAGGGGAAAGGTGAAGGGAGGGATAAATTAGGAGTTTGGGATTAACATATACACACTGCTATACATAAAACAGATAAACAACAAGGACCTGCTGTGTAGCACAGAGAACTCTACTCAGTACACTGTAATAACCTACAATGGAAAAGAATCTGAAAAAGAATAGATAAATATGTATATGTATAACTGAATCACTTTGCTGTACACCTGAAACTAACACAACATTGTAAATTAACTAGACTCCAATATAAAATAAAAATTTAAGAAAAAGGAATTGAGTGTTTTCATCTGTACAATGGGAATGATAATGGTATTTACCTCTTAAAACTGGTTTTCAGGAATAAGTAAGATGATGAATTTAAAGTCTTAGCACAGCACCTGGAATATAGTAAGAGTTGAGTACATGGTAACCATGTTAATCAGTATTTAATTTTCTTTTTACTTCTTACTCCATAATATAAATCTTGATATCCCTGTTACTTTATATGGCAATAATATGAGACACGGGAGGAAGAAACCTGAGAATCTATCTAATACCTGATGCCGTGCTTTGCAACCACGTGCGTTATGGAGCACAGAGCGGTGCTCCAACCACAGTGAGCCTGCCTCTCCGTCCTGTTCTGGCTTCTTTCCTTTCTTCCTTCCTTCTCTTTCTTTTATCTCAGGTGATCACATGAATCCTTTGGTATTTTAAGTACTTTGAATACATTCGATTTTAGAATCATTTTTGAAAAAAAAAAAGAAAAAATCTGTGATTCAGTACATTGCCATTCATCATTACCTTCCTGTTACAGCCCTTCCTGTTATTTTGGTAGGGATGAGAGCTCTCCTATCCCAGCTCATTTGAATTCATGTTTCAAATGCAAGTTCCCGAGCTCCTATGCTGAAATTAAGGTCTATTACATCTTCTGCACTTCCTTTGTCTGCTAATGTTGTAATATGATTTTTAAGTAATTGAGTTTCTTTTGATGTGATTTCTTATTTAGAAACTCAGGCTTATTTGCAAGTCTTTTGTCTCTATACATGTGTATATAATTTGTATAGATATTTTCTCCTTGGTTGCCCTCTAATTGTTTTAGAGACTTGGAATTAGTCATTTTTATTTATTTTATAAATAGCTCCATATCAGCAAGGAAATTTGATACAAGAATGCTAGGAAAAATGAAACTAATTTTTATAAAGGAAAAGAATAAGTATACGCAAATGTACTAAGTAGATGTCTCAGAACTCAACCCTTGTCATTTGTTATTTTTAAAGCAAAGAAAGATTAACTCTCTTCTTTTTCCCTTGGCCTCTATTATTCAAAGAAAGACTTAATTTTGTAAATAATGTAGGGGATTAAATTTACCTAAAAGGCAACTGGGAATTTCCCCTAAAACCTGTGGGACAGTCTGTCTTTGCGTGTTCTTGCTAGAATACAAAAGAGGCTGCAGGCTTTCCCTGGAAGCCTTGCCTGGTAGCCCAGTGTCTTGGAGAACTGTTCCTTTTGCTCTAGGGAGGCAGTCTGACCCTGGACTCACTCACACGCCCCAGAGGTGGATGTAAAATGAGAAATGGAGAAGTCATTTGATAAAGTGGAAAACGTTTGCTGAGTTGAGAGATGTATACCTGCATCTTCCTGTTTGACCACCAGGCATGAGAGCCACCGCTGAGAAGTGAGAGGTGGGGCTGAACAAAGCCCCTGTTACTTTATGGACTTGATGACCTGTGGTTTATGAATAGGCAACAGCTCATGTTTGCACAGAATGTCTGTCTGTGCCCACTCAGTGTAGGTCCTTCAGTTAAAAAGAGGCATTTGACGTCAAATAGAAAAGATATAGTTTAACTTACCATAGACTTCAGAGCAGAAATACAAGCTGTTCTACTTAAGACAGGGTTGCATTAGGACACAACAAATTTAAACAACTCAGTATAATCCTAATAATATGTTAGTTCACCCATGAAGAAATTAACAAACTATCCTAAAGAATATGTTAAAAATTGATTTGTATACTAAAATAGTGATTTTCCCCCCTAGACATGATTTATTTAAAAAATCAGCTAATAGAGGAACCAGGTTATCCTTTCAAATAGTCTTTTTAATGAGGTGTCAAATTATATGATAATCTAATTGATGACAAAATAACACTGAGTTGCATTCAACTCTTAATATATAAACATATATTCTAAAAATGTATAAATTCCTAATATATTTAATGAAAGTCAAGTAGCAATCATTTTTCCTGTGCTTACACAAGTTTCCCCAAAACTGATGGATCGTATTGATTGCTAGTTCAGGGAAGGAATTTCACTGATTAATTTAAAAGTAGTATATGTGGTGAGACATGACTTTTCTTTAATAAGTATAGTAGGAAAAATAATTCCTATAAGAATTATTTTTAATCACTAAAGATAGTATAACCTAGTTATTTTTATTCTTAGCAAGAATCCATTTTGGTTTAAAGTACTTGAATTTTCCAGTGAAAATAATTTATAAAATCAGACATACATTCATCAGATAACTTATTTAAAAACAAAAATGTATGCATCATCATCATGTCTTAGGTAGTACAGTTTCCAAAAATGCCTTACTCCCAAAGTCAGTTACATGCAGACCACATGGATTTCATTGTACATAAAAGTTCTCATTTCATGTAGTCTAAAATAAGCAGAAATTTGATAAGAAAATGTTTGCTTTATAATAATAGCATGATCCCTTACATTTATCCCGGAATTTTTCAATATTATCACTTTCTCACAACAAATGACTCCTTTTCATAAATTTCAATGTTAAAAATAAAGAGGGCACCTTTTAAATTCTTGTCAAAGGTGACTGGCCAATGCAGGGGTTGCAAACATGGGGAGATGATAAGGCGATTAGAAAGCAAAGTTAAGTGGAGAATAGATTATGAAATGTTATTGAATAAACACAGAAAATAGATAATACCCTTTTAAAGTCTGTGCTGTGGTGTGGTTGAAGGAAAGGAAGAACAGTGAGGAATGAAAGTTAGAGAATGTTGTAGGTGGAATGTCTGTGTCTTCCCCAAATACATATGTTGCAATCCTACCCCCCCACGTGGTGGTACAGGGTGGAGGTGGGGAGATCAGGTCATGCGGGTGAGGCACTCGGAATGGAATCAGTGCCCTCGGAGAGTGGACAGAGGGTGGTCCCTGGCCTCCTGCCCCCCACCCTATGAGGAAACGTGAGAGGACGACCATCTGAGGGCCAGGAGGCAGGCCCTCTAGACTTATGCACCTTGATCTTGGACTTCCAGCCTCCAAACCGTGAGAAACAAACATCTGTGTGTGACCCACCCGGTCCTTGGTGACTCGTTATGGCAGCCGGAGCTGACGGAGATGGAGAAAGAGGGATTAACATCAGGGAGACAGAAGGTAGGCTGGAGCTCTGTGGTGTGAGCTCACACTTAGGCACGCAGGAAAAGTGACTCTTCTCAGAATAGTCATCAGCTGGTTAACTGCCACAGCAATGCAGTTCTCACAGATGGAAACGTTTTCTTGAAGTCGGCAGATGAAACCCTCGGTCCCCGTGTAGCACAGCAGGGTCCTTGTCCTGAGGGCAGTTGGATGAGCCCAGAGCCGTTCTGAGCAGCAGCTCTTCGCAGAGTCACTTTTAGCTCCTGGGCTGGAGATTTCTACTTTTCATCTGGATCAAAATTCATAATAAGTGCAGAAAATGTCAACTGCGTCTCTGAGATCATGATTTCCAGTTTCCATTTAAGACTTTTATTTCATAATAAACATTGTTCTTCGTATTAAATGAAAATGTTTTCATGTTTCAATTCAGTGACAGCATTTATGTCCTCAGTGCCCCTCCCTCTCAGAGACTATCTCCATTATTTTCTGAGAAGCAGCCACTTGGTTTCATAATGTTCTGGATCTTTCTGGACTTCTGTAGACATATTCCAGATAGCGATGACTTAGCAACAGTTGCCCCTGAAATAAGTTGGAATCAATATCAAACAACTGTTACTCCTTCGATAATTCTTCCGATTGCTGCTGGGTGTATTAGCTAGCAGTTACGACAGTAATACTGGATAGTAGATGATGTAAACCCAGGGGCGTTCAAGAAGCATTTATTTCTTCTTCACACGAGTGTTGGGCGGGTTGAAATTTGGCTGATCGAGGCTGCCTCGGCTGGACTCGGCTTTAGATTGCAAGTTTGTTCCAGGTTGGCTGCACCTGTCTTTCATCCTCCTCGGACCAGAAGCCACATGAAGCCTAGTCTTCTCACGTGCCAGAGGCCAACCAAGAAGAACATTTAGCCCTCTGCTTGTGTACGTCTGTCCACAGTTCACTGCCAGAGCAAGTCACGTGGCTGCACATCAGTGAGAAAAGAAAATGTGCTTTGATTCTGTATCTGCACAGTCACGCAGCACGTGGCGCAGCTCTGGAAAAGCAGGCAGCATAGGGAACAGCAGTGCAGTCCACTTTCTAGATCACAGTTAGTCACAAGCCTTCCACACACGAAACACCTTAATTCTAATAATCTGTTTTCCGCCAAATCCCAGAATTATCATTAACTTATGGAATCAGGTTCAAAGTCCAGAACCGTATAATTTAGATCAGTTCTCGATGCAGCTCCTCCTCCACCCCCCTGACCCCTCCACTCCCAGCACACAATTGTGAAACACAGACAGGACAGTCACAGTGACACTGCATTCACAAGGAGACAGTGAGAGGCATGGAGTAGTCACTGGTCCCTAGCAGTTCTGAAATCCTTCTGGACCAGTGTGACTGGGTCTCCCTACCCTGGAGGAAGGGAATATCCCTTGACCCCTTGAGGTACTGATGCTGCTCCCTGGGGAGTAGCCAGGTAAGAAAGGAGGTTGTATCAGCTATTGTCTTGGTGAACGTATTCAGAAGCCATCAGGATTTTCAAGACAAGGAAAGAAAAAAGTTTTCCTTTCGATTTATTTTTGACATTTTTTATGCTTCTTTAATATGACAGCACATAGGTCTCCAGATTTGTAAAGTTCTCAGTAATATGTACACATATTCTTTCCTTTATTTTATGAGAAAAAATTATTTTATTATTTTTTAATTGAAGTACAGTTGATGTACAATATTATGTAAGTTACAGGTGTGCAATATAGTGATTCACAATTTTTAAAGGTTATACTCCATTTAGAGTTATTATAAAATATTGGCTGTATTCCCTGTGTTGTACAATATGTCCTTGTAGCTTATTTTATACCCAATAGTTTGTACCTCTTAGTTTCCCCACCTGTATACTGCCCCTCCCCCGTTCCCTCTCCCAACTGGTAACCACCAGTTTCCTCTCTATATCTGTGAGTCTGCTTCTTTTTTTGTTATATTCACTTGTTTGTTGTATTATTTAGCTCTTTGACTAGGTGATATATTTTAATGGCCCAAACATCAAAAAGTATACAAAGATGTATACACAACAAGGTCCTACTGTTTAGCACAGGGAACTATATTCAATATCCTGTGATAAACCATAATGGAAAAGAATATGAAAAAGAATGTATATATGTATAACTGAATCACTTGGTTGTACAGCAGAAATCAACACAACATTGTAAATCAACTATACTTCAATAAAAGTAATAAAAAAGTATACGAAGATGTAACGTGAACAATCTACTTCCCAATATATTTCCATTTTTCCTCTCTTTATTTTAAACAGAAAATAGTATTGTGTTATACTAAAGGTGTTTTGCAATGTTCTTTTTTCCGCTTAACATATCTTACAGATTTTTCCATATCAGTGCACAAAGAGCTCCCTTATTGTTTATTAAAGCTGTGTATTATTCCATTGAAAGAATATACATAATTTTATTTATTTGTTTACTTATTTATTTATTTTTTAACCGTAATTTTAAATCAGTCCCGCATTAAAGGACAGTTAGTGTGTTCTGAGTGTTTTGCTGTGACAGATAATATGGCAATGAATAATCATATATAAGTCTTTTTACACACTGGTGAGCATATTTGCAGGAAAAAAAATCCAAAAGTGGAAATGTTGAGTCAAAGTGTTTATGAGTTTATAATTTTGAAAGAAACTACCAAATTGCCTTTGATGGTATTTCTAACAATATTACTCCCACCAACAATATAGGGAGAGCCTCTGTATTTAAATTTAGCCTTTCTGGAAACGTGGCCAATTTCTTAACTGAAAAATGATTTCCGTTTCTTTTATTATAAATGAGGAAGAATTTATTTCATGTATTTAAGAGCTATTTGTATTTTTTAAAACATATTACCTGTTCTTAGACTGAGACCAAATTCCACTGAGCTGTTGGATTTTTTCTAACTGCCTTCGGTAGATATTGACTAAGGAGCTGCATATATATCAAGGAAATTAGTCCTTTTTCAGTTATTGGAATTGCAGATATTCTTCATAAGTTATTATAGTATTTTTTAAAAGACTATTTAGAATTTTATTTGTTTTTCTTTAATATGTGGCCTAATTTATCAATTTTTCTTTTGTGCCTTCTAGGTTTTGTGTCATAGAAAAACCTTTCTCTAAGTTGATAAAAAGAATTCTCATGTACATTTCTTCTTGTAATTTTATTGTTTCGTTTGTTTTGTTACATTTAGTCTCTGATCCTTTTAGAGCTTGTTCTGGTGTATGTGTGAGCTAGAGGCCCAGCTCTTTTCTATATGGCTACCCAGTTGTCTACACCGCTTGTTGTATAGTCCGTTTTTTCTCCACAGATATGAAATGCTACTTTTTTTTTATCGGTATGCGGGCCTCTCACTGTTGTGGCCTCTCCCTTTGCGGAGCACAGGCTCCGGACGCGCAAGCTCAGCGGCCATGGCTCACGGGCCCAGCCGCTCCGCGGCATGTGGGATCCTCCCGGACCGGGGAACGAACCCGTGTCCCCTGCATCGGCAGGCGGACTCCCAACCACTGCGCCACCAGGGAAGCCCTGAAATGCTACTTTTATCGTATACCAAAATTCTATATATTTTGGTGTCTACTTCTGAACCTTTTTTAAATTTTCAATCTCGACTCAGGCATACCATCTTTCCATGTTGGTTTAATGACTGAGACTTTAAGGTGTATCTTATGTGGTAGAGTTACTTATTCCTCATTGCTCGTTTCCTGAATTTTCCTGGATGTTCTTGTTTGTTTATTTTTCTATATAAACCTTATAATGAACTTACTGTGTTCTAGGGAAAAAAATACTGACTTCTTTTGGGTGCAGTTACATTTACAAATTAGCTTTGAGAAGACAGATGTCTTTAGAGTGAGTTTTTCTATCCAAGAACATAGTATATGTCTCTGATTGTTCAGGTTGTCTTTTATGTCCTTTAGGAGCCTTTTTAAAGAAAGTTTCCTTCATATGGTTCTTGCATATTTCTCATTAAGTACTTTTCTTTCAGATTCTTCTTATGGCTTAGCGTATGTGACACTGAGAAGGAAGGGAGCTGTTTTAACCCTGGCTCTACATCCAGATTCCTGAAGGATTAGTACAAACAGACAGATAACATTGTAAGAAAGCAGACAAAAGTTTTAAGTGAAAATGAGGGACAGTTGGGAAGGTATGGCATACTGGGTGTTAACTAGCTGTTGTCATCCTATCCAGCAAAAGCCACCAGGCGAAGCACAATGTACATAGAAAGGCCCTGGAAGACAGAATAGTTGTCATTTAGGAGCAAAAAGGAAATGGATTTAAGAATTTGTGTCAATTAGGCTGGGCTGCATATAACAGCACTCCCAAATAGCTGTGAGTTTCAACAAGATAGAGGTTTACTTCTCTCTCTTGTACATACGTTCTGGGTGTTGGCACTCCAACATTGGTGGGATAATTCCACAAACATCAGTGATCCAGGGTCCTTATTGCTTCTTCTGCCACTATTCGTAGTGTGTGATTTCCATCGTCAAGTTGGCCTCGTGGTTCAAGATGGCGGCCAAAGCTCCTGCCAACGTGCACTTTTCAGGCATGAGGACAAAGAAAAGGGCAAAAGTGTGTGCCCCCAAGCTGATCCAACCCTCTTCTAAGACCTTTCAGAAGCCCTACTCTTTTTCACTTCATCCCATCCTTATCTGTACAAGGGGCTGCTCTCAAGAAAACAGAGATTCTGTTACTAAGGAGGATGGGAGAATGGAGTCCAGGGAGGCAACTTCTGGTCCCTGACAGGACCAGTAAACACTCTTGTAAAAATTTCCACCTCTAAGTGTATGGAGAGGGGGCGAGGAAAACACCTAGAGGGATAATAAGTGAATAAAGTGAGTACAGTCTGATTATTTTTTCGCCTCTTAGGATCACTTTAGGCAACTTAGTGTTGAGCAAAGTCTGAGCTGGGAATCACTGCTTTGGGCTTGCAGTTGTAACTCTAAAATGTTTTCAGGAGGAATTGAACTTCACGTTCTCTTTTTCTTCTTTAGAACTGAAGCACCTCAGTAATTAGTTAAAATATAAGGGCACAGTTTGTACAAGGCTCACAAAGAGGGTTAAGACGTAGTCTCTGCCTTTGGATTCAAAGGGCTTCCGGAAAATACAGGTGATGGTGTTTTCTCTTCGGAAGCCACCAGACCGGCCACAGTTGGGAGCCGCTTCCTGCTGGGGAGCTTGGCTGGGCTCTGGAGGGGTTTCATCCTGTGGCTCTTGTAGACGGGATTGCTGTAGATTTAGTGCATAAACAGCAGCATGATTGTTTCTGCTTGTTTGTTTTTGTATTGAACTGGGGCCCTTTTTCTCTTTTATTTAAATATGAATGAAATCACATTTAATATTGACTTTATTAAGTTTTTACTTTATCACAATACCTATAGGTAACTATTGTTTCAAGAAACTTGTCTCAGTTTTGTGCTGGGGGGTGGAGATGGAGAATATTAAATGTACTACTTACAATCTGGGTGAAAAACATTTGAAAAATGCTGCCTTAGAGGGCAAACATAATCTGTCGACGAGCGAGGTCTAAGGACATCGACGTCTAGGTCCCTCAGACTCCAAAGAGCCCTCCCCTCGCCTGGAGGAGGGACCAGAGCCTGCTTTCACTTCTCAGAGACTCCATCCAGGATCCAGATATTCTGGTGTGTGAACTAATGTTATTCTGTAAATAACTATAAACATACCAAAATATTACACTACATTTCAGGTTCTCAACTGTAGCCATTCAATATTTCTCATCCCAAACTATATACAAATAAACTAGTAAGACTTTCAATTCACATAGTCCAGGGACAACCTTACTTTTCTTAATTATTTTTGGTTCTGCTGTTGTATTGACTTTATTATATTACTTTCCATGGTAAATTACAAGAAATTGCATGGTAGCACAGAAGAAAAAAGAGTTTTAAAAGGAATTAGGGCAACCAAGATGTCTTTCAGTAGGAGAATGGAGAAATAAACGGTGGTACGTGCAGACACTGGAATATTATTCAGCACTGAAAAGAAATGAGCTATCAAGCAACAGAAAAACATGGAGGAAACTGCAGTGCCTATTACCAAGTAAAAGAAGCTAATCTGAAAAGGCTACACACTGTATGATTCCAACTATATGACATTTTGGAAAAGGCAAAACTATGGAGGCAGTAAAGAGGTCAGTGGTGTCAGAGGCTGGTGGAGCCCAGAGGATCTTTAGGGCAGTGAAACAACTTTGTATGATGCTATAATGGTGGATACAAGTCACTAAACATTTGTCCAAACCCACAGAATGCACAACACCAAGGGTGAATTCTGATGTAAACTATGGACTTTAGGTGACCATGACATGTCAGTGTAGGTCCATCAGTTGTAACAAATGGGCCACCTGGTGGGGATGGTGACAGTGGAGAAGGCTGTCCATGGGTGAGAGCAAAGCTACATGGGAAATCTCTACTTTTCTACTCAACTTTGCTGTGAACCTAAAACAGCTCTAAAAATAAAGTCTATTTAAAACACTTTTTCAAAAAGAAATTAGGGATTAATATAAGAATTGTGAGAAGGGTGCAGTTGTGGGGAATTGTAGAAATCTGTTCTCCAGTGGGTGCTTCCATGGAGTAACTGCTGAAAAATGCTGAGAATAATGTTGCATCCGAAGGACAGATGCCACCATTTGTGATGTGTTACATGGGACCAATAAATAAGACAGAAGGAAAAGTTTAAATCTTACCACAACCTGTTCAATGACCTTTCCACTCACGGCTCGTTTGGTGTTCCTCTATTTGGTCTCTATTGATTCTGAACTTCTTTCATTTCCTAACGGCAACTCGGAGCTTTTGCGCACCACTAAATTTCATTTTAAAACCTATTCTTCCTTAGAAATGATAATAAAGATGCCACTCTTACAAGCACAACATTTAAAGAACATCAAATCCCCTAAATAATTTGTCCCTCTCTCAGAGGAGGCAGTGGAGCTGCAGATGGTGTGCTTAGTGAGCCGAGAACTTGGACCTGAGAAGCTATTAATTCTCACAGCAGCTCTTCTGCTATTTTATGGTCCCAGGAATTGATGTCATTCTGAGTCAGCTTCATACACTATAAATCTATAAAATGAGAAAATAAAGTTCTCTTGCATTTTAAGAATACTTACAGTGCTATAAGCTTAGGCTATTGTATTAGTTATCTATTGCTGGGTAACAAATTACCCCAAACGTAGGGGCTCAAGGCAATGTGAGTTCATGATCTCAGTTTCTGTGGGTCACGAGGTGTCTGTGCACAGCTTCTCTGGGTTCTCAGATCCGGGTCTCACCAGACTGAAAGGCAGTCGTGGGCCACCAAAAACCTGAAGTACTTACCAAAGTAATAGCTTTTCGCAATGTTTATTACAGTAATCCCATAGCCTTCTCAAAAAGTTTGAATTTCTGCCCCGGATAGAGTAGCATCTACAGAGACCCACTCTGGTTTTTCCATTCCAATTGCCTTCGGTTCACAAATATTTACTGAGTGCCTCTTATTTGCCAGTTCAAGGCACTGGACACATGAGATGAATAAGAGGACCTGATCATAGGGAATGAGTGGTCTTGTAGTGAAGCAGGTTGTGGGAGGGACATTAAGGGAGGCCAAGTCTGAATCGTTTTGAGAGGAAGAAAGAGACTCAGAGTGGTTGCCAGGATCAGTTTGTCTTGAGCAAAACTTCCCTACTAGTGAATAACTAGGCATCCTCTGCTAAGGATAGATTTGCCATGGGCAGCTGCTGTATCCAGAGACTACAAAGCAGCCTGCCAAGGTCATCTGAGTCGACAAGGACCGTTCCAAGGCTGAAGGGCTCAGATGAGATTCTCAGTGAAAGACCCAGTGCAAGGAGCAGCTTCATGACAATGTTATCGTTGGAACGGACTCATGTTTCCCAGCCCACGAGGGGGAGGATATTCTGCATAGAGGATCGAAGGTGAATGAAGACTTTTCCGAGCACAGTTACACAGATGGAAGGAAAGTCTTAGGAAGGAGAACTGTATGCTGAAAGTATCAACAAAATAGTGGTCCCATCTGGTACCTTGGACTCTCCTAGAACCCTGGGATCTTAACTGCTGCATCCTGTCAGCTCTCATGTCCTCCTCCAGCCCTTTCCCCTGTCCTCTAAGCACGACTTGATCGATGCCAGAATTGGGCATCTCTGGGGAGGCAGACCTGGGAATTGTTCTGGGATGATGTTATGTTGGAGATTATGTTCCTGACTGAGGAACTTGCATTCCCAGGCTTGCAGTGTGATGAACCCTGTAGCAGGAGCAACAGGTAGAGGTGCTTCCTTCCAGAAGGGCTTGAAAATGTGAAGCTGGCATTGGATCTTCTATCGGTTAGGGAAGAGGGTCTGTGATGGGAGTTTGGGTGGAGCAGTTGATGCGCTCGTCCTTTCCTTAAGGGGATGTCGAAGAACGTTGAATTGGGAATGAATTGAACTTTAGCTGCCGCTTGAATGTAACGTTGCCCAGTAAACGGGCTCCCAGAGGGAGCTCCAAGGCTAAGGTCTCGAGTGTCACAGGAGATCCCGCAATGTTTCCTTTTCTGTTGCCTTTCTAACAGTAATGGGTCACCAGGAAGACTGATTTCATTGAAAGGATGGCGCCCTTCAACTTTCTATCCCCTTTACTAGGCAGCCTGTAAGAAAGAGCCTCCAGGGTGAATGACACTCAGCCTCTCAGATGGGGAAGCAAGAGTCCAGATGTCTCTTAGGGCATCATTTCTCAAGTCTATATGCTCATATTACATCCCCTGGGCATCTTGTTAAAATGCAGATCCTGATGTAGTAGGAGAGGCGGGTGGAGTGGTGAGAATTTGCATTTCTAACACGTTCCCAGGTGATCTGCAGACCTCACTTGAAGTAGCAAACCTTGGGAGCTATAGAATAGGGAAAACGTACCTTAGAAGACATGATTAGGGTCTACATACACTATAAAGCCACAGAATTAGAGGAGACTTGGCTTACCCATGCAGCTGAAGTGAGAATTTAAGAACTCTTCCGGAAGACTCACAGATCAGCAAGGAAAAGACAAAACCCAAGCAAATATAGTTTGCTGAAGCGAGTCTCTAGAGCGGGCATCGGCAAAGGACAAGACTTCTGGCATTGGCTGGAGAGGTAGAGAAATTAAACTCCACTATCCACTGACTCTGAAGGATATGATCTTCTGGCTGAAATTTTAGGGGCCACTTCATTCCAGCTCCACGCCCCCCTTGACCCATCCTGTTCCCACGTACTGGCTCTCAGTTGCTTCCATAGAGTAGGGAAGCAACTGAAGTTTCCTGGCTTGTGGATGAATTTTAAGTTGTCAAATATTCATAGAGCGATTTGGTGGAGGCAGGGTGGTGAGTGTAAAATCTCCCTGGGGGAGAAAAGTGATGGAAGGCTGGTTAGAAAATAGCTTGAGTATCCTTTCTTGTAAGAGGTCATTTGAATATTAATGCAATGCAACTCAAAGGTCACCAAAGAATTTGTGTTTCTCTTAAAACGTAATGTGGCAAAACTTCCCTTGTGTAACAGACGCCGTCGTAATACTGTCGTAGAAATAGTTTTCAGAGTTCATAAGGGCTGCAGAAGTTCTACTTGATCTGCTCACGGATACAAATGTGACTTGTCCGGCTTTTCTTTCTACTGCTATTTATATCAGCTGTCCTCCGAGAGATCAGCTTTCTTCACAGCATCGGATATAAATAACCACAGTTCTCTTAAGTATGATCTGCTCAAGATTGCCAGGTAACATAACTGATATCTGCTTACTTAGATTCATGATTTGTCAGTGATATGCTTTGTTACTCATATAAGTTAATACTTTTCATGTACAATTCAATAACCATTATGCCTTACCGCAGTGATTTTATTAAAAACTTTACTATTCTCAGTGAGCAGGTAAGCTGAGTTTAAACACTACAGGGACATTCAGAAACAAGCCCAGGGGAGGTCTTTTGAGGCCATGCCCTTGAGCTGGAATTTCTGTGAGAGACTTCGGTCAAGTACAGATGCGGAAGTGAGCATACGTACCCAATAGGTGCAGCTGTCTGATGTGCCTCAAGTCTGCTCTTATGTCTTTCAAAACTAGGGAGTGTGGGCTTCTGCTTCTTTTCATGCCCCTTACACTGTGACTGAAAGAAAGCTGAAGTATTCTGCTTCTGTGAGAAAAATCTCAGTCAACAAAAGCTGGGATAGAAAACGCTTTCACGGGCAAAACCAACCTGTAACATTTTCATCTTAAAGTTGTTCACGTTGAAGGCTACTCTGTCTAGCTTCTGCATAAGACTCTTCAAAAACCTTTGATCATTTAGACCACTTTAGGTGTAACTTGATCTAAAATGCAGTCTCGACCTCAGGTCATGTAGCAGCAATCATTAAATACTTAGAAAAATTAAAGATCAACGTATGAAGTAGCAGTAGCAATGTAGCTATATACATAAAAGCATTAATAAATAAGCTATAGTTTTTCTCTACTGGTGATGAGTCCAAATGTTATTAAATCTAATTAATGAACTCCTTCATAAGATAAATAATGTATTTCATTAAGTATTCTTCATGATTTTAGTCATTAAAATGTAATTTAATTATGTTAATAGAATTTTAATGGAATTTAATTTAACATTACCACACAGCTTCATAATTTGAATTTTAAAATAAATTTGTTGTAAATACAGCCCATTTTATTTTCATTTTTCATTATAGAATATAATGGATGAAAACAGAGCATAATGACAATTTCATGAATTCAATGTATTAACGTCTCTAGCAGTGACCGTACCAATGTTATGCTGCAATAAACATGGGCCCTTTTAAAATCCAGATACCATTAGGGCTCTATTAGGACTGTGCTTGTGTTCACTCTGTATCTAATACAAGCAGCTTAGAAAGGAGAGAAGGCTGGAGCTGCGCGCAGCTTCCTGCTTTGTATTCTTACCAGGGCTGGAGTCTTAACCTTCTATCTAGTGAACCCTGCCCATCTCATGGACAAGTCCTCACTGAAATGAAAATAAAATATTGGATGTAGTATGAATTGTTGTTATTGCTGCCCTTGTGATAAGCCAGGTTTTGCTGCAATAACAAAAGAAAACGAAAGCCCCATATCTCAGTGGCCTGAAGAGCAGATGTCTGTTTCCCTCTCCTGCTGGTCTGCAGGAGCTTGGTCGGCTCCTTACGCCCTGCAAGGCCCAGGCCAACGGATGCTCCAGCCAACCTGTGCTTCCACAACCACCAACCGAGGGGAGGCTGCCAGCAATTATGTCCTGGCGATTAAGCCTCCCTGCCAGACAGGACACACCACCGACTCTGCTCATGTTCATTGGCCAAAGCAAGTCCAAGGCCACATCGCACTTTACGGAGAGTGGAGAAGTCCGGTCCACCGGAGGCCTGGAAGGAGGGGGTCAGGCACACCTGTGACCAGTGATGGGCCCTAATGATTATCACAGGTATTTTATCCTGGAACTGGAGCTTGTTCACCCTGACATGGATTGAGTGAAGAAATTAGGTTTGTCTTGCAATGGTAGGGAGGACCATTATGTAACTTTCTACTCTGAATTGTGTATATGGGCACCCAAGATTTGAGAAGAGGAGATGCTCTCATATAAAATAAATAAAGATCAGGATACATTTTTTGAGACATATACACAGTTATTAGGAACATTATATGTATGTTATATATATAAAATATACTAGAAATATATATATAATATATAAGGAATATTTTATGTTTATATACTAAAAAAATATATATATATACTAGAAACATATTATTTATATTAGGAACATTTTGTATATATATACACTAGATATATATATATATATTATATATCTAGTGCATATATATAAAAATATATACTATATATATTAATATATATACTAGAAATATATATATTATAGATATACTAGAAATAAATATTGAAAATATATATTATATATAATATACATTAATGTATATTATATACATATATTAATGTATATTATATATACTAGAAATGTGTTATAATATATATGTTATATATATACTAGAAATATATATACGTATATATTAGAAAAAATAGTAAGAAAGACAGAGGGTCACCGTACTTGCTAAGGCATCCTGTAGCGAGACTGGGGAAGATTTTTCAGAGGAACACCAGTTAAGAACTGGATATTGAAAAGTGGGAGGGATATGGATTTACAGAGAGGAAAGGATGCACTAAAATACAGAGAAGAAAAATTCAATACAGAAATTCTGATTTCTGGGCTATTCTTAATGAGCACATTTATGTTGTTTTTGCTAAAATATCAGTACCCTTTACTCTAGTGACTCAGCTTTTCTGTCTCCGTTTCTCTTGCACTTTGCCTTATTGCTTTGCCATTTAAAAGGCTAGCAGTGAGAGGGATTTTGGAAAGTGTGTCTATTTCTATGTGCGCAGTGGCTCCTTAAAGCTGGAAAGATCCAGTGAGGAATCATTGGCTTCTTCATACTTTTGTCGCCTCTGATCTTTTCTTTTTTAAATAAATTTATTGTATTTATTTTATTTTTGGCTGCATCAGGTCTTCGTTCCTGCGTTGGGCTTTCTCTAGTTGTGGCAAGCGTGGGCTACTCTTCGTTGTGGTGTGCGGGCTTCTCATTGCGGTGGCTTCTCTTGTTGCGGAGCACGGGCTTTAGGCCCGCAGGCTCCAGTAGTTGTGGCTCGCGGGCTCTAGAGTGCAGTCTCAGTAGTTGTGGCACATGGGCTTAGTTGCTCTGCAGCATGTGGGATCTTCCCGGACCAGGGCTTGAACCTGTGTCCGCTGCATTGGCAGGCGGATTCTTAACCGCTGCGCCACCAGGGAAGCCCCTGTTGCCTCTGATCTTAATTGCTTGAATTGTGCTGTCTAAACTTAGCAATGCATCATAGTATCAGATCAACAAAAGACTAGACTGAGTGTTTCAGTCAACTGGGTGTAACTGTCACACTCTACCGTCTCAGGACACTCCCCCCAGGGTTCAGCGATCAAGGCCAGGATTGGTCAGGATACTTGCAACTTTTCCTTAGTTTTACTACATTTTAGCCTCTATTAATGGGAGAATTGCAGCCGTGCTCTCTTTGAACTGAGTTAATACTTTGCTATTTGGAGATAAAAACTAGGTGCTGACTTGATGCTTGTCATAGTGAATGTCCAACTCTTCTTAAAGGATGTGGCTGTGTTTGTTCTCTCCAGGGGACCCGTGTCCCCTGCATCGGCAGGCGGACTCTCAACCACTGCGCCACCATAACAAATTACCACAAATTGGGTGGCTTAGAACAACAGAATTGTATTCCCTCACAGTTCTGAGGCCAGAATTCTGAAGTCAAGGTGTGGGAAGGTCATGTTTCCTCTGAAGGCTCCAGAGAAGAATCTTTCCTTGCCTCTGCCCAGCTTCTGGGGATTCCCATCAATCCTCAGCGTTCCTTGGCTTGTAGCACATCACTCCAGTCTCTGCCTCTGTCATCACATGGCTCTTCTCCCTCTGTCTCCCCTGTGTATCTGTGTCTCTGTCTTTAAATTTTTTCTCTTCTTCTGAGGACAACAGCCATTGGACTGAAAGCCCACTGTGACCTCATCTGAATTATATTACATCTGCAAAGACTATTTCCAAGCAAGATCACATTGACAGGTACCAAAGGTTAGCATTTCAGCATCTTTTGGAGGGACACAGTTCAACGCACAACAATAGCATTATTGAAACTTTCTGTAATCTGTGGCACACTGCTTACCCTGTGGGATGCCCCCTCTCCCAGCCCCGAAATCCATGACTTAGACTAATTTCATTAAGGAGATTCCCCGTGCTTCTGATTGCCACTTTATTTAAAATTCTGCAGCATTGTTTAGTTGCCCTAAGACCCAGTTCCTTGGTAGCCGTTCTTCTCTTTCTCATGATTTTCTCGGTGAGACTTGTCAAACTTTCACCTTCCTTTTTGAAAGCATCGGAGGCAGTTCAAATGAACCAGAGGAGACATGCCAGTGATAAAGGGTGAGTCATTCTTCCCCCCCGACCTCCATTTCTGGGATCTGCTGACAGATACTAAGGGTAGCTGTCATTGAATAGATCTGAAGCAGTGGTAAAGGAAAATAAGGCACTGCGTTGAGGGAAGATACTTCGAATGGCTTTTCCCTCTTGCTTTTCAACTTTTATTGGATACAGTTAGCTAAACACTTCTTTTTTAAAATCTAAGCGAAATCTTGGAGCACTATCTTTTCATTCAAAGTAACATTAATATAATTTTGCATATAGGAATCAGGAAAGTAGTTAGAAAATTCCGTTTAGGATAATAAATTGAGACTCAGTAGATCCGGATAATACAGTAGTTCCCCCTTATCCACAGTTTCCCTTTCTTCAGTTTCAGTTACCTAAGGTAAACTGTGGTTCGAAAATATTATTTGGAAAATTCCAGAAATAAACAATTGATAATCTTAAGTTGCACCCCAGTTCTAAGTAGCGTGAGGAAATCTCATCCCGTCGCGCCCGGGATCTGCAACCGTCGGCATCGTCCTGGCTGCCTGGTCCAGCATCACCTGAAGCAGATGGTCCTTCTGGCTTCTCATCAGAAGGTCAGCAGTAGCCTAACACTAGGTCACAATGCCGACGTCATTCACTCACTTCACCTCAACATGCAGACATTTTATCCTCTCGCATCAGCACAGGAAGGCTGAGTACAGTACAATAAGATATTTTGTATCTTTTGTGCATAACTTTTTTTTTAACATCTTTATTGGGGTATAATTGCTTTACAATGGTGTGTTAGTTTCTGCTTTATAGCAAAGTGAATTAGTCATACATATACATATGTTCCCATATCTCCTCCCTCTTGCGTCTCCCTCCCTCCCTCCGTCCCTATCCCACCCCTCCAGGCGGTCACAAAGCACCAAGCTGATCTCCCTGTGCTATGCGGCTGCTTCCCACTAGCTATCTACCTTACGTTTGGTAGTGTGTATATGTCCATGCCTCTCTCTCACTTTGTCACAGCTCACCCTTCCCCCTCCCCGTATCCTCAAGTCCATTCTCCAGTAGGTCTGTGTCTTTATTCCTGTCTTACCCCTAGGTTCTTCATGACATTTTTTTTCTTAAATTCCATATATATGTGTTAGCATACTGTATTTGTCTTTCTCTTTCTGACTTACTTCACTCTGTATGACAGACTCTAGATCTATCCACCTCATAACAAATAGCTCAATTTCGTTTCTTTCTATGGCTGAGTAATATTCTATTGTATATATGTGCCACATCTTTTTTATCCATTCATCTGATGATGGACACTTAGGTTGTTTCCATCTCCAGGCTATTGTAAATAGAGCTGCAATGAACATTTTGGTACATGACTCTTTTTGAATTATGGTTTTCTCAGGGTATATGCCCAGTAGTGGGACTGCTGGGTCATATGGTAGTTCTATTTATAGTTTTTTAAGGAACCTCCATACTGTCCTCCATAGTGGCTGTACCAATTCACATTCTCACCAACAGTGCAGGAGTGTTCCCTTTTCTCCACACCCTCTCCAGCATTTATTGTTTGTAGATTTTTTGATAATGGCCGTTCTGACTGGTGTGAGATGATATCTCATTGTAGTTTTGATTTGCATTTCCCTAATGATTAATGATGTTGAGCATTCTTTCATGTGTTTGTTGGCAGTCTGTATGTCTTCTTTGGAGAAATGTCTATTTAGGTCTTCTGCCCATTTTTGGATTGGGTTGTTTGTTTTTTTGTTATTGAGCTGCATGAGCTGCTTGTAAATTTTGGAAATTAATCCTTTGTCAGTTGCTTCATTTGCAAATATTTTCTCCCATTCTGAGGGTGTGCATAACTTTTATTACCGTTTATTGTTATAATTATTCTGTTATTAGCTATTGTTGTTTATCTTCATCTGCCTAATTTATAAGTTAAACTTTACCATAGGTATGTATTTATAGGAAAAAACATAGTACATATAGGGTTCAGTACTATCCATGGTTTCAGCCATCCGTTGGGGGTCTTGGAAAGTATCCTTTGAGGATGAGAGGGGATGACTGTAAATTGAGACCCAAGAGCATCCTTTTATATTAAACTATGTTACTATGTTAAAGTGATATATGCCGTACATTGTATATACTAATGTAGTGATTGCCCACAGGAGTGAAATGGCTTGATTCTATCTAGCAGAACTGCAAACCCTTTCAATTATAGTAATGAAATATGATGTGTTGTAATGTAATCCTGCCTAGGAGGACACAAGGATAGGAATTTTGAGGTCTCTTAAGGGTTATACTACTGTATAATTCTTCTTTTTTTTTTTTTTTTTTTTTTTGCGGTACGCGGGCCTCTCACTGTTGTGGCCTCTCCCGTTGCGGAGCAACAGGCTCCGGACGCGCAGGCTCAGCGGCCATGGCTCACGGGTGCAGCCGCTCCGCGGCATGTGGGATCTTCCCGGACCGGGGCCCGAACCTGCGTCCCCTGCATCGGCAGGCGGACTCTCAACCACTGCACCACCAGGGAAGCCCACTGTATAATTCTTATATTTACCTGTCCCTAGTTCAGGGAGCTTTACTTGGCAGCCTGTTATAAATGAGGATCTTGAGCCCATCCCGGATCTACTGAATCAGAATCTGCATTTTAAGCAAACTGTTATATAGAGAATGGATAAACAACAAGGTCCTACTGTAGAGCACAGGGAACTCTATTCAATATCCTGCGATAAACCATAATGGAAAAGAATATGAAAAAGAATATATAGTTATGTATAAGTGAATCACCTTGCTGTACAGCAGAAATTAACACATTGTGAATCAACTGTACTTCAGTACATTTTAAATAATAAAAATTAAAAAAAAGAATCTGCATTTTCACAAGATCCTTAAGTGGTCTGAATGCACGTTAAATTTTGAGAAGTACTGATGACTTGACTATACCTGAGAGATGACTAAATTCCTACACTTTCTCTTCAATCTTTTTTTTTTTTTTTTTTTTTAGCTACTGTTTATACCTTCGTCAAGAGATAGGAGGCCCCTGACTAATAAAAATGCTTTTACTAATTTCTTTGGGTGAAAATCTCATTAAGTCAGCAAAAGTTCTAGAAGAGCCTGTGAACAGATTTTCATAATGGAGAGCACAGTGGATTAGAGCAACCAACCCCTGTCAACACCACAGACTTGCCAGGAGAGCTCAGTGGGAACAAGTGGGCCCCAGTGTTGCACTGAAGCAAATCAGAAGTGTCTAGTGTGCCAGAGAAAACTCATGCTTTTCCCGCACCAGCTCTGACATGTTCACACATGAATGTATTTCATTCAGAAAAAGTCAGAGCTCCAGAGTGGCACAGTGTGGCTCTATGAGAAACAGATGTGTCATGGTTCAGCCACCCCCTGACCACCTGTGGTTTGCCCATGACTCAACTCTCTTGAATAAAAGGGAGTGAACTCTTGGATCTAGAACAGATTCTCAATTACGGATTTATTTTCTTCCTCCTCATATTTCTCCTCCTTGCTCCTTGCCATGACAGAACCTTACAATTCAGAGACGTTTGAATGAACTACAAAAGGCATTCTCAGTGCTCCAAAGTGTTTTCTTTCAAAGGCAGGTCCTGGCTCTGCTATTTAGGTTGAGGTTTTGTGAAAAGTTCAGACAGAATGCCAACTTCTCCAGCCAATTAGAGAGATAGATTTTTGTTTATACCCTAAAGCCACCTGGTTGTGAGGTGTTTTCACGTATTTTTTTAGTCGAGGGAAGGCATTATTCTCATTCAGAAATATTCTTTAGATGCCATTGGTCATTCACTTAATCTTCAGCAACCCCCGTTCATGGAATGGTGTGGACAAATTAAAACCATTAATATTCCGCAAACTTTAGTCCCTGCTGTTAAAACTCGCCCTCAGCCACTTCCTCCAGCTGCTTACAAGTAGCCAAAAGGAAGGATTTGAACGTCATTACGATTTATTTCTCCTGCCATGCTCTGCTTTCCATTCCGCAGAAAATGGGCAGGGAAATGGTCCCAGCATAGGTAGGTGGATGGAAAACTACAAGGCACGAAAGCCCACACAGAGAATAATCAAGCCCTCAAGAGTCACTGACAGTTTTTCAAAATATTTTCATTTCCATTTATGTAATCAACTTAGGGTTGTTTTGACATACCATCGAGGCCTTTGGTTTTTCTTTTCATAGAATATTTCTTTATTTGTTTCTTCAGAAAGCATTATCTAATTAAAAGCGAACATATAAATTAATATAGCCTGTCAAGGAAGTACTTGCCATTCATGGTCCGGTTATAGTTACAATGACAATACTATCCCAAAAAAACAAAACCTTTTTTAAAACCCATAATTACTTCATTATTCATAATTTTTAAATTGAAATGCAAATAACATGGAATTTAAATTCCATAAGACCTTGGTCTGTATATCTTGCTATCAAAATGCTATTCAGAATAACACATGGCAAATTCTACATGCTTTTTATAAATCGGGACACTTAAGTGACAAAGAAGGAAATAGCCTGGCCTCAATGTGAGTCATTCACAAACGTTGGAAAGAAACTCCCAAATGCATCTCCTAAAAGAGTGTTTTGTGGGTTCACATGCACTACGTGTATCCAGAGTGAAAGAAAGTCCTGGAAATGAATAATCTATGACGTCTGATGATTAAGTATTCATTATTTAATAATAAAGATTGACTAGAAACCAAGTGCAGTGTCATTTTAGATTTAGCTTTCAAAAGAGAAAATATTCCATTTCAACACACAAGTTTGGAAACAGCACAACTTAAAGTTTACTCAGGTCAGATAACCCTCAGTGAATTATCAATGTACTTTGGGAATATTTTATGAACAATAAAACCAGATGATGGCAGATTTTAGTCACAGGCTGAGCTATAGAAAAGCAATGAGCTTTTTTTTTTAGTTGAAGTGATTTTTCATATTGCCACAATACAGTGCTTTCTAAGTCCACTTGGTTCAAAAAGGCACAACACCAATAATTCAGAATGTAAAGCCACGCTATGATCAAGTATACGTTTGCTACATTAAAATCACTGAATTTGAAATTAAAAAGCTCTGAATTAAATAGATACATAGTTCTTAAAAGCCTGAGCCACTGTCACACTTAGACTGAACTTGTATCTTGTAAGCAAAGCGACAATGATGCCAAGTGTAGTGTGCCCGAGATCAGTCCTTTCACCTGATTATAATATCCTAAAACAGACTGTACTGTTACAGCCTCCCACTTCCATCCCTTCAACATGTATTTAGTGACTTGCACCAATTTGTGTCACTCAAAAATATACACCTTCAGAGTATGCTGGTTGACCAAAGGTATTATTCTAGATGTTCATTTGGACAGAGATGGCAGTGAGTGCCAAAAACTGGCTGACATGTTGTTCCTACCATTAAGAAGCCCACAATTTGGCTCAATAAAAAACCTGTCCAAAATTAGCTTTAAAACCAGAAGGGTAAAAAAATAAAAAATAAACTCCACTTAAAAAAAACAAACAAACAGAAAACCAGAAGGTTTATCCAAGGCAGTGGTGGGGAAGGGAAAGGCATAGACGAGGAGTAAGGAACATTTGAACTGGATCTTAAGGGATAGACAGTGCTTTTGATAGAAATGTTGGAGACACTTCCAAGGAGTGGGTCCGTGTGAGCCAAGGCACAGACTCAGGAAAGTCCAGGGTGCATTCAGGTAATGAATCATCTGGTAGGATTTGGGCTCAGAGTGGAAAAGGGGACTAGAAAATATGTATGAAAGTGTAGGTTGAAGCCAGATTTGAGACAGCTTAACAACACGCTATGGAGTTAAGACTATTCCTGTTGGTAATGGGGGACCACAAAAGTATGTTTGGTGAGTTTTTCTGTCATCAGATCCTATTCACATTGGTTATAACAAGGATAAATGTAGAGAAAATATGCATATTTGGAATACAAAATCATCAAATAGCTTGGATCACTTGAAGTTACCAGGTTTGAAAATCAGTAATTGTCCAATATCATTAGTTTTCACCTTATAAATTCATCCTTGAATCAGAAATGTGTATTTTGTCTTTAACTGGTTTCATGAAAAGACGTTCTTAAAATGTAATGTAATCAAGATTGAGTGAGGCATCACTGTGCTTTAGTGAAAAGTGCTGGATTGATTCTACACTTTTTTGACCACCTTCTATGTCCTAAGCACACCTATTACATACCTCTATTCATTACCTGGTGCTAGATTCCTATAAAGGATTAATTATGGTCAGAATGTTTATTAAGTTTCCCCAACTCATTAGCAAGTAAGTGATAGTGTTCGATTTCAGGGTTACATCTTTTGCTTTTTGTTTGGGACTTGGGCTTTGATTTTTGCTGCATACGGGGGCTAAGCTATTTCTGCAGCATGGCCAGTGATTCCTTAGTGAAAAATCATAGGTGTGTTGAGCGAATGTCCTGAATTACACACGAATCAGGTCCTGGGTGAACAGCGGTCACCAAGAAAGACATTGTCCCTTTACTTGTGGAGTTTATATTTGAGTTGGGAAACAGATTTTAAATTATTTGTACTGAGAGACAGATTTTTAAAAAGACACTAATTACAAACGAATTGCTTCTCTCAAATCAAGCTGTGTGCTACAATTCAGAGTACAGGTGCATATAAAGTGCATAAGAGGAGGATCTTGATGCCAGGGCAGGAAGAATGGCCTTGGGCGTTTAAGCTAAGACCTGAGGATGAGTAGGCGTTAACAAGTAAAAAAGATAAGAGGGGCTTTCCTGGTGGCGCAGTGGTTGAGAGTCCGCCTGCCGATGCAGGGGACACGGGTTCATGCCCTGGTCCGGGAAGATCCCACATGCCGCGGAGCGGCTGGGCCCGTGAGCCATGGCCGCTGAGCCTGCGCGTCTGGAGCCTGTGCTCCGCAACAGGAGGGGCCACAACAGTGAGGGGCCCGTGTACCACCAAAAAAAGAAAAAAAGATTAGAGGATTTTAGGCAAAGAAAATAGCTTTTTCCTATTTTTACCTTCTTCAAAAAATAGCTCTATCTCAAGGCAGATGAGCTGGGCAGTAAAAGCCAGGGTGTTAAGAACATATTAGTTTCACCCTGGCCCCGCCTCACCCACTGACATGGGCGCCATCGTCAACCTCAGCACCACCGCGGTCCATCACGCAAACAGGATCGCCACACCCGCTGGAATTTTCTCCCTCCTGCTAGGCACACAGTTTATACTGACAAACTGGGACAGCCAGTACGTGTCAAGTAGGAAACTAGATGAGATTATTCCGAAGCTCTGTTTCTGTCCTAGTAATCTGTGACACTGTGTTTCTGGTCCTTACACTGCTGTCATTTGAATAAGTGGTTTTATCAGAAACAGGGCACAGCATGCCGTGACAAAGGGCAGGAAGGGAAGAATCAATTGCTATAGATTCGTCTAGATTCTAGAAGAAGGGTTTTTTAAGAGACAGGAAAACTGTGCCCACTGTGAATGTTGGAATGTTATTTATAAATTAATAATTAAAATACAATGCAATTCCTTACTTGCTAAGAAGATGGAAAATTTGCTTTCATATAAGAAAGCTTTTAATTTATTTGTTATTAAAACAGACAAAAGATGTCAAATAGTAACTTAAAATATGTAGGCTAATAGGAGAAAACTGTGAGATGTAGGGGAAGAAATTGTGGAGTCAATCTGGTTTTTTGTTACTTTTCAATCCTTTCTTTATTCTGGTACTGAATTCCTGAACAGAGCAGAATTCATACTCCAGCCCCTTTATATACTGTTGGCTTCATTTAGAGACCTTTTCCCTCTGAATGTTCCATAAAACACAAGTCCAATACTAATGTATTTCTAGGTTTTGGTGACTATGAATAAAACTGCTATAAACATTCTCAGAGAGGTCTTTGTGGGGTATTTTTTGTGGCTAAATATGTAGAAGAGATAATCCTGGGTTGTATGGTAACTTTATAGGAAACTGCAAACTATTTTTCCAAAGTGGCTCTATCACTCTGCATTGCAGTCATCGGGGTGAGAGTTTCAGTCACTCAGTATCTAGACCAGCACAAGGCAGAGGCAGTTTTTGAAATTGTAGTCCTTCAAGTTGTCTTATAGTGGTGTCTTATTGTAGCGTTAATTTGCATTTCTCTAATACCTGCCGGTGGTGAGCATCTTTGCATGTTACTTGCCACCCATTTCTCTGCTTAGGTGAAGTATCTTTTAAAATATTTCACCCATTTTTTAAATGGGTTCTTTGTTTTTCATTATTGATTGTAAGAGTTCTTTCTAAATTTGGAATAGAAGAGTTTTTAATTAAATGTGTTTTGCAAATTTTTTCTCGGAATCTATGGCTTCTCATTTTCTTAGCAGTCTATGTTTAAATTATGTAGATTCTTTGAGCTTTCCTGCATAGACGTCATGTGGTCTGCAAATAAGAGACAGTTTTATTTATTCCTTTCTGATCCATGTACCTCTTACTCCTTTTTTATACTTTATTGCATTGGCTAAGATCTCTACTATGAGGCTGAATAGGAGTAGTGGAAGCAGTCTTGCCATGTTCCTGATCTTAGGTGAAAGCCTTCATTCTTCCATCGTTAAGTGTGGTGTTAATTGTGGGTTTGTTGTGGGTGCCCTTTATCGAGTTGAGGAAGTTCCTTTCTACTCCTAGTTTCCTGAGGGTTTTTATTATAAAGGATCCTGAATTTTGTCAAATGCTGTTTCCATATCCACTGAGATGATTATATTATTATTAGCGCAGCTGTTGTCAGTCGCCAAATGTTGACTCAATCCTGCATTTCTAGGAGAAAAGCTCTTTGGCATAATGTATTATCTTTTTTCTGTACCACTGGATTTTTGTTGTGTTTTGAGAACATCTTTTACATCAGCGATTCTTAACTGGGGACAGTTTTGCTTCCCAGGGGACATTTGACAATGTCTGCAGACGTGTTTGGTTGTCACAACTAGGAAGAGGGGGACGATTTGCTACTGACATCTAGTGAGTAGAGGCTGGGGATACTGCTAAACCCTCTAAATTGAACAGGAAAGCTCCCAATAACAAAAAAATTATCTGGCCCCAAATGTCAATGGTGACAAGTTCGAGACATAGCGCCTTACAGTATTCTAAATCTTTAAAATTTGTCCACATATATTTTATGGCCCAGAATATGATTATCTTCGTGAACGTTCAGTGTACATGTGAAAAGAATGTGCATTCTCTTGATGTCAAGGGGCTGTTGTTAAATGTCAGTTCCGTCAGGTTGGTTGATGGAGTTGTTAAAGCCTCCACAGCGTGGCTGAATCTTTCCCCTGCTTGCTCTGTGGATGGCTGAGCAAAGGGTGCTGCTGTCTCCACCTGCAGCTGTGAGCCTGTCACCTCCCCTTTCAGCTCTGTCAGCTTTGCTTCACAGATTCTGAAGCTCGATTGTTGGGTACTTTCAGGCTTTTATAAATTCTTGAAAAATTGACCTCTTTATCATTGCATAATGTCCCTCTTAGTAATATTCCTTGTTCCAGAGTCTACTTTCTTTTATATAGTCATCCAGCTTTCTTTCTTTTTTTTTTTTTTTTTGCGGTATGCAGGCCTCTCACTGTTGTGACCTCTCCCGTTGCAGAGCACAGGCTCCTGACGGGCAGGCTCAGCGGCCATGGCTCACGGGCCCAGCCGCTCTGCGGCATGTGGGATCCTCCCGGACCGGGGCGCGAACCCGTGTCCCCTGCATCAGCAGGCAGGCTTTCAACCACTGCACCACCAGGGAAGCCCCAGCTTTCTTTTGATTAGTGTTTATGTGGCATATTTTTCATCCTTTGATTGTTAACCTATCCATGTCTCTATAAAGTGTGCTTCTGCACACATCCTCTAGGTGAGACCTTCTTTAATCCAAGTTGACAGTCTCTGTCTCCGAATTACAGTGTTTAGAGCATTTACATTTTTTAACGTCTTTTTTTTTAACATCTTTATTGGAGTATAATTGCTTTACGATGGTGTGTTAGTTTCTACTGTATAACAAAGTGAATCAGCTATACATATACATATATCCCCACATCTCCTCCCTCTTGCGTCTCCCTCCCACCCTCCCTATCCCACACGTCTAGGTGGTCACAGAGCACCGAGCTGATCTCCCTGTGCTATGCGGCTGCTTCCCGCTAGCTATCTGTTTTACGTTTGGTAGTGTATATATGTCCATGCCACTCTCTCACTTTGTCCCAGCTTACCCTTCCCCCTCCCCATGTCCTCAAGTCCATTCTCTATGTCTGCGTCTTTATTCCTCTCTTGCCCCTAGGTTCTTCAGAACCATTTTTTTATTAGGTTTTTTTTGTAGATAACATTTATATGTGTTAGCATACGGTATTTGCTTTTCTCTTTCTGACTTATTTCACTCTGTATGACAGACTCTGGGTCCATCCACCTCACTACAAATAACCCAGTTTTGTTTATTTTTATGATGGAGTAAAAAATCTATTGTACATATGTGCCGCATCTCCTTTATCCATTCATCTGGTGATGGACACTTAGGTTGCTTCCATGTCCTGGCTACTGTAAATAGAGCTGCAATGAACATTGTGGTACATGACTCTTTTTGAATTATGGTTTTCTCAGGGTATATGCCCAGTAGTGGGATTTCTAGGTCGTATGGTAGTTCTATTTTTAGTTTTTTAAGGAACCTCCATACTGTTCTCCATAGTGGCTGTATCAGTTTACATTCCCACCAACAGTGCAAGAGGGTTCCCTTTCCTCCATACGCTCTCCAGCATTTACTGTTTGTAGATATTTTGATGATGGCCATTCTGACTGGTGTGAGGTGACACCTCATTGTAGTTTTGATTTGCATTTCTCTAATTAGTGATGTTGAGCAACTTTTCATGTGTTTGTTGTCAATATGTATATCTTCTTTGGAGAAATGTCTATTTAGGTCTTCTGCCCATTATTGGGTTGGGCTGTTTGTTTTTTTGAAATTGAGCTGCATGAGCTGCTTGTATATTTTGGAGATTAATCCTTTGTCAGTTACTTCATTTTCAAATATTTTCTCCCATTCTGAGGGTTGTCTTTTCATCTTGTTTATGGTTTCCTTTGCTGTGCAAAAGCTTTGAAGATTCATTAGGTCCCATTTGTTTATTTTTGTATTTATTTCCATTTCTCTAGGAGGTGGGTCAAAAAGGATCTTGCTGTGATTTATGTCACAGAGTGTTCTGTCTATGCTTTCCTCTAAGAGTTTCATAGTGTCTGGCCTTACATTTTGGTCTTTAATCCATTTTGAGTTTATTTTTGTGTATGGTGTTAGGGAGTGTTCTAATTTCATTCTTTTACCTGTAGCTGTCCAGTTTTCCCAGCACCACTTATTGAAGAGGCTGTCTTTTCTCCATTGTATATCCTTGCCTCCTTTATCAAAAGTAAGGTGAACATATATGCATGGGTTTGTCTCTGGGCTTTCTATCCTGTTCCATTGATCTATATTTCTGTTTTTGTGCCACTACCATACTGTCTTGATTACTGTAGCTTTGTAGTATAGTCTGAAGTCCAGGAGCCTGATTCCTCCAGCTCCATTTTTCTTTCTCAAGATTGCTTTGGCTATTCGGGGTCTTTTGTGTTTCCATACAAATTGTGAAATTTTTTGGTCTAGTTCTGTGAAAAATGCCAGTGGTAGTTTGATAGGGATTGTATTGAATCTGTAGATTGCTTTGGGTAGTATAGTAATTTTCACAATGTTGATTCTTCTAATCCAAGAACATGGTATATCTGTCCATCTGTTTGTATCATCTTTAATTTCTTTCATCAGTGTCTTATACTTTTCTGCATACAGGTCTTTTGTCTCCTTAGGTAGGTTTATTCCTAGGTATTTTATTCTTTTTGTTGCAGTGGTAAATGGGAGTGTTTCCTTAATTTCTCTTTCAGATTTTTCATCATTAGTGTATAGGAATGCAAGAGATTTCTGTGCATTCATTTTGTATCCTGCTCCTTTATATTTAATGTGATTGTTGGTATAGTGGACTTAAATCTACCATGTTGCTAGTAGTTTTCTATCAATTCCACGTGCTCTTTCTTCCTTTTTCTTCTTTTCCTATCTTTGAATTAAATGTTTTTTTATTCTTCTGTTTTATCTCCATTATTGGCCTATGAGTAGTTGTTCTTTTAAAATTTTTTACTTGTTCTAGATTTTACAATATACATCTTTAACTTATCACAGTCTACCTTCAGATAGCTTCATAGTAGTTCACCTGTAATTTGAGAACCTTCACCACATACTCCATTTACTCCTTCCCATCCTTTGTGCTATTCTTATCACCCGTTTCACTTCTCTAGATAAACCTCACAATACATTGTTACTATTTTTGCTTTAGGCAATCATATTATCTTTAAAAGTGAGAAAAGATATCTTTCATATGGACTTTCTTTTTGCCATCTCCAGTGCTATTTATTTCTTTGGATAGCTCCAGGTTGCCATCTGGTATCACGTGCGCTCTGTCTGAAGAACTTCCTTTAACTTTTCTTGTGCCACAGGGCTGCTAAGTCCATTCCTGTCCCCCAGCTGGTCACCTGCAAGCTTCTGCCTAGACAGGGACCTCTCTCTCATTCCTGCTTCCCACCTTTCCATGGACACCGGGTGGGGGCCCAGGGACAAGAGTTGATGAGCCAGTGTGGACTCCCTGTGTGTGGAGTCCCCGGCTATTTCAAACTGACGTATTAGTCCATGCTTCTTCCTTACAAATTCACTAGAATATTATCTAATTTCTTCTTGCCCCTCTGTAGGGAGGCCCCCTCTTCTTCTCACGCTTTTCCAAAGATGAGACACTTGTGCGCTCCCCTTAGGTGGGCCTGTCACTTTTTGGAGTTCAGTCTACTTGGTTGCCTTGCACCTCAGGGGGCTCAAGAGAAGTTGAAATTTTGTGCATCTTCTGGCTTTGGTCTTTGAAGAAGGGGAGCTTCATCTTGTGGTTTTCGGCGTCCTCTACCTCCTCTGTTGAGGTGGACCTCCCCTTTCCACATCTTAGACAAGCACAAGTGTTAACAGATTCTGGGTTTGAAATGGCTCAAAGCATTTTGGAACTCCATTTTACATGTGTTTTAGAATGGAGCCTATATTGCCGGGAGCATCTTTTCTTATCTTAGTTGTTAATTATTCAGAAGTATATTATTAGTTCCTTGTGGGGTTTTTGATTTTAGAGATTATTTATCATGACCCCAAAGGATATAGTTCTACATAAGCATTAGAATCATTTCCCCAAAAGCAGTAATTGTGAAAGTGCTATAAATTCCATGGCTCAAGGTTGAGGAGCATTTGGGGGTGATGGCTGTGATGAGATTCACCTTGTGATCTGCCTAAATTCCTATTTATTACATTGTACTTAGTTTAATTCCTATAAATTTTATATGTAAGATTAATAGCCAACTGATCTCTAGAACGTATTTAGCATTCCCTGTTCATACGTACTCAAATAATTTACATATACGTACTTGAGAAAAGTAAATTAAATCTATTAAGAAAACTATAGTTATTTTTAATTCCTTTGAATCTGGACTGCATACAAGAAAACAAAGTTTCATGATTCTCTTGAAATGCTTATATGTTATTATATCAGAAGCAACACCAGCTTCTGCATAGTGAAAGCCGCCTACGAGGTGTATGGAATTAATATAGCAATTCAAATATAAAGAATAATGTTAATGTCCATGAAATAATATTATTTTCATTTATGCTGGGATGTTGTGAAGAAATTTAACATTATTATACAAATTGAGTTTTTCATGCAGCATACTTCTACGCTAGCCCTTTAGAAAATGCGATCAGATTAAATCATAGCAGGAGTGAGAGATAAAGCAAATTTCGTTGAGTAAGGCACCCTAGGAAAACGCTATTCACGTGACATTGCCTGGTCAGTGTGCATCGAAGGCGTCTTTTAAGGGAAATCTTTTGTGCACATACCTTTGTTGGTTTCCTTTTTAGAATTTTCCACCATGAAAAATTAATGTAATTGGGTAATTAACACTTGTTTAAATCCATTTGTAAGAATAAAAGAAAATGAACAAAGTTAATTATGACATTACAAGGCATGTCAATTAGCTCTTTTTGGACTTTGAGGGGCTTAGCTTTTGATTCAGAGTAAATGAAGAAATATTTATTTGCCAGGCACAGACCAGGTCGTTCATCCACTGCGGTAGCGTAGTCTCTGCTCTCAAGTGGCTTCTGGTCTGGTCAGCGGGTGAAGGAAGCTCAGCACAGACCGAGCCACAAGGACTGCACGAGCCTCACACCGAGTCAGGATGCCCAGAGGCCCCCATGCAGCCCAGGGAGGAAAGCAGGATGCAGACACTGCAGGATGGCGATGCTGCAGGAAGAACATAATCCCCGCTTCTCAGCCCAGGACACTGTTCAGAGGATTATGCCCTCAAAGCTGAGCTTCCTAAGTTTTCTATAAGAACGTGGAATTCTACGTGTGACCCACATGCGTCACCCCAGCCCTCGTTTCTCCCATCAGCAATGACCTTTCTGTTTTGCTGTTCATGTGAGAGCACTTTAAAGCTATGCTATTTTAGAAGTACAGTTTCTTTAATTTTTCCTGTGTCTTTATTTTATATCACTTTTCAGGATCTTAAGACATTTTTACTAGACAATTTTATTAATTTGTGTGAAAAAGCATGCTTTATCAAATCTGTAGCCAAAGATAACCCAGAAGGGTTCAGGAGGACAGGTGTAAATGTACCCTTTGTGTCTCCACCAGCTACCCAACTACAAGGAGCTTAGGTCAAAGCAGACTTCTAGGCAGAGCTGCAGCCTGAACTGACGGCCAGGATATAGCAAGACGCCTTTGACATGACCAGTTGGCAGTTATTTACAGTGCACCCTCTGTGCTGCATATTTACTTACATTTTAATTTTTCCGTTAGCTTACCATTATAAAAAAAAAAAATAGGAAGTTACGCATCTGTAAGAAGGCATGTCAGAGCAAGGCCCTGTTGACCTCAAGGTACAACCAAAGGAATGAAAGTGTGTTAAGAAGAGGTTATTAACATTGCCCAGAATGGCCAGAAATTTCACCATGAATAATTATGAGAGAGAATCTATTGAAACTGGAGGTTGAATAAGTGGGGAAGGGATATCTTTGACCTTCAAGAAGCTTCTGTCAGACAAAACACTTTAAAGCTAAAAGACAGTCAGAGGCACCACGTGATGCTTCTTATTTCAGGTGAACCTGGCTGTCCGGCCCCAAACCACTGCTGGGCAGTGATCAGAAGTGCATCAAATCCTTAGGAGAGACGTGATCTCCTCATTACGATTCCTCTCTAAGAAGGAAGAGATGTGGAGATGTGTCTCAGTCCCAGAACTGATCCATAAATTTTGGTGCTGTGAGTCTGAGGTCAAAAGACATAAATCTTAGCAAACAAAGTCCCTTTTCTCCTAGGCTTTCCATCGCTTTCCCATTTCAGTTATAAGCGCAAAAAAAATATTACAGCAGAAGGAAGAGAGATCAGTTCAAGCTGATCTTGGCTGACGTTGAAGGAGGAGCGTATCTAATCTCCGCTTCATGTGAGAATAGTCTGCCTCTTCCCACCTCTATGCCGCCCCAGAGAATGGTGATCCGGCAGCTGAGGATTTGGGAACAATTGTTTCCAGTGAAGGCATCGCCCAGGTCTTAACCTGTACATAAACAGAGGACTGTTTCCCCGTGGGTAGGTAACCGTGCCTCCCAGTTTACCTGGAACAGTCCCAGTTTATGCCTCTTCCATTCTCAAAATATGGTTTGGATGAAAATATAAAACCGCAGGTCACCCTGCTAACAGGCGTTCCCTCCAGAGAAAGCCCCTCCCTAGAGGGGAAACTACCAGCTAAACACACCCACAGAGATACTGCTAAATATTGCTGAAAGGTAAACGTCGTACATTTAATAGTCACATTAAAAAAAGTTAAAATTAAATAGATAAATAAACTAAAGTAAAAGAAGCACAGTACAAACAAAGGGACAAAGCTTCACACACACACACACACACACACACACACACACACACACACACACACTCTCCAGTCTTTTTTTAATCCAAGTGCCTGTGAGACTTAAAAGCATGGTGAGAAGAAAAGGAAGAAAGTAGAAAAGATGTGCAGATGAGAGGGCCCTCACTGCAAGGGTTGGGGGCCCCTGTTTCTGGGCAGAGCAGACGATGACCCTGGGCTCCTGGAGGAGACAATCATGGGGGAAAGGAGCCCCTTTCCGGGTGACAGGCTTTCCCTTCATCCTGTTGGGCTTCGTCCGCAGTCAGTAACTTTCATTGATCAACCAGGTCTGTCAGTCCGGCTGCACCGGGCAAGGGCCTGTTGCGAGTGCAGCGCTGGCCTCCAGATTTAGGTCTAATCTCCGAGGCCTCCGGCTCCTGGGTAAATCTTTAGGAGCAAATAGAGCTAATTAAAAAGGCAGGCTTGTCAGCCCCTGAATGATGTGGAAAAAGAGACCAAGTGACTGGCTTTGGGTTTCAAGCTGCACCCAAGTTCAAATTGAATACAATCACTTTTTTCAGGAGTGTGTGTGTGTGTGTGTGTGTGTGTGTGTGTGTGTGTGTGTGTGTGGTATGTGCATGCGGGCTGAGGGTTCACAATCGTAGATACCAAATCAGCTTTGGAATAAAAGTGAAAGGCATTCTTAGTTGCTTTCAAATCCTCTAAAAATAGCCGCTCCTCTCTGCCAAAGCTAATATAGACAGGATTCCCATGGAAACCCTCTGGGCTACAAGGGGCGGGTGTTATTTCTTCACCAGTTATTGGTTGGATACTTCTGCCCATTTACACATCACCCTTCTTCATAACATAAGACTCTACCTATTGTCAGAACTGATGAACCAAACCCTAAAGGCACTTGCATATCTGGTCTGCTCATCTGAAGGGAAGAAAAGTACAGCAGTGACTCTGCTTAACAGAAGATGTTCACAAAGGCAGCTCAACAGAAGAAAAAGAAACACATCTGCCTTGTTTCACATTCTGTGTTTATACTTTTAGTTTTTGTAACTAATTTCTAATTCCTAGTTTGAGTCCATGGTCGTGGCCAGATTTTATTATATTATTTGTTCCATATATTTATCAAAAATGATAGTAGTCACCCTTCTGTACGTTGTCACATTCTGTCGGGGGGTGGTCCTGTTTTTGGATGCCTTTGTTGATTCCTAGGAAATAAAAGAATTAAAGTATATAAGGTCTGTGTGGAATATGACATTGTTACATTGGCCCTTGGGCAGTCTTACTTTGTTCACTTTCAGATGGAAAATAAAAATTGCAAAAAAAATATTAAGAGCCAGGAATGGTCAATTTATTTGTCTCTTTTCTCTTGGAATTACAGCCCTTTTGGGAAAACAGCTTTAACAAAATAACTAGCTGTAATCACTATCATTTTACAGATTCTGAGATAAGAAGAACTTAAATATTTTTAAAGATTACAAAACGCAAGAGTACATAAAATTATACAGTCGTTTCCACATAAGTTTCAGTAGATAAAAATCATGACTAATTTTATGACTAACTGACAGTCTCTAAAATTTTTTTACAGCTTTATTCTCTCCTTTTATCTTTCCCTCTTTAGCCTTCTGTCTCTTTTTCTTTAAAGCATCTTTATTGGAGTATAATTGCTTTACAATGGTGTGTTAGTTTCTGCTGTATAACAAAGTGAATCAACTATACATAAACATATATCCCCGTATCTCTTAGCCTTCTTCCTAATAATGTGTTTTCTAAGCTGCACTATAAATAAAAATTAACATATGTACGTGTTTCTTAATAACCTACCAAAACACAGCCATATAAGTATGATTTAATCATCACAAATATAAACATGAAAGGTTATAAGGTCATAATGTTCCACAATGCTTCCAGGATTATTAAATAATATACGTATTCTCCAAATGTCACTTCATTTCTTTACGTGGCTAATTTGACCTCTGGTTCTCAGAGACCCCTCTGCAGTACTGCAATATGTGTATTTTCTTGTTTAGTATTTACATCTTTGACTAAGGACTGGGGAGAGGGGACAGTAATCTAAAATGTGACAGCTAGCTCTCCCCAAGTGTGCGGTGGAGTTACACTTAAGATATTCTTACCCCAATAGCAGCAGGATCAGTTGGGTACCTTTGATAAGCAGAGGGCCTCAAGATTCCAAGACGGTATCTGGAGTGTCCAAAGCCAGGCTCTGGAAGGGCCTTTTCCTCCCCGCGAGGCCCACACACCCCCTTCATCGCTAGAGCCGGGTCAGGGGCGTGATCGGGAAACATGTTCCTTCTTCCCAGCCCCACCTGCAGGAGGTATTCGCTCTTAGCCAGAGGCACCCCATGAGAGGGGCCAATCAAACGTATCAAATATGAAGAGTTCATAAAATCACATTAAATGCTGGGGGGAAACAAAGAACAGGGTAACACAATCAGGAAGAAGGCTTTTCTTTGTAACGTGACAGAGGTAAAGGTATCAGTGTGTAAGGTTCAATTCAGTGAGGAAGTGCAGGGAAGAGAGGAGGAGAAGACTTGGCCCCTGACTAGCTGGGTAACCTTAGAGTGTTTTTGTCAATATGTTTTTAATTCAGAGGCTCCACGTCTCTTGACCGAAGATGACACATTTAATGATGTGACATCAGATCGTTCATCATTTTAATCAGACATGAGCTTTCACGGTGGTCAGCCAGTGCTTGACACTGGTGGATTTGGAGAATGTCAGGAACAAGAGGCAGTGCAGTACGGCCAGAAATGTGAAACTGTTGGAATCCTCCAGGAATCCCATTTAGATTAGCATCCAAAGCTGGGCGAATTTTCCTAGATCCTAGAATAAACACAACCTATTGTCCAAACAGGAAGAGGATGGCCCTCTGTGGTGATGAAATGAGTTAGTAATCCTACACATGGTTTGCTGCTGTTTGAACACATTACATTCACTGCTGTGTCTCGAGAATTACTTAAGTTAGTATACCACACTCATCCATTTGAGTAAAATGTGCCTTTTACGCTTTCTGCTAAATTGGCTTCTCGTTGTTATTTGAATCTGATGTAAACATTTAATGTCATCTTCCCACGATATAAAGCTAATTGAGTGGCAGTGAACCATTTTAGTTGAGCTTGTAGTAAACACACAAAACAACCCTACACAATGAGATCGATGAGCTATTATCCAGAATCAGACCCGTTTTCATATAACAGCAATAAAAATTCGTTCCATAAATGGTAGATTTTCGTTACCTATGAACTGCGAACAATGCAATATCATGTATTACAAACATTAAAATTTTCCTTCCTATACAGAAATATCTTCTTATTTATTTTTCTGGAAAAGTGCTAGTGTCCTGGTCCCTGGATGTGTCACTTCCACAGCACATTGAAAAATATCAACAAACTTACCTTAATTATTTTTTAAACAGGTGTCATTAGCCCCCCAGGCAGGCTGTGCCGGCTTGAAAGGGATGAGTTATGATAAACAGTATCTGTGGAGACGTATGGGAGAAACAGAGTGGGAGTTTAAATTACAGGTTCAAGAACCTATTTTTCGTCTTTCTCCCACACATGTGCTCATCTCCTGTCATATTCTTTCCCCAAAGTTTGCAAATTTCCAGTGTTTTGCAGTAAATCCTTCTTTTAAATAAATAAATAAAGTGTCAGTTACAAGTCATGTTTGGTGCCCTTTCTTGTCTTGTGTCAAGATTCTTCGTATTGGAAAGCCTAAAATATAAATTATTTTTTATCGAAGTATAGTTGATTTACAGTATCGTGTAGTTTCAGGTGTACAGTGTAGTGATCCAGTATTTTTGCAGATTATATTCCATTATAGGTTATTACAAGATAACGGCAATAATCCCCTGTGCTGTACACTACATCCTTGTTACTTGTGTTTTATACATAGTAGTTTGTAATTGTTAATCCCATGCCCCTAATTTGTCGGTTTGCCCTCCCTCCCCTTTGATAACCACGAGTTTGTTTCCTATGTCTGTGAGTCTGTTTCTGTCTTGCATATATATTCATTTGTACTATTTTTTAGATTCTACGTATAGGTGAGATCATACAGTATTTGTCTTTCTCTGTCTGACTCATTTCACTAAGCGTAATTCTCTAGGTCCATCCATGTTGCTGCAAATGGCAGAATTTCATTCCCTTTTACGGCTGAGTAATTAAAATATAAATTCTTGTAATTCTAATATTTTAGTACCAGAACAAATTATGTTATCAGAGGAGAGGTGTTCATTTCAAGTCCATGACTTCTATGGTAATTTCTGTCACAAAAGGAAAGGTCCAGCCAGTGCTTTCTCTGAATTCCATAGTATTCTTTTTCATTTATTAATTAAAAAAAATATTTTTAATGAATTCCATAGTATCCTAGTAAAGGTTTTGCAAGTAAGGAGAGAGAAAACCTGAAGAGGGGGAAGATGCATTTTTGACATTCCATGTTTCCAAGAAGTCCCTTGACAGGTGATCATGTGCTATTGTGGACAGGGCAAGACGTGGGGAGAGAAGAGAAACCTGGACAGAGCTCCTTGCCCTGTGTCCTTGGGAAAGTCATTCATCTCTTTGCACTTTCTCTCCATCTCAATATACAACCCTAATGAATACAGGGTTGGGGGCAGATCAAGAGCTTGCTTTTGTAAGTGACTCTGTGACTCCAAGTTACTGTACAACTAGAAGGTCTTATGATCATTATGTGGGTAATAGCCCCCCAGAAGAGGAAGAGAAACTTTAGGTGACCCAAGTCACTAGAAAGGTCCACTCAGAACACTAAGCAGATGTTGTCGATCTGTGACTCTTAATCCTGAGGAAACACCCGCTAGTTTAATTGGAAAATTTGTCCCGATTCAAAATTGTGCTCATTTGGAATGAATGGCAAAAAAAGCAAACAAACAAACAACTGTATCAGGATTCACCAGAATATACTCCTCTAACCAGAAAAGGTGTGTGCAATCAGATACTATTAAAAACTACAAACTATTTGATGCAAGAAATAAATATTAAGCATCAAGTGTGTGCCGATGACCGTAGTAGGTGCTGGGGATACTGTGTCGAACAAGGAAAACACAATCATCCCTCATCTCTTGGAGCTTATATTCTAGTTGGGACTGGGAGGGGGCAAGGCGGACAATCATCAGTAAGAGAGAAGAATATTAGGTCAAGATAAGGACTGTGGAAACCATGTTTGTTTTCTATGTCTGTGGATCTATTTCTGTTTTGTATATAAATTCATTCAAAGGGGAACGGTTGGGGGGAAGGACAAATTAGGAGGTTGGGATTAACATACACACTACTATATGTAAAATAGGGAAACAACAAGGACCTGCTGTAGAGCACAGGGAACTCTTGTAATAACGCATAAGGGAAAAGAATCTGAAAAAGGATATGTATACCTGAATCACTTTGCCGTACACCTGAAACTAACACGACATTGTAAATCAACTACCCTTCAACAAAAAATTAACTTAAAAGAAAATAAGAGCTATGGAGAGAGCAGTGAGTCAGAGCGACTGGTGTTTGCATTGCACTAGGTGTCAGGAAAGTCCCTTCTGATGAGGTGATATTTAAACTGAAGTCTCAGTGACCAAAAACAAGCCAGCCCTGTGAAGCCTGGGGTATGAGTGTTCCATGAAGAAGGACAAGTTAGCACAAAAGAAGGCCCTGAGAGGGAAGCGAGCTGGGGGTGTTTGAGGGTCCGTCTGACTGGAGTTACTACTGATCAAGGTGGAAGTGTGGACTTGGATGATGACACTTGGGCAGGAGACAGCTCCTGTGTGCCTCCTATGCTACGTGGAAGGGGTCTGGATGTAGTGCACAAGTGCAGTGGATGGACTGTGTTGTATCGGGACTGCATTGTGTGATGGCTTGGACCAAGAGAGGCAAAGTGGAAGCCGGAAGACCCGTTAGGCAATTACTGAATTGTCAGGCAGAGACCACAGTGGCTTAAACCGGGAAGGTCGTAATAAAGATGTTGGTTTATTCATTCTTTCGTTCAACAGTATTTATTGATAGCCCAATATTGGATGCCCAATCCTGTTCTGGGCATTGGACATGCAGTAAGGGTCAAATGCAAAGAAGCTGTCCTCATGTAGTCTGTATTCAGTGGAGAATATTACCAGTGGAGGGGACCGATGGGAGGTGGGCCTGTATCAGGTGGGCTGGTGAAGGAAGCCCTCCGATCTGACATAAGTGAAGTGAGGGACCAGCACTGCAGTGTCTGGAAAAGGAGGACACGGGCACAGGGCCAGCCAGAGGACCCCGGGGTGGGGTGTGCTCGAGAGTGACCACAGCAGCAAACTGGGAGGAGGCGAGGGCAGGATGGTGCACAGCCAGGTAGGCCACAGTGAGGACTGTGGATCTTGTTCTGAATTGTATGAAAAGCCATTGGAAGCTTCTGGAGAGAGAGTCTGTATTTTAAAAGAATCGCTCTGGTGGCTGTATAAAAAAAAAGGCAATGGGTGTGGGGAGGTAGAAAAGAAGCAGAGGGACGGTTTGGAGACTAAAAGATGATGGCGGCTTGGCCAATGTTGGTAGCGTTGTAAGTCGTAAGAAGTGGTCATGTTCTGGATGTAATTCGAAGGGAGAGCCTGCAGGATTTGCTAAACAATTGGATATTGGGTGTGATAGCAAAGGAGCCAAGAAAATGCCAAGGCTTTTATCCTGAACAAATAGGTGAATGGTGGTACCACTTGCTGGAGATGGGAGTGAGAAAATATGGAATGTATGGAGCAGTGGTGGTGGTGGGGTGGGAACCAAGTGCTTTCTTTTGGACGTGTTAAGTTCAAGATGCCTGTTAAATATCCACGTGGAGTTGTCTACTGGACAGTTGTATATATATAAGACTAAAGTTCAGAGTAGGAGATGAAACTAGGGATAGGAATTTGCGTTATCACAGTGTGTATAGCATATAGATGGTATTTAAGCCATGGAACTAGGTGAAATCACCTGGAAAGTGAAGATAGATAGAAAAGAGAAGAGATGATCAAGAGAATGGATTTAATATGTGTTTTGAAGATAGAGCTAAGAGAACTTGCTGATGGATCAGGTAAAGAAGACAAGGATAAATTATTGGCTTGAACAAGTATCTGTAATGCTATCATTCACTGAGTTGGGGAAGACTGGAGAAGGAGCAGTGATAAGTTAGTAAGGAAAACTCGAGAATTCTCTTCTTGCGTGTTAAATCGGAGATACCTGCTACGCATGTGGATGGACTTGTTAATATGCAATAGGTATTTAAAACAAGGAGGCGGTGACATCAGCCAGTGGTGCTAGGACAACTTGATAGCCACATGCAAAAGAATGAAGTTGAGCCCTGATCTCACACCATATTTCTTAAAAGAAATTTTTTAAGAAATATTTCTTAAAAGAAAACTTAGGGGTAAATCATCGAGATTTGGGATTTGGCAAAGGAATCTTAGATATGACACCAAAATCATGAACAGCAGAAGAAAAAATAAATTAATTGGACTGCATCAAAATTTAAAACTTTTGTACTTCAAAAGGTACCATCAATAAAATAAAAAGAAAACCCATAAAAAAGGAGAAAGTATTTGCAAATCATATATTCGATAAGGGTCTAGTGCCCAGAATATATAAAGAACTCTTATAACTGAGTAATAAAAGGACAAATAACCCAATTTTAAAAATGAATAAAGGATCTGAATAGACATTTCTCCAAAGAAGATATATAAATGACCAATTAGTACATGAAATGTACTAGTAATGGTTTGACACCATTAGCCATCAGGGAAATGCAAACCAAACAAAAATAAGATACCACTTCACTTCAACTAGGATGGCTATAATAAAAAAGGTGGTTGACAGTAAGTGCTGGGGAGGATATGGAGAAATTGGAACCATCATACACTGCTAATGGGAATATAAAATGGTGCACTGACTCCGGAAAACAGTCTTGCAGTTCCTCAAAGGGTTAAACATAGATTCACCATATAACCCAGTAATTCCACTTCTAGATATATACCCAAGAAAAATGAAAATGTATGTCCACACAAAAACTTGAATATGAATGTTCATAGTAGCATTATTCATAATAGTCCTAAAGCAGAGGCAACCCAAATGTCCACCAGCTAATGCATGGATAAATCAAAGGTGGTGTAAAATGTGGCATAATTCAGCAATTCAAAAGGAGTGAAGTACTAATACATGCTACAACATGGATGAACTGTGAAAATGGGATCACAATGATTTCATTTCTATAAAATATCCGGAATAGGCAAATCTAGAGAGGCAGAATGGAAATTAGAAAAGACAAGGAATAATATGAATTAGAGCAGAAATCAATAGAGAAAATCAATGAAACCAAAAACTGGTTATTTAAAACAGTCAAAATCTGTAAGAGAAAAAATGAGAGGACACAATTACAAATATCAGAAGTGAAAGAGAGACATCACTACAGATCCCATGAACATTGCAGGATAATAACAATATTATGAACAGCCCCATGTCCATAAATTTGTTAAAGTAGGAGAAATGGACCAATTCCTTGAAAGACACATCTGCCAAAACTCACACAAGAAGAAATAGTAAATGTGAATAGGCCCATATCTGTTAATGAAATCAACAATTCCTAACCTTAAAACAGAAAGCACCAGGCATAGATGGGTTCACTGGTGAATTCCAGGTATTTCAGAAAGAAGTTATAGCAATTATCTACAATCTTTTTCAGAGGATAGAAGCAGGAGGGATACTTCCTAACTCATTCTATGAGGCCATCATTACCCTAATACCAAAACCAGACAAAAATATTGCAAGAAAAGAGAACTACAGACAATATCTCTCATGAACACAGATGCAAAATTCTCCAATAAAATATTAGCAAGGCCAGTCCTATAATGGGTAAAAAGAATTATACACCACAACCAGGCATCCCAGATATACAAGGCTGCTTCAACGTTCAAAAATCAGTTAATGCAATTCATCACATCAATAGGCTTAAAGAAGAAAAAAATCCCATGATTATATCATAAGTAGAAAAAGAACTTGACAAAATCCAATACCTGTTCCTGCAGGTAGGTTAGTGATTGCCAAAGGCTGGTGGGAGGGAGATGATTAAAAGGAAATGAAGAATGACTGCTAAAAGATATAAGGTTTCATTTTGAAGTGATGAAATGTTCTAAAATTGATTGTAGTGATGCTTGCACAACTCTGAATACACACACAAAAAAAAACATTGAATTATCCACTTGAAATGAGTGACTATATGGTATGTGACTGATATCTTGGTAAAACTGTTACCAAAATATTAGTTAATTAAAGGAGAAAAAGCAGAGCAGCAAAGCAGCAGGCAGTGTCCTGGAAGGAGAGCTAGTGAAATGCATTGTTACAGGAGCTGGAAAGAATGAGTTTCTAGAAAGAGGGGATGGTCAGCTGGGCCAGATGCTGCAAAGAGGATGAATTCAGAGAGACCAGAGAATGGACTGTTGTGTTTGGCAACATGGCAGCAGGTGGTGAAGAGCCTTCCTGGTGGAGTTGAGGGGGAAGGACCAGCTGGGGAAGAGAAAAGGAGGTGAGGGGGGGAAGATAACGACTTATAGCTTCTGCAAGAAATTTTGCTTTGAACGTGGGTGGAGAGATGGGACTCGAGTTGGGTTTAGGCCGGGTGATTTTGCTGCTTTTTGTTTTGCTTTGTTTTCTTTTATTTTAAAGCAACTTTGCTCTCTGATGTGATTCTTCTAGTACAAAAGGAGAAATTGATGCTACGAGAGATACAGGATAATTATGAGAGAAAGTCTCTGAGAGAAGATGGGATTTGTAGCCCATGAAAAGGGATGCACCCTGGATAAGGGTTGGAATACTTTATCCAACATGATTGGAAGGAAGGCAGATAGAGTGGGTACAAATGAGTGGTTCCAGTAAGCATACCACAGTCTAGTTCATGAGGTTTGTGGGCTTCTTTGTAGCTGCCTTGTTTTAAAAACATTGTGTGTGTGTGTGTGTGTGTGTGTGTGTGTGTGTGTGTGTGTATGTGTGTGAAATTTATTTCAGTTGTAAAACCCAATTTTGGGTTCCCTTTCATCATGTCCCAATCTGGGGCCATCTCACAAGGTTTACAGGCATAAATATTTCACTGGCCGATTCACTCCTGGAGCTCTCTATTGGGCGTCAGCCAACAATTCTTTCCGTGGAGGAGTGGAGAGCATTTCACCATGTGCAGAAGGATAGCTCCCCAGATAGCAGGTCTCCCTAAACCTGACCCCAGCCAGGAACTCCCCAAATTGTCCTCTTTCCCCAAATTCTCCTCTTTTCCTATTTTCATTCATGCAGTGATCAGAAAAGGATGAACTACCAGTAGAAGAACAGAGCAGAATAATTTTAAAGTAAAACAAAAATACTGTGGCATATCAACACATGAGCAAAGAACAAGTGCATGTATTCTCTGTTTTGTTCATCTTTTCAGAAGTGATCTGGGATTTTTAAAAGTAAGATGGGAATAAAATCAATGTTATAATGTTTAATGCTGTGTGCATAATAAAAATACAGCCTTTAAGGTAACAGTTGTGTTTTGGGTTGTTTGATGGAATTTTGAAGTATCAAAATATATCTAAGCACAATCAAATGCAAATTCATACACCATGAATTGTAAAAAGCTATCTGTATTTTTCAATCTTTAGAATCATCCGGTGGGGTTTTTAAATACAATACCAATGCCTAAGTTTCACCACAGATCAGTTAAATCAGAATTCTGGATGGAGATCTAAGCATCAATTTTTTTAAATTTTTATATAATTTTTAAAGGTTGCTTTCCATTTACAGTTATTACAAATTACTGGCTCTATTCCCCATGTTGCACAATACATCCTTGAGCCTGTCTTACACCCAGTGGTTTGTACCTGCCCCTCCCCCGGCACTGATAACCACTGGTTGGTTCTCTGTATCTGTGAGTCTTAAGCACTAATTTTTTTTAAAGCTCTCCAGATGATTCCATGTAGGGGAGAGTTGAGGACCATTGTACTGAACATTGAGAATGCCTACTAGAAATGCACAGTCTTTATCATGAACTGTGTCCTGGTCACTGCAAACTGCCTATTAAGACATATGGAAGGGGAAAAAAACCCACTAAAATGCAGTCCTACACCTTCAGAAACTTACTTCATAGCTTTGTCTGAAAACAGTGTGTATAAAGGACAAGAAGCTAACTGTTGGGGTTTTCTCTTGATTTGTTTCAAGATGGGGAAACAGAAGGAAAAGTTCAACAGACTTGGGAGATGCAAAGGACTCAACAGCTGTTAATTAGATTGAAGCGGGAAGTCAGCAGATTATTTAACAACTATTTTAGGCACTGTGCTGACAGCTGACCTCTTTTGTCACACCCTGCTGGAGAGGGCTTGCCTAGAGTACGTACAAGTTTTTAAATCACGTTCAATAAAAGAAACAGAATCCTGTAAATCTGTGAACAGACCCAGAAGCGCAGAAACCCTCGCAGGACCATCTTGAGCAACTGGATGAGGAAGGGCAAATGGAGGATATGGTTTAAAGATCGATTTTACTGGCTGATTTGATTGCAAAAATTTTTTTTCAGAAGAAATAAATTCTAGACAATGTTAGTTATATCAGGTGAAATTATTCTATTATCAATAGTTCCCAGAAGAGAAGCAATGAGAGGAGAGGAAAGAGGCAGGATGGCTGGGTCTTGTTCTCCAGGTGACCGGCAGGTATTAGCACAGAGGACTCGGCAGGCTTCTCACCTGTTCTTCTGCTTTTGTGCTGAAGACACAAAAGCATCAGCAGACACTTGAGAGAAGTTTCTATGATGACTTGGAGTCTAAGGAAGAAGTTTGAAAGGAAAGAAATACAATTAAACTAAATATTACTGTCTTTGAAAGGAATAAAATGCACTAATTACAATCTGAAAAAAAAAAGTTTTGTTTTTAACACCTGTGAGATGACCTGAATTATATTTAAATCAAGAACATTCCAGGGGCTTCCCTGGTGGCGCAGTGGTTGAGAGTCCGCCTGCCAATGCAGCGGACACGGGTTCGTGCCGCGGTCCGGGAAGATCCCACATGCCGCAGAGCGGCTGGGCCCGTGAGCCATGGCCGCTGAGCCTGTGCATCCGGAGCCTGTGCTCCGCAACGGGAGAGGCCACAACAGTGAGAGGCCCTCGTACCGCAAAAAAAGAAAAGAAAAGAAAAGAAAAGAATATTCCAGTGTGAAATCAATAATTATCCCAAGTAGAAAGGAACCATAAATCATATATGTGGGTCCACTTCATTTTCCATGCCTTTGGGGTGCTCTGTTGCATGCAGACTTAAATATTACAGTTCTTTGTCTATTACTGCGATTCATTCAGTCCTTCCATGTAAATATCATAGAATAAACTGAAAACAAGTACTTGAGGGCTCCTTTGTGCTTACAATCATAAATTAGCAAAGGTTAGCCCCTGAGGGAGCTTTGTGCCTGTAGTTCCCAATACCCTATTGTGTAGAGAGTAGATCCCCATGCTGTGTTCTTATCACACTAAAAAAAATATTTTAGGTAAATGTACAAAGACAGAAAAGCTTCCTTCCTTCATGTATTCATCCACAAACTTTTATTGTTTGTGCGAATAAACGTGCTAAATGCTGTCTCAGGCATTCAGATGTATATAAAGAAACATGAAATCTCAGCCTTCACGGGACCCTCGTCCAGAGATGAGAGACGGGAGAGGGATTACATGCAAGAAAGGCAAGGACTGCGAGGCACTGAAAGAAGTTCTTGGGCACCTAGAGGAGGAGCAGGTAAAGGAGAAGGCAGCCTTCCTGGGAAGGTGAGTGGGGAGTGGAAGCGAGAAGAGGCGGAGGGATACAGGCTGCGCGCCAGAAAGGAGTTCTTGGGTGGGGGATGCGGACGCAGGTCTCAACGTTCCGGTGGGATGCGCATGCGTTCATTTATTCCAACGCAAGAAATTAACACTGTACTTCTTTCCATTCAATCAAACTTACTTTTTGGAATAAAGGGCTTGAAGAATGCGATGTTTAAACCATTAGGAGACCCAACTAGTTTACAGTAGTTGATAAATGGCTGTTGATGGTGGTGTGATTCATAATTAGGAACTTTTGTTCAGCCTTCATTAAACAGACTTCTGTGGTTTTGCTAACAGATTTATGTAACCGTTCTTGTGGTCTGAGAAACTGGGGAGGCAGGTACAAGGGAGCAGAGGATGGGATCTACCGGCAGGGAATTTATGGATAAGGAACAGTGTCACTGAGAGTTCCTGAACTGTTGCATACAAATAATTTGCGTGTGTGTGTGTGTGTGTGTGTGTGTGTGTGTGTGTGTGTGTGTTTTCTGGGGAGATAATCTGTAGTTTTCAACAAATTCTAAAATTGTTAATATCTCCAAAAAGGCTAAGATCTACAGGAACTTATTTTACATAACTTATGATACAGATGTTTCACTAATTCATATCCTTATTATTCCAAGTCTGTCAAATATACTGCACTCTAAAATTTGGCCCTAAATTAGTGAATGATATATCTTGAGATAGTTTACCCCATGAACTTCCTTTTTATCCTAGTAAAATAAATGGGCTTTGTAGAAGTGAAAATTCTTAACATATTAACTGTTGCTTTTGGGGTAAGAAGACAATACTACTTTTAAAGCAAACTTCACTGAACTGCAGCATTCAGAAAAAAAAAAAAATGCACTCCAACCGCCCCCCTGCCAAAAAAAAACCGCTGAGAAATGTTCAGGTAGAGCTTTTCTCCTGAGAATACTGAAGATACCCCAAAAGTGGTCTTTATTGAAAATATAAGGTCTGCACACCCACCACACCTGAATAGTGATGGTTACCTTACAGGTCTCAAACAGGACATTTTAAAATTGAACTAAATTGCCAAGGATATCTTTAATTTCAGTATCACAGATAATCTAGATTTTAGCTTCTCAATATTACTTTTTTAAATGCACACTATCGAATGTATCAATAAACAAAAGTAATAACATATAGAAACTATTCACTAGTCTCAGTATTTTTAAATTTCAAATTCACGTCTGTTTGAAGCTTCCTTTTCATATCCGAAAGTTATATTTTTAAAAGGGAAACCTTTTTTTCCACTTCCTCAGCAATCAAAATATATGGCAAAAATCAATATCAAACTTTCTAAAATGCACGTGAAACTGCAAAGGACCAAAATAGCCAAGGTCTTTTGGGGGATTTGCATTACAAAGTATAAGACCTGTTATAAAACCATTAAAGATAGCGCAGTATTAGTGTAAGGACAGACAGCAATAAATCAATGGAACAGAATAGAGTCCAGAAACATACTCACACATACAGGTCCCCTGATTATGACAAAGACAACTTTGTGGTACAGTGGGAAAAGGATTGTTTTTCCTAATAAGATCTGCAAGGTGAATTGGATAGCCTTATGGAAAAAAAGAAAACAACCAATCTTTACCCCTTATCACAACATACATAGAAATCAAATCTAGATAAATTGCATATCTAAATGTAAAGTCAAAAAAAAAAAAGCTTCTAGAATAAGGGTTGGCAAACTCTTCTTAAAGGGCCAGATAGTACATATTTTAGGCTTCACAGACAGATTATACAGTCTGTGTTGCGACTACTCAGCTTTCTGTCGTTGAAGAGAGAAAGCTGCTGTGAATCACACAGAAGTGAATGAGCCTGTCTGTGCGCCAATAAAACTTTATTTACAAAAACAGATTTGGCTTGCAGGCCATGGTTTCCCAACGTCTGTTCTAAACATCTTTCTGAGCTGGAGTAAGCAAAGGTTTCTTAAACTGAACACAAAAGGTGGTAACAAAAAATAAAAATTTGATAAATAAGACTACATTTAAATTTTTAAATCCAGTCATCAAAAGTCACTGTTAAGATGGTGAAAGGCATCCCACAGAGTAGAAGAAAATATTCAAAATACATATATTCAACAAAGGATTCATATCCAGAATATATACATGCACATGCCCACATACACCCACACACCCCAATAAATAGATTCTTTTAAAAAGAGACAACCCAATAGAAAAAAAGGCAAGAAATTCTTGAATGAAAGTTTTACAAAAGGAATGCCACAAAAGTTAATATACAGATGGCCAATAAACATATGAAAATTTCTCAGCCTCATTAGTTATCAGGAAAATAAAAAAATAAAGCTTCAATAATATCCTACTATGTAGACACAGATTTAAAAGGTGGGCAACCCTAAGTGTTGTCAAGGACGCAGGACGGATGGGCCTCTCACATCCTCTGGGGAGAGTGTAGATGGGGTGTGATCCCTTTGGAAAACTGGACTATCTACTTGATGTAATCATAGGTACATCCTGTGACCCAACAATTCTATTCTTTGCTATAAAATCAATGTAAACCCGCCCAATATGTTCAACTAAAAGACGCGTACCTGAATGTCCCCAGTGACACTCTCCTTAACCGTCACAAGCTGGAAACTACCCAAACCACATCAACCGAAGAACTTAAATACATGTGGTTTAGTCACACTATGGTTACAGCATTGAGAAAGCTCTGCAACTACACACAAGGGACTGCGTCGTGGTGTACTCACTCAATATATTTTCCTAGTAAGTAGCAATAAGAATAATCTACAACTATATGCAGAACATGGGTGAACGTCTCCCCAGCGCCACCCTCCAAAAAACTATTGAGTGAAAAAAGCCAGACACCAATAGAATACATGTGATATGATTCCATTTGTATGACGTTCAGAAACAGGCAGAACTGATATGTGCTGTTGGAACTGAAGTTCCTGGTTATCCTGGGGTGGAGAACACAGTGAATGAGGGGATTGAGCACGTGGAGGGGCCTGGGGGCTGGTGACGTTCTGTTTCTTGAACAAGGGACCAGTGTCATCCATTTGTCCAGTTTGTGGGGATTAATTGCGACGTGCGTGTAGGTGTGCACTCTGCTGTGGTGTGCTGTACAGGCTTGACTCAGTTGCAGAGCATTAGATTAGTCTAAGGATAACGGAAGGCGATGCCCCAGGGCTCTCTGTCCCCTTCCTTGCTTCGCGTTTATTTTGTTCTCCTTTTACTTCTATTTAATGTAAGTCTGATGTTCCAAAAATAACCCACAATCTATAAGTCCATGATGATAAGAATAAATGTTGAATAAATTCATAGATGGGGGAGAAGAGCCACACCTCCCCTGCAGAAGAATTCCAATGATCTGTGTAGATATTCCGCCCTCAAGGAGGCGGACCAGGACCCGCCCCCCTCCAAGGGTAGGCTGAGCACAGTGATTTCCCTCCAGAGTGTTGTATGGAAAGGAAGGAAAAGTGTGACCGCACAGTGTGAAAACCTGACGAACTCTGCCTTAGCAGGTGATCGAGGTCAACGTCATCACCGATACTCATATTGACAGTGTGTACGCATAATACGATGAGATAAGAATAATGCTTTACCTCTGTGGTCCTCCTCCAAAAGCCTATAACCCCACTCTAATCACGAAAAAACACAAAACAAGCCCAAATTGAGGGTCATTCCACAAAACAGCGGATCAGGACTCCTCAAAACTGTCAAAGTCATCAAAAACAAGGCAAGTCTGAGAAAATATCAGAGCCAGGAAGAGCCTAGGAGATGTAATGTCTAAACATCATGTGGTACCTGGATGAAAAGAAGGATACGAGGTAAAAACTATGGAAATGTGAATAAAGTATGGGCTTTAATAATAGTCTATCAATATTCATTCATTAATTATGACAAACATACTCTACTACTGTAACATGTTAAAAATAAAGGAAACGGGACTCTATGTACTATCTTGGTAGCTTTCCTGTAAATCTAAAATTATTACATGGAAACAACCTAAATATCCATCAACAGGTGAATGAATAAAGAAGATGTGGTGTGTATATATATAAATACACACAATGGAATATTACTCAGCCATAAAAAAGAATGAAATAATGCCATTTGCAGCAACAAGGGTAGACCTAGAGATTATCATACTAAGTGAAGTAGCTCAGACTGAGAAACACAAATATTGTATGTTATTACATGTATGTGGAATCTAAAATAGGACACAAATGAACTTATCTGTGAAACAGAAACAGAATCACGGGCATAGAGAACAGACTTGTGGCTGCCAAGGGGGAGGGAGTTGAGGGAGGGATGAAGTGGGAGTTTGGGATTAGCAGATGCAAACTATTGTATATATGATGGATAAACAACAAGGTCCTACTGTAAAGCACAGAGAACTATATTTAATATCCTGTGATAAACCATAATGGAAAAGAATCTGAAAAAGGATATATATATAAAACTGAATCACTTTACTGTACAGCAAAAATTAACACAACATTGTAAATCAACTATACTTCAACTTAAAAAAAGAGAAAAGAAAATGATTACAAAATAAAAAGTTTATTTAAAAGAAAAATAACCCACATAAGAAGCACTGGGTCCTAAACTAGGAAGCGTACCCTGCGGAATCAAGTTATTAGCAAAAAGGAAATAGAAAAGTAGGCAACAATGACTAATTTTATAACCCAGTACCAAGTTGCCTTCTCTCCGAGTCTGAAGGCATTTCTAGTGATTGAACTTTATGAATGTGAATTTCTTTTGTTTACTTCAACACATGAAGGTGGGAGCTTTCTGTGCTATAACTCACTCAGAGATATTTTCAGTTGAACACTTCAAGTGTTAAACTTCATGCAAAAGAACAGAGTGATGAAAGAGGAAATGTTTTTGACATTTAATGACAGACTATTAAAAATAAGTTTTCACTCCAGTACACTCTTTCAACAAACATAATAGTAGCATCATAGAACATTGGAATGAAAGGGACGTTTAAGAGATTAGCTCAGCTCCTTCACGTTACATGAAATAACTGAGTGCCAGAGAGTTTGGACTTGCCCAGGGTCATCATAGGTTGGCAGGAGAGCTGGAATTTACTTGTTCACTTGAACAAGTATTTACTGAGTATTTATTATGTTTCAAGTGCTGTGATGAGTGCTAGGGATATACAAATGAGTAAGACTTTCTCCCTGAGGAGGACAAGGCAGGGGCAGGGGTGGCAGCCAGCGGGTGGACGGGAGTACAGGTGCCATGACAACGGAGGAGCAGGTCACCTGACACAGCGGGGCATCACTTGAGCCTTGGGAAGGTGGCAGGATGAGACAGGTGAGGAGGCCGGGGACAGGTATTCTGAGCAGAGCTGATTACATGAGCCAAATGCAAAGAGGTGAGTAAGGTGTCATACAGGAAACTCTGTGCTTCCTGCTGTTACTGACTAGTGCAGGCAAGAAGCAGAGGCAAACTGTGAATTCTAGGCTGGGGGAAGGTTCGTGCCATTTAATGAGCTGAGTCTTTATCCTACAAGAAGTGGAAAGTTATTGAACGAGTTTGAATTTGGGGCCGCTCGGATGGCTTTGTGGAGAACAGATCTGAGGACAAGACTAATTACTGGGAACTCTCTCCGAGAGGTGACTACAGAACTCAAGAGACAGACGGCAAAGGGCTGGTTTAGGAAGACGGTGAGTGTGGAGAGAAGGGGGTGCATTCATCATATGCACACACTGCTGTATTTGCAATGCATAACCAACAAGGACCTACTCTGTAACAGGGAACTCTGCTCGATATCATGTAACAACCTAAATGGGAAAAGAATTTGAAAAAGAATAGATACACGTGTAGGTAAAACTGGATCCCTTTGATGTGCAACTGAAACGAACACAACATCGTTAACTATACTCCAGTATAAAATTAAACGTTAAAAAAAACAAACCACACAAAAAAGAAATGTTGAAGAAAAGTGATTGATGATTAATTGGGTGGTGGGGTGAGTGGGAGGGGGATGGATGAAGGTGCTGGCCGACCCTCATCGTCTCTGGAAGATGTCAAGGAGCACAGACGATCCCCAGGGCCCTTGGGCCACTTGTCCACCTCTGGCCAGGAAACAGCTCTGAAGACCAGCAAGAGGAGCAGTTTGACAGACATTTGAAAGAAAACAAACAGCAACAACAATAAAACTCGTCCTGGGACGAGAGGGGCCTTCTTGCCCTGTATTCACAGAATCAAGAGAAAACATCAAGGTGATTCTCTGCAGACCCAAGAGGATTTGCTTCCAAGGCTTTTTTCTTCACTCCGAGGCTACAGAGAGCCCACCCTAAATTTGAAGTGTACCCCGAAAGAAGCACTGCCTTGAATCCCTGCCCTGATGTATCCTGTGTTAGGCTGTGGTGACCAGATGACCGACCTGCCTGTAAAGACAGAAAATGGAAAGAGGATTAGGAGAAAAGATAATGACTTTAGCTTTAAACAAGCAAAATTTAAAATGCCTGAGAGCATTCAGTTAGAGAAATTCAAAAAGGAAATTCCAAATTCAAAAGAAATTCAAAAAGAAATTCAAAAAGGAAATTCAAAAAGGAAAATCATGTCTGAAATCCAGGGAAGACATACCCATGTGAGAGTCATAAGTTACGGTGAGGAAAAATAACCCATGAAAGTGATGCCATTTCTCATGGAGAAGAGCTGTGGAAAGAAGGGCAGGCCAAGGAGGCCAGTGTCCAGGTCATAGCATTTGGAACAGAAGAGAAGTCTTCAGTGGAAGGTTCAAAGGAAATAGTAAAAAGTCTACCGGGAAAACTAGAAGAGAGTTGTATCCCAGAGCGTAGAAGTTCGATAGTTTTCAGCAGAGAGTGATCGATGGTCTTGAATTTAGAAGAAGAGTCACTAGAAACAGTAAACCCAAAGGTATTCATTGAATCCGGCAATGCAGAGGACATGGGTTGACTTTAGTGGCAGAGGTTTCGGTGGAGTGGTCATCCTTAACTGCAGTGAGGTGGGTGATGAAAACAAGGGGACTGCCTTTCTGGGCTGTTCTGGGAAGGTTTGGGTGAGGGTGAAAGGAGAAAGGCAAGAAAAGTCTAGAGGCAGAGCTGAGGGAGACTCTTTGGCTGCCGTCTGTTTTATTGGGGAGGAGATGTGTAGTGTATTTGTAGGCTGTACAGAAACATGCCCACTAGGAAGGCAGGTAATGGGGAGAGAGATTGTGGTAAGGCAGAGCCCTGGCAGAGGCAGGAGGGACCAGGGTGAGGGGCACACAGAAGGAGGGGCTGCCCTCCAGCAGTGAGGGAATATCTCCTTCTCTGGAGGGAGGGAAGGGAGGGAGGGAGGGGAGGGAAATGAATATATAGATGTGTGTGTGTGTGTGTGTGTGTGTGTGTGTGTGTGTGTGTGTGTGTGTGTGTGTGTGTGTGTGTGTGTGTGTGTGTGTGTGTGTCCCAGAAAGGGTGGTGGGGCAGTAGGGGGCTGAAGATCACGTTGCAGACTTTATTTACTTATTTAGTTTTTCTAGTAGGAGGTGGAGTCATCCGCTGAGAATGAAGTTAAGTAGAGTCCTGGGAAAGCAGAGAGGATTTGGAGGAAGATGAACGCGTAGGGGTGAGGGAATTACTGAGGATGAAAATAAAAAGACTAAACTGAGGCTGTTAAGAAGGGAGACTCAATGTCTGACACAATGATCTGCAAGCTTGTATGATTTTTTTCAGTTGTACCAAGCTAACAGAATTTTTTAAAAGGCTTTTATTAAGTATCCCTTAATAAATTATTGGCTTTATGCATTGCAAACATTACCTAAACCCCAGTAGGTGGGTATATTTATTACCCAGATTTACGAGTTAAGAAACTTCTCCAAGTTTGCACAGCTGGTAAAAAGGTGGAGCATCAACACCAAACCCTGTGCTGTTCACCAAAACACTCTACTTCCTCGCAAGGAGTCAGAATCGATCTTTAAGAATCTTTAAGAATCGATATGACATTTTGCCTAGCCTCAGGGAACTGCTAGTCCACAACAGAAGTTATGTCAAATGGAAACAACCTAAATGTCCATCGACAGGTGAATGGGTAAAGAAGATGTGGTACATATATACACTGGAATATTACTCAGCCATGAAAAAGAATGGAATAATGCCATTTGCAGCAACATGGATGAACCTAGAGGTTGTCATACTAAGTGAAGTAAGTCAGAGAAAGACAAATATCACATGATATCACTTATATGTGGAATCTAAAATATGACACAAATGAACTTATCTACAAAACAGAAACAGACTCACAGACATAAAGAACACACTTGTGGTTGCCAAGGGGGAGGGATGGATTGGGAGTTTGGGGTTAGCAGATGCAAACCATTACACATAGAATGGATAAACAACAAGGTCCTACTGTATAGCACAGAGAACTATATTCAATATCCTGTGATAAACCATAACGGACAAGAATATGAAAAAGAATATATGTATGTATAACTGAATCACTTTACTGTATAGCAGAAATTAACCCACATTGTAAACCAACTATATGTCAATAAAATACATTTTTAAAAAATAGCAAGAAGTGTTAGGTAAAAACAGGTAGAAATGGAAAAAAAAAAAACAGGCATGAAAAGGAACCAGTTGGGGGTTGAAAGAAAAATAAAAACCAATAAGAACTTAGGGGAAAAAAAGAAGTTATGTCAATAAATTATCTCAAGCGAATGTGAGGGACTGCCGTGCCCAGCGTGGAAGAGGGGCCTATCACTGCGCTTTAGGAAGGGTCCTCCCTCCAGGCTGATATCTGAGCCACGCGGGCAGTGGTCACCGGGTGGATGCGGAGGGGTGTGTTCCACGCTCGGGGGCTGTGAGTGCCAAAGCAAGAAGCCATAAGGAGGGGACTGATTTTTGCTCAGTGCTTCTGGGAAACAGGGCAACTGTGGAGTGTGGGGTGGGAGGGTTGGGTGAGATATGGGACCGATATTACAGGCGTTGAGTGGACTGAGAACTTCCTTTATCTGGGAATCAGCCGGAGAACATGTAAGGTCTTACAGAAGAGATGATATCAGATTTCAGTTTTAGAAACATGACCCTGCCAGGAACAGGCGAGATGGATTATACAACGGAGAGACTGATAACTATTAGAATGATAAGCTGTCACTTACTCCGGGTCAGGCACTGTGTGAGTGATGGACACAGATTCTGTGATGAGATCATCCTAGAAACCTCATGAGTGAGTATAATTATTCCCATCTCACCGGTGAGGAAACCAAGGCACTCATGGATTAAGTAACTTGCCAGGGTCTCAAAGCTAAAATGTAGTAGAGGCAGAACCTGGACACAGGCGGGTTGGCTGAGGCAGGAATCTTGCTGGGGGGGCCTGATGCAGTGACCTTAGATAAAAGACACAGCAATGGGGGTGGGGAAGCGAGGACCAGCCCCGGGTCCTAGATCTGAGCCAGGGTTTCCTGATTTTTCAGTTTCCCCGTTGATATCTAAACATGGATCTCATGATGCCTGTCGTGAGCTGACTGGTGTCCCCCATAACCTTTACATCTATCTAGAGCCTCAGAATGTGATCCTACTTGGAACCAGGGTCTTTGCAGATGTAATCAGTGGTTAAGCATGACCTCACCTAACTCCGGTGACCGGTGTCCTTGTAAGGAGAGGAAAGGACATGCGGAGAAGAATGAGAATGGAAACGGCTTGGGATGACTCGGCTCAAAGCCGGGGACGAAGAGGGATTGCCAGCCCCACAGACGCCAGGGAGCAACACGGACGAGTCGATTCCTAGAACCTTCCGTGGTAGCGTCTCCCTGCTGACAGCCGGGTTTCAACCTTCTAGCTCCAGACTGTGAAAGTCTAAATTTCTGTTGTTTTAAGCCTCAACGTTAGTGGTAATTTGTTACAGCAGCCCTAGGAGACAAGCACGCCACCTTTCTGTGCCCAAGTTAAAGTTCTGCTTACAGCTACATTCTCATATATATATACATATATATATATATATGCACTTATTTGGGTACAATTATATACATAATATTATAATATAACCATAACATATTATTAATATAATTAATATTAATATAAGTATATAGCAACATATAATTATAGTATATATTTATATATACTATAATTATATATAATTATAATATATGCGTATATTAAAATCATATAATTATTATATAAAACATAATAATTATAATATAATATAACGATATATATGTATATTATTGTGTCCAACTAAGTGCATGGTTTCGGAAGGAAAAATCCTTCATGACCGAGGCTCTCCTCAGGCCGCCATCTTTATTACGTCTCCTGCCATTTGCCCAATAGACTAACCTCATTTGGATTCCCTGGGGTGAGTCGTGCTTTCACCTTCTCTTGTTGCCACACTTTAAATATTTGGGGCTCCAAAGACAGAATTCTTTTTTTACCCTAACCTGGCAATAACACGAAGTTAGGGTTTACTTTATACCCAAAACATCAACCTCTGGTGCTTGTAACAGGGTATGAAAGTGCTCAAGCCTGCTTCAGGCTTGACTTTTGCCTCAACCCAGGAGTTGACCGCAGCCTGGTCTTCTTCAAGACTGGAAGTATCAGGAGCTGTTTCCCAAGCCCCTGATAAGCAATGGCAAGCAATCAAACACAAAGGGAGTCTTTTCACGTCGTATTTGAAGGACCGAGTTTCTGCAACAGTGCATCATAGAATTTCAGAGCTGGCCAGACAGAAGTGGCATGTCACTCCTATGTAACAAAAGGAGTTAAAATCGTTTTAATTTCTACGAATACCGTGGCATGGACTTAACTTTAACATCGTTTATCTTTTTCTCTGCAAGCCATTTTCTTGTTGACGTGTCGCCTATATTGGTTACCTGTTTCATAGATGCTCTGGGACTGGTTCTGTTTACCATTCATTTTTCACAGAGAAAAGCTGGATGCAAGTGTATTTGAGGTTTTCTGGGGCCGCCTACGCAGACGCATCTGTCACAGAGACACCTACACACACACACACGTGCGCGCAACACACATACGTGCACACACATGTGCGCACACACACACCCTCCCAGAAGAGCTGGAGGCGCAGCCTGATGGTACTGAGAGAGACGTGGTGACTTGAGCAGTTGTGCTCGGAGCATCTTCTCTTCTCTGCACCTGCTACCCTGACTCCAGACGATACTGTTCATTTCATGCTTTCCAGTGAGCGAGAGTATTGTGAGCTGTGTGTACATATGGAGGTTAATAACAGCCCTGTTCTCCAGAAACCAAATACACAGTAACAGAGCAGGTACCACTTCCCTGTTCAAACCCATTCTTGCAAGGTTTTTGCAGTTGTTGTTTTGATGAATTAGTAATATCACAGCACAGAGTGCAGATCCTAAGTTCAGTACTGAGCAGGTTCTTCTTGACCTTCAGATCCCAGCTGAAATATCTGCTCCTTGGGGAGCTCTGTTTATTTGATTGTAACACTCACTTGAGTTTTCTCGTTCCTTAATTTATTCGTTGGGCTATTTATCGTCCGTCCGGACTTACAGACTCTGACTCATCTTCCTCGGTGCATCCTCTACGGAGCCGAGCACTGTGCCTGGTGCCGCTCAAGGATCTGCTCAGTGACTGAGTCCCTGCTGCAGGGCAGGCTCCCGGGAACCACAGGGCAAGGATGGAGAGAGCGAAGTCGGCTCATTGAAGACAGAGGCGTAGAAGCAGGGTCTCTAGTGGGGACCTGGGCAGAATCTTGGGTCGTGTTGGGAAGGGCTTGGCTTCAGGATCTGTAGAGACACAGGAGGGAGGCGCCCTGAGCTGGGGCCCAAGGCAGCAGTGAGCCAGGGACAACAGGGCACGTCCTAAATCAGTGTCCTTTGGGCAGGTGTATGGAGGGGTGGTGAACAGGGATGGAAGCTGAGCATTTCTAACGCTGGCCTATAAAATGTGACAAGTAAATGAGACTCTCACAAAGAACTGCTGGATTCCCAAGTACCATTTCCTGGGGCTTTATAAAAAAATATGCACTTTGAAATCCTATGTGTATGTATACACTTCATGTATAATGGCATCATAACATAGGAGTGGTGCACAGTGAAATAACAGGCTGGAAAAAAGCTATTTGGACTTTGAAATAAAGTAACTGAGCTGAAATGTGCAAAACACTTTCAGGCAAGTATTCGGGTCAAGGCACCTGGCTTGGGGATATGCCTTTGCCTTTCTCTCTCCATCTGATCCCATGTGGCTTTTTATAGGAAACAAGAGAGGCTTGTTTCACCAGAAACAACCTAGGTATGTATTGCCAGGTGAAGAAATTGGGGCAAGAAAGCAGAGGATGTCACCGTGTAGAAGGAAAAGTGGAGACCATAGCTGTATCAACATTACCCAGTGTCACCTGGCTACGTTAGAAAGTTCTGAATAAACAGCTCCAGGGGAAAAAGACATTTTCCTTTTCTGAGTTCATATGTCTCCGTGCTGTTGTCTGGGCATCTTTTCAGTTTTCCTTTGTTGACTTGGCTCTTTTTGGATTCGAGACTCCTTTTCCTTATCTGTGGGAAGGAATGCTTTTCTAACTGGAGCCTCATGGCTTTGCGGGGCTGACAGGGCTCGAGTGGGTTTGCCACAGAACACAAAAGCCTGTGTCGCCGTGAAGAACTGAAATGTGTTGAAGTCTGTCCTGTAGTGCCCGAGGGCTCACCAGATGGGGAAATACTGTGAGCATGCCAACTGGGCAGCTGCCACCACCACCCTCCCTGCGTCTCTAGCGCTGGTGGTAACTTCACCCTCCGTCCAAGGCCCCAACTCATAAGTGTTCTGATGGACACTTTGCTTCGGGCGGGGTGTGGAGGAAAGCATTGGGGGCCGGGGGCTTGGTGTCGCATGTGTTGTGTCGCGTGTGATACAGTTCAGGGCACTGTGTTTCTCCTTTATGCTACATTTCCTGGGAGTTTGGAACCTGCTGAGGAAAGACGTGATAGGGAGGAGAGAGGCAAAGGGGTGGAAATTGTGAGAGAGGCACAGTCATTGAGAGACTTGCAGGAAACAAATGAACAAAAAAAAGACATTATGATATCGCTATAAATAATCGTTACTGTGTTAGTTAAGATTGTATTATCTGCAGGTAATAGAAATTGGACTAACAGTGGCTTCTCAGGTTCAGGATTTGTTTTTCTCACACAACAAGAAGTCTGGAGGAAGTCAAGCCTCCACAGTGTCATTAAGGACTGGGCTCTGTCTGCCCCACCATCCTCAGTCTGTCAGCCTCATGTTTGTCCTCTCATGGTCGCAAGATGGCTGCTTCACCTCCAACCTCACAGCTGCATTCCAGTCAAGTGGCAAAGAGCCCTGGGGCCTCCTAACAAGGTTTGACCTTTTAAAGGGAAAAGATCCTTCTCCAGGGATTTCTACCCATGTGCCTTTGGCCAGAACTGAGTTACATGGTAACCCTTATGTGCAAGGGAGACGGAGAGGGACTTAGTTTTCCAACATCTAGGGCAGACAGAAGTGGGTGGTAATAGGTGTTGAATCAACCACAGTGGATCAAGGCCAAACTAGCAAACACTACAAGGAAAATAATTCAGCAGACCTTGTTTTATTGCACTTCATTTTATTGCGTTTTTTGCAAAGTGAAGATTGTTGGCAACCCTGCCTTCAGCAAGTCTATTAGTGCCATTTTTCCAATAGCGTTGGCTCACTTCGTGTCTCTGCATCACAGTTTGATAATTCTCTCAATATTTGAAACTTTCTCATTATTATTATATTTGTTATAGTGATCTGTGATCAGTGACCTTTTTATTGAAGTATAGTTGCTTTACAATGTCGTGTTAGTTTCTGCTGTACAGCAAAGTGATTCAGTTATATGCATATATATATTCATTTTCAAATTATTTTCCATTATAGCTTATTACAAGATATTGAATATAGTTCCATGTGCTATGCAGTAGGACCTTGTTGTTTGTGATCAGTGGTCTTTGACGTTACTACCATGACTGGCTGAAGGCTCAGATGATGGTTAGTATTTTTTACCAATAAAATATTTTTAAATTAAGGTTATACATTGTTTTTTTTTAACATTTTATTGGAGTATAATTGCTTTACAGTGATGTGTTAGTGGCTGCTGTATAACAAACTGAATCAGCTGTACATATACATATATCCCCACATCTCCTCTCTCTTGCGTCTCCCTCCCACCCTCCCTATCCCACCCCTCTAGGTGGTCACAGAGCACTGAGCTGATCTCCCTATGCTATGCAGCTGCTTCCCACTAGCTATCTATTTGACATTTGGTAGTGTATATTTGTCCATGCCACTATCTCACTTCGTCCCAGCTTACCCTTACCCTTCCCTGTGTCCTCAAGTCCATTCTGTACATCTGCATCTTTATTCCTGTCCTGTCCCTAGGTTCTTCAGAAACTTTTTTTTTTAGAGTCCATATATATGTATTAGCATAGAGTATTTGTTCTTTTCTTTCTGACTTATTTCACTCTGTATGACAGACTCTAGGTCCATCCACCTCACTACAAATAACTCAATTTCGTTTCTTTTTATAGCTGAGTAATATTCCATTGTATATATGTGCCACATCTTCTTTATCCATTCATCTGTCCATGGACACTTAGCTTGCTTCCATGTCCTGGTTGTTGTACATAGAGCTGCAATGAACATTGTGGTACATGACTCTTTTTGAATTATGGTTTTCTCAGGGTATATGCCCAGCAGTGGAATTGCTGGGTCGTATGGTAGGTCTATCCATAGTTTTTCAAAGAACCTCCATAGTGTTCTCCATAGTGGCTGTATCAAATTACATTCCCACCAACAGTGCAAGAGGGTTCCCTTTTCTCCACACCCTCTCCAGCATTTATTGTTTGTAGATATTTTGATGATGGCCATTCTGACTGGTGTGAGGTGATACCTCATTGTAGTTTTGATTTGCATTTCTCTAATGATTAGTGATGTTGAGCATCCTTTCATGTGTTTGTTGGCAATCTGTACATCTTCTTTGGAGAAATATCTATTTAGGTCTTCTGCCCATTATTGGGTAGGGTTGTTTATTTTTTTGATATTGAGCTGCATGAGCTGCTTGTATATTTTGGATATTAATCCTTTGTCAGTTGCTTCATTTTCAAATATTTTCTCCCATTCTGAGGGTTGTCTTTTCGTCTTGTTTATGGTTTCCTTTGCTGTGAAAAATCTTTTAAGTTTCATTGGGTCCCATTTGATTATTTTTGTTTTTATTTCCATTACTCTAGGAGGTGGATCAAAAAGGATCTTGCTGTGATTTATCTCATGGAGTGTTCTGCCTATTATTTCCTCTATGAGTTTTATAGTGTCTGGCATTACATTTAGGTCGTTAATCCATTTTGAGTTTATTCTTGTGTACGGGGTTAGGGAGTGTTCTAATTTCATTCTTTTACCTGTAGCTGTACAGTTTTCCCAGCACCACTTATTGAAGAGGCTGTCTTTTCTCCATTGTATATCCTTGCCTCTTTTATCAAAAATAAAGTGACCATATGTGCCTGGGTTTACCTCTGGGCTTTCTATCCTGTTCCATTGATCTATATTTCTGTTTTTGTGCCACTACCATACTGTCTTGATTACTGTAGCTTTGTAGTATAGTCTGAAGTTGAGGAGCCTGATTCCTCCAGCTCCATTCTTCTTTCTCAAGATTGCTTTGGCTATTTGGGGTCTTTTGTGTTTCCATACAAATTGTGAAATTTTTTGTTCTAGTCTGTGAAATATGCCATTGGTAGTTTGACAGGGATTGCACTGAATCTGTAGATTGCTTCGGGTAGTAGAGTCATTTTCACAATGTTGATTTTTCCAATCCAAGAGCATGGTTTATCTCTCCATCTGTTTGTATCATCTTTAATTTCTTTCATCAGTGTCTTATAGTTTTCTGCATACAGGTCTTTTGTCTCCTTAGGTAGGCTTATTCCTAGGTATTTTATTCATTTTGTTGCAGTGGTAAATGGGAGTGTTTCCTTAATTTCTCTTTCAGATTTTTCATCATCAGTGTATAAGAATGCAAGAGACTTCTGTGATTTAATTTTGTATCCTGCTACTTTTCCAAATTTATTGATTAGCTCTAGTAGTTTTCTGGTAGTATCTTTAGGATTCTCTATGTATGGTATCATGTCATCTGCAAACAGTGACAGTTTTACTTCTTTTCCGATTTGGATTCCTTTTTCTTCTCTGATTGCTGTGGCTAAAACTTCCAAAACTATGTTGAATAACAGTGATGACAGCGGACAACCTTTTCTTGTTCCTGATCTTAGAGGAAATGGTTTCAGTTTTTCACCCTTGAGAACAATGTTGGCTGTGGGTTTATCATGTATGGCCTTTATTATGTTGAGCTAAGTTCCCTCTATGCCTACTTTCTGGAGGGTTTTTGTCATAAATGCATGTTGAATTTTGTGGAAAGCTTTTTCTGCATCTATTGAGATGATCATATGGTTTTTCTCCTTCAATTTGTTAATATGGTGTATCACGTTGATTGATTTGCGTATATTGAAGAATCCTTGAATTCCTGGAATAAACCCCACTTAATCATGGTGTATGATCCTCTTAATGTGCTGTTGGATTCTGTTTGCTAGTATTTTGTTGAGGATTTTTGCATCTATGCTCATCAGTGATATTGGCCTTTAGTTTTCTTTTTTTGTGGCAACTTTGTCTGCTTTTGGTATCAGGGTGACGGTGGCCTCATAGAATCGGTTTGGGAGTGTTCCTTCCTCTGCTATATTTTGGAAGAGATTGAGAAGGATAGGTGTTAGCTCTTCCCTAAATGTTTGATAGCATTCACCTGTGAAGCCATCTGGTCCTGGACTTTTGTTTGTTGGAAGATTTTTAATCACAGTTTCAATTTCAGTGCTTGTGATTGGTCTGTTTATGTTTTCTATTTCTTCCTGGTTCAGTCTCAGAAGGTTGTGCTTTTCTAAGAATTTGTCCATTTCTTCCAGGTTGTCCATTGTATTGGCATATAGTTGCTTGTAGTAATCTCTCATGATCCTTTGTATTTCTGCAGTGTCAGTTGTTACTTCTCCTTTTTCATTTCTAATTCTATTGATTTGAGTCTTCTCCCTGTTTTTCTTGATGAGTCTGGCTAATGGTTTATCTATTTTGTTTATCTTCTCAAAGAACCAGCTTTTAGGTTTATTGATCTTTGCTATCACTTCTTTCATTTCTTTTTCATTTATTTCTGATCTGATCCTTATGATTTCTTTCCTTCTGCTAACTTTGGGGGTTTTTTTGTTCTTCTTTCTCTTAATTGCTTTAGGTGTAAGGTTAGGTAGTTTATTTGAGATTTTTCTTGTTTCTTGAGGTAGGCTTGTATTGCTATAAACTTCTCGCTTAGAACTGCTTTTGCTGCATCCCATAGGTTTTGAGTCGTCATGTTTTCATTGTCACTTGTTTTTTGTATTTTTTGATTTCTTCAGTGATCTCTTGGTTATTTAGTAGAGTTTATCCTCCATGTGTTTGTATTTTTTACAGTTTTTTTTCCTGTAATTGATATCTAGTCTCACAGCGCTGTGGTCAGAAAAGATACTTGATACAACTTCAATTTTCTTGAATTTACCAAGGCTTGATTTGTGACCCAAGATATGATCTATCCTGCAGAATGTTCCATGAGCACCTAAGAAGAAAGTGTAATCTGCTGTTTTTGGATGGAATGTCTTATAAATATCAATTAACTCCATCTTGTTTAATGTATTGTTTACAGCTTGTTTTTCCTTATTTATTTTCATTTTGGATGATCTGTCCATTGGTGAAAGTGAGGTGTTAAAGTCCTCTACTGTGATTGTGTTACTATCAATTTCCCCTTTTATGGCTGTTAGCATTTGCCTTATGTATTCAGGTGCTCCTATGTTGGGTGCATAAATATTTACACTTGTTATATCTTCTTCTTGGATTGATCCCTTGATCATTATATAGTGTCCTTCTTTTTCTCTTGTAATAGTCTTTATTTTCAAGTCTATTTTATTTGATATGAGAATTGCTACTCCAGCTCTCTTTTGATTTCCATTTGCAGGGAATATCTTTTTCCATCCCCTCACTTTCAGTCTGTATATGTCCCTTGGTCTGAAGTGGGTCTGTTGTATACAGCGTATGTACAGGTCTTGTTTTTGTATCCATTCACCCAGTCTGTGTCTTTTGGTGGGAGCAATTAATCCATTTACATTTAAGGTAATTATCGATATGGATGTTCCTATTACCATTTGCTTAATTGTTTGGGGTGTGTTATTGTAAGTGTTTTCCTTCTCTTGTGTTTCCTGCCTAGCGAAGTTCCTTTAGCATTTTCTGTAGAGCTGGTTTGGTGGTGCTGAATTCTCTTATCTTTTGCTTGTCTGTAAAGGTTTTAATTTCTCTGTCGAATCTGAATGAGATCCTTGCTCGGTAGAGTAATCTTGGTTGTAGGATTTTCCCTTTCTCACTTTAAATCTGTCCTGCCACCCCATTCTGGCTTGCAGAGTTTTTGCTGAAAGATCAGCTGTTAACCTTATGGGGATTCCCTTGTATGTTACATGTTGCTTTCCCTTGCTGCTTTTAATATTTTTTCTTTGTATTTAATTTTTGATAGTTTGATTAGTATGTGTCTTTGCATGTTTCTCCTTGGGTTTATCCTGTATGGGACTCTCTGGGCTTCCTGGACTTAATTAACTATTTCCTTACCCATATTAGGGATGTTTTCAACTATAGTCTCTTCAAATATTTTCTCAGTCCCTTTTTTTTTTCTCTTTTTCTTCTGGGACCCTTATAATACAAATGTTGGTGCATTTAATGTCCCAGAGGTCTCTGAGATTGTCCTTAATTATTTTCATTCTTTTTTCTATATTCCGCTCCGCAGTAGCTATTTCCACTCTTTTATCTTCCAGGTCACTTATCCGTTCTTCTGCCTCACTTATTCTCCTATTGATTCCTTCTAGAGAATTTTTAATTTCATTTATTGTGTTGTTCATCATTGTTTACTTGCTCTTTAGTTCTTCCAGGTCCTTGTTAAACATTTCTTGTATTTTCTCCATTCTGTTTCCAAGATTTTGGATCATCTTTACGATTATTACTCTGAATTCTTTTTCAGGTAGTCTGCCTATTTCCTCTTCATTTGTTTGGTCTGGTGGGTTTTTACCTTGCTTCTTCATCTGCTGTGTATTTCTCTGTCTTCTCATTTTGCTTAACTTACTGTGTTTGGGGTCTCTGTTTCACAATCTGCAAGTTCGTAGTTCCCATTGTTTTTGGTGTCTGCTTCCAGTGGGTAAGTTTGGTTCAATGGGTTGTGTAGGCTTCCTGGTGGAGGGATCTGGTGCCTGTGTTCTGGTGGATCAGGCTGGATTTTGTCTTTCTGGTCAGCAGAACCATGTCCTGTCATGTGTTTGGGGGTGTCTGTGGACTTATTATGATTTTAGGCAGCCTCTATGCTAATGGGTGGATTTGTATTCCTGTCCTGCTAGTTGTTTGGCATAGGGTGTCCATCACTGTAGCTTGCTGGTCGTTGAGTGGATCTGTGTCTTAGCATTGAGATGGAGATCTCTGGGAGAGCTTTCGCTGTTTGATATTACGTGAGGCTGGGAGGTCTCTGGTAGACCAAGGTCCTGAACTCGGCTCTCCCACCTCAGAGACTCAGGCCTGACATCTGTCCAGAGCGCCAAGATCCTGTCAGCCACATGGCTCAGAAGAAAAGGGGGAAAAAAAAGAAGGAAAGAAAGAAAAAAATAAAGTTATTAAAATAGAAAAAAATATTAAAAATAAAAAAGTAATAAAAAAAAAAGAAAGATAGAAAGAAGAAAGCAAGCAAACCAAAAAACAAATCCATGAATGCTAACAAGTGCTAAACACTATACTAAGAAAAAAAAAAAAAAAAAAGGACAGTCAGACCCTAGGATAAATGGCAAAAGCAAAGCTACACAGACAATATCACACAGAGGAGCATACACATACACACTCACAGAAAATGGAAATATATATATATGAAAAATGTAAAAAGGAAGAGAGCAACCAAATCAATAAACAAATCTACCAATGATAATACGCTCTAAATACTGAACTAAGGTAAACATAAAACCGGAAACAAATTAGATGCAGAAAGCAAACCCCAAGTCTGCAGTTGCTCCCAAATTCCACTGCCTCCATTTGGGATGATTGGTTGTCTATTCAGGTATTCCACAGATGCAGGTACATCAGGTTGACTGTGGAGCTTTAATCCACTTCTTCTAAGGCTGCTGGGAGAGGTTTCCCTTTCTCTTTGTTCCCACAGCTCCCAGGGGCTCAGCTTCGCATTTGGCCCCGCCTCTGCGTGTAGGTCTCCTGAGGGCGTCTGTTCTTCACTCAGACAGGACGAGGTTAAAGGAGCCGCTGATTCGGGGGCTCTGGCTCACTCAGGCCGGGGGGAGGGAGGGGCACGGCGTGAGGGGCGAGCCTGCGGCGGCAGAGGCCGGCGTCACGTTGCGCCAGCCTGAGGCGCGCCGTGCATTCTCTTGGGGAAGTTGTCCCTGGATCCCGGGACCCTGGCAGTGGCGGGCTGCACAGGCTCTCCGGAAGGGAGGTGTGGACAGTGACCTGTGCTCGCACACAGGCTTCTTGGTGGCGGCAGCAGCTGCCTTAGCGTCTCTTGCCCGTGTCTGGGGTCCGCGCTGTTAGCCACAGCTCGTGCCCATCTCTGGAGCTCCTTTAAGCAGCGCTCTGAATCCCCTCTCCTCGCGCACCCTGAAACAATGGTCTCTTGTCTCTTCGGCAGCTCCACACTTTTTCCTGGACCCTCCCCCCGCCAGCTAGCCATGGTGCACTAACCCCTGCAGGCTGTGTTCACGCCGCCAACCCCAGTCCTCTCCCTGCGCTCCGACCGAAGCCCGAGCCTCAGCTCCCAGCCCCGCCCGCCCCGGCGGGTGAGCAGACAAGCCTCTCGGGCTGGTGAGTGCCGGTCGGCCCCGATCCTCTGTGCGGGAATCTCTCCGCTTTGCACTCTGCACCCCGGCTGTTGCTGCACTCTCCTCCGTGGCTCCGAAGCTTCCCCCCCGCACCCCCTATCTCCACCAATGAAGGGACTCCTAGTGTGTGGAAACCTTTCCTCCTTCACAGCTCCCTCCCACTGGTGCAGGTCCCGTCCCTATCCTTCTGTCTCTGTTTATTTTTTTTTTCTTTTGCCCTACCCAGGTACGTGGGGAGTTTCTTGCCTTTTGGGAGGTCTGAGGTCTTCTGCCAGCGTTCAGTATGTGTTCTGTAGGAGTTGTTCCACGTGTAGATGTGTTTCTGATGTATTTGTGGGGAGAAAGGTGATCTCCACGTCTTACTCCTCCACCATCTTGAAGGTCTCCTACATTGTTTTTTAGACATAATGCTACTGCACAACCGATAGCCCACAGAACAGTATAAACGTAACTTTTATTTGCACACAGAAACAGAGTATTCAGCTGACATGCTTTGTTGCGGTTGTCTGGGACCAAACTGCACTGTTTCTGAAGTGCACCTGTATCTCTGAGTGCCAAACTGTGCAAAGTGAAGCAGGAGTTCTAACGATCAAAGGCCATCAGATAGAGAGGTGCACGTCACCCAGGAAAGAGGACAGCAAGCAAAGGCCATTGACCAAGTGCTCTAGAGTTTCTCTGCTTTATGTTTCCATCTTGTAAAATGTTTCTATTCTCACACTGCTAAAGGACAAACAGGATGACAATGTTTTATAACTTACAAAGGCAATGTTCTCTCCCGGAAGGTTGGGGGCCAAGTCCCCGTACACTGCGTGCTCCTTTGGTCTAGGTCAGAGTTGCTGGTGGCAAAGGCTGGAAATGCTGTAGAGCTAATCCAGTGAGCAGAAACCATGGCAGGGCTAGGGAGTGAGTAAAACAACTGGGGCAGGGAAACTTTTTCTTCTGCTTTTTCTCATCTCTCTTCCTCTTCAGCCCCTGATTAATTTAGCCTTCCAGTGCATTACCCCCCTCCTCGGGGCCTGCTTGCATCTCTCCTCCATGGCGGTCTGAGTCACTCCCCTGTGCACCCGTGACAGCTGGTGTCCCCCCAGTTCAGAGCAGCATCCTTCCCCAGCAGGCTGCGATGTGGAGTCCATCATGCTCTGAGCTCTACCGAAGCTCTGGGTTTAGTGCAGCTCAGCCCCTGCCCTAATGCAGCACTACCCAACTGAAGGGAGCCCCACAGGTACTTTTAAATTTTCCAGTAATCACATTCAAAAAGGTTAAAAAAAAAAAAAGGTGAAATTAATTTTAACAATATATTTCATTTAAACTAATATCTCAAAAAATTATTGGTCTAAATATTATTTATTAAATTTTATCTCAATATCATATTGACATAATATTATTTGACATGATCATTATTGTTCCATATAAAATTATTAATGAGATATTTTACATTCTTTTTTGCACACTGAACCTTCAGAGTCCCACGTGTATTTTATGCTTATGGCATATCTGAGTTCAGAACAGCCACCAGAGCTACGTGTGGCCAATGGCTGCCACGTGAGACAGTGCTGCCCTAGAGCATAAATAATGATTTATTATAAAACTTGCAAATTATGCCTGATAAGGGTCTGATATACAAGTTTGTGGCATGAGATAATGAGGGAAAGCCCCCGGCCCCCCTAGTCTGTTCCCCAAAAGTAGGCGCTTATCTAAGTGACTTTACCATCCCCCAGACTCTAGATCTCAGCCTCATAGATTCAGAAAAACCTGATTTGTTCCAAGTCCTAAAGTTGATTTACTTTAGAATCCTGATACTAGTGACAAGGTTCTGAGACCGGTGGAGAAAACTGAGAATCCCAGTGCATTTGCCATGAGGCATGCCAGGTGCCTTGGTGTCACCTCCAGGGACTGGGGTCTGGCCCCTGACCTGTTTCTGTACAGCTGTGTCGTAATCACCTGAGGAGATACTTTAAATCCCAGTGCCCGGCCCTGCCCGGGCCCCAGATCTGAGGGTGGAGTCAGGCATCACCCGTTTTCAATCTTCCAGATGACACCAGGGTGCGGCCAGGCTCAGGAGCCACTGATCTGCCCCACCCTTTGTGTATACACATGAGGGGAGATGTAGCCCAGAGGTTAAATGATTGGCCCAGTGCCCCCTGGCTGAACTGGAGCTGAATCCCAGTTTTTTCTCCTCCAGACCAGTACCCAAGCTATTCCCAAACCCAGAACTTAGGATATGCAGTTTTCTTGATGCGTGCAAAAACTTCACTATATGGGATAATGCTTAAATTAACTGAAATGTATGGATATCAAGAGAGGAACAGTGGAGCAGAGGAACAAGCATTAAGGTATATATGTTCCATTCATTTCTTAGTTCAGTTAAGCACCGTTTATGTATTTTGTATGGTGACTCTGTAGTCATTGGGTCTGTTTTGTGAGGTGACTACTACTGCTCCCATTTTTAAAATGAGGAAATTGATACACAGGCACGCCAATAGACTTGCCTGAGGTCTCACAGATGGTGAATGGACAAGTCAGGAAACAAACCCAAATCAGAGGACGCAGTCCTGTCTTTCTGTTCTTTTTCCAAAAATAGAATCTTATATTTGTACAATTCTTCAACTTTGGGTTTCTTTTTTCCCCCCAGCAGGCATTATTATCTCAATTTATTTGGTCATTTCATTACCTGTATGGCAAAATTCTCTTTAGTTAGAAAACTAGAGAAAGATGCATGAAAAGGTGAACTTATACATTTTACAGGCTATGTCTAATCATTCCAGGTTGTACTCAGAAATCATGTAAGGCATCTCAGGACGATTTTATAGGGCTATTTCTCTGATAAATTAAGTATGTGGGCGTCTTTTTCTTCTGTTTTCTTTTGGGGCACTGGATGGAAACGCCCCATGGAAAACGGGTGTGAGCAAGTTATGCTTACATTTCACAAAAGCCATGTTAACAATGAACTTGGATGGGTCCCAGTCCAGGAGAACAGACTTGTATGGCTTTGAGGGGATCTTGGTGTCCAAATAGAATCAGATCTAGACTCAACTTGTCAAGATAAATGTTGAACCTGCTTGTCTCATTAAAATGTTGATTTAAACGTTAACAGTTTCTGAAAGCAATACCTTTAGTGCTTAAAAAGTTATACTAACGAGCTTTTCTTTATGCTTCCTTCAAGTCTAGATCTTTTGCTCTCTATAGAATGAGAGTTGTCACAAGAAATGACAAGTCCCAGGGTAGGACAGGTCCTCTGTGTACATGAGACGGTGTGTCTAGTGGCTCCTGCATCAGTTTGAGCCACAGATTAAATATACAAAAATAACTTGTTTAGTTATTTATCTCTGTGGAGGTTAAACCTATTTGGGAAAACTAAAGTGAAGGTAAAGGACAGAACTTTTAGATCTAAAGAATTATATTCAATGTTTGCGTATTCAACAAAGATTTTTTTGAGTATCTTCGAAATGCTGGGAATTGTTTTAGGTCTGAAAGTAAGAACGGTAAACAAAACAGACAGGGACCTTGCCCTCCAGCATCTTACATTCCAGTAGGGGGAAATGATCAGTGAACAGACAGCACCAAGAGCAGTGCAGCCTTTTTAAAAAATTCTTTTCTATGATGGTTTATCTCAGGATACTGAATATAGTTCCCAGTGCTATCCAGTAAGACCTTGTTGTTTATCCATGCTGTATATAATAGTTTGCATCTACTAATCCCAAACTCCCAATTCACCCCTCCCCCAGCCCCGCACAAGTCTGTTCTCTATGTCTGTGAGTGTTTCCGTTTTGTAGATAAGTTCATCTGTGTCATATTTTTGATTCCACATGTAAGTGATATCATACGGTGTTTGTCTTTCTCTGTCTGACTTACTTCACTTAGTCTGATCGTCTCTAGGTCCATCCACGTGCATTGAGGCTTTTTAAATGCCATAAAGGAAAATGACTGGTGGTGGGTGAGAATGGCGTCTTTACGTAGAGAGTCAGGGAGGGTTTCTCTGAAGAGGTGACATCTGAGGGCTGAGAACCACCCACCTGACAAGTTGGTGGCCGAGCGTTTTGGGCAGAGGAAGTGGTTTATGTAAATGCCCCATGTGACCACTTTACATACAAGAGGAAGGAGGGGGCGCCACCATTCCTAATAGTGTGTGTGTGTCTGTGTGTGTGCGTGTGCACAAGCGCTAGTGCGTGCACACACACACACACACACTCTGAATTATGACAGTGTGACATCAGCCAGACTACTCTCTAGAAATCAGGATGGAAAAATTCCCTTGATGTCGTACTTTGAGGTGTTCTAAGTCCCACCATTCTCTCCCTCCACCTCAAACGCACACATGTAACTTGCGAAAAGAGTTAAAATATCGACATCCAGAAAGGTGCGTCGCTGTCTCTAGTTCAGAAAATCGGAGCAAACGACACCTGTCTATGCTTGGTTGAGGGGGCAGCTTCTGTAAGTTCAACGATTTGGAAGTCATTCATTTTCAAAGGCTAGCATCCAGCAAAAGAAGGTCTCTATATTTTCATGGGACAAAGGAACTAATATGATATACTGTCTATATTAAGACTTCTGCAAATAAGCTTTTTGGATACATGAGTATTAAACCCTGTTTTGACTTTCATTTCTTAGTCCTGGTGGCAAGTCAAATTGTTGAATACGTTTGTGACTCTATGGAAAAAGCTAGTGTTTTACATTCGAAAAGTCTTTAAATTTTGTTTCTTTTGTTCTTTTTTTAATGTCTCAGAGTCCTTTTTTTTTTGCCATTTCCACTTATTTCCCAAAATCACTGTTCACGAAACCTTTGCAAAATCTCATTTTAAATTCGAGTTTCTTTTGGCCATTCTTTCTGCTTTGATGGGGAAAATCTTGCCATGTTTTTCTTTTGAAGCACAATAAAATAAACATTCGAGATATTTTCTTGTACCAGTATTTTGGAATCAATGTTTTTCTAGGTGCCTTGCAAGTAAATCAGCTCTTGAATGAAATAGATCTTTAAATAAACATGGCTCTTAAAATGGCTATGTTCTGGTAATCACAGAGTCATGAATCAGAGCATTTCAGTGACTGGTCATGTAGGTTTTTTTATCTTAATTTAGAATTTTTTTCACTTGACTTTGAGATGCTGTTACAATTCAACCTGCCTCTGGTGTTTTATGTGCCTAAAAACTTGTTGCTACTGTATAATAACCGGAAAACATAACTGCAGGGTTCCAATTACTCTGGCAAAGGAAGTTTATTACATTGTCTCCAACTAAGCATGTAATTCATGTCTCTATTTCAAGACCATTTCAGCAAACTCAAAACCCAGAGACTCTCCGTACATATACAGGAATGCAGAGGAAGCACCAGTGATGTCTTCATTGCAATGGACAACAACGCCAGAAAACTTTATCATGTGTTGCAAATATTTTATTATAATTAAAGATGTGGTTTGAAATAAAATGTGTCACTCTAAAAAGTCTCAACGGGGTTAGAATCGCCGCCTTAAGGAGAGTTTTTTAAATGGGTGAGATGCTTTTGGGTTGTCACAATGTCTCGGCAGAGATCAGAAATGCTGCCTGTCTGCAATGCAGAGGGCGTTTGCACTTTGAACTCCTGATGGACATTTATGGAGGTAGAAGCCTGTTTATAGTCGTCTGAACTATATTCAGAGCCTACTTGCGTTTTGCCAATAAATGCAAAAGTAATTTTGCACAATTTTATCACCAGATTTTGCAGGAATTCAACTACTGTGTAAATCAAGAGACGACTGTCGTTAGTTTTATTTGGAACTTTACAAAGAGGTGGTTATTATTTCCAAAAAAAAAAAAAAATGCCATAGATGGCAGCGCACCTTGGGGCACTGGAGTTGCCAACAAAACATTCCTGAATGGTTACACATTTACAACAGCTGCCGTCATGGGGGTTCTGTGTGTAGGTGCCACCATCCAACATTTAATGGTGTCTTCTAATCAAGTGTGTCATGCCCAAACATTTACCTATGGAAATATATTTTTATTATGAATTCCTTTCCTTACGTGTTTCCTTTATGTTAGGGTTTGGGGGTTATTCTGTGTTTAGGCAAATTATTTTATCTGTGATTTTCATTTCAAGGTATTAGCAGGGCCTTATAAAGTAATTATGTCTTTAAAGGAGAGTTAGGTGAGATAAAGTTGAGGACAATTCCTCTAAAACACATCACTCCTTCCGGAGAAGGGGGATGCCTCACGCCTGCACTTTAGTGCAAAGGAAGAAAAGGCAGGAAAAACAGGTGGGGGAGTTGGCCTTGATTTCGGCTCCTACTGTGTGTCAGGCGCTGCACCCAGCCCGTCAGATGCATGATCTCGTTTCTGTGCCCGATGCTGAGAACTGCCAGGTGTGCTTTGGGTCTTCTGGCCCCGGCATGGCCTGTTTGGAGCTGTCTGCTTGGCATGTGGAGAGCAGAGAATGGGAGGAACTGAATAGATGACTCTTCTTGACATCGCTGGGGCGTTCAAATTATTTAAATAAGTGACAGTCTGAGTGCCTGATTTATGGTAGCTAATGCAATTTTCACCAAGGAGTCTCCTCATAAAATTTGAAAAAAGATCTTAGTAGACGCAGGCAGGAATTCACATGCATATGAATGTCAGTGCACACCCAGTGCCGCGCTCCCTATTTATAGCTTCCGGGACACATCCACCCGTGATAAATGAACACTGAAATGCTACACATATGTTTATACCTACTTTTAGCTGTGGAGTTGTTTCAAGAGTGGTGTCTCCACTAAGCCAACTCCCAGGCATTTAGAAAGTACAAAAAAATTTAAATTTCTAAAGTGAACCAGAAAGTGAAAAAAAAAAAAAGAGAGAGAGAGAGAGAGAGAGAGAGAGAGAGAGAGAAAAGAGGCTGAGACCGGGAGAAATGGCAGTCATAAATCTGACAAAATTATTTTTTAAAAGCACTGTATGAAACTTAAACCTTATCAGAATTCAGTACTTATCCTCCTTTGTTGGTTGATATAGTTTTGAAAGACTGACGAAAGAGGACCTTTCTGATACATAGAGATTGCCTAGGCATTTCTGAGCATCGAAGATTACTTTAGTATATAACATTTCAGAGATGTCAACTTAAACGTATTATAATTTTGAGTAGGTGACAGGTTGCTTTCTTCTAAAAATGCGAAGGTAAGGCTAGAGGTTGATGCTTAATGAGGTGTGTGTATCTGTGCATCTTGTTTTTTACTGACCAGAGTATTGTTTTAAGAAGGAATAAAACAGCGTAGGAAGGGCTGACTTCGAGACAGAGGATACCTGTGCTGAAAAGGTGGCACGTGGCAGCCACTGCGATGAAACCGAAGATGCCCAGCGTCGATCTTTATAAACCCCTCTTTCTTAGGTTCCCTTTGGTTAGAAGTTGTAGAAACCCAAACAAAACTGGTTTAAGCACAAAGGAGCATGCGCTAGCTTGCTTAACTGAAAAGTCCTAGGGTCTTCCTTGCTTCCAGCATAACTGGATACAAGGACTCAAATGCTATTGGCTTGGTGTCTGTCTGTCTTTGCATTTCTGGACTCTGCTGTGCTTCCTCTGAACTGACTTCACTCCAGAGTAGACTTTTTCAACATGTCATTGACAGAATCATCCTGCCTAAATTTTCCTTATCCAAGCAGAGTGAAATGTCCTTTTTCCAAAAACTTTTAAAAAAAAGTGTGTGTCTTATTGAACGAATTCAGGCAGCATTCCCATGAAACAAATACTGTGCACCGGGGGTGGAGGGAAGATGCTGGCTGCCGGGCCAAGGTTATGTGCCTTCAGAGAAGGAGGGGTGTCAGCTCCAGCAGAACTTGTGCCAAGTGCACCGAAATCTGAGGAGATGAGATTGCATGTCCTCCAACGGCTGACAGCCCAACCCCGGAGGAAGAGCCAGATATTGAGAAAATCTGTTTTACTTATATGACAGTTACATAAATCCTAATTTTGTTCATCCTCCTTTTGAGATGTAAGAATGCATAGTTAGGGAATGACAGAATTTTAGAACTGAAAGAGACTTGTAAATTATGTAGTTAAAAACCATCAATTTAAGTAATTTTTGAGAATTCGCTCATCTTTAAATCGAGTCTTGCTAATTGCGAGAACTGGTTACCTTCCAGCAGTGCAAAGCGCTTGAGAGGAGTCATGTAAAATATGAATCAGAATTTTATTAAAAGCATTCAGTGTATATCCCAAAGATATTTCAGGAATGGCACCTAAGTAGACTACAGGGATTATTACCAAAAGCTTGCATAAAATAATTTTTTTAAAATCCCATTGTTTTCACTTCCCAGCTATGTTTATCATTTCTAAAGTTTTATTATTATCATAACTTGTTAGTCAGTCTAAGATGTTTATTGAAGAGTAATTCTGACTTTTTCTTCTTTATATCCTTGCTCCCTCTGACCACTATCTCTCCTCATTATTGCAGATAAGCACCGCTGGTATGCCCTCTTTGTTAGCAGAAATAATCATTCTGTAACTGTATATATGTTCATTTCAGAAAACGTACACCTTTAAAAGAATAGAAAATGAACCCCCAATGGACAAATTCTTCCAACTCTAATGTGAAGCGGGTGTCATATTTCAAAGCTAGCCAGGACTGCAGGGAGCAAAAGGCACCGTTTGTGTCTGCAGCTGGTCCCTCAGTTCATTAGAGCTTGTGGAGGTCAGGGTTCCTACCTCTGGAATACCTGGAGCACCCTGGATCTGAGACCACAGACTGGCACTGTCGTTGTCATTAGGGGGAACCGGGCTTGAAGGATGTGGAGAGAGTAACAGAGCATCCAGCCCTTTTAAGCACGTCTGCACACCCTCCCTTCTGAGCCGGCAGACTCTTCATTCCAGGGGCGTTTCCCTCTCACGTGGAAATTCTGAAAGGATGGGGAAGGTATCCAACTGATTTTTGCTGACCCGCGAAAGTTTATTTAAGGTTTCAACATAATTAGGTGTCTTCATCATATTAAAAACAGTAATATTAGATTTTGCAGGAAATACTGATTTTACATTTTGCAAAGGTCAAAAATTGAAACGCAGACAAAAACTGTAATAGGATTAGAGGGCAAGAAGAGCCAGTGGTGAATCTGTTCATTGACTGTAATGAGATTATTCTCAGGCAGATGTGTCCTTAGCTTAAACAGGAAAATGAAGAGACAGAGCAGACGTGATAGTGTTGATATAGTTTAATCCTGATTTTGCTTTTGACAACAGAAACATTTATCATAGAATCTCAGCAAAGCCTCATGGAAGTAACTCAATTTGTATTTAATCCTAAGTTTACCTTTATTAACTATGTATTAGCTATTCTAGTTCATCAGAATAGCATATCAAATAAAACTCATAATGACTCTGAACTATGTCAGTGTTTTTATTTATTGAAATCTTAAGCATAGGGACTTCCCTGGTGGCGCAGTGGTAGAGAATCCGCCTGCCAGTGCAGGGGACACAGGTTCGAGCCCTGGTCTGGGAAGATCCTACATGCCGCGGAGCAACTAAGCCCGTGCGCCACAACTACTGAGCCTGCGGGCCGCAACTACTGAGCCTGCGGGCCGCAACTACTGAAGCCCGCGCACCTAGAGCCCGTGCTCCGCAACAAGAGAAGCCACCGCAATGAGAAGCACGCACACGGCAACGAAAAGTAGCCCCCGCTCGCCGCAACTAGAGAAAGCCCGCGCGCAGCAACGAAGACCCAACGCAGCCAAAAATAATTGATTAATTAATTTAAAAAATCTTAAGCATAGATACTATTTGTTATAGTTACATCGGCAAATATCCCAATATGCTGTCAGAGGTTAGCCAATTAAGTTAATGATATGTTTAATAGGTTATTATCATGGTATTATTTAGTTCAGTTGAGATTTTAATTGTGTGAATCTGCTTTATTACATATTAAGAAATTTTGTTAAAGTTTTATAGAATCGGGACTTACTTCATTAGCTACAACATAGATTTATGGTGTAAATAAATAATGAAATAAAAATCAAAGTTTGGCTCGTATTTTTGGCAGGAAAAAATCAACATATTAAGTTATTAGGATTCTATTTATAATTTTTAAAACTCTTATTAATTCTTCCTTAGAATTATACTTCCTATCTTCATTATTAGTTACTGCCTATCTTCATTATTAGTTACCATGAATCAGTTCTTGAGCACCTAAAATAAGAATGTCACCATGTGCGAGACATTAAACCAGTCACTATGGGGAAACAAATAAATATAAACGTCATTGATCTTAAGGAATTTACAGGCTAGATGGGATGCAAGTCATGAAATTCTTAAAATAACAACAGTGTAAATCATTCTGTGATACCCAATGAGTGATTTGGAGGGTGAATGCTCTATTCATCGAAAAACAGAGCAGGACTGTTATGGGACTTGAGCCTTGAGAGATGAATAGAATTCATATTAGTGGAATGTGTTTGAAAGTTCACAATTATGTCCGGATACCTCTTATCCTAATAGTTCCTTAGATGTAATCAGTCTACATTTTTGAAAATATCTTTTAAGCTGATATTTCAGTTTCGGGCATGAGGTTTCATTAAGACATGATATTACACACAGCGTGATTTATAAATGTGAGTATTCTCAGGCGGGCACAGAAAGGGACTATTGAAGCCCTCAGTTTGTGGTACACTGGTATTGTTAGTCCAAAGACTGCCTTTCTTTAATATAGAATACTCAATTTTTTCATTGTGTTTTTCTACTTCATCTCCTGTTTTCAATCCCATTTTCCCACATAGGCCCCTCTTTGTGTATATTTAATGTAAGACTTTCATATTTATGTACATATATACACAAACATGTATACATATGTACACACAACATATAATAATGTGTGGGATGTGTTTTTAAACTTACAAACAGTTATTTACACAAATGGAAGGGCATGGTGTATTAGTTGGGGTTCTCCAGAGAAACAGAACCCACAGGATATTTAGAGAGAGAGAGAGATTCATTTCAAAGAACTGGGTTGTATGAACTGGCAGGTCTAAAGTCTGCAGGCCAAGCTGGACAGGCTGGACACCACCAACAGGAGCCGATGCTGCAGTCTTGAGGGAGAATTTCTTCTTCCTCAGGGAAGTCTCAGCTTTGTTCTTCAGGCCTTTCAACTGATTAGATGAGGCCCACCCATCTCATCAAGATAATCTCCTTTCCTTAAAGTCAACCAATTGTAGATGTTAAGCATGTCTACAAAATACCTTCACAGCAGTGCCTGGACTAGTGTTTGATTGATAACTGAGTCCTATAGTTTAGGCAAGTCAACATATAAAGCTAGCCTTCACACCTGGCTTTCTGGTGTCCTGTTCTGCTGAGGAAGATCTCTCTCACCCTGTCAAGTAACTTTACTTTGTATTCACTTTTTATTTTTTAACTGAAGTATAGTTGATTTACAATGTTTCAAGTGAACAGCAAAATGATTCCATTATATATATGTGTGTGTATATATATATATATACTTTTTCAGATTCTTTTCTGTTATAAGTTATTACAAGACATTAAGTACAGTTCCCTGTGCTATATAGTAGGTTCTTGTTTATCTATTTTATATATAGTAGTGTGTATATGTTAATCCTAAAGTCCTAATTTATCCCTCCCCCACTTCCCCTTTGGTAACCATAAATTTGTTTTCTATGTCTGTGAGTTTGTTTCTTTTTTGTAAATAAGTTCATTTGTATTGTTTTTCTTAGATTCCACATATAGGTAATATCATATGATATTTGTCTTTCTCTGTCTGGCTTACTTCACTTAGTATGATAATCTCTAGGTCCACCCATGTTGTTGCAAATGGCATTATTTCATTCCTTTTTATGGCTGAGTAATATTCCATTGTATATATGTGCCACGTCTTCTTTATCCATTCATCTGACGATGGACATCTAGGCTGCTTCCATGTCCTGGCTATTGTAAATAGTGCTGCTGTGAACATTGGGGTGCATGAATCTTTTCAAATTAGCGTTTTCATCTTCTCTGGATGTATGCCCAGGAGTGGGATTGCTGGATCATATGGTAGCTCTATTTTTAGTATTTTAAGGAACCTCCATACTGTGTTCCATAGTGGCTGCACCAGTAACTTTATTAACTTAAATTACGTGCCTAGCTTCAACAAGAAAATAGACTGGTGCATTTAACTAAGTTAACCATTTCGACTCGCGAAGAAAGCAGAGTCTGTGTTCTGTACAGCGCGGTCTGGTGACGTCGTCCAGAGATCACATGTACCGGCTCCAGGACTGGAGGGAGAAATAAATGGCTGTGAGGCAGGCATGGCCCTGCCTGAGAATCGGTGGCGTGAGAGTCCTGACTCGGGTCTGCCCAGCATCCTGCTCTTGAATGAGAATGAAAACCAGCCTTCCCTGAGCAGGTCCCCACTCACCTCTCGGCAGCCTTGTCAGACTCGCCCACTAGGCGGAACCGAGATTTAGGTTGTGGCCCCCAGGTGATGTTGAAGAAGTATCAAGTCTGCTTTGAAAAAATGTATTTCTGCTTTTATTTATCTATACTTGTTATATCCAAACTTCCTAATTACTGCATTTTAGGGCCATTCAGAATAATTCAGATTAAAGCTGGGGGAGGGAGGTGAACAACGATTTACTTTGATTATTAGCACCTTAGCATGAGCGCTTTAGATCACGAGATCTTAATAACCAGACTAACAAATCATTACCAGAGACAGCCCGCCTCCAGTCCCACCCCCAGCTACACTCCCCGAGTTACAGTTGGAGTTTCAACGAGTAAAGCCACACACTTTTTATTTTTTTAAGCTTTAGTGCATTTAATTTTATTTATTTGTTTGTTTATTTTTGGCCACGCCCTGTGGTATGCAGGATCTTAGTGCCCCGACCAGGGATGGAACCTGGGCCCCAGCAGTGGAAGTGCAGCGTCTTAACCACTGGACCGCCAGGGAAGTCCCAAGCCATAAGCTTCTTAATAAAATCTTATTTAATCTCTTTATCCCATACTCAAGCATTTTATTCAACAAAATAAACCATCCTCTTCAAACTTAACGTGCTGATGAGGTGAACCACGGGTCCCTCAGGCAGGCAAAGCAAAACTCGAGCTCATCACATTTATTTTAACTTATAAATTCTATTGATACTACCTATAGTTTCAGTCATGAAGATCAATAAAGACATACTTCTGAAGATGGGCTTTTTGTGTACTTCTGAAACGAAGTATTTGGTTTATGTTGATTAGATAATTTTTAAATCTTCCTTTCTTCACCATTGAACAAGCTACTTGTAATAAATGTATTAGTTTATGGTTTTGTTTTGTTTTAAAAAAGTATTTGGTCTAGAAAGAGCCTCAGGGTTCCTAGAGCAGGCTCCTGTTAATAAGGTCCAAGGGCCCACTTCCCACGCTGCTTAGAAATAGGGCACGGACGGATTCAGAGCCCCGGCTGCAGCCCAGCCAGTGACACTGCCCTCTGCCCCCTCTTAGAGCTCAGTCCGGTGAAAGCCCTCCTCCTTGTAAGCTCCTTCCCTGAATGTGCATCTCTGCGCTAACCCTGAGGACCCCACCAGGACGCTGTATGAGTCAATGACCCTGTTTCCTCAGGTGTCTGCCCCAGCTCTGTCACCCTCCAGACTGCACCAGCATTCAGTTCCCCAGAGACAATCAGGGAGCGGTTCTGAGGGATTTCCCCAGGGCATCTGCTCTGCCTCTAACAGCAGAACCTGGCCTTCTTCTCCTTTTTTTCTTTTCTTTTCTTTAATTTTGGCTGCATGGCCTGCAGGATCTTAGCTCCCTAATGACCAGGGGTGGAACCAAGTTTGGAGTCCCAACCCCTGGACCACCCGGGAAGTCCCCTGACCATCTCCTTGAGGCCAGTCTCAGGCCAGTGACCCTCCATATTTGTCTTGGGCATACTCTGTTCCTATGTTTCTGCTCCCACTGACCCCTCTGCTTCAAAAGAAACTTCATGTCCGACGTGGAGGGGGTGGAGACTGGCATTACGCACAGGTTTGTTCTCAACACTTTAACGTTGGCGTATCCAAATCCATGCAGTGGACCGAAGATAAAATTGGGGCAAGGAACAGACGCGTCCTGGGGGAAGAGCCCCCATACTGCCTCCTCGCTGCTTTCATGCCCCCCACGTCTGGGGTGGTAACTGCCAAGCTTGTGCATTTCTGCAAGGATCTAACTGTCATAGGCTTTTCCAAGAGTTTATGCTTAACGGTTTCAGTTTCCAAAAGTAGAGCTTGTTATCTGTACCAACTAGGTCTGACCCATGTATCCACAACAGAAAGTCCCTACAGGCATTCCATCTGCCCTATAAATTAGTCTCATACCATATTCCCCTCCCGAATTCTGGAGCTTTGGCTGCATTGTGTTAACACTCTAAATGTTTTATATGCTTGTGAAAAAGAAAAAGATATTCCTAATATGTTCACAGACAGTAGTCACTGGCAAGTATTGGTTCTACTTGTTGTCAACAGACAAGTTTATTTAATTGATTCCTTGACCCAATGCTTGATTCTGCAGTCCTTCCCATCTTCTGTATTCTCCTGAAGTGGTTTTTCAGAGATCCCTGAAGAAAGTCTTCTTTATTCTCAGAAATAATACTTTTGTTTGTGAGAAATGCAAGCAGTAATCATTCCTTGATAACTTTCTCAGCTCTAAGTAGACGCATTTTAGGAGATGAGAAAAGCATAGCATTTATAAAACTTAGACTCTTGAATAAAAGCAAAAGCATTTATTAGTCACATTCATAGGACCGTACGTGTCACTGCTCTGGATTTTTGAGAAATGCTTCATAGGGCGCATTACTTCTTGCTGGTGCCTAAAACCTACTGCGAGGCAGCTGGTGACCTGAAGCAGAAATCAGGGCAGAAGTGGAGCCCAGAAATATCTTGGGCTGTGATTTCGACTCTTTCTTTGACAGTATGCTGTAGTTTGCACTTACCGACTTTCGTGATGGTAAACAATTCCATGTGCCTAGACACACTGAAGCTTCCAAGACTGTTTTCTCTTTTTTTTTTCTTGGCATTGACTGGGATCTTGGCCAGATAGTGCTAATTTCTTAACTATCTTTTTAATCATAAAAGGAGACACAGTCATCATTCCCAACAATGTTCGTGGAGCCCGTTGACGAAAGAAATAAAACAGGCAAAAGTGCAAAAGGAGATACAACCTTCACCCATGAGGAAAAGAGTTGGTCACCATCTGTGTAATGCCCTTAAAAATAGGGCTGCTGCCTTATCTTACTGGCTGAAAAAGTGATATACATTTACTGGGTAAAATTACAAAACTAGGAAAAATAGAAGGAATAAAATTTGCTAATAATCCCACTATACTGAGTACCACTACTTCTAACATGCTGCTATATTTTCTTCTGATCTTTTTAGAATGTATGTGTTGGGACCATTTTGGGTCATACTATATATTCTACTCATATTCACTTAACTTTGCAACATAATCATTTATCTGTTTTCTTGAAAAATGCTTCACAAAACTCATTTTAATGGCTTGGTAATAATTCATCATGTGGAATTTCCCTATTGATTAACATTTTGTTTATTTCCAATTTCTCACCATTACAAGTTTACAATGGTGAACACCTTTGTATTAATACCATAGTGTGTGTGTGTGTGTGTGTGTGTGTGTGTGTGTGTGTGTGTGTGTGTATCTCAGATTATTTCTTTGGGATAGATTTCTAGAAGAGGTATTAATGGTTCATAAGACTATCTCCACACACGTTAAAAACACAAAGGGTTGTAAGCAATGTATAATTTACCCTTTCGCCACTCCTTTTATCAAAGTCTTAATTATGAAATCCATTTGTGCAGCAGGCGAGAGGTAGGTTTTCAAGTACGGATGTAAATGTGAATTTTGAAAAGCATTTACATAAGAGCTCTTTGGTAACATGGTATGTGGTGTGCCCTTTCACGGTGACACGAGATTAAATATGGAAATGTTAATATTAAAAGAGGACTTAATTGTCAGGTACCACTGATTATCATTACTGAATTACATCATTATATTCTGGGATATAAGCACTCAGAAACGGAAAGAATTCAGTACAGACTAATGAGAAGTAGCCCTTTTTCATCTTGTTTGCTGTCGGTTGTTTTGTTTCCTCTTAATGAGTGTGTGGCTTTTCTAAGACTCTTAAAGCGCAGGACAGAGTATGTGTTTGGTTTTTTTTTCTCCTTTTATTTTCATCCATAGCTAGTCATCATGTTTCGCATGCTGCTTTTGCCCTTAAATGCTTTGGATGAACTTGGAGGAAGATCTTGTGAGCTCCAGTGCAGTGGTTTTTAGTGCAGGGAGCAAAAATGGAACTGTTTTGAGGAAATAGTGGCGGGAACCCAGTAATAAACTTACTGGCCAGATTAACAGTATGGGAAATGCAGGACAAACATTTAATTCCCTAGTTATAGAGGCATCGGTCAGATAGCCTGGAGTCTTGGAATTTTCAGACAAAGTTTTTTTCTCATACAGGTCATTGCCAGATGACCCCTTGAGGATGCTTAAGCGTTATGAGCTTACTGCTTTACTTTCTCTGTTGCTATGTTTTTCCTCCGGTTTTGGTCCTTAAGGCTTTTGTTGAATTGACTCTAACGCCTTACCTCATCTTTCTGAGGGTGAATCATTTTCTTCTTTTTAATTGTATTTGTTAATTTTTATTTCCCATTGTATGGGAATAAATCTATAGATGGCTTTACAGTTTGAAAATCTCTTCTCTACACAAAGTAAATATTCCACACCATAAGTAGCATTTTCTTTCTTCTTATTCATTATAGGTGTGTCTCATTTCTCAGGAGATTTGCCAGTGAGAATTATCTCAGTCCGTGTGGTACAGTGCTTTGATCCCAATTATTTATTTTTCTGTGTGTTTGTTTATATTTGATACTGGGAAGTCCTACAGTTGAATTCTTTAAATCAGTCAACACAGTAAGTGTTGAAACATTGCAGGTTTTGATGTCAGAATGTCTGGGTTCAGGTACCAGCTACCTCTTTCTACTACATACGATATTTATACTATAGGACTTGGTTCGTAATAAGCACTCAACAAATTTTCATTATTACCTCATCATGTTTATTTACTATTTACTATGTATTGTCATATATAGCAATAGAATAGATGTTTCAAAGGTATAATTGATTTACACAGTAGTCATTCTCTCTCTCAAGGGGAGACAAAATCTATTAAATTATAATCTATAAATTATCATCTAAGATCAACATCTTTTGTACTTTGAAATGATTTTTCTCTACGTATTATCTTCTACCCTGATGACTTTTGAGCTGAAGCACTGCTCCTTGAAGTTTGGCGTGAAACACAGCCACCTGGGGGAGTTTGTCAAATTGATGTCCAGGACACACCCCAAACCTACTGCCCGTGGGGCTCAGGCAATTGCGAGGCCCCCTAGAGCTTACAGACCACGGAGGTACATTGTTACGCTTCACGCTCCTACGTGGCTTAGCGGGCTGTGCAGCCAACATACCCCTCCCTTGGCCCCCACCAAAACCAGCCCCTCAGGAGAAGTGACATGTGGGGTGAGACCTGCAGGATGGGAGGAGTTACTCTGAGCAGTAGGGCATTCCAGGCAGAGGAAGCCGCAAGTGCAAAGGCCAGTGCAAGTTCTTTGGGGGTAAGTGGAAGAAGTTCCCTATGGAAAAAGGGAAGTAGGGAGGGAGTAGGAAGTAAGAGTGTTGAGGGCTTCCCTGGTGGCGCAGTGGTTGAGAGTCCAGGGGACGCGGGTTCGTGCCCTGGTTTTGTCTGGCCTGGAATATTCAGGGAAGGCATCTACATCCGCCAAATAAAACACACACTTGTTAGGCCTCCGCGTCACTGGGGGAGGGGTGATGGTCACCAAAACCACGTGACCTTTGGGTTAGCTGTCACTTTATTTCTTGCGTTAGTCATCCCGATGGTCCACTGTGTCCACCTAAAATAAATCAGTTTAAAGCTAGAAAAACCAAAGACCCTTTTTGTCTGCTATTGTCATGTCTTGTGCCTTGGAATGACAGAGGAGCCTTTCCCAAGCCGGTGGGGAGCGAAAATGACCGCAAAAGCGACACCACATGTGTTAAGTCACAGCCGTGTGGACCGGGCAAAACCTTGCACACAGAAGAGCACATGTGAAAACAGTAACCCGCGTGGGCTGGAGGCGAACCGCGTTGGATGCAAATTTGCACGTGGATCACTTCCCTACCCTTTAATCCTTATTGTGTCAAGACAAAAGGAGCTGTTTAGTGACGGTCAATCTGCCCCATAGGAGATACGCGGGTTTCTAATGCTTCCCGGGACTTTCCCTTTTTTCTGGAGTTCACAGACGTGCCCTTGATGTGGTCCGGGTATTTTTGTGAACTGCTGGAAAATTTCACTCACACACTTATGCTTCCAATGAACACAAAATACCTCTTCCAGGGAGCAGTTGCCAATAAGCAGTATTTTTAGAGGCACATGTCACAGTTTCTGTTTGCCTCTGTTGTGACTGTTAATGGGCCCCGAATGATTAAGGAACATCTGATAAAAGGCATTGCCCACCGCTTCATTATATACTCTGGGCAGTGAACGTTTACTATACTTTAGGCTCGAGCTAACATGCCATTAAACAAGCTCCCAGCTCGTAGCTGTTACTCTCTGCACCACGTTCCCCTGGGTCTGAAATAGCGAATCAGTCCTCTGGGTTTCTACAGCTAGCTGTCCCTTCACAAGGACGCCACATCATTCATGCCTGCTTCCTCCAGAAGTATTTTAGTTTGCTTTCTGAATTCTTTAGTAAACGTTGCCAACCATATCCTTTGACCTGGTGAGTAAAGGAATCCTTTTCAGAGAAGTAGGAGGTGAGAACCACCCAGCACACGGGTCTAAGCCCTGACCTGCTGTGGTATCTTATGTCACAGAATGCACAGTCTAGGATATTCTGGTTTGCTGGGCATAGAGCTCCTCTGGGAATTGGAGAACCAAGATTTCTAGTTATCTGACCAGACTAGAAATCTCTTTTCCTTTCCTATCGTAGGAGTGGTGAGAGTACCAAACTTTCTCACCGTCCAGCTCTGCAGGGAAGCTTTTTTTTTTTTTTTTTTTTTTTTTGCTGTGCTTGAAATGAAAAAGGAAGTGCCTTGCTATTGCAGACAGCCCCAGCTACTACAACGTGCTAGAAATTACGGCCGTAAGCAATTAGAGGGGAGAAGTCATCCAGGTGCTGTTGGCTTTCTGTAAGCACGGCTATAAAAATGAAGTGCTTCTTTGGGCATGCTTAGGCGTTATTTGGGGGTGAAGACTGGAGATGGGGGAAAAAAATATCTGAAACATAAACACGTGTTTTTCATCCTGACATGTAGAGTTAATATTATTTTCCACAGCTACAGTTCGGAAGGGTTAGTGTCTTTTCATCTATTTTCTAAAGCAACATGGTAACATTTTTATGCCAGCTAACCTGGACGTCTGGCTGTCCTTGGTACAGGGTATTCACTTGCATAAGTGGATGAGGTTCGTTTCCACGCGTGTATTCAAGGACCAGAAAACCACTTCTTGCCTAAAGGTCAGGCCGGGCATCACTGCGCATGGCTTTGCTCAAGCCCAGACCTCGCCAGGTTGTTTCAGAGTGCAGGGTTGGAGCCCAAGGGCAAAAGAAGCTGCCACCGCTGGCACCAAACTTCCACGATGCTTCCCTGGGCTAAGTCTGAAGCAAAGGAAAATTCTGCAGATGGTCAATTCTGGAAAGCGTACTTCTGGTAGAAAGGAATACTCACGGAGGGAGATTTTCTTTTCTTTCCTCCTCTTCTCAGAAGAATCCTGTGCTCATGCTTCCTGAATCCAAGAAAGTCTAATAAATTCTGAATACTAGAGAATCTCATGAAGGCTCATTTGAATGTCATCAACCACTCAGATTCTATGCATCCTCTTTTAGGAAAGGATCCTAATTTATTTTTCCTGCATTTGTGCATAAATATACTGTAAATGATAGATGTGGGTATCTCTTTCCTACTAAAAAAGGACACTCTCTTCCACCAGCAGTTTTCTTAAGGATTTCTCAGAATTACTCTTCTGCATTCCCACGGCACGTCCTGTGGTCAGCATGTAGTAGGGTTATTGAAGGGATAAGTCCTTCTCTGCTGCATGATAAGCCCGTGGCTGCTAAGTTCCAGGGCCCCTCACCCCTGGAACCCACTCCCCGGACTCCCCCTACGATGCACAGAGCACATTGCCCGTAGGAGGTGCTGAAGTCGTGTTGACTGAATGAGATCACATTGAAAAGGGACCCCACAGGAGCATCATTCGTACTCTGCTGAAAAACATTTGCTGTCAGAATTCTTTTTTTTTTTTCACATCTTTATTGCAGTATAATTGCTTTACAATGGTGTGTTAGTTTCTGCTTTATAACAAAGTGAATCAGTTATACATATATCCCCATATCTCCTCCCTCTTGCATCTCCCTCCTTCCCACCCTCCCTATCCCACCCCTCTAGGTGGTCACAAAGCACCGAGCTGATCTCCCTGTGCTATGCGGCTGCTTCCCACTAGCTATCTATTCTACATTTGGTCGTGTATATATGTCCATGCCACTCTCTCACTTCGTCCCAGCTTACCCTTCCCCCTCCCCGTATCCTCAAGTCCATTCTCTAGTAGGTCTGCGTCTTTATTCATGTCCTGCCCCTAGGTTCTTCATGACCTTTTTTTTTTTTTTTAGATTCTATATAAATGTGTTAGCATATGGTATTTGTTTTCCTCTTTCTGACTTACTTCACTCTGTATGACAGCCTCTAGGTCCATCCACCTCACTACAAACAACTCAGTTTCGTTTCTTTTTATGGCTGAGTAATATTCCATTATATATATGTGCCACATCTTCTTTACCCATTGTCAGAATTCATTTAATGACAAAACCCCTTCATACTCTGTCACGGGCCTGCTGCTCAAATTGTGTACAGAGTTAACTTGGAACTGTCGTGATAAAAATCATGAGGAAGAGCTAAAAAGCCACTTTGCATGAGGACTGTCACTCCTGGCCCAGGATGGAGGCTGGGAGGCAGGTTAGCTTCGCACAGAATGGAGTGAGGCTGCTTGGACTGGCTTCCGGGGCACGACTACCAAGAATGGCACAGTACGTGCACCCAAGCTTCACTTCTAACTGCACGGAAACATTGCACAGGTTTCAGGAACAAGCGAGAGCAAATTACAAAATAAGCCGCAGGCCAGGGCTGAGCCCAGAACCTTTGTCAGGAGAATTGCTGGGTCAAGGGAGTGGCATTTTTAATTAGAAAATTTGTTTTTATTTAAATTAACCAAAATGCATCTTTCCCTAGGTGACTTACAACATATTGAGAATTTACTTCTAAGCTAGTGTTACAATATAGTGAAACTTTTGGAAACATTCTAAATGTGATCCCTTTCCTGGTGAAAGCAAGCATTCCGGGGTTTGTCTGTCTTTTTCTCTTGTATTTCTTACCTAGAGATGCTATTTTTTTTTTTTATTGAAGTAGAGTTGATTTGCAATGTTGTGTTAGTTTCTGCTGTGCAGCAAAGTGATTCAGTTATACACATAGATATACATTCTTTTTCATATTCGTTTCCATTATGGTTTATCCCTGGATATTGAATATAGTTCCCTGTGCTGTAAAGTAGGCCCTTGTTGTATCCATCCTATATATAATAGTTTGCATAAAAATGCTATTAATTCATCAGAAAGGAACTGTGACATTTCATTTACTTAATTTTTGTGGTTCATTGTATCTGTTTTTATCAGCTACCTTCGACTAAAGTGAGCGGTCTGAGCGATATATATTTAAACCAAATAAAACTTTTAAATAGGCTTCTTTGCAGAGACTTGCTTCTAGGACTCCCCCGCCTCCGCTCCAGCATGAAGCTCTCACCCTGAGAATGAGGTCGGCCCCCTGGGGAGACAGTGATGTTTGAAGGCTGCTTAGTGCTGGGTAACAGTCATAGGCGGTTCCAAGGTTTTCCAGTGGTTTACTTGCATGCCCTTGTACCTGGGAAGAGAGAAATAACCTTGATCCACGTGAGCCTCTGCTTCTCACAATTACAGACGTTACTGTATCTCACGGCACCTCACATACCACCTTTTTAAGTGAAGGCTCTCATTATATCACCGAACTGTGCCCCTTGGATCAGGCGTTTAGCAGTGGGCGCTGGGCTGGGGCTGGGGATGGGATCCCGGGACCACTGACTGTCCTGAGCCCGGGCTTGTGCCGCGGTCACCCAGGGCTCATGGGGCCAGGCAGGATGAGGGCAGGAAAGAGGGCACCAGGGCTGCTGCTCCCCGGCCAGCCCTGTGCCTGGCCCAGGGCCACTGATGCACAGCAGGGCGGGGACCCGAATGGAAGGAAAGCACTGGGAGTGGACCACAAAGCGTCGTACAGCAAAAGGGGCAGGAAAGGGCCAGTTCCCGGCGGAGGATGGCAGAGCCACGCTGCCACCAGGAAGAGCCTGCCCGTGGGGAACGTGGACCCTCTGAGAATAGGGCGGACTAGCGACATCCCACCGCAGCCCTCGGTTCTCGGCTGCGAGGCCGTTCACCCCTCAACCTGTGCTCGGGCTGCCTGGCTTCAGACCCCCCACTCTGCAACTTACCGATGGTGCCACCTTACGAGGATGCCTCAAGCTCTCCTCGCCCCTGTGTCTTCCTTATAAAATAGATGTAAAATCATTACCAACCTCAGAGATTCCTGAAAAGGTTACTTAGAGCTTAGAAAATGCCCTGGCTCTCCCCTGTGAAGAGCAACACCTGAGCTGGAGACAGCATTTTGGCGTCGTGTTGTCTGTTGAACTCCAAGGACCTGCTGTTGAACCCTTTACCTTCTTTCTATGTGGCTTTCTTCCACCAATAGCATTTGCGAGGGTCTTTGTTTCCTTACCAAACCCTTTGGAGTAAATTGATTTTAAAATCTAAATCCAGAGGTATCCTTATGTGGAACCCCTCAAAGTGGAGGTGTCCCTTCCTTTATCTTGTAAGTTGGCAAAGGTACAAGGATGCTACCAGTCAAGGCCCCAGTGACAACAAGAAGTGCAACTTTTCCTTGGCTGGTTTTGTATGCATTTCTTGTAAAGCAGAATAGAACCCTTTTTTAGAGTTTTAAGCAGAAAACAATTTGGTACGATATTCATAATTTTGCGGATTTTCACATAGACCTTGTCAACTGAATTCTGAAATCCAAGAGCAGATATCAAGCAGAGAAGTGCACGGGACGGAGGTGGGAGAGGGGACCATGGTCAGGAAGCTTGGAACTCAGTGTTTGATCATCCATTTAAATGATGTGTGCGTGGGTGGCGTTCCACTGCTCGATGTTTCAGAAGATGCAGAAAAGAATCACAGTTTTCACTCTCGAGAAGCTTCTAGAGTCAGGTAGGTGACACATGACACGTACATGGGAACTTCACATGCCCAGAACCTAACATGTACCTGGGACATGGGAACTCTGAATTGCTCACTTTTTATCCCCAGAACACAGCAAAATGAGAAAATGTAGTAAAAAGTTACAACGAAGTTTTTATAGGTGACCTGAGAGAGATGTAAAATTCTACAGAGAGAAGAGGGAAAGTCGTGGGGGGTGAGCACCTGGGCCAGGTCCTCACTGCACGGCCTTGTGGGCGGAGGACACACCAGCAAAGGCGGTGAGGTGGAAAGATTCAGGACACGTGGGCGTAACTGTAGGCAGTTTTCTTTGAGGAAAGGGAAGTGGTGAGAAAGGAGGTCGAAAAGTAGTTTGGCTCCTGGCCAATCAGGACCTTGAAAGTTAAGCTTGGAAACTTAGACCTGATTCTCTAGGCAATGAGACCCAGGGGAGACGTCAGAGCAGGGTAATGGCCAGATCAGAGCTGGGCTTCGGGAGGACGAGTTATTTAAATGAATCAGTAGGTTTCCAGTGTTGAATACAATAGGGATGAGAGTTGAAGCATCTGACAATGAGCATAGGAAGGAGGGGACAAGTGCATTTGGAAGATGACATTGATATGATTCATTTTGAGCTCCTAGTGACTGACGATGGTGCATTAGCAGAGCCGGACAGCCCAAGAAGGAAGAGCTGGCTTGACAGGGGAGAGGGTGAGTTTAACCAAGGTGCTGGCAGGATATTCATGAGAGAGACTTTCAGTGGGCATATCATTCACAGACAGAAGATAACTGAAGCCTTAGAATTAACTGCCAAGGGAGAAAGTGCCTGAGAACAGGAGACTAAGGGCAACTCCTTGACGGACACTCCAGTACAGAGCAAAGACACACAAAAACGCAATGGCAAAATGATGGCGTGAAGACCTTGGCGTGTCGAGGAAGCTGCAAGGGGAGAAAGTGTCAGAAAGAAAAGTGCCGACAAGAATTTTAGTGTCGCGAATAAATACGGGACCTGAGAATAGACGCTGAGTTTGGTGACCAAGAGGAAAGTGGTGACCTTTCATGAGGGCAGAAGAGCCATGATGGCCAAAGCCACACGGCAGGGTTAAGGAGGGGTGTGTGGTGAGGAAGTGGAAGCAATGAGCGCGGAAGATTTTATCAGGATGTTACGAGGAAAGTGATAGAATTATTTAACTCCACTCCCTTGGAAGTCACCAACCTCGCCTGGCCATCGAGGGCAATTGTAAAATGAGAGTAACTTTGTAAGGACAGGAGGACTGCAACAGATCTGTAAACTGAAAGAAAGTCCCCCATACACCGTAAGGGATTCATTTTGAAAACTAATGGTGAGGAGTGAAAGATCTCAAAGCAAGAGGTAACATATGAGACCAAGGACGTGACTGATAGGTTCCAGTTTCACGAGCTCCACATTGCGCATGTAGATTACTGTTCACAGGTTATGGATGAATGTGTCTCCCCAGCTGCTCGGAACTGGCTGTGAGAACAGCCCCAGGGCTGGAGGAGCCGTGTTTGGGTCCCGCCCTGCGCTTGCCCGAGGAAGGTGGCTGGTCTTCCCGTGGACGAATGACCTTATCTCTTTGTTACCGTCCTCCTTCCATGGCCGTTTCTTAGAAACATCAGAGAAACAGACTGAGTATCTCTTCGCAAGGGCTCCTCGAGATGGAAGAAGAACCCAGACTCAGTACTGCCTTCAGCAAGGGGCCGGGAGCAACAGTCCTCCTAAAACCTGCCTTGTGTCGAAAAGATAGGAGTCTACACAAGTATGTCACGGATTTGAGAAGTACAGAAGGATATTTGGGATATCGTCCAGGAGCTGCTAGGATGTGTTTATTGCCGATGCTGAGTTAGAATTGCTTCAGAGTAAGATATTAGGGAAGATATAATAAAGATTTGTCTACTTCTACAACCAAGAAGGGATTTAGAGAAGCCTCTATCTTGAAATCACATTCAAATGCTATAATCAATGTGGTTATTATTATATTTTTTTTGAAGTACAGTTTACAGTGTTAAGATTTACACTGTTATGTTACTTTTGCTGTATGGAAAACTGATTCAGTTATGCATATATGTACGTTCTTTTTTTTATTCTTTTCCATTATGGTTTATCACAGGATATTGAGTAGAGTTCACTACGCTATACAGTAAGACCTTGTTGTTTATCCACCCCATATATAATCATTTGCATCTGCTAATCCCAAACTCCCACTCCATCCCTCCCCCTGCTCCCCTCCCCCTTGGCAACCACAAGTCTGTTCTCTATGTCTGTGAGTCTGTTTCTGGTTCATAGATAAGTTCATTTGTGTCATATTTTAGATTCCACACGAGTGATATCCTATGATATTTGTGTTTCCCTATCTGACTTACCTCACTTAGTATGACAATCTCTAGGTCCATCCATGTTGCTGCAAATGGCATTATTTCATTCTTTTTTATAGCTCAGTAATATTCCATTGTGTGTGTGTGTGTGTGCATATCTATCTATATGTATATATAAAATGTGGTTATTATTATTAATGTTGTCAGCTTTAATAGAAATGGTGACAACGTATCTTCCCACTTGCCACTGTATATCTAATCGAGAAATAGTAGGAATAAGGTACAATTTATCCTAGCTTAACAATGACTCAGTTCATGACAAAAAGTGGTCATAGTAGGTTCATTTTAAATACCTAAACCCCCCAAATTCAAGGATTTACTTAGGTATACATTGCTCAAAATTAGATTCTAAAAAATATGAAACATGTAGCTAGAGAACAAGTGCAAAGGCAGCTAAAAATATAGCATAAAAATCGAGATAATACTTCACAAAAATGCATCAAAATCGAGCACAAGCTGAAGAAAGTCCCACTCAGCCCAAACATGGAGCCATGATTAAAGCTGGACGGGAGCTTGGAGGCTCCTCTGCCAGCGTCCTGGCTTTATAATTGAGGAAAGAGAGGCCTGAGGGCCTGAGACCCCATTAAATGATGCAGATAATAAATCAGTAGGGTACCTTAAATTGACACATTTTATAGTTTTACATTCATCAGTTAATTTCTGAAAAGATATCTAAGCTCAGTCTGAATGAAGCTTGACTCACAAGCAATAGAATTAGCCCATGGCATCACAAGACTTAGAAGAATTTGTGAAAAAGCATTCACACAGACTTATTTAAACTTGTACTGAGTGTGAAGAAATGCTGATTAATGAAAATAAATCCCTTGAGAAATTGTTATTTTCAGCATGCTTTTAAAAATTAACTTGCTTTCTCTGTTTACTAAAATTATCATCTCATAGTTCAATAAACTTTATGGACACTAATTAATGCAGACTGCATTATTTTTGGTACTGTTAAGAGATTGTTAGAATTTTAAGAATCTATATTTGTTTATTATTCAAGGTGAGCATATTGCAAGGAGAAAACAGCTAGGAAGGGTATTTTTCTTAGTTATATACACTTTAGTTGTGTTCACAGTGCATATGTGACTGTTTTGAATATTGGTTTTATGAAAGCTAAGATCAGCGAATTTGAAATTTACGTGAACATTTCCATTAATATTTAACTAAAATCTATGCATTACTTATAATGAGTGTGTTATATTTGAGTTGTATTTTACAGAAGTATAAATATTGGGTTGGCCAAAAAGTGTCTCCAGTTTTTAAGTAAAAATAAAAGACACATTTTTCGTTTTCACCAAGAACCGTATTGGACAACATATTCACCCTTTTGTTCCACTACCTTCTGCCATTTTTCAGGCAACTTCATAATTCCATCTTGAGCAAAGAACTGTTCCAGGTGCCTTTTACAGTCTTCCAGGGAATTGAATTTTTTTCCATTAAGAGAATTTTGTAAAGACTGAAATAAATGGAAATCCGAAGGTGCAATGTCTGGTGAATACAGCGGATGAATCAGAACTTCCCAGCTAAGCTATAACAGTTTTTGCCTGGTCATCAAAGAAACATGCGGTCCTGCGTTATCCTGATGGAAGATTATGCGTCTTCTGTTGACTAATTCTGGACGCTTTTCATCGAGTGCTGCTTTCAGTTGGTCTAGCTGGGAGCAGTACTTGTTAGAATGAATCATTTGGTTTTCCGGAAGGCGCTCATAATAGAGGACTCCCAATCCCACAATATACACACCATCACCTTCTTTGGATGAAGACTGGCCTTTGGTGTGGTTGGTGGTGGTTCATTTCGCTTGCCCCACGATCTCTTCCGTTCCGCATTATTGTACAGTATCCACTTTTCACAGCTCGTCACAATTTGTTTTAAAAATGGAACATTTTCATTATGTTTAAGTAGAGAATCTCATGCAGAAATACAGTCAAGAAGGGTTTTTTTGCTTAACTCAGGTGGAACCCAAACATCAAAGTGATGAACGTAACCAAGCTGGTGCAAATGATTTTCAATACTTGATTTGAATATTTTGAGTATGTCGGCTATCTCCCGCGTGGTATAACGTTGATTGTTCTCAATTAATGTCTCAATTTGATCGCTATCAACTTCAACTGGTCTACCCGACCGTGGAGCATCGTCCAGCAAGAAATCTCCAGCATGAAACTTTGCAAACCACTTTTGACATGTTCGATCAGTCACAGCACCTTCTCCATACACTGCACAAATCTTTTTTTGCATTTTGGTTGCGTTTTTACCTTTCTTGAGATAATAGAGCATAATATGCTGAAAATGATGCTTTTTTCTTCCATCTTCAATATTAAAATGGTTCCACAAAATTCATCAATTTTGATAAGTCTTTTTTTAAACACATGCTGATATGACAGCTGTCACATACAGTCTAACAAAATTGTTTCGAATGAAGTTAAAGACAACTGAGTGCTACTAGAACCAAAAAAATGAATGAACCTTTTGGCCAAACCAATATTACACCGTGTGGGTGAGTCTCTTGACCCTGATGTGTTAGCAGTTATTTTAGAGGTATTTTGGAATCTTTAATAACAGAATTAGTTGACTTGTTCCCTATTTCACAGTAATACTCCAGTTGGATATGTGTGTGTGCTTAGATATGACATACGCTCTGAAGAGAGTTAATGTCTCTTCATTCATTCATTTTGCAGCAAAAAGCTCTTCTGACAAGTGATGTCCAATATTTCATGATTTGAAAACTTGAGAAGTTAGTAACATGTGCAGTAGATACAAGGAATTAATATTCATCTGGTGATAAAGCTGCTAAGAAAAAAACCCCAGTAAATCTGTTAGTAAAAATACCAAGACCTAAAATGAAATCATGATATTGCATCACTGGGTTCATATTTCCTCATAGTTTGAAGTTCTTTTTTATAAAATCATTTCGAAAATCAAAGCTGTTTGGTGTTTCTTCCAAGGGTATTTAAAAGTAAGAATTATCTAATATTCCAAAAGCAACCCCAGTGAGGACCAGCACAGACGAATACTCAGTAAAACTGCTGGGGCCCTGTGGACGGTCCTGTTGCTCCAGGAAAGACTGTCCGCCTTGTCACCCCCCCCTGCCCCAGCCCAATGCCCAGGCCTCTGTGGTGGATTTGCTGGGTGAACCATCACTTGTCTGGAGAGTTTACTTGGCGGACTGACTTCTCGCCTGTTGGGTTTTGCCAGCTCAGCTCTGGCCTAGCGCCTCTGGGGCTTCTCTGAAGGTGACCTGTGCTTACCCTCTGTCTGCCTGTTGCAGTGGCTCCTGATTTTGGACCCCTGGGCAGCTGCTGCCAGGGAGGCGGGCAGCCCCACACTTGGGTCCTGCTCCTGGGCCCCCTCTCTGCTTCCTCTCTGGTATCTCTGCTCCCACCCTGTCCTCTGCCCTGTGCTCTACAGATGCCCTTTACAGAGGCCCCTGCAGCCGGCACTGCACCCCTCCCTCACCCCTACTCTGCACATCCGAGGCCCCAGGGCCCCTCCCCTTATACCAACAAAGGCCCATTGGGTCACCTCGTAATCGAGTCTCCCTTTAGGTTTTGCGGGGGGACACCTGTCAACTCCCTGTATTGTAGTGTGTGGAAGTTCAGGTTGACCAAATAGAGGAGGTCATGGTTCCCATTTGAGGACCAAAATACAGTTCTCGTTACCTGTATATGTGGGAGGAGATGAGCTCCTTGTCTGACTTCTCTGCCATTTTGATCGCCTCCCCCCCATTACCTGGAGAGATGGGGACAATCGAGGTGTAGGGAGGGTAAGACAGGCCACCGGGTGGTGAGAAGTAGGGCTGAGATCCAAACGCAGAGGGTCAGAAGGTCCAAGTGCGGGCCCTTAAGCCCTTACCTTACCCTTTGAGGGTAAGTGGGAGGGGTGGAATACTGAGGAGACCGCTAACTAACTACTAACCCATTACAAATCACCAGCAGGGCCTTCCCTTCCCTTTTTTAAGTAGTTTTCGTAGGTTGTGAACTTATGCATACGTTCCAAAAAGTAGGTGTGTTCTGTAAGAAGTCGTATGTTTGAATATCTCATTTCCCTATAGTAGGGAGAATGAAGTGCATTGCAAACAGAAAGACAGAGCAGGCCTGGGGGAAACATTCAGAGAAAATGGCAGTTTTGATCTTTCTGGCAGCAAATCAAAGACAGACTCACAAAGAAGACATAGGCCGCCCTGGAGATATCGCCGAGCTGTACCCTTTCCTCTGTCCCGAGGACCTACCAGGGGAGCCTCAGAGCTGGACACTAGTGTTTATGAAGGTAGCGTTTTATAGAAGTGCTGTAAGAATCCTCGTTTTCCAAGTAGCGTCTGGCCTGTGCATCTTGTGACTGCTGGGGTAAGGCATGAGCACGTTCATACATGTGCAGAAGCTGCATTAAATTACATCACTGGACTTTTAGCCGGACAACTGGGGTAGAGAAGCCACTAGAGAGTGAATGTGCGCGTTGTGACAGCACTAGGTCAGATAAAGAACAGCGACGGGTCTCACCAGTGCTTGTGTGGATGGCTGTGCTGTGATGAGGATGCGAGGATGTTGAGATGAAGAGACGGATAAGCTTCTAGTAATGCTGGGACCCGTGTCAGCAGCGTGGCAGGCTTGCAGCTGCATTTTGTAAATGGTGGTGGAAATATTCCACAGAGTTACGGAACATGCGTGTTCCAGACAGTTCATAATCTGTCCACAAAAGGTGCTCTTTACCACAGTTTCTGTTCCACACACCCTCCCAGCTCCAACCCACCCCTTACAGCCACGCCAGGAAGAAACACCAGGACTCAGTCCTGGGTTCTAATTCTCTTCTCTGACATTTGCACACTTAGACACATTGCCCTTTCCCTTGTGCCCGACTGCAGCATGCGTATAAATGAGAGACAGATGTACTTGTCTTCCTCTCCAATTGCCTTCCACTGAGTTTCATAGATTATGTCCTGTCACCGTGAGAGACATTTGGAGCTAAATCTTCCATCGCAACTGAAATGCCACAGCCATTTATCTCTCCTGGTGAAGGGTGTTTATTGCAGCGTCTCCACTCATGAAGTTTCAAGGGATTTTAAAAAATGTATTACAGTCTCCTCCACGTCTCCAGTCGGCTGCTGAGTTCTGACATCATGCTTCTCTCAAATCATCCCTCCATCTGCTTTGCTTCTACTTTTATTAAAAACCGGTTATTTCCTACCTGGACATCATCCTGTTACTGTGTTTCTCGGGGTCTGGGACGCTCGTACCCATGCTGCCGAAACTGCACTCACGCAACTCTGATGGTTTCTAGTTTTTCCCTCCACACCTCTTGCAATGCTTCTTATTGCCTAATAAACCAAGACCGAGAACTCAGTCCCCGCATCCAGGCTCTCATCACACCTGAGCTGCCCCACTGTATGACTTCCGCCTTTTCTCTGCTAGTCTCAGGAAGGCTGTTGATTTCCTGATCAGTCTCATCGCCTAGGACCGAGGCAGAGAGCATGCTCTACGCCACCCTCCTGCAAAATATATCTCCTGCGTACACCATTTCCTGACCAACTTGGGGAGACTGTCAAATTCCCGAAGTGACTAAGGATGCAGCTTCCTGAGCCTTCACATCCTTCAGCGCCAGTTTGAACTTTCCTCATAGGAAACGTTGTTATTGCTCAGATGCTATAACAAGGTACCATAGACTGGGTGGCTGGAACAACAGAAACTGATTTCTCTAGAAGTCTACGATCAAGGTGCCAGCTGAGTCTTCCTGGCTTGCAGACAGTGCCTTTTCACTGTGTTCTCACACAGCAGAGACATCTCTGCTCTCTTTGCCTCTTCTTGAGAAGACACGAATCCAATCATGGGGGCCTCACTCTCATGATCTTATTGAAGCCTAATTACCCTCCCATAGCCCCGCCTCCAAACACCATTACATTGCGGTTAGGGCTTCTGAGTACGTCTGAGGGGACACACAGTCAGTCCATATCACCTGGTCAGCTCCGGCTGGGATGCATGGTCATCTGGGTGACTGCACATCTGCAGACTCTCAAGGAGCCACAAAGGATGTTCGTAAGAGCTACGTAGGGTTTTACTGCTGGATAAAGTTGTAGGCTCATGTGCTGAGGCGCTTCTGAGGCTGCTGCACCTTGAAGGCTGCACCCTGTGGACCGAACCACATGCTGGCTCAAGGCCTGAAAAATAGAGAACACGGGAATGAAAAAACCTTTAATTAACTTTTTTTTTTTTTTTTTTTTTTTTTGCAGCTGCATTGGGTCTTCGCTACAGCATGCAGGCTTTCTCTAGTTGCGGCGAGCGGGGGCTACCCTTTGTTGTGGCGCGCCAGCTTCTCTTGTTGCGGAGCACGGGCTCTAGGCCTGCAGGCTCAGTTGCTGCAGCACGTGGGCTCAGTTGCTCCGCGGCAGGTGGGATCTTCCCAGGCCAGGGATCAAACCCGTGGCCCCTGCATTGTCAGGCTGATTCTTAACCACTGCGCCACCGGGGAAGTCCCAAAACCTCTAATTAACTTTGTAAACCAAATATAATTGGTAGACTGTGGATGGTGAGGACAATATATCCAAATACATTTCATCTGGTGAAGCCTGGCCACCTTCTGATCAATTGCTTTGATCTGCCTCATCCACATTTGTCTATGATTAATTTTCTTTTTAAAAAATGTTTATTTAAATACAGTTGATTTACAATGTTACATTTCAGGTGTACAGCACAGTAATTCAGTTATATACATATATATATATATATATTTCCCTTATAGGCTATTACAAGATATTGAGTATAGGTCCCTGTGCTCTACAGTAGATCCTTGTTGTTCACCTATTTTATATATAGTAGTGTGTATCTATTAATCCCAAACTCCTAATTTATCTCCCCCTGCCACCCCTCACCCTCCTCGATCCCCTTTGGTAACCATAAGTTTGTTTTCTATGTCTATGAATCTATTTCTGTTTTGTAAATAAGTTCATTTGTATCGTTTTTTAGATTAGACAGATAAGTGATATCGTATGACATTTGTCTTTCTCTGTCTGATTTACTTCATGTAGTTTGATAATCTCTAGGTCCATCCATGTTGCTGTAAATGGCAATATTTCATTCTTTTTTATGGCTGAGTAGTATTCCAGTGTGTGTGTGTGTGTGTGTGTACATCTCCTTTATCCATTCATCTGTTGATGGACACTTATGATTACTCTTCCTCCATCGTACGCAATACATAGAATACTTTCATGTGTTTTTGTTAGATTCATTTTAATTTTTCCAAATTAGTTCTATTAATAAGTACCATGTTTAACTTTCTTATCTGTAATTCTTACTTAAAAAAGGATCACTGTATTCCAATGAGATAAAAATTTAAACATTAGAGGTTTGTCTCCCATGTTGTTTCAGAAAATTAGTATTTGAAGATTATGAGTCATAAACGAATTGCAAGCTCCCTACCTACTATTTTAGAAGTATTTGCACAACACAAATGGTCTTCAAATTTATCAACTCTTGATCTCATGAATTCAGAGGGGAGTCTATGAAATAGGAAAAATTTGATTTTTTAAAAAGAGAACAGAAGTGGTAACTAAGAAATTATTAGTTTTGTTTCTTGTATCAAGTTATTAATTAATCTCGATGTTCGCTGTGTGTTCTTAAAAGACATCTTTTTCTCATCTGTGTTCCTCTTTTCTCGTTGGCAGTGGTAATTTTCTATTGCCTGAGTCAGTTGAGACGTGGCAAAGTTAGCCTGCCTTTCAGTTTACACATTTACTTAATAGGGTAAAGTCAATATTTTTGTCCTAGAATGGAGCATGGGCTTTGCAGTCAAATGGCCAGGAGCCAATTATTCAAGAAGAAGCGAGCTGTGCTCTGCAGGGGTGGGTGGAGAAAGTCAGCTGACAGCTTGGTACTCAGGTCAGGAGGGACCGAGCCCGTGTTTCATCTCTCCATCTCTGTCTCTCATCTTTCTGCTGCAGTGAGTAATGTTCGGATCCAGGCACCATCACCCCACTCATTTCTACCACGAGTCTGTAGTAATGTTCCCTTGCCGGTGTGGAGAGCGTGCCTTGTTTTCAAAGCTCCTTTGCAGCCCTCTCTCCTTTGATCCTCACAGCATCCCCGAGAGGCAGGCGGGAGGGACAGGGATAGCCCCATCTTGACACATGAGGATCCCTCTCCAAGCTGCAGCGTCTCGGAGGACGCCTAGGCAATGTTGTCTTATAACTGCCAGGTGAGCTTTGTTTTAAGAGCAGCCTGGGGAGAAACAAAAAGCAAAACACCCACGCTGGCCTGGCGCACCCCAGTGCTCCCTGACGTGCTTTTCCCTTTTTCTCCTGCTGTAATGTTCGCCCCCCACCTTCAAAGGTTCCAGGCCTTCAGGCTGTTTCTCCCCTTCCCCCTCCAGATCTGCTCTGCAAAGAAAAGATGACTTCGCCCCTACGCCCGACACTCTGCCCCCCTCTCCTGCTCGGTGCTTTTCCCACCACGCCGACCACTTTGGGACGTACTATACATGTCACGTGTCTGTCGCCTGGCTGCCCCGCCGGAATGTCCGATCCTTGAGGGTCAGGCTTTCTGTCTGTTTTGTACGTGTCTCCCCAGCAACCGGAATTGTGCTAGCAAAGGTCACGGTCGAGGCCGGCAGGAGTGGCCGGGTGCAGTCTGGAGGCAGGAGCATCAGCGGGGGGCTCCCCTGGGCGGCGGCGGGGGTGGGTCTCTCCTTCTCAGAGGCCAGAGGGAGGCGTCTGATGAGCCAGGCAAATACAGCTTGAGTTAGAGTCACCAACAGTCTGGCCGCAGGGATCAGCCCTTTACGGAAGTCCATGGGGCCCCGTAGCATAACATGTGGACCCTCGGGGCCCATGATCAGCTGAGTCTGGGGCAGCCCCTCAGCCCAGGCTCCTCCTTCCCGGGTGACCTGAAGAAAGTTGTGAGGGTCACTCCTGTCTGTCTACCCACACCGGCACACGCGGGGCACCGCCTTTGTCCAGTGAATGAAGGAAAGTTCGAACGAATGAATAATAGATGGATGACACCAGCCACTTTTACGTTAAAGTCCATCGATGTTGTGGAAAAGCTTTATCCTTAATTGTGGAGGGAAAGCCTCCATCAGGCCAAGTCAGTAAGTAAAGGAGGGCTGTTTGGAGTCTGGGAGGCCCCAGCTCAGGTGTCCGATCACACCTGCCTTCACGGGGTCAAACGTGTTGCTGTGCCGGCGCGCGTCACAAGCTCCCGGGCTGAAGAGCCCGTCTGATTCTGGGGCGCTGCTCCCCTCTCTTTGCTGTCATAGCCCCACCCCGGCCAGGAGCTCCTGCTCTGGGGCTGTAATTTACACACAGCAGTTCAGGGTGTGTCTGCAGAACTGCTCACCTGCAGGGTCAAGATGCGAGTTTAATCTGCTCTAACCATCAGAAGAGACATATATACTCGTATATGACACTGGGAATGCATTAGTCACCAGCCGTCCTTCTTCTGAGATCAGTCATTAGACCCCCTGGTTAGCCTAATCAGGTGAAGCAGGCAGGTTTGGGGAAAAACCAGATAATTATAATGAGCTAAATTTAGAAACAAGTCATTTTCTGTAGCTTAGAAATAGTGAAAGTTGGTGTCTGTCTACCAGCCTTTCACCTCAGAAGCTACAAGGACATCATAAGAAATAATGAATAGAAAGAAATATATCCTGCTTCTAATTGGGAAAAAATGACTTTTATTTCAGCTCTCTTGCATGCCTATGTGCCTAAATATAAGCATATTTATCTTTCATATTATCTCTTCAGTGTCCCAACTATGATCTTAAATTAAAAATATATATATATATTCCTGATTTTAATCCAACCCACAAAATAAATGTGGGTTGTATAATATGTAATAAGGTACATATACACACATACACGTATATGTATGCATTTCTAGGTATATATTTGTACACACAAGTATGTCGGCATATATATATATATATATATGATGCACTCATGGTAAACCAGTTCGGCTGTGATGTGTCCTGCATCCGCTGTCGCTGGCTCATTTATCCTCCCCCTGAACCATGGCTCTCATCCCCAGGGACCCAAAAACAGTCTGCAACAGGACCTCTTACGGAGAGATCCTTATCCGCTAGCCTCTGCTGATTTCAATACATTCTTAAAATCTGAAAAAAAACCTCAAGACAACAAAGGAATTTATTTTGAAAGTGGAATTTCATGCAGCAATTAGATAGATGAGTTGTTTTGGGCCCAAGGCGTTTTTGCAGCACACACCAGGCAAAGGAGCCTTCTTGATTCCGCTTGCAAATGACTTGACAATAGTCATGAAGGCCTTGCTCTTCCTCTCCCTTTTAACGCCTTCTTCCATCCATCCAACATGCACATTCTACGTGGAAGGCCCGGTGCTAGGAACTGCGGGACACGCTTCAAGGCATAAGCCACATATCCCAAATTCTGCAGTATGGATTTGCCACGTGAATAGTTTAGGCCACTCTGAAGATGCCATGGGGTTCCAGGAGAAAGGATGCTCTGGTCCAAAGGATCAGGGGAGCATTCTGGAAGGAGGTGGCATCTATCTGAACCAGCAGCGAGGTCATCAAAGATAAGTAGAAGCCCAGTCGCGGGAGGGGAAGGTGTGGGAATTCTAGGAAAAGGGAAGACGTGATGAAAAGCACACAAGTGAGAGAGTGAATAGGTGTTTGAGACAAGGCAAGTTTTCACGTTTACGTGAGATCTAGGAAGATTGGTGGACAGATTGCGGACAGCCCCAGATGTGGGTTGGGGGACTTACGATTCGTGTATCGACTGATGAGGCGATATTTGAAAGAATGAGAGCAAAGAGAATAACTGAGCAGCATCTTGATAGCTTTTACCCACATTTTAATGACCAGCCCTAGATTTTACTATTGTTTCTGTTTTAGGTGACTCTACACCAGCAGTTCTCAACCAGGTCGAGGATTTTGTTAAAAGCTCAGGGGCGGGGCGGTGTGTGATGCTCCTGGGCGAGCCCAGGGAAGCTGGTGAGCATCCTGCAGCACACAGGACGACCCCACAGCAGAGTTATCTGGACCAAAATGTCAGTAGTGCAGAGGTTGAAGAACCCTGCTCTGTGTTTGCCAAGGGAAAATCCCTTCAACATCTTGTCTAGTCAGACAAACACTGTCTCTCAAAGGCTCTCATCTCCTACAAGAAGTGAAAAATAGAAATCCTTTCAGAAGCAAACAAACTCTCCTACCAGGGCCTCCAACTCTTCCCTCATTTTTTCTCTGAAAAAAAAAAAAAAAAAAAAAAAAACTAAACTAAATACTCAATGTAAGAATGCCAGTTTTATATAGACCATTTAGAATTACTTGATTTTTTCTTTTTATTTTGATGACAATATATGACATAAAGTTTGTCATTCTAAGTGTACAATTCAGTAGCATTAAGTACATTCACAGTGTTGGACAACTATCACCACTGTCCAGTTCTAGAACCTCTTCATCACCCCAAGCTGGAATTCTGTACCCGTTACTTAGTCACTCCCATTGTTCCCTTCCCCACCTCCCTGCTACTCATTGTTCTACTTTCTTTTATTTTTAATTTATTTTTTGTTGAAGTATAGTTGATAGTAATGTTGTCATTGTTCTACTTTCTGTCACTATAAACTTGGCTATTCCAGGGACCTCATATAAGTGGAATCATACAGCATTTGTCCTATTGTGTCTGGCTTGTTTCACTTGGCATATGTTTTCAAGGTTCATCCATTTGCAGCATGTATCAGAATCTCATTATTTTTTGTGTCTGAATACTATTCCGTTGTAGGTATATTCCACATTTTGTGTGTATATTCATCTGTCCATAGACTTCTGGACTATTTCCACTTTGGGATAATTGTGAATAATGGTGCTATGATTGTGAATAATGCTGCTGCTTCATTTTATTTTGATTCTTAAGAGTTTAATAGCAAATTATATAAATATTGGTGTATAAAAGTAAAAAAAAATGAATGCCAGTTTTGTACCAAATAGTTTACACAAAAGCAAGCAAACACCCATCTTTTTTCAAGTAATTCCAGTTTAACGCGTGTATGTAAAACCACCGAGGGAGACCAGGAAGGAGTTCACACATGGTCACATTCGTCTGGGGTGTTCACAGATGCACAAGGTAAATGAAGAGCACATCTGTGTGCTTCCTGCTGAAGATCCCCTTGCCTGATCACCAGTGCATTGCCCAGGCTCCTAGTGATTCTGCACTTGGAAATAAGATTTTATTTTGGTAACTTTCCTCAATAGATGCCTTCTTAATTCATTGTGATCAAATTAGGATAAGGAAATGTGAAAGAGTCAAAATATTCATGAACCTCTTGACAACTAGCCTGTATACTGGGATGTCATTTTTGTAAATGTGTCTCCTTGTTGATTATCTGTTTTATATATAGTAGTGTATACATGATTTTTATGTTGATTCCAAGTCCCATTTGCTTTATATCATTTTTCAGCTGCCCCTCTCCCCAAAAAACTGTTGAACTGAGCCAGTTTTGTCTTCTTGCTCTATGAAGAGACCGTCTTTCCTCCATTGTATATTCTTGCCTCCTTTGTCATAGATTAATTGATCATAGGTATATGGGTTTATTTCTGGGCTGTCTATCCTGTTTCATTGCTATATGTGTCTGTTTTTGTGCCAGTACCGTACTCTTTTTATTACTGTAGCTTCTTAGTATAGTTTGAAGTCAGGAAGGCTGATTCCTCCAACTCCATTCTTCTTTATCAAGATTGTTTTGGCTATTTAGGGTCTTTTGTGTTTCCATACAATTTTTAGGATTTTTGTTCTATTTCTGTGAAAAATGCCATTGGTATTATGATAAGGATTGCATTGAATCTATAGATTGCCTTGGGTAGTATGGTCATTTTAACTATATCGATTCTGCCAATCCAAGAACACGGAATATCTTTCCATCTGTTTGTGTCATCTTTGATTTCTTTCATCAGTGTCTTTTAGTTTTCAGAGTACAGGTCTTTTGCCTCCTTAGGTGGGTTTATTCCTAGTTATTTTATTCTTTTGATGCAATGGTAAACGGGATTGTTTCCTCAATTTCTCTTTTTGATCTTTCACTGTTAGTGTATAGGAGTGCAAAAGATTTCTGTGTATTAATTTTGTCATGTCACCTGCAATGAGTGACAGTTTCACTTCTTCTTTTCCAGTTCAGATACATTTCATTTCTTTTTCTTGTCTGATAGCTGTGGCTAGGACTTCCAAAACTGTGTTGTGTAAAAGTAGTGAGAGTGGGCATCCTTGTCTTGTTCCTAGGATAAAAGACTTGTTTTTTCAAAGTAGAGATTCTAAAGAGAATGCTCTGGAAGATGTTTGGAGGACCTAGGCATTGACGTTTATGATTTGAAGAACCTGGTTCTGGGTAACATGGTACCTGTCAAGGGTTCTACACAAAATCACTCCACAGAACATAAACTACCTCTTGGTAAAATGGCCAAGACACAATTAAATTCTACCCTCTTCACTTAAGGAAAGTTTGGAATTGACCTTCTGCTGCAAGACCCCACTGTCCTTGCTCTTTTTATGTGGAAATAGGATTGTCCTACTGTGTGGAAAGCCAAAGCAAACCCTATAATCTTTTCTTGAAATGCATGTATAACTTCCATTAACACATTTCCCCAATAATACTTCAGCATCACTATTTTTTGTGAATGGCTCTCGAATGGAATGAAGAAAAATGTTGAGTTTTCTGTTGATTCCAAACCTCATTTGCTTTATATCATTTTCCAGCTGCCCCTCTCCCCAAAAACTGTTGAACTGAGCCAGTTTTGTCTTTTTGCTCTATGACCATAAATTGTGTAAATTTTTTATAAAATCATCACCGTATTTCAGTCAACCTCAATTTCCAATATGTAAATATCCCCCAAACTCAGGAACATGTTAAATGTTTTTTTTCTTTTCCTTTCTTTTGCAAGTAGCATGCAATATAAATTTTCTACAAGCATTGTAGGCATGGACATAGGTCAAGGGTGTTAACGTACATGTTGTGGTTTCTTTCCACTCCATCATTAACTACAATGACTATTGTTTGTTTATATATTAAAATGCTCTCTCCAGCAAGCATGGAGGCAACCTCAGAATCCTCCCAACGTTCAACTTTAGTCTGATGCTCAGTTAACCAGAATTATTACATGAGATGAAACCTCTTACTGCAGGTGTAACGATTCCAGAATGTAGGGAATCCCTTTCTGCTTCACCATCCAGCTTATAAAGCACTGCTTCAATCGTATTGGTTGAGACTTTCTTTTCCCCTTTCAGTTTCTAGTAGCAGATTACCATCTGCTGTCTAGGAAGCAAAACTGCTGTCTCTTCATAGATCACAAAATAAGAAATATATTTTCTCATCAATAAAATTTCAGTGTTTTTTTCCAGTGTGAACAGAGTAATTTTACCAACAATATATTGTGGTAGTAACGATTTATAACAATACACTGAGTGAATTATTATTATGTTTCTGACATTGTGCTAAGTGTCATACAGGTATTTCCTCACTTTATCTTTGCAACATCTCTGTGAAGTAAGTACTGTAACTACACAGATGAGAACACTGAGGTTTAGGGAGGTTAGGTTATTTGACCAGTAATGCCTGGAGGTCCAGCCTCAGTCTGTGTGCCCTGCATTTGAACAACTTTTGAACAACTGCACTGCACTCGAACAACTGCACTGCACTCAGGGTGTGCTGCCTTCTCGTATTAGCTCACAAGAGCCCACCAAAGAATTTTCAGGAATTTTGTACTTTGGCCACTATTAAAAATTAAATTATTTAAAATTAAGTAAATTACATTAAAAATAAAGGCAATAAATACTCAGAGTCCACCACGTCCTAATTACTATTATAATTCTCGATGTTATTTACATCCGTCGTGCCTTTCTGGTGGACAGACAGTATAACAGTGTATTGCTGCACTTTTCTCCCCAGCTCTGCATTCAGGGGCATTACATAGGTAGCTTGCAGTCAGCCATGGATGGAGAGTTTACGCCACGGAAAATGGCAAATGCTACCAAGCAGGGTTCTGTTTAGTTGTGTTTTGTCTGAGAGCCAGTTGTTAAACACGCACCACTGACCACACTGGTGGGCGTGTTCATGTTGTGTTTGTTGTTGTTTTGGGCTCCATTGGGTTCCTCACTATTCACATAATTTGGAGTGAGTTGAGATTTGGGTGGATGTGTCTAATCGGAAAGTGAGAAGAGTGATGGGTCTCATTACAATGTTACTAACGAAACGACCCTGAATTTTAAGAACAGAATACGCATTAGATGACAAATAGGAAAATAGAAAATGGGTCTTCTGGACATAAACTGATGATTGTATGACTCTCAGGTAAGTATCTGAAATTTAGAGTGTATTTATTAGAGCAAAACTAGAGGAGACTTGCACTGTTTTGTGTGTGTATCTATATATACCTTTTTATGTATATATCCATTTTTATACAAGCATGATGATGTATTTTATAATCTCTAGCTACCCCCAGTGTCTGGGACCACTGTCCATACCAGATAATCTATTGTTTCAATTACTAAGTGAAAGTTTTTCAAAACAGGGCCATGTCTTTTTTTAAAAACTATTTATTGGAGTATAGTTGCTTTACAATATTGTGTTAGTTTATACTGTACAGCAAAGTGAATCAGCTATACGTACACACATATCCCCTCTTTTATGGATTTCCTTCCCATTTAGGTCACCACAGTGCATTAAGTAGAATTCCCTGTGCTATACAGTAGGTTCTCATTAGTTACCTATTTTATATACAGTATTAATAGTGGATATATGTCAATCCCAATCTCCCAATTCATCCCACCCAGGGCCATGTCTTTTTATCTTTATATTTCCATCCTCCTATTCTACCCTTTTGTCTTGGGATAATGTGTTGAAGTTTGTAGGTGCTGATAAATAATTGTGAAATTTATCTGGTCTTAAGATTCATAGCAGGTATTCTCTTTATAAATTCTGTTATATATTCTATTTCCTGGAAATCTGCTAGAATATGGAACTAAGTGGAAAATTTGCATATTTTATTTCTCACCTAGGGTTGCCAAATAGTGTTTTAGTTCGCTTTTTTTTTTTTTTTTTTTTTTTTGCGGTACACGGGGCTTTCACTGCTGTGGCCTTTCCCGTTGTGGAGCACAGGCTCCGGACGCGCAGGCCCAGCGGCCATGGCTCACGGGCCCAGCCGCTCCGTGGCATGAGGGATCCTCCCGGGCCGGGGCACGAACCCGTGTCCCCCGCATCGGCAGGCGGACTCTCAACCACTGCGCCACCAGGGACGCCCCCCTAGTTCACTTTTTATGTGAACTTTCAAATGAACAATGTAGCACTTCTTGGATGTCAATATAAGACAAAATTTTCAAATTATTTATTAATTTGTTCATTCAAATTATTCATTAATTTGTTCATTCGTTCAATGAATTTTTTACCAAGTATAATAATAATATAAACATAATAATGACCTCTTACTATATTTCAGGTCCTAATATATGCACTTTACCTGCTCTGTCTTATACAAAATGTGCAACAACTTTATGAAGTAGATGTGATTATTCTCATTTAAAAGATGAGAAAACTCTTGTTTGGACAGTTCAGGTTACTTGTCCAGATCTAATTCCAGATAAATGTTTCTTAATTCTAAGCTTTTGTATTTAACACCTGTGCTAGAGGCAATGTGGAACGTCAGAGACACATGTAACACAGTTATGAATGCTGAAGAACTTTCAACCGCATTGGAGAAAAGACCCATGGGAATGGTTACACTAAAAAATGGGTATATATCCATTGAACCCTCCAAAGACACCACATATAAAATGCAGAAATAAAGAGCTTGCCTCTCAGTTTATATTACTGGCTTTCCTTTACAATACAATTTCCTGTTGCCAGTCTAAAACATTCATGTTTATTATCCTGACAAAGCAAATGTGAGAAGTCATCATATAAGTTTTGTTGCTACCCGTAATATTTGGAGAATACACTACAGATTGGATTAATGTGCTAAGTAGAAACTGATCATACCTATCACAGACAGCAAGTTCTCTGAGAGCTCCTGACCATTTCTGCAAACACCAGTTCTCTGAATAAGGCATCAGTATCGAACACCCCATTAACTCTTCTCCCGTGGACACGACTGATTGAACTCCTTTGTTTCTAATGCTGCTTATGCAGTATACTAGAAGGTTCTCATCAAATCAGTTCACAACATAGACCTCTGTATTCCCTGCAGAAATAAACAAAACAATACTCTGTAAGAGGAAATCAGTGAATAAATTCTGTAATCATTCAGAAATATTCTCTACCACCTTTGCTGTGACTAAAGACACAAAGCGTAACTTAATAACATAACTTATAATAATATTGCACACAAATTATATCACTTTCATTTTTCATGCATTATACTTTTTAGTGTATATTTTTATTTTACAACCTAAGAAAAAACACCAACATTTGAAAAAGGAGAGTTATAGACCAAAAATTTGTGAGAAATTAACTTCATACCACTTTATATAGCTGGTATTCTCTTTATAAATGTTGTTCTATAGTCTATGTATTGGAAGTCTGTTAGAATATGAAACTGACTGGAAAGTTTGCATGTTTTAGTTCTCACCTAGCATTGCTAAATTATGTTTTAGCTCACTTTTTATATGAGGCTGATTCCAAGGACTGAAAAGTAATTTTTCTGGGTGAGTTTTAACTATTTTATGGCCTTCCAAGAGGAGCAAGCTTTAGGTATTTTCCAGGAAGATGGGTTTGATGGGTCGTCCACCCAATGCCTTGTGCAATAAAAGACACACTTTCCTCCAGATACTTTTTCCCCATGTTTCCAAATCATTGTAATATACTGGTTTTCTTTTTAAATTTTCCCTACTGAGATTTTATATCATTTTTTTCTTTACAGGCATATTTTGTTTTGTCACTGAGTGCTTTATAATAACTGCTTTAAAATCCTTGTCTTACAATCTCAACATTTCGGTCATCTCGGGGCTGACATCTCTTGACTATTGTCCCCTTGGAAATGGGTCGTGCTTTCCTTGCTTCTTCTCACATAATTTTGAGTTGTATCTGGGACCTCGTGAGTATTATGCTGCAGAGGCTCCGGATTCCATCATGTTCCTCCAAAGGGCGTTTTGTGTCAGCAGGTGATTCTCTGGGTTAGCCACACACTGCCAGCTGTCTCGCCTACAGTCCTGGCAGCCCACTTTGCTCCGAGTGTGTCCTGCACACGCAGCTTCAGGGCTTAGGAAGGGTCTGGGAAGAATCTGCACACACCTTGGGGTCCCCTTCTCAGACCCTCACTTTGTCTCCAGTGGCTCCTTCCACCAGTGGCCCCAGTGACACTCAGAGTAAAACCTCGGGGCTTCCCTGGTGGCGCAGTGGTTGAGAGTCCGCCTGCCGATGCAGGGGACACGGGTTCGTGCCCCGGTCCGGGAAGATCCCACGTGCCGCGGAGCAGCTGGGCCCGTGTGCCATGGCCACTGAGCCTGCGCGTCCAGAGCCTGTGCTCCGCAACGGGAGAGGCCACAACAGTGAGAGGCCCGTGTACCAAAAAAAAAAAAAAAAAGTAAAACCTCAAAAACCTGAAACTCAGCCCATTCTAGTTGCTTCCTCCAAGTCTTTACTCCCTTCAAAAGATTCTTACTTTCGTTCACTCTTCAGGGTCTGCAGGTAGTTGTTCTTTTTGTATTTTGATCAGAATTTATAGTTATTTGTAAAAGGTTCAATTAGGACCTTGTTCCTCCTACGAGAAGGGGAAACGCCTATACTGACTTTATGGAACAAAACATTTTACTGCCATTTACCAGAAGCATTGCCATAACATGTAAATTCAGGAAGGCTGTGATTCACACGCCTCCCTGAGGGTCACACAATTACAGCCGTCTGTCTGTAGCAACCCTGAGAGTACAAGGTTACTTTGACACCGTCATACCAGTGAGCGTATAGGTGACATTTTACGCAAACTCTAAGGCTAGGTCTTACTTTTGTCCCTGGTCCTTACCTTCACTGAAATACTTACCTAAAGCACCCAGACGGCTGGGAAATCAACTGCGATCCCAAGTAACTGCAGAGAGAGTTTTTCCATCACTTTCCAAATAATCCATCGCAATGCTTACTATAGGATTGCTGAGAAAATCTAACTTAAACTGGCTGGCTGCGTGTCCCAGCATAGTGTTCACTGATTAATTTCTATAAAAGTATCATAATTCCCATTCGTTTTGTAAAAACAGTCTTGTGATTGTGAACGTCTGATGATGAAGACCAGCCAGGTACTTATCACTTGAATCAAAACTTCTATCTATCTTGAAAAGACCCTCTTAAACTGCATTTATCCATTCTTCCAACTTTCTTTACTACTATGTTATGAACAGGCCCTCATCCTTATTCTGTCATAGATACACCATGTCACTCTCTATCCAGATCTTTGTAACAAAACACTTGGGCTATTGAAAGAAATACCTCTAGATTTCTACATTCTTTCTGTTTATTTGTTTTGTTTTTTTTATCACTTTATATCATATTCTTTACTTTTTTAAATTCATTTTTATTGGAGTATAGTTCCTTTACAATATTGTGTTAGTTTCTGCTGTACAGAGAAGTGAATCAGCTATATGTATACATGTATTCTCTCTTTTTTGCATTTCCTTCCCATTTAGGGCACCACAGAGTACTGAGTAGAGTTCCCTGTGCTATACAGTAGGTTCTCATTTGTTATCTATTTTATACATAGTAGTGTATATATGTCAGTCCCAATCTCCCAATTCATCCAACCCACCCCCTCCCAGGTGTCCATACGTTTGTTCTCTACATGTGTCTCTATTTCTGCTTTTCAAATTAGTTCATCTGTATCATTTTTCTAGATTCCACATATAAACGATATTATACGATATTTGTTTTTCTCTTTCTGCTGGAGAGGGTGTGGAGAAAAGGGAACCCTCTTGCACTGTTGGTGGGAATGTAAATTGGTGCAGCCACTATGGAGAACTGTATGGAGGTTCCTTAAAAAACTAAAAATAGAACTATCATAAGACCCAGCAATCCCACTACTGGGCATATACCCTGAGAAAACCATAATTCAAAAAGAGACATGTACCACAATGTTCATTGCAACACTATTTACAATAGCCAGGACATGGAACCAACCTAAGTGTCCATCAACAGACGAACGGAGAAAGAAGATGTGGCGCATATGTACAATGGAATATTACTCAGCCATAAAAGGGAACGAAACTGTGCCATTTGCGGAGACATGGATGGACCTAGAGACTGTTTTACAGAGTGAAGTGAGTCTACATTCTTCCTTATTTTTATTCCTCCCAGAACTGTAGTGCCATATTTCTTACATGTGGTCTTTATTCACCATAAACCCATAGCTCTTTCTCTGCCAATATTACACCTGACTATTCCTTCAAAGCCACATAAGTATGAAAATGCTCCTTCTTTCATTTATATACTGGATGTTAATTAAACACTGAATCCCAGGACTTAGTTCCTAAATGATGTAGAACTCATATGCCCACTTGTTTTGATAACAGGTTAACTCTATACATTACTGCAATTACTATGAAACATTTAAGGGATATTCAAATTAATTACAGCATAAAGTAAATGTATTAAAAAAATGCTGAAATTAAATACTTTTAGAAGATTGTTTTTGGCTCTTGGTTGTCAAGAGGTCCCTACTTGCTATCATATTGCCTCTTTTTTTTTTTTTTTTTTTTGCGGTACGCGGGCCTCTCGCTGTTCTGGCCTCTCCCGTTGCGGAGCACAGGCTCCGGACGTGCAGGCTCAGCGGCCATGGCTCACAGGCCCAGCCGCTCCGCGGCATGTGGGATCGTCCCGGACCGGGGCACGAACCCGCGTCCCCTGCATCGGCAGGCGGGCTCTCAACCACTGTGCCACCAGGGAAGCCCGTAGCTTATTAATTTTATACCCAATAGTTTGTATCTCTTAATCCTCAACTACTATAATGCCCCTCCCCTACCCTCCCCCGGTAACCTAGTTTGTTCTCCGTATCTGTGAGTCTGCTTCTTTTTTATTATATTCACTAGTTTGTTGTATTTTTTAGATTCCACGTATAAGTGATAATATACAGTATTTGTCTTTCTCTGACTTATTTCACTTAGCATAATGCCCTCCAACTCCATCCATGTTGCAGCAAATGGCATTATTTCATTCTTTTTATGGCTGAGTAATATTCCATTATATATATGTATATATATATATATACATCTTTTTTATCCATTCATCTGTTGATGGACACTTAGGCTGCTCCCATATCTCAGCTATTGTAAATAGGGCTGCTATGAGTATTGGGCTACCTGTATCTTTTCAAACTGGTGTTTTTGGTTTTTGTATATATACCCAGGAGTGGAATTGCTGGGTCTTTTGGTATTTCTATTTTTAGTTTTTTGAGTACAAAAATAATTGTAATCACAACTACCTCAAGAATAGAATAAATTAGATTCCATGAACTGGAGATTACCACACATCATAAAGCAAGGGCTCATTAGAGATCAGGCTGAAAAGTTTCCTGAGCGGGAGGGTCACCTCAAAGAAATGACACCTGGAAGTTACTGGGGTGTAGAATGGAGCCTGACATGAGGCGTGGACATCACCTATTGAAGGGATTTCCAGAAAGAGAGTGAAACAGCTTTCTCTCTTTGTAAGTTCATTGACAGGATAGCTGGAAAGTATTCCCTCTGCCTTTGGGGCTAGGTAGCAATAGCCATGATCACAGGAAGAATTAACAACTGTGATCCGTTGAGTGGGTGCCCCATGCAGACACCGGCCCATTTGTGTGGCTGGGCAACCTGTAAACAGTTATCATCATCCGCATTTTCAGAGGAAGAACCCGACCCTCAGAGACATTGTGTAGTTCATCCAAGGCCACGCTGACGGAGGTGGCAGAGCTGGGATGACAGCGTACAGCCACCTGAGTCTCAGGCGTGGATGTGACTCAGGCCCCTACACTTTGGGGGGATGAGCTCACCCAATGAGAACAGACCTTGTGAGCTCTCCCTGGAAAGATTGCATCATGGATGTGAAAAGCCTTCCAGAGAATCCTGTGGAGGCGCAAAGCATCGTTCCTTCTTGTTTGCTTATTTGTCTTTGTTTTTCCCCTTTTCTCTTCTCGCACTTGGTAAATAGGTGAGTCATCCTGAAAATGTGCACTTTTCTTCAGTTTATTCATCTCTAAATCTATTCCAAAATGAAACATACTCTTCAAAAACTGAAGACAGTATAAAAATAGTGGAATTCAGATAAAATAAACCTTTATAATTCACACACTATGTATTAGTCTATATTTTCTATTATTCTAACTTTCTGTGATGATTCACTGTAACAGAAAACATGGGAATCAACTGATAAACTTTCCTCAAGTCGCCACTTTCAAGGGATGCAAAATTGTAAGGATAGAAGTAAAGGTCCTCAACATAGAAAACAAACTTATGGTTACCAAAGGGGAAGGGGGGAAGGGATAAATTAGGAGTTTGGGATTAGCAGATACATACTACTATATATAAAATAGATACACAGCAACCTCCTACTGTATTGCACAGGGAACTATACTCAATATCTTGTAATAACCTATAATGGAAAAGAATCTGTAAAAGAATAGATATATATGTATAACTGAATCACTTTGCTGAAACCAACACAACATTGTTAATCAACCATATTTCAAAAAAAAAAAAAGATGTAAGGTCCTACAAAAAAAATCCTGCCAAGTACATACTTAAAAAAGTAAAACAAATTGTGAAGCAATCAGTTGTATAGAAATAATGTCCCTAACCTTTCCTTAAATTACATGAAGGTTGTGACATTTCATGGCCACTGGCACAGCTAAATATAAACAGACTATGCTGGGCTGCCCCCTGTGCTTTTGCTGACTGACACGACAATTAAGGGAACAAGTTTCCTTTGTAAATTACAGCTCCACACAACTTTGAATAAGCAGAGAGTGTACATTAGAAATATTTTTAGCTTGACATGAAACTTTCCAAAGGCTCCTAATTAAGCGTTTAAGCCCAAGGAACTATAATTGCAACTGCCAAAATAACTGGGAAATCATACCTTTGGTGGGATCAATCTTAAACTAAAACTATTGTTTGGAAAGCCTTATGGAAAGGCTTTATTATTCTTCAACATCCTCTTAAGCAGAAGGCCACTTCTAACACTGCCCACTTGGTGAGCAATGCGGACGCACTGTTTATATGCAGGGAGTGTATGCAATAAATGTGGAAGCACATACAAGGGAAAAGAATGGCTGTGAACATCCCTCTGTAACTAAAGAGAAAGACTCCAGTCTTGTCCTACTGAATTCCACAATGGAGCGTCCCATTTCCATGAGTCAGATGTGGTTCTGGCTGTGGCAGTTCAGCTCTCAGCATCACTGGGAGAGGCCTTATTAGAATATTGTCTCACTTACTATCTGATCCCCAAACTCTTGCATCTTTGTAAATGTGCGATATCGCTAGAAGAAGAATACCGTAATGGGGTTTTATGCAGAACATTTCTCTACAGCTCATACTTCAAATATCGTTATATGAAGGTAAATTCTTTGTCCAGTTTAAATGCTAAGAGCTTTCAGATGAAAACATCAGTTGCTTTTAATGAGGATTTTTCAGGGCCATTTGCATATATGAATTTAAAATAACTATCATCTAGCTACCATTGTCATAACAAGTCATGTTTTGGTCACTGGTGCAATTACCCAGATCAATCTTCTGGAAGTATCTTTAGAGAATTTTGTATTTGTGCAATTTAAAATAAACAATCAGATGAAAGTGATGTTGTTTATTTCAATATTGTTTTATTGGCATGTATTTAAGTTCTCAATTATTGTTATGATTCATTTCCATCCCAAACCAAGAGTTTCAGCAGCACAGCGAGTGGCACCGTGAGTTTTCAGTAAAACTTTGTTGATGACTGTCACATACGCGTCATGCCTGTGGGCGTCAGGCAGTGTGTGCCTTGATCGCTGAGTCACCAACAGCGCTAATAACATCATACCCATTCTGCCCAGATGAAGAGACTGACGGTCAGTGAGGTTAGGTAACCTATAGCCCAAGGTGACACAGTACAAAGTATCCGAGTTGTATCTGGAGCCAGCCAGTCTGCCTCTGGGCCCTTCTCTTAACACCAACACGACGTGGATGAATACATCCTTGTTCAATGAGCAAATAAATCAATGAGTGATCCTCCAGTGCTTAGAGGAAGACATCAAACTGCAGTAGAATATGTATGACAGTAAAGTAATGAGGCTTGTTGTCCAACAAATGCTACAGCCCGTTGGTTTCATTTGCATACAGGTTCAGAATAGGCCCCTGGGATTCTCATCTTGTACTAACAGCACCACCAATTCTCCAGACAGTTGCGGCACTCTCCTTGGAGGCTGACTTCAGACTCGGTGAATAAGCCACAAATGCACACGACTTAGCCTAATGGCTTTATTTCCTCCCTTATGTCTTAACCAGAGAGGCTCAGCCTGCATGGTCATGCACATTCCTCACCAGAGCTGGCTCTGGATGACATTTGGCTGCAAAAAGAGTCAAATCCATCTTCCAAGGGTGAAAACATGCCAAGAGGCAAAGTATTCCTAGGGATTCTGTCGTAGTTTATTTTAATCACTTCCCAAGTCGTTCTGAGTAACACAGGCATTGCTCTAAAGGTTCAGTCCGCTACGTTGGAAGCCCTGATGGGGATCCTACCTATCTGGATAAATGAGTTATTCAAGAAGAGCAGAAATGGGCCTCGTTCTTTGAAAATCCAAGTTGAAAACCTCTAGAAAACAAGAGATGGAGTAGAGAGAGAGGAGGATAGCGACTCATTTTTTTCCTTCCAGGATGTTACAAGATTGAGGTCCCTGGGAAAATTCCTTGCCCTCCGTCTGAGTCTTAATGGTGATGGTAGGAGGGCAGGAGACAACAATTCAGTAAAAAAAGTGGGAGTGAAGGATTTTACCAGCAATAGGGAATGGGTCTTAGGCAAAACTTAGAAGTAGAAAGTTTGATTTTTGAACCCCTACGAGGTGCCCCCACCAGGCTCCCCTGATTTCACCTCCCAATGAGACGGCATCCCCATGTCTCCCCGCATCTCAATCCTTGTTTACGCCGGACGTCAGAAAGGTACTAGCTAATGGCAGTTTGCCATGTGATTATCCGCGAGTATTTGCATCATGCAGAAACTTTTAGAGAAGGAGAAAGCAGCCGAATTCTGCCACCGAGGAACGCCTCTATCCTCTGTACCTACTTTCTGCACCAGTGAATCAACGGAGACTTGTGAGCCACCTCTGAACTGCAGAGCTCCTTCCTTAGAGAGAGAAATAGCTTAGAAATAGCTATAGAACTTTAAATTAAACTTGCTTGTATAACCAGAATAATACATCACAAGCAGCAACTATCTGAAGAGAACCATGAATTTCTGGCGCTGTATCTCTATCCAGAAAAGGCAGCAAAGACAACCCCTGGTGAAAATCATCTGGTTTCAAAGGAAGTATCTGAAAGTAGTCTAGCCCGTGTCCGGAAGGGGCCAAGGATACTGGGGCTGTGACATTTGCTGAGCACTTGAAGCGCCAGTGTGGCCTCCCGGTATAATGTCTTCATGAAAAGCTCTCAGGACGGCCTTTTAATATTGATAAGATTTACTAGTGAAAAAGATTGTAATACTGATAAACATTTACATGGATTAATGCTGATTCATTCATCACAAATGTACTTAGTTAACAAGATTAAAATTAATGTTTTCTTGTGCAATTTAGAATGAAGAAAACGGTATTGTGATCTGGCTTTGTAACTCAAATAACCCTTCACCCATCCCTCAAAGTCGATCTAACCCCAGAGGAAAATGGTTGGCAGGCAGCTTATAAAAACATCCTTTCTGACTTCAGATACCTGGTAGACAAGGTTAAACATGTTTATGTGGGTCTGCTCCGCTGTAAGACAGCCAACCATGTGTTGACTGAAAGAAAAAAGAAGGGTAGTCCAGTTTAGCCACATATCCAACAGAATTTGAAATTTGAATTATGAAATCTAAATGTTCCCAAAGCAATCATTAAATACTCAAGTAAATGGAAAGGCAATGATCCAGGATCAGTGTTGTTAAAATGCGTAAGAAGATGAGGCAGACGCTTCCAGGTTCCTCCAGAGTCAGTGTCCGTAAACACGTCTGTGGGAAATACAGGTGAGTCATGAGCTGGTGCCGTGAGGCTCCATACTGGCGTGTGAACAGGAGTTTACACCGAATGCCACCAGACAGGTTCTGAGGAAAGGGGCTGTGGAGAGAGAGTGCGAAGATTCCAGCAATTCTAAACTCAAATGGTGCAACCACGTTTGCATGGCTGTTGAGAGAGCCCTTCTTCAGCAGTGGGAGAATCCAGAGACCTACCGCTGACCCCGCCGTGTCCTCCCTGCCCACTCAGGAATTTCCCCATTCCCCGCCCATGGGAGATTTACTTCCAGTGAGTTACAAACAACCCCAGAGCCTGTACATCCCGGAATTTATAATAAACCCTCAGAATTTTAAACACTCTGATGTTTAAGAACATTTTTCTGCATCTTAATGTATTGGTTTACTGAGTATGTTTTTTGAAGATACGAACTTTTGCTGGTTTCCTCACAGAATCAAAGGCCACACTTGGTTTAATGCTTGCAATAGCCATTGAACAAATAAAATTAACGATCATAGTGTGAAAATAAGAAAAAGGGAGGGAGAAGAGGCAGACTACTTAGCTCAGGCTGTGATTCAGCTCTGTTACTGGTATTTATTGAGCACCTACTGCATGCATGGCAGAATCGCTCTATCCATTGTGACTCCTGGCAAACTCATCTCCTGTACGGCCCTTGCCTCCAACTCTCCCGTGAGAAAAATCATCTTTCACACTGTCTGGTTCCTGGAGACGCTGTGAAAATTGACAAGTGCGTGTTTGTGAAGTACGCGAAATCCTCAGACTAACGGGTTATGTAAACACAGAAGTGTGCAGCCTTTCCAGGCCACAGCCCGCGTCTGTAGCTTCTCTGATAAGCCAAGTGTTCCTGGTTGGGTGCTGTTTCATTCTGAGATAGCTGATGTGCCTTTTATTAATACACGTCCAATGACTCATTGCCCAATAGAACATATGGCTACGAAGATCAAATTGTATTTTACATGGACTAAGAGTCTCCTAATCTCTTTTGTTCCAGTAAAGTGCCTCAAATTTTCATGATTCATTATACATTAGAAAAAAAAAAAAACCACTTTCTTCTTGGCTAACAGATATTCCTTATGTTCATGAAGATATTTTCAAAGATGTTCAAAACTCAAAAGTAATCGATTGTTTAGAAGTTGGTCCATATATAATTAAAATAAATAATTTTTTAAGTCCTATTGAATTCCATAACAATTGAAGAAGTTATAGCATTAAAATGATGCATTATCAGATTAAAGACCATATTGTTATCACCTTTTCAAGTAGTTCAAACATTAGAAAACAATTCATATGCAGGTTTTTTAATAGACTTGCTGAATATTTTGCAAATGCATTTTTTAAGTTGCCAAAAACCTCTGCTATTTAAAATTGTCAGCATCCATCTGAAATTATTAGCTCAATGACACTTTTTGAAAAATACAGTTTTGTGCCCCTTGTAATGAGTGTCGACAGTGAGCGGTATTAATTAGCACGCAGCAGTCATGGACCCAGCTCGTTTCCAGCTGTTAATCTGGGACCAACTCAACAAAGACTCCTATAAGCTAATCAAGTCTGGCTACTGGTTCTTCAATTCACAGTACGTCATATTTCTCTGGGTAAAGCTTTATTCCCATTTGCTTTCTTCACTTCTACGTCATTATTGCCATTGCTTGCAATTTACTGAAAAGCTCACCTTTTGAGGAAATTGGCATGTACATGACAAAATATAAACTCTTACCTAAGGTAGATGGCAGGTTATTTAGATTTTTGATACATACTCTATCAATTCGAGTTCACTAATTTTTTTCCACCCACCATAGTTGTTTGCATAAAATAGAAATTATTCTGTAAATACTGTAGGGGAAAATTAATACTTTTTAAAAGGTATCTATACATGTTAATAAACTTAAGAATATTTATGAATAGTTTTGTAAAATCATATTTTGTAGAGTTATTTTTCTTGGAAATAATTGAGATGCTTTTTCCAGAGCATAGTTTATATTCATATGTAGATCAATAGAGATAGATCTCTCACAATATTAATCTATGTATCTCAATAGTAGATAGATGCTAGACTATAGCTATAGTGAGATGGAGGTATTTCACTACATATATAAGTAGACATATACGTAGTATTTGTGGATAATAAACTATCCCTTTCATTTCCCGTTTTTCTTCAAGAACAGTTAATTAGCAAACAGTAAGCTTCTTTGTGGCCTTTCTAATAATGTTTAAAATTAACTCCGTAACAAAACTAAAGAGAACACAAACAATAACTTAAGCATAAGTAGGACATGCTTTACTATATTCATAAAAAATAAAATGATAAAAGTCTCCCTACCCAGCAATGTGCTAAGCATGGCTCACAGCAGCTTGTAGGAGCTGAATGTTAAATTTTCAGGAATTTTGGGAACCCGTTGGCAAACACGTATTATTAAATTTTAACTACATGAATTTATACATAAATAAAGTACATTTAAACCAAAATTAATAAATACTCAAACCTCATCCAACCCTAATTTTCTTGTGTGTGGTCTAAGTTCCTTATTGTGTCCCTGTGAAGGGGTTTTGGTCCTGAGCTAATCTGTTCCTGACTTCATATCCAGTGACATCAAGGTGGTATCTTGAAAGTGTCCAGGGTGGAGTATTTACACGTCGGAAATCAGCACATCCTATAGATCAGGGTTTCTTTCACTAGAGAGTTGGTTAATAAAACATTTACTAGCTTGCCCTTGGCCTATCCTAACTAAATTACTGGGTGAATGTCTAATTCTAATGATTCTTCATATCATTTTATCCTTCTCCTTCTCATAGACTTTAGTGAAAATGAGGAAACAACAATATTGTGTCTTCAAATCTGTCAAAAGTGCTCTGAGATTTGATGATTCTAAGCCCTCTTTCTAACTTGAAAATCAGATAGGATCTTAGGCAACACTGAAAAATGTACTTCAGGTGTAGGTTGGCGGATCATTTTTGCATCCTTCAGTGGGGCAGCCCTGGCTGACGTGCAAGCTGGTCAGACAGCTTGCCCTTGTGTCCAGTGGCAGAAATGAAGATTGGTCAACATTCACTTTTAGAGCAACCTTGGGAGGTTCTCGATCTAGATGTAACTCATCGAAGTGACACATGAGTAGCCCTTTCCAGCAGTGCCCTGAGCCCTCACAACTCAGTTTCTATTCATTTTTATTTTGTAGTATATTATCCTGTTTCTTGTAAAACAGAGAGAGACATTTCGAGAAATGTGTAGTTGCATGATTAATATATACACTGAAATCTTAAAGCCAAACTACACATACGACTTACTGTACACTTCCTGGATGGAATCAGTTTGTCTTTTGTGTAACCCACTTCCAGCAGGGATCACACAGACCTGATCATGCCCATGCCTACTTTGTAGTGAGCTGTCTGTGCAGTGAGGTTTCAATGACCTGATAAAGAGAAACACAACAAGAGTGCTTTTTAAAAATCTGAATGCAACATTACATTCAGGATTTAAATTGGGTTCTTTTTGTATTGAAGTAGAGTTGATTTACAATGTTGTGTTAATTTCTGCTGTACAGCAGCATGACTCAGTTATACACATATAGACATTCTTTTTCTATATTTTTTTCCATTATGGTTTATCACAGGATATTGAATGTAGTTCTCTGTGCTATACGGTAAGACCTTGTTGTTTATCCATCCCATATATAATTGTTTGCATCTGCTAAACCCAGCCTCCCACTCCATCCCTCCCCCACCCCCCTCCCCCTTGGCAACCACAGTCTGTTCTCTATGTGTTTCTGTTTTGTAGATATGTTCATTTGTGCCATATCTTAGATTCCACATATAAGTGATATCATGTGGTTTTTATCTTTCTCTTTCTGACTTACTTCACTTAGTATAATAATCTCTAGTTGCATCCATATTGCTGCAAATGGCATAATTTCATTCTTTTTTTTATGGCTGAGTAATATTCCATTGTATGTGTGTACCACATCTTCTTTATTCATTCATCTGTTGGTAGACATTTAGGTCGTGTCCTTAAATTGGATTCTTAAATGAGTTCTCCTTCTAAAATATAATACAGATTTTTTACAGTGTAGTAGAAAAACATTCCTGTCCCAACTAGTAAAGTTAGAAAAAGAGGGGGGAAAAGGTGTATGAATGTCAGTAAATCATGTCTTTCAATCTGGTTGTATTGAAATTTCAAATTAACCAACTAATGTTACATTCAGAATATTTATAATCACACTTTACTGAGACAACGCTAAATATGGGATGATCAGAATATTGTTCATGGTGGCAAAACCCTTACAAGATTACTCAGCTTTAATTGATGGAAATGTTTCTTTTTACTATTAATATATGTTCATACATGTAAAAAACATTCAATAGTACTCTAAAATTCTGTCAAAGTCTTTTTTCAAGTAATCCAAAGAAGTTTCCAATATCTGTCATTAATTTTTTTTTTTTTTTTTTTGCGGTACGCGGGCCTCTCACTGTTGTGGCCTCTCCCGTTGCGGAGCACAGGCTCCGGACACGCAGGCTCAGCGGCCATGGCTCACGGGCCCAGCCGCTCTGCGGCATGTGGGATCTTCCAGGACTGGGGCACGAACCCACTTCCCCTGCATCGGCAGGCGGACTCTCAACCACTGCGCCACCAGGGAACCCCTGTCATTAATTCTTTAAAGAGAGAAGAACTGTGTGAATAAAAATTAAAGGATTCTTTTATCGTACTTCGGTCCTCTACAGGACTGTATTTTCTATCCAAACTTTTCATAGTGTCAAGGCATGCAGAAATTCTATCTAAATGACTTGATAAGAAGTTGGTAACAGAAAGAATACATATGTGTATGTATATCTATATAGATATAGAAATATATACATACAAAAAACCATGCTACATGGATGATCAGAGCAAGGAGATTAATTTTCTCATGCCAGATGAGAAGTGTCATTTATGGATTCACAATTTTCCTATTGTAATTACATGGCCTTGTGGAAGAAAAGACATAATTATCATTTTCAACGTCCCTGGCCTGGCCTCATTGAGCAAACGGCTCTCGATATTGACATTTTGTCCCATGGATAATGATACTCTTCCTTCATTCAGAGGAACGGGAAGTGCTATACAAGCACTCACTCATCCATGGCCATTGTTTTATCATCAATTTTCAAACATTAGAAAGGAAACAGCACCCAGCCTCACCCAGTGCAAATTATTAGGTTCTCACTAAGCCTCACCAGGATTAAACATTCAAATTAAATTCATGCTTTGGAGAGGAAGATAAGAAACTATGCCATGGGATATGCCAAATTATCTTCTAACAGATCTAGCATTTTAAGATAAATTAAGACTGTTTGAAATTTAAAAGTTTATTTTTAAGGAACCTAAAATGGCCGATATAAATTCGCTAGAAACTAGAAAAATGCTCGTCAAGTCATTGAATGCATTATTTTACTAAAATACTGGGGTTTAGAAGTAAAGACTTATTAAAACAAATAGCAATTCAAATAAGGACAGGTAATCTTTGTTTCTGACTTTATGAGTGTAAACGCATACACACAAAATTCATGCAAAAGTAAGTAGGTGTTAATTTTATACACCATGGTCTAGACGCAGCAAGAATACAAACATGTTATTCAGTTTTTTTAAGTATTTTCAGTTATTCCAACAAGACACCAAGGAAATGATATTCATATGGCTAATGTGGTTTGGAAAGGCACTCTGGTGAAATTTTAGCTAATGTTAGACTGGGGCAAATAAGCACTATTATGGAAACCAAGGACTTGAAAGTAAGTGGTTTATGAGTCAGGAGCATATTAAGCTGTAGAAATAATGAGCCCTACCATCTGAGAGATAAAATTCACCATGCAGAGTTCAGCCTCTGGTATAGATGAGAAATTAAATTAAATTTGAGCTAAAAACCTATCTTCTGAAAATCTTAACTTAAAATGTTTCTTTGAATTTGTCAGTGTATCTGAGTTTACCTTGAGATTTGATTAACCAAAAAGTAAAGATAGGATCCTGTTTAAAGTATGTAATTCATATCTATCCCTCCCAAGAGAAGCTAAAATGAGGGATCTTGTTCTTTATGAATTGAGGAACGTATACACTCCTACTGTTTAGATTTTGAATGAGCATCTTTAAATACGTTTATTAGATACAGTTGCATACAAATGGTGTTTCTATTTTTTTTTTTTTTTTTTTTGCGGTACGCGGGCCTCTCACTGTTGTGGCCTCTCCCGTTGCGGAGCACAGGCTCGGGACGCGCAGGCTCAGCGGCCATGGCTCACGGGCCCAGCCTCTCTGCGGCATGTGAATCTTCCCGGACCGGGACACGAACCCGTGTCCCCTGCATCGGCAGGCGGCTTCTCAACCACTGGGCCACCAGGGATGCCCTGGTCTTTCTGTTTTGGCTCTTTTCTGTTACAGATTCTATCATTTCTGTCTTTGACTTTTTCCCTCATCTTCAGGGATTCCAAAGAGAGGTCTTCTGAAAAGCCAGCACACACGTGGAACTTTGGCTTAGATCACAGCCTGCCTGACGTGTATTTACTTGCTGATCTGTTTGTTTGTTTTTTACAATAATGCTTGCAGTCGACAGTGACATCATTTGGGGGAGCGTCTTCCCTTAAAACAGCGGTCCCTTTTTGGTACCAGGGACTGGTTTCATGGAAGACAGTTTTCCCACAGACGAGGTGTGGGGGGGATGGTCAGGCGGTGATGCGAGCATTGCGGAGCGACGGGAGCGCAGATAAAGCTTCGGTCGCCCCCTCCCCCCCGCTCACCTCCTGCTGTGCGGCCGGGGTACTTGTCCGTGGCCTGGGGTTGAGCACCCCTGCCTTAAAAGGTTCAAAGATTCCCCACCTGGAGCTTAGTCTCTTAGACAAAGGTTCTTACACAGTTGGAAGATGTATGATTTAAGAAAAATTAATAATAAAAGTAGGCCAATTGTAATTTCACCAAATCCTTGACAACAAAACATTTACTATATATACATATGTGCTGTGTGCATATATTCACAAAACTGAACAATGAAAATGCCAACAAAAATGAAAATGCGGCAAAGAAACAAAAAGTAATATCGCCAGAAGTGAAATCTAAATCAAATGTAAACGGAACTATGGAAGAAGTAGCTGACTGTGGAAATGCTGACACCTCCGCGTTCCATGGGAACTTCAGGGAAGCAAACCTAGTGACATACGCGAGGAAGGTGGGGCAGAGGGATGGAAAGGATGAAGACGTCCCAGAGAAAGTGACAAAAAAATTCACATTAAAGGAATTCTCAGAGATATTTCATCCCATAAAAGTGCAAAGGACAAAATGTTGGCAGCTAATCCAAACCTAGGAAGCAGGGTGACAATTTTCCAAGCCATGGAGATGCCTTTTCCATATCGCGCATGTTTCACCATCCACTGGGTGGCCAGGCTGTGTGGCCAAGGTTAAAAGGCAGGTAAGTGCCACCCAGGGAAGGACTGGTGCAGGTTTCAAGGTCCCTGAGAACAGACAAGGCACACACCAGGTGTAAGTGGCACAGCATTTACTTGCAGCAAGAGGAGAGAACGTGCACAAGGCCCAGCCCCTTGTGATGCATCAGTTCCCACAGGCGGTGCCCATGCTGCCTAAGGCGGTGGGGCTGACACACCCCACTTCGAGCTGGAGTAAAAAGGGACCAGGGAAAGATGCTCCCTCCAAAGGCCTGGGGGGCTCTTCATCTCCCAGTGAGGAGGTGTCGGGGTCTCTGGCCACTCTATGATTTTTTTCACTTTATTGAGTAGGTCTTAAGCATTCTCACCGCGCGCGCACACACACACGCGCACACACACACGCCACCCCGTTACCTCTGTAAGGTGATGGATGTGTTCACTGCCAAGGCCACTCCTATTAAGAGCCCATGTACCAATCAGAAGCTGGCGTGACGGTGTTTCCCAAAAGAAACAGGAAGAAAGCACTATTCAAACTGCTCACGTTCTTTTTACAATGAAGTAAAACACTTTAATTCATGTTTCTAAGCTTTTAAGTTATACTAAAAAAATATATTTGTTTCACCCTTTTTTTCTTTCCCTATACCTTTATAAACAACAATCAGAGAATTTTGAATGTTTTGACAAAAATGTTGCAATATCACGGTCAGTCGTAGTTTTCCCTTGGTTATTCAGGTCCCTTTGCACGGCTTCAGCTGTGATCTCACAGCCTGCAGTGAGGCTGGCAGCGTCCACTTTAAGTACCGAGCAAGTTTACAAGATGAAGCCTTTGCAATTGTCCCCATTAATCTACCTTTTGGTTTAAGCATAAAACCAAATGACTTTAGAGTATAAATGAGCATTTGCCCAGGGAAATAATTTGTGGTTATTGCATATTTACAAGTCCAGAGAGAGAAAACAATGGTGGCTTTGTTGACCCAGGACACTGACCTGTGACCTGAAATAATGGGAATTCTCTTGACATGTTTTACATCATCCAACCTGTTTATTAACAATTATTTCTTCAGAGCCCACTATGTATGCAGGAGACGATACAGAATGACATGGACCCTACTCTCAAAGAGTTTGCAGTTTAGAGGGTAAACTATATTCCTTAATGTATTCAATAAACATCTGGAAGCTGACTGTGGGCCTGGCACTGGGAAGATTCTTGGGCTACATAAGAGGACAAAATGCACAAAACTCTGCCTCAGAGAACTTGCATCCCACACCAATGCGTGAGGAAAGTGTAGTTAAGTGGACAATAATGTGGATCCAGAAAGGAGACCAGACAGTAAGGACCTGAGAGGCTGGGGAAAGTCATTGCAGAAAGAAGATTTTGAGCTGATCATGACCAGTAGAACTATGTATGGAGGAGACATTGGAACAAAATTATTCTAGATTTTTCCTATGGTACTTAACTTTAAAATATTCTTTGGCTTTGAAAAATTCATTTATGAATAGAAAAATCTTTCAGATACTGATCTGTAGTTTACGATTTTCTATATTTCTGCTAAACTATCCAAGAGCAGCTTTGCCAGGGGGGCAGCTGTCGTGAAATTCTCTCTGCTTATTTGGTGCACGACAGCCAGTGGAGAAAGTGATTTCTGTTGGATGAGTCCTTCCCTTCCTACAGGCGTCATCTAAGGTTAATGGCTTAAACCATCCTTTCTCAATACATTCAACTTCTTTCGCAAATGAGTGCAAACTTTTGGTAACTGAGACAATGGCATTGCTGGAGAGAAATATCATTGCTCATCCAAATGTAGTGATTTTCCTACATTTAAAGAATCTCCTGTCCTCTTTTTCTCCTTTTGGGGGAGAGGAGACATCACAAACCCACATAATATGGATGTTTCGTATAGACGTGTAGCATATAGACTGAATCATTCATTACCATAAAGCCAGAAAATGGCCTTTCTCTTGCCAGGCAATCTCATACTTCCAGGTTCTGTGGTTGAAAAATATATTTAGCCATTGAATATATTTACAAAGGAACAGTCTTCAGATGCACATTTACATTATTCTTTTTTAGTATTTCAGTTCCCTTTTCGTATCTGCCTTCACCACCAGCACCCCCAAAATCATAAATTCCTTGGTGTAAAAAAACAAAGCTTTCTTATGGATTCTTTTCCATCTCCAAGATAAATGGATGGGCTATTCGTTGGCCCATTCTGGGCTCTCAGTCATTTACAGTCCATATATTCATAGGTAATCTGTTGGAGGCGATATTGAATAAAGGACGTAGTGTCGTGTTGGCACATGTTAAAGTGTTTAGTAAGTGACTGCTGCATTTCTGCTGGATCTTAGTGACTGAATCAGTCAGGGTGCTTTGGCCTCCAGTACGAGTCTGGCCATACTTGACCAAAACAATAGGGTTTTCTTTGATCAAATAAAAAGAAGTCCAGAGACAGACTATAGCCAGAGTTAGTTCAGTAGACAGAACTATGGTTCAGCTTCTCTGGGACTCTCCTGTCCTCACCTCATGGTTGCAAGATGGCTGCAGCCTATCCATCTTGTCCTCATAGAACATCTTGTCCTCATAGAACATCAACAGCGGGAAGGGAGAGAGGGCTTCTTATCTCTTTTTCCTGTTTCTCAGTCTCTTTCTCTCCTTTTTTAATCCAGGAAGAAATTCTTTCCTGGAATGTTCTCTAGCACACTTTCCTTTCACTTCTATCAGCCAGAATTGGATTGTATGTCCGTGGACCAGCTGCAAAGAAGGTTGAGGAAGCAAGTTTAGCTTGTGGACACTGTTTGCAGCTTGGTGTACACATTTTAAAATTTATTTTATTGAAGTATATTTGGTTTACAATGTGTTAATTTCTACTGTACAGCAAAGTGACTCAGTTATACATATATATTCTTTTTCATATTCTTTTCCATTATGGTTTATCCCAGGATATTGAATATAGTTCCCTGTGCTATACAGTAGGGCCTTGCTGTTTATGCATACACGTTTTTAACAACTATGAAAATGTATGATTCTGTGAGCCTTTTAAAAATTCTCATTTTATAGCTGTAGTCTGTATCACCCATTTGTTTTGAGTAATGATCTTATTGACAACATTTTTTTCTTAATATCTATATCTCTGTGTCCATAGAAATTTGTTTCAAAAATTAATTTGCATTTCCTCAATAATATCAGATGTTCCTATGTTTCTGTCACTTCACGCCCGTTTTTCAAGAAAAAAGGCTGTTTTCCTGACATGTTAAATTTTTATTGGGTTTGACCCCTTCGTTGTGCAATGTGTCCCATATATGTTTATATTTCCCAGGTCTTCTGAAGGTAGTAACCTTCAAAATGTGATTTTTACATCATTGCACCCCAACCTTTATATTTTCCGTTTTTTATATTTTTTCTTTTATATTTAATTTTTCCAATTTTTTCCTTTTAATATTTCTGGCCTGTTATCCCATTGATTTGTCTTTCTTAGAATAGCTTTCTTATATGCGGCATCTCTCTATTATCTGATCTCTCATTTTAAAAGGTGTTCTCCAGTTCTCCATCTTGACTGTGGTGTTAGTGACACACATCTATGCATGTAATACAATTGCATAAAATTATACACACAGATTCAAAACAGCATGAAAACTGGTGAAATCCGAGAAAGGTCTTAGTGTAGTTATTTGCATTGTGTCAATGCCAATTTAGTTTTGATAAAGTATCATAGTTACTTAAGACATTACCATTGGGAGAAGCTTAGTGAAGGGTACCCGGGACCTCTCAATACTATTTCTTCAAATTCTGTAAGTCTATACTTATTTCAAAATTTTTAAAATTTTAAGGTGTTGTCTCATTCCCATCTTTCTTCAGACTGGGCACATTTGTGCCATGTAAATTTAAGAGGTTTACGTACTCAAAGAGTGTATAAACTTTCTCATTAAAAAATTTCAAGGCTCTCTTGTGATAATAAAGTTTTATTGTAATGGAGTCCTATAATAATAATAATAATAAAGTGTTCCTTTTAACTACAAGAAGAAAATCCCATCAATGGCATTTTAAAAATCTAATGGTAGAAATAATACTGGGTTTTTTTAAACATGGGTATAATTAACTTTAATCCAACGTGTAGAAATCACTGACAAATAATTTATAATTGTTTTCCCCACATTTTAAAATTTTTCTTTCAAGTTTACCTCATCATTCATCACTTCTTCCAATATGATTTTATCGTTGCTTCTCCTAAAATATCTAAGCTCTGTGCTCATTTTATTTTTGTATCTTTGTGGCTGTCTCCTTTACTTACTCCTGATTTTTAAATACCTGTTTGTCCTCCTCTTCTGTTATTTCATTATAATTTTGTAATCTTACTGATCAAAAAAAATCTCTTTTTTCCTCTTGTAATCTCTGCCCTCAGAAAGTGATTATTGACCTTCTTCTCTGTGTCAGAGACTGGACAGGACACCAGAGGGAAGACGGTGCCCTTTTCTGAAAAGCCAAAGCCCAGGGGAGAGAGAAGAAAGACAAGTCCTCAGATAAAATGATTCGAGGTTTACCATGCTATGTGTCACACACATGGTGACACTTCCCCAGGCCCACCCCCATTTCTGTTCTCTCTTGTCTCCCTCTGAAGTGCTACTGCAAGGTAGCAGAATGTCACAAATATTATACCTGAGACCCAGTCGTCTTCAAACTTCAGTCCTGGCTGATCATTTAGACAAGAACTTTGCAAAGTGCTTGGTCTTTCTTGGGGGAAAATGGTTTTTAAAAGCCCTGGCATGGAGAATCAGTTTATTCATTCTCTACTGTCAGAAAGTTAATCAAGCAGTATCCACTTTCCCTGTAAAACCCATTCATTCCAGGTAGTTCTTCCTTCAAAACATTACAGTATTGTGTTTCACACATTGGGGTATGGATTTAATTCCCGTGATCTTCATTTCTTTTTTGTCTTAGTGTTAATGTATTTCTCGCTCACTGCTGCCCTTTAGGGCTCTAAAATCTGGATGTGTGTGCGTGTGCACGTGTGTGTGTGTGTATTTTGGGGGGACAGAGGGAGGGAAGAGGGATCACCGTCCATTCTGAGTGGTTTTCCCTTTGGTTGTATTTTCTGTACATTTCGTGGAGCTTGGTATTGACGTACACAACATTAGAAGCTTTATCTGAAGCATCCTGTGTAGCTTGATGTAAAGAGCTCACCTTTTCAAACAGCAGCATAAGTGTTACTACCCAGTCTCCTAAAGTATTCCCAGGCTCACAGGATGAAAAGAGTGGCCCCAAAGCCATTTGAAATCTTCCTAGGATGTGCCCAGATGGAGAAGTCCAGCCAAACAGGGACACAGCATGTACCTCATAAACGTTCCCTTTTTCTTAATAATGACTCCAGAAGAAAACACGTGGTTTTAACTATGCGGACCAACCAGCGAAATTCCAAATACAGAAAATAAACATCAGAGACCCCTTTAAAGGATAATTTAAAACACAAGTAAATTCCCAGAGGGCTAGCAGCAAAATTGAAATAGTCAGAGGACCAGAGATATGTGTGTGTGGGGGGTGGGCAAAGATGAATTAGTGGGTGTCGCCGTCGGGGTCCCGGGAGCACACAAGGCTTCCAGATTTGGAGTGGCCAAAGTAAGGGACTTGCACTGATTCCCCCTGGGCCCTTGGTGTGGTCCTGGCTGCCTTGGTCAGAAACCTCTCGATCATAAAGCCAGGGTACCTGTAGGATAACTGGGCTTGAGCTCTGGGGCCCTGCGCCGAGTTTTGTATGGTGACTGTGAAATCTTCTGAAAGAAGGCTCCCCAAATGGTGCTATGTTTCAGGACCCACAAAACACAGCTCCACTCCCACCCCCGTTGTCAAGTCGAGAAACTCAGTTAAACCAACTCGAGGGGCTCATCTCTCGTGGGGTCTTTATTCTGTGTCCCCCCCCACCATTCCTCCCTCCCTCTGCAGCCCTGTCCTGCTGCTCTGGCCTCCCCAGCCACCATGCGATCCTGGCCTGGGCTGGCCTGTGGGCTACACTGGTGGGAAGTTCGGCTTCTACTCTGCAGGTACTTTCAAAGCAAACCCCTGCAGGCAAATAACTGACGCCTGTCCGTAGGCTTCGATTCCAGATTCCTCAGAGAGGGGCCGACAGTCCAGCCCTGGCCACTGGTCACCCGGATCCCATCAGCTGAGACTGGGCGGCAGGGGCCTGTCCTGGAGGAGGGGCACCTATCTTGGGGGAGGGAAGGCGATGTCTCTAAGGAGGAGCCGGTGGGTTGGCAGGAATGTCACGTATACCGTATCTAAAAAGGAAGTTGACTCAGCGTACTGAATCTGCTTAGGACACATTGATGGCTGGATGAGGAAGCCCAGTAGCGCGTGGCCGGCTTTCTCCCTGTTATTCACCTCTGCTTTCCTGCAGTCTCTCTGTTTAGATTTTTAATCATTTTCCAGACTCTCAGCAAACAGCTTTCAAAAAACGTTTGTGCTAATTTGCAGAGTATCTCATGAGCTCATTCCAGTGTTAGAGCAGCCTTCCAGCAACTGTTACACTAGGGAAAAACTCAACCAATGTCTTTTTATATCTAAAGATAGTAACACTTGTTTGTTTTTCTCTCGGCGAAATACCTTTGCCCTGTTATTCATAGGCACACGGCCAAAAAAGAGAAATGGTGTTATTTTCTGGAGAACACAGGCTGAAAAACTGCACGTGGCTTACGGCAGCTCATGGACTCACTTGATTTTGTGTGTGTGAACACGCTCTATCGTGTGTCATGTGCAGAGAATGCATTTCTCAGCAAGCAGGCGTGTCTGAAATGTGGTGGATGGGGACACAGGCACGATCCCAGACTTCTAGAAAAATCAGCCTTTCCTGGTCTCTCTGTGTGCGCGCCCGTATTGTTTACCCACAGAGAGACTACAGGTTTTCCAGCCCCTCCTTTATATATTAATCCTTACAAAAAAGTCACAGAGAGCTCAACACAAACCGGGTCAAACAAGTCTGTCCTCAGGAGGCGAGACTTGTCAGCCTATCACCAAAAGTCATACCCTCTTTAGAAATAAATATTTCTTTGTGTTTTCTCAATAATGCAGTTCCTGAAACTTACATTTGTAGATTCCTGTTTTTGCATATGACTGCACAATATTTTTCTCGTTAAACCCAACGCATTTTATTGAAAAGACTCTAAAGGACTTAGGGAAGGGCAAATTTCTCCGCTAAGACAGCCAGCTGCACAACCATTCTGAGAACCAATAAAAACTAATATTTGGGGCTTCCCTGGTGGCGCAGTGGTTAAGAATCCGCCTGCCAATGCAGGGGACACGAGTTCGATCCCTGGTCCGGGAAGATCCCACATGCCATGGAACAACTAAGCCCGTGTGCCACAACTACTGAGCCTGCGCTCTAGAGCCTGTGAGGCACAACTGCTGAGCCCGCGTGCTCCACCTACCGAAGCCCACGTGCCTGGAGCCTGTGTTCCGCAACGGGGGAGGCCACTGCAGTGAGAGGCCCGTGCGCCGCGGCAAAGAGTAGCCCCCAGTCGCCGCAACTAGAGAAAGCCCGCGCACAGCAACGAAGACCCAATGCAGCCAAAAATAAATAAATAAAATAAAAAATTTTTAAAAAACCCTAATATTTGAAAATAGCTCAATGGTAGGTAAGGGGGACTAGGTAGACCCAAAGAAGACTGGTTAAATTCTATCTGAACAACAAAGTAGGCCATTAGTTTCATCAGATACAGGTATTTCTGTAACAAATACTTCTTTAAGGTATTATTTTTTAAATTTTGTTAGGGTGTTTTGTTTATTCAAAAATTAAATTTCTTTCAAACTATGGCTGAATATGGTAGTGTAAAAATTACAGCTGGAAATATCAAATATTTAAATTCATATTGCACCAACATAAGTATTGTGTGTTGTAAGTGTAAAGTGTGAATTTCTTTTGATCACCACTTTCTCCTACCAGGGGACTGACTGTTTCTCTGTCCACTGCAGAGGGATTGCACCCTCAATAAAACACTCAGATATCAAAAGTGGGTCCACACGCTGCTGCCCAGGTGCATAAATGCTCGTATCTCAACATACCACTCTCGTCCCACATGCTTTATTGTTTTTGATTTTCCAGTTTTTCCGCTTGAGTTTTTTTTTTTTTTTAATGGGGTAAAATCGCTTTACAATCTTGTGTTAGGTTCTGCTGTACAATGAAGTGAATCAGCTATATGTGTTCAAATATCCCCTCCCTCTTAGACCTCCCTCCCACCCCCCACCACACCCATCTAGGTCATCATAGAGCACCGAGCTGATCTCCCTGTGCTATACAGCAGGTTCCCACTAGCCATCAGTTTTACACATGGTGGTGTATTTACATCAATCCTAATCTTCCAATTCATCCCACCCTCCCCTTCCCCCCCTGTGTCCACATGTCCATTCTCTACGTCTGTGTCTCCATTCCTGCCCTACAAATAGGTTCATCTGTACCATTTTTCCAGATTCCACATATATGCATTAGTATATGATTTTTGTTTTTCTCTTTCTGGCTTACTTCACACTGTATGGACTCTGTGTGGAGTCTACTGTGTGGACCCTAGCTCCAGCCGCACCTCTACAAATGACCTAATTTCGTTCCTTTTTTATGGCTGAGTAATATTCCATTGCACATATGTACCACATCTTCTTTAACCATTTGTCTGTCAATGGGCATTTAGGTTGCTTCCATGACCTGGCTATTGTAAACAGTGCTGCAGTGAACATTGGGATACATGTGTCCTTTTGAATTATGGTTTTCTCAGGGTATATGCCCAGTAGTGAGATTGCTGGGTCGTATGATAGTTCTGTTTTTAATTTTTTAAGGAACCTCCATACTGTTCTCCATAGTGGCTGTATCAATTTACATTCCCACCAACAGTGCAAGAGGGTTCCCTTTTCTCCACACCCTCTCCAGCATTTATTGTTTGTAAATTTTTGATGATGGCCATTCCAACGGGGTGTGAGGTGATACCTCATTGTAGTTTTGATTTGCATATCTCTAATAATTAGTGATGTTGAGCATCTCTTCATGTGCCTCTTGGCCATCTGTATGTATTCTTTGGTGAAATGTTTATTTAGGTCTTCTGCCCATTTTTTAATTTGGTTTCTTGTTTTTTTGATATTGAGCTCCATGAGTTGTTTGTATATTTTGGAGATTACTCCTTTGTGCATTGCTTCATTTGCACATATTTTCTCCCATTCTGAGGCCTGCTTTTTGTCTTGTTTACAGTTTCCTTTGTGTGCAAAAGCTTTTAATTTTAATTAGGTCCCATTGCTTTATTTTTGTTTCTATTTTCATTACTCTAGGAGGTGGGTCAAAAAAGATCTTGTGGTGTTTTATGTCAAAGAGTGTTTTTCCTATGTTTTCCTCTAAGAGTTTTATAGTGTCTGGTCTTACATTTAGGCCTTAATCCATTTTCAGTTTATTTTTGTGTATGGTGTTAGGTAGTGATCTAATTTCATTCTTTTACAAGTAGCTGTCCAGTTTTCCCAGCACCACTTATTGAAGAGATTGTCTTTTCTTCATTGTATGTTCTTGCTTCCTTTGTCATAATTTAGTGGACCATATGTGTGTGGGTTTATCTCTGGGCTTTCTATCCTGTTCCATTGATCTATATTTCTGTTTTGTGCCAGTACCATACTGTCTTGATTACTGTAGCTTTGTAGCATTATTTGAAGTCAGGGAGTCTGATTCCTCCAGCTCCGTTTTTCTTTCTGAAGATTGCTTTGGCTAATCAGGGTCTTTTGTGTTTCCATACAAATTGTAAAATTTTTTGTTCAAATTCTGTGAAGAATGCCATTGGTAGTTTGATAGGGATTGAATTGAATCTGTAGATGTCTTTGGATAATATAGTCATTTTCACAATATTGATTCTTCCAATCCAAGAACATGGTACATCTCTCCATCTGTTTATGTCATCTTTGATTTCTTTCACCAGTGTTTTATAGTTTTCTGAGTACAAGTATTTTGCTTCCTTAGGTAGGTTTGTTCCCAAGTATTTTATTCTTTTTTCTGCAATGGTAAATGGGATTGATTCTTTAATTTCTCTTTATGATTTTTTGTTGTTGTATAGGAATGCCAGAGATTTCTGTGCATTAATTTTGTATCCTGCAACCTTACCAAGTTCATTGATTAGTTCTAGTAGATTTCTGGTGGCATGTATAGCATCATGTCATCTGAAAACAGTGACAGTTTTATTGTCTTTTCCAATTTGGGTTCCTTTTATTTCTTTTCCTTTACTGATTGCAATGACTAGAACTTCCAAAACTGTTGAATAAGTGTGGCGAGAATGGACATCCTTGTCTTGTTCCTGATCTTAGAGGAAATGCTTCCAGTTTTTCACAATCGAGTATGATGTTTGCTGTGGGTTTGTCATATATGACCTTTATTATGTTGAGGTAGCTTCCCTCTATACCCATTTTCTGGAGAGTTTTTATCATAAATGGGTGTTGAATTTTGTCAAAAGCTTTTTCTGCATCTATTGAGATGATCATATGGTTCTTATTCCTTAATTTGTTAGTATGGCGTATCACATTGATTGATTTGCACATATTGAAGAATCATTGCATTCCTGGGATAAATCCCACTTGATCGTGGTGTGTGATCCTTTCAATGTGTTGTTGGATTCTGTTTGCTACTATTTTGTTGAGGATTTTTGCATCTATGTTCATCAGTGATATTGGCCTCTAGTTTGTTTTTCTTTTTGTGACAACTTTGTCTGATTTTGGTATCAGGGTGATGGTGGCCTCTTAGAATGAGTTTGGGAGTGTTCTTCCCTCTGCAATTTTTTGCAAGAGTTTGAGAAGGATTGGTGTTAACTGTTCTCTAAATGTTTGATAGAGTTCACCCGTGAAGCCATCTGATCCTGACTTTTGTTTGTTGAAACTTTTTTTTTTAACATCTTTATTAACATCTTTAATCGCTTTACAATGGTGTGTTAGTTTCTGCTTTATAACAAAGTGAATCAGTTATACATATACATATGTTCCCATATCTCTTCCCTCTTGTGTCTCCCTCCCTCCTACCCTCCCTATCCCACCCCTCCAGGCGGTCACAAGGCACCGAGCTGATCTCCCTGTGCTATGCGGCTGCTTCCCACTAGCTATCTACCTTATGTTTTGGTAGTGTATATATGTCCATGCCTCTCTCTCATTTTGTCACAGCTCACCCTTCCCCCTCCCCATATCCTCAAGTCCATTCTCTAGTAGGTCTGTGTCTTTATTCCAGTCTTACCCCTAGGTTCTTCGTGACATTTTTTTGTCTTAAATTCCATATATATGTGTTAGCATATGGTATTTGTCTTTCTCTTTCTGACTTACTTCACTCTGTGTGACAGACTCTAGGTCTATCCACCTCATTACAAATAGCTCAATTTCGTTTCTTTTTACGGCTGAGTAATATTCCATTGTATATATGTGCCACATCTTCTTTATCCATTCATCCAATGATGGGCACTTAGGTTGTTTCCATCTCTGGGCTATTGTAAATAGAGCTGGAATGAATATTTTGGTACATGACTCTTTTTGAATTATGGTTTTCTCAGGGTATATGCCCAGTAGTGGGATTGCTGGGTCATATGGTAGTTCTATTTGTAGTTTTTTAAGGAACCTCCATACTGTTCTCCATAGTGGCTGTACCAATTCACACTCCCACCAGCAGTGCAAGAGTGTTCCCTTTTCTCCACACCCTCTCCAGCATTTATTGTTTCTAGATTTTTTGATGATGGCCATTCTGACTGGTGTGAGATGATATCTCATTGTAGTTTTGATTTGCATTTCTCAAATGATTAATGATGTTGAGCATTCTTTCATGTGTTTGTTGGCAGTCTGTATATCTTTTTTGGAGGAATGTCTATTTAGGTCTTCTGCCCATTTTTGGATTGGATTGTTTGTTTTTTTGTTATTGAGCTGCATGAGCTGCTTATAAATTTTGGAAATGAATCCTTTGTCAGTTGCTTCATTTGCAAATATTTTCTCCCAATCTGTGGGTTGTCTTTTGGTCTTGTTTATGGTTTCCTTTGCTGTGCAAAAGCTTTGAAGTTTCATTAGGTCCCATTTGTTTATTTTTGTTTTTATTTCCATTTCTCTAGGAGGTGGGTCAAAAAGGATGTTGCTGTGATTTATGTCATAGAGTGTTCTGCCTATGTTTTCCTCTAATAGTTTGATAGTTTCTGGCCTTACATTTAGGTCTTTAATCCATTTTGAGCTTATTTTTGTGTATGGTGTTAGGGAGTGATCTAATCTCATACTTTTACATGTACCTGTCCACATTTTTAATTACAGTTTCAATTTCATTACTTGTGATAGGTCTGTTTATATTTTCTAATTCTTCCTGGTTCAGTCTTGGAAAATTGTACCTTTCCAAGAATTTGTCCATTTCTTCGTCATTGTCCGTTATATTGGCATATAGTTGTTTGTAGTAATCTCTTATACTCCTTTGTATTTCTGTGGTGTCAGTTGTGATTTCTCCTTTTTCATCTCTAATTTTATAGATTTGCATCCTCTCCTGTTTTTTCTTGATGAGTCTGGCTAAGTGTTTATCAATTTTGTTTATCTTCTCGAAGAACCAACTTTTAGCTTTATTGATCTTTGCTATTGTTTTCTTCATTTCTATTTCATTTATTTCTCCTCTGATCTTTGATTTCTTTCTTTCTACTGACTTTGTTTTCTTTTTTCTTCTTTCTCTAGTTGCTTTAGGTGTAAGGTTGGATTCTTTATTTGAGATTTTTCTTGTTTGTTGAGGTGAGATTGAATTGCTATAGAACTCTTTTGATGTGTCCCATAGGTTGTGGGTTGTCGTTTTTTCCCTCTTAGAACTGCTTTTGCTGTGTCCCATAGGTTGTGGGTTGTTGTGGTTTTTTGTTTGTTTGTTTGTTTGTTTGTTTCGGTACGCGGGCCTTTCACTGTTGTGGCCTCTCCTGTTGTGGAGCAGAGGCTCCAGACACACAGGCTCAGCGGCCATGGCTCACGGGCCCAGCTGCTCCGTGGCATGTGGGATCGACCGGGCCTCAAACCCATGTCCCCTGCATCAGCAGGCGGACTCTCAACCACTGCGCCACCAGGGAAGCCCGGGTTGTCGTGTTTTCATTGTCATTTGTTTCTATGTATTTTTGTCTTTGATTTCTTCAGTGATCTCTTGGTTATTTAGTAGTGCACTGTTTAGCCTCCATGTATTTGTGGTTTTTACAGTTTTTTTCCTGTAATTGATTTCCAACCTCATAGTGTTGTGGTCAGAAAAGATGCTTGATACGATTTCAATTTTCTTAAATTTTCCAGGGCTTGATTTGTGGCCCAAGATGTGATCTATCCTGGAGAATGTTCCATGTGCACTTGAGAAGAAAGTGTATTCTGCCACTTTTGGGTGGAATGTCCTATAAATATCAATTAAATCTATCTGGTCTATTGTGTCATTTAAAGCTTGTGTTTCCTTATTTATTTTCTGTTTGGATGATCTGTCCATTGGTGTAAGTGGGGTGTTAAAGTCCCCTACTATTATTGTGTTACTGTCAATTCCCCTTTTCATGGTTGTTAGCATTTGCCTTGTGTATTGAGGTACTCCTATGTTGGGTGCATAAACATTTATAATTGTTATATCTTCTTTTTGGATTAATCCCTTGATCATTATGTAGTGCCCTTCCTTATCTCTTGCAATAGTCTTTATTTTAAAGTCCATTTTATCTGATATGAGTATTGCTACTCCATCTTTCGATTTCCATTCGCATGGAATATCTTTTTCCATCCCTTCACTTTCAGTCTGTATGTGTCCCTAGGGCTGAAGTGTGTCTCTTTTTATATGGGTGTTGTTTCTGTATCCAGTCAGTCAGTCTGTGTGTTTTGGTTGGAGCATTTAATCCATTTACATTCAAGGTTATTATTGATATGTATTTTCCTATTACCATTTTCTTAATTGTTTTGGGTTTGTTTTTGTGGGTCTTTTTCTTCTCATGTTTCGCACCTAGAGAAGTTCCTTTAGCATTTGTTGTAAAGCTGGTTTGGTGATGCTGAATTCTCTTAGCTTTTCCTTGTCTGTAAAGCTTTTGATTTCTTTTTTGAATTTGAATGAGATCCTTGCTGGGTAGAGTAATCTTGGTTGTAGATTTTTCTCTTTCATCACGTTAAATATGTCCTACCAATCCCTTCTGGCTTGCAGAGTTTCTGCTGAAAAGTCAGCTGATAACCTTATGGGGATTCCTTTGTATGTTATTTTTTGCTTTTCCCTTGCTGCTTTTAATATTTTTCTTTGAATTTAAAATTTGTTAGTTTGATTAGTATGTGTCTTGGTGTGTTTCTCCTAGGGTTTATCTTGTATGGGACTCTCTGTGCTTCCCGACTTGAGTGACTGATTCCTTTCCCATGTTAGGGAAGTTTCCCACTATAATCTCTTCAAATATTTTCTCTGACCGTTTGTTTTTCTCTTCTTCTTCTGGGACCCCTATAATTCGAATGTTGGTGCATTGAATGTTGTCCCAGAGGTCTCTGAGATTATCTTCAATTCTTTTCATTCTTTTTTCTTTATTCTTCTCCTCAGCAGTTATTTCCACCATTCTGTTTTCCAGCTCACTTATTCGTTCTTCTGCCTCAGTTATTCTGTTATTGACTCCTTCTAGTGTATTCTTCTTTTCAGTTATTGTGTTGTTCATCTCTGTTTGTTTGTTCTTTAATTCTTCTGGGTCTTTGTTAAACATTTCTTGTATTTTCTCGATCCGTGCCTCCATTCTATTTCTGAGATTCTGGATCATCTTTACTATCATTACTCTGAATTCTTTTTCTGGTAGGTTGCCTATTTCCTCTTCATTTATTTGGTCTTGTAGGTTTTTACCTGCTCCTTCATCTGTGACATATTTTTTTGTTGTCTCATTTTCTTTTTTGATGGGTGGGATTGTGCTTCTGTCTTACTTGTTCTTAGGTCTGAGGCTTCCAGCACTGGAGTTTGTAGGCTGCTGGGTAGAGCTGGGTCTTGGTGCCGAGATGAGGACCTCTGGGAGACCTCACTCTGATGAATATTTCCTGTGGTCTGAGGTTCTCTGTCAGTCCAGTGTTTCAGACTCGGAGCTCCCACCGCAGGACCTCTGGCCCAACTCCTGGCTTGTGAACCAAGATCCCGCAAGCTGTACGGCGTGGCAAAGAAAAGAAAAAAGGAGCAGATCTATAACAAAGAGTAAAAAATAAAATAAGATTAGAAAACTAACAGATATGTTAGAAAGAATAACAAAAAATATATATAGATGAAACAATAACTGGAAGGTAAAACAGAACCACAAATAAAAAAAGAGGAGAAAAAAAAAAACCCAGAAAAGGCGTTGGCTGTGGGGTGTGGGGCTTAGGCAGGGGCCGGGTTTAGGCAGTAGGTGGGGCTTATGCTTAGGACCAACTGGGCCAGAAAAGACCCTGGGGAGTGGGGGATGGGGCTTAGGCTAAGGGGGAGGGGCCCGGGAGTGCCTCTGGCCTTGGAGGACGAGGACCAGGTCCAGGACCGCAACAGGCTCACTGGGCCCGATGGGCAGGGGAAAACACTAGGCTCGTTGCCCCTGATCCTCTGATTCCAGAGGGCCCCTCCCTGTTGGCCTCTCTTCTTCTTCCCCACTCCATGCTCCTAGGACCCACGCAGCCAGTGGGGGCCCCTGAAGGCAGGGTACCAGACCCGAAGCCCAGTAGGCTTCCCGGGGCCAAGTGGGTGGGGGAAACGCCTGCCGCACCTCCCCTGGTCCTCCGATCCCTCTCCATTTACCTCTCCTCTTCTCCCCCCGCCTCCCTCTTACGCCCCTAGGACCAACGCGGCCCAGAGGGTCCTTGGAGAGTGAGGGACCTGGCCAGGGAGCCCTGCAGGCTCCCCGGGCCCCGATTGGGTTGGGAAATGCTAGGCACACTCCCCCCCGATCCTCCGAGCCCCCAAGGGTCCCTCCAGGCATGGGAAACCTTCCCCCCTCCCAGCCCCTTTGGGGGGCGCCCGTCCTATCCAGCCTCCACTTCTCCTCCCCCCTCACTCCCCCCACGTCCTACCCAGTCCCTCGGGGGTTCCTTCCATCTCCTTGGGTGTCAAGGTCCCCCCACCAGTGTCCACAGGCGCCCTAGCTGAGGGGAGAGGCAAACGCTACATCCTCCCCCACCACCATGTTGCCTCTACCCCCCCATATGCTTTACTTTTACTTACACTTTCCTTGTTCCTGTGCCCTTTCCCTTGTACTTGAAACCGGCGTGTGGTGCAGTGCGTGCTTTGGCCACATCTGTGTCCCGTGAGGGCTGCTTCCAGGGCTACCTGCCTCTTTGTGCTGCTTTCTATAATCCATAAGGTATTAATAGACCATCAGTACCACTCAGGACACAAAGCTACTTAGTACACATATATAATAAACTACAAAGTACTGTCCTAGTAAGTATTATCCTAGTAGCTGTAGTAACTTAATGCCAATGCCAAAATACCAAACTCTTTCCCCGGAAGCAATGTTTGCTCACTAAGAAAATCTAGGTCAGAACCTGACCATAATTAAGCCACTTGTCTTTCCTTTATCTGTTTTTTTTTCTTTTCCTGAGGTGTTAGCCTGGTTATTTGCAAAATAACCTGATAGTCTCATAAAGTAACATTTATTAAACAAAAATGTTGGCAGTAGCCAAAGCTTGAATGAATTTGACTTTAGGAAGCCATGCAGAATTATCTGAAAATACTATTTTCTATCAGTAATAACAACTGTACGTAAATTAGCTTCACACACACACAGGGTGCCATTCTCATGACTTTTAGGCTTCATTAACTTAGAAATATAAATGCTACAAAGTTACAGAAAACATCTCTTGAAAGTTTAATTACTTAGGTTTCATTTATGTATTTTTATAAATTTTGAATAAGTTCTAGTTTTGATTTTTTTTTTGTTTCAGATGCTTGACACCTTCAGTCAGAGGATCTGATAGGTATTCCATGTAAATGAAAAAACTGGAATCCTAAGGGTCACACAGGGCTTTTCACATCTGAAGCAATATTTGAACATTGTTTCAATTAACAGCTTATACAGTTTCTGCTATTTGGAGAACCACCCATGAGAAATATTTCATGCCTTTGATCCAGGAAACACTTGTTGAGAACGTTCTACCTTTACGGTCTCCGTTACATTACTTATATTCCTTTGTGTGACCCTTACAGCATCTTTGGAGGTGGATATTGTAACCCCTTCTCTGTCGATGAGGAATCTGAAGGCTAAAGTAGGGAAGTGACTTTGCCTTGAAACCTACAAATTCTCTATGCAAACCTAACCTGAACCCCACTGGGTCTGACTCCAAGTTCTTTCATGCCATTGTGTTGTCACTCCTTTCTGTGTTGTCATTCAAGTGCAGGTATGTCTAAAAGTCATCGTGAAAAAGTATGCTGAAAGACAGTCTTGGCCAAAATACAGAAAATTAATAGGCAAACTATCTCATAGATATAATCTCCCTCATCCACCATAATTAAAGGAATCAAGTGGAATTAGTGGATTCAATACAGAGTACTGACCCCGTCTCAGAGTCACACAATGGTCCTGTCACAACCCTACTCCGTGTAGGATTCAGTGCATTATCTCTTTGACAGGCTAATCCTCATGCTGAGTTCTTTTGATCATAAGGGGTCCTGGACAGGATGTTTTCCCAACCAGAAAACCAGCACTACTGGGATGCCAGCTGGAAACATGACATGAAAACTTGGCCCCGATTCCAAAGCCAACAGTGTGTTGAAATTAGGACATATCATTTACTTGGTTCCTGGCTACAGCCTTCACAACTGACAACTGGAGATCACTAATACTTCTGCTTGTACAGAGCCTCATCCAGGAGGGTTCCAAGTCATCAGCTCAGTCTGTAGAAGTCATTTAACTCCTGATTTTAAGGAGCTTTTAGGTCCCCAGAATCTTTAAAGTGGGGCAATGGGGAAAGAAATACTGGTTTTCTGCAGAGAAGGGCGGCTGTACACAGCTCTTCTGTGTGTGCTAATGGAAACTGCACAGCACATCCCTTTAAAGTGAAAGAATAAAACCCAGGGTTTCTAAACAGCATTGGAACCAAACAAAATTTATGAATTAAATATCTAAACCCAGCTAGCCCCTGCTTTAGACGGCTCCTGGTACCATATTGCCTGTGTCAACTTTCCTGGGAGATAAATATTTTATTGAACATATCAGTATATCCTGGTATATTGAACATATTAAAATGTTAGCATATTGAACGTATTAGTATATCTCGGGAGCTTTATATAATATATGTATATATATTTACATAATAAAATCTTAATTAATGCTTCCAAAAGTGCTTCAAAATAGCTATTATTAACCCTGTTTCACAAATACAAATACTAGGATTCAGATATATTAGGTAATGTGGCCAGATGTCACACGGTATAAAATGACAGAACTATAAATATGTTTACAGCTTTGTTATGCCACCTCGGAATCTCCCCGTCATGCCCATTTCCCTTCCCGTCACCCTCTTTATTTCATGCATCTCCCTCTTGGGCCTCTTCTGTGAGGATCTTAGTCTGATCTCCAGGAGAAGCCCCAAAAGGTGATGCACATGTGTGTCAACAACTGGACATATAGGTCTGCCTATGAACCACATTTTTGTTAGACCATTTAGGTAGTTCAACCATTGCCATGCATCCAACAATCAGTCGATGACTTTAAAAGCATGAAAACAGTTTCAGGATTCAGACAGCACTGTGATTTAATACACTGCCTACAGACCTTGAACTTCATGACCTCTATCATTAACACTTCAATACCACTAAATTAGAAGATCCTTTCTTAATATGGAAAACTACAAAAATCTCTTCATTTTTTCCATTTCCCCTTTTTCTGAATGAAATATACTCCCAAAATACGTTTAATTTTTTTCTGTCTAGTCTTTTTTTTTTTGAAAACACTATTTTTTACTTGAATGGTAAAAGGGGTCTTTTAACAATATTGCTGATCTAACTGGATATAACGTATAGAAAAAAATTAAACCGTGACCCATACTACACCATACAGAAAAATTAACTTTACATGGATTACAGAACTAAATGTAAGAGCTAAAATTGTAAAGATTTCTTAGAACACAGAGTACTAACCATTTAAAAAATCAATAAATTGTATATATCAAAATTGAAATATTTTCCTCAAAAAGATATTAAGAAAATGATAAGGAAGCCACAGACTAGAAGAAAATACTTGAAAGCATATATCTGATAAAGGACTTATAAATATAGTTCATATAAAGAAATTCTACAAATTAATAATAAACTGACAATACAATTGAAAATGGGCAAAAGACTTTGAAAGACATAATTCACCAAAGAAGCTGTGAGACTGATCAATAAATACATGAAAAGGTGCTCAATATTGTTAATGTTAAGGGACCTGCAAATTAAAACCACAATGGATAACAATACACATATTCTTAAACAGATAAAATTTTTAAAACTAAAATACCAAACATTGGAGAGGATACAGAATGACTGTAAATCTCTTACATTGTTAATGGGAGTGAAAATGATACAACCACCTTGGAGAACTATTTGGAGGAATCTCAAAAAAGTTTAAGCATACATCTACCCTATTACTCAGCAGTTCCATTCCTAAGAATTTAAATAAGAGAAATTAAATCATCTCTCTAGAAAGGGTGTCATAGCAGTTTTATTCATAATAGCTCAAAACTTGTATGTAACTTGTTGCTTTTCCCTTGCTGCTTTTAAGAACCTCTCTTTATTTAATTTTTGCCATCCTAATTACATTGTATCTTGGTGTGGATCTCTTTGGGTTAATCCTGTTTGGGACAGTCTGTTCTTCCTGTACCTGGATGTCTGTTTCCTTTCATAGGTTCGGGAAATTTCCAGCTATTGTGTCTTCACATATGTTCTCTGCCCCCTTTTTCTTCTGTCTAGTCTTTATGAAATTATTCTAACCCGTTAAGCTCTGACAGTGTGACCACTGATACGAAGCACAGACTGCATATTATTTTAATAATTGATAAATATATGTGTGTACATGGACTTGAAGGAATAGAGTTTGAAACTATGTACATAAATCAGTATTTGCTTTATGGAGGGAAATAAGCTGCTAAACCTTAACCTAATCAGATTTCTCACATGAAACCAGACGAACTCTAGCTTTCTCAGAGTAACTCACAACTTTCTTTATATTCCTTTTTGAGAAATGATCTTAAGAAAATATAACTTTGGTTTTGTTCTGTTCGTTACTTATTTACCTTAGAATACTTGGTATTTAAAGGTCAGAGTCTCTCTTGCCAGCCTCTTCCAACTTGCTGCCATCTTAGGCTGATTTCAGAGAAACAGAGAACATTGTAGAACAAGAGGAATTAGAACCCCACTCCACTCCATTTTGGTGAAACCAACCTGCAGTCCTGTTGTGTTTGGTTTATAGTGCACTTGAAGAAAAATACAGGTAAATGGAAGCATGTTCCAAACAAAGCCAACAGCGAGGTGAAGGGATTTGAAACATTTGGAAGAGGAATAATTGAAGGAAGTAGAGATGTTTAACCCAAAGAAGAGAAGTTGCAGAGCAAATAGAATAGCTGTTTCCCAATAATTGGAGAATTCTTGTATGAAAGAGCCATTTATTTTTATTTTTTTATTTTTATTTATTTTTATTTTTTTTAATTTTTTTTTTTTGCGGTAGGCGGGCCTCTCACCGCTGTGGCCTCTCCCGTTGCAGAGCACAGGCTGTGGACGCGCAGGCTCAGCGGCCATGGCTCATGGGCCCAGCCGCTCCGCGGCATGTGGGATCTTCCCGGACCGGGGCACGAACCCGCGTCCCCTGCATCGGCAGGCGGACTCTCAACCACTGCGCCACCAGGGAAGCCCCTATTTTTATTTTTTTTATTTATTTTTAATTTATTTTTTTATATCTTTATTAGAGTGTAATAGCTTTACAGTGGTGTGTTAGTTTCTGCTTTATAACAAAGTGAATCAGTTATACATATGTTCCCCTATCTCTTCCCTGAAAGAGCCATTTAAACCTGTTATTTGAGACTCAGAGAGGCAGAACCAGGACCAATCCACAGACCACCGTGTAGCATTGCCTGGGCTTGTTTTACTCAAGGGCACCCAGCCAAGGGGTCAGGACTGAAATTCTGTCCACACTCATGGCTCAGCCCTATGGCCTGGATTAGGCTGTGGGATGCAGAGGCCTTTTTTGAAATTGGTGTGTCTGGAGAGGGAACTTCTTCCACTTTGCACAAAATCACTGTGTGTGTTATGTAGGCCCTGATTTCAAGTTCATACAATAAGAACACTTCTGTTAGTCATTGGTTTTTGTAAGATAAAATGTACTTCCTCAAAAACTAGTGCGTCCTCAGACCTCGCAGACTCTGGGAATTGAATGACCACTTAGTAGAAACTACGTTCTAGTTGAGATGCTGAGAGGTGCGTGCACCAAGGCCATCTGGGAAACCCAGGACCTGAGCCTCCCTTCCGACACTGGCAGTGGCTGTTGAGAGAGTGGGCCTCACTGCACAGGAGGGAACAGATTCAGGCAGGTGCCAGGCTGCATTCAGTGAGCCCTGTAACAGGCAGCAGGTGGCCTGCCCTGCACAGGTGACAGACAGCTGCAGCATGGTCCCCGGAGAGACAGGAGCCAGGAAGCTCCAGAGATACAGCCGAATGGATGTACATCGACATGAGAAAGATGACGTTTGGAGTTGGCAGATCTCCCATAGAGCTTTCTAGTGCCAGTGAGGGTGTGGAGAAAAGGGAGCCCTTGTGCGTGGAACGTAAACTGGTGCAACCACTATGGAAAACAGTATGAAGGTTCCTCAGGAAATTAAAGATAGAACTCCCGTAAGACCCAGCCATTCCACTTCTGGGCATATAGCCAGAGGAAATGAAATCAGAATCTTGAAGCAGTCTCTGTCCTCCTTCATTCATCGCCGCACTATTCACAATTGCCAAGACACGAAAACAACCTAAGTGTCTATCTACAGATCAGCGGCTAGAGTAGCTGTGGTAAAGGAATACAATGGAATATTACTCAGCCATACAAACAAGGAAATGCTGCCATTTACAACAGCATGTATGAACCTTGAGGGCGTTATACTAAGTGAAATGAGCCAGACAGAGAAAGACAGAAACCGCGTGATGGCACTTGTACGTGCGATCTGAAAAAGCTGAACCCGTGGGTGCAGAGTAGAACTGTGGTTTCTGCGGGTTGGGGGCTGGGGGATGAGGGCCGTGTTGGTCAAATGGCACAAACTTCCAGCTGTGACGGGACAAAGTTATGGGATCTAATATACAACACAGTGTGGTGTACTTGAAAGCCCCTGAGAGAGTAAATCATAAATATTTTCACCATGACAACAATAACAGCAAGAGAATTACGTGAGATGAAGGATGAGCTAACTAACAAAGTAAATACATAAAATATAAAAATAAATTTTTAAATTAAAAACTGTACCAAGGTGGTGTTAGGAGGGACATGGGGAGAGGGGGACAGCCCCCATTTCCTAAGAAAATGACGAAAATAGAGATTCAAGCACAAGAAACTGTGTCAGGAACAAGTTTCTGGCCAGGACTTAGTCTCGGCTGTAGGAAAATGCCCAGTTTAGCATTCGTGCTCACAGTGGAAGAGGATTTGTGATGGGGGAGCGTCAGGGACTCTTATCTGGAGTGGGAGCACCCTCGGGAGCCCATGGACCAGGCCACCTGTGGGTAACTCAGGTGTGGGGTCACTGTCCAGACTGCAGGATCTCCAGGTATTTCCCAGTCCTGAAGCCCTCTGATTCTGTAATAATATATGGACTCGCCTGCACTTCGTTTTTCCATTTTTGCAGGTACTTTAGGTAAATTCACGAGGGCCTTTTCTTCTGCAGGTTTCCTCTCTCATCTTTGACGAGCATACCACTTCTGAAGACAGAACCTTTTGGCACAGTCTTTTTGACAGTCATTTCAAGATGTAAGATTTTTTTAAAAAAATACGGAGGGGGGTGATGTTTTCAAGTGGGCATAAGACGTGCATCCTTCACGATACCCTCCACGGGGTGAGTGAGGCCCAAGGTCAAGGTGAGGCTGGACATGGGCTCCATGTGCCTCCACACAGTTCAAGCGCCAGGGATGTGATGAGAATCAGGGGAGAATGCAGATGACTTTTGTGCAAAGAACTTGGCATTTCAAGAGGATGAGAATTTAATGGTTTGCTGTTTAGGGCATGTCAAATGTTCCCTTACCAAAACTGCTGCATTGAAAAGTCCACAGGGAGACCTTCAAGATGATGGAGGAGTAAGAGCTGGAGATCACCTTCCTCCCTACAAATACATCAGAAATACATCTACACGTGGAACAACTCCTACAGAACACCAACTGGATGCTGGCAGAAGACCTCAGACCTCCTAAAGGCAAGAAACTCCCCACGTACCTGGGTAGGGCAATAAAAACCAGAGACAAAGAATAGGGACGGGACCTGCACCAGTGGGAGGGAGCCGTGAAGGAGGAAAGGCTTCCACACACTAGGAGCCCCTTTGCAGGCGGAGACTGCGGGTAGCAGAGCGGGGGGAAGCTTTGGAGCCACGGAGAAGAGCACAGCAACAGGGGTGCGGAGGGCAAAGTGGAGAGATTCCCGCACAGAGGATCGGTGCCGACCGGCACTCACCAGCCCGAGAGGCTTGTCTACTCACCCGCCGGGGCGGGCGGGGCTGGGAGCTGAGGCTCGGGATTCGGTCGGAGCGCAGGGAGAGGACTGGGTTTGGCGATGTGAACACAGCCTGAAGGGGTTAGTGCGTCACGGCTGGCCGGGAGGGAGTCCGGGGAAAAGTCTGGAGCTGCCGAACAGACAAGAGACCATTGTTGTGGAGTGCGCAAGGAGAGGAGATTCAGAGCGCCACCTAAACAATCTCCAGAGACGGGTGCAAGCCGCGTCGATCAGCGCGGACCTCAGAGACGGGCATGAGACGCTAAGGCTGCTACTGCCACCACCAAGAAGCCTGTGTGTGAGCACAGGTCACTCTCCACACCTCCCCTCCCGGTAGCCTGTGCAGCCCGCCACTGCCAGGGTCCCGGGATCCAGGGACAACTTCCCCGGGAGAACGCACGGTGCGCCTCAGGCTGGTGCAACGTCACGCCGGCCTCTGCCGCTGCAGGCTCGCCGCGCACTCCGTGCCCCTCCCTCCCCCCCCCCCCCCCGGCCTGAGTGCGCCAGAGCCCCCGAATCAGCGGCTCCTTTAACCCCGTCCTGTCTGAGGGAAGAACAGACGCCCTCCGGCGACCTACACACAGAGGCAGGGCCAAATCCAAAGCTGAGCCCCGGGAGCTGTGCGAACAAAGAAGAGAAAGGGAAATCTCTCCAACAGCCTCAGGAGCAGCAGATTAAATCTCCACAATCACCTGCATCTGTGGAATACCTGAATAGACAACGAATCATCCCAAAATTCAGACAGTGGACTTTGGGGAAAATGATATACATATGTTTTTCCATTTTCTCTTTTGCTGTGTGGCTGACAGAGTCTTGGTTATCCGGCCGGGTATCAGGCCTGTGCCTCTGAGGTGGGACAGCCAAGTTCAGGACATTGGTCCACCCGAGACCTCCCAGCTCCACGTAATATCAAATGGCAAAAGCTCTCCCAGAGATCTCCATCTCAATGCTAAGACCCAGATCCACTCAATGACCAGCAAGTTCCAGTGCTGGACACCCTATGCCAAACAACTAGCAAGACAGGAACACAACCTCACCCATTAGCAGAGAGGCTGCCTAAAATCATAATAAGTCCACAGACACCCAAAAACACACCACCAGACGTGGACCTGCCCAGCCAAAAAACAAGATCCAGCCTCATCCACCAGAACACAGGCACCAGACCCCTCCACCAGGAAGCCTACACAACCCACTGAACTAAACTTAGCCACTGGGGGCAGACACCAAAAAGAATGGGAACTACAAACCTGCAGCCTGTGAAAAGGAGACCCCAAACACAGTAAGATAAGCAAAATGAGAAGACAGAGAAACACACAGCAGATGAAGGAGCAAGATAAATATCCACCAGACCTAACAAATGAAGAGGAAATAGGCAGTCTACCTGAAAAAGAATTCAGAGTAATGATAGTAAAGGTGATCCAAAATCTTGGAAATAGAATGGAGAAAATACAAGAAATGTTTAACAAGGACCTAGAAGAACTAAAGAGCAAACAAACAATGATGAACAACACAATAAATGAAATTAAAAATTCTCTAGAAGGAATCAATAGCAGAATAACTGAGTCAGAAGAACGGATAAGTGACCTGGAAGATAAAATAGTGGAAATAACTACTGCAGAGCAGAAAAAAGAATGAAAAGAATTGAGGACAGTCTCAGAGACCTCTGAGACAATATTGAACGTACCAACATACGAATTACAGGGGTCCCAGAAGAAGAAGAGAAAAAGAAAGGGACTGAGAAAACTTTGAAGACATTATAGTTGAAAACTTCCCTAATATGGGAAAGGAAATAGTTAACCAAGTCCAGGAAGCCCAGAGAGTCCCATACAAGATAAACCCAAGGAGAGGCACACCAAGACACATATTAATCAAACTATCAAAAATTAAATACAAAGAAAAAATATTAAAAGCATCAAGAGAAAAACCACAAATAACATATAAGTGAATCCCCATAAGAATAACGGCTGATCTTTCAGCAGAAACTCTGCAAGCCAGAAGGGAGTGGGAGTACATATTTCAAGTGATGAAAGGGAAAAGCCTACAACCAAGACTACTTTACTCAGCAAGGATCTCATTCAGATTCAACAGAGAAATTAGAAACTTTACACACAAGCAAAAGCTAAGAGAAATCAGCACCACCAGACCAGCTTTACAACAAATGCTAAAGGAAATTCTCTAGGCAAGAAACTCAAGAGAAGGGAAAGACCTACAATAACAAACCCAAAACAATTAAGAAAATGATAATAGGAACATACACATCGATAATTACCTCAAATGCAAATGGATTAAATGCTCCAACCAAAAGACATAGACTGGCTGAATGGATACAAAAAGAAGACCATTATATGCTATCTATAAGAGACTCACTTCAGACCTAGGGATACATACAGACTGAAGGTGAGGGGATGGAAAAAGATATTCCATGCAAATGGAAATCAAAAGAAAGCTAGAGTAACAATTCTCATATCAGACAAAATAGACTTTAAAATAAGGACTATTACAAAAGACGAGGAGGGACACTACAAAATTATCAAAGGATCAATCCACAAAGAAGATATAACAATTGTAAATATTTATGCACCCAACATAGAGGCACGTCAATACATAAGGCAAATGCTAACAGCCATAAATGGGGAAATCAACAATAACACAATCACAGTAGCATCCTGTGGGATGCAGCAAAAGCAATTCTAAGAGGGAAGTTTATAGCAATACAATCCTACCTCAAGAAAAAAGAAATATCTCAAATAAACAACCTAACCGTAAACCTAAAGCAATTAGACAATTAAGAAAAAAAAAACCCCAAAGTTAGCAGAAGGAAAGAAATCATAAAGATCAGATCAGAAATAAATGAAAAAGAAATGAAGGAAACGATAGCAAAGATCAATATAACTAAAAGCTGGTTCTTTGAGAAGATAAACAAAATTGATAAACCATTAGCCAGACTCATCAAGAAAAAAAGGGAGAAGACTCAAATCAATAGACTTAGAAATGAAAAAGGAGAAGTAACAACTGACACTGCAGAAATACAAAGAATCATGAGAGATTAATATAAGCAACTATATGCTAACAACATGGACAACCTGGAAGAAATGGACAAGTTCTTAGAAGAGCACAATGTTCTGAGACTGAACCAGGAAGAAATAGAGATTATAAACAGACCAATCACAAGCACTGAAATTGAGAGTGTGATTAAAAATCTTCCAACAAACAAAAGCCCAGGACCAAATGGCTTCACAGGTGAATTCTATCAAACATTTAGAGACAAGCTAAATCCTTCCTTCTCAAACTCTTCCAAAATATAGCAGAGGGAGGAACACTCCCAAACTCATTCTATGAGGCCACCATCACCCTGATACCGAAAACAGAAAAAGATGGCACAAAGAAAGAAAACTACAGGCCAGTGTCACTGATGAACATAGATGCAAAAAAAATCAACAAAATACTAGGAAACAGAATCCAACAGCACATTAAAAGGATCATACACCATGATCAAGTGGGGTTTATCCCAGGGATGCAAGGATTCTTCAATATATGCAAATCAATCAATGTGATAAAGCATATTAACAAATTGAAGGAGAAAAACTGTATGATAATCTCAATAGATGCAGAAAAAGCTTTCGACAAAATTCAACATCCATTTATGACAAAAACCCTCCAGAAAGTAGGCATAGAGGGAGCTTACCTCAACATAATAAAGACCATGTATGACAAACCCACAGCCAACATCATTCTCAATGGGGAAAAACTGAAACCATTTCCTCTAAGATCAGGAACAAGACAAGGTTGTCCACTCTCACTACTATTATTCCACTTAGTTTTGGAAGTTTTACCTCAACAATCAGGGAAGAAAAAGAAATAAAAGGAATCCAAATAGGAAAAGAAGAAGTAAAGCTGTCACTGTTTGCAGATGACATGATAGTATACAAACAGAATCCTATGGATGCTACCAAAAAACTACTAGAGCTAATCAATGAATTTGGTAAATTAGCAGGATACAAAATTAATGCACAGAAGTCTCTTGCATTCCTATACACTAATGATGAAAAATCTGAAAGAGAAATTAAAGAAACACTACCATTTACCATTGCAACAAAAAGAATAAAATACCTAGGAATAAACCTACCTAAGGAGGCAAAAGACCTGTATGCAGAAAACTATAAGACACTGCTGGAATTACCTAAAGATGATACAAACAGATGGAGAGATATACCCTGTTCTTGGATTGGAAGAATCAACATTGTGAAAATGACTATACTATCCAAAGGAATCTACAGATTCAATGCAAACCCTATCAAACTACCAATGGCATTTTTCAGAGAACTAGAAAAAAAAATTTCACAATTTGTATGGAAACACAAAAGACCCCGAAATACTATACAAAGGAATCTACAGATTCAATGCAATCTCTATCAAACTACCAATGGCATTTTTCACAGAACTAGAACAAAATAATTCACAATTTGGAAACACAAAAGAACCTGAATAGCCAAAGCAATTTTGGGAAAGAAAAACGGAGCTGGTGGAATCAGGCTCCCTGACTTCAGACTATACTACAAAGCTACAGTAAGGAAGACAGTATGGTACTGGCACAAAAACAGAAATACAGATCAATGGAACAGGATAGAAAGCCCAGAGATAAACCCACGCACATACAATCACCTTATCTTTGATAAAGGAGGCATGAGTATACAATGGAGAAAAGCCAGCCTCTTCAATAAGTGGTGCTGTGAAAACTGGACAGCTGCATGTAAAAGAATGAAATTAGAACACTCCCTAACACCATACACAAAAATAAACTCAAAATGGATTAAAGACCTAAATGTAAGGCCAGACACTATAAAATTCTTAGAGGAAAACATAGGCAAAACACTCTATGACATAAATCACAGCAAGATCCCTTTTGACCCACCACCTAGAGAAATGGAAATAAAAACAAAAATAATCAAATGGGACCTAATGAAAATTAAAACCTTTTGCACAGCAAAGGAAACCATAAACAAGACAAAAAGACAACCCTCAGAATGCGAGAAAATATTTGCAAACGAAGCAACTGACAAAGGATTAATCTCCAAAATATACAAGCAGCTCATGCAGCTCAATTTCAAAAAAACAAACAACCCAATCCAAAAATGGGCAGAAGACCTAAATAGATATTTCTCCAAAGAAGATATACAGACTACCAACAAACACATGAAAGGATTCTCAACATAACTAATCATTAGAGAAATGTAAATCAAAACTACAATGAGGTATCACCTCACACCAGTCAGAATGACCATCATCAAAAAATCTACAAACAATAAATGCTGGAGAGGGTGTGGATAAAAAGGAACCCTCTTGCAGTGTTGGTGGGAATGTAAATTGATACAACCACTATGGAGAACATTATGGAGGTTCCTTAAAAACTAAAAATAGAACTACCATACCACCCAGCAATCCCACTACTGGGCATATACCGTGAGAAAACCATAATTCAAAAAGAGTCATGTACCACAATGTTCATTGCAGCTCTATTTACAATAGCCAGGACATGGAAGCAACCTAAGTGTCCATCGAGAGATGGATGGATAAAGAAGATGTGGCACACATATACAATGGAATATTACTCAGCCATAAAAAGAAACGAAATTGAGTTATTTGTAGTGAGGTGGATGGACTTAGAGTCTGTCATACAGGGTGAAGTAAATCAGAAAAAGTAAATACCATATGCTAACACATATATATGGAATCAAAATAATAATAATAATGGTTCTGAAGAACCTTGGGGCAGGACAGGAATAAAGACACAGGTGGAGAGAATGGACTTGAGGACACGGGGAGGGGGAAGGGTAAGCTGGGATGAAGTGAGAGAGTGGCATGGACATATACACACTACCAAATGTAAAACTGATAGCTAGTGGGAAGCAGCTACATAACACAGGGAGATCAGCTCGGTGCTTTGTGACCACCTAGAGGGATGGGATAGGGAGGGTGGGAGGGAGATGCAAGAGGGAGGAGATATGGGGATATATGTATATGTATAACTGATTCACTTTGTTATAAAGCAGAAACTAACACACGATTGTAAAGCAATTATACTCTAATAAAGATGTTAAGAAAAAAAATAGTCCACAGCATCAAATTGTCCACATCAAAATTTCACCTGCACATGCTCCTTCTGGAAAGTACAACTATTTCTGAGTTGCTGGCATTTTGTTTATAACTTTCTCGACTACTTTTTTTAAAATGTTGAAATTTGGAATCCTGGTGTAATTATTACATTATAGAGTCAGATAACCGGATTTCTGTTGTGGCCACCATGACATCAGGATAAGCCTGCTAGTCCATGCTCATATGCCCTGGAAGCCTGGCAAAAAATATAATAAATTCCTCATTGTTATTAAAATGCATCCAAATATTTATTAGACCAACTAATCATCATTTTATTGTCTTGAAAATATTATATTATTTCTCTGAATGCCCTTTTATCTAAGATGTAAGCAGGTGAAAATTGTATACCTGGGGGAAAAAGTTATACATTACACAAATAATCCAGTAACGCACACTTGTTGTGTATATCGTCATAATGATTATGATTCATTTTATTTGTATTACACAGATTTTTTAAAGTCAAATACTCAACAGAAGAGGATGATGGTTTTTTCTCTGCTGCTTCCATTTTCTCTTGTGTTTATTTTTCCTTTTCTATGTTAACCACTTGAGATCTATACTGTTGAAAAGAACAGGTTTCCTAGTTTCCAAGTGGATGCCTGAGAACTCACACACATCGGCCCCGGGTTGGTCTGCCTGCTGCCTTTACAAGCAGTCACAGCTACGGTCACTGAGGGTCTCCTGTACCAAGAGCAGCGTCCTAGGTACCCGACCCCTGTCTTCCTAATCATCACCGCACATTTTAAAGAAAATGTATGGGTAATTTCAGTATGTATCACTTCTGTGGTTTAACTTCTAACTTTTTTGCTTGACCATGTAACGTACTGTTACTGATTATGGAAAACCTGGTAGGAAACTCTGGGCAACAAAGAGCGATAGGTTCTTAACTTTTTCCTTTTTCTTCTATCCCCCTCTTTGTGGTATATTTACATCTGTATGTAGGAAATACTGTGAGGATATGGCCGCCAGCTTCTTCATCCTTTAACGTGTTAAATAAACAATCGTGTGCCAGAACCAATCGCTAAAGAAGTAGCTACCCACTGAAGTTAAAGATTGATTTTACTTTGAGTATAACTCCCTTGTAGCAGTAACAAGCTAAATTAAACAAACAATATTATATTCTAAATTATACTTGCCATATTAATCCACAAAGAATGATAGTTAACCTAAATGTAAACCAAAACTACCTTGTTGGTTCACTAAATACAGAATAATAAAAGCTGGAAGAAAACCAAAGACACTGCCCTAAGTACCATGTAAGGTCCTCTGATTCTGTAGTAAAGATGCCTCTTCCTTTCCCTCCCATTGCTCTGAATGTCTGCTCAAGAATACTTTCCATCTAGCAGACTCTGGGATTGGGCTGGCATTCATCTGCAGCCTCAGATTTTTTTTCTCAGACAGAGCCTTGAATTTAGTGCTCTAAGTGATAAGAATTTAAAACAGCTGTTAGGAAGAAATTCAACAAGCTACAAGAAAACTCAGAAAGATAATTCATTTTGAGCCTTTTAGGAGAAATTTTACTCTCCTTCCTTCTGCCAAATAGGAAATCCCCCCTAAAGGGTAAAAAACAAAACCAAAAATCAACCAAGAACAACAGCAAAGCAAAGAAACCTAGAACTCCAGGGAAGCATACAAGCTTCTAGACAAAGTTTCTTCAGTATTTTCAGCCCCATGTTGATTTTCTGTAAATATTTGATGGATAGAAGAATGGTTGGGTAGATGGATGGATGGATGGAGAGACAGGTGGATAGATGGACAGATGGAAAAGAAACTGATCATAATTAATGATCACTGAATGGCTTTATCCAAAATCATGACCTCAGGACCTCTCCCTTCCCTTTATTTCCTAAAATAAATGTTCTCAGAAGAACTAACTGTGTCTTAGTCTACTGGGACGTGTGTTCTTATTAGCCTGTTACCAAAATCAGGTGCTGAGGTTTTAAAATTATTTCTTAAAGTTAGAACAGATTCAGGGTTATCTCTGTAATGATGTCACTCTTGCTTGTTTGCATTCCAATACGATATTTGCCATGAGAGAGTGAGGAAGGCTGCTTTGTAGAAGTTGGACCCACAGGGTGTGTGACATCTGTGGACATTCTCTGTCTTGTGCGTCTCAGCAAAAACAAAATGTTAGGGGTTACTGCTCTGAAATAGCAATCATAACTGATGTTTATTGAGTTCTCTGTGCCAGCCAGTTTTCCAAGGGCTTAGCATGAATTATTTCACTTACTACTCTCGAGAACTTTCTTAGGCAGGTATTATTACCCCTATCTTACAGCCCAGTGTGGTTGAGTAACTAGACCAAGGTCACGCAGTTAGGAATTGGTAGAGTCACAACCTGAACCCAAGCTGTCCAGCACCAGAGCCTTTGCTTTTCTGGGGAGTCTGCATTCAAAGCTCCCCTAATGAAATGCTCTTCATTGCTACCATCTTGGGCAAGTATTCAAAGTGTGTATCATGTGACCAAAATTGAAAAAAAAAATCTTGAAATTGGTGTCCTTATTTTACATTAAATCATTTTGATATGGAATCAGTCATTCATTCATATCGGTTTTGGAAAGCCTATGTAATCCTTGTAGACAACAAATAGCTGTTCTACTAAAACAAAATCTGAAAGATATGCACGACTCTTCTGCTTAAGTCTCCAGAAATGACAGTACTCACGTTTTTCTTGAGACCCTTACATGCTTAGAGGAAGAATCTCCTTTCCTTTTAATCTAAACCTTCCTAGAACTAGTATAGCTTTCAATTTCTCTTCAATCAAAGAGATCAGATTTTCATTCTCTCTGATAGTTTATATTCAGATAATTATTCTATTCATCTTTTCTCTCTGGCATTAATATTACTAAACCTAAAATAAAATGTACCAATTGGAGGTGATACTTAAATTTAACGGCGTTTTTGTTGTTGTTTGCTGCACTTACTTATTGGAACTTGTAAGTTATGCTCTTCAGCTCAGGCAATTTAACAATGATTGTAGTCCATGGTTCTCTGTTATATCCACCAGAAACATGATGTGCCCTCCCTGAAGTATAGCATCAATTTTGCAAAACAATCTCAAACTCCCCTAAAGAAAGCAGTTCCGCAGGTACCTGCACAATCTGGGTGAGACTTCATTTGACTCCATCAGAAATCTTATTCTAATACAATCTTCCAACCTTTTATGGACAGGACAAGAACAGAAATGCTTACCTGGTACTTCTGCTTCCAGATATCAGATGTGATTTGTTACAGTAAGCAGCAGGCCCAATGGCTTTCACTGGCTTAGAAAAGCCTAGCTGTTCTTTCGCCTTAATCACATTAGTAGTCATCTTGGTATTTAACTACATTCCCAAAGTATCTCAATAAGAGTAGTGTTTTCAGTATATTATGAATAATCTTAGACAGTGAGATGAGCTAAGGTCCATCCACCAGAAACAGTCTAAGTAGTCATTTTCACAGGCACACGTGTATATTTTGAAGTGCTTCCCCAAATTACGTACGTGTATATCCTTCATGAAACTCTGATGACGTCAGTGAGTATACTGATAGCACGAGGTGGGAGAAGACTGTATAAATCATGATACTCGGTGATGAATAGACTCTGAAAATGTATATTTCGATTAAAGCTCCACATTTTACATGTGAGTAAACCTAAAACCAGCAGATATTATACTTAGTGTCTTAATTATAATATCACTGAAGCATTAAAAATCATAGTTATTTAACCCAAATGAGAATGCGTCCTCCAACCTAGTAGGAGAAATATCTTAATAACATAAAACTTATGGTTACCAAAGCAGAAGGGGGGCAGATAAATTAGGAGTTTGGGATGAACACATGGAAACTACTATATATAAAATAGGTAAACAACACGAACCTACTGTATAGCACAGGGAACTCTACTCAGTATTTTGTAATAACCTATAAGGGAAAAGAATCTGAAAAAGAATAGATATATATATATACATATACACATGTATACACACACACACACACACACACACACACACACACATATATATATATATATATATATATATATATATATATATATATATATATATATATATGGACCAAATCACTGTGCTGTGCACCTGAAACTAACACAACATTGTAAATCTATCCTTCAATTTAAAGATGCCTTAAAAATAACATAAAACATAATTCATCTTTGCTATATTCAGAAAAGGAAAATAAAGGAGGATCATAGTTTTTTAGTTTTCTGGAAAATGGTATCATTAATTTAACCAAATTAGATAAGCTAAATACAGGTTTGATTGTTGTTGTTTTAGAAAAAAAAATAAGTGAACACATTCATTCACCTGGAAGAATTCGATATCAACATCACATTGAGTATCTTTGACTAAGTAGAGTGATTGTGTTGTATATAGAAATGGTGGGGAATATAATTCTGGGACTTAGTAATCATACGATGAGATTTTTCAGGGAAATGTATTTTTACTTCAATCACTAAAATAACCCAACTCAAGACAGAAAAGTATATCATTTCTCAAGTCTAATGGGAGTAAGTTAATGAGAAGAAAGAAGTTGACAGGCTTTTTGTCAAATGAATACTGTCATAAAAAATAGCCATTGTAATCATAATAGCTACCTCTGAGTGTCTGCCACAGACCAGACACTGTGATGGGTCCTGCCTCGCCTCCCACTGAGGTCCGCTCATCCCCGCTGCAGACGCAGAAACTAAGTCTCATATACCACTTAGTGGGCAGAACACGAATTCAACCCCTAGCTGAATTCATAGCCCAGGTGCTTCATTAAGTTATATACTCTCCTGAAATATTTGTCTTTAAAAATGTAGCAAAAAGGGGACTTCCCTGGTGGTCCAGTGGGTAAGACTCCACGCTTCCACTGCAGGGGGCTCGGGTTCCATCCCTGGTTGGGGAACTAAGATCCCACATGCAGCAAGGCAGGGCCAAAAGAAATAAAATAAAAATACAAAAAGAAGTGTGTCAGTATCAAAACAAATAAGGATGTAAAATAGTTCTAGAGCAATCTTTAAAAAAAAAAAGTTTACCAAAAAAAAACATCATATCATATTTGTGCAAAACGGAATCACAAATTTCTCAAAAACACATAGCAGGGCTTACAGTCAATGTGTATTTTCTTTAAATAGTGCTATGTATAGTTCTTCCAATAATGCTGCCATCTGTGAAAGTCCTGGGGGGCCTGGCGCTGGAATTGCACATTCCCTTGACAGTCTTCATTGATGGAAAGTCCTTGTCCATTAGAGATGGATTTCACGTTTAGAAGCAGCCTTGAAAGCTTTCAGAACCTTGTTTTATGCATAAGGTGGGAGATTAAGGCAGATACTACAACATTTGCACAGAAACTCTTTTACCAAAAGCCCATAGGACAGCGTCAGCGTAGTGAAGGCAGACACACACACACACACACACCCCGCAATCCCCTGGTTTTGTTTTACACAGAATCTTTCAGAGGCATCATGATTTCTCATCACAATGAATTTAATTGAGTATTTTACTCAATACTATGAATTCTCCATGAATAATGTCATCGATATCCCAGAAATACATCAACAACCATTTCACTTAGATTTTGGCAAATAAACTTTTCTCCTTGTTGGAGTTTCTACTGCAGACTTTTATGATTTATTTCCAGGTTTTATTGGAAACATATTCCATCACCAACTATTATTCTCCTCAAATGCACATTATTTTGTCTACTTTACTTGAAAGAACACAACAAATCTCAGGTTGTTTGTTCAGATCAGTCACAATGTGTGAGACAGCTTGGCAGAAACTTCATTCTTTTCTCTTTTTTTTCATTCAAATTTTGCTTCTTTCAGCCTTAGGTTGTTTTGTTTTAAATGCAAATGTTTTCTTTTATAATTTTAATTATTCAGTCATTATCCTCACAATTAATCTACTTAAATAGCCCAAGTTTCTGTCCAATTCACTATATTATTTGTCCCTTGGGTTCTTAGTGTAATATGACTTGAATCTTTACATTAGAGATATTTTAATTGAGAAAAATTAAAAACACAATGGATAGTAAAATAATTACCAACATAAATGCCACAAATAAATAAATATTAACATGTTGTTATGATCATCTTAGATTTTTTGACAATTTAAATCTCACTAAAATTTGATGTCTGCTGTATTCCACTCTTCTGTTCACATTTTCATACTTTTTATTGCTCTCTATATGGTAATCCATATATAATACATGAAATTTAAAATTTTTCTTCATTTATAAAAATTACATCATAAGGTATATTATTTTCTATAACTTGCTTTTTTCATTTAACCTAGTCAATTGCCTTTTTAATATCTTGTGGGGAAGTGGCTTTTGTACACAGACTTTAAATTAATATCCTGTTTAATAGAGTTAATTTTAAAGCCTAGCTTTTCATAAGATTACAAAGTAAATATATAAATCTATTGTCTAAAACCAGCAATTTTGTGAATAAATTAAAATACTAGCCTGTATTTGGTCCTGAATTCATATTCAATTTATTTATGCATTTGGTACAGTAAATACTTTAAAATATTTACAGAAAATTTAAGCAAACTGTCCTAAATGTTTTTAAATAAAACCACAAATATGATATAGCTGATTCTTTCTAGCACTTTAAAACATCCAGGAAGTCAGACTTTCAAATACTCATAAGGATTCCAAACAAAAAAACTCTTCCCAAGCACTCAAATGCTGCTTATACACACAATAAATCTGAATGGATGGTTGTAAGAAGTCAGATTGCCTTGAGCATCTAAATATTGATCATAAAGTTAAGTTAAAAATTCCTGAGTATTTCAATTAAAATCTCAAATCCTTTTTGTCAGATTCCTTTACATCAGCGGTCCCCAACCTTTTTGGCACCAGGAACCAATTTCTTGGAAGACAACTTTTCCACAGACCTGGGGAGGGTGGTGTGGTTCGGGTGGTAATGTGAGCAATGGGGAGCGGCAGATGAAGCTTCGCTTGCTCACCTGCTGCTCACCTCCCGCTGTTCGGCCTGGCTCCTAACAGGCCACCAGCTGGTACCAGTTCGAGACCAGGGGGTTGGGGACCCCTGCTTTACATGCTACCCTTTAAAAAGCAGCACAAATACAAGTTAACAAAGTGATTACAAGTCGTTACTACACTTGCACTGAATATAAAATTGATGCTGAATTTGGTTTCTTTTTTTTTTTTTTTTTTTTTTGGCCGTGTTGGGTCTTCATTGCTGCGTGTGGGCTTTCTCTGGTTGCGGTGAGCAGGGGCTACTCTTCGTTGTGGCGCTCAGGCTTCTCATTGCAGTAGGCATGCAGTCTTCAGTAGTTGTGGCACACAGACTCAGTAGTTATGGCTCATGGACTGTAGAGTGCAGACCCAATAGTTGTGGCTCACAGGCTTAGTTGTTCTGCGTCATGTGGGATCTTCCCAGGTCAGGGCTTGAACCCCTGTCCCCTGCATTGGCAGACGGATTCTTAACCACCGTGCCACCAGGGAAGCCCTGGTTTGTTTCTTTATCATCTGCATAATTTATTTGTCAAGGAAACAAAATGACCATCTCAAGGTGGCTATTTGGTTAGAGATTAAGTTTACAGATTGTACCAATAGAATTAGGACCTCAATATGTTTATAGATTTAGATTATTAGCCAGAAATTTGAGACCAAAACATAGGAACTTAAATGTTCCTTCTTATATGGTCCCACAGAGCCAGTGATTATTGGGATGGGGTCTGCTCCTAGGTGTCAATTGGCCTGTTACTGAGAAAAGCTTTCTCACAATGCATCCCATGGGTATTTTTTTTTTTTTTTTTTCAGTACGCGGCTTCTCACTGCTGTGGCCTCTCCCGTTGCGGAGCACAGGCTCTGGACACGCAGGCTCAGCGGCCATGGCTCACCGGCCCAGCCGCTCCACGGCATGTGGGATCTTCCCAGACCGGGGCACGAACCCACGTCCCCTGCATCAGCAGGCGGACTCTCAACCGCTGCGCCACCAGGGAAGCCCCCATGGGTATTTCTTAATGGTCACCCTTACCCATTTTTTTCTTAGCATCTCATACTCAACTTTTTGACAAAACTTCCTCCTTAAATTTTTACCCTCTGATTTTTCCTAGTGGGACCGATGAAAATAAAATACAATATACTTACATAGTTTCTGTTGATATACCTGTTTTCTGTAGACATTGTTGGAAACCCATAGATGCCTCTGTTTCTATATACTTATGTCTATTTTGAGTAATTATATTATAAACTTGTGCCTTTCTTTTCTTTTCTTGTCCTCTGATTGTCACAACCCCTGAAGGCACTTTCCTCCATAGTACCGTCTGCAGACATCTTTGAAAGCATTCTCACTCTCTGGTAAGAGCTACACATTTCAAGTACAACTTTATCTTCCCTACCCTGTCACAGGGAATCAATTACTCTTCAAGGAGCCCTGGTTCCTTTTATGGAAAAAAGAGGCCAAAATCTGGGTATCAGGGGTGCACATCAGATTGCGATTTATGAGGACTGGAGGAAGACACGGTGGCATTTTAACAGAGCTGGCAGAGACATTTTTTGAAGTTTATGTGAACTGCATGAAATTCATTTCACCTTTAAATTCAATTTTACTAAGGTCTGTTTAATATCTGTGTTCTGAGGTAAAACGCCTTGTCTCTTTTTTCCCTTTCATACTACCATTATTTCACCAGTTTGAAAATGTCATATAAGCTATGTCAGATTATATGATTAAGTTATGAGCATATCTAACCTTTGTCTAACTAGATGTGATTTGCTAGCTCCTGTATCCATCTCAGCTGCAACTGGGTCTTCTCTTTCTTTAGATAAAGCATTAGTTTACAGTCACTTTTGGATAAATATGTTTTTGAGGTCTTTCCATATATATCTACACTATATGTATTTATACAGTATAAATAGATAGGTATCTTACATACAGAGTGGTTCCTAATATGACTATACCATTATTTATCCATGAGATTTAGTGTTTCTAATTTTTTCACTATTAGAGACAATGCTGTAAACAAATATTCTTAAACATGTCTCTGCTACCAGGTGCTGGAGTTTCTCTAGGGTCTCTATCTAGAAGTGTAATTATTAGGTTATTCACGCTTCACTTTTAACTTTACTAGATATTGATAAAATGCACTTCAAACTGTGTTGACAATTTTCACTTCCACGAGGGACATATAAGATTCTCAATTTCCTCTCATTCTTACCAACACTTGACGTTGTCAAATGTTTTAATTTTTTTCCACTTCTGATCACAGGAAATGGCTCTGCTTCCTTGTTTTGCTTCACTGCCTTGATTACAAGTTTGAGCATCTTTTCATAAGCATCATTAATTGCCATTCAGGGTTCCTGCTTAGGGAATTTCCTGTCCTCATCCTTACCCATTTCTCGGTTTTTTTTTTTCTAAATGATGTTATATATTCTAAATATTTACCACATTATATATGCTAACATATATATGTTTCAGATACTTTACTTTTAGCATTGTGATGTCTTTTATTGTAAAGAAGTTTCATATTTTGATATAGTGAATTCATTAATTTTTTATCATCTATGTTCTGTGTCTTATACAAAAAACCCTTCCTTGCTCTGATATAATAAGGATACTCTACATTTTCAAGTAATTTTATTTTGTTTTTATCTGCAAAGGAAGTTGTCCCAATACTCCCAATATCATCAGTGTCCATTTTCCTATTTTCCTTGCTAATTTGTAATGCCTCCTCATGACGTAACAAGATCCGTGTGTGTACATACCTATGAGTAGGATTCTGGGCTCTCTGTGCTTTTGTACAGATCTACTTTTTGTCTATCCCTGTGCCCACCGATACTCTTGATTACTGTATACTTAAAACATCTGGTAAGGCAACTCTCCCCTCCTTTGTTTTCTTTTTTCTAGTAGTCTTGGCACTGGTACTCTTCTATAAGATAATTAAATCACTCTCTTAATCTACCCCCTCTCCAATAAAAACCACTTATAGTTTGCTTGGAAATTAACAAAATTTATTTTAAAATTTGAAAGAACTATTATCTGAATAATACTGTGTTTTCCTATCCATGCATTTGACCTAACTTGCCATTCATTCTGGTCTCCTGAGAATAACAATAACTATCACAGACACCTGCATGTTTTGTTATATTTATGCCTGGAAACTTAAATGTTTTGTTGCCATAGTGTCTTTTTTCTATTTCATTTTGTATTTAGCTATTGCTGCTGAATAGAAACACTACTAGTTTTTATATATTGGTCTTATATCTTGCCACCTTGCTGAATTTCCTAATTAGTTTTAATAGATAGTTTTATATTATCTTGGATTTATTGTTTATAGATGATCAAATCCATCAGTCATGTCAACTTTTTTCCCTGCTTTCCAACTCAATTTCTTGCCTTATTGCTTTGGCTACCACCTCCAGTACAATGTTAAATGGTAGGATTAATAGCATTCAAAGGGCAAATGACAAGAACAAAACAAAAAAATGGACAGTTGGTTTGATTCAAGGTTAATGGAACAGAAAGGAATTAAGGAATTAAATATTATATTTGAAACTATTGATTGTGGTAATCCAGTTTGATGGTAATGATGATGATAATGATGATGGTAATGATGATAGCCAACAATTAATGAGTGAGTGTTACTACATCTCAAACACTGCTAAATATTTTGTATTTGCATCATATTCAATCATTAGGAAAACATATGAGGAAGGTAACTGTTATTATCACCATCTTAGGGGTACAAAAAATGGGTCCTAGAGAAGTTTAGTGACTTGCTCATGGTGGGACAGCTAGGGATTGGTGGATACAGGACACAAATCCACGCTTAGAATCCTCAACACCAGACCATCAGCTAATTTCTTTAGTTCTAAGAAGGACAGGAATAGAGGTAATGGACAACTCCAGCATAAATCACTTTAAAATCATTTTCACTCCTTTCTTGGGTTTGTTTCTGATTATTTTCTCTGGAAGTTTTTAAAAAACAGGATCGAAACCGATGTTCCTTAGATTTCACTTGACAAATAATTCTTGAGCATCAATTATGTGCTAAGCATGAGAAGACATTCAAAAACAGCTAAAAACCCAATTTCCTCAATGAGATTTCAGTATACTGAAGCAGATAAATGAGGATGAGACTAACCATAATTTCAGGCAGAATAAAAGAATTGTTACAAATAAAAATGTAAGCAAAATGCTACTTGGGATAAAAGCCAGGAATAAATTCAGTTACCTTTAAGACACATTCCAGCTGGTGATTCTGCAATTCATTCTTTACTTTTCAGCTTTTTGATTGTATGGTCACTGATAAAAGAGGGAAAAGGATAGAGACAGGTGAATTTCTATGGAGGCTTGCCCATGCACTTAATATTTTTAATGAACAGAATAGGAAAATAAAAGACAGTACACCATCCCACTAAGTAATACTTTTATAAAACATATGATTGCCACTTCAAAAGCCAAAATATCCCAATTTAAATTTTAAAAGTCCAGCACTAGTACAGATATATTTAATCTCTGAATTTTAGTCCTACTGTACAGAGAGAGTTTCATGTTAGAAGTGGATGTGGGTGGTTCTAAAGTTCATTTGCATAATTATTACTAATGCAGAGCAGTGCACAGACAGTAACTAGGACATACTCTTTTTCAAGAGGCCTGAATTTGCACAAGGAAATCTTTGGCGAACTTCTTTTAAATACATAGGACATCATAAAAATAAAGAAAAATGCTGTCAGAGGTTGTGGAGTGAAATGAGAGAATCCATCAGTAATGTCTTCAAGGAAAGCTAAAGGCACTGATATTGCATAAAGTTGTCAAAAGAATCAGATTTAAATACTCAGAAATGTTGATACTTTTTATGTGGCTTGTCTTTAACTTTCAGGTATTCATGTTTCTAAAGTTCAGTACTTTTAAAATTCACTTTGACAGTATTGGAGTAATCGTGCATATTGGGCATATTCCTATTATTCTTTTCTTCTCTCTTCAGCACACACTGCACATATCCTAGGGATGGTTTAACTCATTTCTCTGCATTCTGTTGGCTTTACGTTGATTGTGAGATGTTTTTCTGAAGAATTGAGAGAAGCCTGACAACAGCCTATGCATCATTGTAGGAGCTATATGGTCGTTAATGTTGGAAACCACTTTTACTTTTTCATTGGGGAAAATAGAGCTTTGTTTTATTTTCAACTTGACTTAGATGGAGTTTTAATGTGACTAAGAAGTTATGACTCATGCAGTTGTCAGTCTGTAATTATCACAAGCCTAAGATCCATCCAGAACCCACTCTTCTGTGAGATTTCCAGCAGTTGTGAGCCTTGGGCACACCAGGCTTCCTTCTCTGCCATCAAGGTGTGCAGGAATCACTGTCTGATCAGAGATGATGAAAGTCAGAACAGCACCTGTGCTCTCTGCACTCCTCAAAATGTTCCTCAGGGTGACTTTTCCTCTGACATTCTTTTTGTCTATTTACTTGTACCATAATTTCCTTCTAGAACAGCTGATGGCTCCGTTTGCAAATGAACAATGTGTTTTTTCCTGGGTGTACTGTCTTTCTAAAACAAAGTGAGAAATTATAACATGAAACATCCTGATAAGATTACTTTTCCTGCTGAGCTCATGCTCTACTAAAAATCCCTGAAGCATCCATTGTTGGGTTTTATAGACTACTCTTGAAAATTCACAGCCAAAACTTTTTAAAGTGTTTAGTAAAAGAAAGAAAAAGAAAAAAGAAGGAGGAATTCAATATGAAACAAATACACTTGGGATGGAACTGACTCAGAAAAAAAAAAAAGAAATCATCAGAATAGAGCATTTACAAGCAACAGGGAAGGATAACGTCAGAAAGAGAGTGTTGTGTATGCCTAGAGGCCACGGGTGCAGGAAAATGGAATGGAAAAGTTCCCATTGCTACCCCCAGGAACTTCTCATGCTGCAGCTCATCACAGAGCAGGCCATGAGTGAGAATAACAGGCGGCCAGGTAGTTGCCTCGGCTGCCAAGAATGATAAGCCAGTGCAAAAAACAAAGGATGAAAGAGGTTAGAACCTAAAATAAGGTAGACTAAGAGGAGTGGGAGGCCTTTAAATGTGAACCACAAGTGAGGCTGAACAAAGTACAAGTTGCTGCTGAAAGGATGTTGTTAATAAAATTACATGCAACTACATACTGCATAGAGATTTATTGTCACTGCATGGTATGTATGAAGAACCCATACCATTAAGGGCATAACCAATATGTCTTCTTCATTTTCTCAGAATTTATATGGTGAGGTAAATCAAGTAGGTGTCCAAAGATATGACTCAGTTAAAAATTCTGATACATGTAAAATAACCGAGGTTTGATCCTTTTAGCAAAAGGTTTCATGCTATGATTGGAATGGTGCTCTTGCCTGGAGTTACTTACTCTTTGATCCAGGATATAATCTAGAGCCTATGACTGGGTCCACCTCAAGGATGCCTCCGCACTTTACATGAGTTAAAGTGAACCTCTGAAACTGTGTATAATGGTGAGTCTCCAGCACCAGGCAAACATTAAAAGAATTCAATAGAAAGATTATTTCAAATTTTAAAAACTGTGGCATGACCAGCTTATCTAATAATCAGCACTCTCTTATTATATTCAAGTCTCTTCTAACCCTCCATTTTCTCGTCTTTGGAAGGAAATATTCAATAGCAATAATGGCAAACTCATTGGGTAATTGTGAAGATTAATATGAGACAATAAACATAAAACACTTATCAGAAAAACTGGCCATTTGTTGAACTAGAAACGATTCAACAAACATTAGCTTTTATTATTTTTATATTGTCAGACCATTTCAATTTAGACCACCTTTTTATATACAACAACTAACAACACATCAGTGCAGAGTTACTAATAGAAACTGAATAATACTTCCTGACTGGATAAATTAGTACATGGAAAGAAACCGTTCCTGCCCCCAGGATGAGCTTGATCAACTGCGATAGAAAAAACAGTTAATTGACATTTATAAAAGAATGTACTAGATGCTATCAAATGAGCAATTCAGAGTACTGAAAGGGGGACTTACCTTTCTAACAATATAATGGAACATGTACCCTGAAATCCTCTTAAAATATCACTTAAAGAGCCCATAACTGAACGGGCAAGAAAGTAAGGGAGCTCCTCAAAGGCCAAGATTAAGGGGAAATCATGCCTACAGAGAGAAGGTCGTTGGCATCTGCCATGTGCTTCTGCCAATGCTCAGAGGCCTAGAGCTTAGATCACACATACGTGGGGGAAAGGACGCAGATCCCAGGGGTGTGGTAGGAGTGTCCCGAGTAAAGAAAGAACTCTGTGAGGACAACCACCACAGAGAAACAGTAGACTGGGGTGGGACAGCTACTCTGCAAAGTGAGAGACTAAAGAAATTAATTTCTTTCAGCAATGGGTCTCACTTGAGGGAGGAAAAAGTCTGTGCTGAGAAGGACAAGCCAGCCTTTATGGGAAGTGTGGACTTGAGGTCATGTTACTCATGTGTTCTCCCAAAACCTAAGTACTCACCTAACATAAGCAAAAGAAAACCTCTGTTCAGAACTCCAAGAATTCTCACATTATATACCCAGTGAATGTGAGCTGACACTAGTGAGGGTCAGCAAGAGAAACAGATGTCAGAATCAGACCCTCAAAGATTGCAGATACTGTATTAAGAAATAAGAGGATTACACAGATATTACTAAGGAACATTAGAGATAACCAGTCATCATATTTCAAAGAAGAATGAATAGAATTTCTGGATATGTATGGTGTGCCTGCATGTGAGTGTGTGTGTGTGTGTGTGTAATAACCATAAGATAGCATTTTAGATACAGCTGAAGAGAGAATTAGTGAAGTACAATATAAATATGAAGAAATTACCAAGAATGCAATACAAAGGAGAAAAGTGTGAACAATTTAGAAAGAAGGGTTGAGGTACATTTCATAAGAATTCCATAAAGAATAAAAAATAATGGGGAAGAGGGAATATTCCCGAACATGATTGTTAAGAAATTTCTAGAATTAAAGATGCCAATTTTCTGATTTAGGTAGCCACATTTATCCCAAAGTGGATAAACACAAAGAAATACATATACATCATAGGCAAACTGTACAACACAGAAGATTCTTATAAGAAGCCCAAACCAAGAGGAAAGTAAATAACCAAAGAAAGAATGACACTTAGAATATAACTTCTCAATGACAACAATGCAATACAGAAGGCAGTAGAATAATGATTTTAAAGTTCCAAGGGATAAATTACTGACAAGTATAATTGTATGTCTTTCAAGAACAAAGGCGAAACAAATTTATTATTAGTCATTCCAAAAAATAAATGCAAAAACCTAAAACAGGGCTTCCCTGGTGGCACAGTGGTTGAGAGTCCGCCTGCCGATGCAGGGGACACGGGTTCGTGCCCCGGTCCAGGAAGATTCCCACATGCCACGAAGCGGCTGGGCCCGTGAGCCATGGATGCTGAGCCTGCGCATCCGGAGCCTGTGCTCTGCAATGGGAGAGGCCACAACAGTGAGAGGCCCGTCTACCGCAAAAAAAAAAAAAAAACCTAAAACAAAAGAATTTCTTAAAAGACACACTCACACATGTATTTGTCTAAAAGTATTAAGTGTTAAGTATTTGTACTTAAATAAAAAGGCAAATGATCCCAGAAGAAATACCTTGCCTGAAAGAAAAGAAAGAATGGTGAGCATAATTAGGCAAAGATAAGCAAATAAATGCAGAAAAAGCTAATTTTAATAGTGTTAAAAACTATTGAAAACAGCTCCACCCACCACCAGTCACTCCCATCAGGAAACTTGCTCAAGCCTCTTAGATAGCCTCATCCATCGGAGGGCAGACAGCAGAGACAAGAAAAACTACAGTCCTGCAGCCTGTGGAACAAAAACCACATTCACAGAAAGATAGGCAAGATGAAAAGGCAGAGGGCTATGTACCAGATGAAGGAACAAGTTAAAACCACAGAAAAACAACTAAGTGGAGATAGGCAACCTTCCAGAAAAAAAATTCAGAATAATGATAGTGAAGATGATCCAGGACCTTGGAAAAAGAATGGAGGCAAGGATTGAGAAGATGCAAGAAATGTTTAACAAAGACCTAGAAGAAGTAAAGAACAAACAAAGAGAGAAGAAGATTACAATAATGAAATGAAAACTACACTAGAAGGAATCAATAGCAGACTAACTGAGGCAGAAGAATGGAAAAGTGACCTAGAAGACACAATGGTGGAATTCATTGCTGCAGAACAGAATAAAGAAAATACAATGAAAATAAATGAAGACAGCCTAAGAGACCTCTGGGACAACATTAAATGCAACAACATTCGCATTATAAGGGTCCCAGAAGGAGAATAGAGAGAAAAAGGACCCGAGAAAATATTTGAAGAGATTATAATCGGAAAGGTCCCTAACATGGGAAAGGAAATAGCCACCCAAATCCAGTAAGTGCAGAGAGCCCAATACAGGATAAACCCAAGAAGAAACACGCCAAGACACATATTAATCAAATTGGCAAAAACTAAAGAAAAAGAAAAATTATTGAAAGCAGCAAGAGAAAAACACCAAATAACATACAAGCGAACTTCCATAAGGTCAAGAGCTGATATCTCAGCAGAAACTCTACAATCCAGAAGGGAGTGGCATGACATATTTAAAGACATGAAAGGGAAGAACCTACAACCAAGATTACTCTACCCGGCAAGGATCTCATTCAGATTCCATGGAGAAATCAAAAGCTTTACAGACAAGCAAAAGCTAAAAGAATTCAGCACCAACAAACCAGCTCTACAACAAATGCTAAAGGAAGTTCTCTAAGTGGGAAACACAAGAGAAGAAAAAGACCTACAGAGACAAACCCAAAACAATTAAGAAAATGGTAACAGGAATTTACATATTGATAATTACCTTAAATATGAATGGATTAAATGCTCCCACCAAAAGACACAGGCTCACTGAATGGATACAAAAGCAAGACCCATGTATATGCTGTCTACAAGAGACCCACTTCAGACCTAGGGACACATACAGACTGAAAGTGAGGGGATGGAAAAAGATATTCCATGCAAATGGAAATCAAAAGAAAGCTGGAGTAGCTATACTCATATCAGATAAAACAGACTTTAAAGTAAAGACTGTTACAAGAGACAAGGAAGGACACTACATAATGATCAAGAGATCAATCCAAGAAGAAGATATAACAATTATAAACATATGTGCTCCCAACATAGGAGCACCTCAATACATAAGGCAACTGCTAACAGCTATAAAAGAGGAAATCGACAGTAACACAATAATAGTGGGGGACTTTAACACCTCACTTACACCAATGGACAGATCATCCAAAATGAAAATTAATAAGGAAACACAAGCTTTAAATGACACAATAGACTAGAAAGATTTAATTGATATTTATAGGACATTCCATCCAAAAACAGCAGATTACACTTTCTTCTCAAGTGCGCATGGCACATTCTCCAGGATAGATCACATCTGGGGTCACAAATCAAGTCTCAGTAAATTTAAGAAAATTGAAATCATATCAAGCATCTTTTCAGACCACAATGCTGTGAGATTAGAAATCAGTTACAGGGGAAAAAAATTAAAAAACAGAAACACATGGAGGCTAAACAATACCTTACTAAATAAACAATTGATCACTGAAGAAATCAAAGAGCAAATCAAAAAATACCTAGAGACAAATGACAATGAAAACATGATGATCCAAAACCTATGGGATGCAGCAAAAGCAGTTCTAAGAGGGAAATTTATAGCTATACAAGCTATACCTGAAGAAATAAGAAAGATCTCAAATAAACAATCTAACCTTACACCTAAAGGAACTAGAGAAAGAAGAACAAACAAAACCCAAAGTTAACAGAAGGAAAGAAATCATAAAGATCAGAGTAGAAATAACTGAAATAGAAACAAAGAAACAACAGCAAATATCAATAAAACTAAAAGCTGGTTTGTTGAGAAGATAAACAAAATTGATAAAACGTTAGCCAGACTCATCAAGAAAGAGAGGGAGAGGACTCAAATCAATAAAACTAGAAATGAAAAAAGGAGAAGTTACAACAGACACCACAGAAATACAAAGCATCCTAATAGACTACTACAAGCAACTCTATGCCAATAAAATGGACAACCTGGAAGAAACGGACAAATTCTTAGAAAGGTATAAGCTTCCAAGACTGAACCAGGAAGAACTAGAAAATATGAGCAGACCAATCACAAGTAATGAAATTGACACTGTGATTAAACATCTTCCAGTAAATGAAAGTCCAGGACCAGATGGCTTCACAGGTGAATTTTTTCAAACATTTAGAGAAGAGCTAACATCCAACCTTCTCAAACTCTTCCAAAACATTGCAGAGGAGGGAACACTCCCAAACTCATTCTATGAGGCCACCATCACCCTGATACCAAAACCAGACAAAGATACTACAAAAAAAGAAAATTACACACCAATATCCCTGATGAATATAGTTGCAAATATCCTCAACAAAATACTAGCAAACAGAATCCAACAACACATTAAAAGCATCATACACCATGATCAAGTGGGATTTATCCCAAGGATGCAAGGATTCTTCAATATACGCAAATCAATCAATGTCATACACCATATTAACAAACTGAAGAATAAAAACCATATGATCATCTCAATAGATGCAGATAAAGCTTTTTTTTTTTTTTCCCCTCAGTACGTGGGCCTCTCACTGCTGTGGCCTCTCCCATTGCGGAGCACAGGCTCCGGACGCACAGGCTCAGCAGCCATGGCTCACGGGCCCAGCCATTCCACGGCATGTGGGATCTTCCTGGACCAGGGCATGAACCCATGTCCCCTGCATTGGCAGGGGGACTCTCAACCACTGTGCCACCAGGGAAGCCCAGAAAAAGCTTTTGACAAAACTCAACACCATTTATGATAAAAACTCTCCAGAAACTGGGCATAGAGGGAAACTACGTCAACACAATAAAGGCCATATATGACAAACCCACAGCAAACATCATTCTCAATGGTGGAAATCTGAAAGCATTTCCTCAAAGATCAGGAACAAGACAAGTGAACCCTCACCACTATTTTTCAACATAGTTTTGGAAGTCCTAACCACAGTAATCAGAGAAGAAAAAGAAATGAAAGGAATACAAATTGGAAAAGAAGAAGTAAAACTGTCACTGTTTGCAGATGATATGATACTGTACATAGAGAATCCTAAAGATGCCACCAGAAAACTACTAGAGCTAATCTATGAATTTGGTAAAGTTGCAGGATCCAAAATGAATGCACAGAAATCTCTTGCATTTCTGTACACTAATGATGAAAAATCTGAAAGAGGAATTAAGGAAACACTCCCATTTACCACTGCAACAAAAAGAATAAAATACCTAGGAATAAAGCTACCTAGGGAGACAAAAGACCTGTATGCAGAAAAGTATAAGACACTGATGAAAGTGATTAAAGGTGATACAAACAGATGAAGAGATATACCGTGTTCTTGGATTGGAAGTATCAATATTGTGAAAATGATTATACTATCCAAAGCAACCTACAGATTCAATGCAATCTCTATGAAATTACCAATGGCATTTTTTACAGAACTAGAACAAAAAATCTTAAAATTTGTTTTGGGACACAAAAGGCCCCAAATAGCCTAAACAGTCTTGAGGGAGAAAAACAGAGCTGGAGGAATCAGACTCCCTGACTTCAGACTATACCACAAAGCTACAGTAATCAAGACAATATGGTACTGGCACAAAAACAGAGATATAGATCAATGGAACAGGAGAGAAAGCCCAGAGATAAACCCACACACCTATGGTCAACTAATATATGACAAAGGAGGCAAGGATATACAATGGAGAAAAGACATTCTCTTCAATAAGTGGTGCTGGGAAAACTGGATAGCTACATGTAAAAGAATGAAATTAGAACACCCCCTAACACCATACACAAAAATAAACTCAAAATGGATTAGAGACCTAAATGTAAGACTGGACACTATAAAACTATTAGAGGAAAACATAGGAAGAACACTCTTTGACATAAATCACAGCAGGATCTTTTTTGACCCACCTCCTAGAGAAATGGAAATAAAAATAAACAAATGGGACCTAATGAAACTTAAAAGCTTTTGCAAAGCAAAGGAAACCACCAACAAGACGAAAAGACAACCCTCCGAATGGGAGAAAATATTTCCAAATGAATCAATGGACAAAGGATTAATGTCCAAAATATATAAACAGCTCACGCAGCTCAATATTAAAAAAACAAACAACCCAATCAATACATGGGCAGAAGACCTAAATAGACATTTCTCCAAAGAAGACATACAGATGGCCAAGAAGCACATGAAAAGCTGCTCAACATCACTAATCATTAGAGAAATGCAAATCAAAACCACAATGAGGTATCACCTCACACCAGTTAGAATGGGCATCATCAGAAAATCTACCAACAACAAATGCTGGAGAGGGTGTGGAGAAAAGGGAACCCTCTTGCACTGTTGGTGGGAATGTAAATTGATACAGTCACTATGGAGAACAATATGGAGCTTCCTTAAAAATCTAAAAATAGGATTTCTATATGACCCAGCATCTAACTACTGGGTATATACCCAGAGAAAACCATAATTGAAAAAGACACATGTGCCTCAATGTTCACTGCAGCAGTATTTACAACAGCCAGGTCATGGAAGCAACCTAAATGCCCATCGACAGACGAATGGATAAAGAAGATGTGGTACATATATACAATGGAATATTACTCAGCCATAAAAAGGAATGAAATTGGGTCATTTGTAGAGATGTGGATGGATCTAGAGACTGTCATACAGAGTGAAGTCAGAAAGAGAAAAACAAATATCGTATATTAATGCATATATGTGGAACCTAGAAAAATGGTACAGATGAACTGTTTTGCAGGGCAGAAATAGAGACACAGATGCAGAGAACAAACGAATGGACACCAAGGGGGGAAATTGGGGGATGGTTGTGGGATGTATTGGGGGATTGGGATTGACATTTATACACTAATGTTATTAAATGGATAAGTAATAAGAACCTGCTGTATAAAAAATAACAAATAAAATTTTAAAAAATACTACTGAAAGACAACAGCAAATACATTTTGATGGGATTATCAAAATAAAGTTGTTTCAAAGAAATGGGAAAATTTTCTTCAAAGGAACATCTAGGATGCAAGAAAGAATGGTTAGCAAAGAAGAGTAAACATGTAGATAAATCTAAACAAACTTCGACTACAAATGATTGAACATACTATTTAATTTGCATGTTAAATAAAATCACTTAAAACCTGGGCAACAAACATATCAGTTGCTGTTGGTGGTGGTGGTGATCAGCGGTAAGGTGCTCAAAGGTCCTTGTATGATTCCAAAGGAGGGTAAATATATTGATTAAATTTAAACTTTAAGTTAAATACACATAGCAGAAGTTAATGTAAGCACCAGAATAAAAGAATTCAAGAGTACAATTCCAAAGCTAGTAGACAAGAAAAATAATCTAATTAATTCAAAAAGTCTGAAAGTAGAAACATTAGAAGAAACAAAATAAAACAACTAAGTTGCTAACCTAATAATTTGAAAACAGACTACATGCTCCAATTAAAAGACAAATATTGACAGATTTTTTTAATTCACTATAAGGATAAGAAACCCAGTTAGAAATGTAACACAGTAATATTGAGAAGAAAATTATGAGAAAATATATACCAAGAAAACTAAACAGAAGGAGGTTGTTGTAATTATATTAAAGGCAGTCAAAATAGATTTTAAAACAAAAAAGGTTGTGAGAGATAAAGAGGGTTGATGCACAAAATAAAACATTGAAAATTTTTTTCAGAACTACAAGAAGAAATGGACAAATCCAAAATGCTAAGAAGTCAAGGGTAACAATGCATCCTCGGCAATTCTGGGAAGCTTTAGGGAAGGAAGGAAGATTCTGTGCTGGGCCTCAAAGGATCCCAGGTGTTGGCCAGATAAGTAGGATAAAACTGATAACAGAAAACAACTGCACAGACACAGAGAACATAGCATTTTTGAAAAACTACAAGTACCTGGGTGTGACTCAGTGCACACAGGGCAGGCTGTATCGAGGAGAAAGCGAAGGACCACAAGTAGCAGTTTTATGTGCTTTGTTAGACTTTATCCTGAAACAATTGAGACCAGTGAAGGATGTTAAGCAGATGAGTGTCATGATCAGATTTTGATTTGAGGTCAGTCACGCTCAGGTGGCCTGAGCGTGGTACCCCAGGCTGGATTGATGATGAACCATAAGTGTTTGTGGTCTCAGGAGTGGGGGACGCTGACTTAGTGACAGCAAACCCAAAAACCACTGTCAGTCCATGTAACGTGGCATTAGTTCTCTCAGGTGTTCCCAGATGATAACAGTTTCCTGCTCAACCTAGCCTTGGCAATGTCCATGGTCTGGCCATTTACAGGGATGCTCTGCTTTCCTGCCACATTGCATTCCTAGGGCATCCTTCATTCACCCATCTATCACCTATCATTCAATATTTGTTGAGCAAACTACTGCAAGACACCCTTTTGCAGGCATTGGGGATACAGCAGTGGGCAAAAGGAGGAAAATCCCTGCCTGCGTGGAGCCACATTCTTTGTGTCTGTGCATATGTCTGCATGTGTGTAGGAGGATACAGACAACGAACACAATACACAAGTGACTTCTAAAGGACATTAGAAAGTGGTAAGTACTGTGGAAATATTTAAAAAGGCTAGAGAGTTGGAAAGTCCCTGAGCAAACAAGGGATTACAGTTTTAAGTAGGAGATCACAGCAAGCAGTCTTGCTGAAATGGAAATATCTGAACTAAGACTTGAAAAAGCAGTGAGGAAGGACGCCATGCAAATATTAATATCTGAAGGAAGAGTTTCCAGGCAGAAGCAGGGTTGCTTGAACATTTGTATTCTCTTGACTCAAATGAGTCAAAACAATTATTCTGACACTTGAAATTTTGCCTTTGATGCTTCCTAGGAAACATGTATGTTTTACATGCCTCCCCCTCCCGTAGGAGCAATATATCACATTTAAAGAGGAAGTGATTTAGAAAACAGCCACGAGGACACAGTTACCCAGCGCCTTGATGTTTTCCTGTTTCTCTGCTAGCATTCAGCCCAACAGCTGTCACCCTTACCTCTGATAACTTGGGTCCTGCCCAGCAGCTTGAGTGGCACTGAGCTTTGAGAGATGGTCATAACACCTTTGTTAGAAACGATATGCAAATTACTCCAAGAGATTACGTCTCAAGGTTTTTTTCTGAAAGCAAGAAAAGACAAATTTCTTTATAAATCAAATGTTAAGAGTTGGTGAAATGAATTTCCCTCCAGCTTTGTCTTGGTTGACAATTCTTCTGGGATAACGTGGATTGTTTTTATGATTTTTCATGGAGACTGTCAGATCTGTCAGATGAAGTGAAAACTAGCAAAACGATATAAAGAATATTATTCACACAAAATAATTCCTGTTAGAGGCTAAAGAAGAAAAAATTTGTTTTACATAGAAGGAAATTCAGGTACTTTAGGTTGGTTGTCTGATATTGATTACCAAAAATAATGTTTTGAATTCGGTATGATAACCTCAGAGGAGGAATTAATCTCGGAGAGTAAATAACATGGTCACACAACTATCATGTGTTCAGATAGGGATTTAAATTGGATTTTCCCCTGGAAACTAAAGCCCAAACTCTAAAGCCATCAGATACTGTCAGCTAAGCGACACTCATAGCCATCAGCGGTTTCCTTCTTCATGAAGAAGGGCAGGCAGTGCTCATCACCTGGGGTGCCCATGAGAACACACACATGTAGGCCTCAGTAGGTTTATGGTGGGGTCCAGAGTTTTTGTTCTTTTCTAATTTATGTAATTAATGTATTTTTTAAATTGAAGTATAGTTGATTCACAATGTTGTGTTAGTTTCAGGTATACAGCAAAGTGATTCAGTTATATATATGTATTCTTTTTATATAAAAAATAATCGTTTTCAGATTCTTTTCCCTTATAGGTTATTCAAAAATATTGAGTACAGTTCCCTGTGTTTTACAGGAGGTCTTTGTTGTTTATTTTATAAATATATAGTAGTTTGTATATGTTAATACCAAATTCTGGACTTATCCCTCCCCCACTCTTTCCGCTTTGGTAAGCATAAGTTTGTTTTCTCCGTCTGTGGGTCTATTTCTGTTTTGTAAATAAGTTCACTTGTATGTTTGTTTTTTTTTTCAGATTCCACATACAAGGGATATCATATGATATTTGTCTTTGGCTTACTTTACTTAGCATGATAATCTCTAGGTCCATCCATGTTGCTGCAAATGTCATTATTTCATTCCTTCTTATGGCTGAGTAGTATTCCATTGTATATATGCACATCTTTATCCATTCATCTGTCAATGGACATTTAGGTTGCCTCCATGTCTTGGCTATTGTAAATTGTGCTGCTGTGAACATAGGGGTGCATGTATCTTTTTGAATTATGTTTTTTTCTGGATATATGCCCAGGGTGGGATTGCTGGATCATATGGTAGCTCTATTTTTAGTTTTTTAAGGAACCTCCATACTGTTCTCCATAGTGGCTACACCCACTTACATTCCCACCAACAGTGTAGGAGGTTCCCTTTTCTCCACACTCTCTCCAGAGTTCATATTTTTAAACTCTACAGTGATGTGGATGCTCAGTCCAGGTTAAGGAACCACCACAGAACATGCTGCTTAAACCTCAGCTGGGCTGCAAAATGACAGGGATGCTGCCTGTGCTTCTTATGAGCTATTCAGATGCATGCCATCGAGAGCCTGCTTTTTTGTGGGGGGTAGCAGGGGGAGAGCAGGACTTTTTGAAGAGGAAAAAGACAACATGCACTTATGAAGGTTCTCTAAGCAAATACAAAACCAAAGGCAGTTGGGACACTAACTGATACTTTGCATTATTAATTACATGTAATATAATGCACTTAATTTACATGTTATTCAACCACTGATGATGTATTTATAACCTACCTGTAATAGGCCTAACGCATTTATTTAATGTTTAACTATGTATATTGAAATTGTTAGTCTTTTTAAAAAGTGGAAAAAAAGACTTTAAAGGCTGTTCTCTTACATCCAAAACAATCCTTCATTCTCAAAGGATTTATAAAGTGTTACAACTCAAAGTTTTTGTATCTACTCCAGAAAACTACTTACTTACTAGAAAATTCAGTAAGATCTTTACTAGGTGAGTGGGACAAATTCCAAATTCCAAAGAGTTGGACAGTGCAGAAATTTTTCTTTTATTTTCAAACAGTGTGCTTGAGTTACAAAACTTAATGGTCTCAATATAGACATGAGTTGAGTTCTAAAGGTTCGTTTCTTACCAAGCCTATTAAACTGTAACGATGTTATTTGTAAGTTACAATAACATACCCAATAAGAATTTTAAAGATCACATTGTAATTGAAATGTAATATAATTGCCCTGAAAGATAGTAGAAAACAATACTTGTATAATTCTAGTATTTAAATCAAGCTTTTAAATTGAATACCTATAGTGGGTATAAAAGCATTATTGGAAATACCAGACTGAAAGCCAGTTTTAAGTTTGTCTGTGTACTGTACCCTAAAGGCACTCTGTACAGAGCACTTACTCAATAAAATGTGTTGATGATGATCTCCATTATATGTTAGAGGAAGATTCTTGAAGACAATCACAAAGAAATACCTAGGTATTGGAGGAACAAAAAAACCTTTAGAGTAGCGGTTCTCAAATCTAAATGAATAAGCAACTAAGGAGCCTTTTTTAAATGCAGATTATGAGACATACTCAGAACGTCAGAAATCCAGGAGCCTATATTTTTAACAAATACACAGTAAGAGGCAGTAAAAGTTTGTCCAAAACCGTTCTGCTTTTCCCTTGTTATCCTTGTATAATTTTTAATAACACCCACTTCTATTCTCAGTGTGCTAGTTTGAATGCTAAATTATGGTCAGCTGGAGTTTAGAGTGCCCGAAATTTCCTAAACTCTCCAAGAGGTAAAAAGTGACGCTGCTAGAATTCTTAGGCATGTCCCCGCCCCACCCCAATAGTCACTGGTACACTCAGCTGTGTGCTGGTCACTGAGGCACCTCTCAGAAATGTACAGAAAGTACTGTAGCATTTCAGAAGTTCTGTAGAAGCCACTCTGAAGGAAGGCCCGTTTGGTGTTCTGTTGCTGAGCAATTCTGAGTCCTTTTTTTTCTAGTAATTTCTTTTCTTTCTTTTTTTTTTTTTTTTCGGTACGCGGGACTCTCACTTCTGTGGCCTCTCCCGTTGCGGAGCACAGGCTCCGGACGCGCAGGCTCAGCAGCCGAGGCTCACGGGCCCAGCCGCTCCGGGGCATGTGGGATCTTCCCGGACCGGGGCACGAACCCGTGTCCCCTGCATCGGCAGGCGGACTCTCAACCACTGCGCCACCAGGGAAGCCCTCCAGTAATTTCTTAACCCCCATATTCTTGTATGACAGTCATCTTAGAAGGTCATTCCAAGTAAAATGGAAGGAAGAATAAGACACCCAATGCAGAAAGCAGAACACAGTTGGGTAACAGTGAGAAAAGCAAACTATTCCAGGAGGAGAAGAAGATAATGGGGAAAAGAATTGGAATTTCACTGTACATGTCATGGGAGTTATTGCAGATTTTTGTAAGAAAATGAGGGCCAGTGAGAGCTCTGAACCATTAGTTTCTTTTTTCTTGGTTAACTAAGAGAATATGTATGAAATACTTAGTAAACAAGGAGGGCTGGGAACCATTTTGAGAGTTACGGGGTTCAACAAAAATAGAACCAAGAGAAGGAAAAAGGAAGAGAGGAAGAACTAAATGGTTGCAAGCCAGCTGGGGCTGCAGCAGGACAGGCCCTGGAAACGTGAGGAGGTCCAGGGTCACAGCGGAATGTTCATGCGGGCAGCAGGGGTTGGGTGGAAACTTTTCGAAGACTAATTTTAAGATTAAATGACCTTCCTAGGCAATGTTTTTACCTGATAACACCTTTATTTAAAGACTGAGGCTGTGTCTGTCCTGTCTACACTTCAACAACCCTGTTTCTCCTGACCATACTACCAGTATAGGGCAAGGTAGGAATATTTTCCTGGAATATTTTGTTCTTCTTCAATGATAAATTAAAAAGTACTGAGAATTTGCTATTTAATTTAAAATGTGTGCCAAGTATGGTTTTGTGCATTAATGAATAATGACAATGAGGGGAAATGTCTGTCTCCTTATGTATGTATTATTGAGCAAATAATTTTGTGTCCTGATTTTTCACTTACATTCTAACGAAAGCATTTTCTCCTGATAGTTCATGTTTCTCTCAAAAGTTATTTTTAAGGGCTTCCCTGGTGGTGCAGTGGTTGAAAGTCCGCCTGCCGATGCAGGGGACGCGGGTTCGTGCCCCGGTCCGGGAAGATCCCACATGCCGCGGAGAGGCTGGGCCCGTGAGCCATGGCTGCTGGGCCTGCGTGTCCGGAGCCTGTGCTCCGCAACGGGAGAGGCCACAACAGTGAGAGACCCGCGTACCAAAAAAAAAAAAAAAAAAAGTTAGTTTTAATAACCATATACAATTTCACCTTAACCTGTCCCGAAATTTCTCAGCAACCATCATTCTTCCTTGAGACACTTAAGATTCTTTTTCTCTTATACATAATATTGAAAGGAATATTGCCGTGCATAAGGCTTTTCCTTATTCCAATTGTTTGCTGAGGCTCCATTCATAATAGTAAATTACTGGGTCAAGCGGCAGGAGTATTTTTGAGGCAACATGATACATATTTCCAAATTACTTTGAAAATAGACTTGTACTCTTTATACATACTCTGCAGAGTGTAAAATTGTTTATCCTGTTGTATTATTTTGATAACAAAATACATTATTTTTCTTAATTTACATCACTGATTACTAGTCGAGTCAAACTTATTTACCTGTCATTTTCCTTCTTTGTAAGTTTGTTATTTGTGTTACTGCCTCTTTACTAATTGGGATCATAATGTTTTTCTTAAAGGTTTGAAAGAGTTTTTTTGTTTGTTTTTTTTTTGAAAGAGTTTTGTAGTCTATGGCTGTCACATATTATTAACAGTACTATATATTTTCCAGCCTGATTGTGATCTACCTTTTTGATTTCAATGTACTCTTTTGGATCACACAGAAATTTAACGTTTTTTATTGACATATATAGTTGATTTGCAACATTGTGTTAGTTTCAGGTGTACAGCATAGTGATTTGGTTTTATGCAGATTCTTTTCCATTATAGGTTATTGCAAGATATTGGGTATAATTCCTCACTGTGCTGTACAGTAAATCCTTGTTTATGCTGTGTAGAGTCATTTGTATCTGTTAATCCTATAATCCTAATTTGTGCCCCCTCCTTCTCCTTTGGAAACCATAAATTTGTCTTCTATGTTTGTGAGTCTATTTCTACTTTGTATATAGATTCATTTGTATTATTTTTTAGATTCCACATATAAGTGATATATAGTATTTGTCTTTCTCTGTTTGACTTATTTCACTAAGCGTAATATTCTCTAGGTCCATCCTCATTGCTGCAAATGGCATTATTTCATTCTTTTTTATGGCTGAGTAGTATTCTGTTGTATATATGTACCACATCTTCTTGTTTCCATGTCTCGGCTACTGTGAATAGTGCTGCTGTGAACATAGGGGTGCATGTACTTTTTCAAATTAGAGTTTGCTCTGGATATATGCCCAGGAGTGGGATTGCTGGATCATATGGCAATTCTATTTTTAGTTATTTGAGGAACCTCCATACCGTTCCCAGTGGCTTTACAAATTTACATTCCCAGCAACAGTGTTGGAGGCTTTCTTTTTCTCCATACCCTCTCCAGCATTTATTATTTCTAGACTTTTTGGTGATGACCATTCTACTGTGTTATTTTGTACATGCTTTTAAAAGTGCACCCTCATATTGATTTTCTATATTAATAATTGCTATTTTTATGTATTTTAGAATGTTTTGGGCTTTATTATTTACAGCTAGCCCCAATATATATGGAATTTCCTTTTGTTGGTGAACGGTGTGAGACAAAGATTTAAGATTATTTTTTCTTCATAAATAACCACTTGTCCTACAATTTATTAATCTTTCCCTTCTCCAGTATATTTCCTTCATTATAAGTAAAATGACCTTTGTGTATATTTCATTCTGGGCTATTTCTTTTACTTCTTTGATATGTGTATGTATTCTCATGACGTTGCAGACCATCTTATACTTTATATTTTGATAAAAATATAAACGTTCAGAGCAGTTTGTGACAAGTCAGGTTAAATTATTCTGCTTCAATTGGAGTAGAGATTCTGAGCTTCAACCTTTATATACAAAATAGGTTAGTTCAGGGCTCTGAGCAATCAAGTGAAAACTTTTCATAAAAAGTGAGTTTTAAGAGGAAGTCACTTAAAAGACGTAGTGCTTGAAAACCACATCATTAGAGAATAAAGGCTTAGCGGTGCCTCTCTTCTTTAGTTATTTCTAAGCACCTTTCACGCTGTGACACCAGTGGAGATGGAGGCTTTTCTTTTCCTAAGTGATTAGTATATACAGTGAACCACGACAAGTAATTATCATGACCCTTGAAATTTTAATATATAGGAACATTGCCACTGTATTATTTTTAGACAGGTCTCCTAAATTGCTTTCTACTTAATCTTTTCAATAACACATATCGTGAAAATTGTTAGCCTTCAGATTAGTTCTAAAGCTGGCTAAGAGCCGACCTTGCATCTTACCGCTGGAGGGTGAGGATGGAGAATTCCGGTGAGAGACCAGCTCAAACAGCCGGAGCCACCGCTGACAAAGCCAGAGCTTGAGTCCACGCCTCCTGAACACCATTAATTACCCTCTCAACCCTGCCCTCACAGCTTTTGTACGTTTCCATGCCATTGTTCCCTTGGCTCATTGAGACAGAGTCATAGTAGCTCTTCATCCTCATTCAGCATAGATACGTGTATTTTCTTGTATTGGAAACAAAAGTACCACACAGCCCAGTCTGAGCCAGCAATGTTAATAGAAATGTGATGACAAGCAAAGACATTTTCTTCCACAAGTGCCTTTACCTAGTATATACATTTCTTCAACTTTTCTATCATCTTTATTTTCCCCTAGACATTTAAAAATATGTGAAGGAATATAGTTTATCTGCAGCAGATTTTTCATATCCATTTCCATTTAACCACATCTCCAGAAAGCACTTATCAACAGAAGCTAAGCATATGGACTTTCTAAAATTAAGAAAAGCTTTTTGGAACTTGAAGAGACTTTTTCTAGCACTGAATGCAGCAAGCCATAGGGAATTATTCAAAAACAGGAGATCAAAGGAGTGGAGGAAACAATTTCATGCTTTAGAACCAAAATTCTATAAGTTAACATATGACGATATTAAAGATTATTTAATTTGGGGGCATGGATGAGAATCAGTGAATTGAAGAAATTCTTACAAATCTTTCTATCTTCCTTTTTAAAATTAAAACGTATCTGCTAATTTGAATATAGCACCTGTGCTCTACTCTGATGTTCAACATTCTTTTTATAAGTTTAGAAAAATGCATCTAACTTCACAAATATTCCTCACGGTCTGCAATTTAAATTATATACATATAATTTAACATTCTTATGGAATTGAATATATAAAATAGAAAAATCCTAAGCAGACCTGACCTGCAAGCATCTTTGTGATATTTTAAATCTGTGCATATTTTAAAATTAAAGCTATAATGTTTCAGTGGGGAGGTTTTCAAAAAAAAGGCAAAACTATTGAGGCATAGTCAGATCTTAAATCACTTGAAAGAAAAACGTGGGTGTAAGGGAGAAAGTTACAGGTCATAAGATTTAATGGTTGTGAGAAATAGACAAAAACTGATAGTGTTCTCTAGAGAAAATGGCTTTGGGGCAGACAGAAGAGAAATGAGGTGTGATACAGAGTGAGGTTTTAGAAATAAAGGAACAGAAACAGTAACAGCAGAGAAAGAACAAAATTAAAGAGAAGATTAAACCAGAGGATAGTTTGTAAGGGATGCCAAGCTTTTTCCTTGATCAATCTGATGGAACATTAAAGCACTCAGTGTAAATTTTTCCAAAGTGTGAATGGTGATCTTTGGCCACCAGCAGATTGTTTTCGTGAATAGGGGCTGAGACACCTTAAGTGGGTAGACAACCAGCCTGCACTGTGACTAATCCAGGTCTGGGGTCCTTAGGACCATGGCAAGAGCCAGCACTCCTATGTGAAGGTCACACGTATTCGGAGGTTTCTTAGCTTCCCCAGTATAGAAGACAGACAATTTAAAGCTAAGATACCTACAGAAATATCTGGGATTTTCTAAGTAGACTTACTGTGGGTAATACAGAAAATAAAAAGTTCCGAACTGAACAACTGCCATTCAGTAAGATCAAAGATTTAAGACATCCCCTCAGAACTTCAAACATCAAGCTCATATTCAGTGGATACAGTAAAAGGTGATCATCAGTGAGAACAATCCCAGGTTGTTCCATAGTGTTAAATGTTACTGAATTTCTTTAATGCAGAGTTATATCTTTGATAATAAAATGTAAGAAAATATATGAATCCCTTTATCAAATACAAATCAGTTTTTTAAATACTTGAATTGCATGATACAGCACATTACTGCCACCTAATGGAAATACACCTGAATTGCAGGAATAGTAGTTAACAATAAAGCTAATCTGATCACTGTTTATGACATTAAGCGCTAGGAATCATTATGGCTTTTCTTTTTTAAACACATGTGCTTTGGGGTTTTTTTGGTTTTTTTCTTTGCTCAGATGCTATTTATTTTTTTATATACATCTTTATTGGAGTATAATTTCTTCACAATGCTGTACTAGTTATGCTGTACAACAAAGTGAATCAGCCATATGCATACATATATATCCATATATCCTCCCTCTTGTGTCTCCCTCCCACCCTCCCATTCCCACCCCTCTAGGTCTTTGCAAAGCACCGAGCTAATCTCCCTGTGCTATGCTGCTGCTTCTCCCTGGCTATCTATTTTACATTTGGTAGTGTATATATGTCAGTGCTACTCTTACTTCGCCCCAACTTTCCCTTCCCTACCCCATGTCCTCAAGTCCATTCTCTGTGTTTGCATCTTTATTCCTTCCCTGCCATTAGGTTCATCAATACCATTGTTTTTAGATTCCATATATATGTGTTAGCATATGGTATTTGTTTTTCTCTTTCTGACTTACTTCACTCTGTATGACAGACTCTAGGTCCATCCACCTCACTACAAGTAACTCAATTTCATTTCTTTTTATGGCTGAGTAATATTCCATAGTATATATATGCCACATCTTCTTTATCCATTCATCTGTTGGTGGACACTTAGGTTGCTTCCATGTCCTGGCTATTGTAAAATAGAGCTGCAGTGAACATTGTGGTACATGACTCTTTTTGAATTATAGTTTTCTCAGGGTATATGCCAAGTAGTGGGTTGCTGGGTCATATGGTAGTTCTATTTTTAGTTTTTTAAGAAACCTCCATACTGTTCTCCATAGTGGCTGTATCAACTTACATTCCCACCAACAGTGTAGGAGGGTTCCCTTTTCTCCACACCCTCTACAGCATTTATTGTTTGAAGATTTTTTGATAATGGCCATTTTCTGACTGGCGTGAGGTGATATCTCATTGTTTTGATTTTCATTTCTCTAATAGTGATGTTGAGCAGCTTTTCTTGTGCTTCTTGGCCACCTGTATGTCTTTGGTGAAATGTCTGTTTAGGTCTTCAACCCATTTTTTAATTGGGTTGTTTCTTTCTTTGATATTGAGCTCCATGAGTTGTTTCTATATTTTGGAGATTAATCCTTTGTCCGTTGTTTCATTTGCAAATATTTTCTCCCATTCTGAGGGTTGTCTTTTCATCTTGCTTATGGTTTTGTTTGCTGTGCAAAAGCTTTTAAATTTAATTAGGTCCCATTTGTTTATCTTTGTTTTTATTTTCTTTGGGAGGTGGGTCATAAAAGATCTTGCAGTGGTTTATGTCAAAGAGTGTTTTTCCTATGTTTTCCTCTAAAGTTTTATAGTGTCTGGTCTTACATTTAGGTCTTTAATCCATTTGGAGTTTATTTGTATGTATGGTGTTAGGGAGTGTTCTAATTTCATTCTTTTACATGTAGCTGTCCAATTTTCCCAGCACAACTTATTGAAGTGGCTGTCTTTTCTCCATTGTATGTTCTTGCCTCCTTTGTTTTAAATTAGATGACCATGTGTGCATGGGTTTATCTTTGGGCTTTTTATCCTGTACCATTGATCTATATTTCTGTTTTTGTGCCAGTACCATACTGTCTTGATAACTGTAGCTTTACAGTATAGTGTGAAGTCAGGGAGCCTGATTCCTCCAGCTCCATTTTTCTTTCTCAAGATCGCTTTGGCTATTTGGGATCTTTTGTGTTGTCATACAAATTGTAAAAATTTTTGCTCTAAATCTGTGAAAAATGCCATTGGTAGTTTGATAGGGATTGCATTGAATCTGTAGTTTGCTTTGGGTGGTATAGTCATTTTCACAATATTAATTCTTCCAATCCAAGAATATGGTATATTTCTCGAACTGTTTATGTCATCTTTGATTTCTTTCATCAGTCTTTTATAGTTTTCTGAGTACAAGTCTTATGCCTCCTTAGGTAGGTTTATTCCTACGTATTTTATTCTATTTTTGCGATGGTAAATGGGATTGTTTTCTTAATTTCTCTTGCTGATTTTTCATTCTTAGTGTATAGTAATGCAAGAGATTTCTGTGCATTAACTTTGTATCCTGCAACCTTACCAAATTCATTGATTAGCTATGGTAGTTTTCTGGTGGCACCTTTAGGATTTTCTATGAATAGCAACATCTCATCTGCAAACAGTGACAGTTTTACTTCTTCTTTTCCAATTTGTATCCCTTTTATTTCTTTTTCTTCTCTGATTGCCATGGCTAGGACTTCCAGAACTATGTTGAATAAGAGGGGCAAGAGTGGACATCCTTGTCTTGTTCCTGATCATTTGTAGTTCTGCAGTGTCAGCTGTGATTTCTCCTTTTTCATCTCTAATTTTATTGATTTGCGTCATCTCCCTTTTTTTTTTGATGAGTCTGCTAAGGTTTTATCAATTTTGTTTACCTTCTCAAAGAATGACCTTTTAGTTTTATTGATCTTTGCTATTGTTTTCTTCATTTCTGTTTCATTTATTTCTGCTCTGATCTTTATGATTTCTTTCCTTCTACTGACATTGGGTTTTCTTTCTTCTTCTATCTCTGGTTGCTTTAGGTGTATGGTTAGATTGTTTATTTGAGATTTGTCTTGTTTCTTGAGGTGAGATTGAATTGCTATAAACTTCCCTCTTAGAACTGCTTTTGCTGTGTTCCATAGGTTTTGGGTCATCATGTTTTCATTGTCATTTGTTTCTATGTATTTTTTATTTCTTCTTTGATTTCTTCAGTGATTTCTTGATTATTTAGTAGTGCACTGTTTACCCTCCATGTATTTGTGTTTTTTAGGTTTTTTTTTTCATGTAATTAATTTCCAATCTCATAGCACTGTGGTCAGAAAAGATGTATGATATGATTTCAATTTTCTTAAATTTTCCACGGCTTGATTTTTGACCCAAGATGTGATCTATCCTGAAAAATGTTCCATGTGCACTTGAGAAGAAAGTGTATTCTGCCACTTTCAGGTGGAATGTCCTATAAATATCAATTAAATCTCTCTGGTCTATTGTGTCATTTTAAGCCTTGTGTCTCCTTATCTATTTTCTGTTTGGATGATCTGTCCATTGGTGTAAGTGGGTGTTAAAGTCCCCTACTATTATTGTGTTACTGTCAATTTCCCCTTTCATGGTTGTTAACGTTTGCCTTGTGTATTGAGGTGCTTCTATGTTGGGTGCATAAACACTTATAATTGTTATATCTTCTTCTTGGATTGATCCCTTGATCATTATGTAGTGTCCTTCCTTATCTCTTGTAACAGTCTTTATTTTAAAGTCCATTTTATCTAATACGAGTATTACTACTCCGGCTTCATTTTGATTTCCATTGGCATGGAATATGTTTTTCTATCCCTTCACTTTCAGTCTGTATGTATCACTAGGTCTGAAGTGGGTCTCTTATACACAGCATATATATGGGTTTTGTTTTTGTATCCATTCAGCCAGTCTGTGTCTTTTGGTTGGGGCATTTAATCCATTTACATTCAAGATTATTATTGACATGTATGCTCTTATTACCATTTTCTAATTTGTTTTGGGTTGGTTTTTGTGGATGTTTTTCTTCTCTTGTTTTTCCCGCCTAGAGAAGTTCCTTTAACATTTGTTGTAAAGCTGATTTGATGGTGCTGAATTCTCTTAGCTTTTGCTTGTCTGAAAACTTTTGATTTCTCCATAAAATCTGAATGAGATTCTACATGCGTAGAATCTTGGTTGTAGATTTTTCCCTTTCTTCACTTTAAATATGTCCTGCCACTCCCTTCTGGCTTGCAGAGTTTCTGCTGAAAAATCAGCTGATAACCTTAAGGGGATTCCTTTGTATGTTATTTTTTGCTTTTCCCTTGCTGCTTTTAATATTTTTCTTTGAATTTAATTTTTGTTAGTTTGATTAATATGTGTCTTGGTGTGTTTCTCCTAGGTTTTATCCTGTATGGGACTCTCTGCACTTCCTGGACTTGAGTGACTATTTCCTTTCCCATGTTAGGGAAATTTTCCACTATAATCTCTTCAAATATTTTCTCAGACCCTTTCTTTTTCTCTTCTTCTTCTGGGACCCCTATAATTCGAATGTTGGTGCATTTAGTGGTGTCCCGGAAGTCTCTGAGATTGTCTTCAGTTCTTTTCATTCTTTTTTCTTTATTCTGCTCCTCAGCAGTTATTTCCACCATTCTGTTTTCCAGCTCACTTATTCGTTCTTCTGCCTCAGTTATTCTGTTATTGACTCCTTCTAGTGTATTTTTCTTTTCTGTTATTGTGTTGTTCATCTCTGTTTGTTCTTTAGTTCTTCTAGATCTCTGTTAAACATTTCTTGTATTTTCTCAATCTGTGCCTCCATTCTATTTCCGAGATTCTGGATTATCTTTACTATCATTACTCTGAATTCTTTTGCAGGTAGGTTGCCTTTGTCCTCTTCATTAATTTGGTCTTGTAGGTTTTTACCTTGCCCCTTCATCTGTGACATATTTTTTTGCCATCTCTTTTTTTTTTTTTTTTTTTTGATGGGTGGGATTGTGTTCCTATCTTACTTGTTGTTAGGCCTGGGGCTTCCAGCACTGGAGTTGGTAGGCTGTTGGGTAGAACTGGGTCTTGGTGCCAAGATGAAGACCTCTGGGAGACCTCACCCCAATGAATATTCCCTGGGGTCTGAGGTTCTCTGTTAGTTCAGTGGTTCACACTCAGAGCTCCCACCACAGGAGCTTTGGCCTGACCCCTGGCTCATGAACCAAGATTCCATAAGCTGTGTAGGGTGGCAGAAAAAAAAAAGATAAAAAGGAGCAGAACAAAGCGGGAAGAGATATGGGAATATATGTATATATATAACTGATTCATTTTGTTGTGAAGCTGAAACTAACATACCATTGTAAAGCAATTATACTCCAATAAAGATGTTAAAAAAAAATATGTTAGAAAGAATATAAAAATAAAAGTATAGATGAAACAACAACCCGAAGGGAAAACAGAACAACAATAGTAAAAAGGAGGAGAAAAAAATAAAATAAAATAAAATAATTTTTAAAAAGGCAGAAAAGTCCTTGGCTTTGGCGGTGAGGCTTAGGCTAGGGCAGAGTTTAGTCGGTGGGCGGGGCCTATGCTTAGGACCCACAGGGCTGGAAAAGGCCCTGGGTGTGGTGGGCGTGGGGCTTAGGCTCAATGCAACAGAAGGGGCCCAGGCGTGTCTCTGGTCTTAGAGGGCAGGGGACCCGGCCTGGGAGCTTAGCAGGCTTCCAGGGCCTGAGTGGGTGGGGCCAACGCCCTCCACGCTCTCCTGCTCCTGTGGTCCTGGAGGGCCCCTCCTGCCTGCCTCTCCTGTTCTCCCCCGGCCTCCTTCCTCTCCATTATATTTTTATTTCTTACACAGTTCTAAGAAAATGCCAATGAAAGTATTGAATGAGCTGGACATGACATTAAAGTTCACTTCTTTTAAGCTTCTCATCTTACAGTTGGGGAAATAAAACCATAAAGGTTAAGTCTGCACTCAGTGTTACAGAGTGACAGAGATAGAAAAAGAAACCATCTGCCAGTAAACACAGTGCTTATATATTGAGTATCGAATTTTATTACTATCACCCGTGAAGCATTGTCTTACCTATCATTCTTCAGCTGATTAGCTGATTCATGTGTAGACATCCTTAAGTTGAAACCCTTTCCTTGGTAATCACTTTTATAGAATGGAAAGCATCCTTTTGTCTCTTTGAGGCTGGTAAGTCATTATTCCCTGTGTCCTGTTCCCCCATGTATGCTCCTCCACCTTCTCCCTGGTCCTACTAGTTTTCTTACTCAAACACCCTTGATCTCTAAATTTGAATGTTCTGAGTCTCTGGACAGCTTCCTACAGGAGAAGCTGATTAACGTGAGTAACACACATACAAAGTGGTGAACCTGAGTGTGAATTAGTGCTCACCGCATGATGGAGACTGACGCAGGTATGGAGATCCATCAACTTCGTATCACCCGATCCCCTCAAGAAGCCGAAGATGGAAGGTACACATTGTCTTAGACGTTTGCAGGCGGACCGTGTGGGAGAGGCCTGAGGAGGGAAGACCTGCACCTGTGACTCTAGATGGGGCCAAGTTCAAGTGTGAACAGTGTTGTTAGCTACACTGACTAAGGAGGTTTGAACTTTATCCTGAGGGCAAAGGAAAGCCCAGGAAGCGTGTACAGCAGGAAAATGACCAGATTTAGGTTTTAGAAAACTCATTCCGGCTTTAACGTGAAGGACGGAGAAAGACAGGTCCAAGGTATGAGTGGTGAGTCAGACAGGTGCCTAGAATGGTGTGTGGCCAATAAGAGGGGATCCATCAATGAGTCCTGAGTGTGCGGTGGTGGAGAGAACAGCCCTGGTGCTGATGCAGAAATCCAGGCGAGAGAGGGGTTTACCAGCCAGCATGGTGGCTTGTCGTCGAGTCTGTCTTAGGATGAAGTGTGTGATACAAGTCTGCAAACCTAAGAACCTCCTGTGTGTTTATGTTGCGTGCTGAATCCAGGGCAAAGGAAGTTTTCTATTTTGTTTGACGGAAGAGCATTTCCTTTCTGGCAGTTTCCTTTCCTTAGAGAGGTTGCACTCTTTTACCACTAAAGTTGCATTACTTCTGAGCTGGCAGTGTTGCTGACGGCGTCTGTGCTTTGGAAAGCTCGCCCATGCATTTCTTCTTCCCATTTGGAAATGCACATTTTGTCTTTCTTTCTTCACAGCAAGGTTCAAACACATAAGATTTCTAGTTATTATCGTCTAGGAGAGGGAGAGACTGGAGAACAAACATGAGAGCGTAAGCGGATGCACACCTGGCAGTTCTCGCAGAGTATTTTTATTCATCGGTGGCATTCGCGTCCCGAATGTCGATAGATTAAGTTTGGATAAGATCCGAAATATTCATCATCACTGAAAATCATGACTTGGGGGAATTCCATGTTGCTGGCAACACAGGGCTAGGCACATAGAAGGCAAATGAAAAAGATTTGATGGATTTATTAATGCATAACTTTTTTATAATGAGCATAAATGGATTAGATCTGTTTACTAAGTTTATAGATATTCCACTAGGAAATAGAGATTTCTGCCTCCTTGTTAATCCAGGGTCCCTCTTGCTTAGTTTCAGAGCTGTCTGTGATTTCCCAGACTGGCAACAAGTGTTTCCTTTATGCTGAATTTATTGGAGAAGTTTGTAGCCTCATGTGATGCAAAATGCTCGGGCTTCGTCATTACACTGATTCGGGTGTACATTCAAATCATGGGACCTTCAGCTTGGCAACCACGCACCAGTTGTCAAACTTTTCTGAATCTGCTGTTCTATTTCTGCATTCTTCATTTATGATCTAGACTTCAAACTTAATTTAATTTGGACGAAATACTAATGGAAATGTTTGGGATGTAAGCTGCACTCTGAAATTCCATGTGTCTTTTTCCACTTTCTCTTTTCTCCCCACCAGTAGATTCCAGTTAGACCTTGATCAGTGGTGGTGTTGATGCCTGACAAACTTGGGAAATTCTTACTTCATTCCCTGCAGTGAAAGTATAGAAATTCAGACTTGAACTTTATCTCAAGGTTACCAGAGCATCATGAGAGCTGAGGAATATATGCCAACTTGACTATTTCCTGGAGCAGGGCCCCCACTGTATGTGCAAGAAGTGTGTGTGCCCATGGGTCTAAGTGCTGTGGCTGGAAAATCAATATTAGGTATCCCATGTATGTCTACAGATGTTTTTCAAAGGTGTCCAGATGCTATTGTGATTAGAAAAACTCATTCAAAAGCTGTACTGAATGTGAGTAGTTTTGTCCTGTGTTTTCTCAACTCACAGCTGCATAAAGTACAGCTGCCTTCCTATAGAGCCTTTTAAATGGGGTCCTTGTACCTGACGGTCAAGGACTTGGAATATAGCAACTTGGAACAGAGAAACTATAGCCTGTCCAGGTGGCATCTGGAGAGATTACTCACCAACTCCAAGCTGGGGAAGGTGGCAAGGAGGAACTTTATAAAATAGAATAATAAACATACTAGAACACGGCTATATTTAAATTAAATAACCAACAAGGACCTACTGTATAGCACAGGGAACTCTGCTCAATGTTCTGTAGTAACCTAAATGGGAAAAGAATCTGAGAAAAAATGGATACATGTATATGTAATATAGCTGAATCACCTTGTTGTACACCTGAAACTAACACAACGTGGTTAATCAACTATGCTCCAATATAAAATAAAAATTTAAAAAAATAAAATAAACATACTAGAGAAAACCTAGGAAGGATCCATGGGCTTGTTTTCTTGGTAAGGGAAAGTGAAAGAGGGTAATTTTTTAGCCTACAAATGTGTTCATTTGTTTTATCACCACAAGCAGGTGCTTCAGGGATGGCATTGTCAAGGCTCAGCAGAGGGGCCATGTTCCAGGGCCAGGTCACCTGTGTGACTCCACCTGCCGGTGCTGATGGGGGGAGAAGGGGGGCGCACAGCGGGTCTCACGTTTTGAGACCGCAGCTTCCCACTGACACATCTGCTGGCCCACAGGGCTCTCTTTTCCCCATTTGAAGGATGAAAATACAAATATAAAGCACAGTAAAAGCAGGTTTCAAAAAAATAAAATAAAACAGGAAAAATTCCGATGCAATGATAAAAGAAAACCCAAAAGAGCTGAGGGCTCAATCTTGGTTTCTTGACGGAGGAGAGGGTTTTATGAGGCTACATCGTGGAGGTGAGGGCAGCTATGGCTCCACAAGAGCCCGGCTGACTCCCTGCCCTGACCTGGGCAGCTCTGGATTTCTTGTACCTTCACAGGGAGGGGAACGTCTGGAGGGTGCAAGCTCAGCAGGTGGTCAAAGGAAACATGCAAAACCCAAACCGAATCAACCCTCCTGGCCGGCTGTCCCTGGCTTGCTCGCCCCACTCGGTGGAGAACGTTGCCTTTTCCACAGCTCTGCCTTTTCACAGGAAGATGTGGGAAGGAAACATACAAGGATAGCACAAGAACCAGAAAATAGAACCTATTAATTTAGAAAAGGTAGAGGAGCTGAGGTTATTTAGTCAAGACAGGAGATGCCAAAGGAATGACTTAGTAAAGGCTTTGCCTTTAGTAAAAAAAAAAAATATATATATATATATGTAGCAGCAAAAATGCAGATCTGTTTTTTTTTACCGACATATATTTAGGTTAGACACGAGGAGGAACTTCTAGGCTTACAGGGGTGTCTGTTCTAATTAAAAGGGGTGTAGAGCTTGCCTGATGATGATACAGTCTGGCTTCTTACTTTAAAAAGATTAAATAACCATTGCTTCTTTGCTCGCAAATAAAAAGGTCCTAATTTTTTGCTTTTGTTTGTCTAAAAAAATGACCACAAAGAATCAGAAAAATTGATCAAATGGCCTCCATATTGAGTAATTTTCCTGAATTCCCCTAAACTAAATATTCCTTAAATCTCCCTGAAAATAGGAGATTCTATCTTAAGTATTTAATTTTTAGAAAACCTTATTTCTTTAAAATAAGAGACGTATGTGTCTGTGCTAAGGGCTTGAAGATTGAAAGGGTAAAGAAGATGAACAGCAGAACTTTTTCTGTGTGACGTGCTTCACCGGTACACACAGACACACACACACACATAATCTCACACACACCCATAATCACACACACACACACACACAACACACACACACACAACACACACACACACAACACACACATACTACACACACACCACACACACACCCATAACCACACACACACACAACACACACACACACACCCATAATCACACACACACGCCCATAATCACACACACACAAACAAACACACACACCCATAATCACACACAGGCACACTGACTAAATTTTAAGTGCTTTAAAAGTTCTCTAACCATTAGAAAAATGACGAATTCATTCATTGTACTTCTGCTTTCCTATCTAACCTTGTATAATTATTTATGTAAGATCTTGCTTGGCTATTAACACATAGACATGAATCTGGCTTGAAATGTAAGACCTATGAAATGCATAGGCACTACTAAAAATCATAGTCAGTACCAGGGTTCTCACCTAAGCCTGAACTTGTACAGAAATTTGAGGCAAACAGAGCCCCACACACAAATTAGCTAGTTGAACCACTCCTTAGACTGTGGCTATTAAGTGACTTTGGTTTTATCCCTGAGAGATAATCTTGGGGAACTGAGACACAGCTATGGAATCAGTTGTTTGAAGGCAAGTCATTTGTTTTTTAATGTTAAATTATTAAACCTGAGCTCTTTCACACAACTCCAAAGACTACAGTGACAGAACAGAATAGTTGGCCGTCTCTATGGTAGCAGTTTCTCATTTTATGTCTTTTTTCCAGCCACTTTATTATTTACACAGGATTAGTAATGGGTATTAATTCCTAATACAAAGCAAACACAATTCAGGTTTCGCCCTGAGCATTATACGGCTATAACCCAATAACTTCTAGATATTGTGCCTGCCTGGAAATACTGAAGAGGAAACTGATATTAGCACACGCTGGGCTAGACCTTCCAGGGGGGACCTCAGTGAGCCAGCGGGGACACAGGATAGGGGCTGCAGCATGATTTGGGGGAGGGGATGGCTACTCGGGGGCCAAGGCACAGGGTCCCCTCCGCCTCCGTAGGACAGCTCTGTGGACCCACTGCTTCCCTAGCGCTCAGGGACAGGAACGAGCCCGCGTCCAGCTTTCGTTCTCCAGCTGTTGGTCTTAGCTGTCAGCCTTCTCCAGTCTGAAAGGGAAACCATGTTCCTGTGGTCAGTTCCTCTGTGATGGAAGTGGAGTCTTCCCTTTAGTACCTTACCGCTCCATAAATCAGAAGTTTTCCTACATGACTACAGTCTTCTGCAAGATTTGATTGAATAATTTTGCTTTTATTTACCGAAAAGATTGACCTTAGTACAAAATTGTATTAACAATGGCCTATTAAGAAGCAGATTGGAGAGCTTTATTTCATTTAAGCTTGAAGAAAATGGGAGAAATATCTAATGCTTAATACCCCTCAAGAGCCGTCTGAGCTGTGGGAACACAGCTTTTCTGTACACAGCTGGCCAGCTCCAGTGGTCAGCCAGAGAAAGCAACTGTCTCCCTGCAGAGGGCCAGGAGAGACGGGCAGGGGTTACACTGGCCCCATGAGGATGCCTTTCCCAGGCATCTCAGGATTCTTAGGGTGCCACCCCCCCCAGGACACACTGGGGACCTCCACGGTGCTCAGGGAGACATGGTAGAGAGGGCGCAGGGGGAGTGTCCCGAGGGCGCTCAGATGGGCTGTTTCTGCCTTTGGTGATGACGTTTCCTTATGATGAATGATACCTCTGAAAGGCACCCTAAAATGTCAGAAGTTTCAAGTTCTCCAGTCACCTACAGGACAGACTTGGGAGGCACTCCGCAGACCCTTCACAGAAGTACAGACGCCAAGTGCTTTTGCTGGAATGTTCATTCCCTCGTCTCTCTGCACCAGGAACAGATGCCCCCGGCATGGAGCGGTCACACGCTCGTGCCCTTACACGCTCACATGAACGGGTTCCCGTCTGGGAAGAGAGGCAGGGTGACCCCAGAGGGGCCCAGGGCACTGAGGCAAGAGTGGGCCCAGGAAGACGGTGAGGAGGGGACAGTCCTCAAAATCTCCTGGCAGGGGTCACCAGCGACGCCTCTGCCACTTATCGCCCAGGGCACGCTGTAGAAATAAATTAGACTGAGCAAACCTTGAGAAAGCATGAGGCCAGGAAAAAACCGCCAATACCGATTTCACCCTTACTTTCCCTCTTACGTTGTAAATTTGAAATATTTTTAAAAGAGTGAATAGAATAGGACTGAGAGACATGAGAAAGCTCTTTGTTGAACTGGGGACATTGGGGACCTGCAGAGAACTTATTCTGGTACAACTTCAGGGAGACTGGAGAGCTTTTCACAAGGTGTTCTTCCCAGGGAAGGAAGGCAGGTGAGGCCACCCCTCAAGTCACTGCTAATGCTACCAGATCAAGTTACTCCGATCTAGACTGGGATTTCTCCATCTCAGCGCTATTGACGTTTGGGGGCAGATATTCTTTGTCGTAGGTGCCTGCCCTGCGCTTTGTAGCACGTTGAGCAGCATCGCTGGCCTTTGCCCACTCGATGCAATAATAACGTCCCCACTCCCCAAGTCGTGACAACCAAAAATGTCTCCAGGCATTGCCAGATGTCCCCAGGGAGGGTGGGAGACGTGGGTGGACAAAATGATCTCTGATTGAGCACCATTGGTCTAGATTCAACTTTCCAAACCGGGTTCCTTGTGTCACCATCATGCATGAAAAAATGACGTCTTAAAGATTCCTAGAGCTCGGTAGCATCCTAAAATCTCTCGGTCCTGCTTGGCTTTGTTTAAACCCAAGCCAAATCTAGTTAAGGATGGGACCGCTGTTTTCCACTAATATCTGTCGGTATTTTGTGAAGCTGCTCATCCTTGAAAGGCATTTTGGATGGGCTTTGACTGACAGACCCTAGTAGAGAGGACAATTTCTGTTATTATTTTAATGGTTCCTGTGATCAAAAATCTCCGAACATGAAATGAACCATTTTTATGAATATGTTTCAGAGTCATGAGACAGAGGTCATTTTATGAGGAGAGGCAAATTCTATTCCTCCCAGAGCCTTGAGAACTGGCGGGGGGCGGTCAGAGCAACAGAGAAGAGGAGAAGACCATCTGTCGAGTTCCCGATCAGAGCTTCCGAGGACACCGGATGCTGGCTGCCCTGCATTCCCTTCTCCGCAAGCATCCAACCAAACAAATGAAGGCAATGAGAGGGGGATACAGGACAGTACCTGGTCCAAATAGCTACCAGGGAAAACTTGGGGGTCCTGTCTATTCATCGGGGCATTGTAGTAGGTTACAGGGAAAGAACAAAACTCACGTTGACAGGCTCAAGTCGACACTCCGCAATCATTGAAAAGAAAAGATGCATGAGGTCCAGAAAGAATTACTGGAGCCCAGAGCTGGGGTCTGGGAACACCTCAAGGTCTGCAGTCCCCTCTTCCCTGCTTGTCTCTTGTCTTGGCTTCCCTTCCTTCCCCCGTATTCTCCCTCCCCGCGATTTGTCAAGATGGCTACTCCATCTTCCTCTCCATGGATAGGCTTCTGCTTCCTCACTGTTTCCATTCCTACAACTTCAGTTGGCACGAGACTTTGGCCTGATGTCGGCCCTAATTCTATAAGACCTTTTCCCAAATGACTTGAGTATCCACAGTCACCCAATGGAATAGTTGGCCCTGGATCGGGTGTTTGCCCCTGGTCTAGTGACCTCACAGCCCGGGGAAGAGAGGGCAGGCACAGAATATTTATAGGGTCACCTCAACCTGCCCCTTCTGCAGGCTCTAAGGGCCAAGACAGCTCTTAAAGAGAGAGGTTATGGGTGACACAGGAATCCCAAAACATAGCTCTTACAACCCATTGTTGTGCTTAGTTTCCAACGGTACCGACGTAAATCTTCATCACAATAACAGCTAGCATGTGTTGAGTGGTCGTGCTAATAACTCTATATGTCTGATGTTTTTCCAAATGCTTTTTGGTCACTTGCTCATTTTATTTTCATAACAAACCTGTGAGGTAGATATCTTTATTCTTCCCATTTTACAGGTGAGGAAACAGGGAACCAGAGAAGAAGTTCCCAAAACCAAGCAGCTAATAAATGATGGAACCAGGAATCCAGCCCAGGCATCTGACTCGGTCTTTTAGTTACTCTGCTGAGCTCCCTCTCTGGGGAAAAAAAAAAAAAATCAGAAAGTGAACTAATAACTTCAGGCAGTTAGATGCCTAGAATTTGTCAAACTGTTCTGGGTAGGCTGGTTTTTCATAAGAAGCGTCAGCCGGGATTAAAAGAGACCTGCCCGTGGTGGCAGATCCGCCCTGTAGCTTGTGTTGGAATTTCCATGCCCAGGATGGGTGTGCTCACTGGTCATTTCCAGCACTCAGCTTGGGTCCAGTGCATGGGGACCAGTCATCACCATCCTGTCTGCCTGTGTCGTGACCCATGTCTCCCTTATCCATTGATTAATCAAAAGAAAGTATAACGGGTGTGACACCCCACACCTCAGACCAGCTGTGATTTGTGCAGGTAGTTTACACCACCACGCTCCCTCACTCGTTCCGTTGCTGATTCGGTGGCCAAGAGAGCTGCTTCCTGATGACTTTTCTGCCCCTCGGGTGTTATTTCAGAATCCAGAAACCTAACCTTTAACATTTCCTTGACGTTCGTTTCAGCGAAGAAACAGCCCCCCAGATGCCCTTTCCTTTTTCTACTTTCTACATTTTTGCTCAGAATAATGTTAATGGCTCCAATCCCTTACCCAATTCCAGTCTGTCTTCTAGAAATACTTTTCTTACTGAATCTTAGCCAATCCTTTCTATGTTTACATTTAGTCTGATTTTTTTAAACGTAGTGGTTTTGCTACACACGAAAATTTGGATCAAGCATCTCCTTTAACCAGCGGTCAAACGTAGGAGCCAAGACGCGCATGGAGCACGTTTAGAAAGTGGTGTGATTGGGGTCGAAAGCACGTTAGGTGTGGAGGACGTGCCGGAAATAGGGGGCTGGGGCGTTTCTAGAGGTCCGGGTGTGCAGTGAGTGGTAAAGAGCAGGACAGTGCAGCTGCGGTCAGGGTTTGAGTCCTGGTTCCGCTTCTTTTTTTTTTTTTTTTTTTTTTTGCGGTACGCGGGCTCCTCACTGCTGTGGCCTCTCCCGTCGCGGAGCACAGGCTCCGGATGCACAGGCTCAGCGGCCATGGCTCACGGGCCCAGTCACTCTGCGGCATGTGGGATCCTCCCGGACCGGGGCACGAACCCGTGTCCCCCGCATCGGCAGGCGGACTCTCAACCACTGCGCCACCAGGGAAGCCCCCCTGGCTCCGCTTCTTGCTGAACACACAACCTCACTGGATCACGAGAATCTCTTCGCACTTCCGTTTCTTCGTCTGCAAAATGGGAAACATAAGAGACTCTTTCACTGGGTTGTACTGAGAATTACTTGAGCTAAACCACGTTAAATTCTTAATAAGTACTTAGTAAGTACTTATTACTAATACTCAAAATCTGTTAGCTTATCTTTCATCCTAGGGAGCCTTGAATTGAACATCCTCATTGACAGTTTCCCGGTGGAGCAAATCAGAACTGGGAATCAATGATTCAGAACTCATTGACTCACTGAGCCTAAGTTGGCTTTGTGCCCCTTATACGTGTATGTCAGTTAAGGATGTAAAGAAAAGTTTAAGACATATGGCTCCTCAGCTTGAAATTCTTGATACTGTCAGAGGATGTTCCTCCAAAAGGGGCTAGGTTGGGGAGAGTTTGCAGGGAAAAATGCCAGAAAAATCCAACTACTTACAGCTTACAAAACAGTGGCAATGGTTTAGTAATTCACTCAGAAGATATCAGAGGTGCCAACCCCAATTCTGTATTACGACTGACTTTATTTTGGTGGCCTTATTTTATGTATAAACTTCCTAAGTATTCTAAGCATATAGCAAATGCTGTCAACGCTAGTAGGTTACTTAACAGAAGAGCACCATTTTCTACGTGTGCTTTAGTTACCTAGTATTTACTATTCTACTTCTTTATATGATCTTCAAATAAAAGAGACCTGGAAACACAGTTTTCGCCTTTGGGGATGATTTTGAACACAACGGTTTCCTTTTCAGGTCAAGATGAGTTTGGAAAAAGATATTAAAATAATTCAATCTCAGTTTACTAAATTAGTAAATTTTTAATACTTCACAGGTAACATCAATAACATTCAACTTGGGAAATATTTATACTGTTTTCTATTTTCATGCCTTTTTCTAAAGAAGTTTGGCTTTTTCTTTTTCTTGTAGCTCATCTTCTAATTATTACGTGCCGTATCATGCTCTTCTGAGACTTACCAATCATTTTCAAAACAACTTCCGATGTAGCTGAGATATGAATTCATGACAGGTTTTTTTGAAACCATAAAGCAGAATTAGCAATTGTTTCTGAGCAGCAGTTAATACTGGAAATGTGGAGTCAGTAATTATATAAAAGTCAAAGCTTTTAGTGAGGTCTTCCAAGTGAGATAAATTGTCTTTTGGGGTGAGTCCTGTAGGGGAGAGAAAAGTTTTCATCAGTCCTCTTAGAGTCCCCAGCTGGGTCCGAAAAAGAAACTGACAAAGACTGATTAACAGGACAAAAGCATGCAAATTTCTTTAATATAAATTTTACAGGACCCAGGACCCTTCATAAGGAAATGAAGACTCCAGGAAGCAGTTATTCATGTGTCTTGTCCTGCTGGGGTTGATAAGGAGAGGACAGTCGTGGAGGACAGTGACAGGCTAAGAGGTACAAGGTCATCGCAGTGAACGGCTATTGGTTTGGACTCTTCTTGGTCCCTTTGTCCTCAGGGGTAAAGGAGAGGAGAGGAGGAATACTCTCCTCCTGGTACAAAGAGGACACCTCCCACAGGAGGGCTTTATGCCCTGTTTTAGGGAAGAAGTTGGAATGGCCTTCCTGCTTCTGCTGTTCTCTCAAACTCCTTCAGCTTAAACTCTTCAGTATACCAGGTGCCATACTCTGGGGTAGCATGTCCTCAACCCCATCAGTCCCCATCCCCACCTTGGTTATGGGTATCATCCTGTCCTTCCAGACCCCCTGACCCCGGTCTGATCGCCACCCACAGTACCTCGCCAGCTCCGTGATGAGCTCGGTGGGTTCTTTGGAAATCGACTCTTCAAGCTCAAAGCCTTCCTCAGGGGACAGGTGCCTCCCCGCCTCCACCCCACACACACCGTCACCCCGCTGACCTCCCTTGTAGGGTGAGCAACTGCTATCCCAGTTTGCCTGCAACTGAAGGGTGTCCTGGGATGTGGAATTTCCAGCTAAAACCAGGACGGCTGGTCATATAGGCGAGGGGCGGTAAGGAGAGAAGTGGGGAGTGTCCCTGAGGAAAGTCCCTCACTTTCTTCTTTTAATTCTTCTTCTTCCCTCAAGTACATGAAAAAGGAAGAGAGGGTGCTTTTACTGTTCATTTATTCTCATAATGTATCGTTTTGGGGAATGATCCTCTGAACCCATTTTATAAACCATGGAAGTGTGTATTTTCATTTGATAGTATGAAGCAGAAATGGATGAAACTACCATTGAAAATTATCTTTTAGTGAAGCATTAGCAACTCTTAATAAAGGGAGTAATTTTAATGATTTTTTTTCCAGAAAAGTGTCTACATAAGTATGCCCCACATCATGGATAAGGAGGTCATGTAGCTTCCTGGGAAAAGGTGAGAAGGGAAAAGTGGCAAACTATCAACATATGTGGAGCTTTGGACATCTCCATGAGATCTCCCCAAATGGAGATCTTCAGTCCAAGTCTGTCAACTCAGTAAAGATGTTTACAAAAATCACTCGAGGGCTTCTCTGATGGTGCAGTGGTTGAGAGTCCGCCTGCCGATGCAGGGGACGCGGGTTCGTGCCCCGGTCCGGGAAGATCCCACATGCCGCGGAGCGGCTGGGCCCGTGAGCCATGGCCACTGAGCCTGCGCGTCCGGAGCCTGTGCTCCGCAACGGGAGAGGCCACAACAGTGAGAGGCCCGCGTACCGCAAAAAAAAAAAAAAATCACTCGAAACAGCTGTCTCGTATCTGAATAAATTAATTAAATGCTTTATAACACAGATAGTTCTTTTGTATACTGCAATTACATTCCTAAGAGACCAACATCCATCAGAATAATCATCCAACAAATAAATAATCATCCCCTTATGCACCCAACCATTTTTTTAATTGAGCACCTACTGTGTGCCAGTTGCTCTTCCGGCATGTTCCAGCCAAAACAGCCTTGGTGCTTGGCCTCATGGAGTTTATATGACACTAGGGTATAGAACAAAAAACAAATACCCAATAGATATATAATTAGAGCTCACAATATGGACTTTGGAGGAAAATAAATGGGAACGACAACAGGGAGAAAAAAACAGGTGGCCTTGTTGAAATCTGAAGGCGGCATCATCCAGGCAGGGGTGAAGGAGGATTCTGGGCAGAGAGCAGTTTGTGGGAGGGAGGAGCTTGCTCAGTAGTTCAAGGAACCCATGGGGGAAGCTCCAGCCTGAGCCTTGCAGACGAAGGCAAGACTCTGCTGCAGGTGACAGCCGTGGACCACACAGAGCCTTGTGAGCCGAGGCAGAGACTTTACATTTTATATGAAATGTAGTGAGAAGCCAGCTATGGATTTGACAGTTTGATGCTTAGATATGCGGTTCCCTGGATGTTGGATAAAGATTACGCCATCTCTCATGGTGAAAAGAGACATGGAAAGGCAAGAGAAACGGCAGGAAGCCAAAAGAGGCTGCATCTCGGCCACGTGGTGGACCCAGGAGCGGTCCTGCAGGGTTCCCTTCAGGCAGGAGAGAATGCACAGATGGAGCGCAGACGGAGTGTCTCCTTGCTCACTGTTTTGCCTTCGGGAATCCACCTTCATTCATTCCATTAACTGCGGGGGAGGATGATAAACCGCTCTGCCCCACAGAATTGTATTGGTTTGGGACCCAGAACTGGATAGAAAAAGATTAATTAATATTACTGCTGCAAGAAATTATCAGCTCGTGAAAAGCGACACTGAATTAAAAACTAACATGCTTACATTGTTTATGGGAAACATCTGTCCACAGTGTCTGCTGAGGCATGATTTCTTCCCTTTCTCTCCTTCCTCTTTGGCATCGTATCCTGGTTTTTGGAAGTCAGTATATTTTTAACTACAATGATTACTTCTGGTCATGTAGGTAGTTATGTAAGCAATGGTATCTAAGGACTGCCTAAGCCCCAAATTATATTAAAAGACAATGAGAAATATATAAGCTGCTAACAGCCCTAATGGTCCTTAGAATTTTCCATTCAATTCTTTGGGAAGGGTTGGGGGACACTTCTCATTGTGCAAATTCAAAATCCTCTTCATATAGCATCTTTAAGGGAAATATTTTTATTGAAAATATTTAGGGACAAATGATGTGCTCCAACAAGTTTCCGTGACCCTAGCCACTTCTTATCTTTTAAGTTCAACAGATCATTTTTACTACTTGGTAAACGTTAAGATAGAGTCAAGCCTCCGAGGTTTCGTTTAAAAAATAAAAATCTAAGCCTCAGAAAACACTGACACAAGGAATTAAAATCTACAAAACTGGCTAACCTTGGTCTCACAGCAGGACATTTTGTAGTAGTTTCAGTAGTACTTAGTGGTTCTTCATTAGCCACGTAGAAATGCTAAACCTTTTACAACCCAGAATTCTGTAGTTTTAATGTGTCAGATATACCTGGATTCAGTCCCACTGAGATCCTCAGATATGTCAACTATGACAAGCTTAAATTTGTTTCAGAAAATACGATTTGTTCATATCTCACTCTGGAAAACGTTTAATTTGTTTATGCTACAAATCAGAGAAGCGAGTGATCTCTTATTTTATAATGACTTGTTTTTCCATGTGTCCTCCTTTGACCCCGGTGAGCTTAGAGGTTTCCACAAACAAAGACTTTTAGCCCAATGTAGCTGACAATGAGACTAACTCAGTAAGCATTTCAAATAAATTCAGTGTCTCAAAAAATACGATCATTTCAGTCTAGAGAAGTGATAAAATGACTTGGGAGGGAGGGAGGAGAATCTGGTTAGTTTGTACCTATTAGCAAAGAAAATATTTAAAGATCATGGTGCAAATATTGTGATTACCAACCCAGCCATGCCCTGTACCTGTCATTAATATTGCATACATTATTGCTTTCCTTAATTGAATTTTCTATGTAGGATTGCACTGCATTTATCAATTTATTACTCTAAAGTTCAACCTTTTACTCCTTCCAGCACATCTTATGTTTTTAATGTCACATTTTACATCTTTTTGTTTCATATATATCCCATAACTAATTATTATAACCCTAGTTATTTTTATTACTTTTGTCTATTAACATTCATACTAGCTTTTAAGTGACTAATCCACTACTTTATTACTGTATATTTACCTTTCCAGTGTTTTCTTGTTCCTAATTAGCACCCTTGCCTTTCAGCTAAAAAAAGTCCCTTTAATATTTCTTGTAAGGCTAATTCACTGGCAGTGAACTCCTTTAGTTTTGCTTGTCTGGAAAACTATCTCTCCTTCAATTCTGAATGATAACTTTGCTGGGTAGAGTATTCTTGGTTGGAAGGTTTTGATTTTTTTTTCTTTCAACACTTTGAATATATCATGCCTCTCTTCTGGACTGCAAAGTTTCTGCTGAAAAGCCGCTGGTAGTCTTATGGGGGTTCCTTTGTACATAAGGAGTTGTTTTTCTCTTGCTGCTTTTAATAGTCCCTCCTTGTCTTTAACTTTTGAATTTTTGATTGCAATGTGTCTTGCTGTGGGTCTCTTTGGGTTCATATTATCAACAACTTTCTGGACTTCCTGTATCTGGTTGTCTGTTTCCTTCCCCAGGTTAAGGAAGTTTTCAGCTTTCCTTCCTCACATAAAATTTCTGTTCCTTCCTCCCTCTGTTCATCTGGGAGCCCCATGATATGAATGTCCATTTGCTGCTGCACCATAATTCTCTGAATCTAACTTCACGTTTTTTCATTCTTTTTTCTTTCTGCTGCTCTGATTGAATGAGTTCCACTGCCTTGTCTTCTAGTTGACTGATCCTTTCCTCTGCTGCATCTGGTCTGCTGTTAAATCTTTCTGGTGTATTTTTCAGTTCAATTATTGTATTCTTTAGCTCTGGGACTTCCATTTGGTACTTACATATATTTTCCATCTCTTTGTTGAAGTTCATCCATTCTTCTCCCCAGATTGGTGAGCATCTTTCTGACCATTACCTTGAATTCTTTTTTAGGTAAATTACCTATCACTTTCATTAAAGTATTCTCTTGAGGTTTTATATTATTCTTTCATTGTGAACATATTTCTCTGTTTCTTCATTGTACTTGGGCCTTTGTGTTGGTTTCCATACAGTAGTTGAGACAGCCACCTCTTCCAGTCTTGCAGCAGTGGCCTCGTGTAGGAGATGAACCTTGTCACTCAATCCTGCCTCAGCTGTTTGTTTTCTCTCAAACCTCTGTGATTTTCCAAGAGCCTATTACATTCTCAATCGTTCACAGTGGTTGAGGGTGTAGCAAGACCTGTCAGGTCCCTAAGGAGAGGATCTCAGCACCTAGATTCAGGCTGATTGGAAGTCAGACCCTCAGGCAGCAACTTTTTAAAGTGTGCACATATATACAGTCCTGTGGGACTGCAAGGCCACCAGAGCCAGGGGATATGCAGGTGTCCCTGGCTGGCAATTGCAAAAACCTGGGGCTCCAGAGGGGTGCGTAAGCTCTCTTCTGATAGATACCAGCAGTCTGAAGCAAGGCAGAGGGAGGGCGGCCAGGTAGCATGCACAGCCTGCCTTCCTGAGATCCACTCTGTCAGCCACCAGATGTGCACCAAACCTGAAGCCTGCCCCTCAGGCACCAGGATGCCAAAGAGGCCTCCTTCACAAAAACACTGGTGGGGGGCGGGGGCTCTGTCTGCTGTCTGTGCAGTGGCCTGCTGGGGGGTGGGGGAATGGGGAACCTGTCGAGAAACATCTCTGATGGCCACAGTTCCGTGGGACCAGGAAATGCAAGCACCCCAGCCACTAAAGCTGGGCGACCAAAGGGCATCCCATGGGTGCAGCCACAAAAACTGGGGCACCATATGTAAAAACCAGGGCCCGAGATACCGGTAAAGCTTCCCCCCAGGAGACACTGGGGCCCAGCAGAGGGACAGGGTGAAGGTAGCACCCACCTTCTGATGTCTCAGGAAGGGACTACGGTCAGCCCCAGATGGGGTTTAATTAGAAGCCTGCCCCTCAGGCCACAGGCATGACGATTAACAAATAGGCCTCCGTGACTGGAAGACCAAGCTCCTGCGTCTGTTTCCTCCTGCTGTGCTCTGGGGGCGATAGCCATTTAAGAAACCTTGCCATTGCTTGCGGTCCTACGGGACCCTGCTGGCTGCCAGGGCCAGGCAGTGTAGAGGTGTCTCCTGGCAGCAGCCGCAGAACTCAGGGCACCAGAGAGGAGTATGCACGCCTTTCCGGGAGCCACCAACTATGAGAGTCCCACGGGAGCAGGAAGGCAAGATCCCCTGGCCCGCAGGGCCAGACAGTCGAGAGGTGTCCCCTGGGTGGTGGCCACAACCATCAGGGCACCAGGCATGTGGACGCTCTCTCGGGAGCACAGCAAAGGGACAGCAGGGGGCTGGCGCCCTGCTGTCTCCATCCCGGAGAGCGGCCGGCAGGCTCCTGCGTGTGTGCTGGGTCAGGTGCCGGCCCCGGGCCTTTTTAACTATCAGCAGCTGAGCCTCCTTCACTCTGAGCCCAGGCGTGATCACCTTTGAGCTGGGCCCTGGGGCCGCTGAGTCCAAGCACACAAGCCCTTTCAAAGCTGTTTTTCAAATCATTTGTCTCGTGGGTCTCAGGAGCGAAGCCTCGTAGACTTTCAGAGTTAGATGTTTTGGGGGCTCATCTCTCAGGCGCAGGTCTTAAAAGCCAAGATGCCCGATCTGGGGCTCCAACGCCTCACCCCCCAGGGAGAAGCTCCGGTCCCCAAGCCAGAGGTGTGGTTTACGGCAAAACTGTGCCCCAGTCTCTCCTACAGCCGATGTGGTTTTCTTGTCTATCGCCCCGTGTGTAGTCGTCACTCAACCAGAAGTTAGTTTTTTTAAGGAGGAAACCGTTCCATGTGTAGGTATAGGTTTCAGCACGTCCATGAGAAGAGAAGTAGGTATAGGTTTCAGCACGTCCATCATGAGTTCAGGATCTCCCTACCTGCCATCTTGAACTGGAACCTGGTGAATTTGTCTTATTTTAATTAAACATATTGATATTAATTTACAGTCATTTATAGGTGACCAATGCAGGTGTGTTTTTCCACCTATTTTTGCACTGGTTAATTCTGGACTCACAGATCTCTAGGCACTGTTCCTGATCATAACAGTTGTTCAACAAACCTTCGTTCCCATTCCTGTACCTGAGAACTTCAAAGCACCAAAGGAAGAAAAATATAACCTTGAAAATTTTAGTTCAGGGAATAAATACATGAAAAGGAGGAAGAATACAAAAATTACATGGTAAAAAATGTATACTGCTTAGAACTCTTTAAGCCACAAAATTCTTTCTATTAAATGTATATTTGAAAGGTGCTAAGAGAGTAGATCTTAAAAGTTCTCATAATAAGAAAAAAAATTGTTATGATGTGAGGTGATGGATGTTAACTAAACTTACTGCGGGGATCATTTTGCAATATATATGTATATCACATCATTATGTTGTATACCTTAAACTAATGCAATGTTTTATGTCAGTGGTATCTCAGTATAATTGAGGAAAAATGCAGGTAGGTAAGGTTACCTGAGAAGAAACTAAAGCTTTCATGTCAATCTTTCTAACATGCATCAAGTCCTTAGATACACAAAAGATTGCAAAATTCTTGGTTTGAGATATTCTCATTTAACCGGCTAAATCGGAAATACATCCGTGCTTTTAGGCAGTTTGCTTGGGCAAATATTTTATTGGCTGTCTCACTGAATTTAGGGAAGAAGATGATCTAAAATGTGCCCAAACATTCAATGTTATGAGAACTATATACAGTTGAAAGAACCCATGCCAAAAAAACTCGGAGAAACCTTGGCGATTCCACAGAGTATGCTTATAACTGCTCTGTGGGTTACATTTATATTCATATCTTCTCTCCATAGGAAGAATCTTAGCATTCAGTAATTTTCTGTTCTCCTTTAACCACCTCGTTCTATAAAATTTTGAAGAAACTTCACTTAAATTAATTTTAATATCAGAGACAATAAACCGAAGGCCTGATATGTTTTAGATCTGTGGTAGCATGAGAAACCTTCATTTTATTTTCAAATAAGCCTTAATGTAGAAAAAAGAAATTCCTAGATAGACATAGAATAGAGATAGAGAGTAAACCCTAATGTCTGTCTACACGTGTATCAGCGAAGAAATTTAGTCTAATTGCCGTGGAAATTAGACATTAGGATGAACTGGTAATACCCCCAACAAAGTTCCCTACTCGGCAGGTTCCAATAAGGTTTTGATTTTTCGTTTATTAATTTCTTACTCAATCAACCAACATTTACTGAACATGCTGTGCCAGGCACTTTCACTCAGTTCTGGAGATAAGTGAGACTTGGTTGCTGCATTCAGAGGCTCACAGAGCATCCTAAGGTGAGCTCCCGATTCTCAGTCCTGCGTATGGGACTATAGGAGGGTCACGTGTATGTGAGTTTAGGAGGGCCGTTATGATTACATAATTCATCAGTTACGGAAGTGGGTTTTTTTTTTTTTTTTTTTTTTTTTGCGTTACGCGGGCCTCTCACTGCTGTGGCCTCTCCCGTTGCGGAGCACAGGCTCCGGATCCGCAGGCTCAGCGGCCATGGCTCACGGGCCCAGCCGCTCCGCGGCATGTGGGATCTTCCCGGACCGGGGCACGAACCCGTGTCCCCTGCATCGGCAGGCGGACTCTCAACCACTGCGCCACCAGGAAAGCCCAGAAGTGATATTTTAAAACCCTAATTTCATAAATGTTGACTCATAACTGCGGCTGTTTAAGTAGTTGTAAAGCAATAAACAAGTCCTTTCTCCTCCCAATGACCTGAGAAGTTTGAAGTGTAGAATGTGATGCTGAAACTGAGGTCCCTTCTGTGTGTATAGGATGTAGCTGAGGATGATGGTTGATCGAATGCCACATTGATGTGGATGCAGAGAGGAGGGATAGAAGCTTGTGTCAGTTAATCAAAGGAAAGAGAACATAAATATTCAGTGGGAGAAGACCGAAGGCACAGCGTGAACGGCCCACCCTCTCAAGCCGCCCACCTGCACAGAAAGTCACCGCCACGAAAGGCACTCTCATTTGTCTGGGTGTGAGGAAATCTCTGGCAGAGTGTCTTGTTTATTAAAATCTGGAGTATACGAGTTAAGAAACTTATCTTTTGGAGTTACGAAACCAACTCCATGTGTTTCATGAGATTTTAAACTGCAAAGCTGTCCATTTACAAACCCTGGGTGGTGCTGAATGTATATAGGATCCATTAGATTAAAACAGACATTTAATAGGACATAGGAAAATGGCTCAGGATAAGAATATGCAAAATCCGGACTTCCCTGGTGGCGCAGTGGTTGAGAGTCCGCCTGCCGATGCAGGGGACACGGGTTCGTGCCCCGGTCCGGGAAGATCCCGCATGCCGCGGAGCGGCTGGGCCCGTGAGCCATGGCCGCTGAGCCTGCGCGTCCGGAGCCTGTGCTCCGCGATGGGAAAGGCCACACCAGTGAGAGGCCCGCGTACCACAAAAAAAAAAAAGAAAGAAAGAATATGCAAAATCCAAGCATCATTTCATCTAGGATAATTCAAAGTGTGCACCATTTGTTAAATATAATTTTTGACAAAGTATGAACATTGACAAAATTGTTGAGAAATGACATGAAGCAAACATTTGGTAGATATGCATATTAGACACAGCCTTGTGACAGGAAATACCAAGGGCAAGAACCACATCTGATTCTTTTTTTTAGATGAAATGTATGTAATCAACTTTTTTGTCTTTGTTTTTGTGGGTGGGGGGGGGTTCCCTGAATGTCAAGAAGTTTAGTGTAAAATTTGATGCATGGTCGTAGCAGCTGGTGAACATTTGTGCTGTTCTCCTGTGCTTGCATCTGATTTTCTTATTCTGCACTGAACTCGTTTGAAAGTGTGGCCATTTTTATAAGCTGTCTTAAATCATCTTTGCAAAAAGGTGTACACGATAAGAAGAAATACGTACCTACGTATCACAGAGTTGACAGAGTTCTTTACGTATAGTAGCATACCACATCTTTGCCACATTAAGTATTAATTTATTGGTGGAGTCATATAAAGTAAATAAAGAGAAAGAGACATCAAACAATGTACTTAAAGCAATTCAAGTTCATCTGGGAGAAGCAATAATGGTATATTTTATACCCTTACAATTTACAAAGGGAAGTTTTTCTTTAAATAGAAAATATATCAGTTATTTCCAGAAAGACTGATCCCTTGATTTGGCTTTTATGTATTTTATCCAGTCTTGGCTTTTGGAATCATCTTGAAAACAAACAGAGCATTTGAGCCATGTTTGCTGCTAACTAAGGAATGAACCATGAGGCTTTGGCTAATTTTTGGAGGTCATTACTAAAATGCAGTTAATCACCTTAGTTAAGATATACGGGCATTTTACCAAAAAAAAACTGTGCCAATGGTCCTTGAAATAAGGTTAAGTAGACCTAATTTATGTTAAACTGTAATTAACCATATGCACTACCACATGAGAATGTTCATGCATATGTTGCTTACATTAATTGCTTTCATAAGTTAATTTCTGCCGCACACTTTTGGCTTCTGTTCGTTTGTAACTTAACAAACGTTCATATCAGCTGTGGAAGTGATTGCAGACAATAAAGTAAACCACTGGTTTACTTGTTGAAATTAAATCTGCCGTCTCAGGCTGTCCTGTGTCTTAATACATTAGAAAAGATACTCGGCAAGCAATGCTCTTGTTAATCCAGTTGTAATCACTGTTTAGTCATACCTGCTTAAGTAATAGAGTCATGAAGCTCTACATTTGTTTGCTATCTTTTTCTCTCTGTAGTTAACTGGGTGATCATTGACTGCGGTTTACTATTATTGTGGCAGGATTGATCTGTACTTTTCATACAGTCAGACATACACCTGGTCCTTATACAGAAATAGACAAACTATGTCATGCCTAATATTCTTTATTTTTATTGAAGTATAATTGATTTACAATGTTGTGTTAGTTTCAGGTGTACAGCAAAGTGATTCAGTCATACATATATACATATACTTTTTCAGATTCTTTTCCCATATAGGTTATTACAAAATATTGAGTATAGTTCCCTGTGCTGTGCAGTAGGTCCTTGCTGTTTATCTATTTTATATATAGTAGCATGTATATGTTAATCCCAAACTCCTAATTTATCCCTCCCCTGCCTTTCCCCTTTGGTAACCATAAGTTTGTTTTCTATGTCTGTGAGTCTGTTTCTGTTTTGTAAATAAGTTCATTTGTATCACTTTTTTAGATTCCACATATAAGCGATATCATGTGATATTTGTCTTTCTCTGTCTGACTTACTTCACTTAGTATGATCATCTCTAGGTCCATCCATGTTGCTGCAAATGGCATTATTTTATTCTTTTTTATGGCTGAGTAGTATTCCATTGTATATATATGTACCACATCTTCTTTATCCATTCATCTGTCAGTGGACATTTAGGTTGTTTCCATGTCTTGGCTACTGTATATAGTGCTGCTATGAACATAGGGGTGCATGTATCTTTTCGAAGTATGGTTTTCTCCAGATATATGCCCAGGAGTGGGATTGCTGGATCACATGGTAGTTCTATTTTTAGTTTTTTAAGGAACTTCCATACTGTTCTCCATAGTGGCTGCCCCAATTTATATTTGGCCCACTTTTTTTTATATTGAAGTATAGTTAATTTACAATGTCGTATTATTTTCAGGTATACAGCAAAGTGATTCAGTTATACATACATATATCTATTCTTTTTCAGACTCTTTTCCATTACAAGATATTGAATATAGTTCCCATGGCCCAGTTTTAATTAGATATTACAGTTTGGGCTTAGAGAGGTGATTCCTATAGACAAATGACATTTTTTAAATAATAGAACTCATCTTTTATTAAAGCAAAAGTTGACTATTTTATTCCATCAGTTTGTTCCCCACAGTCTGCATCATGTTGGCTAATATACTGTGCTAATACCCTCCTACTGTAATATCTCATATAAAAACCTATGTTTTTCTTAAATGCTGTTTAAATCACCTTTGTGAAGAATCAAACTTCAGGATGTTTGGATAAAGATGGTGGATTGAATATGTGCATTTGCCTCTGATCCCTTTCTGAAATCCCAATAAAATGAGTGTAAAGAGGTTTTTAAAAGGTCCTGACTCACTAGGACACAGGAAATAAAAGAATGAACACAACACGGCTGGAAAGCATATAGGGCAAGTGGGAAATGACTGAACAGAACATAGAGAGTGAAATCCTGAACCAGCAGTAGGGTGATTATACTATGTTGCCGAGGAAAGGTCTCCTGGAAGAGGAAGGGAGGGGCTAAAACAAAAGGCTTCTTGTAAGTTTGTTAAAGAGGTCCTTAGACCCCAGAGACACCCCCAACTCCACACGTCGGGTAGCTAACCCTCCCCCAGCCTGACAGACACTGGAGAGATGCAGACCATGGTGCCAGCGCCACGGGGGACGGGGGTGGGTGGATACTGTGCTGAGAACAGGCAGGGAAGGCGGTTAGCACATCCAAAACCATTTCCAAGAGGACTGCACCCCCCATCCCAACACTGCGGACGCCTTCCCTGGGGAATTTCCATAGCCTGGGAAGGAAAATTCGACTCCATAGAGGTGACGGATAGGGGAGCAGTGCCCACGGACAGGCCCACCAGCCCACGGAGCTCCTGTCAGCTCGTAGGCTCCCTCCAGAGGATGGGACAGTGTGGGTGGAATAGGCTCTCTAAACACGGATCCTACCAAATGTGTCCCAACTCTGTTGGCAGAGGGAGAGCTGGGGCACAGAAAATGTGTGTGTGTGTGTGTGTGTGTGTGTGTGTGTGTGTGTGTGTGTGTGTGGTGAGAGTGCAGGGAAATGAGGAGAAAGGGAGCTACTTCCTCATCCTAGTAAGAGAAAGTCAATAGATAACGTCTGAAAAGCCAAGAAGCAGCAAAGGAGCATCTTATTTAGATTATTTTTTATCAGACTTGAAAGCAGTTGGTTTGGGAGCAGGAAATTACCTGAATCTCTCAATCGCATGCATGTATCACCTTGATTTCTTTTAAAGAAGCCTAAATTTAAAATTATAAGAGGTGCTTAAATAGTTCTCATTTTAAAAGCAAACATTAAAGAAAGTAAGAAAAAGCCGCTATTCTTTCTTTACCGATTCCCAATTTGTCCTTTATAGCTCATTTTCATATATAACCTCTCGATTCTCATCTTAAGATCCACGTAGCACTAGGAGTTACTATGTAGAGAAGCCCCATCCTTCGTCATATCAAATATCCTACATTAAATATAAATTATATGTGGTATAAATTTTAAGAGAATTTTTATAAATTTGCATTTTAAATTATTATTGCTTCAAGGAATTCATTTCCTATATGGTTTACTTGTTAGCATTACAGGTTTTTTGTACTTTATTTTACACTAAAACTTCTTTGTAAAATGCCTAGGAAATGTGTTTTTTTAATTCTCATGAACCAGTGTATAACATTGTTTTTCCTAAGAATATGTCTGTCAGTTGACTATGATTTATATGAAACACAAATTAATTATATTGCTTTAAAACATGTTTGATCATGAAAAAACAAACGCAGTGCTACTCTGGAGTAACCATCCTCAATAAAGCAGCAAGAAGCGAAAAACCTGACTTTTTATGAGCCAATATATTTAGGAGTATGTTAAATGAAAGCCACCTTCAGATGCTCAGACTGGAAAGAATTCTGCACTGAATTTACTATGTTAAGAATTTTAAGAATTTAAGGTAAAAGGCTTAATTAGATTAGGGTTTACCTTGTGAGGTATTATGAAAACTATAAATGAGAGTCAAAGGAAGTTAGGAGATTAACCTTTCCTGGCCAGAATGTTTGATCTCTATGTCAGGTAAGTTTCTGTCATCTGTTGAAGGATGATGCCTTTGCTACTGGTCCAGGGTACTTCTAGGATGATCGTCCCAGTTTGTGGGAGTGGGTGTCGGAGGGGGAATGGCAGCAGCACGCTTATCCTTCTGGAGATTCTACCTTGCCTCTGACCACATTAATGATCTTCTGTCTTGGGTCACAGGTAATTGACTCTGCTTGATTATTTCAATCTAGATCTGATGAGTTGACCAGTACGTGTCTTCTACTCCATAACTCTTAAGTGTTGAAAGTTTTCTCAGAAATAAATATATACGAAACATGCTTCAAAAACACAATGTCTAAATCAAGTGCGTTCTCTTTGTGTTACAAACTATTTCTTTCTTTAAACTGGTTGTACTGAGGTCGCACATCTCCTCCCAATAATAACAATAACTGTAGAGGAGTTTACAGTTTACCTTTTCATTCACTGTTACTATAAATAAGGCATTGCTGTAATCTTTAGGCAATGTGTCTGATCTCATAGAAATTTTTCTTGAAAGAGGCAATACAAACAATAAATAAGTAAACAAGTAAATGTATTAGAGCTCCCATTAAAAAGATAATTGCAGATAGTCATAAATACTGTAAGGAATAAAGCGGGGTGTTTAGGAATAGAGTGTCAGAAGGTCCTCCTTTAGTTTGAGTGATTGGGATTCTCTGAGGAGGTGACATTTGGGGACAGAGTATTCCATGCAGAGCCAGTGGAAAGGCCCTAAATAAATGATAGCAACCTGTATACAGGCAATAATGATAGTGATGATAATGGTGATGGTGATGTCAGTGATATTGGTGAGGAGGAGGAGAAGGTGAAGGAAGATGATGATGGTGATGATGATGACAATGGTGAGGATGATGATAATGGTGAGGATGATGCAGTGGTGATGATGATGGTGGTGATGACGATGATAATGGTGAGGTTGATGTGGTGGTGATGATGATGATGGTGATTATGATGGTGAGGATGATGTGCTGGTGAGGATGATGATGGTGATGATGATGATGATGGTGAGGATAATGTGATGGTGATGATGATGGTGATGACGATGATGATGGTGAGGATGATGTGCTGGTGATGATGATGGTGGTGATGATGATGGTGAGGATGATGTGGTGGTGATGAAGATGGTGGTGATGACGATGATAATGGTGCGGTGGTGATGATGATGATGGTGATGATGGTGAGGATGATGTGCTGGTGATGATGATGGTGATGATGATGATGATGGTGAGGATGATGTGGTGGTGATGGAGATGGTGGTGATGACGATGATGGTGAGGATGATGTGCTAGTGATGATGATGATAATGGTGAGGATGATGTGGTGGTGATGATGGTGGTGATGACGATGATAATGGTGAGGATGATGTGATGATGGTGGTGATGACGATGATAATGGTGAGGATAGTGTGGTGGTGATGATGGTGGTGATGACGATGATAATGGTGAGGATGATGTGATGATGGTGGTGATGACGATGATAATGGTGAGGATAGTGTGGTGGTGATGATGGTGGTGATGACGATGATAATGGTGAGGATGATGTGCCAATGATGATGGTGATGACGATGATAATGGTGAGGATGATGTGGTGGTGATGATGATGATAATGGTGAGGATGATGTGGTGGTGGTGATGATGATGGTGATGATGATAATGGTGAGGATGATGTGGTGGTGATGATGGTGAGGAGGAGGATGGTGATGACGGTGATGGTGATAATGATAATGACAATGATAATGGTGAAGATAATGACAGTGATGATGATGATGGTGATGACAATGACAATGGTGAGGATAATGATGATGATGATGGTGGTGGTGGTGGTGGTGATGGTGATGAGCTTCTTTTATAAAAGAAGCTCAACAGAACTACATTAAATGCCATGGTCACACAATTAGTGGATGATACACGCCCAAACCACAATATTTAATAAGATGAGATTTAGAAGGTGACCTGAATTTTGGCCTTTGGGCTGTTATTTTAGAGGAGCTCCTAGAGAATTGGCATGTCTTTACAGGGATCCCCTGTAAAGCACTCTGTCAGTACTTGCAGGAGTCAGGGAACCCATCGTCTGTTGAAGGACCCTCGACTTCAGTTTGATGACCAGAACCCAGCCCCTTCCGTCTGGGTTCTCATCACCTGCCTAGCTCAGCTGTATCATCTCACTCCACCAATCAACAGGGTCACCAACTCTGAAAACTTGATTCCAAGGATCTCACTTCCTACCTTTGCAGCACTTATTTTCTTTTCCCCAATGCCATAAATCTCCAGCCCAGTGGAACCTCCAATCCAGTGACCCTGACACTTTTCACTACCATCTGCACCCTTGTGTGCTCACTTCCTTCTTTTAACTAATGTAAATTCCATGTATCTTCACTATGACATTCCCTTGCAAGCCCCTCTCTCCAGAAAACCCCAAGCTTTGACTAAACCCAAATATTGGCCTCCTCTTATCCCATGTCTGAGGAACTAAACTGCCCTTGAGAAAGTCCCACAAGTTTCTGCTGGGCATTTGTCTCAACCAGGTCCTCACAACCCTGCTACGGAGACAGCGGCATCAAACTTTCTCTCCTTTGCAGGTTTAGTTGTTTCCTTTCTATTGCAACATTCTTATCAGCAGTAAAGCACGATTAATATCTCCTGTTAAAAATAAGAACAAAAGCAAAACAAAATAAACACCTTCGATCCCCTGCCCCTGTTCACTTTCGCTTCCTTGTCTGTTCCTCTTCACAGCAAAACTCCCCAAGGGAATGGTCTGCACTTGCTGCCTCCTCTCCTTAGCCTCCATTCACTCTAGTTCATTGCAGATGAGCTTCTGCCTCTGCTTTTGCCAAATTCAGAATCCTCTGTGCCCCCTGCTCTCGCCTCAGGGCAGGATTCCATGCAGATGACCAGCCTCCTAGAAACCGTCCTCTCCTGCATTCTGAGATTCCACACTCTCCTGGTTTTCTCCTCCCTCCTGGAAGGACCCTTCTCAGCCTCTTCAGTGGCTTCTCTTCTCTAACTGTCTTCTACACTTGGGATTGTCCCAGGACTCTGCATGGGGCCACCTTTAGTTTCAAATTTCCCATGGATGCTGTGTCTTCAAATCCCATCTCTAGTAGGATAACGCCCGTCTTTTATTGGCTGCCGTATCTCTCGCCTGATCTCCAGGCTCACACAACTAGAAGGCTCCTTGACATTTCCACTTATGTGTCTGAGGGTCACCTTGAACTTAGCGCAGGCACAGAACTCTTGATGTCACCCCCAAAACGGTGATGCCTCTTCTAGAGATGCACGTCTCAGTAACTGGCGCTTTCCACTCAGTTGCTTATACTGACAGCAAGCATTCCTGATTCTTCCCGTTTCCTTGTTTCACAACCAGTTTATCAGCAAGTCTTGTCCATTCTCCTCAAATATTTTGCAGCTGTCCCTTTCTCCAACTCTCTTACTTCTCCCCTCCCCCACTGCCATTACAAGCTCCCATCTTGTTAGCCTGGGTTATATTTTTTCATTTATTTTATTGAAGTAGAGTAGATTCACAATATTGTGTTAATTTCTGCTGTACAGCAAAGTGGCTCAGTTATACCTATATACATTCTTTTTCATATGCTTTTCCACTATGGTTTATTATAGGATATTGAATATAGTTCCCTGTGCTACAGAGTAGGACCTTGCTGTTTATCCATCCTATACATACTAGTTCGCATCTGCTAATCCCAAACTCCCACTCCATCCCTTCCCCACCCACCTTCCCCTTGGCAACCCAAAGTCTGTTCTCTATGTCTGAGTCTCTTTCTGTTTAGTATATAGAATCACTTGTATTATTTTTTAGATTCCATATATTAAGTGATATCATGTGATATTTACCTTTCTCTGTCTGACTCAATTCATTCTTTTTTATGCCTGAGTAACACCCCATTGTATGTATGTACCACATCTTCTTTATCTATTCATCTGTCAATGGACACTTAGGTTATTTCCATGTCTTGTTAGCCTGGGTTTTTGCAATAGCTTACTAATGACTCCCCTGCTTCCAAGGCTGCACCCTATAATCCAATCTCCAAACGGCAGTCAAAATAACCTGTGTTAAAAGTGTAAATCAGATTATGGCTCTGTTTTGTTTAAAACCCTCCTTAATTTCTTTTGCCCTTAAAATAAAATTCCAGCTTCTCAGCGTGGTGGCCCCTGACTATTTCTTCATATTCCTCCACCATTTTTCCTCCCCTCACTGCTTTCCGGCTGCCTCTTCTTCCTGTTCCTCAAACACATTAAGTTTGTTTCTGCCCCAGGGCCTTTGCACTTGCTGATCCCTCCACAGGGAGGGCCCTTCCCTCCTTGCTGCTCTGAGAACCGTCTTCTCCATTCAGGTCTTAACTCAAATATCCCCTCCATACAGAGGATTCCCCTGACGGTCTGATCTAAAATAACTTCCCCAGGCACTCTGTCCCGTTGCCCTTTTTTTCCCCCTCAGTTGTGCATGTCGCTACTCAGGAATTCTCACTCACTCATTGATTTTCTGGTGCATGATTTGCCTCCTCACTAAAATGTAAGCTCCAAAAGGCCGGGGAACCTGTCTGACTTATTCTGGCTTTAGTCCCAGAGCACGGAGAAATGCTTGGCTCATAGCTGACATTCAGTAAATATTTTTTGTAAAATGAATCAATGAATGAAAGAGTAGACATTTCAACTTTAACCATAAATTTACCTCAGAAATCTACCTGAGGGGTTTTCCTAGAATAAGAGGAAGTACCATGTTGTACTAAATGAGTCACGTGCACAATTTTGAACTGATAAATGTATCATTCTTCCAACCTCTCACAACTGATATTTCAACCATGGAAGATATTATATTTTTATTATAATTTATAAAATATATAAGTATATATAATTCAGTCAAATATATAATCTGGTTTTTAATTAATAAATCTACATAACTCATTAAATGATAAATTCTGTAGCAAATTCTTAGCTTTGGTCAAAACCGCCTTCTTGCCTCTCGGCTGCTGGACTTCAACTCCTACATGTTATTTAATCTCTCTAGACCTTAGTTTCCTCATCCTTGGACTTGGTGACTTCCAGCTTTCAAATTCTCTGACTCTGTCTTAACATTACCATCCTACAAATGTGTTCACATGTTTGCTTGTCTCCGTAATTTCGCCACATTTTCTTTTTTTGAAGTTTTGAATTTTATTTTATTTATTTTTTATACAGCAGGTTCTTATTAATTATCCATTTTGTACATATTAGTGTATACATGTCAATCCCAATCTCCCAATTCATCCCACCACACCACACTCCCCAGCCACTTTCCCCCCTCAGTGTCCATATGTTTGTTCTCTACATCTGTGTCTCTATTTCTGCCCTGCAAACTGGTTCATCTATACCATTTTTCTAGGTTCCACATATATGCATTAATATATGATATTTGTTTTTCTCCTTCTGACTTACTTCACTCTGTATGACAGTCTCTAGATCCATCCACGTCTCTGCAATTTCGTTCCTTTTTATGGCTGAGTAAAACTTCATTGTATATGTGTACCACATCTTCTTTATCCATTCATCTGTCGATGGGCATTTAGGTTGCTTCCATGACCTGGCTGTTGTAAATAGTGCTGCAATAAACATTGGGGTGCATGTGTCTTTTTGAATTATGGTTTTATCTGGGTATATGCCCAGCAGTGGGATTGCTGGGTCATATGGTAATTCTATTTTTAGTTTTTTAAGGAAGCCTCATATTGTTCTCCATAGTGGCTGTATCAAATTACATTCCCACCAACAGTGCAAGAGGGTTCCCTTTTCTCCACACCGTCTCCAGCATTTGTTGTTCGTAGATTTTCTGATGATGCCCATTCTAACTGGTGTGAGGTGATACCTCACTGTAGTTTTGATTTGCGTATCTCTAATGATTAGTGATGTTGAGCAGCTTTTCATGTGCTTCTTGGCCATCAGTATGTCTTCTTTGGAGAAATGTCTATTTAGGTCTTCTGCCCATTTTTTGATTGGGTTGTTTGTTTTTGTAATATTGAGCTGCATAAGCTGTTTATATATTCTGGAAATTAATCATTTTTCCGTTGATTCATTTGCAAATATTTTCTCCCATTCTGAGGGTTGTCTTTTCATTTTGTTTTTTTCCATTGCTTTGCAAAAGCTTTTAAGTTTCATTAGGTCCCATTTGTTTATTTTCATTTTTATTTCCATTACTCTAGGAGGTGGATCAAAAAAGATCTTGCTGTGATTTATGTCAAAGAGTGTTCTTCCTATGTTTTCCTCTAGGAGTTTTATAGTGTCCAGTCTTACATTTAAGTCTCAAATCCATTTTGAGTTTATTTTTGTATATGGTGTTAGGGAGTGTTCTAATTTCATTCTTTTACATGTAGCTGTCCAGTTTTCCCAGCACCACTTATTGAAGACACTGTCTTTTCTCCATTGTATATCCTGGCCTCTTTGGTCATAGATTAGTTGACCATCGGTGTGTGGGTTTATCTCTGGGCTTTCTCTCCTGTTCCATTGATCTATACTTCTGTTTTTGTGCCAGTACCATATTGTCTTGATTGCTGTAGCTTTGTAGTATAGTCTGAAGTCAGGGAATCTGACTCCTCCAGCTCCATTTTTATCCCTCACGACTACCTTGGCTATTCGGGGTCTTTTGTGTCTCCATACAAATCTTAAGTTTTTTTTCTAGTTCTGTAAAAAATGCCATTGGTAATTTGATAGGGATTGCATTGAATCTGTAGATTGCTCTGGGTAGTATAGTCATTTTCACAGTATTGATTCTTCCAATCCAAGAACATGGTATCTGTCTCCATCTGTTTATGTCATCTTTAATTACTTTCATCAGTGTCTTATAGTTTTCTGCATGCAGGTCTTTTGTCTCCCTAGGTAGGTTTATTCCTAGGTATGTTATTCTTTTTGTTGCAAAGGTAAATGGCAGTGTTTCCTTAATTTCTCTTTCAGATTTTTCATCGTTAATGTATAGGAATGCAAGAGATTTCTGTGCATTAATCTTGTATCCTGCAACTTTACCAAATTCATTGATTAGCTCTAGTAGTTTTCTGGTGACATCTTTAGGACTCTATGTATACTATCATGTCATCTGCAAACAGTGAAGGCTTCACTTCTTCTTTTCTAATTTGTATTCCCTTTATTTCTTTTTCTTCTCTGACTGCCATGGCTAGGACTTCCAAAAATATGTTGAAGAATGGTGGTGAGAGTGGACATCCTTGTCTTGTTCCTGATCTTAGAGGAAATGCTTTCAGTTTTTCACCATTGAGAATGATGCTTGCTGTGGGTTTGTCATATATGGCCTTTATTATGTTGAGGTAGCTTCCCTCTATGCCCAACTTCTCGATAGTTTTTATCATAAATGTGTGTTGAATTTTGTCAAAAGCTTTTTCTGCATCTATTGAGATGATCATATAGTTTTTATTCTTCAATTTGTTAATATGGTGTATCACATTGACTGATTTGTGTATATTGAAGAATCCTTGTATCCCTGGGGTAAATCCCACTTGATCATGGTGTATGATCCTTTTAATGTGTTGTTGGATTCTGTTTGCTAGTATTTTGTTGAGGATATTTGCAACTATATTCATTTGTGATATTGGTGTGTAATTTTCTTTCTTTGTAGTATCTTTGTCTGGTTTTGGTGTCAGGGTGATGGTGGCCTCATAGAATGAGTTTGGGAGTGTTCCTTCCTGTGCAGTTTTTGGAAGAGTTTGAGAAGGATGGGTGTTAGCTCTTCTCTAAATGTTTGATAGAATTCACCTGTGACACCATCAGGTCCTGGACTTCTGTTTGTTGGAAGATTTTTAATCACAGTTTCAATTTCATTACTTGTGATTGGTCTGTTCATATTTTCTATTTCTTCCTGGTTCAGTCTTGGAAGCTTATACCTTTCCAAGAATTTGTCCATTTCTTCCAGGTTGTCCATTTTATTGGCATAGAGTTGCTTGTAGTATTCTCTTAGAATGCTTTGTATTTCTGTGGTGTCTGTTGTAACTTCTCCTTTTTCATTTCTAATTTTATTGATTTGAGTCCTCTCTCTCTTTTTCTTGATGAGTCAGGTAATGATTTATCAATATTGTTTATCTTCTCAAAGAACCAGCTTTTAGTTTTTTTTCTCTACACTTTCAACTGTGCATTTTGCATAATTAGGATAAAACTGTAGCTGTAACTGGGGCTGTGAAATGTCCTCCGAGGAGCTGAGAGCACACACAAAATCAGCCAGCTCATAAGAATAACTATTCATATTAGTAAAGTATACAGATAAGCTGGGATTTTAAGAGAGCAAGGTAAAATTTTATTGTAGTAATTTGTCATAATGCTCTACAATGGGGGATATAGGGGTTCAGGTGTCCAGAGAAGCTCACCCTCCCCTCGTTTTGGGGGATATTCAGGCAGCAGGACTTGAAGGTCCTGGGAGATCATCTGTGAGCCCAGGAGACATTCAGCCGTCATGTGAAGCCTGAGGCTCTTGGGGCAAGGAGCTATGTCATCCTTTGCTTGAATCACCTAGGATCTGCCCTGAGGGACAGGAGAGCAAACCTCTACAGGCAGGCAGCAGGCAGACCACATTTAAAGGAAGTTATGCTTGTTTCTGGCACAGAATCATACATCTGTAAAATACAGCACGCAGGAAAAGAAGATAATTTTGATCAAGTTTAAAAAGTACGTTTTAACGAAAAGCAATTTCCTTTTCTTTTGTACACCATTTCATAATTCTTTCCCACGTCACTGTGGTGGTAAAGGCAGAGGTGAGCCTCTTTGCCCAAAATGAAGGGCAAGGTTGGACTGCCAGCCACCCAAAGGGTCCCAGGGGCATGGGGTGAAGAGGGGGGCTGTGCACGCTTGAATTAGCCAAATGACAGAAGAAATGTGTGTTGTTAGAAACCCTAAATAATTTCTTCCATTCTCCATGTTATTTTGCCCTCGTAAACCTCATTTTAAGGTAAAAATATTTTTTGCTGTTGTACTACTTCAAACAAATTCAAGGTTAAAAATAGTGAGAGTTTTTCTTTTAAGTAAAATTCCAAATATATTTATGTAGAAGCCAAGTTTTCTCAATATTCTGTCACCTCTTTGGACGGGGATGGAGTGAACACTGGCTGTGGAGTCAAAGGCACAGCACTGTCACCTGCAGCGGGTGATGGGACCACACCATTCATCCTCTCTAGATCTGTCTATCGTCCTCAGAAAGCGTCACCCTGTGCTGACCACTTCCCGAGTTGTTCTGATAAAGTGTGAGTCCATATTCAAGTACTTGGTGGACAAACGAAAAGTTCGATTTCCTTGGCAAAAAGTGCCCTGTCCCGAGGACCCCGATGATAAGTTCATAAGACCTTGATCGAACAAATTTTATTGAGCTCCTAGTAGGCGCCCAGCATTTCCTCAGGCACTGGACTTTAAGAACGAACTGGGCAGAGAGAGGATTCGTGGTTGTGGGACAGTGGGTGGGGTGGGCGTGAAGACCTTTGAGTGTGATGGAAGTGATCTGAAATAAGATTGTGATGATGGTTACACAATTCTGTAAAGGTGCTAATAATTGCAGAATTGCATTTACAACATCACAGAACAGGCAGAACAGAAGGGCCTGGGCGAGTGGCAACCCCAGACACACCCCGGCCAGGAGCTCTGCTCCACTTGGAAGGAGGAGGCGGGATTCCAGGCGGCACTGTCGGTATCCAGAGACACTTTTCTGCCTTAGGAATATGGAAAGGACTCCCTTGCTCTGGGTTTGAAGTTGGATCCCAGGTCTTCCAAGTTTTCTTGTATTTCCAGCAGTTGTCCTAGTTTAACTCCTTTGCCCCCGATCTCCTTTTCCACTTAGACGAGTGCCCCTTAGAGAGAGAGCTCTCTGCAGTGTCCGCTCCTGAACAGCCCCCGGGCGTCATGTCCTTCCAGGCTGAGCCGCCCACGCCATGCGGAGGAGGCCCACAGGTGCTCGCTGACCAGGTCGTGTGTTCCCTCATCTGCCCAACAAGCATTTACTAGGCTTTCTTACCTAGTGAAAGTTGATGAAATCCTATACAGTCAGGTGATGTCTCTGGCACTAAACCATATGAGCCCGTGGACCTCTCCCAGCTGAGCCCCTTGTGCTTGGGCCCCAGCAACTCCATCAGCACAAGCTCCCTTAGCAGAGAGAGGTGGGCCTTTCTTTATACTCACTTCTGCAGAAATGACTAAAAAGAGTAAAAGCAACAGTCATTTACTTACTGGTTTTCTCAAGTTTGTAACTAAATGTGAGGGCAGTTCGTGAAAAATGTTTATCGTCCGTGGTGTCTTTCTCTCTGGGTCATTTTAAGGTTTGAAAGAAGTATTCATTCTTCTTAAACTGTCCTCTGGGCCTCAGTTTTCTCTATTATAAAATCAGGGGGGTGGATTCATGACCTCCTTGGATTTAAATCCTCTTAGAGCTTAAACACTCTTTGACACTGTGAAACATACCCCAAGATTCAGCCCTTAGCTTCGTGAGGAGAAGTGCAGGTTTGAAGAAGAACCATGTGGGCCTGACTTTCCCCCAAAACAAGGCTTAACAACTCCCTCACCTAGCAGAAGACCCCTGTTATCCAGTGGAATTATTTGCGCGTTATTATTGAAATGGTTATCATTTCAGTCAAATTATTCAAGTTTCAGCAAGAACGATTTCTTTGCCCAGCCCTGTCTGTTTCCATGTCCAGGAGGGGGTCATGCAGTCTGGCCGGAATCTCGTCTGACCACAGCGTGTGTCCATCCCTCGCCGACCCCTGGGGCCGTAGTGTTCACGTCCACTCCTTGGTGGCGTGGTCCTTGGGCCACTGGGAAGACAGGCCAGGCGTGACCAGGTGTGACCAGGACTCTGTGACACTTCCATCTGTCAGGCGGCACCCGCAGAGGGGGGCAGTGTGGACGTCCAGCTAAACCCTTTGGGCAAGAGACATAGACACTGAGACAAGTCACGCGTCTGCTGCACACGAAGGGGCAGTCGGAGACCGTGATCAGCACATGCGCTCTGAGTCTGTTCTTCCAGGGTTGGAGTCGTGGCTTCTGTGACTCTCAGCCTTGGTAAATGGGAATAATAACAGGGCTGTTTGTAGGATGAAAGGAGGTAGTCTGTGCAAAGTTTTCAGAAAAGTACCTGGCACGTGATAAACACTCTGTGATAGTTATCTGTGTTGTACCTGCATGTGGAGAAAACTTAAAATCAAGCCACAGAGAAAAGGACATTTTGATGGGCAAAGAAAACGCGGTCTTACGCGAAGGGCACTGGCGTTGGGTGGGGTCTTACAGAGCGAGATTCTGTTTTGTATGGTTGTCATGAGGCCAAAATGAGATGCTTCTCAAGTGACTAGACTAAGGTAGGTCTCCTAAGTACTTGTTCCTGTCCCCTACCCTATATCTTTAATTGCATTCCCTTTACTTTCTTTTCTTTCTTTGTATTTCCTTTCTTTGTGTCCTGTCTCCCTCCCTTCATTTGTTCTCTTCTCTTTCCAGTGATGCACTGGAAAGATTTTGGGGAAAATATCACAGTATCTAGCAAAAAGTCACTTTGCCTTGCTGATAACCAAACAGTATCTTGTGACTTATTTCTAAATAAGTTTCTTTTCCACTTACAGAATCATTCATTTTAAAATATATATATTCATTCACTAATTGACCTGGAGTATTAAAATTAAACTGATTTCTCTTGTTCTACATAAACCTGTGCTAATATAATTATCAATAATTACCCCCCACATCGCCAAATATTCATCGAGGATTTTATAGACATGGAGCCTCTCTTGACACCTCAGCTCCGTAGCTGTCAGGTAGACATCCAGAAGAGCCTGAAAAATCTATTTCACAGATAAAAAAATTAAAGAGATTGACAGATAATAGAGTTAAAGAAATCATAACCTCAGTTGCGGAGAGATTCTGCTTTCGGTATACTAATTGCCTTCTAACTTTTCAGATTATTGGGGGAAATTTTGAATAGAGATTTGAAGCTTCAGAAGTACCCCTGAGTTTTCCAAGTAGAAAGACAGGTTTCTTTAATTTTTCCTCGAATGTTCACTGTGCTTCTGCAGGGGCTCCCAGGTGACGTGGAACATGCACAGCAGAGGCAGCATGTAGCCCTGAAACGACCACTTAAATCAGCCAAAAAGCTCATCACTTCGGCCTTGGCCTGCCTTGCTGTGTGGACGCGTATCTGGCTGATTTCAGGAAGGAAAATCGTTGTCATTTTTAATGGAAAATAACCTTTTTGAAGCTTCAGTCTTTCTCTTTATAAATAATGTGTTTGATGCCAGGTTTCACAGGCTGCTTAAACTTACAAGGTTAAACTACTCTAAAAGGAGATCTGGAAATTAGATCATCTATATTTTTTATCTTTTTCATAATCATACCATGGGTGCAACCCAAGGGGCAACACGACATTTAGACAAACACAATATCTTCTCCTTCAATCTTAAATATACTCTGCATTGTTAGTAATGTATGTTACTGTTCCACATTTTTTTTTTTTTTTTTTTAGTAAAACTGTGGTTCAGTTGTTTTCAAAAGCACCAGTCCCTTACACAGTCACTGAAAGATAACCTGCCCCTCCTTGTGTCGTATGGAATCTGCCTGAATACAACCTAAACTACAGTAGAGACGTGGATGGATCTAGAGAGTGTCGTACAGAGTGAAGTAAGTCAGAAAGAGTAAAACAAATATCGTATATTAACGCATGTATGTGGAACGTAGAAAAATGGTACAGATGAACCGGTTTGCAGGGCAGAAGTTGAGACACAGATGTAGAGAACAAACGTATGGACACCAAAGGGGGAAAGCGGTGGGAGTGGGGTGGTGGTGGTGCTGTGCTGAATTGGGCAATTGGGATTGACATGTATACACTGATGTGTATAAAATGGATGACTAATAAGAAGCTGCAGTATAAAAATACAAACAAACAAAGAAAAAAACCAACTGATACTAAACTTTCTTTGGGTTATTTGTATGGAAATATGTTAATATAAATGTTTCAGACATTACATGAAATTTCTAAAAATCTTATATGTTCTGGTATAATGTAATAAGTCATAATTCTAGTTATTACTTTAAAATGTATATCTCAGAAATAACTAAATTTCCTTGTCAATTGCATTATTATGAACTTTCATCAAATCTTTAACCATGGTCATTAAAAAAAAAAAAGTGTGGTTCAGTTGTTTTCAAAAGCACCAGTCCCTTACACAGTCACTGAACGATAACCTGCCCCTCCTTGTGCCATGTGGAATCTGCCTGAATACGACCTAAACTACAGTTCTTGTGGGGAATCCATCGCCTCAGGTGGGAATGAACATTGAGGGATTTTTAGTGTCAAGTGAATACAAAGCTGGTCTCACCGAGATAAGGTTTATTTTCAGTTACTGCCAATTTTTGAAGACTAAATTACAGAAAACAGCAATCATTTCCTAGTGTGCTGGCTCTTAAGTTAATCAGGCAACTGTTAACACTAGCGTGTTTTTATTAATAACCTACAGAAACACTTGTACTTATTTATCAGAAATCTTCAGAATGATATGCTAGTCAAGGAGTGTCAAAGTATCATTTGAAAATTATTGAATAAATTCTAGGAACAGTTTACTACTCAGAATGAACTTACTACATTTTCAGTACATTCATTTGGGGCGCTGCTTTAGCATAAAGGTTAAGGGCACAAGCTCTAGCATGAGACTAGCTGCTTCCAACGTTCGTTTCGATACCTACCAGCTCTGTGATCCTGAGCAAGGTACTTCTCCGTGCCTCCGTTTCCTCCTTTGTAAAATGGGGCTGATAACAATACACAATGATTGCTAACATTTACACAGCTCCTTCTTTGTGCCAGGCACTGCTCTGTGCAAGTGAGAGAGACAGACAGACAGACAGACAGGAAAAGAGAGAGAGGCAGAGAGAGACAGAGAGCTGGTGGATACGTATCACATGCCTCATACTGACCTGGGATCAGTCATGCACGTAATCTTCACAACAACCATATGAAGTAAGCGCTATTATTTTCTTCTTTTCACAGCTAAGAAAACTGAGAAACCAGGAAGTAATGCAATTTGCCCAGAGAGAGCTTAGTACCAGGGTCTGGATTTAGACCCAGGCTGTCTACCCTCGAAGTCTGTCCTCAACCACTACCCTACAATGCCTGATGCACACATCAGTATAGGGCTATTACTTAATGAGATGACATACATTATATAAACCACTTAGACTGGTGTGGTTCTAGTAAACATTAAGTGAGCGCTAATTACTATTGTTGGTTTCTAAAAATTATAAACCTTATTTTACTATATGTAGTCTCTTTTATTGCATTAAATATATCAAAGTCCACTCAAATTTTATTTATTTTACGCCGTAGTTAGCTATGTTTTGTAGGATTTGGTAAGGTTATCTTGAGGTCAACATATACTAAAAGGCATCAAACATTTCTTGTTGCTATAATTTCATACATCAAAGTGTGAAACAGTCAAGGTCAATTTTTTTAAATCCTTCGTTCATTTTTTTTCTACAAATAATTGTTTGTGCAATAAGGCACCTACTATATGCCTGGCAATATTCCGGTACCTATTTTAGGGCATTCAGCAGAGAACAAGACAGTGAGGGGTCCTGGCTGTCACAGAGCTTACCTCACTTTGTCCTTGACTCAATTCCAACTAGAACCTTTAATTCTAGGAAGCAGCACCTCGACTAAAACTGAAATCATCCATGGTTAAGCATTTGGGACTTTAGCAGGGAAATGCATCACACAGGCCACAGGCCGCTGTGTCACAGGCATTTCCCCCATGCACTTAAGAAAAGGCATTAAAGATTCCACCTATAAGCGATATCATATGATATTTGTCCTTCTCTGTCTGACTTACATCACTCAGTATGACAATCTCTAGGTCCGTCCATGTTGCTGCAAATAGCATTATTGCATTCTTTTTTATGGCTGAGTAATATTCCATTGTGTATATTACCACATCTTCTTTATCCATTCCTCTGTAGATGAACACTTAGGTTGCTTCCATGTCCTGGCTATTGTAAATACTGCTACAGTGAACATTGGGGTGCATGTATCTTTTCAAATTATGGATTCCTCTGGGTATATGCCCAGGAGTGGGATTGCCGGATCATACGGTAGTTCTATTTTTAGTTTTTTAAGGAGCGTCCATACTGTTCTCTATAGTGACTGTATCTATTTACATTCCCACCAACAGTGCAAGAGGGTTCCCTTTTCTCCACACCCTCTCCAGCATTTATTGATTGTAGATTTTTTGATGATGGCCATTCTGCCCTGTGTGAGGTGATACTTCATTGCAGTTTTGATTTCGCTTATATGTGCAATCTAAACAAATGGTACAAATGAACTTAGTTACAAAACAGAAATAGAGTCACAGATATAGAAAACAAACTTACAGTTACCAGGGGCAGGGTGGGGAGTGAGGGAACTCTGCTCAATACTCTGTAATGACTTCAAGAATCTAAAAAAGAGTGAATGTATGTACATGTATAACTGAATCATTCTGCTGTACACCTGAAACTAACACAACATTGTAAATCTACTGTACTCCAGTAAAATTTTTCTTAAAAAAAGGAAAGAAAAGGCATTTCAGGATCTCTGAGAACCGCATCCACAGGGGGAGAACGCACTGGCCGTGTTTCTCTCCGGCAGCCATGAGCGGGTGGCTCACAGGTTGGCCCTTTCTTCCCATCACTGCTGGAGAAAAGCCATCGGAGTTCGAAAACAGAAGCTGAGGGTTTCAAAGTCCTGAGAACAGAATCTGAGGCTCATCTTGTTCCCTTATGTTGTTTCCCTCCTGCACTTAGTTTTTTTGTTTTTTATTTTTCCATATTCTGCTACCATCAATTTCATGTGAAATGATTACTTATATTAGTGAAGTAGTGAAGGCTTATCCTATCAGATGATGTCCTTTGACTATACAAGGAAAAACAACTCATTATTATAACAATATTATTATTCAGGGTACTTCTTTAGTCATTTTATATTTGGAGGGAAATTAATGAGCTTATAGGAAATTTAATCCCCTAAAAATTTAAGGGAGGAACATGAGTGTTTCTTTATTCTGAAGTTCTGACGATCTATTCTTAAGATATGACGGGGGAGAAAGGAAGCTTATGTACATTGAGTACTCAGAAATTCAACATAACACATAATAATCTCCTTTAACTGTCACAACAACTCTGGAAGTAAGTACATTTAATCCTCATTTAACCACATGAAAATAGAGATTCAGGAAAGCCGTGGATCTGTCCAAGTTCACTGCAGTAGCAGAATCAGGCTTAGACCCACGGTATCCAAAGGCCAGGTCTCTTCTGTGAAATCACAGTATTTCACTTGAGCAGAGATCATACCTATGATTACAAGACCAGTGCCGTGCAAAGGAGAAAGAGGTTCTGAACTGTCTTTTATGGTGTCACATATATCACATCAATATTAGCAGGAAGAATCATCTCTACATGCTTGCATGTGATCCCTCAAAAAAACTCTGAGTTAATAGCTATCCACAACCATTTTAAGTCAGTTAATGAAGTGCTACCTTTTTAACAAATCACCTGATGATCCATTAAAAGGAATACAAGTAATGTAATTGGCATAGATGAGACTAGCACGTTTCCCGTTCATGTTCTGATGCACCTTTTAAAGTCAACATCATCATCATCAAATAATATTTCACTGTAATTCCTAGAAGAGCAGAGTTTGGACTGGAAAACATAACTGAGATACAAGCAAAGCAAGACTTGTTGCTTATTTAATAGGTCATGAGCCATTTTAACTTCAATAGAAATGTACTGATTTGGAACATTTTTGTCTCCATTTGTAGAAAGAGTTGGAAACACATCAAAAGGCTACAGAGATCTCGTATGACTTTGAATTTAGCTAGTCCTTCTAAGAAACCAAACACATTTGTTTTTTCCTTACCTAAATGTCTATAAAATTGAATTGGCAAAGCAAGGAGAAAAGGAAATAAGTATGGACTTGTTGATTGGCAAAGTGTTTGATCTTGCTGTTAATTATATTTCAATTCTAGAACTACTTGCGTATGGAAATCTTAAAGTATCTAAAATTTATTTGTCTCACTTACAACATATGGAGGAGGAAGTTTCCCTTCTCTTTTTCTCCACGTGAACATGAAGCACGGCCAGGTTTATCCAGAGCCCCGTGGTGAGCTGTGTCACCACGCCCAGTGTCTAGACTTGGAGCCTGGTGTGGCCTGGTGGCCTCCGTCAGGCAGGGTTTCATGACCCTTCGTATCCCTGGGTTATGCACTTTGCTTTCCCACCAGTGATTATTTTAACAATATTCCCAGATGACAAACATCCACAATAGCCTTTGAACCTCAGTAACTGCAACATATCAGTGAGCTGCCAGGGCCTTGTCCGTAGGTCCTCATGGATCCTAATTGAAAATGATGATGTCCAGAGAAAAAAGGTAAAATTTTGAAACTAATAAATATACTCCATTGGATAAGTATTTCTCCTGAGCTTTGAACGTGAAATATGAGTAGTTTCACACTGCAAATCTGAGGTCAGGCACTTTTTAATTTACTCTTTTGACCCTAAGTTGGGAGGGAAAGTTTGGAGCATCTAAAGCTGTCATCATCATCAAATAATATTTATTACCCTCTGTGTTTCATAGTAGAACTGCAGGGTTTGGCCTGGTAAACGTAACTGAGATACAAGACTTCTTGTGTGTTTAATAGGCCATGAACCTATTCTGTACTGATTTGGGGTGTCCAAGGTCAGGGGAGTGTCTCTAATGAAACACCAATGAAAGTACTAAAGAGTTTCTCAGTCTTAGTATAAAATCCTAATAGATACAATTGCGCCTCATCCAGAAATGTTATCTGTTTATCTGTCTGTACTTCTAAAAGCAAAAAATGTGATGTATCTTATAAAGAGGCTACCTGGCATAGGTCTCTATCAGTCTATCAGTCTGTCTATCTGTAATAGCCACATTTGTTTGTCAAATATTAAATAACGAGATTTCTCATTGGACCTTCAGAGGACAGGTCTACTTGGAAAGTTAGACAGATAAGTCACAGGGAGATAGTTTGTAGTTAATTTTGTCTCACAGTATAATTCTTTAACTAGAACTTTGGCTTCTTTACAATTTAGATACGGTAAAAATATAAACAACCGGTTTTTAAAAGCTTCATAAAAGTCCTGAGGGTCCAATTATATGACGTTATAAAGAGGTACCAACATGCTGGGGTTTTCCCAGAACACCAAAAAAATCAACTAATTTCAAATCATTAGTTTAAAAAGCAATGATCAACTTTCCCCTCTATATCAGGGTCAAATCTCATGGTGATCAGATCCTTAATTTAAAAAAATTGTTGGACTGAACTTCGATTGCCAATACCACACATTTGAAGGAAAATTGTTAAGGTTCCTTGAGGTCATTCTTATGAGATTAAAAAGACAAAAATGGATTGACTTCACAAACAGCCAGGACCTTTCTAAAACCAGCTGGCTTATGAATTCAACTGACCTGTCGTTACCATACTTCACAGTCAAGAATCATGAGAACAGCTTGTTCTGAATCCGCTGGCTGCCTACCCACAGGGCAAGAGCAGAGAGCGGCTTCTCTGATTAGCATATAAATGGTGTTTGATTAGGTTTTGGCTTCCTTTCTGACGCGGAAGGAAAAACCCTTTTTTCTCTTTAATGGATTTATAGTCAGTACCAATTTTTCCTCTCAAGGTATGTATTAGGAGAAAAGAGAAAGTGGAGATTAATTTTATATTTTCCTTATACCCTTGCCAGTTACTAAGATTCTCAGTTATCTTAAGGCTGCATCTACCCCCAAGTAATGTATGTTTTTATATTTATGAAAAATATTCCCTTAAGTTATTGTCTATATATGTTTCAGTATTTAGGTTACTTACACTAATAGATGAACACATGCTAACAGTTCATTTTAGTTTTCTTTAAATAGATTCAGAAAAGACCTGAAAGGGCCTAAGTTTTATCAAGAGAAGATGAAGAGTTTATATGCAGTTACTGTAATAATCAATGTTAACAATGTTATCTTCTTGAAATTCCGTAGGAGGGAATGATAGCAGATATGTGGACCTAAGGAAGTTTTCAACAGCAAACAAATGCACGTACACAGTCTCATTCAAATCACTACCCCCCTCACCACTTTTCTATTTTACTACTTTTTTACTCTTTTCTCGTTCGTGTTGCTAAACGGATCAGAATTGCTCCTTGGCAGTGTTTGTATTTACTTATATTGACTCAGGAAAAAGCAGAAAGGAACACATATTTTTAACTCAGGACAATTAAGATAAAATGCAGACACAGGTCTTGGCCCTCTCAAAAGGGCACTCCAGTTTGGAAAGTTAAGCCCTAGCTGGCATTTACTATTAATTCTCTACAACATTATACAAGTCATCTGCCTGTGCTGCCTCTCAGGAAATATGAAGGGTAGAAGTATTGTTTCCTCTCTTGGAGATACTGTGGCACTTGTTTTTCATGGTCTGGAGTCCAATGATGCAGAATCGAATTACATGTGGCAAATAGTATTTCCAACCTTGCCAAGTGCAGCAGAGCCTCCCGGGTGTCTTGATGGGCAAGGGCAGCTGTAAATACCCTTGTTCTTTTATGTCTCTCTCGTTTCCTTAAAACTGATAATGAAGCGTCAATATTAGGCAATGTGAGATTTTCCTGAGTTTATATGCCATGTGCTTTTATAGTGTCAGTATTACAAAGTGTACAGAAGAAATTTAACTGCTGATACACTGGTATAGCTTTAAAAGTATTCATATTGTACTCATTTTCACTTATGCTTCAAGTCAATACTTTATCGTATCTGATTTTGGCACTTTTGTTCAGTGGACTGTAAAATGGACATTTCGGCAGTGATTCTTGTCATTGTTTCATAAATCATAATTGGAATAAGTCTACCTGCTACTCTCACCCAAGTTACCCTGGGAAGCAAGGGTGATATTTGCCTTGTCCTGCCCCCTCCCCAATAAACTAAATTTATTTTGAAAAATGATTACCAAATTAATGCTATGTTTAATCGTAAGGGAGGAACAAGACTTCTTTCTCTTTTTTCAAAAAGCTCTTATCCTCTCAGATTGCTTTTTATTCAAAACTGTCATGAACAATCTTCGTATTCAAAACGTCTCCCTTTTTAAAATTCCCAAAGGAGATGCAAGAAATTTGCTTTTGTTCTTTCAGGAGCAGAATTGGTATAAGAATAACACAGATATTTCTCCTGAATTTTTTTCAACAACTATCCTGGTAAGTCAGATTACTAAAAATCAAGAATAGCTAAGAAAAACTAAAAATTGTTCCCTCAAAGGCTCTACAAATTTGTTCCCTTATGGCTGTTATTCAAAGTCTGTCTTGATAGTCATTTGTATTCAGTAGAGTATCCAATATCACTTTTTCATGAAATGCCACTAGCAGCCAATTTTAGTAAACAAACTGATTAAAAGATGATCTGTCACCCAGAATGTCATCATCCTCTCCACGGATTCACTTGTTTGGAGTCAGGGCACCGTTGGTGTCACTGAGTGGAGTTGATGAGGCTATAGATTTGCAAGAAAGAAAACTAAAATCGTTATCCAAAAATCGGGCAGAAATTCCTCAACGATTATTGCCAACCTGTGAGATGCATGAAAGAAAAGCCCACTGGATGGTGAGAGGCTCTAAGTGTCTGGTCTCCGTCTGTGAGTCACAGGAACCAAGGTGGCACAAGGTCCTTCCTGTCCCAGGGCTGAGCCAGCTGCGTGCCCTGTATCACCTACTGGCGGTGATAACTAAGAAGATACCCATGCCTGTGGCAGCGCTCACCACACCAAGTGGGCAGTCGGTCCACAGCTGTGTGTGCTTCAGAGCCCATCGCGGGAGAGAGAATTCCAAGGGCTGGGGCGGTAGAGCGATCCCAGGCTGGCATGGTCTGTCTTGAATTCTAAAACTATGTTGGAACTTGGAGGAAGGCCATATCGTGGAAGGGGAAACTTACATATTGACTCTTTCTGCCTGTGATGATGTCATCAGGATTAATCATCCACATGTAACTATTTGTGCTCTACAAAAGATCATGTGAAATCAAGTTCTATTACTGATTAGATTAGATATCCAATCCCAAGACCTTAAAACAATCTTCTCTAGCCTGTTCTGTGGCTGCTTCTTAGATCTGAGAATGCAGATTGCTTTTCTGAAAACTTTGAGCCTGGTTTCCAGGTCCTGAAACATGCTGCTCCCCACATTCTGAAAACCAGTCTTGAGAATTTGAGTATTTTCATGAGCAGAAGAAGCATTTGAACTTGGAGCAAGAGAGGGACATTCTCCCCATGATCTGAAGTTTCAGCTCTCTCGTTCTGCTGATATCCTCTTTTCTTAATTTTTCTTTAATTTAATCCCTCAGCCTTCTCAAATAGAAACCTATCCTCCTCTAAGACATGTAACCTGTCAGTAATCAGGAAAAGATATAACTGTGCTCACTTTTTAGCTGGTGATGGTGTTTTGATTTTATCCTAATCCACAGCCATTTCCGGTAGAACATCCCGGGCAGCAAATACCTCTTAGGGAAGGGGACAATGCACCTAGAACAAAGGGCAAAGTTTAGTTCTTAACACATGACAAGGCTGATCTCATTTCTGAAGAGTGTAGAGGAATGTACTTTTAGGACTTCATATTCTATCCAAATCCATTAAATTAAAAGAGAGATTGAAGGAACTGGTTGGAAAAGTAGTTAACATTTCACCAAATAAAATGCTGGCCATATCTCTGGAATTAAGTAGTTTGGCTTGTGTAACTGGGGCTAGATACGAAAAGATAGTGTCTGTGCGTGACAACCGAAGTCATTACCTAGGAGAAATTTGTCCGTGTGGAAAAGAATATGGCCATTGTAAGTCTGCCAAGTTGAAGTAAGTTAGAAGGGTGGGCGGTGAAATGCAGGCAAAGAGGAAGGATTCAGTGAGATTAGGAAAGTATTTTTGAATAAGGACAGTTGCTATGTTACATGAAGGCGTCAACTTGAAAGTTTGACTCCAAAGGAAACCTTCCAAGAAAACATGCACGTGCATGTACGCAGATACACACAAAGCCAACGCAAACACCAAGTACAGGTACATCGTTGGAAAGAAACTCTATTGGACGTGATGCTAGATGCAGTCTAAGACCTTGCATTGTATACTTCTTTTAACGTACATAGAACTTCTCCTTCTAGAACTCAGTATTCTAGAATCTGTGTCTTGCAACTGCAAAATTTTAGAAAGAACATATTTTTATATTGATGTGAAATCCCCTTAATAAAGTTGGAAATTTGATAAAAATATATTAGCCCCTTACAACAATGCTGAGTTCTAAACCTAAGTCCATTTTGTAAATTACTTTCCAGCTTGAACTGGAGTCAGACATTGTGAGACTCAAAGCCAGATTATCAGATTTCACCTTCTTTGAAATTCTCTTTTCCACTTGATGGTAATTCCTTCCTTCTCAGTAATTTTCTAATTAGCAAAGCTCTTGGAGCGCTGTCTCAGGAATTTTCTCTACCACTCATTCCCTTTTTATCATCCTGAAAATTGTTCCTTAACTGAGGCTTTTTTTTTCTTAGAATAGCCCAATTTTATTGTTTTAAGTCAAAAGTCATAAACTCACATGCTACATCTAGATTGTAAATTCCAGAAACGGGCATCTGTTCTCTTACCTGCTTTTTCTCTTTCTTCCGGGGACCCAGGAATGTGCTCCCAAATGGATAATTGCTTAGGGACCGCCCTGCAGGGGGCTGGTCCACAAGATCCTGTCATTCATTCACTCAGTGGCTGTGTGTTGAGAGCTAGTGTGTGCCAGGCGAAGTCTGGACTTGGAATGACCGGGTGAGGGAAACCTGCCCCCACAGGTCTTCCAGTCCAGTGATGAGATTTCATAATGAGAACCCCTGACACACCTTTATCCAGTAGAGACACATATATTTGTATTAAAACTTTGATCGGTTAACATTTTCCTAAGTGGACTTCAGCCTGACTTGTAGCCAACTAGCTATAAACCAAGATTTCTTTCTTATGAAAGTGTATCCACTTAAAGAAGGGTTATTCATGCAGTTATACTTTTGTGAACGAGGAAGTAGGGTCTAATTGTATTCTCAGAAGATTTTTCAAGACTGTGTGTGTGTATGTGTGTGTGTTGAGAAAACTCTCACTTCTGGTAAACTTAGAATAAGCTTTGTTTGTTAATCTGTCATTGGTTAAAGAAAATATTCCTCTATAGTAAAGGGTAGCAGGAATTTAAGCTGAAAGTATGACATGGTGACAAAATGTGCTTTTCTAGAAATGCAGCCCTTCCCCCTCCCAGAAAAACTTAGCACAGTAAATTGGTGTGAATGGTTGGTTTCACAAGTGTGGTGAGATGGTGTCTGACGTCTGTTTAATGAACACAGTGCTTGGAAGGAAGGGCAAAGCTTGGTGTTGAACGTGAGGGAATCTGGGGCCATGACGCCGTGTGTGTGTGTGTGTGTGTGTGTGTGTGTGTGTGTGTGTGTGTGTGCGTGCACACAATTACATCATCTCACACGCTTTCCCAGTCTTGTCAGCTGTTACAACCTTGTTATCTGGATGCTGTTAACTTGAGATTTGTTCTGAGCTCATGGAAAAGTCTCCCTTTGTTTTCTTCCTCCAGATAGGAGAAGCCTCTTGGCAGAGTTCCTCAAAGGCAGTGAAGAAGTTAGTAGCATCATGGAAATTTGGCCGCCAGTCGCGGACTAGGGCAGATCTAAACATTAGTTTAGGTTATTTTCACAGGCAGCTGTTCCACAATTTTTCATCCCTTTATTTTAGCGCTGAGCAGAGTCACTCACAGGCGTCACTCCTCAACGGAGCCCCTTGTCCATTCTTATCATTGTGTAGTCTGAGCAGTGGTGAAATTTAAATTTAAATTGGAAACATAAACATGATGACAGAACATGAATAGATCATCCAAAGTCCTTCTGAATTGTTCGGTTTACAATTCTTTAAAGTTAATACAAAAAGTCAAATGGAGGCCATTGATTAAATAAAATACCGAACAACTAGATTACTTTGATGTATTTCGTGCCGGGTAATTTGGTCCTTTTGCCTTTTAAATCATTTTTAATTGCTTTGAGTGTTGCCAAAATTCATGCTTACTGTAATCTGTTATAACTACAAGTAAGAAATGTGTGCCTATAATGAAACAAAGGCAACATATATCATAGGTGATTTAATCCACCTTAGGTGGTTGGGTTCCTTGGGGAGTGGCATGGACTGATGGAGAAGAAATTAGGGCTTGGTTCTTGAATAATGTCTCAGATAGCATTGGTCTTGAAACTGAATTATTTTGCTTTTTGTAATTTGGAAGCACTGTGATACACCAAAGTACCACAAAAATGGGTCTTCTTAAGCTTATATTTTCTAAAGATACTATGCAAAAACAATAGTTATCAAAATAAGGCCACCCTTAAAATTTTTTAGGTGCTAAGTTCTTTAACCATTATCCTATGTTACCACTTAACAGAAACTTTTCCTTTGCTGTCAACTACAAGAGCAGAGAAGGGAATGAAGCTGATAAATGTTGAACGCGCACTTCATGGGGGTTTTTTTGTTTGTTTTTTAATTAAAATAGAGTTGATTTACAATGTTGTATTAGTTTCCCGTTCTTTTTCGTATTCTTTTCCATTATGGTTTATTACAGATATTGAATATAGTTCCCTGTGCTATACAGTAGGACCTTGCTGTTTATTTACTTTATATGTAGTAGTTTGTATCTGCTAATCCCAAACTCCTAATCTATCCTTCCCGCTCTTTCCCTTTGGTAACCACAAATCTGTTTTTTATGTCTGTGAGTCCATTTCTGTTTTGTTTTTTTTTTTAACATCTTTATTGGGGTATAATTGCTTTACAATGGTGTGTTAGTTTCTGCTTTATAACAAAGTGAATCAGTTATACATATACATATGTTCCCATATCTCTTCCCTCTTGCGTCTCCCTCCCTCCCGCCCTCCCTATCCCACCCCTCCAGGCGGTCACAAAGCACCGAGCTGATCTCCCTGTGCTATGCGGCTGCTTCCCACTAGCTATCTACCTTACGTTTGGTAGTGTATATATGTCCATGCCTCTCTCTCGCTTTGTCACAGCTCACCCTTCCCCCTGCCCATATCCTGAAGTCCGTTCTCCAGTAGGTCTGTGTCTTTATTCCTGTCTTACTCCTAGGTTTTCATGACCATTTTTTTTTTCTTAAATTCCATATATATGTGTTAGCATATGGTATTTGTCTTTCTCTTTCTGACTTACTTCACTCTGTATGACAGACTCTAGGTCTATCCACCTCATTACAAATAGCTCAATTTCGTTTCTTTTTATGGCTGAGTAATATTCCATTGTATATATGTGCCACATCTTCTTTATCCATTCATCCGATGATGGGCTCTTAGGTTGTTTCCATCTCTGGGCTATTGTAAATAGAGCTGCAATGAACATTTTGGTACATGACTCTTTTTGAATTTTGCTTTTCTTAGGGTATATGCCCAGTAGTGGGATTGCTGGGTCATATGGTAGTTCTATTTGTAGTTTTTTAAGGAACCTCTATACTGTTCTCCATAGTGGCTGAACCAATTCACATTCCCACCAGCAGTGCAAGAGTGTTCCTTTTTCTCCACACCCTCTCCAGCATTTATTGTTTCTAGATTTTTTGATGATGGCCATTCTGACTGGTGTGAGATGATATCTCATTGTAGTTTTGATTTGCATTTCTCTAATCATTTCTGTTTTTTAAATAAGTTCATTTGTATCATTTTCTTTTAGATTCCACATATAAGTGATATCATATGGTATTTGTCCTTCTCTGTCTTATTTACTTCACTTAGTATGATAATCTCTAGGTTCATGCATGTTGCTGCTAATAGCATTATTTCATTCTCTTTTATGGCTGAGTAATATTCCATTGTGTATATGCACCACATCTTCTTTATCCATTCATCTGTCAGTGGACATTTAGGTTGCTTCCGCGTCTTGGCTATTGTAAATCGAGCTGCAGTGAACATTGGGGTGCATGCATCTTTTCAAATTAGTTTTCTCTGGATATATGCCCAGGAGTGGAATTGCTGGGTCGTATGGTAGTTCTATTTCTACTTTTTTAAGGAACCTCCATACTGTTGTCCATAGTGGCTCCACCAATTTACATTCCCACCTACAGTGTAGGAGGGTGCCCTTTTCTCCACACCCTCTGCAGCATTTATGTTGAATGTGACATTCTGTGCTTTACTATGTTTTTTTTGTGCTAAATCCTTTACTGCATTTAGCATTTCATGTAATACTTGGCAATAACCCAGTAACAATATCTTTATTTTACATACGAAACAACACTGTGGCTCAGAGAGGTTGCTCAAATCCACACAGCAAGTCAATCATCAGAGAAGAGTTCCAAACCAGGGCCAAACTATTTAACAACCTCGTAATTATATTATCTTTAATGTCTAGCCCTCCCGCATGCATAAATACTCTTTCAAGGATAGTGGGCATAATTTAAACAATATCTAAACATGAACACAAGTTATCGTATTCCTGGAGGTTATGGAGGAGACTTTGGTGTTTCTTTAAGGTCCTTTTTAGCTTTTTTCTTGACACGAAATCTTACAGGGAAAACCTGTATATTAAACAGATAAAAACTGAGATACTCTGATTGGAGGAGGGGCAGGGCAGGCTGGACCCCTAAAAGTCTGGCTTTCCCCCCTCCTGCCAAGGTGAGCTTTTGACATCTCAACACTTTAAGGGATGTCAGACGTTTTGAATGTGTAATAGAATTACTGTTGGTAGACCACCTGAAGTTTCCTCAACAGTCAGCGTGGGCAAAAGCAGAGGTTTGGAACATGCAGTGTTCAAACCCCTTGCATCACAGCATCCAGAAATGAGTGTGAGGCTCCGCTCTGCCTCTGCTCAACAGTGTGATCTCAAGCACCTCACTTAGCCTCGGGCACCTGGGTTTCCTAAGCTTGGAGGTGAGTGAAGGCTGACCTAGAGCAGTGGATCTCTATCCCGGCTGCCCGTGTGTATGAAGTGCTTTACAAACTTCAATACCCAGGCCCCACCCACAGGGAGTCCAGTCTGCTTTCATCTTTGGATGAAGCCTGAACGTGAATGTGTTTAAACACTCCCCAGATGATTCTAATGTGCGGCCCCAATGATCTTGATTTCTAAACCCATTGAAATGCTAATGAGGACATTCTTTTTTTCGCAATTAAAAAAATGTTATTTTACATTGGGGTATAGTTGATTTACAATGCTGTGTTAGTTTCAGGTGTACAGCAAAGCGATTTAGTTATACTTATACATGTACCTCTTCTTTTTCAGATTCTTTTCCCATATAAGTTGTTACAGAATATTGAGTAGAGTTCCCTGTGCTATACAGTAGGTCCTTGTTGATTATCTATTTTATATAGTAGTGTGTATATGTTAATCCCAAACTCCTAATTTATCCCTTGCCCCTTGCCCCTTTGGTAACCATAATTTGCTTTCTGTATCGAGGACCTTTACTTCTATCCTTATGATTTTGCTTCCCTTGAGAGTGAAGGCTTAAGGAAGGTATGTCATTTGATTCCCATGTTTTGTGTTACAGTGAATCATCACAGAAAATAAGATTAATAGAAAATATAGACTAATACTTAGCATGTGAATTATAGAGGTTTATTGGATTCTACTATTTAATGTGCAGCCCAGCTATAGAACCACCAGCGCCTTGACCTTCCATGTCTAGATCCACGGTTGTCTTGTTACCGAGATGCTAACTAACATGTTCTGAACTGTCTCAGCCATCCTGTTCCAGAGCATCGGGAACTGAAGGAAGGTTCATTTTTAAAACTTTCACTCTCCTAGTGTCCACATTACTCAATCACATAATTGGCCTTTCCCACAGAAAACCTGCAAGAAAGGCTGACAGCCTAAGGGGCTCCCCAGAAAAATACTGTATTCTTGTCCTCATCTTCCTTTTCCAGGTCATTTCAATGTTTTCTATCAATTATTCTTTTTTTTTTTTTTTTCTGCGGTACGTGGGCCTCTCCCATTGCAGAGCACAGGCTCCGGACGCGCAGGCTCAGCGGCCATGGCTCACGGGCCAAGCCTCACTGCGGCATGTGGGATCTTCCCGGACCGGGGCACGAACCTGTGTCCCCTGCATCGGCAGGCGGACTCAACCACTGCGCCACCAGGGAAGCCCCTATCAATTATTCTTAAATGCTAAGTCTCACAGACTGGGAAAAAGAAAAACTCTGAGTCCCCTTTCAGAATGACTACAGTATTTTACTAGATTCCTGAGGGCCTTATATGCCATATGCGCTGATAGGTACCCAGGGCCTAACACAGAGTACTTGACACCTAAGGAGTGCTCCATATTTTTTCTTCATAAATGAAAGCCTTCCAGTTTAGCCAATGGAATCTTGAGTTCTGAATAGTATTACGTGAATACGGTTCCCTCATGAAGCCTCCACTGCCCACGATCAGAGAACAGTCTGAACGGAACATAAAACAAACGGGCCATTGAGGGACTCAGAGCTAGAGTTTCCCCACCGTCATCTCAAGTTTACCAGTTGGGAAGATGAGTGGTTGATTTGATGGAATCATAGTATCAAGGATAGACATTGTCTCAAATATCCTATTCATAACAGAGATTTAGTAGAAACACAAAACCGTTGTTGTGTTCCATTTATGCACACCTTTCATGTGAGGTCTAACCCCAGAAATCTACACTTTCTCCCAACACATCCAGGGGCACAGCAAAACACTCTCTTCTATTAAAACGTCCTCACTTTCTTTCTTTTTGTTCTTTTAAAGGTACATTTTATTTATTTTATTTTATTTTTTTTTTTTTTTGTGCTGCACTGTGCAGCAACCGGGATGTTAGGTCCCCGACCAGGGATCGAACCCGCGCCCCTGGCAGTGGAAATGCAAAGTCTAAACTGCTGGACCGCCAGGGAAGTCCCCCAAACGTGCTCACTTTCAGTTGTTTGTCAGCCGTTAAGCCAAACACTGCCTCTTTATTAAACAGCATGGTAAGGGAATTTAGCTATTTTTACACTGATATATTAAGGTACAACAAAATATGAAAACCATATTATGTGAGGACACATAATAAAGACGTGTTAGACTGGTGTTATAGGCCTTACATTAAAGTCAAGAATAGGTAACAATTCCGTTGCCATTACGGAAGTAGCACTATTGAAACGTGATTTCTGACATTTTTAAAGTGTAATAAAATGTTATCTGAAAACAGGAAAACACGTGGCGATCATCCATCAGTACCACATTAGATGTTAACGTTCCTGAATCACAGCTGGGACCCGTTTTACTAATAACAACAAACAGATAACAAACTTCATGGAAGCCTGTTTACTGCAGGAAAAGTGAAGAGCTGGGTTTAGAACGTGCTTCTCCTCCTCTTCTCTCCTATATAGTCCTGAGTTATATTGTAACACTTAGGATGTTGCCGGCCAGGTAGTACTCTTTGCTTTCCCATTTGAAAATGTGAACTTGAAATCAGGTTTTTTGCAGGAGAAAATGAATTTAGAAATCTCTGATGTTGTTATGAGGCAGAGCCTGCATGGATAAGCAAAATAAAATGCATTTAACTTTCAGGTGAGGTCTGGGCAGTAATGATCCTGCAAATCAGAGGTAGAATTCTAGATTCTCTGCCTGGGAACCTTGCCCAGGGCCTTCTGGCTCTCATTTTTGCTGTCTCATATTTGCTATTTAATTTATATGCATCAAACTAACACTCACTTTCCTATTTGGGCAAGAAAAGGAAGATGCTTACAAATTGCTGGAGTTGAGGAACAAAGCTCCCAATCAAGTTTCAGGTTTCTGTATTTTTAGAAAACATGCATATATACGGATTACTACAAAGACATTCAACACGGATCCTTAATTCTAGAATTGTGCTACCAATTAAGGATGCCATGAAAATATTTTGGGAGACAAGATTTAATTAGCACAGCATATCTGAATCTAAAGAGCAGCGAGCAACTTTATTTTGGTTATATAATATTCTGGGCAGCCCTGAAATTCAGAAACGTTAAGGAAAACAAGAATACTTCCCCATAAATGAGGGGAAATGAATAAATCACGCTTTCTCATTTCAGAGTTTATAATACAAGCAATAGTTTTATCATTCTTCCATTGCTTTGTGAGAAAACTCAGACTGAGATTGTTGGTGAATTAAAGTTTAGTTATAAACTTGAGGATCTAGGAGACTCACAATACAATTCAAATCTAATTACGGGAGTGACATCCCAGAGCACAACACTATGGGAAGTGCCTTGAGTGTGTTTAATTTTTTAACTAAACTTTCAGCAGTAGCTCTTTTCATCTAACATCCTAAAACCAATAAATGTAATATAGAGTGATTCTGTGCTGGTGAGGATTTTTGAAAGCCTGCCAACCATAGACCAGAGTGAAAAGGAATGCTTTGATGCACATGATTTTGTGTGCACTGAGTTTCCATCTGTGATAGATAGGATCACAATGAAAGAAGCCTGACAACACGGGGTGGGGGGGTGACAAATGGACCTACAGAAGGATCTGAGAGTAGGCCATTAAGACAATCTTTACCTATGACGTCAAGTTATAAAAATATTTCTTTGGGAATTCCCTGGCGGTCCAGTGGTTAGGACCCCGTGCTTCCACTGCAGGGGGCACAGGTTCGATCCCTGGTCAGGGAACTAAGATCTCACATGCCATGGGGCGCGACCCCCAAAAAATTTATTTATCAACTACTTCTCTATTTTTTTACTTTCTAAACTTTTTAATAAATATTTAAGTGTTTCCCCAATAGTCTATGTTTCAATGCCCCCAGATAAGTTATTTTTATACAGAAGCATTATTTGAAACAAAAAAGTGACTATCCTTATTAATTTAATTAATAATTTAACTAATTCACTTCTAAAGCTGATACAATTTGGTGAACCAAAAAGTATTGAACATGGTGATGCTGACTCTCATCACCTACTTGTGGACAAGAACGATCTAAATGAAAAGTTAGATGACAACACACACGCATATACAATCACGTGTCAAACTGGGCAAGACCACGGGCATTATAGCAGGTGATTTGATGTCGGGGAAAATGGAGTGGGGTGGGCTGAGATGACGGGATAAAGTGTTTCAGGTATGAACTTGAGAAAAGACGCCAAAAGAGCACGAAACTGGGGAGACCAGCCCAGAGCATCGTGCACGTGGAGGACAGTGGTTGACAGAGAACGGAAGGACCAAGTCCGGTCACTTATGATGACCTTGGGAGGCGGGCAGAACCTTGTTGGGTTCAAGACCAACGGGAGCCCCTGAAGGCTGTTGGAAGGAAGGGGAGAGTGAACTGATCGGAGGAGGATTTGTAGACTGCATGGCAGCAGAGGAAATGTGGAGCCCAAGAGACTAATAAGAAGCTGGTGGCAGCAGTTGTGAGGGTCTGGGAGCCAATTCTGTTGCTTCTTGGGGCCACACACTGTCCCCTGCAAGGGACTGTAGCTGTGTAACTATGTAGTGCCCAACTACATTCAACAACTATCTTGCATTTACAAATTTTGTCACCTGAGTAATTAGATTCACTGTAAAGATATTATTTTTTTCCTCTAAAGTGATGAGATTTACAGCTTACACTTTTCTGAGGAAGAAAGAGTTTCAGCCAAGTTCTAACATTTACAAGCTAAAACATTACACACATTAATCACAAATAAAGGTTAACTTACCTGTTTGCAAAAGAAAAGCATTCTGTAGCTGGTTGAGTTTCAGTGACTGGAGATATTTTCAGACATTTTGGAGTCAGTCTCCTTTGGAGGCAGTGACATCGGTTTAAACTGCAGAGCTAAAGTAAAATATTTTAGAAAGGCTTCTTACCTTTGTTTATTAAAAGGTGGAAAGTTATCCTGTGGGGATGGGGAAAAAACCTGTTTGCTGGACCACAATGCAATACATGGGCTACATACATGGAATTCATATTTGTGAACGATCAATTTAAAGCCTGAGTGAAAATATGACTTAACTAATATATTTTAACTCCTGTTTTTCACAGAAAAAACTGTAGTCTTAACTGGAACTAAACTTATTATTTATTTTAATATGATTATTCTTTCCTACTAAATGCCACAGAAAACCAGTTAACATCTGCATTTTTAATAGCATGAAAATGCCTAAAGTCTAAAAGGAATCTTGCTTCACAAATACACATCACTTAAATGAGAGTAGAAAGCACTCATGCTAAAGACTGAGTTTGAAACCTCCAATTAGACTGCAGTAGCTATTCATCACAGCTCTTATTTTTAAGATGGCAAGCTTATATTCCTTGTCGAGTCGGTCATGATGAGTTTCAGTGCCATGTTTTGGTTCCCACAATTATCTATTGTTTGGGAAAATTAAAAAGAAGGGACATCCACTTAAATAGATTACAGTGATGTTGTCCTGGCCCTTTTACCACTTTCATTCTCAAGTCGGAGTGACTGCCTTGGCAGGTCTGCACTCCAATCAATGGACTCAGTCATTGTAATTGTGCCCTGATAGACTTTTAAGTGTAAACTGTGAAACATTAAGAACAACTGCATCATCTAAGCTGCTCATTTTACGCCTCTCTCTGCCCTTTACAACTCTAGGTGGATTATTGTAAGCACATGGCCAAATGATTCGTGTCAGTAGTAAGAGGAAGCCTAATTACTCTCCAGTTCCTGAGTCTTTGCAGCTGCCACAGTGTTTCATGTAACTTCTGTTTAGTTGTTCATTCTAAAACCTTCATCCACAGTGAAAATAGGCTTTAGGGTACAGAAAGATTTGATTTCTATGTGAACTATAAGCATTTTATTGATTTCGTATACTCTATATTTATAAGACAGTATTCTTTTAAGCTCATTTTACATGAGTTGATAACAATAATACCGTTATTTGCTTGTTAAATAAGGGAAGTTATATTTAGATATTTACATATTTTGAATTTCTATGCAGCTTACCCAATCAATCCTCATTATTCATGAGGTCCCTATTTACAGATTTGCTAACCAACATTTATTTGTGAGACGGAAGTCAATCCCTGTGGCCCTTCTGTATTCACTGGTTGAGCAGGAAGGATTTTAGTCTCCGATGTGTGTGTTTCCAGCTGAGATTGGATGTGGCTCTGCTCTGCCTTGTTTCAACTCCCATATTGTAAACAAGTATTCTTTTCATGGTCTATTTACTGTCACATTTTTCACATTTTCATGCCTTTTGTTGATGATTTCACTATTTAAAATGGTCCCCAAGCTGGTGCTGAAGTGCTGTCTAGTGTCCTAAAACAAGAGAGCTGTGATGTGCCTTCTGGAGAAAGGGCGTGAGTGAGATAAGCTTCTTTCAGGCATCAGTTACGCTGCTACTGGCCCGGAGTTCAATGTTAACGAATAAACAAGACACATTAAGTAGGATGTCTTGAAACAGAAACACACATAAAACAACGGTATGTATTGAATGGTAGAAAAGACTCGTGTGACCACAGCTCCAGGAGTCTCACTCTACTTTCCCTGGTTCAGGACTCACTAACCCAGAGTTCAAAGCAACTTTACAGAACATACCACAAACAACAGGAGTCGACCATCCTGTTTTTTTCTTTCCTAGAAGCGACCTCCCAGGCATTTCTTCAAGAGCCATTATGGGAGATTGTGAATGTCAGGTGTCTCATTGGAGCCTTTTTTTTTTTTTTTTCGGTACGCGGGCCTCTCACCGCTGTGGCCTCTCCCGTTGCAGAGCACAGGCTCCGGACGCGCAGGCTCAGCAGCCATGGCTCACGGGCCCAGCCGCTCCACGGCATGTGGGATCTTCCCGGACCGGGGCACGAACCCGTGTCCCCTGCATCGGCAGGCGGACTGAACCACTGCGCCACCAGGGAAGCCCTCTCATATATTTTTAAACCCAAATTTCAACAATCAGGCTGCTATTGAACTTTAACTTATTAGGTGTAGACACCACTGACGTCAAAAACTCAGCCTCTTCACTGGTGCCAAATCAAATCTCAGAGACAGAGTTTTGGGTGAAGTAGAAACGAATAGCTTTATTGCTTTACCAGGCAAAGGGAGACACAGTGGGGTAATGCCCTCAAAACTGTGTGTCCCAACTGGGTAGGATTTGGTGAGGAATTTTTTTTTTTTTTTTTTTTTTTGATACGCGGGCCTTTCACTGCTGTGGCCTCTCCCGTTGTGGAGCGCAGGCTCAGCGGCCATGGCTCACGGGTCCAGCCGCTCCGCAGCATGTGGGATCTTCCCGGACCAGGGCACGAACCCGTGTCCCCTGCATCGGCAGGCGGACTCTCAACCACTGCGCCACCAGGGAAGCCCTGGTGAGGAATTTTATAGTAATAGGTCAGGGTAGGGTTGCTGATAAGATTAGGGCGTGTGCAGGGCCTGTGCTCCTTCAATCTGGCCTCAGGTGGTTTCTTGACAACTCCTCCCTTGTCTCTGCATCCCTTCCCTTCCCTGATTAGCAAATGTTTGAATCTGCCCTTTGGGACTCATGGAAGGTCATGGAGGCTGGAGTCTGTTCCCTACAAATGAGGAATAGGGGACACAAAGTCTTCTGTACCCAGGAGCTCCACAGGGTCCTGCTTGGTTTCATCATCATTTAAATTTTTAGAAAATGCTCATAAATGGGGTCAGTACGGTAGAGTCATATGGCAACACCTAGCAGAGTGCCTTATGTAAAGAGATAGTAACTCTCTTTATATCTGAGAGGGGCAAGAGCATGCTTTCTCATGGAGTAATAGTGTCATGGATTTGTTTTTAGCTGACAGTGATGCTTGAGCTTATGCAGATCATCCTCTGGTTTCACAGAAGGGAAGTGCCAAGCCCAAGGAGGTTAGGGTGTCTGCCCAAAGCCACATTCTGGGGCAGAGCTGGGAATCCTGTGAGTACGTCCACGCCATCAGATCACCCTTCCTGTGAGTCCTGAGGCCAACTACACAAGAGAGAAGACATTTTTACTACTTTGAGGTGTCATCCCAAGCCCCAAGGGAACTTCCTGTTGTTAGCTCGTAAACATATTACTTTTCTTCCTCATTATTTTAAGCACATTTTGTGATTAGAAGTCAGGTATTCCCAATTAACTTAGATCAGAATGTTATCTTTTCATTTTAAGAAAGCAAGCAATATTTTGAAAGGTACCCTTCTATTAGTTTGTGATGACACTCAAATACTCATACCAAAGCTGAACTTTCATTAGGAAAACAGAAACTGAGCTGTGTTCAGTTTGAAACCCATGACTGGATGCTGAGCGGGTCAAGCTGGGAGGCATCATGGACAACACCGCAAAGAAATGTTTTGAGAAGAATTTACTCAGTACAGACGGTGTTTGGGAGCCCAGAGCTCCCGCGCTGCGACTCAGTAACCAGCACAGGTGATTGGCATGGTCTGGTGATTGGCACCGTCTACTAACAGCTGATTTCAATAAAACCCATTTGATTATGCCTTGAAGAATTGTTTTTGGAAGGAGTTGAAGAAATTAAAGAATGAGAACGGATTTGTTTTATGCCTTGTAGCAGTCAGAGGAAGATATACAAGGACAGGGATATACTTAAGATACAATATGTCCTCCTACTGTACATTTTATTGCATGGAGCAAAATTTCAGCCCTGGCTCCCTTCAGCAGTGACAAGGGAGAAAGTCCACAGTTAAGATGAAAGTCTCCTTTCACACATAGGAAATGAAATGCCATAAACCTAATGATATTAATTTTAGGGTTTTATTTCCTCCTTTTTATTACCCTCTTTAGGATAGAAACACATTCCTAGCCCCGTAAAAATTTTAGTCAATATATTTTTCAAGTTCTCTAAGAGATGATAGCTAGTCCTTGTCCCCTTCCTCTGTGGTGACTTTCGGTCAGCACAGTGAAAGGTAATGGCGTTATGGAATCTTAAGAGGTACGTCTAAAACAGAAGGCATCCCTTTAATTAAAAATAATTCAATAAGAAAAAAGTATGGTGAAAGCCTTTAGCACATATTTATCTTTTGATATATTTTTCATTCCTTTCTTCTTATTTTCCTTCATCCCTATGAAGCAATCAACAAATAATTTGGGGGTACTTTGATATCTTCAGGCTATGCTATGCACTATAAGGTGTAGAAAGGAAAAAAGAACATATTCCCTGCTGTCAAGAATGTGATGTTTGCCACACCAGGTTCTACGAGATACAAGCGTCACTTAGGATATCAACAGGAGGATGGGTAACACGGGGTTCCTTGATCAGTTTTAGACACAGGGACACTGAAAGCTTCCCCCAGCCGCACCATTCACGCTACATGTTAAACTGTCCCAAGTCTCGAGATAAAGAACCCCGGGTGCTGCCGCGGAACCCAGCGTTCCCCCAAGTCTCGCGATTAAAACCTCAGGGGCTGCCGCTGGGCTCAGCATTCCCCCAAGTCTCGCGATAAAGAACCCCAGGTGCTGCCGCTAGACCCAGCATTCCCCCAAGTCTCGTGATAAAGAGCCCCAGGTGCTGCCGCTAGACCCAGCATTCCCCCAAGTCTCGCGATAAAGAACCCCAGTGCTGCCCTGGGAGCCAGCTTTCCCCCGTGTCTTCACAGAGGAGCGGTTTCCACGGTAAGGCCAGTGGGAGTCTCTTGGGACAGTGGGGTTTTGTGGGAAAAGGTTTGGGAAATTCCGAATTCGGGAGCCTCCGAAAACATTTTACAGGTAACGTGTGAGTGCGAACTCAGCGCTGTAAGTGTGGAGAAGGGAAGGGTCAGTGTGCTGTAGGCTGCTGAAGAGAAGAACCTCAGGAGGTTGGACTTTAAAAGAAAAGTGTGGCTGGAAAAAAAAAGCGGAATACTGAGGCGAGGAAGGTAAAACTCAGGTTCTAGCTCCCGAAGTCGTGACGTTGCTCATTTGCGGGGGGGGTGGGGGGGCGGGGGCAATGGGCAAATGTGCGGACAGTGATTATTACTAGGAACTTGGTCTACGTTACACATTTCTGTGTTATTTGTGTGCTTGTTTTTTTTTTTTTTCTTCGGTACGCGGGCCTCTCACTGCTGCGGCCTCTCCCGTTGCGGAGCACAGGCTCCGGACGCGCAGGCTCAGCAGCCATGGCTCACGCGCCCAGCTGCTTCGCGGCATGTGGGATCTTCCCGGACCGGGGCATGAACCCGTGTACCCTGCATCAGCAGGCGGACTCTTAACCACTGCGCCACCAGGGAAGCCCTGTGTGCTTGTTTTTAACAGTGTTTATTCCATGAGACAATGATTTGTTCTTATAATCAGATGTTTTCCTAAACTCACTAAGGCTTACCTATCAGAAGAACTAATAATGTGAATAGAACTTTACTTACATGATTTTATATGTGTGTGTGTGTGTGCAGTATTTACAAGCAGGTGTGCAAATACACTATCTTGGCCCAAAAAAGAAGTTGAGACACCAAGGTCAACCTGTGTTGCAAGCATAGGTGGCACCTGTTCATTCCTCCCGCAAGTGTGCTGGCTCCAGGGATGAGAATAAACAGTGTGGACTCCTAACTAAGGTTCCCTTTTGGCTGCCTGTCCAATCATGAACTAATCAACCTGATACTAATCAACTGAGGAGCAAGCTAAAAATAGCCAACTTGAACTTTGTCGTTGCGCCTTAATTTCAGCGTATCTTTTTTTAAGTATATCTCATTTTAAAGTATCCTTTAATATTTAATTAGCTATTTATGCCTATGTGTTTTTGATCTGAAAACACAACCAAGTTTGAAAGTAACTGAAGAGAAAACCCTCAAGACACAGGAAGTATTTTATAAATATTGTCTGCTTGGAAAGCCATTTTTCCCTTCGTCGCCCTAAGATATTGTTAAGGGGATTTTTTAAATCTGGGAAAATGATATATATGAACTTATGTGTTGAGTGTATATAAATGTATATACATATATATGCAGCAAAGTATAAGGATAATAGGAATAACATGTAAGATTGGACCATGTAAAACTGCTGAAATTGGACTGTTTCTGAAGTCAAATAATGGCAATTTCTCTGTAAATCTGTAAATTTAAACCTAATAGTTTTGCTCACTCCATACCCATCTCCTCACTTGGGTAGACAGTTTGCCAGTTGTGTTTGGAGGGTGGAGGGCATTTTGACTCCTGTCACATTCCCAGTTTGGGTCAGAACTTTTCTGGCCTCCTCCACTTCCAGGTCATTCTACTCTGTATGGTGCTGTCTCCTAAATATTATTTATCAGGCTGATTACTTATAGCCATCCTTAAATGCGGAGCCATTTCCTGTGTTGAGTTCAGTATCACAGACACAGACTGAGTCAACTATTGTTGCTCTTTCTCTGTCATCTGTCCCTGTTTCTATGACTGTTGTTGTTCTCTAAGAGCATCTAGAAGATCCCAGAAATCAGATACCTGAGAGGACTCTGTCCAGATATGACAGCCTCTGGTTACCTAATGTCTCTACCGAATTGCTTGGCAGGAGTTCTAAAGGCCTGAGTAGACGACTGGCTCTAGGACAGATGCTCTCAAGAAAATATTCACCCCCAATTCAAGCACACCTATTTCTATTTTGTCCCCTATATGTCATTCTCCATTGGCCCCCACTTTGATTATAAATCAGGATAACTACCAGCTTCCATGGATTACCACCATGTGTGTAATACATATGCACATGTATACAATATCGACACTATGATCTGAAAATAGAAAATGGCAGTGGGTTTTCTCCACATGTGGTTTCAGTAATATCAAATCTAATTACCCAGTTGAGGAGAATTAGACTTTATAGGAGGTGCTAAATATAATCTAATGAGGTTTGTGACAGACATTTTTTCATAGAAACAGGAACAGTTGTTTGCCATGGCTTTTGCCTGTCGTCAAAGGCTGCAGTGCCTTCCTAGCTACTGGTAAAGAAATTCTCTAACCATAACTATTTGTCACAGCTTCTACCTCGGCTAACTACTGTCAATTTGAATGCAAGCTGCTGTGCCAGAGCTGGTTTTCAGATCCCCCCTTTCAGAAATCTAATGTAGTCTTAGAAGGACCTTTGTTTTTTTCAGTAGTGAATAGATTAATCTCTCTTTGCTGTTAAATATAGCATTTAACTAGTACAAGTCAATGAATTTTTGAGTGGCTTCTTTGCATAAGGCTGTGGTGGTTAATGCTGGTGCCTAGTAGGTGTTCAGTGAATTTTTCTTAAACTCCAAGAAGTAAGACAGAGGCTTGCTTTCAAAGACTTCATAATCCTCTCACAAGAGTACCATGCGTTTGTGTAATACTTTCATTTCATCACACATATAATCAGATCCTACCCATGTGTGGCAGATATTAGACTTCTCATTTTACAAATGAGGAAACCAAAGCACAAAGGAAACAAGAGATTTGGCCAAGAGTTCTGTGTTAGGGGAGATCAGCTCGGTGCTTTGTGACCACCTAGAGGGGTGGGATAGGGAGGGAGGGAGGGAGGGAGGGAGACGCAAGAGGGAAGAGATATGGGATATATGTTTATGTATAGCTGATTCACTTTGTTATAAAGCAGAAACTAACACATCATTGTAAAGCAATTATACTCCAATAAAGATGTTAAAAAAAAAAAAAGAGTTCTGTTAGGGCTATCCAGAGAAACAGACCAAGAGGAGATATATATATATATATAAAGGATATTTACTATGAGGAATTGGCTCATGTGAATATGGAGGCTGAGAAGTCCCACAGTCTGCCATCTGCAAGCTGGAGACTCAGGAAAGCCAGTGATGTGGTTCAGTCCTAAGGCCTGAGAACCAGGGGAGCTGATGGCATAAACCCCAGCACAGGGGGAGGAGAAGATGAGCTGAGATGTATTGTCCTAGCTCAAGCAGTGAGGCAGGAAGAGAGGGTGAATTCCTCCTTTCCGCACGTTTTGTTCAGTTTAGGCCATCATCAGATTGGATGGTGCCCACCCACAGTGGAGAGGGCCGTCTACTTTACTGGCCCACCAGTTCAAATGCTAATCTTACCTGGAGACAGGCTCACAGACACACCCAGATATGTTTTCAACCTGGACACCCAGTGACCAGTCAAGTTGACACATAAAATTAACCATCACAGGTTCCAAGCTAGGAAGTAGTGAAGCTAAACTAAAATCCAGGCTTTCTAATGCCTAATCCAACGCTAGTTCCACCAAACCTCCCTGGCTCACAAAATCAAACTGAGAAGGAAACATCTCGGCAAAAGGAAGAAAGCAGTATCCACTTATTCATTCACTGATGCCCCAAACGAGTAGAAAAAAGTGTCCCACTTTCAACAACACGTGGCCCTCAGTTAATATTTTGTGGCCACAGATTATTGTTTATCACAGTCATACCATATCTATAGGGCTATAGACTTTTTAGTTATAAAAAGAAAATCCATGTTTGAAAATTTTTTACTTTACTCAGTGGAAAGAAAATGTTAAAACCTTGGGGTCCACAGTAATTTTGGGAGATGCCATGGATTTTTTTCAAGAATTTAATGTTGGAGAGTTATTCTCAGATTCTTTTTTAAAGTATGTGTGTATGTATGTGCATTCAAGCATTTGCTTTTTTTTATTGGAGGGTAAGGTTTTTGTAGAAATCCTTTAAAAGACTGAATTATTATGGAAAATCATTTTGAAATTTGAGAATGTTAACTAACTTTTTATTTCCCAAAGCTTCGTGGCAAAGATAGATGCTCTGGAAAACTTTTCAAGCTCTTAAAATTTTACAGTGATGGAAAAGTTGCCTGAAACCTATTACAGATCATAGTACCTGGTTAATTTCCTATTGCTTTTCTCTCAGTTACGGTTTTCCACCAAGCAGTATTAAACAGAGAAGACAAAGAACCCATACTTTTCTGATTGGCTGGTACTCATCTTAGCTAATACAAATGGCAAAACAGGAATAATAAAGAAGGGAAATTGCTTTTCTCTTACTTCTGTCAATCACAAAATAGTATTGAATTTAGTTCTGCCAAAATAATTTCAAGGTATGTGACATCATTTTGCTTTCATCTATTTGTATTTTGGTTATTCTTGTATTTAATGAGGCAAAAAGCATTTAATACTGTACATAAAATTTTCCCTATATTTTAAATTTATTTTGAATGATAACCTTTAAATCTGAAACAAATTCTGAGCCACTCATGATTGCCCTTTATCACAAGGACTTGAGTAGCAGGAGACAAAGTGAAAACCTTTCTGGGGGACAAACTCCAGGGCAGGAGAATTACACTAGTCAAGCCAACTGAGAGCAGAAATCACACTGTTGCCCCTCAGCTCTAAATCAAGGATTTAGAGCTGTGGATCAAATCTGGTCCACTGCCTGTTTTTGTAAATAAAATTTTATTAGAACACAGCCACACCATTCATTTAGCTACAACTGCAGACCTGAGTAACTCCAAGAGAGACTATATGGCTCACGTAGTCGAAAATATTTATGATCTGGCCTTTTACAGGAAAAGTTTGCCAATCTCTACTGTAAATCTTTGTCCTTTCCCTTCCTCTCCTGCAGAAGGCAATAACTAGTGGGAAAAGACATGGCCTAGACTCTCATACGGCAAGAAGGGGAAATAATGCATTTTCTCGCTAGACAGTGCAGGTGATACTTCTGGGTCCCTGCCGACCTCGTGCCTTTTGAAGGGCCCAGGAATCAGAAGCCAGTTCTGGCTCTTCAGTAACACAGCCTTGCTGCCACTGCTGTCTGGTCAGAAGCAGAAACATCAGAGTACCCAGAAACAACTGAATTTTTAATTGATGGGGATGCTAGGGTTTATTTAGTGCATCCCTGTCACTTTACTAGTGAGAAAACAGATATTTTTAGAGGATTGGGTGCCTATGAAAACTGAAGATCTGGAGCAAAACTCAACTATTACCACTTTCAACTTTTATATTTTCCATCACCGCTTAATATGTTTTAGTTTCAATTATGTACCTGAAACAACAACAGAATTTAAGTAAACATCTCTAAAATTGTCAGCGAAGGGTATAATATTAAATTAAATACAGCCACATTTTGCCTCACTTTTTTTGTTCGTTTATGGGTTTTTTGGGTTTCTTTTCATTGGACTATAATTGCCTTACAATATTATATTAGTTTCAGGTGTACGACCTAGTAATTCAGTATCTTTATACATTGCAAAATGATCACCGTGATAAGTCTAGTTACCATTTGTCACCATACAAAGTTATTACAGTATTATCAACTATATTCCATATGTTGTACATTACATTCCCATGATTTATTTCATAACTGGAAGCTTGTACCTCTTAATCTCCCTCATCTATTTCACTCATTGCCCCACTCCCTCCCCTCTGACAACCACCAGTTTTTTCTCTGTATCTATGAGTCTATTTCTGTTCTATTATGTTTGTTTAGATTCCAAATATAAATGAAATTATACAGTACTTATCTTTCTCCATCCCACTTACTTCACTTAGCATGATATCTTCTAGGTCCATCCATGTTGTCAAAATGGCACGACTGCATTCTTTTTTATGGCTGAGTAATATTCCATTGTATATGTCTACCACATCTTATTTATCCATTCTTCTGTCAATGGACACTGAGGTTGCTTCCATATCATTCCGATTGTAAATAGCACTGCATGAAAATAGGGGTGTATATCTTTTCAAATTAGTGGGTTTTTTCTTTGAAAAGTATCAAGAAGTGGCATTGCTGAATCATATGGTAGCTTATTTTTGATTTATTGAGGAGTGTCCATACTGGTTTTTATAGTAGTTCAACCAATTTACATTCCCACCAACAGTGCACAAGGGTTCCCTTTGCTCCACATCCTTGCCAACACTTATTTGTCATTTTCTTGATGATAGCCATTCTGACAGGTGTGAGGTAATATCTCACTGTGGTTTTGAATTTCATTTCCCTGATGATTAGTAATGTTGAGTATTTTTCATGTTGGCCATCTGTTTGTCTTCTTTGAAAAATTTCTATTCAGGTCCTCTGCCCATCTTTAATAGGGTTGTTTGGGATTTTTTTTTTATGTTGTATGAGTTTTTAAAATATTTTTGGATATTAACCCCTTATCAGGTATACCATTTGTAAAGATCTTCTTTCATTCAGTAGGCTGCCTTTTTGTTTTGTTGATAGTTTTCTTCACTGATGTAGTCCCAGTATTTATCTTTGCTCGGGTTTCCCTTGCTGGAGGAAACATTCAAAAAGTGTTGCTGAGACCGATGTCAAAGAGCTTCCTGCCTATATTTTCTTCTAGGAGTTTTACAGTTTCAGGTCTGACATTTAAGTCTTTAATCCATTTCGAGTTTACTTTTTTTTTATGGTGTGAGGAAATGTTCTAATCTCATTGTTTTATACGTAGCTGTCCAGTTTTCCCTGCACCACTTACTGAAGAGAATGTCTTTTCTCCACTGTATATTCTTGCCTCCTTTGTCATGGATTAATTGACCATATGTGCGTGGGTTTATTTCCAGGCTCTCTATTCTGTTCCATTGATCTATGTGTCTGTTTTTGTGCCAGTACCATTCTGTTTTGATTACTATTGCTTTGTAGTATAGTCTGAAGTCTAGGAGAGTGATACCTCTAGCTTTGTTCTTTTTTCTCAAGGTTGCTTTGGAAATTCAGGGTCTTTTGTTGTTCCATAGGATTGTTTGTTCTAGTTCTATGAAGAATATCACGGGTATTTTGATAGGGATTGCATCAAATCTGTAGAGCACTTTCGATATTATGGACATTTTAACAACATTAATTCTTCCAGTCCAAGAGCGTGAGATATCTTTCCATTTTGTTGTATTATCCTCTACTTCCTTCATCAGTGTTTTATAGTTTTCAGAGTACAGGTCTGTCACCTTGCTTAAGTTTATTCCTAGGTATTTTATTCTTTTTGATGAGATTTTAAATGGGATTTTTTTTTTTTTTACTTTCTATTTCTGATATTTCACTATTAGTGGATAGGAACACAACAGATTTCTGTATATTAATCTTGTATCCTGCAACTTTGCTGAATTCATTTATAATTTCTAACAGTTTTTGGGTGGAGACTTTAGGGTTTTCTAAATAAAATATTATATTATGTGCAAACAGTGCCAGTTTTACTTCTTCCCTTCCAGTTAGGGTGCCTTTTATTTCTTTTTCTTACCTGATTGATGTGGCTAAGACTTCCAGTACTATGTTAAATAGAAGCGGCAAGAGTGGGCATCACTGTTTTGTTCCGGATGTTAGAGGAAATGCTTCCGGCTTTTCACTGTTGAGTGTGATGTTGGTTGTAGGCTTGTCACATACGATGCTTACTACGTTGAGGTATGTTTTTCATACTCACTGTTAAGAGTCTTTATCGTGAAAGTATGTTGAATTTTGTCAAAAGCATTTTCTGCATCTATTGAGATGATATGATTTCTGTTCTTCAGTTTGTTAGTGTGGTGTATTATGTCAATTGATTTATGGATATTGAGTCATGCATCCCTAGGATAAATCCCACTTGATCGTGGTATATAATCCTTTTAGTGTATTGTTGAATTTGGCTTTTCAATATTATGTTAAGGATTTTTGCATCTATGTTTATCAGTGACATTGGCCCGTAATTTTCTTTTTTTGTGGTGTCCTTGGTCTTGGTATCCTTTATTCTCTACTCTTGTGATTTGGTGACTGTCTTTATTGTTAGGTTTGGATTCCTTTCTGTTTTTTGTGTGTGTATTTGTTATGGATTTTTGGTTTGTGATTACCATGAAGTTCATATATTAGTATGTATATATATATATATATACCACACACACACACATATATATAAAGTTGAGATTATTTTAAGTTGATGATCTCTTAAGTTTGAATGTATTCTAACAACTCTGCATTTTTCCTCCTCCCCTTGCATATTTAATGTTTTTAACATCATATTTTATAAATTTTTATTCTGTGTATCCCTTAACTACTTATTGTGGATATAGATGATTTTACTACTTTGTCTTTCAACCCTCCTACTAGCTTTATAAGTGGTTGATCTACTACCTTTACTATGTGTTTGCCTTTACCAGTGAGATTTTTCCTTTCAAAATGTTCATATTTCTAGTTGTGATCTGGGTTTTTTTTTTTTTTTTCAGCTTAAGGAAGTCCCTTTAACAATTTTGCTGGTTTAGTGGTGCTGGACTCTTCTAGCTTTTGCTTGTATTTAAAGCTTTTGAGATCTCCATCAAATCTGAATGAGAGCCTTACTGGGTAGAATATTCTTTTTTTTTTTCTTAAACCTTTTTATCAGAGTATAATTGCTTTACAGTGGTGTGGTAGTTTCTGCTTCATAACAAAGTGAATCAGCTATACATATACATAATCCCCATATCTCCTTCCTGTTGTGTCTCCCTCCCACCCTCCCTATCCCACCCCTCTAGGTGGTCACAAAACACTGAATTGATCTCCCTGTGCTATGAGGCTGCTTCCCACTAGCTATCTATTTTACATTTAGTAGTATATATAAGTCCATGCCACTCTCTCACTTCGTCCCAGTTTACCCTTCCCCCTCCCTGTGTCCTCAAGTCCATTCTCTTCATCTGCATCTTTATTCCTGTCCTGCCTCTAGGTTCTTCATATTGTAGGTTTTTCCTCTCATCATTTTGAATATATCATGCCACTCCCTTCTGGCCTTGAAGTTTCTGCTGAAAGATCAGCTGATTGTCGTATGGGAGTTCCCTTGTATGTAAATAGTTGCTTTTCTCTTGTTGCTTTTAAGAGTCTCTCTTTAACTTTACTTTTTGCCACTTTAATTATAGTATGTCTTGGTGTGGACCTCTTTGGGTTCATTTTGTTTAGGACTCTCTGTGTTTCATGTACCTGGATGTCTGTTTCCTTCCCCAGGTAAGGAAAGTTTTCAGCTATATTTCTTCAAATAAGTTCTCTGTCCCTTTCTCTTTCTCTTCTCCTTCTGGGACTGCTATAACATTGATGTTCTCTCAGAAGTCTCTTAAGCTATCCTCTTTTTTTTCATTCCGTTTTCTATTTTCTGTTGAGCTTGGATGATTTCCACTATTCTGTCTTCCAGCTTGCTGATCTGTTCCTCTATCATCTAATCTAATGTTGATTTCTTCTAGTTTTTTAAAAAATTTCAGTTACTGTATTCTTCAGCTCTGTTTTTTTCTTTATATTTCTAACTCTTTCTTAAACTTCACACTGTGTTCCTCCATTCTTCTCCCAAGTTCATTGAGCATCTTTTTGATCATTACCTTGAACTCTTTATTGGCTATGTTGCTTATCTCTACTTTGCTTAGTTCTTTTCTGGGGTTTTATCTTGTTCCTTTGTTTGGAACATATTCCCTTGTCTCCTTATTTTGCCAAGTTCTCTGTGCTTATTTCTATGTATTAGGTGGGTTGGTTCCATTTCCCATCTTGGAGAAGTGGTCTTATGTAGGAGATGTCCTCTGGGACCCAACAGCACATTCTCCACCTGTCACCTGAGCTATATGCTCTAGGGGTGCCCCCTGTGTGGGCTCTGTGGGCCCTTCTCTTGTGGCGGGCTGACTATTGTGGATGTGCTGGTAGGCAGGTTGGCCCCCGTCCCAGTTGGCTACCAGGTCCTGCCTTGTGCAGCGGCTGCTGGTATGCTGGTTTGCAGGGCCAGATCCCAGTGGCTGGCTGTGGGGCCCAGGGAGCCCAGGTTTGCCGCTGACGTGCTGGTAGGCAGGTAAGCCCCCAGCGCTACTAGGCTGGAAGAAGAACCCCAAGCTGGTGCTTGACTGCACCGATGTCCTCCTGATAAAATGAGCCCCCAGATGGCTGCTTCCAGCATCTGTGTCCCCAGCGGAAGTCCCCGTTGCCTCCTGCCTCTCTGGGCGTCTTTCTGAGATCAGCAAGTAGGTCTGACTCAGGCTTCTTTCAGATTACTGCCTCTGCACTCGGAGCTTGTGAGACTTTGTGCACTCCCTTTCAGAGTGGAGTCTCTGTTTCCCCCAGTCCTCTGGCTCTCGTACGTAAGCCCTGCTGGCCTTTACTGCCAGCTGCTCTGGGGTGGGGGCTCATGTTTCCAGTGCAAGACCCCTGTGATTGGGAGCCCAGTGTGGGACTCAGAACCTCTGCAGTTGTGGTTTTCCTCCTGTTCGTTGGTCACGTCCCTGGAGATGTGGGTCTTGACTAAACCATGGCTCTGCCCCTCCTACCCATCTCGTTGTGGTTTTTTCTTTATATCTTTAGTTGTGGGAAATCTTTTCTGCTAGTCTGCAGGGGGTTCCTGTAGACGGTTGCTGTGTAGGTAGCTGTAATTTTGGTGTACCCATGGGAGAGAGTGAGCTCAGCCTCTTCCTGCCCCACCACGGTAGCCACGCCCACCTCAGTTGTGTTTATTATATACATGGAATCACCAACCTCACTGTTTTGGAAACAAACACAAAATATTCTTGATATCTATCTACATAGCAGCAGCAAGAGAAAGCAGACCCTTTTACTTACTTGCCGGGCCCTGGAGGAGTGTCTACAGTTTTTTAAACTGACTACAGTATATTTTTAGAGGTGGGAAATACGTTCTGTCTAGTGTCTGTCTACGCCTGCCAGCTTTGCTGGTCCATAAGCTATTCAGTGGCTCCACTCAGTGTGATGCCGGCTTTCAGCTTCCATTCAGCTCAGGTCACCAAGAGCAACAAGTGCCATTGTAGGTCAGTCCCCAAAAGAACCATGCATCTTCCTTTTATCCCTTGGGCAGGTACTTACATGTGTAGTAGTTTCAGAGTTTATGGTTATTACTATCTGGAGACATCTGTTTTCTGGGTTTATTTTTTTCTGATGTTGTACCACATCATAAAGTCTACTGCCAAGAGTACTTTACTTGCAAAGATTTTGTTTTCTGCTGTTTTAGTCACTTTACTACTTTATTTCTGTAGGCCAAATAGAGAAAATCAGTAGCAGTTACCCACTCCATAGCCCCCATAGCATAACCTGACTCCATTGGGTTGAAAGTTTTTATTCTGTGAGACTTAAAAGTCTCATTTCACGAGAAGTGATGGGTCCTCCTGGCATATGTGTAACAAAGAGCTGCACCGAGATTTCCCATGTAGTGCGACTGCTCTCAGGAAACCTTTTAAGGAAAACCTATTTTTAAAGTAAGTGGATCATATGGGTCCACTTATGAAACAAATTCATAATTGATTTTTTATTATCAAATATAGGACTTTCAAATAGCTTTTTGCTTAAAACTTTAAGCCTACTTTTATCCCCTTTTACTTTTCTTCCAATAAAACTATTTAAATAAATTACTTCAGAATTTCTGTTATTCATTTTCAGATAATGTAATGGTTATTATCATATATTCATAGAAACTAGCAGTGATTAAGTTATTATTTGCCTAATAAATTGACCATCTTTTATGGAAAAATCATTCAGGCCAGACAACTATTGTCAAACGTCTTTTAACATATGTTTTCAACCTTTGCCATAGCTCACTTTCTTGAATAAACAGACCTTTTGAAACAAAGCATGGAAAACTTAATCCACATGGGTTCATATTATCAAAACTATTAGACTGGATTATTTTTCATGGTGTCAGCACCAAAATTACCTCTTGAAAAGATGCCTTTAAAAGGAACATTCACATAGATTGTACAATGTTGTCTCTTCCTCAGCCTTTGCAGACAGCTTTTATTTCATTCATGGCTGTGGTTAGCACGCTTTTCTGCTGGGGCCCCTTTCTCAGTCGGGGAACTGCATGTGGCCTGTTGATCAGCAAGGCAGCCTTGGTCAGCAGTCCTTAGTGCTCATTTTAAGAGTGAGTCTCTGCCTGGTCACTTCAACCGAGACTCCTTTCCACGTACAGACTGCAGCCCGGCAGCTTCTCGGTGCTGCCACCTATTAATTCAGAGCAGCCTCGAGTCCTTTCCAGAAGCTGGAGTAGCAAGGGACTGGACGCTGAGGTCCAGCAGACCAAGGCTGCTGTGTGTCAGGAATGCACTGCAACTAGTCAGCCTGGGGAACGTGGTCACACCTTCCAACCCAACTGTCTTACCACGTTGTCGTTCACGTGGGTTTGCCTAGACACACCATGAAGTTACGTGAGCACCTCAGACCCTGCTGGGCACTGTCCCATGTTTTACATTTTCAGATGTCCTGCTTTATAAGCAGAGGTTTTAGATTATAAGTCACTTTAATTCTTTCATGATTTTAATCCTTGTTAAAACTTGTAGAAATTATGTAGCAATTATGTGTCAGTGTGATGCTCAGTTGGCATTTTTAACTCAATTTGGTATTTATATACTTATTTGTTATGTTAAAACGCAAATTCTGAGTTTGATGCTGCCTCATTTAGTCTTTAAAACAGCTCTAGGGGAGAGGCAGTGAGGTATGTGGACAGGGGGCTGGATGGGCCAGAAAGCAGGAGTGTGGGTACCAGCTGCCATATGACTTACCGGCTCAGAGGAGCAGCACATGGAAGGGTGAAGTTCCATTATTATATCCCATTATCATATCACACATGGTATTGTGCAGAAAATAGAGCAGATGGGGCTGCCCGGAGGGTCTCTCTGGGAGAATGGAAGAATTAATGTTCCGGTGGGGATCTTAAAACCCAGGCCAAGGAGTTTGGATGTGACAGCAAAAGAAAGGAACCATAACTTTTAAAACAGGGAATTGGCATGCTAAAAGCAGTGCTTTAGGGAGCAGAGCCGGGAAAGCCTGTGCCAGCTGAATCCCAAATGCACCATTGCTTTGGCTTGATAGGTCATGGGATTTCACTTCTGCAATTCAAAATTCAACAGATGTCACCTTCTTAGTAAGACCTTCCCGGACACTCTGTCCAAACTTTCAAATCCCTGAGTGTCTGCAGCCTGTCCTTTATTTAGCAGTTATCACTCTGTAACGTTGTATACATTTTATTTATTTACATTGCTTATGTCCCAACTCTCCTACTAGAATGTAAGGCACAGATTTTTGTCTGTCTTATTCACTACTATGCTTTCAGCACCAAGAACAGTGCCTGGTACATGGCAGGCCCTGAGTAATACATGTTACATGAATAAATGAATTTGCTAGTACAAGGCCTGATTCTGGTTACTGGTAATAAAGTGGCAAACAGGAGAAATAATCTGTTCCTGTCCTCGTGGAGCTTACATTCTAACAGAAGAGACCAAAATAAACAAGCAAATAAGAATCCCAGATGACGCTGTTTGCTCAGAGGAAAATATAACAGGGTAACAAAGATATAAAATATCAAATAGAAGCTCTCCTGTTGCATACATTGACTATAGGACAGTAGGAAAACTGGTTTTGTTTTTTATTTTAAACTTGTTGTCTCTGAACCATATACACTGGTTTCAGTCTCAGTGGTGTTTCCTGGAAAGGACACAGAAACAGCTTGCTGAGGCAAGGACCTGACTGGTGGGTTTCTGAATTGCAGACCTCGGGCCCTTTAGGAAATAGTGTTCTGTTGCCTCTGAAGACAAGCACAGAACATCTGGGGACTCTTGGAGTAGGGAGTTGGTAGTTCATGCTAGGAATAAATGAATCAAGATTAACATCATAAAATGTAAAAGCAACAAATGTAAACAGCTTTTCAGAAACTTAAGTGAGAGAAGTTTAGGTTTAGTTTACATTGTTAAATTTGACCCAATGGTGTCATTTGCTTCTTTAGAAGAGTGCAACTTTAGGCTGCATTAATACTCCTACTTCAAGGAAAGAGGAGTTACAGACAAAATCAGGCCTTCATCAGGTATACCCCAGATACCCTGTATCATTCAGAAAGGACTTGAGGCTGCTAACAGAGGGATCTGCACTGTTATAAACGAGTCACAAATTCACTGCCGAGCTTCCTAGCAGCCAAGGCAAGGAGACAACTATGTTAAAAGATCGCTGCCTCCATAAAGTAAAACACCATCATTTTTCCCAGAAGCAATGGATAGTGCTTTGGCTTGATGGATCATAGGATTTCACCTGTGTTCAAGACACAAGTGTTCAGAGTTTTCTTACAAACCCCGTGGCTCAGCTCTCCAGACCTCTCACCAGGTACATGTCCTCCCAAGAGTTGTAGCGTCTATCCTGCCTGAATTTCCACTTCTTTTCTTCAAGGATATTATAAACCACTTACCAGTGCTTTGCTGAAATCAAGACTTTTTATCTGTACTCTATGCCCCTGATATAGCAAGCTGGGAAACCAATCAAAACAGGAAATAAGCACAGCTTAGTGTTTCTTACTGTTGGTGAACCTGCGTTGCTTTCTGGTAATCATAGCTGTTTTCTTGAATTTATTAAAATTCATTTGCTTATATTCTATCTGGGGTATTTCTAGGAGTTGTGATTGAGATTATCAATATACAAAGTCCAAGGTGCCCTACTTCACTTTTTTTTTTTGACACTCAGAATATTTTCCTCTCTTTAGTCATTTAGGATCTATTACATTTTTTAAGATTTCTTAACATTTATCCATAAAAGCTTTTCAGTTTCATCCACAAACACTTTGATGCCTTATAACATAATAAATCTGGACCCAGCAACATAAAATCATTAAAAATGGCCAACAGTTTGCCCATCATTTTGCAAGAAGATGTTTCTTGTGATAAAATCCTGAGAAATTTCTTACCTGATACCTCATTGAACAAATACAAGGTGAAGTACAGAGAAACTCTTAAAATATAGTAAATTGATTAAAGGCTTTTTACTCCTCAAGAAAACAGCAAAAAAGCAAACATAGTTTGGTGAAAATAGTTCTATGAGCAATCAAGGTAATGAGGTCTGAGTACACAGGTTGTCAGTGGCCACGTTTGCTCCTGCCCTGTGACGTGGCAGGAAAAATACAGGAAAATGAGCAAGTGCGTATCTTCAAGACAGTCTTTTTTGAAAGCAGACTTTTGCTGATAGCTGGGCAGTGGAAAGTTTGGATTTGGACTCCCTGGCAAGAACTGAGAGTGCAGATATTTCATGCTGATGACTAAATGCTCCATCTTTTGCTGAGACTGGAGGATAATGATGGGCCTGAGTCAAACTTGAGGGATGCGGGAAGGAACGGGATGTGCTTTTAAACAGCAGTGACTAGGAGACAGACATGGGCGCTGCTTCACACGCGGGGTGTGTGTGATCTGAGGGCTGACGGGGAGTCGTGGTAAAGCCGCCTACAGTGTCTGCAGAACAAGCATGGAGGGAGGGGCGCGTCCTCGGGGTCCAGACCCTGGAGAGGAGGGTGAGGTGAGGAGGGGCCCCGGAGCAGGACACCTGGCTCCAGCAGGAGTGTCTGTCACAGGCCTGTGCTTCTCTAAGTGCCGGGGGCTCAGGAGCTGGGCCTGCACAGTCGTCCACCAGAGACGTCTTTACAACAGCCTCTGGCTCGAGAGGGAGCACAGTCAGATCCCTTCTCGCCACTGGGATTCCTGCTCCTGGGTGAGAAGCAGGCCCGATGCTTCCGCTCTGAGGGGGGCTCTTGTACCGCTCTGGGTCTCTTTCTTGTTTTCACTCGCTGGCATCAGCCTGGCCCTCTGCGGAAACTCGCCGTGCAAGCAGAAACCGCCCTTTTCTGGATCCTCTGATCTCCTTTTCACCCCACACAGGTGTAAAAGGCAGCGTTTCTCTTTTTGAAACTCTTAGCTGATGACCTAGTTTTGCAACTTCACAGAGGTTACGGTGCTAGTATTTATTTCTCAGGGTCTTTATTAATGTGTAGGGCTCATTGCACCTGAAAAGCAATATTGTGCAGTGTTTTTAATCAAATATTCCAGCTCACCTATAAAGACACCAAAAATGTATTTAATTTTTGCTGCTTTGCAGTGGAAGCTAGGGCATGCGGTGGATAGATTTCATGTGCAAAATGCCCTTTTATGGAAAAATTATGCAGAAAGGACATTTTGCAAAGTGCCAAGTTTAGAAATAAAGGCAAATTTAGGATGCTGGAAGAAAAAAAATGGTCTCCAGCCATTTCTCTTGTGGTGAGGTTTTGATTTCTTAGGGAGCATGTCCTCAGGCAAGTGCGGGGGCAGCCGGTGGGTCGTCTGTGGGTCATCATTCACAATGCACCTGTGAGGTCTTGCCTCAAATACGCACTCTATTAAGATTTCTCTGGTGGTCCAGTGGTTAGGACTGTGCGCTTTCACTGCCAAGGGCCCGGGTTCAATCCCTGGTTGGGGAACCAAGATCCCGCAAGCCACAGGCTCAGCCAAAAAAAAAAAACAAAAACAAAAAAATACACACTCTATCAAAGCAATATTGAAAAATGTATGAGAAGTCAGAGCTGGGGTTGAATTTCCTCGGGAAGTTATTTCTGAAGAGTTGTTTTCTTTAAAAACTTCCTATCTACTTCCTGTTAGTCTTCTTTATTTTAATCCCATGATTCCAATCCATTTAAGACATTTGAGATCTCCCCTCCCCCAGAGTTTTCCGACCAGTTGACTCACGTGGACAGTTACACCTGGAAAGCGCATTGTCCCCCAAAAGACTCGCCAAGAGCACCTTGTGGTTACGGCAGCCCACAAAGCCCGTGCTGTGAGTCTGCCTGCCAGCTGAGCTCAGCTCGCTGAGAGCCCACGGGCGGCATCAGCCCTGCGTCTCCCTTCTCCACGGCATACTTCACAGTGGCTCCTGCAGGGCTGTGTGTGTGTGTGTGTGTGTGTGTGTGTGTGTGTGTGTGTGTGTGTGTGTGTGTGTGTGTGTGTGTGTGTGTGTGTGTGTGTGTGTGTGTGTGTGTGTCATTGCGTAACTTGCTTTATTTTCATATCACTTTAATTCTTGCAAAATGAACCCCTGCTCGAAGCATGACCTTGGCTTCCCAAGTCATGGACGTCATCTGTTGCACGTCATCTGTTGCACAAGCCCCCATGATATTTCCAAGTAGAGCTTTCTACCAAAGTAAATCTGGCAAATTGGTTCTTAATTAGCCCACAAAAGCTGATGGTAGTTTTTTTTGTTTGTTTGTTTGTTTTTGCGGTACGGGCCTCTCACCGTTGTGGCCTCTCCTGTTGCGGAGCACAGGCTCCGGACGCGCAGGCTCAGCGGCCGTGGCTCACGGGCCCAGGCTCTCCGCGGCATGTGGGGTCTTCCCGGACCGCGGCACGAACCCGTGTCCCCTGATCGGCAGGCGGACTCTCAACCACTGCGCCACCAGGGAAGCCCTGATGGTTTTCTGGAATAAACATAGAAGGTTTTGAACTGATAGTATTTTGCATCATAAATGCCCTTCTTCTCCTCTTAGAATAATCTCTGCTTTCTAAAGGACGAAAGGTCTACATCAAAGTGAATTTCCTCAGAAATGAAATATAAATGATTGCTTCAGGCAAAATAAAAGCCAGTAGCTGTTACAGAATAATTTTGCAGGAATACAGATTTTATGATATCTCAGGATTAATGTATAAAAGAAAGAATATTCATATTTTTTCAAAATTATTTTAAAACCTACCTCTAGGGGGAAGATAAACAATTAGGATTAAATATACGGAAATAAATATCTAAAATGCTCTAGGATCGGAAAAAAAAAAAACAAAACCTTACCTAAGTTGGTGACCTCCACCAAATGGGCCATTTTGCAGCTCCCAGCCCCTGGCCTCCTCAGATATCTCCCACCACAGGCTTCTAATTTTTTGTGAGCCATGGACCCATCATCAGTCTGTAAAGCCTGTGAACCATTCCTCAGCATAATGTTTTTAAATGCATAAAATACAGGAGATTACAAAAGGAAAAAATTATATTGAAATGCTATTGTTAAAGTATTTTAAAAGTTTCTGATATAGTAATACATGTGCTTCTTTATTAATGCGTTAAAAAAACAACTCCCAGCAGTGGGTCTAAGAACTACCATAATCTTGCAACAGTGATGTGGCAAAATCAATATTTAAGATGAAACAAACTGTTTCATCTACAGCTGTAAAATGGTATATGAAAATATCGGTGATTTCTCAGAGTGACAGAGTCATGCGTCCTGCTGACGCCATCGTGGTTTTTGCCATGGTTCGTGACAAAGACGTAATTTTTCCCCATCCACTTTCACAGCCCCTCAAAATTCTATCCGCAGACCTCTTGGAGGCCCGTGGGCCCTGGATTAAGACACCCCTTGTCCAGTGATTGTTGCCTCTGCTCCCACTTCTGTTCAGCCCACAGACAGGTGGAGGGGGGCATTCAGAGCACGCACGCAGGTGTGGGCCCCTCAGGAGCAGGGAGATCAGCAGAGCCACACTCAGACCCAGCGGTGCAGGCTGTCCCCTCAGAGATGACGCTGTCAGCCAAGTGCTTCTCCAGCCAGGGAGTCTGTCTCTGACAGGGCCACCAAGAGCCACTTCACAGCAGCGTGAGTCCGTCCTTCTCCATGGTGTCACTCTCCAAGATGAGGAAGTGTCCCCAGATATCCTTTGTGCCACTTACCCAAACCTTCTGTGCTCCGTCTGCACTTTCTTCTATGTTCGGTCCACACATTCACTTCCTCCAGGAGAAAAGCACTTCCATATTCCAGCCAGACTTTGCGCCCAAGTTTCAGACGCACAATTCCACGTGGATGTCCAAGACTGGATTTGTCCTCTTCTCCTCAAAATCGGTTTTTCCTCCTCACTCTCCTGACTTTTCCTCTCCTGGCTGGTTAAGAGCATCACCAGTAACTATGGACAGACACCTCAGACTTCTCAGCACCCCCTCCCTTCCCAGCCTCTACCCCTGAGCCCAAGAGTTACCAAGTCAGGAAGCTCCTGTGTTCACAGCATCCAGTCTGCCTCTGTGTCCTACCCTCATTTCTGCCAGTGAGTTCACAACGTAACCTGGTCACCATCACTCCCAACCCTGCTTCTCAGGTACTCAGAGACATCCTAGCACACACGCCTGCCGACTTATTTTCCCGCAGAGCAACTCTGATGATATTAGCTTCCTGTTCAAAAATGTTCAGTGGTTCCCACTGTCTCCTGAACTAAGGACAGACCCTGACTTACCCACCATGGCCCCAGACTCCCAATTCAGCCACCTGTCTCATCCTGTGCTACAGTTAAGCTCGATAACTTTTTGTTCCATGAAACAGGGAGCAAATACTTTATCTCATTCATATTCTGCCGTGTTGCCTTTCTCCTGTGATACCCTCTTTCTGGAATGTGTTTCTCCAGAAACTTCTCTTGTTGAAACCCAACCGTTCCTTCAAAGACCAGCTCCAGCAACACCCATATTTGGAGATTGTCTTGATGTGCTTCCATGATTCCCAACTGAAGAGAACCCCTCCCCACTTTCAGGCACTGGGGCATTTCTCCTAGCACGTCTGTCTCTACCCTTTGTGATGACCCTGTGTGTTCACCTCACACACGGCACTGGTTCCTTACAGGTAGGGGCTGCTTTGATTTACGCTCATCCCTCAGTTGTGCTTGGCATGACATCTTTTGTGGACATGTTTTCAGTGGAACCAAGATGATTCCTATGCAAAAAATGAACTTGCAGGAATGACCTGCCTTACGTTTTTCATGAACCACCAGAGGATAAGCTAGCTAGCAGGTGTTCACTCACTCTACCCTGTTGATTACTTAGTGAATTTTGGTGACACTGTACTTGCACCTGGCCTTCACCCACACGGGTGAATGGCCTCTAGAGTGTCCTTCTCCCCAGCCACCCAGCCGTTGTGCTGACCAACTCCTCCTGGGCCTTCAGGTCTCATTTTGGTCCATATGTGCTTCAGGAAGTCTTCCCAAACCCCAAGTTGGGCTTCGTGGACATTCCACCTGTGCAGTCCTATGGAACCCAGAACTTTGAAAGGTGCCACACTTGGTGTCATGCTCTGCTGTCACCATCTTGAAATTCTTAATACTTTTTGAACAAAGGGCCCTCACGTTTTCACTTTGCACTCAACTCCACAAGCGAAGTAACCAGTCTTGCCTAATCCCTCCCCTCTTGTGTGCTCCTGGCGTCCCCTGTACCTTCTCTGTCCTTGGAATCATCACACAGAACTTTAATTTTCTTTTTACATCTGTTTACTACCCTGTATGCCTCAACAGATCCTGAACTCTGAGAAGGCAAGAAAAGAAAATCTTATTTATTGTTATATCCCTGTGGCTCAGCCTGGTATTATATGCTTAATCAATATTTGCTGATTGGACAAGTGGATGAATGGTTGAGGAAAGGAAGGAATTCATTAATGAATGTATTTGTTCATCAAAGCCCCTCAGGCAGCCAGGGCAGTGCAGGTATTTGGCTTGCTGTAGTCAGGTGGGTCCTCATAGAAATAACAGAATTCTAGCACAGAAACTACTCTTATCAGAAAGGGGAAGGTAAGATCAGCTCAAGGAAGAAAATGGGCAAAGTAGTGACATGAAGGGAAAAGATTAAGCAACACCCAGCTGTTAATGAAGAAGCCGCTAGCAAAAGGGCTCGTGATGTAGGTCTTTTTGGGTTATTTTGTTTTTGCTTTTTGTTTTTAAATAGGATTTACTTTTTTTTAAATTAATTTATTTATTTAGGGCTGTTTGGGTCTTCGTTTCTGTGCGAGGGCTTTCTCCAATTGTGGCGAGCAGGGGCCACTCTTCATCACGGTGCACGGGCCTCTCACCATCGCAGCCTCTCTTGTTGCGGAGCACAGGCTCCAGACGTGCAGGCTCAGTAGTTGTGGCTCACGGGCCCAGTTGCTCCACGGCATGTGGGATCCTCCCAGACTAGGGCTCGAACCCGTGTCCCCTACATTAGCAGGCAGACTCTCAACCACTGTGCCACCAGGGAAGCCCCTGTAGGTCTGTTTTGAGCAAACACGGAGATCATGAGGCTGCCATTGGGATGCCTTTGGAAGAAGGTGTCTTAGTGACTGAGTCATCCCCTGCTTGCTTCTCTGAATGTTTTCTGCTGAACCTGGACTCAGGAGGCGTCTACAGATAACAGCCCCTCACTGGAGGCAAACATCTGTCACTCTTTACTTGTTGCCACGTCATCCTCCAAACTCCCTCAGTGATCCCTGGATTTCACTTTCTCGTGAGTAGTTCCGGGGTCTGTAGGTGCGCTGGAATTTGATGTCTAGTTTACAATTCCCAGTCTGCTAGGGCCAATTTAAAATATAGTCCAAACAATCCTGAATCATCAGGTACATGAGACAAAAGTATGATGAGTTGTTATTAACTCACGTACCAGGTTTTCTCCCTAGTAGAGTCCTTCCTCCTGAAGGCTTCTGCTGTTCAGAATAACCACCTCCCTCTCAGTTGGAAGAGATAGAGAAGTACCCCCAGAAGTCTTGCTGAGCCAAGAACATCACTGCCGTCCTCCTCTGTGCTCCTCAGCGACACCATGTGGCAACTCAAGGACAACAGTGCTTGAACCCCTCTTCGTGCCAAGCAGCCAGGGATGAGTCACAATATGTTCTTAATTCTCAGTTTCCATATCTGCAAAATGGGAACAATGAGATTTCTACTGCATACATTTGAGAGGATAATGTGGATAGTGCATGTGAAAGGGGCTTAGCTCAGTATCTCGCTTATACGAAACCTCCGAATGTGAGTAATTATCAGCATACCCACTTCGGGTTCTGTGCTGAAATAGATATAAAGAAATAAGGAATACATGGTATCAATCAGGAGTCAGCAAACTTTCCTCTAAAGGCCAGAGAGTAAATATTTCAGTCTTGTGCTTAGAGCACGAGTCTCAGTTCTGCAGTTCTTGTGTGAGCGCAGCCATAGGGAATACACGGGTGAATGGGTGTGGCTGTGTGCCAATAAAACTTTATTGGTCTTGGGCTTCCCTGGTGGCGCAGTGGTTGAGAGTCCGCCTGCCGATGCTGGGGACGCGGGTTCGTGCCCCGGTCCGGGAAGATCCCACATGCCGCGGAAGAGCTGGGCCCGTGAGCCATGGCCGCTGAGCCTGCACGTCCGGAGCCTATGCTCCGCAACGGGAGAGGCCACAACGGTGAGAGGCCCGCGTACCAAAAAAAAAAAAAAAAAAAAAAAAAAAAACCACTTTATTGGCCAGATTTGTCCCCGGGCCATAAGTCACCAATCCCTGGCTATCAGCCCTTGGTGGTAGAAAGACGTGCAGATTCATCAGGGCAGGTCAAGAGGAGGCAGAGGCCAGCTGTACTAAAGAACACAGAGCTGATGTTTTACAGGAGATTGTAGAGTAAAAGGTGAGATGGGTACAATGTGAGTAAAAGTAAGAAATGTGACTTTTAGGGAAAATAGCTCAGATATTGGGATTTTTTTTTTTTTTTGAATTCCAGGATAAGTAACTTCAACTTTAAAACTGAGCCTGCCCTTTTTATTAGACGTTTACTTTGGGAACTCGGCTCCACCCCCCCACCGGACTCCAGAAGTTCCGTATTTCTAGAAATAAAAATGTCTGTAGATGGACTAGTAGAAAATGCTCTCTGTCACTGCAGCACAAGTAGGGCTGGGGGCATTTCTCTAGGGGTTTGACCGGAAGGGAATGGAAAGCACATGGGTAGCAGAGGAAGTCATTTTCTATTCTTATTATTACTATAAAGAAATGGCAGATGAGAAACCAGGAGCAACATTAGACTCTGAAAAGGAGCCAGTGGCTTAGTAAGCACTTAGAACCCTTGACAGTTCACCAAAGCTGCCGAACGGGGGCATGAGTCTGCTCCTTTGACAGGAGAGCAGCTACCACTTATGGTCCCGAACAGGAGAACAAAACACATCTGGGCCTTTCAGGACCCCTGCTTGGGAAAGCCCTTTATAGGAAATTTGCAGATTCTTAGCTGTGGACATTTAAGTACAGCACGCAACACACACGCATACATACACATGCACACACACATTCATCCTTCTCATCAGTAAAGTTGCAAAGGAGCCCCATTTGCACTGGACATCACATTGTATTTTGATATTCAAAATGGCTAGTCCCTTTTAGGTCTGTTATGATTTAATCAGTGCCAATTCAAATGGATCTGGTGCTTTAGCCATTAGAAATAAGAACTTAAGTCTGTCATGCTAAGGCAAGTTTCTCATCAAATTTCTCTTTTTCTGTTGTTTTACAGTTTTCTCCTTGTCTTTGGTTGCTTGATTTTGTCAGTGTTTTCCACCATCCCCGAGCACACAAAGTTGGCCTCAAGTTGCCTCTTGATTCTGGTAAGTGAAATATATGAACAAAATTGTACATAAAGTTTACATAATACAAGAATTGTCTATAATATTTATGCAATGCATTTTGTCCCACGAAAAGTTATCTCTAGAAAAAAGAGAGCTTCTGTGAAGTGTAAAAGTTTCAAAGGTCACTGAAACATTTGCCTGCCGTTTTAACCTTTAGTCAATCCCCAAGAATACATAGAAATATTCTAGATTGCTATTACTTAGCAGTATCATGTGTTATAGTTGCATCGTAAGTAGAAGGCAATACTTGGAAGCAGGTTTAATTATGTTTCTCTATGGTAATAAATTACAAGAAGAATCAGCATCTCTGAGATCTCTTACAATATAGCTAAAAGTTACAGGGTAGAGAGTGTTTTCCAATAACCACAATTTAGCAGTAACTATGTATAGTCGGCCAAGAACCATGAGCATATGGCAGGCACCTCCTAAGAAAACAGAAGGCTTCATGCTCTTTTCAGCCAGCAGACTGCATTATGAATTTTGCTGCTAATGAAGTTACCTGGTGAGAAGTTCTGCAGTTTGCTCTGTTTCCATTATGCTGTCAATCCTCAACCACAGAGAATTGCTCAGTTCATTTTAAAATGGAAAAATACCCCAAGATATTTTAGTCTGAATTATTCTGGGCCTTTTAAACTCTTATACTTTCTATTACAACTGAACTATAGCGCTGTATACTCAAATCACATCTGATTGAAAGTTTGGTTCATTTACATCCATTTTGACCCACTCACTCGGTCCCAAAAATCAAACTTGACAGTCTCAGGACTGTCTGAATGAACTATAAATTGGAACAACTCACTTTTTTCCATAAAACCTGCTTGACTAGAGAGGAAAAGAGAGAACGAGTGGGTGGGGTAAGATGGCCATGTGCCTTAATAAATAGAAATTGGTTATGCACAGCAGCGAGCATTTAATACAAGAAAAGTATTCTTACCTTGAAGGTGGGAAGTGAAGGATGTGAGCCCGTACAACCTGGGCAGCTGCTCTTTCCCCTGTGCTCGCAGAGGCTGGTTTGTGCTTAGAGTGCCAAGACTTCATCAAGTCTCTACCCTGTGACAGGGAGAAATCACTTTTGAACCTGGAACAAATCTGTCCCAATTCCTCTCCATACAAATCGTGCCCAGCGGTATATTGCTAATGTCAAGGTTACTATGTTAAAACCCAAGATAGAAAACAGATAGACCGAAGAGCCCACTGGGGATTTGTTCCATTTACAAGGTTCCATTCGGGTAGCAAGTGGGCTTTTAGCCTCATGCACCCCTTTGATAACAACAAATGGTCTGAGCCAAGGTCTAAGGCAGAGCTGGCTTTGGGGTACATATACAGAACTACAGCTAGGAATTTTAGATCGAAAATATAAATCTGATTTTTAGACCTGGGAGCATGAAAAACTGGATTTACTGCATGACCAATGGTATATATTATGAGTAAATCAAGCATTAAGAATCTTGTAAAAAGGTTTCTTTTATAACCAGGTCAAGAATCCAAAATATGAGGTTTACATCCTCCAAATCTCTGAAATATAAATTCAGTCACTGCTAATGAGTTTCTAAATAATCCAGAGAAACTCACATTATTCAAAAGCCGAAAGCTGGTTAATATCATGATTTTTAAAACTTCCTGAGCAGTGGACAACTGACCAGAGTTCAGTAACTAGAGTGCATGTGAGCAGATAAAAATGTAGACGTTTTACACATCGCTCATCTTTTTTATTTTGCCAGCTTTATTGAGATATAATTGACATATGATATTGTGAAATTTAAAGTGTGTAACGTGACAATTTTATATACATACGTATTGCAAAATGACTACCACAGTGAAGTTAGTTAACAGTTCATCACCTCACATGGTTGCCATTGTGTATGTGGTGTGTGTGTGTGCATGTGTGTGTGGTGTGTGTGCGTGTGTGTGGTGAGAACTCCTAAGATCTACTCTTTTAGCAAAATGGTCAAGTGGACGGTTCAGTACTGTTAGCTATAGGCACCATGCTGCACATTAGATCCTCAGAACTCATTTGTCTTATAACTGGGAGCTTGTACACTTTGACCACCTTCACCCATTTCCTCCACCCACACCTGCACAACCACCAATCTACTGTGTTTCTGCGAGTTCAGGGGTCCCACATAAGTGAAATCATACAGTATTTGTCTTTCGCTGTCTCACTTATTTCACTAAACATAATGCCCTCAAGAGCCATCCATGTTGTCACAAATGGCTAGATTTTGTTCTTTTTATGGCTGAATATTATTCCAATGTGTGTGTGATATATATATCACATCACATCTTCTTTACCCCTTCATCTGTCAGTGGATGCTTAGATTGTCTCCATGTCTTATCTACTGTAATAGTGCTGCTGTGAACATAGGCATGCATGCAGCTTTTCGAATTATAGTTTTCTAGGGATGTTTGCCCAGGAGTGGGATCGCAGGATCATATGGTAGTTTTATTTTTTATATTTTGAGGACCCTCCATACTGTTCTCCATAGTGGCTGCACCAATTTACATTCCCACGAACAGTTTAGGAGGGTTCCCTTTTCTCCACATTCTGGCCAACACTTCTCTCTCACTTTTTAATAATAGCCATTCTAACAGGTGTGAGGTGATATCTTATTGTGGTACTGATTTGCGTTTCCCTGATGATTAGTGATGTTGAGTTCTTTTCATATACCTGTTGGCCATCTGTAAGTCTTCTTTTACCCCTCAGTCTTTTTTTTTTCCTCTAATGCCCTTGTTTTTAATCAGGTCTATTGAGATACAATTTACATAGAATAAGCATCATCCATTTTAAGTGTATAGTTTCATGAGTTTTGAGAAACACATATTGTCATGTGTATTAGTTTCTTAGGGCTACTGAAACAAAAGTACCACTGTATATATCATATATATTTCATATATGTCATATATATGATAATTATATACATCATTATGTTGAGTGAAAGAATTAGATATCATAGAGATAGTCTTGTGTTTGGCTTCTTTTACTCAACATAATAATTTTGATATTTATTTGTATATTTTTTAATTGAAGTATAGTTGATTTGCAAGGTTGTGTTAGTTTCAGGTGTGCAGCAAAATGATTCAGAGATATATATATATGTATATACTTTTTCATTATGGTTTATTATAGGATATTGAGTATAGTTCCCTGTGCTATACAGTAGGACCTTGTTGTTTATCTATTTTATATATAGTAGTATGTATAGGTTAATCTCAAACTCCTAGTTTATCCCTCACCCCTCCTTCCCCGTTGGTAACCATCAGTTTGTTTTTCTGTGTCTGTGAGTTTGTTTCTGTTTTGTAAATAAGTTCATTTGTATCATTTCTTAGATTTCACATATAAGCGCTATCATATGTTTCTTGTCTTTTTCTGGTTTACTTCACTTAATATGATAATCTCTAGGTCCATCCATGTTGCTGCTAATGGCATTATTTCATTCTTTTTTATGGCTGAGTAATATCCCATTGTATATATGTACCACATCTTCTTTATCCATTCATCTGTTGATGGACATTTAGGTTGCTTCCATGTCTTGGCTATTGTGTATAGTGCTGCTGTGAACATTGGGTGCATGTGTCTTTTCAAAATAGAGTTTTCTCCGGATATATGCCCAGGAGTGGGATTGCTGGATCATATGGTAGCTCTATTTTTAGTTTTTTAAGGAACCTCCATAAATTGGCAGTACCAATTTACATTCCTACCAACAATGTAGGAGTATCCCTCGTCTTGAATGCCTTTAGATTTAGCAAAGTAGAAACCAGTCCTTTTATGCAAGTGAGGCCTTTGTATTAAGCAGTGTAGTAAGTGCTGCAGATGGATGGTCTCTGAAAGCCGTTGCTACATGGCTTCCTGTAGGGGGAGAGTTTGCGTATCCTCCTATTTTTGTGCTATAGTGATAAATTGTCGAGGTGTATGTTTTAAACCAAAGTGTAATCTTAAAACCTACCTAAAAATATTTGGACTGTGTTGCGGGTCTAAGGTTTTACTGATGTTACTCTTTTCATCAGTGTTTTCTCCAAAGACTGTTGTGTTTTATTTGGACAAAAAAAGATCAAGTATAGCCTTTGTTTTTTTTCTTATTTAGTAATAAACTGGAAAAGCATGTGTATTTTAATTCTTTTCACTATCAGTTCATATAGTTAATTATAAAAGTTCAGTCAGTTGTAGTTGTCAGTTACTGGAAAAAGCCAAGAGAAATCTTAATTATTTAGGGACTGTTGTATTTATTCTTTTACCATGTGTTTTTGAAACAGTTAATCTGATATCAAAGTCTGTCTATCCTCTGAATTTAACCAAACAGAATACATAGAACACAATTCTGACCCTCATTGTCTTTAGTTCCCAAGATGAAGCATATCTAAAGAATTGCCATCCAATAGTAATAGGAATGGCTTTTAAATGTCTGCAGCAATTTACAGTAAAGTCGCTTTTGGTCACAAATACAGCACAGGTGTAAATTTTGAAGACTTATGTGTAAATCACATATCACAGTTGCATATGTTTTCATAAGTCTGTCCATTTGGGGGTTTTTTTAAACATTTTAAAAGATATTCCCACATTCTAACTCATTCTGTTTCTGGCAAGTAGAAGACACCCACGCTTCCGACAGGGAGCGCCTTTAGGCAGACCGGCCCCTGGACAAGCTTCCAGCGTACTCACCTCCTTGACACTCGCGCTTTCCACTTGTTTCCTTGAGCGCACCAGCATGTTAGGGGCAGGTGCCTCCTCACCTCCTGGGGTCCCCACGGACTCCTCCGCTTTCTGTCCCCCACCCCAAGGGGAGACTCTCATCGTTCTCATCCAGAACTGCACTCCCCCTGCTAGTGAGTTCAGGAAACCACTTCTCTGTGTCTTGGTTTTCTCATCTGTTAAAAGTGGGTAGTAATATCTGCTACTTCATAAAGTTGTGAGGATTAAATCCCAGTGCTTAGCCCTGGGCTCAGCACAGAGAATGCATCAAATATTACAGTCACTGGCTCTTCCATATACAGTGGAACCTAATGGGGGCACAAGGGCAGTGAACCGGGGGTATTTGAAAAGGCTGCATTTGAGATCATATCGTACTTTTGTAATAGAAAACAAGTATCTCACCACAAACACTGTAAATTACGGCAGCTCTTCACACAGGCGTGTCCATCTAACCAGAAGTGACTCATTGGCACGCATTCAGTGCATGGCTCATGTGCACAATAACCTCTTATGTTGGGTGAATAAGGAAACAGATTTCTACTCTTGTAGTTTTCTGGTAAATGCATCTGATGACCATGCTCATGGCTTTCAAAGCTCTTCCCTCAGTGTCAGCTGGCTGGGTGGAGCCCTGCTGAGGGATAGCCTAGGATCTAACAGAGCGGCTTGCTCAGCTCACTCTGGGCACAGAATTTATGAACTCGAGAGGACAATGCAAAGCCGTGTGCCCAAGTGCCAGGGACAGTGAAAAGCTGCTGTTGATTTCCTAGGTTTTGTAAATTCTTCAGAACTGTAAGGGAACTAGCATTTTTTTAAGTACCTTTCACGTATCAGACTCCTTGATTTTTTTTTTTAAACATCTTTATTGGAGTATAATTGCTTTACAATGGTATGTTAGTTTCAGCTTCACAACAAAATGAATCAGTTATATATATACATATGTTCCCATATCTCTTCCCGCTTGCGTCTCCCTCCCTCCCACCCTCCCTATCCCACCCCTCCAGGAGGTCACAAAGCACCGAGCTGATCTCCCTGTGCTATGCGGCTGCTTCCCACTAGCTATCTACCTTATGTTTGGTAGTGTATATATGTCCATGCCTCTTTATCGCTTTGTCACCGTTTACCCTTCCCCCTCCCCATAGCCTCAAGTCCATTCTCTAGTAAGTCTGTGCCAACAAACACATGAAAGAATGCTCAACATCACTAATCGTTAGAGAAATGCAAATCAAAACTACAATGAGATATCATCTCACACCAGTCAGAATGGCCATCATCAAAAAATCTAGAAACAATAAATGCTGGAGAGGGTGTGGAGAAAAGGGAACCCTCTTACACTGTTGGTGGGAATGTAAATTGATACAGCCACTGTGGAGAACAGTATGGAGGTTCCTTAAAAAGCTACAAATAGAACTACCATATGACCCAGCAATCCCACTACTGGGCATATACCCTGAGAAAACCATAACTCCTTGATTTCTTATTAAAACAAAAGAAACCAAAAAAACCTTGCTATGTAAGTATTATTCCTCCCATTTTACCGTACCACGTTGTACAAGAGCCAGGCTGCGTCCCAGGCCTGGCTGCCGCCTCGCACCCTCCTGTGCCTCAGTGGAGACCGATGGGTCTCCCCAGTGTGTTTCCAGGGCTCAGGGAAGCTCTGCCGGCTGAGGCTTCCTTATGGTTCTGTATATGCCAAGTGATGCCCGCGACCCTCTCATTTAGATTGTTAGTTTCTTTTTTTTTTTTTGCGGTACGCGGGCCTCTCACCGTTGTGGCCTCTCCCGTTGCGGAGCACAGGCTCCAGACGCACAGGCTCAGCTGCCATGGCTCACGGGCCCAGCCGCTCCGCGGTATGTGGTATCCTCCCGGACCGGGGCACGAACCCGTGTCCCCTGCATCGGCAGGCAGACTCTCAACCACTGCGCCACCAGGGAAGCCCCGATTGTTAGTTTCTTTTTTCTTACAGAGTCCATCTACAAAGTTATCACAAATGGGTGTATCCCTTCACACCACTAGCAGTTCTTTGTATCAACAATTCCAGGCCTTCCCTGGTGGCGCAGTGGTTGGGAATCCGCCTGCCGATGCAGGGGACACGGGTTCGTGCCCCGGTCCGGGAAGATCCCACATGCCGCCGGAGCGGCTGGGCCCGTGAGCCATGGCCGCTGAGCCTGCGCGTCCAGAGCCTGTGCTCCGCAGCGGGAGAGGCCACAACAGTGAGAGGCCCGCGTACCCGCCCCCGCAAAAAAAAAAAAATTCCAAATCTGATTTTGTAAACAATCAACAGCCCGATCTGTGGGGTAAACAGTCCCAGCTTGCTTTGTGCAGGTGAGCTGAGCACCGTGCTGGTGAAGGGAGCGCTCCTAGCTCCAGTTAAACTATTGTGGAAAGTTTTGTTTCGGTTTGTTTTGATTTCATGAGCCTGAGGTTGTATGTTTCTGCATTTCATATCCCACCTTCTTAACAGCAGTGCTGTTTTGGAGTGCATTTCCTTTGTATTGGATATCTTCTTGTCTTCCAGATTAATTTTAAAGTATTCATTTTGGCCTTTAAATGTAGATTGTCCAACATGATGATTTGTACGTATTTCCAGTGACAAATCTTCACCTGATGACTTCTCCGCTTAATGAAAATGATGTATAGCATTTGCAAAATTTTCACTGAAGGTGGTCATTTCTAAAATTGCCCGCCCACAAGAAGTAAAAGGAATGTCGTTATCAGTTTTAGCAAGAAGAGAGTATCGCAGCGTGTTTGCTCCCCTGCCCTGCTGTGTTAGAAGGGCTCCCAACCACAAGTGGATTGTGCTAAACATCTGGACGAGACTCAAACACATGGTCAGAGATCCAGGTTTTCCCAAACATCTTAGCTGTTTGGCACCTTCTGAATAGAGTTTATGCATATTTGCTGGTTTTGCTTCGTGTAGCAAAGCAAACATGGGTTTGCTGTTTCTGTGCACAATGAATCAGTTCCTGAAATGTGTACAAATCCAACTTAGGCAGATGTAATTATATCTTCAATGCACTAGTGTAGCTTACTATTTAAAGAAAATCTGTAGTGCATTCTTTTGTTAAGTGTAGAGTCCCCCCTGAAAAACTAATAACTACATAATTAATATGTGTTCCATGTGTTTTCTTTTTCTAATGTGCTTACACACGGGGTTTTGTGTTCTTTTTTTTTTAATTGCTGTACACTACCTATTATGTCACACGGTATTGAAGAATTAGACAGGTTGTTAACCATTTCCCATCTGTCAGTATTGGCAGAGTGGGGAATCAGCCACAGACACATTTACCCATCCTTGCAAAGTAGAAAGGCTTGCGCATAAAATTATATGGATTTGATGTAGAAGATTACATGAGATCTTTACGTTTAAAGCTCTGGCATGAACATCGTAAGACAGGATAACAGAATGTCAGGACAAGGTTCCGTTCGAGGGTCTTCAGTCTTCCATGGGTAGGAGATGTGAAGTGATCAGAACTGAGGAATGAGCAGTGCTCCTGTCTCTTCATCACACCCCTGTAATTTCCTGCAGAAAGCACTCACAATATCCCAACCAACACTGAAAACTGCCGTTATTTTCCTTTGCTTGTCTTTCATCAAGGCAAATGCAAATAAACTTTAAAATGATTCATGGAGGCTAACGACCCTCATCAATCTGCTGATGACTGAAAAGAAGATGCAGGAGCAGTTTGCACTACACTGAATCTTAACCGAGGGATAATAATATAGTAGGGAAGTTGCTCTGTGAAAAGTACTTCAGATTCAGAGGGAAGAGTTGTTCAAGTTGAAGATAATGGAATTATGCCTGAACAAGACCATGTCTCTATCCACAAGTAAGGAAGCGAAGAACTTCCGCACTTCTGACGTGAGCACCGGTGTCTCACCAGGTGGTCCAGTGTGTGTCACAAAACCGCTCTGCATGGTTCTGTGTCAGGACATGATGAGCAGCCCTCAGCCAGGCCCACACTGACGCTGACCCACTGTGCCCTTTGATGCCACAAAGGCATATTCAGCCGAGAGGGAAAGAGAGCGACAAGGTGGTTGCTAGAAAATGATAGAGTCCAAGAGGGGTTGCAGCAGAAGGAAGAACGCCCTTCCCTTACCACCTTTCCAGGTTTAAGTAATTTCCACCATTTGAAACCTGCTCAGACACCTGCTTCTACCTGGAATGAACTGGCTCTTCCCTCGGCTTCCCTCAGCAGCAGCCGCTTGACGGTGAATCTCCTCCCTTCTTCATTTACTCCACAGCATTTCGGTGGCTCCCAGCGTCCGTGAGGCTTTTGGGGGGAAGCTGAGGATACGGCAATGAGCAAAGCAGGCAAAACTCTGTCGTGGTGGAACGCACATTTGTGTTGGGAAGACATAGAGTAAACAAATGAACCAGTCAAGTGTTAAAAATAAAAGTAAAGCAGGAAGGGGCTTCCCTGGTGGCGCAGTAGTTGGGAGTCCGCCTGCCGATGCAGGGGACGCAGGTTTGTGCCCCGGTCTGGGAAGATCCCACATGCCGCGGAGCGGCTGGGCCCGTGAGCCATGGCCGCTGAGCCTGCGCGTCCGGAGCCTGTGCTCCACAACGGAAGAGGCCACAACAGTGAGAGGCCCGCGTACCGCAAAAAAAAAAAAAAAAAAAAAAAGTAAAACAGGAAAAAGGAATAGATAACTGGGTGTTTCCATCGTGTGTTCAGAGAGGTCCACCGGATAGCGTAGCTCCTAGCAGAGACTTCAGTGAGGTGGGGCAAACCGCCGTGCAGCGATTAGAGGAAAGAACGTACCAGGCAGATGGAGCATCCAGGGTAAAAGCCTCGGAAGGGCCAGAGGACCAGGATGATGGAGGGAGAGGAAGCCAGAGGGGGCGGAGGAAAGTGAGGCATGGCTCGGACTGTACAGCTCTGGAGCACAGGATCCAAAGCTGACTCAGCAACAGCACTTCGTACAGTGGGAGCTGGTGGCAAATTACCAAGAAATTTGATGAAAGAAGACGGCAAGACGGCCAGTGGTTTAATTGCACAGCATTAGTATTGAAATGTTCACAGTATCACAGATATGGCACTAAAATTAAGCCCCAATGCAGTGCCTGACTTAGAATGGACCGGAGTAGGGAGTCACTGGTGCAGCCCTCAGGGGGCAGTCGATGTCATTCCCCCTCTCCTAATTCCCCGGGCTCCGGGCCTTAATTCGCTGCAGTTTTAACTCAATTTATATGAAGTGCCTCCTACCTTCCAGCCCCTGTGCCGGGGACTGGAGCCCCAGATATGAGTAAGGCACTGTCCTGCCCTGGAAGCAGATCTAGAGCACATTCCTGTCTACAGGCTCTGACACAGAAAAAAATGAAAAGCCTTGAAATCATGCGTTTATAGAGAATAAATTATGAAATTAGGAGATGAAAGAAAAATGGGTTAGTTTGACATTTTAATTCCCACTTTAACATATATGGACAGAGAGAATAAACCTACCTCAAGTCATTGATTTCTCATGAAAACTATGGATAAGATTACCAAAATCTATTTTCAATATAGGTACTACTGATCATGCTTATATAGGGAATTTGGGGTTGGAACTATATAAAGGCAAAGCTGGAAGTGATGGGTGGCCCCCTGTTCCTGTGCAGGCCTGTGTCACCCTCAGATGTCAAATACTGGGTTGGAATATGGGGGTCCCTGTTCCCCTGCAGGCCTACCTCATGCTCAGATATTGAATATTGGGTTGGAATATGGGGGGCCCTGTTCCCCTGCAGGCCTACCTCATGCTCAGATATTGAATATTGGGTTGGAATGTGGGGGTCCCTGTTCCCCTGCAGGCCTACCCCATGCTCAGATATTGAATATTGAGTTGGAATATGGGGGGCCCTGTTCCCCTGCAGGCCTACCTCATGCTCAGATATCGAATATTGGGTTGGAATGTGGGGGTCCCTGTTCCCCATGCAGGCCTATATCGGGGTCACGATTAAGGTGAAAAGACACATCATACTTCTGCAAAGTAGAGAAAAAATTGCCAAGCTGTAAATGGCAGCTTGACAAACAACATTACAGGCTGGATTCCAGGAGAGTGCTGCAGGCCTGGCTTCCTCTGGGGCTGGAAATCATAGTGAACCCACAGAACACACTGGAAAATGGAGAACAGAATGGAGACTTGCGAGTGTGGCCGGCCCTCCAGCTGCGGCTAGGAGACCACAGGTGTGTCGGTGCTGCAAGACCTGCGCATCCGGAGAAACCCTGGACAGCCCCCTCCGGAAACAGAGCAGCGTCAACCGAGACACCCTAGGGTGAGGCCGGGAGTGGAGGAGCGCCAGCCCCGGGTGTGCAGGCAGGAGGGGGGACTCACTCTGGCCCCCACTGCCCACCCCTAACTCTCCTGAACTTCACTTCCTTAAATCAGGTGGCATCAAGTACAAATCGACATCAAGTGCAGCCTTCAAAGAAAAGAACAATCCCAGCCTGGCCAGAGGGCGTCCTGCACGGTGCGGGGAGTGGGGGGAGGGGGGGCGTCCTGCCTCTTTGGCCTCTTTGACTTCATGGATGATGCTAATAATGGGCGAACATGTGACCTGATGACACACCTGTGAATCTGATGGGGGCTGCAGGGTTCTGCCCCACTTGGCCAACCCATCTGCGTGTCTCCTGCAAGCTGCTTCCTGGGTCACTCGCTGGCTTTGCCCTGGGGTCCCCCACAGTGGAGCTTGCATGCTCAGGGTCACTGTAGCCGGGCAGGGATGGGCATCCCATCGCTCAGGCAGGCAAGTGTGTGACCAGGTTGGGAAGCTTGTCTGCTTGTAGAGCCCAGGAAAGAGCTCCGGGCTGCGGTCAGAAAGAGGAAACATCAGAGGGGACGTTCAGAGGACAAGTGCTTCCTCGAGTCCCCTCTGCAGCCTGAAGGATATCTTTTACCTTGAGCTGCTCATCGATTCATTCATTCATTTATTCACTCATCGAATATTCGCTAAGCACCTATCAGGGATGCTGTGAGCCAGAGGCCCTGCCCACAATACACACCAGCTGTACACTGACACTCATACCTTCCCTATCCCTGTCTGTCATAGTTCCTCAAAACCATTTTTCTACTTAAATCAGGTGGAGAATTTCTGAGTATTATGCAAATGCAATTTGTTCTCTTTCTTCACAATTCCGTAATGCAAATTGCCTCATATGTGATGCTCAGTTGGGTAATGATGTCAACGTAACAGGGAAGTGAAAGATGATTTTTCCCAAACGGCAGCGACTGAGCGTAAAGCACATCCGCCTGGCTGAACGCAGCAAGCCTGAAGGTGCGCACACCGCCATGGCGCCTTCTTTATTTTGGAAACTCACTCTGCCTTGCAAGTGCCTATGGGACGATTCTTCCCAACCTGTGCAAACGACACAAATGTAAAGCGATACATCTTTAGCACCACTGTATTTTGTGCAAACTGCTCCTCTCTACCTGTGACGTGTGATGCGGGGCCCTTGTCTCCAAACCCAGCGGCCTGCACCCTCCCGACACACCCCATCAGGCTCTCTCCACATTGATGTAGGTGACGGCCAAGATTGCTGAAGCAGCTCCCTGTTAGAACTCAACATCTCTTTTTAACTGTACTAATATCTTATTAGGATTGTTGTTTATGTTTGGTTTCTGTTTAGAAAGTTCCATAGGCTCAGAGTGGTTTGCCCTAACTCTATTTCTCTATTTTTATCATAAGCCCTGATCTTTTTACTGAGCAATCTTACCTAAAACCTGGCTTTTTATCGATGCATTTATTTATTTATTTTTAATTGAAGTAGAGTTGATTTACAATGTTGTGTTAGTTTCAAGTGTACAGCAAAGTGATTCAGATAGATAGATATTCTTCATATTCTTTTCCATTATGGTTTATTATAGGATATTGAATGTAGTTCCTTGTGCTATACAGTAGGAACTTGATATTTATCTATTTTATATATAGTAGTTTGTGTCTGTTAATCCCAAATTCCCAATTTATCCCTTGCCCCTTTTCCCCTTTGTAACCATAAGTTTGTTTTCTGTCTGTGAGTCTGTTTCTGTTTTGTAAATAAGTTCATTTGTATCATTTTTCACATTCCACATATAAGTGATATCATATGGTATTTGTCTTTCTCTTTCTGACTTACTTCACCTAGTATGTTAATCTCTAGGTCCACCCATGTTGCTGCAAATGACATTATTTCATTCTTTTTATGGCTGAGTAATACTCCATTGTATATATGTACCACATCTTCTTTATCCGTACATCTGTTGATGGACATTTAGGTTGTTTCCATGTCTTGGCTATTGTATGTAAACAGTGCTGCTATAAACATTGGGATGCATGTATCTTTTTGAATTATAGTTTTCTCCAAATATAGGCCCAGAGTGGGATTGCAAGATCATATGGTAACTCTACTTTTTAGTTTTTTTAAGGAACCTTCATACTGTTTCCACAGTAGCTGCACTAATTTACATTCTCACCAACAGTGTAGGGGGGTTGCCTTTTCTCCACACCCTCTCCAGCATTTCATCAATGCATTTCTTGCACTGTGGTAGGAAAGCTGGTATAAGTGGGTTCGAGTTTATCCATTCTGCCAGTTCAGAAGCACATGCTGCATTCTGCTCGATAATATGGGCTTTTCAAGTGAAAGGCATCAGAGCATCCTTAGGTCATAAGGATGACATGGGACGTGTCATTCTTAGGTCAAATAAATCAGGGATAAAAACCTGTGTCAGATGATGGTTTAGTGTATTCTTCATCCAAATTTTTCTACTCTCCTTTTTATCAAGCTATGTTAAAGAAATCTTTAAGCCTTACAAACCTTACATCCTTAGGTCATAAGGATGACATGGGAGGTGTCATTCTTAGGTCAAATAAATCAGGGATAAAAACCTGTGTCAGATGATGGTTTAGTGTATTCTTCATCCAAATTTTTCTACTCTCCTTTTTATCAAGCTATGTTAAAGAAATCTTTAAGCCTTACAAACCTATTCATCAAAGGTTCAAAATTTTTTTAATTAGCCAAAATTTTAATAAAGGAAACTTTTATGCAGTTTAGATAGAAAAATAATGTTGCTGCAGGTTGAAACAAATTTTAAGACTGTTATAATAGAGCAAATTGAGAATATTTTATTTAAAATATAAGTTGATTTAATAATCGTAAACTTCATTTTTCACCTTAACTCTATGAATTTTGACATCTTCTCAGTACATAAAATCTGTAACATTTGGATTACTCTGTCTTTTCCTGCTTTTAACTTAAAGTAAAATTCCAAATAATTTTCAGACTTAGAAGATGCAGTTCTTAACCTTGCCGCACACAGCCTTCTCACATCTCTCTGGTGCTTCCTGTTTCTCTAGGCTTATTTCTGCACCAGTTTCCCTTAAAGGTGCCCACACAGGTAGCAATGGGTATATGCATACCTGTGTGCACATGTGTACACACACACTCACATACTTACAGTCACACTTTACACTACAGCAGTAGCAAACCATTCACACTTTCCAGGAACACTGCCTCTGTGTTTTCACAAATGGTAATTCTTCTATTTGAAAGCCTGGCGCTACCACTTCCCTTCACTACCGTGGTAATTCTTACTCGTTTGTTAAGTCTCATGCCCCCTCTCCCTGGAAGTTTTCACCGACCCCCAGGAGCTGTTACACTCCCTTCCTCTGTGTTCTGGGGTCCAGCACAGCTCCCAGGGGGTGGTCTGTAGCAATGGGTGGTTGATAACAGTGTTCACCGTGTTCCAGTATGATTGTTGATTTCCAAACATTTTATTTCTGCTAGACTGAAAACTATCTAAGAATCGGAACTACATGTTAGTGGTCTCTGTATTTCCTAGTTTGTACCACACTGCCTAGCAAGCAGTGGACGCTCAAAAGACGTGCAAATAAACTAAATGACCCAGCCCCCCAATCCAAAGTAACCCAATCCAGTTACGTACTCCACATGCAGTCTTGTTTTTTCAGCTCTGTGGCATTATCACGGTTTTATTTATTTTTTTGCATACTTGTGACTTTTTCATTATTGGTTTCTGTCCCCAGAATGCAGACTCCTTAAGAGTGGGCCTTGTTCTATTCACCACTCCCACCCCAATGTCTGGAACAAAACAGGTACTCAATGCCTGGGAGAACAGAGGTGCAAAATAAAGCTATCAACTGTGCAAAACGAATGACTAGATGCAGATATTAGCGTATAAATTCAGTGCTTGCATAGAGACATTAAGGTACTCTGGCTCCAATCAGTCTTTTAATTTTAGCAGTATAAAATTCCAAAAACAATTTTTCATCCTTTGGAAGATCTGTAAAGGCAAGTATAATCAAGTGGTGTCGAGGCCAAGTTTCAAGATCTAAAATAAAATGACTATTTGCTAACTTTTGCCTCTTTTTTTCCCCCACTCGTCCTCGTTTTCTCCTGAGCTTCAACTACCCTTCTGAATCTGGGATCATCAAATATTTATGTTATTAAAGCAAATACTCTTACCTAATATCAAAGCAGGCTGATCATTAACATAAAACGTGAGTTTGTAGCCAACATTAAAAATGAATAGGATCCATTGTATATATGTGCCACATCTTCTTTATCCATTCATCCGATGATGGACACTTAGGTTGTTTCCATCTCTGGGCTATTGTAAATAGAGCTGCAATGAACATTTTGGTACATGACTCTTTTTGAATTATGGTTTTCTCAGGGTATATGCCCAGTAGTGGGATTGCTGGGTCATATGGTAGTTCTATTTGTAGCTTTTTAAGGAACCTCCATACTGTTCTCCACAGTGGCTGTATCAATTTACATTCCCACCAACAGTGTAAGAGGGTTCCCTTTTCTCCACACCCTCTCCAGCATTTATTGTTTCTAGATTTTTTGATGATGGCCATTCTGACTGGTGTGAGATGATATCTCATTGTAGTTTTGATTTGCATTTCTCTAACGATTAGTGATGTTGAGCATTCTTTCATGTGTTTGTTGGCACTCTGTATATCTTCTTTGGAGAAATGTCTATTTAGGTCTTCTGCCCATTTTTGGATTGGGTTGTTTGTTTTTCTGTTATTAAGCTGCATGAGCTGCTTATAAATATTACTCAGCCATAAAAAGAGACGAAATTGAGCTATTTGTAATGAGGTGGATAGACCTAGAGTCTGTCATACAGAGTGAAGTAAGTCAGAAAGAGAGAGACAAATACCGTATGCTAACACATATATATGGAATTTAAAAAAAAAAATGTCATGAAAAACCTAGGGGTGAAACAGGAATAAAGACACAGACTTACTAGAGAATGGACTTGAGACTATGGGGAGGGGGAAGGGTAAACGGTGACAAAGCGATAAAGAGGCATGGACATATATACACTACCAAACGTAAGGTAGATAGCTAGTGGGAAGCAGCCGCATAGCACAGGGAGTTCAGCTCGGTGCTTTGTGACCGCCTGGAGGGGTGGGATAGGGAGGGTGGGAGGGAGGGAGATGCAAGCGGGAAGAGATATGGGAATATATGTATATATATAACTGATTCATTTTGTTGTGAAGCTGAAACTAACATACCATTGTAAAGCAATTATACTCCAATAAAGATGTTTAAAAAAAAAAAAAAAGAAACTGTGAAAAAAAAAATGAATAGGATCATAAAACAAGAGAGAGGGGCTTCTCTGGTGGCGCAGTGTTTAAGAGTCTGCCTGCTGATGCAGGGGACGCGGGTTCTTGCCCCGGTCCGGGAAGATCCCACATGCCGTGGAGCGGCTGGGCCCGTGAGCCATGGCCGCTGAGCCTGCGTGTCCGGAGCCTGTGCTCCGCGGCGGGAGAGGCCACAACAATGACAGGCCCGCGTACCACCCCCCGCAAAAAAAAAAAAACGAGAGAGAGTTACTGCAGTGACCAGTTATTCAACACTAACATATTTTAATTACAAAGTCATTTAGCAATGACTGACTCCTTCACTAATGATCTCTAGAGGCAAAAGCAGTAGGGACTAATGCCTTCAAACAGCTTCCTATGGTAGTGTTTTAGGTCAACTGCACCTAACCTAAGATGTAGTCATCACTGTCTCCTAGATCTCACGCAATCCGTTATCTATATTTCACTTTGACACAAAATTTTGCTTTAAACCCCTAACTAAACCAGCATTTCTTTAGTACCTATTATGTTCTAGGCTGCACGCTGTAGCCTCCTCCCTCATCTCATTTGGATTATTCTAACTATCTTTTCCCATTTTTAACCTAAAGTAAAATTTCAAATAATTTTCTGAATTAAAAGACCAAGTTTCTTGCCTGGAGAGAGAAAGAACCAAAAGTGAGTGAGAGAACCAAAAGTAAGTAGAATTAGAAATTATGTGATCCATCAGTATGATGGTAAAATAGAAATGGGTAAAAAGAACAATTGGTTACAACAGAGGAAGTGACTGATTCTCCACTGCAAAATGAGGAAGGCTCCAGATGTGGGGACCTTTGAGCAGGGTCTAGAGTCACAAAGGTCTAGGTCAGTCTGGCTCAATTGTAGGGGATTCAGGTTGACAGAGACTCAGAGGAGGGTTGGAACCAAACAGAGAAGAGCCTGGTTTTCTAAAGTAAAGTCATTTGGATTTTATGCTGTAAGTGATGAAAATCATAAGAGGCCTTTAAGCAGCACAATGACCTGATCAAATTTGGTTTTGAGAAAGCTAATTTGGACTGCACCTTGGAGGATAACTGGAATAGGGCAGGAGTTATTAAAGAGTTTAGGGATAAACTTATTAAAGAGTTTAGGGATAAAATAATGCTATCAACCCCATCTCTCAACCAAACGCTGAGTGCTCCAGATGTTAATAAAAGCATATGTTGATACTGTGACTTAAATGTTGAAATCTTTGAGCATCGAGGAGACTGTTTTAAAGCAGTGCTGAGCTGTGCAGAGGAGGTGGTGGGTGACACCTGGGTATGCAGGGTGCTTCTACCATCTTAGCATCCTCAGGCTGGGGCATGCTTCACACAAGTTGAGTGTGGTTATTTGCTTTGATGATTTTTCCTGTCTGATGGAAAGAGAACCTATTTAAATAACGGTTTTGTTCATCTGAAATACCAGTCTTATAAAAAGTGCCTAGTCACCACAGTTGTTAGAAATTTCCATCTTACAATTTTTTAAAAATTGTTGGCCATCAATGGAAACATAAAAATGAATTCTGGCTCTGGCTAGGGTCAAATCATGTTGAAATTTTATTTCATGCCCCTATATTTCTGAATATTACTGAGTCAAGAGAAAAAGTAATCCCTCATTTCAGATGGATTTTTCTTGGAGATTTTCCCAGGCAATTAATTCTTCTCTTTGGCTTTCCTGATCTCACCACCAGACAATCCCAAAATTTGGTTTTTATAATCCCCAATTATCATTTGATGACAAAATGGAAGCACACATATTTAGGTAACCTAAAACTTTAAACTATTTTTAAAATAATTATTTTCCTTTGAAATTACTCTGTCCTAATGATGAAAATGTTGATGCCAGTGACTGAACTCTTATATTGATATTTGCTGCTCAGGTATTTGAACAGATCTGATGTCAGAGGCTTAAGGCAGGAGGCAGGGCCTTGCAGCCAGAAGGGATGAGAACGAGCCCCTGCACACCAGCATACCCACAGCAGTTGATTGGCAACAAAAGAAAGGTCCATGCAGCCCACAGAGGGGGGTAAAATTGCAGGGTTTTAGAAAGCATTCGAACTTAAGAGATCACCCACATAATCATATATGTCTATATAGATATAGATGTAGTTACATATGAACCCCACAGTAACCACAAACCAATAGTCTATAACTGATACACATGCAAAAAAGAGAGAGAGAGAAAGGAATCCAAACATAACTAAAGATAGTCATTAAATCACAAGAGAGCAAAAGAAGAAGAAAGGAAAAAAACAAGAACTACGAAACAACCAAAAGACCATGAACAAAATGGAAATAAGTACATAGCTATCAGTAATTACTTTAAATGTAAATGGACTAAATGCTACAATCAGAAGACAAAGAGTGACTGAATGGATACAAAACAAGACCCATATATATGCTGCCTTCAGGAGACTCACATCAGCTCTAAAGATGCACACAGACTGAAAGTGAAGGGGATGGAAAAATGTACTCCATGCAAATGGAAACAAAAAGAAAGCAATACTCATATCAGACAAAATAGACTTTAAAATAAAGACTGTAACAAGAGACAAAGACGGACATTACATAATGATAAAGGGATCAATCCAACAAGAAGCTGTAACAATTATATATGCACCCAAGAAAGGAGCGACTGATTACATAAAGCAAATATCAACAAACATAAAGGGAGAAATTGACAGTAACACAATAATAGTAGGGGACATTAACACCCTACTTACATCAATGGACAGATCATTCAGACAGAAAATTAATAAGGAAACGTTGACCTTTAATGACACATTAGGCCACACAGGCTTAATAGATATATATGTAGAACATTCGACCAAAAGCAGCAAAATACACATTCTTTCCAAGTGCATATGGAACATTCTCCAAGATAGATCACAAGCTAGGCATGTCTCAGTAAATTTAGGAAAACTGAAATCATATCAAGCATCTTTCCCAACCACAATGGTACGAGAATAGAAATCAACTACAAGAAAAAAATGCAAAAAATACAAACACATGGATGCTAAACAATACTACTGAACAACTAATGTGTCACTGAAGAAATCAAAGAGGAAATCAGAAAATACCTGGAGACAAAGGAAAATGGTAACACAGTGATTCAAAATCTATAGGATACAGCAAAAGCAGTTTTAAGAGGGAATTTTATACAAACCTACCTCACGAAACAAGAAGCAATGTACCTCAACATAATAAAGGCCATGTAAACCAGCATCAAACCCACAGCTTTCAGCATGCTAAAAGCATTTCCTCTATGATCAGGAACAAGCCAAGGATGCCCACTCTCACACTTTTATTCAACATATTATTGGCACTCCAAGCCACAACAATCTGGCAAGAAAAAGAAATAAAAGGAATCCAAATTAGAAGGAAAAGCAAAACTGTCACTGTTTAGAGATGACATGATACTATAATTAGAATATTCTAAAGAGGCCATCAAAAAAACTATTAAAATTACTTAGTGAGTTCAGTAAAGTTGCAGGATACAAATTAAGGTACAGAAATCTTTTGTATTTCTATACACTAGCAATGAACTATCAGAAAGAACAACTAAGAAAACAATCCCATTTACGATAGCATCTAAAATAATAAAATACCTGGAATAAATCTAACCAAGGAGATAACAGACCTGTACTAGGAAACTATAAGAATTGATGGAAGAAACTTCAGATGACAGAAACAAATGGAAACATACACCTTGCTCATGGATTGGAAGAATTAATTTGTTAAAATGACCAAACTACACAAGGCAATCTACACATTCAGTGAAATCACTATCAAAATTCCAATGGCATGTTTCACAGAATTACAGCAGATAATTCTAAAATTTGTATGATAACACAAAAGACTCTGAGTAGCCAAAACAGTTTTGAGAAAGAAAAACAAAGTTGGAGGTATCATGCTCCCTCATTTCAAACTATACTGCAAACCTACAGTAAGCAAACAGTATGGTACCAGCACAGAAACAGACACATAGATCAATGGAACAGAATAGAGAGCCCAGAAATGAACCGACACTTATGGGGTCAATTAATCTACAACAAAAAACCCAAGAATATACAATGGGAAGAAGACAGCATCTTCAGTAAATGGTGTTGGGAAAACTGGACAGCTACATGCATAAGAATCAGACTGAACTACTTTCTCACACCATGTGGAAAAATAAACTCAAAATGGATGAAAGACTTAAATGTCAGACCTGAAACCATAAAACTCCTAGAAGAAAACATATGCAGTGCACTCTTTGACATTCATATTAGCAATGTTTATTTGGATATGTCTCCTCTGGCAAGGGAAATAAAAACAAAAATAAACAAGTGCTACATCAGACTAAAAAGCTTCTGCACAGTGAAGGAAACAATCAACAGAATGAAAGTGCAGGATTGGTTCAAGATGGCAGAGTGGAAGGACGTGCACTCCCTCTTGCAAGAACACCGGTATCACAACTAACTGCTGAACAATCATCAACAGGAAGACACTGGAACTCACCAAAAAAACATACCCCACATCCAAGGACAAAAGAGAAGTCACAAAGAGATGGTAGGAGGGGTGCAATCACAATAAAATCAAATCCCATAACTCCTTGGTGGGTGACTCACAAACTGGAGAACACTTATACCACAGAAGACCACCCACTGGAGTGAAGGTTCTGAGCCCCACATCAAGGCTTCCCAAACTGGGGGTCTGGCAACAGGAGGAGGAATTCCTAGAGAATCAGACTTTGAAGGCTGGTGGGATTTGATTGCAGGACTTCGACAGGACTGGGGGAAACAGAGACTCCACTCATGGAGGGCACACACAAAGTAGTGTGCGCATCAGGACCCAGGGGAAGGAGCAGTGACCCCAGGGGAGACTGAACCAGACCAACCTGCTAGTGTTGGAGGGTCTCCTGCAGAGACGGGGGAAGGCTGTGGCTCACCACGGGGACAAGGACACTGACAGCAGAAGTTCTGAGAACTACTCCTTGGTGTGAGCCTTCCCAGAGTCCGCCATTAGCCCCACCAAAGAGCCGGTAGGATCCAGTGTTGGGTTGCCTCAGGCCAAACAACCAACAGGGAGGGAACCCAGCCCCACCCATCAGCAGTCAAACAGATTAAAGTTTACTGAGCTCTGCCCTACAGAGCAACACCCAGCTCTACCCACCACCAGTCCCTCCCATCAGGAAACTTGCACAAGCCTCTTAGATAGCCTCATCCACCAGAGGGCAGACAGCAGAAGCAAGAAAACTACAGTTCTGCAGCCTGTGGAATGAACACCACATTCACAGAAAGACAAGATGAAAAGTCAGAGGGCTATGTACCAGATGAAGGAACAAGATAAAACCCCACAAAAACAACTAAATGAAGTGGAGATAGGAAACCTTCCAGACAAAGAATTCAGAATAATGATAGTGAAGATGATCCAGGACCTTGGAAACAGAATGGAGGCAAAGATTGAGAAGATGCAAGAAATGTTTAACAAAGACCTAGAAGAATTAAAGAACAAACAAACAGAGATGAACAATACAATAACTGATATGAAAGCTACACTAGAAGGAATCAATAGCAGACTAACTGAGGCAGAAGAACGGATAAGTGACCTGGAAGGCAGAATGGTGGAATTCATTGCTGCGGAACAGAATAAAGAAAAAAGAATGAAAAGAAATGAAGACAGCCTAAGAGACCTCTGGGACAACCTTAAATGCAACAAATTTCGCATTATAGGGGTTGCAGAAGGAGAAGAGAGAGAGAACGGACCTGAGAAAATATTGGAAGACATTATAGTCGAAAACTTCCCTAAATGGGAAAGGAAATAGCCACCCAAGTCCAGGAAGCACGGAAAGTCCCGTGCAGGATAAACCCAAGGAGAAACATGCCAAGACACATAGTAATCAAATTGACAAAAATTAAAGACAAAGAAAAATTATTGAAAGAAACAAGGGAAAAACAACAAATAACATACAAGGGAACTCCCATAAGGTTAACAACTGATTTCTCAGCAGAAACTCTACAAGCCGGAAGGGAGTGGCATGACATATTTAGTGATGAAAGGGAAGAACCTACAACCAAGATTACCCTACCTGGCAAGGATCTCATTCAGATTTGATGGAGAAATCAAAAGCTTTACAGACAAGCAAAAGCTAAGAGAATTCAACACCACCAAACCACCTCTACAACAAATGCTAAAGGAACTTCTCTAAGTGGGAAACACAAGAGAAGAAAAGGACCTACAAAAACAAACCCATAACAATTGAGAAAATGGTAATAGGAACATACATATTGATAATTACCTTAAACGTGAATAGATTAAATGCTCCAACCAAAAGACACAGACTCACTGAATGGATGCAACAATAAGACCCATATATATGCTGTCTACAGTAGACCCACCTCAGACCTACGGACACATATAGACTGAAAGTGAGGGGATGGAAAAAGATATTCCATGCAAATGGAAATCAAAGAAAGCTGGAGTAGCAATACTCATATCAGATAAAATAGACTTTAAAATAAAGAATGTTACAAGAGACAAGGAAGGACACTACATAATGATCAAGGGATCATTCCAAGAAGAATATATGACAATTATAAATATATATGCACCCAACATAGGAGCACCTCAATACATAAGGCAACTGTGAACAGCTATAAAAGGAAACCAGCAATAACACAGTAATAGTGGGGGACTTTAACACCTCACTTACACCAATGGACAGATCATCCAAAATGAAAATTAATAAGGAAACACAAGCTTTAAATGACACAATAGACCAAAAAGATTTAATTGATATTTATAGGACATTCCATCCCAAAACAGCAGATTACACTTTCTTCTCAAGTGTACATGGAACATTCTCCAGGATAGATCACGTCTTGGGTCACAAATCAAGCCTCAGTAAATCTCAGAAAATTGAAATTATATCAAGTATCTTTTCTGACCACAACGCTATGAGATCAGAAATCAGTTACAGGGAAAAAAACGTAAAAAACACAAACACATAGAGGCTAAACAATACATTACTAAATAATGAAGAGATCACTGAAGAAATAGAAGAGGAAATCAAAAATTACCTAGAGACAAATGACAACAGAAACATGATGATCCTAACCTATGTGGTGCAGCAAAAGCAGTTGTAAGAGGGAAGTTTATAGCAATACAAGCTTACCTCAAGAAACAAGAAACATCTCAAATAAACAATCTAACCTTATGCCTAAAGGAACTAGAGAAAGAAGAACAAACAAAACACAAAGTTAGCAGAAGGAAAGAAATCATAAAGATCAGAGCAGAAATAAATGAAATAGAAAAAAAGAAAACAATACCAAAGATCAATAAAACCAAAAGGTGGTTCTTTGAGAAGATAAACAAAATTGATAAACCTTTAGCCAGACTCATCAAGGAAAAGAGGGAGAGGACTCAAATCAAGATAATTGGAAATGAAAAAGGAGAAGTTACAACAGACACCACAGAAATACAAAGCATCCTAAGAGACTACTACAAGCAACTCTATGCCAATAAAATGGACAACCTGGAAGAAATGGACAAATTCTTAGAAAGGTATAAGCTTCCAAGACTGAACTAGGAAGAAATAGAAAATATGAACAGACCAATCACAAGTAATGAAATTGAAACTGTGATTAAAAATCTTCCAACAAACAGAAGTCCAGGATCAGATGGCTTCACAGGTGAATTCTATCAAACATTTAGAGAAGAGCTAACACCCATCCTTCTCAAACTCATCCAAAACATTGCAGAGGAAAGAACACTCCCAAACTCATTCTTTGAGGCCACCATCACCCTGATACGAAACCCAAACAAAGATACTACCAAAAAAGAAAATTACAGACCAATATCACTAATTAATATAGATGCAAAAATCGTCAACAAAATACTAGCAAACAGAATCCAACAGCACATTAAAAGGATCATACACCATGATCAAGTGGGATTTATCCCAGGGATGCAAGGATTCTTCAATATATGCAAATCAATCAGTGTGATACACCATATTAACAAACTGAAGAATAAAAACCATATGATCATCTCAATAGATGCAGAAAAAGCTTTTGACAAAATTCAACATCCGTTTATGATCAAAGCTCTCCAGAAAGTGGGCATAGAGGGAACCTACCTCAACATAATAAAGGCCATATATGACAAACCCACAGCCAACATCATTCTCAATGGTGAAAAACTGAAAGCATTCCCTCTGAGATTAGGAGCAAGACAAGGATGTCCACTTTCACCACTCTTATTCAACATAGATTTGGAAGTCCTAGCCACAGCAATCAGAGAAGAAAAAGAATAAAAGGAATACGAATTGGAAAAGAAGAAGTAAAACTGTCACTGTTTGCAGATGACATGATATTATACATGGAGAATCCTAAAGATGCCACCAGGAAACTACTAGAGCTAATCAATGAATTTGGTAAAGTTGCAGGATACAAAATGAATGCACAGAAATCTCTTGCATTTCTATACACTAATGATGAAAAATCTGAAAGAGAAATTAAGGAAACACTTCCATTTACCTTTGCAACAAAAAGAATAAAATACCTAGGAATAAACCTACCCAGGGAGACAAAAGACTTATATGCAGAAAACTATAAGACAGTGATGGAAGAAAGTAAAGATGATACAAACCAATGGAGATATATACCATGTTCTTGGACTGGAAGAATCAAAATTGTGAAAATGACTATACTACCCAAAGCAATGTACAGATTCAATGCAATCCCTATGAAATTACTAATGGCATTTTTTTACAGAACTAGAAAAAAAATCTTAAAATTTGTATGGAGACACAAAAGACCCCGAACAGCCAAAGCAGTCATGAGGGAAAAAATCGGAGCTGGAGGAATCAGACTCCCTGACTTCAGACTATACTACAAAGCTACAGTAATCAAGACAGTATGGTAGTGGCACAAAAACAGAAATATAGATCAATGGAACGGGATAGAAAGCCCAGAGATAAACCCACACACCTATGGTCAACTAACTATGACAAAGGAGACAAGGTTATACAATGGAGAAAAGACAGTCTCTTCAATAAGTGGTGCTGGGAAAACTGGACAGCTACGTGTAAAAGAATGAAATTAGAACACTCCCTAACACCATACAGAAAAATAAATTCAAAATGGATTAGAAACCTAAAGGTAAGACCAGACACTTATAAAACTCTTAGAGGAAAGCATAGGAAGAACACTTTTTGACATAAATCACAGCAAGATCTTTCTTGATCCTAGAGTAACGGGAATAAAAACAAAAATAAACCAGCTGGACCTAATGAAGCTTAAAATCTTTTGGAAAGCAAAGGAAACTACAAACAAGATGAAAAGACAACCCTCAGAATGGGAGAAAATATTTGCAAATGAATCAACGGACAAAGGATTAATTTCCAAAATATATAAACAGCTCATGCAGCTCAATATTAAAAAAACAACCCAATCCAAAAATGGGCAGAAGACCTAAACAGACATTCTCCAAAGAAGATAGATGGCCAAGAAGCACATGAAAAGCTGCTCAACGTCACTAATTATTAGAGAAATGCAAATCAAAACTACAATGAGGTTTTCACCTCAAACCGGTTAGAATGGGCATCATCAGAAAATCTACAAGCAACAGATGCTGGAGCGGGTGTGGAGAAAAGGGAACCCTCTTGCACTGTTGGTGGGAATGTTAATTGGTGCAGCCACTGTGGAGAACAGTATTTTTTTCTTCAAAAAATTGAAAAATAGAGCTACCATGCAATCAAGCAATTCCATTTCTGCATATTTTTCCAAAGGGGGGGAAAAAAACAACCCACTAATTCAAAAATATATATGCATCCCTACATTCATTGTTAATTGCAGCATTGTTTACAATAGCCAAGATATGGAAGCAACCAAACATTCACTGATAGATGAATGGATACATATGTGAGATAGATAGATAAATAGATAGGTAAACACACACAATGGAATATTACTTAGCCTTTAAAAGGAATGAAACTCTGCTGTTTGCAACAACATGGATGGACCTAGAGGGTATTATGCTAAGTGAAATAAGTCACACAGAAAGATAAATACCATATGATTTCACTTATACGTGGAATCTAAAAACAAAACAAAGATGAATAAACATGACAAAACAGAAACAGACTCATAGATGCAGGGGATAAACTGGGGAGGGAGTTGGGGGATGAGTGAAATAGGTGAGGGAGATTAAGAGGTACAGAGTTCCAGTTATAAAATAAGTCACAGAGATGTAAAGTACAGCATAGGGTATAGAGTCAATAATACTGTAATAACTTTGTATGGTGACAGTGGTCATTTCATAATGTGTAAAATATCAAATCACTATGTTGTAACCTCAAACTAATATAATATTGTAAGCTAGTTATACTTCAATTAAAATATTAAGTAAATAACCGAATAATTAATTAATTAAAACATTTCATGTGTTTTGAATTTCTATTTAAATTTCCCTTTGAAAGTATAAAACTCAAATAGAAGATGATTCTTTCTTCCTGCTGTTTTTCTTTCCTTTACTGCCAGTAAATGTCAAATCTCACATTGTTTCTCACCACCTGAGAGCCGCCCTTGGAAGCTTTTCAGTTCAGGGCCACACTGAAAACTAAGAGTGAGGAAGTGTGGGCAGAACAGCGTCCCCTTGGAGATTCTGATCATTGTGAGAAACCGCCTCTGAGGACGTGACATGTTTGCAGCTTCAGGCTTCCACTTCAGCAGGTGTCAGGGAGAGCCTTCTTCTTGGCCTGGCGTCTCATTCCTCTCCTCTTGCCTGGAAGAGACACACATGGGTCCTGCCCCAGGGCACCTGCAGGTGCCCGGTTCCTCTCAGGGAGCCCTCCCATCCCTCCCAAACCCAGCGCACGGCCCGAGCAGCTGTGTGAGGGGACACACGGCTCGGCCCGTTCTTCCTGAGGCCCTCGTTCTGGAGCAGACCCCCTTCTCCGAGTAAAGCCAGGGTTCTTGCAGTGCCCTGAAGGGCCCTCCGCAATCCCACCCTCGGTTCCCACCTGTCAGCCCCGTATCTCCGGCTCCCCATCCACACCTCAGCTGAGCTCACTGCCTGGCAGTCCCTCTGAAAGGCCCACGGGCTCCCCTGCTCAAGGCTGGGTGCCTGCGCAGCCTCCCGGCACTGTCGTCCTCCTTTCCTGGTCTCTGCCGCTCTCGCCTCCGCGCGGAGATAAAGAGCTCTTATTTATCAGGGTTACTGCCTGCCTTTGTCACTGGAAGCTTGAAGCGGGCAGGGATTTTTGAGTCTTGGGTCACTTCTGTATCTCCAGCATCTAGAATACCGCCTGGCACATAGGAAGCACTCAATAAATATTGAATGAATGCATTATTTTACTTAGTAGTTATAAGAGGGATTTCTCTGTATCAGACACTGTCCTAAGCACTGTACAAGTATTAAGTCATTTAAACCCTGTTAACAACCCTTTAAAGAAGGAGTTTTATCTCCATTTTACAGAAAAGAAAAGTGAGATTCAGTGAGTTTAAGTTAAATTGTCCAAAGTCACACAGCTGGCACATGGCAGGGCCCCTCCATGCTTCTAACCCACGCTCTCTGCCAAATGAATGAATGAAGCATGGTGGAATCTCCATTTTCTAAACTTTGTCTTAATCGTCCTCCTGTGGCCACATGAGTGATCCCAGTGTTTGACAGTGACCTAGTCAAGGCACCGTGCTGCTTCCCTGGAAGGGGAGCGTGCAGCCCACTGGGTTTCCAGGGCCTGGTGATCAGGGAGAGAAAGGCAGTAGGCCGTCTACTGGGGCGGGTCACGGAGAGATACGAAAGGATCAGAGCAGAGCACGCAGATGCAGAACAAGGAGGGGGGGACACAGGGCTGGGGAAATGGGTCTCAAGCCCTGGGAAATGGGTCAACCGTAGACCCTCCTTCTGACCCTCCTGGTCCTGCCTCTCCTGGGCTGGGGGCTGCTTCCAGCCACCACAGGGACCCAGAGCACGTGTGGGACAGGTGACACGTGTTCGCACGCTGATGTACGCAGCTGGCTGTCGCTGGTTGGAGTGATCGCCTCCGTGTTTGGGAAACAGTCACGATGATTGAAAGGGGGTGATTAGAATTGGGAGCAGGCATATTTCTTACCGCTCACCATCGAGTCGATTCTGACCAACAGAGAATCTCTGCTAACAAACTGTTGCCAAATAAAGGTCCTGCTGGGTTTTCTTTAATTAATGACATGGCTTGCTTGTAACTATTCCATTAATTGTTTAAATACAAATAAGTGTTACTAAGGATCTTGAAAACTATTTCCTCTTAAATATGTTAAACCTTATCTCTTATCCTCTCATTTCTCTTCTTAATTTGCCTAGTAAATCCCCTTTTAAAAACGGTACCCACCCTCTAGCAGAATTCTCACAAGTTTTGAATTAGTGGAGTGTGAATGGAAGTGATGAACTGTATTTATGCTCTTGAGGAAGGTAAGATTCCACTGGATCTGCATTTACTGTGCAAACAAGCAGTAAATGAAGTGGAAGAAGTGAAGATAGGAGCTCTCAACAGTATAAACAGTTTACGCTCTCTGATAAGGTACTAATTTGGGGTACAGCAGCTAGTCTTTGAAACCTGTGCCTTTGGTGACTCTTCGATAGTCTTCATTATGGGGCAGGGGAGTGCGAATCCCCTGCGGAATGCAGCTCTACCCGCTGCCTGTCGAGGTGGGGGAGCAGCAGGTCAGTCCTCCACATCCACACCTGCAGACAGCGCCCGTGTGGCTTCAGCTGTGACCAGGGCTGCCCAGTGAGGCTGCCTTGAGGGGCCAGATGGCCCTTCCTCTCTGGAGGCTTCGTGGGCCTACCTGGAGGGTGAGCAAGGATGAAAAGGGGACGCAGACCAGAGGAGGAGAGAGCTGTTTCCATGGCAGCCAGGGAACCGGCAGGTCCTCCTTGCTTCAGCCCTCCCCTCTAGCCAAGCCCCCAGACCCCAGCCCTCACTCTGAGTAAACGTGCTCTCACACTCCTTGCTGCTCAACTTCTGTCCGGGTTCTACGGAAGACTCACGGACAACTGAGTAACGTTCCCTCTCTTCAGGCTTCCATGCTGCCCACGAAGTGGCAAGGAGGGCGTTTTCTCCAGACCATTCTTTTCGGGGCAGAGCCTTAACTTCCGAATGGACAGTTATTTTTGCTCAGAGCCTACTTTTTGTTAATGTCCTGCCGAGTCAATGGGTCTGTATTTCCGCAGCTTTGGTCCCTAATTGTGTGCAGGATGCTTTATTAGTTCAAATTGTGAATCGGTCCTCTCATATGTGGTTCAATTACTACCGTAGTCTCCCATCAAGTGTCATGTGGCCAGGGAGGAATGAGTCTACAACCAAAGAAAAGAGCAAGAGAGCAGAGCAAGGTTTCAAGTTACTATGACAGATCAGGTCCCTCCTACACTAAGTGATTTTCCAGATCAGTCTGAGTGATAGCCATGTGTCCTGTGAATGGAGGGCATCGCCTGTCAGAGGTTGTGTAGCAGGTGTGTGTGACAGGGGACCAGCAGGCAGTGGTGTGTTAATCAAGATACATTGATGACCGGAACAGAGACAGTCAGCAAAAATAACATTATGGGCAAGTAAGAGTGATGGCTTTTGTACAGTAGGAGCTATCTCTGTCTAAGAAGAATTCTAGACACAGCAAGAGGAGGCGTTTTCTCTCTGGCAGGGAGACTTCAGAAGAACAAATTGGGATCAGAACATGGCCTGATGAATGACACAGCAGAGAAATGAACTGTGATAGAAACAGGGGAGACCCCCAAGGGTTCCTTGGAATCAGCTGTCGGGGTAACTTGCCATTAAATCAAATCGATAAGTATTTGCCCTGTGCCATGTCGTGTGCTTAGGAATCATAAAAGTTGGTGTTCTGAAACAGTTGGAAATCTCCCAAGTACTTTTCTTGTTTTTATCCTCATCTCAGTTTTTCTTAGGCCAGGGGTATAGAAGACATATTCATTCTTACTCTATTGTTCAATGATTCAAATAAACAACAGGCAGAGGAGCTCATTAAATTAATTCAGGTTGATCAATGAACAGGCCCTTCACCTTCCCAGTTTAAGAATATCCTGATCTACAGCATGCCTGGTCTTGAATGATTCTGATGGACAGTAGAGATGTAAATAAACATCCCAGAATCATGACAGGTTTTTTAAAGGATACAGTGTGAAGATTCACATGGTTAATAAAATTGAAACTAGTAAAATAAATGATCTTGCATAGGTTTGATTTTTCTTGATGATCTAAACGTTCAATAGGGCCGAAAGCTTCAAATTTTTCTTCAATTCAGGAAGTGTTACAATGCCACTGATTTATGTATTAATACTTTGGGGATAGCTAACATTTTGTGTTTATTGGACATTGCACAGAAAGCTGGTACACACCTTCTGTTAGTGGCGGCACGTGGAAGGAAAGCGGTATCTGATTCCTGCTGGACTCCCATTGCCCTGCCCCGTTCTCACAACCCACCAACAGCCGAGCAGTGTCCCCACCCCGGACAGCTCGCCTGCGAGGGTCTCAGGGCTCCTCCTTCCATCAGCACAGCCTCTGCCATCACTGAGTAAATAAAACCCTGGCTGCTTCTCCTAGGCTTTCGGGAGACACTTCAGCTCCACCCTGAACTTCCATGTCTTTCAAAGACCAAAACCTTTGGGGAGTCTGCCTAAAACATGCTCAGATAAAAGGAATAAACTGTCCCTTTTTCTTTCTTTTCCCAGCCTGTCTTAAGAACCTTTCTTAACCAATGGAGGAAAGTCCTATTGTTCCAGTGAAATAGTAAAAGAGGAGAGATCTCATCACATGACCCCCAATGAAAACAAGATTGTTCTAAGTCATAGGAGTGAAATTGGTAATTACTGTTACTGTCCTCTAGCGTAGATTCATCAAAACAAGCACGCTGACACCAGACATCTTGCTCACCAATCGCAATTAGTGTCAACAATGCTGAATAGGCAGCTTAGGAAAAACACTATCGGCCAATTAGCTCACTCCAATTTTTCTTCTTTCAGCTAGCTCTTTTTCAGAACTTTGATTTTAATGGATTGACAAAGCAGTATGCTAATTAGTTCTCACTGAACCTGAAGTTTTGAACTGAAGAATACTTCAAGGAGCATTTAGTGAGGGAGTTACCACAGTGGGTCAGGAGCTTCTCAAGGGACCTCACAGCACCTCACTGTGTGAGTTCTCTAGTGCATGTGCCTTGTCTTCCCAAACAGACGGTCACCTCCTCCTCCGGGGTGGGGGGCAGACTGCTCCCCTTGACGTCCTGCCCCACCACGGTCTTCAGTATACGTTTGTCAAGTGACTCATGAAACGTACAAATGAAGTAGGTGTCACAGAGCAGTTATTGTGCTAAACAACGCAAATACCCCCAAAAAAGAGGGAAGGGGAAGATCTTCTGGAAGGCAGGGGATCTCCCAGTACAAGAGCAGTTTCTTTGGTCCAAGCCCAGGCATGTGTAAGGCAGAGCTGTAACTCCTCAGTAAGAAAGGCAAAATCCTGAAAGCTCTCCAAGAGCCCACGTGCTTGGTCCTGCCTGACCCCCAGCCTCTCAGTAGCACAGAAACCGGCCGCTCAGTCAGCCCTGCTGTTAGAACAAAATACCGCAGGCTGGGTGTGTTTGCCTCTCAGTTCTGGGGGCTGGAAGTCCAAGATCAATGTGCTGGCTGATTCAGGCCCCCGGCGAGAGCCTTCTTCCTCGCTTGTAGATGGCAGGCAGCCTTCTCACTGTGTCCCCCGGTCTCTCTTCCTTTCCCTTTGAGGGCGCTAATCCCATCCGGGAGACCCACACCCATGACCTCAACTGTGCCTCCCCACCTCCTCACACCACCACACGGGGCTCAGGGCTTCCGCACAGGGACGTTCAGTCCATCACACTGCTTCCCAATGGCTGCCTTGTCAGGGGCATCACTCCACCCACAGGAGAAATGCCACCAAGGGCAATGTAACATTTGCTGTATGGTCAGCTTGGCTGACGTTTACCCGCTTCTTAAGTCAGGGCTCTCTCTTCACTGAAATACATTGTTCCTTTGTTTTGCGGAATTTTATTTAAAATTTTATAAGTATTTTAAATTTTTATAAGTAAGAAAAACCCATTGCCCTTGCATATTTTCTTATTATAAAACTAATAGAATGGCCTCATTTTATTTCCAGTAGCAGTGTTCACTTTTACAAAAATTTTATTGGAGTATAGTTGATTTGCAATGTTGTGTTAGTTTCAGGTGTACAGCAAAGTGAATCAGTTTTATGTATACATACATCCACTCTTTTTTAGATTCTTTTCCCATAGAGGTCATTACAGAGGATTGAGTAGAGTTCCCTGTGCTATACATCAGGTCCTTGTCGTTTGTCTGTTTTATATATAGTGGTGTGTATATGTCAATCCCAATCTCCCAATTTATCCCTCCCCCCCTCTCCCCTGGTAACCGTAAGTTTGTTTTCTACATCTGTGACTCTATTTCTGTTTTGTAGATAAGTTTGTTTGTACCCCCTTTTTTTAGATTCCTCATGTAAGCGATATCATATGATATTTGTCTTTCTCTGTCTGACTTACTTCACTCAGTATGACAATCTCTAGGTCCATCCATGTTGCTGCATATGGCATTATTTCATTCCTTTAACATTTAGGTTGCTTCTATGTCCTGGCTATTGTAAATAGTGCTGCAGTGAACATTGGGGTGCGTATGTCTTTTCAAAGTATGGTTTTCTCCAGATATATGCCCAGGAGTGGGATTGCTGGATCATATGGCAGCTCAATTTTTACTTTTTTAAGGAAGCTCCATACTGTGCTCCATAATGGTTGTACCAATTTACATTGCTGCCAACAGTGTAGGAGGGTTCCCTTTTCTCTACTCCTTCTCCAGCATTTATTGTTTGTAGGTTTTCTGATGATGCCCATTCTAACTGGTGTGAGGTGATACCTCATTGTAGTTTTGATTTGCATTTCTCTAACAATTAGTGATGCTGAGCATCTTTTCAAGTGTTTGTTGGTCATCTGTATGTCTTCTTTGGAGAAATGTCTATTTAGATCTTCCACCCATTTTTTGATTGGGTTGTTTGTTTTTTTAATATTGAGCTGCATAAGCTGTTTGTATATTTTGGAAATTAATCCCTTGTCAGTTGCTTCATTAGCAAATATTTTCTCCCCTTCTGAAGGTTGTCTTTTCATTGTGTTTATATTTCCTTTGCTGTGCAAAAGCTCTTAAGTTTAATTAGGTCCCATATGTTTATTTTTATTTTCATTACTCTAGGAGGTGGGTCAAAAAAGATCTTGCTGCAATTTATGTCAAAGAGCGTTCTGCCTATGTTTTCTTCTAAGACTTTTATAGTATCCGGCCTTACATTTAGGTCTTTAATCCATTGAGCTTATTTTTGTGTATGGTATTAGAGAGTGTTCTAATTTCATTCTTTTACATGTAGCTGTTTAGTTTCCCAGCGCCACTTATTGAAGAGACTGTCTTTTCTCCATTGTATATTCTTGTCTCTTTTGTCATAGATTAGGTGACCGTAGGTGTGTGGGTTTATCTCTGGACTTTCTATCCTGTTCCGTTGATCTATATTTCTGTTTTTGTGCCAGTACCATACTGTTTTGATTGCTGTAGCTTTGTAGTATAGTCTGAAGTCAGGGAGCCTGAGTCCTCTAGCTCTGTTTTTCTTTCTCAAGATGGCTTTGGCTGTCTGTGGACTTTTGTGTTTCCAAATTGTAAAATTTTTTGTTCTAATTCTGTGAAAAATGCCATTGTAATTTGATAGGGATTGTATTGAATCTGTAGATTGCTTTGGGTAGTATAGTCCTTTTGAAAATATTGATTCTTCCAATCCAAGACCATGGTATATCTCTCCATCTTTCTGTGTCATCTTTTGTTTCTTTCATCAGTATCTTATAGTTTTCTGAGTATAGGTCTTTTGCCTTCTTAGGTAGGTTTATTCCTAGGTATTTTATTCTTTTTGATGCGATGGTACATGGGATTGTTTCTTTAATTTCTCTTTCCAATTTTTCATTATTAGTGTATAGGAATGCAAGAGATTTCTGTGCATTAATTTTGTATCCTGCAATTTTACCAAATTCCTTGATGAGCTCTAGTAGTTTTCTGGTAGCATCTTTAGGGTTTTCTATGTATAGTATCATGTTATCTGCAGACAGTGACAGTTTAACTTCTTCTTTTCCAATTCGTATTCCTTTTATTTCTTTTTCTTCTCTGATTGCCATGGCTAGGACTTCCAAAACTGTTGAATAATAGTGGCAAGAGTGGACACTCTTGTTGTGTTCCTGATCTTAGAGGGAATGCTTTCAGTTTTTCACCATTGAGAATGATGTTGGCTGTGGGTTTGTCATATATGGCCTTTATTATGTTGAGGTAGGTTTCCTCTATGCTCACTTTCTGGAGAGTTTTCATCATATATGGGTGTTGAATTAAGGTTCATTTTAAATTTAAATTTTAAATTCTTTGGGAACAAACTACTATAGTTCTTGAGAGAAAGAAAAGCCTGTAGGATGATGAGAAATTGACAAATTAGCAACCCTAATCAAATGAAAACTTGGTTTGATTTCACTCATTTGGAAGACTCTCTTGGTGTTCCCACTTCGATCTGATTTGGGACTTCTAGCTTCAGTTCCAAGTTGCACTGGTTCTTTTGTGATTATTTGGCAAAACCTTAACAGAATGAGTATCAGGTTCAGCTCAAGGTGTGGCAAGCTGTTTTTTATTTTTCTGGCTTGGAGTTAATGCCTCAGTGTTTTTGTTCTATCCCCAGCTATACACCCACATGGCTGCATGCAGACACACCTGTACACAAACCTTAAACCAATGAAGGTGTAATTTGGTTAGGGGTGGGGGACCAAGAGGCACTTGGTGAGCCTGCCTTCTGTTCCTGCCGGGTGCACCGACAACCTGGGCGCCTCATCAGAGAGCACTGCTGCTTTGGGTCCTGCGGACCGACCCCACCCTCCTTCCCGGGCTGGCGGAGGGAAAGGTCTAAGCCATCCTTTGTCCTGATGTCAATGCGACTTTAAGGTGACACATGAACACAGAGGGATCGTCTGGTGGCTACCTCAGATCAGGTGATCATGACAGCACTGGACAACAACCAACCCATACCTCAGTGTCTAAATTCACTACTGGGGCCTCCCCCCAGCAACTAGGACATATGGGATCCCCTAGGCTGCACTGTGGGGAAGCCAGGAACATCCTCCGGTCCTGTCTACCTGCCAAGGGGTCACCTACCTCCTGCCCCTGTGGCCCCAACACCTGATGAAAACCTTCCCCTAGTCCTTCTTAGGTAACAAAGTGTGACTCAGTCATTCGGGATGGGACATTTTCAAACCACTCCCTTCCCTGTGCCCCTCTGAGAAACCTCTGGATAAATGAACCTCATAATATAAATGTGGTTAAATGAATTATTTTTCAGAGGGAGATTTACATTTTAATGGTGTGTAAAACTTGAAAGGACAAATTATTTATAGAGATATTTGGGGAATCAACCAACCAGTAAGGGGGAAATCTAAATTTTCCTGGTGCTCCTGAGACGAATTCTTCTACCAGTGTCTTCCTAAGCCTTCCAGCCAGTGGGGCAACCCAGTTACTGGCTTCAGAACCATCTCAACCATGGTTTACGAAGGTGGGAGCACTGGTGCCCCATCTCACCCCACTTCCACGCCCCACCCTCTGATCACCCCACTCAGTGTCCACTTAGTAAATGCTGTCACACCCTCACCACCACCCTCAGTACCAGCATGATCCTGTCCTCGACTCCATCCCTTTGGTGAAAACATTCATTTCCTCAAATTCTCTTCCAATTCGCTAACAGTTAATATACCATCCCCTCAAATAAAAAGAATGTGAAGTCAAGCCAGGTTGATGATGGTGTGTTATGGCCTCTAGGTAACAGTTAGTAAGCATGTGTTGGGGTCTTTTCCTGTCCTTCGAAAAGACAAAAATCAAATGATTTACTTTTGTATTTTTATTTCCACATTCTGATTTAAGCGTTGTGCCATTTCTAGATCTTAACTTCATTTCCTCCGTATGTATTATACTAATAGAAGTTTCCAAATTACAAAGAATTATAACTGCAACCCCTGTGACTGATGCCTTTCTTTGTGATTCACGGCTCAGTTTACGTCACAAATCCTTTCCCGGCAGGGGTTATGCGAGGAGGCATGCTGGCCTGCTACCCCTGTGGTACTTTAAGTATACATACAAAAAAAGGAGCAAAGATAGCTGGAAACTGATTATGCTGATTTTCTGAGTAAGGACAGTACTTCCAATTTTGTATGTTTAATTAACCACAGCTCTTCAAGAATTGGTGCAAATGTCATGGGGTTTACAATGTCAGCATCTCATCTTCACAAAAATGCTATTTGCTGGCATGAAAACAGAAAAAATTAATGGTCACAGCAGACAGCTTGTAGATTAGACAAAGGTCACTGTGTTTTAATGAACAGTGCTGTTAATTAATGAGACAACAACCAGAACATGAGCTGTTAGGCTTGTGAATTTGTACCAAAAAAGTCAGTCTGTGCCTAAAACCTCTTTGAGTAACTCAAAAACAAGATGACTGCAAGAATAGAGTTTAAATCTGAAGTTATACAGCAAAGTTATACATATCAATGAAATAGCATCATATGAAGATTCTTCCTTAATAGCTAGAAAAGAGGGTTAATGCTGGTTAGTATTCTCAATGGATATTCAAAATAGAACAGAGGACTAGCTCTCCCCTGCCTCTTTTTCTTTCTTTCTTTTTTTTGGCTGCATTGGGTCTTCGTTGCTGCGTGCGGGCTTTCTTTTTAGTTGCGGCGAGTGGGGCTACTCTTCGTTGCGGTGCGCGGGCTTGTAATTGCGGTCGCTTCTCTTGTTTCAGAGCACGGGCTCTAGACGCATGGGCTTCAGTAGTTGCGGCGTGTGGCTTAGTAGTTGTGGCTCGCGCGCTCTAGAGCACAGGCTCAGTGGTTGTGGCACATGGGCTTAGTTGCTCTGCAGCATGTGGGATCCTTCCAGACCAAGGCTCGAAACCATGTCCTCTGCATTGGCAGGTGGATTCTTAACCACTGTGCCACCAGGGAAGTCCACCTCTTTGGTTTCTTAATTTCTATATGCACTTCCTAAGTCTTTAGGAAGAATAGGAAAGGTACGCTATGTTTTACCAAAGTTCTATGAGGACAAGTGAGGAAACACTACAATTCCTTCAAGACAGGTGATTAAAATAATAAACATTGCCTTTAGTTCTGTGGAGAGATGTCAAAGCCAAGCTTCCAGGATCTTAAAAGAAGAAATACAGAACCATAGTTAATAACACCAGCTTTACGTTACAGCTTTCCTCCTAGTAGGTCAAGTACTCTGATTATTATTCACTAATCTCTTTAGCAACCATTTGAATAAATAAAGAGCATTAGAATGGGAGAAAATATTTGCAAACAGAGCAGCTGACAAAGGATTAATCTCCAAAATATACAAGCAGCTCATGCAGCTCAATATCAAAAAAACAAACAACCCAATCCAAAAATGGGCAGAAGATCTAAACAGATATTTCTCCAAAGAAGATATACAGATTGCCAACAAACACATGAAAGGATGCTCAACATCACTAATCATTAGAGAAATGCAAATAAAACCTACAATGAGGTATCACCTCACACCAGTCAGAATGGCCAACATCAAAAAATGTACAAACAGGGGCTTCCCTGGTGGCGCAGTGGTTGAGAGTCTGCCTGCCAATGCAGGGGACGCGAGTTCGTGCCCCGGTCCGGGAAGATCCCACATGCTGCGGAGCGGCTGGGCCCGTGAGCCATGGCCGCTGAGCCTGCGCGTCTGGAGCCTGTGCTCCACAATGGAAGAGGCCACAACAGTGAGAGGCCTGCATACCGAAAAAAAAAAAAAAAAAAAACTAAAAATAGAACTACCATACAACCCAGCAATCCCACTACTGGACATATACCCTGAGAAAACCGTAATTCAAAAAGAGTCATGTACCACAATGTTCATTGCAGCTCTATTTACAATAGCCAGAGCATGGAAGCAACCTAAGTGTCCATCGACAGATGGATTGGTAAAGAAGATGTGGCACATATATACAATGGAATATTAGCCATAAAAAGAAACGAAATTGAGTTATGTGTAGTGAGGTGGATTCACCTAGAGACCGTCATCCTTAGTGAAGTAAGTCAGAAAGAGAAAAACAAATACCGTATGCCAACACATATATATGTAATCTTAAAAAAAAAAAAAAGGTTCTGACAAGACAGGAATAAGGATGCAGACGTAGAGAATGGACTTGAGGACACGGGGAGGGGAAAGGGTAATCTGGGACGAAGTGAGAGAGTGGCATGGACATACATGCACTACCAAATGTAAGATAGATAGCTAGTGGGAAGCAGGTGCATAGCACAGGGAGATCAGCTCGGTGCTTTGTGACCACCTAGAGGGGTGGGATAGGGAGGGTGGGAGGGAGACGCAAGAGGGAGGAGATATGGGGATGTATGTATACATATAGCTGATTCCCTTTGTTATATAGCAGAAACTAACACACCAGTGTAAAGCAGTTATACTCCAATAAGGATGTTAAAAAAAAAAAAAGCGAGAGAAAATGAGCTGATTGATCCTGAGGTACAGCAGCAAAGGCAGCAGAACCTGTGTCTCAGCTGCCCAGGAAAGGTCAGGAGAACTTCTTCCCAAATAGAAGTCATTTCAAATGAGCATAACAGATGTTTGTATTTTTAGCTGATTGGAAGATAAAATAAGGAGACCCATCCAAAGGGTCATTTGGAGCCATGAAACCAAAACACACTGAGCTCAGATCCAGTAACTGGACATGAAGAAGAATGTTTCCTCTTTGGAGGTGGCCCCACTGGGCTAGATGATGGGGAATGACTTTTTTTAATTGCATTTTTTGTGAGGTAATTGTAGGCCCACATGTAGTTGTAAGAAATAATATGAAGATATGCTATGTACACTTTACCCAGTTTCCCCAAATGATAACATTTTGTGAAACTATAGTGTAATATCATGACCAGGATAATAACACTGATACAATCCACAGATCTTATTCAGATTTCCCCAGTTTTGCGTGGGGTATTTATATGTGGACATGTATGTGTTTGTATGTTGGTATTTAGTTCTATACAATTTTAACACCTGTGGAGGCTCATATATCTCTGGTCACAGTTGACACCAAACAGTTCCATCACCACAGGATTTCTCAGGTCGTCCTTCAATAACTGCACCCACATGCTCCTTAGGGTGTCAGGATGGCCGGGTGGTCTAAGGCGCCAGACTCAAGCGAAGCTTCCCACATGCTCCTCTCACCCAAACACCCCTCCTCCCTCCGTCCCCGACTTCCAGCAACCTCTAAGCTGTTCTGCATTTCTAAAATTTTTCAGTTTAAAAATATTTTGTAGATGGAATAACATGGTATGTAACCTTTGGGATTGCCTTTTTCCCCTCAGCATAATGCCCCAGAGATTCATCCAGATTGTTGTGTGTGTCAATAGTTTGTTCATTTTTACTGTTGAGTAGTAGTCCACGATATGGATGAACCACAGCTTGTTTAACCATTCACGTGGTCAGGACATCTGGGCTGTTTCCGGGTTTTGGTCATTATGAATAAATCCACTATGAGCATTCGTGTACAGGTGTTTGTATAAACATAAGTTTTCATTTCTCTGTCATGAATGCCCAAGATTACAATTATTGAGTCATATAGTAACTGCGTATTTAATTTTATAAGAAACTATCAAGCTGTTTTCCAGAGTGGCTACATCATTTTACATTCTCACCAACAATGCACAAGAAATCTAGTTTCTGCACATTCTTTCCAGCATTTTGTGTTGGCACTATTTTTAATTTTAGCTATTCTGATAGGTATATGGTGTTGTGTTTTAATTTGCATTTCCTACATGGCTGATGATGTTGAATATTTTTTCATGGGCTTGTTTCCCAACCATTTTCCTCTTTAGTGAAATGGCTGTTCATGTCTTTTGCTCATTTTCTAGTTGAATTGTTTTTTACTGTTGAGTTTTGAGAGTTTTAATATTTTCTAGATACTAGTACTTTGTCATATCTGTGCTTTGAGAATATTTTCTCTCAGTCTATAGTTTGTCTTTTCATCCTCTCTACTTTTTTTTATTCTTATTAGTCATCCATTTTATACCCATCAGTGTATACATGTCAATCCCAATCACCCCATTCATCCCCCCCACCCCCACCCCCACCACTTTCCCCCCTTGGTGTCCATACGTTTATTCTATACATCTGTGTCTCAATTTCTGCCCTGCAAACCAGTTCATCTGTACCATTTTCCTGGGTTCCATATATTTGCGTTAATATACGATATTTGTTTTTCTCTTTCTGACTTACTTCATTCTGTATAACAGTCTCTAGGTCCATTCACGTCTCTACAAATGACCCAATTTCGTTCCTTTTCATTGCTGAGTAATATTCCATTGTATATATGTGCCACAACTTCTTTATCCATTCGTCTGTTGATGGGCATTTAGGTTGCTTCCATGACCTGGCTGTTGTAAATACTGCTGCAGTGAACATTGAGGTGCATGTGTCTTTTTGAATTATGGTTTTCTCTGGGTATATGCTCAGTAGTGGGATTGCTGGGTCATATGGTAGTTCTATTTTTAGTTTTTTAAGGAAGCTCCATACTGTTCTCCATAGTGGCTGTATCAATTTACATTCCAACCAACAGTGCAAGAGGGTTCCCTTTTCTCCACACCCTCTCCAGCATTTGTTGCTGGTAGATTTTCTGATGATGCCCATTGTAACTGGTGTGAGGTGATACCTCATTGTAGTTTTGATTCACATTTCTCTAATAATTAGTGATGTTAAGCAGCTTTTCATGTGCTTCTTGGCCATCTATATGTCTTCTTTGGAGAAATGTCTATTTAGGTCTTCTGCCCATTTTTGGATTGCGTTGTTTGTTTTTTTTTATATTGAGCTACATGAGCTGTTTATCTATTTTGAAGATTAATCCTTTGTCCATTGATTCGTTTGCAAATATTTTCTCCCATTCTGAGAGGTGTCTTTTCATCTTGTTTATGGTTTCCTTTGCTGTGCAAAAGCTTTTAAGTTTCATTAGGTCCCATTTGTTTATTTTTGTTTTTATTTCCATTATTCTAGGAGGTGGATCAAAAAAGATCTTGCTGTGATTTATGTCAAAGAGTGTTCTTCCTATGTTTTCCTCTAAGAGTTTTATAGTGTCCGGTCTTACCCTTAGGTCTCTAATCCATTTTGAGTTTATTTTTGTGTATAGTATTAGGCAGTGTTCTAATTTCATTCTTTTACATGTAGCTGTCCAGTTTTCCCAGCACCACTTATTGAAGAGACTGTCTTTTCTCCATTGTATATCCTGCCTCCTTGTAATAGATTAGTTGACCACAGGTGCATGAGTTTATTTCTGGGCTCTTTATCTTGTTCCATTGATCTGTATTTCTGTTTTGTGCCAGTACCATATTGTGTTGATTACTGTAGCTTTGTAGTATTGTCTGAAGTCTGGGAGCCTGATTCCTCCAGCTCCGCTTTTCTCCCTCAGGACTGCTTTGGCTAGTTGGAGTCTTTTGTGTCTCCATACAGATTTTAAGATTTTTTGTTCTAGTTCTGTAAAAAATGCCATTGGTAATTTGATAGGGATTCCATTGAATCTGTAGATTGCTTTGGGTAGTATAGTCATTTTCACAAAATTGATTCTTCCAATCTAAGACCATGGTATATCTCTCCATCTGTTCGTATCATCCTTACTTTCTTTCATCAGTGTCTTATAGTTTTCTGCATACAGGTGTTTTGTCTCCCTAGGTAGGTTTATTCCTAGGTATTTTATTCTTATTTTTGCAATGGTAAATGGGAGGGTTTCCTTAATTTCTCTTTCAGATTTTTCATCGTTAGTATATACGAATGCAAGGGATTTCTGTGCATTAATTTTATACCCTGCAACTTTACCAAATTCATTGTAGTTTCATGGTATTTTCTGGTACCATCTTTAGGATTATCTATGTATAGTATCATGTCATCTGCAAACGGTGACAGTTTTACTTCTTTTCCAATTTGTATTGCTTTTATTTCTCTTTCTTCTCTGCTTGCCGTGGCTAGGGCTTCCAAAACTATGTTGAATAATAGTGATGATAGTGGACATCCTTGGCTTGTCCCTGATCTTAGAGGAAATGCTTTCAGTTTTTCACCATTGGGAATGATGTTTGCTGTGGGTTTGTCATATATGGCCTTTATTATGTTGAGGTAGGTTCCCTCTTTGCCCACTTTCTGGAGAGCTTTTATCATAAATGGGTGTTGAATTTTGTCAAAAGCTTTTTCTGCATCTATTGATATGATCATATGGTTTTTATTTTTCAATTAGTTAATATGGCTTATCATATTGATTGATTTGCATATATTGAAGAATCCTTGATCAAGTGGGATAAATCCCACTTGATCATGGTGTATGATGCTTTTAATGTGTTGTTGGATTTTCTTAGTATTTTGTTGAGGATTTTTGCATGTATATTCATCAGTGATATTGATCTGTAATTTTCTTTTTTTGAAGTATCTTTGTCTGGTTTTGATATCAGAGTGATGGTGGCCTCATAGAATGAGTTCGGGAGTGTTCTTTCCTCTGCAATTTTTTGGAAGAGTTTGAGAAGGATGGGTGTTAGCTCTTCTCTAAATGTTTAATAGAATTCACCTGTGAAGCCATCTGGTCCTGGACTTTTGTTTGTTGGAAGATTTTTAATCACAGTTTCAATTTCATTACTTATGATTGGTCTGTTCATATTTTCTATTTCTTCCTAGTTCAGTCTTGGAAACTTATACCTTTCAAGAATTTGTCCATTTCTTCCAGGTTGTCCATTTTATTGGCATAGAGTTGCCTGTAGTAGTCTCTTAGGATGCTTTGTATTTCTGTGGTGTCTGTTGTAACTTCTCCTTTTTCATTTCCAATTTTATTGATTCGAGTTCTCTCCCACTTTTTCTTGATGAGTCTGACTAAAGGTTTATCAATTTTGTTTATCGTCTCAAAGGACCAACTTTTAGTTTTACTGATCTTTGCTATTGTTTTCTTTGTTTCTATTTCATTTATTTCTGCTCTGATCTTTATGATTTCTTTTCTTCTACTAACTTTATGTTGTTTGTTCTTCTTTCTCTAGTTCCTTTAGGTGTAAGGTTAGATTGTTTATTTGAGATGTTTCTTGTTTCTTGAGGTAGGCTTGTATAGCTATAAACTTCCCTCTTAGAACTGCTTTTGCTGCATCCCATAGGTTTTGGCTTGTCCTGTTTTCATTGTCATTTGTCTCTAGGTATTTTTTGATTTCCTCTTTGATTTCTTCAGTGATCTCTTGGTTATTTAGTTACGTATTGTTTACCCTCCATTTGTTTGTGTTTTTTATGTTTATTCCCTGTAATTCATTTCTAATCTCGTAGCATTGTGGTCAGAGAAGATGCTTGATATGATTTCAATTTTCTTAAATTTACTGAGGCTTGATTTGTGACCCAAGATGTGATCTATCCTGGAGAATGTTCCATGTACACTTGAGAAGAAAGTGTAATCTGCTGTTTTGGGATGGAATGTCCTATAAATATCAATTAAATCTTTTTGGTCTATTGTGTCATTTAAAGCTTGTGTTTCCTTATTAATTTTCATTTTGGATGATCTGTCCATTGCTGTAAGTGAGGTGTTAAAGTCCCCCACTATTACTGTGTTATTGTTGGTTTCCTCTTTTATAGCTGTTAGCAGTTGCCTTATGTATTGAGGTGCTCCTCTGTTGGGTGCATATATTTATAATTGTTATATCTTCTTCTTGGATTGATCCCTTGATCATTATTTAGTGTCCTTCCTTGTCTCTTGTAAAATTCTTTATTTTAAAGTCTATTTTATCTGGTGTGAGTATTGCTACTCCAGCTTTCTTTTGATTTCCATTTGCGTGGAATATCTTTTTCCATCCCTTTACTTTCAGTTTGTTTGTGTCCCTAGGTCTGAAGTGTGTCTCTTGTAGACAGCATATATATGTGTCTTGTTTTTGTATCCATTCAGCAAGCCTGTGTCTTTTGGTTGGAGCATTTCCTCCATTCACGTTTAAGGTAATTATCGATATGTATGTTCCTATGACCATTTTCTCAATTATGGGTTTGTTTTTGTAGGTCCTTTTGTTCTGTTGTGTTTCCCACTTAGAGAAATTCCTTTAGCATTTGTTGTAGAGCTGGTTTGGTGATGCTGAATTCTCTTAGCTTTTGCTTGTCTGTAAAGCTTTTGATTTCTCCATGGAACCTGAATGAGACCCTCGCCGGGTAGAGTAATCTTGGTTGTAGGTTCTTCCCTTTCCCCACTTGAAGTATATCATGCCACTCCCTTCCGGCTTGTAGAGTTTCTGCTGAGAAATCAGCTGTTAACCTTATGGGAGTTCCCTTGTATGCTATTTGTCATTTCTCTCTTGCTGCTTTCAATAATGTTTCTTTGTCTTTAATTTTTGCCAATTTGATTACTATGTGTTTCGGCGTGTTTCTCCTTGGGTTTATCCTGCCTGGGACTCTCTGCACTTCCTGGCTATTTCCTTTCCCATGTTAGGGAAGGTTTCAACTGTAATCTTTTCAAGTATTTTCTCAGGTCCTTTCTCTCTCTCTTCTCCTTCTGGGACCCCTATAATGCGAATGTTTTTGTGTTTAATGTTGTCCCAGAGGTCTCTTAGGCTGTCTTCATTTCTTTTCATTCTTTTTTTTTTTCTTTTCGCAGCAGTGAATTCCACCATTCTGTCTTCCAGGTCACTTATCCGTTCTTCTGTCTCAGGTATTCTGCTATTGATTTCTTCTAGTGTAGTTTTCATTTCAGTTGTTGTATTGTTCATCTCTCTTTGTTTGTTCTTTAATTCTTCTAGGTCTTTGTTAAACATTTCTTGCATCTATTCCATCTTTGCCTCCATTCTTTTTCCAAGGTCCTGGAACATCTTCACTATCATTATTCTGAATTCTTTTTCTGGAAGGTTGCCTATCTCCACTTCATTTAGTTGTTTTTGTGGGGTTTTATCTTGTTCCTTCATCTGATACATAGCCCTCTGCCTTGTCATTCCTGTCTGTCTTTCTGTGAATGTGGTTTTTGTTCCACAGGCTGCAGGATTGTAGTTCTTCTTGCTCCTGCTGTCTGCCCTCTGGTGGATGAGGCTATCTATGGGGCTTGTGCAAGTTTCCTGATGGGAGGGACTGGTAGAGTCCCTGGGTAGAGCTGGGTGTTGCTCTGGTGGGCACAGCTCAGTAAAACTTTAATCTGTTTGACTGCTGATGGGTGGGGCTGAGTTCCCTCCCTGTGGGTTGTTTGGTCTGAGGCGACCCAGCACTGGAGCCTACCCAGGCTCTTTGGTGGGGCTAATGGCGGACTCTGGGAGGGCTCATGCCAAGTACTTCCCAGAACTTCTGCTGCCAGTGTTCTTGTCCTCATGGTGAGACAGAGCCACCCCCCACCTCTGCAGGAGACCCTCCAACACTAGCAGGTACGTCTGGTTCAGTCTCCCCTGGGGTCACTGCTCCTTCCCCTGGGTCCCGACACGCACACTACTTTGTGTGTGCCCTCCATGAGTGGAGTCTCTGTTTCCCACAGTCCTGTCGAAGTCCTGCAATCAAATCCCATCAGCCTTCAAAGTCTGATTCTCTAGGAATTCCTCCTCCCATTGCTGGACCCCCAGGTTTGGAAGCCTGACATGGGGCTCAGAACCCTCGCTCCTGGGGGTGGACTTCTGTGGTATAAGTGTTCTCCAGTCTGTGAGTCACCCAGCCAGCAGTTGTGAGATTTGATTTTATTGTGATTGCACCGCTCCTACCATCTCATAGTGGCTTCTCCTTTGTCTTTGGATGTGGGGTGTCTTTTTTGGTGAGTTCCAGTGTCTTCCTGTCAATGATTGTTCAGCAGTTAGTTGTGATTCTTGTGCTCTCGCAAGAGGGAGTAATCCTCTCTAATTTTGATGCAGTTCAATTTATCAATTTTTCCTTTCCTTACTTATGCTTTTGGTGTAAAGTCAAAGAACTCTTAGCTCAATTCCTAAAATTTTTCTCTTATGTTTTTTACTAAAAGTTGTATAGTTTTAACACTTAAGCCCATGATCCATTTTGAATCAATTTTTGTATAAAGTGTGAGATATAGATAGAGGTTCATTTTATTGTATATGGATGTCCAGTTGTCCCAGCACTGATTATTGAAGGGCTATTTCTTCTTCCTTTGAATTACTTATGTACCTTTATCAAATAATCCATTGAGCATGTTTGTCTGAGTGTATTTCTAGGTTCTCTGTTGTGCTCCATCATTCTCTATGTGTCTGTCCCTCTGCCAAGACCACACAGTCCTGATTATTAGAGCTACATAGTGGGCCTTAATATCAGATACAGTGATTCCTCCCACTTCATTCTCTTTTTTCAGGATTATTTTTAGCTATTCTAGGGCCTGTGCCTTTCCACATCAACTTTAGAATAAGTTTCTTTATGTCTACAAAAAAAAAGAAAAAACCTGCTAGGAGTTTGATAGGAATTTCATTAAACCTACACATCAATTTGGGAAGAGCTGACATCCTTATTATGTTGAATCTTCCAATTCATGAACACGGTATTTCCATTTACTTAGGTCTCGTCTGCTTTCTTTAACCAACATTTTATAATTTTCAGCCTGCGTACCCTGTACAGGTTTGTTAAGTGCATAGCTAAACATTTAATTTCTTTGGAATGATCGTAAATAATTTTGTGCTTTTAATTTTGGCTTCCACATCCTTACTGTTAGTATGCAGACATCTGATTGGTTTTTGTATATTGATCTTGTATCTTGCAACCTTACTGAACTCACTGATTATTTCTAAGAGTCTTTTGGTAGATTCCTTGAGATTTTCTCTGTAGACAATCATGCATCTGCAAGTATAGACTATTTTATGTCTGTCTTTCCAGTTGTATGCCTTTTATTTCTTTTACTTGCCTTATTGCAGTGACTATATTACACAACTATGTTGAATAAGAGTGATGAAGCTAACATCTTTCTGTGTTCTTGATTTTTGGAGAAAAGCTTTCAGTCTTTCATCATTACGTGTGACATTAGCTCTAAGGGTTTTGTAGATTCTATTTATCACTTTGAGATAGTTAACCTCTATTTCTGACTTTCTGAGAGTTTTTATCATGAATGGGAAAATTGAATATCCATATGCAGAAGAATGAAATTGGACCCTTATCTCACACCACATACAAAAGTCAACTCAAAATGGACGAAAGACTTAAACGTAAGGCCTGAAACTATAATACTATTAGAAGAAAATATAGGGAAGGAGCTTCTTTTTTTTTTTAATTTTTATTGAGTATAGTTGATTTACAACATTGTGTTAGTTTTAAGTGTACGGCAAAGTGAATCTATTATACATATATATATATCCACTCTTTTTAAGGCTCTTTTCCCATATAGGCCATTACAGAGTACTGAGTAGAGTTCCCTGTGCTATACAGTAGGTCCTTGTTGGTTATCTTATATATAGTAGTATGTATATGTCAATCCCAATTCTTCCAGTTTATCCCTCCCCACCCCCTTACCCCTGGGTAACCATAAGTTTATTTTCTACATCTGTAGCTCTATTTCTGTTCTAAGATAAGTTCATTTGTACCCTTTTTTTAGAGTCCACATATAAGTGATATCATGATACTTGTCTTTCTCTGTCTGACATAGAGAAGAAGCTTCTTGACATTGGTCTGGGCAATGGTTTTTTTTGTGTGTTTTAATTAAGGTACAGTTGATGTACAATATTATATAAATTTCAGGTGTACAACATAATGATTCACAGTTTTGAAGGTTATATTCCCTTTATAGTTATTATAAAATATTGGCTCTATTCCCTGTGTTGTACTATATATCCTGGTAGCTTATTTATTTTATACTTAGTAGTTTGTGCCTCTTAATCCCCTACCCCTATCTTGTCCCTCCCCGCATCCCTCTCCTCATTGGTAACCACTAGTTTGTTCTCTATATTGGTGAGTCTGTTTATTTTTATATCCACTAGTTAGTTTTATTTTTCAGATTCCACTCATAAGTGATATCATACAGAATTTGTCTTTTGGGTTTTTTTATATGACTCCAAAATCACCAAAAACAAAAATAAATACGTGGGATTGCATCTAACTTAAAATCTTCTGTACATAAAAGGAAATGATCAACAGAGTGAAGACACAACCTCTGGGATGGGAGAAGACATTTTCACACCAAACTTCTGATAAGAAGTTAATATCCAAACATATACGGACCTTCCATAACTCAATAGCAAAAAATAAAATAAAATAACCTGATTTAAAAATGGGCAACAGGTATTATGAAAAGGTGTCCAACATCACTAATCATCAGAAATGTAAATCAAAACCATGAGGATTGGGATTGACATATACACACTACTATGTGTAAAATAGATAACTAATAAGAACCTACTGTGTAGCACAGGCAGCTCTATTCAAAACTCTGTAATGACCTATACGGGAAAAGAATCTGAAAGAGTGGATATATGTACATGTATAACTGATTCACTTTGCTGTACACCTGAAACTAACACAACATTGTAAAACTAAAAATTAATTCAGAAAAAAAAGCACAATGAGGTATCACCTCATATGTGTTAGAATGGCTGTTATCAAAAAGATAACAAGTGCTGGAGAGGGTGTGGAGAAAAGGGAACCCTCGTGCACTGTTGGTGGGAATGTAAATTGATGCAGCCACTACAAAGAACAGTATGGAGGTTCCTCAGGAAATTAAAAATAGAGCTACCAGCAACCCACTTCTGGTCCTATATCCAAAGGAAGTGAGGTCAGGATCTCAAAGAGATATCTGCACCCTCATGTTCATTGCAGCATTATTCACAATAGCCAAGATGTGGAAACAACCTTAGTGTCCATCAGTGGACAAACGAATAAAGGAGATGTGAGATAGATAGATAGGTAGACAGACAGAGACGGGAGTATTAGTCAGCCTTAAAAAAGAAATCCTGCCATTTGCAATAACATGGATGAATTGGGAGGACGTTATGCTAAGTGAAATAAGTCTGACAGAGAAACACAAATACTGCATGTTCTCACATGTGGAATATAAAAAGTCAAACTCATAAAAACAGAAAGTAGAATGATTGCCAGGGACTGGAAGGCGGGCAGGAAGGAGAGATACTGGACAAAGGGCACCAAGTTTCAATTATGCAGGATGAATAAGTCCTGGAGACCTAACATACAGCCTGGTGACTATAGTTAACAGTAGTGTTAGCGTGTCCTGGAAATTTGCTAAGCGATTAAATTTTAAGTGTTCTCACCAAAAAAAAAAAAAAAAAAGTTACCTATGTGAGGTGATGGATATGTTAATTAGCTTGATTATGGTAAACATTTCACAATGTCTATGTACATCAAAACATCGCATGGTACAGCTCACATATACAGAACTTGTATTTGTCAATTATATCTCAACAAAGTGGGGAAATGAAAAAAGAGAAAAGGTGCTCTTCTCACAATTCCATTCCCCACCAGGTCTGACTGTCAGATTTGGAATCCTTTCCCCCCTCTTTCTCAATAGCACTTTGTTCCTTTTAATTGAAATAAGATGGAAATTTCAGGAAACAAAGAGACAGAATCTGGTCAAAGTGGTTTTCATGCTTTTGCTCCCAATCGAATCAGCTCAAGTCTTGGGAGGGAGCATCCCCACGTCCTATAGCTCTGGGCCTGAGGGAAATGCTGCACAGACAACTCCCTGCTGCTCACTCGGTGACCAGAGAGTTTGAGGTTATCGCTCACTAAGTCTAAAACCAGGCCCTCATAAAGAATACTAAGGAATGCTCTAGTAGGAGAGAATTCTGACCCTAGTCTTACTTCTCCGAGGCAGAAACTGTGACCCTGTAGTGAAATCCAATTACAACTTCCTCTTGCTTTATTTGGAAATGAAGGATTTTTCCCAACATAATTAAAAAAAAAAATTGAAGAGGCAATATTCCTGAACAAGGGACCCTGAATAAAGAATTTGTAGATGTAATTTATCTGCCTCAGGATATGACATAGAAATGATGCAGTGAGGGCCTACCTTCCTAAAGTAATAGGATGTTACTTTATTCTAATATGCTTTATTCAGTATCTAAAGATTATTGGCCATACATTGGCTGGTAGCAGCTATTCCCATGAAAAAGTAAAATCATTCTACTGTAGTGCCAGTTGCTCAGGCCACATTTGGGATTTTCTTAGCTATCCCTGATAATAGGACCCCACAAGTGGAGTGCCAGACTTCCTGGCTCAAGTAAGAGGTGGCGGCCGGGATAAAATGGCCCTGCCATTAAATGTGCACTGGACACACGGCTGCTGGGCACCTGGGGCCTCAGCTCTGTATGAGGAAAGAGAAGGATTAAAACAAGCCTGGTCTCCCCAGGGTTCACTCCCAGCTCTTCCTAACGTGGCACTTCAGCCACCTTAATGAATGAATAAACTCAACTACCTAGATATATACTCAAAACTAAAAGCAAAACAAAACAAAACCCTGATATCATGAATGAGTGTGCGTTGACCATGGCTTTAATTATCTGCATAAAGTCATCTGCGGAGATTTAGCCCACGGGTAGTTTTAAGTCACTGTAAGTAAGCAGCCATGATATTGGAGATTTATTTCCCATGATGAGAAATATTTGTGGGTTACTTAGTGCAAAATAACAGAAGGAGAGAATGATGTATCTCTACTAGGCATTTCAAAAGTGCAGTATATCATCACATGCTCTAACTGAAGAAACAGACATTTGCCTGAAACTTGCAACAAAAATGCCATTTTTCTAAATTTGATAACAATTTTTATCTTGGGACGTGGGAGGATGGGGAGTGGCTTAGGACTACTTTGTACACTAACACATCTGTGATGTTTAGAGACTTTAATAAAAACCATGTACCACTTTTATAATTAAGCAGTTATAACAAAAATCAAGTAATAAATATTGTTGTACATCATAAATGCTGACTCAACCGTTGTTTAAAAACAAGAGAGAGATTTTTAAAAAAACAAAACAAGAGAGGGAATTTTTTTTTTCTTTTTTTTTTGTGATACACGGGCCTCTCACTGCTGTGGCCTCTCCCGTTGCGGAGCACAGTCTCTGGACGTGCAGGCTCAGTGGCCATGGCTCACGGGCCCAGCCGCTCCGCAGCATGTGGGATCTTCCCGGACCGGGGCACGAACCCGTGTCCCCTGCATCGGCAGGCGGACTCCCAACCACTGCGCCACCAGGAAAGCCCAAGAGAGGGAAATATGTTTAAAGGAAAACAAATCAAATGTGATAAACTCAGCGCCTGCCCCTATAGAGGGGCAACAGGTGACTGTGACAGGTCTGCTCCAGAGGTGCTTTCTTCTGACAGAGTCCGGTGGTTTCTCAGTCTGTGACCCACATTTAATGAGCCTCTTTAGTTGGCCTTCTCCAGGGTTCACTCACAACTCTTACTAGATAATCTCAAAGCCCTCCTGCTGGAGCAAGTGTTATTTTCAAGGCAGCTGTCACCAAAGGGCAGCCTAATAATTAACAAGCATCAGATCCAGAGGCTTCAGGGTCTCATTTCTGGCAAAGGATGTATGTGCCACACACAATAACACTGTCAAAACTTGCTGTCTTATAAGGAGATTTTGACGTCGTAACAAAAGAACTCAGTATCCTCCTAAATACTAACTTCTCTGAGAACAACTCTTAAGGGCTCAGGGATTATGTCACTCCTTGCAGCAAAATGAGGGTCTGTTTTCTGTAAAACTGTGAAGCTGTGTTTTCAGGGTTTGCTCTTTCATTTCAGATATTTCACGTTACCAGGTTCTAAGGTCAATTGCACTATACAGTCAGCTCTCCTTACCTGCAGGTTCCACATCCACAGATGCAACCAACCGTAGATCGAAATATTTGAAAAAAAATTCCAGAAAGTTCCAAGAAACAAAACTCGAACTGCATGCCAGCAACTATTTGCAAATCATTTACATTGTATTAGGTATTATAAGTAATCTAGAAATGACTTAAAGTATATGGAAGGATGTGTGTAGGTTTTATGTAAACACTACTCCATTTTATATAAGGGGCTTGAACATCTGAGGATTTTGGTGTCCATGGGGTCCTGGAACCAGTCTTGAGGGACTGTGTATTCCAGACAAGGGGATCCGTAATTCAGCCTGCATATTTAGAATTAAAACAGACTCCTAAACTTGCAAAACTTTAGAGACTTGAAGAGGAATAGCATTCCATGATAGGAAATACAATGTGCATGATAGGAAGTACAATAGCATTCCATGATAGGAAATACGATGTCCATGATAGGAAATACAATGTGCATGATAGGAAATACAATTCCGATGTTCTCCGGGTTTAGCTTGATTTGGAGAAAAGGCGATGTTAACTTCAGGCTTTAACAACCAGATATTTTAGATGAAGTGCCTGCATGTCCGGAAATATCCACAGAGCTTGCTGCTGTGGTTTGATCCGTAATACCTCTCTCTGACATGTGCCTCATTTGATGTTTTAGGAGTTTGTGATGATCGTTGTCTTTGGTTTGGAGTTCATCATTCGAATCTGGTCTGCAGGCTGCTGTTGCCGGTACAGAGGATGGCAAGGAAGACTGAGATTTGCCCGGAAGCCCTTCTGTGTTATAGGTGAATATCAAAGTCCTGGATACCTAGATTTATGCCACCGCATCCTTTTCTTCATCTGTTTCCGGTATCGCAGCATTTAGTTAATGTTAAAAGCTAACATTCATGGATTATTCACCATGGGCCAGCAATCTCGTGTTTTGAAAATGCTGACTCATTTAATCCTCTTCATAACATGATGAGGTAGGTATTTTTATTATCCCCATTTTAAGATGAAGAAATTGGGGCACAGAGAGGTGAAGTGAGTTGCTAAAAGTCATGCAGGTGGTTAGTGGTGGAGCTGGGATTTGAGCCAGATGGTCTGGCTCTAAAATACGCACTTGTGTCAGGTTAAGTTATGATGAAATACATGGTTCTCGAGTGTCGCCCTGAGTTTGGGAGCATTGGTTTCACTAAGTGTAAAGACGCCTTTTTGCTCTACAGTGTAAGCAGCACCCCTTCTATGCTCTTGCTCTGCTGGGGCGTATAAGTGTAGTTGTCTGGGTAAAGCCTGTTAATGAGCATGCCTCAAGAATAATTACAAGTATGTGTGTGCACTGTAACTGTTAGACCTGATAAAGTGTTTATCCTCTGAAATGTGAGTCCCCACCCTACAGTCCCCGAATCAATATCACATCCCTGCAGCTCCCTGGCTGCTGTCCTTTCAAAGAGATTCCATTCACCTGGGTACCAGCCTGAAATTATAAAACATCCCAGAGTTAAGATCTGGCACCTCCAAGTAATAGACTTAAAAGTGGATCATAAAATTGAAAACCTTAGTCAATTATATCTCAATTTTCAATTAATCGATTAAGTTTTTAAGTAAGTTGTCTACATCATGGCCCTTTATCCCTAAATATTTCAGTGTGGGTTTTCCAAAATAAGGACATTCTTTTACCTAACCTTCCATAAATTGGACATTAACACAATACCTTAACTAATCTGCTGGTTGTATCGCGGTTTTGCCAGTTGACCCAATAATGTCATTTGTAGCATTTTCCCTCCAGGGCGGGACCCAGGCTGGGTCACAACTGTGTCTGGTCATCACGCTTCTTTGGTCTCATTCGTCTAGAACCGTTCGTCAGCCTTTCTCTGTCTTTCCCAACACTGACATTTTTGAAGAATTTGGCCTGTTTTTAAGAAATAGAATGTTATTCCTTTGGGGAAAGAAAAAGAAAACCCTGTCTACAAAAGCTTGTCGTTGTTGTTGATGTTGTAGTTGCTGCTGTTATTCAGCAGCTACGTTTGGTTTTCTTGCTCTTTTTTCCTTTCCACTTCTTTGGTAGCCATTCAAATCCAAATGCTGAAAGTTCTCGGTGAGGTTTACTTATTTCAACTATTTCCAATCTGAGAAAGTGGGGTTTTTATTTACAAGCTAGTTTAGACTGAGCTCTTCATCAGCAGCTGGTTTGCCATTTTGTTTCAGGAGTTGGGAATTGTTGAGCACCTTTAGTTTCCTCCCTAACCCCTGTTCCTTAAGGAAGAAGTAGAGAAACCCCCTCCACGGGGACTGTAAGAGGAACCCTTTGGCCCATCTTTCTTCCCAGTGCGGTGTGAGTGGCGCACGTCCTGGGCACAGGGAAGCGGGAGGGCTCCCCACACGCATGCATGTTTCCGGAGCCACCATTCCTTCAACCAGACGTTATGGACATGGGGCTGTGCGTGAAGCCCTGCGGTTACCACAGTGAATCTAGTGCAATTCTAAGTTACATCAACCTTGAAACATCTTGTTTGGCCTTCACTAACGCAGTCTGTTTGTCCGGCTGCCCCTCTTCTGCCAGAGAAGCATGGAGGAAAGTGGGCGCCAACGCCCAGCCTTGCGGGTCCACCCAGCCCCTCGGGTGCATCAGTGAAGGCACTTGATTTTCCTCTGGAGGTTTTTCCTCTTTTTTAATTCCCTGCTCAAGCTACACCACAAAACACTGTAACTCGATGTGGAATTACGGCACAAGAACTTCCTGTCCTATGAGGGACCCAAACAAAACCATTCACAAGGCAGATGGTTTGGCCAAGGCTCACTCAGCTTCTACAGGATAAGGTTGGTTCACGGATGACTGCAGGAACGTTCCATTCCAGGCTTTAAAACCAATTTAAAATTGGTTTTATTCCAATTCCAGAGGCAATGCCAATGTATTTCTGGCTTCTAAGCTAAAAAGCAGGTTCTTTCCCAGACGCCTGCTGCCCTTTGATAGCTGTTCTCAGCTACAGATACATCAGCATAACTTAGTCCTTTAATCTTTCTCTTCCTGTCTCGGATCCGTTCAGGCCTTGGTGTAACGCATGGTTCTGAAGACTACGTTGTCGTCGTCGTCTGTAACTTAGCCACCTTTGAGCCTGTCAACTGTGACCTTACAGATTTAGTGTGACATGGTTTAGGTGTGGCTGGAGTTTAGTTACCTCTTCAGGCCTTTTCTTCGTTTGGATATTTGACCTCTAGTGAATCTATTGCTTTGGAAGAAAATTTCACAGATAAATATATCATGAATCCCCATTAGAACAAAAACAAGATTTGTACTTACATTTAGGATAACTATGCACTTTTCAGTCTTTTTTTTGAGGTACATGTAATGGTTTGATTCATGGTCCAGACGAAGCAATGAAATAGTGAAACGTGTTCAAACGTGGGTCTTGAGGATGAGGTCAGTAAGATGTAACCTACACAGAGGAACCGAGGTCACCTGCCTGACGGCGGCAGGCTGTAGCACGTGGCTGCTGGGGCCCTTTCTAGGCCTGCTTAATAGGCCCATAAAAAAATGATTGATGTCAGGGGTTAAATGATAAAGCAAAATGTAAAGTGAACCCTGGATTTCCCTTGTTTTGCCTAATTTACTGTGGCAAAGTGGACAAGGAAGTAGCATTTCCCTCATCTGTCCATGACAACTGTTGTGAGTTTGGAAATGTAGCTAACCTCTCTCAAGACTCCATGTATCTGTAAGATTTGGTTACTCTGAACATGCCAAATACACACCGAACACTTTTAGAAGGCTTGAGCATTCAAGAAAGGATCCAGAGAAGACTGGTAGCCTGGCTGTGCCTGCAGCACAGGGAGTCCTTTCTGGAAGCACCCCTGTGTTGCTCTCTCCAGCTGAAACAGACCAAAGCTTCTACAGCCGTCACCTAGCGAGCCCTGCAGACCAACTGTTAGTATTTGGACACAAGGTGATAGAGGCCCACGAGCTGATTCCCAAAGACTGCAGAACTTCCCCTCCTGACCTGCCCACCCCTCCACCCCTGCACTGGAGCCAGAACCAGGGCATTTCCAAATATTGTTGATTTGAGAAATCATAAAATCATTATATTCTTAGGTTTGAAAAACATATTTTAAACAACTGTAACCTAAGGGAAGAAAAAAAATCTATTCAATTGTTTTTTAATTAGATGCTCTCTTTCATTACCATGTTGATTTATCTCTGCTTGATTTGAGGAGTTTGCTTTGAAAATTGGTAAAAGCTTATCTTGAATTACAAAATTCTTCCTTATACCTATGCATTCAATTTACATCTCTCCCCTAAGACGCTGTTGAAATAACGTTTCTACATACGTCTGGGGGCCATAATCGCTGCCCTACGACTGGGAGAGTCAAGTACATTTGGAGATATCTAACGAGCTGCCCTCATTTACCTGGACTGGCTGCTTTCTGATTTCTCTACATTCAAACACAACTCATTCACTCGTGACCTCAGTATAGAGAACGTGTGAAATAACCTCGAAGACTGAGTTCACAGTCACTCCTTTTCTAACTTCCATAAATGACCTACCTGAAAGTTGCAAACCGAACCAAAGGCTGGTGCCTAGATCACGATGATGAGCCTGATCTGTCAGGAGGCCAACCAATTTCCTGTAGCTGCGGCTTTTCTGGATGCCCCAGTGACTCTGTCTAGAGACATATGTAACAGGGCCGTACTTCTCAGTCTTGCAGTGCATTTCAGGGAAGCAGAAAACACCAGCCTGTGGTTAATCGTGGATCTGTATTTGATGCTAAATATAAGTCGGTTTTTAATTGCTATTTTAGCAGTTCTCCTTCAGTGTAATAGTTCCCCAAGAGGACGAAAGAGGCAAACCTCAGCACGGATATTTCGCCCTGAATGGAGCATATATGCCTTTGACATGAGATAACAGTCACTCCTGAAAATGCCAACAAGTGTATTTTTTTAATGAGAAGAAAATAACCAGTGTCTTCTTTGGCTAAAACAAAATTGCAGCCTTTATTAAAATCAACCACACAGCCAAGGCCACTCTCATATATCTGTGAGTTCATCCTGTTAAAAGGCAGCTTCAGCTGCTAATGTGTTGGAAAGCTGTATCAGAGACTCTCAGACTGCCACTGGCTCTGAACTGAAGATTGAGACACCATTTTTCTACCTCTCCAGGTTCTCCCTCTTTGGTTCCAAGAGACATACTCTTCAACTGTGTCATTTTCTACACCTTCTAATCTCCTCTGCCCTTTAGTAGAAGTTATATTCTCTTGGGTTATTTCCTGTCAGTCATATACTCTTCTGCTGTTTCTCTTTCCATCTAAGTGTTCAAACTCCAGTGCATGTGGTCACCTCCATGTGGTTAACTGGACCATCTGAGGACCATTGAACCCTGTTGGGTTGATTGACCACAGAACATTAGAGCCATTTCAATCCTTCTAATTAATAAGAGCTGATATTTATTGAGACTTGCTACGTGATGGGTACTGCTCTTGAACTCTATAAATATTGTCTTATTTAATCCTACATGAGTTTTATAATATCCTTCTTAAGGATGAGGAAGTAAGCTAAGGCTTAAGAAACTTGTCCAAAGTTAGAAAGATGGTGAATGAAAGAACCAGGATTTCAGTCTAGGAAAATATACCTACCTGATGAGCTGTTTTCACTCACAACACTTCTGACACTTAACGTGTGGCGGTTTTTCCTCACACCAGCCAATTCGCCAACTTTCCGGACACCAACTTGGTGTTCAACAACTCAATACAATCCTGACACTAACAACTGGTATTAGCACAGACCCCACAGGTTCAGGGTTTAATCCCACAGGACTTTCCCTCCTCGACATCAGATGCCAGCCACAGTGAGGTGCTCAGGCTAACACACTTCTGCCTGGCTGACTACAGTTGGGGGGCTCCAGTAACTCCCCACCTCACTAGAATGACACAGAACTCAAGAAAGTGCTGTAGCTTATATGATATTATATTATATTACATTAATATTATAGCTATAATCCAAGAACAGCAGCCAAATGGAAGAGGCACACAGGGCAGGTATTTGGGGCCAAGGACTGGGTAACATGCAGTTTCCGTGCCCTCACCAGGCGCCCCGCCTCCCAGCACCCATATGTTTACCAACCCAGACACTCTCCAGTACCCATGGTTTAGAGATTTTCATGGAGCTTTTACTCCAAAGACACAAGTGATTAAATCATTGGCTACTGGTGATGGAACTCCATCTCCAGGCTCCTTTCCCTCCCCAGAGGTGCAGGGTGGGGCTGGCCCTCTCATCACGCCTTTGTCTTTCTGGTCACCAGCCCCCATCTTGAAGCTCTCTAGGGACCCCCAGCCACCTCGTTATTGTACAAAAGGCACTTGTCATGCCAGAGATTCCAAGGTTCAGGAGTGTGTGCAAGGAACCCAGAACAATGAGCAAGTATCTACTTTCCAGAGTACCACACTACCCAACTGTGAGAAGATTGCACTTACTGTTCATTAGTACTTTTCAATTAAATTTAGTTAACCTTGTCCATTGTCATCAACTTTACATTTGTAATATTCATTATTTGTATATAAATATTATCATTTCTAATCTGAAATCTTCGAATGAGAAGCCAGACTTCACAAAATGACATTAATTGCAGTATCAGCCTTAAATATTAGCCTTATTATTTCAACTAGATCAGGTTACCTGTGCTGCTCTCCAACGTAAAGAAGAAATTAAGCCCTAAAGTAGACTTACTTGCCTCATATAAGACTGTATACCCTTTTGAACAATGTTATCATGAGGTCCTTGGGTATTTCCTAATTGGAGGCATCTCCGGATAAGTGATATCACTCCCAGAAATGCCTTCGCATGTTTGTTCACGTTAGTAGACCCTTGGAGGCCTATTTAGGTCACTGTTGACCTGGTGCACAAATTTGAACTTATAGTTTGATTAGCTGGCACGACTTGACCATATAGAGAATACGCTTAGAGGAAATGGATAGCTAAAGATTATTTCCCACTCCTTCTATAAACTTCAGTGGCGTACTACGATATATTGTACTAATATTCTGTACTTTCAAATGTTATGTGAGAAAATTCATTCACAGACAGAGCACTTATTATGTGCCAAACATGACCTTAGGTGCAAAGGACCCCAAGATGGATAAAACATGATCCCTGCCTGTAAGAGTATGGTCTCCCATGGCCGTGGAGAAGGAGAGACACTAATTATGTTGATTCAGAGCAAACGTGATGGAGGTAGAAGTAGTCTGGACAGAAAGGTGTAGAACATCATGACCGACTGAGCAGAGGAGTGAAAGATCCCCTGCATTCTGAGCTCAGTCACCCAGCAAACGTCTACACAGTGTCCACCATGTCCAAGCGCAGTTCTAGATGCCAGGGATGCTGTGTGGCTCTAAATGGGCAGTGTCCTCCTTCCTGTCAAGGTAATATTCCAGTGGACAGAGAAAAATAATATGCAAACATATTTTTTAGAAACAAGATAATGTCAACTAGAGATAGCGTTATGAAGGATATAAACAGAGAGATTGGGGGCTTCTTTAGATCGGGTGGCCCAAGGGGGTCTTTCTAAGGAGTGGGACACTCAAGTCAACCTGAGTATTAGAGAAGCCACAATGAGAAGATGTGGGCACAGATCTCTCCAGGCCAGGGAGCAGGCATTGCAAAGGTTCTTGAGACCCAGTGAGCTTGGTTGGTACCAGGAAGAGACACATGGCCATTGCGGCTGGAGCTCAGTAAGAAGTGGGAGGTGATGGACGGACAGCCACCCCTGGGGGCCATGGGGGCCGCATGAGGGCATATAGTTGCCTGAGACAAGGCAGCATCTAGGATGGGCCACCAGGCAAAGGTCCAATAGATTGCTGGTGGGCCTGATGCTAAATATTTGGGTTAAAAAATTTTTTGATCAGGCAACAAAAAGTATGGCTACATAAGGCTCTGGGTCATCTGTCTATACCTGTCTGAACTTCATATCGGAATATACAAATCATTACCCATCCAGAAAAATATAAACCTGTCCCTCAGACTTTTCCACTCATCTATATATATCTACCCTTAGAAACATGAAATGTCCAAACTGAAAACTGAAAAGAAATGTGTTATTTCCCGTGAGCAGCAGGAATTAGGAGAAGGTGATGAGAGCTCTCCCATTCCCCTTGGAAACTATCACCAGGAAGCAATTCCCAAGGGCCTCTTAGCAAAGGACTCTGCGGCATATGCTTAGTTATGGCTGTGACACAGATTTGTTTCATTAAAGGTTATTTACTTCCTTTGAGAAATTGTCCCTTTCTGCCTTGAGATGTTCTCTGAAGACTCGCAATCAGTAGGAAGCATTAAGCCGTCTCTCGGGGGTCATTCTTCCGAGTGGTGCTTGGAATTTGCCAGTAGGAGCCCCCATAGCCTCAGTGGAAGTCAAGCAGTTCAGCACCTGTATGCGCTGTGGAGATATTCCCGGCACCTCTTTGCAGGGTTTGTGTCTTATTTTTAATAAACACCACAGAGCGCTCCATGCACAACTGTGTGCAGCATTTGAGAGCTGGATAACGTGCTGTGCAGTGGGAGTCTTTTAAAATTAGATCTTAAAGCTTCTTTCATTCCTGCTAAGAATCTCAACAACAGTATAAATGCATCTTTAATTCATCAAAGAATACCTTTCTGTAACGGAATTTGGAGCTCAGTTAGAACATAGAGCTTGTAAAGCAGCACCGTGTCCCTCTGAGACGTTGCTTCTCTCACTCTGTAGACAGAAAAATTGAGGCCTGGCACAGGGTGGGTGCTCCGTGCTCAGCCCCCAAGTCAGCAGTGGAGCTGGAGCAGAAAGCCAGCCTACTGTGGCTCACGGCTCTAAAGCACTACCTCTTGAGAGTCAAATTTAATTACCATATAGTCCATTTAATCACCACACGCAAGAATAATGAGGGAGCAGGAAAAAGGAATTTATTAACAGGTTAGTGGGAGACCATGTGACATAGATTAGCAACTTTCTTGTCAGCGTGTTCTAGGTGGTGTCCGTTGCCATGAGAGATTATCCTGATTCCACGGGCCGCAACTGGCAAAGGACTGCTTGATTTTTCTCACTTTGAAATATAAGTAAATGTTCCACTGGAAAATGCTGCAGAACCACCGTTTTTTCAGAAATAAAACTCCCTAACTTTTAAAAAATAACAATAATAATAATAAGAGAAAAAAGAGTGCGTAGTTCCCCTCTGCACTCCTTCTGGGTAAAAAGAAAGAACCACATTGAATTAAAGGTTCAACTCACAGCCTTCCTTGAAACAAAAGGTGAGTGAGCCTTTGCTTCATTTTTGAATTTTGATTACTTTTCTACTAATCCACAGTGGCTGTGAACTTGCTGGACCATCTATGGCTTCTTTACTGCACACGTATTAGAAAATGGACAACAGTTTAGGGCTATATTTAGATAAGAAATCTTCCTTTGATGCTGAATATAACAGGAGGTTAGGATTTGGGCACTGGGTGTTACACGAACAGGAATGAAATTTCACGATTTAAAGTATAAATCGTATTTACAAACTATCCCATGTAACCCCCATAGCAATCTTACTGAAACTGAAAAAGATGAGGATTCCCATTTTGTATATTGAAAAACTGAGACTTAGATTAAGGGCCTTATCGAGGGTCACACTGTATAAGCAAAAGACTCAACAAAAACAGAGAGATGTGTTCACGTCAAGTCCCAACATCCTTCTATGACACCACGTCATCTCCCTGCATCACTCATGTATGGCACCGCAGGAGCAAATCAATAAACCATGTGACAGTCTGAGTCCCATCCCAAGATCTTCCCCACCCCACAAGAGACACTGGCTAATGTGAAGTCTGAGAGAAAATAGATGTTTGTTCCTTTTCCCAACAATCATCTTCCTAAGATCTGGCCCTTAGTTACAACTTTTAATTGTGAAGTAACTTTAGACTTACTTAAAGTTGCAAAAAGAATAGAGAGGCACATTCACAGAAAGATAGACAAGATGAAAAGGCAGAGGGCTATGTACCAGATGAAGGAACAAGATAAAACCCCACAAAAACAACTAAATGAAGTGGAGATAGGCAACCTTCCAGAAAAACAATTCAGAATAATGATAGTGAAGATGATCCAGGACCTCAGAAAATGAATGGAGGCAAAGATTGAGAAGATGCAAGAAATGTTTAACAAAGACCTAGAAGAATTAAAGAACAAACAAACAGAGATGAACAATATAATAACTGAAATGAAAACTACACTAGAAGGTATCAATAGCAGAATACCTGAGGCAGAAGAACGGATAAGTGACCTGGAAGACAGAATGGTGGAATTCACTGCTGCGGAACACAATAAAGAAAAAAGAATGAAAAGAAATGAAGACAGCCCAAGAGACCTCTGGGACAACATTAAACACAACAAGATTTGCATTATAGGGGTCCCAGAGGAAAAGAAAGAGAGAAAGGACCAGAGAAAATATTTGAAGAGATGATAGGCGAAAACTTCCCTAACATGGGAAAGGAAATAGCCACCCAAGTCCAGGAAGCACAGTGAGTCCCATACAGGATAAACCCAAGAAGAAACATGCCGAGACACATAGTAATAATCAAATTGGCAAAAATTAAAGACAAAGAAAAATTATTGAAAGCAGCAAGAGAGAAATGACAAATAGCATACAAGGGAACTCCCATAAGGTTAACAGCTGATTTCTCAGCAGAAACTCTACAAGCCAGAAAGGAGTCGCATGATATACTTAAAGTGATGAAAGGGAAGAACCTACAACCAAGATTACTCTACCCGGCAAGGATCTCATTCAGATTCCATGGAGAAATCAAAAGCTTTACAGACAAGCAAAAGCTAAGAGAACTCAGCACCACCAAACCAGCTCTACAACAAATGCTAAAGGAACGTCTCTAAGTGGGAAACACAAGAGAAGAAAAGGACCTACAAAAACACACCCAAAACAATTAAGAAAATGGTCATAGGAACATACATATTGATAATTACCTTAAACGTGAATGGTTTAAAGGCTCCAACCAAAAGACACAGGCTTGCTGAATGGATACAAAAACAAGACACATATACATGCTGTCTACAAGAGACCCACTTCAGACCTAGGGGCACACACAGACTGAAAGTGAGGGGATGGAGAAAGATATTCCATGCAAATGGAAATCAGAAGAAAGCTGGAGTAGCAATACTCATATCAGATAAAATAGACTTTAAAATAAAGAATGTTAAAAGAGACAAGGAAGAACACTACATAATGATCAAGGGATCAATCCAAGAAGAAGATATGACAATTATAAATATATATGCACCCAACATAGGAGCACCTCAATACATAAGGCAACTGTGAACAGCTATAAAAGGAAACCAACAATAACACAGTAATAGTGGGGGACTTTAACACCTCACTTACACCAATGGACAGATCATCCAAAATGAAAATTAATAAGGAAACAGAAGCTTTAAATGACACAATAGACCAGAAAGATTTAATTGATATTTATAGGACATTCCATCCCAAAACAGCAGATTACACTTTCTTCTCAAGTGTACATGGAACATTCTCCAGGATAGATCACGTCTTGGGTCACAAATCAAGCCTCAGTAAATTTAAGAAAATTGAAATCATATCAAGCATCTTCTCTGACCACAATGCTACGAGATTAGAAATGAATTACAGGAAAAAAAACCCGTAAAAAACACAAACACATGGAGGGTAAACAATACGTTACTAATTAACCAAGAAATCACTGAAGAAATCAAAGAGGAAATCAAAAAATACCTAGAGACAAATGACAATAAAAACAGGATGAGCCAAAACCTATGGGATGCAGCAAAAGCAGTTTTAAAAGGGAAGTTTACAGCTATACAAGCCTACCTCAAGAAACCAGACAAATCAAATCAAACAATCAAAACAAACAAAACAATCAAAATCAAATAAACAATCTAACCTTACACCTAAAGGAACCAGAGAAAGAAGAACAAACGAAACCCAAAGTTAGCAGAAGGAAAGAAATCATAAAGATAAGAGCAGAAATAAATGAAATACAAACAAAGAAAACAATAGCAAAGATCAATAAAACTAAAAGCTGGTTCTTTGAGAGGATAAACAAAAGTGATAAACCATTAGCCAGACTCATCAAGAAAAGAGAGAGAGGACTCGAATCAATAAAATTAGAAATGAAAAAGGAGAAGTTACAACAGACACCGCAGAAATACAAAGCATCCTAAGAGACTACTGCAAGCAACTCTATGCCAATAAAATGGACAACCTGGAAGAAATGGACAAATTCTTAGAAAGGTATAAGCTTCCAAGACTGAACTAGGAAGAAATAGAAAATATGAACAGACAAATTACAAGTAATGAAATTGACACTGTGATTAAAAATCTTCCAACAAACAAAAGTCCGGGACCAGATGGCTTCACAGGTGAATTTTTTCAGACATTTAGAGAAGAGCTAACACCCATCGTTCTCAAACTCTTCCAAAAAATTGCAGAGGAAGGAACACTCCCAAACTCATTCTATGAGGCCACCATCACCCTGATACCAAAACCAGACAAAGATACTACAAAAAAAGAAAATTACACACCAATATCACTGATGAATATAGATGCAAAAATCCTCAACAAAACACTAGCAAACCAAATCCAACAACACATTAAAAGGATCATACACCATGATCAAGTGAGATTTATCCCGGGGATGCAACGATTCTTCAATTTACGCAAATCAATCAATGTGATACACCATATTAACAAAATGAAGGAAAATAACCATATGGTCATCTCAATAGATGCAGAAAAAGCATTTGACAAAATTCAACACCCATTTATGATAAAAACCATCCAGAAAGTGGGAATAGAGGGAACCTACCTCAAAATAATAAAGGCCATATATGACAAACACACAGCAAACATCATTCTCAATGGTCAAAACTGAAAGCATTTCCTCTAAGATCGGGAACAAGACAAGGATGCCCACTCTCACCACTGTTATTCAACATAGTTTTGGAAGTCCTAGCCACGGCAGTCAGAGAAGAAAAAGAAATAAAAGCAATACAAATTGGAAAAGAAGAAGTAAAACTGTCACTGTTTGCAGATGACATGGTAGTATACATAGAGAATCCTAAAGATGCCACTAGAAACTACTAGAGCTAATCAATGAATTTGGTAACATTGCAGGATACAAAATGAATGCACAGAAATCTCTTGCGTTCTTATACACTAATGATGAGAAATCTGAAAGAGAAATTAAGGAAACACTCCCATTTACCATTGCAACAAAAAGAATAAAATACCTAGGAATAAACCTACCTAGGGAGACAAAGACCTGTATGCAGAAAAGTATAAGACACTGATGAAAGAAAGTAAAGATGATACCAGCAGATGGAGAGATACACCATGTTCTTTGATTGGAAGAATCAACATTGTGAAAATGACTATACTACCCAAAGCAATCTACAGATTCAATGGAATCTCTATCAAATTACCAATGGCATTTTTTACGGAACTAGAGCAAAAAATCTTAAAATTTGTATGGAGTCACAAAAGACCGCAAATAGCCAAAACAGTCATGAGGGAAAAAAACGGAGCTGGAGGAATCAGACTCCTTGACTTCAGACTTTACTACAAAGCTACAGTAATCAAGACAGTATGGTACTCGCACAAAAACAGAAACGTAGATCAATGGAACAACATAGAAAGCCCAGAGATCAACCCACGCACCTATGGTCAACTAATCTATGACAAAGGAGGCAAGGATATACAATGGAGAAAAGACAGTCTCTTCAATAAGTGGTGCTGGGAAAACTGGAGATCTACATGTAAAAGAATGCAATTTAACACTCCTAACACCATACACAAAAATAAACTCAAAATGGATTAGAGACCTAAATGTAAGACCGGACACTATAAAACTCTTAGAGGAAAACATAGGAAGAACACTCTTTGACATAAATCACAACAAAATATTTTTTGATCCACCTCCTAGAGTAATGGAAATAAAAACAAAAATAAACAAATGGGACCTAATGAAACCTCAAAGCTTTTGCACAGCAAAGGAAACCATAAAGAAGACGAAAAGACTACCCTCGGAATGGGAGAAAATATTTGCAAACCAATCAACAGACAAACGATTAATCTCCAAAATATATAGACAGCTCATGCAGTTCAATATTTAAAAAAACAAACAACCCAATCAAAAAATGGACAGAAGACCTAAATAGACATTTCTCCAAAGAAGACATACAGATGGCCAAGAAGCACATGGAAAGCTGCTCAGCATCACTAATTATTAGAGAAATGCAAATGAAAACTACAATGAAGTATCACCTCACACCAGTTAGAATGGGCATCATCAGAAAATCTACAAACAACAAATGCTGGAGAGGGTGTGGAGAAAAGGGAACCCTCCTGCACTGTTGGTGGGAACGTAAATTGATACAGCCACTATGGAAAACAGTATGGAGGTTCCTTAAAAAACTAAAAATAGAATTACCATATGATCCAGCAATCCCACTACTGGGCATATACCCAGAGAAAACCATAATTCAAAAAGACACACACACACCCCAATGTTCATTGCAGCACTATTTACAATAGCCAGGTCATGGAAGCAACCTAAATGCCCATCAACAGACAAATGGATAAAGAAGATGTGGGACATATATACAATGGAATATTACTCAGCCATAAAAAGGAATGAAATTGGGTCGTTTGTTGAAACGTGGATGGATCTAGAGACTGTCATACAGAGTGCAGTAAGTCAGAAAGAGAAAAACAAATATCGTATATTAACGCATGTATGTGGAACCTAGAAAAATGGTACAGATGAACCAGTTTGCAGGGCAGAAGTTGAGACACAGATGTAGAAAACAAACGTATGGATACCAAGGGGGGAAAGCCGCAGGGTGGTGGTGGTGGTGGTGGTGTGATGAATTGTGTGATAGGGATTGACATGTATACACTGATGTGCATAAAATGGATGACTAATAAGAACCTTCTGTATAAAAAAATAAATTAAAAATTTTTTTAAAAAAGAATAGAGAGAGTTGCCTTGTACCCAAGTATCCTTCACCCAATGATAACATCTCTCATGAGTTTAGTGCAGTTATCAAAACGAGGAAGTTGATTGCCTGTGTTACTAAATTGCAAACCTTATTCAGATTTCACCAGTTTTTGCTTGCACTCAATGAAATTTTATCACATGTACAGGCTAATTTAACCATCACCACCATCAAGATACAGAACCTTCGCATCCCCCTAAAGAAACTTGGTGTGCTATCCCTTTAGAGTCAGTCCCAGCCCCAATCCTAACTCCTGAGAGTCATTAATATGTTCTCCATCACTGTAATTTGGTCATTTTTAGAGTGTTCTGTAAATGCAATCACATAGTCATAAATTCAGTCTTTTGAAGTTGTCCGGTTTTTTTCACTCAGCATAATGCTCTTGAGATCCAGCCAAGTCATTGCATGTAAAAGTAGTTCAGTCCTTTTTATTTCTGACTAGTATTCCATGATACGGATTATACAGTTTGTTTATCTGTTTACCTGTTAAAGATCATTTGGGTAGTTTCTATTATAAATCACGCTGCTATGAACATTTATGTAGAGGTTTTGTATGAACCTAAGTTTTTATTTCTTTAGGGTAAATACCCAGAAGTGGGGTTACTGGGTCATATGATGTTTGTTTAACTTTATCAGAAGTTGCCAAACTGTTCCCAGAGTTTGACTATTCCTTTTAAAATATAGACATGCCTAAAATACTTCATGGCAGTAAATTACATCCATGTTGACGTCAATGACATTTATTACTTTCATAGAAAATGTGTTTCTGCTTCTCTGTTTTTCTATGAAAATTATTTTAATAAGCAGAAGTTTCTGAAATTCATATTTAACTACTTGGGTCAAGAAACAAATGAAAATATAGCCCAATAAGGAGCAGTTCTTCATGCTCTGGTAAATGAATGTAAATTTGATGTTTACATAGATGAAGTGTTGAGAGACTAATTAATGTAAAAAGCCAATACCACAACTTCCTGAAGGACCATTACTTAAATCTAACTTTACTTTGTAGGAAGTCTTTATTCAAGCACACTTTACTGAGACCAATACTAATTACACCTGCCAGCTAAAGGATACATATAATCACATCAGAGCCTCAAAGGTCAACTCCCACAGAATACAATGTTTAAAATTGTCACCAAGCCCCAATGGTGCTTTATAGCAAGTTGGACCCAATAATCATAGTCCTGATGTGCTCTAAAAAGAAGTCATTTGTTCTCCCTAATCCCCCACCTTTCAAAAATCTCCCCTCTTCTTCTTTTTTAACCATTTTTATTGAAGTGTATTTAATTTACAATGTTGTGTTTCAGGTGTACAGCAAAGTGATTCAATTTATATATATTCAATTTACATATATATATGTAGTTTTTCAGATTCTTTTCCATTATAGGTTATTATGAGATATTGAATATAGTTCCCTATGCTATACAGTAGATCATTGTTGTTTATTTTATATATACTGGTGTGTATATGTTAATCCCAAATTCCTAATTTATCCCTCCTCCCTTTCCCCTTTGGTAACCATAAGTTTGTTTTCTATGACTGTGAGTCTATTTCTGTTTTATAAATAAGTCTATTTCTGTTTTATATCATTTTTTCAGATTCCACATATAAGTAGTATCATATGATTTTTGTCTTTGTCTGACTTCACTTCGTATGGTAATCTCTAGGTCCATCCATGTTGCTGCAAATGGTATTATTTTATTCTTTTTTATGGCTGAGTAATATTCCACTGTATATATTTCCCACATCTTCTTATCTATTCATCTGTTGATAGACACTTAGGTTGCTTCCATGTCTTGGCTATTGTAAACAGTGCTGCAGTGAACACTGGGGTACATGTATCTTTTTGAATTAGAGTTTTCTCCAGATATTTGCCCAGGAGTGAGATTTCAGGATCTTATGGTAGCTCTAAAAATCCCCCTATTCTTAAAATCTTCAAAACTCCCTCAATATCTTCCAATGAATCTTCCATCATAATCAACAAGAAAAGTCATTTTCTCAAAAGTTAGTAATAACCCCACAAGTTCATGAATTTCAACTCCATCGTCACGGTTTTAAGCAATGTTAGAACAACTAATTACTCATTTGGGAGAAGATCAGGTTGGATCCATATCTATCTTACCATATTTCAAGATAAACTACAAATAAATCAAAGATTTAAATTAAATAAAACCCATAAATACTGGATGGCAGAAATGAGTAAATTCTCTTGGAACCTTGGAACCAGGAAGGCCTTTTTAACTATAAAGAAAAATACAGAAACCATAGAAGAAAATATTGATAAATTTAGGCTACGTAAGATTTTTTAAATATATGATTAGGTTGTATAAAGTCAAAGAATACCACATGATAAAACAAAACAAGCAAAAAGACAAATGTAGGAAAATATTTACAACATCTCTTAGAGACAAAAAGTTAACCATCTTAAACTATAAGGAGCTCTAGAAATCTAGAAGAAAAATCCAACAACCCAGTGGAAAATAAAAGATAGGAAATGAACATGAACAGACAGTTCACAGCAAAAGAAATACATATGCATCTCTTAAACACACTCAATCTCACTCATAAGAAAGATACACAAAAGGCAGCATTTTCTCACCTGTCAGATGGGCAAATTCCAAAGTCTGATCACTTACTTTTTTACTGAGACTGTGAGGAAACAGGAGTGCAAAATGGTGTCACCCTTATGGAAAAGTGTCACTACTACCAAAATTACACAGCATTTACTCTCCTTCCTGATAGTTGCATCAATTTGTAGTAAGCAGTAAATACAGCTGAATAAACTGTGAACACAATGAAGAAGACCTTTTGGTTAGATACAGAAGGATCCAAGATGTATTAAATAAAAGAAAAAGGATGCTGCAATACTACATATATAGTGTGCTACTTTTTGTGTAAGAAAAGACAAAAATAAGAGTATATATTCACATTGCTTTTATTTGTAAAAAAAAAAATTGGAAGAATTTTTTTAAGAATAAAATGTTCACGTAAAGATAAGTAGGAACGAAGTGAACAATCCTAGAATCTTTATTCTTTATTTAAGAATAAAATGTTCACGTAAAGATAAGTAGGAACGAAGTGAACAATCCTAGAATCAACAAATACAATCAGAAAACAATCCTAGAATCAACAAATACAATATCAACTCAGTAAGACCTCTTGGTATGTTTTCTTAAATTATCTCCCTCAGTACTAAATTCCTTGAATTTAAGAGTCCATGTGTCTTAAATAAGAATACATTTTATTTTAAAAGAGGAGGAGTGGAGAAAGGAACCACCCAAGGTACTTTCTGAGTCTAGAGCTCTTTAGATGTGGTCATTTCAGAAATGGTTGTGTTATGGTCCCTAACGTATGTGCAGAGGGGTTTTGTAGCTTTGTTTTTGACTGGCTGTTCACTATGGCTTAACCCACGTTTCTCCCAGAGGGGCTTCCTTGGCCCTTAACCAGGTTACCTGGGCCTGCCCTGCTCCTCGATTCTGCCATCTGAACAGGTATCACTCCCTTCAGTCCATCTTGCCAGCCGTCCTTTCACCTCTGCGTGGGTATCGGACTCATCCACCCATCCATGCCCTGTCCATGCCCTTTACTCTTAAAAGCCCAGGTCCTAGCAATTTCTGGCCACAATAAATGTGTATTGAGTGAAAAAAAATTCAAAAAATATGGCAAGCTAGTAGGCATTCACCTGCAGAACCTCACCCCTGCATTGCACCCTCTACGTACACAAGGTAAACACAATATGAAGAAATGAAGAAAAATGTGGCAATTATCCAAGCAATGCAAGATAAAAAGTAACACCTTAACCTCAGTTATCAGGAGTTTTCAGAAGAATAATTTTTGCCTGAATTTTTTTAATCCAATTGCTTCAGTTCCCTACTTTAATTTGGTCATGTGAATGTGATGATCTTGTTAAATAAAGTATCAGTACTTATTTGCATGCTGGTAATTGCAGACTCTTTTACAGGACGCTCTTCTGCTACTTTTTTCTCAATTTTTTTACTTCTGCCTTTTGCAAAATGTTTTAAATAGTTGATTTTAGCTCCTACCACAGACTCCAAATCTGTATTTGGAATGTGGAGATCAAAGTAGTGTAGCTAATCCTCAGGACGTTTGCCATCATGTGACTTCAGAATCCATCTCTTATCAAGTTTCTGTGGTTCTCTGGAATATTTACTGATCATAACATTAAAACTGAAACTGTTTTGAATTATGCTTTCTTGCTGCCTCTCCACACTTGGTTTGTGGGGACATACCCTGCCCCGATGGGGCTGCCCTGAGGAGCAGTCTCCAGCTCTTTGCAAAGCGTCCCCAGGTTGTATCACCACATGCTTCCAATAAACCTTGTTTTTTTGTTCTCCTCTAAACAGAGCATGTCTTATTCAAAAATCTTGTGACAGTAGGAAAGGGACTGATAGTGAAAAGAAAGTGAGCCCAGAGTGGGATCTGTCATCATGGCTTTAGGATTTGTCGTGAGACATCCCACAGTCTGAGCTGCAGGCTCATGTTGGTTCCCGTGAGTTCTAATGCTGTCTCTGGAAGTAACTTATTCTATCATCTTGTACAAGCCTCTCTGGGACTCTATTTCTTTCCTTGTAAGCACAGATAAGAACAGCAATATACTTTGTAGAGGTCGACAACAGCAACACATAAAAGCAAAATTGAAATTAGAAAGCTCTAAAAACTGCCCTTTATCTAGTGCCAAAGAGGACGAATTTTGCCACGGATATGATTATTAAAGGTGGAGCTTAGGTGTGTAATTAATCGTGATCTGTTTCATTAATAATCCCCCAAAAAGTATAGATAGAAGGATATAATAGATCTGTACATGGCAACAAGTAGGAATTTCAAAATTATAATGAGTGTCAGGTATTCATTTGTGGCTTGTATTTACTCAAATTCCCTCTTTTAAAGCACTATCTTTTCATTCTTCACAGAAGGAAAAGTCTGTTTTCACACCCCAGGGTTTATCCCTAAGGATTATCCAGAAGCCTAAACTGTATCTATTTCTTATTTCTAAAAATAAGAAATTGTGTCTTGAAAAAGACTGAGAACCAGGTGTACCAGGTAATTCTCAAAATCCCCAAATGACAGAGTCAATTCCCACCCACAGGTGTCCTTTGGTTAGTGACATTTTAGCTGAAAAGGCATCTCCACCTGCAAAATGCAAATAGCACAGTCTATTCAAAGAACTTCTGAAGATACCCTTTCAAAAGCTTTTAGTAGTAGGCGATGATTAATCAAAACCTTCATGTCATCTGAAAATAAGTATCAAGTTTCTCAAAGAGAAAGTACCTATCCCAATACTAGTAAACACAACTGCCCGCCAAGATTCAAAGAGTCAGTGTCAAGTAACTGCTTGGAGTAAGTACCAAAAAGTAGTATCAAAAGCTAGATATTTTGTTTTTACTCTGTAAAGTTATACCTGTAATGACATCACTGTTTCACTCTTGGTGAATAAGCACTCAGGTCAGCGCACTGAACAAGACATCTAAGCATTAGATTTCATCGTAGGATGTTAGGGGATTTCCAGTGGAAGTTGTGAGCGTTCGCTGGTGGGAATCCAAATCTTTTTTTAGCCGTGCAGTCAAATACTGATGTGGGGCTCTGCTGAGTTGAAAGTGACTGCAGGTTTGCCGTTTGGTGTGTATGAAAATAGGCGCTAGGTGAAAATTTTAAACATCTTCCTCAGATGTGTGCAAAACTGCTGCTTCTCAAAGCCATTCTTGTACTTTCTATATAAAGAAACATAATATAAAGCCAACTTGTCGTGGCCCTAAAACATGTTCCGAATCATCCAGAAATGCCCCTGTCTTTCCATCCTTTTGATTTATCGAGGACTGATGGGGTTACACCTAGGTAATTCACTCAGGGTACCAGGGTGTGCCTTAAATAGGATGTGTTTGCCTCCCACTCGTTCACCGCGGCTCTCAGAGGACAAATGCCTCCTCGCTGTTTCACAAGGAAAGAAACAGCTTCCTCACATCCTGCAGCCTGTACCGCATCTGAAGTTAAAGGTCTGTAATCACACCCAGAAGCAAAACTTTTAGTGTGTTACTGATACTGGAGATTAGTCCTGTGGCACCACATGCACACGCGCGTGCACCAGACGTGCACGCACACCACACTAGCACACACTCCACACACGCACACCTGCTGCCTGACTCTGCAACCCTGACCTCTTCCCGAACTTCAGCCTTACCCACTGTCTCCCAGATGTCGAGAGGGCGTCTCAAACTTGATACGGCCAAAACCGAACTGCTGCTTTTACCCCTCAAACAGCCCTCCTTTCTGCCCCCCCAAGCGCACTAGTCCCACATCTCAACAGACAGCCTTTATTCACCGAATTGCTCAGGCCAGAAGTCCTGAAGCCACCCTTCGAGCCCCTTCTTTGTGTCGCACCCCACCATCAAACCTTCAGCGAGCCTTGACACCTTCCCCTCACGTGTCCCCAGTGCACCCCCTCCCTGCGTCCTCCTCACTTCGACCTAGCTCCGCTGAAGCTGCTCTCACCCTCGGTCCAGACGTCGGCAGTAGCTTCTTCCTTGGCCTGTGACCTCCGCTCATGTTTTCCATCCCCTCCTGATCTGGTTCCCAAAGGCAACCAAAATGACCTTGGAAAACACAAATCTGATCCTGCACTCTTCTGCCCCAAACCCACCACGCCTGGAAGGACAGCTGAAGCTCTTCCCAGAGCCGCCATGGTGGGGCCCGAGTTCCCACTGCTCCTCTCAAGCTACACTGGCCTCCTCACCTGCCCTTGTGCACACAACCTGCTCCGCCTCAGGGTCTTCACACCTCCTGCCTGGGACAGCTCCCCCAGACGGGGCCACGGTCACCCCATCACCTCACTAGACCTGGGCCCCTGCATCATCGCCTCAGGACGTCCTCCCAGACCACCTGCCCCAAGAGCACCGCCTGTTACCCTGTGGCCCCACCCCTTGCCCTGCTTGTTATTTCTCAAGAGTCTGTGTCACTACCTGACCTTGAATTCTGTACTTACTCATTTGTGTAACATCAGTCTACAATACACTGTGTTATAGAACGTTAGCTCCTTGAGGGCAGAAAAGCTTCTGTTTTCTTCACTGCTCTCTCCACTGTGCTCAGCGCACAGCAGACATGCACTGCAAGCATTTGTTGAGTGAACTACTGCATGAATGAATGAATTGCCTTAACACTTAACACAAGAAAAATCATTTCCAAAAACTCCTGCTGATGGCTCGTCATTGAACCACTTAGTCTCCAAATAAAGAATGTACCACTTAGAATTCTAGGAACAGAGTCAGGAAGCATCTTGGACCCTTTCCAGTTTAGTCCACCTCACTCTTGAAGATACGGAAACCAGCCCTAAGGGAACTGATGGCTGGACCAGGACAGCTCAAGCTCCTGCTTCCACACTTTGTATCTCTGTTCTTTTTGAGAGGTTAGAATTTTGTATTTGTAGGAAAATACAGTGGGACCACAAAATTGCAATTCCTCCTGTCTTGCTGTTCTGTTGGCACTAAAGCATCTGGCACATGACATACGTGGTACACTGAAAATTCACCAATTCATGCAGAAATGGTCCCACGTAGACAAGACAGGCTGACCACTACACTGTCATAGGCTGCATCCCATTGAGACAACCTAAAATATAAAAATTGGGTAGTTGTAAGATTTCTGCTAAATTTCCCTGAATGTAGACCATTTGCAAGTAGTTGTATTCCCTGTCCTTAATAATCCTTTACTCCGTGGAGATTTATATTTCAGCATGTAAGACTTGCCTACATCCCTGTTTACTGGTCTTTTTACAAAAGAAAGGTTATCAAAAAAGAAGTATGGAATAAAATGAAAGCACTTTAGAACCAGGCAGATATGGACTTGATAGTTGGCCCCATTTACTAGCTAAAAGACCTTGGATAAGATTCCTGAAATTCCTTGGTATCAATTTACTGATCTGTAAAAGTGTGTGTGTGTAAAATATTTTTTTAAGTAGAGATGTTAACATCATGACAGGCACAGTGAGGCAGACTAAGGGCTTTCTGTGTATTATCTCACTGAATCCTCACAACAGCCCTGTGAGGAATGGTTCTGTCTCCTTACAAGAGAACACTCCAAGACTCATCTAGATTAGTAGGCCTGAGGTTCCACAGCTAGGAGGACCTGGGCTCTCTCGCAGTAGGTCCACACTCACAGCCCTGTGCCTCCTCAGAGGGCCGGTATGGAGAAGCGCTGGAATAGAGCCTGTGTGCTGAGCACCTGGCATAGCCCCATACACCAGGGACACTCAGTGAATGCCTTTTCCCTTCTCTTTCCCACCACTGACTCGATAAACTTCCTTGGCCAACGTGCTAGCCTCCCTGGGCCATAGCTTCTTATTTTAAGTAAATAATAATGCTCCCTTTTCTCATTACAGAAGGAACACAGGCTTATTATAGATCATTTGGACAAAAGAGATGTGCATAAAGAAACTGAACTTTACACATAATCCCACCACCCAAAGAGAGTCACTGTTAGCATGCAGCATAGGTACTTATAGTATTTAGTTTTATGTGTACTATAACAACACGTAATCCTTTGGGGGCAATGTTGGTATCAACCTTTGAATCCTGCTGTGCAAGCAGTTCTTTACATAATGATGTATTGGAGTAGTATTATCCATGGTACTATTACTACTAATGATAATAAATTAGATAAAATTTATTATGGGCCAGCACTGTACTAGGATCTTTCGAATATGTTAACTTATTTAGTTATCACAACGTCTCTATGATAGAGACACTTGTATGATTCTCATTTTACAGATAAAGAAATAGAAGCACAGAGAGGTTCACTAATTTAACCCGGGTAACGCAGCTAATAAGAGGCAGAGCCAGGGTTGGAACTCAGGCAGATGGATTCCATAGTCCATGCTCCAGAATAGATGGACTGGATTGTTTTTGATGAATCCATTTTTGTTAGAGATTTGAATTAGATCTTTTTTTTTTTAATTAATTTATTCATTCATTCATTCATTGATGGCTGTGTTGGGTCTTCATTGCCACGCTCAGGCTTTCTCTAGTTGCGGTGAGCGGGGTCTAGTCTTCGTTGCAGTGCACGGGCTTCTCCTTTCCGTGGCTTCTCTTGTTGCAGAGCATGGACTCTAGGGGCACGGGCTTCAGTAGTTGTGGCTCGCGGGCTCTAGAGCGCAGGCTCAGTAATTGTGGTGCACGGGCTTAGTTGCTCCGCGTCATGTGGGATCTTCCCAGACCAGGGCTCAAACCCGTGTCCCCTTCCTTGACAGGCAGATTCTTAACCAGTGTGCCACCAGGGAAGTCCCTAGATCTAATTTTTATATTATTTAATAATAGTATAATAAGCCGCCTTCTGCAAACCTTTATTGACATTACAATTTTTTCACTAGGTTAAATTCCTAGAAGTAAAATTACTTAAATAATAGGTTTCAAATAGTTAATACTTTTGGCCTATGATGCAAAAGGCCCCTCCTCCCAAAATTAAACCATTTTATTGTTAAATAAAACCTTCATGAAAGACCTTTTTTTCCTCCTCCTTGGCAATATTCACTATTTGTTTTTTAAACTTTGTTAGTTTGATAGATTAAAATGGTACTTTGCTACTATCTTAAATTTAAAAACTAGAAATTATAAAGAACTTCTTTCCATATACTTATTGGCCATTTTTACTTCTTCTTAGGGTTAAATTTATATTTATGCCTTCTGTCCAATTTTCTACCAGCATGTTTTCTTATTAGTTTATTTTTATATATTAATGATATTAATCCTTTGTCCATAATCATATGTGTTGCGAATATTTCTTTGAAATTTTTTTTTGCGTTTCAATCTATGTGGTTTCTTTTTTTTTTTTTTTTGCGGTACGCGGGCCTCTCACTGTTGTGGCCTCTCCCGTTGCAGAGCACAGGCTCCGGACGCGCAGGCTCAGCAGCCATGGCTCACGGGCCCAGCCGCTCCGCGGCATGTGGGATCTTCCCGGACGGGGGCATGATCCCGTGTCCCCTGCGACGGTAGGCGGACTCTCAACCACTGCGCCACCAGGGAAGCCCTCTATGTGGTTTCTTTAACATATTTTTTTAAACATCTTTATTCGAGTATAATTGCTTTACAATGCTGTGTTAGTTTCTGCTGTATAACAAAGTGAATCAGCTATACATATACATATATCCCCATATCTCCTCCCTCCCACCCTCCCTATCCCACCCTTCTAGGTGGTCACAAAGCACCGAGCTGATCTCCCTGTGCTATGCCGCTGCTTCCCACTAGCTATCTATTTTACATTTGGTAGTGTATATATATATGTCCATGCCACTCTCTCACTTTGTTCCAGCTTATTACCCTTCCCCCTCCCTGTGTCCTCAAGTCCATTCTCTAGGTCTGCATCTTTATTCCTGTCCCGCCCCTAGGTTCTTCAGAAACTTTTTTTTTTATATATATATGTGTTAGCATACGGTATTTGTTTTTCTTTTTCTGACTTACTTCACTCTGTGTGACAGACTCTAGGTCCATCCACCTCACTACAAATAACCCAATTTTGTTTCTTTTTATGGCTGAGTAATATTCCATTGTATATATGTGCCACATCTTCTTTATCCATCTGTCAGTGGACACTTAGGTTGCTTCCATGCTCTGGCTGGCTATTGTAAATAGAGCTGCAGTGAACATTGTGGTACATGACTCTTTTTGAATTATGGTTTCCTCAGGGTACATGGCAAGTAGTGGACTGCTAGGTCGTATGGTAGTTCTATTATTAGTTTTTTAAGGAACCCCCATACTGTTCTCCATAGTGGCTGTATCAGTTTACATTCCCACCAACAGTGCAAGAGGGTTCGCTTTTCTCCACAACCTCTCCAGCATTTATTGTTTGTAGATTTTCTGATCATGGCCATTCTGACTTGTGTGAGGTGATACCTCATTGTAGTTTTGATTTGCATTTCTCTAATGATTAGTGATGTTGAGCATCCTTTCATGTGTTTGTTGGCAATCTGTATATCTTCCTTGGAGAAATGTCTATTTAGGTCTTCTGCCCATTTTTGGACTGGGTTCTTTGTTTTTTTGATATTGAGCTGCATGAGCTGCTTGTAAATTTTGGAGATTAATCCTTTGTCAGTTGCTTCATTTGCAAATATTTTCTCTGATTCTGATGGTTGTTGTTTCATTTTGTTTATGTTTTCCTTTGCTGTGCAAAAGCTTTTAAGTTTCATTAGGTCCCATTTGTTTATTTTTGTTTTTATTTCCATTTCTCTAGGAGGTGGGTCAAAAAGCATCTTGCTCTGATTTATGTCATGGAGTGTTCTGCCTATGTTTTCCTCTAAGAGTTTTATAGTGTCTGGCCTTACATTTAGGTCTTTAATCCATTCTGAGTTTATTTTTGTGTATGGTGTTAGGGAGTGTTCTAATTTCATTCTTTTACATGTAGCTGTCCAGTTTCCCAGCACCACTTATTGAAGAGGCTGTCTTTTCTCCATTGTATATTCTTGACTCCTTTATCAAAAATAAGGTGACCATATGTGCGTGGGTCTACCTCTGGGCTTTCTATCCTGTTCCATTGATCTATATTTCTGTTTTGTGCCACTACCATACTGTCATAATTACTGTAGCTTTGTAGTATAGTCTGGAGTCCAGGAGCCTGATTCGTCCAGCTCCGTTTTTCTCTCTCATGATTGCTTTAGCTATTTGGGGTCTTTTGTGTTGCCATACAAATTGTGAAATTTTTTGGTCTAGTTCTGTGAAATATGCCAGTGGTAGTTTGATAGGGATTGCATTGAATCTGTAGATTGCTTTGGGTAGTATAGTCATTTTCACAATGTTCATTCTTCCAATCCAAGAATATCATTTACCGCTCCATCTGTTTGTATCATCTTTAATTTCTTTCATCAGTGTCTTATAGTTTTCTGCATACAGGTCTTTTGTCTCCATAGGTATGTTTATTCCTAGGTATTTTATTCTTTTTGTTGCAGTGGTAAATGGGAGTGTTTACTTAATTTCTCTTTCAGATTTTTCATCATTAGTGTATAGGAATGCCAGAGATTTCTGTGCCTTAATTTTGTATCCTGCTACTTTACCAGATTCATTGATTAGCTCTAGTAGTTTTCTAGTAGTATCTTTAGGATTCTCTAAGTATAGTTATCATGTCATCTGCAAACAGTGACAGCTTTACTTCTTCTTTTCCTATTTGTATTGCTTTTATTTCTTTTTCTTCTCTGATTGCTGTGGCTAAAACTTCCAAAACTATGTTGAATAATAGTGGTGAGAGTGGACAACCTTGTCTTTTCCTGATCTTAGTGAAAATGGTTTCAGTTTTTCACCATTGAGAACGATGTTGGCTGTGGGTTTGTCATATATGGCCTCTATTATGTTGAGGTAAGTTCCCTCTATGCCTACTTTCTGGAGGGTTTTAATCATAAATGGATGTTGAATTTTGTCAAAAGCTTTTTCTGCATCTATTGAGATGATCGTACAGTTTTTCTCCTTCAATTTGTTAATATGGTTTATCACATTGATTGACTTGTGTATATTGAAGAATCCTTGTATTCCTGGGATAAACCCCACTTGATCATGGTGTATGATCCTTTTTGTGTGCTCTTGGATTCTGTTTGCTAATATTTTGTTGAGCATTTTTGCATCTATGTTCATCAGTGATATTGGCCTGTAGTTTTCTTTCTTTGTGACATCTTCATCTGGTTTTGGTGTCAAGGTGATGGTGGCCTCGTAGAATGAGTTTGGGAGTGTTCCTCCCTCCGCTATATTTTGGAAGAGTTTGAGAAGGATGGGTGTTAGCTCTTCTCTGAATGTTTGATACAATTCGCCTGTGGAGCCATCTGGTCCTTGGCTTTTGTTTGTTGGAAGATTTTTAATCAGTTTCAATTTCAGTGCTTGTGATTGGTCTGTTTATATTTTCTGTTTCTTTCTGGTTCAGTCTCATAAGGTTGTGCTTTTCTAAGAATTTGTCCATTTCTTCCAGGTTGTCCATTGTATTGGCATAGAGTTGCTTGTAGTAATGTCTCATGATTCTTTGTATTTCTGCAGTGTCAGTTGTTACTTCTTTTCCATTTCTAATTCCATTGATTTGAGTCTTCTCCCTTTTTTTTCTTGATGAGTCTGGCTAATGGTTTATCAACTTTATCTTCTCAAAGAACAAGCTTTTAGTTTTATTGATCTTTGCTATTGTTCCCTTCATTTCTTTTTCATTTATTTCTGATCTGATCTTTATGATTTCTTCCCTTCTGCTAACTTTGGGGGGTTTTTTGTTCTTCTTTCTCTAATAGCTTTAGGTGTAAGGTTAGGTTGTTTATTTGAGATGTTTCTTGTTTCTTGAGGTAGAATTGTATTGCTATAAACTTTCCTCTTAGAACCTCTTTTGCTGCATCCCATAGGTTTTGGGTCGTCGTGTTTTCGTTATCATTTGTTTCTAGGTATTTTTTGTTTTCCTCTTTGATTTCTTCAGTGATCTCTTGGTTATTTAGTAGTGTACTGTTTAACCTTCATGTGCTTTTATTTTTTACAGATTTTTTTCCTGTAATTGATATCTAGTCTCATAGCGTTGTGCTCAGAAAAGATACTCGATACAATTTCAATTTTCTTCAATTTACCAAGGCTTGATTTGTGACCCAAGATATGATCTATCCTGGAGAATGTTCCAGGGGCACTTGAGAAGAAAGTGTATTCTAGTTTTTTTGGATGGAATGTCCTATAAATATCAATTAAGTCTATCTTGTTTAATGTATCATTTAAAGCTTGTGTTTCCTTATTTATTTTCATTTTGGATGATCTCTCCATTGGTGAAAATAAGGTCTTAATGTCCCCTACTATGACTGTGTTACTGTCAATTTCCCCTTTTATGGCTGTTAGCATTTGCCTTATGTATTGAGGTGCTCCTGTGTTGGGTGCATAAATATTTACAGTTGTTATATCTTCTTCTTGGATTGATCCCTTGATCATTATGTGTCCTTCTTTCTCTCTTGTAATAGTCTTTATTTTAAAGTCTATTTTGTCTGATATGAGAATTACTACTCCACCTTTCTTTTGATTTCCATTTGCATGGAACATCTTTTTCCATCCCCTCACTTTCAGTCTGTATATGTCCCTAGGTCTGAAGTGGTTCTCTTGTAGACAGCATATATACGGATCTTTTTGTTCTATCAATTCACCCAGTCTATGTCCTTTGGTTGGAGCATTTAATCCATTTACATTTAAGGTAGTTATCGATATGTATGTTCCTATTACCATTTTCTTAATCGTTTTGAGTTTGTTATTGTAGGTCTTTTCCTTCTCTTGTATTTCCTGCCTAGAGAAATTCCTTTAGCATTTGTTGTTAAGCTGGTTTGGTGGTGCTGAATTCTCTTATCTTTTGCTTGTCTGTAAAGGTTTTAATTTCTCTGCCGAATCTGAATGAGATGCTAGCTGGGTGGAGTAATCTTGGTTGTAGGTTTTTCTCTTTCATCACTTTAAATATGTCCTGCCACTGCCTTCTGGCTTGCAGAGTTTCTGCTGAAAGATCAGCTGTTAACCTTATGGTGATTCCCTTGTATGTTGTTTCTTTAACCTTACTGCTTTTAATATGTTTTCTTTGTATTTAACTTTTGATAGTTTAATTAATATGTATCTTGGCATGTTTCTCCTTGGATTTATCCTGTATGGGACTCTCTCACTTCTTGGACTTGATTGACTAATCCTTTCCCATATTAGGGAAGTTTTCAACTATAATCTCTTCAAATGTTTTCTCAGTCCCTGTCTTTTTCTCTTCTGCTTCTGGGACCCCTGTAATTCGAATATTGGTGCGTTTAATGTTGTCCTAGATGTCTCTGAGAGTATCCTCAATTCTTTTCATTCTTTTTTCTTTATTCTGCTCTGTGGCAGTTACTTCCACTCTTTTTCTTCCAGGTCACTTACCTGTTCTTCTACCTCAGTTATTCTGCTATTGATTCCTACTAGAGAATTTTTAATTTAATTTATTGTGTTGTTCATCATTGTTTGTTTGCTCTTTAGTTCTTCTAGGTCCTTGTTAAATGTTTATTTTCTCCATTCTGTTTCTAAGATTTTGGATCACCTTTACTATCATTACTCTGAATTCTTTTTCAGGTAGACTGCCTATTTCCTCTTCATTTGTTTGGTCTGGTGGGTTTTTTATCTTGCTCCTTCATCTGCTGTGTGTTTCTCTGTGTTCTCATTTCACTTAACTTGCTGTGTTTGGTGTCTCCTTTTTGCAGGCTGCAGGTTCATAGTTCCCGTTGTTTTTGGTGTCTTCCCCCAGTAGCTAAGGTTGGTTCAGTGGGTTGTGTAGGCTTCCTGGTGGAGGGGACTAGTGCCTACTTTCTGGTAGATGAGGCTGGATCTCGTCTTTCCGGTGGGCAGGACCGCATCCCGTGGTCTGTTTTGGGGTGTCTGTGACCTTATTATGATTTTAGGCAGCCTCTCTGCTAATGGATGGGGCTGTGTTCCTGTCTTGCTAGTTGTTTCGCATAGGGTGTCCAACACTGGAGTTTGCTGATCATTGAGTGGAGCTGGTCTTAGCATTGAGATGGAGATCTCTGGGAGAGCTTTCGCCATTTGCTATTTTGTGGAGCTGGGAGGTTTCTGGTGGACCAGTGTCCTGAACTCGGCTCCCCCACCTCAGAGGCACAGGCCTGACACCCGGCCGGAGCACCAAGACCCTGTCAGCCACACGGTTCAGAAGAAAAGGGAGAAAAAAAGAAAAGAAGAAAGAAAGAAAGAAAGAAAGAAGGGAGGAAGGAAGGAAGGAAGGAAGGAAAATAAAGTTACTAAAATAAAAAAATTATTAAAAATTTAAAAAGTAAAAAGTAATAAAAAACAATAAAAAAGGGACAGACAGAACTCTGGGACAAATGGTAAAAGCAAAGCCAAACAGACAAAATAATACAAAAAAGGATACACATACCCTGACGAAAAGAGAAAAAGGAAAAATATATATATATCTATAAATAAAGAAAAAAGGAAGAGAGCAACCAAATCAATAAACAAATCTACCAATGATAATAAACTCTAGATACTAAACTAAGATAAACATAAAACCAGGAACAAATTAGATGCAGAAAGCAAACCCCAAGTCTACAGTTGCTCCCAAAGTCCACCGCCTCAATTTTCGGATGATTCGTTGTCTATTCAGGTATTCCACAGATGCAGGGTACATCAAGTTGATTGTGGAGATTTAATGCACTCCTTCTGAGGCTGCTGGGAGAGATTTCCCTTTCCCTTCTTTGTTTGCACGGCTCCCGACGCTCAGCTTTGGATTTGGCCCCGCCTCTGCGTGTAGGTCATCTGAGGGAGTCTGTTCCCGCTCAGGCAGGATGGGGTTAAAGGAGCCGCTGATTCGGGGGCTCTGGCTCACTCAGGGCGGGGGGCAGGGAGGGAGGGGCACAGCGTGAGGGGCGGGCTTGCAGTGGCAGAGGCCGGTGTGACGTTGCACCAGCCTGAGGCACGCCGTGCGTTCTCCCGGGTAAGTTGTCCCTGGATCCCGGGACCCTGGCAGTGGCGGGCTGCACAGGCTCCCGGGAGAGGAGGTGTGGACAGTGAGCTGTGCTCGCACACAGGCATCTTGGTGGCGGCAGCAGCAGCCTTAGCATCTCATGCCCGTCTCTGGGGTCCGCGCTGATAGGCGCAGCTCGCGCCCGTCTCTGGGGTCCGCGCTGATGGCCGCGGCTCACGCCCGTCTCTGGAGCTCCTTTGAGCGGCGCTCTTAAGCCCCTCTCCTCGCACACCAGGAAATAAAGGGAAGAAAAAGTCTCTTGCCTCTTTGGCAGGTCCAGACTTTTCCCCAGACTCCCTCCCGGCCAGCCGTGGCGTACTAACCCCCTGCAGGCTCTGTTCACACAGCCAACCCCAGTCCTCTCCCTGCGCTCCGACCAAAGCCCAAGCCTCAGCTCGCAGCCCCACCCGCCCCAGCGAGTGAGCAGACAAGCCTCTCAGACTGGTGAGTGCTGGTTGGCCCTGATCCTCTGTGCGGGAACCTCTCCGCTTTGCCCTCTGCACCCCTGTGGCTGCGCTCTCCTCTGCGGCTGCGAAGCTTCCCCCCTCCGCCACCCACAGTCTCTACCCGCGAAGGGGCTCCTAGTGTGTGGAAACCTTTCCTCCTTCACGGCTCCTTCCCTCTGGTGCAGGTCTTATCCCTATCCTTTTATCTCTGTTTATTCTTTTTTCTTTTGCCCTACCTAGGTACGTGGGGAGTTTCTTGCCTTTTGGGAGGTCTGAGGCCTTCTGCCAGCGTTCAGTAGGTGTTCTGTAGGAGTCGTTCCACATGTAGATGTATTTCTGGTGTATCTGTGGGGAGGAAGGTGATCTCCACGTTTTACCCCTCCGCCATCTTGAAGGTCTTTTTTAACATTTTTTTACTTGTATATATTTTGTATATTCGTGCTTCCCAACTGCAAAATGATGGCTCTTTAACTGTATTGTTTCTAAGACCCTTGAAATTATAAAATGTTATTCTATTTCTGTGCTCACTATAAGCAAATAACCCATCAGATCAGTACTGAACATCTTACTATGGCAGGTACTGAGCAGGCACTGAGGTTACAAGGAAAAATAAGTGCTTTGACTGCCTTCAGTGTCTTACAGTTCCTGGGAGAGACCGGCAGGCAAGCAGATGGTACTGACAGTGGTCGTAAGAGTGACAGGAGTGCACCCAGAGCCCCGGGCACCAGTGCGTGAGGGCAGCCTCCTTGACAAGTTGGCACCTGGGCTGAGCCCTAGCAGCAGCTGCGAGGTGGCCACACGGGGAAGGGGAAGGACTTTCCAGAAAGAGCAGCGTTCTGTAGAGCACTTTGAAGCTGGGAAGCAGAATTTGATCTTTGTTCTAAGTAATGGAAAAGAAAAACAAACTTTTTTTGATCAGAGAAGTAATGTCATCACTTTAACATTTTAATCTGGCAAAAAAATACACAAGAGTTTAGAGAAAGCAAAGACAGGAGTGAGAAGAGCTGTTGGGAGTCTGTGGCGTGGCCGGGAGAGAGGGAGCCTCGCCCTGAGCCGGGGGACACAGGACCAGTGGGAGGAGGGAGAGAGGGGAGATATTTGGAGCAGAAGCAGCAGAAGTACACAGCTCGCTGGATGTGAGATGAAGGAAGCAGTAGAGAAGATGCTCACCTAAAATCAAACGTGCAGTCTGTATCAGGATGCTGGGGTTTTAACGGGTACATTTATTCTGAAATTTACCTGGAGAAATAAATATGTTGAGAATAATTCATAATCTTTTTTTACAAAGGAGTAACATTGAAGGGATATTACCCTGTCTAATATCTAGTGTCATGCTGATGACGCATAGGCAATAGAACAGAAAGAATCTAGAAATAGACCTCTCCATGAGTATATGGAGACATTTGGAAAAGAATAGGCTTTTTATTTAGGTGGTTTTGGAAAAACTGGCTATCACATAGGATAAAAAGAAAGACTAGTTCTCTACTTCACCAGAGAGACAAACATAAATTTCATAAACGTTAAAGATGTCTCAGTTAGAGTAATGCTAATTGTTATAACATACAAATCCTCAAATTCCAGTAACTTCTCAAATTAGAAGTTCATTTCTTCCTTGCGTGAGAATCCAATGAAGGTGCTTCTCGCTGGGGCTGGGGTGTGTGGTAGAAGCCCTGCTGCGTGCGGTCACTCGGGACCTGGCTGACAAGGCCCCGCCATCTTCAGCATCTGGCCCCTAAGGACATCCTGAAGGCCCACATGAGCTGGCAGACGGGAAAAGACAGCCCCGAAGGCCATCTGCTTCCCCTCAGCCCAGAAGAGGCACACACCATCTCCACTCACCTTCCATCGGCTAGGACGGGTCACATCCCCCCACTCAGAGGCGAGCGGACCTGGGAAATGACGTCCCTGGTAGGCAGCCGCTTCCCAGGTGTAGTTCTGTGCCTCAGAAGATAAGCATGTATCTGTGGAGGACAGCTAGCTACCGTTGCCACAAAGAACATGCCAAACAGAGTACATATGTTAACTAAATGAGCAGCTAAATACACCAGACAGAATCTAGGAAAGTAGTTTCATAATCTTGGGCAAAGGCCTTCTTGATGACTTGCCTTCTGTGACTTCTTCATGACATGAATCTGTTAAAAAAAAAAAAGGTGATGTTTTGTCTATCATATTAGCAAAGATTACAAATTTATAATATTCCATGTAATACTTGAAAATGCTTAGAACAGTATTACACAGTAAACAGTAAATTTTAGCTATTATTATTACTATCGTTATTTTATTAGCAAGGAGAGATAAATACTTACATACATTGTTAGTGATCATTGGTACCACCATTTGGAGGGCACTTTGATATCAAAACTCAAAATGTGCCAGCCTTCAACCCAGCAATCCAATCTCCAGGAACGTATCCTTGAAGAGAATGCCTACAAAAATTTGTGTACAAGGCTATTCATTTCAGCATCACTTTAATAGCAAAAATTAAAGAACTTACAGCTCCTTAATAAAGAATTAGCTAATTAAATAAATTTACTTCTTATACATATGTCTAAGGTTTTGACATTTTATAGCAGCTATTACTTTTATAATTTTAAAACAGATATTTCATTAAAATTATCCAAATTTTAGCTTATAGTGAAGTCACTGAAAAGAGCTCAAGGAATTAGAACAAAATTGGAGGTGGGAGAGGGTAGAGTCACCAGGAATGTAGTAATTGTTGCACTTCTGTTTTGCCCAGAGGCAAGAAGGTGAAATGACCTTAAAGTGCAAGAGGGAAATTTATGTTAGCTATTAGGGGAATCTTTCTGAGACTCTAACATAATTTACAAAAATTCTTAAAACCTGAAGTCTCCAGACAGTTTCTAGATGTCAAGATGTACCCCCTTTGTGGTTCACCTCTAGAAAACTTATCTCTCCTAACAATTACTAGTATAAAAGTGTTCAACTGTGCTTTGTTTAATCCATGTGATTTAGTTCTTCCCTTTATGATTTTAAATTAGGCCAAGCATACTAAAATATACTTTCTGATAGATGCATTGCGTCACGTAACTGTAGCAACAAAACACCGCCCGCCAAGTTCAGATATACAATTGGCCCTGCTTTAACCCAATCTTAGGTCCGTGATAGGGTAACCTTGGATGTGAATCCACCTTATAATGAGGGCTTTTCAGTATTTCAGTGACTAATCCCTTTTACTCAGCATCCGGGGTGATCGATTTGTATTGATTTTGCTGACTAATCCTGGAGCAGAGTTCCAGAGGGGTCTAATTATAACCTCATACACACCCTACGTGTCTTAAATATCACAGTATATTTACTTCATTCAAATCTTTGCAGTCTCCTCAAGTCTCAAGAATTCATCCATAAAACATTCTAAGTGACTCAGTGGATATGTGAGCCTACTTCCTAATAGCTTATAAGCCTATATTCCACATCCCTAATGGGCTGCCTGTAATCAGTAACTGTTTCTTCACTGCTTCCTGACTTGTTCCCCACTGTTTCCATTGGGAGGGGCATTTAAGAGCTCCAGATTACACTTTTTTTTTTTCTTCATGCAGCTTGGAGCTCCTCCTTGTTTATTAGCAGTTCTGTTTCTTTCTCTAACCCCACTGTCTCTGGATGTATCCGTAAAGGTACCATCTGTTTTAGTGCCATTTTATTTCTGCTTTATTCTCCCTGCACTTCTTTCTTTCGTCAATGCTTTATCGTAACAATTTATTCTTGCTTTAGTTTCCACCTGCTTTTGCAGCCTACCCCTTTCACCCTCCCCGCCACCACTACCCCCCAGCCCATGTCACTCTAGATTTCCTTTATCCAAGGAATGGGGTACCATGACTCTTAAGGGCACAGCTTTGGAGTCAGGTAAGGGCCAGCTCAGCTGCTTGTAGGTATTGTGCTTGGCTAGTTGACCCCCGCAAGCCTCAGTTCTTCATTTGTAAGGAGGAGAAAGGAATGATACTGTCTCCCTCATAGAGCTGTTGGGAGGACTAAATGAAATGATGGACTTCAGGGTTTCCCAGTCTTGGCAATGCTAACACTGGGGACTGGTAATTCTTTTTTCAGAGGGCTGTTCTCAGCATTGTAGGATGCTTTAAAGCAACCCTGGCCTCCACCACTAGATGCCAGCAGCAACCCCCTTCCCAGTTATGACAACCAAATATGTCTCCAGACGTTGCCAAATGCCCCCGGGAGGCAAAATTGTCCCTACTGACAACCACTGGTGCACATAAAGCATTTGGCACGATGCCTGGTACACAGTAGGGACTTGATAAACATTTGCAGTAGATTGATGATCAGACTGATGAGTGAATATTCATTTCTGATGCAAGTGTCTAATACAGTGCTTAACCCTCAATTAACTTCTTCATACGCGAACAGATGAACAAATGAATCTGAAGCCAATGAGCCTTGAGGGCTACCTGTAATTCCTACATTGTACTGAAAGGTGCTGTCTTCACTTAAAACAAATGCTCCTATGTTGCAAACACATTTTGGACAAATAACTAATTGTTATTAGTTAAATTGTTATTAGAGCAGTTTAAGCTGTTCTACCCAGTTTTTCCCCAGCTTTATTGAAATGTACTTGACAAAAACATGGTGTAAGTTTGTGTACAGTCTACCGATTTGATACACTTACATACTGCACAACGATTGTGAGATAGCAACTCCATCACGTCGCATAATTACCATTTCTTTTTTGTGGTGAAAATATTTAAGATTCACTCTCTTAGCAACTTTCAAATATATAATACAGTATTATTAACTATAATCACCATGCTGTACATTAGGTTCCCCAGAACTTATTCGTCTTATAACTGGAAGTTTGCAATCTTTCACCAACATCTCCCCACCCCCTACACCCTGGTAAACATTCTAGTCTCTGTTTCTATGAGTTTTACTTTTTTAGATTCCACATATGAGTGATATACAGTATCTGTCTTTCTCTATCTGGCTTATTTCACTTAGCTTAATGCCCTTGAGGTCCATCCATGTTTTTTCAGACATTAGGATTTCCTTCTTTCTCATGGATGTACAATATTTCGATAGATAGATAGATAGGTAGGTAGATAGATAGATAGCTCTTCTTTACCCATTCATCCATTCATTGATGGACACTTAGGTTGTTTCCATATCTTGCCTATTGAGAATAATGCTGCAGTGAACACGGATGTGCAGACATCTTTCAAGATCCTGTTTTAATTATCTTTGGATATACACCCAGAAATAGGATTGCTGGGTCCTGTGATAGTTCTATTTTTAATTTTTTGAGGAACCTCCATACTGATTTCCATAGTGGCTGCACCAATTTACATTCCCACCAACAGTGCAAGAGGGTTCCCATTTCTCCACATCCTCTCCAACATTTATCTCCTGCCTTTCTGATATAGCATTTTAACAGGTATGAGGTTTTGATTTGCATTCCCTAATGATTAGTGATATTGAGCACCTTTTCAATACATGTTGGCCATTTGTATGTCGTCTTTGGGAAAATGTCTATTCAGATCCACTGCCTGATTTTTAATTTGATTGTTTGGGGGTTTGGGTTTCTTCTTCTTATTTACTATTGAATTGTGTTAGTTATTTGTATATTTTGGATATTAACTCCTTATCAGCTATGTGATTTGAAAATATTTTCTCTCTTTCATTGCCTTTCCATTTTGTTGATGGTTTCCTTTGCTGTACAGAAGCTTTTCAGTTGTAGTTTCACTTGTTAATTTTTGCTTTTCTTGCCTTTGCTTTTGGTGTCAAATCCAAAAAATCATTGCCAAGGCAAATGTCAAGAAGCTTACCCCCATGTTCTTCTAGGAGTTTTATAGTTTCAGGTGTTACATTTGTCTTTAATCCATTTTGAGTTAATTATTGTGAGTGGTGTAAGATAGTGGTCCAGTTTCATTCTTTTGCATGTGACTGTCCAGTTTTCCCAACACCGTTTATTGAAGAGACTGTCCTTTCCCCATTGTATATTCTTGGCTCCTTTGTCGTTAATTAACTCACCATATATGTGTGGGTTTATTTCTGGGCTCTCTATTCTGTTCCATTGACCTATGTGTCTGTTTTTATGCCAATATCACACTGTTTTGATTACTATAACTTTGTAATATAATTTGAAATGAGAATGTGTGATGTTTCTAGTTTTGTTCTTCCTTCTCAAGATTGTTTTGGCTATTCAGGGTCTTTGTGATTCCATACGAGTTTGGGACTGTTTGTTCTATTTCTGTGAAAAACAGCACTGGAATTTGATAGAGATTGCACTGAATCTGTAGATTGCTTTGGGTAGTATGGACATTTTAACAATACAAATTCTTCCAATCCATCAGCATAGAATATCTTTCCATTTATTAATGTCTTCTTCACTTTCTTTCATCAATGTTTTATAGTTTTCACCGAACAGATCTTTCACCTCCTTGATCAAACTCCTTCCTAAATATTTTAATCTTTTTGGTGCTATTGTAAATGGAATTTTTTCCTTAATATCTCTTTCTGATAGATTGTTGTTAGTATATAGAAACACAACTGATTTTTTAATATTTATTTTGTGTTCTGCAACTTTGCTTAATTCATTTATTATTTCCAACAGTTTTTTGGTGGAGTCTTTAGGGGTTTCTATATATAATATGTCATCTGCAAATAGTGACAGTTTTACTTTTTCATTTCTGATTTGGATGACTTTTATTTCTCTTTCTTGCCTAATTGCTCTGGCTAGGACTTCCAATACTAAGGTGAATAAAACTGGCAAGAGTGGGCATCATAATTTGTTCCTATCTTAAAGGGAAAGTTTTCAGTTTTTTACCACTGAGTATGATGTTACTTATGGGCTTGTTTTGTGGCTTTTATTACATTGAGGTGCATTCCTTCTATATCCACTTTGTTGAGAGTTGTTATCATGAAAGTGTGTGTATTTTGTCAAGTGCTTTTTCTACATCTATTGAGATGATCATATAATTTTTATCCTTCCTTTTGTTAATGTGGTGTATCACATTGATTGATTTGCAGGTGTTGAACCATCCTTGCATCCCTGGAATAAATCCTACTTGATCATGGTGTATGATCCTTTTAATGTACTGTTGAATTCAGTTTGCTAGGATTTCATTAAGGACTTTTACATCTACATTCATCAGGCATATGTACTTTTATTTTCTTGTGGTGTCCTTATCTGGTTTTGATAACAGGGTAATGCTGACCTCATAAAATGAGTTTGGAAGTGTTTCCTCCTCTTCTGTTCTTTTTATGGAAGAGTTTGAGAAGGATTGGCACTTATTCTTTAAATGTTGATGTAATTCACCAGTGAAGCCTTCTGGTCCTGGACTTTTTTGTTTCTTAGGAGGTTTTTGATTACTGATTCTATCTCTTTATTAGTAATTGGTCTGTTCAGCTTTTCTATTTCTTCCTGATTTAACCTTGGTAGGTTGTATGTTTCTAGTAATTTAACTATTTCTTCTAGGTTGTCTGTTTCATTAAGATCTGTTTCTGGTAGTTTATCTTGTTCTTTTGTTTGGAACATATTATTTTGTTTCTTCATTTTCCTTGACTCTTTGTGTGGGTTTCTGTGTGTTAGATGAACAGCCTCCTACCCCATTCTTGACAGACTGATCTTGTGTGGGAGATGAACGTCATCAATCAGCCCAGCCTTGGCTTCTGGTTGTCTCTAAAACCTATGTGATTGTCTAATCACTTTCCCTGTTTTTAGTGGCGCCCAGTGGTTGAATATGTGCCCAGACCGATCAGTGTCCCAGGGGAAGGGTCACAGTCAGCTACTAGATACAGGGTCCAGTTTAGGAGCAGTGGGGAAAGTGTGTCATTAGACCCCATCCAAGGAGAAACTGGGAGGTGGGCATTTCACCTGTCCCCTCTGTACTGGGCCCAGTTATACAGCCATGGAGTGGGGGAGGGGGCTATGGGGTCCGGAACCCATTATGAACTTCTTTCTTTATTACAGGCCTGTGGGACTCCTGAATGAAAGCCCCACTGGCTGTCAGAGCCAGGTGATCCAGGGGTTCTTCTGTCAAGCAGCAGCCTCAAAAGCTGGGGCACCAGATGTGTATAAAAGCTTCCTGAGGGAGATACTGGCAAACTGGAGCAGGCCAGAGGGAAAGGCCAGGGGAGGCGTCCACCGGCTTCTGTGGTCTCAGGAGAGAACTGCAGTCACTCCCTAGTTGGATGCTAAAAATTAGAGGCCTGACTGGCAGGCGGCAGCTTTTAAAGTACGCAAGTAGAACCCTTTCAGGAAAGGTCGGGGAGACTGGCGTTTCTGCCTGGACACGGGTGGTGGGTGAGCGGAGGCCCAGTACTCACGCCCGCTGATACCTGCTTCTGTGTTTGCTGTAGTATGTGGGGCTCACGGATGCAAGCCCCGCGGCTTTCAGAGCTAGGTGTTCGGGGAGGGGCATCCCTCTGGTGGGAGTCTTAAAAATTGGGGCGCTAAAAATGGGGTTCAAACCCTTAGCCTCCCAGGGAAAAGCTGGGAGTTGGAGGTCCCTGCTGTGTGCTAGGACTGGGGTTTGTGGCGAGTGCGTCTCAGCCTCTCCTGCCGTTTTGATGTGCGCGTTTTCTCATTCTCCCAGTGCATAGGAGCCCCTTGGCTAGTTTCTGGATTTCCTGCAGAGGGAATTACTACGTGTGTAGCTGTTCATTTGGTGTGTCTGTGGGAGGGTGGCGGTTCAGGGGTCTCCTATGATGCCATCTTTAAAGACCACGCTGCCCACTGTCATAAAAGGTAAATCTTAGGGAGATTTCCTTTTTATAAACATCAGTGGCTGACGGCTGTGAATTATTATATTGCTGTAGAATTCTGTGCTGGTTTGATTAACTTACAGGTATTTTAGATTGATGTTCCAGTTATTAAGCCACTGATGTGGTAAGAGAACAAAGCTCAAGCTACTTTTAAATGTTTATTAACCTAAGTTTATTCTATAAACATTTATTGAGTGCCTACCATGTTTCAGGCACTATTCTAGATACTTCGGATACAAGTATCCAACCTTGTGGATCCTCCATTCTGCTAAGTAATGGTCTACAAAAATAATAAATACATGAATAAAAATGAAAGTCAAGAGTACTCATAACTTCTAAAATATTAAGCTGGGAAATATCTAGGTGGTACTGACAGCAAAATTCCAGTGGATGACTGTAATCCAACAAGAAACATTTTTGTGGGTGCATTCATTGTGTGCCATGTGGTTGCTCATTTATGACTTCATTTCTTTGAACTCTGACTTTCTGATCTGAATTAAAATGAGCGTATTAAATCTAATCTGTGGTTACCTTTACATATTATGTGACTTAAAACCTTTAGATGATTCACTGTGCATAATTTTTGAAATTGTCTCAAACCTACAGGGTTCCTTTTTCTAGGTCTTCTCTAATGAACTGTAACTTTATAGCATACTTTTTGTGCTGTAGTGTAACAGGCCTATAGCTGATTTTTTAAAACTAATACAATATATGTTTTTTGTGTCTCGCTTTTTTCATCTGTGGAATACCTAACCAACACGGGGTGTTATAAGAATTAAAATAATATAACATTTGTAAAAAACCTAGAACTAAAGGAAGTGCCTGGCACAAAGTAAATCTTAAGTCTGTGCTTTCTGCACCCCTACTGGTCATTCACTTCTTTCAATTTTTTCTAATATTGTACCTTTTTCTTTCCTTTGTACACTTGTGAGGAAGCAGGCCTACAATGAGAAATAGAAGCAAAATGTATATCCGTCAGGGCCATATAAGGAGTGTCCCTTTGTCTGTAGACCACTTGTCTTGGAAGTAAGTCCCTCCAAATGATGAAAACCAAGAGATGTTTTCACATTTAACTCTTTTTTAAAGTTTTTTCCTGATTTCAAAAGACATTTTCATTGTTATAAAACTCCAACATTACCAAAATTAATAACTTAGAAAGTCCCTTTATCCACATACTCACCACAACTCTCTACCCCAGAGAGAATTCATAGTAATATTCTGTGTCTATTCTCACATGTCTTTCCTAGGTGTATAATATATGTGTTATTAAATAAGAGTACATTGTACATACTGCTTTGCGACTGACTTTACTCGCTTAACGTCTTTGATGTCCGTATCAACGTAGGTAGTTCCTTCTCATCTCCGACAGCTATGGAGCGAGAGAAAACGATGCATTTGTGGCTGGCTGTGCACCCAGCCACAAGCTCCCGCAGCGTGCAGATGCGACTGGAGGAATCCCTTTGGCTCACCCACGTCCTGCCAACCCCTGACCCTCTCCAAGTCCTGACCCAAAAGGGCACCAGGAGAGTGAGTCCAAGGATGCTGTTAGTGCACACCAGGGGCCAGGCCTTCCTGAATGCAGGCACGACTGGGCTGGGCAGAGGATACACATTCACACAGCAGTTACCCCTGAGGCTCCCAGAAACATCAGTAACTGCGACCCCCTGAGGTGGAGCTCTTCTTTGGAGTGTGGCCACCTGGTCATGCACAGCCCACTTGCAGCAGGAAGGACATCTTACTGAGGATGATCAGGTCAAGCTAACCTACTGTAAAATGTCCATTGGAAGCCATTCATCCCACTTCACCTCTCCCACTTCAAAGCCTACCTTCCCTCGCTCAGATGTTTACCCTTGGAGCGATTAAGTCATTCATCTTTTCTATGCTCTCCTTAGCTGCTCTTTTTCTCTTTTTAGCTGACAAAAGGGCAGATATGATTTAGGCCAAACGTCAATATGTCAGACATTAAATATCCATTCCCATGCAGCGCGTGGTATGCATGACCACCTCCTCTATTGTAACAAATGGCATGTTAATTAACTTGTGCTCAGAACTTACCCAGAACTGCGCCGTACAGAGCACGCAGAGCAGAACGCTTAGAGCGGTCCGCTCAGTTGGGGCCTTTGTCTAAGAGGCTGCAAAGGTGCAGACTCCACAACACAAGTGAATTTTCTGCAGAACAGAGCTACCAGCTTCCTCAGCAAGAAAACAGGAGACGTGATTATGCGAAGTAGCCCTTTCGCATCTGGACAGGCTATGTACTCTCTGTGGCATCAGACAGCAGGCCGCGGTGCTGGGGCAGGGGCAGAGGCAGAAGCCCCGTGCCGCCAGGACTGCCGTGGGGACGCTGCGCCAGCCCGAAGCCCTCCAAGCACCGGACCTTCCGAAGGCGGTGTCCAGGCCTTTGACGGTTAAACGGCGAGTGGTCCAAACCTGCGTGGCTAAAGCAGAGAACGGCCGAGGGTCAGACCGGGGCAGCAGGCGCAGGAGGCCACATCCTCCGCTTTCCACTCCTCGGCGATCACAGAGCCCGCGTGGCGCGTGCCGGCCTGGGGCTCAAGAGCAGTTCCCTGGGCCCCAAACAGGTCAAAAGGACCCTTTCTGAAATCCTGTTTTGGAAACTAAAACCTCCCGGTCGTGCTGCTTACGGCTGCTTCACCCTCTTTCTTTCAGATACCATCGTTCTCATCGCCTCCATAGCGGTAGTTTCTGCCAAAACTCAGGGTAACATCTTCGCCACGTCGGCGCTGCGCAGCCTGCGCTTCCTGCAGATCCTGCGCATGGTGCGCATGGACAGGCGCGGCGGCACCTGGAAGCTGCTGGGCTCCGTGGTCTACGCGCACAGCAAGGTGGGGGGGCCCTCGCCCAGGTGCGGGCAGGGTGTTCTTAACTTCTTCCCTTGCTGCCATGATATTTACTAAACCCATCGAAAGCAAACTTAATCTTTTCAGTAATTGGTTAAAGCAATGTGGGACACAAGGTGTAGTGGATTATGTGAAAGTCATCATAAATATCCAAGCAGTAGTCAAACACATGGAATCATGCTTGTATTTTTTTTTTCCTTTTTCAAAGATTTTTCACCTCTAAAAATCTCTCATTCCTTTTATATCTAGGAATTAATCACAGCTTGGTACATAGGATTTTTGGTTCTGATTTTTTCGTCTTTCCTTGTCTACCTGGTGGAAAAGGACGCCAACAAGGAATTCTCCACCTACGCGGACGCACTCTGGTGGGGCACGGTGAGTGTGAGCGCCTGCTTGTGTTTATTGGATGCTGTGAGATGTTTCCTTTGAATGTAGTGTAGGGATTCCCATGGGTGGTCCCAATAAAACGATGAACTTCCAAAAGGGAGGTAAGTGAAAATATACAGCGCTTATAATTATCTAAAGAGTTTCCCCTGTTAAGTCCAACAAAGTTAAGTTCTCTAACAAATCATCAGTAGTATTTCTTGCATGCTACACTGTTGCCACAATAAAGACAAGTAATTTTTTAACCGTGATTAAAATGTTCATGGGCTTGTTCATTTTAACTGTGGAGCACAGCTTTAAAGTACAAATGGTTGCATTGTTTGGCCACTTGTCAAAAAGTTTATCTGAGGTTTAAAAAAAAAAAAGAAAAAAAGGTGTACTAGCTGAATGAAAGAAAAGTAAAATTATGGTACAAAAAGGGAAAAAGAGAAGAGTGGTAACCATCTCTGAGATCAGAGACTATAGATCCTGAATTTCAAAACTTCCCACTCATAAAACTCTTTTTCCTTTATATTGCTGTTAAAGGATAGTTTTCCAAACAAATAAAAGTAAAATCACAACTCTCATACAGGTAGAAAATAAACATGTCCTCAAGATTTTATTTAAACTTTTAAGTATTCAAATGAATGTGCAAACAGAGGCACACCTGGCTTCTTCCACAGTGAAAGAGGAAAGTCAGAGGAACCCGCACCAGACAGAATGTACTTACATGTCCGTAAACAAGAATTATTTTGCATTGCTGCTACAACTTATGTAGTCCTAAAATAGCTCAAAGGCCTGAAAGGTGCAGAGCCCGCCCCATAAAAGCAGGAACTGAGAACCTGGAAGAGTGTACTCTAAACAACACATAGTTTTCCATCAAAGCAAAAATTGTCTTTACAGTGTAAAGAATCTATAAAACAGTCGATGAAACGTGTACCCTATTAAGAATGTCATAGGATAAAGGAGTGCTTTATGCAATGTGTAAACTACATTTTTTAAAATTCTATTCCTTAAGACATTCCAAAAGGGTGAAAATACAAGAGCAGTTATAGTTGTTTGAAGACTTTCCCTGTCTCTTTGGTCCAACAAATTTGTTCTCTTCTAAATCATCGGCAATAATTCTTGAGTGCTAGATTGTCGCCACAATAAAAATCTGTCATCTTCTTAAACTGTGATTAAAACATTGGTAAGTTTGTTTGCCAGTTTGCTTTGTGGAGCACAGATTTTTAAGTTCCCAGTTGTTGCATTGTTCTGCTATGTGTCAGAAGCTCCTCAGCGAGAACTAGATCTCTTGTCAAGGACGTGGATAACTCGGCAGGGCCTGTAGTAAGCAGAACTTGGTATGTTTGTGGGTTGCATAGCAGCAGTAATATGAATAAAAATCAAAAATATATTCATCTGAAGATTAAGATTTTTTTCCCTTAAATTATCAGAGTTAAATGTCTCCAAGATTATGCCGCTGATAACAAAGCATTCTGTTGGTTTAACAATTTGGTTTCCAACTGCTTCCCCTACCCCACAAACAATAATGGCCACTTTGAAAGGAGGAAAGTGGAAAACCCAGAAGAGAGCAGTCATCTGACATTCTTAAAACACTTCTTATGTGTAGAGAACAAATGAATATCTATGACTCGCGGTGGGATAAACTGTGTAAACTGAGCAAACAGGAGGCTTTTCTAGCCAGCAAGGGGAAGACAACTGATTATCCCAGGCTTCAAAGCAGCGATTTGAATTGGAAGTTTAGATTTTGCGCCTCTGTGATAATTCTAACGTGCGTGAGTGACGGGACACTCAGAAGCCCCTTCTCTGAGGTGCATCTGTTGGTGAGTCCACCTGGCAGCTCTCTGGCCTTCTGGCCTTCCGTCTTCCTTTCTCCTTCCTACTAATCAGAATCGCTGCACTGTGTGTTGAACAGTGTGTGGGAAGCTCTGAATGCGCCTCTCACTTAGTCACCAGCTTGTTTCTTTTGCCAGAACAACCCATGTAGCAGGTTTCCAAAGGTTCATCTCTGTTCGTTTCAGGGAAAAGCAACGTCTATTCATTGATTTCATTCCAGTAGTGCTATTTGACTGAAGTTTAACCTGTACTTAACAGGATCTTTGAATGGCCTAATTATGTCTCTTTAAAGAAAAAAAAAATTTAGCCTTGAATACAAGAGTAAAAATTTTCTAAGGTGTTGAGCTTCTAGGAATAAAAAAGGCCTTGTTGGTCCACAGTGGGTTTGTTGATATTAACTGACTCATTCATGAAATCGTCTGAAGCCACAAAAAGCAAACAAGAGAACTTATTAGTTCTATTCCTTATAAGAACATACTAGGTCTCCAGTGTGAAGTAAAACAAATTTAAAATACTGACTGTACCTTTTATTATATGTTAATGAAGACCTTAATGAAATCTATTTCTGGTTACTTTTTAGTTAAAATTGTCCATGTTTGAAGTGAGAGAGTGGCATGGACATAAATACACTACCAAATGTAAACTAGATAGCTAGTGGGAAGCAGGTGCATCGCACAGGGAGATCAGCTTGGTGCTTTGTGACCGCCTGGAGGCATGGGATAGGGAGGATGGGAGGGAGGGAGACGCAAGAGGGAAGAGATATGAGGATATATGTATTTGTATAACTGATTCACCTTGTTATAAAGCAGAAACTATCACACCATTGCCAACAACTATACTCCAATAAAGATGTAAAAAAAATAGAAATAAAGATAAAATTGTCCATGTTGCATGTAATGGACACTTTGCTAACTAAGGAAGTATCCAGAATACATAGGGAAATGAAAGCATCCTGCACTGGAGTGTTTCTTAGTGCTAGGCTTTGGTGAAAAAAACAAAAAAAAAAGGAAATCCTCATTTCTTAAAAAAAAAAAAAATGCCCGAAGTATCGACATTAAAATGCCATTTGTAGGCTGTGGATCCAGTGTCCCAGTGAATTCTAAATATTAAATACGAAAGCCCTTCCATTAAGAAGGTGCTGAGGGCTGTACCCAAACCAGCTGCAGGAGGAACACGTAGTGCCATCAGCAGAGCCAGTAAAAACACGGAGAACTTTGATACCTGAAAACAGTTCCATACTAGCGAACAACAGTACTCAGCCCACTGAGTAAGTGGGATAATCGATACAAAGGGCTGGTCCTAAGCGCATGGCAGGTACCCAACCACAGATGCAGCTGCCGTGGATGGTGAGGTGGGAGAACCGCTACAGCCAAGGAGCACAGAGCGGTACCTTCCTGGCACACCCACGGCTTAAGCACAGAAGGGGCGTGGGAACTGGGGTTTCGATGAAAAGATGTTCTGGCTTCTGAAGGAGCAACTGAAGAGGCGTTGATGACAGTGGACGTACCGGGGGAGAGGAGAGGCTGAGGCCTCAGCTGCGGCTCTGGGACAAGAGGACCTTCTGGTTGCTGGGCGGAGTTCCATTTAATGTTATTTCCTATTATTATTATCCTCCTTTCCAGTTGCTTTAGGTTTATTCTGAAGTAATTTAAAAACAGGTTTTCCCGCAGTTATGTTTTATTATGATCTCCTTCTTTCCTGTTATTATTTTCTTCCTTTTGATTGGCTGAAACAACTTAAGATCCCATCCTCCTGAAGTAATTTTTCCTGGTAATGACCTATTCTTGAAGGCCAGCTTGTCCTCTTCCTATTTACCACTATGCCCGTGACGAAGACAGTGTTACGGGTTTTTTTAAAGACGCAAACAACAGCAGATGGTATAAATCTGCTCTTGAGAAAGCATCTGAAAAGTACAGCCTCCACCTGAGACCTGTGCCTGAGATGATTCCTTCAGACATGTAGAGGATTTGATGTCGGCCAGAGTTAGTCCCAGAATTCATGCTAAAAACCAGACAATCTTTCTCCAAGCATTAGTATAGGAGGCTCTGCATTCAACAGGTTGTACAGCCCAAATATATGCCATGAGTTTCATCCCCCTGCAAAGTCTAAGAATAGGAAATGGTGCACATTTGTGGAAAGAGCTAAGATACCCTTGTCATTGATAACATCTGTTACCCTTCCGAGAATCAACCCTCCTCCCATCAGGTTCACCGGGACAAAATGTTTTCTTCCACCTCCTATAAGCTGTTGCTTTCTGACTTATCTGAGTCGGATAATTAACTGTATCTGCTGGTACAGTTAGTTAAAGTTGTGTTTCTTACCAATGCATTACCTGATGGTATCCAAGCCTTACTTTACTTCTAACCATTCAAGATTATTAACGACCAAGTGAAAACTGAGACACACATACCCCAGCCATTACCCCCCAAAACAGCCGAGTGGTTAATAACCTCTCCAAGTGCCACGCCTACCTTAAGGGCATTTATGGGCTATACTGGTTATAAGTCTCTGTGGGGAACTCTTTCCTAAGATGTCTGTTCCTTGAAAATTGTCACCGCACATGCGACTCTGGACACTTTTGCTCAGTATTTCTCCATAAGCACTGAGCACGTGCTGTATTGAAAAAAAATGTATTATAGTCAGGAGACCAGGATTCCAGCCCCATTGTTAGTGGAGGTGTGATATTAAGCAATTATTTATTATCTCTGTAAAACTGAGAAAAGAATAGTACCCAAACACAAAGTTGCTGTGTGTATTAAATGAGATTAGGCCATGTAGATGTACTTTATCAAGCACTAGACAGATGTTAGTCACCACTATTACTACATATTTGACCACAGTCCTGGAAGACCAGGATGGAATGCTAATGCCCTGAGCTCCCTGCCACAGCAGAGCCCAAATTTTATGATGCCACCAACACAGGAGTTTCTGATGTTTGGAGATCAAAAATCTTTCTGATGTACTAGTTCAAGGTGACCAAATTTCAAAATTGACTGTGCAGATTCTGTGACTACCCACTATCTGAAACCGTATGCTCAGGAAGTGGCCCAAAGAGAAGAGAAGGGAAGAAAAGAGACTCGGAAGACGAGAAAAAGAGCAAAGAGGAGGGAAGGGGAAGGGGAGGGGGGAAGGAGATTGTTGACAACTGTCAACATGAATCTTCTTCCCTTAAAGGACCCCCTTAGGAACCTTCATGCACTGTTGGTGGGAAGGTAAATTGGTGAAGCCACTATGGAAACCAGTATAGAGGTTCCTGAAAAACATTGAGACTGGGCTTCCCTGGTGGCGCAGTGGTTGAGAGCCCACCTGCCGATGCAGGGGACACGGGTTCGTGCCCCGGTCCGGGAAGATCCTACATGCTGAGGAGCGGCTGGGCCTGTGAGCCATGGCCACTGAGCCTGTGCGTCCGGAGCCTGTGCTCCGCAACGGGAGAGACCACAACAGTGAGAGGCCCACGTACCACAAAAAAAAACACAAAAAACTACTCTGAGCACTGAGCCACAAGGAGAACAGCTCAGATGTGTGATCGGAATGGAAAGCAGACGGAGAAGTGCAAAGTTATTGCTGTGACCAAACCGTGACATTTCTCCTTCCCTTTATTATTATTAATAAACTACTGGAAAGGATTAAGCTATCTTAATTAAGATTAATCTTAATTAAGATTAAGCAGAACAGGTATAATAGATTAAAATCTTTCCCACGTATTTAAAATTAGGAACCTGTAATAAAATGGAGCCAGGAATGCTGCTTCTGCAATCTCAAGGAATTCCTTTGAGAATCCTCTACCCATACTGCTGGTGGCATCTGATTCACTTGGCTGCTGGATTCTACTGCCAGTTCCCTCTCACAGCCTCACAGCCTGGGCCTTTCCTGTTCCAGGCCCTTTGCTCCGCACAGGTGACCCTCCTTTGTCCTTCACTGTTGACGGGAACTGGCCTGAGCTTTCCAGCCCTGCCCTTCTCTCACACGGCCAAGGCCAACCCTCCACCATGTCCTTCACCCTATGTCCCTCCTCCTCGGGTACCCCCCCATCATAAAGCTGCCACCCTCCCCTCCTCAGCCTCGGCCTCTCTGCAGACAGGCACAAGCACATCCTAGAAAGCACCCACTCACATCAGAGATTTCCAGGAGTTCTGGCCCCATGTTTCTCACTCTGTCGCCAATGTTCTGGAAAGAATTCTTTATTTGTTTACTAAATATTTATTGAGTTCCTCTTACTCTGGAGGCAGACATCACGCTGGATGTTAGAGAGACAACAAAGAGTAAAGACACGGTCCCTCCTTCTAGTAGAGGAAATAAGGACCCCTCCCCAGAGGAAAGTAGAGCAGTAGTACACTACCCCTCATGATAAGTGCTGACAGGAAACGAGCAGGACAGAGAGAGACCAGAGGCCGCCTGTGGACAGTGGCCAGGGGAGGCCTCTCTGAGGACAGAGTGTTTTGGATAACACCTGAAGGATGAGAAGGAGCCCCGCGAAGACTGGGGGCTGAGGGAGCAGAGTGTGCAAAGGCCCTGTGGCAGGATAGCCTGGCCCATCGGAGGAGCTGAAAGGGCACTGTAGTTAAAGTGCAGTGCGCAGGGGGGGACCAGGGGGACCTCGGAGACTTGGGCAGAGACCAGCTCACGAGGTCCGTAGCTAGGAGCTTAGAATTTATTCTGAATTTGGTGAATAGCCATTGCAGGGTTTTTAGAGAGGAGTAAGAAAATAATAGCCCTTGCAGGTGTGCAGAGAAGGAACTGAGAGAGGCCAGAGCAAAAGTAGAAAGAGCAACTGAGAGACGGCGGCTCGTGATGCACAGGAGCCAGGACAGGAGCAGCCTCAGGGTGCACGGTGACGAGTGTGCAGGCAGGTGTGGTGTATACACAACGGTGCTACTCAGCCACGAAAACGAGGAAACCCTGTCATCCGTGACCATGTGCGTGGACCTTGAGCGCTAAGTGAAACAAGGCAGACAAAGACAGACACTGTGTGATCTCACTTATATGTGGAAGCTTACCAAAAAAAAACCACGGAAAGAGATGATATTTGTGGCTACGAGAGGGGCGGGGAGTGGAGGAAGGTGGTCGAAAGGCACCAACTTCTAGTTATAAGATAAACCAGTACCAGGGATGTTAGTACCACATGGTGACTGTAGTTGACATTCCCATGTGATATACAGGAAAGCTCAGAGAGTAAAGCCTAAAAGTTCTCATCACTCTTTTCTTTCTCTGCATCTCTATGAGATGATGGATGTTCACCAACCCTGCTGTGGTCATCATTTCACAGTACGTGTTAATCACACCGTCATGTCGTACACCTTAAACAGTGATGTATGTCAACCATTCCTTAATAAAACTGGAATAATTATCGTCTAAGAAAAAAAAGAGGCTGCTCTAGCAGCCCAGTCTTCAGTGGTGGCCGTGATGACAGAGAGAAGGCAGTGGGATTGGGGAGGTCAAAGCAGCGGAACCTGCTGAGGTATTCAGAGAGACACCTGTGGGGAGGGAGAGGCAGCAGTGCCCCAAGGCTTCTGATTGAGCAGCACGGTGGTCAGTGGGGCTCTCGACCAGGAGGGGGTGTCATCGAGGGAGCGGCGGGTTTAGGATGATACAATTTCCGTTTTAAACATGTTCAGTTTATTTTTTTATTTGTTTCACATCCTTTAATTCACAACACCTGCTTTTATTTTATTTTACTTTATTTATTTTTTTGGCCATGCAGCATGCGGGATCCTAGTTCCCCGACCAGGGATCCAACCCGCGCCCCCTGCAGCAGAAGCGTGGAGTCTTAACTGCTGGACCACCAGGGAAGTCCCTAGACATGTTCAATTTAAATGACTGTGCAGCATCCCAACAGAATACCCGCTGCAGATGTGTGAATCCAGACCTCAGAAGAGTGGTCTGGCCTGGAGGTAGAAACTCAGTGTGTTCAGCATAAAAATGGTATTTATACCCATGAGAGTGTTTCACGTCACTGGGGAAGAGAGAGAAAGGAGGGGAGAGGGGGAAAGGAAAGTTACAGAAGAATAGAATTTTTATTTTTTTATATAGTTATTTCATTTACTTATTTTTGGCTGCGTTGGGTCTTTGTTGCGGTGCGCGGGCTTCTCATTGCAGTGGCTTCTCGTTGCGGAGCACGGGCTCTAGGTTCACGGGCTGCAGTACTCGCAGCACGCGGGCTTCAGTAGTTGTGGCACACGGGCTCAGTAGTTATGGCTCGCGGGCTCAGTAGTTGTGGCTCGCAGGCTCCAGAGCACAGGCTCAGTAGTTGCGGCGCACAGGCTTAGTTGCTCCGCAGCAGGTGGGATCTTCCCGGACCAGAGCTTGAACCCGTGTCTCCTGCATCGGCAGGCGGATTCTCAACCACTGCACCACCAGGGAAGTCTCGAGAAGAACAGAATTTTTAAAAGAGAAAAAGACCCAGAAGCAAAGCTTAAGAATCCAGTATTTGGAGGTGGTCTGGGGTAGCAGGAGCCACGTAAAAGGAGCTGCCAAAGATGTAAAAGGGAGAAGCACAGAAGCGAGGAGAGAGGAGAGGGTCTAGGGAGCGGTGGCCAGCTGAGCCGAGCGCTTCTGGAGGAGCTCCATCACAGAGCGCCTCTTCTTCCACCATTTCTGCCTCTCAACTAATTGGCCCTCCTTTAGAGCCCGGGGAGGACAGCCTGCCCCAAACTGCTGCTGTTAGAAATCAACAGTGACTCCTGTCTCTGTGTCCACATCTTTTCTCAGTCCTCATTCTCCTTGTTCTCCCTGAGCCTGTGGCATCAGGGCTCACCTGGTCCTCTGTGAAACTCTCTTCATTGAGTTTCCATTTCTGTAACCCATTCCCAGTCCTCCTACTTTTGAAAAACTGTATTCTCCTCTGACTTTCCTTTCCCCTCCATCCCTTACATGTCTGTCTCCTGAGGAAGTGCCCTTGGCCCCTCCTTTGCACCCTTTGCAACCTCATTTCTTCACAGAGCTTAGAGTCACTCGGCGCCCTATTCCAAAACCCAGATTTCATGCCAACCTCAATCTCTCTCAAGACTCAAGCTCTCCTTCTTAATTCGTTGCTCAGACATTTCTAGATCAGCGTCATACTGATAGTTTAAAAACCCTCATTTGAAAGCCACTCGTCTTCTTTGCTCCAAACCCTCCTCTTTCTCATTATCATATTTCTATTTATGGGGCAATCATCTTCCCAGCTGAAACTTTCCAGTCATGTAGATTTCGTCTTCGCCTTCCTCTCAGACACGCTTCTAGTGAACTTCCTCAGCTCATCTCTTTACTCTCCACCCCGTATTGTCCCACTCCCGCTGTTCCGGTTCAGTTGCCCCATCATTCTGCCAGATCAGGCAGAACCTCGTCGGTCCTGGAGCGGAGCCAGGGTTTTGTTCTAAGGCACATGGGCAGCCCCTGGAGCACTTGACCATTGGGGAGACACGACCCAGGGATCATTTTTCAAAGACACTCCCTGGTCCAGCTTCAGCATAGCTGGTTAGCCTCCTCTTCAGACCCACCGTGCTCCGGCCCAACTGAACACACGTTCCAGAACCCACGCTGTTTATTTCACTGCTGTGCAGCTGGTCACCTGTTTCCCCTCCCTAGATCACTCTATCATTTCTGCCTCTCAAAATATGACCCCTCCTTCAAAGCCTGGGTATGATGACATCTTCCCAACAAAGCTGCTTCAATACCCCCAAGCTGGTAATAATCTCTTCTTCGAATTTGAGCAGCAAATTATTTTGTGCATTCATCATAATACCTGTCTTGCCCTATTTTGCGTTTTAATGATTAGTGTGTGACATATCTCCCCTCTTATGCCATAAATATCTCAGGACAGGAACTATGTACCTCTCATTTTTGTTCCACTACAAATCAAAACACATACCTTGCACACACCAGACCTTCAGGAAATGCCCGCCAAAGAAATAAATGGACAGCCTGAATTAACATAAACTATTGTTTTGTGTACTGATCCAGTCCCAAATCCATAGTGCTGTCGTTTCTGTATCATTGATGGTTATCCACTTACTATATAATATAGCCTTTCTTTGAATGCACTTAGAAAAGATGGAAAACTGTGTTATAAGGGAGGAACAAGTATGTAGGCTATTCCCTTCCTTAAACAACGAGAAGTTCTGTTATGCGTCATGGAAAATTAAAGCACAGTAATAAAATGCACCAACCAGACTGGTTGAATGATGATCAGTGGAAACGTTGCTTTGCCTCCTGTTCATGGGTCCTGACTTTCCTCTCAAGTACTTAAGCTGCACGTCCTATTTATTTTGTTTTTAGATAACATTGACCACAATCGGCTATGGAGACAAAACCCCCCTGACCTGGCTGGGAAGGCTGCTCTCTGCGGGCTTTGCACTCCTGGGCATTTCTTTCTTTGCACTTCCTGCTGTGAGTATCTTTGCAAAACTTAAGCACTTTCAGTTGGATCTTGGAGGTTTATTAGCACGAGCTTTCACAAAACCGTATGCCCTAGAACATAGCTCTATCGTTTACTAATATCATTTTTCTGATGTAATGTTGACTTTTCTATATGTATCTAGTTGGATAATTTACAAAATACAGTCTTCCCTCGGAGTCGCTTAACCCGAGAGTCTTACACCAGCTGAGGCTTTAGGACCAAATGATAATTCAGGCAACACCACCTCTCAGTCAACAGGCTACTAGTACATTGAAACTATGTGTAAAGATTTAAAGATATCCTCCTCTTAAACTGACGGCTCCCATTAGGTGCATAAGGCGTGCACTCCTGAAGAGATGCACGTGCCCACGTGGAGTAGCTACCTCTCAGGTCTACTTGAGTGAAAAGCGTACGAATTTAAAGGGTTTTTATTAATGTGTCAGATGATTTATTCCTTGTGCCATCATTGATTTTTGCTAACAACCAGTTTCCTATCAGAATGAAGAACACACTTCCCTTCTCTTAAGCTTCTGATTATTTTCTCCATACTGGATGAAGCCTTCCTTTCTGATTGTTTTATCCTCTTGTGTCTTCAAAGGCACTTGGTCAGAGTACTACCACTTGCCCCCCTCCCCAAGAGCTCGCTTTTGGCTTCCCCTTGTTGGAGAGGAGCCAGGAAGCAGGACTGTGAGAGCCATGGCCGCTGTCCCACTTAGGGAACAGCAGCCTCAGTCTTGCCCGAGACACAGGCTGGCTCATGTCACAGCCTCTGCTGCAGAGGCCCCGGGGCAGCCCTCACAGGAGCCAAGGGGGTGGGGCCTTCAGCACCACAGCCTGTAGCTGCCGGGGCTCCCCCTCTGCCTGGGACCTCTTGTCCTTCCCGTGGCCAGAGCTCAGCTCCAGACTGACCAGCTGGTTGCACCCCGGACCAACCAAGGTCAGAGAAGGGTCCCAAGAGACCACGCGAGAGCACGGGCATCAGACCCCACTTTGAAACCGGGTTTGTCATGTGCTGCCCACATGTGACTGTGTTGGTTTGCTAGGGCTGCTGTAACAAGGCATCACGGACTGGTTGGCTTGACTTAAACAACAGAACTTCATTGTCTTGTAGTTCTGGAGGCTGGAAGTCCAGGATCACGGAGCTGGCAGGGCCGGTTCTTCCTGAGGGCTGCAAGGGAGGATGTGGCCAGGCCTCTTCCAGGGCTCGTAGACGGCCGTCTGAGCACTGTGTCTTCACATCGTCTTCCCTCTGCCCATGTTTGTGTCCAGGTTTCCTCTTAAAAGGACACCAGGGGGGCTCCCCTGGTGGCTCAGGAGTTAAGAATCCGCCTGCCAGTGCAGGGAACACAGGTTCGAGCCCTGGTCCGGGAAGATCCCACATGCTGCGGGGCAACTAAGCCCATGCGCCACAACTACTGAGCCCACGTGTCACAACCACTGAAGCCTAGAGCCCGTGCTCCACAACAAGAGAAGCCACCGCAATGAGAAGCCCGCACACCGCAAGGAGGAGTAGCCCCCCCTCGCCGCCAACTAGAGAAAGCCCACGTGCAGCAAGGAAGACCCAACGCAGCCAAAAATAAACTAATTAATTAATTAATTTTATAAAAAGGACACCAGACATACTAGGTTAGGGCCCACCCTAATGAGCTCACTGTAACTTGATCACCTTCGTAAAGACCTTTTCTCCAAATAAGGTTACATCTGAGGTCCTGGTGATTAGGACTACAGCCTGTGAATTTTGGACACAAGTCAGCCCGTAAGAGAAACCCTGAGTACATTTCTTTATCAGTATCAGGTAGGAAAAATTATCACACCCAGAGAAAATCTGTTAAGACCAATGACGTAAGTCAGGTGCTTGTCACAAAGAAAATTTTCATGATGTGTGTGTTTCCTGCTGTGACAAAATGTAGCAGAGTCCAAAAAGCGCCTCACTTGTCCAGAGTCAGCGGAATCTGGCAACCTCAGCAATTCAGACCAGAATTCAATTCTCTGCCCAGCAATTCAGTGGGCAGAGACCCACTCAATAACCAGATTCCCTACAGGAGAATACCTTTAGAAACAGTAAAATGTAGTCTTGCGCTCTTTTCCCAAAATAATGGCACAAAAGATCTGCCTCTGTTGTGTTTATACTTATCCTGAGGCCACACGTATAACAACCCGTGTGATCCCTCGAAGAACTACAGGCAGGGAAGGAGGCCCCCTTCTGGGCTGTTCCCTGCTCTGGGCTGTTCCCATGGGCACCCCTGTATGTGCCATCCTCCCAGGAGAGCCTCGAGGCTCGTTCATAACCTTTGCTTAATTTAGAGAAAAGTCTGGTAAACTGAGCTCTGTGCTTTCACACCTCTGAGGATTATAGACAGCAATGTAGAAGTACGGTGATAGAACACACATTAGACCAGGAAGAGGTAACAGCAAGAGAGGGAAAACAAAAGGGTAAGAAGTGAGCAGACATAAGTGTTCAAAGGTGAAAAGACCTGGGCCACTTGGCCTGAAGGTCAGCCCACCTCAGTGAGACCCCCTGACTCCATCCTGAGACCATGGACCATCACAGGAGGTTCAGCTGTGTGGCTCTTAGGTTAAGGGTCAGAGACTAAGTGGCCATTCTTGTAAAGGTTTCCCAATAAAGTGATTACAGTTTTATATGCAAATTAAATTAATACATGTTGGAGATCTGAACATCTTGCTTGCATAGAACATGCCCTAACAGTGCCAAGCAAAGTAGACTTCACCATGGATCTTTTTACTGCAGCCTCATGTTAGGTACTGAGTTCTTACTTGAATGAAAGACTCAGTGGCTCCCGCATACTTTTAAATAAAACAAGGTGGCTGGAAATGCCGTTATGTCTTGTGCACCCGCGGGCTGGCAGGGGTGTCAGATTGAAATTAGGAGAACATGTTGGCATTTTGCTAAGAAAAGTCAGAGGTGGATTGTGGCCCATCCCTGTTTGAGGTCCTTCTACCCAGGAAACCGAGGACCAAGAAAGAGAAGCTCCTTTCCCCATCTTTTCCTCAAAGCAGAAGGACTCTCGCACACATCACAGAGTCACACAGACCAGCAACTCCACCAGGGGTCCCCTTCCCTGAGACCCCTGCCCAACCTCGCCCTGCGGGGCAGGCCTTTCTCCACCTGCGGAAGCCCCTTACCTCCTGCTGAGAGGATCTTTCTGTCTAGCCTGTTCACCAAGTGCAGGACTGGAGGGTACAGATAGGCTCTTCTAATCTGGAAGGGAGTATGTTTTAACTACAATTAAACAAGGGATAAATATTTTAAATACTGATCAATACGTGTTTCCTTTTTATTTGGTGTTTATGTAGCACTTCTAAAACTTAAAACCTCAAAATTTAAGTTATCTGATCTTAGGAAATGAATTAAGACAAAAATCAATTTCTGAGACTTTGTATCTATCAGTATGGATACTGGAAGGAATAGCACATAAGTTATATTTACATGTATGTACTTACATAACTTACAGGATATATTTATACATAACATAACAGGCTTTATTTTACCAGCCTTGTGTTTCTGTTTCCGAGCTGGGAACGGAGGGAGGTGGGGCAGGATTAGACAGCAGCCGTAAGAAGACGACGAGCAGAGCTAGTGCAGTGACTGCTGTAATGGACAGTCTGGCTCAGGAGACATGCAGCCGACATTTGCCATCTACTAGCGAATGTTTCTAAGCACTGCCAACGTGATTTTCACCACATTTTAGTTTGTTTGGCAGGTGCTAAGTCTGTGCTATGTAGGGCCTGGCCTGTCTTCATTTTCCAAAAGGGATCTAACTCTGAACTTCATATTTACATAATGAATGCTCAAAAATGGTAGCTATTGCTGCTAATTCAATGCCTACAAAATCTAAATTATGCTTCCTGTGAGTGGATTATACACATCTATGCATATAATATGAATACATAATATACATAATATAAATATATGCTATAAATTCTGCTGTTTCATAGTCTCTTGCATGTTTAAACTTCATGAAAAATGACATTAAAAGGAAAATACTTAAACTTTTCCTTAATGCTGTTAAGGAGCAGCAAGAAATTTGGGAGTTATATGTAACTAAGAGTTGATTTGGATTTGCAAACAGAAGGCCATTTTTATAACCTCTGAATGGAGGGAGATGTTGTCTAAATCTACAAATAAGATCCTATAGACCAGGTTTTCGTAGAGCTTGGTATGTTCAGTCACAGCCTGGATGAGGTGAGGACCTCAGGCTGCACAGCACAGTCACTAAGGGAGTGAGATGGAACAGACCTCAGACGCCATCCCTCATCTCACAGCGCAGCCCCTCATCCTGACCGATGGGGGAGTCAGTCACTGCTCATTAATAACAAGACTGTCGTCGTGTAACTGCATTTTAAACAGAATTGTGTTATTTATTATCTGGTCATTGTCACAGAGGTACTCAGAATTGTGGAATCGCAGGATGAGAAGGAAGGTTAAAGGTTACCTAGAGCCCCAAAATGTCCTCGCCAAGTTTTCATCCACTGAGACCTAACACCTCTCAAGGACTAGCCTGTACTATCTTTGAGTGACTTCAAACATGTGAAGAAAAGGAAAATAGGCGATCCTTCCCTGTGGCAAATACTGACTTAGAGCTTATAAAATGCCCGGCTGTATGTAACCTAAGGGTTAGACTCCTTGAAGTTTAATAAGAAGCTAATAATTTATAGCTAGCAACTAAAATCCCAGACTTGAAAGCAGAGGGGCTCCGCGTCCCACACCAATAAAGTGGAGGCTTAGAGACAAAGCCCAGAGACTGAACTGAGCAAACTCCAAAGCCAGCCTCAACTCAAGGGTGAGGCGAAGCATCTTGATTCCACAAATTTAGACCAAAGCAAACTGAAAAGAGGGGCCATATTTCGGCAGATGGAGACAGCAGAAGGAAGCAAACCAGCAAAAGCTAGCATAAACCCAGAAGGGACTGCTCACCTACCAACCCCCAGATCTGACAGGTGAGCCAGAGCCAGGAAGGCAAGCCAGGCTCAGAGTGTGCCGTTAAGACTCAGGTAGACAAGAAGGTGCTTTGCATCGACCTGTGCTCTTGTCTTTACTGGACAGGCACGCAAAATGGCAAACCTTCGACGTCTCCAAAACTGAGTGTGTGTCTCATCTGGACAGCTGTCCTTCCCCACTGTTACTTTCCTTTGGTAGGTGTAGAATTACAGCATCGCTGAGGATTAACCTCGAACACTCCCTCCCCCACCATTTCGTGAATGGAAAGTATAAAATCAGGTAGTGTTGTCAAAGTACTAGGAAAGCTCCCATGTCCACATCCGCGAGACAGTAACAGCCCCAAGTTCTAATCCCCCTCTGTCCACCACTGGATAGGACCATTCTCTCTGACTTAGGCGTAAAGAAATGCCACAGAGAAGGCCACGCAAAAACATTTTTTAAAATAGTGATTTTTATTTGGAATTGTGGTGACTCCTCTTACCCCGTGAGAGACCGTAGGGCCTGGTGACATCTGGAAGGGCAGACGTCCTTCTGCTTCCTGCCCAGAGGCTTGCCGTTGGCCGATGTGTTATAGTAGAGGAAATCGTGTTTGTTTTAATGAGTTTAGGGACAGGTTGCCTACTGTTCGCCTTTTCACAGACTCTTCTTAGAGGGTTTTTTTAAATACTTGTATTATTTAATGGTGTTTGGGGGAAAGAAGTTTTCAGCGCTATTTCCGTATTTTGTTGCAGGGCATTCTTGGCTCAGGTTTTGCATTAAAAGTACAAGAACAGCACCGCCAGAAGCACTTTGAGAAAAGAAGGAACCCAGCTGCCAGCCTCATCCAGGTAAACGTCAGTGTACCGGGAAGACGGCAACACCTGTTTCTGCAGGTGCCGGGTCGTGGGCTGGTCCCTCTGTGCCCTTGCTTAGGGGAGCTGCTCTTTGGTTTTGTTTTTAAAAGCGAAGCTGGAACTTAATGTACAGTCTTTGGTCAAGTGCTCCCCACTCCCAAACAGAAAAAAATACTATGTATTTTCAGCCAGTGGTCCACACTTTGTTTGGATTAACTAACGGCAGCAGCAGAGCCATGCCGGGGTCAGCAGTCGCGTCGCTCCTGGGATGACCTAGTACGTGTCATGCATTACTTGGTGAAAGATCATTGCTCATTCAGTGATGGAGCAGAACACAGTATCGGTGCCTGCCTTGCAGTTACCGTCTGCTGCCCGATGTGTGCCGCCGTTCTGAGGAACAACGTATTTGTTTAGAATGTCAGGGTTTAGTACTCGTGGAATCACTTTTAATGCCACCTAGAGCAATAACTGGAAATTCTTATTTTAAGAGCTGGAATTATGGAATATATCGATGTTTGAGCATATGAAGTAGTAAGCATATTGTTTGAAGCTAACTCATAATACATAGGTTGTTCAGCATTTAATCTTTGTTTCAGTAACTCAGGATTTGCTTCAGCAGTAAAAGGAACGCTTCTCCTTCTGTCATCCATACCTTTTGGGGGTAGAGCCACCCTAGAATCACAAAATATGTTTTCCTCTAGATCCATGCTGTGAGTTCGTATTTAATTATAGACAAGATGATTATGTAACATCCCTCCATGCCAGGCAGCGGATGCCCCAGACCTGCAGAACCAGAGGGCTCAGGGCGGTGACTGAGGTTCCTGCTACAGTAGCAGGCCCGTTGTTCCCACGCACCTTGCAGGTTCCAGTCGGGGGTGGAGGGCAGCAACCACGACACAAGACTCCGCAGCCTCTGCCTGTGGCCACAGGTTGGGGGGAGGCGGGGAGGGGCTACATCGGGAAGGAGACCCCTTTGTATCTGTGACTAAATGAGGGTGTTAGTGTTTAGAGCAAACTGTTCTGTGACTCCTGACCATTGCGCATCACGTGTAATGCACACCACTGAGAGGCTCTTGTTTTAAAATTTCCGGGTTTTAAAGGGGCGCCAAAGATAAAGTAAACTTTGTTTTCCTGAAGGAAAGATCCCTGAGTCGTAGGAGTTTAAGATCTGAGGCCGAATGACAGGGCCATGACAGGGACGTCACGCACGCCGGGGTGCACACAAAATGCCCCAACAGAGAGCCTCCACCCTTTGGCGCTTCTTAACTGCTTATGAGGTGTCCCCACACTTCTGTTTTTATCTTTCAGTTGCTCTTTAACGTATTCATCTTTCAGTTCTGGAAGAATGCTTTCCAGCCTGTGAATGCAGAGCTACTCCCTGGGTTCCTTGCATGCATTCGGGCAGCAAGCCCTGTCTGTCCACACAGGGAACCAGTGGTACACCTTACACATACCTAGGCTGCCTGCTCTCAGGAGCGTGACCGTGCTGTTGGCATGGATAAAGTTCAAACTTATTTAATATCCTCGCAAAATTGTTTGCTAGCTTTTTGTACTGTATGTTTTCTCAATCAGCATGTACTCAAAGTACAGCCACTTCTGTGTACAGATCCTTGATATTTCTGGGTATAAAAGGGGACTGCATCAAAAAAATCTTAGACCATCGGCCATCCTGTTGGAAAGTGAGCCCTTTGAGGAATTTCTGAGGCGTGGATCCCTTGTGATGACACAGAGCTTCCAGCTCTGCTGCCCAGAACAGTTGCCAAGAGCTGCAGGTGGCTGTTTACCTTTAGGTATTCAGTTCCTGGGAGGCACCAGCCACGTCTCAGGTGTTCAGTAGCTATACACGGCTACTGGCTATCCTACTGCACAGGACAGATACAGAGAATAATAGGAGGAACTTTCTGATCTATCTCATCATTATTAAGTACCAAATTGTGCCAAAAAAAAAAAAATTTCCAATTGAATGTGAAAACAGATTACCATTCCTCCAGGCAGTCTTTGGACCAGAGGCATTTATACCAACAGCCTTTGGCCAACAGCCAAAGCAAGGCAAGGCCTTCCTGAGCCGTAAAAAGTGAAGAAGCTGATTGTAAAGTTTACTTAAAGATCTAGATTTTTATTTTATAGAACTGAGTTATGTAATATATATTGTGATCAATAATTGAACTTGTACCAAGGTAGGTAACTGTGGAGTGAAATCATTATTTTTTTTTTTTACTTAAAACTCTAACTTATGTGTTGTTCTGAACAAAAAAGAATATAAAATGAAAGGCTTGAAACGTTCAAGAATACCTTTAAATCTAATCATAGTTTCATTAATTACCAATTTAAAAAGTGATTGTTCCTCTGTCCAAATGCAACTTATTAGACATAAGAATAATGATATAATTATTAAATGTATTCATTGTTTTTCCTTGCTGTAACCCATAGCCAGAAGTCAGGACTTTAAGCTTTAGATTATAGATGTTTATTTCAAGGATGCTTTAGATTAAACAACAAGCCTCATTTGCTGATCCATGCATTTTCTTACCCAATAAAACTGCCTTGGTTTGCTGATCACACAAAGCATCAAGACCAAGACCAGTCTCGTTTGTTTGGAGCCAGAGCCGCTGTCTTTGTAAAGGGCGCTGGAGATGCCCAGATTGCTTTGTCGTTCAGTCGGTGAGACAGCTAAATTAACCAGCATTTCAGGGTTTTAGGGAAAAGTTTGAAACCCCAGCAGCTTGCAGTAAACTCAGTTGTGTCAACATCTTTGCATGATTCATTTACATTAACTTTTCCTTTCAAGCGGAGCAGTCTAGAAAAAGAAAGCAGCCCTCAGTAACGTTGTGGATACGTGCCCCAGTGTCACCACTTTTATTAATAATGCCTAAGACTTGCGAAGTGCTTCTATTCACAAGTGTGCAGAGTGTTTCTGCTACATTATGTCCCTTGATCCCTAGGACAAGCCTAGGGACTTGGCAAGAGGTAGGACTCAGGTCCCTGGTGTCGGAATCTGAATCCAGCACTCGAAGCCTCATATATACATCACTGAAGCCTGGGGATTAGCATTTCAAGCTCCTTCAGAAGTTCTGTGTGAGCGGTTTCCTTCTAGAGAGGCTGGTCCAGTTCAGGGTGGAGCCAGGGTGCTTTTTTGGAAACAGAAACGGGAATTAAGTACAAGTGTGTGAAATGAATGCTGACAGGTGGGCTTATTTTCCTGAGGGAAGAGAGTAGAAGATGCTGCTCTGGGGAAATCAGTTGGCCCAAAAGAAAAACAAATTATGGGGCTTCTCTGGTGGCGCAGTGGTTGAGAGTCCGCCTGCCGATGCAGGGGTCACGGGTTTGTGTCCTGGTCTGGGAAGATCCCACATGCCGTGGAGCGGCTGGGCCCGTGAGCCGTGGCCGCTGAGCCTGTGTGTCCGGAGCCTGTGCTCCGCGACGCGAGAGGCCACAACAGTGAGAGGCCCGCATACCGCAAAAAAAAAAAAAAAAAAAAAACAAATTATGTATTGAAACTTCGGCTTCCTCTGGTGAAAGAACTGAGCCTTCCAAAGTGAGGCCACTAAAATAAACTCAAGCCACGTATACAGAGCTTATACAGCCTTTGTAGTAATGCTTTAATCATGAATAAGGACAGATTCAGAAAAAAAAAATTCCTAGATGTGGAAAACATGAGAGCAGAAAAAGAAGAAAACAGAAAAGGAGATAAAACTGTGAAAATCTCCCCCAAAATAGAATAAAAAGGCAGAGATGGAAAATAAAACATAAAACAGTAGGAAAGTTGGATGACACTTCCAGGAGATCAAATATTCAGCCAACAGAAGTACCTCAGAAAGAATACAGGGAAACTAAGTGTGGAATTTTATCAAATAAGTATTATATTCCGGTTCCCCAAAAATGAAGGGCAGGAGGGGCCACAGTAAAAGGCCCCCCAAGGACCCAGCACTGTGAACAAAAAGCTTCACGCTGAGGACGCCCTTGTGAAATATGAGAACTCCTGAAAGAAGGGATCCTAAATGCTTTCTGAGCAGAACATACCCAAAGGGTCCAGAATCTGGATTGCATGGATTTCTCATTAGTAACCTTAAAATTAGAAGAAGACAGTGGCACAATACTTTCAAAATTATGGAGGAAAATTATCTCCAACCTAGAATTCTATATTCAGCCAAATTATTCATGGCGTATGGGAGTAACATGAAGACTCTTTCAGATATGCAAAACCTCAAAACTTACCTACCATTTCCCCATACTCAGGAAGCTAATATCACATCTTCTTTATCAATGCATCTACCGATGGACACTTGGGTTGCTTCCGTATCTTGGCTGTTGTGAATCATGCTGCAGTGGCCATGGGGGGTGCAGATATCTTGTTTTCATTTCCTTTGGATATATACGCAGAAGTGGGACTGCTGGATTATATGGCTGTTCTATTTGTAATTTTCTGAGGAGCCTCCATGCTGTTTTCCTTTGCAGTATATATACACAGTGGAATATTATTCAACCATGAGAAAGAAAAAGTTGCTATTTGCAACACACGGATGGACTTTGTTATTATGCAGAGTGAGAGAACCAGACAGAGACAGACAACTATTGCATGGTCTCACTTAATGTAGAATCTAAAAAAATTTTTTAAGTCAACCTCCTAGAAACAGAAGCAAAAAGTGGTTGCCAGGAGCTGGAAGGTGGGGGAAATAGGGTAAAAGGGTACAAACTTTCACTATGAGATGAATACGCTCTGAGGCTGTAATGTGAAACGTGGTGACTATAGTTGATAAGAGTGTTGTATAATTGAAATCTGCTAAGACTGTAGAACTTAAATGTGCTCACACCAAGAATAGGTACATGTATGTGTATAACGGAATCACTTTGCTGTACACCTGACACTATCACAACATTGTTAATCAACTATACTCCAATATAGCAATAAAAGAAAAAGTCTTTAACAATGCATTTCAAAAAAAAACCCAAAACAAACAAGCAAAATGTTCTCACACCAAAAAACAAACAAGCAAATAAATACGTGAGGTGATGGATGTGTTAATTACCTAGATGGGGGGAACCCTTTCATAATGTGTACATATATTAAATCACCATGATGTAAGCTTAGAAGATCTCACAACTGTATATAGGTCAGTTATACCTCAATAAAGCTGAAATGGAAAAAAAGGAAAAGAAAAAGAAAAACAGGAGAAGCTACTTGGGTAGAATTAATCCTCCAAAACAAAGAGATGAACCCAGAAAGGAAGGAGACGTGGTGTCCCGGGAACAAGAGATCCCACCCAAGGAGGAGTGAGGGGACCTCCAGGCTGTTGCTCAGGGGCAGTCCCAGGGCCAGAGATGCAGGCCGGAGAGCAGAGAGCCGGAGGGAGGGCGGCAAGGAGACACAGCTTTCGTGATGTATCTGACAAGTGGGATTTTAGAGTTCTGTTGGAGAGTTCAGGCATGTTTTCCTCCTAGGTACATAAAGGCAAATCAAGACATTAAAACAGGGCAATACTAGCTCCAAGAAAAACCAAAATAAATTACACGGGAAAGAAAAAGGTAGTCAGTGGTACATCACATTGCTGAGCTGGGAACAGTAGTTATGGGGTCAAAGTAATGCAAACACTCAGTAGTGTTCACTAACTAAACACTTAACTAAAAGTTAACTAAAATTTACTAAAAACTGTTGGTAGGATGAGATCGGGGAAGATGTGTACATGGCTATGTCACTATCTTCCATGGTAAGAAAATGAAAAACCCCAAAGAAATATGAGAACAATCCTTAAAAATAAGGATTCTTAAAATTAGAAACAGAAGCTATAAAAGTTGAAGGGGTTGCCACTGAGGAACAAAAATGAGTGAGAAGTAAAGTGGGGAAAGCGATATTACTGGTTTTCACCCTAAACCTTTTCATTCTCCGGCTTCTTAAATTCTGTACCTTGAAAAACATCATTCCATGTTGGTTCTACCTTTGGATGCTCAGCTGGAATTAAGGTTTCCAGAAAGGGTCAAATGCACCATAGCTGTAACGCTGCAGACGATGCAGACTAAATACCCCCTGAGACGTAACTATACCGACATTGTGCTTATAGCTCTAGACCAAAGTGTGAACTTGTTCGGCTACCTTGAGCACCAGGGTCGCAGAGTAAGTGGTGAATTTGGCTTTCCTGTTGCTTTTTGGTGACTTTTCCTTGGGAGTGTGTGTGCCATGTAAATGAAATCCCTCTGGGCACTTTCTCTCGCCAACCACTGTGTGATTTTAGCTTCAAGTAGAGGAACGTCGGCTCCTCAATCACATGGTTGTGGCCTTGGGTTCAGCTTCCAGAAGCTGAGGGAGAGCTGAGGCCAGGACAGAGTGATTAGAGGGTGAGAATAATAGGTACCTGCTCCACTGCCACTCGACTGTGGACTGGTATCAGCCCCGAGGGAGATGTCACTTGCCCTCTGCTCCTAATGAAGGGAATAAGAGCTTAGCTGTTGAGATCAATGTGATAGAAAAAGAGCAAGAAGCCAGATCTCATTGTTAAGAAAATTTTCAATTTTCTAAGTGTGGCCACTTCTGCCCCCCGTTCTTTATAACTTTGGCAGGTAATGTCTTGGTCCCATTTTTTGTCGTATTGTTGTTTGGGATTTTTTTCCACTGATATCTAATAATGCCCAGGCCTGCTGTGTGCTTCTCACTTCTACGTGAGTCCTGCCTCCACAGTACCCAAGTCCACATATATCTGATGCCTTCTATTAAAGTTGTTTAATTAAAGCAGCACTGGCGGGGCTCTGGCCTTCACTACAGAAGAAGCTGCGATAATAAACCCATGTGTCTTTATTGATTACTCTGAATCACTCTGTAGATTGTGAGTGCACAGCACTTGCCAAAACTAACATTTCAGGATGATACGATGACAACTGCTTTGTTCTCTGTAAGACGCCAAGATGCTTAGCGTACGTTCTGAGGGATTTGTAGGTTCAGCCAACGTGAGCCGTGTGATGAAGGCTCCAGGCAAGGAAGCTGGCTTCAATTATTTAAACCTTCCTTAATAATATAAAAACCCTCAGGTCCTACCATATATCTTCCTAGTTTTTTATATCACTTCTTGAACATCTTATTGAAGTATAAGGTGCGTAGGGAATGCAGCACAGACCCTAGAAAACTGCGCTGCCGTTGTCACCAGCAGCCGGTGGTCAGCACCCCATGCACCCTCGCTCCACCTCTGCCCCTGGGGGAGCCGCCCCGCTGCCTTCTAACTGCGGGGATTGGTTTCCCTGCTTTTGTCCTTTATGGAAGTGGCGTCACACCACAGGCACTCTTTTGTGTCTTGTCCCTCTCACGCAGCAGTATTCGTGTAAAGCTCGTCCACACTGTTGGGTGTAGTTACAGTGGACTGTTCCCGTGTGCTGATCCACTGTGCTAGCAGTCCACAGCTCACCCATGTATGGGCCTGCGGACGGCTGCTTGAGCATTTCCAGCTTTGGTTTATTAGGAGTACTGCTGTTTAGACACAGAAAACAAACCTATGGTTACCAAAGGGAAAGGTACGGGGCAGGGATAAATTAGGAGTCTGGTATTAACATGTACACACTACTATATAAAAAATAACCAACAAGGACCTACTGTATAGCACAGGGAACTCTACTCAATACTCTGTAATTGTCTATAAGGGAAAAGAATCTGAAAAAGAATAGATATATGTATATGTATAACGGAATCACTTTGCTGTACACCTGAAACTAACACAACATTGTAAATCAACTATACTCCAATATTTAAAAAAAAAAAAAAAAAAAGGGTAGTGCTGTTTAGACTCACAGCATGGAGAGAACAACTTAGTGGTTACCAGTGGGGAGAGGGAAGAGGAAGGGGCAAGGTAGGGGTTGGGGATTAAGAGGTGCAAACTATTATGTATAAAATAAATAAGCTACAAAAATATATTGTACAACATGGGGATTACAGCCAATATAACTATAAATGGAGTATAACCTTTAAAAATTGTGACTTTATTGTATACCTGTAACTTATATTGTACACCAACTATACTTCAGTAAGTAAACAAATAAGAAAATTCATATTAAGATTTTAAAAACAGAATAGTGCTGTTTTGAACATTATAGTACACATCTTTTGATGAGCTTGTGTAAGCATATTTGTTGAGTATACATGCAGGAGTGTGTAGCTGTATCATAGGGTATATATACTTCAGCTCTAATAGATACAGCCAAAGTTTTCCAAATTAGTTATGTCAATTTTTAACTCTTTTTTCTGCACACGCGTATTCAATGTATTGTCAGGGAAAGGAATATTGTTAGGTCACTGTTTTCTTCATTGTAGGTTTCAAAATCATGAATGATGGTAAGACAGCAGGGGCATGACCTGTTTATATGAATTAATCACACAAAATAGAATGTTTTGATTTATGAATTATAGTAAAAATGTTCCTCTCAGGAGAGTGGCGTAAACACTTGGTCACTAGAGATGTTTGCAGACCTATTGCAAAGGAAGAGATTCACCAAAATCTCTATGGAAAGTAAGTTCAGGCAACCTCTGAAATGGACAGTTGAGAGGGACGCTGCTCCAACAACGGTCACCCAGCAAAGGACCGTGGAGGGATTCTAAGACCAAGAGCCAGGCAACCTGAGGCGGGGTCTCACCTCTGCCAGCCTTGTGTTAACCTCCTAATGTATCTGAGCCTTTAGTTTCTCTTCTACACAATAAGGGTCATAAGGGTCTTCATCCACACTGTGGGGATTACATGAAAACACTTTGTGTTATATATATATCAGGTATAATTATATGACATACACAGAGCTTGTGTTTCACATCCAAGAGCTACAAACGTGTCCTTAGACCCCAGCATTAAATTCTTACGTGCTTTCGGATCATATTCCTGAGAATACGTTTCCCCACCTTGTTTTAGGCCTGCCTCTTATCTCCACCGTCACGGTTAGCCTTAGAAGTACCACATGGTTCAACCGCAGGGGATTTCACTACATCATTAACATGCCCTGGTGGTCATCAGTTTACTAGCTAATTCACTAGTTGCCTTATGGATTTCCAGGGTCCTTTGCCTCTATCTTACAAGTGGTGATTAAGGGCACGCAGTGGCTCCCGGGATGCACAGTCAGTCCCACTCGGGTAGCTCACCTCCGACGTCTCTCCCTAACCAATCCCAGAACTCCTCTGTGTTATGCTTTGTGGTACTTCTGCTTCTGCTGTGAGTTATTTTGAAAAGCAGTTCTATGGATGTGGTGGAGCGTATTTCACAGCCAGGCGAAAACACCCAAGCCTCTTCACCCTTCGGACATTTATCAGGGCTGAACATGGCAAGGAAAAGATGCTTAATCTGTATTAATTTACTAATCTCCCTTTTCATTGCATTCTCTCTCCTCCTCTCTTTGTTTTTCTTTCTTATGTCCCCGCGTATGCCGCGTGCAGTGTGTTTGGCGTAGTTATGCAGCCGACGAGAAATCTGTCTCCATTGCAACCTGGAAGCCGCACCTGAAGGCCTTGCACACCTGCAGCCCCACCAAGTAGGTGTCAGTGCGACAGTCGGGGCTGTAGTCGCGTTTCCTTAAGTTTGTAAAGCAAACCACACATGCGCACACACACACACACGCATGCACAGGTGTCGATTCGGGGCCTGTCTTATTCTGTGTTGCTCTTTGAAAGATTCAAAGCTGTTTGGTAACAGCTGAGGTGCAAAACTAAATGGATTCTGTATCATTCCTCACCATCCATAGACTGGGCTTAAATATGAAAAGAATCTGAACTCTATAGAGATTTATTTTTACTATTTCATGCTTATTTTCTAATATGTCATTTCGTAAAGCCCACCAGAATTCCTCAGGTAAGTGCCTTGGTTCTTGAAAAACAATGACTGTTTAAAACTCCCCGCCATCCCCTGACCCCAGGCGGGGCTGCTTGGGGAGCATCACGTCTGCACATTTAAGTCCCTTAAGGTCATTTCCCCTCGGGATCCCCTTACAGGATGGGCCTTGAGCTTTCATTTGCAGATTAAACCAATATCAGCAGCGAAAGGAGAGATGAGGTGGAGTACAGTGAGGTGACAGGACCACTCAGAGTACAGCTTGGAATTAACATTCCAAATTTTAAAAAGATGTTACTTCCATTCACATTTCATTGGCCGAAGCAGGTCACCCAGCTGTGCTTCAGCTCTGGGGGAGTGGGGGGGGACCAGGAGGGAGGTGCAGCCCCCCTGTGCCTAGAGGGGAGGGGGCTGGAAAGGTCGTGCACAGGCCTGACGATTGCCGCAGCATCTTTAATTCCCAAACAGTCCTTAGTCCCAGAAGCCTGGACTCCAGTTCAGCTCGCAGACTAAACCCTAATCACCATTTAATGAAAGAAATCCTCAGTAAAACACAAAAAGCAAGTAAGTCAGGGGCGGCCCCCCGTGAGTCATCCACTGGACCAGTAGTCGGTGCCCCGGGTTGTGCAGAGTTCTCGGACGGCTCAGCTGACTTCGTGCGTTTGAGCACCTGCTCTTTCCTTTCAGGGCCCATCAAGGCCTTAGTCCCAGTGGCTTCACGGGATTGGAGGCAGCTGACTAGTGTGACTCAGAGAAACCTCTTCTTACCAAAGTGCAAGAGAACCAGCCAGGGAGGCCCTCACGGCCGGTTCTCCGGAGCCGCCGCCTCCAAGGAGGTCTGCGGGGCCATCGTGAACTCACGGGATCTGTCATTTTGCTTCCCTGCCCAGCCCTGGGCCTTGGCTTCCCATCCACAAGGCAAAGGACCAGAGCTGGCCAAGGTCACTTCTGACCCTGTGGGACACACCTCCTAGAGGTCAGGGTCAAACCTGCGCCAGCACCTGCAACAGAGATTCATTGACCCCAGGGTGTTAGAGCGGGTGCGGCCTAGTGTACATATGGATGAGAAGTCGCTTTGCATTTAGATCTTATAATGTAGGGAAATTCCCTTTTTGAGAATTAGACTCTAAGGTGTAGTATTTTAAAACAAAAAGGGAATATAACTCGTGTGCCATCTGTTCCTTGAGGGTATGAATCAAAAACGGGAACTGTATGGAAATTGTACGTCTCGTCTTTATGAAGGTTGCTAGGTAATGTGTAAAAAGGCTAGTGGGAAAAAAACAAACAAACAAAGAAAGTTCCCAAGTGACAGGAGAGCGTGGGCTATTATTTTATTATATGTGATTATTTGGCTTCCCACTTCCTGCAGTTTTTGGATTAAAAGTCATCCTGCAGCCTGGAAAAACTATTCAATAATGAGTCAGATTCTCCCAGTGCATAAACTATTCTTTTACTCCCGTAATTCTCTCTTTTCTCTGTTGTTTTCCCTGTTTCTACTGGGGACGGGGGTGGAGGAACGTGTATGCGGACACCTGCCTCCATCCTGTCCCTCTGTAGCTACCAGGCCTCAGCCCCACTCCCCTCTCCCTGCGCCCTGCTTAGCCTCTGGGTCTCGGCCTTGTTTACTGAGGAACATGGCTGTTTGCCCAGGAGTGACAAGCAGTGTCCCTGCACCTCTCCCTTCAGCCATAGTTTGCTGTTCCAAACCGCAGTGATTCTTAATCTTCGTTGTTCTTTGTTAAACCATTAAGAACATGGTGGTAATTATGGACTCTTTCCCAAGAAAAATATTCAACACATAAAAAATCAAAACTCTGCCTACAAATTTTAATGTATTCACAAACTCCCTGAAGCCAAGTTCAGAACCTTTGCTCTGGAAGCAATCCCGCTTTAATCAAATGTGTAGGTTTGAGGAGAATAATTTACAATGACTTAGAGGGTTCGTTTTACATTTATAACTAACTGGCTTAGCGAGCGCAGGGTGATACAGTAAGAAATAGACCAAAACTTCTTCCTTACATCGTGTATTTCCTATAACGTTCGGAGTTGAAGAACTTCTGAAGGGAAAGATCGTTCACTCATCCGTGCGTTCGTGCAGTCAGCGCTCATTGAGCACAGTCAGAGAGGAAAACTTTCCCTCTGCCCTTCTGGGTTCTTCTCTCTGGTCTAAGAATTAAATTGACATGAGACAGATAAACAGGAGAAAATCAAACAAGAGTTTGATAACAGGTATACACGGGAGAATCCCAGGAAAACTGAGTAATCCCCCCACATGGGCAAAACCCTCCCGTTAAACACCATCTTCAGCTAAAGACAAAGGAGGATGTTGCGGGTGCTAGTTTGGGACTCAGAGGGGAGAAGGGCAGTTCACACGGGGATGAGGAAGCGGGTGTTTCCTGGGCCAGAAGAGAAAAGGGACAGAGTCCCTCCGATGGAGACACTCTCACCTCCAGGCCCTGCTGAGTCCCCACCACGCCTGGCCCATATTCTTTACAGACCTCTCTGGTGACAGCTCTATTCAGGGGCAACAGGCACTTTACCTCAATTCTTTCAGGCAGTTAAGGGAGAGAGAAGAAAAACTTCCTGAGACTTCTGTCTCTTAAAAATAATTAGCCTGAATTTATTCTCATGCCAAAGAGACACACTTTGGGGTGCCAGATTTTTGGGGTGCCACATTCTGCTCCCTACGCACCGACTGTGTGCACAGCACTGTTCCAGGCACAGGGAATGCAGCAGTGGAGGAGAAAAACCAACAGAATCCCAGGCCTCGGGGAGTGTATATTCAAGAGATAATAGGAAGAAACAGTAAAAATAAATAAGCAAAATATATAATAGAGTAGATGATGGTAAGTGCTAAAGAGAAAAGTAAAGTAGGGAAGGAATTGGGGGAGCGTTCGGGGCTGCAATTTTAAACAGCTGGTCAGGGAAGAGATTGTATTACCAAAAGCAGCAGCAGCATCGATGACATTATCAGTAAAAACACCCACCCGTGCTCTCGTCCCCCCAGTTTAGAGATACAGGGGGGTGCACTGACTGCACATGCTCATCCCAGGGAATAGGGTGGTGTGACAGCCGTGCGGGGTGCGAGAGACCATGCTGCTCAGACCTGCTGGACACTCTCCTTTCTGGTCCAGTTCGTCTCTCACGTGCACTTTGGAGGTCTTAGCAGTTGCTATTTCCAAGTTTTGTTTTAACAACAGAAGGATTTAGAGAAGGAACTCACTTCTTGATTTTCATCTCAAAGGGAGTGAAGGCTATGCAGGGGTGAAGCACAGGTAAATGTGCTATTCTGGGAAATGAGTCAGATCGTCTGTAAAGCTTCAAGGAGTCGTCAGGCTCCTAGGGTGCCACGTGGTACCTTAGGGTTAGAATTCAGAGATTACCAACTCCAGCGCCTTCAGTTTATTCATAAGAGCACCGAGACCCACAAGAAAGCGAGACTCCCGCCCAAGGACACAGCGCATTTGCCAAGAGCGGGGACCCCATGCCATGTTGCGTAGACCTGAACGTGCCCAAGTGGCTTATTAGACAGACCACCCAACACTGAGCTAGGTTGTCTGTGTGCCTGATGTCCTGCAAGGGCATTCATACTTTGTACAGCACAAAAACAAAATCTGTCCCAACAAGGGACGGAGACACAAGACCACGGTCACAGATGAACTAACCCAGATTGAGTCTGCCTGAACCACAGGGACTCCAGCTTCAGCACAACCCGCACCACCCTTCTAACGGTCTCTGCTGATGCCGGTTAGACCAGAACCACTTTGCCTAAACCATGGGTAACTTAGGCTGATGAAGAGTCTATAGTTTTTGGTCACATGCGGGCAGTATTGGTGCTGTGCTGTCTCGGGTCTGTACCACCAGGGATATATGTCAGAAAGTTGGGTACGTTCATGATAAAGTGTCTTGCTTGTATGGCTCTTGCTCAGAAAGGATTAATTAAGGTACTTCATTCCCCAGTCTCCAATTTGGTCATTATCAAGCGCTATAAATGTATTCACCATTTCTCGTCATTTTTCTTCTGTCTGCACGCACCTGGAGGAAAGAACAAGGGGAAGCATCAAGCAGGTTTGTGATTTCTGTTCTGCTTCGTGTTTGTTGATAAATCTGATGCCTAACAGATGTTTTAACTGCGTATCGTGTGAGCAAAATCAACAAATACAAGGTGGTTAACAGGGACCTTTCACAAGATTGCCTGCAAAGGTTGCTGTTTTGTTGATTTTTTTTTCCCCCCTTGGGAGCATAAGTGTCTTTCCCTAACTCACTCACTGCTTTTTACAATCTGCAGAGCATGGGATGTTTGGGGTAAAAATAATAATTATGGTCTTTGGTTGTTCCTTGCTACTGTTTTCCCAGACAGAAGTCTTACCCAAGTATTCAAATCCCATGAAGCAGGATAAGATATACTCCCCTTCACCAGGGTCCTTCTTTTAAAGTGAGAAACAGTATGGTATGGGGAGAGAGTAGGAGTGAGGGACAAAATGAACACTGTGTCCAGGAGGTAAGAACACTCTGTGTGCAACATCTCCCGCTCATTCAGAGCTGAGGTCTACTCAGGTGATCTGATCCAAACGAATAGTCTCCCTTCCTTTAGGAAGAAGGTAATCCTCCTGGACACTTCACCACATCAGCTACACTGTGTGGTCATTCTTTCGTGCCTTAGAAGGAAGTAAATGCTGTATCAGACTGAATAGCAGAAAACTAGACCCAGAGGGAAAAGGAGCTGAAAGAGAACATTTTAATCTGGGTTCCTGGGTGCCAGGGAAGGTCTGGGTTTGGGAGCAGAGCCCTGGAGGACAGAGCAGGCGGGTCCCAGCACAGGTGGGGTGACGGGGGACAGAGGCAGAACCAACAGGGAGTCCCAGACACCTGGAATTCCTCTCCACAAGGGACACAAGGCTTTTCCTGTCATTGACACCCATTCTAGTAATGAGGAAACACAGGCAACCCCTGGCCAGCCCTGGGCAGGGGTTGTTCCTTTAGCTCGGTACTGATATACTAATGACACATTTCTTCATGTCCTGAAATCAGCTTTGAGAGTTCTCTTGAGGTGATGAGTCTCTGGGTCATCCATTTCTGCATTATCTCAGTTAACACTTACAACGCTTATGAACCGAAACATAAACGCATTCGTTTACGATGGGAGGCGGGCATGGTCAGACACACCCACTCCTCCAGGGTAGGGAAGCCTACACAGGGGGTGGTGGTAGAGACCCTTCTCTTATGTGGCAGATAGAGAGCAGAAGGCATGGGCTATTCCTGGGTGGTATTTCCAGAAAGTTTTAATAGCTTGAAGAGTTGCTCTTCTCCATTTTAGAGAGATTTGTGCCCAAAGAGAGGTTCTGGGCCTTAGACCCTGGAAGAGGCAGGCTGAATAGCCCTGATTCTCTGGTCCTCCTTTGTGTAGACTCCACGCAAACCCCACCCTCCTTCTGTGTGGAAACTACTCAAAGAAAGTTAAACAAAATGAATTATAGCCATTATAAGCTGTTTTAGTCTCTTTGGGGACATTTGAAGTCTTCCTTGTCTTGGGAGCTATCCATTTACAGACTATCTCAAAGAGGAACCTATCAATTTACAGTTAATGTTAAAAAAATAAATAAAAAAAAAAGAGGAACCTATCTCCAAGTCCTAAGGGCAGAGACCCTCTTTGGCAGGGACTCTGCAGCTACCTGAGAATCAGGTCACCTGTCTCGGTTTCATCCTCCAAAGGGGACATTTGCAAATGGTGTGGAGGTGTTTGCTTCAGCACAGCCTCCATGGCGGCGCTGAGTAAGGGGCCACCTTGGGCTGGCGGTGATGCTGCACTTCTTCCAAGGTCACCAAAGCAGAGAGCACAGGCAGAACCCAGGTGGTCTAGCTGCCGCCCCTCGGGCCAAACACGAACCAAAAAGACTACAACCAAACGTTTTAAATGTCATGATGTTAAAATCTGTTCCGCATGCTTGGGACTGAGTCTGTCAAAGCTCACTCCCCTGTCGGCAGGTATACATGGAATATACATGGAACCACTGAGCTGCGCTATTGACTCAGAATCATACAGAGATTTCTGGCTTCTCTGTGGTCATTGGCCATTTGGCAGAAATCACCACGAACACACGGTGTGTTCATGCGTGGCATGCGTGCCTTACTTCACGCTTCACCCACACACACTCGGGTCTGCTGCCTTCCGGTTACACATCATGTCACCGTGTGTGAAGCTATGACAGGGCATGTGCTCAATAAATACCCCTTGGATGGAGTAATAAAATGCCCCTGACCTCCAGTACTTTATGCGAAGAGAGATAAAACACCAACAGAAGAGGTAAAGAGGAGGAATATAGAAAGAGAGAAAATGAAAAATTAAAAACATGTCAATAATCTGAAGGAAATAAGCTGCAGCCCCGCTTGAATATTACCTTTTCTTCCCCCTGCTGTGGCCCTGAAATGAACAAGACTGCCTAATGGATGCAGTATGTTGTAACAACAATGGCAACATCTCAGGAAATAACAAAGTTGCCGGCACTCCAGCAAATCCGCTCAAAGGAAGTGCATCCTAATGAGAATTCCCCCTTGGAAGAAGCAGCTCTGGGTCCAGAATATTGCCGGTGGGCGCTGGACCCAAGTTCAGATGGACTGACCAGCACAGCCCAAGTGCAGAGCCTTTACTGCTTGGGCCAGGGCTGTATTGATGTGATTCAGATAGACCAGCGTAGATGCGCTGCAGCCAACTCTGTTGTCCTCCAGAGCCTGGAATCTCCTAAATACTTCCTCGGGGGGTGGCGTTGGGGGCGTGGGCCGGGGAGCCGGTTTCTCTGTTCCGAGAGCTTGGAGGGTCCCAGATGTAGAAGAGTCTAATACAGCGGCCAGCGCCCCTCCGGCACTGGCGCCCTCCGACTGAGGGGCCAGGATTGTAGATCAGGCGTCTCTCTGCAGGATGGAGTGGGCACTGCACACGCTCACGTACACCCCTGGGGTACTGGGTTCCCTGCTTCGGGACATTCTTGTTAGATTTTGTCTTTCTACACTGAGGTTAGGATATGTTTTCTAAAAATTCATGTACAGCATCTTGGGCTAAGGAAAGACACGCAGCCCCAAGCTGGTTACATGTTGTTTGTGACAGATCCAAAATTTTTCTTTAAAAATACAACTCGTCAGGGAATTCCCTGGCGGTCCAGTGGTTAGGACTTCCACTGCAGGGGCATGGGTTCAATCCCTGGTCATGGAGCTAAGATCCCGAATGCCACGCAGTACGGCCAAGAAAGAAAAAAATCCAACTCATCAGTCTCCAAAAGGGCTTTTTAATCTAGCTCAGCTGAACAGGAGTGAACATCGGTACAGGGTCAGGTGTGAATCCCCGTTCATCTCAACTGAGCCTGCTTTGTTCCTCAGCTGAAGCCGTAAACACAGCTTCTTGGGCATCATTTCACCATTCACTTGTTTCCCTCTATCTTCCCACTAAAACAGTTCTAATCTCATATGTGGTGGTAAATGGTGTCTATTGATTTATTTTAATTAATCATTCCATTAAGTAATTTTTCCAACTCATTTTTTAAGCTAGATGGTTCTCTGTTTGGGTATAAATTGTCACTTTCTGAGAAGAGAATCTACCTGTAAACCCATCCAGCTGGATTCAGCCGGTATCCTCACCTTTTTCTCTTTCTCCTTGACAAGGTTGATTAGGTTGTTAGTCATCACGATGGTACAAGAAAGCTTTTACTTCTTCCTACCTGTTAAGTTTTTATTGCTACAGGTATAGATCATACATCAGAGATTTGGGGATTATCTGTAAATCTCATTGCTTCTGCTTTACTCTGTCTCCTTAATCAACACTTGGTGGCTGTGTGCCTGCTTCGTAGTTAAACTGCCTTAAAGCACTTTATGAGGCACTAAGAGAACCCTGCTGGACTTCCTAGTAGGACTCTCTGAAGTTGCTTTAACAGGTACTTGTGAGGCTGTTACAAAGATGGGTATCTTAAAAGTTAAAGCATAAGTGATACTCTTTCATTACATTTCATCCTGTGCTGTGATCCACCAGGTGCTTTGCCGGAACTGCCCCTGCGTGCTTGCCTTTATTAGGTTCTGAGAAGTGTGAGTTTTGGGAGAGAATCTAGAACACGGATGGAAAACACTGTGTGCTCATATTTCTTCTGCATTTATTTTCCACTGTTTACATTTTCTTTCTTCTGTGTACAGTGAATGATCTACATGTGTTGTTAAACTAAACTCAGTAAGACAAGACCGTTTCTCTTTTCTCAGTGTAGTCAGCTTGTATCCTTATTGGCAAAAGGCTAGGTTGTTTCAAAAACATTTTTTTTTAATGGTCTCTCCTTCTGTTCACCTTTATTGATAGAGGGAAAGGATTTAGTCTTTTAAAAACACATGGTAAGACTTAATACAAGAAAAATGCTTTTCTTCTTATATCCAACCTAGAATATTTTCTTCTGTCTTTTGGCACATGCGTTCTTACAACCGGTTATGTATCTTAACTACAAGTGCAGGCTTCATACAAATCAAGACTTTTTTTAATTTCAAAGCAATTAATGTTATTTATTTCATTGATTCCTATAAGTATTTATCTTTAAAAGTTCTGGAATATTTTACTCCTCCATCATTTATACTACGTTGCATTGTTATTTACTACAAAGGTTGCTATATCCTAAAATATTCCTATTCTTATTTTCGTGTGAAACAGATGCTAAGACATAGACTACCATCGTTTGGAATGCCTGTGCCAAATCTGATTATTTCTGCTTAACCATTAAGAGCACTGGATCTGTTTTGAGCAGCACAATTAAACTACACAGTTTGTCCTTAGTGTTTAACTAGTCCTTGTACTAACATATGAGAAACAATGAAGCCAAATGGCTTTGTTTTTCAAGAAAGACCACAAACCCCTGAGCACTTTCCTGGTGGTGACCACCTAGTAACTGCTGCTGTGTCTCCTCACTCCTAGTAAGGTCTGTAGTCATAAGCAGAAGCTCTTCAGAATACACACCTCATGGAAGCAGAGGTACCAGCATCCCGGCTACTGACATGAGATCTGAGAATGCCAACTAACCTCAGGTGCATGACCAGGTTACTCTGCCACCCTACTGAGCCCTGCTCAGACTCACTCTTCTAAGGACTCTTGAATGAGGTTTCCAACCCGCTCGTAATTCCCCTGCTGCCTGTTGCCTGCTTGGACCCTCTCAGCCCTGGGGACAAACAGGCAGGTCCGCGCAGCGCCTCCTGGTGGTGGGACGATGCTGCGCTGTGCACGCACTGGGTTGTCCTGGTTCCATAGGCATATTGTGCCAGAGGCGAGAATTTGTAGGATGCTAATCCTGTGAAGGGCTAAAGCCCTAATTAAGCGTACCAGTAACTCCAGGGTTCTGAGTCCGAGAGGATTCCCATGAGGATGTCATGATGCCGCCCAGTCCCTGGCAGGGATCATCCAGGGGTCGGCTGCTTCCCAGCCGTTTGAACTTGACAAGGGGCTGCACACCATCAATGACCACAGCAACCTTTTGGTTACTTTCTCCAAAGAGAGACCTCTTTGTTGTCTCTTGGGGATAATCTTTCGCAATCTGCCTAAAAACACTGTTACGTAAACCTTCCTCAAAAATCATGTTCATAGGTATCACAGAAAAAAGCCAAAAAATAATGAAAACTTCAGTGGACTCGTGAAGAGTCTGTATTTGTAATCAATGTGTGTTTTCAGTAACAGCCACCTAGTCCGTTTAATAGTCATCTAATCAAGATACTCTGTTGATTTCCAAAGGGGAAGCGAACTAGAAACATAAATGAAAGTGACGTTTTTGTAGGAGGACACAAGAACAGATCTCTGCCTTGGAAAAGGAAATTTTGTTTGGCTAAAAAGTTCTGGATTAGGATGTTATTCTTAACTGTCATACAATTATGTCAGAACAAAGACTGAAAACATTACATCTTTTTTCTTTCTAATTTAGTGTGTACTATGTTGAGTTCACTTTAAAATAGTTCTAGAGAATTTTTTTAACATTAGACATTGGCAAACATTCATGTACTTTAGAAGGACAAAAGGGGAAGAGGCACCTGGAACTCATTTATATCAACTTAAGTGCCTTAAATCGTACTAATATTCAGAAAATAATATTATTTCCACTTTCCATTAATTCTTAAAGACAATATTAAATGTTTTATAGGGGCAATTTTTAAAAATATTCTTATAGGAGCAATTGTTTTTAAATATTTTGTTACTGTAAATAAACCATGGTGGATTTAATGCTGATACCTATTTTAGATTTTTTTACTTTTTTAGCAATTGAAATTTTTAAAGAGCGAAAACTAAATTTCATGTTAAATGGTTTTATGATGTTTTTATCAGTTTCCTCTTCATTCAGTTGGCAAAGGAAAGAGAGATATCTTGAAAGCTTGAGAAATAATTTGATATTAACTAAACCCAACCTTCTATAGTAATTAGCATCTGTTAGTTCCAGAAAAGGTAATGGATTAGATAAAGTATAGTGAGAACACTTGTAATGGCAGCTCTGTTGACAAGCCATTCGTTATTCTAAATAAAGGTGCAGTGGTGTGTTCCTGAACCAGATCATCATAAATTTAAATGATGGAACAGATTGGCCGAAACTGAAAAGAGGTTTGAAATTTTTACTATTAAAAAAACAAGCTTGAAAAGAGTAGACACTTTGAGCACCATCCCTTTGAGGATTTGTTTAGATGTTGTGAGTTTTGGATGACATGGAGAACCTAGCCTGGGAATAAGAAGATGCAGCATTACGATGTTATTATTGCTATTGCTGAGTGAATCCACCATGTAATCACACATTGGTCAAGTACAGAGAAAGCCTTGCCTGATGGGATTGTCTTAAGAGCCCTGAACTGCTGACTCCCGTGTCAACCCGCCTGCCTGCTCTCTGCATGTGCCTTCAGTCTGGCCGCTCAGCTGTGTCTGCCCTTCGGATCGGAGCTGTCAGCTGCATGGCCAGAGTGTTTATATCATTACCAGGACCTGCTGACCAGCACAGTTCATTGTTTGATGTGTTTTCACGTAAACACACACACAACGTGGTGTCTTTTTAGAACATCATTTGTTAAGCAACTAGGCATGGAAGAATCAGCGTTACTGTTCTTGTTACCGACACAGCACAGATCCACTCAACACATCTGCTGTTTGCACACTGCAGTTGGGGACAGTGGACGTGGCGGAAAGTGGAAGAGAAAGGGCCTCCACTTGGTCTCGGATAATCCGTATCTGTGAGAATGCTGCCTCCACGTCCCACAAAGGCTGCAGCCAGACTGTGGGCCTGAGACCCTTCCTGTCCACTGCTTCAGGCCTGGAGAACCCTGGGCCCCTCACTCTGTAGCAGCATCACTATTTTTTTGGCATAAAAATGGAAGTGGGTTTTTAAATATTTTTGTTGGAGTAGAGTTGATTTACGATGTTGTGTTAGTTTCAGGTGTACAGCAGAGTGAATCAGTTATACCTATACATATATCCACTCTTTTAGATTCTTTTCCGATATAGGTTATTACAGAGTATTGAGTAGAGTTCCCTGTGCTGTACCGTAGGTTCTTATTAGCTGTCTATTTCATGTATAGTGTTGTGGTCCGAGCACGGGTTGGAAAAAGAATTTCCAGACATGAGGTATTTTAGAAGAGAGTGAGTTTATTGAGAACAAACAGCAGAGATGGTGAGGGGCGCTGCGAATCCCACGGGCCCACTCCCTGAGAGACCAGGGAGAGCCGACCCCCTTTGTGGGCTAGTAGCCAACCTTTAGAGCCTCAGGACAAAGAAAATTCCTGCTGGCAGGATGGCATTAGGTGACTGGTCAGGAGGATACAAGGTTACTACATGGTGAATATTTTGCCTAGTATGGAGTCGGGGTGGGGTGGGTGCTGTCCAGTTTAGATTAGGAGAGACCATGGCAAGAGTTGCTATGGGGGCTCGGTTAATTCCGTCGTTTTTGTCCTATGTCCTTGATGTAGGGTGTCCTTGATGCAGGGCTCTACGTTCTCCCATCTTTTTATTTGTGGGCCAAATCTTTGGCCCCTTAACACCCTGCTCATGAGTAACTATCTGCCTATCCCCATCTCGGGCCATAGGAGCCCAGGTCACTGGGGAAAGGGGCGATGACCGTTCCTAGCTTCTTCCTGCTGGCCGGGGCGTCATGGGGCCCTGAGGCCCAGTGCCCGCTCTCTGTCAGGGTGTATTTACGGAGGGAGATGAGAGTCCGTGGAATGATAAGGCGGCTTGTTCCAACGTAGTCCTTGTGCCAACTGGCTGGTATCCTTGTTGTAGCACCATCTGGAATTGAATCTTTTGAACCTGTCGGGAGACGAACTTAGATAATGTGTTAATAATACAGGGGCCAAGCAACAAAACAGAGGCCATCAGGATTAATGGTCCCAACAAGGGCAACAGCCACGTCCATATCTGGATCCCCAGAGAGGAGAGGAGGCTGGAAAGCCAGCTGGGGCCCTTTTAAATCTTCTATTAATTTGATGTTTTTCTTTAGAATCTGAAGGTCCTCTGCAGCCTGGCCGGAGGTATTAATATAGAAGCAGCCTGTCTGGTTTAGTAGGGCACAGACACCCCCCCCCCTCAGCTGTTATAACACTAAGGGCCCGCCTGTTTTGTAAAACCCCCTCGGCCGGAGAGCCTGGGGCTGACTGCTGTTCCTTAGTACCTCAGCCTTCCAAGGTTCCTGGACCGTGATGGTGAAATGGAGAACACTCCTCCCTAAGAGGGGTACGCCTGCAAACCAGGAGAGCCCTCTGAAGATGCTGCATATTATTTCGGGCTGGTCAAGAACTGGATTATCATAAACATCCCCCTCCCCCCCAACCCGTGGCTCGTTTTTGTCTCTCTGGGACAGGTCTTAAGGCCTCCTCGAGGAAGGACCCAAGTTGGGAGCCCCTCCTGAGGAAGCTAAATCCTTTGTAGTCATAATGGTCGCCTCTGGGACCACAGCAGTCATTGTGCAGGGGCCCCTCCAAAGTGTGGGAAGATCCAGATAGACCCCGTTACTGCATAGAGATGAAAATCCGGTGCCCCTCAAGGGTACCCCCGTGTGGGTCCCCGGAGCCAGGCCCTGACCTTTTGGGAGTTTTCCTCTGGAAATAGACTGGGGTCCCATGGCCTAGGATTAGATTGGGAAGGCCAAACTCCAAGGAAGTAATCATCTATACATAAAGGGGAGAATCCGGGCTCTGACTGATTATGAGTGTGATCGGGGGATTGGCATAACAAATTCCTGAATGTTAGTTGAATTATGTTATATTTTGGAGGAGAGTCTTGTCGGGAGGTTAAACTAAGTAAGCATCTGGTAGTCACACCAATCCCCACATATTTAGTTCCCAGTGCCAAGCTATTTATGGGGATATGGTCTTCATTAATATATTTCTTGGTCGCATTTTTCCTTGAATTTCCCCAACATAAAGTGAAATTACCTTCATGCAATACATCATATTCATCCTCCTCTGACCAGAGACCCCACTCCAGGCTAGTCTGATTAAAATTGAGGGTATAGTTACAAAGAAAGCCATTTAGCCAGCCCAAAACGGGTCCCCATCCATCCAACTTGCAGACAGTCCTTTAAATTATGTCTTTTCCAGTATGCATAATCCCCTGATTGTAGGTCTGGGGCATCTGATCTTCATCCGAAAATAGATTACTGAGATAAGCTTTAGAAACAAACTAGAGTGTCCTTTAATAATTCAATTAAACTTTTTAGCAATATAACATAACATCAAGGAACTATCTGAGAAGTGAGTCTCGGTAACACAGACCTTAATTAACAAAACTAGAATTTAATGTTCAGTGAAACGTAATTTTTTTTTCTCATTGTGAGGGCATTAACCCTGCAGCCAGGGAAGGCTTTACCCCATCAAATGAAAAACGAGGTTTGTCAGGGAGCTGGAAAAAGCCAAGCAGCCCTCTTGGATTTTCCATAGCCCTGACTGATTGACAGCTATTGTTTACCCATTTTAAATTCCCTGGTTTAGGAATAGACTGTTGCCATGTTTTAAGGACATCAGGATGGCAAAAGTCTGGCAGTGAGGGGTTGATATTTGTAGAAGCAGAATGAACTTTATCTATGTGTGCCAAGATCTTCATAGATCATTGTGAAATAATATTTATTTACCAAAGTAACAAAAGATTTTAAAAGTAAATACAAATTGCTTAAAGGCAAAGAAATTTACATAGTCTGTTATTAAAAGCAACATTCCAAGAAAACTTTGTTCTCTTAACAGAGAGAGAACGATATTTCAGCCTGGTCTCACTAAGCTTGGCCTGATGATTTATATAACTGATCATATAGGCTTTCTGTATGCAGAAATTTTTATAAGGAGTCTCAGACTGAACTTTTAAAAGACCTCTCAGGGCTAGGAAATTCACACCAAGGGCCTGTCACGGATTTCGCTTACCAGATCTAGGGGAATAACTCCCTTTTCAAGGTTCCCAAAATACCTTGAGATCTCTGTACCTGTTAGTGAGGTAGCCTTCCTAATTTATCTGATAAAGCTGCTGGGAACCTAAGAGTTTCCCATCTCTGGAGGAAGCAGACAGAGGCAAGAGGTAAATGTTTCAATTTTGCTCACAAAGGTATAATTTACCAAATTACCGTAAGTCAGAATTTGTTTGAGGGGAAGGTTTTCCTTACACCTGGAAAACAGAGATTCAAACCAGTAATTTTTCAGATAGAATGCAAATTTTCTATAATTATAGAAAATTATAACCACATTTACCAGTTCATTCAGTCCTTGCTAATTAATCCTTTTTGTTAACAGCTTTATGAAGCCATCAGGTTTTTCATTCGAATTCTTCAATTTCTTACCAAGTTTGGCATTATAGTCTGAAAGTCAGAAACTTGTATTTATTCAAAAGTCCTTTTTATAAATCTTCTTGAAGAGGAAGCATTTTTGCAAAGGCATTAGAGTGAAACTGTAAGTGTCTATAATGACAAAAGACTTATGAAGGCATGGTAAGAAGGCACGTTTAAAATCTGATCACAATAAAATTAACAAAGTAACTTGGTTACTGTTGTGGAACACAGCACTTAAGGAAGCAATAGTTATTTACTTAGCCAAGGTAACAATAAAAGATTTCAAAGGCAAGTACAGAACAGATCACTTAAGAGGTAAAGAAATTTAAAATCTGTTATCAGAGGCAGTTCCACATTTTAAGAAAACTTGTCCTCTTAACAGAAAGAAAAGCCAAATTCAAGTTTTGCACCAGTTTACTTCTAAAATTCATTTACTTAATTAAATTCATTATAAACTTAGTCAGTCCTGACCATGCATAAAACTCTTTCCTCAGGGGCCACTTTTCACAAAACTTTCTATTACTTTCTGTATCTCTCACTTTATTTTTCCATTCAGGAGCAGTCAACTCTAAATTAGACCTACTTCCTTTTTTCTTAATAAAATGTAATTCCATTCCTCATACCTTTTTTTACTAAAAACATACATCCTACTTTCCTTAAGCAACCATGAACTGTCCTTTATGTCAGCACTCTGTAGATTGGTAAACATACATCCAAATAATAAGTTTTTAAGAATGTGCTTTCTTATAGAAAATATCTCAGTGTGGCACCAAACACATTTTTTTAATAGTTCCAAACCTTTTGTTTCTCTGTAAAAGGAAGCCAATGTTCAGTAATTAATGTTTCAGTATCTTATTTTATTTGGAAATGGCCTAGTTATTTAATAAACTTCCATCCTTTCACTTAATTTAGCACAACTCTAAATGTTTTAAGTTGTCGAATATCTGGAGAGATTATTCTTAAGTAGACATTTCTAAAACATAATTATTCCTAAAAGGTTCACCCAAAACTCTTATCTTATTTGTATTTTCTTTTCTTAAAAGTTTCTTTACATTGGGCTTCCCTGGTGGCGCAGTGGTTGAGAGTCCACCTACCGATGCAGGGGACACGGGTTGGTGCCCCGGTCCGGGAAGATCCCACATGCCGCGGAGTGGCTGGGCCCGTGAGCCATGGCTGCTGAGCCTGCGCGTCCGGAGCCTGTGCTCCGCGATGGGAGAGGCCACAACAGTGAGAGGCCCGCATACTGCAAAAAAAAAAAAAAAAAAAAGTTTCTTCACATTGAGTTATTTTCATTGCTGACAAATTTGCAACAGATATAATAAGATCTTATTTAGTTTATATTAAAGCTAGTCACAATAAAAGTATTATACTTAATGTTGATGGCTCAAGACATGTCTATATTAATTAGATCAGCAAACAAAAACATTAACACCAGGTATTAATTTAATATTGACTATTTCCCAGTTCACGTGAACCTGAAATTTAGCTTAATTTTTCTTGTTTTAGAATTGTTTTATTTTGTAAGTGCTTACTTTTCTTTTAAGCCAATTAAATGGAGCTCATTTACAAATTAACCTCAGCAATATTATCCAAAGACACAGACACATACTGAGACATAAACATATATCCAGGCCGTCAGAGATCTCATAGTTTCCACTTGAGATTTAAAATGTCTCTTTGCCTCTTTTTTTTTTTTTCCCCTTGGCTTGAAGTTCTACTAATTAACCCAAGGCTGAAGTCTCAGGCAAAGTGGGCTGTTTGTAGCTCAAGGACATGATAAGAGTTGACTTCAGACTTTTTCCTAGGCATATTTTTGTTCTCTCAGGGTCAGGATTCTGAAAAAACTATTTCAACAGACTAGCTTTTTCTTTTTTTTTTTTTTTTTGTTTTTGTGGTATGCGGGCCTCTCACTGTTGTGGCCTCTCCCATTGCGGAGCACAGGCTCCGGACGCGCAGGCTCAGCGGCCATGGCTCACGGGCCCAGCCGCTCCGCGGCATGTGGGATCTTCCCAGACCGGGGCATGAACCCGTGTGCCCTGCATTGGCAGGTGGACTCTCAGCCACTGCGCCACCAGGGAAGCCCCAGACTAGCTTTTCTAACTGCACATGCAAAAAGAAACCCCTTTTGCAATATCAAAAAATTTTTATCTTAACCAGTTTTCTCTGGAGTCTAAAGAATACTGTGGCCTTCCTGACTGAAGGAACCTAACTTGTTTTGAATTTGGGAAATGTCAGAGATGGGAAAGGGAACATGGACTCTAATAGTGCCCATGTCTCCATTTGCTACTTCCTGGCGTTGGGCAGGCCTGGATCTTGTGTGGGGAGGGGAGAGGGGCTTTCGCCCTGATAAGGGGGTGGCTGATGGGGAGCTGTGGGTTGAGATGGAGTCGGGGGCTGAAGCAGGGGGTTCATGGGGCGGGGGACAGGAGAGGTCGAGTAGAGGGTCATCTAAGAGATCTGCTGGAGAGGGAGACGGGGGGGCCAGGGGGATAAGACGGCAACAGAAAGACACGTGTGGCATGAGTCCCTCGGCTCCGGATGCTGACTACGGGCCATAAAGGTCTGGACGTAAGGAACCTCTGAGTCCTCTCCTTGTTTCCGCCAAAAGAGATCAAGTTGGAGGATCGTGTTATAATTTAGTGTGCCATTAGGAGGCCACTGTTCTCAGTCCCCCAGTTTATACTGGGGCCAAGCCGTGTTACAAAAGAAAATGAGCCTCTTCTATTTGAGATTTTCAGGGTCAAATTTTTCCCGTTTCTGAGGATACAGCCGATGGGTGAGTCTGAGGGAGGCTCCCGAGACATAGCAGAACCCATTCTTAGCCTGTACGCCATAGAAAGGGGGTACTGAGAGTCACCAGCTGACAGAGAGGCGTCCCCTTTGTCCCGGTGAGCTCTCCATGTGACTAAGGCACAAAATGGGCCGACTGTCCCAACAATCACGTCTGACCGTAAGCGTGCGACTGAGGCACCATGCGACTCGGGCAGGGAAGAAAGAAAAGAGAGAGAGATTCCCGGGACCCACCGGGTGACTTACCGCTTGGTGATGCCCTGAAATGTGAAAAGCACTCCTGGGATGGCTCAGAGGCAACACTTAGGCTCCTGTAAGTCAATCTGGACGGAGAAAAAGGTGAAAGTGTAACAGAGAAGACAGGCTGAGGAATCGGCCTTGTAGTCCTGCCGGGAAGGCGGCGGCCAAGGGGAGGGGGCTCAGCGTTCTGCTTGAACCAATACGTGCCTCACGGTGCACGGAAGTTGTCTTGCTGGGGACAGATGCGTTAACAGCCTGGTCTGTTCCCTGACCCCCTTATCCTTTCACAGGAGTCTTAAAGCGGCAAGCGCCCTAATGGCTTTTAAATGCCTGACCTGTGCCCGCATAATATCAATCGGCCTAGTCCGCAGTCAGGAGGAAGACAGAGGGACCCTCACCCGTTCTGGGCGGCAGTTACTGGGGCAAAGCGAGCCGTGGAGCCTTCGGAACACACCAGGGTGTGGCCCTGGCCAGAGTTCCTCTGTTGCTTTCACGGAAGCTTGCCTGTTCACAGAGGTCTCAAGGAATGAGGAGAGGAGGTGGGGGAGGAGATGTCCCCGTACAGGCCACCAAAATGTCGTGGTCCGAGCGCGGGTTGGAAGAAGAATGTCCAGACCTGAAGAATTTTAGAAAAGAGTGAGTTTATTGAGAACAAACAGCAGAGATGGTGAGGGGCGCTGCGAATCCAGCGGGCCCACTCCCTGAGAGACCAGGGAGAGCCGACCTGTGGGCTAGTAGCCAACCTTCATAGCCTCAGGACAAAGAAAATCCCTGCTGGCAGGATGGCATTAGGTGATTGGTCAGGAGGATACAAGGTTACTACATGGTGAATATTTTGCCTAGTATGGAGTCGGGGTGGGGTGGGTGCTGTCCAGTTTAGATTAGGAGAGACCGTGGCAACAGTTGCTATGGGGGCTCGGTTAATTCTGGAGTTTTTGTCCTATGTCCTTGATGTAGGGTGTCCTTGACGTAGGGCTCCACATATAGTAGTGTGTGTATGGTAATATCCCAATTTATCCCTCCCCCCATGGCGTCACTTTCTAATGAATAGCACAGTAGTTTATAAATGAACAAGAACACAAACAGACTGGGTCCACAAAGCTTCATACAGTTCATCTGATGCCCACAAAAGTCCCTCAGCTATGTTGCTATTTTTATCTCCAAGCTAGAGGCCAGGCCTCCAAATCCAGGTCTCTGATTGCAGTCTGCCCTTCCCGGCCCTTCACGCCCGACCCGTGCTCAGGAGGGCCCGGAGGTGCACTCTGTGTTTTGCTGCCTTGTTAACACTTCCTTTATCAACCGACCTCAGTTCAGGCCTAGCTGGTGTCTGAGAACTGAACGTGAACAAATATAATTTACCAGGAGCTGCCAAGCAAATCAATAACCTGTCGAATATCAGGAAACTGCTGGTGAACACAGCATCTCATTCCATCAGTCAGTCATCTCGTTCATTATAAGCTGTGTTCGTTCTACCTTGTGTGGTTTTTGTCTCACCAGAATGAACGTGGTGTTAAGTGTCGTATGTTTAATATTGTTTGCAGTGCCGCCAGCCGCTCTGAGACTGCATGGATCCGGAAATCGTAATCTTGCCTGGAGTATAAAATGCATGCAGCCTGTAGATACATGTGCATGTGTAACTGTCATCCCCATTTTCCCGTACAAATGTTTTAGAAATTACAAAGAGATATGCTCCCCCCCGCAGAAAAAAACAAAAAACAAAACCTTTTTTTTTAGGTCTCAAAAGTTGAGGTTAAATCTAAAATCTGTTTCTAAGGCGAACACCAAACCAGTTCTCTGGTCTTTCCAGTGTCATTGTGCACAAACCGCTGTGCTTGGTCTCAGGCTTCGTTGAATCCAGGAAGGGTGTGCAAAACTGTGGAATGAGACGGACTTGAATGCAAACAGAGAGGTTCAATAAAGCTTAAATTTGCAATAAGGGAAAACTGTATCGCTGTGCCCCTACTTGCTAAGAACATTCTGTGTATTGAAGTACATGGTCGTATGCAGTTTCATCCGAGCATTTACCCACGTGGGTGGACGGCACTGCCCGAAACGTGCTAACGCTGCCCTGTGCTCCGCCCGCAGCCAGAAGCTCAGCTTCAAGGAGCGCGTACGCATGGCGAGCCCGCGGGGCCAGAGCGTCAAGAGCAGGCAGGCCTCGCTGGGCGACAGGCGGTCCCCCAGCACGGACATCACCACCGAGGGCAGCCCCACCAAAGTGCAGAAGAGCTGGAGCTTCAACGACCGCACCCGCTTCCGGCCCTCGCTGCGGCTCAAGAGCTCCCAGCCCAAGCCGGTGGCAGATGGTAAGCCCTTTTCTCCGTAACCGTTTTACTGTACGCTCGAGATGATGAGTGGTTAATTCTCTCCGGTGCCAATCGCAGAAGGAAGGATTCAACCCCAGGGGAAGAACTGTTTGTTTTCTTGGAAATTTATTCCCTGCTTTGGGCGAGTGTACAGAAGTTTACTTTTAGAAGCAACTTTGACAGCTAAGTCTATGTTTCAGGGAAGTCAGACACAGTGTTGTTAATTCTTCACTCATATCTCCAGCATATCGTTATTTCTCAGGCGAGGTGCGTATCAGGTCAACAGGACTGCTTGAGACGCACAGGACGTGTCTGACCTGCAAAGGCCCAAAGATGGCCAGGTGCTCGGGAACCTTGAGACACAGGGAGAAGGGACTGGAGCCTTTCTGGACCCAGTGAGGATGCGGTTCCTTTTCTGCTAGGCTCTGTTCTCCCCTAAATCAGAGCCCATTGCTCATCTTTGCTAGAGAGGTTCTCACTGCAAGTTCTTATCTAATGGTAAGTGGAATTCAGGTTCTTCTTCTGAGAGGCATTAACCTATTTTATTTATCAGATTTTGTGGCAGAAGCTTACTTGCCAACACGTTTTATTGAGTGCCATATGATTTCAAGGTTTATGAAGTAAAACATTTTGTTCTTCATTTAAGATTAGCTTGGCTTTCCTTTTAAGAACGCCCCCCAGGATCTCTTATCCTGGGCAAAGAACCAAAGTCAATCGCATCTTCCATTAACACGGAAAAGCCCGCAAAGGCCGTCAGCCCCGCTGTGTGCACTTCCGAGCAGAACCTGCGTTCTCCCAGGCAGCGGGATAAAATTAACAACCCGGGCCCACAGTGACCTCAGGCTCCCTCGGCCCCCGGCCCTCCCAGCCCATTCAGAGCTCGTGGGGCCGCCCCCCGCTCTCGGGGATGCCCCCGGAGTTCCCTCCTCACACTTCACACCCGGGAACGTCGGGCTCTCCCAGCAGCGCCCAGTGGCTGACCCGGCACAGGCCCTCCTGGCGGAGCTCGCAGCTGCCATCTGGGCTGCACACCTGACCCGCCAGGTGCCCTCCTCCTGCCGCTGTGCTAAGGTGGGAAGTGCTTCCCCCAGCACTGGACACCCCTCCCGGCCCTACACCAAGCCCCCAGTGTCCCGAGTCACTGGCGGCACAGATCTCAGTGTCCTCTGGTCTCCGCACTCTCCTCCCTAGGAATTGGCTGAAAGCCCATGAACAGCTGAGTCAAGAGTTAGCAGTTACAAGGCTTGTGTAGCACTCAAAATAGACTTGCCAGATATAAATGGACACATGATTTCTGGAAGGCAAGTTGGCAACAGATATCAAGAGGCCTTTACATCTGCCTAAGCTTGGACGCCGCCCACCCACCAATTCCATTTCTAGGATACAGTCGATATAATGAAGTAGCAGACATTAGAAAAGATGCTATAAGTCTAAAATTATTGAAATAGATAAAGGACCACAAAAAGTAAATTATTCCATCTTGGCTGTGTGTGGATGTGTGTGTAAATTCATATATTTATAGTAAAAGTTCTGGAAAGATTTATAACAATGAATGAACAGTTACCTCCAAGAGGTAAGATCAGAGTTATATTTTGTTTCTTCATGTTGTTCATCTGTATTTCCTATTATTTCTACAATGAACATGTAAAGCTTTTGTGATAAAAAGGTAGAAGAGGATTTTCTATTAAAAAATCAGGTCCTCCTCTCAGACACTGCCCTTTTCCTCTCCCTCACTCTGGGGGCCCTTGGTCTAACTGGTGGCCACCAAACCCCTATCCTTAGGTGGTGTTCCTCCTGGTCTCGGTGCCGGGGACTAGCCTTCACCGAGGGTAGACGTGGACTGTCTAATGAGGTTTGACAGCTCCTACTACGAACAGAACTGTATTAGGCTCCAGGGCTGCCATAACAAAGTACCACAGACTGGGTGGCTTAAGCAACAGAAACTTATTTTCTCACAGTTCCGGAGGCTACAAGTCTGAGATCTCCTTGGGTCACAGACGGCCACCTTCTCCCTGTGTCTCCACTTCTTCCCTCTGTGCATGTCTGTGTCCAGATTTCCTCCTCTTATAAGGACACCAGTCATATTGGATTAGAACCCACTCAGATGACCTCATTTTAACTTCATTATCTCTTTCAAGACCCTGTCTCTGAATTCTCAGGGACTGAGGGCCGGGACTTCAGCACATGGAATTTGTCGGGATGCCATTCAGCCCATACCGGAGCCCCTGCAAACTCACAGCATAGCATCCCCGGGGGTGCACACAGCTCCAACCCTCGCCCTGGGTCCACACGCACTGGAAACGCATGTATTGCCACAGCGGGTCCTTACCCTTCCAACGTGGGCTTCAGAAAGCATCGCTTCCGTGCTGTGAGGTCCTTACGGTTGGCTGAGCACATCTAAATATAAAAGTCAGACAATCCAGATTCTGAATATGGAAAATGAATTCTACTTGTATGTTTGGCCAGAGGGGAAGCATTTTTCAAAGACTCCTAGAGTCAGCACTATCCATCACACTCTTTTCAGTTACTGCAAAGATGTCTCAGAGGTCAGACAAATAGAAACAGAAGTCCTGTTCTCTTCCAAACCACAAATTGGAAAGGTCTCCTACCATGCATTTTCTACCTCATCTCGTACAAGTGCAGTTCTCTTTGGTTAGAGGGGCATTGCTTTTCCCTGGTTGATACCTGTCTGAATTGGTTCTGAGTCCCCCAAGTGACAGGAGGCCGACTGCTGTCCTGTTGAAGTAGCTTTGTTGGCCGCCCACCCGCAAGAGACCATGACTCCTGACTCCTTGCTCCGTACAGTAGCCCAGAACCTTGACCTCTGATTTACCTCATGGTTAGATGTTGGGAAAACAGAAATTCACTTTTTATAGAAAAAGAAAACTGAAGTAGCTATCAAATAAATGTAGACTTCAATTTATACATTTTTATATATAGTGCCTCTATATGTTTTAAGTATTTCTAAAATCCACTTATTACCCATAGAAAATAATATATAATACTGCATCCAACTCCCAATTATTCTGGATCTATTTGCTCATTCGCTTCTGGGGCTCTTTTTTTTCTACTTCTGTTTTCCCTTTACATATTTTAGGCATTTCAATGCCCATTAACAGCTCAGGGAGAGCGGATGAATAGCAGAGAGAAAAATAGAAATTCAGACTGGCCTTGAGGTTAATAACTAACTTACATTTGGAAAATAATGAGCCTGTTAACTAAAAGACAACATAATAGGAAAACTAAAGAAATTTAAGGTTAATCTGTAAATTTTAATGATTCTTCCCAAATCTGATAGCCTTTACTACAGATGGTATTATTGTTATAATTTAATGACTCTTACAAAAGGTTATTAAGTATTGCATGTTGTTTTTATTTGCTATCATTTTTGATGAAATTTACATGTTACATTTTAAAGGACACAATTTTAAATTCCACATCCATGTGTACCAGAGAAGTGGACAGTAACAGGCAGATGCTGTCACCAGAAATTTACAAAGAGCAAAAGGAAGAAAGTAAACTGTAAGGGACTAGGGTGGTGTTGCCTGCCATAGCAAACTGATTTTGACCAATATGATATGAATAGTAGTTTTAGTTTATAAATCTCATAATAAGAGAGAGAAATGTTCCACTAGTCAATCAATAGTATTTAAGCCTCTTCATACAATCTCAGAATTTAGGTAGGATATGACTTTTTTAGATTCCATATATAATGAGTGTGTGATCTTGCATTTTGTAGCCTTCTGTGTCTGGCTTATTTCAATTGGCATAATGGCCTCCACGTTCATCCATCTTGTTGCAAATGGCAGGATATCTTTCTTTTTCAAGGATGAGTAATACTCCATTGTATAACTTATACCACAATTTCATTTCACTATATGTATATGTATATCAAGTCATCATGGTGTACAGTTTAAATATGTACAATTTTCATTTTAAAAATAAATTAGGTGGCTTAAAAATATTTGTATTTTAATATATAAGAATAATAATGATGAAAGTAACATTTATTGGCTGGCACTGTTCTGAATGCTTTACTTCGATGATTTCATTTAATTCTTCCAATAACCCTATGAGGGAGGCAAGTCGTGATCCCCATCTTGTGAATGAGGGAGCTGAGAGCTGCCCAGATCTAAGCCGTGAGCAGGGCAGCCTTGGTGCACACCCAGACCATCTGATTTCCCAGCCCTCCTGGAGGACACATTCAAAGCTGCGCCCTCAGATGTCGTATCGGTTTCCCTTTAAGCATCTTTCATCTCTCCTTTTTCGCACTGTTGCTCTTCCATCTTCAGTTGGCCAGATCCCCCTCCCTTAGAAACCATTCGACTTTGCCACTGGCCCACCCCTCCTTCTCCCAACCTCAGCTGCCAAACCTTTGAGCTGCATTGTCTTCAAAGAGTGGAAGATTCGGGGCTTCCCTGGTGGCGCAGTGGTTGAGAGTCCGCCTGCCAATGCAGGGGACACGGGTTAGTGCCCCAGTCTGGGAGGATCCCACATGCCGCGGAGCGGCTGGGCCCGTGAGCCATGGCCACTGAGCCTGCGCGTCCGGAGCCTGTGCTCCACAACGGGAGAGGCCACAACAGTGAGAGGCCCGCGTAATGCAAAAAAAAAAAAAAGAGTGGAAGATTCGGCAAATTGGGAAACGGCCTTTAGATGACCCGTCTCTGTGTCAATCAAGCACCCGGCAGAGGCTCAGGATCACAGCCATCTGGCCTGCATCTGTCACCCAAGGAGGGAGGCAAACCATGAGGCCATCTGAGGTCTGTTTCCAGATACAGAAGGTGGTATCAGGAGATGGACAGCCATCAGCACAGACGAGCACATGGAACGTGGCGGAAGCAAGTCCAAGGAATGCCAGGCAGCAGAGCCCAAAGGATGAAATTAGGGAGAGCTAGGGGCAAGCCGAGGTTTCTGGTGACTAGTTAGGTTGCTATCAAAGAGGCTGTGGTGGGCTTCCCTGGTGGCGCAGTGGTTGAGAGTCCGCCTGCCAATGCAGGGGACACAGGTTCGTGCCCCGGTCCGGGAAGATCCCACATGCCGCGGAGCAGCTGGACCCGTGAGCCATGGCCGCTGAGCCTGCGCGTCCGGAGCCTGTGCTCCGCAACGGGAGAGGCCACAACAGTGAGAGGCCCGCGTACCACAAAAAAAAAGAGGCTGTGGTGACAGACCCTGCTGTACTGGGAATGCCTTTCAGAGTTGCATCAAAGAGCACGAAAATCTCGACAGAGATAAGGCAGTAGCTGGAGGTGGCTCCACCCTGTAGAGCATGAAAAAAAAAAAATCTGTCTCGAATACTGCATGTAACATGCATGTCTTAACATGTGTAACATTGTTGCTGCTCAAGGAAACGCATCAGTTCTTGTGGGAAGCCCTCAGGGCTCGTGCTGGCTGCTCTAGTTCATGATAAAGACTAGCAGCCTTGGGTGCAGGGGTCCCCGAGCAGAGGCTGGGGGGCAAAGAGGCAAAATGCCTGCCGATCATGGGGGTCCCTGAGGCCCGTTCCCTTGTTCCAGGCACTGCAAGGAGCTCTTCTCTCTTCACTTCTCTTCTTTGCCTTTCTCCTCCAGCCAGGGTACCCGCTAGGGTGCCTTTGGCTGCGGGGCACAGAGAAGCAGGCTCCACTACCTTAACCAGTAGAGAAATGTATCATCAACACTACGTGAAGAGAAGGTCAGAGGCGGGACAGCTCCCAGCCAGGAGGCAGGCGCCCTGGCTCCCCTGCTCTCGGCTCTCTCCTTCCGCTCTGCCCAGCTGTGGTCTGTGCTGCTTCCTCCAGGCTGGCAGCCGGATGGCTACGAGCATCTTCCCCACACACGGCGCTTTGACAGGCAAAGGGGGGACCACCCTAGGTTGTGAGGAAAACGGTCCAGTCACGTCTTATGTGGCAAAACTGGGTCTCACGCCTGAAATGACCACTGGTGAGGAGAGCAGGCGCTGGAGTTGCCAGTCGGCATCCAGCACCTGGTCTGCGGCCAGACTCCTCCACGGCGAGTAGGTCAGGGGACGGGGCAGGGGGTGTGACTGGAGAGATGTGAGGGTTTCTGTTTGGGGATCAGCTCTTGGGAGAAAACGTCCAGTGGTGTCTGACACAACCAAGAAATCTTCCCTGCTTCGTCGTGAAGGTGGCAGGGAAGAAAGCCCCTAAACATGCTTCCTCCCCAGTATTCTGTCCACACGTCATTTCTGTTCCTCTGAGCGTCTGAAAGCCAGATTGGGGCATGTTTTTGGTTTATTTCTTGTTTATCATTATCTTTTTTTTTTTTCCTCCTTTCTTTCATCACCTAATCTCCATGAGACCGTGACCGCAGACTGGCCCAACTCCTTGTATTTCAAAAGAAGGACAAAGTGGGTAAAGCAAAACCTAGGGAAAAATAAATGAATTTGGATTGAGATAATACAATCTGTCCTCATGTGCAGTCGGCCCAGATTGTGGGCTTCCTATCACCACGGCCACCAGGGGAAAACTGGGGCAGCCGCCTTCCTCAGCACCTCCTCATGGCCCCAGACGCCCCGTGCCTCAGGCTGCTTGCCTGGTACCCCATCTTCCCTTTGGGTGAATGACAGACGACTGGGTCTCATCTGAAATGAGCAAAAGAGAAGAAATGCACAGCCCAGGATGCCGGAACCCTCAACTCCTCTAGAAGGTAGAACGTCCGTCCCCTTCCTCTCTCCTTTAACCTCTGTCCCCTGGGTCCCCGGCCCACCGTCTCGTAAACATCTTGTTTGAGATTGTCAGTAGATCAACGGGAACAATGGCAAAAGGGAAGCATTTTAGTGCAGTGGTTTTGCAACCAGCCTCAACTAACAGACTCCTGTACCCACAACGGGGTATTCTCCTCCAGGCAGCATACATCACAAGCTACCAGCATTTCATATTTCACCCAGCCGCACACACGGCCCTTTCATCTGGTGCTGGGCCTCTCTGCGCTTCTTTTCCAATGGCATCTGCTTCCCTCGTGTTTTTCTCAGTCTCCCCAGTTGACATTTTTGGTGTTTCCACAAAATGCCAAGCACAGCACTGCACTTAGCGTTTTTCCTGACTTCCTGCACTGTTGATCCAGCTTCAACCAGACTCTGATTATCGTTTTCCACAATACATGGTACCTCCTGGCACTTTATGAAATTACCTGTTGATGACTCTGCCTCGTGTTGACAGATTTAGTCTTGTGAAGGCTGTCTTCCCTCAGGGCTTCAGCTGGACCCTGGAAGGGACCCCTGACTGGGGAGCTCACCCACTCCTCTGAGCTCCACCTGGAACAAAGCCTGAGGGTTTTCTTTCACACCAGAACAAAAGGATTTCCTGAGAATGACTGGGTCGAAAGTCTGGAAATTAAAAGTCCAGTCTATGCCCAACTTAACTGTTGGCATGATTCTGTGCAAAAGCCTGGAGGGTATTTAGTAGGAATCTGAAACACACTTTCCATCCCTCACCAAGGTAACTGGTGAAAAGCATTACCTGGAGGAATCACCTCAATTCCTGTCCACGGGTTTCCTTTCTCCTTAGTTGTCCGGGTTCCCCATTTATTCAGCCAGGGACGGGTCCTGCTCCTCTCCTGGGTGTCCTGCACCCTCCCTGTCCCCCAGCATCTGCTCTTGTGTCCCAGGGTTCTTATCCCTATGGGGGGTTGGGGAGAAGAGACCTTTCAATCTCTGGTTATAGACTCTAAGAGACTAAGTATTTATCGTATTTCCGGTAAATGGTTGCTTTTTCCAATACTTTTTGTGAAATGCCTGTTCCTCGTTTTTAATTACTGGGGAAATGCGTTTCTACTTGGATTGAACTGGAGATTGCCGTGGCTTTCTATTCTAATCCAAGTACTCTGTATCACAGAACAAGATTTCTGTCCAGATTTCTCTAGGTTCTTCCCCAATGTTTGTTGTCACCCTACAGTGATAGGGAAAATTATGTTTGGTTTCTCGTGGTGGGGAAAAAATAGCTCCCTGCTTTAGATCTGAGTTTTGAATGGATCCTACCTCCTTTCTTCTGGCAGAATCTAAGATGCCAGGTGACCTCTGAGTACAGCCTTACGCCATGTCTTTCCACCTTCTGCGGATCCAGGTTTTATTGAGAATTGCAGGGTTGTGTAAATTGGCGCTCTGAATTTTGTTTCTCCAGCACAGCAGAGTGTGTGTGCATGTGTACGTGGGTGCTTTAAAATGAATTAGAATGCTGTATTCGTTATCTGTTACTTATGGACACTTACACTCTCACAGTCTCTGAGGTCAGGAGTCCTGCAGTGACTTGGCTGGGTGATTCTGGCTCAGAGTCAGGCTCTTGCTGGGCCCAATGTCATCTCAAGGCTCAGCGGGGGGTAGGGGGTGGGGGGTCCATTCTCAGCTCACTGCAGCACTTGCTGGCAGGTCTCCTTCCCTCCTCACATCGGCCCCTTCATTCGTTGCCTGGACGTCCTCGTGTGGTTCAGCCGCAGAGACAGTACACGCTCAAGAGAAGATAAGAGTACCCAAGACAGAGGCTGCCGTCTTTTCAAAGAACCAGCTTTTAGTTTCGTTGATCTTTTCTGTTGTTTGCTTCATCTCTGTTTCATTTATTTCTGCTCTGATCTTTATGATTTCTTTCCTTCTACTAACTTGGGGTTTTGTTCCTGTTTCTCTAGTTGCTTTAGGTGTAACTTTAGGTTGTTTCTTTGAGATTTTTCTTCTTTCCTGAGGTAAGATTTTTTGCTATAAACTTCCCAGTTAGAACTGTTTCTGCTGTGTCCCGTGGGTCTTGGATCATCGTGCTTTCATTTTCGTTTCTCTCTGGGTGATTTTGATTTCCTCTTTGTTTTCATCAGCAATCCATCGGCTGTTTAGCGGCATATTGTTTAGCCTCCACGTGTCTGTGTTTTTGACAGTTTTTTTCTTGTAGCTGATTTCTCATCTCATAGTGTTGTGGTCAGAAAAAATGCTTGATATGACTTGTTTTCTTAAATTTACTGAGGCTCACTTTGTGGCCTAGCATGTGATCCATCCTGGAGAATGTTCCATGTGCACTTGAGAAGAATGTGGATTCTGCTTTTAGATGGAATGCTCTATAAATATCAATTAAGTCCATCTGGTCTAATGAGTCATTTAAGGCCTGTGTTTCCTTGTTGATTTTCTGTCTGGATAATCTGTCCATTGGTGTAAATGGGGTGTTAAAGTCCCCCACTGTTATTGTGTTACTGTCGATTTCCCCTTTCATGGCTGCTAGTATTTGCCTTATGTATTGAGGTGCTCCTACGCTGGGTGCATATATATTTAAACTTGTTATATCTTCTTCTTGGATTGATTCCTTGATCATTATGTAGTGTCCTTCTTTGTCTCTGTGACAGTCTTTAAAGTCTACTTTGCCTGATATGAGTATTGTTACTCCAGCTTTATTTTGATTTCCATTTGCATGGAATACCTTTTTCCATCCCCTCACTTTCAGTCTGTGTGTGTCTCTAGATCTGAAGTGGTTCTCTTGTAGACAGTATATATACGGGTCTTGTTTTTGTATCCATTCAGCCAGTCTACATCTTTTGTTTGGGGTATTTAATCCATTTACATTTAAGGTAATTATCAATATGTATGTTCTTATTGCCATTTTTTTTAATTGTTTTGGATTTGTTTTTGTAGGTCTTTTTTCTTCCATTCCTCTTTTGTTCCCTTCTCTTGTGATTTGCTGACTAACTTTAGAATGGTATTTGGATTGCTTTTTCTTTCTGTGTGTATGTATCTATTGTAGATTTTTGGTTTGCGGTTACCATGAGGTTTTGATATAGCAGTCTATATATAAACAAGGTTGTTTTGAGTCGCTGGTCTTTTAATTTCAAATACATTTCCAATATCCTGCATTTGTACTTCCCTCTTCTCATGATTGCTGGTTTTGATATCATATTTGTGTGTGGATGATTTCCTACCTTTATTGTATGTTTGCCTTTACCAGTGAGCATTTCCATTTGTAATTTTCTTGTTTCTAGTTGTGGCCTTTTCTTTTCTGCCTAGAGAAGTTTCTTTACCATTTGTTGCAAAGCTGGTACGGTGATGCTGAATTCTTTTAGCTTTTGCTTGTCTGTAAAGCTTTTGATTTCTCCATCGAATCTGAATGAGATCCTTGCTGGGTAGAGTAATCTTGGCTGTAGGTTTTTCCCTTTCATCACTTTAAATATATCCTGCCACTCCCTTCTGGCCTGCAGAGTTTCTGCTGAGAAATCAGCTGATAACCTTATGGAAATTCCCTTTTATGTTATTTGTTGCTTTTCCCTTGTTGCTCTTAATATTTTTATTTTGTCTTCAATTTTTGTCAGTTTGATTACTATGTGTCTCAGTGTGTTCTTCCTTCGGTTTATCCTGCCTGGGACTCTCTGTACTTCCTGGACTTGAGTGACTACTTCCTTTCCCATGTTAGGGAATTTTTCAGCTATTATCTCTTCAAATATTTTCTCTGGTCCTTTCTCTCTCTCTTCTCCCTCTGGGGCCCCTATAATGCAAATGTTGGTGCATTTAATGTTGTCCCAGAGGTCTTTTAGACCTCATTTCTTTTCATTCTTTTTTCTTTGCCCTGTTCCATGGCAAATGATTTCCACCATTCTGTCTTCCAGCTCACTTATGCATTCGTCTGCCTCAGTTACTCTGCTATTGATTCCTTCTCATGTATTTTTCATTTAAGTTATTGTATTGTTCATCTCTGTTTTTTGTTCTTTAGTTCTTCTAGGTCTTCGTTAAACATTTCTTGTATCTTCTCGATCTGTGTGTGCCTCCCTTCTTTTTCCAAGACATTGATCATCTTTACCATCATTACTGTGAATTCTTTTTTGGGAAGATTGCCTATATCCACTTCACTTAATTGTTCTTCTGGGGTTTTATCTTGTTCCTTCATCTGGGAAATATTCCTCTGCCATCTCATTTTGGCTAACTTTCTGTGATTGCAGTTTCCCTTCCACAGGCTGCAGGGTTGTAGTTCTTCCTTCTGCTGTCTGCTCCCTGGTGAGTGAGGCTGTCTAAGAGGCTTGTGCAGGCTTCCTGGTGGAAGGGACTGGCTTCTGCCCACTGGTGGTTGGAGCTGGGTCTTGTCCCTCTGGCAGGCACGGCCGTGTCAAGGGGTTTGTTTAGCAGGCTGCTGTGGGCTCAGGAAGACTTTAAGCAGCCCATCTGCTGTTGGGTGGGGCTGTGTTCCTGCCCTGTTGGTTGTTTGGCCCAAGACGTCCCAGCACTGGAGCCTACAGGCTGTTGGGTGGGGCCAGGTCTTGGGGAGAAAATGGTGGCCTCCAGGAGGGCTCACGCCAGTGAGTACTTCCCAGAATTGCTGCTGCCAGTGTCTTTGTCCCCACAGTGAGCCACAGCTGCCCCCAGCCTCTGCAGGAGACCCTCTAATACCAATAGGTAGGTCTTTCCCAGGCCCTTATGAGATCACCACTTTTTTTCCCTGGGTCCTGGTGCACATGTGACCTTGTATGTGCCCTCCAAGGGTGGAGTTCCTGTTTCCCCCAGTCCTGTGGAATTCCTGCTGTCAAACCCCACTGGCCTTCAAACCCAGATTCTCTGGGGGCTCCTCCTCCCATTGCCAGACCCCCAGGCTAGGGGCTCAGAACTTTCACTCTTGTGGGAGAACTTCTGTGGTATAATTACTTTCCAGTTTGTGGGTTGCCCACCCAGAGGATATGGGATTTGATTTTACTGTGACTGCGCCCCTCCTGCTGTCTCGTTGTGGCTTCTTCTTTGTCATTGGATGCAGGATATCTCTTTTAGTATGTTCCAGCAGTTTTCCTGGCGATGGCTGTCCAGCAGTTGGTTGTGATTTTGGTGTTTTCGTAAGAGGTGAGGTCATGTCCTTGTCTCTACCTCTGCTGCAGTCCTTTATAGCCTAACATCTCATCACCTCCTCCACCTCAGGGTCACACAGACCAACCCTGGAACAATGTAAAGGGGACTGCACAGAGGGTGGGTACCTGGAAGTGGACTCACTGGGGACCGTCTCAATGGCTAGCTACACGGATGCCATTGCACTGGCGGGTCTTTTAAGTGACAGGTTTCCACCACTGCCTGTTGTCTTTCCAGGAACCCCAACCACCAGCTTCCCATCCCTTTCAATTGTCTCCATTACCTGCTTCCCTCTAGAGGCATTTGGGCTTGGGGTCTCCAGTCTAACCATGCCACGTCCAGAATCCTACGTATTATATTTCAGAAAAACCCCAGCACATCCTGGTCAGCCTTGATCACATGACAGCTAGTCTTTTGTGTTCCAGTCTTAGTGCAGCCTTTCAAAAGTCATATGGAGCGTTTGATTAGTGTAACAAGAAATAAAAGAACATGAGAAAGCAGGAAGCCAGCTAGTCAGGAGCAAAGCCAAAGTGTGCTAACCTCTACCCCAGAGCCCTTTCTGTTATAATGTGTGGGCCACCTTTAGCTGCTTCAAGAGGTTGAAGGGATGTTCTGGGTCACTTCAAAGAGCAGCACGAGAACCCAGTGTGAATACCAGCTTTTAGCTCAGTATCAGGACAGTCTAGCAATGAGAGACCCCGCACCAATGGAAGAGCCCATCCCTGGATGCCTTCACCCCGAACCTGGATCATCAACACTCAGGGGCTCCAGGCCCCGAGGAGGTCAAGCCAGACAGCCCCAGAGAGATCTTTTCACCCCGCGTTCTGCAACTCTTCTTCTGGCTCCTCCTCAACCATCACCTCTTATGCCCCCTGAAAAGCAGAGGACGAGGGGAGGACCGGCTGAGGGATGCTGCTCTGACCTGCCCTCACCTCCTCGGATGCAGAGAAAAGTGCTTTGCGTGGCCTCTTACTTCTCATGAGCCCCACTCTTCCTCCTCCCTTCCACTGTCGGCTGCAGCCCTGAATCTCCTGAGAAGTGTGTCCTCTGTGCCCCGCCTACCCTGACGTGTGTGCCTGTGCGTGTGCGTGTGTGTGTGTGCGCGTGCGCACGTGAGCTCTCCAGAGTGGAGCCTTCACAGGACGATGAATTCCCTTCAACTGGTGGGTTCCCATTCAAGTCACCGAATGTGGGGGGACTGCCCAGAGCCAGCATTTTTCTGGCACTAGAGGGGCCAGGTGAGTAGACATGACCCGTTTGTCTGTAAGCTTTACCACCAGCCCCACCCCGGTGACCGTGTTGACTGGCCCTGGGGAGTGGGGATGCATCTTCCTCACTGTGCAGCCTTCACACTTTCCACAAAGTAAGCACAAAGTCAGCTGTTACACAGATCACAGAATTTAGCCACGATATAAGGGGAGCACTTTTCAGCTGCATGGTGATTTTTCATTCATATATTTCAAGCTATTTCCTTCAAAGGCACACTTAGTTCTCTGTTCCACAAAGAGAAACCAGTAGGACACAATTTTTAAGTTATATTTAATTGCTCTCATGGAGTGTTCTACTGGGTAAAAAAGAAAGAAAGAAAGAAGAAAAAAATGCCAGGATCCTTTCAATGGCTGACCCAGGAAAAAGCCAAGTTACCCAGGCTTTGCTTTCTGTTATCTGCAGTATGAAGCTCAAATTGTTCTAAATTCCTTTTATTTTCAACGTCTGATTTTTCCCAGCTTTTCTTCTCTTGCCATCTCTTTCGTCTGTTGCCACATACAATGCATAACAACAGTTCCTAAACTCTGAAAATATAGAAAGCTCAGAAGAATATTGCCTGGGGAAAATTAATCCCTGTACCTCTAGTCACAAAGATTCATTTGCACATGAAACCCTGAATTCCCCCTGGTGAGAGATTTCCATCTTTCATTAGTCTTATGCAGTAGCAACTGGTGTACTACATCATGATGTCAGAGCCAGTGAGTAAGCTTTCCCCAAACTGAACCTGTGTTCCCATGATTTTGTGTTTTGGTTGAAAAAAGTCATGACCTCACGTTGTCTTGTATTTGTATCAGTTACCTGTTCAGACAAAGCTGTCCCCTCCCCCCAGATTTAGTGGCTTAAAACAGCAACCCTTTTTCAGCCTGCACTTCTGTTGGCAGTTCTTCGGGCCTTGGCTGGACTCACCTGTACACCTGTGACCAGCTGCTGGGCAAACCCATCTCCGCTCAGTGCAGTCTCCCAGACTCCAGCAGGTCGGGCAGATTCTCATGGTGGTAGGTTCCTAAGAGAGTGTTACCAAATGCAAGTCCGTGTGCCTGATGCACAGTGAGGCCAAACAATACCGAAACGTCGGCGTTTGGAGCAGAGAAAGGTTTATTGCAGGGCCGAGCAAGAAGAACAGGTGGCTCGGGCCCCAAAAACCCCCGAACTCCCTGAAGGTTTCAGCAACAGCATCTTTAAAGACCAGATGAGGGAAGGGCTGGTTACTTGTTGCAAACTTCTTTGTGTAGCATCCTTTGCTCTTGCGGCTGTCCGCGGTTGGGTCACAATGTTCTTGTAAACCTCCAACAAGACAAATGTCATTCTCTGTTCTGCAACTTTGTTATCTCTATATGAATGTAAACGGTGCTATACCCTTAAAGGTCAGAGCCTTGAGAATGGGCTGTTCTGTATATTTCAGGCTAGAGGCAACATTCTTAACTGGAAGCAAAGGTAGTAGAATACGAAGGTTAAAGTAAAAGAAGCAGATCCAGTATGGAGTCAAGCTTGTTCTTCTCTGTTAAAAGAGTAGAAGCGGAACCTGCAAGGTCTCTGAGGCCTCGGCTCAAGTGCTCACAGAGTGACAGTCACTGCATCCTGAGGGTCACAGCAAATCATGGGGATGGCCCCACGTGAAGTGGGGACTCCACTGTCCCAACCCACACCCGCCACTTTAGCTTACTCACTCTCATTACGTGCAGTTGGTTCTGCGGACACAGTGTCGATGGATGATCGCTTTGTGTTTCTCCCCATGGTTTCTTTCACTTCCAGAGCCTCAGAAGGAAAGGGAGGGAAGACAACGTTGTTAGCACCTAATATACGACAGGAGTTGACTAGGCATTTTCTTTTTTACTTTATTTTATTTTTGTAACATCGTTATTGGAGTATAATTGCTTTACAATGGTGTGTTAGTTTCTGCTATATAACAAAGTGAATCCGCTATACATATACATATATCCCCATAGCACCTCCCTCTAGTGTCTCCCTCCCACCCTCCCTATCCCACCCCTCTAGGTGGTCACAAAGCACTGAGCTGATCTCCCTGTGCTATGAGGCTGCTTCCCACTAGCTGTCTATTTTACATTTGGTAGTGTATATAAGTCCATGCCACTCTCTCACTTCATCCCAGCTTACCCTTTCCCCTCCCTGTGTCCTCAATTACATTTTCTATGTCTGCTTTTTTATTCCTGTCTTACCCCTAGGTTCTTCATAAACTTTTTTTGTTTTGTTTTTAGATTCCATATATATGTGTTAGCATACGGTATTTGTTTTTCTCTTTCTAACTTACTTCACTCTGTGTGACAGACTCTAGGTCCATCCACCTCACTACAAATAACTCAATTTCGTTTCTTTTTATGGCTGAGTAATATTCCATTGTACATATGTGCCACATCTTCTTTATCCATTCATCTGTTGATGGGCACTTGGGTTGCTTCCATGTCCTGGCTATTGTAAATAGAGCTGCAATGAACATTGTGGTACATGACTCTTTTTGAATTATGGTTTTCTCAGGGTATATGCCCAGTAGTGGGATTGCTGGGTCGTATAGTAGTTCTATTATTAGTTTTTTAAGGAACCACCATACTGTTCTCCATAGTGGCTATATCAATTTACATTCCCACCAACAGTGCAAGAGGGTTCGCTTTTCTCCACACGCTCTCCAGCATTTATTGTTTGTAGATTTTCTGATGATGGCCATTCTGACTGGTGTGAGGTGATAACCTCATTGTAGTTTTGACTTGCATTTCTCTAATGATTAGTGATGTTGAGTTTATTTTTGTGTATGATGTTAGGGAGTGTTCATTCTTTTACATGTAGCTGTCCAGTTTTCCCAGCACCACTTATTGAAGAGGCTGTCTTTTCTCCATTGTATATTCTTGCCTCTTTTATCAAAAATAAGGTGACCGTATGTGCATGGGTTTACCTCTGGGCTTTCTATTCTGTTCCATTGATCTATATTTCTGTTTTTCTGCCACTACCATACTGTCTTAATTACTGTAGCTTTGTAGTGTACTCTGAAGTCCAGGAGCCTGATTCCTCCAGCTCCGTTTTTCTTTCTCAAGATTGCTTTGGCTATTTGGGGTCCTTTGTGTTTCCATACAAATTGTGAAATGTTTTGGTCTAGTTCTGTGAAATATACCATTGGTAGTTTGATAGGGATTGCATTGAATCTGTAGATTGCTTTGGGTAGTAGAATCATTTTCACAGTGTTGATTCTTCCAATCCAAGAACATGGTTTACCTCTCCATCTGTTTGTATCATCTTTAATTTATTTCATCAGTTTCTTATAGTTTTCTGCATACAGGTCTTCTGTCTCCATAGGTAGGTTTATTCCTAGATATTTTATTCTTTTTGTTGCAATGGTAAATGGGAATGTTTCCTTAATTTCTCTTTCAGATTTTTCATCATTAGTGTATAGGAACGCAAGAGATTTCTGTGCATTCATTTTGTATCCTGCTACTTTACCAAATTCATTGATTAGCTCTAGTAGTTTTCTGGTACCATCTTTAGGATTCTCTGTGTATAGTACCATGTCATCTGCAAACACTGACATCTTTACTTCTTCTTTTCCAATTTGTATTGCTTTTATTTCTTTTTCTTCTCTGATTGCTGTGGCTAAAACTTCCAAAACTATGTTGAATAATAGTGGTGAGTGTGGACAACCTTGTCTTGTTCCTGATCTTAGTGAAAATGGTTTCAGTTTTTCACCATTGAGAACGATGTTGGCTGTTGCTTTGTCATATATGGCCTTTATTATGTTGAGGTAAGTTCCCTCTATGCCTACTTTCTGGAGGGTTTTTATCATAAATGGGTGTTGTATTTTGTCAGAAGCTTTTTCTGCATCTATTGAGTTGATCATACGGTTTTTCTCCTTCAGTTTGTTACTATGGTTTATCACATTGATTGACTTGTTTATACTGAAGAATCCTTGTATTCCTGAGATAAACCCCACTTGATCATGGTGTTTGATCCTTTTAATGTGTTGTTGGATTCTGTTTGCTAGTATTTTGTTGAGGATTTTTGCATCTATGTTAGTCAGTGATATTGGCCTGTAGTTCTCTTTCTTTGTGACATCTTCCTCTGGTTTTGGTATCAGGGTGATGGTGGCCTCGTAGAATGAGTTTGGGAGTGTTCCTGCCTCTGCTATATTTTGGAAGAGTTTGAGAAGGATAGGTGTTAGCTCTTCTCTAAATGTTTGATAGAATTCACCTGTGAAGCCATCTGGTCCTCAGCTTTTGTTTGTTGGAAGATTTTGTTGTTTTTTTTTTTTGCGGTACGCAGGCCTCTCACTGTTGTGGCCTCTCCCGTTGTGGAGCACAGGCTCCGGACGCACAGGCTCAGCGGCCATGGCTCACGGGCCCAGCCGCTCCGCGGCATGTGGCATCCTCCCAGACCAGGGCACGAACCTGTGTCCCCTGCATCGGCAGGCAGACTCTCAACCACTGCACCACCAGGGAAGCCCTGTTGGAAGATTTTTAATCACAGTTTCAATTTCAGGGCTTGTGATTGGTCTGTTTATATTTTGTACTTCTTTCTGGTTCAGTCTCGGAAGATTGTGCACTTCTAAGAATTTGTCCATTTCTTCCAGGTTGTCCATTGTATTGGCATATAGTTGCTTGTAATAATCTCTCATGATCCTTTGTATTTCTGCAGTGTCAGTTGTTACTTCTCTGTTTTCATTTCTAATTCTATTGATTTGAGTCTTCTTTTTTTTCTTGATGAATCTGGCTAATGGTTTATCAATTTTGTTTATCTTCTCCAAGAACCAGCTTTTAGTTTTATTGATCTTTGCTATTGTTTCCTTCATTTCTTTTTCATTTATTTCTGATCTGTTCTTAATGATTTCTTTCCTTCTGCTAATTTTGGGAGTTTTTTTGTTCTTCTTTCTCTAATTGCTTTACGTGTAACGTTAGGTTGTTTATTTGAGTTGTTTCTTGTTTCTTGAGGTAGAATTGTATTGCTATAAACTTCCCTCTTAGAACTGCTTTCACTGTATCCCACAGGTTTTGCATCATCTTGTTTTCATTGTCAATTGTTTCTAGGTATTTTTTGATTTCCTCTTTGATTTCTTCAGTGATCTCTTGGTTATTAAGTAGTGTATTATTTAGCCTCCATGTGTTTGTATTTTTTACAGATTTTTTTCCTGTAATTGATATCTAGTCTCATAGTGTTGTGGTCAGAAAAGATACTCGATATGATTTCAATTATCTTAAATTTACCAAGTCTTGATTTGTGACCCAAGATATGATCTATCCTGGAGAATGTTCCATGAGCACTTGAGAAGAAAGTGTGTTCTGTTGTTTTTGGATGGAATGTCCTATAAATATCAGTTAAGTCCATCTTGTTTCATGTATCATTTAAAGCTTGTGTTTCCTTATTTATTTTCATTTTGGATGATCTGTCCATTGGTGAAAGTGGGGTGTTAAAGTCCCCTACTATGATTGTGTTACTGTCAATTTCCCCTTTTATGGCTGTTAGCATTTGTGTTATGTATTCAGGTGCTCCTATGTTGGGTGCATAAATATTTACAACTGTTATATCTTCTTCTTGGATTGATCCCTCAATCATTATGTAGTGTCCTTCTTTGTCTCTTGTAATAGTCTTTATTTTAAAGTCTTTTTTGTCTGATATGAGAATTGCTACTCCAGCTTTCTTTTGATTTTCATTTGCATAGAATATCTTTTTCCATCCCCTCACTTTCAGTCTGTATGTGTCCCTAGGTCTGAAGTGGGTCTCTTGTAGACAGCCTATATACGGGTCTTGTTTTTGTATCCATCAGCCAGTCTATGTCTTTTGGTGGGAGGATTTAATGCATTTACATTTAAGGTAGTTATTGATATGTGTGTTCCTATTACCATTTTCTTAGTTGTTTTGGGTTTGTTATTGTAGGTCTTTTCCTTCTCTTGTGTTTCCTGCTTAGAGAAGTTCCTTTAGCATTTGTTGTAAAGCTGATTTGGTGGTACTGAATTCTCTTAGCTTTTGCTTGTCTGTAAAGGTTTTAATTGCTCCATCGAATCTGAATGAGATCCTTGCTGGGTAGAATAATCTTGGTTGTAGGTTTTTCCCTTTCATCACGTTAAATATGTCCTGCCACTCCCTTCTGGCTTTCAGAGTTTCTGCTGAAATATCAGCTGTTAACCTTATGGGGATTCCCTTGTATGTTATTTGTTGTTTTTCCCTTGCTGATTTTAATATTTTTTCTTTGTATTTAATTTTTGATAGTTTGATTAATATGTGACTTGGCGTGTTTCTCCTTGGATTTATCCTGTATGGGACTTTCTGCACTTCCTGGACTTGGTTAACTATTTCCTTTCCCATATTAGGGAAGTTTTCAACTATAATCTCTTCAAATATTTTCTCAGTCCCTTTCTTTCTCTCTTCTTCTTCTGGGACCCCTATAATTTGAATGTTGGTGCATTTAATGTTATCCCAGAGGTCTCTGAGATTGTTCTCAATTCTTTTCATTCTTTTTTCTTTTTTCTGCTCTGCAGTAGTTATTTCCACTATTTTATCTTCCAGGTCACTTATCCATTCTTCTGCCTCAGTTATTCTGTTATTGATTCCTTCTAGAGAATTTTTAATTTCATTTATTGTGTTGTTCATCATTGTTTGTTTGCTCTTTAGTTCTTCTAGGTCCTTGTTAAATGTTTCTTGAATTTTCTCCATTCTATTTCCAAGATTTTGGATCATCTTTACTATCATTACTCTGAATTCTTTTTCAGGTAGACTGCCTATTTCCTCTTCACTTGTTTGGTCTGGAGGGTTTTTACCTTGCTCCTTCATCTGCTGTGTGTTTCTCTGTCTTCTCACTTGGCTTAACTTACTGTGTTTGGGGTCTCCTTTTTGCAGGCTGCAGGTTCGTAGTTCCTGTTGTTTTTGGTGTTTGCCCCCAGTGGCTAAGGTTGGTTCAGTGGGTTGTGTAGGCTTCCTGGTGCAGGGGACTAGTGCCTGCTTTCTGGTGGATGAGGCTGGATCTTGTCTTTCTGGTGGGCAGGACCACGTCCAGTGGTGTGTTTGGGGTGTCTGTGATCTTATTATGATTTTAAGCAGCCTCTCTGCTAATGGGTGGGGTTGTGTTCCTGTCTTGCTAGTTGTTTGGCATAGGGTGTCCAGCACTGTAGCTTTCTGGTCGTTGAGTGGAGCTGTGTCTTAGCGTTGAGATGGAGATCTCTGGGAGAGCTTTCACCGTTTGACATTATGTGGAGCCAGGAGGTCTCTGGTGAACCAATGTCCAGAACTCGGCTCTCCGACCTCAGAGGCACAGTCCTGACACCCAGCTGGAGCACCAAGACCCTATCAGCCACATGGCTCTTTTCCACCAACTGCCATCGTTAAAATCACTGCAGAAGATGCAGGGGGAGGCATGCAACCTACTGTCTGCAACCCTTTAAAAAGCATTCATTAATGGGTGTGATTGACAAAAGCTGAAGAAAAAGCCATGTTGCTCCTGGGAAGAATGCAAGTGTAAAGATCTGAATAAAGAGATGTAATTTTCTATGCACCAAAGCACTTGTCAGCTCCTCTGTAGGTAATGATAGTCCTCTGTTAAAGAATATTGTTGCAACAGCAGTGTAGGAGACTGTTATTTGGCGTCAGCGGTCCCCCATTCACCCCTATGGACGGCTCCAGCTTTGTTCCAGCGATCGGCAATACTATTCCAATCATCTAGGCATTTTCCATCTGTTAGCTCCTTCAACACCCACACAGCTGTTTTGCAGATAAAAAAATTGAGACCCAGAAAATGTAAATAACTTGCCCACGTACCTCAATCTAAATACAGAGCTGGGGTTTGGAATCGCGCTTAGGCATGATTCCAAAGCTCTTCTTGTCCTACCATGCTGCTTAGCAGATGTCTTTCACATACATCACATCACGAATGAGTGAATGCATGAAATGTGGAATAAATCAGCTATAAGTGTAGTGTTAGTCAAACGATTTGATATCTTCTTTTCCAATTAATATGGCCTGTCTGCTCAAGCCATGCTCCCTTAGTCATTACATAATCTATAAGTATTGTTTCCCACCCCTTCAAGCATCAAGGTAACACATCAGTAATTCCCATTATTTTTTGAAAGGCCACTCTTAAACGTTGCCATCTCTGGCCAAGCTCACCCAAATGGTACCAATGTCAACACGTTGTCATTTCCTGGCAGTATCGCTGCTAGCCTAATAAGAATTGAAAGTTGGGGAATAGTTTACCAGATCTCTTTTGAACTCCCCAACAGAATTGTTTAATGAATAGTGCAGATTTGTAATTCTGCAGTTTGTTGGGCCACTGCAAATCATGACTGTTTGACTGTGGTCAGATGTCTCTGAATATGGTTCAAAGGAGACAGAGCTCATCTTTTTGGAGATAAGATTCAGTAAGTTCTTTTAAGTCACTTTGCAATGTTTCAGAATGTTTCTCCCTAAGGTGACGTACTGTCTGTCTTAGTCTAGAATAGCAGGAGCCATCCATCAGCCTCTTCCAATTTGACCTGGTTCAGTTATTTTACCGTACGAGGAGGCCAACTGGGGTGGTGCCGGCAGGCTGGACCCGCGATTGTCTCAGTGGTTGGCCTTTGCTTTCTTATAATCACTTGGCTGTGCTAGGATTACCGGAACGTTCGTTCTAATAAAGGCAGTCCTGCTGGACTATGAATTTGCCTTGCTTGCTGAGATCACTTACCGGCAGAACTATGAAAGTCTACAAAAGTCGATCTCTGTGTCTATGAGTGAAAAAAAAATGTTTTCACAAAGCTGTGACTATTTATGTATTTGTTTTCAATTCAGTATGGTGAGTTCTCAAGAAATTTTTTATGAAAATTAAATTAATCCAACACAGTGGTTAAAAACACAGTTTGGGAATAAAAGGGAGCTTGTTTCAAATCCCACTTCCCCCACAAGGTAGTTGGGGAGGAGGCAAGTGACCTAACCTCATTGTGCTGGAGTTCCTTCTCTCTTCCTAAAGCAGCAGGAGGGAATTCCCTGGCGGTCCAGTGCTTGGGACTCGACTCCGCGCTTTCACTGCTGAGGGCCCCTGGTTAGGGGACTACGATCCCACAAGCCTTGCCATGCGGCCAAAGAAATGAAATAGAATAAAGTAGCAGGAATAAAACCTCCCTAATAGGATTGTTTGTGCACTAGTGAGATGTAATGTGTGTAATATTCTTGCCTGGCACATAACAGGTACTCAGTACATTGAATGTATTGTTATTATTTGTTAATTTATTAATGCTAATTTCTGCATTGATTTTAATGAGTTAAAGTCCTGGGCTTGATTAATTTGCATGTTTTCATCTTCCTTTCTTCCAGCACTCGATGGCAATTTCTGTCAACGGTAAATGGAAGTTTAAAAGCTATATGTTCACACAAACTGTCTTTCTTTATTCCTTAGAGTGAGTTTTAGGAGTCTTCCTGGTAAATAATTTATATAATCACAGAAAGAATGAAGTTATCCTTATTATATCTCAGACTATTTTTTATCATGGATCATTGCCTTTATTAAAGGTGACAGAAATAATGCGTTTGTTCTGGAAGAGAGGCATTGATTTACTATATGACAGCACAGTACATGGCACATAATAGTTGCTGAGAAAATATTTATCGCGAATGGATAATTAACAGATAATGACCAAATAAATGATTTAATATTTATTTAGTCAGGAGACAGTTCATTGCACCTCTTTATAGAAATTGCTTTGGTATTGTAAAAAGCCCCCCACACAAATGAGATGCATCACTGAAGCCCAGAGTGTGATATTATTAAACGTGTTTATTGCTGAATCACTGAATGTTGAGACAGTTGATAAACTAGATATTTGAGTGGTTTTTAAGAAGATAACTAAACTCCTGTATTGCCTTATTGTTGCAATAATCTTAAAAGAAGTATAAAACATACTCCAGTGTTCCCTTTTGAATAAAGATGGTGAATATATCAATAGTAACCTGTGCGGTTCACAATAATTTTTTAAGTACTTTACTAGGCAGTTACTAGGCATTGTTATGGTGTGATCAGCAATTTTAGCCTAGAGACCATGTCAGTTATTTTTGAACACTCTCCAATGCTTCATATCATCACTCAAAACAGAAAGACTCCTTTTAATTAAGTGTCAGGAACCATCCATGAATTTTTGCCAGCATTTCTGCTAGCCAGTAAGTAAGGTTAATTGACAATCCCTAATAGAGAATCTTAGAGAAATTCACACCGTAATTAACATAGGTTAAGATGCTGATAGTGCATGAATTATCTACTCAGTCAGCGTGAGTGGGGTCTTTGGTCTTACAGAGAAAGTGCTCAAGTGCAGTAGTGTCTTACATAATAGATCCCTCATTAGTGTGAATTAGTATTTCTGAATGTTGCTAATTAGCAAGACTGAGAACAAAAAAAATAAAATTCTGGTTTTCCAAATTGCGAGGGTGCTGGTTAGTGTGTTTGCTAAACACGGTTAGATTACCATTTTGACTGAATTCCAACAACCAGGTTTCCCGTGGTCGGCAGGCACTGTGTGTGGTATGTTTTACTTGCCTGGGAGTAATCAGCCGTGTGCTACGTTTGCACTGAAATTTGAGATAAATCATATTTTAGGAAGTTATCAAGGATGTAGTTTGGTGAAGAATACGGATGCAGTGTTCTATTTCTGAGGTGACTTAGAAACTTCAAAGAGAAAGTGATGAGAGTAACCCTCGTTTTCCCAAGCTGTAACTTATCCCAGCCAGTGTGGAGCCCACCCACTGCCCGCCCTTATGAGACGTGGGCTGCAGACTACGCGCATTTCTGTGTGCCACCTGGCGGGGAAGGGCGTGAAAGGGACAAAAAAAGAGTTTTTATCTTTCGTGCCAAAGAGCAGTGGGTGATTTTTTTAAACATCTGAGAGAGAACTGATGATGGAGAAGTTAGAAAAGAAGAAATAATGAAGAGAAGTAAAAATGGGGGTTGCACCAGGCAGAAGAGACTGTCTATAGTCCTTTTCAATCTACAGTGAGTGTTGTGAAATCAAACTCACAAGGTGGGAGGTGTGGGGTAGATGGGATGAGGCAGGACAGAATAGGAAACAGACTGCATCACAAGTAGTGGGAGTCAGGATTATTTCATGAGCCTTTTAGATTTTTTTCAAAGAATTCGTATTTTACCAAAGTAATACATTTGCCTAGTTTTAAAAGTCAAATAATAAAGATGAACACACAATGAATCATAGACGTAAAAACATAAAGCTACAAAACTTTTAGAAAAAACGTAAGAGAAAATCTTCAGGATCCGGAGCTAAGCAAAAAGTTCTTAGATTCAGCACCAAGAGCACGGTCCATGAAAGGAAAATTGACAAAGTGGACTTCATGAAAATTTAAAACATCTGCTCTGCAAAGCACCTTGTTAAGAGGATGAAAAGACAAGTTGCAGGCTGAGGGAAAAGGTCTGCAAACCACATGTCCAACAAAGATAAGACTCAAGAGTTAAAAAAAAAAAAATTTGAATTAGAAAATGGTCAAAAGATAAAAACAGACATTTCACTGGAGAGGGTACACAGATGTCAAATAAGCACATGAAAAGATGTTTAAATTCATTTGCTATTAGGAAAATGCCAACTGATACCACAGGAGATATCACTACACACCTATCAGAATAACCAAAATAAAAAGCAATGGCAACACAAAATGCTGGGGAGAATGCAGAGAAACGATTTCTTATCCGTTGCTGGTGGGAATGTAGAATAATACAGTCGGTCGGGAAAACAGTTTGGTGGTTTCTTATAAAACTAAGCATGACTAAGAAATCGTATTCTTGGGCATTTATCCCAGAGAAATGAAAATTTTCGTTCATAGAAAACCTGTACACAAGTGTTCATAGCATCTTTTATTCATAATAACTAGAAACTGGAAACAACCCAGATGTCATTCAGTTGGTGAATCGGTTAGACAGACTCTGGTACACATGTACCAGGGGTACTATTCAGCAGCAAAGGTGAACAAGCTATTGATATGCACAGCTTGGTTGAATCTTGAGGGAATTATGCTGAGTGGAAAAGAAGCCAATTTGAAAAGGTTGCATACTATATGATTCCATTTATATAACGTTCTCCAAATGACAAAATTATAGAAATGGAAATGAGATTAGTGGTTGCCAGGAGTCATGGCGGGTAGGGGATGGGAGGAAGGAGTGTGGCTGTAAAAGGACAACATGGGAACTCCTGGTGGTGATGGAAACATTCCGTATCTGGACTGTATCAGTGTTAACACCCTGGCCGTGACACTGTGCTGTAGCTTTGCAAGGTATTATCACTGGGGGAAACTGAATAAAGGGTACACAGGACCTCGGTATTATTTCTTGCAACTGCATATGATTCCGCAATTACAAATTTGAATTTGTAGTTACAACTAACAAAACTGAAAGTTTAATTTAAAATAATAAATAAAAAGTGAAATAATATGAACTCTTTATATCAGAATATGATGTTTCCCTGCCTCAGCTCTCCCACTCCACCTCCCAGGATTTCTTTCCAGAAGCAACCATTTCTGTTTTTCTGTTGTTTCTTCTAATACTTAACCAATGTCTGTATTTTTTCAATAGTATGTGCATACAGCTAACTTCTGATTAATCAATTCTGAACATTTTCTATTAACTTAAAATTCTAGTAAATGAAGATTTAGCTCTTTTTTCACTGTTTACCTTCTGCAGACCCTCCCATCCTTCCAATCTAGGTTTTGTAATTTTTTGATAAGTCAGAATTCAGGGTCTACATTATACCTATACGTATTATATTGTACTACTACTGTTTGTTTTTCCGGTAGTAAATAAATGCCTATTTCTTGCTGTTGTTGCTTTCATAGTTCTTCCCACATCTTGCAATAATCTGTCAGTAAAACTGTTCACAAGGTCAGTTGTGTCAGTTCAATGATCCAGTTCCATGGTGGTGTTTCTTGGAGACTCCCCCCTCCTCTCAGCCGGGCCGGCTGCTCAGCAAGCCTGCTGCACAGACATCAGCTTCTGGCTTCGTTTTGATGTTCTAGATTGCCTTCCCAGCCTACAGGGGCGTATGGTTTTGTCTTTCTTGATTTAGCCCCTGTGATGGAAGGCATATTGCTGACCTCCAACAAACTGCCTGCGCATGGGTCACGCCAGTCCTACATGGACGGAAGCGTCTCCGCCTGGCGCACGGCGACCACCCAGGGTTTCCTTCACCCTCATCCTGAGCCGTGTCTCCTGCGCCGGCTCGTCCTCTGTCTTGATTTACATCCCCATTTTGATGGGGTGCGTCCTCCAGAACACTCCTGAGGAAGAGTACAAGGAAAGCAAATTTTTTTGGAGATCTTGCATGTCAGAAAATGGCTTTTTTCCATCTTCATGTTGCTTGATAGGTTGGCTTGGTATACAATTTTAGGCCAGAAATCACGTCACTTTGGAATTTTGAAAGCATTGTACCCTGGTGTGCTTGTTTTCAGGATTGTTAAGTCCAAAGCCATCCTGATGTTTGTACGTAACCAACGGTGTGATATTGCCTGTCCTACATTTGGAACTTTGTACGATCCACTTTTGTCCCCAGTGTTGTGAATTTTCATAATGATTTTCCTGGGCACAGATGTATTTTTATCTACTATAGTGGGGACTCAGGGGGTCATTTCAAACTGGTAATTTGTGACCTTCTGTTCTAGAATGTTTTGTTGTTTTTTTTTTTAAATGACCTCCTCCCTTCATTTTCTCTGTTGTCTCATGGAAATTCATTATTTAGAGGCAGGGCTTGGGGACCGGCCATCTGACTTTCTTCTTTTTTCTCCCATTTTCTACCTCTTTGTCTGGTCTTTGTTCTGTTTTTGGGGAGTTCTGGCCAACTTTATCCTCCAAACCTATCATTTCTAAGGTTCTTTATTGTCGTTGTGATTGTTTACTGTGTCCCTCTATTTTAGCTTCCTGTTTTTGCTGCACAGATGTAGGACCTTGCTTTATCTCTGTGAAGATGTTAATAACAGTGTTTTCTTTTGCTTCGTTTTGGGTTGCTCTTGATCTCTTTGTACTGGATGATTTCCTCAGGCATTTAGTAAACTTTGGGTGTCTCCTCGCAGAGAAGTGTGGGATCCGACAAGGGTGACTGGAACTTCTGAGCATGTGGCCGGGGGCGGTCAGCTTGACCTTCCCCATGGGTGGATCTGGGTCAGCTGTTTCCTGGGACACCTCTGGGGTCAGGACCTTCAGCTGTTTCTTCTTGGGCCGGTCAGACTCCCAGAGAGGTCTTCTCCAGACTCCTACCTGGAGGTACAGGTCCTGCTGCCATTGTTGAGATGGTGACCGGGCGCTAGTGGGTTCTCAGCATTCAAGCTGTATATGGTCACTTGGAACCCATGCCTGAGGACCCCTCGTCCGAAGCCCCCCAGCCAGAACCCTGCTGGGAAAGGAGCGGAGTCCTGCCCAAGGCTGCAGGCAGGGTGCACACAACCTCCCTCCAGTGAGTCGCCCCGCAGGGACCGAGTGCTGCCCTGACTTGTCTGAAGTGTGAATTTTGTTGTTTCTCGGCTTTTCCCAGCCTTGGCTTGGGGTTTTCTCTCTGGTGCCAGCCAGTCGGCTACCTCACTTGCCCAGCTGCTTTCCTACTTTCAAGATTATGTTGTTGCTGCCTCCCCTCCTGTTCTATCCTTTTATGTGTTTAAGTCTTTTTAAAACGTATCATCACTATAGTTTTAGTGAGCTTTTCAGAGGTATCAAGATTAGATGTGTATGTTCATTCTACCGTCTTAACCTACAGGGCAGCTTCTATCGTGTGTGTGTGTGTGTGTGTGTGTGTGTGTGCGCGCGCGCGCGCGGGCGCACGCTAGATCGCAACAGCAAGTGTATTTCTCATTGTGTCTAAAAGTCAAGCAGATTTGGAAACTGATGCTAGGCCATGCCAACAGCAAAGTTGTCAAGTCCAGTCAAAGGCCAGTTGTATTTTCTCTTTACTGTGAAAGTCTTCTAAGGAGCTGAGGGAGTTTTCATGGTATATAGAGCCACTTTTTTAGAATGTGGTAGCCACAGGATAATCTAGATCTAACTCTTTATTGGCAAAAAAAAAAAAAAGGTCAGCTGCACTTCCCCTGATAGTGTATTTGATTGTACCTCTTCATTTCTGTTATGGGTACCACAACTGTATTTTGGGTCCCAAATTTTCTGCTCCACATAGAGAATGTCACAACACCAAAAAATAAAATAAACAGCAAGCACAGCTGAGTTATGCAGTCTCTATCAATCTATAATCTTCAATTGTGCTAACATTTACATCTGCTTTGGTAAAAATACACCGGAAAATACAATTACCCGTTCAAAATATTAAAAGTAGCTCTTTAACTAGAATATTGCTTTAAAAACTCAAAAGGATGTTTTATTTTGAAACCAGTAGAGGCCACAGATATGAATAGTGGGACTTCTTTTCAATAAAAACAAATATTTATTTTTCAGAATTTTTTCCCTAGTACTATAGCATTTTAATTCTACAGCCTAGAAAAAAAATTCATGAGAAAATGTTCACAGATGGATCAAAAATTTCCTTATAGCATTATATTTTATTTTTATCAGAATTCAGTGAGATGGTTTCCTAATTCTTAATGAGAACTCACTTTTAAGCTGTTTCCTCCAAACCTTCTAAGATTCAGAACTGAGTGAACAATGGTCACATGACTGAAATCTCACCCTTTGTCCCTGCTGTGCTAACACTGGAAAGCACTGGATTAAAGGTCACATTTGGAAACGCACAGGGGAGTGAGTATCCAAAAGTGATTTATGAAGTTACACTGTATCTCACTGTAATATATTGACATTTCCATTAGTATACATTGTTCCTGAAGAGGAAAGTAAGTCAGGATGGGTTTTATTATATTTATACGGAGGATGTGGGTAGAGGGCCCTCCTGCTCTTGTACTGATGTTAAAATTCTTCTCTTATTTACTAATTGTAAACTTACAGACTCAAGAATTTAAAGTGGACCTACAGGTTGTGTGTCAACCTAAAAGTAAAGTGCAGTGTACCATATTTATTCAACAAGTATTTCCTGAGTTCTACTATAGAAGTTATTCATGCTTTTACTTTAAACTTATTTTGCCTCTTAAATATTTTCATGGACCACTGGGGGGAAATCCTATTTTTAAATCCTATAAAAATTAAACACTTTGAGGAAAAATTGGATCTTTTTTCCACAGTAAGATCTCAAAGTATATATCTGGTCATGAAAGATCACCAAAACATACAAACAACAACAACAAAAAAAAAAAAACAGTAAAAGAGAAACCGATAAGGCCAAATCCAGAGGTTAGCTAGTGCATTAAACTTTGTGATCGATCAGAGAGATGGAGCAGACGGGTATCACTCACCCTGACTGGTTCCCTGAGTAAATACTAGTTTGCTTACCCTGTTCCAGGCACTCTGTTCCAGGCGCTTGAGATACATTAGAGAACAAGATGACACTCTTGGCCTTGGGTAAAGGAGTCCTGGTCGTTCTCTTGGAGAACAGACACTGAGCAGAGGCCTCAGCTGCTACGGAGCCCACAGGCCATCTGGAAGGGAGCATCCCCAGAGGGAGCCCTAGGGAGAGAGGTGCACGGCGCGCAGAGCAGCCGGGGGGCCTGGAGGGAACAGAGAGAGGGGAGCCCTGATGGGAAGGTGGGAGAAGGGGCGGCACACAGTGCCCTGCAGGCCTTCTGAAGACTCAAGCTTTTACTCTGCAAAACACGGGGAGATTTGTGCGCAGGGAGGCACGATCTCAGTGTTCAAAGGACTGCTGTACCCTAATAACCTGTATCTTGGGCAGGTCATCTAAGCTCACTGATATCAACCTAAAAAAAAACAGGAAACCAATTCAAGAGGCAAAAGCATTTATTTGGGATCAAAGAATTGCAATTTGGGGTACATGTATTGGGGTAGAAACACAAATAGTGTCCCTATTACAGGAGAGGGAATCAGGGTTTTTAATGAAACAAGTAAGAGGAAGATGAGACAGGTTGCTCTTAAGAGTCCACTGGTACTGATAAGTAAAGCTATTGGATTTGCACTTCACTGATGAGTCCAGCAAAGTGGTCACCAGGTAGAGGTTCATTTTCATCAGTCCCTTCAACACGGTCTTCTCATTCTTGCTGACTTCTTGGGATGTTGGCAGTTTGGCCCAGTTCACAGGGTCAGAAAACAGGACGCAAGGCAGCTCCTCCGGGATGGCTGCTCTGGCCCCATTTTAAAAGCCCCACTTACGTCATTTTTCACTCCGAGCTGCAGCTCCTTCATTTGTGTAAAATGAGCACAATATTTCCAGTCTGGCAGTGTAATATTTTAAATTACAGCTCATCTTTGTAAGCCATCTCACACACAAGGACTGAATGAACGAAGGTCCTACATCCAGTCCTAAAATCCTACATCCAGACTTTATTGAAGTCAAGGGGAAATGCTTCACTCACGAAGCAAACATGCACCGTCAGGGCTCTGGGGGTGGTAGGTCCATGCATGAGGAGATACAGGGGAGATGGATACGTGGATGAAGGAGGTGGTCCCTGCCCTCGCAGCTCGCTGTCTGCCAAGGAAAGGGGTTGTAAACAACAAATATAAGAGATACGTATGCAGAACAGGAGGACAGGGCTGAGTCAGTCTTGGGGGTTAGGCTGCATTTTCCGGAGGCCACAGACTCAAAAGGCTTGTGTCTGGAAAGCTGGATCTGAGGCTCTGAACTCTGTCCTACTGCCCTCATGCTCTTGGCTTTGGATAACTCAAAATCAACAGGAATTGCTAAACCGCAAAATAAAATTCTAGTTTTCATCACGGCGCAAGAGTTATACGCATGCTGAAATGGAGGTGATTTGTTGTAAAGATTCCGATGTTCTTCTCATTTTGGGGTGCTCTTGCTTTTGTGGTGCTCTATGCATATAATCATCTGTCTACTGCAAATTCAGCACCCGCGGATTGCCAGCCAAAAAGAAAGGAAAAAAAAAATGGAAAGGGGATGTGTAGAGTGTAGCCCTCGGGAGAGTAGCCAAAGGTAATAATGCTTAGACAGCACCTTGAGGAACTGTTCATCGTCCGGTGTAGCTGGAGCATGAGATGAAACAGCCATATGATAAGATGAGGCTGAATAAGGGCTTTTCAGCTATCAAAGCAAAGTCCCCCCCATGGCAACCAGAGATGTACAACTTCTAATCGGTGTTGAGAAATTGACTTTGACGTTAAACATCAGTTGATGCAAAGAAAGATACTGGAAGGGAAGAGGCCTAAATTTAATAGGATTTGCCCGAGTGTTAGAAGTACAAAAACCTTTACTCATTCTCCGTGATTTAATTTAAAATTCAAATTTTCAAAATTTCTAGGAGAAGCATGCATTACTGTCATAATGAGAGAAAAACAAAGTTAAATAAAAGCTATTTGAAAAGGCAAAAGTCTAGAACAAAAAATATATTATCTGGAGTATTTTTCTGGGTTTCTTATTAGTGTCTTGAGGACACAGCAGCACCCAGCACAGAACAGAAGGAAAGTCCCCAAACAAGGACGTAGCAAAATAATATCGTGCTGCTGCATCAGGACCCAGGCAGTTATTGTAAACTCAGCTGGATTAAAGGAGATGCCTTTGAACTAGCGCATGGCTGAAGTGGAGACTGTAAATTTAAGATGATATTTAAGGTATCGGAAATGATAGTGGGGAAAAGATAATTGAAAGACAAGCAGCAGCAGAATTGGAAAATCAATTATACTTCATAACAGGTTGTAATAAATTAGTTATCACCACCATTGATAGTGGACTTTTTAATGTGTGTTCCTTATAGCACAGTGGAATAGAATCATTACGTGGTCCATTTAAATGCCTAAAATGTATTGCGAACTTGTAGCTTTCACATTTTTACTATAAGAAACATATTACAGTAGTTCTTTAAGTTGTGCAACTTGGGAAGATTTTATTTTCTTCGTTCTAATTGTTTTCCTATTTTTCAAATACTCTATTTCAAAAAACATATTTTTTTGTGATGGAAAAAAATCTTTAAATTCCTTAAGGAACATCTTACGGAAAAACCTGAACGAACTTTTCGGCCAACCCAATAAAAGTAATGTAAATCATCTATAGGCTCATGCCCTGATACAGCTAATTTCATTTTTATATATTCACTTCTAGCTGGTTTTCTACTTCTAGCTGCTTTTCTTTTTATATATCATGGTATATAGTTCTAATCAACGTGAGTATTTGGTTTCATATTTTAATTTTACTGAACACTTAAAAATACTTTCATACTACCATGTACTCTCCATAATTATCATTTTTGTAGCTGTGTAGTACATCAGCATGGTCAAATACTATAATTTACAGTTTCCTACTTTGGGACATTGAAATTTATATAACTATCTCTGTACAATAAGCAATGATGCAATAAAAATTATTACATTAAGCTATCTTTATTTTCTTTTTGAAATTATTTTCCAAAGATAACTTTTCTGGTGTAAAATTATAAGATTGTTGGTTTTAAATTTTTTTAAACTTTTGTTGCCATAAAACTTTGTTCTGATTTACATTGTCACTAGCAATGTCAAAGTATACCAGAGTCACCTCAATTTTGTTAGTATTAGTTATTATTCTTTTGCTACTAAATAAGTATAAGTCCATACTTTCAAATAATTTTAATTTTTTTTTAAATTTCTAGTTAGGTTGAAAAGTTTTCTATCATTTTTTGCTACTGGTGGTCTTTCCTGACTGACCTATTTGTATAATACATTCATATTTTGGATTGTGATCCATTCAAATAAGCTTCTTATACCTTATAAATATTAAGCTTTTTTATACCTTTCAGTTTTTTCCTAATCAGGACTTTTCTTTGCATTATAATTTGGTCATTTCAGGTGGTAACATTTTCTGTCTTCATGACCAAAGCGGTCAGCTGTCTCCTTTATAATTCCTCTTAGTGACCAAACATCAGGCCATTACCGTTTCCTCCACAGACAAACAAATGTTTTCTGCTAGGTTTTGACAGTTTGATTTTATTTCTGTCTCTGAACATGTGAGTCTCTTGTGTGTAAGAGCAGTAGTGACTCCGTTGAAAGAGAACAGGGTCACGGCCTGCAGAGCGGGTCTCAGGTGACCGAGGGGTGGAAAACAGTGGCTGGAATTCAGAAAGCCGAGGCCTCCAGGCCGAACAATAAGATGATGAAACCTGTTCCCGGGTCACCAGCTTGTGAGGGATTTCTTTTTCTGTTTTTTATGATGTGATTATTTCCTTTTGTCTTGGGAAGCACCTATATTGTCTCAAACTGTGCAAAATACACTGGTGATGCGAGGGGAAACATGGGGATGAGCCCAAGTCCGATGGCAGACTGGTCACACACACACACGCCTCGGCTCCAATGGGGGAAACCAGGGGCACTGTTTTCGACTTCCAGTCAGTGGTCCTTCTTGGCTGCACATGGACACCTCTGGGGAGCTTTTGTAAACACTCTGAGGCCTGGGTTCCAGCCCATCCTGAGTACTGAGGTGTGATTCTAACATGCAGCCAAGGTTGAAAACCATTGTAATCATTTCGTCAAGAAATCTAATCTGTAAGAGCAGGTGACAAAGAGAAAGAACCAGAAACTACCTGTCATTTTTCTCGAAAACACCTGCATCTTGATGGCAAAATTTATAGTGGGAACAGGAAGACGGTCTTTGGACATAGCAGAAGTTTCCAGAATCTTCTCTTTACCTCCTCTCTATCGTGTAAGGTCCAGGTGGTTCTTTGCAAAAACCATGGAATACAGTTTCCAAAACCGGGGGAACAAAGTATTTGAAAGCAAATCTTGAACACAGCTAATTACTAGGAGACAGAGAGGCTTGGGGGAGACAGAGGGCTGTATTTTCAGCTTCCTTTCTTCCCAGCACAGACGGGGCACACACAGGGCAAGCCTACCAGACACAGAGGCTCGCCCACACGGAGCACGGCTTGGGGAGCACTGCACGCCACTGGCACGCAGCCCTTCAGGACTGGGTTTTTGCAGATTGGTGCTCACGTGAGCTCCTGTTCCCATGACCCACATTCTCCAAATGCCAGGGCAGAGGGTCAGCAGTGTGATCAGAGAGCGGAGAGCACAGAGCCAGCCTTGGCTGGAAGCTCAGCCCCGCCCAGGTGCCTCAGAGGTCATGCGGGTTTTAAGCCTCTAGGAATCATGAGAAGAACAGTTCATTGTCATTAACCTCACTGGAAAGAATATGGACATCTCAAGATACTTACAAAACAGAAAGATGGCATTTACCCCATTTTTGTGGCTTTGGAATAAGGGGGAAAATTCTCTAACTCAGCCCTTGCTTCAACACATGGCAGCAAAGATGTATTTCCTATTAGTTTGCCCTGACCAAACTTACAAAAAGAAAAAACTTTTTTTAAAGACTGAGAGCTTGATTTATGCCTTGAATAATCAAGTTATAAGTGGTATAATGAAAGTCCCTAATAAAATGGCTTTGGATACAATGTCTCCCATCCTCTGCCCAGCCTAATGCTAACCGCGACAGAGAGACAGGTCTTACTGGGGAGCAGGACGGGGGCAGGGAGAAAACTGTCTTGTCGCCGTTTGGGACGTTCCCCGCTCCACTTGCGAACATTATAGTTTCACTATCTTTACTTTTGTGCTTATCGTGACAGCACCTACCTGCGGAAAAAGTTTTCCACTAACCTCACAACAATAAAAGGACCCTGACTTTTATGCTGTTTAATTATTACGCTTACCTTCTCGGAGCCTCGATATCAGCGTCTGAAAACCAGGCATAGCATCACCAACCTGTACAGTTGCTGTAAATAAGAAAATTAGTACGTGCAGAAGCTTTGTCTAAGCGCCTGGCACACATGTCAGCGAGTGGTTGCTGTTATGATTGTTATTGTGAGTTGGTGGTTCTCGAGAACCCACTTAGGAGGCTTGGGGTCAGAAGGCCAGAGCGACCATGACAGAGAGCTGTGAAGACCCATCTGTATCTCTTCCCCACACCACCCCTGTTCCCAGCACACCATAAACCGAGTAAACACACAGTGAATCGTTGAACTGAGCGATGCCCCCCAACTGCATCCCGGATGTGAGCCCTGCTCCCGTGCACGGGCCTCCTACAGCGTTTCAGGACCTGTAACCCAACCAGGACAGCCCATGGCAAAGTCTCCTTCGTTTATGACGTAGTAGATGATCACTAATCAGGGCAGGAGACAGGAAGTAGTTTTAGTCCCTTCGTTACGTCAACATTTAAAGAGGCTCAAATAGGGGAGTTCCCAGGTGGCCTACTGGTTAGGATTCCGGCAGGGAACTGAGATCCCGCAAGCTGTGCGGCCAAAATAAAAAATAAAAATAATAAATAAAGAGGTTCCAGTAGTATTGGGAGGCTACATAACTCTTTTCTCCTGAGTACGCTTTTGTTACTTTATTACCAGGATCATACATGTTCATTGCAGAGATTTTAGAAAATATAGCCAAGCAGAAAAAAATAAAATCATTCTTAATCCCGGATATAGATTGTTTCTTTAATAATATATTGTGACAGGTTTCCAGTCATTAGTCATCATTTTTAACAGATTCTCAATATTCCATTAAATAAACCTACCAGTACTTATTTAACCTTTTCCTCGTTACAGGAATTTTAACCTGCTTTCAATATTCTGTTGCTGAAAACCAAGTTGCAATGATATGCTTATTCCTTATTAATTTTATAAATTCTTAGTAATTTGGTGTTTATTGTAACCCTGCCTTTTTGTCAAACTTTGCAGTGAAGCCGAAAGTTATTTTGCTCAGTTTACGGGAAACTGATTTTCTTATCCAGTCTGAGAATCTGCCCTCGGCCTTGGCAGTGCTGTCATCAGCAAGCTCTGTCCTGGGCTGCCCATGTCCAGTAACCGACAGGGAGTCCGTGTACTTGGATCCGAATGCTTAGCACACTCGTTCAGGGTGTGGGACAACTGGGGTCAGTGCCATGGGCTCCAAGCTCTCTGTATACAGGCCAGTTCATTAAATGTCCAAAAACTGCTTTCCTAACTCCAAACAGCTGTTATTTAAACCCTCGCTGTCAGTTTCAAAAGAACTGGGCAAAAGAGCATGAGTGAATGGACACAAATCCATCACCTCTACCGGGAAGAAAGTGTGTCAGCAGCCCCATGTCCCCATGGAAAACAGCTCAGAAAGGCAGTCATGTCAAACCACGTGAAATCGGTTAGGTTGTAGGAAAAGGAGAAAGAATAATACTGGGAAAAACAATTGGCCGACCTTATACGTGTTGATTTCTAAGCCGAGTCTGTGAATTCCCCGCCATCCCTACGTAAGACCAATTCGGTAACAAGTTTTAAATTGCCGCCATGCTGCTACCTAACTGGCCCTTTATTCTTGCAGCTGACACGGCGCTTGGCACCGACGACGTGTATGATGACAAAGGATGCCAGTGTGACGTGTCCGTGGAGGACCTCACCCCACCACTGAAAACTGTCATTCGGGCGATCAGGTTGGTGAAAACCTCTCCCTGATAATCTGAATCACAATGTTGCTAAATTCTCTTTCCTGCAGGTAAATCTCCTGCAATAATTCCTTTCTCTTTTCCTATTCATCCACACGCCTATTAAATTTTGAAGTATTTTTTTTAATACAAAACTTGACTGTGTTCAACACGAGATGGGTTATAAAAGGTGGGTGGGATTTGAAAAGCCAGGCCATACCGGACAGATTACATGAGAATTGGCTTGTTGTGTGAATCTGTTGCTTTAAGGACCTCTGCGTATAGACACAACTGTATTTTCTAAATTATTTGTACATCTTGGTGCTTCAATCCATGTTCTGTATTTCGTGTCGAAGAAGAGTCCGTCTTTGCTATTTCAAAGCAGGTTGACTTCTGACCATGGGAAACCTGTGTGTTCTGCAGGGGGTTGCTGAAATATAATTGTAAAGTCTGACTGTAATACACTTCCTCTGCTGATGGCAGAAAACTGAGAGGGTCCCAAGCAACTTGTATTTCCAGGATCCACTCCCCCAAACAATCCAGAATCCGGACTAGATGAACTGCTGCTGTTCAGCCTGCCCTGTGTCATCCCTTTGGGAGAACGTGTATCTGTCAGGGAATGCAGAGCGACTGCAAAGAAATGCCTCTGCTCTTTTTGGCTTTTCCTGCCTCTTACCAGAAAGCCTGAGGAAAGCTGAAAATATCCAACCCAGTTTAGCTACCCAGATACTCAGTCTAAGCTCAGACATCAGTATAATGGATTATGTACTTCTGGTCTGAGCATCCTGTTAGACATTGCTGTACTCTGTGGTCGGGGGTCACTGGGAGAGTAGAGATGCGTTATAAAGACTTTGGTAAATGTTTACAGGGGCAAAGAAAATCATGATATGATGAAAATGTGTGCCCAGAAGGTACTTAAACATTATCTGTAGCAGCCACCTAAACAGAAGTGAAGTCAAGCCTAGTTACTTCCCTCTAGAACCTACGAGCAACAACCCTGTGGATGGGGGAGCGTCCTGTCCCGTCCTGTGTGTCCTGGGCCTCTCGTCTCATCATGACTGTTACTGACACTCCATGTCCTTCTCAAAGTCTCCCAGTTTGGACAATGATATGATCGCCCTGCCCCGGGGGATCCCAGAAGCCTTGGGTAAAATTTAATCCCAGAAAACCCAAGGATACGTAGTAAAATGAGGTCTACAGCCTTCAGTTAAAGGGATGGAAAGGATCTGTCCTGTGCCGTCCAACACTGTAGCCACTGGTCACACCAGGCGATTCAAATTTGAATTAATTAAAACGGAATAAAATGTAAAGTTCAGTTCATCAGTGGCACGGCCACATTTAAAGTGCTCGGTGGTCACGCATAGCCAGTGACTTCTGTGTTGGGCAGAGAAGACATCGTACCTTTCCATCAGGGCAGGAAGCTCTATGGGGCATTGCTGGCCCCGAAGTGACCTCAACATTCTTTCCATCCGTTCCTTACAGCCAGCAGAGACCCCTGGTCTAATTTGCAGCAAGTACAGTAAAATCTTATCTAAGGGACCAGATTAAGTTTCCTAAAAGTCATACTTAACCCAATTTGTGTCCTTTCCCGAGACCTTCTGAAGCTTTCTGCTTTTGCCTCACAACCTGCACAAAGAATCCTGAGCTGCAAAAAGGAAAATGAAATAGGTTTATTCTGCCAGCTCAGCGCTCGAGCAGCAGCTTGCGCTTTACTTTGCTATTATCCCTTCCTCTGGAAACTTGACTGGTTTTTGTAAAGTCCCTTGCAGAATTCCCTTGCTCTTCAGAATTCTTTCTTGCTTCTTATTTTTAACAGGAACTTTATTATTTACACGTCTCTCCTTTTTGTGGATTTTGGAAGCTTTCTGCTTGCTACTTCATAACTCTTGATGGGGTGCTTTTCTTCCCTGTATCCTGATTCTGCTTGGTGCGGTTTTTTTTTTTTAATCACTTCTAAGCTTCATTTAAAATTGTTGGATTCTGTAAAAACATAATAGCTACACTCAGTAGTTAATAACTTAATTGGAAATCTTTGACTCATGATAGAACTTAATGTCTAAACATTAAAGGACCAACCACCTCAGTTAGCACTTCTGAAAAGGATTTGCAGGTATAAGTTCCTAAGTCATATGCAAAAGTGTCCTTTTCATGAGTTTAATTACATAACAAACTGAACATCAATTGACTAGAGTGCTTTTGCCAGAACATGCCCACCACCCACAGCGCACCTTAAACAGGATTTTCTGTGTATGTCACTGATGGCAAGTGTGAACCATCTATTACTCAACTCTAAAATGGCGACTTTGTTTTTGGCATTTTCCTTGTTCTCTTCTGGTTGTTTGATGATTTAATATGACTACCTGAACATGTCTTTTGTCTTCCAGTAGCGCTGACAATAATAATAGTTTACTCATAAGAGGCAAATTAAAATTAAAATGTGTAACAGAAAATATGTATGAGATGACAGCATGGAAAATAATATGATTACATTCACAAGAGCAAAGTAGGAATTCTTATTTTCAGTTATTAATATTTATTCAGCATCTGACATTTTCTAGTTATTTTTGAGAATAAATATTCTCGGGCAATAAGATGATTAAGGTCATTCTCTGAATTCATCTAGATTCTATTACCCAAATTCACCAAGACTGGTTTTTTTAATGAATGACATCACTTTTTATAGTAGTGAACAACAGCTATTCTTAGATATTTCCAAACTATGCCTTAAAAGACAGAAGAATACTGAGTTTTGTATAGTTCCTCCAGGATTACCACAGATTTTTTTCAAAATATTATTTAATTGGAGTGTGTGAAGTTGTTGAAAATGTGTTTTCAAACTCATCTCTGGGGGTGAAAATTGAACTTATTTTTAACAAGAGTTCTATCTATCTTGTTAATGATTTAATTCAAACAATGTTAAATTTCTTTTCATCCACTCATACAAATTAATTTCTAAATAGAAAAATGAAATTAGCAGGGAAGTAAACAGATTGACAAGCAAACTGATAAACTCTTGAACATTCTACACACCCAACTCCAACTATACAGTTGACCCTTGACCAATGCAGGAGTTAGGGGCCCCGACCCTCCATGCAGTAGAAAATCTGCATGTAACTTATGACTTCCCCCAAACGTAACTACCAATAGCCTACTGTTAACCAGAGGCTTCCCGATAACATAAACAGTCAATTAACACATGTTTTGTATGTTATATGTAGTATATACTGTATTCTTACCAAAAATGAAGCTAGAGAAAAGAAAATGTTATTAAGAAAATCACAAGGAAGAGAAAATACATTTACAGTATTGTACTGTGTTTATTGATACAGAAGTATGCTTACAAGATGAATCATCTATCAGTACCTACATCAAAATTGTCTTATACGATACAAAACGCTATAGATGTTATATGTGTTCCTAACACTAGACATCAAAAACGAAAAGATAACATGAAAAAGAAGTACATATTTATTTACAGGTATAACGATTCATGCACCGATAATGAAGAAGCAGCAGTATGATTGCTTCATGGTAGCTTAGCTTGTACACTAATGAATGAATTGTTATTAAAAATTTTACTGCACACAGTATCACAGTTACGTCCGTAATACAGTATTGAAACAGTGTTAGATTTTTTAAAAAAACACTTCCCTGTGATGATAGGCTGATACGCAGTTTCTCCCATTATGAGAGAGAGAGAGGCATGCTGTACAGTAATGAAATTCTTTGAAAGTAAAGTCATAAAACAGTAAGAAAACTAACACATTATTAATTTTATATTAAATATCAGTCATGCTTAGGTAAAGATCAACTAGTATCTACATATTTTATGTATGACACACCTAACTTTTTCTTAACTTTTTCAGCATCTCTAGCTACACAGTTCGTCTTTTCAAATTGTCACAAATCTCCAACAAATTTCCCAATATATTTATTGAAAAAAATGCACATATAAACGGACTCAAGCAGTTGAAACCCGTGTTGTTCCAGGGTCCCCTGTATTATGGTGAATTCACTTGCTCGGGCTGCCATAACAAAATACCACCAACTGGTTTAACCTTAACCACCAAAGGTTTATTTTCTCACAGTTCTGGAGGCTCAAAGTCAAAGATCAAGGTGTTCACAGGGCTGGTTCCTCCTGAGGCCTCTCTCCTCGGCCTGCAGACAGCCACCTTCTCACTGTGTCCTCACGTGGTCCTTCCTCTGTATGTGTCTATGTCCAAATTTCCCTTCTTATAAAGACAGCAGTCAGAGTGGGTTAGGGTCTGTGCCAACATCTCACATTAACTTATTCTCCTCTTTGAAGGCCCCATCTCCAAAACCAGTAACATTCTGAGGTCCTGGGGCTTCAACATATGAACTGGGGGGGGGGACACAATTCAGCCCATAACACATGGCAAGACACCAATTTTTCTATCACTGTTCGAAAAATATTTTCCCAGGCACAATATCAAAATTTTCAGATTAAAACTAAGCCCATCAGCTACCCGGATAATCCTTCGCAGTATCAGACATCCGGGAATATCTGAAGAGGCTGACTGGCTTGCCTTTCAGGCTTGCACTTGGCACTGTGGAACACTACGTAAGTGTGAGTCTTGGGCAAATTTTCATGCAAAAATTAAGACATGCTCATGTATTTGAAATAATAAATTTTAAAGGTCACAGTCAATACAACTCTACGTTTATAAAAGGGTCTTGGAATAATCATTTTTTTAAATACAAAAGAGATGTTTGTATTTGTTTTCCCACCGCACGACAAGGGCTGGATAAGTTCTCAGCAGTGCACAGCGGGACAGCACACGAGGGCTGTGTACAGGCCTGGGCGGCTGGGGAAACAGCTTGGTCTGTGGGAACCTTGTGGGCGAAGCTTGCCTGCTTCTCACCAGTATTTTTTCATAAAATCGCTACATCTAGGGTCAGGGCCACTCCTAACGAGGTCCTCAGCAACAGTGGCTCTCCTTAACGTAACTGTGTTTTCTGTCAGTTGGCAAGAAATGAATCAGAATACGGTGCAACCTGTTCTCCTTGTGAGGAGAACCGAAACCAGGCGGTGGAGATTACTCAGTATGTGGAGGAGAGCTAGCCCAGAAGCTGTGGGGTGTATCCTCTTCCTTACATCTCCTGGTAGCCCTGCGCTATAATCTCCGCATTCCCTTGCTGTGTCTCCCTGGACGCGACCTCTTATCCCCCGGGGCAGACCCAGCCTTCCAGGGAATCAGATGAATAAATGAGGTCTGGGGTGAAAACTCAGAGAATCTTATTTTCTAATGTTCATTTTTTTTTTTATTGAAGTATAGTTGATTTACCATGTTGTGTTAATTTCTGTTTTACAGCACAGTGACTCAGTTATGCACATATATATATTCTTTTCCATTGTGGTTTATCACAGGATACTGAATATAGTTCCCTCTGACTCAGTTATGCACATATATATATTCTTTTTCATATTCTTTTCCACTGTGGTTTATCACAGGATACTGAATATAGTTCCCTGTGCTCTACAGTAGGACCTGTTGTTTATCCATTCTATAGGTAACAGTTTGCACCTGCTAACCCCAGACTCCCAGTCCTTCCTTGAAGCTGCAGCCTGACTTGACAAGGCCTCGCTGGCTAATTTTTCCTGCCCCCCTGCCCCCCAGGGCTGCTAAGGAAGGTGGTCCAAGAAACCCAACGTGCCGCTGTGCGACCTGGGGCAACTCACATCGCCTCTCTGTGGCGTTTCCTCATCGTGAGGTGGGGACGGGGATGGTGCTGACCTTTGCTGCGGTGAGGATTTCACGGGTTACCGTGTGCAGAGCGCCGAGTGCGGGGCAGCATGGGAACCCAGAGCTCTGGGCCCCCTCCTGCCCATCCTCCGCTCAGGCCAGACCCCTCCTCTCTGGGCTCCCCCTGCCGTCGCGGCCCACGTGAAAGGAGCGCTCCTTTTTCGCACCTGGGGGCGCCTGCCTGCCTGCACCCATCCCCTCCCCCAGGAAGCGCCCGCTGTCTCCCCTTGCCGTTTCCTCCTCACCAGGCCCTGCGCTGAGCACTCGCCCAGAGCACCGCCGCCGTTAGGCGCTGGAAGGGCAGTTTCTTCACCCAGCACGAGGCAATGTCCCCATAGCCCCTGTGGGTGACTCGCTGCCGCGCAGGGCCGTCCCACGAAGTCCAGTGGGCCTGAGAGGTGGGCGTGACTCTCCTCTGCCGCCCCCATCCACACAGGCCTCAGGACGCCCTTTAAAGACCCTCCCGGGGGGTCGGATCCTGCGCTGAAACAAGATGTATCACTTCTCCCGCTCGCTGGGCACAGGGGCAAACAGTAAGGAGGAGGGGGCCCCTGCTTGGAGCCGGGAGGGGCCGTCGTGGGGGCCCCGCGTGCGTGTCTAGGCAGCTGCAGTGACCTAGAGCCAGCGGGCGGGGAGGGGACGGGAGAGGAGAGGCCAGGCCGAGGGCAGCCGGCGCCGGGCCGGAAAGCTGGAGGGCGCACGTGCGGAAGTCACTCCTCCAGGCTGGCGCTGCGCTCCCGCACTCAGGACGGTGACTCTGACTGCAGCGCGGGAGCGGGCTGGGAAGAGGGGACACTCGTTGTAACAAGCCCTGGATCTGCGGGGGCTGAGGCCACGCAGTCACGGTGAAGGGAAGCAGGGATGACGCCAGGGTTTGGATTTCAATGGTTGGAGAGGATGGAGCGGAGGAATTGAGGGTGAGACAGGCGCCTGGGCGCTGGGGCAAGGGGACGGGTAGGAACGGCGCACTGTTGTGAGTGCCATTGGAGGGGCCGCCCAGCAGGCAGGTGGAGCCCTGGATCTGAAGGCCAGGAGAGACGCCTGGAACCAGGATAGCCTTGGTGGTCGTCAGCACAGACGTGGATGGTTTCCAGAAGCGTCCCCTGCAGAGAGTGGAGGCAAGAGAGACGGTGGTCCTCACAGAATCTCCGGCTCAGGAACCGTGAGGAGCTGCGGAAGAGAGAAGGCGCTGATCCAGAGGGACCCGGGGCAGCCAGACAGAAGGAACCAGGAGACGGAGCGGAGGACGAGCCGGGCCAGCGTTGGAAGCGGAAGGCGGCGAGTCCACCGTATGAAAGGCTGCTGGAGGTCAAGAAGAGAAAGGGGACCTACTCCTTTCCAGGAGGTCCCTGGGAAGCGGCACCAAGGAAGTCACCGGGAGCTTTGGAGAAAAACTCAGTAGAGGCAAAAAAGGTTGAAGCCAGGGGGCTTCCCTGGTGGCGCAGTGGTTGAGAGTCCGCCTGCCAATGCAGGGGACACGGGTTCGAGCCCTGATCTGGGAGGATCCCACATGCCGCGGAGCAGCTGGGCCCGTGAGCCATGGCCGCTGAGCCTGCGCGTCCGGAGCCTGTGCTCTGCAACAAGAGAGGCCACAGCAGTGACAGGCCCGCGCACCGCGATGAAGAGTGGCCCCCGCTCGCCGCAACTAGAGAAAGCCCTCGCACAGAAACGAAGACCCAACACAGCCAAACATAAATAAATAAATTTAAAAGAAAAAATGGTTGACGCCAGATTGTAAAGCCATTTTTTCAAATTACCTATGAGAATCTTTCACGCTAATAGGAACATAGGTGAGGCGTCAAGAATTTCTTTGTAACTAGCAAAGACTCAACATGGGCTCTTCTGAAATCGCTCGGGTCTGATCAGCCAAGCGAAGAGCCACCGATGACTTGTCAGCTTCTGAGGGTGTGCAAAGCGGGCCTTGCTGTCACCCGGCGCGAGTGCTGAGGTTTTCAGGTTTTCTCACCTGTGCTGCACCTACTGCAGGAGGCATGCACGTTCTCCTCTAGAATGTATTTTCAGCTCTGCATCCTTCTTAAACCTCACTTCAGGCAAGAATACCCCGCAAATAGAGAAGAAGAGGCACATGTTTGCCACTGTGGGTTTTTGTTAAATCCGCAAGCTGTTTAATCATCACCAGTCCCTAACTTTGCTGATGGCGTCTCTGCTGTTTTAGCAGAGATGGTGAGTTTGCAAGTCGCTATGAAGTCATTCTGGACAGCCAAGTCTGTGACACGTGACAGTACAGGACGCTGCTGGGGAATATTTTATGGATCATTTATGAGATTTTTTTAATCAGAGAATATACTCCCTGGAATATTCTTTTTATATATATAAATTTATTTAGTTAGTTTTGGCTGCATTGGGTCTTCGTTGCTGCACGCGGGCTTTCTCTAGTTGCGGTGAGCGAGGGCTACTCTTGGTTGCGGTGCGCAGGCTTCTCATTGCGGAGCACGGGCTCTAGGCACGCAGGCTCAGTAGTTGTGACACGTGGGTTCAGTAGTTGTGGCTCCCAGGCTTAGTTGTTCTTCAGCACGTAGGATCTTCCAAGACCAGGGATCGAACCTGTGTCTGCTGCATTGGCAGGCAGATTCCCAACCACTGCGCCACCAGGGAAGCCCTGGAATATTCTTTTTGTTTGTTTCTGTTTTGAAGATAATTGCTTGTGACCGCATTTTGCCCTGAGGCTGCATTAAACCAGTGTGTTCACCGAAAACGCACTTACTTTGCAGCATCTAATTTTTAACCTTTTATTTGGCTATAATTTAAACTGAATCTCCTATTCATTGCTGAGACAAAAACTGTTCAGGAGCAATCAGCATGTGTGGGCACTTTGTTTATTTACTTATTTGTTCCACACTTTAAAATTTACACAGGATTTTAGACTCCTAGGAAATTAAAATGCCCAAATGTAGTTACCGTATTAGTGCTCACAAAAATCCTAGGAAGGCAAGTTACTCATTTGTAGACTTGCTTGTGTCCAGAAGTTCTTACTTGCATTTTACTACTCTTATCTCTTTAAAAGAAGACCAAACAGAATGAACAGAAGAACTTACTAAATCCTGAATCTAAAACAATATTAAGCATTAGAAGAAAAACCCTACTCCCAGTGATGGGAACAATATGACCAGAGAACTTTCCCGACCCCTAAGTCAGCCAAGGGAGGTATCTGCCTGCCCCTTTAGTGAGGACATCTGGTAGATTGTATACAGTGGGGCTAATTTACGTCTCTATCAAGAGCTGAAAGCAAGAAAATGAGACTGGCCAGCGCATCCGGGCAACCCTGGGGTTCCTTAGTCGCTGGCTAGTAGCCCAGTCTGAGATGACAGGATGGTCAAGGAGTCTCGGTATGCGATTCTATAACTAGTTTTGAAGAGTCTCAAAGTCTAGATACCGTATACACAAATGCAGACCTGTATTACTGGGTCATGATTATGTATTAACAGGGAAATAACATTAATGAATCCCGCAACTAGTGATCCGCACGCCTTCGGTGGTGACCCACATTATCAAGTTCTGAGCCTGGTTGGCTGCCGAATCTGCCCCGTGATCAGCAGCGCCCCTTGACTGGACCCTAAAAGGCTCGAGAGGGCTGCCTCGGGAGAGGGTCAGCGACCAGAGGCCCTGGGTCACTTGCAGGACGAGCCCCAGGCCCCTCCTCTTCAGGCGGACAGATGCTGTATCTCTCCTGGGGAGTCAGAATCAGGGGATTGAATTTGCTGAACAGCGAAAGAGGTGGGTATGGAACGCTCCTCAGTAGAGGTGACGGACACGATGCAGCGACATGAAGTGGGGTGCATCCACACCAAAAACATGAGGTCTGGGACATCAGGCGGCCATTTCTGAGCCCTGAGGAATTTGGTCATCTCTCCCGAGATGGGGGTGCATGCAGGAGAAGTCTGGGGTACACACTCCTCTCCTGCTTGTCTGCCTGCCCTCCTGACCGATCCCCGGCCTCCAGCACCGAGCCTGGCACGTCGTAGGCGCTCAGTGAATGTGTGATGAGTGACTGATTCGGTCCCTCTTTCCAGCATCACGCAGGGAAGCAACCACCCTGAGCTCGTCCAGGGCCCCAGGCTCTGGGCACATGGGCTCTCGAGTCCTGTTAGAGCTCCTGGCTAGGGGACTGTTCCTCCCACCAGGACGCCACAGAGGGACGGACGGCTGCCACGTGGTCCCTGGAGGCTTCTTCAGCTCCTTCCCAGCACAGCCAGGGCCCACACACACAGGAGGAGGAGCTCGATGACTATTTATTGAGAGAATGAATGGACCCATCACCCAGCACTTGCTTCCCCGTCCAAGGCAGTCCTTGAGAAGCTAATGGGACTTGTTAGCTGGCTCTCGCGTGGAACTTCGGGTCTTACTCCGGAAGCGGGGGCAGAAAGCACTGGGCTGTGTGTGACTGGGGGTCTGACACCCAGGCACACAGACGCGCTGCCTCGTGGGCACGATTTGTGTGACTCAGAAGATGACACGGACCCGCCGTCACTCTTTCGTGTGGAGGCCATCCTAACCCAGCCCAGTCCCACCACCTGTCAGTCGTTCTCAGCCTGGGCTGCAGGTTCCAATCACCCGCGGAGGTTTATAAAGCCTCTGGATCAATTAAATGACGTTTCTGGAGGCGGGACCCAGGCATCGGCGTGTTTTAGGCTCCCTGGCTGATGGCAAGGGGCAGCGGGGGCTTGGGGACTCTGCTGCCTTTACGTAAAGCCCATCAAGCTGCCTCCCTGGTCCAGTCGGCTGAGCCCTCCGCCCTCACGAGGTCTGGCTGTCGGCCGCCTGTCCATCTGTCTGGTGGTGGCACAGTCACCGTTGCTTCTGTTTTCTAGTCGTTCTTATCTCTGCATATTCGTATGCAGGGTTTTTACCCTGACTCAGAGGCCTGGGACAAGACTTTTGCAAGATTCTGTAACTCGTGGCAGCACAACAAATGCACCTGCACTTCCTTATAAGTGCACATGTGTTGTGTGTATATATAGCCTATATTCCACCCGGGGTTTAACTTTGCTGTGGTTATTTCTTCGCGCTCAGAAAATTGCTTGAGCAGATTTCTTCCGTTTCAAGCCAGTTGCCAGTTGAGGTTTGTGGCGAGTCTCTGGCCCCCTCTAGTGGTCACAGCGGAGCATGTCTGTTTCGAGCGTAGGTCTCCTCCGGGATTCCTAGCCTCTTAGGTACCCGCAGCATCGGAGGAGACTGGCTTCAGGGTCTTTTGCCCTTTGCTGCTGTATGAGCTCCAGGGGTGCAGTTTGCCCTCATGAGGAAAAGACAGTGAGAGTGCAACCTACTGCCCCGCCTTCTGTCCTCCTCCAAAGGCCCTTCCAACAGCACCAGTAAGGACAAGCCATCCACTATGTGCCAGGCGCGTGAGCAAAAAGAGCCCTTTCATACCAAAGTATCTCTTCTGTGCTGTTATTTTGTGTTAAAAGATCAACATCTTAGCATTAAGACAATAGTAAACGTTTGTGACTAAGAGCTCAGCACTGGAGCCACCCTGGCTCAGATCCCACACTTACCAGCTGTGTAACCTCAGGCGACTCACTTAACCGTTCTTGGCCTCAGTTTCCTTATCTGCAGATTGGGGCCGACAGGAGTCCCTATCCCGCAGACTATACTGCCAAGTGCCGCCTGGTAGTGTTGTCATTTTAATCACCAAATGTACTCTAAAGGTCTGAATTTTACTCCAGAATGATTTGCCCAAACACTCCTTTCTACCAGGCAATACATAGATCATATTAAACTTCTTTTATAAGCGTCTATTAAAGTCTTCTGCCTCTTTTTCTGCCTGGCCTCAAGGCATTTCCTTGTGTCTACACCAGAGGTCAGCAAACGACAGGGTGGCGCCGAAGCCAACCCAATGCTGTGTTTGTAAGTAAAGTTTTCCTGGAACACATCTACATGCTCTCGTGTACGTACTGCCTGTGGCTGCTCTCGTGCTACAGTGCAGACACGGGTGGCTTCAGCAGAGATCATGTGACCTACAGCCTGGCCCTTTACACAAAGAACTTCCAACCCCTTGTCTAGACCTTGGGTCCCTCTGATTTACATCCAGCTGCGTTAGGAGGGCAGAGATACATAACATTCAGGATTGCGTGTGTGAACCAAGCTTCCTCCCAACTCGGGGCTCTCCAACCCCAGCTCTCACCTTTTCCCTTCACCGCATAGTCAGAAGGCTTAGTACCTGACATGGAATGGTCTGGGAGAGAAAAAAAAAGTCGAAGAATTAACAGGCCTTTCAAATTCATAGTCTAATAGCCACTTTGGACATTTTCCTCAATTGTCATCATCTTCATGTCTTTCCTGAAATCTAGAATTATTGAACCCTGGGCTTCATTTCTTCCTGCAGATAAGCAGAAAACGGCCTACTCACTCCACTTCGCAGAAGCTAAGTGCATCATGGGCAGCTGGTAGCTGGGAAACGTACACAGTAAAGCAAACCGATGACCAATGAGACCAATGTGTATATCCTACAACTTGGGTAAAGTAAGCAGAGGACCCCTAGAATTTGCGACAAAAGGAGAAACATTACAGTTATTAGGGGTGGGGAACCCACTTTGGCCCAGGCCTGATTCTTGGGAGGGGCCTTGGAGGGAAGGAAGGGGGCCAGTTCAAGGGCAGAGTGCACTGGACCCCCTGGGAAGACAGAGCTGGCGGTGAGATGAATAGACTAACGTGGCCTCGGGTTTACTTGTGTGAGGGTCAGAGGGCACACAGAGGAGACAGGAGGAGGTCAGTGGACAGCTGGACATTCCCCTGAACCTTTACAAGTGTGCCTGCCCAAGAGCTGCCCTGTGGTGCGAGCTTAGTGGGGTATCAGCAACACGGGCCTCGTACTAGCTGTGTGACCTTGGACAGGTTACCCGACCTCCAGAGCCCTCGCTAGACCCAGATATCAAAGGTGGTAAACTCTTAGGGCTTCACGTTGACATAATGGAGGCAAAGGGCTCAGGGCAGGGCCAGCCGTTCAGCAAGGGCACAGCAATGGGAGACCCACCCCAAGGCAGGCGGTGAGGTGGGAGGACGAGGCCTTCACCTCCCACCGCCAGCTCCGTGTCCAGGACAAGGACCCTGAGTACTCGGGTCAAGCTCGTTGTGGGCAGAGACAGAAGCCATTCTAGACATCCAGCGGGACCAGGGAAGTGAGGGGGCTTAGCTTAGTCTCCCAGATCTTCCACTCTCTACCTTCTGATTTCAACCACGAAAACCGAGTGCAGTCCCTGGAAAGGTGAGGGGATTGGGTGGAGGGAGGGAAGCGGAGGTGACTGGATGGTATAACCATCTCGAATCGCCCGGCCCTGATGACCGGGGTCTTGGCTCAGAAGGGTCATCATACAGTGGCCAAGATGGGCAGGGAGCACGCCTCCCATCCTTGCCCTCCTGGAGCAGGCCTGGCACGCAGGAGTTTTGGAAGCCTCTACAGCAGTCTCTTAGGAACAGAAAACTAAGCTTATACTCTGTTTAGACTTTAACCACATGTGTTCATCCCTGTGTTCTTGATGGTCCTGTGATACATAAAACTCATTCAGCAGCTGAATTACTCTCCCACCAGGCCCTGCCCTCCCCACCTTGGACGGTTTCATTTTGCTGTTAGCACTCTCTTTACATTTGGTACTTACTGGGTTATGGTGTCATTTATTCATTGACTTTCAATGTTTTTTCCTTTCTCCTTACTTTCTCATAATGATATCTTATAATTTGTGATTTAGTTGTTCTGTGAAATCCTAATTATGTTAGTAATTTGAGGGAAAAGAATACTATATTTTCATGGTTTTCAGAAGCATCTCTATTTAACGGATTCTTTTCTGAATCAGGCAGGGTCCTAATCATTAATGAATACACAAATTTGTTTTACTTTAGAAAGTTTGGGGTATTCACGAAACAGAGTCAGAGTCTTATGGTCTCCCTGAAATGCGCCTTGAAGAGCTCAGCTCTGTTCCGTTCAGAAGGTGTCAGGAGTCTGCCGTGGCACGGAACAGCAAGAACAGCTTTGGGCGACCAGAGAGGAGCTCGTTCACATCCGTTTCTTCAGCGAGCATGTACTGAATCGCTGATCCTTGCCAGGGAGCTTATGAGCTGCTGGGATGAAAAACACAGCTTCTGACCTCAGTGAATCTCCTCGAGAGGTCCGTGCTTGAGCTGAACCTGAACAGTTAGCATTTTGGGTAGCGTGCCAAGACAGACCTCTGAGAAATGAGCACTTTGATGACGAGAGAATCTGGAAGGGCTGGTGTGGGGCTGCAGGCAGAAGAGCAGGTGGAGATGGGTGAATGTCTGGGGAGAAGAGGGGCGCTGCCTCCGCCCGTCAGCCCCTTCCCTAGCCAGGCGGAGCCTCCAGACAGACAGAGACAGCCCTGCAGTCTGGACCTCCTACAGCCTGGTGGAGGCCGTATGTAAGCAAGTAATCACAGTGTGGCATGTTAGTTACTAAAACGAAGGCTAATAGACAAGTGACTAACTGCTTGGAAAGAACTGCAGAAATTTCCATTAAAACAGCGACGTTAGAACCGAGTCTTAAGTATCCTGTAGGACTTCAGGAAGAGGAGAGTCCTCGAGTTCCAAGGAGGAAGTGAACGAGGATGAGGTGAGAGGGGTGGGCAGAGGCCAGGCCACCCACGGCCTTGCAGGATGTGCTAGGGAATGTGATGCTCACCTGGTAGGCCAGGGAAAACCAATGTGGTAGAGAAAGGGGGTAAGAATATTAAGGACAAATGATTCAGGCATGATTAGGAGACAGTCAGATTGAAGTTAATACAATTCCAGGATCGAGTTTGGGGCTTTATAACCAGTTGCAATCAGCTATCGCTTAGGATAGGTAATTTTCCACTTAAACACTACTTTTGTCCCTAATCTTCCCATTTTCCTCCAAGGAACAATAAGTTTTGGTTCCTAGAGCCTAGCTGACTGATCTGCAGCCTGGGACCCATGAGCGTGATAATAAGCGTCTATGAGCCAATTAATAGTTGAATAAACACCAACAAGTTTAACATTTACCTGCAATAAGGCTGCACAGATTCATTAAAATGCTGTGCTGCTTTGCTTTCCCCAGGAATTATATCAAGTTATTGCAGTAACTGGTTATCTCAAGCAGCTTCGCTCTTCATGACATCATGAAATTTATTGACGAAATATTGTTTTAAAACACGGAGTCCATGTTGGGGGAGACATTGTAATTAAAAAGACCTCTGGTGGCCAAAGGAGGGACTTCCCTGGTGGTCCAGTGGTTAAGACTCCATGCTTCCACGTCAGGGGACATGGGTTCGATCCCTGGTCGGGGAACTAAGATCCCATATGCCACTCGGTGCGGCCAAATAAATAAATAAAACCTCTGGCTCTGAAGAGTTTAGACATCCAGCTTAGTTGATGAGTGTGTTATGTTTGAAAAAAAACAAAAAAACAAAAATAAACCCTTGGGTACCTAATTGAGCAGTATTCTGCAGAAATAATTTATGAAATTTTTCATAAATTTCTATACAAATGTACATTTCCCTAAAGAGAATGAGAGTTTTGTAGTACATCTGTGACTCAAAAATGTATATAGTTACATAAAAGACCATTTTAACAACTTTTTTTTTTTTTTTTTTTTTTGCGTACGCGGGCCTCTCACCGCTGCGGCCTCTCCCGTTGCGGAGCACAGGCTCCGGACGCGCAGGCTCAGCGGCCATGGCTCACGGGCCCAGCCGCTCCGCGGCATGTGGGATCTTCCCGGACCGGGGCACAAACCCGTGTGCCCTGCATCGGCAGGCGGACTCTCAACCACTGCGCCACCGGGGAAGCCCAACTTTTATATTTTTATAGGGATGCATTCACTGGGTGTTGATCTTGGACTTCTTGGGGTTACATGGAAAAGGTAGAATCGCATTTTGACTTTGATTTTAATTCAGGGTTTCAATGGACATTAAAAAGGTGCAAGACTTAAGTATTAATGTTTAGTCTCTTTTTTAGTGTGTTTTTCTACGTTCAAGCTGTGCCTCACAGGAGCTATTCTTAAATTGTCCACTGTAACCTCGGGCTTTTCTGTTGCATTTCTGCAGGAGCTTAAAATAATTTGCTGCATGATGTTTTTCCCCCCGAGTTTCCTCTATATACTAGTGAGCCATTTGGGTGACTTGTTTCAGTGAAGTTATGAAGATTCATATGTAGTATGTTGCTCTTACAGAATTATGAAGTTTCACGTCGCAAAACGGAAGTTTAAGGAAACATTACGCCCGTATGACGTAAAAGACGTCATCGAACAGTATTCTGCTGGTCACCTGGACATGCTGTGCAGAATTAAAAGCCTGCAAACACGGTGAGCAACGCGAGGGTTACTTGTTCTACAGGAACAGGCACAGAAACTGTCTGGGAGGAACGTCTCCCTAGTAGAGAAAACTCTTGAATTCCATGTTTCTAACTCTTCTTTTAGTGAACAGCTGGACTTTTGCGTTGAAACGCAAAAGATTTTATTTAAAAGTAAATCAGTCATTAAAAGCCTCAATGTATCGGCAGTGTCTCAGTGTCTCACCTGTGAAAATGGGGTATTGTCAGTGGCTGCCTAGGGTCGCGGTGACGATTGAATGAGTTAATGCAGGGTCACCGAGTGCTCGGGGAATGTTAATGGTTGGTGCTGCTGTCATTTCCGTTATCGCCCGAATCCTAACCATCCTTCAGAGGAAAGCTAGTCTTTCTCCTTCGTTAAACTTGACCCACCAGCCAGCCCACAAAGACAGACCTGTCCTTCCTCTGACCCCCTAAAGCGAGTAGAGTCCACTGCAGGGAGTAGAAGCGCAGCTCACCTTGGAATACTCTGCCGGAGAGTCAAACTGAGGACCCAGGGTTGACTCTCATACTGCTTCCCTGTGGGAAGCCTGTTCCCCGGGCCCTGGACCCAGTCTGGGCCCTTCCCTTCACGCCTGTCCTGCACGGGGCTAGATACACACCGTCTTGCCAGGGAGCATCTTCTCTAGTGGTTGAAAGAAATGAGTTCAGTATGTTATTTCAAACATGTAGTTTGATTGTGTCATCTTGAAGCCAAGATATTTAGTCAGTTTCATTTTTTTTAACAGCCTTGCTTCACTATCAGGCCCCAACTACCAGCATTCAATTGAACAGTTCTTAAAACACAAGGACTGAGTCTTCAATGTTTGTGTATGCCCAGAGCACACTTAGCCCAGGGTGAGGCATATACTAGGCCCTTGGTAAAACACCTGTTGATTTCTATAACATTAGTTACAGAAATCACAGTTTTTTTGTTCATTTCCTTCAGCAGGTAAGTATTGAACCTGCAGTGTGTGCTGGGCACCCTGGGCACCCAGAGATGAACAAATGACCCAGTCCTTGTAGAGCGGCAGTTGAATGGATTAGATGTCATGACTGCCTGTACTCCTGTGCACACAAAGTAAACTGGAAAGTTGAGTCCATATTCCTTATAATTCAGTTCTAAAACACACAAAAAGGAAGAAAGTAAGTGTCCAATTTAGGCTGACTAGGTCTCCTTGGAAATTGTTTTAAATCACCTGTGATCCTGTTACAGTCTCTGCACAGGTAGCCAAGGTTTTCCAAGTCCTTTCACAGAACTACCTAAGGCTCCCAACGTTTTTGTTTGCTTGTTTGTTTATTACAAATGTAATTGGTTTTCTTTTATTTTTCTTCATAGTGATAGGGTCACTAGTTAAAATACACTGTAAAATCTGCAATTTAAATTTTATTTCATGCTGCATTGTAGAAATAGTTTACATAAATAGCGTCCATTTAATCATTTAAAACAAAGGTTAAATGTAAATTAGGATTCTGTATTTATACCTATGATTATTTATGATTTTCTGGTAAAGTTTTATTTTTCTGAGGGTGAAGGAATTAATGTTTTTGAAAGTAAGATATCTTTAAACTAATTTGATAATTTCCAGAAATCAATTGACCTGGAGAGAATGCCGTAACATTACAAACAGGATTTTTTCATTTAACATATGTTTGTTCAACTGGTTTTGTTGTTTCTTTGTTTTTATTGACATATAGTTGATTTACAATGTTGTGTTAGTTTCAGGTGTACAACAAAGTGATTCAGTTATACATGCATTTATACCATTTTTTTCAGATTCTTTCCCCTTATAGGTTATTGCAAAATATTGAGTATAGTTCCCTCCCAATGTTTCTATAAAGTTCAACTGCTGCAGAATTTGCAGAACTAATCTGGAGTTTCTTGCTTATGTGATGTGTGTATACTGTCCAACTAGAAATCCTGAGATGGAGACTACAGCTTTCTTATCTTCCATATGTCAGATGTATGATAAATGGTCACTGAAAAATCTGTTCTATTATTAACATGAAATAGTCATAATTATAATTTTGTCATTTTTAAGTGGTTGAATTCAAGAAACACCTGGTCCAGGGTGGAAACAGACAAATTACTTGGTAGTTTAGGACATTTTTTGCCTCCAGAAGATCAGCCATAAGTGATTTCATCATGGACTAGAATAATGAGAAAATTAACCTCGTGTAATTTTCATGTGAAGAAAATAAGCACGTCAACTGGAAGAAGTTCATTTTTATTTCCTCTTACGTAAATAGAGATAATTGTATTTTTCTTTTCAAAACCCTTCCTTCCAGCCTAGGGCAGTGTCCACCTTCAGCACTCATAATCAGATCTCTTTCTCTGCTAGTGTGGATCAAATTCTTGGAAAAGGGCAAATCACATCAGATAAGAAGAGCAGAGAGAAAATAACCGCAGAACATGAGACCACAGATGACCTCAGCATGCTCGGCCGAGTGGTCAAGGTTGAAAAGCAGGTACAGCTCAACTAAACCTTTTAACTTTTTAGCCAGATTTGTTTCCAGTTTTATTGAGATATAATTGACGCATATCGCCGTATAAGTTTAAGGCGTACGACATAATGGTCTGACCTCCATATACTGTGAATGATCTTAGCCTCCATCATCTCATAGAGACACAATAAAAAGGAAAGCACAGGGCTTCCCTGGTGGCGCAGTGGTTGAGAGTCCGCCTGCCGATGCGGGGGACACGGGTTCGTGCCCCGGTCCGGGAGGATCCCACATGCCGCGGAGCGGCTGGGCCCGTGAGCAATGGCCGCTGGGCCTGCGCGTCCGGAGCCTGTACTCCACAACGGGAGAGGCCACAACAGTGAGGGGCCTGCGTACCGCAAAAAAAAAAAAAAAAAAAAAAGGAAAGCACAGAAAGAAAATAACTTGTTTTCCTTGCGATGAGAACCCTTAGGATCTACTCTGTTAACACCTTCCTGGGTACCACACGGCAGTATTAGCTATAGTCATCCCCTTGTGCATCGCACCCCCAGCACTTGTTTATCTATAACTAGGAATCGGTACCTTCCAGCCACCTGCCTCCGGTCCCCTCCCTCCACCCGCTGCCTCTGGTCACCATGAATCTGATCCTTTTTCTATGTGTTTGGGAAGGGGGTTGTTTTTTGTCGTAAATTCCACATAAGTGAGATCATACAGTATTCGTGTTTCTCTGCCTGACCTATTTGACTTAGCAATATGCTCTCCAGGTCCATCCCTGCTGTTGCAAATAGCTGGATTTCCTCTTTTTTTATGGCTGAGTAATATTCCATTGTGTATATTTATATATACACACACCACAACTTATTTATCCATTGATCTGCAGTGGACACTTGTCTCTGAGTCTTGGCTATGAACATGGGGGTGCAGACATCTTTTTGGGTTAATTTTTGTTTCCTCTGGATATAGTCCCAACAGTGGAATTGCTGGATCATGTGGTAGCTCTATTTTTAATTTCCTGAGGAACCTCCATACTGTTCTCCACAGTGGCTGCACCAGTTGACATTCCCACCAACAGTGCAGGAGGGCTCCCTTTTCTCCACACCCACATCAGCATTTGTTATCTCTTATCTTTTTGATGACGGCCCTTCTAACAGGAGTGAAGTAGCCAGAATTTTTTTTTAATCAAAACTGATTATAGGCAGTTGGATGTATTTTAGTGAGTAATAGATTTTAAAAGGAATAAAATCAAGAAAGAGCAAATAAATTAAATTTTCTTTATGCATAGACAGTGTTTCTCTAAAACACCTGGATTTCCATATAAGAAATAGAAAATTTCCTTTCATCAATTAATACTCGAACTACAAACAACTGTAGATTTCCAACAGTAGAATAACAAAGATCTAGTTTTTATTTGTGTTTTGGTTATTTTCATTGTCTCTCTTATGTCAAAAAAAAAAAAAAGCATAATAACTATGGTAGTGCACTGAATGTTTGTTGACCCTGAGAGTGTATCATCTCATACAAAGACAGTTTTTAGAAATCAAAATGCTCCCCCAATTTGATTATAAATATTCCAAGCATTTTATACCTTTATTTTTAAATTTAGAATCGCCTAGATTGATATCTAGGGTCTTTTTTTTGTTTTTTTGTCTGTACCGCACAGCTTGTGGGATCTAGTTCCCTGACCAGGGATGGAACCCGGGCCTCCTGTGGTGGAAGCGCAGAGTCTTAACCACTGGACCATCAGGGAAGTCCCAGTACCTAGGGTCTTGATTTCTTACAGAATCAGTTCCCTGCTAGGCAGCAGTAAAGTCCCAGAATGTCTTCAGGGAAGTGGCTGAGGAAGGGCAACCTGATCGGGGAGGAGGGTCTGGAAGAAGTTGCTTTGTACAGCGCTTATATGGTTTTTGAAACATCAATTTTATCTTATTTTTTTTTATAATTTATTTTATTTTATCTTTGTGTTGGGTCTTCATTGCTGTGCGCGGGCCTTTCTCTAGTTGTGTCGAGCGGGGGCTACTCTTCGTTGCAATGCGAGGGCTTATTGCGGTGGCTTCTCTTGTTGCGGAGCACGGGCTCTAGGTGCGCGGGCTTCAGTAGTTGTGGTTCACAGGCTTCAGTAGCTGTGGCTCGTGGGCTTCAGTAGTTGTGACTTGTGGGCTCTAGAGTGCAGGCTCAGTAGTTGTGGCGCACGGGCTTAGCTGCTCTGTGGCATGTGGGATCCTCCCGGACCAGGGCTCGAACCCATGTCCCTGGCATTGGCAGGCGGATTCTTAACCACTGCCCCACCAGGGAAGCCCCTGAAAATCAATTTTAAAGGCTGGGGAGGCAGAAGGGCGCCAGTGGAGACCAGGCGGACGGACGGCGGAGCGTCCTGCCTCTCAGCCGTCCGTTCCCGCCCTCACGGCTGGAAGGGGCATCCTGAGCTGGTGCCCAGTCAGGACTGCGTACGACTTGCCTCTCCGGACTTCACTGTGCAGGCACAGCCGGACTTCTTTCTACATTCTTATCAACAGGTGTACGTTTTCCCCTCTTTCAGGTCCAGTCCATCGAGGCCAAGCTGGACTGCCTGCTGGACATCTACCAGCAGGCCCTGCGGAAAGGCTCCGCGTCGGCCCTCGCACTGGCCCCCCTGCAGACCCCACCTTTCGACTGTCAGCAGACCTCGGACTATCAGAGCCTGGCCCCGCCCGGCGGCCGCCTGCCCCGCTCGGCCAGCGCGGGCCTGGCTCGGGGCCTGCAGCTCATCCTCACGCCTGGCGAGCTGGGGGCGCAGACCTTGTACGCGCTGAGCCCCCCGGCGGCCCAGGGGCCCGGGAGCCCGGGGGACGGCCCGGCGGCGGCGGGGGTGGGCGCGGCCCGGCCGGCGGCTCCTGCCACCCTGCAGATCCCGGCCCCGCTGCCCGCCCTGGGGGCCCTGGCCCCCGGCCCCGCGGGCCCGCACGAAGGCCTCCCCGACGTCTCCGCCCGCCTCGAGGCCGCCAAGGAGCGCGCGCTGCGCCAGAGCCTCGACCTGGACGGCGCGGCCCTGCTATCTGTCCGGCCTGCGGCGGCCCAGGACCGGGGCAAGTCGGCGTCGGTGCAGAACCTGATCCGGTCCACGGAGGACCTGGACGTGCCGCTGTCGGGGAGCGAGTCCAGCGGCTCCAGGGGCAGCCAAGATTTTTACCCCAAATGGAGGGAATCCAAATTGTTTATAACTGATGAAGAGGCGGGCCAGGAGGAGACCGGGTCGGACGCCTTGCACGCGGGGCCGCCGGCCCGGGAACCCGCCCTGGCGTCGGACTGTCTCAGGACTGGACGGTCCCGATCATCTCGGAGCGCAGGAGCCACGGAGGCCCTCGGCCGGGCCCATGCCAGGCTGAAATGAGGCCCTCGCTCGCTTCCCTTGCCCCGCAGCCTCTCAGCCATACACGTCGCTGCATGAACTCTTCGGGAAGCCCTTCTCAAAAGTTGAATGCCCAAGAATCAGGAAGAGCAGGAAAGGCAGTGTCCAAGCCCGTTACCTTTTAATTGCATGACAATGCATGTTCAGGGGACGGCTGAACTTCCCAGGTAGGACAACATTACCCCTCATTCAGGAAGGTACCTCGCGTTAAAACTCCTGAGAAATCAACACTGCTGGTGCTGTGGTGTGTGTGAAAATGTCAAGGTCAGGTCGTTTATAAGATTGGACTCTGTCTTTTGAAATGATGGGAGTAAGCGCCTTCAGATTTCAGGCATTTCTGCTTTGTGGTAAAACACAGAGTACAGTTTCAGAATTAGGCCATGACGTGCGTACACGTAAACATAGTATCAGCTGCTGATAGGGTGTCCAGTAAAGCAGAATTGGGGAATCACAGAAACGGCTGCCTGTCCAAGACGTACTTGCCAACCCGTTCCTATTCAGGCATTTTATTATTAATGTAATTTGAATGTCAATTCGTGTGCTTTTGGTGACTTCTTAACGCTGTGGCCAGCAACTTTGCACGTCATTTTCATGTTCTTTATGACGAGAATGTTCTTCGGTTAGAAAATGTGCAAACAGTGAAAGTCAAGGCCAGTGGGGCAAATAGGCTGACTCTGACACATCTGACTTCAGTGGAAACGTACTCCCTGATGGCTCGCTCCATCAGCTGCTACACAAGCAAACCAAGTCCTGAGAAGCGGACAGCCGGCGGGGCAGGGCTGATCCGTGTGTCCTGCAGCGCTCTCCACTACATGCAAGTGCGAGAGGCTCTTCCCACGGCTGATACACACGCAGGATCCTGGGAGCAGACGTGTGAGTGAGACGGGGATGGAAAAGGCTTGAAAAGAATCCAGACACGACACCGGGAAACAAGTGAGCTCAAGAAAACGACCTCCCCCTCCAGGGCCGTGAGAGGGAGGGAAGCAAACCAAAAGGAAAGACCTTGATTTTTTAGAAAACGAATATTGCTAAGGAATTCAACTACCTAAACATCCCTTCTTCTTATATACAAGCAGAGAATTTTGAAAGGCATTTATTTTTTAATATGCCCTGAATGTCTTTTGCTATTAGGTAGTACATTTTGCATATGGAAGGCTAAAACTAAACGTCCTTTACTTTTTATACTGTAGTGCACATTTTCTATTCTTCCCAAGAATGTTGCCCCCAATCTGAAATTACTGGCTCAGTTTCCTGGTACAAACATTTTATGGTTCAAAGTCAGGTAACACTGGCGGGGTCTGCGAATCAAAGCACTTAATAATATAGCATGGCAGCAAAAAGACCAAGGGACACCAAAAGAGAAATGTATGTACCAGATAGCAAGCTAAGTTGACCGCTTGTTAGAAACCAGCCTTGCTAGCCCAGACCGTCAGAACTTCTGCCAAGGTAACGGCACCCAAAGGGCCAGGAGAAGCGAGAGAACACTGGTTAAACTCTCACCATAGAAGGACTTAAAAAGAAGAGTTTTTCCCTTGGCGGTAGTGCTGCCTCCAGGAAAACTTTCCCAGCGGCCAGGAGGACCAAGCAGGGCTGTCGCCGGCCACCCAGAGGCCAGAAGATGCCCTGGCACCCGCCAAGTCCCTCCCAACTCCCTCCCCAGCCGGGTTTCTCCACCCCAGACTCCCCCCGCGACTTTTCTTCTCCACAGGCTTATGGACTCCCTGCCACAAGTTCCCTTCTGGACTTCACCAGCCGACATCCCCAAGTAAACCGCTTCTCCACTCACCCAAAATGCGCTTCTCAGCCTTTTAACACCCTGTCGTTTTTGATAAACACTGAACTTTGGCAAGATTCCTCTTCTCGCCCCACCGGGATCCTAGCACACTCCCCCGGAGCATGTCATTCAGCGTGTGCTTGGGTGCTGGAGATACGCAGAAGAGAGTCTAAATTTGACACTCCAGTTGAGAAGAGGTTCTCAAGCTTTCGAAGCCATTATTTTCATTTTCGAAACGTAGAGTGTTAGTAAAGTATTAAATGCAATGTTTCATCTACCCACGTATCCACTCAAAGTTGTGATCCATCCTCCCAAGGAGGTTGTACACAAGAACACACACACACACACCCCTACCCCTCCACTGACCCGAAGCCAGACCCCCGCCGTGCACGGCAGGCCTCTCCAGGTGTCAGCTGAGGAAGAGGCAGGCGATAGCAGCTTTCAGGTAGCACTGAGTCTTGGACACACTGTCCGGGTCAAACCCCACTGGCAGCAGGAACTCTGAATGTACGGGGGACCCCTCTGGCCCCTTTAGGCCTCAGACACAGCACAGTTCATCCGGCGTTGCTGAAGACGGAAGATTCAGAAACAAACCTAAGCCCATCACTGAGGGTTACCCACAGCCCCGCGTGGTAAATCATGTTAGGAAAAGCTTTCATACATCCAAGCCATGACCATTTTGTGTCTGTCTTACTCTATAGCGCAAAAAGTCCTGGATGTCGAAAGCCGGTTGTCTTGTGTGAAAACTGGAGGGTTGTGTCTGCTCTGTTCCTCTCGGCAGAGCCGAGAGGGGCCTCCCACTTACACTTAGCAAAGTCCCTTCGGTCAACCCCAGACGGCGTCTCGAAGCACAATTCAGCTGAGCGCTGATCAGCCGCCGGCTTTCTCGGTCCGTGTTCGTCTGCCTTCTGCAGTTCGTGGGGCTGATCAAGCTACCGCTTCCTGGCAAACATCCCTTCTAGGAGGTGAACTGAGAAACTTTGCTCTGTCTGATCTAAATGTTTGCATTGTGTTCAACTAAATTAACACGTGTAGATTGCAAGTTTCGTTTAAAGAAGACACTTGACTGAGTTTTTAAGTCTTTATCTCCTGTTCTAAGGTGCCTTTCTTGCCTCCCCTTGGCTCAGTGATTCTGAACATTCTTAATTTGCCAGTAAAACAAGTCTAACAGAGAGGAGGAAATCAGGCACAAAGTGACTAATTCTCATGCCTGTTTGCAAAGCAAACTATAAGGAAGGATGCAAGTGAGCAACTAAGTGAATAGGTCACTTCATCCAGATTGAGAAAATATCATAAATGTTAACTTATCTCCCCAGAAGCTATTTTTTGCCTTAAAATGACATGGTTGTGTTTTTGTAAGAGAAACTTAATTTAATATAATTATGTGCATTTAAGTGAGCAGTTCTGGAAGTCGTGTATGACAATGCAGTTGTCTGTTTCCTGAAAATAAATCAGGAATATCATATCCATTTCAAGCTACCATTCAAATGTAATTTCCTTTGCTCTCTTTTACTGGGATTATTTGTTTTAAAGTAAAACATTAAAAAGATGTCTATAAACAGCTAGTGTGCTTTCATCTCGTACTAACTGGTTTGTTCTGAACTGAGTCCTAGTCGATGAAACTGATCGTATACAGATTTGGGGTTGAAATTAAAAATTACCTTTTTCCAGTGTTGCTGAAGAAACCATTGGTAACTGAGTAAGAGGAGAGATTTGCAAATGTTGTTGAGGGTATCATAAGAAAAATTAACTGGATATTATACTGAATATTTATTTTTATGTTTTTAATTTGATATATCAAAACAGATGCCAGCCCATATGAGCCTTGTGTCAGCTATAATAAAAGGGTTTGCTAAACGAGTGATAAGAAGTGGGGACCAGTAGGTCCCCAAATGCTGGAACTCCTGGCTGCTCAGAATGACCATTTGTAGCACCTACCCAGCGCTGCCCAACCAGGGGGCTTCTGCTCCAGAAGGGATCTTCCCCTTCTGCCCTAGTACCCCCCCTCCTTCTGGTCCACTAGCAGTTTTGCACAGTCTGCATCATTAAGTGCAGTGGAATTATTTGAAAGGAGGCTCAGAATGTTAGAGCTCTGGAATGCAAAGCAACAAAGCCCCAAGAGAGCCGCCTTAGACGCAGGAGGAAGGGTGAGGGGCTGTCGCGTGAGGGGCCTCCCCCCATGTCTCTGAGGAGCGCACGCAGGTCTCCCTGCCTGTCCTGTCACCTTCCGGAGACGAGTGAAAATAATCAGCAAACTTGGAACGTGCTTGCTTTGACCAACTCAAAAACGTAAACAGCTTCCAAACGCTTTCGCTTTCGCACCTACCTTACAGCCTCTCTCAGTCCCGCCTTTAAAAGCAAAATATACGGACAATTATTCTACCCTCATCATGGGTACAAGTAGGTTCCCAGACCTTGAAATGCCCACTTTCATCACCCTGCTTTCGACTACTTCAAGCACCTGGTACAAGTAAAAACTGCTTCTTTAATTTTTAAAAATTTTTAATTAGTTACAATAAGACTTCACCCTCTGGCCTACCTAACTCCAGGTTATTGAGGTTTTTACTACATTTCCAAGCAGAAATTTATCAGATACACTACGTGCAAACTACAGATTACGCACTGCCCTGAAATCACAGCACCACAAGGCTGGTGAAGGGTAATTTTTCTGTTCCGATAAATAAATAGAAAACCCGAAGGCACATTGGTGTGATAGATTTCTTTGCCCGTTCCCATGGCCCATTCATTCCCATCATGATTTTGTTGCCTAGTTCAAGTCCAGTGCGCTCCGGGCTAAGCATCGGGGTCCAGGCTTCCCACACACTGTCACCGAATTTCTCAACTTCTCACCTGCTTGCAATTTTTTTTTTTTTTTAGCGAGGCCCATCTCTTTCCATTACTTGCTTCTACTTCCCCTTTCCTTTGCCTACAGTGGTGTGCCTACCTTCCAGCACCGCCAAACCCTGCCCTGCCCGTGACCCCAGGAGCTAGGTACCCGCACCTTCCCCTGGGGGCAGCCCCCGTGCTCAAGGCAGCACATCACACGCAGCCCAGGTCAACAGATGCTTCTGCGTATCTGCATCTCCTCGCCGAGGCCTCCGGGCCACATGCAACACCACCTCCTGCTTCCAGGACTCGGGGGAGGAAATGCATCGGCCCCTCCCCAGGGGAGCTCTTCCCTTACGGACGACTAATTCTCCTGCTCTGGATGCCAACGCCCTCCTTCCCCGTATCTGCGGCATCTCCCACTCAGTAACAGAAGTGAGCCTCTCCCATGACCAGCACCGCAAGAGCTCACCTTCCTCTTTCTTTCTCTCCACATCGCACCTTCTTTAGAACCAACGATTTATAGCGTACGTTGTATAAGGTACTTCTGTTTCCCCAGCATCCATCCACCAGCCAGCAAGACAGTCAGGCCCATGCCTGCCCACCCCCCAGACAACCAGCTCCAGCCCTTCAGCATGACCTCCTGGAAGCACATGCTGACCTCCCGGACACACATGCAGTCAGCATCCCTCTTGGCTTCTCTGGGGCCGCCAACGCTGTGAACAGCCTGCCTTCCTTTTAAAACTGCCCCCCTACCCCCGTTTGTCCCTGCTTCTCTGGAACAGTCCTCTCTATTCACTGTCCCAAGCTCCTTACTTTCCTTGCTTTGCGGTCAGTGCTCCAGATCCCACCCTTCTCTCCTCCCCTCACACCCTCCCCTGGTGGCCCCACCCGTGACCTCAGCTACTAACGCTGGGGTCCCACGCAATCAGGGGTCTCCAGCCCCGAGCATCAGCTCTGAATGTCTCCCTTGGGCCCGAAGTCACCTCGGTCGGACGTCCCAGACAAACTTCTTGAGGGGGACATGTCACAATATCCCCCAAGCGTCCCCCGCCAGGCCACGCAGGCAGAAGGCGCTCAAGAACCCTGAATGGGTGAAAGTGTCCTGGTCTCTCTGGCCTTTTACTCAGTTTCAGCAGCTTCCAACCCCTAACTTCAGAGGTCTTTCTCTCAAGGAGGATGTGACCCTCAGCCTCGTCCACACTGTGTCACAGATTTGATCGGCTACTTCTCCCAAAGGTCTCTGGGCTTTTCCAAAGGGAAAGAAATTAATGGAATTAATGAATGCCAAATAGTGAGTAATCGTGTTTCTGCAGGACTGGGAGAAGAAGCCCCCTCACCCCCCGCCCCAGGCCTCAGCATCCTTCGCCTCTGTCCCTCCTCCATTGACGAATACACTGCCTCAGACCCCACGGATGGTACCCAGGCCTAGATTCTGCCCATTCACCAGGAGGCCTGATTACTCACACTTCCCTGGAGCTCCAAGGAGAAAAGGGGGTTTCGTCTCCCTTCCCTGCTCCCTGAGCCCCATGAAACCACATTCCAGCTCCCCAGCCCTCTTTATACCCTACCAATGCCAAGCCCATAGCCAGAGCTGGCCTACAGTCTGTGGATCCCAGACTTTAAAATAACTCATGAACACACTACTATATATAAAACAGGTAACCAACAAGGACCTACGATAGAGCACAGGGAACTCTACTCAATGTTTGTACTAACCTATAGGGGAAAAGAATCTGAAAAAGAATACATATATATGTGTAACTGAATCACTTTACTGTGCACCTGAAACTAACACAACCTTGTAAATCACGTAAACTTCCAAAACAAGCTTAAAAAGTAGCAACTCATGCTGAGTGACTGCCCAGTGTTGAGCCAATAAGGGCTTTCCCAGGTGTTACCGAATTTAATCCTCACCACCTGACCACAGGTAACCTATCGGTTAGGATGGATTTGGCTGCGGGTATAAGAAAACCCGAGAACAGGGGCTTCCCTCGTGGCGCAGTGGTTGGGAGTCCGCCTGCCGATGCAGGGGATGCGGGTTCGTGCCCCGGTCCGGGAAGATCCCACATGTCGCGGAGCGGCTGGGCCCGGGAGCCATGGCCGCTGAGCCTGCACGTCCGGAGCCTGTGCTCCACAACGGGAGAGGCCACAACAGTGAGAGGCCCGTGTACCGCAAAAAAAAAAAAAAAAAGTAGAACATTACCAGCACCAATGTGGGGGGCGCGGGTTCGTGCCCCGGTCCGGGAAGATCCCACATGTCGCGGAGCGGCTGGGCCCGTGAGCCATGGCCGCTGAGCCTGCACGTCCGGAGCCTGTGCTCCACAACGGGAGAGGCCACAACAGTGAGAGGCCCGTGTACCGCAAAAAAAAAAAAAAAAAGTAGAACATTACCAGCACCAATGTGGGGGGCGCGGGTTCGTGCCCCGGTCCGGGAAGATCCCACATGTCGCGGAGCGGCTGGGCCCGGGAGCCATGGCCGCTGAGCCTGCACGTCCGGAGCCTGTGCTCCGCAACGGGAAAGGCCAAAACAGTGAGAGGCCCGTGTACCGCAAAAAAAAAAAAAAAAAAAAAAGAAAACCCGAGGACGTTCTATTATCCAGCATAACTGAAGGTCAGGGTGGCTCCACCACAAGCGCCTCGATTACCTCTTGGGGGGGGAGGGGCGCCAGCCCAGCGGGAGGTAAATCCTTTGCCGGCCCCTGATTAGACTAACGCAGGTCACACGCTCACTCCGGAACCTGGTAGCAGTCGCACCATGATTGGCTTAAACCATTCACACCCCCCTCTCTGGAGTCTATCCTCCCGGGTGGAGGATCTGGCAGCCAGGGAGGTTCTGGAATGGAGGGTTAAGAGCCTTACCAGTCAAGTTATTCATGACTTGAGAGACCTCAGGACCCTTTGCTCCCGGAAACACCCACCACGACCAATCCCAGCCCCTACGGCTGGCAATCTGGGGACAAGGCCCGAGCGCCCACCTCCCAGGCCGCTGGCGGGGGACCACTTTCTGCCTCCACCTGGACTCCCGCCTTTCTCCTCTTGTCTGCCCTTTAAGGTCCAAGGGGACCCTGGGCTTCTAGGAGAGGACCTTTCCTAGAAGCCCCTGTTTTCATTCAACCCAGAGCAGCCTGAGGAAGCTCCAGGTCTAAGAGAAGCAGCTGTCTTTCCCGTTTGCTTCTCCTTCGCTGGCCCAGAGGCCCCTCGTGGGCCAGAGAAGTTCATCCGAAGGAAGGAGCAGGGCACCAAAGGCTTTGCACACTGGGCCACTTGTTCTAGCGGATCTTTGCTGGTGGACCACTTTCTTACACCCCGGGGGACTTGTGGCCTTTGAGGGATAAGACCGGGCCACAAATGCCACCTCGTGTCAATGCCCTTCAGGTCTTTTTACCGATATGGACCCAAAACTCCCCTCACGTCTCGACTGCCCTGGGAGAGCAAAATCCTTTTACTGCCAGAGCGAAATCTAAAGCGCCTAGAGCCAAACATTTCATAAGTGGAAGCCTGAGAAGGCCGAAGGGAGACGGTGGCTCCCTCTCCGGCGGGACGAAAACAGGCCCGGCGGGTCCAGCGCGATGGGCGGCGCGGCAGCCAGGTCGGGCGGGCTCAGGGGCAGCTTCTGCGCAAACCGCAGCATCTCGCATCTGCAGGGAGAGGGCGGGGGGACACTGGGACCCCAGGGCAGTCACCGCAGCCCGGGCCTCCCCTGCCCCAAACGCGTCTCCCGGTGCCTCCCCTCACTCCCCGAGGGCGCCCCCTTCTCCAGAGCTGGGGGAGCCCCCAGACGCCCAGCCAGGCCGGTGATCCTCCAGGAAGCCGAGATGCCAGCGACTCTACCATCAAGTCCTCTGAGGTCGCCCACCTCGGGCCCGGCTTTGGGGGTCCCAGCTCCCAAGCCTCCAGATCCTAAGAACAGCCGCTGCCTGGACTCAGCCGGCCCCACGACGAGGACGTGCGTCAGGCCCGTGGCCGCGAAGCGCGCCTCCAGCCGGATGAGGGTCTGGCTGTGCGCCTCGATGATGCGGGCCAGGTCCGGGCCAGGTGGCCTGCGAGGCGGGCCAGGAGGACCAGTGCGGGGAGGTGAGGGGCGGGGAATGGGCTGGGACCACTCACCAACATGAGCTTCCCCTGGCCCTATTCTATGTAAAATTCCAGAGGAAAGGTAAAGTTTTCGGGCACCGTCCACCACAGCTTGCTTGATCTCTCCGCGTCCAACTGCTCCCAGCCGATTCTGAATAGGGCCAAGTCCAGGAACTTATCCCAGCAGGACTTAGGGAAACCTGCAAAGGCCCAGGGTCTGCCTAAATACTGCCTCTACACAACCTACCCTAGGGAGGGGTGACCTGGCCCTGCAGCTGCTCTCAAGAAAATCCACTCCAACTAATTATCTGTTCTTCACCAATCCCTTCATCCAAATTGGATTATCTGATCCGTGTTTGCCTCCCTGATGCCCAGGAATTCAAAAGTATCTTCATTCTAGGCACTTCCCTGGCGATCCAGTGGTTAAGAATCCGCCTTCCAATGCAAGGGATGCGGGTTCGATCCCTGGTGGGGGAACTAAGATCCCACATGCTGCAGGGCAGATAAGCCCGTGCGCCACAACTAGAGGTGCAAACTACAGAGCAATCCGCAACTAAGACCGGATGCAGCCAAAAATTAAATAAATAAATAAAAAGAAGAAGAAAAACAAATTAAAAAGAAAAACTACCTTCATTCTAGTCTGAACAGATCTTGGAGCAGATCTGCCGGGCGTGAACCAGGCCTGGGGTTGTGGGGTGGAAGGTTCTGGAATAGGGGTTTCCAAGTGGCCTCGCTGGTTCAGACAGGCACTGCCGTAACAAAATCCCACGGGCTGTGGGTTTTCTCACAGTCCTGGAGGCGGAAAGTCCAAGACCAAGGCACCAGCAGATCTGGCGTCTGGTGAGACCTCCCTGGTTCGCAGGCAGCCTCCTTTCGGCTGTGTCCTGACGTGGCTAAAGGGGACGCAAGCTCTCCAGGGCCTCTTTTAGGAGGACACTCATCACCTTCATGATGAGGCTCCCTCCCAAAGCTTCACCTCTGAGACCATCGCCTCGGGGGTTTGGAACTCAGCGTATGCCTTGTGGGTGCACAAACCTTCAGACCGTAGGGTGCCGCCTGCTGACCACACAGTAGCCTCATTTACTCTCCTGCATCAAGACAGAGGAACACAGAGCCTCTTTATGGGATGGGTGGGAGGGAGCCTATCACAGGATTTGGCTGCATGAGTCTAAGGAGTGTTTAGAGAAGCAGAGGCCAGTTTTGTAAAAATGGGGCAATTTCTGGGACTTCCTGGTGGTCCAGTGGGTAAGACTCCACGCTCCCAGTGCAGGGGGCTCAGGTTCCATCCCTGGTCGGGGAAATAGATCCCACACGCATGCCGCAACTAAGAGTCCGCGTGGCGTAACTAAGAGCCAGCGCAGCCAAAATAAATAAATATATAATTTTTTTTTGCGGTACGTGGGCCTCTCACTGTTGTGGCCTCTCCCGCTGTGGCGCACAGGCTCCGGACACGCAGGCTCAGCGGCCATGGCTCACGGGCCCAGCTGCTCCGCGGCATGTGGGATCTTCCCAGACCAGGGCACGAACCCGTGTCCCCTGCATTGGCAGGCGGACTCTCAACCACTGCACCACCAGGGAAGCCCAATAAATAATTTTTTTAAAAAAAATGGGACAATTTGTGGTTATCTTGGCAATTCTTAGGAGGCGAGGATATCAATTGGTCTTTTTTTTTTTTTTTTTTTAGCCCTGCCACATGGCTAGTGGGATCGTAGTTCCCCAACCAGAGACGGAACCCAGGCCCTTGGCAGTAAAAACCCTAACCACTGGGCCACCAGGGAATTCCCAGATTAATTCGTCTTGTTTGCAGAGTGTCATTGTCTCTGCCTGGTTTCAAACCTAGTTACAGAGTCAGTGCTCTTTCCCCATCTGTTCCATCACAATCACTGAGTGGTCTTGACTAGTGAAAATGTTCTGCAAGAGATGTCTATGTTTGGCAAGAAATGTTTGTTAGAGTTTATCTGCCAGCTTCCTGCTGCAACTTGTGGGTCTGTTTTTTCACTTTTCAGTCTCCCTTTTCGGCCTAAGACAAAAAGACAGAAGACAAAGGACATTCATCTACAGGGTTCAGACCCACCATCCCATCATCAAAATCCATCCATCACACGGTTATTTGGAGAACATGGTCTGCGTCTCCACTACAGTTAGTTCCATGTGCCTTTGGTTGCAAGATGAGGTGATGAATCATTTAAAAAGATCATGAGGGAATTCCCTGGCAGTCCAGTGGTTAGGGCTCCATGCTTCCACTGCAGGGGGCACGGGTTCAATCCCCGGTCGGGGAACTAAGATCCCACAAAGCCGCACAGCACGGCCAAAATAATAATAAAAATTAAAAAAGATCATGACTGCACAGTAGCACTTAAGACTGGACAGGATACAGATAATTACTAGAAACAAAGTGATTATCAATCCTATTCATAGGCTACCAAGGAAAGAGCCTAGATTTCAAAACCAGGCCATGAAATCGGGTCCTATTCCATCCAAATCTGTTCTAGAAAGCCAGGTCATCTTTCCTTTTAACCAACCACAAATGATTCTCCCTGACCAATAGTGAACCAGGGTAGCAAGCAGTGTTTGCTAACAAACGAAGCTCTTAGCTGGCCAAGAAGGAAACAAAGGCTGCGTAATTATCCATAACCAGAGACAAAGTGTGGACCACCTTTTCTACTACTGGAATGGGAGCACCCAGAACGGAGGTGAAGAGGGACTTGGTTATCTGGCCAGGTCTCCTGCAAGCTCTGCTGAAGAGTCCATTCTTCCCTCGTTTTATGTCTCTGAGTATCTTTCTCAGAGAAGCAGTTTTCTGTAGGGGTAGGTGTTTTAAAATTGGAAAGTTTCTAAACGTTACTCTATATACGCAAGATAGGTTTTGGTAATAATCAGGTGAAGTCCTGGCGGTTTCCCTGGTGGCGCACTGGTTGGGAGTCCGCCTGCCGATGCAGGGGACACCGGTTCGTGCCCCAGTCCGGGAAGATCCCACGTGCTGCGGAGCGGCTGGGCCCGTGAGCCATGGCCGCTGAGCCTGCGCGTCCGGAGCCTGTGCTCCGCAACGGGAGAGGCCGCAATAGTGAGAGGCCCACGCACCACAGTGAAGAGTGGCCCCTGCTCGCCGCAACTAGAGAGGGCCCTCGCACAGAAACGAAGACCCAACACACCCAAAAATAAATAAATAAATAAATTTATTTATTTTAAAAAAAATAATAATAATCAGGTGAAGTCCTGTTGTCCACATAAGAAGAGTACCTTAAGCAGCCACTGTGGAGAACAGGATGGAGGTTTCTTAAAAAACTAAAAATAGAGCTACCATACGATCCAGGATTCAGTTATACATATATACATTATTTTCTTTCATAATTGAGATTTTATTGATCAGTACACAGACATTTCAATTTGTTGGGTTTTTTGTTTGTTTTGTTTTGTTTTTAATTTTTTGGCCACGCTGCGCGGCATGCGGGATCTTAGTTCCCTGACAAGGGATGGAACCCACGCCCCCTGCAGTGGAAGCGTAGAGTCTTAACCACTGGACCACCAGGGAAGTCCCAGACATTTCAATCTGTAGACAATTCTTAACATACGTATGAAAAATCTAAAAAATCACGTAGTTGTGATTCTTTTCTGAACAGTTATTCCAGTGACTTTCCAGCTTAAAATTTGGAAGCAAATTTTCCTTAACAGGATATCAAGTACCAATATCTTCAAATATGGATACACCGTTACATCATAAATCTCACTAATACACAAGTTAATATCATACACACTGCATACTCAACGTGTCAATTGTTCGCAGCACATTAACAAAGTTACTAGGAAAGGTGGACTACCACGACCAAAGATGTTACAGAGTGCACAGAATTCTGCCCAGGAGGGCCAAAGTCAAGGAGTGAGTGGTTTGCTTTAGGAAACAATTCTACCAAAAACAACACGGGAAGCGAAGCAGTATAAAGTGTCCAAGACATTAAATGCATGACTGACTCCACACTGCCGTTTAGTGTGATTTGTATTATAGGATATAAAAGCTACCGCCCATCTATGGAATGTTAGGCTGACACCCAAGACAATCAAAGCCTCCCGTATTAAATATCCCACTATTTTCTGGTTGTACCAAAAACCAAACAACCAGCAAATGATTTCACCTCGTTAAAAAAAGCATTTACACTTAAAAAAATGGGATGAGGTGGGATAGCCTCCTTTTCAAAAACGTTTCTAGAGCTCCTAATAAGCTTGCATTTACAAAATCGTTGCTAGAAATCTTCCTCTGGATCGTGCAAGAAGGGAGACAGGGACCGCTGATAGGACCGGGTGTGTGGTATTAATCAGACTCGGCTTCTTTCCCTCGTGCTTCGTCAGAGGCCGGGCTGTAATCGTGTTTAGTTCCAACGTTTTCTGCAGGTAAGTCTTCTTTAGTCTCCTGGTTAGCCACTTCGGCCTGTTTTCCCTTTGCTCCCCTTTTCCCTTTTGTTTGCCCTTCCTTGTCTGAAGATTTATCCTTTTGCGCCGCCCTTTTTGGCTTTGGTTCCACTTTTGCAGGAGCCGGTTTACCTGACAACCTCACCGATCTCCTTCGCCGCCCCCTGGGGGAGCTCACCCTGCTCTTGGGCGTCCTGGTGGGGGGGGGTGGGGCGGGCGCCTGGGGGGTGCCCGCTGGCGGGCGTGGCCCCCCGGGCTGCTGGCCACTGCCACTCCTCCTACGCCCCAACCCCAGCTGCTGGGACCTGCCTATACATTCTTTTGCATATTCTTTTCCCTTATGGTTTATCACAGGGTATTGAATAGAGTTCCCTGTGCTCTACAGCAGGATCTTGTTGTTGATCCATCCTACATATGATACTTTGCATCTGCTAACCCCAGACTCCCACTCCATCCCCCTCCCCCCTCCCCCTTGGCAACCACATGTCTGTTCTCTATGTCTGGGAGTCTGTTTCTGTTTCATAGGTACGTTCATTTGTGTCATATTTTCGATTCCTCATATAAGTAATGTCGTATGATATTTGTCTTTCTCTGTCTGACTTACTTCACTTAGTATGAGCATCTCCAGGTCCATCCATGTTGCTGCAAATGGCATTATTTCATTCTTTTTTATGGCTGAGTAATATTCCATTGTATATATATGTACCACATCTTTATCCACTCATCTGTCGATGGACGTTTAGGTGGTTTCCATGTCCTGGCTATTGTAAATAGTGCTGCTATGAACATAGGGGTGCACGTATCTTTTCAAATTAGAGTTTTCTCCAGATATATGCCTAGGAGTGGGATTGCTGGGTCATATGACAGCTCTATTTTTAGTTTTCTGAGGAACCTCCATACTGTTCTCCATACTGGCTGCACCAATTTACATTCCTACCAACAGTGCAGAAGGGCTCCCTTTTCTCCACACCCTAGAGAGGATTAAGTTTAAATGTGTATAGGTGGCCCCGCTTCATGACACTTCACTTTATTGAGCTTCACAGATATTGCATTTTCTACAAATTGAAGGTCTGTGGCAACTCTGCGTGGGTCAAGTCTGCCGGCACCATTCTTCCAACAGCATTTGCCCACTTTGTGTCTCTGTGTCACTCTTCAGCAATTTTCACAGCATTCCAAATTTTTTCATTACTATTATATTTGTTGCAGTGACCTCTAATCTATCATTATTTGGGGGCTCCAAGAACCGCACTCATACGAGCTGGCAAACTTAATAAATGTTGTGTGTGTTCTGACTGCTCCGTCGACCGGCCGTTCCTACATCTCCCTCCCTCTCCTCGGGCCTCCCTGTTCCCTGAGAGACACGATATTGAAATTAGGCCCATTAATCTCCCTACAATGGCTCCCAAGTGTTCAAGTGAATGGAAGAGCTGCACGTCTCTCAGTATACATCAAAAGCTAGAAATGATGAGGCTTAGTGAGGAAAGCCGAGACAGGCTGAAAGCTGGGCCTTTTGCACCGAACAGCCACGTTGTGAATGCAAAGGACAAGTTCCTGAAGGAAATGAAAAATGCTGCTCCAGTGAACACACGGATGATAAGGAAGAGAAACAGCCTTACGGCTGATATGGAGGAAGTTTTAGTGTCTGGACAGAAGATCAAACCAGCCACAACATTCCCTTAAGCCAAAGCCTAATCCAGAGCAAGGCTCTAACTCTCTTTAACTCCCTAAAGGCTGAGAGAGATGAGGAAGCTGCAGAAGCAAAGTCTGAAGCCAGCAGAGGCTGGTCCATGAGGCTGAAGGAAAGGAGCCGTCTCCATAAGAACAAAGTGCAAGGGGAAGCAGCAAGTGCTGATGGAGAAGCTGCAGCAAGTTATCCAGAAGATTCGGCTGAGATAATTCATGAGGGTGAACAGATTTTCAAGGTAGACGAAACAGCCTTCTATTGGAAGAAGATGCCATCTAGGACTTTCATAGCTGGAGAGGAGAAGTCACTGCCAGGCTGTGAAGCTTCAAAGGGCAGGCTGACTCTCCTGTTAGGAGCTAATGCAGCTGGCGACTTTAGGTGGAAGCCAATGCTCATCTACCGTTCCAAAAATCCTAGGGCCCTTAAGAATTATGCTAAATCTCCTCTGCCTGTGCTCTATAAATGGGACAAAAAAGCCTGCATGACAGCACATCTGTTTACAATATGATTTACTAAATATTGTAAGCTCACTGTTGAGACCTACTGCTCAGAAGAAAAAGATTCCTTTCAATGTATTACTGCTCGTTGACAGTGCACCTGATCACCCCAGAGCTCTGATGGAGACGGACAACGAGATTCATGTCGTTTTCATGCCAGGTAATATAACATCCATTCTGCAGCCCGCAGATCAAGGAGTCATTTGATTTTAAGTCTCATTATTTAAGAAATACATTTCACTGGGCTTCCCTGGTGGCGCAGTGGTTAAGAATCCACCTGCCAATGCAGGGGACACGGGTTTGAGCCCTGGTCCAGGAAGATCCCACAGGCCGTGGAGCAACTAAGCCCGTGCGCCACAACTACTGAGCCCACGAGCCGCAACTACTGAAGCCCGCGTGCCTAGAGCCCGTGCTCCGCAACAAGAGAAGCCACCGCAATGAGAAGCCCCACACCACAACGAAGGGTAGCCCCCGCTCGCCACAACTAGAGAAAGCCCACACACAGTGACGAAGACCCAACGCAGCCAAAAATTAATTAATTAATTTAAAAAAAAGAAAAGAAATACCTTTCGCAAGGCTACAGATGCCATAGATAGTGATTCCTCTGATGAATCTGAACAAAGTCAATTGAAAACCTTCTGGAAAGTATTCTCCATCCTAGATGCCATTAAGAACAGAACATTTGTGATTCATGGGAAGAATCACACTAATCAACATTAACAAGAGTTTGGAAGAAGTTGATTCCATCCCTCATGGATGACATGGAAGGGTTCAGACTCCAGTGGAGGAAGGAACTACAGATGTGGTGGAAACAGCAGGAGAGCTAGAATCAGAAGTGGAGACTGAAGATGTGACCGAATTGCTGCAGTCTCAGGATAAAACCTGAATGGATGCGGAGTTGCTTCTTATGGATGAGCAGAGAAAGTGGATTCTTGAGATGGAATCTACTCCTGGTGAAGATGCTGTGAAGATAGCTGAAATGACAGCAAAAGATTTCAAACGAGATGTTTTTATGCTTTATCAACATAAACTGTGTTGATAAAGCAGTGGTAGAACTTGAGAGAAATGACTCCAATTTTGAAAGAAGTTCTACTATGGGTGAGATGCTATCAAATAGCGCTGCATGCTACAAAGAAACTGTTCCTGAAAGGAAGAGTCAATCCGTGTGGCAAACGTCACCGTGGTCTTATTTTAGAAACTGCCCCAGCTGCCCCGACCTTTGGCAGCCATCACCCTGATCAGTCAGCAGCCACCAGCATGGAGGCAGGACCTTTTACCAGCAAAAAGATTAAGACTCATTGCAGGCTGGGATGATGTTAGCAGTTTTTAGCAATTTAGTATTTTTAATTAAGGGATGTACATTTTTTTAGATATAATGCTATTGCACACTTAATAGACTACAGTGTAGTCTAAACATAACTTTTATATGCACTGGGAAACGAAAATATTCATGTGACGTTTTATTGCGATATTCACTTTATTGCAGTGGTCTGGACCCAAACCCCCAATATCTCGGAGGCGTGCCTGTAGATCTGTGAAAGAGTCGTGAAACCTTTCCGTTCACCACTAGGGGGCACCAAAGGACAATGACAATAGCACAAAATGAAAAAGGGTGGCGCTGTTACCAAAGATGTATCTTGTTTTCTTGTCTGGAGTTGAAGTTAACTACTTCATGTCATTGTTGGGTTCAGGGCGGGACAAAATATGCCATCATGGCATGTTGACTGTTTTGAATTAAAGTAATTTAAGAAAGAGCTGAGGCAAGAGGGAAATTTTGACCCTCCTGTCTCCCTGGAAGCAGGAAACAAATCTCCCCTGTGAGAGGTGGATTCCTTGCCTGCGGGGTAGAAGGGCACCCTTATCACCAGCGATGGGGAACTGGGGGCCGAGAAACCTGTATAAACACACCTTGTTGCTCCTTTACTACCCAAACCCAAACTCTGTTTAGATTCTTCACTAACTGAGCACCCAAAGCTTTCTTTTCGCTGTCAATTTCTCACAGAGTTATTGTTTCTTTGTCTAAAAATTATAAAAGCTGCCTCTCTGGCCACTGCCGAGGTCCCGTTTCTACGAGACCTCAGTGGCACAATTAAAATGTGTTTCTATTTCTTCTGTTATTATGTCTTGTGTCGATTTTATTATTAGTCCAGCCACAAGAACTCAAGAGGGATAGAAGGGGAAATCTCCCCTCTCTAGCATCATCATTGGCTTGATCTGAAGCTCTTGGGCTGGTAGTTCTCTTCCAAAGGTCATTTACTTCTGGACAATACATAAGGATGCTGTAACGTTTCCCAATAAAATCCTTTCAATCAAGGCAATGATAGTTTTTCTCCTGATTTTTAAAAGTTCAGTCTCTTTCAAAAGAGTAAATTTCCAAGTTTCCAATCATGTGGAGGCTGAATAGGTGGATATTTGGGGAAGCTTGCTTATACCTATTGATGATAAAACTGGACACATCATAGAAGTCCTCTGTAATACTTAGAACTGTAAGCGTGCAATGTGGCAGGGTCCACAGTCAGAAGTGGTTTCCTAAATGCATGGGTTACTCTATGTGATAGGGACAGAGTAAAGGGACAAAGTAGTTGATTAAGTAGTTAATCCCACTAGGGGACTGCAGGTAAAGAAAGAAGTATGGGACACCCCTGTAAGTTAATGATTACTCAAGAAAGCAGGTTTTGGAAGAAATAGACAAATTCTTAGAAAGGTATAACCTTCCAAGACTGAACCAGGAAGAAATAGAAAATATGAACAGACCAATCGCAAGTAATGAAATTGAAACTGTGATTAAAAATCTTCCAACAAACAAAAGTCCAGGACCAGATGGCTTCACAGGTGAATTCTAACAAACATTTAGAGAAGAGCTAACACCCATCCTTCTCAAACTCTTCCAAAAAATTGCAGAGGAAGGAACACTCCCAAACTCGTTCTATGAAGCCACCATCACCCTGATACCAAAACCAGACAAAGATACTACAAAAAAACAAAATTACAGACCAGTATCACTGATGAATATAGATGCAAAAATCCTCAACAAAATACTAGCAACCAGAATCCAACAACACATTAAAAGGATCATACACCATGATCAAGTGGGATTTATCCCAGGGATGCAAGGATTCTTCAGTATACACAAAGCAAATTTTAGGATTACTTGTTCTAGTTCTGTGAAAAAAGTCCTGGGTACTTTGATAGGAATTGTATTAAATCTGTAGATTGCCTTGGTTTAGTATTTTAACGATATTAATTCTTCCACACCATGAACACGGTATATTTTTCCATCTGTTCGTGTCATCTTCAATGTCATCAGGGTATTACAGATTTCCAAGTACAGGTCTTTTATCTCCTTAGGTAGGGTTATTCCTAGGTATTTTATTCTTTTCAATGCGATTGTGAGATTGTTTCTTTAATTCCTCTTTTGGATAGTTTGTTGTTAGTGTCAGTTCATCTTTTAACACATTGATGAACCAACATCTATAATTACTAGGAACTAAAGTCCACACTTTATTCGGATTTCCTTAGTTTTCACCTACTGTTCTTTTCCTGTTCTGGGGTCCTGTATTACGTTTAATCATCATGTCACCGTAGGCCCCTCTTGGCTGTTGTAGTTCCTTAGACTTTCCTTGTTTTTTACCTTGACAGTTTTAAGGAGCACTGGTCAGGTATGTTATGAGATGCCCCTCTATTGACATGCGTCTGATTCTTTCCTCATGATTAGACTGGAGTTTTGAGTTTGGGGAAAGAAGCTGGAGAGGTGATGTACCATCCCATCATATCAAAGGTGTGTACAATCAACCTGACTTCACTCTCCGTGGTGACCTTGATCACTGTAGCCAACGTAGGCTTGTCAGGTTTCTGCACTGGAAAGCTACACTCAAACACCCTTCCAGACCCACAGTCTTGGAAGTCAGTCACTCTGTGCAGCCCACACCTAATTAAAACACAAGGAGTCAGCTTCCACCTCCTGGAGGGCAGAGGACCTGCGTGAATTACTTAGAATTTTTCTGCATGGGAAGTTTGTCTATTCTCCCTGGCTTATTTATTCAGTCATTTATTTGTATCAATATGGACTCATGTCTCACTAATATTTTTAAAGAACCAGCTTCTGGCTTTGCTTTTCCTAGTGTCTTGTATTCCACGGGTTTCTGCTCTAACCGCTTTATTTCCTTAGTTGTTGTTTCCTTAAGATGATTCTGTTTTCTCTAATTTTGGGAGTTGAACATTTACCTCATTTGTTTCGTTCTTTCTGATAACTGTAGTATGAGAAGGGGTCAGCAAGTTTCCTCCCCACCTCCCTCCACCCACCCAGGCATCCTCTCCAGGGCTCTGGAAACACTGCTAGGCTTGGGTGTGAGACTCCAAGTCTGCTCCCATGGCTGCCGTTTCTCTGGGAATGTGAGCTGCTCCACCCTCCTGACCGACCTCTTCAAGGATGCTTTGCATTACATAAACATCCCACTCCCTTTAAATGTCCATGAGGCTTGCTTTGCCATAGAAAGACGAGTTACTTGCGCAGGCCCAGCGGCCATGGCTCACGGGCCCAGCCGCTCCACGGCACGTGGGATCTTCCCGGACTGGGGCACGAACCCGTGTCCCCTGCATTGGCAGGCAGACTCTCAACCACTGCGCCACCAGGGAAGCCCCCCCACCCCACCCCTATTATTTTTAACAGAAGTATGGCATTTCCAAATGTGGTCAATTCCTAGTCCCGAGAGCTGATCCCAGAGTTAGCCACCAGATGGAGGGCCATCTTATCAATTACACATCCGGCTAGTTCTGTAAAAGTAACACAAAAGGCCTCTTGCCTCAGAGTTTTACCGGTTTCCCAAAGCACTCTAAATGTTTAAATTTCCTGTACATAACCATATTCATAAAGGGAATAGGTAAAAGGAAAAATAAATAAGCTTATTTATCCACATCATTCAGCAAAACCATCTATTCAAGACTTGGGACTTCCCTGGTGGTTCAGTGTGTAAGACCAGGCTCCTGATGAAGGGGGCCCTGGTTCGATCCCTGGTCAGGGAACTAGATCCCATATGCCGTGTGCATGCCGCAACTAAGAGTCCGCGTGCTGCAACTAGAAAGATCACATGCCACAACTAAGACCCAGGGCAGCCTAAATAAATAAATATATATATAAAAAAAAAAGAAGCTGGGACTTACAACCCCCGTGAGTAGCCGGTGAGAATTCCACACCTGCCCCTAGCCTTGCCCCGAAGCCAGAGCCCCCAGAATGTCTCCTGAGGGAGACCCTGGTCCTTGTTTAGTCCTAAATGGATTCGTTAGTTCGTTTGTTATTCAGCGAAGGAAATATTCAGAACTCTGACAGAAATATATCAAAAGGGATGTCCAGAAGAGTCCTCGGAATAGTCGATATGAGAGGACATTGGCGAGAACTGGATAATAACCCACCCTCCGCTCTTGAGAATGTCTTTCCTTGGACAACACGGAAACTCAGAAGGAGGAAGGGAAAGAGGCCGATGAAGAAGACACCTTCCTGCCTCACCTGAACCTGCGATACACAGTCACTCTCCAGACCACCTCTTCATTTATCAGTCAAGGCACGGAGAGCCGCGCTCGTCTACCTGCTGAGGAAGCGGTGCACACACGAGCGGCCGCACGCACACATCACGGGACACACGGGCTTCCTCCTGCACCCAACCTCCGCCACGGCCCCGCACACGCCCGACTCGCTAGGCTCCCTTAACGCCAGCTCACCAGGCCCGGCTTCGTCCTCGTGAAGGCAGGAACCTCGGTAGGTGCTGAGCTCCGGGAGTGTCAGCCCACCCGGCCTTCCAGAACGACCCCGGCTGGGGAGAGGGAGAGGCACAAAGGCCTCGCCTGTCCGCACCCAGGCCAGACCTCAGCTGAACAGAGGCGCCCTGCGGGCATCCTCACCTCCCACGGTGACCCCCTCCTGCGGCCCCCGCCCCCGCCCCCCAGGTTTCCCACATCCGGACGCCTGACCAGTTGGAGGTGGAAGGCTGGGGGCCGCCTAACACCTGTCCTGCGTCTGAGGCCCACGTCCCCCTCTGCCGGGTCTGCTTCCCTCCTCTCCCCTCCGCACATGCCAGACCCAAGAGCGCTCCCTAAGGAGCATCTACACATATTACCATCTCAAAATCTGCTTCCCGGGCTTCCCTGGTGGCGCAGTGGTTGGGAGTCCGCCTGCCCATGCAGGGGACGTGGGTTCGTGCCCCGGTCCGGGAAGATCCCACATGCCGCGGAGCGGTTGGGCCCGTGAGCCATGGCCGCTGAGCCTGTGCGTCCGGAGCCTGTGCTCCTCAACGGGAGAGGCCGCAGCAGTGAGAGGCCTGCGTACCGCAAAAAAAAAAAAAAAAAAAAAAAAATCTGCTTCCCGAAAAACTAAACGCGATAATTAAGTCAGGAGTGGTCCCCCCCAAAACGGGCAAAAAGGTGGGTTTTGGTGCTGGAGCCCACACAAGTGTCTGCTGGAGCACAGACAGCCTCGGGCACAAGGTCACGATCCACGTGGGAACTTCCATCACTAGTCAACTTAGTGTATAATGTCAAGGAAATGGGACAACAGAGGAATCAGGCGGCTTCGTTAAGCTTGACTGAAGTTCTGAAGGAGAACAGTAATTCTCGAGTTGAGAAGGCATGAGTCACCCCGCGGGCTGGTTAGAACAGATCGTTGCACCCCAAGCCCAGATTTTTTGGTCACTCCGGGGCGAGTTCTGAGAATTTACATCTCTCACAAGTTCCCAGGTGATGCTGATATGCTTTGGGGGACCACACCTTGAGAACCACTGCCTAGAAAATCTCAATGAAAGGCTGAGTGCAGTTAACACAATGATAGACAAGTGTGAAAGCCAGAACCTCATTGCTAGAAAAGAGGTTCTCACTTCCTGCAGGAGAGCAGAGAATGCTGAGGCCCAGGCCTTCACCCACAGAGAGTAGTGAGCTCCAGAGTGAAGCTTCCGTTGAAAGAAGGACGGCTCTGACAAGATTGGAAAAGGTTGGGACCCTGCTATCTGGGTTGATGCCCCTGAAAATCTTTGTTCCCAAATCCCTCCAAGCCTGCAGGAGTGGCCCAGACCTCCCTGTTAAAAGCTAACATCCCGGGGCTTCCCGGGTGGCGCGGTGGTTAAGAATATGCCTGCCAGTGCAGGGGGACACGGTTCGAGCCCTGGTCCAGGAAGATCCCACATGCCGCAGAGCAACTAAACCCATGAGCCACAACTACTAAGCCCGCGCGCCACAACTACTGAAGCCCGTGCACCTAGAGCCCGTGCTCCGCAACAAGAGAAGCCACCGCAATGAGAAGCCCATGCACCACAATGAAGAGTAGGCCCCTCTCGCCGCAACTAGAGAAAGCCTGTGCACAGCAACAAAGACCCAACGCAGCCAATAAATAAATAAGTAAAATAATTAAAAAAAAAAAAAAACTAACATCCCCTGCTTGCTTGAAGACAATACAGACACAACATGTGCCTCCCCCAAACCCCCCAGGATCTGCTCCACAGGCTTTTAGGCCAATAACTAACCACAGGCTGGGTGTGTGTGCAGGGGACGCGGGTTCGTTACGTTGCTGCAGAAGCTAGCCAGCTGGTGCCAGCAGGAACCTGGAGAGGATGCAAGGACCAGATGCTGGTGGCACTTGATGAAGAGCAGGCAGAACATAAGGTTGGACAAGGGGGAGGTTATCCATCTTGTGAGCACTTTCGACAGACAGAGAGTTTAATACCTGACAAGGATCCCGAGATGAGGCGATCTCACCACTAGGATGGCTCCCAGAAACAGAGAAAACCGTAGCCCACACGAGTGAAGCAGAAATGTCGGCACGTAGCAAAAGGTGGAAGAATGCATTTAAAGGCTCCAAGTCAGACGGCGGAATGTTATTCAGCCTTTAAAAAGAACACAGGCCTTTCAGAGAGACAGCTACACTCCCATGTCTGTTGCAGCATTATTCACAACAGCCAAGATATGGAAGCAGCCACACTGCCCATCAACGGATGAGGACAAAGAAGCTAAGGTGTGTATACACACAGTGGAATATTATTCAGCCAGAGAAAGGAGGGCATCCTGCCACTGGCAGCAACATGGATGGACCCTGAGTACACAGTGCTAAGTCAGACAGAGAAAGTCAAGTATGGTGTCACTTACACGTGGAATTTTAAAAAGCCAAACTCGTACAAACAGAGTGAAATGGTGGTTACCAGAGGCCAGGGGGTTGGGGGATGAGAGAGATGTAGTTTAACGGCACAAACTTACAATAAGTAGTCAATAAGCTATAGCGATCTAACGCATAGTATAATGAATATAGACAACAATACTCTACTATAATCAAATTTTCTAAGAGACTAGAACTTTAAAAAGAAAGGATTGGGGCTTCCCTGGTGGCGCAGTGGTTGGGAGTCCGCCTGCCAATGGGGCTTCCCTGGTGGCGCAGTGGTTGGGAGTCCCCCTGCCGATGCAGGGGACGCGGGTTCGTGCCCCGGTCTGGGAAGATCCCACATGCCGCGGAGTGGCTGGGTCCATGAGCCATGGCCGCTGAGCCTGCGCGTCTGGAACCTGTGCTCCGCAACGGGAGAGGCCACGGCGGTGAGAGGCCCGCGTACCACAAAAAAAAAAAAAAGAAGAAAGAAAGAAAGGATTGGTAAAAAGAAAGGATTAGGAGTGGCCCAGGTTCAATCCCTGGTCGGGGAACAGAGATCCCACGAGCCGTGTGGCTCAGTCAAAAAAAAAAAAAAAAAAAAAGGATAATTGCGTAATGTGATGGAGGTGCTAACTATCACTACAGTGGCACAGGTTGCATGCTAAACTAGGGTCTCTGAGAGCAGTCGGGGTGATGACCACCCTTCTCCAAACATGAGGCCCAGTGTTGCCACTGAACCCTCCAAAGCCAGGAAGATGCAATCGCGAGTGGCCAGGTGCAAGGGCCAGTTTCACAGGGGTTAATGGAACATGGCATCTCTAGGGGAAAGATATCTGGGTAGCCAATAGGGGTACTACTTAGTCTGTACATAAAAAATCAAGCTGGATGGTCAGGAGGCTGAGGGCAGCAGCCACAGTAAAAAGTTCTGCTGTTGCCCAGCCTCCAGACGGAGGCCAGTTTCCAAACCTGAAACTCAGTGACCTGCAGGAGGAAGGAGCTGGCAGTATTGTGGCAACTGTACATGGTAATGATTCCGGAGTCCTTCACATCCAGGAACCTAGAGTCACTTACGCAGGTAATGTACACTGGAAACAGAGAATACCCAAGCATCGTAGGCAACTGGACACGAGGTCCTAGCTGACGTGGATTCCTATGGGCTTAGGGCATCATCGGGGCCCCCTGCTGGAGTGCGACCTGCGGCAGTCAGGTGATAAATGGAGTCCTGGCCCCCCGGGGTCCACTGGATCCATACCCACTTGGTGGTCATCTCCCAGCTCCCATTTCCCAGCGTATGATTGGAATGTTCATACTTGAGGCTGGCACGACCGCAGCACCAGAGCTGGACCCCAAGAAGGTTAAAACTCAGATGAATGCACCTGACCCCCAGACTTCAGTAGGTCTGGGGTGCGTTCTGAGAACTTGCATCTCTAACAGGCTTTAGTGGACTTGGGAGCAGAAAAGAACACTGGTGGGTCCAGGCTGTGCCGACGGCAAGCCCCGTCTTTTGGGCTAAGTGATCCTGCACATCCTATAGTCTGAGGGGTATCAGTGGTGGGGAAAACAATGCCACGTGGAATTTATAGCAAGCCCCCATGGGAGAGTCATAATGCGGACCCTGAGGCCCTGGAGGAAGGCCACAGTCGTCTGCAATGGCGATTCGCACACCTTTGGAAAAGCAGCCCTGCCACGCTGGCCCTGGTGATGGCCATAGGGCACCACGTGACTGTACAGCCACCTCCAGAATCCCTGAGCTGGGTCCTGTCAGAGCCACCAGGTCGCTAGATCAGGTGGGCCAAGCAGCAGTCCGTCACGAGGACCCGAGGGCACAAGGAGCTGCATGAAGAGACCCCGTCACCCACCACTGCTGCACCAGCCCTGCCCTCAGCTCACACCTCTGGCTGCATGGGGGTGGCTGGGAAAGACGGTGGGGGTGGGGAATCCCCCCATGGGAAGGGCTTCAGATGGTGCCCCTGGTCATCCGCTGTGTGGAGAGGGACCCGAAGTTGAAACACATACAGCCGCATGCGCAGAGGCAGCGTACTCCCTATTAACTGCGAGAGAGTCCGTCCCACCACCAAAGGGCAACAAGAAACTAGGAGGTCTGGGTAGAGGCAGGTGTTTGGATCCATTCAGGTGTAGGCATGAGGTCCGAGTGTTTTTCTGGTGTGAGTTAACCACCCATCAGGCCAGGTAGACTAACCGACTTGGGAGCCGATGTCGGCCGGTCTCTGTCATTGGCCGTGCACCACGCACCGTGGGCACGTGAAGGCATCAGCCACGGTGAAGGGAGGGATCCTGTGCGTGGACCCGCGGCCTCGGCTCTCAGTCACCCAGGCTGGTCTAGCGCCTGCCACTGCTGAGCACCAGTCCTGCCAGCAGCAGAGCAAAACTAGGTCCCCACTACGGCGCCGTCCCCTGGAAGACCACCCAGTCACTTAGCGGAAACCTGAGTACCTTGGACCCCCCTCTACTCTGAAAGGGGCAGCAAGTAATTTTGACAGGAAGAGACACATTTTCCATACACGAGTTTGTCCACGGGACCTCGGCCAGCATCACCAATACAGGATCCCACATAATATCACCTCAGACTCAGGGACCCACTTTATAGCACAGGAGGAGCAGAAGGGACACGTGGCCAGGGATCTCCAGTCCCATCAGATGCCACAACACCAGGGAGCTGCCAGACACACACAGCGACAGCATGATCACAGCCCAAGTGCCGGCTCAGAGATAGCCTACGAGATGACATGCCTTCCTCCAGGAAGCTGTCTACACCCACCGCAATGGCATTTATGAGGTGCTCTGTCACCAGCAGGTAGAACATAGGGCTGTGGAGCAAAGAGGGGAAGGTGACATGCCCTGTCCAAGTGACCCACATGGGTAATTGGTGCTTCCTATCCCTACAAGCCTGGGAAAAATTGTACGAAGACCCTTCTGTATTACTCTTAAAGGTGCATGAGAGGGCTTCCCTGGTGGCGCAGTGGTTGAGGGTCCGCCTGCCGATGCAGGGGACGCGGGTTCGTGCCCCGGTCCGGGAAGATCCCACATGCCGCGGAGCTGCTGGGACCGTGAGTCATGGCCGCTGAGCCTGCGCGTCCGGAGCCTGTGCTCCGCAACAGGAGAGGCCACAGCAGTGAGAGGCCCATGTACCGAAAAAAAAAAAAAAAAAAAAAAAAAAAAAAGTGCATGAGAATCTATAATTAAAACAATAAAATTTTCTATTAAATTCTAGGTACAAGTAGACCTCAGAACTATTGTGAGCTCAGTTCCAGACCACTGTAATAAAGCAAATACCACCATAAATCAAGTGATGCAAATGTTTTTTTTTTTTGGTTTCCCAGTGCATGTAAAAGTTCTGTTTATACTTCACTATAGTCTGAAAGTGTGCACTAGCAATGTCTAAAAAAATGTACATACCTTAATTTAAAAATGCTTTCTTGCTAAAAAATGCTAATCATCACCTGACAAGGCGGCGTTGCCCCAAACCTTCAGTTTTGCAAAGAAACACAGTATCTTCGAAGCGCAATAAAGCGAAGCGCAATAAAACAAGGTATTCCTGTTAATTTTATACTAAAGGCAAAAGTCAAAACACCTCATGGGTGTACTGGGAGACTGTTCTGGAATGAACGGTGTCCCTCCCAAAGGTTCCTATGTGGAAGGCCCACCCTCAATGTGACTGCATCTAGAGATAAGTGGAGTCATAAGGGTGGAGCCCTAATCTGATAAGACTGGCATCCTTATAGGAAGAGACACCAGCGTGCTTTCATCCCCCTCCCCTGTCCTCTCCCCTCTCCCAGCTCATCCAAGGAAAGACCATTTGAATCCAGAGACAAAGCAGCCATCCAGGCCAAGGGCACTTTGGAACTTGGACTTCTAGACTCCAGAATTGTGAGAAAATGAATTTGTTGTTTAAATACCCAGACTGTGCTATTTTGTTATGGTAGCCTGAGCTGATAAGTACAGACACATATACAAGAATATGCACTCTAGCCTTCATTATAATAGCCAAAAACTGGGGGAAAAAAAAGTTCATCAATATTAGAATGGATAAATGACTTGTGGTATATATTTATACAATGAAATACTATACAACAAGGAAAATGAATGAAACATAGCTACAGGCAACAAAATGGATAAATCTGACAAACAATGCTGAACCAATAATGCTGGACATCTAATCACACAATATGTATTTTTCTACTTTTTCATAAATGAAGTAAAACTTACACATAATGTTTAGGAATGAATGCTTAGATGATAAATACAAATGAAAACAAGGAAGTGATTACCATAAGAGAAATTTTGTTAAAGAAGGAGCAACTGCGAAGGGCACAAGGGGGGCCCCAGGTGCCTGTGGACAATAGCATTTTTTTTTTAAACCTCGATGGTTGTTACATGGATAATCATATTGTGATATTTACTGACCTCTACATTCATGTTTTGTGTACTTTTCTACTTGTGTATCACATTTCACAATTTAAAAAAATTGTGATATTTCCAGGAATGACCAAGAATAAAAAAAAAAGCAAACAAACATTTTGCTAGGAAGGAATTCATCCTACAAATATTCTCTCACATACATTGCTTATCGTAGCAAAAGATTAAAAGTTGTGACTTCCCTAGTGGCGCAGTGGTTAAGAATACGCCTGCCAATGCAGGGAACACGGGTTCAATCCCCGGTCCGGGAAGATCCTACATGCCGCGGAGCAACTAAGCCCGGGCATCACAACTACTGAGCCTGCACTCTAGAGCCCACAAGCCACAACTACTAAGCTATATGCCGCAACTACGGAAGGCCGCATGCCTAGAACCCGTGCTCCGCAACAAGTGAAACCACGCGCTGCAACGCGAAGAGTAGTCCCCACTGGCCACAACTAGAGAAAGTTCACACGCGGCAACAAAAAGCCAATGCAGCCAAAAAAATAATAAATTAAAAAAAAATTAAAGTAAATAAATGCCTGCGACCTTTAAAAAAAGAATTAAAAGTTGCTTAAATGCCCATCAACGAAGACCAGTAAAATAGGCCATACAACATCTATAAACTGGAACACTAGTTAGCATTTTTAAATGGTTTATTTGTGTATGTACTGATACGGAATAATCTCCAAGACAAAATTAGGTTTAAAATAAACAGACCAATGTGTGAAATATATACGTATGCATAAATAAAATATGCATATATAAACATGTATTTGGATGTTTTAGCATCTCGTGGTACCAAAAAGTAAGGAAGTGCTCACAGATTTTTAAAGGATATATATGTTTGAAAGGACACACCGAAGGATCCAACCTGGAAGGACTCTATCTTGTATTTAATAATTACAAGGGGGAAAACAGTAAGCACACAGTGGAGAATCGAGGCAAATGATTACTTAGCCAAGCGGTCAAGGTTACGATCACCACCAGCAGCTCAGACGGACGGCCTGCATCCCCTGATATGATGTAATGAGGACACATGATCACATCACTGTGGCCTCCTTCTCAACGCTGCATTGCCATCTAATCATGAAAACGCATCAGACAAGTCCCAACTGAGGGATACTCTACAAAATGATTCACCAAAGTCAAGGTCACAAAAGAGAAGGAAAGACTGGAGAACCATCAAAGGTGGGAAGAAACTAAGGAGGCACGATGACTAAACATGAGGAAACCCAGAACTGGATCCTCGAACAGGAAAACGACGTTACTGGAAAACCCGTTACAATCCAAACGACTTTGTAGTTTTCAAATATGTCCTGTGGTTACATACGATGGTAACATAAGCGGAAGTTGAGGGAAAAGTATATTGGCCCAGTACTATTTTCGCAATGCTTTTGTAAGTCTAAAATTAGTTCGAAATAAAAAACAAAGGTATAGAACAATGTATGAAATATCCTGACACACATTACCATTCACCCATATATGTACATATAAAATATATACATATAGACAAAGATAAACTCTGAGTAGAGGCTGGATGACTGAGGCTTACCTTTCTCCACGTACACTTTTGCATCTTCTGCATTTTCAACCATGGACATGTGTTCTACGTTTCCCAAACTAAACTTTTAAGTACAGTCTCTGTGAAGTTGAAGACCCCATAAGCAGCTTTTGCTAGTCTTCGGTATAAAAAGGCACTCAGCCTAATGACTGGCTGAGGTCTCACAGAATTGTGAAAGGAGGTCCAGTTTCCTTCCAGAATCCATCTGCCACCAATATCTGTGGTCTGGGATAGTTTGTGGTTTTTTTTCAGGTCATAAAAATGACTGAAATCCAACAAAAGCATGAATGTATTTCCTGATAATATTATGGCAACTCTGGGAATATATATAATAAATTGTTTCCCACTAGGGTTTTTTAAAAAAAAAAAGTTTAGAAGTAATGAAGAAACTAATTTTAAAGTCATAATATTAGCATTTCTCTAACCAGTTTTAATGAAATTGTTATAATCTATTTTGTGGTCACCATAATGATAAAGGGGCAGGTGGCATGAGAGCCTAGATTCCAATCCCAGCTCTGCCACCCACTGCCTGTGTGACCATGAACAGGTTGCTTGGTTCCCCTGTGTCTGAGTTTCAAGAAAATAATCAGAAGACCTATCTTATGTCATTGTTTTGAATACTGATAACATCACACATCTCAAGCAGAACAGGACCTGGCCCTTAAGCTCTCAGATGTTAGCAAATCTATTTTTTAAATTCTAGCTACGTTCAAACGTTTTTGGCATCTAAGAGAATCTAATATATTAAATTTCTCATTTAATGAAACATTACAAGTTTCATTCACATATTCAATCACTTAAAAGTATAAGCTAATGGGCTTCCCTGGTGGTGCAGTGGTTGGGAGTCCGCCTGCAGATTCAGGGGACACGGGTTCGTGCCCCAGTCCGGGAAGATCCCACGTGCCGCGGGGCGACTGGGCCCGTGAGCCATGGCCGCTGAGCCTGCGCGTCCGGAGCCTGTGCTCCGCAATGGGAGAGGCCACAACAGTGAGAGGCCCGCGTACCCCAAAAAAAAAAAAAAAAAAAAAAAAAAAGAGCTAATGACATTTGTTAAAGCATAAGTGTGGGCTTATTAGTTATGAAAGTAGAAACAAGAATTTAGTGTTTTTTATTAGAGAAGCGTTGGTTAATGGCCATAGATTAAGTAGTCAGATCAAATGAGGTACGAGTAAGAGTAGGTATTCTATCTCTTCAGGCAGAAGCAACCTCTCCACAAAGCTCCCTGAGGTCTCCTGCTCACACACCCCTCCTCCCAGAAGCTGGTCCCCCTCCAGGGCTCTGGGTTGCATCCCTCCGGCTTTCACAAGGGCTTGAAGGCCTCTATATCCCCACCTGGCCCTAGGGGGGGGTAGCCTCTCCCTCCCCAGCCTCAACCCCAGCCGTCCATCTGGCCCTTTCCTGCAGCAGGCCATAAACTCACTCTTGACCCAACGCACTCCCCGTTGCCAAGTATTTCTGTGTTCCCACCTCAACAAAAATTGCCCAGGTTTAACCATCCAGGAGCATGGGTCCTGCTTACCAAACAAGTCTACCAGACAGACTCCAGACGCGTTTCAATCCACGCCATACCTGCTTCTAAGACCTCGCAGCTCCTGCAAAAGCTAGCCGAGAGCCTGAGGTACACAAGCCAAGGAACAGTTGTTTGTCTCACCTGCCTGGGCTGCCGGGCAGCATTCCCACAGCAGGACCTCCCTCCCTGAAGCTCCCCACTCTTCCCGGTAGGGACCCCGGCAGGAAAGGATTCCAGAGCCGGGAAGGGGGCGGGGGAGGGGCTGGGGACTCCTCCAGAAATCCCACACAGGCCCCCCCATCACAGCGAGGAGCTGAAAACACTCTCCGAAATTGTTTTCTCTCCCCCATCATAACCTGGAAAGAACACTGATCAAGGCAAAACCAATAAGGATCCTTTTGTTATAAAACCACGGAAACTTTCCTTGCGAGGTCGAGCTCGCAGTCACTTGAACGTGAAAGAATTGAGAAGAGCTGCCCCACTTCCATCCTCACCTTTCACGGCACAAACACAGCTGGACGGAACCTTAGCCTCCCGACCTCCAGGTCAGCACCTGCCACAAGCAACGCCATCCCCGTCCTGGGCCCGCCAGGAGCGGTCATCCGGATGAGGGACTCCGGACCGACCCCAGCCCGAAACCGAGCGCCTCCAGGCCCTCGCGGAATTTAGCGGCCGCTGGGTCTGAGCTCTGGATAAAAAGAAAGCAGCTGGTCAGGTGGCGGCTTTGTGGACATGCAGCAGAATCACCTGAAGGGCTTGTTAAAACCGAAATCTCCGCGTCCCACCCCCAGGGTTTCCGGTTCTCCGGGTCTGGGTGGGCGCCAGTTTGCATTTCAAGAAAGTTCCCAGGTGAAGCTGATTCTGCTGGTCCGGGGCTATGCTTTGAAATCCCCTGTCCTAGGATATCTAAGCGATAGGCAGGCCCACAGAAGGGATTCGGCGGAAGACGTCCCCTCACGATGCTGCTCCCCGGGGACCCTCATCTGGAGTCACGGATACGCTAGATTTTCCCCTGTGGGTCTCGCCAAGACTCCTTCCCAAACTCAGAAGCCGGACCCACAGCGGGGGTTTTTAGACTGAGTGGTTGTTTTCAGAACTGTTCCAGGACCTCAGACTAAGGAACTGGAGTGAACCAGAAAGATGCAGAGACCCAAGCCCGCCTTCCCGGACCCCTGGGCCAAGGACGGGTTCCCTGCCAGGGCCCATGAAACCCCTCACTCACCTCGATCCTGGTGGACCCGAAGCTGGAAAGACATTGCCACAATGAAGAGCGTCCTCACATCCTGGCAAAAGGGCGATCCGATAAGGAAGATCCCGACTCCGCATCCTGGGACCGCGCTGACCACGTGTGAGACCCTGAACGAAGCGTAGAAGGCCGCCAGCATCTCGCTGCCCTGGCCTGGGAGGGAAGGGGAGGTGAGCGGCGGGAGGGGAAGCGAGGTTCCTGTCACGGAGCAAAGGGGCCCTCGGGGTCAGTGGCCCCTGGATGGTCTCGGATTCCAGGAAACCTCAGGGCACCTGGATCCGGGCCCCATCCCCGAGGAGGCCGCGGACGAGCTGCGCCACCAGGGAAGCCCGAGCTTGGCTTTTGTGATTTGTTTTTTTTTTTTTTTTTCAGATTCCACATATGAGTGGATCATATGGTATTTGTCTTAGTCTCACTTATTTCACTCAGCATAATGTCCTCAAGGGCCATCTGTATTGTCATAATTGGCAAGCTTCCATTATGTTTTATGGCTGACAGTATTTCATTGTATGGATTGATGATGACCTTCTAGATGCAACACCAACGGCACGATACGTGAAAGAAAGAGTTGATAAGCTGAACTCCATTAAAATTTTAAATGTCTGCTCTGTGAAAGACACCATGAAGGAAATGAGAAGAAAAGCTACAGACGAGAAGAAAACATTTGCAGAAGACATATCTGATAGAGGACTGTTATCCAAAACATACAAGTAACTCCTAAAATGCAACAACAAGAAAACAGATTTTAAAAAGAGAAAAAAGATCTGAATAGACATCTCACCAAAGGAGATATAAAGATGGCAAAGAAGCATGTGAGAATATGCTTCGTATGTCACTCCACATCATATGTCATTAGGGAAATGCAAACTAAAACAGCAGCGAGACACCACCACACACCTACTAGAATGACCAAAATCTAAACGTTGGTGATGCCGAACGCTAGCGAGGATGGGGGGCAGCAGGAACTCTCATTCACTGCTGATGGAAATAGAAAGGGGTCCAGCCACTTTGAAAGACAGTTTGACAGTTCTTTACAAAACTAAACATACTCTTACCCCACAATTTAAGAGTTTCATTCCTTAGTATTTTCCCCAAAGGACTTGAAAACACATGTCCACACAAAAGCCTTTGCATTTCAAGAAAGTTCCCAGGTGAAGCTGATTCTGCTGGTCCGGGGTATATCTGTGTAAAAACACAGATATTTATAGCAACTTTATTCATAATTCCCCAAACTTGAAAGCAACCAAGTTGTCCTTCAGTAGGTGAACAGATAAATAAACAGTGGTCCATCTAGATCATGGAAATGAGCTATCAAGGCACAAAAAGACATGGAGGTGTCGACAGAAAAAATGCACAACCTAAAGGTTGAGGATTATGTTTTATTCAGCAGACTTACTGAGGACTTGAGCCCAAGATACAGCTTCTCAGATGGCCCTGAGGGACTCTTCTGAAAACTTAAGGAGGAGTCAGGATATATCAGAGTTTTTGCAAAAAAAACCCCAAACAACAAAAAATCCCCACCTCCCCCCCACCAAAAAAAAAAAAAAACACCAGGCAGTGGAACATCAGAAGATTACTGGTAATTAAAGGAAAACCAGGCATCTCAAATTAATGAATTTAGCACTTTTCTATGTATGGGAAAATGCAAGAGCCGCTGTCTGCCCCGCAGTGGGGGTAGGTTTGGGTGCTTTAGAGTGGTGGTCCCTCCCTGCGTACTGTGTCATTTGACTGACAATTTGATTGACAGCTTTAGGCTGTATAACTGTTTTCCTAGTGTGCAGGCACTTACCCATAAGCACCCAGGTGATACCCATGGTGGGGGGGGGGGGCAAAAACCTCAATGCTAATTTATTACCAATACAGTATAATGGACCCCGGGTTACTTTGAGCCACTGTTTAGGTGTTGGTGTGCCTGAGCCAACCTGTGCTGGCAGATTTATCTTGCCTGGTCCTAATAAGGCTAGAAACTTAGCAGTCCTTGACCACAAAAGGGATGATCTTTTCTGATCACCACTGTCTGGGTGGGGGAGGGAAAGATGACCCTGTCCAGGGTGGGGCAAGGACGCACTCATATCTGACTACCTACCTAGTAGGGCCAGTGTGCTGTCTCTTTAACCCCTTCAGGGTGTGTCTTCAGGGCAGCTGCAGTGGCCAATAGCTTGACGGCCACTGCATCCTTTGTTTACTGAAATGACATTCTTTGTCAACAGAGGAAACTTAAATGCATTTACTAAGTAAAAGAAGCCAATCTGGAAAGGTTACGTAGTATATGATTCCAACCATACGACATTCTGGAAAGGCAAAACTACAAGGGAGTAGAAAGATCAGTGGTTGCCAGGGGTTAAGGGTGAGGGAGGGACGAGTAGGCTGAGCTCAGAGATGTTTAGGGCAGTGAAGCTGTTCTGTATGACACTATAAGGGTGGATCCCTGTCACTATACATTTGTCAAAACACCAAGAGTGAACGCTGATGTAAACTATGGACTTTCTCAGTGCTAATTATATGTCAATGTAGACTCATCTCTTTCTAACAGATTACCTCTCTGGTTGACTGAAAAAAAAAAAAGCACAACGTGAGAGGTGTGAGTGAAGTTTTATTCAGGGCAAATGAGAACTACAGCCGGGGAGACAGCCTCCCGGGTAGCTCTGAGGAACCGCTCGCAGGAGCTGGGGGGAAGGGCAGTATGTATGTGATTTTAATGAAGGGGGCACGTGCAGTCAGGCACACATTGAGGCAGAGGCTCGCTGCTGGCCCCGAGGAGCAGATGTCACCGTTAATGATTTCAGTGCTTTTCTAGATATGAAGAGATGCAAGAACTGGGCTCATGAAATCTTCTCCTAAAAATATCTAACCATCTGAAGACCTGTTCTGCCCATTTTTTCCCAGAGCACAGAGGGCTTCACCCCTGATCTCCACCCTGAACTCCTTTCAGGGGGTGTTGAAGGTCGGTGGCTGCAGTGGCTCGTGACTGCAGAGGCAGACGGCAGTGCCAGTTGGTAGCTGGCACTCTGGGAAAGGATGTTTGTAGTTAGGGAGGCTGGGCAAGTGTGTGGCAGGGGGATTATGGGAACTCTCTGTACTTTGTGCTCAATTTATCTGTGAACCTAAACTCTTCTAAAAAATAAAGAGTCTTAGGAGCGGGGGTGGGAGTGAGGCAACTCTCAGCCCACTGCCCACCTTGAAGTTCTAGAAGAGAAGCTTGACCTTTGATAGAGATTTGATGGAGACGTCTCCTGGAAAAAAAAAAAAAGCACAACCTAAAAGTTAAGAATTATGTTTTATTTGGGGCATTGCTGAGGACTGTAGCCCAGAAACAGCCTCTCAGAGAGCTGTGAGGAACTTCTGCAAAGAGGCATTGGAGGAGACAGGATATATAGGAGTTTTTGCTAAAAAAAAAATGTAGTTGAGCATCAGAAGGACTACCACTAATAACAAAAAACAGACATCTTGGACTTCCCTGGTGGCGCAGTGGTTGAGAGTCCGCCTGCCGATGCAGGGGACACGGGTTCGTGCCCTGGTCCGGGAAGATCCCACACGCCGTGGATCAGCTGGGCCCGTGAGCCATGGCCGCTGAGCCTGCGCGTTCGGAACCTGTGCTCCTCAACGGGAGAGGCCACAACAGTGAGAGGCCTGCATACTGCAAAAAAAAAAAAAAAACCAGACATCTCAAGTCAATGATATTAGTGCTTTTCTCTAAATGGGAAGATGCAAGAGTCTGGGCTCCCTGGAATTATTGCGTTGATACGCACCTTAACTGTTGTGAAATGAAATTTGCATTTCATTGCAAGACAAGAGAAATTTAAACACAAAAACATTTTCTGTGCCCTTTGGCCTCCTCTCTCCCTTCTGCTGTGCATCGTGTATCAGCAATATGCATCAGTGAAGCTCCCCCATCGGCAGAGCAACATTCTCCCAAGATTACTGGGACGACTCTTCAGAAGATAACATTCCTTCTTGATCTCCATAAGGGAGTCACATGGCCTTCAGATCTGGATTGTGTAAACTCTCGATAATACTCTCATTTGATGTACAGCCCTGTGTCAAAAAAAAAAACAACATATAACTGTGGCTTGACTTGCTTTTTCCTTTTAGTTTTATTTTTTTGGCTGCACCATGCAACATGTGAGGTCTTACTTCCCCCACCAGGGATCGAACCCACACCCACTGCAGTGGTTGTGCTACCCTTTCGCTTACCCTTGGCGGAAAATTGATCAAGAGCTTCAAACTCAAAAAACAAAGGACCACCACAAGACAACCATTTCTTTTTTTTTTAACCTTCTGTTTACTATTTCCAAACGTGTTCTATGTATTTGCTCAAAGTCTTGTGTTGCTTAGGATTTTTATCTTTTTAGTGCTGAAAAATCTTCAGTCCAGGGCATGCATGGAATTTATAGCACAGTCTTAAATTTCCAAGCTTGATACTTTTGACACAGATTAACTAACGTAAAGCTGTTTTCTACATTTAGAAGCACTGCCCTTAGGGAATTTCTAGGCTTAGGGTCAAGGGCAGTTTTTTATGCCCCCTCTACACTGCAAAATTGGGGTTCATAACTCTGCAGTTTATATGCCCACACACAATCATTCACTGCCAACTGATTCTTTAAAGGGTGCGCTGGCTGAGGTTAATTTGGGGGCCACAACTGTTGGTCCATAAGGAGACGCAAGCAAGAAGTACAAAAGGGAGACTGTTCACCTAAGAGATCAGAAAAAAAAAGTTTGCAGGTGTCCCTGGGTGAGATTGTAGGGAACTGTTGCAACTGTTAACAGGTATCCAGAAGTATCTTGCCAATGCCCTTGCATTCAAAATGTGCCCAAAGCCACAAGGGACCCCCTTGAGGTGACCAGGATCAGAGGCGGTCTCTTCCCTGGAAACCGAGATGCCCCCCGCCCAGACCCCACCTGATCCCAACATGAGCCCCTCCCTGATCTGTAGAATCTTGGGCCCTGCAATGGCCTCCGATCCTGACACCCAATGATTGTCCCATGAGAGCCTATCAGCTCTTCTTACCGGGAAGGAACAAATCTGCAAGGCAGGTCAACCTTTGTAGATACTCTTGGCCTCCTTCCACACGGAGTTGAGCCAACTGTCCCTCCTGACCCTCCAAACAGGAGGAAAGTCATTTATGTGTGTCTAGTTCTTCAAAATCAGAGGGCCAACAGTTTTAACAATCATCAATTTCTTGGGGATGTGGGAAAGGTGGGACTGATTTCTCCTCCAAAATCCTGGGCAGGAGCTGTGCTGAGTGGTCCATGACTTCCAGGCCAGAGTACTGGTGCAATTCTCAAAGGTTGGAAGGGAGGGTGTCAGGATGCCCGTAGGGTACCTGCCTAGTCTCTTCCTCTCCTCAAAATGAACTTCAATAGCATGCCAAAACGTACCTTTGCTTCCTGGTGACCTAAAGGCTGTATGGCCTCCAGAGACCCCAGCAAACACACACACCATCCTGCATTTCCAGGAGGCAGGACAGTGCCCTTGACAAAGGACTTCCCAGCTCCCCTCACTGAGCCTTCAATGTGAGAACAGGGGCTGGAGGCTGGAGTCCCCCCTCCATAAGCCTGGGAGGGAGCAATCCAGCTCCAGTCCTGCAGCCTGTCCTTCATACATTCAAGAAATCATGTCTGACTGCCCATGGTGTCAGACATTGTCCTAAGACTTGATATCCTCACTACAACCCATGCGATGGATCTTATCCTATTACAGAGGGGGACCCAAAACACAAGGCTCATGGTTCCGTCGCTAAAGAGGATCCAAACCCAAGCAGCCAAGCTGGTGTCCTTGTCTTAGAAAACTGTCCTCAACATTTAATATTACATACTGTCTATTTTTTTTTTTTTTTTTTTTTTGCGGTACGCGGGCCTCTCACTGTTGTGGCCTCTCCCCTTGCGGAGCACAGGCTCCAGACGCGCAGGCTCAGCGGCCATGGCTCACGGGCCCAGCCGCTCCGCGGCATGTGGAATATTCCCGGACCGGGGCACGAACCCGTGTCCCCTGCATCGGCAGGCGGACTCTCAACCACTGCGCCACCAGGGAAGCCCCATACTGTCTATTCTTTTAAAATCTCAACTTTTCTAGAGTTTACATTCCAGTGGGGCAGAGGAGGAAAATGAACGGTTAGCTTGTCAGTCATGTTTAAAATGCCATGAACAAAACTAAAGTAGGTCAAGCAGAGACAGTGGAGAAGGAGAGGACCTCTGGAGGGAACATGGACCACCAGGAAGAAGGGAACAGAATCATTCAAAAAAAATGAGAGGGAATTCCCTGGTGTTCCAGTGGTTAGGACTCCACACTTCCATTGCAGGGGGCACGGGTTCAATCCCTGGTTGGGGAACTAAGATCCTGCAAGCCACCTGGTGTGGCCAAAAAAATTAATAAAAACAAGTGAGAAGTGTTCTTGGCAGGAGAGCAAAAATAAAAGCCCTGAAGTGGTAACAAGACGGTTTGTTTGAGGGGCAGCAAAAGGATACAGATCTGCAGCAGAGATGCAGGCAGGTGGCACGTTACACAGGGCGTTCTAGATCAGGGCCAGGAGCTTGGGTTAGGTTGGCTGGAAAACTGTGGAGAATTTTGGAGTTCCCTTTGGAGGAGGGGCCATCTGATTAACGTTGTAAGAATTAAGTCTGGTGGAGGAGCCGACGGTGAGATGCCAAAAAGAGAACCCCCTGAGACCTGATAGGAGCCTCTTTCAGTAGTTCTGGCAAGGCAGGTTGGCGCCGGGATGGGGTGGGCAGCTGGACCGGGTACAGGTGCAGGAAGGGCTCAGGTTGGAAGTCAAGGTGACTGGGCTCGAGCAGGGAGTCCTTTTGGGTGGTCAGGCATCAAGGACAGCTTCTAGTTTGGGGCCTGAACCACTGGCCCCAAATGCTGGTGCCATTCGTTTACTGAGTGAGAACGAGAACAGCTGTCTGATGGACAGGCCACGTGCCTCTTGCAGAAAATGGCTCCTTGCTAGTTTTTCTCCCCCATTTTTGTTCAGTTGCTCCAAAAGATAGTCAACACTTGCTTCTGGTGTGATGCTTGCCCTACGTAAATCTCACAACTTCGCCTGAGGTCAGAGGCTATTATCTTCAATTTAGAACCTGAGCAGGGAGAGGGGGTAGGAGGGTGAATGTGGCTAAGGTCAAAGGGTCAGAAAGCTCTCTGAGGGGATTCATTCCGGCTTGTGAACTACCAGGCTGGTCTCTACTAGGGAAAACTGTAGCCCCCGTTCTGATGGCCCCTCTACCCTCAGGAGTGAGCCCCACCTATGGTAATGCTTCATCCACCCTAATCCCACTTACCCTTCGGAGGCCAGGGCCTCCTGTAAGTGTGGTGGAGAATTCCAGAGACCATTTCAAGGGGTCTGTGTGAGGTTCTCCTTTCCTGTATACCTATCTGTAAGGCTGAATTTTCTTCACACTCCAACCTAAATAATGTGTAGCAGTAGGCTGAATGCAAATGAGAACCCAGACAGCGGTCTCCAATTTAGTTTACAAGGATATGAAACTCTCAGTACCAGGATATCACATCTCTCCTAGGTTGTCTGATTTTTTGGTCAGAGCTGCATCTCAGAACTTGACTCCCAGGCTCTTTTCCTTTTCTCTCCAGACCCTTTCCTTTTCCTTTTCCTTTTCTCTCCAGACCCTTTTCCCCCTGTGCTCTGGGACCTCTTTCTAGCCTTAGGGGTTTCACTAAGAGTTTAGCTCCCAGGGCCACCTCACCTGTGATGTTATCTCCAACACCTCAACTACACAACAAGACACATCAAGATACCTTTTAAAATTTTATTGTGTAATTAGCAACCTTGGGGGGAAGGACAGGAGGACTTAAAGGCAGAGACCAGAGGCCAGCTGGGTGTTCCTTGTCAGGCTGGAGCAGAGTCTAAACCAGACCCCGGGCAGCCTCTGCTCTACCTGGCCGTCCCAGGTTGGTCTGGCTGCAAACTGGCTTCCCTTCATCCGAGGAGCTAGGAGCGAATTCATGGCTTCCTCAGGTTGCAGCATCCCTGCACCAGAAAGCCACAGCAGGCAAGTGTGAGGGGAGAGGGTAAGAGCCTGAACAGTTCTCTGCCTCTTTCCAAGGTTCCTCTCTGGGACTTCCCAGCTAGGCGTCCTGGGCCTGGGATTCTCGGGAACCTCAGAACCTGGGGCCAACTGGGCTCATTCCAACATGGCGGGTGGAGAGGCCCCGCCCCAGGAGGCCAGCCCCGGCCACCTCTCACAGCCTTACTCCAGGGTCCCTAGGGCCAAGGGCCGGCACTGCCAAGGAGTCTGGGGCACAGCCTGGACACAGAGGCCTCCCCGGGTGGGTGCTGTTGGTGTTTGCCCGGAGGGGATAGTTAGGGAGGGGTGAGGAGGGCTGGAGGGGCGCGAGCCAGGCCGCCTGCACAGGCAGGTCCAGGGCACCTGGTCATGAGGCCTCTCAACCTGTTTGTGCCGCTGGCGGTGCCGCTAGGCCACGGGCTGGAGCATCCACTTGGTCTGAAACTTGAACAAGTAAGAGCCGGAAACCATGACTTCGGCGAGGTCCGAAGCTTCCAGACCCTTCATCTGGAGCATGACTTTGCTCGCCTCCTCGACGAATGGGATTCGAGATCCGTCGGGGCCTGTTTAGGGAAGAAGATGAGCGCTCGGGCCCAGGAGGGCCGGGGCACCCGGGTCAGGACTGGGCTCACTCACCGAACACGGCTTCCAGCAGCCCCGTCTGGACCTGGAACACCCTGGGCTCCGTCAAGACTTCGGGAGTCCCCACCCAAGGTGGGATGTCGTTCCGCTCGGGCAGCTTCCCCATCTTCTGGATGTCTAAACCAGCCCTGCTGGGAGCTCGGACCTAGACTGGGCAGGCCGACGCCTCCGGGGGAAAGTTAAGCACCTGGGCCAGCCACGCCACGCGCCCCTGGCCAACCCCCATCCAGGCCCCGCCTCCGCCCCATCCAGGCCACGCCCCCGGTCCGCCCCCGGCCCGGCAGCGCAACCCCGCACTCGCCACGCCCCGCACGACCCCGGGCCGCCTTGGTCTCAGGTTGACTGTCTAGGCTCCCGAGCGCGGGTGGGCCCAGCTGTCTCCGAGTTGACTCGGGCTCCCACCTGCTTTGACTCGTTTCCTCTGCACCAAAATCCCTTCACCTTGGGAGTGAGTGGGGAGACGGCGCTAGAAACCCTTGTTATTCTAGAAACAGTGGCTGGGCCTGAACCTCGGAAAGCAGTACAGGTTTGGGGGTGCGACGGCCACCCAGCTGCCAAATCGAGTCCCTGCCTTCCACGTTCCAAAGGAGGGTGTGTCTTCCCTTGGCCTGAGGGAGCCGGACCCCGGGACTTCACTGCAGGGCGACTCCTGCAACTTCAAGGGACTGAGGGGTCACTCCTGCCACTTAACAAAGAGGAAAACGAGATTCCGATATTCATTTTCTTCCAGGGTCCTGATGGGGGCTCTGAAGTGCCCCACGGTTCACGTTCCTTGAAGCCCCTGAGTCTGGAACTTTTGAATCTACCCGGATTTCGAAGCTCACGTGGCCTAAACTATGAGGTCCGGCCTTCAGGCCCTAAACAAACTTGTTTTATTCATTTAAAAAACAGATTGCTCTAAACACTGCACTAGATCTATCCGATGGGGGTGTGTTTCAATGTTTAGGGGTTCACAGACAGAGATGAAGCTGGCTTTTCCCAAGGTCATGTTCTGATAACATCTAATGTCCCCTCAGCAGCCTTCATGGCCACTTATTAGGGCAGACCTCTTCACCTGCAATCAAAGCCTGTGGGTTGCTTGTTCCGTTGCAGCCACCAGTGTAATCAATTCAGATAATAATCAATGGCTAACTATCAAATGAAAGGTTACTAACTGGATATTGAAGAGTTCTGGAAAGCCTAGCCTATAGATTACGAATTACAAAGGAGAAAATATTCCTTCACAATAGCGACTTGGAGGGCAGATGCCACTTTAACCAAAGACCGCAATTAGCATCACCAACAATGGGACCAATGGACTACTGGTTTGTCAAAGCCATGAAAACAAAAAAGCAGATCATCTTATTAATCAAGAGACACACAAGTGCTACGCATGATTCAAACCCTGAATCAAAGACAGAGAAAGACCATTTCAGGACAGTGGAGGAAGTTTTAACATGGGCTATATTGTAAAATAGTATTTGATTGTATGTTCTATAATATACAATTTCTAGAGTGTGGTGCCTTTATTACATAAGAAAAGGTCCTTGTTCTAACACGCAACATGTTGAAATATGTAAAGTGTTGATATCTACAATTCACTTACAAATAGTTCAGCACCGCCCAAAAATGAGCCCCCAAATTATATATATACATATATATATAGAGAGAGAGAGAGAGAGAGAGAGGGAATCAATGTGACAAATATCAACAGTTGGTTCTCAGTGAAGGATACACAGAATTCTTTCTACTCTTCCGTAGTTCTCAATTTCAGTGAAAGGGAAATAAAGTACTAATGTGTCAGGTAGCTAATAAAAAGTAACTCTTCTGAGGGAAAAATAAAGTGTAAACCATCCCCTAGTGAGGACTTCCTTTATCATGGTTTCTAAATACCCCCATCCCCCATATACACACCATTTCTTTGGCTGGAAGTTCAACATGGTATTTATTTATTTATTTTTGGCTGTCTTGGGTCTTCCTTGCTGTGCACGGGCTTTCTCTAGTTATGGCGAGCCGGAGCTACTCTTCCTTGCTGTGCACTTGCTTCTTGTTGCGGTGGCTTCTCTTGTTGCAGAGCACGGGCTCTAGGCGCGTGGGCTTCAGTAGTTGTGGCTCACAGGCTCTAGAGCACAGGCTCAGTAGTTGTGACACACGGGCATAGCTGCTTGGCAGCATGCGGAATCTTCCCAGACCACGGATCGAACTCATGTCCCCTGCGCTGGCAGACAGATTCTTAACCACTGCACCACCAAGGAAGTCCCTCGATATGGTATTTGAAGAAGCAGATAGATGAGCACAGGAATTGCGTCCAACTTAAGAGTATTAGAGAGGAGCCTGCGTAATTATACACACTTATTTCAAACTTGTAACACTGTACAAACTTATACAATAAACAACCAGGACTTAAATTACAGGCTCAAAAAGTATGACTATCAAACAAATTTGTATACTAATGACTAACATCCTTTCTAAGGAGTTTGTGTACGCTTAGAATCAGCACAGGTGTGGCACATGAGCAGTTTATAAGCACCCATTTCCCCACCCCTATCAAGGATTCTCAGCTGTTTGCCTTGCCACTGGAAGAAGTGACTCTGGATTGATTTTTCATTAACAGATGTTGAACCTAGAATTGCAGATTCAAGTTGCTGGTAGGAGAGTAGTGTGATTTACTAAGGGGAGTTAGAGTCCCCCTCCCTGAACCCTCCTCAGAAAGGTGCCACCAGCTCCTTCCTGCTTGGGGGATAGGGGTTCCTATCTTAATTGTTTTATCCCCAGGAAGCAGTTGTTTCTGTGTCTCCAGGCCCACCTTCAGCTTCCGAGCCTGGCTCTGTGAGTACACATGAGGCGAAACCACTTAAAATTCACTCTCAATCCCAAATGTTACCTGCCAGCAGCTTTTCATTTGAAGCAGGTGGGAACCTCAGGTTCAGCCAGAGGGAGGGGATGCCCCCTCTCTCCCACTCTGAGTACATAGACTGCTGGGCAGGGAACACAGAAAGTGGGCAGTTGGCAGGGAGCTCACGATGTCCCCCACCACGGAACTCAAGGTCAGGCAGGTAAGTGCCAGGTGCACTGAACCAGAGGTGCCAGAGGCAGCCAGGGCTCTTCCTCTGGGCCTTCTGGAAAACTCAGGGCACCTCCTGGTCAGCCACACCTGGAGTTCCAGCCATCCACCCCTTGGCGTGTCAGTGTGAGCCCGAGGGGACCCCCCAGCGCATGGCTGGGCACGGTCCCCAGAGGGTCACGCCTTGCAGCCCGAGGACACGCAGCGGCCTTTCACCTGGACCATCACTCAGAAACTGACCCAGGGCCCCTGGGGCAGGGCGAAACTGAGAGAAGGCTGCAGAATCCCAGGAACGCTGCCCCAGTGAAGGCAGTCCCGGCGACACCCATTCCTCCCTCCTCTTTCTGAGGAAAAGGCCACCAAGAAGGCCAGCGACCCTCCGCCCTGCCACGGGCGCGGGATTTTACCGGAGTTTCCAGGAAGTGCTCCCCCAGGCCCAGAGCAGTCACCGCAGCCCAGATCCCCATGAGCAGTCCGTCTTCCCCCTCCTTCGGCCCTGTGCGAAGATTCTAGCCCATCACTTGGGTCCGATCCAAGGTTTGCGCGGGGGGAGCGGGCACGACCCCCACGAGCTTCGCGCTTGGGTCTGGAAACACACCCACCGCCGGCACCCGAGCGGCCCCGGCTTCTCCAGTCTCCGGACGCGACCCGCCCAGCGCCTGCACCTCGTCTCCCGAGAGCCCAGCACCGGGAACGCCCAGGCCTCCAGCGCCCGGTTCCCGCGACGCCGCCCGTGGATACACGTCCGGGGACGTGCTTCCCGGCTCCGGCTCTGGCTCCGGAGCTCCCGAAGACTGCGGCAGTGCCCGAGTCGAGAGTCCGGGGGAGATGGAGCGGCGGGGCCGGGGGTGGAGGAGCCTCGGAAGCGACTGTGAGGGCGCCTGCGGCTGGAACCTGCGGACCCTTGGCCCGCGCCCTTCCTTCCACGGGCGCCGAGGATCGCCACCTCGCGTCGCCCAGCGCGTGGGGCACTGCCGAGTCCAGAAGTCCCTGGTTCCCCCTCGGGAGGAGCCTGAGGAGAGGACAGCGGGAGCGGAGCCGCGCCCCGCAAAGCGCCGTCGGAGGGAGGGTGGCGAGTGGGGGTCACGCCGGGCGGAGTGGAGCCCGCACGCCCGGCCCTAAGCGCAACGCAGACTCCAGCAAGGACGGCGACCAGGGACCCAGGTGCGAGGCCCACCGCCTGGAAAGTCCCCGGCCCGACTCTCTCCGAAGACGGGTCCAAGCAGCGACACCCCGACGTGCGTCCCCGGCGGCCCCGCGAGCCTGCGGCCTCCGGCCACCACCCGCGCCTGCCAGGCCTCCGCGGCAGTGGGAGCCCGGGAGGCCGACGCACTCTTCCATTTCCACTTGCTCCGCCTCGGCTTCGGCCACGAGCAGGCCGCGGTGGGCGGAAAGGATGAGCTCTTTCCACGGGGCTCTGGGGACCCCCAAGGGCCGATGAGCGAGCCTGGCGCACAGTCTCAGCGCGACTCCGCCCCTCCTGGAGGCCTAGCCAGGCAGCTGATCTCAGGCTGGCTTAGGGCCAAGAGCAATGAGCAGGGACACTCACTGAGCCACCCTTTTGCCACAGCGGCCTCTCGCGGCCGCTTCCAGCCCTGCATGACTGTGGGGACTTCCCATTTCCTAGGTCTCAGTGTAACCCGCGAGGGAGGGGGCACCGTGCGTCTGAATCCTGAAGCCTGAGGGAGGGGACGACCTGAGAACAAGTATAGTGAGAACTCTCCAGCAGAATATGTCGAACTCTGTATCTTATTTACAAACGATTTTAAGTTGCTTCTATTACGGCTCTATCTGTGATACTCAGTCCAAATTTACTATCTGATTTTGTTGGCTTCCATTTATCTACTGCCCTGAACAAATCAGAATAAACCATTAGGCTCATTAAACCTATTTGCGAGTGCTTCCTTTATAGATAAAAGGACACAGAAAGAATTAGAGATAAGAGGAGAGGAGAATTTTTAATACTCTGTCTATTTACTGACCTACTGCTTTTCAAAAAATGTCCCTTGAACACCTGAAAAAAAAATCACTTGATTAAAATAAAAATGGTTCCCAATTGCAGCATCCAGATTTCAGTTGTTACTTTATTGCAAAACACTGTATTTCAAAGTTAAATGTTTTTTAATGAGTACACCAGCCAAATAGGATCTGTTGTTCCCTGGATGTTTAGGTAACAACACACCCTGTGGTACTACGAGATGCGCTGCTCAAGCTTGAATGTACAGAAGAGGCACTTGGGAGTCTTGTTAAAATGCAGGTTCAGTAGGTCTGGGGCAGGCCTAAGATTCCTCATTTTTCAGTTTCTTGGGTAATGCTCGTGCTGCTAGTTAATGGATCACATTTTGAGTAGCAAGGTTATTGATACCTCCACGATCTACCTAAAATCACGTCTAGAACGTAAAAACCAGAAGATAGAAAAGTGTGAGGTAATTAGCAGGTCATCTAGTGCACGCTCTCTCAAGCTCTGTATAACAGCATGTGCTGGCCGCCATCCATTTTCAACAGGAGGGAACCCCTTAAACAGCCTGCCTTACCCTCCAGCCCCCCACCAGGTCCCTCCTCCAGGTCCCCAAGTAGAAAGGGGATTATCCATTGCCATTGGCCAATTGCCACGCCGGCACGTGAGCCCAGATATTCTGATTTTTATGTGAAATTTCCCAATTTTATAATGTTGGCACCTGATTCAAAAGGTAGAACCTGAAACTAACACAACGTTGTAAATCAAATATATTCCAATATAAAATAAATTTTTTTTTAAGGTAGAAGGAAAAAATGGTGTGGGTAAAACAAAATACCTGTAAGAATCACTAGGCCTGGGATTCCCTGGTGGCGCAGTGATTAAGAATCCGCCTGCCAAGGCAAGGGGTTCGAGCCCTGGTCCAGGAAGTTCCCACATGCTGCGGAGCAACTAAGCCTGTGTGCCACAAGTACTGAGCCTGCGCTCTAGAGCCCTCGACACACAACTACTGAGCCCGCGTGTCACAACTATTGAAGCCCAGGTACCTAGAGCCTGTGCTCTGCAAAAGGAGAAGCCACCGCAATGAGAAGCCCACGCACCGCAACGAAGAGTAGCCCCCGCTCGCCGCAACTAGAGAAAGCCCACATGCAGCAAGGAAGACCCAATGCAGCCCCAAAAATAATAGTAATAAAAATAAAGAAATAAATTTATAAAATATTCTTTAAAAACAAACAAAAAAAAAGAATCACTAGGCCTGTGGAAACTGGTTAGCAGCCTCCAAAGTGTGCTGTTCCTTCCAGGTACACCTGTATCCTCAGCCTCTGAGAAACAGTGTGCTTCCAAACCTGTGTGACGCCTCAGGTCTAATCCCTCACTGCTTCCTCTCTATCCCAGATTCTCCCCAGCCTTCAGGGGCACAGAACCCGCTTTGCTTCCATCTTGTTCTCCATCAACTCTCTCCAAGTTGATATACAGGCTTAATGCAATTCCTATTAGAGTGCCAGCAAGGTTCTGTCATAGATATAGGCTAGATTATTTTAACATTTACATGAAAAAATAAAGGAACTTGAATAGCTAAAACAATTTTGAAAAAAAAAAGATCAGTGTGCCTAAATTTAATTATTACTATATAGCTATAGTAATCAAGACTGTGCAGTGTTGGCAGATTAAATGTAAAATGTATAGCTATAAAACCTTTACAGGAAAACATAGGAGTAAATCTTTGGGAACTAGGGTTAAGCTAAGAGTCCCTAGACTTGTCACCAAACGGTTGATCCATAAGAGAAAAAATTGATCAATTGGACCTCACCTAAAGGTTTTGTGGAAAAGCCTGTTAATAATATGAAAAGGCATGGGCATTTTCTGGTGGTTCAGTTGTTAGGACTCCATACTTTCACTGCCGAGAGCACAGGTTCGATACCTGGTCAGGGAACTAACATCCCACGTGCAGCAAAAAAAGAAAAAATAATAAAGGCAAACTACAATTGGGAGAGAATATTTCCGAATCCTATATTCAACAAAGGACTAATATCAAGAATATATAAAGAACTCTCCAAACTCAAGAGTGAAAAAAATCAATGCAATTAGAAAATAAGCAAAAGACACTTCAGTGAAGAGGATACACAGATGGCTAATAAACACATGAAAAAATATTCATCATTTGCTATTAGGGAAACATAAATTAAAACAGTATACAACTATCAGAGTGACTAAAATAAAAATCAGGGCCAACCCCAGAGCTGGTGAGGATTCAGAGAACTAGATCACTCATTCATACATTGCTGGTGGAAGGGAAAATGGTACAACAACTTTAGAGATAATCTGATAGTTTCTCCAATGATTAAACATATCATTACCACATGACCCTGCAATTTCTCCCCTAGCTATACACCCAAGAGAAATGAAAACGTATTTGCACACAAAACCCTGCACATGAATGTTCACAGCAGCTTTGCCTGTAATAGCCGAAAGCTGGAAACAACACATTCGCTTCAACAAGTGAACAGATAAACAAACTGTGGTACATTTATACCATGGACTATTATTCAGCGAGAAAAAGAAACCACTGACAGAAGCAACAACCTGGGGACTTCCCTGGTGGTCCAGTGGTTAAGACTCTGTGCTTCCACTGCAGGGGGTGAGGGTTTGATCCCTGGTCAGGGGACTAAGAACCCACATGCCCCCTGGCACAGCCAAAAAAAACCCAGAAAAATAAATCCCCATGTCCATAGTCTAGTGGTAGTGGTGCTGGTGATGAGGAAACAGACACGTAAGCCAGACTGAGTAAAATACATACCTGGTTGGATAAGGGTGTAATTTGGAAGAAATGAAAACAAGTCAGGAGGGTGAAGTTGTGAGTTCAAATCCGGGGCACATGGAAGGTATCCCTGAGAACCAGGTACAAGTCATGAAGATACTAGTGGTGGTGTGGGGACTGGAAGGGGCCCGAAGTACACACTCATGAGGGAAGAGGGACAGTTCAAGGGCCCTGAAGCTAGAGCATGGGGCGGGGTGGGGTACTAAGGAACTGGCGCTGGGACTAGAAAAAGTGGGGACACATCAAAGAGGGCGGGGATTCCGCTGTAAAACTTTCAGCCTGTACTCAGAGAAAAACAGGCAGCCTTTCAGTGTTTAAGTGACTCAGTTTAATTTCCCTTCGATGGAATTCCTCTGGCCCTTGTGTTGGAGAAGAGACCTAAGGGGGATGAGGGCAGACAGGAGGATGCTGCAGTGCCCAGAGGAGAGCTGGGAGCGGCTTGGACCACGTGGTAGCAGGGAGCTGGTGAGAAGTGACTAGACTTTGGATACACCCTGAAGTTCCACCTATGGGGATTTGTTGAAGGGTTGGGTTAAAAAAATATAGAGAGAAAGAGAAATCTTAGAAGGACTCCAAGATTTGGTGCTGGAAACTCTGAAAGATGGCATTGCTGTGAACTGATGCGGAGAAGACCACAGGAGTAGCAGGTGTGCTCACAGCGCGGTGAGGGCAACTTGATGATTAATTACAGGGAAGCCTGAGGGGCTAGGAAAGTGAGTCCGGCGTCGTTGGCATAGCCATGTGATTTAAAGCCAGGAGACTGCAGAGACCACCGAGGGGATAAGTGGTAGCGATTGCGAGAGAAGATGGGGAGCCTGTCCCTCGGGTCTTTGTAGGGGGTGCGGGGAGGTGACGGGGAGGGGAGGGCCTGGCCCCCGCGCTTCCTTTTTCCTGCTCACACCAAGTAAGGCGACTTGCCCCAGCCCTCGTGGGACCGGATCCTGAACAGGACACCTCTCCGTCCCGCCCCAAGTCCCAGCCCAGTCCGGACCTTGAGAACCTGAGACCTGAGGGTAGGGTCGCGATTGCCACCCGGGAAGTCAGAGGTCCGCCGCCAGCGCCGCCGCCCGCAGCGCGAGCCAGGTGACCCACAGGGTCCGAGCAGACACGGAGACGGAGAGAGAGACCCTGTGGGCCCCGAGGCCCCTCCTCCCCTGCGTCCTTCCGCGCTCTTAGCCGGTCACAGGGTGCGCTGGACGGCGCGCGACTCCGGCGCCCAGGAACTGGGCGCCAGGAACTGTCGGGGTTGGGGCGGTGTCTGCCCAGATCTAATCACTTTCTCTCCAAACTCCGGACCTTAGAAAGGAATCCTGAAACGCACACTCTTCCCGGAACAGAGCTGCTCAGGAGATCGCGTTTTAAATCGGATGAGGCTAGAAGCCTCATTTCCCTTCATAAGACGCCACTTCGGTTCCCGGCACTAGGACGATTCCGGGGAAGAGTCGAGGGTCTTCGGCGTCTTCACGGAGAAACACCCCGCCCAAGAGACACGTGGCCCCAGTTTTTCCTACAAACCACCTGCAGTCCAGAGCGAGCTCAGGTCCCAGGTGCGCCAGAGCACCGGCCCGGAGTCGCCCCCACCCAACCCTGGGGCGGCTCTGCGCGCGGTCGGGGGCCCGCGGGTTCCCGTCCCCTCGTTTCTCCAGGGTCTTGTCGCTGTCCCCGGGGACCTCCCAGTGGAGCCACTGGTAATGAAGCCCAGCCACGCGGCCCCTAGAAGCGAAGGAGATGTCAGCCTCAACTCAGCAATTCCTGGAACAAGCAGCAGCTAACCTCACGTTCTCCCCCTTCATTGAGCCCCTTTATGTTGCTGCATTCTGCCTTTTTAAAACCCTCCCCCGCTCCGTAAGGAACATAACAATATGTATTCACTAAGACAATTTGCCAAGTGCAGATTTCCCCCAAGGGAGGAACTTAGTCTCCTTGGAAGACTTCTAATAACCGGAGACACTCTTGCCAGAGGGAGTAGGACTGTGCAGTCCTTGGTAAGCGCTGGATGTGGAAGCCTGGCTCGAGCCTCCAGTTTTGTGCCCCCCGCGCGATCCTGGATAAAACCCAATCCTCCTCCACTCGGGGCTGAGTGCCTTCCTCTTCTCCAGCCGGGTACCACTCGGCGCCCCACAGATGCCGCCTTCCCACTGTCCACCTCTATGGTAGCATGATTTCTGCTTTTTTTTAAAAAATAAATTTATTTATTTTAGGTTGGTTTGGGTCTTTGTTGCTGCGCGCAGGCTTCTCATTGCAGTGGCTTTTCTTGTTGTGGAGCACAGGCCCTAGGCGTGCAGGCTTCAGTAGTTGTGGCTCACGGGCTCAGTAGTTGTGGCACACGAGCTCAGTTGCTCCACGGCATGTGGGATCTTCCCGCACCAGGGCTCGAACCCGAGTGCCCTGCATTGGCAGGCAGATTCTTCACCACTGCGCCACCAGGGAAGCTCGATTTCCGCTTCTTAAAGTGGCTACTTCTCCAACATTCCTCAATATCCTCTTGCAAAAGCGGATTTTTGTTAGGATATGGAAGGGCAGAATTTCAGTGTTGGTTAAGTCAAACTCTGGAAGGTTAAAACCTTGAACACTTGAGTTATTTCAATACATCATTTTGAGAAAATCTTATAACCGAATGTTAAAGGTCATTGCTGCTGTAGGACTGGGTTGAAGCAAGCATCGTCCTATGTGATGTCCTAGGAAGTCTCACCATTTCACGTGCTCTGCTTCCCACCTCCACCCCACTCCCTGCATTTTCCATCAATGATTTTTTTAATTTTTATTTTATACTGTTGTAGAGTTGATTAACAATGTTGTGTTAGTTTCAGGTGTAAAGCAAAATGACTCAGCTATACACATACGTGTATCTATTCTTTTGCAAATTCTTTTCCCATTTAGGTTATTACAGAGTATTGAGCAGAGTCCCTGTGCCATACAGTAGGTCCTTGTTGTCAATGATGTCTTTTGAAGAAGGAACACAATGTATATGTACTGGTTTTCTCTAAAAATAAGTTTCAATGGTATAATGCTGTAAAAATGGTTCAATCTGGGCTTCCCTGGTGGCGCAGTGGTTGAGAGTCCGCCTGCCGATGCAGGGGACACGGGTTCGTGCCCCGGTCCGGGAGGATCCCACATGCCGCGGAGCGGCTGGGCCCGTGAGCCATGGCCGCTGAGCCTGCGCGTCCGGAGCCTGTGCTCCGCAATGGGAGAGGACACAACAGTGAGAGGCCCGCGTACCCAAAAAAAAAAAAAAAAAAAAAAGATTCAATCTCAGTGGGGCACCATTTGGCAACATCTTATCCATTGAAATGTTAAAACTCTTTAACCCAGCAGGTCTGCATTTAGAATTTTATCCTATAGATATACTCCCACGTGTACAAGGATATATATTGCAACAGCATGTCTGATAAAAGCAAAACACAGAATACAAGGTAAAGATTCATGAACAAGATAAACACATATTTACAATGTAGGAAGCCCTAAAAAATAAAAAGCAGTGAAAAAGACAAAAGTCCTCATCCTCATGAAATTTCTATTGTAGCATGAGAAAGAAAAATAGAAATAAATTTGTAGTATCTCAGGTGAAGTCAGGTTCAATATGCAACCATCCTCAAGATACACTGTTAAGTGAAAAAATACTGCAAACTGTGTACTGTATGCTACCAGTTGTGTTTAAAAGCATATATGTACATATATCTTTGTATCTGCATAGAAAAGCTTTGAAAAGATACAGTGTTTAAATGATGAAAGAGACTTCATTGTATAGCCTTTGGACCATGTATATTATCCATTCAAGATACTTTAAAAGGCATATGTTATATTAAGCATTGACAACCTGCAGAGTCTAAAATGAAGTCTTCCTTCCTTCCCCTTTTGGGTCTGATGAGATTATCATAGTGCTAGAAAGATAAATATCTCAAAAAAATACATACACAAGGAGTGTACAATAATTAATTTGGAATAAAATATAGATAAATAAGAAAGTTTAAATCCATGGTAATATCAGTTTTTGTACCCTATTTAAGTGTAGTTGGGATAATAATTCTTGTAACCATCCTGATTTGTTTGTAATTTGTTTTTTTTAAGCACTGGAAGCAAATTTATGTTAAACTTGACATTTTAATGAAGAATCCATGAATATTTGAATACATTTATCAATGTTAAGGCATTTAAAGGTTCAATAACACTTTGCTAAATTCATAAGTTCTATTTTAATAGCTATGGAAGCAGTTATTTAGTTTTCAAGGAATATTAAGACTTAAATAAGTAGTATATTTAACCTAGTACAAATAGTTAGGTTTCCTCTCCACTCACAGAAGTCCTGTTCACGATGGATGCTACACACCAGATTCTGAGGAAGCTGCCAGTTATGATGGACGTTCTTCAACAAATATATACCGAGTGCCTCCTAGGTGCCGATGCTATTCTAGATGTTGAGGATGCACTGGGGAACAAACAAACAAAAATTCCTGTCTTCGTGGTGCTTGTATTTGAGTGCCTACTCTACACTGGGGACACAGCAGGGACAAGAGAACCAAAATGTTCATTCCTGTGGAATTCAAGGTTTTAGTAGCAGTAAAGAGACAACAGATCACTAAATGTAGGGGGAAAATGGGGTAAAGGGGAACAGAGGAGTGAGAGTTACTCACTAATACTGTGTTCTGAGAATGCTTTACAGAGCCTTGCACTTGAAAGGAAACCAAAAGGAGGGGGGAAGCATTAGAGTTTGTTTTGGATTTTCTTGATTATCTGCATTAAGTACGTCTATTTAACATCAGTAATAGTATACATTTTGTTTCACAGCTTCCTTTTTTCACTGAATAGACTGCGAACATACATTTTTACATAACCATAAATGTAGATCTATATCTACATTTACCAAGTCTCCTAAAGGGTAAATATTTAGGTTCTTTGAAATATTCAAAGTATTCGGAGCTGTTTATCCGTGTCTTTCTCTTGAATCTTTCTTAGGACAAGCTGCCCCACTTGTACATGAGTGGGCTAAAGGTATTGTGTATTTAAATATACAAGAATTGTAATATACATTGCACAGCAGAAAGCTTCTTTCAAATGATATCTCCCAAGTTCAGTGAAAGTCCACCCTCCCTGCGACCTTGGACTGTGTGATGTCTCCACCCACGCAAGGCTGGTTCTCCTGCTAAGGTAAGAGAAAACTGCGTCCTGCCCAAGCAGTACAAAACTTAAAAAGAAGTGTTTCCTCCAGGTTCAGACAAGGAGGGAAATAAATGTATGTGCCTGAGGGCCCGTTTCCAGAGCTGGAGAGGCAGTGAGAATACTCACTGGCCACACTCCCGGGGCAGAAGCATCATGGGATCCAGGACCAGGCCCTCAGTCTTGTGTGCCCAGCGGTGTCCTGCCCAGGGGACCATCTGGGACTCGGGGGACCCGCTTCTGGCCTTCGGTCTTGTGAGGGATTGGGGTGGGCTCCAGCTGGGGGGACGGGAGGCAAGGGGATCCAGGCTGGGGATCCATTCCTGGCCCCTCCCTCCGAAGGGAGGTCCGCTCTGTGTGGGACGTGGGGGCTAGAGAGCCAGCCAAGCTAATGGTCATAAATACATAGGCCTGTCTTCACTCTCACCTGCAAAGTGGTCTGGGACACCAGCTCCAAGTGCAGGGACGAACTGCGGGCAGCAGGACAGCTGCAAGGAACGCAGAGATGGGCCTGCAACCTCTCCAGGGGCGGCCAACCCAGTGGAGAACCTGGCGGGAAAACCTAAGAGACTGCACACCGCCCTCAGCCCTTGTCTGGTGCAGACAGACCCCCATGCTCCAGCTTCCACTTAGTTCCCAAGCTTTAGTGCTTACCAGACAACCCCAAACAGCGCAAAGCAAAGAGGTGAAAAATTTTTAAAAAGGAAGAATATGGATGCAGAGGCCAACTTTTGAATAAACAGGAATTCTAGAAAGAGGTAAGACAAAACAGATGCGAAAAAATGATGAACAAACTAATTTTAGAACATTTCCCAGAGGTTAAAATCAGAAAGGCTTCAACTTCTCAAAAGCATCACTGGAAGCTAGGGGACACTGAAGCAAACCATGAAATTTTGAGGGGAAAATTATTTCTAGTCAAGAATCTATAGCCAAATGTCCAATTAGCTGTGCAAATAGAATGAAAATATTTTCAGACACGCATTCTTCCTTAGGAAATGACAGAGGACTGGCTTCATCAAAATGAAAGGAAGTCTCTCTCTGAAGAGAAGTAAAATAATGAAAGCATTGCCTCAAAAACCCTGAACTTGGTGTGGGAACCTCTGGGTTCTCAGGCTAAATGCAGCGCGGGGAAGCCCAGGGTAGACTAACACTGAGTCCAAATTCCATATCCTTACCGGACCTCCCCACCTTCCAAACCCACCCACTCCCTGGACACAGAAACACTCCCAAGCATTTGGCTAAGGCAGGTAGTGAAGTGCAAAGAAAGGGATTAATCTTTTTACCGCTGAAGATTCCGTTTTAAAGCTAATATTTTAACCCAAACTAGACTCCAAAACTGAGGAGATAACGAACGATGAAATAAATGCATATTTCACATATATGTACAATTTTCAAGTACTATAGAATGAAGCAATCTATTGTCAAATAATCAGACAGCCTTTGAAAATTACAGGGATACAATATTATACCTAGGAACATTATAGCTAGAAAACTGACAGCTATGAGGTTTCCAAGTGAACTTCTAAACTCTAAACCACCTTTCCCTTGGTTCCATGAAATAAGACATTTTATTTCAAAAATTCACTTGCAACCTGTTTTTGTATATTTTTTTGTTGCCCACTGCTCTTAAGCTCCACCTGAAAAAATGTATTTCTCATTTTCATCAACCCGGCACAGTAGACACCAGCTTCTACTACCACAATTACCTTGAATGCTTCCACTTCGTATTTCAGTCTGGTTATCAGCTTGCAAGTGTCTATTTCTTTCTTCAGCCTGTACCAATTTTTCCTGCAATTCTGCGTCTAATTCTCTGCTTCCTTCCTGGAATTCAGTTAGTTCATTCCCAGCTTCCTGGAAGCTAATCAGAAACAAAGCAGGAAAAAAAAAGAAAGAAAGAAAGTAGGAAAGATAAGTTACACTAGGAACCACGAGGATCATCTTGAAGATGATTATACCTGTATCAATTTAATAATTTTTGCCTGAATGCTATCACCACCACTCCAAAATATAAAAAACAAAACAAGCAGGCTTCCCTGGTGGCGCAGTGGTTAAGAATCCGCCTTCCAATGCAAGGGACGCAGGTTCGAGCCCTGGTCCGGGAAGATCCCACAGGCTGTGGAGCAACTAAGCCCGTGTGCCACAGCTACTGAAGCCCACGTACCTAGAGCCTGTGCTCCGCAACAAGGGAAGCCACTGCAACGAGAAGCTCATGCACCACATCAAAGAGTAGCCCCCGCTTGCCGCAACTAGAGAAAGCCTGCGCGCAGCAACGAAGACCCAACGCAGCCAAAAAAATTAAAAAATACAATAAATAAATTTTAAAAAAAAACAAGCAAGAATAAAAAGTAAGTCATGGCATCCAGAAAGCCTTACTAGAAAAGGCTCTAGTAATCCACAGGGCGTGCCAGAGAGCAGCTGGCTTAGATAAAAGCAGTTACATCTGAAGAAGCTAGAGTATAACTTTAAACATTGTGAATCATTATATTGTACACCTGGAATTTATATATTGTACCTCGACTATACTTCAATTAAGAAAAAAAAAAAAAAGACTGCAGGAGCAATACTGTGAGGATGAACTGATAAAGAGCCTGCTGTGCCACTGGACGTCCTGGAGAGACATTTACACATTCGGGGAGAGTCTGGGAATGAAGGAGTACATAGACGAATAAGCATTTGAAAAAATAAAAAGCAGTATTTGAACAAAGAAGGAATTTATAACATCAAGAAAAACAAAAGTTTGTGCAAGAAATCATAGTAAACTATATGCAGCTATGAATATTGTTTACAAGACCACAATAGTATAAACTTGAATACTGTTCTAACAAAATTGTATAACTGAACTGGGAGGATACCAGGTCTGATGAGTCTAGGTAAGCTGGAGGAAGACAGTGAAAGATGTTGAGAATGATTCCTGTGAGAGTGATTTCTGTGCACTCAAAAGAGTGTTTAGAGACTTCTTGGAAAATTAATATTTTATTTTCTCAAATTATAAAAACCAAACCACCAGTCCTCCCTTAAGCTTTCAAGTTTTACTTTCAAACCTTACTATGCTATTCATAAGCCTAGAAAGTTTTAACAATTATGTTTAATGGCCTCTGAATGGCACAAGGTCCCACTGACATATTTAATTAACTAAACATCCTCATACATGGCAAAAGGATTGCAAAGTACTTTAATCAAATAACAAATAAGAACTTCCCAATTACTAATACCTTCAAACCAAATAAATGAAACATTAATACGTTGAACCTGAAGTTCTCTTCAGTGATCCAATATTGAATATAAACTAGAATTTCATCTTAAAGTCACACATCTAAATCCATTACTTAATTATGTATTTTAAATTGGAGCTGCAAAACTGTCTCTCTAATATGCTAAATTATCTAAAATATTACAGGAACCTAAAACACCATGTATATGGATTTCTTTCTTTTTTTAAACCACTTTGGAGAATATCTAAAGTACAATAAATTGCTTATACTAAAATGTGTACAATTTGACCAGTTTTGACATATAGACACATCCAGTGAAACCACCCCTGTAATCAAGATAATGCACATTCCCATCATCCCCCGAGAGTATCCTAGTGCCTTTTTCCACTCCCTTCCTCTCTCCACCCCATCTCCAGACTATCACTCCCTGATTTCTATCACTACAGATTAGTTTGCATATTCTAGGATTTTACATAAATGACAGATTCCTTTTTAACACAATTACTAATACTATGGTTTTAATTCTCTTAAGCATTTCTTTACCCAATTCTGAAATTTCACTGAAGTAAAGGATCTCTACACACACACACACACACACACACACACACACACACACATGACATTAACATGCATAGAACTGCCAGTATCCTCTTAGGCCAACCAAGGAACAAAAATATCATCGTCTAGGGAATTCCCTGGGTCCAGTGGTTAGGACTCTGTGCTTCCATTGCAGGGGGCAGGGGTTGATCCCTGGTGGGGGAACTAAGATCCAGCATGCTGTGTGGCCAAAGGAAAAAAAAAATCATCCTATATCATTTTGATATAAGAAACAGATTTCAGACTAGAGATTTTCATGGGGATGCTTCCTGAATTGGATTCTCGTTGGTGACACTGATGGGGCCTCACATGTCAATTTCTAGTTGCTATGTTAGTGGCCCCCAGAACCTACAGGGGAGGTGGTGACGGAGCCCAGATCCTTGGGTTTCAGTTATACACTCTCCTAATGGTTCTGTCTACCCACGGACGTTTATAAGTCTATCCCATCCGTAAGGCTTTGAATGGATCCTTTGAATGGAGCCCTTCTTTGGCTCCTAATTCATATTCTGCTTAGGTCTGAAGACTTTTAACCCTGTCAGACGCCTGCAAATTTCTCATGCACTTCTTTGGCCACAGAGCAAACAAGGAGCCTGACTGAATTCCGAGGCTCTCTGGCCGCTGGATCTGGGCATGATACGCCAACCACTGGTGGGAGAGCTATGTACCTTCATCTTCCTGGGCAGCAGTTAATAGGCAATGCTTTCAGCTGGACAGAAAAATCAAGAAATGGAGCTATAATCGTGTTACTTTCAAGGGATTTCCCTCTGGGGTGCAAACCACACGGACCAGGCGCTGTTGGGTGTGCGCAGCCATCTCTTAACAGGTTAAGGCCGAAGCGTGAAATGCAGTGGCATCTGGGGAGGGTGCTCAGTGATCAGGGTTCAGGAGGAAGTGGGGAGGGGCTTACTTTGGCCTCCGAATACCTTTTTCTGCTTCTTGAGCGTTTGTTTTTCCGACGTACTTAATTAGGTTTTCCATTAAAATTTATTCCAACGCCTCGGGAACGCTAAACTGGTCCCATTAGAACTGTCTGAAAGGCACCCGGCTATCTGCAAATACCGATTCGCTCCTCTGAAAGCTGTCGGCCCGACGTTGGATCTTCCCTACGTCTCCGCGGCTGTCCTGGCCGCCCAGCGTCCACAGTTAAGGCTTCCGCAGCTTCCCGGTTGTGGCCTCCAGCCTGGCGCTCGGGGAAGCGGCAGGATCCAGATGCTACCGCCCAGCGAGAGCGCCCTGGGCGCGCGCCCCAGCGCAGCTGCGCCTTCCGGGGAAGAAGCCCCGGCTGCGGGCTTCGGATGCGAGGCCTGGAGTCCAATGAGGAGGGCGCGGGTGGGGGAGGGGCTTGCCGAAAGCCCTGGATATAAGGCCGGTGGGCCCTTGCGGCGCCGTGTCTCACGCGCGGCCGGCGATTGGCAGCGGACCCACAGCCCCCTGCGAGGCTCGCCGTGGCATGGCCGCCCCCAAGCGGTTTCCGACGCTCGTTCAGCTGGAACAGCGAGAAGGGACGCTCTTCGAGGTGCTCGGTAACCTCACCAAGCGGCCCTACTGGTTTCACTCCGAGTACCTGAAGAGTCCGAGGGCAATTCATCTGGAGGCCTGGCTGGTGGAAGCAATCTTCGGTGAGCGGGCCCGAGCGGTGAGGCCGAGGCCGCCCCTCACCGCAGGCTGGCCGCGCCCAGGCAGCCTCTTCGCGGCTCTGGCTCGCATCCGGGCCCCCGCTGCCTCCCCTCCCAGGCCCCACTGCTCAGCACCTCGTTGCTTCCTGCGCAGGCCTGGGCGGAGAGCACATCCCGCATGTCGAGTGTGTGTCGCAGACCCTGCTTCACGTTAATCAGTGGGACCCGGACGGCGAGGCTGAGATCTTGATATTTGGACGGCCTTATTACCAGAAGGATGTATACACGATGATCATGAACTTGGCTGACTATCACCGCCAACTCCGGGCGCAAAGTACGGGGCCGGGAACAATGAAAGGTACCCTAGGCAGGCCCCGGGTTCCTTGGGAGGGATTCTGGTGCGTCCTGGCTGTGCCGGGGCAGCGGTCTCATCCTCTTAATTCGACTGGAAGAAGGTTTCCTCTTTGCAAGGGATCCAGAGGAGCAAACTGACCTCGTTCTCTCAGATTCCGGGCTCCCAGCCCTGCAGCCCGAAGGGGTAACTCCTTATGTGGAGAGTATGTGGGACACAGGTGCGACCTCCTCTCTTTGCTCTTCTTCCAGGCTCTGAGAAGCCTCCTGCCCGGGAGGCGGCCACCCAGCGGTCCCCCAGTGCAGTCCGACAGGCGGCGACCCATCTGTGCCCCGGCGAAGCCCGGGAGGGCGGGACTCAGCGGTCCCCCGGCGCGGTCCGGCAGGCGGCCACCCAGCGGTCCCCCTGCGCGGTCCGGCAGACGGCCACCCAGCGGTCCCCCGGCGCGGTCCGGCAGGCGGCCACCCAGCGGTCCCCCGGCGCGGTCCGGCAGGCGGCCACCCAGCGGTCCCCCGGCGCGGCCCGGGAGGCGGCCACCCAGCGGTCCCCCGGCGCGGCCCGGGAGGCGGCCACCCAGCGGTCCCCCGGCGCGGCCCGGGAGGCGGCCACCCAGCGGTCCCCCGGCGCTGCCCGGGAGGCGGCCACCCAGCGGTCCCCCGGCGCGGCCCGGGAGGCGGCCACCCAGCGGTCCCCCGGCGCTGCCCGGGAGGCGGCCACCCAGCGGTCCCCCGGCGCGGCCCGGGAGGCGGCCACCCAGCGGTCCCCCGGCGCGGCCCGGGAGGCGGCCACCCAGCGGTCCCCCGGCGCTGCCCGGGAGGCGGCCACCCAGCGGTCCCCCGGAGCAGCCCGGGAGGCGGCCACCCAGCGGTCCCCCGGCGCAGCCCGGGAGGCGGCCACCCAGAGCTTCCCCGAAGCTATCCAGGGTCCGGTTACCAGGTTCTGAACGCGTTTCGGGCCCAGGAGCAAGAGAGCCAGGCAAGGTCAAAGTGGAAGCCCCTCCTGGAACCCTATCCTGCTGCAGAAGCTGAGAAAAGAATGGTGTGGGTTGTTCTTGGCTTCCCCGCTCCCCGCCACTCCCTGTTAAATGTTTGCAAACACGAATCTAAAGAGTTCTAATAAAGCATCGAATTTCCCTAACGTCTGTTAATTGGCAGGGGGAAGGGGAGAGACAGGCACGTCGCTCCAGCAACCACTATCTGCTCCAGGTGGCTTTCTACCCAGAGGCAGGTGAGAGCTTTCTAGCCGCCCGGGGCCGCAGTCTCTCGCGCCTCCGGCAGGTGCTTCCCCTGTGCTCCTTCACCACGCGCATCTGGCTTTGCAAGGTGAGGGACCTCTCCGGCCGTGGAGTCTGTCCTCATGGGAAACCTTTCCAAGCCTGAGATATTTCTACTCAGAGACAAGGGATGCGAAAACTTGGTTTCAACGGGCCTCACGGGTGGGCACATCATAGCGCTGCAAGCAGAGACTTCCCAGCTCGGGCAACTGCTGGCGACTAGGGGAAAACTGAAATGGCCAGGACAGCGCAGCTGTCATCTCCAAGTCCTGCCCGGGTCACTCGACCTCCAGTGATGTTTGGAGCCAGCGAGACACAAGCAGTGCTGGTGACTCTTCCCTGCTAACTAGTAACCGCAGCAGTGGGGAGCCCTCCTTGTCACTTTTTAAAATTGAAATATATTTGACATATAATACAGTGTAAATTAAGATGTACAACATGTTAACTTTATACACTCACATGTTGTACTATGAGTACCACCGCAGAGAGAAGTAGCATCTCTATCAGTTTGGCTTCCTGTTCCGGGCTGCTGGCTGGGATGCTGGTGCCCTGGCTAGAAGTAAACTGTTGACAGCTGGGTGTTAGGATTTTTTTTTTAAATAGCACAAGTCAATTTAGTGCTATGAAAATTTTCATTTTAAAAATCCAAGGAAACCTAATTTTAAAGAGCAGGAAGTGGTATGTCTATTGTAGACCCTTTGGTCACCAGTAATGATGACTCCAATTTTGAATAAGCCTTTAGTTTATAACAAGGGAAATAAAGATGCAAAGCTGAATTTACAAATAGGCTATTAACTATTTTCAGAAGAGGCAAGGCTGAGTGAACCTTAAACATTTAGACTCAAAATCAATGCAGACTCAAAGTTTCAACTGAGGCTACATCAGAGTAGAATTAAGACTCAATCTTGATTTTTTTCCCCCCTCTGGGTAGTACCCACATGACCAGAGCATCAAATTCTGTCCTTTACAAGAAAGATTACTGAACAGCAGGTAGCAAACCAATGGAACATTTAGGAGTCTGTGACTATCCTGAAACTAGGTTTAATATACCCTATATATACACACATAGACATGTCTGAGATGATTTTATGAAAGAAAATGGTAAGATACAGTAAACATCCTTGGTTGGAGATGAGCCAAGAAAAGGAGACTGAACTTTAAATAAAAGCATTTAGATGTGATGACACTTAGGTAAAACTCCTTATGCCTATAAAGTGTTGATTTAAGAAACAAAACAAAACAAAAAAACCTTACCGGTTTCCTCTCCAAGCAGGGCATGGACCAGTGACATCCAAGTTTTCACCCAGATCAAAGTCCCCAGACCTTCCTATCTGCCGTTTCAAGCTTACTGTCTTACGGAAGTAACAGTTTAACTTGCACTTTTACGTAATTGTACACACCTTTTTTCCCCTTCTTCTAGCAGCTTGATTTTTCTCAGGATGGGTACCGTTTGATTTAGCCCTTCCCTTAGTGGTTGATTAGTTTGTTTCTCCAATTACTCAATTACAAACTGCTGTCTTGAATTTCTACGTGCATCCTTGAGTCCACGTTGGAATATTTCCCTAAGAGAACTTCCTAGAAGTGGAACTGCTGGTTAAAGAATGAGCCCCTTTCAGATTTTATATTGCCAAACTGCCCTACAAAATAGCCACACCAAGTATCCTCGTACTACATGGTACGAGAGCTACTTTGGCTTCACTCACCCAAACTCAAGGTTACCAGTCTATTTTACGTCCATGTGTGTCATTTTTTCTATCTACCCCACTGTTTTAACTATGTATCTTTATACAGTGTTTTAATATCTGAGAGGGCTAACCTACTCACTGTTCAATTGGCAGTCTTGCAATTTATTAAAATGCATACAAAATTAGTTGAGGGAAAAGGTGTATACAGATGGCTTCCCAAAATATTGATCTTATTCTATTAAGGTATGCTGTAGTGCTCATTTTATTCCTTAAATGACATGGATACTATATACACAGAAGAATGTATTTTACCCATTAAAAGAAGATGGAGATTAGATAGGAAGATTCTGTTTGGGAACTGAGGCCCAAGGCCGTTCATGGAAGTTGTCAAGGAACGAAGGCAGAAACTACAGAAGTCTCCTATGGAAAAGATACATGCATCCCAATTCTCATACCAGCATTATTTACAATAGCCAAGATATGGAAGCAACCTTAAGTGTCCATCAACAGAAGAATGGATAAAGAAGATGTGGTGTGTATATTTATATATATGTATATATGTGTGTGTATATATATATGTATACACACACAATGATATATTACTTGGCCATAAGAATGAAATTCTGCCATTTGCAACAATGTGGATGGACCTAGAGAGTATTACGCTTATTGAAATAGGTCAGAGAAAAACAAATACTGTTATCACTTATATGTAGAATCTAAAAAATAAAACAAACGAATGTATGTAACAAAACAGAAACAGACTCACAGATACAGAGAACAAACTAGTGGTTACCAGTTGGGACAAGGCAGTGGGAGGGGCAAGATAGGGGGATGGGATTAAGGGATACAAACTACTATGTATAAAATTGGTAAGCGAGCTTCCTGGGCTTCCCTGGATGCGCAGTGGTTAAGAACCCACCTGCCAATGCAGGGAACACAGGTTTGAGCCCTGGTCCGGGAAGATCCCACCTGCTGTGGAGCAACTAAGCTCGTGCTCCACAACTACTGAGCCTGAGCTCTAGAGCCCGTGAGCCACAACTACTGAGCCCACGTGCCACAGCTATTGAAGCCCGTGCACCTAGAGCCCATGCTCCACAACAAGAGAAGCCACGACAATGAGAAACCCGGGCACTGCAATGAAGAGTAGCCCCCACTCACCACAACTAGAGAAAGCCCACGCACAGCAACAAAAACCCAACACAGCCAAAAATAAATAAATAAATTTATTTTTTAAAAATTGATAAGCAATAAGGATCTCTTGTGCAGCACAGAGGAATATAGCCATTATTTTGTAATAACTTTAAATGGAGTATAAGCTATAAAAATATTGAATCACTATGTTGTACACCTGAAACTAATAATAATATTATAAATAACTATACTTCAATTATTTAAAGTTAAAAAAACTAAAGAATTCTGGAAACAGTGACTCTTACTTGTACATTTTTGCAGGTAAAATGTATGAGGGCTAGTAAAGAGGTTAGTCTGAACAGTTTTTTAAAAAATTTATTTATTTTTGGCTGCATTGGGTCTTTGTTGCTGCGCAAGGGCTTTCTCTAGTTGTGCGAGCAGGGGCTACTCTTCGTTGCGGTGCGCGGGCTTCTCATTGCGGTGGCTTCTCTTGTTGAGGAGCATGGGTTCTAGGCGCACAGGCTGCAGTACTCGCAGCATGTGGGCTTCAGTAGTTGTGTCTCACGGGCTCTAGAGCGCAGGCTCAGTAGTTGCGGCACACGGGCTTAGCTGCTCTGCGGCATGTGGGATCTTCCCGGACCAGGGCTCGAACCCGTGTCCCCTGCATTGGCAGGCGGATTCTTACCTACTGCGCCACCAGGGAAGCCCCAGTGTGAACAGTTGTTGAATAGGCTGACTAGAGGCACCAAAGAAAAAGGTTCACTGTTGACAGACTGTGTGGAAAACGTCTGGGCTCAGCTGTGGAGCACACGCTGACAGTCTGCCCCAGGTCCTCCTGCCACTCCACTGTAGTTACACCAGGTTGGCACTATTTCCCTCATCAAAATTTCTCAACTCCACACTTCTAATCAAAACATGGCCTTTTAAAATATCACTAAGAGTGGGGAAAAACCAAAACAAACCATGTGCCTCCTTATGTGATGCTCTGAGAAAGACAAAATATGATTTACCCAGTATTTTTGCCAAAAATATATAACCTAGATCTAACCATGAGGAAACATCAAAAAATAAGAGCAGGATTTGTAAGCAAGGAAGAAGACTGCAGGCAGTTTGAGAAGAGCGAATCCTGTCTACACGTTTTGGGGGCAGGGTAAACTGGTTGGCAGCAAATAATTTAGTGTGGACAGTGTCTTTGAGTGTGCTCACTAAAGGTATCAAAGAATACAATTTCAGCTGTTTATGGGTTCTCTGGAAATCTTGGGAACATCGCTGTGGAGCATAAGTGACAGGCTATTTCTGTTATGTCCACCTGCGTACTTCGGTTTAGTTAATACACATCTGCCCTATTTACCTAATCAGAATATTTTACTAGACCCTAGTTAAAACCTTATTATAGAACTTCCCTGGTGGCGCAGTGGTTTAGAATCCACCTGCCAATGCTGGGGACACGGGCTCGAGCCCTGTCCAGGAAGATCCCACATGCCGCAGAGCAATGAAGCCGATGCTCCACAACTACTGGAGCGTGCGCTCCTAGAGCCCACGAGCCACAACTACTGAGCCCACGAGCCACAACTACTGAGCCCGCATGCCTAGAGCCTGTGCTCCGCAACAAGAGAGGTCACTGAAATGAGAAGCCCGTGCACTGCAATAAAGAGTAGACCCTGCTCACTGCAACTGGAGAAAGCCCGCACACAGCAACAAAGACCCAACGCAGCCAAAAATAAATAAATATTTTTTAAAAAACCCCAAAAAACCTTATTATAGCCTTTTTGGGTCCCTCTGAATTACATGTAAAATCAGACTTTAAGGACTCTCATCCTACAGCCTCAGCCCCTAAAAACTGGTTGTGACTATAATTGGAATTGCACTGAGTTCTGGGAAGAACAGACCACAAACATGCAACACTTGACTCTGCTATCTAAGAACATAGTGTCTCCACTTATTCAACTGTTTTTCCTTCCTCCTTCCCTCCTTTTCACTAATCTGAAGCAGAATGTAATGAGTATTTTATTAATCCCTAAGGCAAAACAAAGGCGAAAAAAATCACTTTAAAAGTGTACACAGGGACTTCCCTGGTGACGCAGTGGATAAGAATCTGCCCACCAATACAGGGGACATGGGCTCGAGCCCTGGTCCGGGAAGATCCCACATGCCACGGAGCAACTAAGCCCCTGTGCCACAACTATTAAGCCTGTGCTCTAGAGCCCATGCTCCACAAGAGAAGCCCCCTCAATGAGAAGCCCACGCTCTGCAACTAAGAGTAGCCCCCGCTCGCCATAACTAGAGAAAGCCCATGCGCAGCAACAAAGACCCAACGCAGTCAAAAACAAATAACATTAAATCTTAAAAAAAAAGTGTATAAAAATTTATCTAACATAAAATGGAGGAAAAAAACAAAAGACATGATGGGAAACAAAGCAAAATGGCAGACAGAAATCCAATCATACTGATGATTACATTAAATTAGAATGCATTAAATCCCCCAATCAAAAAGCAGAGACAGTCCAACTAGATAGAGAAGTCAGAGGTAGAAGACTACATTGAATATTATTCTACCTATCTCAAATGTTCAGAAAAGGCAACTTTGTGGAGACAGCCAGCAGACTGTCTGCAAACAGGCATAAGGGAACTTTGTGAAGTGATGGAAATGTTCCCAAACTGGTCTCTGCTGATGGTGGCACAACTCGTAAGTTTACTAAGAAAGAAAGCGAACTGTACACTCACAATTTTATATTATGGAACCAATTAAGTGATTAGATTTTTTAAAACTGCAGTGCAATAGCACTAATACCTAAATTCTCCAAAATAAAAATCGACTGTTGACAGATGTAGAGCAACTCGACGTCCCATACACTGCTGAAAGTCAACTGGTTCAATCACCTTAGCAACCTGAACTTATGCACGTCCTATAATCCAGCAACTCCAATCCCAGACATATACTCAAGAGAAATGCACACATGCATGCACCAAGTCATGTACAACAATTTTCATAGTACCCCTATTCATTATAAGTCCAAATAGGAAACAACCAAAATGCACATCAACAGGATGGAAAACTAAATTAAGGTTTATTCATACAATGGAACTACACCTGCTGGCAACATGGACAAATCTTAGATTGAGTCCATTTATAGTTAAGTCACAACAGTAGTTATCCTTGGGGAGGATGCAAAAATGGGGGCTTCTGGAGTGCTGGTAGTATCTTTTCTTCTCTGGCTGCTGGCTACATGCATGTGTCCCCTTTGTATTGTTTGATGAATCTTTTCACACTGTGGATGAACATGGTTTTGGTATGAATGGAATGCTATACATAAATAAGATGTTTACTAAAATTATAGAGAAATATTTGGAGTAATGGAAAGCTACTGGAAAGGACTATATGAGCAGTGAGATTTTTTGAGTAATTACTTTAATACTTTTTAAATTGCCTTATTTAAAAATATTGAGGATGTAAGTATGTTTATCATCAGAAAAATCAACAATGCTATTTTTCAGTGTGGTACTAGTAGATACTTCTACCTTAGCAACTTGTTAGGAAAAAAAAAACATTGTCTTGTCCCTCAATAGAATAACAAATACTGTGGAGTCTTAACAAATTAAGTGTATTCTAATTCCTCTTACACACACACACACACACACACACACACACACACAAAGAGAATGAGCTGAAATTCAGCTGTGGAGAAAAATAAAAGCACGTGGGAAAGTATATTATAGAGGTAAGATCCTAGACTCAACGTTTTGGTTCAAATCTCACCCACCCCCAAGTCCTAGCTCTGTGATCTCAGCAATTTACTTAGGCTCTAAGAATCCTACTTTGGTGCTTAGCTCAAGGGCCTGGTATGTGATACAAGCTCTTATCAATAAATATATAGCTAATATTACTCCCAAATTCTGAAAGTTAGAATGACAGAGCAACTACCCTTTTTAGATATTAAATGTTGCATTAGTTTGCTAGGGCTACTGTAACAAAATAATTAACTGGGTGGCTTAAACAACAGATATTTATTTTCTAAGTGTTCTGGAGGCTAGAAGTCCAAGATCAAGGTGTCAGCAGGTTTGGTTTCTTCTGAGGCCTCTCTCTTTGGCTTGCAGAGATAGCCGTATTCTTGCTGTGTCCTCACCTGGTCTTTCCTCTGTGTATGCACATATCTGTGTCTGTATTTACTCTTCTTATTAAAAAAAGTCATACTGGCCCACCCACATGACCTCATTTTACCTTAATTACCTCTTTAAAGACCCTATTTCCAAATACAGTCACATTCTGAGGTACTGGGGGTTAAGACTTCAATATGTTAACGTGTATAAAGGATAGAGAACAGGATCATTTACTAACTTAGTTTTGAATAATTTTTGGAAAACTGGACAAGTATTAAGCATAATCCTCTTCCTCCAAATGTTGAACAGTCAAAAATATTTCATGATTTCGTAAAAATCCCACCAGGAAAAACCTGTAGTAATATTCATCAAATTTCTAGAAAAGGAGAAAAAGTAGGCACTCTAAGCTTAAATGTAAAATGGAAGATGAGGGGAAAAAATCACACAGAAAACAGTAATTGGTTTAACTACATACAATAAAAATTTTCTGTATGCAAAAAATTTGAGAAGCAAAGGGGTGGACAGTATTGGGTGTAACGGACCATTATTTGTTACAAAAGCTTTTACAGATAATAAAAATCCTTATCTTCAGAGTTGAAAGAAGTAATGACAGAAATGAATAAAGAAAAATGTATAAAAGCATTTAACAGAAACGTGAAGTAGAATAACGTTCAATATCCCTTGTAATCAAAGATTTGTGTATCTGTGTGTTTAAAATCCTTGCAAACGGTTAGAATCCATCACTGCTAAGGGGTGAAGAAACTGTATGAGTTAAATCAACTCCAACTTTGTGTCTAACGCCACAGAGCTCTTGGCAATCATTCCTCCAAGAATTCTGCTTCCTGAAAGTGGAAGCACCATGGGATTGGAACTGTTTTGCACAGATTGGTCATAGCATTGTAAAGGGTAATGGAAAAACAACCCAGCCCATGCAGGACACCTGCTTAGGGAGGGGGGCAGAGGAGACAGCCGGCTGGAAGGCCACCTGCCAATGCACAAGCTGCCCATTACCATGGCTCCTTCTGGTAAATCACAGCACCAGCAGAATGAATGCTGATCGCCTCAGCTTGCATGTTGGAATGCCCACCCACGTGCATGGTCAGAGACTCCACTCCAAGAAAACACACGGGCCCACTGGTTGCTACTCAGGAACCAAACACCTGCTTAAAAATGAGAGGCTCAGAGAAGAAGCGCTGGCATTACCTAACAGCTTGTTAGAAATGCATATTCATGGGCTCAATGTACTGAATCAGAATCAGTGGGAAAGGGGCTAAGAAACTGTGTTTTAGCAAGCTCTCGAGGTGATCCTTACACACATTAAAGTTTGAGAACAAATGATGCAAAAGAAACCCAAAGCAGACTGACCCTGCATTTCTGCCCCCTGTGCATGAGGGCCTGACTCTGACCATAAAATCATAAAAGGGTTAGTAGTTTCAAAATGATAGAAACTAAGAAGAAAACAAAAATAAACCCTCCACCTATCAGCCTCTCACATCAAGATATGAATGAACAGAGTCAATCTTTTATAAATTTGCTTAATTTTGAGTGAGCCAAGATCTTTATGCCATTGGAAAAAAGGAAATTCATTTATTTACTAGAATGGCACTACAAACTCACGTTTGCAGCAAAAGAATCAAACCACTGTCCATCAAGATACAGGAAAAAAATAAATGCACAGATTTAAGGATATTTGCTTCTCCTGAACTTTAGTAGCAGAAGGAGGACTGTTCTCATGCCCCGGAGAACACTTATGCAACAGGACTCTGGGGGACCTGGGGACGTGGTGCCTGGGCCTTCAAGAACTCCTCGAGTTGTTCCATCTTCTCAGCTGGAGAAGGAAAAATGCTCACTGCTTCAAACTACTCCTTCATGGGGGTGGATGTGTGCTGGCAGTATCATTTTTCGGGGTGGAAGCTCTGAACCTAGGACCTGGAAACAGCGGCGCGACCAAGCGGAGGCTGGCACGGGCAGTGAGGGGCCTGAATGCATCCCATCTCAGCCTACCTTCCCAGGGTCCTGCTTGGACTCCACTCACAAGGGATGCCCAGGGACCACGTGTAGCATACTGGGAGTTTTGGGAAGACGGAGGCTGTGAGCAGACCAGGTATGGCCAGGGGGCTCCCCCGTGGCTCCCTCCCCACGCACGTTTTCCATGCCCCTCACCTCGGGCACGCTTCTCCCGGTGACTCGACGCCAGGCTCAGGAGCACGCTCTTCACCCGGCGCTGGACAGCTGGCCGCCCGAAGACGGTGATTTCCACCAACTTCCCGGCGTGAACTGCGTCCACCGTCAGCAGGGCCTGGCTCATCCACTCCATTTCCGGAACCACGGCTCGGTCCGGGCCTGAACGCGAAAGGAGAGACTGAGCGGGGCACGGAGAAGGGCAGGAGGAGCTGGCCCGAAGGGGACGGAACGGGCAGGGCAGGAAGCCAGGCACAGCGCATCACACGCGGCCCGCGCGTCCGGAAAGGGTTGCGGAGCGCGGCTCGGCGGCCTCTCCCGACTGGGGGGCCACCACCACGCCCCGGGTCGCGCACCGAAGATCGAGTCGGCCAGCCACGCCTCCAAAGAAAACACCAGCGGGTTCCTCAGCTCCTGCACAGGAAACCACCACGGCCGGGAGCGAATCCGTGGCGGCGTAAATAGGAACCCCAGCAGCCCGTCCCCCCGGCCCTCGGCGGCGCCCGCGTCGTCGACCATGCTCGAACCGGCAGCCAGCGGGTAAGGGGCAAGCAGCTCTCGCGGGATTTGTGGAGGCGCGAAGTTGGGCCCTTTACGGCTTGCGGCCGGCTCCGCCCCCTCCGGTGCGCCTGCGCCCTGCTCCCGGGCCGCCCTGTGGGCGAGGGCTCCGGGGACTCTTCGTACCGCCACGCGTGGCGTTGCCCCGCTTTCTCCTCCGCCCGGAACCCCGGCGGCTCTCGGAGACGCCGCCCGGTCAGGTAACGCCCGGCCCCGAGGCGCCGGGGTTGATGGACGGTGTGGTTGGCTGGAGCGGGGTCCCAGCCAGGCCCGGTCCAGGTTCAAAGGTTGCGCCCGAGGAGGGTAAGGCCGAGGGCGGGCTCGTGGAATGTGCATCTTCTCTTTCATCTCCTGCCTCTGGTTCGTTACCGCTTCAGAATCATTCAAACAAGTGCGTCGTGTTTATAATACAGACGTCAGACGTGGGCATTCTAGAAACGTAGCAAGTGGAGACAAATCTCGTTTATTTCCAAAATTAAGAGACGACGAGTGTTGATGCACATTTCTTCCCAATGTTAATTTTAGTTAAAAGTTTAAATTGTGAAAGATTTCACACATTTAAAAAAGTTGTATAACACTCATGTACCCCCCACCCCCCATTTAACAAGATGTTAATATTTCCCACATTTGCCCCGCTCTCTCACCTTTCAAACAGATGTCGGTGGAGACCTTTCCTTCCCTCGCCGCAGGAAATCATGTCCTGAAATCGGTGTGTCACCCGTGCGTGTTCTTATACTTCTCCTAGTGCATTTCTACAAGTTTGGTAGTTGTTTTAGAATAGACAGCGTCTGCTGTACAAACGACTTTGTTCTTACAATTAGTTACGAAGTGTTTGTTTTTTAAATATTTTTCACGGAAAGTGTCGATTATTTACATAAGGGGGATGGTACTAATGTACTGAATTCCCTCATCTGCATCATCTAGGCCTCAGCAGTTGTCTGAGAGGAGATATTGAATCTAACTTGTGGATATTTTTATTCAATTTAATTTAAAAAGTCAACATAATAATACATACATATTGTAAACAAAAAGTCTTGAGGATATAAGGTAGTGTATGAAAGTTCTCTCATATATTCTCCCTTAATCTCTTACTAATTCTTTCTCAATGGTGTATACTGTGAATATCTTTTTAGTTTAAATTGTCTTTTCGCCTTCTTTAAGGTTTCTTTTGATGAATACAATTCTTAATTTTAGTATAGTCAGATTTATCAGTCTTTAGGGTAAGTACATTCTGTGTCTTGCTTAAGAAATCCTTTCCCGCCCTGAGGTCTAAAGACATTCACTATACTTTTGAAGTTTCCATCATAACGGTTGAATTCTTGAACCACCTGGGGTTAATTTTTTAAATCGGGCATAATGTAGGGATATGATTTCATCCTTTTATAAACTGATAATTTTTTCCTTGAGCCATTCTCTTCGGGATGCATCCAACTTGAGGCCTCTTCAAATTACATCCTTGAAAAATTTCAGACTCCTGCATGTAGCATGAGTTGGCCACAAGGCTGGTTTGTGGTAGTTCATCATTAGATCAAGACATATGTGAGAAAGGGAAGGTCAAGAAAATTTCCTTTGGCATTCTCATCTGGATGGCAAAGTTTATTTCCGATTCAGTTTTGTTTTGGAAGTGTAGTCATTTGGGGTCTTATGCAGAGACCCCCATGTTAAGTTTCCTACACTTGGCAAGCCTTGAGTTGTATTAGCTGACCCATGCCAGCTTCAAAACAGAATTGTAAGGTTTTTAGGCTTTAGCAGAATCTGACAAGATGAATCAGTTTTGTCACTCTGTACCTCCAAGGCTTCCTGCTTTGACTCTGATTGGTGGGACAGAGTCATGATCTGAATACTGGCTCCAGCATTTTCTAGTACCTTTCGTTTAGTTTCACCAGTTGTTAACGTTTTGCTTCGTTTATTTTCTCTACCTACACATCCTTTTTCATGAACTGTTTGTAAGTTGCAGGCATCATGACACTTTATCACAAGTGTGTGACCGAATGCAAGTTATTTCTGCACCCCATAAAAAATTTTAAAATACTAGCAAGAAGACTTCCAGGGGATCGCTTGCTTTCATTTTATCTGCTTAGCCCTCGAAGAACCAGTCTGAGGGTATTTGGGTTCAGTCAATAGTATATGAGTGAACTGGTTTTGTAATTTCTCATTGAGAATCTTTGTTCTTCATCACTTCACTTCTTGTAATCTTCAGTTCCTAAGACGACATCTCTATACAATGAAAAATGTTACAAAGTATAATGAACCCAGTTGTTTTGTACCAAAGAATAACATCAAAGAGTACGTCCCAGATAGTTAGAGAAAAGTGGTCAAAATGAGGAAAATAAACTAATAAGGAGATATTAAATCACTGTCAGACGAGGAGCAATTATGCAGAAAAAGAATACAATAAAAGCTGTATTCTGAACAATAGAGGACAATCTTGTAATGTTTAGGTGCATTTACAAACAGTAACTGTATACCAGTTCCCCTGGGTGGATGGATGGATGGGTAAACTAATAAATAAGGAGATATTATACCACACTACTAAATAATACTCAAGTAAAGCAAGAAATGAAAATCATCACTGACAGGCTATTTGGAATATAACAGTAATTTACAAAGTACCTTTTTAAAACATTATGGACAGTGTACATTCTGAAGAATCTAGTTTTCAATCCCCTCTCATCCATCCTGTCTGCTCCTCCCTGATATAGTTAACTATTATTAGTTTTTTTCAGTTATCCTTCCATTAAAAAAATGTATAGATAAGGATCTGGGAGTTTTTGCTTTTATTTTTTTTGTAATATTACAGGTATTTTATTGTGCTCTTTTTGCACCAACTTTTTTATTTTGAAAAACTCTAAACCAATGGAAAAATTATAAGAACATTAAATTTACACTCAGTACCTTTCGTTTAGTTTCACCAGTTGTTAATGTTTTGCTTCGTTTGTTTTCTCTACCTACACATCCTTTTTCATGAACTGTTTGTAAGTTGCAGGCATCATGACACTTTATCTCAAGTACTTCAACATTATCTCCTAAAAACAAGGACATTCTCCTCTATAACCATACGAAATTATTCACTCAGGAAATTTAACGTTGGTCTAATACGGTTGTCTAATATATGATACAATTTCATTTTCCCCAATTTTTCCAATAATGTATAGCTAATATAGAGTCATTCTCTGTTGCTGTTATTATTGTTTAATGACATTGACATTTTTGAAATATTTTAAATATTTTATTGTGGAAAATTTCAAACATACAAAGGTAGAGAAGATAGTATAAATGAATGACCAATATACTTATCCTATATACAACTTCAAAAAGTATCAACTCATGGATTATCTTGTGTGGAAATAAAGATCACCCAAGTGGGGACAAGCGAAGGCTCTTTATTCAGAGCTTGCTATAGTAAAAGGGAGTCAGCCACCATCACTTGTGTTTGGCGGAGTGTCAGAAGCAGGCAGAGGAGCGGGAAAACTTTCTATAAAGTGGAAAAAAGGTGTGCCTGAAGGGGGTAGGTGTGGGCCTGGGGAAACTGTAGGTGGGCTTACTAGAAGCGGGGCATCGTATGTGATTGGTTAGGGGGTGCGTATCTGGCTTTCCCAGTTGGTCCTCAGTTGACACCAAGGGCAAAAATTAGCGAAGCTGTCAGTTATTAATCAAGTCCTGGACATCTTGTGTTGCTGCCATAGGGGTTGTTTGGCTTCCTGGACTGCATGCTGAAGATGGTGGCTCAGAGTTCTATTTTTATGTTTAGTCTGGCCATTGTCTGTATATTCAGCTTCTTGGCCCCTGTTTTTGACAGTTCTCTCATTTGCTGGAAGTTGACGAATTCAGGGAAGGCCAGAGATCCAGGTCTTCACTGCTTGGAGATGGCTCAGCTGTCTGCATGGCCAACTGCATTGCAAGATCTTCTTGCCCTTTTTGTTGTATCATCATGGAGATAACTGATGAGAGAACGAATGTAGAAGCATTTAAGACTCTGGATAGAATGTGTCAAAAGAAAATTCAGAGAGCTTTACTTGAGATGAATATTTTATTAAGTGAGAAACAAACCGTTCACAAACAGGGAGACTTCCAAACCAAAAGTGGCTTAAAGCTCCACTCTGAGCACTTACAGCTCAGCTTATAAAGCATGAGGAGGTACATTGTTTTGTATTGTGATTCTAATTGGCTGCCAGAAACTTACATTCCTTTTAGAGTGGTAGTATTACATAAGCTTACTTTTTTACTGTAGCTGATTTGCTAGGTTATGCTGACATGAAGAAAGCTTAAGTTTTGTTTAAGGTCAGAGTCATCATTTCAGGGAAATCAGGACAGCTTTAAGTTTTGATTAGATGACTCTTAAGTGTTTGGTCTAGGTCTGTATTCAAACTGTGGCTTCCATTTTGGTTTCTCTTTAACTATGACAAAACCAAGAATTAATAATCCCTGTAAAATGCTTTGGAACCAGTTATCCTAACTGCTCCTCCTAGGCCAAGAGAACAAATCCAATAGAACATGAGAGTCATGTGCCTTTTCCTTAAGGTGATACATAGCTTGTTCCACTTTGCCTGTTTCATTGATCCAAGTACAACAAGAAGTATAAGCAATGACACAGACAGCACCATGGCTAGCCAATAAGGAATCTACAGCAATGCAATTGTCCATTGTTACTCATGCCAATGTGTTGAGACTGATCTCTGTTCCATCTGGTATCATTAATAACTTCTGCCAAAGTTTGTGATAGGTTTCTTCCCATCTTTTCTATTTGTATGGTTCCTACCGATGGGGACACTGCTTTGACTGTTCTCATAAATAATCAGTCAGTAATTCCCCTAGGTTGTGTGCCTGAATAATCAAGAATGGCCTCATTTTGGCACCCATGTCTGGGCCAGGATTTCCAGCCTTGATGATTTATAGAATTAGGGTCTCTGTATACAGACAAGTCTCATAATACTATTCCTGAAGTGCATGAAATGTTAGTCTGAGGCAAACAGGACCAGGCAATATGGCCACAAAGGAAGCAGTATCCAGTAGGGATGTGGAAATCCGGGAAAAAATGGAGTTCACGACGTGAAGTTGGAGCCAGGGCCTTACATTAGCTGGGTGACATATCTGGATCTCTCTCAGTCTCTTCCAAGTGATATTTGGCCCATCGTGCTGTGAAGATCGTTGAATCTAAATTTAGAATTACCTTGGGTCAATCAGTAGCTTGTAATAATTGGTTCTTCTTCTGGGAGAGAGGGACACTAGCAGAGTCACAGATTGATTTAAGGTCAGTTGTCCACATAGGCGCAAATGGAAACACCGTCAGCTGTAATTCTGATGTCTTTATCATGGGGGTCGGTGATGGACAGCATATCCAGCAGTCAGTAAGACTGAGGGCAGCGGTTACTGTTCAGGATAATCTGAGGATAGCATTAGAATGAGTGTGTTCTGACCTAACAGTTACAATAAGGAGGGAAAAGAGAAAAGCGTCCATTACGGGTGGATGACAGCAAGGGGTCTTTAGAAAATGAGAAGAATGATTATAAACAAACAGACAAAACAGAAAACAGCAATTAGATAGGTCTCTTAGTCCGACAGCAGACCAAGATCTATTTGTGGCCCTCTATTTGTTCCAGAGGTCTGGGCTAGCTGTCTGCTTCCCGAGATTGGCTTCTGGAAGATCTCCGAGAGTACTGAGTTTGAGGTCCCATATTGGAGTAGTTTTCCAGTTGTGTGCAATTGTGAATTGCCTTTTTAGTTGAGAGGCATGAACCCGAATATTGACTGCCTGGGGTTTCACTGTTTCCCTGGTGTTAACAGTACCTGATAAAGCCCCTTCCAGCGAGATTCAAGAGCAGTTTTCCTCTGAGATCTCTTCCTGTTACTGGAATCTCCTGGCCGAGGATCATGAAGAGGCTGTTTAGGAAGGCTCCGTGGGAGGGTGGTCTTGATTGACCTCTTGTGATAGGACTGGGCACAGTACGTGAGTCCCTTGCCGCGTTTTGCCCTGTCTGCGTGCAGTCGGCAGAGTCTAGTGTCAGAAATGCAGTCTCTAAATACGTGCCTCCCAGGTACCAGCTCATTGGAGGATAAGCGGTACGTGCCTGAGGGAGAGGACAGCATGGCCATAAGGGCTAGTGGGAGTACCTCTGGCCAAGTGAACTCGAAGAGTTTGTGAAGGTTGTGCTAATTTTAATTTAAGGATGTTAATTCCTCCTTTTGACCTTTCCAGAAACTGTAGTTTTTGAATAAGAGATGACACCTTACAAAGTTCTTTTATAAAGGTTTCTGTAAAGTGTGTGCCTCAATCACTTGATATAAAGGTTGGGATGCCCCAGGTTGGAAACACAAAATCAAGCAGCTTTCTAGTGACTACAAAGGGTGTATAGCTTTTCAGCAAGAAAATGCTTCAACTCATTCTGGAAATAGACATATAATAACATACTCAAGTCCCATGAAGGGTGAAAGCTGGATAGCCCATCTGAAGGTCTTCATAGGGCCCTTGAGGCTTTGCTTCCTGGCAATGTCCCACCTTTATGTTTTTTTCAGTCTTATGGTGTTGACAGGTGGCACGTAATCTGAAAACAGCCTTAGTTTTCTTTCTAAAGTTTCTCCATCAATGTTGATTTACGATAATAACCAATTTGTCTTTTCCATGTTGGGTAGTTTCATGGAGGAATTTAGCAAATAGCCATTTGAAATCATCTGGAGCCACCAGGTGCCATGTTGAGAGGGCCAGAGATTACCTGAGCAGAGGGTACAACCAGCTTTTCCCGTTCTTCCTTTTCAAAATTGGGGGCTAAATGTTGATATTTTATAACATCCTTTTATGTTAATAATTTATCGTTTGGAGGCTTAGATAGGATCATAACTTTGGTTAAAATGGTTTGTTTGGGGCTTCCCTGGTGGCGCAGTGGTTGAAAGTCCGCCTGCCGATGCAGGGGATGCGGGTTCGTGCCCCGGTCCGGGAAGATCCCACATGCTGCGGAGCGGCTGGGCCCGTGAGCCATGGCCGCTGAGCCTGCGCGTCCGGAGCCTGTGCTCCGCAATGGGAGAGGCCACAGCAGTGAGAGGCCCGCATACCTCAAAAAAAACAAAAAACAAAAAACCCAAGAGCTTGTCTAGATCACTCATGCAAAATTACATGAAATGGCTTTTGCAGTTAGGTATGTCGCGGAAAGGAGGCTGTCGGGCTCAGCTGAGCTGGGAGAGAGAATGGGGCTGCCAAGAGTCAGGGTAGCTGATTAAAGCAACAAGCTAAGAGGCTAAACCTGAGGAAGTGTTGCCCCCTGTTCCATCTTCCCTCACGGAACAAGGTTGGGTAGATCAGCACAGAGGTGTCTCACAATCGAGGGAAAACAAAAGGCTCTGGCAGTTTTACGATCCTGGGATGGGTGAGGGGCAGAGGAGGAGGGAAAGAGGAAGGTCTCGGAGTGGAAAAGTACCAGATACTGAGCCAGAGTGGGGAGGTGTCTTCCCGGTTCCCCCTTCTCCCCATGAGGATGCCTCCGCAGGGGTTCCTGAGCTCCTGGAGAAGAGCTCTCCCCAAGGCCTCCGACAGAGACCTAGGAATGTAAATATTCAAAAGCGCTTGACATGGGGGCTGGGGGCTCAGCCTCAATGCTCCCTGCAGAGACTACGGTGCTTTGCTTGCGTGTCCTCTGAATGGAGTCTGTCATCAATTGACTGCTTTGGGTAGGATACATTCTCCTGTTCTTGGCTGAGAAGTGCCTTGATGTTGACACTTGGATGTCTGAAAATGTTTTAAATTCTCCGTCTGTCCATAATTTGGCTGGGTTACATTATCCTCGTCTTAAGTAATTTTCCTTCAGAATCTTTACAGCAATTCTCCACTGTCTTCTGGCCTCTAACATTGCTAGAGAACCGAGATGCCATTCTGATTCCTATTCCTTTTTTTTTAAGACTTTATTTTTTAGGACTTCCATGGTGGCGCAGTGGTTGAGAATCCACCTGCCAATGCAAGGGACGTGGGTTCGAGCCCTGGTCTGGGAAGATCCCACATGCCGCGGAGCAACTAAGCCCGTGCGCCACAACCACTGAGCCTGTGCTCTGGAGCCCGCAAGCCACAGCTACTGAGGCCCACGCACCTAGAGCCCGTGCTCCGCAACAGGAGAAGCCACCACAATGAGAAGCCTGTGCACTGCAATGAAGAGTAGCCCCGCTGGCCGCAGCTAGAGAAAGCCCATGCACAGCAATAAGGACCCAACGCAGCCAAAAATAAATAAATAAAATAAATAAATTTATTAAAAAATAATAATAATAAATACAGACTTTTTTAGAGCAGTTTTAGGATCACAGCAAAACTGAGCTCTGAGTTCCTATCTCACACCATCTTCCCCCTCACACATCACAGCCCCCCCTGCTGTCAACATCCCACCAGAGTGGGGCATTTGTACACAATCAGTGAACCTACCCTGACTCATCATTGTCACCCAAAGTCCATACTTAATACATTACCCTTCACTCTTGATGTTGACCATTCTATGGATTTTAGCAAATGTGTAATATCCACTGTTACAGGGTCACACAGAATAGGTTCCCATTCCTTTTCTGTGTCATTTTCTTCTGTCTCTGTCTGTAGGTGAGAGGCAGGAAATAGCTGGGCCCCAGGCTGAGCAGCTAGAACTGGTCTTCCGCTGACACTCTGAGACAAGGATAAAGGCAGGAACAGAGAGGAGCTGGCCCCTGCCTGAGCAAGAGATAAGGCAGACACATCTTTCTCATTCTTGTGGTCAAGGAGGCCTACCAGACCACACACATGCATGGAAGTCTCCTCAGGGGTCAAAGAAGGGAAGGGGCGCCAGCACATAATATGTCCTGTCAACCTCCCAGAAACCCTCGCATGAAATCCATCTTGTCTGAAAGATGCACATCCACGTGGGGAGGGCCCTGAGTCACACCAAATATGGACACAAGTATGGCAACTGGCCAGGGAACCCGGAAAACTGCCGCCTTGTAAGTGACTGAAGCTCCCCCTTTGGGGCGCATCCCACTCTGAGCCTGCGCATTAACCTCGCACAGTACTTCGCTTTCTAATAAACACTCTATCTGCTTTACAATCCGTCTCTCTGTTGAATTGTTTCTTCAAAGAAGACGAGGACCGAGGTCCTGCTTCAAGCCACCCCACCCCAATGGCCCCCCAAAATCATGTGTTTTGGATCTTCTGTGTGTCCTTTAGTGTCCTGATGATGTGCTGGTGTAATTTTCTGTTACTCAGTCAGTGTGCCTTCTCTATCTGCAAACACAGGCCATTTCAATTGTGAGAAATTTCTCAAACTATTTCTTAATTCCCTCCCCAACATTTTCTCTGCTTTTATTTTCTGAAATCTCTGTTAGTTGCTATGATGGATCTTCTAGACTGTTCTTATATTTTTTTAATTTTTCTTTCCTATTTTATGAAACTTTTAGTTTTTTAATATAATCTTTTCTTATTTCATGAATGTAATATCTTCCAGAAGATATGTGAATTAACCTTTTTTTTTGGCTACATTGGGCCTTCATTTTTGCACGCGGTCTTTCTCTAGTTGCAGTGAGCAGGGGCTACTCTTGGTTGCAGTGCGCGGGCTTCTCATTGCGGTGGCATCTCTTGTTGCAGAGCACAGGCTCTAGGCATGTGGGCTTCAGTAGTTGCAGCATGCGGACTCAGTAGTTGTGGCACGTGGGCTTAGTTGCTCCATGGCATGTGGAATCTTCCCAGACCAGGGATTGAACCTGTGTCCCCCACATTGGCAGATGGATTCTTAACCACTGCACCACCAAGGAAGTCCCCCGAATTAGCCTTTTGAATTCTTCTTCTGTTTACTACATTGTATCTGCTTTCACAGATTTTTTTCTTCTCTTTTGTCTCTTTTCTGTTAGAGGTTTCCTTGGAGAATCTGCTCATTATATATGCCTGTTCCTGTTTAAGAGTTGATCTCAAACTCTTGATTAGCAGCTTTGTAAGGAGAGGGTTAGTCTTGTTGATTCAAGGGTTTCATTGTTAAATAACATATCTCAATAGTTTGTAAACTTGAGCTACAACAAAATTACCTGGAGGGCAAGTTAAGACATAGACTTAACATAGAGCAGGGCCTTGTTCCTAAGGGTTGCTGATGTCGACTGAAAAAAATGCACCCTCTAAAAGTTGAGAATTACGTTTTATCTGGCAAACTTTCTGAGGACTTCAAGCCTGGGAGGCAGCATCTCAGATGGCTCAGAGGGACTGCTCTGAAGAGGTTAGGGAGGAGCCAGGATATATAGGAATTTTTGCAACAAAGACTAAGTAGTCAGAGCATCAAAAGATTACTGTTAATTAAAGAAAACCAGACATCTCAACTTCAGGAATTTAGCCCTTTTCTGTGTATGGGAAGATGCAAGAGTCTGGGCTCGCTGAAATCGTTCCTTTGATACGCACCTCAGCTATCTGGGGCCAGTATCCTGTGCTTTCCCACCCTGAGTCCTTCAGGGTGCACCACTGGATGTGGCTGCAGTGGCTACGAGTTTGATGGTGGGCATCCTGTTTCCATCCTGAGTCCCCTCAGGGCTCACCATCCAGGCGGTCCAGGCAGCTGTAATGTGATGGACTGATGACTGCAATATCCTTTGTTTACTGGTAGGGCAGCAATATTTTTCATTCACACGATTCTTGAACCCTCATCCCCACTTTCAGAGGAACCTGATGTCTCTCATTTCTGAAGCACATTGGGATTCTACAGAACAAATCAGCCTTCTTCAAGGCTTAGTTTTCCATTTTCTCTGGTCTAAACCAAATATCACATTCTCATCTGCTTTCTAGCTTGCAGTATGTGTCAGTGTGTGTGTGTTTGTGTGTGTGTGTACACACCCATCCTTTACCCTTGTGCATTTATGTCTTTTAATAATCTCTTTTTTAGAGGGATTTTGGCAGGGTGTTTGATGAATGCCACGTGTTTAAATCTGCCATGTTTTTAAGGTTTTTCATGTTTAATTTTTTTTTTTTTTTTTTTTTTTGCGGTACGCGGGCGTCTCACTGTTGTGGCCTCTCCCATTGCGGAGCACAGACTCCGGACGCGCAGGCTCAGCGGCCATGGCTCACGGGCCTAGCCGCTCCGTGGCATATGGGATCTTCCCGGACCGGGGCATGAACCCGTGTCCCCTGCATCGGCAGGCGGACTCCCAACCACTGCGCCACCAGGGAAGCCCCATGTTTAATATTTTTAACTTTCCCTTATAGTTGATGAATAGTTTGGGTATAGAATTTAAAGTTTAAATAATATTTAAATTATATTTTACATATAAAGCTAATGAGGGACTTTCCTGGTGGTCCAGTGGTAAAGAATCTGCCTTCCAATGCAGGGGACGCGGGTTCGATCCCTGGTGGGGAAACTAAGCCTACGCCCCACAACTACTGAGCTGGCAAGAGAGCCTTCGTGCTGCAATCTACAGAGTCCATGCACTCTGGAGCCCAAGCGCCACAACTAGAGAGAGAAAACCCACACACCACAACTAGAGACAAGCCAGCACCACAACGAAAGATCCCCGGCGCCTCAACTGAAGACGCCACGTCATGCAACAACTAAGACCCGATGCAGCCAAAATAAATAAATAAATAAATAAATAAATATTTTTAAAATAAATAAAAGTAAATAAAACATAAATCACACTAATTCTGTTTTTTTTTAAAAAAGCTAATGACCTATATCCAATGGTATATCTTGCACTCTAGAGTTCTATGTTAAATGCTTTCAGTCTTTAAAAATTGGAGGAAATAAAGGAACCATGAAGTGAACACATGCTGTTAGGAAAAGAGCAACTCCCTACTCCAAGACAAGGTAAAATAGGGCATAAATAATTTCTGTAAATGAAACGTTAAATGGTCGAACATTTGTATTACACCAAGAGCTGATGACTAAGGAAAAGTAAAATAAAATGAATATTGGGCAAGAGAATTAAACATGAGGTAGGAAAAAGCCCCGAATAGTGGAAAGCATGTTGCCAAGTCCTCCAGGGTCACCTGGGACTGGGGTTTCAGAGAGGCTCTGTCAACTCTCTGCCCTGGCAAGAGTTACACACTTCCACTGAATTCTTCTCGTGGGTGTGGTCTCAACGACAGGCAGCTCTGTTGACTAACTTCTCCCCATTCAGTGTCCTGGTGAGCTGTTGCATGGGCAGTCCTCAGCGACGAGGCCCCAGGTAATCTGCGCGCGCTGGACCCGCAGCCGTCTCCCGCGCAGGCCACCTGCTCCGCTCGCTGCTGCCCTCGGCCGCTGTTCTCCCGACGGGACCGCCCCTGGGCTGTGAGGGACGGGAATCATGCTTGGAGAGGCCTCGATTGCCTCCAAGGTCTGAGGGAGGCCCGCTGTGTCTTCGTTTCCCGCCTCCCCAAACGCTGGCAGCTTTTGCAGGGCGGTGACTCGGAGGGACCCGCGGCCTCGGGAGGGTGGGCAGTTTCTGCCGAGCCTGGAGGTGGAGGCTGGGCGCCGCCGAACACCTGGCCTCCCGTCCGGTTGCTTCTCCGGGTCGCAGGGGTCGTGCGGCGGGAGCGCAGAGGCAGCAGAGAGATACGCCGCAGAGCTCTTTCGAGCCGGAAGACTTAAGACCAAGCTTCCGGTCCACGTCTGAACCGAGAGGCTGAGCTGGTGGATGCGGTACTTGGTGAGTGAGCCGCGTGCGTGCCCAGGGCGCGAGCACTCCAGGCTGGCAGCATGCTCCCTCCGGGCCGCAGCCCCTCCCGCGGCTGGGGCCTCCTCCGAGCGCCGCTGGCTCCTGCCTCTGCTGGGGAAGGTAATAGTCTTGTACTATGTAGGCCAGCAGAAACGGCGCTAGCAAGCCTGAGAACCAACAGATAAGGAAGGGAATAAGTCAGGAAGCTTCCTGAGCCTTGGGAATCTGGCCGCTTCCCAGGGATCAGCGAATATCCTGAGACTTAACGACTAGAGAGCAAAGCATTTCTGATAATAGCCAGAGCTGCACATTTGCGCGTAAGCTGGTGACTGTCGGCTTGCGGCTTGGCATTAAAAGCAGGACTCCTTTGAGCAGTACTCTTTAGTCTCAGGCGTGGGGTGGACGCACCGCCCGAGACCTTCCAATCGGGACTCCAGGTCGCCGTTCCAGGGACTTCGCAGCGCTGCTTGGATATGGATGTAGGTGCTTCTCCAATTCGGTGACGTATAAACCTCTGTCTTTACTATTCTTTGTTAGTTATACTGTTCTCTTCTTAATTAGTATACTGTAATCATTGTTAATCCAACAAACTCTGGCTAGATTCTTGTTTAACTGAGTGTAGAGGGGTTATTTTGCCAGCGAGTCCTACGAACCTTGCAACCGAAAGTAAGGCTTTTGGCAAAACAGCCTCCCGGCCTCGCAGGCACGGGGACCCAGCTCTCCGGACCTGAGCACCCTCTCCCCATGCAGGCCGGCGTGTGGATCTCCTCCCCCAAACAGAACGCTGGTTCAACACTGACCCGAGGAGATCCAAGGTGCTTCGAAGACCCCTTGGAGATCACAGTCTACGGACGATGCTACTCGAGGGAAGGACACAATGGATTTATGCAGGTGTTGGTCGAGTGGCACCGATGCCGCCAGGACCCAAGAGAGAGGCTTGGGCGGGCGGGGCCCTCTGCGCAAGTATGTTTGTGTGGGAAGGGAGGTTTGTCCATCCCCTTCCCGTCCCTTCGGGAAAGCCCCTAAACCTGACTCCTGAGCCTCTAAATCTTTGGGACGATCATTCAGCGTCAGTACATCCAGAGTGTGGACTGAGTTCCGCAGGTGGGGGGAGCCGGGCCTCGCCAGCTTGAGGGCCGCGGTGGTCTCGTGCCTATTTTAAAATCCTTGTCACACGCTTCTGATTCTAATTTGGCGGCTTTTCTCTCCTGTGCGGGTAGCTCAGACCTGAGGCCAGGAAAGCCCTCGAGACTGGCGCTGGGACGAACTGAATCTAGTTGCTGACGCACCGGCAAAACCGCCGGCCCCCTGCCAGGTGAAACTGGGCTGGGGGCTGCAAGTCCAAGGTCGAACTGTTCAGGCCCAGTAAGTTGGAGAGAAGTGTTCGCAGGCCCCCTCCTTGCTTTGGCTTTCCTTGTTTCTTGATACAAATCGATTTACTCCACGGATCCCCACTAATCTGGAGAGCTAAAACAAAGAAGCGCACTTAACGTGTTGATGGGCTGGAGGGAAAGCCGTTTCCCTAGAGATTGTGGGCAGGGTGGGAGAGAGATGGTAGACTTGCCCAGTCACCACGACCCGGGTTTAATGGGTTCCTCATTTTACACACCGGCTCCAAGTGGCGGGGTGGTGGGGATGCCACTCCTGGCCCTAGATTGACGCCGTGTTCACACTTGCCCCCCCCCAGCATCCCGCAGCGGCCCTGAGGCATCACTGGGGCACACGACCATGGGCAGATATCCTCTGTGTTCAGACCCTTCGGAGGCTCGGGACTACTTCGGCTGGACTGGGGCCGCTCCCAGACCACGATCGGGAATTTCTCCAGATGCCCTGTAGCTGGAAGTGCAAGTTGTAACCTCGGCTCTGCGGGCCCTGGCGACCCGCCACGGCCCCAGAACCCGGCCTTGCCCGAAGTGGTTCGGGCCTCTCTTGAAACCCGGAGGCCTCACAGGCACCGGATTCTGTCTGCATAGCCGGAAAACTCCTGGACGCGAACCGGAAGTTTGGAAAACACACCGACCGCAGACGGATGGGAGGATCGGGCAGGGCCAGCGCTCCTCCCCCGCCTCCTTCCAGCCGCGAGACAGGTTGAGCCCTCCGCCCTCGCCGCCTGGAGGAGGGGGTCCAGGAGCAACTGGGACACCAGGCTCACAGAGGAACAAGACAGACAAGTCGTTCCCTTAAATCTCCGCAATCTCGTATAAAGAGGGTGGGAGGGGGCAGAGGGACACACCGATCTCTCCCCTTCCCTCTCACCTCGCTGCTAGGTCTTCAGGGCCCTTGTGGAGGTGGTCTCGCCCGGCAGAGCAGGCTGCATTCGCGGGCTCCGGAAAGCTCCCGAGACCTTGCGGAGAGGCAAACAAGGCTCTCCAACCCAGGCCGCAGCCCCGGTCTGTCTCCACCCCACCCGCTGTCATCCTCGGACCCGCCGGGCGGCCCGGAGCACGCAGCGGGCATTCCCACTCTCCGGCGAATCGCGGACGAGCAGTTGCCGCCTTCTGCAAAGGACGATGGACTGAGCCTGTTCTTCTCCAGGGGCCGGAAAACCAAGATCCTGGGCAGGCCTTTCGGGTCGAGAGTTTGCACTTGCAGCAGGATCTTGGTCAGTTGCTCGAAGTGCACGATTTGGTGCCTGGGTTGTGAGCGCGGCGGGAAGGGGGAGCCGGAGGGGCAGGCCGGGCTGCTCCGGGCGCAGGGGCAAGACTGTACCCCGGCTGCGCGCGCCCGCGCGCGCGCGCAGGAGAAGGAGCTCGCCCGAGCCGGCGGGTGGAGCGCGCCCCCACCAAGCACTCACCTAGGATCTTTTCCACATGCTCTACGGGTTTGCAGGTGCTCCCCTTGGAACCAGTAGAGAAGGATGCGCAGGTCGATGAGTGCCCGTCGCGTGAATACAGACAAATCCTCCCCTCTTTCTCCTCCTGGGGCGAGGCCCCCTCAGTGTCCTGGTATAAGCTGGACGTCACAGCCCGTCGAAGCCCGGGAAGCCCTCGGGCGGCCCCTGGGTTTTTTGGTTCAGGGCTTGAGCCGCGCTGCGGGGCGGCCCAACGCCGAAGCCCAGTATCGGGTCAGACCCAGGCCCAGGCGGCCGGGACTCGCGGAGGGCGCTCCTGATGTGGGCGGCGCGAGGTACCGAAGGCCTCTCGGAGGGCAGGCAGCGCTCTTCCAGCGCCGGGCGTCTTTCCAGCTACTGGTGTCCTCTCAGCCCACAGGTCAGCGTCTGTGCATGTTATGAACATTTCCGTTTTAGAAATGGAAGAACCCCAGATGCGGAATCACTAGTTCAACGATCACAAACACATTCTATTCTCTTTGGAGACTGCTTTTTTTCTTTTGCAGCTTTATTTGTATCAAACTACAGAGAATCATAGGGAAGTCAAACATTTACTAAATCCAACTCTCTACCTGGCACCTGCACTATAACAGGTATTTCTCATTTAACCTGCTCCCAACACCTGCCCTTCCCTAGTTTTCTCCCTTCCAGTAAAGGCCACTATCTTTCACCGGGTTGAATCCTCCCTTTCTGTCACATTTCACACCTATAAACAAATCCTGTCAGCTCTGCTTTCAAAATAAACCTCAAATAGGACTGCTTCTCACGACCTCCATTGCTAAGAAACCAGTCTGCGCTATCACCATCCTTTGCCTCTGTAAGAGCTTCCTTGTAGCCTTACAGAAGCTTAAGTTACAACTTTCCCATCAGATCAAAATCTTTTCTCCCTTAGGGACTGCCCTGGTGGTCCAGTGGTTCAGACTCTGCCTCCCAATGCAGGGGGCCTGGGTTCGAATCCTGGTCAGGAAACTGGAGCCTGCATGCTGCAACTGAAGATCCCATGTGCCGCAACTAAGACCCAGCGCAGCCAAATAAATAAATATATATATATATTAAAAAAAACTTTTCCCCCTTAAAGTATATTCTCCATATAGTAGCCAAAGTCATCCTTTGAAAATACAGTTCATGTCAGTGTCCTTGCCCTTGTGGAACAGAATAGGAAGCACAGAAATACAGAAACATGTATGTGTGTGTATATGGCATATAATGAAACTGTTATTTCAAAAACAGTGCTGGGACATTTTGAAAATAAATGTGGATGCCTATCTGATATACACATAAGGTTTTTTCCAGAAAGAGTGTAAACATTCTGCCTCTTTGGAAAAGCAGTGCAGGAGTCTGTTTCTATTTTGTAAATAAGTTCATTTGTATAATTTTTTAGATCCCACAAATAAGTGACATCACGTGATATTTGTCTTTCTCTGTCTGACTTCACTTTGTATGATAATCTCTAGGTCCATCCATGTTGCTACAAATGGCATTATTTCATTCTTTTTTATGGCTGAGTAACATTCCATTGTATATATGTACCACATCTTCTTTATCCATTCATCTGGACATTTAGGTTGCTTCCATGTCTTGGCTGTTGTAAATAGTGCTGCAGTGAACACTGGGGTGCATGTATCTTTTCGAAGTATGGTTTTCTGCAGATATATGCCCAGAGAAAGTATGTATAAGTATGTATATACTTATTTACAAAACAGAAACAGACTCACAGACTTAGAAAAAAGCTTATGGTTACCAAAGGGGAAAGGTGCAGGGGTGCGGGGGAGGGATAAATTAGGAAGTTGGGATTAACATATACACACTGCTATATATAGAATAGATAATCAACAAGGACAGAGAACTCTGCGAAAACCTATATGGGAAAAGAATCTGAAAAAGAATATTTATACACATGTATCTGAATCATTTTGCTGTGCACCTGAAACTAACACAACATTGTACATCAACTTACTCCAATTTAAAATAAATTTTTTTTAAAAAAGTAGTGTTAGAAGAATATATAGATCAATGTTTATATAATTTGAGGGTAAAGAGAAACTTCCAGATCATGGCTCCAAAAGCTATCACTATAAAAGAACAGTAATAGTTTTTACTAAATTAGAATTAAAACTTCTTTAATTGGGAAAAATAATTCCCCTATGCCCCATCTCTAAAATATGAAGTCAAAAGACAAATGATAAACAGAGAAGTTGGTTGGTTATTGCAAAAGTGTTAGTGTCACAGATGGGGCAGGGATGCATTTTGCTCTATTTTATGAATAATTTAAAATACAAGTACAAGAAAAAGACAAGGATTCATATTACCTGGAATTCGCATGTTAGATGTGTCTTTCTTCATCACCTCTCCACTTAAAACTGCTCTATAATGTCTCTCTTTTTTTTTTTTTTACGTGAACAGCAAAATTGAGCAGCAAGTGCAGAGGCTTCCTATATACTCCTCATTATCCCCTACCATCCACCCCCAACACAGGACCTCCCTCACCATCAATATCCCTCACCATACTGCTGCGTTTGTGATTACGATGAACACACATCTGCACATCATTACCATTCAAAGTCCATAGTTTATCTTAGTGTTCACTATATTGGTGTAAGGGTAATTTGGCCTCACAGAAAAAGTTAGGAAGTATTCCCCCTTCTTCTATTTTCTGGAAGAGATGTTAGAGCTTTGATACAATTTCTTTTTTAAATGTTTGGTAGAGTTCATCTTTATATGCCAGAATAAAGTAAAGGAAAGAAATCCTTCAGAAAGTAGAACAATCATTAATCAAAATTAAAAGCTTCTAGGAATTCCCTGGCGGTCCAGTGGTTAGGCCTTGGCGCTTTCACCACTGGGGCCCAGGTTAGATCCCTGGGGAACTAAGATCCTGCAAGCTGCGTGGAACGGCAAGAAAAAAAAAAATAAAAATAAAAATAAAAACTTCTGCTTTGTGAAAGACACTGTTAAAAGAATAAAAAGACAAGCCACAGACTTGAAGAAACTATTTGCAAAACACACTTCTAATAAAGGATTTGTATACAAATATACAATGAATGCTTAAAACTGAATAATAAAATAACCAATTAAGAAATAAGCAAAATAGGGACTTCCCTGGTGGCGCAGTGGATAAGACTCCAGGTTCCCAATGAAGGGGGCCCAGGTTCGATCCCTGGTCAGGGAACTAGATCCCACATGCCTGCCACAACTAAGAGTTCACATGCCACAACTAAGGAGCCTGTGTGCCACAACTAAGGAACCTGTGTGCCACAACTAAGGAGCCTGCCTGCCACAACTAAGGCCTGGTGCAACCAAATATTTAAAAAAATAAGCAAGATAATTGTTATACTAAGATAGGAGAGGAAATAGAATCAATTTGTACAATTAAAACCACAAAAGGTTGAAAAGAGTGAAAGACAAAAGCAGGAGTAAAGAACAAGGGCAACAAATAGAAAACAGTAACAAATACGGAAGATATTAACCAACTATTTCCGTAATCACTTTAATGTTAATGGTCAAAGTATACCATTTAAAAGTGAGAGATTGTCAGAGTGGATCAAGAAACAAGACCCAACAATATATTGTCTACAAGAAGCCTATTTTAAATTTAAAGGCTTACGTAAGTTGCCAAATCCAAGTTTGTGTGCCCAACGCACAGAAAGGCCAAACAAACCAAAATGTCAGTTTGGAGCAAAGAAAGCTTTATTGCAACGGCCAAGCAAGAAGAATGGGTGGCTTGTGCTCAAAACACCCAAACTCCTCCCATGGTTTTGGGGAAAGGTTTTAAAGGCAAAATTTGGAGTGAGGATTGCAGGGTGTGTGACTTTCTTCTGATTTGTTGGTGGTAAGTTATCAGGGTGGTGCTCCAGGAATCTAGTGCTCATCCTGAAGTTACCATCCTCCACCTGGGTGGGGGCCTTAGTCCCTCCAGAAGAACTCAAAGGTGTATTGTTATGTTCCTTGAGGAGGAACCAGGACCTTGGTTAAGCAAGACCCGAACCGGAAGTTAAGCAAAATAGCCTGAACAATTGTTCAGCCATAAAACAGTCCAATTTCCTCCTCAATGGAGGAGTCTGAAACGACCCGAGAAAAATATTTGAAGAGATTATAGTTGAAAACTTCCCTAACAGGGGAAAGGAAATAGCTACCCAAGTCCAGGATGCACAGAGAGTCCCAGGCAGGATAAACCCAAGGAGAAACACGCAGAGACACATAGTAATCAAACTGACAAAAATTAAAGACAAGGAAAAATTATTGAAAGCAACAAGGGAAAAACGACAAATAACTTACAACGGAACTCCCATAAGGTTAACAGCTGATTTCTCAGCAGAAACTCTACAAGCCAGAAGGGAGTGGCATGATATATTTAAAGTGATGAAAGGGAAGTACCTACACCCAAGATTACTCTACCCAGCAAGGATCTCATTCAGATTCGATGGAGAAATCAAAAGCTTTACAGACAAGCAAAATCTAAGAGAATTCAGCACCACCAAACCAGCTCTACAACAAATGCTAACAGTCTGAAACGTATCTTTGGGTTGTTATGCAGAAACCAAGACCCCCACCCAGGTGGAGGATGGTGATGATATGCTGAACACATATAGATCCTGGACTGGTTGGAACAAGGTTATGACTAAGATTCCCAAAACACCCTGTTACCTCACCACCAACCAGAAATGTCACAAGTTGCAGCCCTCACCCCAAATATTGCCTTTAAAAACTCTGCCCTGAAAGTCATGAGGGAGTTCAGGTCTTTTGAGCATGAGCTGCCTGTTCTCCTTACGTGGTGCCCCACAAAAAAACACTGTAATTTGCTCCACCATAACCTGGTGTAAACAGATTGGCTTTGCTGTGTGGCAGGAGAGTGGGCCCAAGTTTGGTTTCATAACAATAGTTTGAACTAAATGAAAATGAAAACACAACCTAATATTTGTGGAATACAGTGGGAACTGCTTAGAGGGAACTATTGATATAGAGCCTTGAATGCATATATTAGAAAAGAAGAAAGACCTAGAATCAGTCATCTAAGTCTCCACCTTAGGAAATTAGAAAAAGAGGAGCAACTTAAATCCACAGTAAGCAAAAGAAAAGAAATAATAAACATTAGAGCAGAAATCAATGAAATTGAAAACAAGAAATCAATAGAGAAAATCAATGAAACCAAAAGCTGGTTCTTTGGGAAAAAAACAATAAAATCAATAAACCTCTAGTCAAGGTAACTAGGGAAAAAAAGAGAGAAGATACAAATTACTAATATCAGAAATGAAAGACGGGACATCACTACAGATCCCATGGATTTTAAAAAGACAATAAAGGAATACTATGAATAAGTCTATGTCCACAAGGTTGAAAATTTAGGTGAAATGGACCAATTCCTTGAAAGACACAATCTGGCAAAACTCACATAAAAATAAATAGACAGAGGGCAGACAGCAGAAGCAAGAAGAACTACAATTCTGCAGCCTGTGGAAGGAAAACCACATTCACAGAAAGATAGACAAAATGAAAAGGCAGAGGAATTTGTACCAGATGAAGGAACAAGATAAAACCCCAGAAAAACAACTAAATAAAGTGGAGCTAGGCAATCTTCCAGGAAAAAAATTCAGAATAATGAGAGTGAAGATGATCCAGGACCTCGGAAAAAGAAAGGAGGCAAAGATCAAGAAGATGCAAGAAATGTTTAACAAAGACCTAGGAGAATTAAAGAACAAACAAACAGAGATGAACAATACAATAACTGAAATGAAAAATACACTAGAAGGAATCAATAGCAGAATAACTGAGGCAGAAAAATGGATAAGTGACCTGGAAGACAGAATGGTGGAATTCACTGCCGCAGAACAGAATAAAGAAAAAAGAATGAAAGGAAACGAAGACAGCCTAAGAGACCTCTGGGACAACATTAAACGCAACACCATTTTGCATTATAGGGGTCCTAGAAGGAGAAGAGAGAGGGAAATGACCCGAGAAAAATATTTGAAGAGATTATAGTTGAAAACTTCCCTAACAGGGGAAAGGAAATAGCTACCCAAGTCCAGGATGCACAGAGAGTCCCAGGCAGGATAAACCCAAGGAGAAACACACAGAGACACATAGTAATCAAACTGACAAAAATTAAAGACAAGGAAAAATTATTGAAAGCAACAAGGGAAAAACGACAAATAACTTACAACGGAACTCCCATAAGGTTAACAGCTGATTTCTCAGCAGAAACTCTACAAGCCAGAAGGGAGTGGCATGATATGTTTAAAGTGATGAAAGGGAAGTACCTACACCCAAGATTACTCTACCCAGCAAGGATCTCATTCAGATTCGATGGAGAAATCAAAAGCTTTACAGACAAGCAAAATCTAAGAGAATTCAGCACCACCAAACCAGCTCTACAACAAATGCTAAAGGAACATCTCTAAGTGAGAAACACAAGAGAAGAAAAGGACCTACAAAAACAAACCCAAAACAATTAAGAAAATGGTAACAGGAACATACATCTCGATAATTACTTTAAACGTGAATGGAGTAGATGCTCCAACCAAAAGACACAGGCTCGCTGAATGGATTCAAAAACAAGACCCATATATATGCTGTCTACAAGAGACCCACTTCAGACCTAGGGACACATACAGACTGAAAGTGAGGGGATGGAAATAGATATTCGATGCAAGTGGAAATCAAAAGAAAGCTGGAGTAGCAATACTCATATCAGATAAAATAGACTTTAAAATAAAGAATGTTACAAGAGACAAAGAAGGACACTACATAATGATCAAGGGATCAATCCAAGAAGAAGGTATAACAATTATAAATATATATGCAGCCAACAGAGGAGCAACTCAATACATAAGGCAACTGCTAACAGCTATAAAAGAGGAAACTGACAGTAACACAATAATAGTGGGGGACTTTAACACCTCACTTACACCAATGGACAGATCATCCAAACAGAAAATTAATGAGGAAACAGAAGCTTTAAATAACACAACAGACCAGATAGATTTAACTGATATTTTTAGGACATTCCATCCAAAAACAGCAGATTACAGTTTCTTCTCAAGTGCGCATGGAACATTCTCCAGGATAGATCACATCTTGGGTCACAAATCAAGCCTCAGTAAATTAAAAAAAATTGAAATCATAACAAGCACCTTTTCTGACCACAACACTATGAGATTAGAAATCAATTACAGGGAAAAAATGTAAAAAGACACAAACACATGGAGGCTAAACAATACATTACTGAATAACCAAGAGATCACCAAAGAAATCAAAGAGGAAATCAAAAAATACCTAGAGACAAATTACAACGAAAACACGATGATCCTAAACCTATGGGACACAGCAAAAGCACTTCTAAGAGGGAAGATTATAGCAATACAAACCTACCTCAAGAAATAAGAAAAATCTCAAATAAACAATCTAACCTTACACCTAAAGGAACTAGAGAATGAAGAACAAACATAACCCAAAGTTAGTAGAAGGAAAGAAATCATAAAGATCAGAGCAGAAATAAATGAAATAGAAACCAAAAAAATAGCAAAGATCAATAAAAGTAAAAGCTGGTTCTTTCAGAAGATAAACAAAATTGTTAAACTTTTAGCCAGACTCATCAAGAAAAAGAGGGAGAGGACTCAAATCAATAAAATTAGAAATGAAAGAGGAGAAATGAGGAGAAGTTACAATGGACACCGCAGAAATACAAAGCATCCTAAGACTGCTACAAGAAACTCTATGCCAATAAAATGGACAACCTGGAAGAAATGGACAAATTCTTAGAAAGGTATAAGCTTCCAAGACTGAACCAGGAAGAAACAGAAAATATGAACAGACCAATCACAAGTAATGAACTTGAAACTGTGATTAAAAATCTTCCAACAAACTAAAGTCTAGGACCAGATGGCTTCACAGGTGAATTCTATCAAACATTTAGAGAAGAGCTAACACCCATCCTTCTCAAACTCTTCCAAAAAACTGCAGAGGAAGGAACACTCCCAAACTCATGCTATGAGGCCACAATCACCCTGATACTAAAACCAGACAAAGATACTACAAAAAAAGAAAATTACAGACCAATATCACTGATGAATATAGATGCAAAAATCCTCACCAAAATACTAGCAAACAGAATCCAGCAACACATTAAAAGGATCATACACCATGATAAAGTGGGATTTATCCCAGGGATGCAAGGATTCTTCAATATACGCAAATCAATCAATGTGATACACCATATTAACAAATTGAAGAAGAAAAACCATATGATCATCTCAATAGATGCAGAAAAAGCTTTTGACAAAATTCAACACCGATTTATGATAAAAACTCTCCAGAAAGTGGGCATAAAGGGAACTTACCTCAACATAATAAAGGCCATATATGACAAACCCACAGCAAACATCATTCTCAATGGTGAAAAACTGTAAGCATTTCCTCTAAGATCAGGAACAAGACAAGGATGTCCACTCTCGCCACTATTATTCAACATAGTTTTGGAAGTCCTAGCCACGGCAATCAGAGAGGAAAAAGAGGTAAAAGGAATACAAATTGGAAAAGAAGAAGTAAAACTGTCACTGTTTGCAGATAACATGATACTATAAATAGAGAATCCCAAAGATGCTACCAGAAAACTACTAGAGCTAAACAATGAATTTGGCAAAGTTGCAGGATGCAAAATTAATGCACAGAAATCTCTTGCATTCCCATACACTAACAACGAAAGATCAGAAAGAGAAATTAAGGAAACAATCCCATTCATGATGGCAACAAAAAGAATAAAATACCTAGGAATAAACCTACCTAGGGAGACAGAAGACCTGTATGCAGAAAACTATAAGACATTGATGAAAGAAATCAAAGATGACACAAACAGATGGAGAGATATACCATGTTCTTGGATTGGAAGAATCAGTATTGTGAAAATGACTCTACTACCCAAAGCAATCTACAGATTCAATGCAATCCCTATCAAATTACCAGTGGCATTTTTTACAGAACTAGAACAAAAAAATCTTAAAATGTCTATGGAGACACAAAAGACCCCAAATAGCCAGAGCAATCTTGAGGGAAAACAATGGAGCTGGAGGAATCAGACTTCCTGAGTTCAGACTATACTACAGAGCTACAGCAATCAAGACAGTATGGTACTGGCACAAAAACAGAAATATAGATCAATGGAACAGGGTAGAACGCCCAGAGATAAACCCACACACCTATGGTCAACTAATCTATGACAAAGGAGGCAAGGATATACAATGGAGAAAAGACAACTTCTTCAGTAAGTGCTGCTGGGGAAACTGGACAGCTACATGTAAAAGAATGAAATTAGAGCACTCCCTAACACCATACACAAAAATACACTCAAAATGGATTAGAGACCTAAATGCAAGTCTGGACACTATAAAACTCTTAGAGGAAAACATAGGAAGAACACTCTTTGACATAAATCACAGCAAGATCTTTTTTGACTCACCTCCTAGAGTAATGGAAATAAAAACAAAAATAAGGGCTTCTCTGGTGGCGCAGTGGTTAAGAATCTGCCTCCCAATGCAGGAGACATGGGTTTGAGCCCTGGTCCGGGAAGATTCCACATGCTGCAGAACAACTAAGCCTGTGCACCACAACTACTGAGCCTGTGTGCCACAACTACTGAAGCCTGCATGCCTAGAGCTAGGGCTCCCAACAAGAGAAGCCACCACAATGAGAAGCCTGCACACCACAACGAAGAGTAGCCCCCGCTCACTGCAACCAGAGAAAAGCCCACATGCAGCAACGAAGACCCAACGCAGCCAAAAATAAAATAAATAAAATAAAATAACTTTATTAAAAAATAATAATAAAATAAATAAACAATGGGACCTAATGAAACTTGAAAGCTTTTGCAAAGCAAAGGAAACTCTAAACAAGATGAAAAGACAACCCTCAGAATGGGAGAAAATACTTGCAAACGAATCAACAGACAAATGATTAATTTCCAAAATATACAAACAGCTCATGCAGCTCAATATTAAAAAAAAAACAACCCAATCAAAAAATGTGCAGAAGACCTAAATAGACGTTTCTCCAAAGAAGACATACAGATGGCCAAGAAGCACATGAAAAGCTGCTCAACATCACTAATTATTAGAGAAATGCAAATCAAAACTACAATGAGGTATCACCTCACACCAGTTAGAATGGGCATCATCAGAAAATCTACAAACAACAAATGTTGGAGAGGGTGTAGAGAAAAGGGAATCCTCCTGCACTGTTGGTGGGAATGTAAATTGATACAGTCACTATGGAGAACAGTATGGAGGTTTCTTAAAAAACTAAAAATAGAACTACCATATGACCCAGCAATCCCACTACTGGGTATATACCCAGATAAAACCATAATTCAAAAAACACATGCACCCTAATGTTCATTGCAGCACTATGTACAGTAGCCAGGTCATGGAAACAACCTAAATGCCCATCGACAGACAAATGGATAAAATAGTTGTGGTACATATATACAGTGGAATATTACTCAGCCATAAAAAGGAACAAAATTGGGTCATCTGTAGAGACGTGGATGGATCTAGAGACTGTCATACAGAGTGAAGTAAGCCAGAAAGAGAAAAACAAATATTGTATATTAATGCATATATGAGGAACCTAGAAAAATGGTACAGATGAACCGGTTTGCAGGGCAGAAATAGAGACACAGATGTAGAGAACAAACGTATGGACACCAAGAGGGGTAAGTGGCGGGGTGGGGGTGGTGGTGGGATAAACTGGGAGATTGGGATTGACATGTATACACTAATATGGATAAAATGGATGACTAATGAGAACCTGCTGTATAAAAAATAAATAAAATAAAGTTAAAAAATTCAAAAAAAAAGAAAAGACAAATTGAATAGGTCTACATTTATTAAATAAATTAAATCAATAATTAATAGCTTGTGAAACAGAAAGCACCAGGTCCAGATGTGTTCACTGATGAATTCTAACACACAGTTAAGAAAGAAATTATACTAACTTTGTACAAAATCTTCCAGAAAACAGAAGAAGAGGGAAAACTTCCTAACTCATTCTGTGAGGCCAGCATGGCCCTAATACCAAGACCAGACAAAGACATTGCCAGAAAGGCACAGAGCTATTTCTCATGAACACAGATGCAAATGCCCTCAACAAAATATTAGCAAGTCTAATCCATCAAAACTTCTTTTTAAAGATCATTAATACAACCCACTTCAGAGTAAGGATTAGAGAAAGGAAACTAAATACATAAAACATTAATCTTTTTATGTGTTTCCTGGGTGCTGCAATAACATTGTAATCCGATTAAGTCCAGGGTTTATTGCATTAAGAGTTATAGTTAATTTCATGTTAACCCATTCAACCCAGGATGGAATGTGAGTAGTACTTTTTTTTTTTTTCAATACTGGGCACAGACCACAGTACCCAGCATTATAATAGATGTGTACTATGTTTGATTAACACATGATCAAACAGAGATCTCTTCAGAGAATTTGAAGATCCTAATCAAAGTAGGGGCACTCCCATCTGGATTGCATCCTTGGAATAATATGTCCAGCCACAGAGCCAGCCTGCAAAAATGGAAGTGCTTCGGGCATTTATTCAATTTATTTCATTAGCCCTTGAATTACAGCAAGCATTTGGGTCAAGTGTTGAGTATAGTTCCCTGTGCTATACAGTAGTTTGTTGTTATCTATTTTACAAATGGCAGTGTATATAGTTTAGTCCCAAACTCCTAATTTATTCCTCCCTCTGCTTCCCCTTTCGTAACTATAAGTTTCTTTTCTATGTCTGTGAGCCTATTTTGTGTTGGAAATAAGTTCATTGGTATCTTTTTTTTTTTTTAGATTCCACATATAAGCAATATCGTATGATATTTATCTCTGTCTGGCTTACTTCACTTAGTATGATAATCTCTAGGTCAAATCATGTTGCTGCAAATGGCATTATTTCATTCTTTTTTTATGTCTTAGTAGTATTCCATTGTGTATACATATCACATCTTCTTTAACCATTCATCTGTGGATGAACACCTAGGTTGCTTCCATGTTTTGGCTATTACAATAGTGCTGCTATGAATGTTGGGGTACATGTATCTTTTCCAATTATGACAACCACCATTTTAAAACCTAACATATGCTTAACTATATCAAAGTGTTGCTCACACAGCAATGGTGAATGCTACTGTCAACCTTTTGTTTCAAATTTTTAACGACTGTATCGGGTCCGGCTGTTAAACGTGACTGCGCTTTCTGCGCCCCTGAGATGCGGGTCCCAGGAGCGGGTGTGTAGCCGGAAAGCACAGAGAGTCCCGGACAGCCCACAGCAGAGAAGGACAAGGCCCGCGCAAGGACTCACTCAAGCGCGCGGGCAGGATGCAGGGAGTGCAGGATGGAGGCAGCCCATTGGACCAGCCCCTCTCACAGCGCCGCGTCCGCCAATGGGCAGCGGCCTGGGCGGGGCGTCGGCGCGCGGGCGCCTTGAGCAGCGGCTGCGTGGCCGCCTTCGTGGACCAGCCTTCGACGGCGTCTCGTGTGTGCAGGGCCTGCCGGAAGACGTCGGAGGTGCCGGATCCTGTTCGTGGAGCCATGTCTCGGCCGGAAGCCGGCGCCAACGCCTCCTCCTGGGTCGTTGCTTCTCGGCGGGGCGCGGCGCTGCTTCGGGCTCCGGAAAGGAGCCCGGAGAAGGAGCCGAGCCAAGGCGGCCGCGGAGGCCAGAAGGCCGGCGGAGGTGGCGGCTGGAGGGGCCACTCCGGCGTCCAGCAGCCCGTGGGCGCTGGTTTCCAGGAGCCGCCGCTCTCCTTCAGCCTGAAGAACGACTGGGTGGGCGCGGTGATCGGTGAGAGCGGAGAGCCTGCGCGGGCGGGACGGGAGTGGGCGAGGCGGGGCGGGGCCTGTGGCATCCCCGCCCCGCCCGCCTCGCCTCCAATCAGCGGCCACTGGGGCGGCTCGGGTCCCCACCGGACCTTTCTGATACGCTTTGGTGCTAGAGTGATGGTGTTTAATGCATCTCTGTATAGTTTACAGAGACGATGTTTTGGGAGAGCGAGCTCTTAGACTTAAGAAATCTTTGGGATGAAAGGTTAGAGCTTTGGCAGCTTACCCCAAAATGAACAACAAAGGAGTCAGTCCGTTTGAGCACCGGGGAGAGCCATTAACCCAAGATAAGAAGGCGTAGGGTATTAAAGGGCTGCTCGGAACATTAACCATACCTTGCACTTAGTTTCTGTTACTTGAATATGATTAATCTGCCGAAAAAAGTGTTCTTTTTCTTAGTATAGCGTGAGTCTTACAAATTCGTTTTTGAAAATCATTTTGGAAATGATTGGAAGTAAGGTTTGCCCCCCTTTTAAAATTGTGGTAAACAACATACATTTACAGGGTTGTTGACCCTAAGAACAACGTTGTGTGGTAGATCTGCAGAAGGTTTTCATATTGCACGACTGAATCTACCTCTCAACAACTCATTTCCCCATTCCCCCATCCCTGGCAGCCAACAGACACCTCATAGAAGTGGAATCTGCAGTTTTTTGTGATTGGCTTATCTCAGTGTAATGTCCTCAGGGTTTATATGTGTTGTCACAAATGGCAGAATTTCCTTTTAAGGCTGAAAACTTGCACTGTATGCATATGCCATATTTTTTTCATCCAGTCATCTGTTGACAGATATTTAGGTGATTTCCACCTCTTAGCTATTGTGAATAATGATGAATATGGGAATGCAGATATCTTTCTGAGATCCTAGTTTCAATTCTTGTGTATAAGTTCCCAGAAGTGGGATTGCTGGATCACTTGGTAGTTCTATTTTTAGTTTTTAAAGGACGCTGCATACTGTTTCCATAGCGACTGCACCAATTTACATTCCCACTCACAGTGCATAAGGGTTCCCTTTCTCCACATCCTCGCCAACTTGTTATCCCTTGTCTTTTTTTTTAATAAATTTATTTATTTATTTGTTTTTATTTTTGGCTGTATTTTATTTTTGGCTTTTTTTAAATAAATTTATTTATTTATTTGTTTTTATTTTTGGCTGTATTGGGTCTTCGTTGCTGTGCCCGGGCTTTCTCTAATTGTGGTGAGTGGGTACTACTCTTTGTTGCAGTGCGTGGGCTTCTCATTGTCGTGTGCGGGCTCTAGAGCGCAGGCTCAGTAGTTGTGGTGCGCGGGCTTAGTTGCTCCGCGGCATGTGGGATCTTCCCGGAACCAGGGCTCGAACCCGTGTTCTCTGCATTGGCAGGCGGATTCTTAACCACTGCACCACTAGGGAAGCCCCATATCCCTTGTCTTTTTGATGAGAGCCATTCTAACAGGTGATATCTCATTGTGGTTTTGATTTGCATATCTCTGATGATTTCATCATCTTTTCATATACACCTGTTGGTCATAAATATGTCTTCGAAGAAAGGTCTATTCAAGACCTTTGGCCATTTTTTAATTGGACTTTTTTGGTTGAGTTGTGTGTAAGGGTTCCAGTTTCTTCACATCCTTGCCAACACTTTGGATCCAATTATTCTCTCCTTGGTCTGGTGGTGAATCCTTAGTATCTACCTCTGGGAAAGGAACCTCCTACCACCCACCACAATTTGGAATAGAAAGCGCCTGCTTCCCTTTTTCCAAACTGAAAGTGATTACTGAACCCTAGGAGCCTTTGTTTAGATAATTTGGGAAGAAGTAGAGAAGGCTTTGAGCAAAGTTGGTAGTAGGTTCCCCATAATTGATTTCAATTTTTTTTAATTCCTTTATTTTTAAAAACAGGGCGTGGTGGGTCAAAAATAAAAGAGATCCAGAGCTCAACATACACCAAAATACAGGTAAATTATTCGGGTTCTTAAATCCTTAAAGAGGATGAACTGTGGTTCATTCCTAACTCTAATTTCTCTTCAATTATTAACATACTGTTGTAACTTAGGTAAGTTGCCAAAGCGCTTCATACTTCTTTTTAAGAACTCACCTAAGCTGTCCATTCATTATATTTTAGATGCTGATTGATAGCAGTCCTGTATTTCCTTTACACTTTTATTCTATTTGAGGTTGAGGGCGGGGGAGGGGGGCGGGGGGGACGGTGAAGGGACTTATCTCACCTATTTCCCCCCTTGTATCTAGATAATAAAAGGGTACCCTGAAGCGGAAGTAAGAATTTTTGGCACCAAGGCAATGCAGAGCAAAGCGAAAACAGTGATAGATAATCTTGTTCAAGAACAAGAAGACTACAAAACGGAACCCAAAGTTGGTAAGTAATTTTTGCCCACTAAAGCCCTGTAAAATTTTAAATGTTTTATTCAGTGTTATAAGCCATATTATAACTGCTTTTCCTGATAACAAAGCTTTGGCTTGCCATCATTAAATCTAGTCTGTTACAGAATTTTTTTCTATGAAATCCAGGATACTTTTCCTCAAACTAAGACACTTAATATCTGCTGTTAAGCCTAGCAGTTTTACTTTTGAGTAAAAACAAAATAACCTTTTAATACACTTCACTATTGATGGTACAGCAAGCATTAGTCCTGGCCTCCTGTCTATGGTCCCTTCCCTGGAATGTGACTGATTTTGAAAACTGCCTAATTATTTGATATTTTAAAAAATCTCAGATCTACTTGGACTAGAGAAAAAGCCATTATTGAACTATTTCCAGAAGCAACAAGGAGAAGAGTCTTGGGTTCAGATGGCAGCATTGCCTCTTAGTGTTTCTTGGGAAAGAACCTCTAAAAAGCCTCTAAGACACTGTTTCTTCTGTTTACCTGGGGTAACATCTGCCACACAGAATTATTGTAATGATAAGTGATGTGTTATTTATTATCAGACACTAGTCTCTCATGCTTTTTAGCTGCTCCAGTAATTTTTTTTTGCATTTCCGAAATCTGAAGTAAATAACTGGCAAACCATGACCAGAACTGTCATGGCACTGTTGTACTGAATTCCTAAATTTAATGTTTCAAGCATTATTATTGTTGGATTATTAAAACAGAAAATAATAAAATTGTTTTGGATTTTATACTGGTAGGATTTGTTTGGAAACTGATTTGGAATATTTTTAACAGATGTTGCTGTTGTCCAACCTTCGGATGGAAAAGATGCAAGGAAAGATGTTTCAGGAAATCAGAAATTGGTTGATTGGGATAAGTGCCGAGAAAATATTTTGAAATGGAGCAAAAAAAAGTGGGCAGGTTAGTGCTGGATCCCAACACTTATATGTGGTATTGTTGTTCCTAGTAATTGAGGTTTTAGCCTCTATAAAAAATGTGTTGCTCTTAGTAACGAAATCTATATGCAAAATGACAGTAGAATTTGAAATGCTGCAATTAATCTCTAGGACATGATATTTCTATGTCTGTGTTGCAGTTTACGTTACAAATGGAAAGTTAAAACTTACTTATACCTTGTCTTATTTGAGGTAACTCGCTGCACAAATTTAATAAAAATAGAAAATTGGGCCAAAAGGGAAATTGATGGTACAGCAAAGGGAAATTGATGGTACAGTGAGTAAACATGCCAACCAGGAGTTAACATTTTGCTATGACTGAGCAAAAATTGATCTTGGAGTGTCCTGGCCAAGAAGGGCAAAATAAAAAGGGAAAAACATTTAATAAGATCATACAGTTCTTGAAGAAATGGGTTTTTTAAATTCCCACTTGGAATTATATATGGAGTATAATGTTCTACATTATTCACTGAATTTCAGAGTAAATTCAGGCATTAATTTGATCAGAATGAGGTAGTGGGACATCATTTACTTAAAGTTAAACAGTGAACACTACCATGTGACAAATATTAACAAGGGTTCATTCCACTCTGGTGGTCAGCCTATCCCATGCCATCTCAACATGTGTTGGGAGATTTGGGTGGAGGTGGGGAACAGAAAAAGGATTTAAGTTTGGTGGAAGTATGATAAGTGTTTAAAAAAGAAAACAGGGCTTCCCTGGTGGCACAGTGGTTGAGAGTCACCTGCCAATGCAGGGGACACGGGTTCGTGCCCCGGTCCGGGAGGATCCCACATGCCGCGGAGCCGCTGGGCCCGTGAGCCATGGCCGCTGAGCCTGCGCGTCCGGAGCCTGTGCTCCGCAACGGGAGAGGCCACAGCAGTGAGAGGCCCGCGTACCACAAAAAAAAAAAAAAAAGAAAAGAAAAGAAAAGAAAACAAAGTAGCTTCAAAGTAGAGGATAGAATAAGGATAAATATTTTATTCCTAAACAGTAATGCGATGGACCCTCAAAGAAAAGAAAGTTAGCTTACTATGAGAGAAGATTCGTCACTTGTGATGGCTGTGTGTCTTGTGAAGCATGGTTTCTTTATTTCATATTTAATTATTAAAGATCTCTTTCTTGGGTGAAAAATGTAATTGAAAGACAAGGCGAAAATGGAGATCTCTTAGAGGCTGGCAGAAGCTTGGCTGGCAAAGTGTGGGACAGCTGTCTAGAACTATTATCTGTGCAAGGTGAACCTGATACATATTTTAGTTTGATTTCTGTTGCTTTGAATAAATGTCAGTGAAATGTAAGTGCTCATTAATCACCCAAGTTAAAATTTTGGTTTTTGTCCCAGGTTTACCTCCAATTAAGAAAAACTTTTACGTGGAGTCAGAAACAACAAGTTCAATGTCACAAGACCAAGCAGACAATTGGAGGTGAATAGTTTTACTACTTTTTATTGAGTATTTTTAGAGTTTTGCTGGTAAATTAACCCATTAGGAAAAGATCTGAAATGATTGCATTTGAAACTGTAGCTTCCTATTCAAAAGAAAACTTGGTTGCCCTCTACATCACATACATGAGAGCATTGCTGTCCAATAAAACTTTTGGCGAAGAGGGAAATGGGCTATATTTGTGTCTAGAGTAGTTACTATACATATGTGGCTATGAAACACTTAAAATGTAGCTAATATAATTGAGGAACTGAATTTGAAATTTTAAATTTAAAGAGACACGTGGTTGGTGCCTGCTGTATTAGCAGTTTTTGAGAATTATTTCTACAAGTGTTGAAAATCATGAGAAATTGATCTGATATCTGAATATTAGAAAAATTTCTTACTCTTTGGTCCTTATTATCTGGAATTACAGGTCATAATGGCAACTTTTTTTCTATTAACATCTGTTATAAAACTAAGGTAGTATGGTATAACAGACAGAGCAGTTATTCTAGGATTGGGGTAGGGCCCTGAGCATGGACAAGTGACTAAAGATCACCTGTCGAATGAGAATAATTCCCACTTCAAAGTATTGTTGAGGATTAATTAAGGAAATGTGTGTGAAACATTATAGGCCCTCAGGCATTTGCCAAATCTGACTTTGATTCATGAAGCATATAATTTTCAGGCTCTATTCTTAACCTTTCCATGAAATTTTCATTGGCCCATTCATGCATACAGTGTAATTTTTTTCCTTCTCTGGAACTATTCTGGTAAAAAAAAATGAGCTTGCTTCTGTTTCTTATTACGTTTTACTGTAACTTAACCAGCAGTCTAATTTTAATCAGTTGCAGTTGAATTTCTAGATATGACCTGAACTAATGTTGGAAAAAATTTCTTGCTTGGGGAGTAAAGTGACCAAATCCACTAATCCTTGTTCTGTTTTTCCTTAAAGGAGGGAAAATTATAATATAATGTGTGATGACTTGAAAGGTGGTGAGAAACGTCCTCTTCCCAACCCTATTGGTAATTTTGAGGATGCATTTCACTGTTATCCTGAAGTTATGAGAAACCTTCAAAAGGCAGGTTTTCAAAGGCCCACACCAATTCAGGTATGCTTTCTTTAATTCTAACATTTCATCGACTTTCTCCCCTCAATTTCTGGTCGTTAGAAGTTATAACACCAGGGAGCAGCTGTCTCTTATAAGTGTCCCCCCCCCAGCACCTCCACCACTGCCTAGCACTCAAAATGCTGAGAAGTTTGGGGCTGGGAGAGGAGGAAGGAATACTTGACAGAGAGAAATGCACTTTTTATTTTGATATTTCTCGTTCTGTTTCAGTCACAGGCATGGCCAATCATTCTACAAGGAGTAGATCTTATAGGAATAGCTCAGACTGGAACGGGGAAGACATTGACGTACTTAGTGCCTGGATTTATTCATATTGACTCACAACCTCTGTAAGAATGATTACATCTGGGTTCCCTTTAGGGGTCTAACAGATATGGATTCCAAAAATGCAATGAAAGTTTCTTCGATTGCCTTGGTCGAAAGGTAACGCCTAGTCTCGGGCGAATGCACTTGTGTTGTCCTGGTAAGCTATAAATGGACAGAACATTTTTAGGAAGCAATAGGTAGTATCCACCAAATGTCTTAACAGTGAAACACTGGAAACAAATTGTTTAAATTACCGTGTCCAGTACAATTCTGTGAGAATATCTGACACAGGAAAGCTCTGGCCCTGTTTAATGAAAAGGCTGGTGTCTGGACCCTAGGATTTTTTGGTTAGGCTGTTTTTCTTTATTTCTCCACTTTTTATGTGTGGTGCTTGTTTGTGGCTTTGACACTCATTGCTGCCTTTTTTTTTTTTTTTTTTTTGGCCGTACCTCGAGGCTTATGGGATCTTAGTTCCCTGACCAGGGATTGAACCCAGGCCCTCAGCAGATGAAAGCTCGGAGTCCTAATCAGTGGACCGCCAGGGAATTCCCTCATTGCAGGCACTGAATGAAGGTCCTGTGTATCTGAGATGGGTACTTTACTAACGCGTTTTCTCTCCAAAGAGCCAGGAATGGGCCGGGCATGTTAATCCTCACCCCGACTCGAGAACTAGCTCAGCAAGTGGAAGCCGAGTGCCGTAAATATTCATATAAAGGTCTTAAAAGGTGAGTCTTTTCTTTGACCATTCCTGCATCAGCCTTCTAACCATTTGTAGCTGTCGACATCCTCCCCATTATTTTCACACATCCTGAGAAGCTGATTGGCTCAGCGTGGGTCAGGCTTACTTACCCCTGATCCACATCGACTGTAACCTGGGTGGTGGGGTCAGATAACAAGGATGCGAATGTGGCTCTCACAGGACACGTCCCTGTGGATTGGTGGGTGTGGATGGTTCTCAGAAAGGGGCCAATACTGTACTACCCGAGACTTCTGATTGATGTGCTTTTTATTTTATACCCCAAATGCTTAGGTTGGTTGGGATTTTGAATTGTGATGGGATATTCCCCACGTGAACATGAACCTCCGTATTTTTTTTTTAAGTGTTTGTATATATGGTGGTGGCGATAGAGATGGACAAATAAAAGACTTAGCAAAAGGTGTCGATATCATTATTGCCACTCCCGGAAGACTCCACGATCTACAAATGAATAACTTTGTGCACCTGAAGAGCGTAACCTACCTGGTAATCGTGGAGCAGGGGTTCAGGGTCCTGGGAGGAAGAAGTGAACTCTTTATCAAACCCTTTAGAATGGCTCTCCATTTCATAATGGTTTTAAATCCTAGGAATGTTTCTCATTCCCTCTAGTTTGTTAAAATACAGATTTTAAGATCATTCCATGTTAGTATTATATAAATATTAGAAAATGTAGGTAAGTACAAAAGAATTCCACATGAATATTTTAGACACTTAAATTGTTTTTTTTCATTAAATAGATTTAGAAACGTTAGTTGGCAAACTTAACTCAATCTGTGTTGCAACTACAGATAGCTTAGGTAATGGAGGAAGTGAAAAAATTACCTTAGTATTCATAAAGGCAGAGCATACATATTAGCTACCTTCCATACCTAATCTAGCCATCTTTTTTTTTTTTGGCCGTACTGCACGGCTCGCGGGATCTTAGTTCCCTGACCAGGGATGGAACCCGGGCCCTCAGCAGTGAAAGCGTGGAGTCCTAACCACTGGACCACCAGGGAATTCCCCTAATCTAATCATTTTTAATGCAGGTATTAGATGAAGCTGACAAGATGCTGGATATGGGATTTGAACCCCAGATAATGAAGATTTTATTAGATGTACGCCCAGACAGGCAGACAGTTATGACAAGGTAGGTATATGTTTAATTTGCTAGTCTGCAAAGTAGAAATCAGTGGAACCAAATCCATTTGATTTTAGAGCCTTTCTTAAAAGTATTTTGAGATCCTTTGGTGAAAGATATGTCATCACTTAGTATAGCAACTCAGTGTAACAGTTTAGCAATGACTATTGGGTTTCCTGAATTAAAAATAAGATTTCTAGGGACTTCCCTGGTGGTACAGCAGTTAAGACTCCTCACTCCCAATGCAGGGGGCCCGGGTTCAATCCCTAGTCAGAGAACTAGATCCCACATGCCGCAATGAAGATCCCACATGCTGCAGCTAAGACCTGACACAGCCTAAGTAAATAAATAAATGTTTGAAAAAGAATAAGATTTCTATAAAAAAATGCAGGGGAGACTGTTTCACAGGGGGTGTCTCAGATTGGAAAAAGTAATCACCTGTCCAGAATACTTTCTGGCAAAGATAAAGCTGAGGCAGCGGAAGAGTATGTGATTGGGGAAGTAGACTAGATTTGTTCATTTTGTTTTCTTACTAAACTTCCCATCTTTGTAATTAGTGTGAAAGTACAGAAGGTGGCTACTTTCATAATATATGGTTGAAGAAACAACTGAATTTACATATCCAATCATCGGTACAGTTAAAATGTTTTTATTTGGCATGAGCATTTGGTTTTGCCTGCTAACAATGCATGAAAAATACTGGGTTTTTTTGCCTTATTTATAAAGGCCGAGAGAAAACTAACACCTGAATTCATTGTACCTTTTCATAGATTAGAAAGGTATAGCTCTTCTTCACCTTTTGCTTACAAACCTATTAAACTTATTTAAAGGTTTAATCTAGTAGCTTCGTTGAGCAATTCATTGTGAAGCAAATGTTTTCTGTGAAATTGGCCTCATTAAAAAGTACTAAGTTTGTCTTTCATGAGTAATTTTGTTCATAGCATTCTTAGGGAAATTTAGTAATGTTTGCTTTATAATAAGTGTTTAATGTTTGTGTATTACGTTTTATCTCCAGTGCAACGTGGCCATGTGCTGTCCGTAGACTCGCACAATCTTATTTGAAAGAGCCCATGATTGTGTATGTTGGTACTTTGGATCTAGTTGTAAGCTTGTTTTTAATTACTATTTATATCTTATTAATTATGGAAATGTTTTGCCATTGACAGCTCTCTGGCCTTTCACTTCATAATTGAGATTGGCCTTTCAACTAATCATTAATGAAAATTGACGTTTTACTTAAATCACTGGTAATTAATAATGGGTCATTGCCCTAGGCTCATTTCATGAGATTTCACGAAAGACAGGATAAATGCTTCAGAATCTATTTCATCTCTGGGTCAATAAAATGGTACCAGCGATACTTTAAATTTTGTGTTGTCAGAATACTTATTGAACGGAAACTCTTTGTGTCATCAGCTGAACATCTTTATTGCAAAGGCTATATCCAAATTCATGGTGATAGTTTTGTAAGCTTGGCCTCAAACTGTGGTTATTCCTTTTTCAACAATAGTAACCAGCTGCTTTCAACGCACTACCACGTATTCAAGAGTTCCCAGCTTAGCATAGGTGACTCACTGGTAAAAAGTGAAAGACTGAGCCATAAATCCTTGGGTAGGAACCGGTGATTTTGCAAGGACCTGCCATTTTTCCTGCTAGCAGTTTATTAGAACATTTAACCAATGATAGAAATAAGATGGATTTCGAGCCAATATATGGGGTTTGCCCATTAATATTGATGAACTATGATCTCTGAGTCCTTTAGGCTGTAAGTACCGTGAAACAAAATATAATTGTCACCACAGAAGACGAGAAACAATCGCATATCCAAACTTTCATCGAGAGCCTGTCTCCCAAAGACAAAGTCATAATATTTGTTAGCCGGAAAGCTGTGTGAGTATGTTTTTTTTACATTCAAATCATCAGTCATGGTTTGTTTTGGCATTGTTTCTATGTGTATACGCATTTCATATGGGGGTGTGTGTATGTCTTACAATATGCACATTACTTCAGACTCTTGCCAGTGGAAGTAACAGTAATGAATTGATGGTGGTATGAGAATAAGCACTTAGACCCCTGACTTTATCTTTTGCTTCAGGGCTGATCATTTAGCAAGTGACCTGAGTATCCGGCATATATCAGTAGAGTCTCTGCATGGCAACAGAGAACAGAGTGATCGAGAGAGAGCATTAAAAAACTTTAGAACAGGTACATTTATACCATTAGTATTGCAGTTTAAAAGTGTCTAGTGCCTGGGGCTTCCCTGGTGGCACAGTGGTTGAGAGCCCGCCTGCCGACGCAGGGGACACAGGTTCGTGCCCCGGTCCGGGAAGATCCCACATGCCGCGGAGCGGCTGGGCCCGTGAGCCATGGCCGCTGAGCCTGCGCGTCCGGAGCCTGTGCTCCGCAATGGGAGAGGCCACAGCAGTGAGAGGCCTGCGTACCGCAAAAAAAAAAAAAAAAAAAAAAAGTGTCCAGTGCCTGGACTTGCTTGAGTGTTGGCACCTTTTCATGGAACCCATGTCTAAGATCTGCCCTCAGCTTGCAGATCCCAGAACTATACTTGTTCTAAATATTCATCAGATTCTCAGAACTATCTCAAGCTAATGTTTAAAACCTGGATATCAAGGCAGTAATTTGCAGTGAGGGTGTTATTTTAATTTACTTGAGAGGCATATATCTCTGCCATGGTTCATGGACCCTTTGAATTTTGGAATCTATTGTGTTGTAACTTGCCAGCAGTTAAAAAAGGCTAAGTAACCCTTTCCCGTCTTCACTGTCCTTAAAAGAGTTTTAATATTAAAAGCAAGGATAGTTCACCTGATCAGATATTAGGGGACAGATATGTCTTGGGTTGATTTGTACCAGCATGTGTCTGTATTCTTTTGGCTTTACTCTTTAGGGGAAGTGCGAATACTGATTGCTACCGATTTAGCATCTCGTGGTCTCGATGTCCATGATGTCACACACGTCTATAATTACGATTTTCCCCGGAACATCGAAGAATATGTGCACAGAGTAGGGCGCACCGGGAGAGCAGGGTAAGTCGGTCCATCCAGCCTGGCTCCCCATTCTCACAAAAAGGACCTTTTTCCCCTCTGAGAGCACTATCATAAAATCCCCATAACATGCTGTTTAAACAACTGCAGATTAGGTTCCAAATTGCTGTTTGAATGGCTAAATCTCTTTTTTTAATCGAAGTATAGTTGATTTACAGTGTTGTGTTAATTACTGCTGTACAGCAAAGTGATTCAGTTATATATATATATATATATATATATATATATATATATATATATACACATATATGTATACATTCTATTTTTTTAATATTCTTTCCCATTATGGTTTTTCAAAGGGTATTGAATATAGTTCCTTGGGCTATACAGGAGGACCTTGTTGTCTTTCCATTCTATATATAAAAGTTTACATCTGCTCACCCCAACTTCCTACTCCATCCCTTCCCCAACCCCTTCCCCGTTGGCAACCACAGGCCTGTTCTCTATGTCCGTGATTCTGTTTCTGTTCCATAGATAGGTTCATTTGTGTCATATTTTATTTACTTTTTATTTTTTAGATTTTTTTTTTTTTGATGTGGACCATTTTTAAAGTCTTTATTGAATTTGTTACAGTATTGCTTCTGTTTTGGTTTTTTGGCCATGAGGCATGTGGGATCTTAGCTCCCCAACCAGGGATGGAACCCTCACCCCCTGTATTGGAAGGCAAAGTCTTAACCACTGGACCGCCAGGGAAGTCCCTTGTGTCATATTTTAGATTCCACATATAAATGGTATCATATGATATTTGTCTTTCTCTGTCTGGCTTACTTCACTTAGTATGATAATCTCTGGTGGCATCCATGTTGCTACAAACAGCATTATTTTGTTCTTTTTTATGGCTGAGTAGTATTCCATTGTGTATATGTACCACATCTTCCTTATATGAATGGCTAAATCTTTTAATTAATTAATTTTTTGGCTGCGTTGGGCCTTCGTTGCTGCGTGCAGGCTTTCTCTAGTTGTGGCGAGCAGGGGCTACTCTTCGTTGTGGTGCGGTGGCTTCTCTTGTTGCGGAGCACAGGCTCTAGGCGCGCAGGCTCAGTAGCTGTGGCATGCGGTCTCAGTAGCTGTGGCTCGCAGGCTCCAGAGCACAGGCTTAGTAGTTGTGGCGCATGGGCTTCGTTGCTCCGCGGCATGTGGGATCTTCCCGGACCAGGGCTCGAACCTGTGTCCCCTGCATTGGCAGGTGGATTCTTAACCACTGCGCCACCAGAGAAGTCCCTGAATGGCTAAATCGTAACGTATCATACGTAGTTGGGCTTGTGAAAGAGTTGAGGTTTTGCTGCTGCTGTTTTTGTTCTATTTTGCTAGCTGAATCATGAATATAAATTACAAATCAAATTAAACTGACTTTTTTCCCCCTTGAAGGAGGACTGGGGTATGTGTTACCCTCATCACTAGAAATGATTGGAAGATTGCTGGTGAATTAATTAATATTCTGGAAAGAGCAAATCAGGTGAGAATATGCAGCTCTGTTTTCTAAGGTTCAAATTTCATTTATTCCAAGTACTGGGGCTTTACTGCCTGTCAGGAAATACAGATATTAAACAAGCAATTAAGCGTGTTATGAGGGCTGTAGCATGGCAAAGATGAGCACTATAATATATAAGTGGGGAACCTGATCTAATGGTGAGCGTCACTGAACCCTGCTGAGGAAGAGCCCAGTGGGGTGGAGGTTGCAGAGAACAGAGGAAGCAGAGGACACACTCAGGCCTCGAGGTGAGAAAGTGACACCAGGCAAAGGCACCAGGAAGCAACTGAAAGGCCACGCTAGCAGGAGGGCCACGTATTTACTGACGGGGTTTTTTAAGACTAGGCTGGTTTTTATACCTTGAAGATTCGGTGTTGCATATGCAGAGGGACACATTCCATTCTGTTTGGATGATGTCACGTAATCAGTTGTGGAGATTCTCTGAAGATTGTAGAAAAGCTGTTATATAATGAGAATCACCTCAATCCTAATAACACGTTTAATGGCTTCAGAGTGTCCCAGAGGATCTTGTGGTGATGGCTGAGAGATATAAAGCAAATAAACTGAAAAAAGAAATGGAAAATAAATGGGAAAGACCCCAAGGAAAACCCAAGATGTTTTATTATTAACGTCTATATTGAAAAGTGGTACCAGCCTACTTAAAAGAGGTAAAATTTGAATAACACATGAACTTTCAAACACCTGGTTTCCTTAACTAGGCTTTGTTAGTGTGTTTATTACAATCAGCATTATCTCTAAGAGTCACACAATAAATGAGATCTTATTCTTTATCTGTTACCTAAATTCTAGTTAATATATCTTAGAACTGATTCACTTTGTTATAAAGCAGAAACGAACACACCATTGTAAAGCAATTATACTCCAATAAAGATGTTTAAAATATATATATATATATATATATCTTAGAAGTATTAATTCAGAGATGAGAAAAAACTTTAAGTTGTACAGTCGTAAGAGTATAATGGAATACAATAGAATTGGTGTAGGTGTAAATTGGTATAACCTCTTCTGAGCAATCAGGTGGTAATGTATCAATTGTAAATACATATACCTTTTTTTTTTTTTTTTTTTCCCGGTACACGGGCCTCTCACTGTTGTGGCCTCTCCCGTTGCGGAGCACAGGCTCCGGACGCGCAGGCTCAGCGGCCATGGCTCACGGGCCCAGCCGCTCCGGGGCATGTGGGATCTTCCCGGACCGGGGCACGAACCCGTGTCCCCTGCATCGGCAGGCAGACTGTCAACCACTGCGCCACCAGGGAAGCCCACGTATACCTTTTGATCCAGCAATTCCTCTGGACATAAATGTCCAGTAGGGAGCCATATGAATAAACTGTGGAGAAAATCATATCATATAAGGGCCTAATGCCTATGACATAGGAAACTCCTAACACTGAACAAGAACAACCTGATTAGAAAATGGGCAAAGGACTTGAATAGACATTTCTCCAAAGACATATAAGTGTCCAACAAGTTAAAGATGCTCAGCTTCACTCATCACTAGGGGATTCAAAGATCACCTCACCCCCGTTAGAACGGCACAGTACATCAATTGATGGTTTTTCCTGCTTATTTTTCAGAATTCAAGATTTTTTTTGAGATATATTTATTTAAGATACTGTGGAAGTATTGGAAGCACGCTGGCAGTATGAAGAGATGACTGAGTCTTAAAATAATAGTGTTTAAAATGTAGAATTCAGTATTTTATACTTGAATAAGATCAAAAGTATTTAAACTTGAGTTGAACATTTTTTATTGATATTAAGGAATGTAGCATTAAAATTTCACTTTTTGCTATCTTTATTTTAAAAAAAGAAATAAATGTAAATTTTGTCTCCTATAATGTTGCTGTATTAAGGTCAATCTTTAAAGGGTTTCAAGCTTGTTCAGATGTTGTCATAGCAGTGAAAATGCTGTTAACACAATAAATTATTTTCTGTGATAAAAAGACAAGCTGATCCGTCTTTCCCAATAGCCCTTTAATTTTGTGTTTACCACATAGTGTTTTATTTGCTGGTACTTTTCTTACTACTTTATCTACTTTGAAATGAAACAGTAAAAAGATTTCATGGGGCCAAACTATGCAACAGCTGTTTGTTAAATTTTAGCCTAGTGCTCGAGGATCAAGTAAATCCTGGGTAAATTCATTTCCCCGAAAGCTTCTTTGACTAATCATGGCCCCTACTTTCCCTTATAGTTTTGTGTAGTTTTCTGTTCCCTGCATGATAATTACTTATGCCATGTTATCATCTGTCGGAAGTTGAATAGTAGTGAGGAAATACGTTCATGATACAAGAACCACAAACACCCACCAAAAGGTGTATGTAATGAGAATAAATTTTTGTAATAAGTTTCATTACGTGAAAATGCATTAAAATTAGTGAAATACTAACATTAATTTGGGCTACTGACAGGTTTTCAGCGAAGCTGGGCTAGGCTAACAGCTAGGAGCCCATCTTTCCCTAAAAGTGCAGAATGAAACGTAAAAAGAATACACAGTGGGGACAAAAGACAGTCTCTTCAGTAAGTGGTGCTGGGAAAACTGGACATCTGGTTATAAAAGACCACAATCAGAACATGCTGGGGAGTGTGGGGAGGGCAGCCCCGGGGCTGAGGGGCTCGGGATGCAGCCAGGGGCTGCCGGGTCCCGTGGGCTGGTTGCTGCCGGTTCAAGGCCCGCCCCGCTGCTGCTCCGGCCCATGGGCATCACATCTTTCAGCAAGATGGTCCAGAAGAGCATCTCACAGAAGAAGGTCCAGCTGCACATGGACAGGAGCCTCAGATGAACACTGTCCGACGTTACGGAGGACACTACAAACTGCAGAGCAGGCCAGGCTTCAGTAAGCCCCAGTGAGCAGAAGCCAAGGCTTCAGGCACAGACCTGTGAGTGAAAACGAGACCCTCCTTACTTTTCTACCCGGTGAAGAGTGACCACAGCGCACAAACCGGACCAGAAATGAGGGGCGGCAAGCGGCTCCAGTGAGGCTGGAGCACGTCTTCAATGGGTAAGTGCAGTGCTTAATGCACAGTGATGTCGGCTGCATTTAAGCCCGTGAAGGCTGTTCAGTTTTACTGTAAATAAAAAGCTTGATGAATACGGTAAATCTTTTAGGTCAGGAGGATTACATCCTCCTGATGCAGCATGTTTACATGCAGACTTTTAAGCCAACTACTGGACTAAAAAAAAAAAAAAGAAAAAGCATGATCAGAAAAAGAATGAAAGGAAAACAATGTATGGCCTCATCAGCGAAGCATGAAGTCAGTTCTCCTGCAAATGTGGGTGACAGCAATCTTGGCAGTCACTGTGATCCCACGCTGCCTCACGCGAGGTGTAGCCCTGCGGCTGGAGGCGGACCAGCGTGAGCAGACCCGTCTGCTGGGGACACAGACCCCCGCTTTGCTGCCAGCTTTGTCGCTTGTCAGCAAGTCCCTTTGACGTGGATTCCTCGCCGGCCCTGTGCCTGGCACACAGTAGGCACTCAGGCGGCATCTGCTGGCTGATCGAGCTGTCACTACAGTGCCAGACTTGTCACATCTGGTCCCCAGCTCCAGGCGCCGAGACCCCTGCCGTTTCTGTTGCTCAGCACACGTAGTAGAGGAAACCCTGATGCACCAACAGGAGGTTTCAGGTCAGGCGAGGTTTCAGGCAGTCCCATGCGCCCAGCCGTATTGTGGAGGGTCCAGAAACACACATGCAGAGCCCCTCCCAGGAGCCGCGGCCCCTGGTCCTCCCATCCACACTTCATTCTGCGGGCAGAGTTACGTGTTACGACCTCAGCCGTTCTCCTGGGCCAGAAATGCTTTGACAGATGGATGCATGTAGTGGTTTGGGGCTCATGTTTTCAGAAGTACTAATCCTTAATTGAGAGCCACAAGAAAGCCGCCAAGGACCGTGTGGTTCCTGCCCCCGAGTCCAGCCCTGGGGTGGAAGTTCTGACCAGCCTTGACCTTCTGCACTGGGGGGTCGACAACGAAGCACGGCTTTGAGCAACGCAGGCCGGTACCATCTGATGCTTGTTCTTGTGAGCACCTTGCCTCTCAGGGGGAACGATTGCTAACACAACTTTTTTAACTATTAACAATTAACCTGATTTTTTCTTTATGTTCAAAAACTCAGATCCCTATATCTAATTCTATCAGAACCAAAGTATCCTTTGAAAATAAAGCTTTATATCCAAAAGCAAGCTTTTGCAACATTTTCTAGTCAGTGTGTTGGGGGAGCAGAGAGTGTGAACAGGGAGTAGGAAGGAAAGAGAAGAAAGGACTTGAATTCTAATTTCTGACCATCTTGACATATATTGTGTTCAAAGGTATCACCTTCTTACTCAGTTTTAATTCTGAGTTCTTTCTTAAGCCTCAAAGAATAAAAGCAGCAGTGGACAGCCTGGCCTGGTGGAGCGTTTTAGTGTCTCACGGATGGATTCACCTGAGCGCCACCCAGAGAAGTCAGAACAGACCCCCCCGCAAGCGGGGAGGTGGAGGGGCCCAAGTTCTCGGTTCCATGGAGCGTGCTTTCCGTGGACAAGGACGCCACTCTCACTAAATAAAACGTGGTGTGTCCGTGGCAGCCACGCTTTCGCCAGTGCTCACGATGCATGTCTAGCAGATTGCAGCCTTTTAAAATATGCATAATTGAATGTACAGAGAGCATCCTCTAGACTCTGAGGGGATCGTATTTTCATACACCTGACCATGGTTGGCACGTCGGGGTGCTCTCTGTGTTTGCAGTCGTGCAGGTTCAGTGCGTATTCAGAGAGCGTCTCACTGCCCACAGCTGAAGGCTGTTGATATGGAGGCGCCAAGAAGGCTCTAAAGTATGTGGCTTATGGAGGTTTTTCCTAAGAAGCTGAGTTTAGAAAGGGTTTGAAGGAATCAAACACCGAACCCCCTTTGTCAAGGGGAGTGTTTTGTTATCAGGCTGGAGTTTGGGGGCAGATGGGGTTAAGGCATTGGTAACCTGCTCCCTGGAAATATCCACATACTATTGAGGGAAAAAAAAATGTAGCCGTCAGATGTTTGAGCCACAGTTGTGGATGTGTAGGTCACGTCACCGTCTCTTCAACAGCAGATCTGTGTTCCCACTTGAGAGACTCTGGACAAGAAGCTGTGATGTTAGGCTCTATCTGTTCAGGTGTGTCTGGAAGAGTGCTTTCATTCCTGCGGGAAGCCTGGGACGCTTTTCACCCTCAGCCAGATGCTGTGCGCACGCAGTCCCATGCTGTTTTTCCTCTAAGGAGAGGTCCTTTGGAAAGCGGAGGTTGTGTGTGTCTTTTCAACCTCTGAAAGCATGTCAGGTGAGGGGAGAGACAAAGCTCTCTGAACTCATGTTTTTCTTGGGTGCAGAAATCTGTTCTTTCATCAGACCACTAAGCCACGTGCCTTAGCCTCTTCTGCAGTTTCCCACAGCTGGATCTGGGGCAGGAGGCTTCTGCCTCTTAGAGGTGGCCGACCCTCTAAAGCAACCCCGTCTGGCTTTGGGGAGCAGTGGTGCTTGGGGAAAGCAGCCCTCACCGTGGCTGTCTGCATTTTTAAACCACCTGTCAAGGACTTGCGCTTGTCTCCACCTGTAAGGTTGCAACACGGCCTTCTCTCCGCTTGGTGCTTCTGGGCAAAACTGGCATGTGCCGTCCAGAACTGGTGTTGTCTTCTTAGAGAGCACGGCTCCTGCCTCGGTTCCGGCCTGCTGTGCTTCTTTCATATGCCCTGAAGGGTGTCACATCTTGCCATTCGTGTGGCTTCGTTTTAAGGTTTTTTTAAAAAACAAACGGACAGACTTCTTATTTCAATGAACAAACTCTTAGGTTGGCAACAGCATGTGAGAAAGATCATAGCTGAACCCCTTGAAAGATTGCAGCCAAGGGATTCAAGACCAGTGGTGTAAAAGGAAGAGGAATTTCACTTATGTGGTACAGCTGCCAAGTTGTTAGATGTTCCTGACTCCGCTAAATAGGCACAGCTAGTCTTCCAGGGAGCAGATGTTAATAATTGTTTGCAGTTATAACGCTGCATCTAACCTTGGCATTTCAGCTGTTTATTTTGTGGGAATTTTTGCTGCTTTCTTGCAGGGCACCTGCCTGTTAGAAAGGAGGAAGTAGGGGAGGGAACTAACTCAGGGGCCCGACCGTGGATCCCAGAGTTGTTGCTGCATGGAAATCACCTGAAGGCTCTCAGGCATTACAATGACAAGATGCAACAGTTGAGAAGGGGCCTTTTAGCCACCTGGTCCAGACATTCTGCCCTCAACCTGCCACCCGGGGTTTGAGCAGCCTGGGCTTAAACACCTCTGAGGACAGAGAACTTACATGCCTCCTAGGGAAGCCTGTTCTATCTTTGTTTTTGGTTTTTTTCAATATAATGTTATTTATTTATTTTTGGCTGTGTTGGGTCTTCGTTGCTGCGTGTGGGGTTTCTCTAGTTGCGGCGAGCAGGGACTTCTCATCGCGGTGGCTTCTCTTGTTGTGGAGCGTGGGCTCTAGGTGCGCAGGCTTCAGTAGTTGTGGCATGTGGGCTCAGTAGTTGTGGAGCACAGGCTTACTTGCTCCGCAGCATGTGGGATCTTCCCGGACCAGGGCACGAACCCGCGTCCCCTGCATTGGCAGGTGGACTCTTAACCACTGCACCACCAGGGAAGTCCCTTGTTCTATCTTTGTAAACCTCTGGCTTTTCTATGCTCTCTGTAATTTCCGTCTTAGTCTCTGGCCAGTGGGGGCCAGGTTAATTGCTGGCACTGCTCCAGGGCATGGTGTTGGTCTTTAGAAGGAGCAGCTAGCAAATAGACACTTTGGTGTCCTGGCTGTCCTTCCCCCTGAGTATTGGTCCACTTGGTTCCTTGTTGGAGATGTTGAGGAAACCCCGTCAGCCTGGTTATACTCCCTAGCTGCTGCTGAAGCTGATGGAGGAGGGAGTGCTATCAGGCTGCTAGGAAAGACCCCAAGACAGATGAGGCCTCAGTGCTCTACCTGCATCACAAAAACTGAGGCTCACTTCACATAAGAAAAGCTTTAGCGAGAAGATTTTAAAATATGATCTGTGTGGAGTTTAAAGGTTACGTGGCCCCTGAAGGCTTGTACCTTAATGTTCCTGCAAGTACTTCACACATTGTTTTTATGGAGAAAACAAAGCTTAGGAACTTGGGGAAACCACATGTCTCAGTGTTAGAGAAGGACCATATTTTCAAGCTGGAAGGTCCTTTAAGGTTGCTGTTGCCCAGTCATTGATTTTTAGAGATGGGGAAACTGAAATTCGGAAAGACTTGCCCGAGCACCGTGGCATCATCTGGACCAGCCTCTCGCCCTCCTGACCCGCCTGGTGCCCGTTCACTTTCCGCAGAGTGGGAGCCCAGCCTGCAGGGGGCTGCCCTCACATCCTCAAGACCTTGACCCTGAGCAGAGGTTCCCAAGGCCAGCCTGGCTCTCAGGGACAGAGACCCAACCTGCAGGACTCCAGGTTGCAAGTAACGGCTAGGAAGGCAGTCAGTTGAGTTTTGTAAAATGAATGGGAGGGGAGAACAGAAGGAGCCTATCATTGAAGACCAAGGTTCCAAAGTCCTGGTGGGAAATGTGATGTTGTCTTAGAATCTAAATGCTCATGAAACACACTTGCTCTGTGGTCTGTGGATCAGACTTCAGCCTTTCACACGGGTCATTCAGGTGACCCTAACTTGAACAGACACAGCTCTGTGGCCCTGCCATTCGCAGCCCTGTCCCTGTTAACGAGCGAGGTAGCTGAACTGAAGCACAGGTGAGCTCAAGGTCATGCCCGGGGACGCATGGTGCTTCAGGGTGCCTCTGAGTTCCTTTCATTTTATTACAAACTGTTGCCAAGTTTATGGTTAGGAGGGGTAAAGTGAACCCCATTTTTTAAATTAATTAATCTATTAATTTATTTTTTGGCTGTGTTGGGTCTTCGTTGCTGCACGCGGGCTTTCTCTAGTTGCAGTGAGCGGGGGCTACTCTTCGTTGCGGTGCGTGGGCTTCTCATTGGGGTGGCTTCTCTTGTCGTGGAGCGTGAGCTCTAGGTGCGTGGGCTTCAGTAGTTGCGGCTCACGGGCTCAGTAGTTGTGGCTCGCGGGCTCTAGAGTGCAGGCTCAGTAGTTGTGGCGCACGGGCTTAGTTGCTCCATGGCATGTGGGATCTTCCCCGACCAGGGCTCGAACTTGTGTCCCCTGCATTGGCAGGCGGGTTCTTAACCACTGAGCCACCACGGAAGCCCCTGACCCCGTTCTTTGAGGTGGAATCCAGCTGGGGGCAAGGTGGGACCTTTTCTTAGGGTAGGAATGTCTACACGTTCCTTCGCCCCCTAGGTGCGAAGGCATCTCTCAGCCAAGATGGACACATGCCATGACTGCCGTCTTAAAATGTCCTCAGGAGACAAAGCTTGACTATTTACCCTGTGTCTGTTGTTACTTCGTTTTGGAGAGCAAACAGGAGGCTGACTGTAAATGCCTAACCTGGAGCCCACCTACCTCCTGTCTCAGGAAATGCAAACAGGAGGCTAGTGGTAAGCGTCCGGCCTGAAGCCCACTTTTTTCTGCTCCAAGAAATGTAAACAGGAGGCCAGTTGTAAGTGCCTAACCTGGAGCCCATCTATCTCCAGCCTCACCAAAACCAGGAGCCTGGCGCCCACCATGTGCCATTTATCTATGTGCAGAGGTTTCAGAATTGTTAATGACGACACCCCGGAAAGAACTCCATAAAATAAAGCCCACTGTTTATGTATGGTCCATTTTGCCTTTAGTCTACAGATTCCATTCATTTCCAAAGTTAACTTAGGTCAGCACCTTCCATACATTTCTAATATAGTTGGATTCTGGCGCATTGTGTATTCCATCCTGCAGCACTCCTACATCCTAAATAACTAAATTTGAGTAGATTATGATTGAACCCTTGGGCTATACACATCTATGGGCTTAGACAAATGCATAGTGACAGGTATCCTTCCTAAAATATCACGTGGAATACTTCAAACCCGCCCCACCCCATTATCTGCTTATCATCTATAGTTAAATGTAGGGTTTTTTTTGGGGTTTTGGGGGGTTTTTTTTGCGGTACGTGGGCCGTTCACTGCTGTGACCTCTCCCGTTGCGGAACACAGGCTCCGGACGCGCAGGCTCAGCGGCCATGGCTCACGGGCCCAGCCGCTCCGCGGCATGTGGGATCTTCCCGGACGGGGGCACGAACCCGTGTCCCCTGCATCGGCAGGCGGACTCTCAACCACTGCGCCACCAGTGAAGCCCTGTAAAGGTAGTTTTGTCTTTTCCAGAATGTCATACAAATGAGGTCATACTGTGTGCAGCCTCCTCAGACTGGACTCTTCTGCTCAGCAATATGCACCTAAGATTCATGCATGCCTTCCCATGGGTTGATGGCTCATTTCTTTCTGTTGCTGAGTAGTATTCCATTGCCTGTGTATCGGAGGAAAACCAGTTTTCCCTCTACCCTTATAGGCTCTTGACTGAGATTCCCCTGTAAGAATTTTAATAGCATGCGTACCTCCTGAATATATGAGAGATACCCAGGAAAACTGAGTCACTCCCTGAAATGGCCAAAGCCATCACCTTACATACCATCTTCGGCTAAAAACAAATGAAGGACCTTGGGGGAGGGGAGAAGCCAGTGATGGCAGGTTATCACACAAAGCACAGTAAACAAGAGTATGGTTGTTATGTGGATTTAAGTCAAGACTTCTCCACTGGTAAGAGTCTCTTGAGATTGAATCATCCTTCTGTTTCCAGTACAAAGAGGGACACACCCTTACACATGGAGATTTCCCTAATAAATATAAATGTACTTCACAAAAGGGAAACCTCTACTCAGTTTTTCTTTTCTTTTTTTAAAAATTTTATTTATTTATTTTGTTGCGCTGGCTCTTGGTTGCGGCCGGCGGGCTCCTTAGTTGTGGCTTGCGGGCTCCTTAGTTGCAGCATGTGAACTCTTAGTTGTGGCATGCATGTGGGATGATCTAGTTCCCTGACCAGGGATTGAACCCAGGCCCCCTGCACTGGGGACTCGGGGTCTTAACCGCTGCACCACCAGGGAAGTCCCAGTTTTTCTTTTTTTACTTTAATCAGACCAAAATAATCCTTATGCCAAAGGGACATATTTTGGGGTGGCATATTCTGCTCCCCTTGACAAGGATGTACCCCAATTTGCTTATGCATTCATCTATTGAAGGACATCTTCATTTTTTTCAAGTTTTAAGCCATTATGAGCAGCGCTGCTGTGTATAATTGCATCCTTGTTTGCACTTGGACATAGATCTTCAAAGCAGTTGCCTAAATCCTGGAAGCACGATTGTTGGATCCCAAGGTGAGACCTGTTTAGCTTTGGGGAAAACTGCCAAACTGTCTCACAAAGTGGCTGTAGATGCATCCCACCAGCAATGAGGGCGAGCCCCTGTTGTTCCTCATTCTCCAGCAATGGATATATTTGGAGTTTCGCAGTCCTAATAGGTGTGGTGTGATACCTCATGATTTTATTTTAGTTTATTACATCTTTATTGGAGTATAATTGCTTTACAATGGTGTGCTAGTTTCTGCTTTATAACAAAGTGAATCATTTATACATATACATATGTTCCCATATCTCTTCCCTCTTGTGTCTCCCTCCCTCCCACCCTCCCTATCCCACCCCTCTAGGTGGTCACAAAGCACCGAGCTCATCTCCCTGTGCTATGCGGCTGCTTCCCACTAGCTATCTATTTTAAGTTTGGTAGTGCGTATATGTCCATGCCACTCTCTCGCTTTGTCACAGCTTACCCTTCCCCCTCCCCATATCCTCAAGTCCATTCTCTAGTAGGTCTGTGTCTTTATCATGATTTTAATTTGTAATTCCCTGATCATATATGCTGTTGAGCATATATGATATTATTAAACGTCGTATATAATGTTTACCCATTTTTTATGGAGTTGTTTTATAGTTCTTTGTATTGAGTATATTTTAAGTCGAAATCCTTTATCAGATATGTGTTTTGCAAATATTTTTCCTCCAGTTTGTGGCTTGTCTTTTGGTTTTCTGAATAAGATTTTTCAGAGTAGAAATCTTTCATTTTATGAAGTCTACAATACCACATTTTTTCTTTTCTGGGTTGACTGTGTGCTGTGTACTAAAACTCAAAGCTCACGGTCTATAGACCTAACCCAAGGTCATGTAGATTTTCCTCCCTATTTATCTCTATAATTTTGAGAGTTTTGCACTTTAAATGTTTGTTAATAAATTTGAGTGAATTTGGTGTACTTTTTATTTATTTGTTATTATTATTTTTTGGCCGCGTTGGGTCTTCGTTGCTGCGCGCGGGCTTTCTCTAGTTGCAGCGAGCGGGGGCTACTCTTCGTTGTGGTGCGCGGGCTTCTCATTGCAATGGCTTCTCTTGTTGCGGAGCACGGGCTCTAGGCGCGCGGGCTTTGGTAGTTGTGGCACGTGGCCTCAGTAGTTGTGGCTTGCGGGCTCTAGAGCACAGGCAGTAGTTGTGGCGCACGGGCTTAGCTGCTCCGCGGCATGTGGGATCTTCCTGGACCAGGGCTCCAACCTGTGTTCCCTGCATTAGCAGGGGGATTCTTAACCAGTGCGCCACCAGGGAAGCCCCTGGTGTAAGTTTTAAAGTTTGAGTCTATGTTTATTTTATTCCATATGGTATACTCTGGTTTCTCTTCAGATTGTATAAATCTTTTGGTGTTTTTTTTTAAATTCCATATGGTTTCCAATGAATTGTTCCTTAACTATTTAGGAGAAGTCATGGAATATTTGGCCCTATTTCAATTTGAATTTCTGCAGTTTAATGGATTCAGCAGAACTGCCCTCAGGGGCGGGGCCTCCACTGAACTGTGAGGGCAGCTTGGTCTGCACGTTCCCATTGGCTGGCAGGGAACGTGAGCCCGCCTCCCTGACCCGCCCCGGGAACGCGGGTTCTGCCCGCCTACTTGGCTCCACTCACCCCTGATGGGAGCCCCGTTTCCTCAGAACCCACTGGGGCTTTGGCTTCTGGAACATGCGGGGCTGAGTCCATACTGAATGCCGGGGCTTCGGGACAAGCCGGGATCGAGTCCACACTAACGGAAGCCGGGTCTCATCAGGAACCGCTGGGGCTTCAGCTTTGGGACACTGTGGGGTCCAGTTCATGCTGAGAGGAGCCGGGTCTCCTCAGGACCTGCCGGGAAGTGATGCCGCTGAGGGAAAAGGTGAAGAAGAGTGGGGAGAAGGTTCCTGTGCGTGGCTGACCGCTGAGGGTGTCTGTCTTCAGAGGACCCAGGAGAGGAAGGGCTTAATATGGAAAGTTGTGGGGTTTTATTCACTATTGTGTGTGGTGCAGACAGAGTGCAGTGTTGTTCTTTGGCGTGTGGCGTCCGGTTTTCCCAGCACCGTATATTGAGAGGACTGTCCTTTCCCTGGTGTATGTTGTCGGCTCCTTTCTTGTCAGTTAACTGACCCCACACCTGTAGGTTGATTCCTGAGCTCTCTGCTCTGTTCCTCTGGTCTGTGTGCCTGTTTTTGTGCCAATTTCACACTTTTTTGGTGACTGTAGCTTCGTAACGTAGTGTGAAATCAGGGAGCGAGATGCCTCCAACCTGTTCTCCTTCCTCAGGGTCGCTTTGGCTGTTTGGGTACCTTGTGGCTCCACGCAAGTGTTAGGATTGTTCTGTTTCTGTGAAAAGTGTCATTGGAATCTTGATAGTGACTGCATGAATGTGTACATTGCTCTGGGTAGAATGGACGTTTTAACAAGATTCTTTTCACCCATGAGCACAGGGTATCTATTTATTTGTGACTGTTCAGTTTCTTTCATCAGCATCTTACAGTTTTCAGTGTGCAGGTCCTTCACATCCAAGGTTAAAGTTATTCCTAGTTATTTTTTGGGATGCAATTGGAAATGGGATCGTTTTCCTAATTTCTCTCTTTGATGATTCGTTAGTGTATAGAATCACAACTGATTTTTGTGTGTTGATTTTTGTATCCTGCAGCTTTGCTGAATTCATTTATTAGTTCTAACAGTTTTTTGGTGGTTGGATGTGGAAAACTAGAATTCAGATATCCCACTGTTTCGACTACATCCAGGCATAGTGGTTCTTAGTAACATGTGGACGCCTCCAAGGGCGATTAGTCTCATCACTTGTAGGTGAACTGGATCTGGGTAGGGCTTGGCCTCTATGACAAACTTGGATGTCTTTTCTGTTTTTCTGGCGTGGTACTGACATGGTTGTTTTGAAAAATAATTTTCTAGTAAATTTCAAAAGTATAAAAAACTTTAAACAGCAGCAGTACAAAGTTTTCCACATTCACACGAAATACCGCAGCGTGTTTCACCCCAAACTGGGATACCCTCCCAGGGAACCAGCACATAACCCCCAAATGAGGAATCATTATGGTTTCCACGTCATAATCCAATCCACAGGCCCACCTCAACTTTCACCAGCCGCCTCAACTGTGTGGAAATGACTTTTTCCATCCTGATCCAGTTTTTTGTTTTTGTTTTTGGTTTCGTTTGGAACAGTTACCGAGACTTTCCCTCATTTTCAAAACCTTCATGGATTTAAGCACACAGCGTGAGTCCAATCTGGGTGGTCTTTTCTGTAGGGCTTCTTTCACTTAGGATGTTTTCAATGTATATCCGTGTTGTAACATGTAACAGTTCTTCATTTTTTTCATGGTGATTAAAAACAGATGACATTTACCATTTAAGCCATTTTAAGTACACAGTGCTATGGCAGTAACTACATTCACATTGTTGTAACGATATCCTCACCATCCATCTCCAGACCCTTTTCATTTTCCCCAAGTGAGACTGTAACCATTAAACACGAACCGCCCTCAACCCCTGGCAATCTTATTCTCCTTTGTCTTTGAATTTGACTTATCTGGACACCTCATAGAATGTTTGTCCTCTTGTGTCTGGCTTGTTTCACTGAGCATAATGACTTCAAAGTTTACCCACTTTGTAGCAGTGTCAGAATTTCCTTAGTTTTTACGGCTGAATCATGTTCCATTGTGTAGGTACCGCATTTTGTTTATCTATTCATCTGCCGAAGGACACTTGTGTTGCTTCAACTTTTTGGCTGTTGTGAATAATGCTGCTATGAATACGAGTGTACAAATATCTCTTCCAGTCCCTGCTTTGAAATATTTTGGATATAGACTGTGGAAAGGAACTGACAGATTATTCATTAATTCTAGGTTTAAGTTTCTGAGGATCTGCCATACTGTTTTCCACGGTGGCTGCACCATCTTGCTTTATTCCTTTATGTGGCAGAATAATGCAGCTTATGGATCTACCCTATTTTGCTTATCTCACTGATGGACATTTTAATTGTTTCTACCTTGGGCTACTGTGAACAGTGCTGCTCTGAATATTGGTGTACAAGTTTTTGTTTGAACACTTGTTTTTTTCCATTTTGTGGGTATTTATCTAGGAGTGGAGTTGTTGAACCATATGGTAATGGCATGTTTATGTTTTTGAGAAAATGCCAAGGTATTGTACACATAGGTTGCACCATTTTACATTTACACAAGTAATGTTGAAGGTTTCTAATTTCTTTACATTGTTGCCAACATTTGTTATTTTTAGGTTTTTTCTCATGTAAGCATTCTAGTGTGTATGAAGGGGTATCACATTGTAGTTTTAATTTGCATTTCCATCTTGACTACTGATGTTTGACGTCTTTTCATGTACTTGTTGACCATCTGTATGTCTTGTCTGGAGAATGTGTCCATGCAAGTCCTTTCCATTTAAAAAATTGGGTTGTTTGTCTTTTTGTCGATAGGCGGTAAAAGTTCTGGATATATTTTGAAGAACAGACTCTTACCGGGTATAAAATGTAGACACATTTTCTTCCATTCTGTGGGCTCTTTATTTTCTGGATAGCATCTTTGGATGCTCAAAGGTTGCAATTTAGAGGACTTAAAAGTACACTTAAAAAATGTTTACCATGGGGCCTCCCTGGTGGCGCAGTGGTTGAGAGTCCGCCTGCCGATTCAGGGGACGCGGGTTCGTGCCCCGGTCCGGGAGGATCCCACATGCCGCGGAGCGGCTGGGCCCGTGAGCCATGGCCGCTGAGCCTGCGCGTCCGGAGCCTGTGCTCCGCAACGGGAGAGGCCCCATCAGGGAGAGGCCCGCGTACCGCAAAAAAAAAAAAAAAAAAAAAAAATTAAGATATGTACTTTTTTTTAGACATAATACTATTGCACATTTAATAGACTACAGTATAATCTAAACATAACTTTTATATGCACTGGGAAACCAAAAACTTTGTGTGACTCGCTTTATTTTTTGCTTTATTCATGTGGTCTGGAACGGAATCCACAGTATCTCCAGGGTATGCCTGTGTTTGCCTCTGGCTAGTCCTGGGTTGAAAGGCAAAACAGATGAGCAGGAAGAGGGAAGCTGCCGTCACCGACCACTGACAAGTCCTGACTATTCTGGGCCAATTGTGCAGAGGTTGTGGGTCAGAGACTGTTGTCAAATATGATCTGGCCATTGTCTGTGTATTCAGTATCTCATGAAAAATTCTGATAATTCCGAAGACTGAGCAGTAAATTCCACTGCAAGTTGGGTAATTTCTACTTCTTTACTTTCAACAGAATAGCAGGGGCAATCTAGATTACTAAATATTTTTGGTTTTTTTTTTTTTTTTTTTTTTTTGGCCGTGCAGCACGTGGGATCTTAGTTCCCCGACCAGGGACCAAACCCGCGTCCCTTGCATTGGAAGTGTGGAGTCTTAACCACTGGACCACCAGGGAAGTCCCTAGATTACTAAATATTTTTATGATGGGTGATTCTATAATATTTTGGCATATATCCTAGGAGTTCAGAGAATTAGGTAGAATTGCTATAATAAAACTTTCATTCCCTCTACTTATTATATGAGCAGGGTGTTTGGTTGTTTTTTTTTAATTTGAATTATAAAAAGAAAAATATGAATAGAACTGATGCTGAAGCTTGTTTTATTTTATTAATATGTAGTATTTATCCACAGATACGTGAATTAAATTTTAAAAGCCCTACTCATCTCATTAGGAGATATATTTCAATAATATTTTACTTTTGGGAGGGGGCGAGGAAAAAAAATTTTACTTTTTATGTTTAATAGTTATTATCAAAATTATAAAAGTTATGCTATTTTATCAATTATATACTAAAATAATTATATCTAAATTGAGTATGAATATTTTATTACATTCATATTTTTGTTGCAAATAAGTATGGTGGGTTGATTAATAGAATATAGTATAAAATTCAGTTATGGAAATTAAAAGGATGTGAATGTTCAAGGAATGAAGGGACATTTTGGAATTGCTAAACTGTTAAAAAAAAAGAGAGAGAGCTTGTTTATCTTCTCAATGTGCAATGGTGGGTACCAAATTGCTAGAGTATTTTGATTTCATGGGCTGTATTTAAAAGGCACAGTATTTTTTAATATGCTAGAACTTACATCCTTTGCAACTGTTTATATGTAAAAATAAAATGTTTGGATGTCAAATTTAAAACGTGTGAATTGTACATATTTTTTCAAACATATTTTAGGGTCCTGAGCAAAACAGTTGGACGACCCACGAGCTAAAGCATTGGTTTACAAGCTTAAGTACGCTCCGGAATCCCTGGAAGGTGGTTAAAACGCAGGTCGCCGGTCTCCTCCGCGGACATTTCTCACTCACTGGGTCCGGGGTGGAGCTGGGGAATTTGCATTTTTCATCAGTTCTCGGGTGGTGCGAACGCTGCTGGCCCACATCCTGAGGACCGCAGTCCTGCTCTAGAGTTACTAGCCTACGTGCCGCTGACTAACCTGGAAACACGGGTATCCTCCTGTCTTTCCTCCTTCTCCCACAGCCTCCAGAACAATCACCACCTAGTCTTTCCCATTTACTCCACCTGCAAATCGGAAACCAGTGTAACCCCTCCGCAGCCCCCGCCCTGGTCCAGCGCAGCCCCGCCCTCGCCCGGATCCCCGCCGCAGCCCCGCCCTCACCGGATCCGCACAGCCCGGCCCTCATCCGGATCCGCCACAGCCCAGCTCTCACCTGCATCTCCGCCGCAACTCCCCTCCTGCCATCTCTCTCTCCGCAGCGCAGCCAGAAAGACCTTCCCGAAGACCAGCCACCATCAGTCACACGCTCGCTCAGCACCTTCCCCAGACCTCCGTTACCCTGAAGATGCAAGACCAAATATCCTCCTGTGTCTCTTGGTCTTGGCTCATTTTTAGAGCTTCATCTTCCATCTCCAATCCTCACCACGACTGTAAACTCCAAGTCTACTGATGCATTTCTTGCCCTTTAACGTGCTCTGCTCTTTCTCACCTCTGGGATGCAATTTAAACTGCGGAAAACTCCTCAGCTCCCTCAACCCTTGTTCACTGTGCTGAGTCCTACGCACCTCCAGATTGGTTGTTAGAAGTCACTTCGTCCAGAGCTCATCCTGGACTCTTTACAACCAGCTCGAATCCCGCCAAATGTGCTCTCATGTCCCCACTGCTGGCTTCAAGTACCACGCATCACATTTGATGGTACCTGCCTGTTTCCTTGCCTGTCTCTCTCCCTCAGATTTCAGTTCTCTGCAATCTCTTTTCTCGTTTACCACTGTATCTCCAGTTACAGTGCCTGGAGCATGGTAGATATGCAGCAGATGTTTGTTGAATGAATTCATGTTCCTCCCGTTCACATCGCACCAAGAGCTGAAAAGGAAAGCAAAGAGAGTGTAGTCTATGGTCCCTGCCGCTAGCAATAACACAGGAGACTGTGGCAGGAAGACAAACACAGAGAAAGGAAAGACGGTATGGTTTACTGTGAGAGTGAATGACACAGAGTGTAAGTGCAAGAGAAGTTTCGAGAGAAGGGAGATTGTGCTTGATGGGTTGTTTGGAGGAAACTAGATGAAGACCTTGAGTCTTCACATTTTCTTTCCATGACTTTTATAGTTGAGGACAAAGGGCATTTTGTGAGCCTTTGGGCAAACCAGTGAACAATTTATTTAGCATCGGCCTTTTCCAAGACTGGGAGCTATCACATGAAGAGAGGCTGGGCAGCCTGCCCTACGCACTTAGTGCAGTGACTTCAAAGCTTGTAATCGCTATTGATTATTATTATTTTTGTATCAGTTCAGATCTGGTCACAGGGAATGTAGACAGATACAGAATTTCAGTTTTTGGAAACCGCATGAAGTTTTATTGCAGCAAGGAGATGACAAAATGATTCCTCCAAAAGCTAGTTTAGTAAATCACTCTAGTTGAAAAAGACATAATATTAGTGTTGTCTTTCAAAGATATTTAGAGGCACACATTTTCATTCAATTGAAGCCTTCTATACTATACAGAGAGAAACTACTCAAAGATTCTGAGAATCATGCATTCTTACATCTACAATAAAGGCAGTTTTAAAAAGCCTTTTTAACAAACATTAAACATTTTAACAAACATTCTAAATGTTGACCTGGCACTTTTATTTAAAAGTTCAAAATTCCAGAAAGTAGTGGTTATTAAAATACTATATAGCAAAGATGTAAGTGTCTCATGTGTGAGAAGCAATTTTGGTTCTGCCCTCACTGGTCCGTAAGACTGTCAGGCAATAGAATTGCTCCTGCCATGTGTTTGTGTAACAGGGAAGAGCCAACTCTGACCCCACATTAGATCTGTTTCTTTGACTGTAACCTTTGCTTTTCATTGCTTTTGTTATTATAATTGTACACGATGGCCTGCCTCAGGGAACCCTGCCCCTCTACGTGAATGTTAAACTAAAGTGCCTTTGTTCAGTTCACACGGAGACAATCTGACCCTGCCCACCTGTGAATGGCTGCAGAAAAGAAGAAATTAACACATCCCCTCCCCGACGCTGGCCAAGCCAGGCAAAACTAAAGGCCTTTTTACTTTACTTCCTCGCCTCCTCCCCCTCTCTGTTCTACACAGGAAACTGGCATCCAGACCCCGGTAAGATGTTTTTTTGGGGACCCTAGTCCACCATCTTCTCGGTCTGCCGGCTTTTGGAATAAAGTCTCTATTCCTTGCGTCAACACCTCGTCTCCCGATTTATTGGCCTGTCTTGTGGGGAGCAGAGCGAGCTTGGACTCAGTAACATTTGCATAACTTACTTAAAAATAAGTATTATGGGGCTTCCCCGGTGGCGCAGTGGTTGGGGGTCCGCCTGCCGATGCAGGGGACACGGGTTCGTGCCCTGGTCCGGGAAGATCCCACGTGCCGCGGAGCGGCTGGGCCCGTGAGCCATGGCCGCTGGGCCTGCGCGTCCGGAGCCTGTGCTCCGCGGCGGGAGAGGCCACGGCAGTGAGAGGCCCGCGTACCGCAAAAAAAAAAAGTATTATGTATGTTTAACATATACTACTGCAGTTTCCCTGATTATTTCTGTAAAGAAAGTGTCCAGAAAAAAATTAAGGCTCCAAATAAAACCTTTCAGGGAGAAAAGTGAATTGCTAAAAAATAGGGCTGGAACAGCTGAGAGTGACTTGCAGACACAGGAGCGGGTACGCTTGCAGACGAGGAAGCCCTTCTGGAGAAATGATCTGGGGCAGCATAGTAAGGAGGTGTATGAATGTTGCTGCGTGTGGGATTTTTAGTTGCGGCATGTGGGATCTAGTTCCCTGACCAGGGATCCAACCCGGGCCGCCTGCATTGAGAGCGCAGAGTCTTAGCCACGAGATTTTAAATTTTATGTCAGGCAAGATTCCACCATCATTCAGACACTCATAATTTTATGTGTCTGTATGTGTAAGGAGGGGCACCGCCCATTCAGTGCAATCCCTTTAGTTGTTATTTGTAAGGAGTTTTCATTAGATTCAAAAGGATTGAAGAATAAAAGGAAATTAAATAATTCTTAAAGAAATCCTCTAAGGATATAAAACATGTTCTGAGGAAGATTAACTAGGGACTGTGTGATTGTCACAAATAGCCACACACTGCCCTCTGATGGTCACATGAGAAATGGCAGGAGTGCTCAGGGTTTCCTGGTTCTGTGGCAAAAGAAGCCACATCTAAACTTAGACATCTTCACAGGATTGCAGGTAGATAAAACCAAATTTGTAAGATTCAGTGTTTTCGGGGGATCTTCTAGTGGAAGCAATTGTCTTGTTATTTCACACTATGGAAAAATAGGCTTCTTCCCAAGTGCAGTATATCAGGGAGCATTTAGAGAGCCCCTGAGTCAGGCAGTGGGCTCCAGGACAGAAAGTCAATGCCTCTCAGGACCCACAGCGGGTGGGGTTGGAGTGTTGGTAATACCTGGTCTGCATCACAACTCTGTGTGTCTGGTTGAAAGAAAACAGAATATCAAACCAAAGTATATTTATGGAATCCTTCCGATTATATTAACACTAAACCATTTTTTTAAAATTTGAAAACTGTCACTCAACATATCTATACTTTCATCTAAACTAGATGGGATCATCCTATATTCCTGGTTCCTTTTTCACTTTATATTAGTACTTATCCATGTCATTAAAACTTTTTGAAAATATGATTTTTTTTTTTTTTTTTTTTTTTTTTGCGGTACGCTGGCCTCTCACTGCTGTGGCCTCTCCCATTGCAGAGCACAGGCTCCGGATGCACAGGCTCAGTGGCCATGGCTCACGGGCCTAGCTGCTCCGCGGCATGTGGGATCTTCCCAGACCAGGGCACGAACCCGTGTACCCTGCATCGGCAGGCAGACTCTCAACCACTGCGCCACCAGGGAAGCCCTGAAAATATGATTTTAATAGCTGCATAGTATTCCTTAATATCTTATACATAAATGACATGTTTCAGTCTCACCATAGAAATATAGTGCCAAAAAAAGTTTTAAATTTTAACCTAAAGCGTGCCTTTTAAATTTATTTTAATGAGAATTCCTCTGGAGAGCTAACATTCTTATGAAAAGTAAGTTATTTGGAGTCCTTGTTCCTTTCATCTGTTATGGCTTATTACCATTTACTTCTAAGGACTTTCACTTTCTTGATATTTTTGCATTTAACTGTAATTTTTCACTGAGACAACATTTTACATTTGGATTTTAAGAATGTCAAGAAGGACCCTGATGTACATGGACGCAAAAACCCTCAACAGAATATTAGCAAACCAAATTCAAGCATACATTAAAAGAATCATACACCATGATCAAGTGGAATTTATTCTAGGGATGCAAGAATGATTTAATATCTGCAAATCAATCAGTGTGATACACCACATGAAGAAAATGAAGGATAAAAATCATATGATCATCTCCATAGATGCAGAAAAAACTTTTGACAAAAATGCAACATCTATTTATGAAGTCAACTCTCAACAAAGTGGTTACACGTGGAATATACTAAAGGCCATATAAGACAAGCCCACAGCTAACATCATACTCAGTGGTGAAAAGCTGAAAGGTCTTCCTGAACAATCAGGACTAAGACAAGGATGCCCACTCTCACCAATTTTATTCAACATAGTATTGGAAGTCCTACCCAGAGTAGTTAGGCAAGAAAAGGAAATAAAAGGCATCCAAATTGGAACAGAAATAAGTAAAACTGTCACTGATCATGACACAATATTATATGAAACCCTAAAAACTCCCCCTCAAAATAACTATTAGAACTAATAAACAAATTCAACAAGGTTGCAGGATATGAACTCAGTATACAAAAATCTGTCGCATTTCTCTACACTAATAATAAGCCATTAGAAAGAGAAACAAAGAAAATAATCCCATTTACGACTGCGTGAAAAATAATAAAATACCTTGAAATAAATTTAACCGAGGAGCTGAAAGACCTGTGCACTGAGTCATGCAGTCTGAGACATGGATTCCGGGGCCACACAGCCTGGGTTCAAATGCCGGCTCACTCACTGACCTGCTGAGTGACCCTGGGCAAATCACATAAGGCTCTGAGCCTCATCTTTCTTAACTGGAAAATGGGCACAAAACCAGTACCTCCTCACAGGGTTGTGAGGCTCCAAGGAAAGGCTTATTTAGACCAGGGTGTGGGAGGGCCTCCAATAGCCTCTCCTGGTGTAAAACTGTCCTGGAACTGGGTCCTGCTGACCCTGTGGGCAGGGGTCAAGGGTGGAGCCTGGGAGCCAGATGGGGCTGGACGAGAAGCAGGGCAGAAAAGCCAGGGGGCTGGACCAAGTGCTCGCTATTGGTTGTGGGTCAGGGAGGGGAGGCCACCTCCTTTCTAGACCTCAGAGTGGGGCCTGTGCCAAGGGCCCAGGGGGATGCATTATCAGAAGCCATAACTCCAAACCCCCATAGCAGGGATGGAGCCTTCCTGGCGAGAACGTGTCTCTCTGGTCCAGGCTCAAGTGTGATGGGGTGCTTCTCTGAGAGCTCTCCATCTCCCTACAAGGCAAGGAGCTGGCAGGAGTGAGAAGGAGGGAGTCTGCTAAACCACAGATGCCTTATTGTCAAAATGACACAAGGACTAACACAACATTGAAAATCAACTATATTCAAAAAAATAAAAATAAAGACACAAGGAGAGACAAAGCAGCGAGCACCTCTCAGGCCTTTAGGAAAAATGTGTCCGAAGTGTCTCCACACCAGCTCAGTAGAGCCCACAGGAGGGAAATGAATGGAAAAGCAGACGATGGGGTCTAATCTCTCCACTGCTGGCCCCAGAGACCCAGGTCCCAATCCACCATCCCTATGGTGCACAGCCAGACACCAAGAGGAAGAAACGCAGACCCTGCCTTAGGAAGTCCCAGCCAGACTCCATGTTGGGGTCGCTCGGCACGGTCACATGGTCATTATGGACTGAGCCCCTCGTCCATGCTCACATCCCCTGTCCTCACAGAAGCATCCATGGGCTTTCTGGGGCACTTGTGCCTACCAGGAATTGCAACAGTAAAAAGAGGGGAGAGGGCTTCCCTGGTGGCGCGGTGGTTGAGGGTCCCCCTGCCGATGCAGGGTACACGGGTTCGTGCCCCGGTCCGGGAAGATCCCACATGCCACGGAGCGGCTAGGCCCGTGAGCCATGAGCGCTGGGCCTGCGCGTCCGGAGCCTGTGCTCCGCAACGGAAGAGGCCACAACAGTGAGAAGCCCGTGTACCGCAAAAAAAAAAAAGAGGGGAGAAGACACAGACAGGAAGCATGACTTCAAGTGCTCTACAAATTACCAAAGACCTGAGGTCCTTAATACTTAGGATTTTAAAAAAGGCTTCTTCATATGTAAATGGAGAAAGGAGGCCCACTTAGCAAATGGTGCCGGGACAATTTGGTATCCATATGGGAAACACCACCAAGCCAATTACAGACACATTAAGAATCTACGTTTGAAACGGAAAACTTTACAACTTTCAGAACAATTTTCAATGACAGACTATCTTTTTTCTTAAATTGAGGTAGAGTTGATTTACAATGTGTTAGTTTCAGGTGTATAGCAAAGTGATTCAGTGAATCAGTATCCCAGGTGCTTCCTCAAACTAAATTCACTCCCTTTGCGAGGCCCCTGGGCGATGCCCAGTACTCAGAACAGCTAACAGTCCTGAGAACCCACAGCAGCGCGTGGTGGCGCTCAGTGGATGTTTGTTGACTGAATAAACGACTGTAATCAGACACTAAAAGCCAGCCGTGAGCCTGGGAGGGGTCCCCCATCCTGTCTTCAGAGAGGAGGGCTTGCTCCTTTTTGGTGTGGGTGGGTGAAACGGGGCTTGGGAAGGGAAGAGGTGGGTCCTGAGTTCTTTTGTAAACAGAGGGCGATGCGGTTGTGGGAAGAGGATGTGAGAAGGCACATCCCAGGAAACGAAGCACAGAGGACGCAGCGGCTGGACCCTCATGCCTCCTCTCCGCGACGGTCACCCGGTCACGAGTTTCCAGGAGAGGATGGTCCCATGACTTCCACATGGCCAATCAGCATGTTCCATCCACCCTGGACACCGTGATTGGCTCAGGGCTGGGCTAGTGGCCAATCAGGACCGAGGGTGGGGCCTCCTGCTGAAATCCTGGGGAAGAGAAGCTCTCAGTTGGGAGAGGAGGGGAAGTGACCTCAGCCTGTGGCCGTTGGTGGCCGCCTTGCTCCCATCAGGGCAGGGCTACCTGCGTGAGGAGGACGCCAGTAAGCGGGGCCCAGAGGTCGGGAGAGATGGACCCTGCTGACGTCCCTGAGCTCCAGGTGCAGCCCTGCCGGAAGCCCGCTGCCTGTGGACTTAGGTACGTAAGTCATTCTCTCCCGTCTTGTTTGTTAGCCTGTTTGAGCCACTTTGGGTTTTCTGTCCAGCTGGCTAAGTGGAGACCCTGGAACTACAACTGTGTGGGTTTTGGCTAGCTTCAGGGAAGAAATTCCAGATAACACCACGAGACTCTTGTTTAATCTGGAGATCCGAATGGGTTCAAGCGGTATCTCTTAGGGCCAGCTGTTAATTCTAGGATTACCCAAATTAGTCCTCACGGAATTAGTCCTATTAAGGTAGCAATCGATGTCCCCATTTTAGAGGATAAGACTGCGGCTCAGAGAAGGGAGGTGACTGAGCTACGGTGAGGAAGTGTGGAACCAGACAGAACCCCCAGATCCTGCTGCTTGAACTCTGGGAAGCCACATGGTGTGGCCTGTTCTTGTGACAGGGCTGAGGCACCCAGCACTGCTTGGGCCAAAGTGACTCCACAGGCGTTTTGATGGCTGGAGGCTTCTGGCCATGGTGGGGTGGGGTGAGGTCCCTGAGGCTCTGAAAGCCCACTGTGTGCAGGCTCAGGGTGCACAGAGAAGAGAAGGCAGGGGCCTGCCCGGGAGGCGTTCACAGACCACATACGGATGAGCCAGACAGGCAGACAGGGCACCTTAGCGCCTGAGCTACTTTCACGGGTGAAGAGTGTGGGGACAGAGGCAGAGACCCAAGTCTGCTGGGGAACTGGCTAAGGACAGAGACTTTTCAACTGAGACTTGAAGGCTGTATCGGTTAGTTGTGTGTTTGGCTGAAGTGACAGAAATCCCTACCGAGACTGACTTAAACTACATAGGCGTCTAACATTTAATGTTTAAAGACAGTGTGAGAAATGGGAGGTCCAGAGATGGGTCTGGTGGCCCAACAGTGTCATCAGATGCCACTCACCCTTCTACTCCACCATCACTAGAATGTTGGCATCATTCCTCGTGGATGCAGGGTGGCTGCCTCCACTCCAGCCATCACCTCTGCATAGTTAACCCTCCACCCACAAGCAAGGGGCACCTTCTTCCCTGCCCATCTCTTTCTTTTCAGGAAGGAAAATCTCTCCCAGAAGCCCCTGTAGACTTCCTCTAGGATCTCACTGGCCAGAACTGGGCCATGAGCCCTTGTCCTGACCAATCACTAGCCGGGAAGTGGTTGCCATTGACAGAGTTGGACCAACCGTGATTCCTCCACACTGAGCATCCACAGGAAGAGGGCTGGGTGGGCTGGGCAAAGGCCCCTGGATGAGCAACCAACGTCATCCTGCCATAAAGGAGAAATGGACAAGGGAGCTGAGGGCTGAAAGACAGGAAAAGGGGACAGGAGAGCAGAGGAGCAGTACAGCCAGAGGTGCAGGGCACGACCTGGGGGCTCAGATCCCCGGGGGTTCATTGCTGCAGGAACACAGCACAGGTGGGGAGGGTGGGCAGGGCCTCATATGACCTTTTACACCTGGAGCAGGGCAGGCCGTGGGCAACGGGGAGCTGCTGAGAGGCGCTGAGCAAGAGAGCGAAGACAGGAACACATGGGAAATCGCGGTGTGTGGAGGCCCCTGTGCTTAGGAGCTGAGCAGAGCCATTCTGTGACGGGCAGTGATGTCGCTAACAGACTCCAGAGGCCTCTGTTCAAACAGACGATTGTAACTGACAAGAGAGTAAACGTGGCCTTAATGAATGGGTTTGTGAGTGGCAGCTGCCTGTTTCTGGATGTCAGAGCACACACACTCAGCCGGTTCTTAGACGGCTCTGTTGTCACACCTGCTGCACCCACACCTCTCCTCTCCTCTCCTCTCCTCTCCCACCTGCCCCCTGCCCGGCCTCGGGGCCCCTACACCCCAGGACGCCTGAAATACACAGGGTGCCCCCATGTCTGAGGACGAGGGTGACCGGGTTCTAGTTTACAGAGGAGAAAACCGAGGCTAGACGTGAGGGGCTCGCCGGTGAGTTGGGGAGGCGCATGGGATCCCAACCCATCATCCCCTTTATGACTTCAGAGGGGGGTGCCTCCCCCCGCCCCCGCCAGGATGCCTGCCAGGAGCCCGAGGGACGGGGATGGAGGGGGACCGGCAGGGCTCTTCTCTACACACGCAATGCTCATCCCTGCAGAGGGCACACAGGCGACCCCACAGATGTGTCATTCCTTCCTTATGACCTGAGCCTCCAGTGCCTGGCATCAGGAGTGCCCTGACCCCTAGGGACCACAGTCCATGGGTGCACATGTGGGCAGATGCGCCCATGACTGAGAGGACAGCAGGCCCAGGTAAGGCCCCCCAGTGCCCAGACGATCACGTCCCGGAATCGAGGGGGTCCCAGGGGTCAGGTGGCCAATTCTGGCCTTAAAGGGCAAATTGTTATCATCCAGGGCACTGATTATTTTTTTTAATTAAATTACACATTTGCAATGCAATGGAAAGCACCTTTCTCAGCAGCCTCGTAGCCCTCAGCCTGTCAGCTTTTATTTCTCTCTGGCACCAAGCTCTTAGCTTCACGTTGAGTCCCATTATGGACATAAATAGTGTCTCAGGTTGCGTACCTTCCCCCAGTCCTGCAGTCAGTTGGTTGCTGAGATCTTCACTGGCTGCTGAGGTTCATGTACCGTCTGTGGGAGTGTGTGGGGCACCATCTTTGGGGCATTGTTGCTTTGGGGGTGTGTATGGTGGTTGCTATGAGCCTCCACCGTTTTCTTTGTTCTTAGCTCTCCCAGACAATCCAGCCATACCCAGAAGCCCCTGCAGACTAACTCTAGGATCTCACTGGCCAGAACTGGGCCACGAGCCCTTGTCCTGACCAGTCACTAGCCAGGAAGTGGTTGCCATGACAGAGCCATACTGACTTCTTCAATGTTCCGGATGCGTGGAGATAAGCAGAGCTTTCAGGCATTGCCCCAGAGGGCTGGGCAGCAAGACCCTCCCCTGTTCTCTCTTTATCCTGTGGGAGAAATCGTGGGCTGGAGGATCTCTCTTCATTCTGAGTTTTGTCAGCCTGGGAGAGGGGTGATGACACTGCGTTTTCTACCCTTACAGTATGGCTGACCTTGCATTTTGTGGTCACTGGGGTGCTCGAACCTCTCAGCTCGACTTCAGAGCCCTCACACAGGTATTTTTGTCTGTAGATGGTTGTCAGACCATCAGTGTTTCTGCGGGGGAATGAGGGCCGGAACCTCCTATTCTGCCATCTTACGGTATCACTCCCCCTCTCCACGCACTCTTGTAACACTCAGCCCTTAGAACAAACCCCAAACTTCACTCACAGCCCAGGAGGCCTGAGGGGTCTGGCCCTGCTCACCTCTTCAGCCTCCTCAGCTTCCAGCTTCCTCTGGTATCCTGCTCCAGCCACACACCTTCATTACTTCCCTCTCACAGCCGAGCTCCCCCATCCCAGCATCATGGTAGTTCCTGTTCCCTTTGCCTGGAAAGTCTTTGCTTGGCTGTTCAGTTGGCTGGCTCCGTCTCAACTTTTGGATTTCATTTTAAATGCCAGCTCCTAGAACATGCTTTCCCTGTTTTCCCATCTAAGTAACCTCCCCAACCCACCCATGGTTCTCTATCACATTACCCCTTCTTCCTTCTGTGTACTTGTCACATTTGTCCACTTGCTTATTGTCTGCCTTCCACCATAGAATGTCAACTCCAAGAGGGCAGACACTGGGTCTGTCTTGTTTATCACTATATTCCTTGCCTATTCCCTATAGATTACTTTTAAAACAATATTTCAAGTGGTAACATAACAGTCAATGTGGGTAAGGTGCCATACTTGACTTCATTCTTTTCTGTTTGTGCATATGCAATAGTTTCTGATTATAAATAATACTGCAGTGAACATCTCCGTGCATAACATCCTTTGTCCCTGCCTCTGGTGATTTTGTTCAGTAATGTCTCAGAAGTAGAAATATTGGTTCTATGATAGAGCATGAGTATGTTTAAGGCTTCTTCATAAACACGGCCACACTGCACTCCAGAAAGTCTGACCGAAGACCTAACATAAGTCCCACCACCCCTGACTGTGAGGGCTATGAGACAAGAGGTGAGACTTTAGATGAGCAGTGCACATGAATCATCTGGGGATCTGATTATAATTCAGATTCTGATACGGGAGGTCTGGAGTGGGGCCTGAGTTGCTGCATTCCTAACAAGCTCCCTGGAGGACTCCCCCAGAGCACCTCATCCTGCCTGCTCTTTCCCCTCGGTGTCTGGGCCCCGTACTGACCCAGCCCCTGGGCACCTGTGTCTCTGGCCAGACCTCAGCCTCCCAGGCAGCATCCCCAGTAGCACAGCCTGGGCTTGTTTCCGCTCTGCTTGTCTCTGGCCCTGTCTCCATCTGGCTGTCAACTCCAGGCTCTGTAACTCCTGATGCATGTGTGGCTCTTGGGGGTTCTGAGTTGGGTTTTCCACTAGGTGTGGGGTGAACTCATCCCTTCAGACCCCAGGATGCTCCACTGCCCTGCGTGGGGTAGTGGGCATCTGTGACTACCTTTCCTGCCAGCTCCATGTGGTTTGGGGAAATTAACTCCCTATAATACCAAAATCAAAAGGTGAGCATATAACCTAAATCTGGCCAATCAACAGATTTCATCTCCTTTGTTTCAGTAATCTGTTTGAGGGGGGGCATATGACCTGGTCCCAGGAAACCTGTGCCAGGACTTACCACAGAACTATTGTGAATGAGAAGCTCTCTCCCCTCTGGGGGGCTGCCAGGGCCACTACACGTAGCTAACAGGCCAGAGAGTAAGGCCAGCATGGAAACCAGAGATAAGGTAACTCCTGATGTCATAATTTGATGCCTTGGGTCAAGCTGGACCTGAAGCTGACTTGATTTTGATGGGGGTGGGCCACAGTGGAGCTGGGACCAAAGCCATCACGGCAAGGCACCAGCTTGGGCAGCGAGGCTTGTGTGTGTCTGTGTGTTCAGCACAAACTAAGGAGGGCAGAGGGCTCCAGAAAGAGAAACCCCAAGAGTGTGCCTGCCCACCCCGGCACACGTGCACTCACGGGCACGTGGGCACACACAGTCCAGGCCAGAATAGTGGGGATCATGATGGGGATGGCGGGACTGCAGCCAACAGAGAGGCGGGCTGCTGCCATCAGATGGGAGGTTTTCCCATGTTACTGGTATCTTTGCATGATACACAATGAGCTTTGAAACAAAAATAAGAGACACATTGGGCGGGTAAGAAGTAGCTTAATGCGAGTGTGAGTCACAGCAGCATTTAAATCTGGTATAGCCTCTAGACAGCCTCACGCCTTTCATCTCTCCCTGGAGAGGAAGTCCTCAGTGCTGTCGCTGTCTTGTTCTTACACATGTACAGGGCCTTCAAATGCCCCATCGTTGGGCAGGGTTGGGGGCGGGGGAAAGGCAAGAGAGGAGAGGTGGCCAGGTCAAGGTCATACAGCCCATTGTGTCCAATGCACCATCTGAGGGAGAGGTTCCGAGTCAAGGTCACACAGTCTACTGGGGCAGAGCAGACACGCGGGCAGTTTTCTTACCAAATCCCTGGGTTTGACTCATCACCAGAGGCAGGTTTCCTGGGAAGCTGTGGAGGCTGAAACCACAGGGTCCTCACTTGTTCAGCCCCTTCTTTGATCCCAACGTAATTCTGGGTTCTTTCTCTTAAAAAACATCGCTCAAAACTGTATAGTTCTACGTTTTAGGCCCCCCAAGGTGTGGATCAGCCCCAAACCCCAGCTGACCCAAGGCTGTTTCCCACTTCCTTCCCCATCACCTTTCAAGAACCCCAAACTCAAGGGCATTGTCATAAACCTGAAATACGTGCTGAAAGGCCTTTGCTTCTGGGGTACCTCTGCTTGTCCTCAAGCGTAGTTATTTTCCCTAGTTTTGATGATTTAGGCCCCTGTTATGCAAACGACATCTACAGAGGTCCATCCTGTGAAATGCCTACACGCCTCTTTCAATGTCTTCTAATTCATCTTAAACATAAAACCAAATCTTCTCGCTTCTCCCTGGGCCAGTGCTCAGGGGTCTCAGCCTGCAGAAGGGGAGAAGCCCGTGAGAAGCTCCCTGGCCATCCACCCAGTGACTCATGAGAGCAACTGCCACCCCCTGGCCAGTCAGTGCCAGTCAGCTGAGAGTGGACTGTGTTTCATGGGTAAAATAGCTCCACGTCGTCACATGTGCTCCTGTCTGTCGGTGCCCGTCCCTTCACAGGAAGCATCTGCAAAGCCCAGCTTGGTGCGTGGTCCTGGGATGGATGCTGACGAAACTCAGCAGGGAGCCACCTGCTCAGGGCTGGGTGTGCTCGAGGCTCCCGGAGGGGACACAGGTGCAGGCAAATGTCCCAGAGCAAAGGGTCGGGGGGCAACGAGAGGCTTCTGGGAGGAGACCTGGGGGCAGCCACCTCCTGGAGGAGAGCATGAAACGTGTCTGCGCTCGTCCAGAGCCTGTGGAGGGATGCAGGCCCCACCCCACATTAGCTCACATGCAGGATGCACTTTACAGAAGCAGTGTCTGCAGGTAGGACATATCCTTCCTGTCCAAATCACATTTTGCAAAAAATAAAATGTTTGACACTTTCTTCTCCCTTTCCCCAGCCGAGTCCTCCAAGGACAGTGGGGACCCAGCCTCCAGCCTGCTGACCACTGGTGGACAGGGCTGGGTCTGGGACAACTGACAGTAGTTTTGCTTTTCTATAAAACTTTAGATCTCTCCAGCAAATCTGAAGGAGAGCCTTGCTGGGTAGAGTAAATTTGGTTATAGGATTTTCCCTTTTATCACTTTAAACATACCATGCCATTCCTTCTGGCCTGCAGAGTTTATCCTGAAAAGCCAGGTGATAACCTTATGCAAGCTCCCACGTATGCAACTGACTGCTTTTCCTTTGCGCCTACGAGTCTCGGTGTGGTCCTCTTTGGGTTGATCCTGTTTGGGGCTTACTGTGTTTACTGGACTTGGATGTCTGTTTTCTGAGCTGATGTTTTCAGCTTTTATGCCTTTAAGTATGTTCTCTGCCCCTTTCTCTTTCCCTTTTCCTTCTGGGACCACAAATGTTAGTACGCTTGATGTTGTTTCAGACAAACTGTCCTCATTTCTTTTTATCCTGTTTTTTCTGTTCATCTTCAGTGATTTCCAGTACTCTGTCCTCCAGGTTTCTGATTTGTTCCTCTTATCATTTCATCTGCAGTTGTTTCCTTTTAGTGTATTTTTCACTTCAGTTACTGTATTCCTCATCTCTGTTTGGTTGTCCTTTAAGATCACCTTTTTTATAAATTTATTTACTTTTGGCTGCGTTGCTCCGTGCCGGCTTTCTCTAGTTGCGGCAAGCGGGGCCTACTCTTTGTTGCAGTGCGTGGGCTTCTCATTGTGGTGGCTTCTCTTGCTGCCAAGCATGGGCTCTAGGCGTGCGGGCTTCAGTAGTTGTGGCACACAGGCTCAGTAGTTGTGGCTCGTGGGCTCTAGAGTGCAGGCTCAGTAGTTGTGGCACACGGGCTTAGTTGCTCCGAGGCATGCAGGATCTTCCCGGACCAGGGCTTGAACCCATGTCCCCTGCATTGGCAGGCGGATTCTTTTCATTCATTCATTTATGGCCGCGTTGGGTCTTTGTTGCTGCGTGGGCTTTCTCTAGTTGCGGCGAGCGGGATCTACTCTTCGCTGCGGTGTGCCAGCTTCTCATTGCGGTGGCTTCTCTTGTTGCAGAGCACGGGCTCTAGGCGTGCAGGCTTCAGTAGTTGTGGCACGCAGGCTTCAGTTGTGGCTCATGGGCTCTAGAGCGCAGGCACAGTAGTTGTGGCGCATGGGCTTAGTTGTTCCGTGGCATTTGGGATCTTCCCGGGCCAGGGCTCGAACCCGTGTCCCCTGCAGCATTGGCAGGTGGATTCTTAACCACTGCACCACCAGGGAAGTCCCGGCAGGCAGATTCTTAACCACTGTGGCACCAGGGAAGCCCCTAGATCACCTTTTTAAAAAACTTCTAAGGGACTTCCCTCATGGTCCAGTGGTTAAGACTTTGCCTTCCAATGCAGGGGGTGCGCATTCAATCCCTGGTCAGGGAGCTAAGATCCCACATGCCTCGCGGCCAAAAAACCAAAACACAAAATAGAAGCCATATTGTACCAAATTCAATAAAAGACTTAAAAACCCCACAAACTTCTCACGTCTTGCTCTGGTCGTCCATTTTTCTCCTGAGTTCTCTGATTATCTTTACAGTCATGACCTTGAACTCTTTCTTGAATAGATTGGCTATTTCCACTTCATTTAGATTTTCTTCTTCTGGGTTATGTTGTTCCTTCATTTGGACAGGGTTTCTCTGTCACCTCCTTTTTCTTAACTGTTTTTATTGCTGTGTATCTGGTAGGTTAGTTACATTTCCTGACCTTGGAGAAGTGGCCTTTTGTAGGAGATGTCCTGTGTGTCCCAGCTGCCCACTCTCCCCTGGTCACTAGAACTACGTGCTCTAGGTGTACCCCCTATGTGGGCTGCCTGGGCTCTTCTGCTGCGGCGGGCTGACTACTGTAGGTGGTCTAGTAGGCTTGGCTGCCCCCAGTCTGCTTGTTTGCCAGGCTCTGCCTTCCTTGGAGGCTGTCAGTGCTGCTTGATGGGAGAGAATAATGAGGCAGCTGGCTGGACAACCGTGGGTGACATCGAGACTAGCACTGGCTCGCTTGTGGGTGAAGTTGGGGTCCAGGAGATGCCAGGGCTGGTGCCCAACCACTGGCGTGTAAAGCCAAGTCCCGGGGCTCTCCTGGCCCACAGGCAGGCAGAGCCAGGTCCTGGGTTCTGCTTGCAGGGACCAGGGGAACCAGAGCTGGTATCACACCACTGTTCTGGGCACGGCTGGCTGCGGGGTCCTGGGTGTCCCGAATCTTGTGCCGGCATCCTGATGTGCAGGGTCAGGACCCAGCCGAGTCCATAGCTCGTCCTTGCCTGCTGGTGTTTGGGCTGGGTCCGTGGACTGCTGGGCTGTGCTAGTCCTCGGACTGCTGTCTGTCCACTGGTGGCTGAGGCTGGTGTGCAGCTCGAGCAGGCTCAGTGGTGGTTAGCTCCAGGGCCCAGCCAGGCTTAGGACTTGTTCTGGCCTTCTAGCGAGTGGGCGGGTTCCACAGGCTGTTAGACAGCGGTGTATCTGGGACTGGTGTCGGCCTCTTGGTCTGTGAGGCTGGTCCCAAGGCTAGAGCAGGTTTGCTGTTGAGTAGGGCCAAGCTCCAGCCCATCCCTGGGTGGTGACCACGTGCCAATGGGTGAGTCTGTTCCCGAGGCTGGAGCGGTCTCACTTGTGCGAGAGGCCAAGGATTCTGGGGCTGGGGCCTGCCCACTGGTGGGTGGAGCTGGGAACCAGGGTCTCTGGCTGGAGGGTCCTGGGGGCCGTGGATCTAGTTCCTGTGCACTGGTGTGTGGAGCCTGGTCCTGGGGCTTCTGGTGGTTGGGAGCCAAGTCCAGGCGCAGCTGTGGGCTTAGAGGGTCTGAAGGCAGCTGATGTCCGATGGATGGGGCTGTGTCCCTGCTCAGCTTCGTGCTTGGCCTGCGGCATTCTAGTACTTGGACTAAGGGTACCTCTGGGTAGATTTCTAAGGGTGACCCCTCACACAACCCTGAGCCCACCATGCGATTTCCACCAAGCCAGCAGCATCTACCCTAGGCGACGACAAGGCCGCACCTATTCCAGGAGGAACTCAGCCCCTAGGGAATTAGGCCCAGGGAATCTGCACTTCTGGAAGTTGTTACCTGAAACCTTCACGCTGCTCACTGGTGGCAGGCGTGCTATGCCTAATATGCCTATAGAGAATAAAACTTAAGTTTCAGGAAATTGGATTAGGTATTCAGTAATATGTTCAATACACCAAAAAGTTAATAACAGATTATACGTTTTAAATGTGATATGATTTGTTCTCATTGTTAAAATGTATAATTCTGGCCAAAGTGGTTAGTTGACACTTGAACACATAATATATTGTAGCAAATTCTGGATTAATAAGATAGCATCTTTTATATATATATATATATATAAATTTATTATTTTTGTCTGTGTTGGGCCTTCATTGCTGCGTGCAGGCTTCCTCCAGTTGTGGCGAGCAGGGGCTGCTCTTCGTTGCAGTGTGTGGGCTTCTTGTTGCAGTGGCTTCTCTTGTTGTGGAGCACAGGTTCTAGGCGTGCGGGCTTCAGTAGTTGTGGCACAGGGGCTCAGTAGTTGTGGCTCGTGGGCTCTAGAGTGCAGGCTCAGTAGTTGTGGTGCATGGGCTTAGTTGCTCCGCGGCATGTGGGATCTTCCCGGGCCAGGACTTGAACCCATGTCCCCTGCATTACCAGGCGGATTCTTAATCACTGCGCCACCAGGGAAGTTCCCTACCGTCTTTTTTTGTATTACCTTTTAAATATATTGAATAAATCTCTCTTATACAACTTTTGAGATTGGGGCATTTTCACTAACCATATTATAATGCCTGATTTATTATTAGCTTAAACTTTTCTAAAAACATTCTGTTGAAAGATGGAACATTCTGCTAAACTAAATAAAAATTTTACTGAAAAAGCATTAGAGGGCGTTTCCTGGCAATCCAGTGGTTAGGATTCAGGGATTTCACTGCTGGGCCCAAGGTTCGGTCCCTGGTCAGGGAATTAAGAGCCCTTAAGCTGCATGGAGAGGCAAAAAAAAAAAAAAAAGGCATTAGAAATTTATATAGTGGTCCAACAAAACAATTTTTTTCCATCATCATACCTGACATTTTATTTTATTATTTTTTATACAGCAGATTCTTATTAGTTATCTATTTTATACATATTAGTATATACATGTCAATCCCAATCTCCCAGTTCATCCCACCACCCACCCACCCCGCCTTGGAGTCCATACGTTTGTTCTCTACATCTGTGTCTCTATTTCTGCCCTGCAAACCGGTTCATCTGTACCATTTTTCTAGATTCCACATATATGTGTTAATATACAATATTTGTTTTTCTCTTTCTGACTTACTTCACTCTGTATGACACTCTCTAGATCCATCCACATCTCTACAAATGACCCAATTTTGTTTCTTTTTATGGCTGAATAACATTCCACTGTATATCTGTACCACATCTTGTTTATCCATTTGTCTGTTGATGGGCATTTAGGTTGCTTCCATGACCTGGCTATTGTAAATAGTGCTGCAATGAACATTGGGGTGCATGTATCTTTTTGAATTATGGTTTTCTCTTGGTATATGCCCAGTAGAGGGCATTGCTGGGTCATATGGTAATTCTGTTTTTAGTATTTTAAGGAACCTCCATCCTGTTCTCCATAGTGGCTGTATCAATTTACATTCCCATCAACAGTGCAAGGGGGTCCCCTATCTCCACACCCTCTCCAGCATTTGTTGTTTGTAGATTTTCTGATGATGCCCATTCTAACTGGTGTGAGGTGATACCTCATTGTAGTCTTGATGTGCATTTCTCTAATAATTAGTGATGTTGAGCATCTTTTCATGGGCCTCTTGGCCATCTGTATGTCTTTCTTGGAGAAATGTCTACTTAGGTCTTCTGCCCATGTTTTGATTGGGTTGTTTTTTTATTATTGAGCTGCATGAGCTGTTTATATATTCTGGAGATTAATCCTTTGTCTGTTGAGTTGTTTGCAAATATTTTCTCCCACTCTGAGGGTTGTCTTTTCGTCTTGTTTGTGGTTTCCTTTGCTGTGCAAAAGCTTTCAAGTTTTCATTAGGTCCCATTTGTTTATTTTTGTTTTTATTTCCATTACTCTACAAGGTGGGTCAAAAAAGATCTTGCTGTGATTTATGTCAGAGTGTTCTTCCTATGTTTTCCTCTAAAAGTTTTATAGTGTCCGGTCTTACATTTAGGTCTTTAATCCATTTGGAGTTTATTTTTGTGTATGGTATTAGGGAGTGTTCTAATTTCATTCTTTTACAGGTAGCTGTCCAGTTTCCCAGCACCACTCACTGAAAAGACTGTCTTTTCTCCATTGTATATTCTTGCCTCCTTTGTCATAGATTAGTTGACCGTAGGTGCTTGGTTTTATCTCTGGGCTTTCTATCCTGTTCCATTGATCTGTATTTCCGTTTTAGTGCCAGTACCATATTGTCTTGATTACTGTAGCCTTGTAGCACAGTCTGAAGTCAGGGAGTCTGATTCCTCTACCTCCCTTTTTTTCTCCTCAAGATTGCTTTGGCTATTCAGGGTCTTTTGTGTCTCTATACAAATTTTAAGATTTTTTGTTCTACTTCTGTAAAAAATGCCGTTGGTAATTTGATAGGGATTGCATTGAATTTGTAGATTGCTCTGGGTAGTATAGTCATTTTCCCAATACTTATTCTCCCTATCCAACAACGTGGTATATCTCTCCAGCTGTTTGTGTCATCTTTGATTTCTTTCATCAGTGTCTTATAGTTTTCTGAGTACAAGTCTTTTACCTCCTTAGGTAAGTTTATTCCTAGGTATTTTATTCTTTTTGTTGCCATGGTGAATGGGATTGTTTCCTTAATTTCTCTTTCTGATCTTTCCTTGTTAGTGTACAGGAATGCAAGAGATTTCTGTGCATTAATTTTTTTTGTTGTGTGTGTTATGTGGGCCTCTCACTGTTGTGGCCTCTCCCGTTGCGGGGCACAGGCTCCAGACACGCAGGCTCAGCAGCCATGGCTCATGGGCCTAGCTGCTCCGCGGCATGTGGGATCTTCCCGGACCGGGGCACGAACCCGCGTCCCCTGCATCGGCAGGCAGACTCTCAACCACTGTGCCACCAGGGAAGCCCTGTGCATTAATTTTGTATCCTGCAAATTTACCAGATTCATTGATTAGCTGTAGTAGTTTTCTGGTGGCATCTTTAGGATTCTCTATGCATAGTGTCATGTCATCTGCAAACAGTGACATTTTTACTTCTTCTTTTCCAATTTGTATTCCTTTTATTTCTTTTTCTTCTCTGACTGCTGTGGCTAGGAAACTATGCTGAATATGTTGAATATGCAACTATGGTGAATAATAGTGGCGAGAGTGGACATCCTTGTCTTCTTCTTGATCTTACAGGAAATGCTTTCAGTTTTTCACCATTGAGAATAATGTTTGCTGTGGGTTTGTCATATATGGCCTTTATTATGTTGAGGTAGGTTCCCTCTGTGCCCACTCTCTGGACAGTGTTAATCACAAATGGGTGTTGAATTTTTTCAAAAGCTTTTTCTGGATCTACTGAGATGATCATATGGTTTTTCTTCTTCAATTTCTTAATATGGTGTATCACATTGATTGATTTGCATATATTGCAGAATCCTTGCATCCTTGGGATAAATCCCACTTGATCATGGAGTATGATCCTTTTAATGTCTTGCTGGATTCAGTTTGCTAGTATTTTGTTGAGGATTTTTTGTTTTTAAATATTTATTTATTTTTGGCTGGGTTGGGTCTTCGTTTCTGTGCGAGGGCTTTCTCTAGTTGCGGCGAGCAGGGGCCACTCTTCATCGCAGTGCGCGGGCCTCTCACTGTTGTGGCCTCTCTTGTTGCAGAGCACAGGCTCCAGATGCGCAGGCTCAGTAGCTGTGGCTCACGGGCCTAGTTGCTCCGTGGCATGTGGGATCTTCCCAGACCAGGGCTCGAACCCATGTCCCGTGCATTGGCAGGCAGATTCTCAACCACTCCGCGACCAGGGAAACCCCTGTTGAGGATTTTTGCATCTATATTCATCAGTGATATTGGTCTGTAATTTTCTTTTTTTGTAGTATCTTTGTCTGGTTTTGGTATCAGGGTGATGGTGGCCTCATAGAATGAGTTTTGGAGTGTTCCTTCTTCTGCAATGTTTTGGAAGAGTTTGAGAAGGTTGGATGTTAGCTCTTCTCTAAATGTTTGAAAAAATTCACCTGTGAAGCCATCTGGTCCTGGACTTTTGTTTACTGGAAGATGTTTAATCACAGTTTCAATTTCATTACTTGTGATTGGTCTGTTCATATTTTCTACTTCTTCCTGGTTCAGTCTTGGAAGGTTATACCTTTCTAAGAATTTGTCCATTTCTTCCAAGTTGTTCATTTTATTGGCATAGAGTTGCTTGTAGTAGTCTCTTAGGATGCTTTGTATTTCTGCAGTGTCTGTTGTAACTTCTCCTTTTTCATTACTATGGAGGTTCCCTAAAAAACTAAAAATAGAACTACCATTTGACCCAGCAATCCCAATACTGGGCATATACCCTGAAAAAACCATAATTTAAAAAGAGTCATGTAACACAATGTTCATTGCAGCTCTATACACAATTGCCAGGACATGGAAGCCACCTAAGTGCACATAGACAGATGAATGGATAAAGATGTGGCACATATATACAATGGAATATTACTCAGCCATAAAAAGAAACGAAATTTTTATTTGTAGTGAGGTGGATGGACCTAGAGTCTGTCATACAGAGTGAAGTAAGTCAGAAAGAGAAAAAGAATACCGTATGCTAACACATATATATGGAATCTTAAAAAAAAAAAAAGGTTCTGAAGAACCTAGGGGCAGAACACGAATAAAGATGCAGACATAGAGAATGGCTTGAGGACATGGGGAGGCAGAAGTGTAAGGTGGGACAAAGTGAGAGAGTAGCATGGACATATATACACTACCAAATGTAAAATAGATAGCTAGTGGGAAGCAGCTGCATGGCACAGGGAGATCAGCTCAGTGCTTTGTGTCCACCTAGAGGGGTGGGATAGGGAGGGTGGGAGGCAGACACAAGAGGGAGGAGATATGGGGACATATGTATACGTATAGCTGATTCACTTTGTTATACAGCAGAAACTAACACAACATTGTAAAGCAATTATACTCCAATAAAGATGTTAAAAAAATTTTTTTTAATGTAGAATTCAATATTTTATACTTTCATAAAATCAAATATAACCTTGAGTTGAAAATTTTTATGGATCTTAAGGACTGTAGCATTAAAAGTTAACTTTTTACTATCTTTATTTAAAGAAATAAAAATAAATTTTGTCTCCTATAATGTTGCTATATTAAGGTCAGTCTTTAAAGCATTTAAAGCTTGTTCAGATGTTGTCATAGTAGTGAAAAAGATGCTGTTGACACAGTAAATTTGTTTCTATGATAAAAGACAAGCTGATGTGTCTTTCTCAGTAGCCCTTTAATTTTGTGGTTATCAAATAGTATTTTACTTGGTACTTTTAAAAATATTTATCTATTTTATTTATTTATTTTTGGCTGCATCCGGTCTCAGTTGCGGCCCACGCGATCTTCGTTGCGGCATGCAGGCTCTTGTGGTGAGCAGGCTCTTGTGGTGAGCAGGGTCTTTGTTGTGGTGCATGGGCCTCTCTCTAGTTATGGCGTGGGCTCCAGAGCACGAGGGGTCTTCGTTGCGGTGCGCGGGCTCCAGAACGCATGGGCTCTGTAGTTTGTGGCATACAGGCTCTCTAGTTGAGGCCCACAGGCTCAGTAGTTGCGGCGTACAGGCTTAGTTGCCCTGTATATGGGACCCCAGTTCCCCAACCAGGGATTGAACCCACATCCTGTGCATTGGAAGGCAGATTCTTAACCACCGGACTACCAGGGAAGTCCCTTGGTACTTTTCTTATACTTAACCTACTTTGAAATGAAACAGTAAAAGGAATTCATGGGACAAAAATACACGACAGCTGTTTCTTACATTTTAGCGTAGCGCTCCATGCTAAAATAAATCCTAGGTAAATTGATTTCCATGAAAGCTTCTTTGACTAATCATGTTCCCCTACCTCCCCTTATAGTTTTGTGTACAGTTTTCTGTTCCCTATATGATAATTACTCATATTAACATTTAGTATTTATATTTGTGTATAATTAGTTATAATTATCACCTAATCCTGCGTTATTCATTTATGCACTAATAATTTCCTGGTGTTACTGATAGGAAGACTGATAGGAGAAAAGGAAGGAAGAAAGGTAAAAGCAGAAATTAACAAATTAGAAAATACAGTGTTCGATGAAAACCAACAGCTGATTCTTTAGTAAGAACACTGTAATGTCAAATATGAATTCACAAGTGTGACTATATTTTCCTAAATTAGTAAAATTAACTCAGGTAGTTAAGCTGAATAGATAAAACAGAAGAAACAGGAAAAGTAATCAAGGGCTTTCAAGAGGGTAAATCTGGCATACCCTCTGGAAATAAAAGATGAAAAGTTGAAAAACTCTTCAACTCATAAAGCTAAGATAACTGATACCAAAACTGAAAAACAGCATTAAATCAAGCCAACCACTGAGCTCCAATAAAAACTGTGAACACTGCAGCTTAGGTGAGCTTCCCTGGTCGGCAATATTCCATGTGTATTGTTATACATTGATGCCAAGAGATAAAACGTATCCATGGCTCCCCAGGGAAAAAAGAATAGAACGCCTGTGTTTGGTACCCTCATGGACTATGCTTTATGTGCTTTTTCCCTTAGCTAATTTTAACCTATAGCCTTACCCTGTAATAAACTGTAACCATGAGTATACTGGTTTCAGTTGAGTTCTTTCTAGTGAATTATCAAACCTGAGAATGATTTGGAGAATCTCCTGAAACTGCAACTGATGTCAGAAGTGAGAGTAGTCTTGTGGGTAGTGTTTTCCCCCAACTATACAGTTGTTTCCACTGACATAACACTCTTAAGTGATTCCCCTCCCCTTGAGCATGGGGGGGACCAATCACTTGCTTCCAACCAACTATATGGTAAAGGTTATGGGATGTACATGATCATGTGTATGTAATTATGTTAAATAAGACTGTTGCACCCTCTTGCTGGAGTCTCTCTCTCTCCCCCAGCTTTGAAGTGCTGCCATGTTATGGGCTGCCAATGCTGGGACTTCACATGGCAGGGAACTGAAAGCAGTTTCTAGCAGCTGAGGGCAATCTCTGGCCAACAGTAACCGAAGTTCTCAGTCTTAAAACTGTAAGAAACTGAATACTGCCAATAAAAGTGGATCTTTCTCCAGTCAAGCCTCAGATAAGACTGCAGCCCCAACTGACACCTTGACTGAAGCCCTGTGAGACCCTGTGCAGAACCATGCCCAGAATCCTGATCCACAGAAACTGTGAGATAATAAGTGTGTACTGTTTTAAGCCACGAAGTTTGTGGTGAGTTGTTATACAGCAGTAGGAAACGAATATAGTCCAACCCCCTCTACCACCGTCACTCACAAGCACTCAGGCCCTATCCTCTCCATGTAACTATTCATAATCCTGATAAGGTTAATAGTCAATAGTTATAATATTACTTTGAATTCACAAATACTTACAGTTGAGTAATATTCTCAAATTAGACTATGATTAGTTTTCTTGCACACATTCATTTTTTCCTGGAGTTAAAAGTAGCTTGGATTTTTTTCTTTGCCTAAGTTTCTATTTATTTATCATACACTGTCCCCAAAACTCTCCTCCAAATGTCCAACTTTTAGTACGTTCAAACACATTAGCTTGTTGAAGATAACAAAAAATGCACAAGCATAAAGAAGACTGATACATTCAATATTTTAATTTTAAAACCTTTCGCACTAGAAGACACAAAAATTGGTGTAGACAGTCTACACAGAAGTTATTCATGATATGAGAATGACAACAAAATGACAATGAGAAAACAATAAAAAAAAGCCAGTAAGAAAATGTGCAAGATATCTGAATAGGAAAAAGTTAACAGACAGCAACTGCCTCAAGTTGAATGCTGCCTAAGTGCAGAGGAGAGAGGATGGCATTTTATCCCATACCCTTTTCTTTGAGTTTTGTACCATGTGTGTATTGCCTTTTCAGAAATACATATAAAAGTATTACTTAAAAGAAAGTAAGTTATGTTTTATATTTAGCCACGTGTAGAAAAGTATCCTATATTTTTCTATGAAAGATTAAGAATTTCCCAGGACACACAGAACCTATTTTTTCATTTCCTTCTTACCTATCCTAACACATAGGACAGGACATGGCTTCCAAACATATTTGTATGTTAAACAAAACCTACCAGTTCGTGGAGGCAATGACCTTGCCTCCTTCCACACATCTGTGCTAGGTGAGAGGTGGTGTTCAGTCAGTGCTTGATGACTTTAATTGAGGTGATATGTATTTTGTCCTTCTTTTCATGACACTCTGGTAAAGCTTTTATATTTTAAATACTCCTTTGCTTCTTATTCCTTGAATAATCTGTTTCCTAGGATAATCCATCCTTTTATATTGATTAGAGTTTATGAAGAGAAACGGAGAGCTGAATAATCATTTTAGTCAATCATTGCTGTGATGCATTTCAATGATTATAAAGTCACTCTAGTTCTTGATTCTTTTTAAAAATATAATTTCAAAATTCACCAAAAACTGGAAATCCATTGTTTCTTTCATATTCAATTTGCTTTGACAGAAATTCTTTACTTAGCTTGTCAATATGGTCTCGAGAGAAGAGATTGACTTCAGGAATGAAATAATGCTCAAGTTGTTCTGTCTTGAGGCACTGAAGAAAGTATGTCACACAGTTATCAAAGCAGAGCTCCAAATCCTTGGAGTGCCACTGACTGTCATCTGGGTCCTGGGTACAGACGTGAAAGAAGGCAGTTTTCACATGATAAGAACAGAACTTATCCAGTTCCTTTCGGTTTCCAAACTTTTTTTTCAGTTGTTCTAAAAGATATTTCATTAGTTTTAAACACTCTTTCCTGTTGAATAAAAAAGAAAACCATTTATTTTTACTTCTTTACAACCTGTTTCATTCCACAAAGAACTTTAGGTATCTTACAGGAAAAACATAAGAGATATAGCAAACAATACAGATATTATAATACATATAGATACAGAAAACAATAAAGATATTGGGTTGGCCAAAAAGTTCCTTTGGTTTTTAAGTAAAAGACACATTTTTCGTTTTCACCAAGAACTTTATTGAACAACGTATTCACTGTTTTGCTCCACTACCTTCTGCCATTTTTCAGGCAACTTCGTAATTCCATCTTCCCAAAACTTTTTATCTTTTTGAGCAGAGAACTGTTCCAGGTCCCAGAACTGTCACAGTCTTCCAGGGAATCGAAATTTTTTCCATTAAGAGAATTTTGTAAAGACCGAAATAAATGGAAATCCGCAGGTGCAATGTCTGCTGAATACGGCGGATGAATCAGAACTTCCCAGCCAAGCCGTAACAGTTTTCGCCTCAAAGAAATATGAGGTCTCGGGCTTCCCTGGTGGCGCAGTGGTTGAGAGTCCGCCTGCTGATGCAGGGGACACAGGTTCGTGCCCCGGTCCGGGAGGATCCCACGTGCCGCGGAGCAGCTGGGCCCGTGGGCCATGGCCGCTGAGCCGTGCGTCTGGAGCCTGTGCTCCGCAGCGGGAGAGGCCACAACAGTGAGAGGCCCGCGTACCGCAAAAAAAAAAAAAAAAGAAAAATGAGGTCTTGCATTATCCTGATGGAAGATTATGCATTTTCTGTTGACTAATTCTGGACGCTTTTCGTCAGTGCTACTTTCAGTTGGTGTAATTGGGAGCTGTACTGTTGGAATTGTTTGGTTTTCCAGAAGGAGCTCATAATAGGGGACTCTGTTCCAATCCCACCATATACACAACATCACCTTCTTTGGATGAAGACCAGCCTTTGGTGTGGTTGGTGGTGGTTCACTTTGCTTGCCCCACGATCTCCTCCATTCCACATTATTGTACAGTATCCACTTTTCATCACCCGTCACAAATTTGTTTTAAAAACGGAACGTTTTCGTTACATTTCAATAGAGAATCGCATGCGGAAATATGGTCAAGAAGGTTTTTTCACTTAACTTATGTGGAACCCATAAGTTAAACACCAAAGCAGTGAACATAACCAAGCTGGTGCAAATGATTTTCAATGTTTGATTTGGATATTTTGAGCATGTCGGCTATCTCCTGCGTGGTATAACGTTCATTGTTCTCAATTAATGTCTCGATTTGATCGCTATCAACTTCAACTAGTCTACCCAACTGTGGAGCATTGTCCAGCGAGAAATCTCCAGCATGAAACTTCGCAAACCACTACTGACATGTTCGATCAGTCACAGCACCTTCTCCACACACTGCACAAATCTTTTTTTGCGTTTCACGGTTGCGTTTTTACCTTTCTTGAAATAATAAAGGATGATATGCCAAAAATGTTGCTTTTTTCCTTCCATCTTCGATATTAAAATGGATACACAAAAATTCACCGACTTTGATAAGCTTTCTTTTAAATGCACATTGATATGACAGCTGTCAATACAATCTAACAAAATTGTTTCAAATGACGTTAAAGACAACTAAGTGCTACCAGAGCCATCTTACGGAAAAAACTGAACGAACCTTTTGGCCAACCCAGTATATATAAATAATATAATTACAGAGTCATTCTAAAACTTAATTATTTTTTCAAATACATGCTTTAAAGTTTCAAGAACCTATTTTTTCCTTTCCTCTTCCCCGTTCCTGGCTTAAATGTTTTATTCTATCAGGATTAATTCAACTGCATGAAACCGGCAGATATTTATATTATCCAGTTATTTAGTACCTAGAAAAATCTTGTTTTAATTTTTATAAAATGATTTTGTCTTATTTTGGTTTACATTAATCATCCAGTTGTTTAGCAGTTGACAAAATTTAACGTTTATAAAATTACTAAGCCTAATCAACAATATATTTTTCTTAATGCTTGCTTCAAAGCCTGCATATGAAGCCTTAAAGAACTTCCTGTGCCTGCACATTGGGCATTCTTGTTTTAACCTTTTAACTTTTGTGATCCTTATTCCAGACAACTTTAGGAACTCAAATGAATGATTCCTTTTCAAGCTCAGTTCTTTATGGTGTCTATGCTACCAAGAAAAATAATTACCCATCTCTCAGTGTTGTTTCAAATTTACCTGGTCAGTCCCTGGCCTTCAACACAGCCAAACCACCTCAAAGCAAGCACCAGCATCCAATAAGAGTGGTCCTTTGGTCTCCTCCCATTATGCAACATTAATATTCATTACCTTGAAGCAACCAGAACACTAAGACAAATCCAATTGTCACAGCTGGTCATGACTAGTGTTCACACCCTTCGCTCTGTCCTACTTTCATACATCTACATCCATATAATCCAGGCTCAGGACTATGCTCCCCAGCACTGCCTTCTTTTTTTATTTTAATTTTAATTATTTATTTGTTTGGCTGTGCTGGGTCTTAGTTGTGGCACGCACGCGGGATCTTCGTTGCCGCGTGCGGGATCCTTTAGTTGTGGCATGCAGGCTCTTAGTTGTGGCATGCGGGATCTAGTTCCCTGACCAGGGATCAAACCCGGGCCCCCTGTGTTGGGAGCTTAGCGTCTTAACCACTGGACCACCAGGGAAGTCCTACCATTGCCTTCTAACAACACTCTTCCTTAGTCCCTTGGACCTGGCTTCCTTGGTTTCATTCTTACACTCTAATACTCCAGGTCAATCCAGCCATGCACTGCCCCCAGGACTCAAGCCAGCAATGATCATCTTCAGGTTTAAACTATGGAGTCAACAAAGAACTAAGCATTCTAATGATAATCTGTCATTTCACAAAATAAGGAGGTTACCTGCAACATTTCACTCCATCAATTTCACAGCATGTTTTAGATTGTCCGTGATTTTTCAAAATTTCCTTTTCAATGTGAGAGAAGGACAGACGCCATGTTTCTTCTTAATTTCCAAAAGAAAAATAGAAAAGCACTTTACCAAAAACAAACAATATAAACAACACAATATTTAAACGATTTCCATCATTAAAATATCATCCTGAAAAATTTCTAGAGGGAGATAGACCAAAAGAAGTGAACAGATAAATAATGTGATTACATATTAAAACAAGTGATTTGAACAAGCAAACAATGTGCCAAGATAGAAAAAAAATTGGGGGGAGAACTCGGGGCTTAATACATTTAGCCATGGGGAGACGTATTACTTTTCATATATTGCTAAATACAGTCTGTTGACGTTTTGTTTCAATAATAATTTGAATTGATTGATTGAAGTTTTTTGTTTATCCTTTTATACCATCCTTGCAAGTTTGGGTATTCACGTAAAATGAACCAGGGAATATTTCCTTTTTTTCTATTTTTTGCGAGTTTATGTAAGAATAGAATGATCTCCCCCTTCTCCCCAAGTTTTAACCATGGATAGCTCTTTTAAGCTCTGACCATCCTATCACTATCTTGTTTTAATCAGAAATTGGTTTATAATTTTAAAAATCAATCAATATAATCTGTCACATTAACAGAACAGGGGAAAAACATAATGATCAACTCAACAGAAGCAGAAAGTACAGCTAATAAAATTTAACATTCATTCATCATTAAAAGAAAACACCTCTCAGTAAGTTAAATGTGGATGGAAACTTGATCTAATAACAGGTAGATTATTAAAAAAAACAGCAACATGATAATCTAATGTAAAATGTAGAAGTTTTTTCTTAGAAATCAGGAAGGCAGGCTGTGTGCTATCCCTATTTCTGTTCAACATGCATTGGCTAACCTAGCAAGCACAGTTAAGAGAAGGAAAAATAAAAGCTGTCATTACTGATAGATGATATAACTGTATATGTAGAAAATACAAAAGAAGCTGGGTGACAGGTATGCATGAGTTCAATATATTCTTCAGTCTACTTTTCTATTGGTTTAAAATTTTTCATAATAAAAAGTTACAATTGTCTATGAGTAAATCTAACAAAAGACATATAAACTTTCTGTGGAGAAAATTCAAAAACTTCACTGATGGGCTTCCCTGGTGGTGCAGTGGTTGAGAGTCCGCCTGCCGATGCAGGGGCATTGTGCCCCGGTCCGGGAGGATCCCACATGCCGCGGAGCGGCTGGGCCCGTGAGCCATGGCCGCTGAGCCTGCGCGTCTGGAGCCTGTGCTCCGCAACGGGAGAGGCCACAACAGTGAGAGGCCCGTGTACCGAAAAAAAATGGGAGAGAAGAGACATAAATCTCCAATGCAGAATATCAAATAATTTGTGTAAATACTCTGCTCTTGAAGAGGTGAGCTTAGGGACTTCCCTGGTGATACAGTGGTTAAGACTCCACACTCCCAATGCAGGGGGCCTGGGTTTGATCCCTGTTCAGGGAACTAGATCCCACATGCATGCCACAACTAAGAGTTCGCATGCCGCAACTAAGGAGCACGTGAGCCACAACTAAGACCCGGCACAAACGAATAAAAATAAATAATTTAAAAAAAAATAAAGAGGTGAGCTTAAGTGTGAGCTGTGCACAGTGACTTCCTTCCAAATAACACAGTATGAAAAGGGGGAAAGAGAGGATATTAACAGTGGAGAAACCTGGCAAACAGTCCCTCAGCCAGGTGATCGAGGTCCACACCAGCAGTGCTAAGTCATACTCATGATGTACCCTTGATGTAATATGAAGAGAATGGCATTTCAACTCTGCGGTCCTCCTCCACCAAACTCAGAACTCCAGTCTAACCCACAAGAAAAGCATGAGACACATGCCAAACGAGGGACGTTCCACAGAATATCTGACTGGTACTCCTCAAAACTGTCAAGGTCATCAAATACAAGGCAAGACTGTGAAACTGTCACAGTCAAGAGGAGGCTAAGGAGACGTGACAACTAAATGCAACGTGGTATCCTAGATGGGATCTTGGAATAGAAAAAGGACATTAGGTAAAAATCAAGGAAATCTGAGTAAAGTATGGACTTTAATTAACAAGACTATACCAATATTGGTTCATTAATTATGACGAATGTGTCATATTAATGTAAGATGCTAATAATGGGAAATAGGTATGCGGTATACAGCAACTCTCTATATCATCTTTGTACCTTTTCTGCAAATCTTAAACTATTCTAAAATTAAAAGTTTATTTTAAACAACTATGTTGAGGTATCATTTCTCTCTTTTTGGATTATTGGCAAAAATTCCAAAGGGTTTAATGAGTTCTGTTGTTAAAGCTGAGGGTGAAATGGGTACTCTCATACACTTCTGTGGGAATGCAAATTGGTGAATTCTGTCTGGAGGTGATTTTGGCAATACCAGCAAAATTAGATATGGATTTACTATTCCTTGACCAGCTGTAAAAACAGACTATAAAAAGGAATGGTGCTCAAAAAAAACAAAAACACTAATTCGAAAAGATACATGCACCTCAATGTTCACAGCAGCATTATTCACAATTGCCAAGATACAGAAGCAACCTAAGTGTCCATCAACAGATGAATGGATAAAGAAGACACGGTATATATATACAGTGCAATACTACTCAGCCATAAAAAAGAACGAAAGTTTGCCATTTGCAGCAACATGGATGGACTTGGAGGGCATTATGCTAAGTGAAATAAGTCAGACAGAGAAAGACTAATACTGTATGACGTAATTTACATGTAGAATCTAAAAAATAAAACAAACTAGTGAAGATAACAAAAAAGAAGACGACTCACAGATAGAGAACAAATGAGTGGTAATCAGTGGTGGGGGAGGGGCAGATACAAACTACTGGATATAAGATAGGCTACAAGGGTGTAGTGTACAACACGGGAAGTACAGCTAATATTTTGTAGTAACTGTAAATGGAAAGTAACCTTTAAAAACAGTATAGAATTTTTTTTAAAAAAGGAACGAGTGCTATCTCTACACAGAGCTATGGAGTGATAACCTAGATATCTTATTAAGTGAAAATAGAAAAGTACTTTTTAAAGAGGGGGTGTTGCATATGAATATATATACATATATATATATATATATGTATTTACTTGTACTTTTTAAAAATGAAAGGTGAACTGAAAACAATTATAGGGCTTCCAATCAGAGAAGGAGAGAAGAGTGTAGAGGAAACATAAAGGGAAGCTATGTTTCCCTAAGAATACTTTTTTCTGTAGCTTTGACTTTGGAACCATGTGAATGCTTTATAAATTTATGAAACAAAGCTAAATTAAAATTTAATTCCAATACCTAAAATTAGAAACAATAATGAAAACAATGAATTTAAGCATACTGAGTTGGGTAGCTTAACCACCTGGAGGAATTTTTTCAAGTGGGTTTAAACTTAGTATTTTGAAATCCTTCAAAAATATACAGAAAAAGTTGAAAGAATTTTATAGTAAACATTCACATGCCTACCACCTACATTCTACAATTAATGTTTTGCTATACTTGCTTTATCACATATTTATCTATCCATCCATAAATTCTTTTTTTTTAAGAAAACTGTTATTTTGAAACAAGTTGTGGATGGGGACTTCCCTGGTGGTCCAGTGGTTAAGAATCCACCGTCCAATGCAGCGGATGCGGGTTCGATCCCTGGTCGGGGAGTTAAGATCCCACATGCCGCCAGGCAACTAAGCCCACACACCACAACTACTGAGCCCGTGTGCTCTGGAGCCTGCGCACCACAGCCAAAGATCCTGCATGCCACAACAAAGATTCTGTGAAGACCTGACGCAGCCAAATAAATAAATATTTGTTTAAAAAATTTAAAAAATAAAACAAGTTGTGGAACTAAGTAGAATACTTTACCCATAAACACTTCAGCATGAATATTATGAACTGGAGTTCAATATTTATTTGCGTGTGTGATTTTTTAGGTAAGATTTGCAAACAGTGAAATGCACACACCTTAAATGTAGCATTTGATGAGTTTTGACAAATGACTACACCTGTGTCATTTGTTTTTTGTTTTCTTTCATTTATTTATTTGGTTGTGTTGGGTCTTAGTTGTGGCACGTGGGTTCTTTGCTGCCACACATGTGTTCTTTGTTGCCGTGTGCGGGATCTTCCTTGAGGCAAGCAGGATTTTTAGTTGCAGCATGTGGGATCTTTTTAAACCCCCATCAAAAAGTTATCATCACCCCAGAAAGTTCTCTCCTGTCCCTTCCTAATCAACCCCCAGCACCTCAGGCAACCTCTGCTCTAATTTTTAAAAAACCATAGATAAATTCTGCTTGTTCTAGAACTTACTATAATTGAGACCATACAGTATGGACCCTTTGTTTCTGTTTTCTTTCACCTGTCTTAATGTTTTTAGTATTCATCCATCCTCTTATCAGTGGTTCATTGTTCTTTGTTGTTGAGTAGTATTCCATTTTACGAATATACTACAGTTTGTTTATCCATTATCTTTTGATGGACTTCTGGGCTATTTCCAGATTTGGGCTAGTACATATATTCTTATATAAATGTGTTATGGACTTAATGCTGGATTAGGGAAGATATATGTTTAACCTTTTAAGAAACTGCCAGACCTTTTCTCAAAGGGATTGTACCGTACTACACTTCCATCAACAGTGTATGAATTATTTTTTTTTAAATAAAGCTTTGCATGCTCATTGATTGGAATGTCAAAATTGAAATTGATGAATAACTTTTTAAAATATTTAAATAAATTTAAAATGCTGGGTAGATAGTTTAGATATCTGGGAATATTGTAGTTTTATTGATTTTTTTTCTATTTTAGCACTTACTGCATCTATGCTTTGACATGAGGTATTGAGAAATATGATGAAATGTGTATACAGTCCCTGCCATGCTCATAAAGTATCATTCTGAAAATGAACTTCAATGCAAAGACATACCTTCTAGGTTTATTTTGTGTGTAACGATACTTGTACTTAGTTGACATTCAATCTCCTATGTTAGATAAAGTAAACTATGGATGATTACAAGTTTGAAGGAATCTGTATATTTTTTAGTGTAATAAAAACATATACAGATGAGCAAACAGGTTTAGCAGGGCTCGATAACTAGCCCCAGATCACACAGCTAGTAAGGGAAGAAGCCTCAGGATTCAGATCCAGGGCAGTCTGACTCCAAGGCCAGTACTTGCTTTTCTTTATTAAAAACAAACAAACAAAAACAACAGTCAAACATGGGCTAGTAGACATTTTAAAGCTGAGTACTTGATATTACTATTACAATTATGCCCTTTTCAATTCCATCTATCACCAAACTCCCATCCTGTAGCCTGTTTAGCCTAATGGCTCTTGAAATGCCAATAGCACGAGTTGATCTTTCACTGCCCTAGTATGTAACATTAACGACTCTTTTCTATGGACGTCTTTTAAGTTAACCTTCATGGTCAAGATACCTTGAAAACCACTTCCTTCCTTTGCATGCTTGGGTACCAGGTAAAATGGCTGTCGTCTTAAACTGTTCCTGACTTTTGCTCCAAGCCAGTTACTGATGGGCAGGCCTTCCATGGTGCTAGCAGGCCAGCTGCTTTTGGATTCCAAAGCCAGGATTATATCGACAGATATTTCTTTAGGTTTTCTAACCAGAAGTGTTACTGCAGGGCTCCCTCTTCTCTTCCTTTCCACCATGACATCTGTATCTGTTTAAACATATTAATAAAGAAGAAAGGGCTTATCATTCCACTTTTCTCTAAAAACACAGGGAAAATAACATAGCTATAACTGGAGATCCATAAGTACTAAGTGTAAGATGAAAATTAGTTCTAAAGAAGAAAATGACCCCACAAGGTAGTGTTCTACTCATTGAGCCAGTATTTATTGATGATACCCATTATGGGGTATATTATCAAGATTCTGTCTGGTATATAAAACGAGTAGCCCCCAAAGACTTTGGGGTTTGGGAGTGCTGTGATTAAATTTTCATTTAAATTTGTGTACGGGGGTTTGGAGGGAAGCCTACATAAGAGGCCAGATGAGCAGCAGGGAGGAGAGGGGTGATTCAGAAGACCTCAGCGGGAATTCCCTGGCGGTCCAGTGGTTAGGACTCCACGCTTTTGCTGCCGAGGGCACAGGTTCAAGCCCTCGTCGGGGAACTAAGAACCTGCAAGCTGTGTGGCACGGCCAAACTGAAAAAAACAAAACAGCAACAGCCCAGCCCGGAGGGTGGAGGCGTGTCATACAGAGAGGCAGTGAGCACCAGGACCCAGGGAGCAAGCACTGTTCACTGCAGCATTATTCACAACAGCCAAGATGCTTGAGACAACCTAGGTGTCCTCTGATGAACGAATCGTTAAAGAGGTTGTGGCATATATAGACAATGGAATATTATTCAGCCTTAACAAGGAAGGAAATCCTGCCATTTGTGACAATATGGATGAACCTGGAGGTCGTTGTGCTAAGCAAAGTGCATGACCTCATTTATATGGAGAAGCTAAGAAAGTCAAACACAGAGAAGCAGACTGTAGAATGGAGGTTACCAGGGGTGGGGAGGTGGGAGAAGTGGGAAGATGTTCATCAAAGAGTACAGAGTTAGGGCTTCCCTGGTGGCGCAGTGGTTGAGAGTCCGCCTGCCAATGCGGGGGACACGGGTTCGTGTCCCCAACTGCTACCACTTCTCCCAGTTCACTCCCTTCAAAGCATGCATTGCAAAAAAAAAAACCAAAAAAACAAACAAAATAGAGTCAATCAACATTTAGGAAGAATACCAAGAAAATATAGTAGACTAAAATTAAGAGCAAAGAGTTGTTTCTAGGAGGTAGTAGTCAACAGTCTGCTGCAGGGAGATCAAGAAAGATCAGGAGAGGCAATTAGTAGATATGATTAGATCTTTAAGAATCAAAAGTCAAAGATCTTACCTTCAATATTTTTAATTTCTTCCTTAATGATTTTCCTAAACTTGGACAGCATCTTAGAAGCTGATAATATTTCCCCTTCTAAAAACTGACCCAGAGGATTTCCTTTGGGATTTCTTTTGAACTTCACAAAGTAATGAGCACCACTGTTGTAATATTCTTCTAGCTGAATTCGGGGGACCTCCAGTTTGAACATAACGTCAAATTCATTAGGAGCAGAAATCTAAGAAACAGTAAAAATAGCACCAATGTGTATGCTTGTGAATATTTTCCAACCAACTACAGTTTTTTTCCTTAAAATTTCCACTTAAAATCCTACCATGAAAAGCAAGATTTCTAATATTTATACCCTCTGGGAGTGAGACTAGGGGAGCTAGGTGAAGAGTATTGGCTTCAGTTTGTAGGTTCTATACGCATTTTCTTAAAAACAATTAAAAATAATATGCAAGCTTTAAAAATCTGTACCAGTTTTTTCCTGAGATTAAAGCTTGATAAAATTAAAGAAATTTAAGGTGCTGCCTTTTAAGTTACAAGCTACACACTGAGCCAGCCCCCTGTCACTGGTCTCAAAAATATGTGTAGTTACCTCCTGGCTAGTTGAGCAAGGGCCCTCTCCTTACAGCTAACAGTCAGCCAAATGAGTATGAGCTCCAAGTCATACACTAACTACATTAATGTCTTTGAACCACAGCATTTTAAGAGCTTCAGGGAATTCCCTGGCGGTCCAGTGGTTAGGACTCCATGCTTTCACTGCCAAGGGCATGGGTTCCATCCCTGGTCAGGGAGCTAAGATCCCACGAGCCGTGCAGCGTGGCCAAAAATAAATAAATAAATAAGAACTTCAAAGAATCTTCTTCATCACCACAATAATAATTACAGCAATTATAATAAATGATTATTTTCCTATATTAAAAATGCACAAGTGTTTTACTCATTAGGAGTATGCTTCAAGTACAGCTATTGGACTGTACTATTCAACACAGTATCTGGTAGCCCTATGTCTTTTTTTAAAAAAAATTATTTATTTATTTATTTTTGGCTGCGTTGGGTCTTTGTTGCTGCACGCGGGCTTTCTCTAGTTGCAGTGAGCGGGAGCTACTCTTCGTTGTGGTACGCGGGTTTCTCATTGTGGTGGCTTCTCTTGTTGTGGAGCACGGGCTCTAGGCCCGCAGGCTTCAGTAGTTGTGGCTCTCGGGCTCGAGAGCGCAGACTCAGTAGTTGCGGCGCGCGGGTTTAGTTGCTCCGTGGCATGTGGGATCTTCCCAGACCAGGGCTCGAACCCGTGTCCCCTGCATTGGCAGGCGGATTCTTAACCACTGCGCCACCGGGGAAGCCCTGCCCTATGTCTTTTGACCATGTGAACGTGGCTAGTCCAAACTGAGATGTACCGTGCTGTGCAGTGAACCGTGTCCTCTCAAAATTCATATATTGAAGCCCTAACCCCCAACGTAACTGTACCTGGAGACAGGGCTTTTAGGAAATAATGAAGGTTAAATGAGATCATGAGGGTAGGGTCCTAGTTGATAGGACTGGTGGACTTAGATGAAGTGAGATTGGTTGCTATGTCTCTGCACACATGCTCTGAGAAACACAGCGAGGACCCAGGGAGAAGGCGGCTATCTGCAAACCAGGACGACAGCCCTCACCAGAACCTAACCATTCTGGCACCCTGATCATGGACTTCCAGCCTCCAGAACCATGAGAAAATAAATGTCTGTTGTTTAAGCCACTCAGTCGATGATATTTTACTATGGCAGCCCAAGCTGACTAGGACATACTATGGGGGTGAAACAAACACGTGAAGTGCCATCAGTGGGATGAAGTAAAAGCCTCTGAAAATCCACTTTTCCATAAAAGTAACAAGAACGTGGGCAGAAAAGGTCAAATTCAACTTTTTCAGGTCTTTGTAAATTAACCAAAGGCATGCAACAATCCAAGGAGGATTTATTCAAGAAAAATGGTCGAGGGCTTCCCTGGTGGCGCAGTGGTTGAGAGTCCGCCTGCCGATGCAGGGGACGCGGGTTCGTGCCCCGGTCGGGGAAGATCCCACATGCCGCGGAGCGGCTGGGACCGTGAGCCATGGCCGCTGAGCCTGCGCGTCCAGAGCCTGTGCTCCGCAACGGGAGGGGCCACAGCAGTGAGAGGCCCGCGTACTGCAAAAAAAAAGAAAAATGGCTGAATCCCAGTAAGGACAGTGAGCCTTGAGGGCACCCTGAATTGCCCTTTTCCCATCCCCAGCAGCATTCCCACTCCTGCCCAGAAACCCTCCACCAAGAGCAGCCAGAACTCCAACTTCTAATACCATAGGTTAGGTTTGCCTGTTTGGGAACAGGAACTGAATCATATAGTAGGTACCCTTTATACCTGACTTCTTTCATTTAACACTGTGAGATTCATCTATATCGTTCTGTCTATAGTGGTCGTTTGTTCTTTTTCATTCTGTGTAGTATTCCACTGAATTAATGGAATATACCAAAATGGATTTACTTATTCTGTTGTTGAGTATTTGGGTTGTTTCCAGTTTTTAACTACTACAGATAGTTCTGAGTTTAACTGTTACAAAGTTGTTCTGAGCATTCTTACATATGCCTTTGGGCGGCCATGAGCACCCGTTGCTATTGTATATGTGCCCAGGAGTGGGGCTGTTGGACCACAGGACAGGCAAATCTTGAACTTTAGAAAAAAATGTCAGTTTTCAAGAGGTAGTAACAATTTATCCTCCCAGCATTAATGCAAGGGAGTTTCAGTTGCTCCACATCTCCTCCAAACTTGGAATTGTCAAGTCTTTTAAATTTTAGCTCAAGGAACAAAAATCAGTCCATGTGGACAAGGGGAAGAGTGACATGAAATGAAGTTGAAGCGGAGGCCGGGGCTCAGATTCTGCGAGGACCTGTAGATCCTGGAAAGGAGTTCAGATTTTATTCCATCATGTTCATTGAGAAGCCAGGTTTTAGCTTTGTATTTTTAAAAATTTACTCTGGCCTCTGTGGAGATATTATAAGAAGGCAAATAAGGAGATTGGAAAGGCAAAATTCGGGTGAAAGATGATGGTGGCTTAGAGGGAGGCAGGGGTGAGCTGCTGGGGATGGACAAAAAGAACATTATAAACTGGAAATCCCACGGGGAATTTCTACAAGAAAACTTCCAGATTTTCACCTAGAATTTGATAATATTACAATAAAATACATGAATGGAAATGCGTCAATATGAATCCAAGTAAAAGAGTTAATGAGAAGTGTCTTTTGTCGATCCCTTTACCAATTATAAAGTTTGGAATCCAACTTTGAAATTTAAGTGTATGCATAACAGAAGAAAATACACCAAAATAACGGTGAATAAAACAAACAGGAATAATACTGTTCTTCTATATGCTTTTCTGAAATTTCCAGGGACATCAACACGGAACAGGGGCAAATACGGGAGAGGCTGAGGAAAGAGGTATGGAGCAGGGGTACTGTTGTGCTGTGGGAACCTACTGAGAGCAGGCAGTGGGTCAACTCTACAATGAACACGTATATACCTTTTATAACCAGTTTTTTAAAAGCAATAACATGTTTTAGATAAAACAAATTTCACTGAATTTCCTTCCATCAGCTTGATTTTCAAAAGGAGAGGGGTACTGCTATATTTAAAGTGGATAACCAACAAGGACCTACTGTATAGCACAGGGAACTCTGCTCAATATAAAGTAACAACCTAAACAGGAAAAGAATTTGAAAAAGAATAGATACATGTATATGTATAACTGAATCACTTTTCTGTACTCCCGAAACTAACACAACATTGTTAATCAACTATACTCCAAAACGAAATAAAAAGTTTTAAAAAATAAATAAATAAAAAGGAGAGTGGTTCTGATGGGAGACCGTTCTCTGTCTTTTCGTTCTCTAGTTCTAACTAATAACTTTCTCTTCCCTTTGGACCCTCCACATAATAGAACTGATCGACATTTATGTAGTAAGAATCATGCTCCAGGCAGATTAGTCTGATGCAAGTTTTGCTCACTTGGCTTTCAAGAAGCTTTAGATGGAATTATATGAGTGGTCTTCAGTGCTAAAAGAGTTTTAAGATCCAAAGACCGATACATACACCATCTTTCTGCGCTAAACAAGTATCACTGAGTCCATAGCAATAAAATGAGCAGCCGTATAAGGGTTCAAAGTTGTGCAAAACGTTCTGTGACAATGGAGCTTGCAATCTATATGGGAAGCCGAAACAAAACAGCTATGTCACAGACCACAAAAGAACACGAGTCTGAGTTACTTCCGAAGGGAAGTGAGGGGCGCGTAGGAGGTGGATATGAGCCGCGGGAACTGCAGCGGAGGCGCGGCGCAGCTCACCTTCACGCGCTCGTAGTAGCTCCCGGTGTGCAGCAGCGCGACGCCTTTGAACTCGGACTCACAGCTCTGCAGTCTCCGCAGCAGGTGGTCCGTGAGCCTGTTCACTACCTCCGCCGCCTCAGAGATTTCCTGGCGGCTCAGCCTCAACTTGTCCAATACCGCCCGGGGCTTCCAGGCGCCGGGCGCCTCCTTCCCGCGCCCGAGACTGGAGACTGGGACCAGCGGGCCGGGGACCTTCGTGGGCCCGGGCTGAGGTCTCCGCTCCCGAGCGGAGTGCGCGGTGCCCTCGCGGCGAGATGCACGCCTGGGAAGGGGCGGCCCCGGGGCCGCGGGAGGCATCACCCCTTCGGTCCGAGCAGGCGGACCTTCCACCCGGTCCTCGGCGCGGGCGGCCCGCGCGCGTACCTGCCGCTTCTCCTGGGGTTCCGGGCCGCTCTTCTCCCTCCGGGATCCCGACGGCCTGGCGGGGCCGCACCTCCGCGCGCTGGGCCGGGCGGCCTCAGGGACGGCCGGGGACTCTCTAGGCTCGGTCGGGGCGCCCTTCACACGCGGCGCCGAGACCCTGGGGGCGGCGGCTTCCGCCTCCGAAGCTGCTCCCGTCGCCTTTCTGCGCCGCGGGGCCATTGCTGGCGCTCTCGTCTCCCCAGAGGGAGAAGACTCGGCTTCGGAAAAAGGCCTTGGGAGGAGGAGCCAGCAGTGGCGATTGGAAGTGAAACTTCAGCATCTGGCGGGAACTCACCAAAAGCTTCGCGGAAGAAGAGCCCAGAGCCAGGTGGCCACGGGGAGCCACGCCCCCGCCGCGGAGGGGCGGGCCCACGGCGCTCCCGCAGTCGCCCACTTTCTCGCCTTCGCGTGGAGCGGTACCGGCGGCTTGGGAACCGCAAAAACCCAACCCAGGGCAGCGCACAACACCTTCGCGAGCTTTGAAAGCCAGACGCATTTGCCGGCGTAGCGCCTACAAAATTTGGGGGAAACTATAACACCTTCTCGCACATTGAAGTTGACAGAGAAACCTTTTCAGTGTCAGTTTAAATAAAGCATTTTTTTTATTAAAGGGAAATAGAAAATAAAATTTTTACTAGATGGAATGAGATGTGGATTGACTGTAATTGGAATAAATATTTCATATTATTTGATTTTGTAAAAGCACGCACAATCTTAAACTGTGAAGTTCCTATTGGTGAGTTTTAGCCACTGGTTCTCAAAAGCCCATCAAAAAATGGCACGTGCATTTTAAATAATCCATACTGCTTTGGCGTTGTGATTCAAGAGTATCTTAATACAGGCTTTCAAGTATCGCTGTCTAAAGCCAAATCGTTTACAGAAATACGTATTTGACAGGAAGCCCCTAGGTTTAACGTGCCTGGTAGTTTTCTTTTTAACCATCCTAACCATTTTTAAGTGTACAGTTCTGTGTGAAACCATCTCCACTATCCATCTCAGAACTCTTCATCTTGAAAAACAGAAACTCTACCCACTAAGCCATAACACCCCATTCCCCCTGCTCTCTCCGGCTTCTGGTAAGAGCCCTTCTATTTTCTGTCTCTGAATTTGACACTCTGGGTACCTCATGTAAGTGGAGTCATACAGTATTTGTCCTTTTGTGATGGGCTTATTCACTTAATATAAAGTCCTCAAGGTTTATCTATGTTGGAGCAGGTGTCAGCCTTCCTTTTTAAGGCTGAATAATTTCATTGTACGTATGTACCACATTTTGTTTTCCATTCATCTGTCAATGGACAAAAATGCCTTGATTACCTTTTCAAAAGTTTTCTTTGAAACCAGTATTTTCCTATGTCCTTCTCTTTGAACTGTGATGTAAGAGATGTTTTTCTTTTGTAAAATGGAAGGAGGACTATTGTGTAATCAGACTTGTTGTCAAGCAGACCAATTTCAGGGAAATGTAAGTTGAAATGTGGAAAGCCGTTTCCTTAAAACTGCAGGTGTACTTGGGCTGTCTTCCAGGATGTGCAGGAGTATGCCTGCTCCAGACTGAAGACCTCTGCTCTACGGGTCTATTTTTGCTCTCCAAGGGCTCCGTGCTTGTCATGGAATCCTGTAAATGCCTCTATAGCTGGCTTAATGCTGTCTTCCAGCTGTTTCCAAAGTCTTCTAAAGTGCACTGGTGTTAGCTTAACCGAAAACATGCAGGCAGCAACCAACCAGACCAGAATCAAATACCTCTTCTGCTGACCCGTCAAAGTAGGAAAACTTGTTTCTTGCTCAATCTTGCAGCAGCAATCAGTGTCCAAATTATAGAAGGAATGACTTTTTAGTTGAATCTTGATAACGAGTTTGGATTTTATCTAGTAGGGAAAAACAAGAGATGTGGGTATATATTTTAACTAGATGATTTTATATCTTCCCCTTTATATCTCATGTTTGTCTCAGTAATTCACTTAGTCACTCAACAAATATTTGGCACAAATACTATGTGCCAAGCCCAGTTCTAGGCTCTTGGGAGATATTGATAAACAAAGATCCTTGTCTTCCTGGAGCTTGCATTCTGTCAGGGAGAAACAGACAATAAACATAATACATATGTAAATTATCCCATATAGTAAAAAAGGATGAGCTATATTGAAAAAGGAAAAAATAGTGCAGGAATAATCAGGAGTGAGGAATGGTACAATACTAAAATAGTGAGAGAGTGACATTTGAGCAAAGATTTAAAGGAGGGGATACCCAGGGGAAGAGTGTTCCAGAAGAAGGAAAAGTTAATGCAAAGGACGTAAAGTGGGACTATGCCTAGTTGTTCAAACAACAACCAGTGTGGCTGGAGCTTATGAACTTTGAGGTGATGTGTGGGTTATCAACTTACTGCCTCTCAGCTCCAAACAAACCCTTCAATAAATGCTTTCTGATAAACAACAGAATTCCTTTAAGCATTTCTCTTTTAAAGTGCCCACTATGTTAACTTTTCTCAGTAGAAGTTGCTGGAGGAACATTGCAGGAGAAAGAGGTTTCCTGCAATCTCCAACATAACAGAGGGAGTGGAAGGGGATTGACAGGGTGAAGGTCAGACTTGTGGGTGTGAGAACATCTGGTAAAGCCTGCAAAATGATCCCTCTGGGACCTTGCAGCCTTGGCCTGGCCATAACCTATCTAAAGCATACTAGGCAGGGAAACCAAGATTCCTGCCTGACCTACATACAGCTGCCTGTTATCCACAGGGTCCCATACCAGGCATTTGATCCTTCTGCAAGACCCCTATGTTATGTAGCCCATGCTCTCTAAAGGCCTCCTGCCCTTGAGATCTGAATCCCTTCTTTTTTTTTTTTTTTTTTGCGGTACTGGGGCCTCTCACTGTTGTGGCCTCTCCCGTTGCGGAGCACAGGCTCTGGAAGCGTAGGCTCAGCGGCCATGACTCACGGTCCCAGCAGCTCCGCGGCATGTGGGATCTTCCCGGACCGGGGCACGAACCCGTGTCCCCTGCATCGGCAGGCGGACTCTCAACCACTGTGCCACCAGGGATGCCCTGAATCCCTTCTTAGTTTATTCTTCCTTGGGTACTCTCCCTCAGCCCTAGGGTACCATATATAGTTTCCTTATATATATAGTTATTCTTTTATTATAGTTAATTATTATTATATTAAACATCTCCTGTTTAATCTACTGAGTGATTTCTATCTCCTGATAGGACCCGGACTGCTACAGAATTGGAACTGGGAGTGGTCCCAGGAGATAAAACCCTAAAGATGGGATTTGGGGATTGGTTTGGTTGTGCCCTTGGGCTAGAGTGCAGTGCTCAAGGAGGAAGAACCAGCAAAATGAGAAGGAGAGACCAGAAAAATAGGAGGAAAACCAGAAAATATTGATGTCTTAGAAGATAAGAAAGTGAATCAAGAAATGGCTGTGAACAAGACATGGAAGCAACCGAGATGTCCATCAACAGATGAATGGATAAAGAACATGTGGTATATATATACACAATGGAATATCGCTCAGCCATAAAAAAAAGAATGAGGGCTTCCCTGGTGGCGCAGTGGTTGAGAGTCCGCCTGCCGATGCAGGGGACACGGGTTCGTGCCCCGGCCCGGGAAGATCCCACGTGCCGCGGAGCGGCTGGGCCCATGAGCCATGGTCGCTGAGCCTGCGTGTCCAGAGCCTGTGCTCCACAACGGGAGAGGCCACAGAAGTGAGAGGCCCGCGTACCGAGAAAAAAAAAAAAAAGACATAAACCTGTATTTGTTAGCATAGAAAAATGTCCATGATAATCTATTATGTAAAAAGCAGATCACAATACAATGTATATAGGTCATAGATAGTATGATCACATTTTCATTAAAAAATAATGAAAATATATTTAAAATTAAAACTTAAAATCCAGTGCTGGCTACAGTGTGATGAAATAATCTTACACAGTTCGTACAACCTGATACAAAGTTTTTAGAAAGTTAATTTAGCAGTTATCAAAAATTTAAACATTGAAGAGTCGGTACTTCCCTGGTGGCACAGTGGTTAAGAATCCGCCTGGCAATGCAGGGGACACGGGTTCGAGCCCTGGTCTGGGAAGATCCCACATGCAGCGGAGCAACTAAACCCGTGAGCCACAACTACCGAGCCTGCGCTCTAGAGCCCACGAGCCACAACTACTGAAGCCCGTGCGCCTAGAGACCGTGCCCTGCAGTAAGAGAAACCACCGCAATGAGAAGCCCGCACACTGCAACGAAGAGTAGCCCCCGCTCGCCACAACTAGGGAAAGCCCGCACACAGCAACGAAGACCCGACGCAGCCAAAAATAAAAATAAATAAAGAGTTCCATAATTTTAAAAAGATATATGTACAAGGATGATCATAATATCAAAAAATTAGAAACGTGAACTAAGAATGCTGCCTGCCATGTTGGTAAACAAAGGATGTTGCAGCCATCAAGCCCACAAGCCCAGACAGTGAGCCCTGAGGGAACTCAGGATGGAAACCAGGAATGCCCATAACCTAGCAATCAACTGCTGCAGCCACCCACCCCCCAACGGTGCACCCTGAGGAGACTCAGGATGAGAGAACACAGGATACTGGCCCCAGATAGCTGAGGTGAATATCTAAGGAATGATTTCAGTGATCCAAGACTTTGCATCTTCCCATACATAGAAAAGTGCTAATTTTAGTAACCTGAGATGTCTGGCTTTCTTTAATTAACAATAATCTTTTGATGTTCCAACTTGTACCTGCCCTTGGTTGCAAAAACTCCTATATATCCTGGCTTCCCCCACGCCCACCTCTATGGAACAGTCTCTCAGAGTTATCTGAGATGCTGTCTCCCAGGCTTGAAGTCCTCAGAATGTCTGCTAAATAAAACATAACTCTCAACTTTTGGATTGTGCATTTTTTTTCAGTCAACAGAAACAATCCAAATGCTCAGTAATTGGAGTTGATTAAATAAACTATGGTTCACATAAACAACTGACTATAATACTAAAAAGTGAGATAGATTCATATATACTGGCATAGAGATAGTAAAAAAATACATCGTTTAAAAAAGAAGCAAACTGAAAAGCAATATAATCAGTATTATACATGCAAAATAATAGTAGCATTAGTATAAGTATGAAACACTAGGAGGCATTAGCAACAAAATGCTGACAATTATTATGGAGATGAGGGCCGGAAGGCCTGATGGAAGTTACGGGTTCCTTAACTCTCAAAGTTTTGTATTTCTGGAAGCTTTAAATTGTGCATAAAGAATGATTATTAGTAATGTAATAAGAAAAAAATTATGCATTCGATAGATGTTAATAATCAGAACAATTAAACTGCCACATGGGCTGTTTCACTATCTAACTAGTCAAAAGTTTCCTCTCTAAGAAAGATGTTTGTCTGCTCCCCCATGCCTTCAAGGCCTCTACTTGCCCAGCTTCAAGACCGAAGAAAGAGCCCGGAGTCAGCAACAGAGACATCAATGGTTTAATGGATAGGGGGAGCTTACCTGTCTGAATCAAGGTCCTAGAGTGACACCGCACTGTGTACGGCGGAGGGCGGGCAGGACACAGGGCAGTCTTTGCTCCCAGGGGCAGCGGGAGGTTAGCAATTATAGGGGTAAGTAACTACAGGTCGACTCATTACCAGGGAAACCAGCCGAGGGGCACGCCCCCTCGCCAGCCCTTTGCTAAGCTATCACTAGCTAGGGCCTGGGGCAAGTATGTAGGAAGGTCAGTCATGTGAGTCGGGTGTAGGTGAGGCAGGAACCGGTTAAGCAGGGGATGTATAGAGAGCAAGAGAACAGCTACCTCCAGCGGCCTAACCATACAGAAGGTTTTAAAAATACCAAGTGCAGAAGGCTGGACATTTAACCTTCAACCCTTCCATTCACCTAATTAGCCATCATGAATCTTTCATCCACAAATACATTTGAAGGCCTTTGAAATCGATTCCTACTCAGACTCTAGTCTTCATAAACAGAAGTCAAGGTGATAGCCGCACCAGAAAGTTCAAAGAATCTGATAAAGCAGTCATTCAAATTCTTGTTTGTAGGTGGCCACCTGGTGATCAGGGCAGCAATTCGCTGAAAAGGACAAAAGATGACGGAGTAGGAGTCCCCCCAATCCAGAACCATATGGAATCAAACAGCGTGCGCCAACCAAGAAAGGAAGCACACACCTCGCTGGCCACCTGCACAGCTGCCGGGTCTTGTTTCATCAGTAAAGTTTCGCCAAATTGCCAATCAGCGGCGACGCTGGACGTAGACGCGCTACGCTGTGACATCAGAACAAGATGGCTGCTCCCTGAAGACGTTCATCTAAATGTTGCCACCTCGCTCGTGTCAGGCTCAGAGTTAAAGACTCGGCCTTTCTCCAAACATGTTCTCCTTCCGAGGCTGTGGTCGCTGGGTCGCGGCTTCACTCACCAAACAGCACCATCCGTCTTCCCGGTTCAGCGGTGACAGCGCGGCGCCCTGGACTCCGCACTTCGACGTGGTAGTCATCGGCGGAGGACATGCGGGGACCGAAGCCGCTGCCGCCGCCGCTCGGTGCGGCTCCCGGACTCTGCTGCTCACGCACCGAGTGGACACCATCGGTGAGTAGCGCGGTGTGGGGCTTGCCTAGGACGCAAGAAGCCAGTGTCCTCCTCCGCCCCCTCCCAGTGCCTGGGATGTGGGCAACCTTTTCCTTCCCTTAAGGCTGGTGAGAATCCTGCCGACTGTGTTTGTAGCCTGATTTGTGTTTCGCAGATCAAGCGGGCCCGGGCCAGAGCTCTAAGACTAGGGGCCATTCTGTGGACCGTGGATTGTGATGCTGCCGAAAAGTAATTAGTGGGGAGGGTGCGGGGGCCTGGGGGTTGGTGAGAGGGGGTGCCTTGAGAAAAGGGCAAACTGTAGGAACACTGGCTGATGCCTTATTTCATTGTTGCCATTTGCCCTTTACTAGCTTGTTGCTTTGGTTAAAGAGTGAATTAGGACTTCCCTGGTGGCGCCGTGGTTAAAAATCTGCCTGCCCACGCAGGGGACACTGTTGGATCCCTGGTCTGGGAAGATCCCACATGCCGCGGAGCAACTAAGCCCGTGAGCCACAACTACTGAGCCCAAGTGCCACTGAGCCTGCGCTCTGGAGCCCGTGAGCCACAACTACTGAAGCCCCCGCGCCTAGAGCCCGTGCTCCGCAACGAGAGAAGCCACCGCGGTGAGAAGCCCGCGCACCGCAACTAGAGAAAGCCCGTCCACGCGCAGCAACCAAGACCCAAGGCAGCCAAAAATAAAAATATATAAATAAATAAATTTATTTTTTTAAAAGTGAATTAACATTATTAGTACCCGTTTATTAAATGACCATTGTGTTTTTCTCGAGATTTTGTGAAGCCCTTTTGAAGAACGAGGGTACTTTTTTATTGCATTCTGTATTCCTACTGAATGTTTATTCCCCAGTTTTGTGCTTAGGACGACCCGACAGTGGTTTTTTGCACTTACAGGCTGTGGTTGGACGGCCATAATTTAAACAAGACTCCTCTCTAGCATCATCTTAGGTACTAGCTAGGACATTATCCTGTAAATTATGCATGCCTATGTCTTTCCTCTTGCATTTTGCTTAAGAGTGAATAGTAACTGAAATGTTAACTGTGCTTTGTGTAGTGAAATACTTTTTAAAACAACCATTCAGCTCGTAACTGTGGAGAAATACGCACTGTTAACAGCGATTCTTTTGGAGCGAGGCTGTATGATTACCCGAGTAAAAACCAGGAATAACAATTTAAAAAATCTAATGAACAAAAAAGTATTGAACTAAGATGATCATTAAATAGTACAAGTAATGTAGTTCTGTCAAGGATAAAGGAATTCCCATCAAAACCCATATTCATTAGGTAGTCATTAATATCCTATAAAAATACCCATTGTATTTATACCAATATAATATGACCTAAAGTTTCTTTTTAAATAAATAGATTTCAGAGATATTTTAATAACTCTTATATTAATAGATGAGCTTAATAAATGACAGTTCTAGCTTAAAATCAAAGTCTCATTTTTTTAAGGTAATTGGATGTAGTAGAGTATCAAGTATTTCTGTCCTCAGAAAGATAGCTTTGGCTGAGAAAGTTGAACTTCCGTAAGAATACAGAATGCAGGAATTGTCCTCTTTCAATTCAGTCATATCATCTGCAAATAACGAAGTCAGAGACAGAAAATATTTTATACTAACCTGGAAAATAATGCTTTTCGACAAACTATTTTTTGGCATTCACGACAAAAGAGAAAAGTCTTCTGACACTAAATCAGACACTGGCAAGTAGGATTACCATGATTACTTTAGATCAATAAAGGTTTACCCCTAAACTGAATTTAGGTCATACTCCCCAAACAATGCCTCATAGGGAATAGTGTTTACCTAAGTAAATAGTGATTCTGTGTCAAAGGAAGGAGGGAAATAATCTACTGCAGCTGTCATCCCTGTTTTTAGAGTAGGGACGCTGAGGTGCAGAATATTAGATAACTTGCTGAGATCACATGGAGCTTATGAGTGGTAAATCTAGGAACTGAGCCAGATCTCTTGCTCACTCCTAACCCATGCTCCTAATCACAGCACGATTCAGCCTCCCTCTGGAGACCATGAAAACTTTTGGAGGGCTTGTAGCTGGCCACAGCGGATCAGCAGATTGTTGACATAGCTTTCCCACTCTGTACCTCCCATAAGACTTGGGGGATTTAAGGAGAAGGTATAAAATGTGAATTCTACTTTCAGGAAGCTTATAATTTAATTATTTCTGCAAAATAAGCATAAAGAAAACAGCAGATGGCATTTATGGAAGACATACTTGATTATAACTGTGAACCAGTGCAAAGGGACTTCTTAAAATTATGCTTGATTTAGGAAGGTTTCATGAGGTAAGAATTTCAAGGTCACATTGAAAAGGAAGAAGAAAAGGCAACGTAATGAATGTGTACAAGGGAAAGATTCAAAAGAAACTTTCAGCAATGGTTTGTCTTCCAGGATGCCCTGCATAACTTTTTCTCTTTTTAAAATTTTATTTATTTTTGGCTGTGTTGGGTCTTTGTTGCTGCGTGCAGGCCTTCTCCAGTTGCAGAGAGCGGGGGATACCCTTCGTTGCGGTGCGCGGGCTTCTCATTTTGGTGGCTTCTCTTGTTGCAGAGCACGGGCTCTAGGCGCGTGGGCTTCAGTAGTTGTGCCTTGCAGGCCCTAGAGCGCAGGCTCAGTAGTTGTGGTGTACGGACTTAGTTGCTCTGCGGCATGTGGGATCTTCCCAGACCAGGGCTCGAATGCAGGGGGATTCTTAACCACTGTGCCACCAGGAAGTCCCACCCTGAATAACTCTTGCATCCTGTTGGAACTCCAGCATTTTTAGTGTTTGCTTCAAGTTCTTTTATTTTATCAAGACTCACTATATGCAGGATACTAATATATTTATTTTGTTTATGTCTGTTCTCTTTAGGTCAGATGTCCTGTAATCCTTCCTTTGGTGGCATTGGAAAGGGGCATTTAATGAGAGAAGTTGATGCCTTGGATGGCCTGTGTTCTCGAATCTGTGACCAGTCTGGTGTACATTACAAAGTATTAAACCGGCGCAAGGGACCAGCTGTTTGGGGTCTGAGAGCTCAAATTGATAGGAAACTTTATAAACAGAACATGCAGGTAAGAACAGGGCATGAAACCGGGAAAGATTGTAGTGATTGTTTAACTGGTATGTTTCAGCTTGCTTTCTGTTTTGACAGAAAGAAATCCTAAATACACCGCTGCTTACTGTTCAGGAGGGAGCGGTAGAAGATCTCATTCTTACAGAACCAGAGCCTGAGCACACTGGGAAATATCGCGTCAGTGGTGTTGTTTTGGGTATGTACTGTCTACAGATGATAATAATAGTATCAAACTCCATGTGAGAAATTGATTTTGAGCAGAGTATGGAGATGTTTTGCTAATTCTAGGAAACTGTGTTTTCTGTTCATACATGAGGAAAACTGTATAAAAAAATCATACTTCTCCTTTCATTTTGACAACGAAGCTCACATTCTGTACCATCTTATTTTGGGACTCTGTAACCTGCATAATTGTGTATTTTCCTCCTGGTATTTCTTATTTCTGACTTTAAATATTTTTAATTTATATTTTACAGGATTATTATATGTTTTTTATTTGAGTTTTATATTAATTTTTAAATTAAAATAACACATGCACGTAATTTTTACAAAAATCAAATAGAATTTAAATTTGTATGTAAAAACAATTTCTCTCTATTATCTCCCTCTACAGACTTAACCACTTAAACAGTGATGGGAAGATTTGTGTGTGCACAGTTAATTTTATTGCTTGGGCAACTGTATAGTCATGGTGATTAGGGATTGAACTGGCCTTTTTGTTGGGAACTCCCAAACATCTGTGTCTCTTAGTCCTCAGGCAAAGAATCCATCTTCTGCCAGGGGACTGGACTGTTGGCGCCTGCTAGCATTCTAGGAACAAAATGGTAGGAGGGGCTGTGCTGAAGAATCTCAATCATTTAAAATACAGAGATTAACTTATTTTCCCTATTTTAAAATTAATTTTTATTATACGTTTATTAGTTTTTTTTTGAATGGGGAATACATATAATGGTAAACGGTTTAAAGGAGATGAAAGAAGGTAGAATGAAAAGGTGGACTCTCATCTTGTGCCCCAGGCAGCCAGTTTCCTTCCTCGGGAGTATTGCTCGTCTCTGGTGTGATCTTTCTGTGTGTGTGTTTATATTTCCCCCCAACACACATAGCAGTAGCATATTGTACACACTATTCTGTCCTTTTTTTTTTTTTTTCAACCACTTAATCTGTGTTTGGTTTTCTTTGCTTTAGGGAGCTATGTTTCTTTCTTAAAAGTTCATGTTTTTGTCCTGTATATTACCTTAGTAACTATGATTTTGTATAATATACTTAATCTTCTCTTTCTTCTGTCAGTGTTTACTGACTTCCCTCTGTTGAACAGTTACTAGTTTTATTTTCATTTCCCTTTCTCTCCCCTGCGTCCTTTCCCCTCCAGATTTGATGATTATATTGTTCGATTAGTGTAAGGTAGATCTGTCTGCAGGCAAACCTTCATATGCAGATTTCAACTCTTTTCTCTCATTTTCAGCCCCCTAGCTTCATTCCTACAGTTCTTATATTCAGTCCTCCAGTTTCTGAGCCTTGGCACGGCAAGTTGCTTCATTGTCATCAGTATGTTCTCTTGAGGTTCTTGAGTTAAGGCCTTCTCCCCTCTGCTAAATCAGTTATCACTCTTCCAACCACTTTTTTAAAATTTAATTTTATATTGGAGTATAGTTGATTTACGATATTGTGTTAGTTTTAGGAGTACAGCAAAGTGATTCAGTTATACATATACATATATCCATTTCTTTTTCAGATTCTTTTCCCCTGTAGGTTATTACAGAATATTGAGTAGAGTTCCATGTGCTATACTATACAGTAGGTCCTTGTTGATTATCTAGTTTATATGTAGTGTGAATATGTTAATCCCAAACTCCCTCCCCACTGCAACCACTTTCTATCTTCTGAAAATATTTTGAAGTTTCTCATCTTTTGACAAATTCTTTCCCATTACTTGTCCTGTGGTTTTATATCTTTTTTGCCCCTTTATTTCATTTTCTTGGAGTTTAAAGAGGAAGAAGAAATCATGTGAGGTGGTCTGTCATATTTAACCAGAAGTCTAAAATTAATTAATTTAAAAAATTAACTGAGAACAACAAAAAGTGCGCGGGAGCTGGGCGGGTGCGCGGACGCCGGGGCCGGGCTCCGCTGCGCCCCGCCGCGCCCCGCCGCTCGGGGGGCATGTCTCACAGCCCGAACTTGACCGCGCACATGCCCGCCGCCTCCCTCAGCGCCTCTGGGAGCATCCACCCGCCCTCCACCAGTATGGCGACGTCTTCCCAGTACCGCCAGCTGCTGAGTGACTACGGGCCGCCATCTCTGGGCTACGCCCAGGAAACTGGGAAGAGCCAGGTGCCCCAGAGCAAATACGCGGAGCTGCTGGCCATCATTGCAGAGCTGGGGAGAGAGGTCAGACCCCTCTCCGCGGGCAGCTGGAGCGCGATGGAGAGCCTGAAACGCGGCATCATCCACGCACGAGGGTTGGTGCGGGAGTGCTTGGCAGAAACGGAACGGAAGGCCGGGTCCTAGCTGCCTCGTGAGCCTGGAAGGTTTTCTGTCTTCTTCGGAGAGGAGAAGTTACAGTAGTTCATCTCCCCTGTTAGGATGAAACTTTGTTTTCAAAATGGCAACAGTTTTGTTTCTCCTCCTCCCCGCCCCTCCCGTGGTTCACCAGGCTCCGAATCTACAGCCTGAAAGATTGAGGAAAGATTTTGTGGTTGATGGGGAGTTACATTTTAACTTTTTTTTTTTTTTTTGCGGTACGCGGGCCGCTCACTGCTGTGGCCTCTCCCGTTGCAGAGCACAGGCTCCGGACGCACAGGCCCAGCGGCCATGGCCCCGGGCCCAGCCTTTCCGCGGCATGTGGGATCTTCCCGGACCGGGGCACGAACCCGTGTCCCCTGCATCAGCAGGCGGACTCTCAACCACTGCGCCACCAGGGAAGCCCAATGGGGAGTTACATTTTAAATAGTGAGGAACTACCCAGGTGTTGTTGTTTTTCAAAGCATTGATTCAAAAGAGGCACGTAAAAATTACCTTACAGCAGACTAGTTTGCCTCCAAGATACCAGTGTCTCACTCTCCTCTTTTGAATACATTTATGTTACCCGCATTGTTCTTTGTTCCTTTTCGTAAGCTGATACAACTTGAAGGGGTTTTTTTTTGTAGTGCGGACTTGACAGCACACTTAACTAGTAGCTGGTCCCTTCGTTTCCCATACACTATAGATTCTGCTTAATGTAATTTCTTTTTTGCTTAAGCATTTGCATGACTATTAGTGCTTTGAAGTCAATTTTAAAACCCAGTTTTAGAACCCAGAACCACCTAAATGGTCTTGTCAAAAGACTGAACCTGAAGGCTTCCCTGGTGGCGCAGTGGTTGAGAGTCCGCCTGCCGATGCTAGGGGACGCGGGTTCGTGCCCCGGTCTGGGAAGATCCCACATGCCGCGGAGCGGCTGGGCCCGTGAGCCATGGCCGCTGAGCCTGCACATCCGGAGCCTGTGCTCTGCAACCGGAGAGGCCACAACAGTGAGAGGCCCGCGTACCAAAAAAAAAAAAAAAAAAAAGCACAAGTTATAAATACAGAAGAAAGAGCCACCTCCCAAACCAAACCTAACAAGGATCCCGAAATTTTTTCTGAGACTGTATGTAGATTTCAGTTCTGCCTTTCCTGTAAGTTGATCCAAACATCTGGAAGAAAATGGAACTGTTTGCATCTTTTTATTTATTACTCGATGTAATAAGGCTTATTTTCATTAACAGCTTGTAAAAAAAAAAAAAGGAAAATTACCTGAGACTATTCAGTGCTGACAAGGTTTTAGGAGCATGTGTGCCGGTGAGAATACATTATGCGCTCCATCCCAGCTTCCTTGGATTCTTGAGATTGATAACATATAGGCTTCTTACTGATTTAAAATCTTTTTCAAGTTTCTAAAGACCAAATTTTTCCGTAGTTTTACTACAAAATAGTCACGTTCCAATTTGATCCATGGTAACAATTAGAACCTGAGTTTTATTTTGTTTCCTATCCTTTAGTGGATGGAAGTACAGTGTATGCGGAGAGTGTGGTTCTAACTACTGGGACGTTTCTGAGAGGCATGATTGTAATTGGATTGGAGATGCATCCAGCAGGACGTTTAGGGGATCAGCCTTCCATAGGGTTGGCTCAGACTCTGGAGAAGTTGGGGTTTGTGGTGGGAAGATTGAAGACTGGGACTCCGCCCCGGATCGCCAAAGAATCCATTAATTTCAGCATTCTAAACAAGCAGACACCAGATAATCCATCCATACCGTTCAGCTTTATCAATGAGACAGTGTGGATCAAGGTGAGATCATTTATGAAAATCTGGCTTTAAACAGAGGATATAGACTAAGCATTTTTTTCTCTTTTTTTTTTTGGTAGCAATTCACTTTTCTTCACTATTAGTGTGCAAAAAAGGGATCTTTAAAAGGATTAGCTGATTCGGCTACTTGGGTATTTCCCCATAAATTCTTAAATTTCATTACTTTGATAACTTTGCCTATTTAAACTTTTTGAAATAGTTTCAGAAAAGTTGTAAGACTGTGAAACTCCTATAAACCATTGAAATTCACCCATTGTTAATATTTTGCCCTCTCTCCATATATAGAGAATAGATACATGTATATATTTAATGTATAAAACAGTAATATACACATTTATTTATTTTAAATTTATTTATTTTTGGTTGCGTTGGGTCTTTGTTGCTGCGCACGGGCTTTCTCTAGTTGCGGCGAGCGGGGGCTACTCTTTGTTGAGGTGTGCGGGTTTCTCATTGCGGTGGCTTCTCGTTGCAGAGCACGGGCTCTAGGGTGCGCGAGCTCAGTAGTTGTGGCGCACGGGCTGAGTTGCTCCGCGGCATGTGGGATCTTCCTGGACCAGGGCTTGAACCCTGTCCCCTGCATTGGCAGGCGGATTCTTAACCACTGCGCCACCAGGGGAGCCCCCCACATTTATTTTTACTCTTTTTTCTTTTCCAGAAACATTTAAAAGTTACAGAGATTTTGACCCTTTACCTCGAAATACTTCAGTCTGCATCTCAACTAAGCTCAAAGACATCCTCTTTTTTTTTTTTATAGACATCCTCTTTTATAACCTCAATGCAGTGATGAAATTTGGGGAATTTAACATTGACACAGTGCTGTTATCTAATACAAAATCCATAGATTTTGTTGATTGTCCCAATACTTTTTTGTCCCAACATTTTTTTTTTCCAATCTAGGATCACATATTGCATTTAATTTCATTTCTCTTTAATCTGCAACAGTTCCTCAGTCTTTTTTTTTTAAATAAATTTATTTATTCATTTATTTTTGTCTGCGTTGGGTCTTCGTTGCTGCACACAGGTTTTCTTTAGTTGCGGCAAGGGCTACTCTTCGTTGCAGTGCACGGGCTTCACATTGTGGTGGCTTCTCTTGTGGAGCACGGGCTCTTGGCATGCAGGCTTCAGTAGTTGTGGCTCGCGGGCTCTAGAGCGCAGGTTCAATAGTGGTGCACGGACTTAGTTGCTCCGCGGCATGTGGGATCTTCCCGGAACAGGGCTTGAACCCATGTCCCCTGCACTGGCAGGCGGATTCTTAACCACTGCGCCGCCAGGGAAGTCCCAGTTCCTCAGTCTTTAATGGCACTGATACTTTTGAAGATACAGGCAACTTCTACCTATCCTTTGAATTTAAAACACAAAAAACTATATTGTGTGTTTAGAATTAAGGGCTAATATTTGATGGTCCTAGTTTCTGGTGAGTGTTACCCTGATGAGTGGCTCCAAGTGTTGTTATTTTGAGCAAGTGACTTTTATATTTTCACTTGGGTAAAATGTAAATCATGATGATACTTTCCTAGTGTGTATATTTTTAAACTTTTTTTTGTTTGTTTGTTTTTGTTTTTGCATTACGTGGGCCTCTCACTGTTGTGGCCTCTCCCGTTGCGGAGCACAGGCTCCGGACGCGCAGGCTCAGCGGCCATGGCTCACAGGCCTAGCCTAGCTGCTCCGCGGCATGTGGGATCTTCCCGGACCAGGGCACAAACCCGTGTCCCCTGCATCGGCAGGCAGACTCTCAACCACTGCGCCACCAGGGAAGCCCAAACTTTTTGTTTTTTAGTTTTATATTTTATTTTTGGCCACGCCACACAGCTTGTGGCATCTCAGTTCCCTGTCCGGGGATTGAACCCGTGCCTCCTGCAGCGGCAGTGTGGAGTCCTAACCACTGGACCACTAAGGAATTCCCTGTTTTGACATTCCTGGTTCACCTTCCTCAATACTTTGTTCTTGCTTAGTTTTAAAGCAACAATCCCAGACATCACATCATTTCACTCAGATACACTTTGGTACATGTCTTTAACAAATAAGGACTTTCTAAAAATTGACACAGTACTATTATCACACATAGCAGAACATAATTTTTTAACATCATCTGATATTCAGTGCTCAATTTTCCCTAGTTTTTATAGTTGTTTTTAAATGTTTATTTAAAATGTTTTTTTTTTACAGTTGTTTTATTTGAACGAAGAACCAAATGAGGTCCATACATGACTTTGGACTTTGGATAATATGTCTTATAATAGTTCCCCTTTTTTTTTTACACTTATATGTGGAAGAAACCGAGTCATTTCTTTTCTGAAGTTTCCTACATTCTAGATTTGTCTGATTTCAACCCTCTGGTGCCTTAAACATGTTCCTGCATCCTCTGTATTTCCCGTAAACTGTTGATCTGGAGGCTTGCGTAAATTTAGGTTCATCTTTTGGGCTGTTTTTAACAAGCATACTTCACCATTAGCATTTGGCATTATGCATAGATTTAATATCTATAAAAGTAAGTGCATATCATGTGTGGCATTTATTTGAATAATAGGCAAACTAATAGAGAGGCAAAACAATGTTGTAACTAGTTCCTGTGTTTTAGCCAGAAGATCAGCTGCCATGTTACTTGACTCACACCAACCCTCAAGTGGATGAGATTGTCCTTGAGAACCTTCACCTTAACTGTCACGTTAAGGAAACTACAAAAGGACCCCGGTAAGGACAAAATATCAGTGCTCAATTACTGTAAGGAACAATGTCAACCCTCTTTTGTTTGTTTCATTAAATTTTTAAATTTCAATGTCTTTTTCTAGATACTGTCCCTCCATTGAATCAAAGGTTTTGCGTTTTCCAAACCGTCTGCATCAGGTTTGGTTGGAACCTGAAGGATTGGATTCTGACCTCATCTACCCGCAAGGGTTATCTGTGACACTGCCAGCTGAATTACAAGAGAAAATGATCACATGCATCAGAGGCTTGGAGAAAGCTAAAATGATTCAGCCAGGTAAAGAGAATGCCAGCTGCCCTTCAGTCTGAGCTCAGCACTGCTTAGCAGATGGTGAGGAGATCTTAGCCACAGTCATGATTGCTTAGAGCCTCAGAACACAAAGCCCAACATCTGTGCATTTAAAATAGTCTTTGTTTTTAAACAGCATTTAATGATAATCTTTGCATCTCTACCTTGAGGCAAATCCAGCACTGTTTTTATTATTTTTTACCATTTATTCTTTGGCCAGGCTATGGTGTTCAGTACGATTACTTGGACCCCCGTCAGATCACTCCTTCTCTCGAGACCCATTTGGTGCAGCGGCTCTTCTTTGCTGGACAGATAAATGGCACTACTGGTTATGAGGAAGCTGCAGCTCAAGTAAGAGGTTGTTCAGATGTTGCTGAACAGAAAAGGACGATTTAACTGGTGTTCCTCCTCTTGATGTCTGTTATGATAGCTGTATAGAGCTTAGATACAACTCAGAACTACAATAGAAGACTTATTCTGTTTCAGAGTATACAACAGGATTTTAAAACCACTGTGCCTTTATTACTCTTTTCTGAGCTCCTAGATCCAATAGCGTATTTTGATTAGATTTATTATATTGCTTCTGAAATTTAAAAAAAAGAAAATTTAGTTCTTTTAAACTAACTTTATTGAAAATTACCCTATTATTATTCCTTTTTTTTTTTTTTTTTTGCGATACGCGGGCCTCTCACTGTTGTGGCCTCTCCCGTTGTGGAGCACAGGCTCCGGACGCGCATGCTCAGCAGCCATGGCTTACGGGCCCAGCCGCTCCGCAGCACGTGGGATCTTCCCGGACCGGGGCACGAACCCGTGTCTCCTGCATCGGCAGGCGCATTCTTAACCACTGCGCCACCAGGGAAGCCCTATTATTCCTTTTTAAGCAGAAAGTTATGTCATTGTTACTTGTAAGTAGGGAAAGGCTAAAAGAAGTCTTACAAGTGGATTTTTTAAAAAAAGATTAGCCCACCTAGGTTTATTAGGAATATTAGATATTTTTTAAAACAATGAATCATAGCATTCTAAACTGGTACATTACCCAGATTCTGTTTCTGAATATGGACCACATTTTCTGTCTTTGTTCTATCCCTGCTGGGCAGGGCCTGCTTTCTCACTTCCTGAGCCAATTTTTCCAGGTAGTATCTGAATAGGATAGCTCTTTGTTCAGTTCATAATGGCCTTTTAAACATTTCAGTCCTCTTGTAGGGTGTGATAGCTGGAATCAATGCAAGTCTTCGGGTCAGACACAAGCCTCCTTTTGTCATTAGCCGAACAGAAGGCTACATAGGAGTCTTGATTGATGACCTCACCACGCTGGGTACCAACGAACCATACCGCATGTTTACCAGCCGAGCTGAGTTCCGCTTGTCACTGCGTCCTGATAACGCCGACAGCAGGCTCACGTTCCGAGGTAACTCTTCACTGAGTCTTGCAACCAGATTTCCTCTCCTTTAAGACCTCTTTCATTATAGTCTCTCCCTCCCTCTTCTAGGGTACAAGGAAGCTGGTTGTGTGTCCCAACAACGATATGAAAGAGCTATTTGGATGAAGTCTTCTTTAGAAGAAGGCATTTCTGTGCTAAAATCCATTGAGTTTCCAAGTTCTAAATGGAAAAACTTAATCCCAGAGGCTTCTATAAGTATTGGTAAAAGTCTACCTCTCAGGTATGCATTTTTAATGTAGACCTTTTTTTTTTTTTTTTTTTTTTGCGGTACGCGGGCCTCTCAGTGTTGTGGCCTCTCCCGTTGCGGAGCACAGGCTCAGCGGCCATGGCTCACGGGCCCAGCTGCTCCGCGGCATATGGGATCTTCCCGGACCGGGGCACGAACCCGTGTCCCCTGCATCGGCAGGCGGAATCTCAACCACTGCGCCACCAGGGAAGCGCCTTTCTTACTTTTTAAAGAAAAATGAAATCATTTCAGAGAGATATTACCTATAAATTCCCTACCTGCACGTTTTAAATGAATGCAGCTATTACATTTGCTTCTTTTCAGGATCCTTTAGATGTAACTTATCTCTTTATTCATTAATGACAATATATACGATTCTAAATTATTTTCATTTTTTATTTAATTTCTCTGTGGCTCCCACTGAGTTCTTCTGGCTTGCCTAAGATTTAGGGGGTACAAACCAAGAAATAGAGTGATCTACTTTCTTTTTTAGGCAGGGAGCAATTGGAGTGGTCTCATCTTGCCTGTGAGGTATAGCAGGGAAACTTTGATTAAGCATAGTGTTATAAATTCTTTGGGCTTAATTGAAGAGTCCCTTGCTACATTTTAGGGTTTTGTCCTTGTTTTTACCATTCTGGTTATATGGACTCTAAGTCTAAAGGGCATTAATATAGAGCTTTTTTGCTTCAGAGGTATGTTCCTAAAAACCTTGCATAATTCAAAATCTGCATCTTTCACCACTGCTTTTTCCCATTTAAAAAATGTAAGCTAATCGGGGGTGTGGGATGCTCAGAAGGCATATATCTACAATCATCGTATCTTAGAAGCACACATGCTGGCTTGATCTTGCAACTGTGTCTCCAGTATGTTCTTCCTTTATAGTTTTCCTTTATTTCCAACCCCTGCTTTCCTTGTGAGGGATTCTGTGGACTTAAAGGTATACCCATTTTAATGCTACTTTTTATTATCTCTAATCTTTCCAAGTGCTCTCCCCTTAACTAACAGCCAGACATAGCATGTCTTTGTTTGGCTTTCATGTCATCACAGTGTTTTATCGTTTACAATTTCTGTTCCCAGATTTTCATTTTCACGGGAATTTCGCAAAGCACTGGCACCATGGTTAGAGGATAGTAAGCAGGTTTTTAGTTATAGTAACAGTAAGTAATAAATAACCTGTATAGTAGTCACCCAAACCAGGGGATCTCATTCACAGGAAAGACAGCCTGGTTCACAAATAAGGGTGCTGGATGTATTTGTTTACCAGCTAAGTGGTACCGGGAGATGGTAGTAGTATAAACATAGTTTTATAATTCGCTCAGTTGTCCAGCTATTTGTTTGTGTAAATTTAAGAGGGTTCACATTATTTCAAACTTTGCAAAAGAATTTATAACATTATGCTTTGTTTAGATCAAATATTGCACTATTTCAAATTTTGTATAATTAGAATTTACATTCAATGTGACTAACGTGGATTGAGGTCATAGTGAGAGCATGGGAAGTGATTTTTTTCAACACAGTTTAAAATGCGAACTGATGAATAAAAATATGAAAAAGGAGGCTGTCAGTTTTATGTTTTTACCTAACTAATCACATGAGTAGCCATTTTGTTAAGGTGATTTTTTTAAAAACCAGTAATTTGGCCAAATGCTTTCCTTGTTTATTCAGGTGTCTTTCATTTCAGAAGGAAGCGGTGACAGTGACCGGGCCTCATTTGATTTCAGCAGAATATTTATAGTCTAGGGTTCAGCCTCCCTAAAAGAACCCACTTTATCAGTTCCTAGATATGTAAAGCTAAAAAGATAGAAACTTGGGCAAAGGACATGTGTTGCGTCTACGGCACACGTGGTGGGCTCTGTGCCGGCCTGAGAAGTTGAACTGGACTTCGAGCTGGCATTTTGACAGAAGAGATCCACAGGTGCATGTGCACACACATCTCCTGTCATGATTACAGGGAAATGCATTGACCTGCCAGGTAGCGCAGAAGCTGTCTCTTGTGTTCTGTGGAAGTGTGCTAGCTTGTCCTTCTGGGCCAGACCTCTGCACTCTGAGGCTTAGGCTTCATTCAAAGCTGGTCTTGAAGTTTGGGCCTGCAAACAGCTCCAAGCCTTATAAACAAATTATTTAAAACCTTTTTAGAAGTTAAATGGTCACAGGCTTTTCTTTGAGGTCACTATCCTGCAAGATTCCATGGTAGCTGTTTTTTTGGTTAGTCGTTAGGAGGTGTGTTCCAGCATGTTCTATCATTTCTGAAAGGACAACCCCTTTCCTTTTGGAGTTTAGGGTTATTTGGTTTCATTCTAGCTTATCTGATGAGGCCTCTGAAATTAGTTGACATAATTCATCTCGTGGAGCACAACAAAGTCGACAGCTTCTTGTGGAGAGGGTGTCTAGCCTTTCCTAGGCCGTCTGAGGAAGAGATGAGTCAGGCATCTGTAGAGGGTGGTGACGCATGACCCTGGTGATAGGATGAGCTGTAAAGAAGGCATCTGGGAGGCCTGGAAGAACTTGGGACCCCAGGATGGGCAGAGCTGACTTTCTGTTGCTTAGATAATTAATTGGTTTAATTGGTTTTGGGTGGACAGAGTTGATCAAAAAAGCAATCTATTAAAAGAGGGAAAGATCAACATAAACAAAAATAAAATTAAGGGAAACTGTACAGATCAGTGAGGCCTTGTGAGAACCAAACAAAATGAGAAGGAAACTGCGGATATTTTGCAGTCTTGGAGAGCAAGCCAGGAGATCTTCAGCTGGTTCCGAGCACACGTGCAAACACACTCACAGGACGTGGGCTTAATGTGACTTAGATGTAAATTCTTATGGAGTTCAATCAAACCCTTGTTATCAGAGGATATTCTGTCCTTACAAGAAAGGGAGGACAAGTAGATTATTGCAGTGCTACCAGCAACTTATCCCTCATGATAAAGGAAGGGAGTTGAGGAGAATCACATGCTAATCTTCTTGAGGTCCTACTGTGTTGCAGTTGCTGCTGCGTTTGCTCACTGTACTTGGGAAGAATTAGAAATATATTGATATTATTTATTCTGAGATTTGTATTATTTTCAGGGTATCTTGTTCTTAATCTGCTTGATATAATATGGACCCCTGTGTTAATGAAACTTTTATGTTATTTGTAGAGCTCTTGATGTTCTGAAGTATGAGGAAGTTGACATAGAGTTGTTGGCCAAGGCTGTTCCAGAGCCCTTGAGGAAGTACACCAAATGTAGAGAACTAGCCGAAAGACTGAAAATAGAAGGTAGAAAATATTTTTTTACTTAGGACGTCTGTATGTTCTCCTTCCCTTTCGTGCAAATTGTGAATGGATGGCAGATCCACAAAGAGCTCTCTGTCAAGAGGAGCCATTATTACCATAGGACCAGCATCATCTTAGGCTCTAACCACTCAGAGTGGTGTTCCCAGATAGCATTGCAACATGTGGGGGCATGCTAGGGATGCAAAATCTCAGGCTCCACCCCAGACCCACTGAGTGAGCATCTGCTTTTTAACAAGATCCCTACATGATTTGTGTGTATATTTCATGTTTGGGAAGTGCTACTGTAGAGCTCTTCTTTAAAAAAATCAACAAAACCCCCCTTTTTTTTTTCTTTTGAACTTTTTTTTTAACATTCCCCCCACCCTTTTTCTTTAGATTTTTTTTTCCCTCCTCCACCCTGCTGCTAAATTATAAGATCTAATGCGAACATGATCAAGGTGTGTTCCAGACTTGTAAACTTGCCTGTTGTAAGAAAGTAATCTTTATTATTTTTTTATATTTATTAATTAATTTATTATTAATTCACTTATTTTGGCTGCACCAGGTCTTAGTTGTGGCATGCGGGATCTCTAGTTGCAGCATGTGGAATTCTTTAGTTGCAGCATGCGAACTCTAAGTTGCGGCATGCATGCGGGATCTAGTTCCCCAACCAGGGATCGAACCCAGGCCCCCAGCATTAGGAGTGCAGTGTCTTACCCACTGGACCACCAGGGTAGTCCCTACATTTTCCCCATTTTAATGTTCTAATAATGAGAAAAATAATGCTATCTTTGGCTTTGACAATATATTGAAATACTCTTCCATTAACAAATACTTACTTTGTATCAGGCAAAGAAATCCACAGTCTGCCCTTGTACATTATTATAACATTTGGTGTGCTCTCATACTCTTCGTCAGTATATTGACCATCAAGGTCACATGTGACTTTTGGAGTTGCACTGAATTCTTTTAAAGTTTTTCTTTATTTAAAAAAATTTCAAAGATAAACAAATACTGAGAATAACGTTAGCTTCTGCATTGTGATAGATTTTTTTCCTCCAGTGGAAAATTATGTGGAGAAAAAGGCAGGGAACAGAATGAGATGGGGGAGAAGGGTAGGAAAAGCAGGATAATGATGTATTGTTCAAACAGGAAAGGACTTTAAGCTCCTTGGGGACCAGCGAAGGTGGTAAGAATGCTGCATTCCTTCTAGCAGTGATAATTTTCTTTCAGTTCCAGAGAGGTCACCTTGCTATACTTTGGCTGCATATATAGGATGACCCAAGTGCTACCTATCATTCTTCCAAATGACCAGACCCTAGTCATTTGCTAATGTGTAAGAAATATTGTTAACCTTTTATCTCAACACCATGACCTTTCTATTGAGTAAAAATTACTTTATTGAACATTTAGGCTGTTAGCATCTAGCTGTTATACTTTAAACTTGGTTTGCAGTTTTGTTTTGTCCAATAAATCATCCAGAATAATTATCTTTAACTTGTTTATAGGAAACCCTGACTTCAGCCACGGAGTAGCTACTGTTTTGCCTTGTTCTTTAAAGACTCTGGCATATATAAAGACTCTAATTTCTATCCATGGCTTAAAAGAAACTACACTAAGTTAAAAAGTAACACATATCAGTGGTTTTCAAATCACTGCCTGGATCCTCCACTAGACAAGTTTCTTCAAGAAACTGTGAGGCAGAAATTAGTTTCAGATTCTTTTTTATAGTTATTTCTAATGTTTTGCTGTATACATTATTTGAAAGATTAAATATATCTTTAACATATACATTACCTCTTCATTTATATTCTGTGATCCTATAAAGAGTCTATGCATGAGTCATAAAATTTCATTCCAATTTGTTGTACTAATTTGTTATATATTGTATTAATCACATGCATTATTTCATTTGATACTTGAAAGTGTCCTATGAAGGATAGCTATTAGCATTATGTCTTAATTTTAGAGATAAGTAAGTGATAACTTTCCCAGCAGCACACAATTGGTGAGTGGCAGAGCTGGGATTTGAACCTAGCATGTCTGACTATGAGGCCTGTGCACCTCACAACTATCCTTTGTTGTCATAAAGACCATCATAAGTCCTCCGGGTCATCCCTTAACATTTCTAGATAAAGCAGCTGAGGCCTAGAAGGATAATGATGTGTCCATAGTTAGAGGGTAGTTTACTGGCAGAGCCAGGCTCAGAGCTGAGATTTTCTGGCTGCCAGTCGAGTGATGGAAGCAGATACTGCCAGAACCTTTAGGGAAGACTTGCTTTCTTAAACAGGACAGAATGACCACCTCAATTTAGGTTTTAAAACAGGTTTTGGATTTACTTTTCTAAGAACAGAATGCTTTAATTACAAAATAATTGCTGAATTATCTTCCTGACTTCTGAATAACACCTTAGTTAAATTATTTAAATTAGGTTATCACCTAAGAAGATCTACTTTTTTAAATTATAGCTTTATATGGACATAATTTAGAAAACCATCTTCTTGGAGAAACATCTTTTTAAAAAATATTTATTTATTTATTTATGGCTGTGTTGGGTCTTTGCTGCTGCGTGCGGGCTTTCTCTAGTTGTGGCGAGTGGGGGCTACTCTTAGTTGCGGTGCGCGGGCTTCTCATTGCGGTGGCTCCTCTTGTTGCGGAGCACGGGCTATAGGCGCATGGGCTTCAGTAGTTGTGGCTCGCGGGCTGTAGAGCGCAGGCTCAGTAGTTGTGGCTCACGGGCTTAGTTGCTCCACGACATGTGGGATCTTCCCGGACCAGGGCTCAAACCCGTGTCCTCTGCATTGGCAGGCGGATTCTTAACCACTGCGCCACCAGGGAAGCCCTTGGAGAAACATCTTTAGGACTTAAAATTCAAACCTACGGCCTATTGAAGGAAACGTTCCACCAAAATTTGTACTGAGAAGGAAAGCAATTTCTTTTTTTACTTTTAATTTTCTAGATTTTTGAAATGAAAAGGACATGGAATAAACTACCATACAGAATGTTGTAGTTAATACACAAGATACTCCCTCTCTTTATTTTAGCCTCAATGTGCTCATCTGTGAAAGGGAACACCTTCCCCACCTGTCTCATGGTACTGAGATCATGTATGCAAAAGCTCTCTGTAAATTGTAAAAAACTAAAAATGTAAGTTGTTAATGTAATCTGCATATCATAATTAATTTTGTTCACCAGCCACATATGAATCAGTATTGTTCCATCAGCAACAAGAAATAAAGGAAGTTCAGCGAGATGAAGCTCTCCAACTGCCAAAAGACCTAGATTATTTGACTCTCAGGGATGTGTCTTTGTCCCATGAAGTTCGAGAGAAGCTACATTTCAGTCGCCCACAGACGGTAAGAAAACAGGCAGTGGATAGGAACGGTTTATAAAGAGCCAGAGCTCTAATTTTTAAAACCTGGATTTACAGTGGCCACATAACTAATTTTTATTTCATCATAAAAAGCTTAATCTCTTATTTTCATATTCTCTTTGTATGACAGATGTCAGTATGTTTTTATGAGATGAAAAAGCTTAGTCTAAATAAGTAACTGGAAGTCAAGAATTGGGTTGATTATAATTATCCTCTAGTCCCAACCTTGCGCTAAACTGTCAGTGCAAACTTGTATATATGCATGACTTAAAAGAAACTACTTTAGGTTAAAATAGAATATATATCAGTAGTTTTCAAATCACTACTTGGATCCCTGCCCTAGGGATTCCATAGTGGTGTGTTGGGAGCCACTAGGAGGAATAAGGGGGCCAAAGAGGCCCCCCACCCCATGCTCCTGCTTGTGTGCGTGTGTGTGTCTATGTGTGTTTTGCATTTGCGTGAGTGCGCGTGCACCCAGCTGTAAACATCTGGTAAAAACTTTATAGTATATAATATTGGGACTTGTAATAACAAATATTTAGACTGGTAGGCTGTATTTATTGATTCTGAGACACACTTTAACATCTCTGAAACTGGGTTGTATCTTAAAAATTGATGATGTATCATAGTTTAATGGGAAGTGGGTTGTGTTTGTTTTGGTTTTGGTTTTGGTAATGGTTCATAAAAATAAAGGGGCACTTAACAAAACCATAGTCTGCAAAAAATTTTTAAAAAAATAGTTTTTAAAGGGAGGAGTGATTTCATGGTGTTCATGAACTTAACATGGTGTTCTTAGTAAAAGTCATTGTGGAAAGTGGGCAAAGAGGCTCTAAGTTTTATAACTGTATCCTATTCATATTGGGTTATGTTTCTGTGGATACTCACGGGCTGCACTGCCCAGTATGATAGCTGTTAGCCAAATGCGACCATTGACATTAATTAAAATTAAATTAAAAATTCAACTCTTCAGTCATACTAGCCACATTTCTAGTGCTCAGTAGCTACAGTAGGCTATTGGCTACCATATTGGACAGTGCATTTTTACTGTGCAAATGTTATAGAAAATTTACATTATCACAGAAAATTGGATTGCACAGAACTGGTCATTGGAGTTCACCTCTTATCCAAAATTCTAAAATACAAAAAGCTCTGACAAATGCCTGCTACAGACTCATTTGGTGGCAAAACAGACCTGAACTGATATGAGGTCTTTATACCACTTGGAGTGAATAATTCATACATTTCACTGTAAAAATATACCACAGAAATATTACTGAGATTAATTATAGAGTGCTGCCCAACACACTGCTAGTGACGTTAGATTAGTTTAATGAAGAGAAAAGGTTAGGTACTCTAACATCTGTTAGTTACAAGATCTTGGACAACTCATTTTAATGTCTGTGAGCCTCAGTTTCCCGTTTGTAAAATGAAGATATTAATAATAACCACATTTCTTTTATCTACTTTCTGAGTTATTTTGAAGATACATTAAGATAATAGTTTTAAAAATATTTCATAAACTGTAACATACAGATTGTTAGCAGGAGGAAAATAGATTTGCTTATAATTGACATAGCTTATTTATGTTTCTCTCGTGGTTTTTAATTCCTAGATTGGGGCTGCCAGTCGTATACCTGGAGTGACACCTGCTGCCATCATCAATCTGCTCAGATTTGTGAAGACCACTCAGCAAAGACAGGCAGCTATGGACAGATTGCCCAAAACTGATCAACATTTATGTAACACAGACAAACTTGAAGATAGGCAGTTATAGCTTTCTATTCATAGAAGACTTTTAATCAATACAAGAGTATAGATAGGAGATAAGATGTATTTTTTTTTAGCTTACTGTTAGTAACAAAGTTTATTTAGCTAATTAAATCCAATCTAATCTTAATCGCTCCTGACAATGTACAAAATTCTTTTCTCAAAGTTTCCTTTTTTCACAAACGTTTTATCACTTTTTATATCCATATGATTTGTCCCTTAGTTTGTCCCATCCAGAAACAAACAGCTCTAGGACAAAATTATTACCATCATTTTTCCTCAACAAAAATATCTCCATTCTTGGGCTTCCTTGGTGGCGCAGTGGCTAAGAATCCGCCTGCCAATGCAGGGGACACAGGTTCAAGCCCTGGTCTGGGAAGATCCCACATGCCGCGGAGCAACTAAGCCCGTACGCCACAACTACTGAGCCTGTGCTCTAGAGCCCACGAGCCACAACTACTGAGCCCGTGTGCCACAACTACTGAAGCCCGTGTACCTAGAGCCCGTGCTCTGCAACAAGAGAAACCACCACAATGAGAAGCCCGCACACCGCAACCAAGAGTAGCCCCCGCTCGCGGCAACTAGAGAAAGCCCATGCACAGTAAGAAAGACACAATGCAGCCAAAAATAAAAATAAGTAAAATAAATTAATTAAAAAAAAAAAAAACTCCATTCTTTTTTTTTTTTTTTTTTTTTGCGGTACGTGGGTCTCTCACTGTTGTAGCCTCTCCCGTTGCAGAGCACAGGCTCTGGACGCACAGGCTCAGCGGCCATGGCTCATGGGCCCAGCCGCTCCACGGCATGTGGGATCCTCCCGGACCGGGGCATGAACCTGTGTCCCCTGCATCAGCAGGCAGACTCTCAACCACTGCGCCACCGGGGAAGCCCCAACTCCATTCTTTATACCTTCCCTTGCCGACGACACATATCTTACTTGCTTTACACAGTGAAATGCTTCCCTTATCATTTTTAGTAGCTTTAATTACATATTACAATTTTTAACCCTTAAAAGCCTTAACAAAATAAAGAAACAAGTAATTGAACTGTTATACCAGCATTTACTGACTGGCAAACTTATGAACATATTCCATAACCTCTAAAAACTTAACATCTTTCTCATAGCATAATTTCTCTTTAATGTGGTACAAGATACGTGTTTAATAAACCCAAACATCTTCTGAAGTTCCACTAATTAACCCAAGGCTGAAGTCTCAGGCAAAGTGGGCTTTGTATTTTCAGGACATGGTAAGAGTTAACTTCAAGCTTTCTCCTAGGCATATTTTTGTTCTCTCAGGGTCAGAATTCTGAAAACAGTTATTTCATCAAGCTAGCTTCCTCTAAGTGCACTTCCCAACACAAACGGTCCTCAATGTCAGACACATGTCAGAACCAATTGGCAAAATGCCCAAATAGCACTTCATGCTTAAAAAAGTAGTTTGCCGGGCGCACACCGGTGGACTCGGTCTTGGAGCTCGTCAGCTCGTTTGGAGGCATCTTTCCGTTCCACCAAGGAAAAGCGTACATTGGCAGCCAGTGCCGAGCAGGGGACAAACAGGGAGGAGCCCCGAAACAAATGGTTTCGACAGCTGCTAGGAACGTCCCCCCAAATCCCCCTCCTGGGGCCACCGAGCCACGAGCAGCGGGGACCTCGCAGCCATCCCAGCACGTCGTCAAGGCAGCGGCTCTGCTCCAAGATGTATTTCTATTTAGCACCTGTTAATCTTATTAGGTTATTATAGCTTTGTCATTAATTTATGAATAGGAGAGAGATTATAACTGCTTTTTGTGGATCTGAAAAAATAGTTATAAACTCTTGATTTATACTCTTTCAGGTGCTCTAATACTATTAATGTACGTTTGGGCAGTGTTCATCAAAGAGAGATATGGTGGAACTAAAACTAAACCTGAGAAAAAAATCTCAGCCTGCAGCTAAGGACTCTGTCGGGAATTCCCTGGCGGTCCCGTGGTTGGGACTCTGCACTTCCACTGCAGTGGGCCTGGGTTGGATCTCTGGTCAGGGAACTAAGATCCCGCAAGCCGCGCAGTGCAGCCAACTGAATTAAATTATTTAAAAAATAAGGACTATACAAAATTATCTCACTTAAAGGAATATTTCAAAACAGCCTACCTCCTGGTGCTGCCAGCCAGAAGCACTACAGACTATGACACCCTAGGAAAAATCAGCTAAAAATGTAAACTTACTCAGTACAGTTACTTCATAGAAATCCCCCAACAACGATAATAGCCTCCAACAGCGGTTGGCCTTGTGATTTCCAACACCCACCACAGACCACATTGCCTGGTAGTTTGAAAAGCTGGGCATATACTAAAGTTCATTTCAACAGGAACACAAAAATTAAAAAGAGGAAATGACAAACACTAAGCATCTGTCAAATCATTGGTTGAGGGGGGAGGGAGGGAAGATGGAGACCTATGTTAAATTAAACCATCACGGCCTTGAATTATGAAGTTACCCAATAGCCAACCAAGAGTTTTAATTTTATTACTGATTGTTTTCAAATATTTTGTCAGGGACTTCCCTAACGGTCCAGTTGTTAACACTTCGCCTTCCAATGCAGGGGGTGCGGGTTTGATGCCTGGTCGGGGAGCTAAGATCCCACATGCCTTGAGGCCAAAAAAACATAAAACAGAAGCAATATTGTAACAAAGACTTTTAAAATGGTCCACATCAGGAAAAAAAAAAAACTTTAAAATAAAAAAATAAAACAGGGCTTCCCTGGTGGCGCAGTGGTTGAGAGTACGCCTGCCGATGCAGGGGACACGGGTTCGTGCCCCGGTCTGGGAAGATCCCACATGCCGCGGAGCGGCTGGGCTCGTGAGCCATGGCCGCTGAGCCTGCGCGTCCGGAGCCTGTGCTCTGCAATGGGAGAGGCCACAGCAGTGAGAGGCCCGCGTACCGCAAAATATATATATATATAATTTTTTTTGTCATTTTTGAATTTCAGCCTCGATTGGAATAGCCATGGCTTTTCTCCTTCAGAGATTTCAACTCCTAGGACTTACCTGGTGGCGCAGTGGTTAAGAATCTGCCTGCCAATGCATGGGACACGGGTACGAGCCCTGGTCCAGGAAGATCCCACGTGCTGCGGAGCAACGAAGCCCTTGCACCACAACTACTGAGCCTGTGCTTTGGAGCTCGTGAGCCACAGCTACTGAGCCCACGTGCCACAACTACTGAAGCCCACGTGCCTAGAGCCCATGCTCCGCAACAAGAGAAGCCACCGCAATGAGAAGCCCGTACACCACAATGAAGAGTAGCCCCCACTCGCCGCAACTAGAGAAAGCCCGCATGCAGCAACAAAGACCCAACGCAGCCATAAATTAATTAATTAATTTTTTTTAAAAAAGAGAGAGAGAAATTTCAACTCCTAGAAGAATACCCCGTTCAGGAGAAGTGGTCAGGGTTCATTCAGAGCTGGCAGAGCTGTGTGCTGGAAGGCACACAGTGACAACAAACTTTCCCAGGCTCCCTCTTCACAATCTTCTGTTGCTCCACCTTAATTTTTAGTATCTGTCTTACCTTAACCTCTTATCACCATATAAACCTCTTCAATGCAGGCAACACCAAAGTTACAGACACTCAGGACATAACATTTTTGAATGACTGAATGAATATTCCTAAAGGCAAGAGATGGCAAAGCTAAAACTTAACTGAATAATTAAATGGGATAAAAAGATTCGATCCGTGGTCGGGTAACTAAGATCCCACATTGCCGCAGGGCAACTAAGCCTGCGTGCCACAACTACTGAGCTCACGCGCCTCAACAAGACAGCCCGTGTGCTACAAGCTACAGAGCCCAAGCACTCTGGAGCCCGCGCACCACAACCAGAGAGAGAAAAAAACCCACACACCACAACTAGAGAGAAGCCCGTGCACTGCAACAAAAGATCCTGCGTGGTGCAACTAAGACCCCGACGCAGGGCTTCCCTGGTGGCGCAGTGGTTAAGAATCTGCCTGCCAATGCAGGGGACACGGGTTCAAGCCCTGGTCCAGGAAGATCCCACATGCCACAGAGCAACTAAGCCCATGCACCACAGCTACTGATCCTGTGCTCTACAGCCCGCAAGCCACAACTACTGAAGCCCACATGCCTAGAGCCCGTGCTCCGCAACAAGAGAAGCCACTGCAATGAGAAGCCCGTGTACCACAACGAAGAGTAGCCCCTGCTCGCTGCAACTAGAGAAAGCCCGCGCGCAGCAACAAAGACCCAACATAGCCAAAAAATAAATAAATAAAATAAATTAAAAAGAAGACCCAACACAGCCAAAAAAAATATATATATATATATATAAAAATGATTTGACACAAACTAAGAACTGCATACTTTTGTGTTTGCAATTCTGTCTCCCTCACTCTTCTTTCTTCACATTCTCTTCAGCTTCATTTCCTCTCTATCTTTCTGTAGTTATTCCTGCTTTTCACTGCTCCTAATATGATATTAAAGCTTATTTTTTACATTCATTTTATCTATTAAGCAGACATTTAGTATTTCCTACTTTAAAAGCCAGATTAAAGACACAATCGAGGGAATTCCCTGACAGTCCAGTGGTTAGGGCTCAGCGCTTTCGTTGCCAGGGCCTGGGTTCGATCCCTGGTCCTGAAAGCCACTCGATGTAGAAAAAAAATAATGAAAATTTAAAAGTAAAATGGGCAAAAGACTTGAATAGACATTGCTCCAAAGAAGATATGCAAATGGCCAGTAACCACGTGAAAAGGTGCTCAACATCAGTAGTCATTAGGAAATTGCAAATCAAAACCACAGTGAGGGACTTTCCTGGCAGTCCAGTGGTTAGGGCACCATGCTTCCACTGCAGGGGGCACGAGTTCAATCCCTGGTCGAGGAACTAAGATCTCACATGTGGCACAGTGTGGCCAAAAAGCGAAACAAAACAAAAAACACAATGAGATACCATCTCACACCTGTTAGGATGGCTGTTAACAAATGATCAGAAAATAGCAAATGTTGAGAGCGCTGTGGAGAAATTAGAACACTTAGAACTGCTGGTGGAAACGTAAAATAGTGTAGCCACTTTGGAAAACAGTATGACAGTTCCCCCCAAAATAAAAAGTAGAGTTACCATATGATCCAGAAATTCCACGCCTAGGTATATATTCAAAAGAATTGAAAGCAGGGTTGAAGACAAGTTCAAGGGTCACGTTCATAGTAGCATTATTCACAACAGCCAAAGGTGGAAGCAACCTAAGTGTCCATCAACAGATGTATGGATAAACAATGTACATAAATACAATGGAATATTTTTCAGCCTTTAAAAGGAAGCAAATTCTGACACACTCCAACTTGGACAAACTTTGAGGACATTATGCTAAGTGTATGATTCCACTCTACTACTGGTCAAATTTACAGAGACAAACTAGAAAGGAAGTTGCCAGAAGTTGGGGGGGACATAGGAATGGGGAGTTACTGTTTGATAGGCAGTTTCAGTTTTGCAAAATGAAAAACAGTTCTGGAGGAGGATGGTGTTAATGGTTGCACAACAATGTGAGTGTATTTAATGCCACTTTACACTTAAAAATGGTTAAGATGTTAAATTTTATAACAATTTATTATTTATTTTTGGCTGCGTTGGGTCTTCATTGCTGCATTCCGGCTTTCTCTAGTTGCGGCGAGCGGGGGCTACTCTTTGTTGCGGTGCACAGGCTTCTCATTGCAGTGGCTTCTCTTGTTGTGGAGCACAGGCTCTAGGTGCGTGAGCTTCCGTAGTTGTGGCACATGGGCTCAGTAGTTGTGGCGCACGGGCTTAGTTGCTCCGCGGAATGTGGATCTTCCCGGACCAGGGCTTGAACCCATACCCTCTGCATTAGCAGGTAGATTTTTTTTTTTTAATTTATTTTATTTATTTTTGGCTACGTTGGGTCTTCATTGCTGCGCTCGGGCTTTCTCTAGTTGCGTCGAGTGGGGGCTACTCTTCATGGTGGTGCGCGGGCTTCTCATTGTGGTGGCTTCTTTTGTTGCGGAGCACAGGCTCTAGGCGCGCGGGCTTCAGCAGTTGTGGCTCGCGGGCTCTAGAGCGCAGGCTCAGTAGCTGTGGCGCACAGGCTTAGTTGCTCCGCGGCATGTGGGATCTTTCTGGACCAGGGCTCGAACCCTTGTCCCCTGCATTGGCAGGCGGATTCTTAACCACTGCGCCACCAGGGAAGCCCGGCAGGTGGATTCTTAACCACTGCACCACCAGGGAAGTCCCTGAACAATGATTCTTAAACCTAGTTGGACATCAGAATTCCCAGTAGAGCTTGTAAAAGCCAAGCTTTATGACAAGCAATTCTGATTCAGTTGCCCTGGAAACGTCTTGGCATCTATGTTTAACAAGCTCTGTAGGTTATTCTGATGCTCAGCCAGCTGAGCTTGCCTTGCCTTCATAAATATCCTTCATAAATATCCATTGTCTCAGTGGCTTGTGGCAGAAACAAAGCTGTAATTAATTTTACAGTGTGTGCTGGCTCAGGAACCTAGAACACAAAAAATTTGTATTGTTGAAGATTGAAGTACTAGAGCAGTTCAGTTGTGCAGAAAAATGAACTCATTCTGTTACGGAAATTCAAGTCTAAAAGCGATTCCAACTTCCAATGAGAGGTGAACTATGACGATTTGTGGGCAAGACCAAATGCTTTTCAAATGTAAACTTTGGGCCTACGTGAATGCCTGTGACAAGTATATAGATTGAGATCCTATACTTTTATGCCATAGAGAAAGAATGCAACTCTTGGGGCTTCCCTGGTGGTGCAGTGGTTAAGAATCCGCCTGCCAATGCAGGGGACACGGGTTCAAGCCCTGGTCCGGGAAGATCCCACATGCCACAGAACAACTAAGCCTGCGTGCCACAACTACTGAGCCTGCGCTCTAGAGCCTGCTAGCCACAACGACTGAGCCCGTGTGCCACAACTACTGAAGGCTGCGCACCTAGAGCCCGTGCTCCGCAACAAGAGAAGCCACCGCAATGAGTAGCCCGTGCACCGCAACAAAGAGTAGCCCCTGCTTGCCACAACTAGAGAAAGCCCGCGTGCAGCAACGAAGACCCAATGCAGCCAAAAAATAAATAAATTTATTTAAAAAAGAAAAGAATGCAACTCTTTTGATCTAGAACATCACTTTTTTGGCCGTGCCACGCAGCATGCAGGATCTTCCTTGACCAGGGTTCGAACCCGTGCCCCCTGAGCTGGGAGTGCGGAGTCTTAACCACTGAACCACCACCAGGGAAGTCCTAGAACCTCACTTTTGACTGTTTCTGACCTAGATCAACATTTTTCAAACTGCTGGTTGCAATTCATTATCAGGTCATGAAATTAATTTTTTGTCATACATAGTACTATTCTCTGAAACTTTTGTTTCAGTAATTCATATACACATTATATTTCATCAATTTTAAGATGTATATTTTTCCTATATTTATCATCTCTAAATTGGTGTGTCCTATAATCAATAATATCTTACAGTCATAATTGGCAGCATTTGTGACTTCCAATTTAAAACATCTTAGGTGCAATGAAATGCGATGTGTGTTTGTACTGTATACAACAGAAAATATATTTCTTACTGTGGATCCTAACCAAAAATGTTTGGAAAAGACCAATCTGTTTGAATAGCACTACTCCCTGATGGGAAAGCCTCCAATACTTTAGGATTCTTTTACATCTGTGTATTCCTCAAAGTAAATTTTCTAAAAAGCTTTTAAAAACAAGTCTTATTGGTCTCTTCCTATGCTGTAACTTAAGTGATGTGATTAAAATGTAATTCCAAGTTGCTGTTCAGCATGGATCTCAGGTATTCTGACTTCCCAATGCCTTTCTGTCAAGTGGGTTTTTTCCTCCTAAGGAAAGGTCCTCCTTTCCTTACCCAGAGGTCCTACACGGGATAAAAAGTGTCTCCATCCCTTCTAAACAATGTTTCTTTTGGCTTAACCTTCAGTTCCCACTCCCACCCTTTGTTGACCGTTTCATGCTAAGCATTTATGGAGTTGCCATGCTTTTCAAGTGTTTGCTAGACTAAACAACTCTTTTTTAAAATCCAGTGCCTCATAATTAATTCATTTTTAGTCTTATGTTGGTTGCTCTTTGAATTCTCTTTTAGAGTTGGTCTGTACCCTGTTAATACATGGCCAATTGAAATTTTAAAATGCATAAATATACATAAAAAACACACTGCCTAACTTTAAAAGGAAACATTTCTAGATTATACTGTATTTAATACAAGATCAGACTGTGTGCGTGTGTGCAGGCATGCAGTGTTTCAAACAATGAAAAGAAACTTACAGATGTTATTTCCAATTTCACACAGAACCACCTCAAGCGGAGGGGGGGCAGTTTAACACACTTCAGAGACAGTTATCAGAGCTTTGAAGAACACCCATAAGGAGTTATATAAAATATGAGAAACTGAGTTCCAAGAGATGCATTCCCTAACCTCAACATAAAGACAGTATGAGAAAATGTTTTCTACACCCAACCATGACTGAATAAAAACTACATCATTTATCATTAGACGTTATACTGAGTTGCCAGTTTCTACACAGAATCCTGTAGGAGGCTAAACAGAGAAGTCCAAAGGGTCAATCAGGAACGTAGGACAATAGCTAAAGTGAGGGGCTACAGGTCAAGTCTGGGTCAGGCCCTTGCTTTGTTGCCATGACATAGCTGCACCCCTTACATCTAAATGGTTACAACCTAGGCCTCATAAAATGTTGCAGATGCCCTCACCAGCGGGCTGAGAGGACCACATCCTCAGCTTGGGTGGCTCCAGACAGCACTGGAACTCAAACTCAGACTGCTTATGTGGTAACCCTACTAGTGCAACACCAACTAGGGTATTCTCGCAACCACAGGATTTTACTGAACACTTAACCAAGTGGATTTTTTTTTTTTTTTTAAGTAGCCATCCATTGCTTAACCTATGGAAACCACAGTTGCAGGATCATACTACGCTTGTAGTATGAAAAGCCTTGTCTTGGCTTTTGCTACCAGTTACTCTCACTAGAATAAACAAAACTACCTACTTTTGACAAAGTCTATTTTAAAATCTATTTGGCTTTACACAAGCAATAACCTACACTTTACACAATGTCTCAAAAGAGACTGTGCCAAAGGCAGTATCCAAACTGTGTATGTTGTAAAGTTTGACAAAAAGCCAAAAGTACCTGAACGATGATTGGTTAAAATAGAAAATGTAAATTCCTTACACAAAGACTTTACTCCCACCGTGACTTTATTAAGTGGCAGAGCAAATTTTTTGTGTGTGCTCAAAAAGGGTAAGTAAATTTAAAGCTATCACCTACTTCACCTTGCTTTAACCAAGCATTTGATAACAATTTTCATTATGACTACCTTGTGATTAAAATGGTAAAGGATGGCATAGGTTATAGTATTAATTAAGTGAATGTGCAATTGGCGAGACCATCAAAATTAAACAGCAGTTCTCTAGTGCAATACCACAGTCCCCTGTTTTGGGACCTGGTTTGTTTAGTACGTATCAATAATTTAAGTAAAACTACAGAAACATAAAATATTAGATGTGTAAATGACAAAGTCCACACTTTTATTTAACATGCTAGGTAGCAGCCTCCAAATTCAGAATTATCTCAACAAAATGATGAAGTATACCAGAGATGTAAATATAAACTCCCAACAACTGAGTGTTTAAAATTAATCACACAGCGGTGTCTTGGATTGGGTCCTGGGACAGAAAAAAGGCCATTAGTAGAAAAAACTGGTGAAATCTGAATAAAGTCTGGAGATTAACCGTAACAACCAATGTTGGCTTCTTAGTTTTGATAAATGTTCTGTGGTAATGCAGGATGATAACATCAGGGGAAACAAACTAGGTGAGGCATAGATGGGAAATCTTACCTATCTTCACAACTTTTCTATAAATCTAAAGTTATTCCAAAATAAAGGTTTATTTGTAAAAAAAGAAAAAATAACGATGCAATACAGTTTAAAGGAGATCTTCCTAAAATATATTTTATATTAAAAAATCAGGTAATGACTCAGTTCTCATGGCTGGTCAGTGAGAGTGAGGGCAGGGGTGTCCCACCGCTGTGCCCAGGCATGGAGGGCTGAGGATGGTGCCTAGTAACAGTGACTCTGGCTGTCACTCCTGTTTTCTGCCATTTTATATATTCACATATATATGTACATATATATACACGTTTTCTTTTTCATGATATAATTTACCCTTTTAATATGTACAATTCAGTGGTTTTTAGTAAATTCACAAGGTTGCACAACTATCATCACTATTTAATTCTGGAACATTATCATCACCGCCCCCCCCCCCAAAAAAGCCCATACCCCTTAATTAAAGGTTACTCCCTATTCCCCCCTCTGCCAGCCTCTGGCAAATACCAATCAACTTTGTCTCTATGGATCTGCCTATTCTAGACATATCATATAAATGGAATCATACCAAAAATATATATATATATTTATCAGGTAATGCTTGTTTACCATAATCCACAAGTACAATGCAGTTGCTGAAAGTAACTGTGATCTTCCAAACAACTGTAATAATAAAAGTTCCCTTTTGGGACTTCCCAAAGTGATGCAGTGGATAAGAATCTGCCTGCCAAAGCAGAGGACATGGCTTGGAGCCCTGCTCCTGGAATATCCCACATGCCATGGAGCAACTAAGCCTGTGCACCACAACTACTGAGCCTGTGCTCTAGAGCCCGTGAACCACAACTACTGAGCCCCCGTGCCACAACTGCGGAAGCACACGTGCCTAGAGCCTGTGTTCTGCAACGAGAAGCCACCCCAACGAGAAGCCTGTGCACACTGCAATGAAGAGTAGCCCCCGCTCACCGCAACTAGAGAAAGACTGTACACGGCAACGAAGACCCAATGCAGCCAAAAATAAATACATTAAAAATAATAAATAATTTTAAAATTACCTTTTATTGGTTACTTACAGTAGGCCAATCCACTAACTCGCTGCATCCTCACAACAATCTTACGAGATAGATAGTATCGTGCCCACTGGCTAGATGAAGAAAGGGACATTTCCCCATTTGCAGCACTCTGATCATCTAGTCCAAATGTATCAATTAAGGAAACTAGGAAATTTAGGAAACAAGGTGACTTTATCTCTTGGGTCACATTAATAAAGGTACACTCTAGGTTAAGAAACCAGTCTTTTACGCATCCGCAGCCATAATATGTTTAATTTTGGTGAAAACACTTTAAAGCTATAAACTGTGAGGGAGAACGGCATGGGAAGAATCTACGTCAAGAAACAGCTGTAGCCTACGACCAGTCCCTCCCATCAGGAAACCTGCACAAGCCTCTTAGAAAGCTTCATCCACCAGAGGACAGACAGCAGAAGCAAGAAGAACTACAATCCTGCAGCCTGTGGAACAAAAACCACATTCACAGAAAGACAGACAAGATGAAAAGGCAGAGGGCTATGTACCAGATGAAGGAACAAGATAAAACCCCAGAAAAACAACTAAATGAAGTGGAGACAAACTTCCAGAAAAAGAATTCAGAATAATGATAGTGAAGATGATCCAGGACCTCAGAAAAAAACGGAGGCAAAGATCGAGAAGATGCAAGAAATGTTTAACAAAGACGTAGAAGAATTAAAGAACAAACAAACAGAGATGAACAATACAATAACTGAAATAAAAAATACACTAGAAGGAATCAATAGCAGAATAACTGAGGCAGAAGAACGGATAAGTGACCTGGAAGACAGAATGGTGGAATTCACTGCTGCAGAACAGAATAAAGAAAAAAGAATGAAAAGAAATGAAGACAGCCTAAGAGACCTCTGGGACAACATTAAACGCAACAACATTCACATTATAGGGGTCCCAGAAGGAGAAGAGAGAGAGAAAGGACCAGAGAAAATATTTGAAGAGATTATAGTCAAAAACTTCCCTAACATGGGAAATAGCTACCCAAGTCCAGGAAGCACAGCGAGTCCCATACCGGATAGTTTCCAAGGAGAAACACGCCGAGACACATAGTAATCAAACTGGCAAAAATTAAAGACAAAGAAAAATTATTGAAAGCAGCAAGGGAAAAATGACAAATAACATACAAGGGAACTCCCATAAGGTTAACAGCTGATTTCTCAGCAGAAACTCTACAAGCCAGAAGGCAGTGGCATGATACACTTTAAGTGATGGACGGGAAGAACCCACAACCAAGATTACTCTACCCAGCAAGGATCTCATTCAGATTCGATGGAGAGATCAAAAGCTTTACAGACAAGCAAAAGCTACAAGAATTCAGCACCAACAAACCAGCTCTACAACAAATGCTAAAGGAACTTCTCTAAGTGGGAAACACAAGAGAAGGAAAGGACCTACAAAAGCAAACCCAAAACAATTAAGAAAATGGTAACAGGAACATACATATCAATAACTACCTTCAACGTGAATGGATTCAGTGCTCCAATCAAAAGGCACAGGCTTACTGAATGGATACAAAAGAAGACCCATATATAAGCTGTCTACAAGAGACCCACCTCAGACCTAGGGACTGAAAGTGAGGGGATGGAAAAAGATATTCCATGCAAATGGAAATCAAAAGAAAGCTGGAGTAGCAATACTCAGATAAAATAGCCTTCAAAATAAAGAATGTTACAAGAGACAAGGAAGGACACTACATAATGATCAAGGGATCAATCCAAGAGGAAGGTATAACAATTATAAATATATATGCACCCAACATAGGAACACCTCAATACATAAGGCAACTGCTAACAGCTGTAAAAGAGGAAATCGACAGTAACACAATAGTGGTGGACTTGAACACCTCACTTACACCAATGGACAGATCATCCAAAATGAAAATAAATAAGGAAACAGAAGCTTTAAATGACACAACAGACTAGACAGACTTGATATTTGTAGGACATTCCATCCAAAAACAGCAGATTACACCTTCTCCTCAAGTGCGCATGGAACATTCTCCAGGATAGATCACATCTTGGGTCACAAATCAAGCCTCAGTAAATTTAAGAAAATTGAAATCATATCAAGCATCTTTTCTGACCACAATGCTATGAGATTAGAAATGAATTACAGGGGGAAAAAACGTAAAAAACACAAACACGTGGAGGCTAAACAATACGTTACTAAATAAACAAGAGATCACTGAAGAAATCAAAGAGGAAATCAAAAAATACCTAGAGACAAATGACAATGAAAACAGGATGATTCAAAACCTATGGGATGCAGCAAAAGCAGTTCTAAGAGGGAAGTTTATAGCTATACAAGACTACCTCAAGAAACAAGAAAAATCTCAAATAAACAATCTAACCTTACACCTAAAGGAACTAGAGAAAGAAAAAACCCAAAGTTAGCAGAAGGAAAGAAATCATAAAGATCAGAGCAGAAATAAATGAAATAGAAACAAAGAAAACAATAGCAAGGATCAATAAAACTAAAAGCTGGTTCTTTGAGAAGATAAACAAAATTGATAAACCATTAGCCAGACTCATCAAGTAAAAGAGGGAGAAGACTCAAATCAATAAAATCAGAAACGAAAAAGGAGACGTTACAACAGACACTGCAGAAATACAAAGCATCCTAAGAGACTACTACAAGCAACTCTATGCCAATAAATTGGACAACCTGGAAGAAATGGACAAATTCTTAGAAAGGTATAACCTTCCAAGACTGAGCCAGGAAGAAACAGAAAATATGAACAGACCAATCACATGTAATGAAATTGAAACTGTGATTAAAAATCTTCCAACAAACAAAAGTCCAGGACCAGATGGCTTCACAGGTGAATTCTATCAAACATTTAGAGAAGAGCTAACACCCATCCTTCTCAAACTCTTCCCAAAAATTGCAGAGGAAGGAACTCTCCCAAACTCATTCTATGAAGCCACCATCACCCTGATACCAAAACCACACAAAGATACTACAAAAAAAGAAAATTACAGACCAATATCACTCATGAATATAGATGCAAAAATCCTCAACAAAATACTAGCAAACAGAATCCAACAACACATTAAAAGGATCATACACCATGATCAAGTGGGATTTATTCCAGGGATGCAAGGATTCTTCAATATATGCAAATCAATGTGATACACCATATTAACAAGTTGAAGAATAAAAACCATATGATCATCTCAATAGATGCAGAAAAAGCTTTTGACAAAATTCAACACCCATTTACGATTAAAACTCTCCAGAAAGTGGGCATAGAGAGTACCTACCTCAACATAATAAAGGCCATATATGACAAACCCACAGCAAACATTATTCTTAATGGTGAAAAACTGAAAGCATTTCCTCTAAGATCAGGAGCAAGACAAGGATGTCCACTCTCACCACTATTATTCAACATAGCTGAATATTCAACCTATTCAACATAGTTTCCTAACCACAGCAATCAGAGAAAAAAATAAAAGGAATACAAACTGGAAAAGAAGTAATGCTGTCTCTGTTTGCAGATGACATGATCCTCTACATAGAGAATCCTAAAGATGCCACCAGAAAACTACTAAAGCTCATCAAATTTGGTAAAGTTCAAGGATACAAAATTAATGCACAGAAATCTCTTGCATTCCTATACACTAATGATGAAAAATCTGAAAGAGAAATTAAGGAAACACTCCCATTTACCACTGCAACAAAAAGAATAAAATACCTAGGTATAAACCCACCTAGGGAGACAAAAGACCTGTATGCAGAAAACTAAGACACTGATGAAAGAAATTAAAGATGATACCAACAGATGGAGAGATATACCACGTTCTTGGATTGGAAGAATCAATATTGTGAAAATGACTGTACTACCCAAAGCAATGTACAGATTCAATGCAATCCCTATCAAATTACCAATGGCATTTTTTACAGAACTAGAACAAAAAATCTTAAAATTTGTATGGAGACACAAATGACCTCGAATAGCCAAAGCAGTCTTGAGGGAACAAAACGGAGCTGGAGGAATCAGACTCCCTGACTCCAGGTTATACTACAAAGCTACAGTAATCAAGATAATATGGTAGTGGCACAAAAACAGAAACATAGATCAATGGAACAACATAGAAAGCCCAGAGATAAACCCACGCACCTATGGTCAACTAATCTACGACAAAGGAGGCAAGGACATACAATGGAGAAAAGACAGTCTCTTCAATAAGTGGTGCTGGGAAAACTGGACAGCTACATGTAAAAGAATGAAATTAGGGTGTTACACTCCCTAACACCATACACAAAAATCAACTCAAAATGGGTTCGAGACCTAAATGTAAGACCGGACACTATAAAACTCTTAGAGGAAAACATAGGAAGAACACTCTTTGACATAAATCACAGCAAGATCTTTTTTGATCCACCTCCTAGAGTAATGGAAATGTAAACAAACAAATGGGACCTAATGAAACTTAAAAGCTTTTGCACAGCAAAGGAAACCATAAACAAGACGAAAACACAACCCTCAGAATCGGAGAAAATATTTGCAAACGAATCAACGGACAAAGGATTAATCTCCAAAATATATAAACAGCTCATGCAGCTCAATATTAAAGAAACAACCCAATCCAAAAATGGGCAGCAGACCTAAATAGACATTTCTCCAAAGAAGACATACAGATGGCCAAGAGGCACATGAAAAGCTGCTCAACATCACTAATTATTAGAGAAATGCAAATCAAAACTACAATGAGGTGTCACCTCACACCAGTTAGAATGGGCATCTTCAGAAAATCTACAAACAACAAATGCTGGAGAGGGTGTGGAGAAAAGGGAACCCTCTTGCACTGCTGGTGGGAATGTAAATTGATACAGCCACTATGGAGAACAGTATGGAGGTTCCTCAAAAAACTAAAAAGAGAGCTGTCATATGACCCAGCAATCCCACTACTGCGCATATATCTGGAGGAAACTGTAATTCAAAAAGATATATGCACCCCTATGTTCATAACAGCACTACTTACAACAGTCAAGACATGGAAGCAACCTAAATGTCCTTCAGCAGATGACTGGAGAAAGAAGATAATGGTATATATACACAATGGACTACTACTCAGACATTAAAAAAAAACAAACCTATTTGCAGCAACATGGATGGACCTAGAGATTACCATATAAGTCAAAGACAAGTATCATGATATCCCTCATATGTGGAATCTAAAAAAAAAATGATACCAATGAACCTATGTACAAAACAGAAATAAGACCCACAGATAGAAAACAAGCGTATGGGTCACAGGGGTAGGAGGTAGGGGGTAAGTTAGGAGTTTGGTGTTAACATACACACACTTTTACATAAAAAATAGGGTATTTTCCAAACATGGTCACCATAACATCTCCCCTCCCTCATGCTCTTACTACAACATGATGGTGACACTCCTCTTACCTAGAGTTGGGGGTCTATGGCATGAGCCAGTGACTACAGCAGAAGTGACGTTATATGAATTCCAAGGCCGAGTCCTATAAATGGTAATAAGGCTACTACCTGGTTCCCTTGGGATACTCACTCTTGGAACCTAGCCGCCATGCTACAAAGAAGCCCAGGCCACATGGAACGGTCAGGCGTAGGTATTCCAGCTGACAGTTCCAGCTGAGGTCCCACCCAGCATCGATTGCCAGACAAATGTGTGAGAAAGCCTTCTAGATAGCTCCAGGCCCTATCATGGTTGGACTGCAACTGAGAAATCCTGAGGAAGAACTGGTCTAGCTGAGCCCAGGGGACCCCCCCGAACCATGAGAGGATAATTCTTGGGGTGATTAAGAGGCATTTAGCATAGAAAACTGGGACACCTTCCATCCTGTCCCTGCTCACACACACCTGAAGCCAGCCAGGGCCTGGTACACAGGTGATGCTACTCCAAGTCACTTTTGTTCACAAGCCATATTCCCACACAACCGCACTCCCCCACCAGTATCAGCCTATTCAGGGGAATTGAGGCCTCCCAACTGCACAGAGAGGTCTCTATCACGGCCAGGAAAGACTTCAACATTTTGTAGCAACAGCCTTGTATAGTGTGTTGATCAAAGACAAGACAGCAAAATCAACCCATGATGGACACTTGCCCACAGGACACAGGGCTCTCCTGATCCCTAACATTTTTAAAAGTTTTTTTTGAGATATAATTCATATACTATAACATTCACCTCTTTTAAAAAAAAATTTTTTTTTTGGCTGCATTGGGTCTTCGTCGCCGCACACGGGCTTTCTCTAGTTGCGGCAAGCGGGGGTTACTCTTTGTTGCGGTGTGCGGGCTTCTCATTATGGTGGCGTCTCTTGTTGTAGAGCACAGGCTCTAGGCACATGGGCTCAGTAGTTGTGGCTCATGGGCTCAGTAGTTGTGGTGCACAGGCTTAGCTGCTCCGCAGCATGTGGGATCTCTGGCTCGAACCCGTGTCCCCTGCATTGGCAGGCAGATTCTTAACCACTGTGCCACTATGGAAGCCCAACATTCATTCACCTCTTTAAAGTATACAAGTCAATGTTTTTGAGTACATCCACAGTTGTGTAACCATCACTAAATTTTAGAACATTTTTAATCACTGCTTTCTCTATGGCTCTGTTTAGTCTAGACATTTCATATAAATGGGATCATAGAAAAAAAGAAAAATAGATACCCAGGGACTCCCCTGGTAGTCCAGTGGTTAAGACTCCGCGCTTCCACCGCAGGAGGCGTGCAGGTTCAATCCCTCGTCAGGGAATTAAGATCCCGCATGCTGCGTGGTGAGGCCAAAAACAAAAAGAAACAAAAAAACAGATAACCAACAAGGACCTACTGTATAGCACAGGGAACTAACCTCAACATTTTTAACAACCTATAAGGAAAAAGAGTCTAAAAAAGAATAGATATAACTGAATCATTTTGCTGTACACCTGAAACTAACACAACAGTTGTAAATCAACTACAATTAAAAAAAAGAAACAGCTGTAGGAACTGCAAATGTTTAGCTCAGATGTGACTAAGTATTCATTGGTGTCCTCAAGTAAATTAGTGGTTCTTACAGAAAAGGGAATGACATTGTTTAATTATTCCAAAAGAATAGCCTAGGTATGATTTTTTTTGGCTGCTTCGGGTCTTATAGGTATGATTTTTAATTACCAGCAGTCAAGTTTAAGTAAATATCAAGAAAAAATGTCATCCAGCAATGGGATGATTTAGGAGCCTCTCCATCCCTCAGTCTGTCATCTGTAATAGGAGTATAGTATCTGCCCCTACAAAGAATGTTGTGAGGATTCAATGAGATGTCTCTGCCCTCCAATATGACCACCACACACACTGATGAAGTAATCAAGCAAAAATTTCAATGAATATATTCAAAGTTGATCCGAGTAGTTTACATTAAAAGGCTTTTAGTTTTCTTAGACTTTTCTGATTCTATGTAATTGTTACGAGGCCAAGGTAAGCCTCATATATGGAGATGTCTAAGAAGTAATGCAATGTTTTCACATCCTCTAATTCAGTAACTTCTACTTATCCTTCAGATCTCAGCTATTTCTGACAAATACCGTCTCTAGCCAACCTAAATTATGTCCCTTTCACTCTCCTCCCTCATAGTATCCTCTTTCCCTTCAGAGCATCACCAGAACTCAAAATTATCTACTTATTCAGTTAGTACCCAGCTCCCCCAGTATATTATATAAACTCAAAGGGCAAGAACTGTGTCCATTTTGTTCACAACATTAGGCACAAATGTCAGTGTAACACTCACTTAGTCAAATTAACTTTCTTCCTTGAAAAATTAGTATCAAAATAAAATTTAGGGGCTTCCCTGGTGGCACAATGGTTGAGAATCTGCCTGCCAATGCACGGGACACAGGTTCGAGCCCTGGTCTGGGAAGATCCCACATGCCGTGGAGCAACTAGGCCCGTGAGATACAATTAGTGAGCCTGCGCGTCTGGAGCCTGTGCTCCGCAACAAGAGAGGCCGGACAGTGAGAGGCCCGTGCACCGCGATGAAGAGTGGCCCCCGCTTGCCGCAACTGGAGAAAGCCCTCGCACAGAAACGAAGACCCAACACAGCTAAAAATTTTAAAAAATAAAATTAAATAGTAAAAAAATAAAATTTCACTTAATCTATTACTAACAGTTCATCCACTTCGCAAAACAGTTCAGCAGTTTCTTAACAAAGGTAAGGTATATGCTTGCCAACAACTAAGCAATCCCACTCCTAAGTATTTAAACAAGTAAAATGAAAACCTATAGTCACACACAAACCTATAATGTGCATATTTATAGCAGTTTATTCGTAATTAATCCAAAACTGGAAACAACCAACATCCCTCAGCTGTAAACAAATTTACAGTCATTAAAAAGGAACAGATTACTGATATATGCCAAACAGATTAATCTCAAATGCATCATGCTAAATGAAAGAAACCACTCAAAAGGCTACATACTGTATGAATCCAGGTATGTGACATGGCTGCAAAACAAAATTATAGGCACAGAATATATGTCAGTGGTTACCAAGGGTTAGAGGAAGAGAAGAGGGGCTGACTACAAAGGGGCACAGAGGAATTTCGGGGAAGGGGAGGGGTGATGGAAGTACTCTATATACCTTGATTGTGAACTGCACTTATCAAAACTTGCAGAACTACATACTTTAAAAGGGTGAATTTTAGTGTTGTTACCTCAATTAAAAAATGGGGAAAACTTCTAAATCTCTTGCTTACTAAGTTTTCTAATAACTCTTTGCTTACTTGTAATTATTGTGACATTAACAGTTTTCTAATACTCTTGCTTACTTGTAATTATTGTAACATTAATTTAACAGTATCTTTGTTGTCATGTTTTTCCCACGGAGACCACAAACTAAGCTCTAAATGCTTAAGAGATACACGGGCCTGCTGAGGGCTGTCCAAGGTAAATGATAATTTCACTACTTATTTCACTCATTTCTGATGACTGCAGGACTACAGCATAACCTTCTATTTAGAAAAGGACAAAGCCATATGACCTTTTCAAGGTTTCCACTGGATCAGAGGTCAGTGATCTTTCAGGAGCCATGTAGCAATTTCCTAACAAAGTTTTCTTTTTTCTAAATCACTATCAACTGAGCAAGCAATGTCAAACTTCAATTGTAGTCTTAACTAGTCATGGAAGTTCCCAGAGGCTGGCAAATAACAGAGGACTCCGATGAAGTGAAAAAAGAACACAAGTCATGAAATGTAAAACCAGATCAGGAAAAGAAAATTTCAGGAAGGTTAAAAAAAAAAAAAGGAAAATACATCTTATTCTTCCCTCTGTCTCATGAAAGTGCATGTTCTCCCCCAATCACAGGATTGAGCACTCATGCTGTTCACTCCCTTCAAGACACAGTTCCTAACTGTAATGTAACTTTAATTCTCTACTATACTTATTTCTGCAGCATTTCACAATGACAAGCATCATCTATCAATGAATAACATGAAAGTGCATCTTGACACACAAGAAATTAGTTGTCACCCCTTTTCTACAGTTGCCCATTTCAGGAACTGTGAATATACAGCCAGGAACAGCTTCTTCTTGAGCTCAGTGCTCAACTCAGCGGAAAAGTTAACTAAGGTAAATACATTTTAATAAAAAGAAAACCCATAGTCCTGTCCTGATAATATTCAAGATTTTTACACCACATCCTGCAAATTACTGAAAATCAAGAACTCTTCACCACTTAGGCAGTTAGCCTTTGTTGGGCACATCAGACAGAACTCAAATAACCAGATGAATTGCTCTTGCTCTTGAAAAAGCTGCATCTTCAGAAACTGCATCTAACATCAGACCTCAAAGTCACTCTTCTAATTTGGCAATTTATTATTGACACTTTCCAACAAGATTTGTAAGGCGTAGTCAATTTACACTTTTGTCTAAAAAAGAACATTTAAAACAAATATTCAAAAAACTAAGGTGATTTCAGTTGTTTTGAGGGCCATGGGAATATTTACACATCAGTCTCCAGTTAAAACATTTTGAAATTACCACACTGAAACAGATTAATTAGTTCAGAGTAAGTTGTGTCATCCAGATAGCTGAGCTCTTGATGCATCTGAGATTTGAGATAAATTATCAATAATTAACTGTAGGAGAATTATAAGCATAAAATTATTGAGTTCTGATCTAGCCAAAACTCACTTATTCTAGACTATTCTGGGAATAAAGGGTGAGTATTCACAATACTTTTTTGAAAATGAGATACACATTATTGGCAATCTGCTAAACTCCTGAACCAAAATGCCTTTCTCACTTTTCATATTCTGAGATCACACCAGAATTCCTGGCAACAAATTTCAACAAGATTCCATCTGAGAGTCCTTACACTGTTATTTCAACAGCTGACCAATGTAGAATGTGGTTTAGGGACTTCTCTGGTGGTCCAGTGGTTGAGACTCATGCGCTCCCAGCGTAGGGGGCGCAACGTGCCACAACCAAAGGTCCTGCATGCAGCAACTGAAGATCCTGCATGCCCCAACTAAGACCCAGAGCAGCCAAATATTTAAAAAAATAAAATGTGGTTTAAGGTCAAGCACCAGTTTGTTTTATAAATCTGCTGGTTCATCAGCTCATATACATGGAAAGGCAATTAGTGGAAAAAATTCAAGTGAGCAAAACACTCCTTCATCCAGAACCTAGAAATCCCAAGTTTCAAACTGTAGTTACCAGTAGGTGGTGCTCAAAGAAATTACATACAGACTAGAATCCATGTAGTATGCAAACTGCCCTACTCTCCCATTCCTACTCTTCCATTTAATGAAAAGCAATTTTCTGCAGTGAAACCTTCATTGTGGGGAAGTCAAATCCCTTGGTAAATCCTACAGCTGTGAGATATGCGTCTATCAGCTACCATTTATACTAGCCAGCAATGCTTAAAAATCCTATTCTTGCCTCTGATCTTCATAGTAAACACCATTACTTGTCAAAACATTAAGGGGCAAGCTGGGGACAAAATCTTTTAATCATGTGGAGCCCTTACCAAGGGCCTCATGTATAAGTGAGAAAGCATTTTACCCAGGAAAATTCAAGAAGAAAAAAATGCTCCAATTGTAGTTAATTCACCTGTGTACACCCTACAGGATGCTTTCTATTAGCCAAAAAAGCCTGTAGGATTATGTATCTGGTGATTTCACCAGTTCCAGCTACCTTGATTTCTTTCATATCCTAAAAGCAAAGATATCAAACACAGAATTAGACTGTTTCCTCAAATGCACAAGTGTTTAGATTCACCAAATATCAAAACCAGGTATTTACATCAGACAGTTGTCAGTTATACCCTAGATCAATTACTATTAACTGCAACCACCTAGTTTTTCCCCTTTGTGACCAGTCCCTTGCAATTTACAGGTTACCAAATTATTATAGTTAAGAGCTAATTTTCACCCTGCCCAAATGTCAAATTTCAGCAACTTTCAAATTATAATCTTCCAATGTTCCTTTCCAGTAAGTACTTTTTAAAATGGAACTTCATAAAACATTTTCAAACTAGAATTTAAGCTTCGCCTACACTCAGTCCCAAACGGACCTTAGTATTTACAATCATACCTCTTTAAACTGTTTTAATCTCCTGGGTGGCAATGTTCTTCTCTTTACCCAACCTTGCTCATTAGATGAAAATTCCTATAGAAAGTGAATTTCTATTTAAGTGACAGGAAACACACTTAGCTTCCAACATCTTTTATTTTTTCCTAGAATCTGGATACAATAACTCTAGCAGGGCAGTGCTCAATACTACTTAGGCTTCCCATTTTAGGTTAATTACTTGAATATTGTAAATGTGAATGCACTTTCCCATAACTGGGAACTTAAGTTTGATGTAACTCATTTACTCAATACTTATGTAACCATACAGAATTTTATATGCAACATGAGCTTTCATATTATAGAATTTGACCTTCTTACAAACTAGCTTATGGAACAGTTACTTTGCTTATCCTGTGTTGTACCAACGCGTTTCTATGACTTACTTCAACAGGTGAATTCTCCTTACACAAGGGTAAGAAACCTGAAGCTCCAACCCATAAATATAAAATTCATTTTTTCAGCAGACTTAATACCAGAAATAGATTATGGACAACTCTTACCTAAGTAGTTAGTACTATAGGAAGTTACAGTGTTGACCAAAAGAAAACACAGGCTTCTCATTAAACTTTTTTAATGGGTCTCAAATTCTGTGACAGATTTTTGGTCAAGTTGTTTCCATTAAAAAGTACTGATTTTAAAAACTAATAACTTAAAACTGCCACACACAAAACAAATGGTCCACAACACATTCTCCTTTCCTTCTGAAGGTTTTACGATGCATTGTTATCATTAACCAGTCTTTTGCTATTAAACTTAAATGGCCAATTGAGACAAACAGTTCTGAGACCGTTCTTCCACCACTGATTAAGACCGGGGTGGCAGGTATTGGGGATAATATTCATTTAGCCCTCTGAGCTTTCTGGGCAGACTTGGTGACCTTGCCAGCTCCAGCTGCCTTCTTGTCCACTGCTTTGATGACACCCACAGCAACCGTCTGTCTCATGTCACGAACAGCAAAGCGGCCTATTAAAACAAATATTACCATTAGAAACACTTTCCCCCCCCCAGACCTTTAGAAAAGTTTTTAATTACACCAAAAAAGCATCCTTACCCAGAGGAGGATAGTCAGAGAAGCTCTCAACACACATGGGTTTGCCAGGAACCATATCAACGATGGCTGCATCACCAGATTTCAAGAATTTGGGGCCATCTTCCAGCTTTTTCCCAGAACGACGATCAATCTTCTCCTTCAGCTCAGCAAACTTGCAGGCAATGTGAGCCGTGTGACAATCCAGCACAGGTGCATAGCCAGCACTGATTTGGCCTGGATGGTTCAAGATAATCACCTGGAGAGAAGACTTGCATTTAATGAGTCTCAAAGACACTTAAAGACTTACAGCAGTAAATAAAAACCTGTCACTTCAGTGTTACCTGAGCTGTGAAGCCAGCTGCTTCCATCGGTGGGTCATTTTTGCTGTCACCAGCTACATTGCCACGACGAACATCTTTGACAGACACGTTCTTGACATTGAAGCCCACATTGTCCCCAGGAAGGGCTTCACTCAAAGCTTCATGATGCATTTCAACAGACTTCACTTCAGTTGTCACATTGACTGGAGCAAAGGTGACCACCATGCCAGGTTTGAGAACACCAGTCTCCACTCGACCCACAGGGACAGTGCCAATACCTAAAATGTTTACAAATAATAATAAATACCTCGTATGAAGAGACGTCATAGCAACCCAAACAGGTTCTAATCGTAACGTTCAACTTACCACCAATTTTGTAGACGTCCTGAAGGGGCAAACGCAAGGGTTTGTCAGTTGGGCGAGTTGGTGGCAGGATGCAATCCAGAGCTTCAAGCAGTGTGGTTCCACTGGCATTGCCATCTTTACGAGTGACTTTCCATCCCTTGAACCACGGCATCTAAAACACAAGACAGTCAGTGCTACCATCAAACGCGCCTTTCTGGGACAATCCTAAAACTCTTGAAAATCACTTACGTTAGCACTTGGCTCCAGCATGTTGTCGCCATTCCAGCCAGAAATTGGCACAAATGCTACCGTGTCTGGGTTGTAGCCAATTTTCTTAATGTAGGTGCTGACTTCCTTTACAATTTCCTCGTATCTCTTCTGGCTGTATGGTGGCTCGGTGGAATCCATTTTGTTAACTCCAACAATTAGTTGTTTCACACCCAGAGTGTAGGCCAGAAGGGCATGCTCACGGGTCTGCCCATTCTTGGAAATACCTGCTTCAAATTCACCAACACCAGCAGCAACAATCAGGACAGCACAGTCAGCCTTTGAAAGAAAACAAGGCCACATCCTGTTAAACAAAAGCTCTTCAAATGGAGAAACTCATGGCTTTGCCAATGCAGAAGACAGGCCCAATTATTTTCAGAAGTTTTTAATCCTACAAACCTGGGATGTGCCTGTAATCATGTTTTTGATGAAGTCTCTGTGTCCTGGGGCATCAATGATGGTCACATAGTACTTGCTGGTCTCGAATTTCCATAGGGATATATCAATGGTGATACCACGCTCACGTTCAGCTTTCAGTTTGTCCAAGACCCAGGCATACTTAAAGGAGCCCTTCCCCATCTGAAAGGATTAAGGATGGTTACTTGGTAACTAAAACACGACCAAACTCCAGCATGAAATCCCTTCCCCCCACTTATTCCGAAGAAATGCTGCATTCCACTTAATATCGCTAAACTTGGGCGCATCCGCGTTTTTCTTGGAAGTTCGCGTTCCATGACTTGACCGCAAACTCCGCGACGTACCTTAACTAGTGCAAGTCGGATCTAGACCAGGGGCCAGTTTCTGGAAAATTACCACATAACGTACTTGCAGACAAGCTCCTTACACCATCCTGTTTCACCTACCTCGGCAGCCTCCTTCTCGAACTTTTCAATGGTTCTCTTGTCGATCCCACCACATTTGTAGATCAGATGGCCAGTAGTGGTGGACTTCCCCGAATCTACGTGTCCAATGACAACGATGTTGATGTGCGTCTTCTCCTTTCCCATTTTTGCTTAGGTTTAATGGTGGTTTTCACGACACCTAAATGGCGGGGGGGCGAACCCTTCAGATCACTGTCCCGGAGGCTCGGGGAAAAGCCACGATGCCAACTGCAAGCAGGATTATAACCCGCGCCCAGCTGACCCAACTCTGGTCAACCATCGAACGTGGCGGGAACACTCCCCCATCGCGAGGAAGGGCGCCCCTGGAGCCGCGAGGAACCGAGGTGCCAGGACAGCGCCCGTCCGCCGCGAGTTCACAGGAAGCAGCGCCGGGCAGGCATCGGCCCGATGCCTTTGTGTGGTGACTCACCCGCCGCTCCCTCCCGGGCCGCCGCGTCCTCCATTTTGAGGCCGTGCAGCGGGGCCGGGGAGCGGCCATCTTTCCGCGCACGCAACTGGTGCCGGGCGGGGCGGCGCTCGGCTCGCCCTGCCGCCGCGGCTCGCGGGCCCCGCCTCGCCCCAACGAGGCTGCGCCGGCATGTGCGCCGGCCAGGCGGGCCCGCTGCCCTCCGCGCCTCGCGGCGCCCCCCACCCCGAAACCGACGAGCGCCGAAAAGCCTGTCCTGTCAGACCCCGGCCGGCCTCGGCTGAACCGCCCAGAACGGAAAAAATCCGCGGCAGCTTGAGTTAAATAGCGGGGGCGGACGAGGCGGGCGAGAAGGCGCGGCGGGATCCCCACACAGCGGCCACAACGTCCCTGCCAGGCCTCCACCGAAGCACGAGGCCAAGGGGTTTCGAAAAACCGCCAAGGCCTCGAACTCTACCCGCACCCAAAATTCGGCTTCAAGAACATGGGGAGGGGGCCCAAGGGCCCGGTGGGAGAAAAAAGCACGCAAAGGCCGCGGCCGCCCGCCGAGGCCAGGCCCACGGAAGCCACACCCGGAACTCACCTGTATCCTGGCGGCAAACCCGTTGCGAAAAAGAACGTTCACGGGGCCTACGGCACTTATATATGGTCCTCCCCCACCCTCGGGAAAAGGGCGGAGCCAGCACACGACACCACTTTCCCAGTTTACCCTGCGCCACCTCCACCAGGCACCCATTCGATCGCCGTCCCCTCCCCCCATTTCTCGGGGACCGTGGGCGATGTGCGCTCAGCCCACTGACGAGCACACGGTGTCTCGCGCATGCTCCTCTTGACCCAGAGGATGACGAGAGTGTGTGGGAGGGGGGCGGGGACGAGCGCTCCCTCGGCTCCAGGTTCGTGGGAGTTTATCGACGGTCCCTGGGATTCCCCCGGGCAGAGGCGAGTCCTCCTTTTGTATGAATTACTCTCAGCACAGCTGGGGGGGGGGGGGGGGTGGAGCGGCGAGGAGGCACCCCGGCGGGCACGTCCAGAATCTTCCCTGTACCGTTCCTGGTTTAACTGGAAAGGCGGACCGAGGTTGGAGTATTCCTTCACCCCGCAGTTCATCTCTAGTCCTCAGACTTGCCGTCTCACAGGTCCGGGGCCAGCCCCTCGAGCCGCTTCCTCTGCCGGGGCTGGCTTCTCCCCCGCCCCTGCCCTCCGCGCCCCTTTCGGCTGGAGAGGAGTTCAAGGCCCGTCTTTGGCCCGGGAATCCTAGAGTGGTTCAGTTCCGAGACCAAGAGCCCGCCGAGTATGCTCCTGGGCTGTTCTCTTGGCTTTCTCCGTCCAAAGATTTTATTCGAAGTTCGTATCACACATTCATACCATATGGTACATCAGACGTCCAGTTTTTCAGTTTACAATAGACTTAACTGCTACAGTTTGCTTTACTTCTAACTCTAGTGTTATTATATTAACGAGACCCTGAGTGTGTGTCTACTCTCCTGGTATATTTTTTCCAGTGTACACTCATTTGATTGCAAGCATGAAAAACCTAAAAAGAATTTCTCAAATTCAGTCTTTCCACGTGATCTCATGTAGAGACAAAGATCCACAAGCATCAGCAAGCTTATCCAGCCAGTTTACTATCCCCAACACTTGCTGTGAATCACTGCTTCTCAAAAATGGCCTACCCCATTCAAATAAATAGCTTCATTTTCCATCATCCTATTGATTATAACTGCATTTTAGGCATAAATCTAGGGTGAGACTGGATAAGGCCTTTTCGCTTTGGCAATCAGGGCAGACAGACTCAGAAATACTCCTGAAGGAAGAAGAATCTTTATTTTTAATGAGCTTAATTACTAGATAATTATGTCTCTTCTTCCACGTGTAGAACATCACGGCAACTTTTTGAGCCAATCTGTTAACAAATATTTGAGAACTTACTATGTGTCCAGGGCTAAGTGAAGAACCGTGGCTTGTGCAAAAGAAATACCACCTTTTGGACAGGAACCCACAATCAAACTGGAAGAGGAAAACTAATATATAAAAGAGTGGGAAGCAGTTAAATGCAAATTTGTATGGTGCTTACTTTCTATTTTATTGTAGAATATACTTCTTCCAGTCCTAGCTTTCAGTCACTTCTCACAGCCCAAATGCCCTTTTTTCTTTTTAAAAGAAATTCTTTTGTTATAGCCTTCCTATATCTTGTTTTACCATTCTTTGTAGATACAAACGTCTAAAATTAAGTTTTTCTTTCTTCATTAGGAGTTTGTAGCCTTGTTTTTTGTTTTTGTAGCCTTGTTTTGAGATAGTTTTCATGAAAGAAACTAGGCTATATAAAGTTTCCATAGAAATACATATAACTAATCTTTTTCTAGCAACAAAAGCCTTTTCTTTTTAAATTAATTTATTTTTGGCTGTGTTGGGTCTTCGTTGCTGCACGCGGCTTTCTCTAGTTGCGGCGAGCGAGGGCTACTCTTCGTTGCGGTGCGCAGGCTTCTCACTGCGGTGGCTTCTCTTGTTGCGGAGCACGGGCTTCAGTAGTTGTGGCTCACGGGCTCTAGAGCGCAGGCTCAGTAGTTGTGGTGCATGGACTTAGTTGCTTCACGGCATGTGGAATCTTCCCAGACCGGGGCTCGAACCCGTGTCTCCCGCACTGGCAGGCAGATTCTCAACCACTGCGCCACCAGGGAAGTCCAAGCCTTTTTTATAAGGTCTATATTTCTAGCTTGTCTCCTTTCACAAATTCTTTTTTCACAATGCATTTTCCTAGTGCCCTTACCCAGTCGTACACATGTGGAATGAGATTATCTTGATATGCAAGTCCATGTTTGTAATAAGATAAAGATGTAAGAAGTACCAGTGAAAATCAATCACTAGCAATAGAACAATGCAAATTACCTCATCTCTTATTAACTTTGAAATATTAATTAGTGGCTAATCTCTTGGAACTAGATTCCCACAATCAGCCAAATCTGTATATCACAGTAATATTAACTGCATAGGGTGCCACACTAGTTTTATTATTTTCCATGCTTCTTTACCATGCTTTCTTTCCATACACCTCAAATGGTTTAGGTTTGTACATTATTGGAGATAATACTAACAGGACTGACAACATTTTGAAAACTGAACCAGTTATTTAGTGACAGGAGGGAAAGAAGCAAAACCCAAAGAAACCAAGAGTTGACTATTTCAAAGTTCGACATGAAATCCAGAATTGTAGTTAACACCTACCCTAAGAAAGAAAAAGTCAAAATGAAAACGGATGTTGGTAAGAGGAAAGCATCCCATGTTTAGAAGAAAGTGAGAGAAGTGATCTCTGTAAAATACACACAATTCATTGAACGTTGTCCCCAAGGCCCTCTGCCTGCAGATAAGCGTATACACTTAAAATACCTTATGGAGAATCCTTTTTCCAAACAGCACCTACGGAAGAGCAAAATTCTACATCACTCCTTGATTCGTACGTAAGTAACCTCCTGAGCACCACTGACGGGGTGCTCTTACTCATGTTGCGATAACGGCCGAGACTCTTGGGGACTGGAGGGATCTCGAGCCATACAGTGCGTTAGGGTCAGCCGGTGGCCGCAAGCCTTTTCCCCGAGCAATGTTCACATTTGTGCTCTCGGTGGGACGGGAGCGCGGCGGGAACGCGCGTCGCAGGGAAGCCCGGCGCGGCTCGGGGCGCACTCGCGTGGCGAGGAAAGACGGCAGCGGAGGAGCCTGCACTGCGGGCAGAGCCCGCGCCGTCCTTCCCCCGCGCCCGCGCCCGCGCCCGCGCCGTCCTTCCTCCGCGCGCGCTCGGACACCTGTGGGCCTGCCGGGCTGGCGGCGGCGGCGGCGGCGGCGGCGGCGGCGGCTGGCTCAGCTCACTGGGGGCCGAAGTCGCCCCGCCCCCGGCCACGCCCCGTCCTTGAGGTCACTCTCTTTGGTCCTCCGACTGCGGAAGGAAGCGCCCGAGAGGAGGCCGAAAACCCCACGTGGCTTGGGGTGGGGGATGGTTTTCGTCACTGTGGCGTGGCCTCTAAAAGGTTCCCCAGACCCTATGTTTGGAACGTAATCCTAGAGCATTTTTTTCCCATGACGTTACAGCAGTTACAGTGTGCTTTTTACTAACTTAGACGTTAAACCGGTAACAGTAACATTGTTGAGACTTGTAAATGTGTTTTGGGATCGTAATCTAAGGTCGTATTTTGTTTAAGATTTTCCTTAAAGTTGCTTGTGCCATTTAGAGTAGCAAACTGTTAAAACACATTGTAGTAAACATCTTCGCGACCCCTTTTAGGGGAAGAAAAAAAAAGATCTTGGTAATAACCAAATAAATTTACTTAGTAAAAGGGTGAACAGTGCTTTGGTATCTGTACAGTAATTGTGATTCACCGAGCATCTTTCAGCATTGGCTGATCTCTCTGCTTTGGGCCTAATTTAGAGCTGCTTTAAGTAATTAACATTTTGCTGTGGCTTGCCACATTTTCATCTTGCCTCTGCCAATTGAAGATGATTTTTAAAAGGGTATTTTAGAACATGATTTTGCCAGGGAATTATTTGGATTGAGAATCCAAGTAAAATGGTACTTAAGTGTGCCAGTGTTCTAATATTTGCAATAGTTAATGTAATCCCGGCACCCACATTTTACAGATGGAGAGCCCGTAGGCAACTGATAGTTTGTGTAATAAGCAAATGCAGACATAAATTCTTTTTTAAAGTTTCACTCTTTTTCCCACAAAAATGGTGAAATACACCTTGCTTTTTTTCACTGAATACATATTGGAGATCTTTTCTGTGAGAACACTGGGGCCCGGCAGAGCAGCGTTGAAACCCACATGGTCCGACAGGAGAGCTAGTCCAAACTTTTACCAGCAGGTCTAGGCAGCCCAGTCTAATGAAAATAGCAGTGGTAATTAGGTCGAGGGACTCAGTCCTCGATCTACTGCTTACAGATCTGTGATAGGCAGCATTCTTGGCTTTTCAAGGCATCTGTTACAGTGGTCTGCTCATTACTCTTACTTAGTACCTACCTCACAACTCTGTTCACCTAATATGAAATGACGTGAAACGGTATCGCCACAGGCATTCAATTATCGCATTTCTACAGGCTTTTTGGAGAACACCTTCCCTCAGTTGGTATGCCTTGTGACGCTAACTTGATTCAGTAGAGAAAAACTCATTGGTATCTTTTTATTTGTAAAAATTTTGAAATAGGTACATAGTAAAAAATTGTACAGAAGTTATATAGTGAAATGTTACTCTTTTTTTTTTTGCGGTGCACGGGCCTCTCACTGCTGTGGCCTCTCCCGTTGAGGAGCACAGGCTCCGGACGCGCAGGCTCAGTGGCCATGGCTCACGGGCTCAGCCGCTCCGCGGCATGTGGGATCTTCCCGGACCGGGGCACGAACCCGTGTCCCCTGAATCGGCAGGCGGACTCTCAACCACTGCGCCACTAGGGAAGCCCTGTTACTCTCTTTTTAGCGCTTTAGAGAAAGTGTAAAAAATATTCCAGGAAAATTAAGGAAACTAAGGATATTTCTGCTACTGCTCTCATGATTCCAAATACAATGCCTACCAGGATATATGCTTTCTCATTTGGTATGAAAGAAAGGATAAATAATCTTCCCTCACTACTTTTTGTGAATCCACATTTTATAGGCAATATTCGTTTTTAGTATTTCTATGTCTTCGTAGATAACATGGAAAGAACACTGGATTAAGAGAAGAGCTGGAGCCTGTTCCCAGCAATTTTATTTATTAGCTGTGTAATCTTGGAAAGAATCACCCTTGAGCTCATTATCCTACTGTAAAATATCTAATAACACCTATTTTACAGAACTGATCATACGATTAAATGAGATAATGTACCTGAAGATGCAGACCATTTCTACAAACGTTAGTGCTCTTTATACTTAGAAAATAATTGTTAGCTCTTTCAAAAAGCAAGAAAAATCTGTTCAAAACATAGAGAAATTTACTCTACCAATTGTCATTATTCATCCTAATAATGAGTACTTTAATCCATTTCTTGTAAGTATTAGAACTATAGATTCACCAATACATGTGACTGTGTGACTGTGCTTGTGCGTGTGCGTGTGTGTGTGTGTGTGTGTGTGTTCCATAAATGGCAGAGACTTTCAAATTATGGCATTCAGTATGATATACTAATTGTATAGGACCTCAGAGGTCAGTATTTATTCATCCATCCATCAGACATTAATTGAGGGAATTCTCTGGCAGTCCAGTACTTGGCACTCGGCACTTTCACTGCTGTGGCCCACGTTCGATCCCTCATCGGAGAACTAAAATCCCGCAAGCTCTGCACAGCCACAAACAAACAAACAAACAAAAAACATTAATTGAGCATCTACTGTGTGCCAGATGCTTAGCTAGACACTGAGGAGACAAAAAACAATCACTGTTACATGGTGTCTGTGGCAGAGCCCTGGAGAGGTAGGGAGAAGGGACACAAACAGTAAGCAGATGCCTCCAGGGGGGCGTGAGTGCTGGAATCAGGTAAGCCTAGGGTTCTTTTGAGCAGTCAGGAGGGACCCAGACTGGGGGAGTGGATAAGGACAGCAGACCAGAGAGCTGCTCAGAGTAGAGAGGGTCTCACCTGGTTGGGTAAGAACTGTGGGAGTCGACCAGTGGAAGGAGACCATGGTGGGTGGGTGTTTTCGATGATTGCCCTAGAAAAGAAAGTGAGGAGAGTTTGCTCCTCCACAGATAGGAACAGAAAGCAAGATCTATCTGGGGTATTCACTGAGCCCCCCAAAGAACCTGTGAAGAACACCGGGGCTTCAGAGACAAACGGACCTGGGTCCAAGTCTCGCATCTATCACTTACCGGATGTGTGTCTCTGGGCACGTTTTTTGGCCTCTAAGCTTCAGCTCCCTCCTCTATAAAAAGAGGATGCTAGTACCTACCGCATAAGGTTGCTATAGGAATTAGATAAGAATCTCTCAAGTCCTGAGTGTGGTTTTTTGCACCAAGTTAGAACAATAATTGGCAGGGAATTTTTTTTTCCTTTTTGTTTTTACCTGGTGTGTGTATTGTATAGCCCTTTTAAAGTGAGGCAGCTCTGCTGTCAGAAAGCCTTCACTCAAATCCCTGTTGGTGCCACCACAGCTAGCGATGGGATGTTAGGCAAGCGATTTAACCTATGTTAGACAAGGGATTTAACCTTTCTAAGCCTCAGTTTTCACATCTATAAAGTGCAGATAATAAATAATCTCTACCCTGGAGGATTGTGGTGAAGATTAAAGACAGTCAATGTAAAGTACTTAACCCAATGCCTGGCACCTGGTAAGCATCAACAAATCTAAATTGTTGTTTGTTACTCTGTTTTTTGTTATTTGAGACTCCTCGTTAGCTGGAATCTTGTCACAGAATGAAGTTTCTTTACTAAGAAGATGCCACAGTGACCTTGCTTTGAGCTCTGTGTTTAACATCCCTGCATTTTAGATTTGGTTATTAATTTCCCTATCAGATCCATTTTCAGAATCTTGAAGATGCTATGTTTTAAATATTGTAAAGTTAGAAATGTCAAAGAAAACAGTTTTTTTTAAACTAGGATTTTAAAAAATTACAGGCAGCTTAAACAGTCACCCCTAATTCTAAAGTCCTGTCACATCCTTGTACTTTCTAAGATTAAATGCCCTGTATCTTTTTTAAAAAGTATCTTAGGGCTTCTCTGGTGGCGCAGTGGTTGAGAGTCCGCCGGCCGATGCAGGGGACACGGGTTCATGCCCCGGTCCGGGAAGATCCCACATGCCGCGGAGCGGCTGGGCCTGTGAGCCGTGGCCGCTGAGCCTGCGAGTCCGAAGCCTGTGCTCCGCAACGGGAGAGGCCACAACAGCGAGAGGCCCGCGTACCACACACACAAAAAAAAGTATTTTAATATAGTATCTTTTGAATTGCTGCTATGTCATCTCCTCTGTTTTTCCAGTACTTTCCATATATCTACTGGCAAGCGGTTTTTGCTGCAAAAAGAACTTTAGAGCCTTATTTTTTAAAAATACCCAACAATCTTACATGTAATGATTGTTTGGGAAACAGCATGTTACACAGTCATCACTGAAAATGGAAAACCAAGTCTCAATAACTGGGGAACCACTATGGTAAGCTATCAGATCATCGTTTTTTTTAGAACACACTCATTCAAAATGAAAAAAGAATCTGAAAGCCATTGTGTGAATAGAGCTGTTAACAATCTCTCCATGAATTTGTTTTAATTAATTAATTAATTAATTTTTGGCTGCGTTGGATCTTCGTTGCTGCACGTGGGCTTTCTCTAGTTGCAGCGCGCGGGCTTCTCACTGCGGTGGCTTCTCTTGTTTCAGAGCATGGGCTCTAGGTGTGTGGGCTTCAGTAGTTGTGGCACCAGGACTTAGTTGATCCGCGGCACGTGAGATCTTCCTGGACCAGGGATCAAACCCATGTCCCCTGCATTGGCAGGCGGATTCCTAACCACTGCGCCACCAGGGAAGTCCCTTTCCATGAATCTGTATATCTGCCACCTGTGGATCCACAGCAGCATGACTACTACTGTCCTTTTTTGTATAGTACTGTGTTGTTTCCTCACTTGGTTTCATTAATTCCGGCTAAGCTGTACTGGCCTTTGCTATCAAGGTCTACAATAATAAACTCTCCAAGCTGGAAGAGAGTTTCTCTTTTTTTTTTTTTGGCCACGCTGCACAGCCTGTGGGATTTTAGTGCCCCGACTAGGGGTTGAACATGGGCCCCTCAGCAGTGAGAGTGCAGAGCCCTAACCACTGGGCCACCAGGGAATTCCCAAGTGTTTACTCCTGATTTGCCTTGTGCTCATGAGGCTAAAGATAACGGCTGCCCATCTTTATGGCCTCCATTTTTTGCCTTCAGTGGTAAAGTGGCAGGGATTTAAAGGGCATATCCCAGAGCCAGACTAGTTAGGTTCAAAGTCCAGCTCGGATATCTATTTAGCTGTGTGACCTTTGACATATTACTCAACCTCTTTACGTCTGTTTCTTCATCTGTAAAATGGGGATAATGATGTTACTTATAGACTTGTTATGAGAATTAAATAAGTTAATGCTTTTTGTTCGCTTGTTTTATTTGTTTGCTTGCTTGCCAAGCCGCGCGGCTGGACGGGTCAACCAGGGATCGAACCCAGGCCCCCAGCAGTGAAAGCACTGGATCACCAGGGAGTTCCCAGTTAATGTATATTTTTAATGTTCCTTACATTCTCTAAGTGTTAACTATTATCATTTTGTCTGTTTTTTAAATTATTCTATCCTCAGCACCTAAAACAGTCCCTGCTCAATAACTGTGTATTAACTGAGTCAGTGAATGGATAAAGGATGAGCTTTATCCCCATGCCATCATTGACTAACTTACTCTAAAAAGGTTTCTGTAAAAGATATTTTTAGTTATAGGAAGTATGTAAAGGCTATAGGTAGAACTGCTTAAAAATTTTTTTTTGGTCTACATTAATTAATATGATATGCAACAATAATGGCTGTACACTTTCCAAATTTAGTAAAGGATAGAGTCAATCTGTTCAGTGAAACACAAGGAAAACAATAAGACCCCTCTTAGGTACATCGTAGTCAAACTGCTGAAAACCAAAGATAAAGGTAAAAACTGAATGTGTTCAGAGAAAAGCAGGGGAGCACATATAGGGGAGCAACGATTGAAACGGCTGTGGACAAATCATGAGAAACATGGAGGCAAAGAGATAGATGAAATGTTGTTCATCTTAAAGTGCTGAGAAAAAAAAAATCAAACCTGTTAACCCAGAATTCTATATCTTGTGAAAGTATCCTTCCTGAATGACGGTGATAAAATCACAATGAGATATTATCACACACCCACTAAAATGGCAAAAATTAAAAAGACTGACAGTACCAATTTTTTGGTGCTCTCACATAGCTGGTGAAAATGTAAAATGGTATAATCTTTTAGGGAAAATGTTTAGCAGTTTCTTAAAAAGTTAAACTTGTACTACCATATGACTCCTTGTAGGTTTTTACTCAAGAGAAATGAAAGCATATATCCAAAGACTGGAGGCCAAATTTTCGTAGCAGGTTTAATTGCAATCACCCCAAACTGAAAATAACCCAAATGTCCATCAACAGGTGACTGGATAAACAGATGATGGTATACCCATACAACAGAAAACTATTCAGCAATAAGAAGGAATAAACTATTGATAGATGCAACAACATGAATGACATTCAAAATGATTTTGCTGATTAAGGAAACTATACAAAAAAGAATACATATTGAATAATTCTTCATTGGTATAAAATTCTAGAAAATGAAAATTAATCTGTAGTGATAGCACACTAATGGTTGCTAGGGAATAGGGAGGGAGGTGGGGAGGAGAGAGAAGAGGGAATTACAAAGAGGTGTGAGGAAGCTTTTGCAAGTGATGAACATGTTCATTATTTTGATTGTGGTGATAGTTTCATGAGTGTATACATATGTGAAAACTTACCAGATTGTATACTTTAAAGGTACGCAGTTTATCATATGACAATCATACCTGAATAAAATTAGGAAAAATAGAGAAAACAAACAAAAAAATGAAAGCAAAACAGATACATTTTTAGATAAAAGAAAACTAAGAGAATTTGTTGCCTGCAGACTTGCACTATAAGAAATGCTGCGAGTTATTCTCCGAGCTGAAGAGAAACAATACCAAATTGAAACTCAAATCTTCAGAATGGAATAAACTAGAAATGATAAATATCTAGGTAAATATAAAAGGCTCACCTTTCTCCTAATTTCTTTAAATTTATGACTTTTTAAAGCAAAAATTGTCACATTGTCTTATAGGGTTCGTAATATATGTGGAGTGAATGCATGTAACAATTATAGCTTAAAGGACAGGTGTGGAAGGTGAATGGGCCAATTGAGTTGCAAGGCTTCTATGTTGTACAAAAAGCCGATATCAGTTCTAAGTATTGATAGATTGTGAAAAGTTAAGGATGTATATTGTAAACCTTAGGGCAAACACTAAAAACATAAGGCAAAGAGATACAGCTAAAAAGCCATTAGATGAAATGGAATTCTAAAGAATGTCTAAACAATCCAAAAGAAGAGGAACAAAAAACAGAAGGGACAAAAAAAAAAAAAAAAACGAATAGTAAAACGGTAGACCTAAATCCAACTATTTCAATAATTACAATAAATGTTAATGGGGGAATTCCCTGGCAGTCCAGTGGTTAGGCCTCTGCGCTTCCACTGCAGGGGGTGCAGGTTCGATCCCTGGTGGGGAACTGAGATCCCACAAGCCGAGTGGCGCGACCAAAGAAAAAGACTTAACTGATTATAATGGACTTGGCAGATACTGTTTGGTGGAATTATCATTTCCTTATAGCAATTACTTAATATGTACTTTACTCCAGTCATTCCATTGTTTCTTTCTGAACAGGCTCATCAATGTTTAATGTAAGCATTATCCCATTTACTAATATTACCCTACTTAATGATATATCGTTACCAATCAGCATGTTGAAATCTTAGTTTCAGAACCAAATATCCGTGAATTATTCTTTCCTCTGACATTTACGGTGTGTCCTTAGGCAAGTTTCTTAACTTTATTTATTGAGCTTCAGTTCCTTCACCTGCAACAGGAGTATAATACTTAATGGATTAAATAAAATAACATAATGTGAAATGCTTAGCACAGAGCCTGGCACACAGTGAAGGTCAAATAGATGGTAGTTATCATCATCATCATCATTAATGATGACAAAGGTTAATTCATATATCTTCTTAAAAATATCATATAGCGGTCTTCCCTGGTGGCACAGTGGTTGAGAGTCCGCCTGCCGGTGCAGGGGACATGGGTTTGTGCCCCGGTCCGGGAGGATCCCACATGCCGTGGAGCGGCTGGGCCCGTGAGCCATGGCTGCTGAGCCTGCATGTCCGGAGCCTGTGCTCCGCGACGGGAGAGGCCACAGCAGTGAGAGGCCCGCGTACCGCAAAAAAAAAAAAAAAAACATATAACAACTAACTGATGAGAAAAGACTTTTAAAAATTTTACATTTCTGTTGGTACTAACAACAAATTCATAATTATCATTATATTTTAAGGAAATAAATGGGGAAAAAAATCTGCAACAACCCAAAGGAAGCAAAAAATGCTCCCCTAAATAATTCTCTAAATAAACAACAAAGAAAAAAAAGTAGCATCTTCTACAAAATTAAGTTGGTCTCTAGTAAAGTCTTCCTATGTTCGAAAACATTTACTCTGATACTAAACTTTAACAATAAACGAAGCAAATGAGAGCCAGATGGCAGAAGGAACCTATTATTAGATTCTTAACTTGAAGCAAAAGTTGCCTAGAGAAACCCTCTTCAGATGTGGGCACATCCGTTATGTGACAGGAAGGTGGGAGAACATAAAAAATTGCTGCTATAAGAATGGAAATTGGGGGACTTCCCTGGTGTCACAGTGGTTAAGAATCTGCCTGCTAATGCAGGGGTCACTGGTTCGAGCCCTGTTCCAGGAAGATCCCACATACCGCGGAGCAACTAAGCCCATGCACCACAACTACTGAGCCTGCGCTCTAGAGCCCACAAGCCACAACTACTGAGCCTGCGCTCTAGAGCCCACGTGCCACAACTACTGAGCCCACGTACCACAACTACTGAAACCCATGCACCTAGAGCCTATGCTCTGCAACAAGAGAAGCCACCGCAATGAGAAGCCCACGCACCGTAACGAAGAGTAGCCCCCACTCGCCTCAACTAGAGAAAGCCCGTGTGCAGCAACGAAGACCCAACGTATCCAAAAATAAATAAATAAATTAATTAAAAAAATAAAAAAGAATCCTCCTGCCAGTGCAGGGGACACGGGTTCAAGGCCTGGTTTGGGAAGATCCCACATGCCGCGGAGCAACTAAGCCCAGACGCCACAACTACTGAGCCTGCGCTCTAGAGCTCGTGAGCTGCAACTACTGAGCCCATGTGCCGCAACTACTGAAGCCCACGAGCCTTGAGCCGTGCTCTGCAACAAGAGAAGCCACCACGATGAGAAGTCCGGGCACCACGATGAAGAGTAGCCCCTGCTCACCGCAGCTAGAGAAAGTCCTCACGCAGCAACAAAGACCCAATGAAACCAAAAAAAAAAAAAAAACACCTGAGGTCCCATTTTCTTGCTGCCAGGGGCTGCTTGCTCTTAGCTCCCAGAGGCTGTCTGCATCCTTTGTTACATGGCCCCTTCTGTCTTCCAGTGTTTCCAATCCTTCTCATACTTCAGACCTCTCACTTCCTCTTCTGCCACAAGAAGAAAACTCTCTAATTTTAAAGGACTCCAGATTAGGTCAAACCCATCCCGATAGTCCATGTTAGGGTTGACAATGCCATGTAATGTAACCCAGTCACGAAAGTAACATTCACCACATTCACAGCCCCAGGGAGTATGTAGACATGTACACCAAGGGAAGGGAAACCTCGGGGGCCATCTAAGCATTTTGACCCCCGCAGGGATGGAGGTAAAGGAGGGGTCTTTTCATTTTGTGCTTTATACATATCTGTAATGTTTGAAATGTTTTGGAAAGACTGTATCACTTTCTGTAATGCAAAAGGTCTGGAAGAATATACTCTAATTTTTTTTTTTTTTTTTTTTTGCGGTACGCAGGCCTCTCACTGTTGTGGCCTCTCCCGTTGCGGAGCACAGGCTCCGGACGCGCAGGCTCAGCGGCCATGGCTCACGGGCCCAGCCGCTCCGCGGCATGTGGGATCTTCCCGGACCGGGGCACGAACCCGCGTCCCCTGCACCGGCAGGCAGATTCCCAACAACTGCGCCACCAGGGAAGCCCTATACTCTAATATTTTAACAGTGGTTATGTCTAGGTGGTAGGAATAAGATTTCTTTAATATAAGCATATAATCATTTTTCATCATATAACTAAAGGACCATAAAGCTATTTCCACTTTGCAATTTTTTGAAAAATATTCATGCTGGCTGTAGGCCAAAGCAGTGAACAGAGTTTGTATTGGTGCCTATTTGGTTAACGATAGTTTTTTGCAGTGGTTGTAAATATACATCCTGATAAATGCAGCGTGGCCAAGATGTAAAGCTATGAGTGGATTTGAGAAGAGTCTAGATACATTTCTGGATGCTAGACACACAGGTTATCAGGAGCACTGCAAATAGAGAGCATCAGGGGACAGACATCAGCTGAGGACTTAGGCTCTAGGGTCCGCTGACTTTTCCTGCACCCCTTTCCTTTCCTCGCAAAAGTAAGGCGGTCACCCAGTGTTTTTCTCAGTCTTTTTGAGATTGTTACCATGGTTTCTGACAAAATTGTTCAAGTGTTACTGTCCTAAATAAACACCAGGCTGGAAGGATTATTAGCCTGATGCTGACAGGTAAGTCTTACATTCTTTTGAGTTATCAGTGTGTTCCCAGAAAGGAAGCGTTGACACTGGATTAATCTGGGGAAAACAACGTACAAATACAGAATCTGACTGGAAGCTTGGACTGAGCAAATGAGGCACACAGGCAGCACGGTAGGACTTTGGAACGTGGGAAGGGAAGGGTCTCTCCTAGGAGCCCTCACACTTTGGGGGGGCTGAAGAATAAGAGCTTTCAAAGAAAACAGGCTCTTCTCAGAGTCAACACTGACAACTCAGTCTTGATCAGGAGAAGAAAATATGTTTGGGTCATTTGTTATAGGCAGGTCAGGGAGCAAGGTCCATAAGTACAGGGCAATACACAGCAAAGTAAATGCTAAACTAGATTGATTTTTAATTTTCTGTTCTTTCCCAGCAGGTCTTTGTTCCCTGAAAGAAAGACTTATACTGATTAATTAGGAAAAACAAGTTTGTAATGATAAAGTGCTTCCCACACATTGCTGCCAGTCTGTGTACATCCCAATTTGCCCACATTCTTACATCTCTCTCCCACCCCTACATTCCTCCTCAACAAGGTCCAAAGCCTTCATTAGGACTACAACAGAATCCTCGCTCTTGTTGAGGTCAGAAGTCACGTTTTCATAAATAAAACATGTTGATCTAATGAAGAGAGCTGGGGCCCCAGAGTCAGCTATTCCAGACTCTCCCACTAACTAGTTCACTCATTTATTTGACAGATTTATTGAGCACCTACCATGTGCCCAGGCTAGGTGCTGTTCCAGGTGCCAGGGGCCCAGCAGGGAACCCAAACAAGTCCCTGCCCTCCTGGAGATTACATTCTAGTGGAGGGAGGCCAACAGTAAAGCAGTCCAGTGGAGTCTGGCAGATGGAGATGAGGGCTATGAAGAAGAGGGGAATGTGGGCCGTGGGGTGAGGGGGAGGGAGTTCTCAGACATGACTTGCATTAGAATCACCTGGGAGTGAGGCACTTGTTAAAATACAAATTGCTGCACACTATCCTAGACTTTCTGATCCAGTAGGTCTGAGGTGGGGGGCTTGAGAATTTGTTTTGTTTGTTTGTTTGTTTTGTTTTTTTGCGGTATGCGGGCCTCTCACTGTTGCGGCCTCTCCCGTTGCGGAGCACAGGCTCCGGACGCGCAGGCTCAGTGGCCATGGCTCACGGGCCCAGCCGCTCTGCGGCATGTGGGAATCTTCCCGGACCGGGGCACGAACCCGTGTCCCCTGCATCGGCAGGTGGACTCTCAACCACTGCACCACCGGGGAAACCCAAGAATTTGTATTTTTAACAAGTTCCCAGATGATGCTGATGCTGGGGTCCGGGGACCATACTCTGAGAATCAGTGGAGTAGAGCGTGTTATATAGGATGTCCAGGGAATGCTTCTCTGATAATGTGACATGTAAACAGAGGCCTAAAGGATCAAGCCATGCAGGGAAGAGCAGTGCATCCCAGTCAGAGAACAGAAAGTGGGAGCCCTGAGGTAAGCATATACTTGGTGTGTTTGAAAAATGACAATGGGGCCAGAGTGGCTGGAATGGAGGGGAGGGGAGAAAAAGATCTTACAGGTTTTGATGGCTAAGGTAAGAACTTTGATTTTTACCCCAAATGAGGCAGAGAGCCAGGAAAGGATTTTGAGCAGAAGAGTGATGTGGTCCGTGTTAAAAGTGTTAGGCAGGGCTTCCCTGGTGGTGCAGTGGTTGAGAGTCCACCTGCCGATACAGGGGACGTGGGTTTGTGCCCCGGTCTGGGAAGATCCCACATGCCGCGGAGCGACTAGGCCCGTGAGCCATGGCCACTGAGCCTGTGCGTCCGGAGCCTGTGCTCCGCAACGGGAGTGGCCACAACAGTGAGAGGCCCGTGTACCGCAAAAAAAAAAAAAAAAAAAAAAAAATTTTAGGCAAATGTAAGGTATGGCTGCCCGTACTAATGATGATTTTTGAGCACACTGTAATAAGGTTCATATTTATTTCTTCTTGTGGATGGATAAATGGATGGGAAGAAAAGCCTGAAAATGTTTGACAACTACTATAGACTGAATGTTTGTGTGCCCCTAAAATTCGCATGCTGAAACCTAATCCCCAGTGTTATGGTGTTTGGAGGTGGGACCTTTGGGAGGGGGTCATGAGGGTGGAGCTCTCATGAATGGGATTAGTGACCTTACAAGAGACCCCAGAGAGCTCCCTCACTCCTTTGGTCTTGTGAGGACACAGACAGAAGACAGCCATCTATGAACCAGGAAGTGGGTCCTCACTAGTCTGCCAGCGCCTTGATCTTGGACTTCCCAGCCTCCAGAACTGTGAGAAATAAATTTCTGTTGTTTATACGCCACCTAATCTATGGTATTCTGTTATGGCAGCCTGACCTCACTAATATAACAACTTACTGAGTTTCATATTTTGAATACTACTTATAGGCCATGTTTAACTGAATATTAATAAACCATTACCTCATCCCTTAAAATAGTTTACTTTCCTGTGCCCCAATAGATTATAAAATCTATGAGGTCCTATGTGTGAATGGTGTGTATTTTGTGTGCATGCTGTCTTCTATATGGTTGTTTCTGTACCCTCAGTGTCTCATATCCTATGAAGCATAGTAGGTCCCCAATTATTATTTTCTTTCCCAATTATTTTTTGAAAGATGAATGAATGAAATATTTGTTTCTGTATAGAATTTTACAACACCAGCAACTAAGCCACAACATTCGTATGAAAAATGTTTCTTTTACCCATTTCCTCATGTGATCCTCAGAATATTCCCATTTGGTAAGATCATTCACTTTTTCAAGGGGAGACAGAGATGAAGTGATGACCCAAGGCCTTGTGGCTTGTAAGGGGCTGAGGTGGGTCTGTAGCCAGAGTCTCACCTCCAGAGCGCAGGGCCTTTCCACTCTATTATGATCTTCCAGCACTAAGTTCACTTGAGGGATAGTCTCGGATGGAAATGTTCTAAAATTGGACTATGGTGATGATCGCATAATTTAGCACATTTGCTGAAAGTCATTGAAACCTACCCTTAAAAATGAGTGAATTTTCAGACATATAAAACAAACTTATGCTTTACCAAAGGGGATAGCATGGGGGGTGGGGGAGGGATAAATTAGGAGTTTGGGATTAACAAATACACACTACTATATATAAAATAGGTAAACAGGGGCTTCCCTGGTGGCGCAGTGGTTGAGAATCCGTCTGCCAATGCAGGGGACACGGGTTCGAGCCCTGGTCTGGGAGGATCCCACATGCCACGGAGCAACTGGGCCTGTAAGCCATAACTACTGAGCCTGCGTGTCTGGAGCCTGAGTTCCACAGCAAGAGAGGCCGCGACAGTGAGAGGCCCGCGCACCGCGATGAAGAGTGGGCCCCGCTTGCCACAACTAGAGAAAGCCCGCGCACAGAAACGAAGACCCAACACAGCAAAAATAAATAAATTTATTAAAAAAAAAAAAAGAAGAGTCTGAATTAAAAAAATAAATAAATAAAAAATAAAATAAAATAGGTAAACAAGGACCTACTGTATAGCACAGGGGACTCTACTCAATATCAATGGAAAAGAATCTGAAAAAGAATATATATAACTACGCATAACTGAATCACTTTTCAAGTATGCTTGAAACTAACACAACATTGTAAATTAACTATACTTCAGTTAAAAAATTGAGTAAATTTTAGGGAATTCCCTGGCAGTCCAGTTGTTACGACTCCAGGTTTCCACTGTAGGGAGCATGAGTTTGATCCCTGATCGGCAAGTGAACTGACATCCTGCATGCCGCACAGTGCGGCCAAAAAAAAAAAAGTAAATTTTATGATATGTAAATTATTTATCAATAAAGGTGTTTTTTAAAATGCAATTGTCTCAACTACTCATCTCTCTTCCCTAATCCTTGTAATTTCTTTGGCAGGATACTGTTAAAATCTCAGATTCTGGGACTTCCCTGGTGGTCCAATGGTTAAGAATCCGCCTTGTAATGCAGGGGATGCGGGTTCAATCCCTAGAGTGGGAACTAAGATCCCACATGCTGCAGGGCAACTAAGCCCACCTGCTGCAACAACATAGCCCACGTGCTCTGGAGCCCGTGGGCTGCAACTACTGAGCCCGTGCGCTCTAGAGCCTGTGGGCCACAAATAGAGAGAAGCCTGCGTGCTGCAACGAAGAGCCCGCACGCAGCAACTAAGACTGACGCAGCCAAATAAATAAATAAATAACTGTTAAAAACAAAATCTCAAATTCCTTTCCAAAAGCCCCTCAGGTCACTAAGTTACCATGCATTTATATCGACTAAGATTCTTGACCACACTCTAGCCACTCGCATCTGGGCCCTCTTGTCAACTAGACCTCAACTGTGGCCTATAAAAACTCGAGCAAAACACTAATAAAATTATTTCTAACAGTTCAAGGCCGGTCTGTAGGATGACCCAATGACCCAATCTCCTCTTAAAGTGCCTGCCTGAGAAAACTCAAGGCTGCCAGAAGAATTTATGGTTGGTTTGTTCCAGCCCACACCTGGAGATAGGGCCCCTGTCTCCCAGCCTCTGTGGGAGGGGAGAAGCCTAACTTCCGTAAGGGCCAGTTAACAAACACAGGTGGGTTTCACAGGGACCAACCTTTGCTTCCTACTTTTTGTGATTTTCACTTCCCTGGCTCTACTGAGCCCTCACTCACCTCCCTCTGTATTCCTTCATTTCCCCTTTGAAACCCCCAGTCACCTCTGTACAAATTGAAGCTGAGTTCAGTTCACACTGGGCTCTTCCTTATTGCAATAGTATGTTACTAATCAAAACCTGCCCTTACCACTTTAATTCGTGTCTGGCTTTGTTTATCTTTGACAATACGTGCACAAAACAAACTAACCACACATACACCCTTAATTTTATTTAACCCATTGGGTATCCGGTTGTGTTTTAGTGACATCTGAAATAATAACTATGTTGCTAGAAATCACATTATCAGTTTTCAAGCCCAAAAGATGAAACAACTTCTTTCTAATAACCTATGGTGGAAAAGAAGTTCTTGGAATCCAGTAGAAACAAGGAGGCATCATTTACATTCCTCTCATCACCACCTTACTTGTCCAAGTTCCTGATTTATTTACTGTGTGGTTTTTTTTTTTTTGTCTTTGTATTGATTTGTTTTTGTGGTTTCGAAGTTTATTGGAGTTGATTACTATCTCAATATAGAGTAAGAATAACCTTAAAGAATGATCCTGAAGGTGCCAGATATCTTTTTTTCCTTCTGTACTGTACACAAAGCATAGGGTCAGGTACTTTTCTTGTAGAAAATAATCAAATTATTTGAAATAACCCAGAGAGAGCTTTTTTCTGGGGGGGGGGGATATAGGGTTTACTGTGATAAAATATATATAACATCATATTTTTCATTTTAGCCATTCATAACTGCACAGTTCAGTGATATTAAATACATCCGCAGTGTTGGGTAACCATTATCACTATCTGTACCTAAAAGTTTTTCGTTATTGGGGCTTCCCTGGTGGCGCAGTGGTTGAGACTCTGCCTGCCAATGCAGGGGACATGGGTTCAAGCCCTGGTCTGGGAAGATCCCACATGCCGCGGAGCAACTAGGCCCGTGAGCCACGCTACTGAGCCCGCGTGTCTGGAGCCTGTGCTCCGCAACAAGAGAGGCCACAACAGTGAGAGGCCCGGACACCGCGATGAAGAGTGGCCCCCGCTTGCCACAACTAGAGAAAGCCCACACACAGAAACGAAGACCCAACGCAGCCAAAAATAAATAAATTAATAAACTCCTACCCCCAACATCTTCTTAAAAAAAAAAAAAAGTTTTTCATTATCCCCAACATCATCCTCTGTCCCCATTAAGCAATAATTCCCCTTTCTCCTCCTCTCCTTATGCCCTGGTAACCTCTACTTTTTCTACCAGAGAGAGCATTTTTAATACTACATGCTTAAACTAAAGTTAAATTTTAAAGCTGTTCGGAAAGGCATTTTAAGTTACTTTATCATTAGGGATAAATCGGACTCTCACCCAGCCTTTTATAAAGTATATTCTGATCTACATGCTGGCGATATGACTGTGCACGAGATACACACTACATTGTAGGCCGCAGGATGGAGAGTTAATCACACGAGCATGTAAAGCGCTAATGGACAATACCAAGTGTGAAATAATAGAAAATCTCTGTATTGTTCTCTGCCCCCATTCCTGGCACAGGGCTCCTAAAACCCTTGTATTTCCGAAGTGATAAGAGCATTAGGAGGAACTTTTGTTCTAACATTTGGCCTTCAATCCTATTTCCTGACATAGCTCTTAAATCCTTTGGCATTTCCTGGGGGATAGGATTGTCTTTTGCTCTTTTTTTTTCTTTTTAATCAATTTATTTATTTATCTAAATTTGGCTGCGTTGGGTCTTGGTTGCTGTGCGCGGGCTTCTCATTGCGGTGGCTTCTCCTGTAGCGGAGCACGGGCTCTAGGAGCATGGGCTTCAGTAGTTGTGGCACACGGGCTCAGTAGTTGTGGTTCATGGACTCTAGAGAACAGGCTCAGTAGTTGTGGCACATGGGCTTAGTTGCTCCACGGCATGTGGGATCTTCCCAGACGGGGGCTCGAACCCATGTCCCCTGCACTGGCAGGCGGATTCTTAACCACTGCGCCACCAGGGAAACCCTGTCTTTTGTCTAATGAGGTTACTTGCTAGGCTCCTGGATGGCTTCAGGGTGGGGCTGGTCACCAGAAAGACCAAACCATGTTTGGAAACTTGGAACTTTCAGCCCCTAACCCTCATCCTCCAGGAGGGGGAGAGGGGCTGGAGATTGAGTCAATGATCCATCATCCATTATCATGATGAATCTTCGTAAATATTCATGAAGAACTTGGTTTGGAGAGCTTCTGGGTTGCTGAACACTTGGAAGTGCTGGGAGGGTGGCAAGTCTGAGGAGGTTGGGAAGCTCCTTGCCCTTTCCCCAATACTGTGCTCTAAGCATCTCTTCATCTGGCTGTGCCCCTGTATCCTTTATTATATCCTTGATAATAAACTAGTAAACATAAGTCAGTTCTGAGTTCTGTGAACCATTCTAACAAATTATCAGACTAAAGGAGGGGGTTATGGGAACACTCCTGGCTGGCTGGTCAGAAGTGACAACCTGGACTTGTGATCGGCATCTGAGGTCGAGGGCAGTCTTGTGGGACTGAGCCCTTATCTTGTGGGATCTGACACTAACTCCAGGGTAGAGAGCGCCAGAACTGAATTGAATGGTAGGACACTCAGCTGGCGTCAGGAAAACCCACACATCTGGTGTCAGGAGTGAAAGAAATGTAGTGTGAGAGTAATGGAAAAGGGGAGCTTGTCTTCAGACACCAAATCATATGAAAACAATGTGTCATACCGAAAACTTTTTTTCTTACATTAGGTGATCAGTGTCAAATAAAATATTAATTTTCATCATTTGCCTCTGTTCATATCTTCTTGACCAATTCTTCAAAACGTTGCATGCCACACTTGAGGCAGTAAAGAATTTGTTTTTGAAGCTAAATAGATATTTTAATATTAGACAAAATAGACTTTGAAGCAAAAACATTATTAGATATAAGTATGTCCAACACACGTGATAAATTGCACTAGGAAGATAACTTAAAATCTGTATGCACCTAATATAATTTCTTAAAATATACAAGGCAAACATTAGGGAACGAAAAACAATGAGGAAAAATTCAGCATCTTAAAGTGAGTTTGTAATACATCTTTCAGTTTGGTGTATCTAATTGGTAATTCGAGCAAACCCCAAATGAGAAAGTTACAGAATACTTGAATGAATAAATATATAAATAATAATAATCCTGTAATAATCACGTTTAGAATATCATACTTGGGACTTCCCTGGTGGTCCAGTGGCTCAGACTCTGCGCACAGAAGCAGTGAAGAATTTTTAAACACATAGCTCAGGACTTAAATATTCATCATGCAGCCGCTTATATGCTCGTTATGTACAACCGCTCTCACAGGAGGTTGTGCTCCCTGTGGTTTTTCACAGCCATATGACAACTTTTTGGAAAACACCTAATCAGTACGACCTTCTTCATATATCTCATAGGCCCTGTTGCACCTTGAAGAGCCCGGTGACAGGCTGCAGGTACCTCCTCCCTGACGGCCATGCAGGAAAACGCAGAATTCTTCTTGATATGATGAAATTTTTATGTAAGGTCATTTACTAAGGTCAGCTTAAACTTCTTTTGTAACCAATACCAGGCCTTGGCACTCTTTTCCTATAAAAGACCAGATAGTGAATATTTTCTCCTTTGCTGGTCACGTGGTGTCTGTCTAACTCCCGGTGTGGTCCCAGTGGCCATAGATGATACGTAAATGATGGGTATGGTTGTATCTCAATGTGACTTCATTTAAGGATACTGAAACTAGGTTTTCACATAATTTTCACAAGTCATGCAATTGTATTCTTCTTTTGATTTGTTTTCAACTCTTTAAAAATGTCAAAACTTTTCTCAGCTCTCAGGCCCAACAAAAACAGGCAGGGGGTCCAGCCTGCTGGGCCGAAGTGGGATCACTACCTCTGCTCTCTATGAATATATTTGTTTGCACTGAGCCTTTATAGCTTATTGAGGTCCATTGAGTTTCACAGTGTGTGAAACATCTTAACATTTCTTTAAAGGGTCAAGTCCCACTCAGGTTTGAACAGTGAAAGTACTGATCAAAAAACAAGATCTTGGGAATTCCTTGGTGGTCCAGTGGTTAGGACTCCGTGCTTTCACTGCCGAGGGCCCAGGTTCGGGGAACTAAGATCCCTGCACTTGTGGTGCGGCCAATAATAATAATAATAATAATAAATATCTTACTCAGGCTAACAAGTTATTACTCTAAGATAGGAATATCTTAGAGTATTAGAACTATTAGAACTATTCTAATTAGAATAGTATTAGAACTATTAGAACTTAGAACTATTCCTGAACAGGAATAGTTCAACATGGATGAAGATAACATTAGAAAGTGATTAAGGACTCCCCTGGTGGTCCAGTGGTTAAGAATTTGCCTGCCAGTGCAGGGGGCACATGTTCGATCCCTGGTCTGGGAAGATCCCACATGCCCCAGGGAAACTAAGCCCTTGGGCCACAACTACTGAAGCCCGTGCACCTAGAGCTCATGCTCCGCAACAAGAGAAGCCACCACAATGACAAGTCCGCGCACCGCAACGAAGAGTAGCCCCTGCTCAACGCAACCAGAGAAAGCCCGCGTGCAGCAATGAAAATCCAAGCCAAAAAAAAAAAAAGATTGTACTATAAGCTACACTTTGAATAACAACCTAGCTAGTTGCTAATTATTCCTTTCCAGTAGATTTTTTTTTTTTTTTTTTTTTTTTTTTTTGGCCACCACCTTGCGGCTTTCGGGATCACCAGGGATGGAACCCGGACCCACAGCAGTGAAAGCGTTGAGTCCTAACCACTGAGCCACCAGGGAATTCCCTCCAGCAGCTCTTTTTGAAGTTACCCACACTGCTGGTCACACGTTAGGCATGATCTCATCCACTATACCTCCCAAATTCATTCACAGTTCGTCCCACTTAATCACTTTTTTTTTTTTTTTTTTTTTTTTTTTTTTTTTTTGGGGGACGCGGGCCTCTCATCGTTGTGGCCCCTCCCGTTGCGGAGCACAGGCTCCAGACGCGCAGGCTCAGCGGCCATGGCTCACGGGGCCCAGCCGCTCCGCGGCACGTGGGATCTTCCCGGCCGGGGGCACGAAACCGTGTCCCCTGCATCGGCAGGCGGACTCTCAACCACTGCGCCACCAGGGAAGCCCTTAATCACTTTCTAATGTTATCTTCATCCATGTTGAACTATTCCTGTTCAGGAAGAATAGTTTTGTAATAACCTCATTAAATAAGTAAGGTTTTTGTTGTTGCTTTTTTTTAAGCTGAAACATTACTCAATTTGCGTGGCTTATGTTGCAACTATAAGAGTTCGGTGAGTCAATATCACTTCATGTGTAGCTTTCATCAAAATTCAAACCAGTTGGTAGCCAGGAGGATGAGAACGTGTGTACCCCCTGTTGGTGCTGTGCTAGGTTCCGTGGAGACATAAAAGAACTCCCTACCTTTGAGGAGCTTACCATTCAGTGGGGAAGACAACATGAATGTACAAGAAACCATAATGAATTCATTAATTAATTCACTGAGAACTCCCACTTGCTACGAGTCACCGTATTGTGTATTGTATCAGTTAGTCCTAATGCAGAAGAGGGAAAAATTCTTTTTCCTACTACCCTCCTAGGTTTTCAGGCTGGAGCCTCATCAGTTGGACTAACAAAAGGCAGATTAACAGGAGAAAAGTATTAGATTTATACAACATAATTTTATGTGACACAGGGACCTTCATAAGGAAATGAAGACGCGAAAAAACAGTTAAACCCGAGTGTGTTTATACTAGGTTTGATGAACGGTAGAAAGTCATGGGAAAACGTGGTAGGACCAAAGAGTATGAGCTAAAGGCAGCAAAGTGGGGAAGCTCAGGAGGCCTGTCCACTTGAATTCCTCTCAGCATCTCTCTGTCTTTGCAGATAAAGATGCTCCTTTCCTCCAAGTTTAGGGACCGCCCCTCTCACAAGAGGCTCTTATGACCTGCTTCAGGGGTGAAGGGGGAGATCAGAGAGTCCTTCCTGGACCTGCTTTTTCTCAAATTCCTTCAGTTTGAAATATTCTGTATGCCAAAGTACCATATTTTGTGGGTAGCGTGTTCTGAACCCTTCACTTACAGCTATTAAATAAGATACTGTAACCACTTCACGTGAGGAAACTGGGGCTATGAGAAATTAAGAAAGTTGCTCAAGGTGGCAATTCACAGGTATTTGTCTGACTTCAAGGCAAATTCTTTTCCCTCCTCTACCACTCAGATCATCTAGTCCAGTCTCCTCCTTTAAGGAAATAAAGAATTTACATGGGAAAAATAACTTTTTAACTTCCTAATTCAATGACCTATAATAGTGGTTATTGCTAGAATCAATATAATGAGAATACTGTGCTTGGGCAAAAAGGCCATGCTGATGAGACAGCTCGATCCACAAGAGTGTGTTTTGTATGGGGCTAAATGCTGTAAAGGAAACATATTTAAACTAAAATTAAAAACACTTAATCTAAATTTAATTTCAGTTTTATATAGAGCTACAGTGCTAGAATCTATCAAGGGAGGTAGACATAGTGATATGATGCCTGTCCTGTTTGCAGACATCATTTAAGTCAGTCCCCAGAAGATGTGACAAAAGTTTTCTTTAAGGAAGAATGGGAAGAAACCAGAATGACTCCTGTTTAGATATTTTTTTAAAGAGTGTTAGCTCCTTTAATTGAGGCCATGCTGATCAGCGTTAATAGTGTCATCGAAGGGTCAAGGCCGAGCTTCCCCCAAGGTATTCAACCAGTGTGCCTTGTGCTTGGCGCCAAAGCTCCTAGGACTTAGAATGAAGGGTTTAGAGAACGTTACCATCCCCTGAAGAGCTTTGTCCTGAGGTATAGTGAGGTGGAACAGAAGCTAGCCTAGGGTGGCCAGCAAAACAGACAAGTCTTCGGGATTACGTTACCGGATGTTGGGATGAATATTCATGTATAACAAAGTAATGGGCTTCCCTGGTAGCGCAGTGGTTATGAATCTGCCCGCCAATGCAGGAGACACGGGTTCGAGCCCTGGTCCGGGAAGATCCCACATGCTGTGGAGCAACTAAGCCCATGTGCCACAACTACTGAGCCTGCAAGCCACAACTACTCAAGCCCGAGTGCCACAACTACTGAAGCCCGCACGCCTAGAGCCTGTGCTCCGCAATGAGAAGCCATTGCAATAAGTTCATGCACCGCGATGAAGAGCAACCCTCACTCACCGCAACTAAAGAAAGCCTGCATGTAATAATGAAGACCTAACGCAGCCAAAAGTAAATAAATTTAAAAAAAAATTAAAAAAAAAAACAAAAAAACCCACAAAGTACTTAGGTTATTTTTTAAAATAAATCTTCTACTAAATGAGAGTATATGGGAACTCTCTGCACTACTTTGCAAATCTTCTGTAAATCTAAAATTATTCCAAAATACAGTTTAAAAAATCTTTTAATGCCATCTTAACTATTCTTCCTCCTTTCCCCAGCAGTGCTTTTTGTAAGCCCGGTGAAATCCTACTAGCCTTTTATTGTTAGAAGTAAAAACCTTGGAAGTTACCCCAAGAAGTTAACTACCCTATGTGTAAACCTAAATAATCAATATTTGTTCTCACGTGGAAATGAAAGTGAAATTCCTAAAATTGTAGTTTCAATTTTATTCACATTGTAGTGCAGTAAAATTTTTTCAAATTCACCTGTAAAATACAGGCCATTAAAAAATTCCATTATCGGAAAAAACAAAAAAATTCCATTATCGGGAATTCCCTGGCAGTCCAGTGGTTAGGGCTCAGTGCTCTCATTGCCGAGGGCCTGGGCTCGATCCCTGGTCAGGGAACTAAAATCCCACAAGCCTCACGGTGTGGCAAAAAAAAAAAAAAGAAAAAAAAAAAAAAAAATCCATTATTTACATTTTTAAACTACTGAGGCATTATAATAAGAAGAAAAGGAATAAAGTTATAGCAGAAACATTCTAATGTCATAAATGTAAAACCCAAACATTCCCTCCCATCTCACTTCTTTTTTGATATCTCAACTTAAAAGACATAAAAGTTTAATCACTGGGCTTCCCTGGTGGCGTAGCGGTCAAGAATCCGCCTTCCAATGCAGGGGACACGGGTTCGAGTCCTGGTCTGGGAAGATCCCACATGCCACGGAGCAACGAAGCCCGTGCGCCACAACTACTGAGCCTGTGCTCTAGAGCCCGCGAGCCACAACTAGTGAGCCCACGTGCCACAACTACTGAGCCCATGAGCCACAACTACTGAAGCCTGCATGCCTAGAGCCCATGCTCTGCAGCAAGAGAAGCCACCGCAATGAGAAGCCTGCTCATGGCAACCAAGAGTAGCCCCCGCTCGCCTCAACCAGAGGAAAGCCTGTGCACAGCAGCGAAGACCCAACACAGCCAAAAATAAAATAAAATAAATAAATTTATTAGAAAAAAAAGTTTAATCACCAAAAAATAAAGTCCTTATTGTAGTACCTAACTTTTTCCTAACTTTTTTTAATTTGATAAGTGGAAATTAACATTTATTTACTGTATCCCAGGTGCTTTACAAATAAATGCTGTATCATTTAATCTTCACAAAAGCGCCTGGAAGCCCAATAGGTATTTTTATCTCCAGTTTGCCTGTGAGGACACAAAGATTAACTCTTTAGTGACCTACAGCTAGTTATGAAGGAGAGGCAAGTCTTGATCCAGATCTGACTGATTCCAAAGCCTTTTACCACCACATCATTATGTTTAGCAAGAAATGTGAAACCTCTTCCCCATTCATCTAAAATATATTCTTCCTCACACTTAAGTGATTGCTAAGTTTTCATGCCAGGCAGTGTTCCTCAAAGTGTGGTCCGTGACCAATTTGCATTAGAATGACCCAGGACCCAGGCTAACAATGCAAACGTGGTGACCCTGCCCAGCCTCGAATCAACTGGATCAAAATCTCTGGGGAGGGGCCTGGAAATTTGCCCATTTAACCAGCTCCTCAAGCAATTCTGTGTACATTCAAGCATGAAAAAACAGTTGGTATTTTTCAATTCTCTGTCCACACTTCTTAAACTCATGCTTTCCAGCAGCGGCTGCCAGGAACCCTCAAAATCGATCGCTTCACTTTGATGGAGTTTTGTGGGCAGCCCTGAGCTCCAAATTGTTAGAGGCAGTCTCACCTGGAAACCGAGTTCCCCTCTTGGTGCGTGTCAAAAGGCACAACCACGTCAAAAATCAGGAGAAGGAAGGATTTATTAGTTCCAGCAAGTGAGGAGAAGACTGGGGGTGTTTCCCAAAGCAGCGTCTCCCTGAACAGCAAAGTTGGGAAAGTTTTAAGCTAAGAATACATGCATATTCATAAAGCGGCTTGAACAGGAGAATTCAGCAGAGAACTGGGGCAAAGGTTGACAGAGTCCAAGCTTTAGTAGATTGAAGTCATGAGGGTCAGAAAAGGTCAAAATCACCACCCCTTAGGTTTCAGTTGATCTGGAGGTTGAGCACTTGAGGGGGGTTTATTTTTATTTTTTTTGGCTGCAAGGCTTCAGGGATTGAACCCAGGCCCTCGTCAGTGAACACGCAGAGTCCTAACCACAGGACCGTGAGAGAATTCCCAGAGGGGGGTTTAAATTCTGCAAAACAGCTCAAGAAAGCGCTTCAGGCTAGTCTTTACCTCTGAAACAGAACTGGGAGTCTTTACAACTGATTTATTTTCTTCGCTATTGTTACTTCTCTTGCCTGATAACAGTCATTTGTTCTTTTGCTCCCTTAAGATCATTATTACTGAGACCTGTGCAAAGGCTAGCAGTGTGGCTGGGCTTAGATCACAAAATGGCTTCCGTGTAAAACGGCTTCTCTTGTGTCCAAAAGCTATATCTGGTTCTTTTCCTTTAGGGACCCCCTACCCTATTTGCTTATGGAAACAAGAGTTTCTAGGTTAGAAATGCAAGTAATATCAATCGCAGGAGTTAGGAATTAAGGTTCCCTTTTAAACACAAATAGACACAACTCCCTAGATTTCGCCTTCCATTGCTTCAGGTGGCTCCTCTGAGAGGTGAATGAACTTGGCCTTCCTACAAATATAATGCAAGAAGCTTTCAGCACTGCATAGTGCTATCGATGATGTAAATGTTTTCCATCTCTCTCTCCCTTTTCTTTTTCTCTTATTTTCCTTTCTCTTTTGTATCTGTTTTTCCTCTCTAGTATGATAAATGCTAGAAACTGATACACTAAAACGTTAACAGTGATTGTCTCTAGTTGATAGGGCTGTGAGTAGACGATTTTTGTCCTATTTTCCCCCTGCTTTCTACTTTCAGGGTTGCCAGTGGCTAAGTCAGTCAGTAAACTTAAAACCTGTGTATGAGAATGGAGAAATCTGTAGAAGGAAGCACCCCATCCACTGGCTAACTTAGAAGGAGGGAGAGTAGGGCAAGACTCATTATTTTTTTAAATTTTTATTGGAGTATAGTTGATTTACAATGTTGTGTTAGTTTCTGCTGTACAGCAAAGTGAATCAGTTATCCACATACATATATCCACTCTTTTTTAGCTTCTTTTCCCATATAGGTCATTACAGAGTACTGAGTGGAGTTCCCTGTGCTATACAGTAGGCTCTTATCAGTCATCTATTTTATATATAGTTGTGTGTATATGTCAATCCAATCTCCCAGTTTATCCCCCTGCTTCCCCCTTGGTTACCATAAGTTTTCTACATCTGTGACTCTATTTCTGTTTTGGAAATGAGTTCATTTGTACCATTTTTTTTTTTTTTTAGATTCCACATATAAGCAATATCATATGATATTTGTCTTTCTCTGTCTGATTTACCTCGCTCAGTATGACAATCTCTAGGTCCACCCATGTTGCTGCAAATGGCATTATTTCATTCATTTTTATGGCTGAATAATATTCCATTGTATATATGTACCACATCTTCTTTGTCCATTTCTCTGTTGACGGGCATTTAGGTTGCTTCCATGACCTGGCTATTGTAAATAGTGCTGCAATGAACATTGGGGTGCATGTATCTTTTCGAATTATGGTTTTCTCTGGCTATTTGCCCAGGAGTGGGATTGCAGGGTCATATGGTAGCTCTATTTTTAGTTTTTTAAGGAACCTCCATACTGTTCTCCATAGTGGCTGCACCAATTTACATTCCCACCAAAAATGTAGAAGGGCTCCCTTTATTGTTTGTAGACTTTTCTTTTTTTTTTAATTTAAAAAAATTTATTTATTTTTGGCTGCATTGGGTCTTCATTGCTGCGTGTGGGCTTTCTCTAGTTCTGGCAAGCGGGGGGTACTCTTCGTTGTGGTGCATAGGCTTCTCACTGCGGTGTCTTCTCATGTTGTGGAGCATGGGCTCCAGGCGCACGGGCTTCAGTAGTTGTGGCACGTGGGCTCAGTAATTGTGGCTCACGGGCTCTAGAGCGCCGGATCAGTAGTTGTGGCGCATGGGCTTAGTTGCTCCGCAGCACGCGGGATCTTCCTGGACCAGGGCTTGAACCCGTGGCCCCTGCATTGGCAGGCGGATTCTTAACCACTGCTCCAGCAGGGAAGTCCTGTTTGTAGACTTTTCAATGATGGCCATTCTGACCTGTGTGAGGTGATACCTCATTTTAGTTTTGATCTGCATTTCTCTAATAATTAGTGATGTTGAGCGTCTTTTCATGTGCTTCTTGGCCATCTGCATGTCTTCTTTGGAGAAATGTCTATTTAGATCTTCTGCCCATTTTTTTTTTTTTTTTTTTTTGCTGTATGCTGGCCTCTCACTGTTGTGGCCTCTCCCGTTGCAGAGCAACAGGCTCCAGACACGCAGGTTCAGTGGCCATGGCTCACGGGCCTAGCCGCTCTGCGGCATGTGGGATCTTCCCGGACTGGGGCATGAACTTGTGTCCCCTGCATCAGCAGGCGGACTCTCAACCACTGCGCCACCAGGGAAGCCCCTGCCCATTTTTTGATTGCGTTGTTTGTGTTTTTTGATATTGAGCTGCATGAGCTGTTTGTATATTTTGGAGATTAATCCCTTGTCAGTTGCTTCATTTGCAAATATTTTCTCCCATTCTGAAGTTTGTCTTTTCATTTGTTTATGGTTTCCTTTGCTGTGCAAATCTTTTAAGTTCAGTTAGGTCCCATTTGTTTATTTTTGTTTTTATTTTCATTACTTTAGGAGGTGGATCAAAAAAAATCTTGCTGCAATTTATGTCAAAGAGTGTTCGGCCTATGTTTTCCAAGACTCATTACGTTATATCTGTGCTTCTTCACCTGTTAGGTGTACTTTTTGAAAATAGTAAAGGAAAATTAGAACTGTTTCTCTAGGGGTTTTTTCCCCCGTCTGCCCCAATTTTCTCTTTCTCTTGCTGATTCTATCTTCTCCCTCCAACTTTCAATTCTGTGTTAGGGAAGCAGTTGGATGACACTTGCTGGAATGAAAGAGCCACTGTCTGGTCTTGCTGTGTAAGTATAAACCACACTGCGTTCATGTATAGCCTCTTCCTCCTGGAGGGTTGAGATTCCTCTTTATAACTCCACTGCTATTTTTAACATCTCTAGAGGCCAAGGAGAAAGCCAGTCCCTTTATCTTTGAGCTGGTCACAAGTTTTCGAAATCTCCGTTTTCCCCCCTGAACAAATGATACAGAGGTGAAGAAATCATCCACAGACAGTTTAGAAAGTCTTTCCACACTTCTAAAGAAACCAGATCACTTAGTTCTTAAAAGGCCACAGAGAAAGCCTGAACATGTGTACATTGACTTGTATTTGGGGAAGGAGCTTATCATCATTTGTAACCTCTGCAGCATCACTGGGCTTTGTCCTCTGGGTGAGAATGGAGGAAGCCCCAGAGAACGAACAGCCTAGCACATTGGCAAAGGCAAAAGAAACTGGCGACAGGTGCTCCAGGCTTTCAATCCCCAGGCCAAGCGGCCTTGATCATTTCCCTCATTACTCTAGAGACTGTTAATTTCTCAGTCTGTACTTGAAACTATAATTGCCCTCTGAGTACAGAGGGAGAAGCTAAATCAGCCCCTGGAGAAGACTGGCTGAGCTGGGCCAGCTGCCACAGCTGCTTCCAGGAGGTTCCTGGCTGCCCTCGCTGCCGAGACCAGAGAGCTAAGAACTGAACACAAGCACAACAGCCTCGGCTGCGCCCTTCTCACTAATTGAAAAATTAATTTGAACTCCCAACGCAGCGCTCATTTTTAGGTATATGGGGATTGTTTTAGCTATCTCAAGCCTGAGTTTTTCTTCGAAGTGTGAAAGCCTCATTTAAATAGCTTAAACTAGTACTAACAGCAGAAGTCCCTTGACTCTGCAGAAAAATGGGAAAATAATTTTAGGTAATTTCACAACAGAAGTGGCACACTTACATCGTGGTACAATCATATTTATCGTTGTTATCAGTTTATAAAGGGCTCACCCTTTATAAAGCTACTAAGGGCCGACTTCAACCACACCTGCTCTCCACTTTCTTTTTTTTTAATATAAATTTATTTATTTTTCTTATTTTATTTTTGGCTGGGTTGGGTCTTTGTTGCTGTGACCGGGCTTTCTTTAGTTGCGGCGATCGGGGGCTACTCTTCGATGCGGTGCGCAGGCTTCTCATTGCAGTGGCTTCTCTTGTTGCGGAACATGGGCTCTAGGCACACGGGCTTCAGTAGTTGTGGCATGTGAGCTCAGTAGTTGTGGCTTGTGGGCTCCAGAACACAGGATCAGTCGTTGTGGCTCACGGGCTTAGTTGCTCCGCGGCACGTGGGATCTTCCCGGATCAGGGCTTGAACCAGTGTCCCCTGCAATGGCAGGCAGATTCTTAACCACTGCACCACCAGGGAAGCCCCTCCACTTTCTTTTGATTTGGGGTTACTTTTTTACACTAGAGCCTAAAAATAGGCTAGTGGGTGAGATTTCAGTGAGACGTGGAAATTAAGAAGTTTTAAACAGGGTTTTAGGCTGACAGGAATCTTTTATCTTGAGTTGTCCAGTATAAATATAAACCAAAAGCAAACAGATTTGGAATCTCACTGATTGCTGCTACATTTATACCTGAGAAAAAATCTACATGAGACCAGAGTCTATAATCGACAGTAACATATATACTGACTTTTTCCAATTAGAAGAACTTAAAAAATAGCCCGTGAACGCTCCAGCGTTCCAATGAATGATTACCAACTTCGTTGAGCCACCCATTATGTCCCAAGCAGTGTTCTTAGCATTAGTGATCCTGAAACACAAAAGACCAGGTCTTTAACTTTCAGGAGTGCTGTGGGATCGGTTGAGGGCACTGGAGGTGACAAGCATGGAAGTGGTATTTTAGTGTGGTATTAACAGACCCACTGCATGCTTCTGAAATAGGAGGGAAGGGGGCAGGGCACAACCTTTAAAAGAATGACATACAGGGCTTCCCTGGTGGTGCAGTGGTTGAGAGTCCGCCTGCTGATGCAGGGGACACGGGTTCGTGCCCTGGTCTGGGAAGATCCCACATGCCGCGGAGCGGCTGGGCCCGTGAGCCATGGCCGCTGAGCCTGCGCGTCCGGAGCCTGTGCTCCGCAACGGGAGAGGCCACAGCAATGAGAGGCCCGCGTACGGCCAAAAAAAAAAAAACAAAAGAATGACATACATAGCTGTTCAGGATACGACAAAAACTGATTAGAACTGATTACATCCAAGATGGAGGAAGATTCGACTTCCAGTGGACCTTGAGCGTCATTATACTCTCATTGTAATAGATTAGCATATGCTAAATGATACATCCACAAGTGCCATGACAGTTCCAAGGCTGACCATAAAAGGCCAAAAAGTGGGCGGTGGCCCAATTCCTGGAAGTCTCCACCCCTTCTCCAAAATAGTTGGAATAATCCTCCCACTCATTAGCCTATGAAATTACCCAGCCCATAAAAACTAACAACCTTGTATTTTGGGGCCTCTCGCCTTCCGTGATGGCCCACACTCTGTCTGTAGAGTGTCTCTCCCGGGGCCGTTCTCACCTTTTGAGACGGACTGTCTCTGTCTATGGAAACTCTCTCTCTCAATCTACTTCTTACCTATCACTTTACCTCTCACTGAATTTCTTCTGCATTGAGACATAAAGACCCTGAACTTCAGCAAGTCCTGAGGCCAGGTGTGCAATCTCGGTTAAAAGACAGTGGGTTCAAGCCCCAATCTGAGGTGTGCGGTTTCACTTCCGCTCCCAAATAGGCGATTTCTGGGAACCTTAGGGAAGAGAGGTCACCCAGGACGCAGGATATCTAGTCCTGAGCCCAGTCATGGCCTAGCTTAGTGCTCTTGTTGCAGGAAAGAGAGTGGGGCTTGAGAGGATGGTCATGTCTCAGGTCTCAGGCGAGTCCTTGGGATGGCCGCCAAGTGTGGGTTCTTGGCTTCATGCAGGAAATAATTCAAGAGGGAGCCATTGTAAAGTGAAAGAAAGTTTATTCAGGGAGAAACACACTCCATAGACAGAGCTTGGAAAGCGAGCGAGGCACCAGGGTACAGGGTTGTTAATTTTTACAGAGGTGGGTAATTTCATAGGCTAATGAGTAGGAGTGTTCCAGCTATTTTGAGGAAGGGGTGGGGATTTCCAGGAATTGGGCCACCGCCCACTTTTTGACCTTTTGTGGTCGGCCTTGGAACTGTCCTGGCGCCTGTGGGCGTGTCTTTAGCTTGCTGATGTGTTACAGTGAGCGGATACTGAGGCTCAGGGTCTAGGGGAAGTTGACTTGTCCGCCATCTTGGACCCATTTGGTTCTAATCAGTTTATGTCATGTCCTCGAGCTATGTCATTCTTTCAAAGGTTGTGCCCTGCGCCCTTCCCTCCTGTTTCAGCTTCATCACAGAAAAAAGGGAAAGCCCACAAGAATCTTTAGAACTTCAAGGGTTTTTAAAAAAGCATTGCCTGGTACTTGGTCTAGAAAATTCTGTGAGGTAGGTGCTATTGTTCCTCATTTTAAATACCAGGGAGCCAAGGCCCAGAGGGTTGAGGTGACTGCTCCGGATGCGCAGGCTCATCAGCCATGGCTCACGGGCCCAGCCGCTCCGCGGCATGTGGGATCTTCTCGGACCAGGGCACGAACCCGTGTCCCCTGCATCGGCAGGCGGACTCTCAACCACTGCGCCACCAGGGAATCCCCAGTGCAAGTCTTTGATTGTTAGTCCTGGACTCTTACCACTACAACAATGGCCAGGTTTGTTTAACAAATAGTACCTGTGACAAAAATCCATCTATTTCTTTCTCTTTTTCTTTTTTTTTTTCAGCTGAGCCTTGTGGCTTGCGGGATCTCAGTTCCCCAGCCAGGGATGGAACCTGGGTCATGGCAGTGAAAGCCCAGAATCCTAACCCCTGGGCCACCAGGGAACCCGCATCTGTTTCCTTTTGTTTTTAAATTGCTTAACCTTTAAATTATTCAATCTCTTGCCCTCTTTTGCTTTGTGTTTTCATACCATCCTGTCATCAAAGAGGGAGAATACTTCTTCCTTGAGTAACTCTTGTATCTAAGCACCCACATGAAATGCTTAGGGAGTTATTTTGACTTTAACAAGAAAACTCGGATCATTGTGGGTGAGAGTGTGCTTTGTCAACAGACAGAAATGGAGAGAATCAGGCACCCAAAGGTGAAATGAGAGAGTGAACAGTTTCCAGAATTTTCTACCTCTTTTATAATTGCTAATCACTACTGCTATAACCATAATAGAAACCACGGGACTTTCCTGGGGGTCCAGTGGTTAAGACTCCATGCTTCCACTGCAGGGGGCACAGGTTCTTCGATCCCTGGTTGTTTTTTTGGGGGAGGGGGTACAGCCAAAAAAAAAAAAAAAAGAAAAGCCAAATCCAAAGGACTCTCACTTCTCACTTCTATTCTTCTAATTCCCCTCCCAAATCCAGTTTCTGGGATACAAATTGTGGAGCAGCCCTCCCTCCTGCCACCCAGTTTCTAATCCTATTCCCCTCATTTAAATGAGCAAAGTCAAATTTTATATATGATAATTATAGTTCTACAATTCCTTGTGCAAATTTAAAAATGCCTTACAGGAAACAAAAAGTCTAGTTCGAGTATTTAGGAATCAAAATTTTAGGAAATACCCTAATCCCATCACTTCGTTATCTCCTTCTGTTGTGCTTCAGAGGGAAATGTTCAACAGCTAAATATCAATGCTAATAGCTGAAGTTTTATCTGTAGGTTTAGAATTTCCTATATCATGGAAGATTAATTTTTAACCATGACCCCATGTATTTGACAAATGCCCCTTCATAATTGGAAAACTATCATTGCTACTTAGAAAATAATGATGCCCACAATATTGTTCACCTGCCAGTGGAAATTTTCAGAGGGATCATTTCAGTACCTAATAGTGCATGACTATCTAGGAACCAATTTGGACCTACATGGGAACACTTCAGGGGCAGCGGCCTTACTGATCTTACCAGAAGGTGGTTAGGGAATGGGCAAGCAAAGAATTTATCCTGTTCCCTTGCCATGGCCTGACTATTCCCCAAACAGAATGAACAGGATCTCATTCTCACTAGGATCTTTTCTTTTTTTTTTTTTTGCGGTACGCGGGCCTCTCACTGTTGTGGCCTCTCCCTTTGAGGAGCACAGGCTCCGGACGCGCAGGCTCAGCGGCCATGGCTCACGGGCCCAGCCGCTCCGCGGCATGTGGGATCTTCCCAGACAGGGGCACGAACCGGTGTCCCCTGCATCAGCAGGCGGACTCTCAACCACTGCGCCACCAGGGAAGCCCTTCTTTTCTTTTTTTGAGGGGATGTATAATGCAAGAAAGGACTTGGATTTCTGCTCCTGGACATTATAGTTGTGGGAATTTATTTATTTAAATTTATTTATTTTACTTATTTATTTTTGGCTGCGTTGGGCCTTCGTTGTTGGGCACGGGCTTTTTCTAGTTGCGGCGAGCAGGGGCTACTCTTCGTTGTGGTGCGCGGGCTTCTCATTGCGGTGGCTTCTCTTGTTGCAGAGTGCGAGCTCTAGGCGCATGGGCTTCAGTAGTTGTGGCTCGTGGGCTCAGTAGTTGTGGCGCACGGGCTTAGTTGCTCCACGGCATGTGGGATCTTCCCAGACCAGGGATTGAACCCGTGTTCCCTGTACTGGCAGGCGGATTCTTAACCACTCGGCCAACAGGGAACTCCCTATAGTTATGGGAATTTAGTATCTATTCTCAAAAATTCATATTTATGATTATGTAAGCATCATCAGGTATTTTCTTATTTGTCCACAGAGTATGACTATAGAAGTATCATAAAACAGAATAAGTAAATCTTAGTTGGGACCTTAAATCTATTCAGTTAAATCAATACTATTCATCTACCTCCATCATCCTGGCCAGCTGACTGTCCAGCTTACTTTGGAATGCCTCCATTAACAGGGAATCCACTCCCTTCTGGAGGAATCATCCCATTTTTCAAGAACATTGATCAATCTTTTGGGGCTTTTTACAACAAATGTATTCTTTTTTTTAAAAAATTATGTTTTAAATAAATAATTTTTTTAATAAATTTATTTTTGGCCGCGTTGGGGTCTTTGTTGTGGCACGTGGGCTTTCTCTAGCTGTGGCGAGCGGGGGCTACTCTTCATTGTGGTGCGTGGGCTTCTCATTGCGGTGGCTTCGCTTGTTGTGGAGCATGGGCTCTAAGCGCGTGAGCTTCAGTAGTTGTGGCACGTGGGCTCAGTAGTTGTGGCTCGCAGGCTTAGTTGCTCTGTGGCATGTGGGATCTTTTCGGACCAGGGCTTGAACCCGTGTCCCCTGCATTGGCAGGCGGATTCCTAACCACTGTGCCACCAGGGAAGTCCCCACAGGAGATTGTACAGGGTGAATAACCTGAGGAAAATAATGTCTAAGGAAGTTAGCCTGGACGAGCCAATAGTAATACTGATTTCTTTCTATTGAAACCCTGATTTGTGCCAGGGACTTGACCAACAGCCCTAAGAGGACAAGAATTATTGCTTCCATTTAAAACTTTGTAAAATGAGACTCTGAGAGGTCAGGTGACTGAGTGAGCAGCAGAGTTAGTATAAGGCTGAGGTAGGGCCCACATTTGGGTCTGTGCCTCCAAAGTTTGCACTTTAGAGCAGAGGTTGACAAACTTTGGTGTACCAGCCAAGTCCAACCGGTTTTTGTACAGCCCTTGGGGTAAGAATGGCATTTACATTTTTAAAGGTTAGAAAAAAATCAAAAGAAAAATAAAATTTCCTAACTTGTGAAAATTCTATGAAATTCACATTTCAAGGCCCATAGATAAAGTTTTATTCGAGTTTAGCCACACCCCACAACCCACATGTCATCTGCCTGATTTCATTCTACAATGGCAGAATCGAGTAGCTGGACAGGGGCCCTATTGCCCACGAAGCCTAAAATTCTACTACCCGTCCCTTTACAAAAAGTCTTCTGACCCTGCTGCAGAGTTTGCAGCTCAAAATGTGGTCTGTGGACCAGGAGCAAGGAGTACTATCCGGGAATCTGTTAGAAAGGCGCAATCTCGGTCCCGACGCCAGAGCTGCTGAATCCAAATCTGCATTTTAGCAAGATTTCAAATGATTTGTTTGCACATTCAAGTATAAGAGGCGTGTGCTGCTATGCGTTAAGGCTTGGTGGAGGGCAAGTCTGGGGACCAGGACATTGGCTGGTTTAAGATTAGGAGACGGAGTGGGGAGGGACGGGGTCCGCAGACATGTAAAGAATGTTTGCCTTTTAACTGTGCACGGGCAGCTACACATTCCTGACCCGGGCCTCTGGGATTCCTGCATATAAATATGCAGAGAATAGGACACCATACACAAGTTAACACGCAACTCTGCACTGGTTATTTTAAAGTGTGTTTTGCCATGGCTTTTTTTTTGGGGGGGGCTGCATTGGGTCTTGGTTGCGGTGCATGGGCTTCTCTCTAGTTGCGGCGAGTGGGCTCTCTAGTTGTGGCACGTGGGCTCCAAAGCACAGGCTTAGTTGCATGTGGGATCTTAGTTCTCCTACCAGGGATCGAACCTGCGTCCCCTGCATTGGAAGGCGAATTCTTTTTTTTTTTTTTTTTTTTTTTTTGTGATACGCGGGCCTCTCACTGCTGTGGTCTCTCCCGCTGCGGAGCACAGGCTCCGGACACGCAGGCTCAGCGGCCATGGCTCACGGGCCCAGCCGCTCCACGGCATGTGGGATCTTCCCGGACCGGAGCACGAACCCGTGTCCCCTGCATCGGCAGGCGGACTCTCAACCACTGCGCCACCAGGGAAGTCCCTGCCATAGCATTTTTAATAAATCTGTTCAACAGGAGGATAATTGCATTAGCTAGTACCAACTTCACATCTCCAGCCTCCATTTTAAGATTTGCAGACAGGAAAAGGGGTTCCTGACCAGCAGGAATGTCTATGCTACTAGGAATCGGCCTGAAGCACTGCTGCTGGGAAGTTTTGAGAGATAGTAGCTCAGATATTTTGCTAAAGCATTTTTGCAAATGCTAGAATAGTTGTAAATAAGATGATGCGGCCTGCAGTCCTCCCCAAAGATAGTCTGCAAGGAAATGTGCCATTTGACTACTTTCTAATTTGCTTTTTGATCATTAGGCAAATTCAAGGAAGACTTTAATGCTCTCTAATTTGAAGACACTGGAGTTTGCAGCTATACACTCTTTTTTAAAAAAATTATTTATTTTTGGCTGCATTGGGTCTTCGTTGCTGTGCGCGGGCTTTCTCTAGTTGCGGTGAGCGGGGGCTACTCTTCTTTGCAGTGTGCGGGCTTCTCATTGCGGTGGCTTCTCTTGTTGCAGAGCACGGGCTCTAGGCGTGAGGGCTTCAGTAGTTGTGTCTCGCGGGCTCTAGAGCGCAGGCTCAGTAGTTGTAGCACACGGGGCTTAGTTGCTTCGTGGCATGCGGGATCTTCCCGGACCAGGGCTCGAACCCGTGTCCCCTGCACTGGCAGGCGGATTCTCAACCACGGCGCCACCAGGGAAGCCCCATTGAATTAGTTTGATGAACTAGGGACGTGGGTTGTTACATGATTAAATGTGTTTGTGGAGGATGCACTCAAACAGAAACAAATACATTATATCCAAAGGATGCCAAGTTCCCTCTGGGGATTGGTGTCTTAGGGCCTCAGCAACAACCATCCGATCTAACGCAGCTCCCTCTCAGCTAAGCCTGTGGAAATCATGAGACTCATCAAACCTTTATTTTTTAACTTTAAAAATAATGATAATTCCTGATTTTTCAAAACCTATTTCACAGCATCAACCTCAGGCTAAGGTAGTAAAAGAAAGCATGAAAAATATTTTAAAATAGTTTTAAAGCATGAGAAATATTTTAATTGTTGCAAAGGGCAATATTTTCGTAAAATATTTAAAAACACAAGCTACGATTGCTTTGTGTAATTTGATTTCCTATTACCGCAAGGCAGCCAAGGATTCCTGGGATAGGGAGTTTCCTTAGGTGTCCCTGGCCTGTTCTGGGCTTGCGGAAGGAGTCAGGTGTCCCGTGCTCACCCTGCTTGGTAGCAATTTGAGGTTGCAGAAGAGAACAGGGTAAAAAGTACACAAGTAATGCTTCAGTTTGCATCATTTATCTGTTACACGTATTATCTCGACATGGCTTAGAGGTTGGTGGCATGACGGTAAATTGGAAGATGAGCGAGTGAGTGAAGTGAAGCTGGGGAGAGGTGGGAAAGCGGGTGGGACTGGCAGCGTTTAGATTAAGGATTGTGCGCGGAGGAAGAAAGTGGGTTCTTGCAATGACTGGGAATGCAACAGGCCAGCTGGGCATTCCTGGTTCCAAATTCTATGCAATCCAGGATGACCACGTTACGGCTCAGGGTCTTTACCTTAGAGCTGCTGAGTAAATGCAGCTTCGTTGCATCATATGCATTCATTCATTCATCTGTTCAGTCTCAGCCATTCATTCACTAAACATTGATTCAGTGTCAGGTGCCACACTGGGCATTAGAACTACGAAGATGAGCAAGTGATCGTTTTAGACCACTAGGAGCATTCAGGGTACTAGAGGAGACAAGACAAGGAAGCAGGGGATTCCAGCAAGGAGGTGAATATTGAAATAGAGGTCTGTATAATGGCTGGTGGAGTACAGAGTGCTCAGAGCAGATCCCCAGAGGAGGTGGCAGTGGACCTGAGTCTTGGAGGATGAGTGGAGACATTCTAATTTATGCCAAAGAAACAGTACCTGTAAAGGCAAGGAGACCAGAAAGAGAATGACTTCGTATGGTTGCCTCCAGGGTGTGGCAAGGAAGTGGCAGCAGACGGGGCGGAGAGATAAGCAAGGACATCAAAAAAAGCAATTGCGGGCTTCCCTGGTGGCACAGTGGTTGAGAGTCCGCCTGCCGATGCAGTGGACACAGATTCGTGCCCCGGTCCGGGAAGATCCCACATGCCGCGGAGCGGCTGGGCCCGTGAGCCGTGGCCGCCGAGCCTGCGCGTCCGGAGCCTGTGCTCCGCAACAGGAGAGGCCACAACAGTGAGAGGCCCACGTACCGCAAAAAAAAAAAAAAAAAAGCAATTGCACTTGTAACCAGTTATACCAGCTTTTGTTCTGGATAATAGCATTTGGAACAGATTGGTTAAATATAAAGTAGGAAAATTTCAGGAAGTGTGAGATAACTAATTGTGGAGTTTATAACATATCAATTTTAACCTTAAAGACAATTGTGTTTCTTTATAAGGAAACCAAGGAAAAGTATTCAGTTAAATGTGTATTAGGAAGGGCAGTTTAGGTGACCAAAAACACTCAATACTCAGGACTTCCCTGGTGGTCCAGTGGTTAAGACTCCACGCCCCCAATGCAGGGGGGCCCGGGTATGATCCCTGGTCAGGGAACTAGATCCCGTAGCGAAGATCCCAAGTGCCACAACTAAGACCCAGCACAGCCAAATAAATAAATAAATATGAAAAAAAAACCCCACTCAGTACTCTGTAGGGTGGTGGTAGATAAACTTTACTACCTTAGTTCAGTCATGCTATTTGAGTATTACGCATATAATGAGAAAAAGAAAAGAATCATCAAAACGAGTTCATTCCTATGGACCAAACAGTATAAAACTTCTCCAAGTCCGTACACATCTCATCCTCTGAGCCGAGGAACCATGCCTTGGAACTGATTTGTTGGATTATCAACGTTAAGAAGTTCTCATATTTTTTAATTTGTATTTACAGCCTTGAAGAGCTAGAGAAAGGGTGATGTTTAATTGTTTGCCTTTTCTTTTGCATTTTTGGTACGTGTATCTTATCTACATTTGAGCTGCTATAATAGAATACCATAGACTGGATGGCTGCTAAACAACAATTATTTCTCACAGTTCTGGAGGCTGGGAAGTCCAAGTACAAGACTGGCTGATTTCGTGTCTGGTGAAAGCCTTTTTCCTGGTTCAGAGATAGCTGTCATGCCCCTGAGTCCTCTTACAGCAGAAGGGGCAAAGGAACTCTGCGGGGTCTCTTTTCTAAAGTCATTAATACTATTTATGGGCTCTTCCCTCATGACCTAGTCACTTCCCAAAGGCCCACCTCCAAATGCCATCACACTGGGGATTAGGTTTCCACGTTTTGGGGGTACACAAACATTCAGTCTATAGCAATATCTAAATCAATTTTAGCCAAAGCGTAGTGCTTCTCTGATACGTGGCTATGAGATTTTTCTTAAGACATGTAGTTACAACATTCAGAAAAACTTATGTCTGGTACCAAAGAGAAAGGGAGAGGAGAAATAGTCTTGCAGGAGAAAGAAGGTTCTGGTTGTTGGTGAAGACTTCGAGAGAAACCAGAGTCTTCCACTGATATTAACGTACTTAGTTAACATTTATGAGACATTTACTGAGCCCCACAATGTACCAGACATGAGTCTTGATGATGAAACAGAGATGAGGGCCTGGTCCTGCTCTCAAAGGGCTCAAAACCTGAGCTAATAAGAAGTTACAATGACGCGTGATAAGTGATTTAAACAGAAGTCACCTCAGAGAGTCCCAGAGAAACAACATCTAACTCAACATTGGGGATGGAGTGTATGGAGGGTTAGGAGGCAAAAAATGCATCCAAGAGAAGTTGCTGACACTTGACTTAGATCTTTTTGAAAATTTATTTTATTTTATTTATTTTTTGGCCATACCACAAGGCTTGGGAGATCTTAGCTCCCTGACCAGGGATTGAACCCAGGTCCCTGGCAGGGGAAGCGCGGAGTCCTAATCACTGGACCGCCAGAGAATTCCCTTGACTTAGGTCTTTTGAAAAATTATAATTTAAAAAGTTGTTTTATGAAATGTTTCAAACATTTAAAACATTTCAGGCAATAATATGACACCCGTATGACTATCATCCAGCTTTAACAGATGGTAATAAGGGTGTCATTTATTTTCTATACTTTTCAATGTCTGAAATGTTTCATAAAACTGGAGTTGGATTCTGCACACTGGCAAGCTCTTTTGCAATTAGATGCTGTAAATGTTTTGGGGATGACACCTAACGTATAAGCTCTAAATCTCAGTAAATCTTTCAGATCTGTAATCTCATCTGGCCACCACTCCAGTCCCCAGCAGGACAAGTATTTGAGGTCTCACTTTGTAAACCAGGAACCAGAGGCACAGAGAGAGTAAGCTGATAGGAATAAATGCTGTAAGAACATATGATTTTATTAAAAACACTTATATTTGTCATTTGTTCTTCAGAAGTAGCATTAATAAGTAGGTAGTAGATTCTGGGCATGAAAAATCCATCAGAGGTATTTTTTTTCCTTAAAAAGAAATCATAACAGTGACATATATAGCACTTATAGCTTACAAGGGGTTTCATATGCATTTAATTAAAAAAATTTTAGAGAAATATTTATTTTCTTTATTTTTTTGGCTGCGTTGGGTCTTCGTTGTGGTGCACGGGCTTCTCTCTAGTTGTGACATGTGGGTTTTCTCTTCTCTAGTTGTGGCATGTGGGCTCCAGAGTGCCTGGGCTCTGTAGTTGGCGGCACGCCGTCTCTCTCGTTGAGGCGAGCAAACTCACTAGTTGTGGCAGTCGGGCTTAGTTGCCCCTCGGCATGTGGGATCTTAGTTCCCCGACCAGGGATTGAACCTGAGTCCCCTGCACTGGAAGGCAGATTCTTTACCGCTGGACCACCAGAGAAGTCCTCTCACGTGCATTTTAGAACTTAAGCTTCTTAGAGCTGTGAGATTGAGATAATAATGTTCATTTTGGAGACTAGAAAATTGAACCTCATGGAGGCCTTGCCCACCGGTCACCACACTGAGTGGCAGTTCTCTAGTCCTGAAGCCACATTCTTCTCACTCTACAACGTTGCCGGTTTTTTACCAACTGGTGCCCAAAATGTGTTCTCCAAGACAAATGGGTGGAAGGCTGGGCAAACTCGTGGCTCTCTCTCCCCTAGTTTGGGGCTGTAAGACCTGTGCACTGCAGTGAACCCTAAAGTCTGTTTGCCTCGCAGCAGTTTCGTTCACACACTACTGCTGCTTGTCAACTACGCGCTTACGAGTAATTTTTTCTCCCTCCCATGCTGGCATTTTTTCTGCCCATTTTTCTTGTTGTTGCTGCTCTTCAGTTTATGGCCCTGCAGCTGTCAGGGCTCTGTCCATCTTTCTGATCTTTCATCTAAATTCCTTGTGCCAGCAGTTGGCCTAGGGCACCTGATCCTGTTTTCTGCACCCTGCCAGAAAACGCTGCCATATCCCGGTGGAAAGTGTGGCTTCCTGAGCTGCCTCCTGGCAAAAGGCTCTTGCCTGTCCAGCTTTGGGCCAGCGCCAGGGTCTATGGGTTCCAAGAGAGGTGATGAAGTTCTGTGACAAATGCCTGCCCTGGCAGATGGAGCAAGCGCTGGCCAGCTTGAGAATGCAGTGTGTCAGCGGCTGCCCTGAGAAGGGACTCTGTGCTCCTGGTGACGCTGTATGTGCACTGACCCACCTGCTGGGTGAGGTCTTCACAAGCACCAGCATCTTTGGAGATCTTTACCTTCAAGCCATTGGCAGTTGCCACCATCGGGCCATTGAAAGAATCTAAGCGGGATCCAGAAAAATTAGCTAAAAATCATTCTTTTTTTTTTTTTTTTTTTGCGGTACGCGGGCCTCTCACTGTTGTGGCCTCTCCCGTTGCGGAGCACAGGCTCCGGACGCGCAGGCTCAGCGGCCATGGCTCACGGGCCCAGCCGCTCCGCGGCATGTGGGATCTTCCCGTACCGGGGCACGAACCCGTGTCCCCTGCATCAGCAGGCGGACTCCAAACCACTGTGCCACCAGGAAAGCCCCTAAAAATCATTCTTGAAAAGCATCCTGATGGAGAAGCTTGGTCCCGGAAAAGTCTGCGGACCTGGATCTTAGGGTTGGCTCAGATGTTGGGATGTTACAGAAGACTCTGACTCAGTCTGGCTTAAAAAAAAAGGAAATTTATCATTTTTTATAACCAGAAGTAGGATGAGCTCCAGGCCTTGTGGGATCAGTGGTTCAGTGATGTCATTTTAGGAGCCAGGATTCTTTCTGTCTCCCCAATCCCTTTATGCTCAATGTTGGTGACATCCTAACACCAGGCCTGCCAGTTCCCCTTCATGGTTCCAAGTTGATTCTCACTAAGACTGCCAGGCGAACAGAGCTAGAGGCTTCCCCAGTCACTACTAGCAGGCAGAAACCTCTCCCAAACATGGACTGTAAATCCTCTGCTTCAGTCTGATCAGCCCAACCTGGGTTTCCATTCTGGACCTAATATGGGTTGTCATGGGAATGCCCTGTTGATGGGCTCAGACCTGCCTTATCCAATATGGAAGCTACTAGCCACATGTGGCCATTGGGCACTTGAAATGTGTCCAGTCTGAATTAAGAGAGGCTCTAAGCATAAAATACTCATCAGATTCCCCAGACTTCTCTCTGTCTCTCCTCTCTCTGTCTCTGTCTCTTTCACGATCTCTCACACACAAGTAAAATATTGATTTAATGTTTTTTATATTGATTACGTGTTGAAATGTTAACATATTTTGGGTTTATTGGGTTAAATGATATTTATTATTAAAATTAATTTCTCCTTTTTATTTTTACTTTCTTAATGTGGCTACTAGAAAATTTTAAATTACACATGTGACTCACTTTCTATTTCTATTGGGTAGTACTGGCTTAGAAGAAACAAGGGTCTACTTTCAGAACAGGAGATGGAAAGATACCTGAATAAAATCGTGGTTCTTTTAGAAGGAGGAGTCTTTTCCTTTTGCAATGATACATATGTATATATAAATCTATATAATTATATATATATATTTGCCAATATTTAGCAGAGAGGATGAATGAAGGGCAAACAGTGTGGACTGTACATTCAGAGAATTACTTATGTGAAAATATGCTGCGCTAAGGGCTGTGGGGAGAGAAAATGCTGACTCAGCAGGGGAGGTAAGATACACAGGCATGTGAGTGGTGCAGATAATAGAGGTTGTGGGATTTCAGACTTTGGAGAGTTTCTGTCCAGTGTGACAATGGAATGCCAGTTTGTCTGGGCCTTGAAGTAGATGGGGCTGCAAAGAAAGAAGTCAACTGGGGAGAATCGCCTTGGGGGCCTTCTAGGTGGAGGGAAAAGCACAGAGACAATGCTGAGGCAGGAAAGTATGAATCGGAATTTTCGTCTAGCTGAAGCTGGGGGTTAAAGAGAAAAGACTGGGTCACACTGCTGAAGGCCTTACACCGCCGGGGTGAACCTTAGTAGCAGATTTAGTTTAGGATGGCTGATGGGAACACCTCTTAAAGAGGTATGGGCAGCAGCTGAACACAGTTTTGCTAACACATCTTTAGCAAATGCGCTTAATTAAGCCAGTTCACATGTCTACTGCCCTTATGAAGCATTCACAGGTCAGATTAGTGTCTGGATGTGTGAACTCAGGCATGGACTGCCTGAGTTCTAATCCTACCTGTGCAATTTATTAGAGATGAGATTTTGGACAATTTACTTAACCTCTCTTTGCCTCAGTTTCCCTATTTGTATAATGTGAATGATAGCAATATACTTACTTCATAGCGTTATTGTGAGGATTAAATGAGTTCAAGTTCTTAGAGCACACAGCATGTGCACATAGTACGTGCTGTGAATTTGTTAAAAAGACGACTGGTTGGCTACTGCTGACTACACAGAGCTAGGATGCTAAAAAACCCTCTATTTTTTTCTTGCTAAAAAAAATCTCTATTTTTTTCAAAATTTGTCTATAGGTAGGTAATTTTTTTTTTTTTTTTTTTTTTTCTGGCTGCATTGGGTCTTTGTTGCTGCACCCAGGCTTTCTCTAGTTGCGGTGAGCAGGGAGCTACTCTTCGTTGCTGAGCAACGGGCTGTAGGCGCTTGGGCTTCAGTAGTTCCAGCACGTGGGCTCTAGAGCGCAGGCTCAGTAGTTGTGGCGCACGGGCATAGCTTCTCCGCGGCGTGTGTGATCTTCCCGGACCAGGGCTTGAACCCGTGTCCCCTGCATTGGCAGGCGGATTCTTAACTACTGCACCACCAGGGAAGTCCCTGTATATAGGTAAGTAATAATCATGTGTAGATAAAGAATCCCCAGGAAGAAATACCCTTGTCAGGTCAGCACAGTCAGGCTAGTTCCACATCCGCTTCCACATTTGCTAACCTTGCTTTGCTGATATCCACAGAAATTGTTGCAGAGTTCACAAATAAACCTCCAAGTATTTAACAAAAGCGGTGCAAAATACACGAACTAGGTCTAAGAGCTTTTTTTTTTTTTTTTTTTTTTTGCGGTACGCGGGCCTCTCACTGCTGTGGCCTCTCCCGTTGCGGAGCACGGGCTCCGGACGCGCAGGCTCAGCGGCCATGGCTCATGGGCCCAGCCGCTCCGCGGCATGTGGGATCTTCCCGGACCGGGGCAGGAACCCGCGTCCCCTGCATCGGCAGGCGGACTCTCAACCACTGCGTCACCAGGGAAGCCCAGATCTAAGAGTTCTTAACGAAATAGGATATTTTTCAAAATGCAGTGCTGAATTGGGCTTTCTTTTCTTTTTAAACTGCATCTCCACCTGCTTCCCTCCCTCCCTCCTTCCTTTTCACTGGGAGTGTGAGGGGTAAGGAGTGTTTTCTGAATTCAGATAAATTGCTCAAATCCCCCAAGGTGACCCTAGTATCCTGGTTTGCCCCAGAGGGGTTTTCGGCCTTCGTCCACGTGACTCATTAACATATCCCTTTCCCTTTTAGAAGTCTTTTTTTGTTTGTTTGTTTCTGTATTGATTTTTATTTATTATTTAAAGAGAAAGTCTCTTTCTTCAGACAATTTAAAGAGAACACAAGAAATAAGTAGAAATCTGCTATTAGTCAAATTGGTCAACCCAATATTGTATGTATTTATATTACTGTAATCTATCAAGCAATCTGGGTATCCTTAGAATGTTTGTTAAAAAGCACATTTTGAATTTACCTATTTTTACCATATATATATATATATATATAAAACAATTGGGGATTTACCTTCATTCTATAAAAATTAAACAATGTATGATTCATGTCAGGTAGAATATGGATATTTCCCTTTTTATTTTTATAATTTTTTATTTTGTTGTTAACCATTTCCTAATCTCATGAGATTCTGAGATGACCTTGTTTTTCAAGCTTTACGGTAACTGCTAAAGTTCAGGTTTGAACTGATCCATAAAATTTAGCATTGTAGTTCTCTATGACTCTTGTCTGACAGAGTGTTGAGCAAATGAGATATTGACACCAGTGGAAAATTTCTGTGTGGCAGTATTGAATGACATTTGATCATTGGTTATCTTTTTAAAAAAATTTAATTTAATTTATTTTTTATTGAAGTATAGTTTATTTACAATTTGTATTAATTACCGCTGTACAGCAAAGTGACTCAGTTATACATCTATACACATTCTTTTTCATATTCTTTTCCATTATGGTTTATCACAGGATACTGAATATAGTTTCCTGTGCTATATGGAAGGACCTTGTTTATCCATTCTATATATACCAGTTTGCATCTGCTAATCCCAAACTCCCAATCCATCCCTCTCCCACGCCCCCATCCCTTGGCAACCACCAGTCTATTCTCTATGTCCTTGTTTCAAAAACAGGTTCATTTGTGTCATATTTTAGATTCCACATATAAGTGATATCATGTGGTATTTGTCCTTCTCTGACTTACTTCATTTAGTGTGATCATCTCTAGTTGCACCTCTTAGAAGTCTTGGTTTGGATAATAAACCATATGGTTAGCTCATCTACAGGAAAATGAGAGGGACTCTTCATGTGCTAGTGTATCAGGGATTGGGGGTATCAGAGTATGGGGATTCGTGTGTTCTTGGAGGCTGGGAGGGAGATCTGGGGGGGGGCAGTGCATGGGTGGGGATGGCATCCTGGGCTTTTGGGCTGGCAGGAAGCTGTCCTGGGCAGAGCACAGGGGGCCAGCCAGCCTGAGTGGGACGCGGAGGCGATGCTTCTCCCCCAGCGCGGCGCGTCCTCCGCGACCTCACTCTGCTCCGGGGCTCGCCGAGCCAGGGCGCAGCGGGCAGGAGCCCCTTGGGCTGCACGGGCGGCTGGGTGTGGGGTGAGGCTGGGGGCGCGCCCGGCCAGCTCGGGGGCCCTGCTGGGGCTCCCCCCCTCCACCCCCCGGGACACTGAAGAGTGCCCGCCCCCGCCAGCACCGCTTTTCATCCTGCGCACCGGCAAACGGGCCGACGACATCAATCAGGGTATGAAACACATTCTATTGATTTTGGAATCTTGGCTGCAGCTGCCAGATTCCTCGAGAGACACTGAGTCCCGGACAAGAAACCCCAAGCTCAACACGTTTGTAGTAGACGATTGCTTTTTCCAGAAAAGAGCTCCTAACCACCAGGGCCTGGGCTAGCTTCTTCCCCCAGTGCCTGTTCCCGCCGAAGGGCGAGTTCGTCCCCCGCGAGAGGCAAGCCTTCACCCCTGGCCTGGAAGCCGAGGCTGTGATCTGGGCCCTTGCGCCTTTTTTCAGGATAGTTTTTGGTGAGTGAGGAGAACATGTACAGGGTCCTGCCCACCCCCGGCGTCGGCGTGGGAGTCGATTTGGGGTCTCCGGGCGTTTTTTTTTTCCTGCGCCGCAGCGACCCTGGCCTCTGGGAATGAGATCCCACGACTCCTGTGAGTTTTACAAAATAACATCATTATATTGTAATCGTAAAAGCTAGTTCTGCATCTTAGGCAAAAAAGCAAGAAAAGAAGGTTAAGTAACAGTCCCTTTTACTTTTTGGAAGCGTCCCTGGTGCCCGGAGCGGGTGTAGACGCCGCCGCGGCTGGCTGGGAGGCCCAGCTAGGAGGCCCCGCTGTGACTCTCCATTGTTCGCGCGGCCCGGGCTGACTCGTTCTAAATGCTTCTCTTTGTGTTTTCCCTCCGCGAGCGCGCACAGATGGTTCCTCTAAGAGGCATCTTCTTTCCTCAGACGAAAGAAATCTAGTCTTTGAGAGTTCCGCTGCACGAGTCAGCTAAACTATATGAGTTAAACTCCAGTTTCCTGAGAGCTAGAAATATCTGCTCCGCCCCACCCTGATGGGAAGTGCCAACAGTTCGTGTTTCGCCACCAAGTGGCTCAAATCTGGAGGATTTCTTTGGTGTCCAGGGCAAAACCGATCTGCGCGCCGTGAGTGGTTTTTAGGGCAGTGAAGCGGCAGTGTAGGCCGAGCTGCTGCAGAGGGAGGGGTGTGTGTGCGAGGAGGGGGCGCGTGCGCGCACACGCTCCTTAATCATCAGTTCTTTATGAAATTGTTGCGGTGGAAACGGTGGACATTATACTGGGATATAGGAACGAAGAAGATAGCAGAACTGAATGGCATCCTCCACGGTATCTTGTGGGGTTTTTTTGGGGGCAAGTAAATACGGGTCGTTTGGCATGGCCTGTGGGCTGACAGGGATATCGACAGGGGCCACCTTTGTAGGCCACAGAAGCCACTTTACGCCCAGGGTGAGGTATAATTTTTGAAGGTGATGACGCCGGGGGGCGGCTCTTTCCAGTAAGAGCTCCAGGGCCAGAGACTCTGGGTTTGGTTTTGGAAATATAAGGGGACCAGTTCTGGGGCTGACCCTGAGTTTCTGGGATTTTTTTTTAAACGATGTGTTTTTTCCTGATTAAAAAAATCAATTTTTATTTTCGAAAATTGAAATTAAATAAAAAAGCTCAAAGGAGAAAAAAAATGAATTACCTATTATTCCACTGTCCAGAAATTAACATTTTGGTGTGTGTGTGTGTGTTTTTTTTTTTGTTGTTGTTGTTGTTTTGCGGTACGCAGGCCTCTCACTGTTGTGGCCTCTCCCGTTGCGGAGCACAGGCTCCGGACGCGCAGGCTCAGTGGCCATGGCTCACGGGCCCAGCCGCTACGCGGCATGTGGGATCTTCCCGGACCGGGGCACAAACCCGTGGCCCCTGCATCGGCAGGCGGACTCTCAACCACTGCGCCACCAGGGAAGCCCTGTTTTTTCTTTTTAATGCATATTTTATTCAAACAAAAATGGAATCGCTGTATTCAAGAGAATTGAAAACATATGCCCACACAAAAGACACCTGTGCATGAATGTTCACAGCAGCATTATTCCTAACTGCCAAAAAGTGGAAACAATTCAGATATGTCCATCAGCTGATGAGTGGATCAACAAAAAGTGGTCTATCCATTTAATGGAATATTATTTGGGACTAAAAAGAATGAAATGCCGATACATGCGCAACGTGGGTGAACTTTCAAAACATTATACTAAAAAGAAGCCAGACACACAGACAGCATGTTATGTGATTCCATTTTTATGAAACGTACAGAATAGGCATATATGGAATAGTATTTAATTTAATGTAGTGAAATCCATTTAATTTTCCCCCTACTCCAAGGTGCTAAAGATATTTTCCAATGTTTTTTGCTATTCACTTTCTAATTTTACATTACTACTATTTTTTTAAAGTACTTATTTATTTATTTATGGCTGCATCGAGTCTTAGTTGCGGCACGCGGGCTCCAGAGCGCCTGGGCTCTCTAGTTGCAGCACCTGGGCTTAGTTGCCCTGCGGCATGTGGGATCTTAGTTCCCCAACCAGGGATTGAACCCATGTTCCCTGCTTCGGAAGGTGGATTCTTAACCACTGGACCACCAGGGAAGTCCCTACATTGCTACTGTTAACAGAACCTTTTTCCATGTATGTATCAATACATCCATAATTTGTTTGTTAAAAATACGATAAAACAATGTATATTGTTAGGTAACTCTTTTTCATCCTCCAACAAATTGTATGGACATTCTCCTCTGTGTCTATTTCAGATCTTCTTACTGTTTAATGGCTGCATAGTATTCTCCTCTGTGAATGCACCATAACTTCTTTAACAATTTCCTTACTCACAGAAAATTGACAGTACTCGAAAAAATGCCTGGTGCTTGTTCAAGTATTTTTAGGCTGGATTACCATAGGCAGAATTGCTGGTTCAAGGACTGTATTTAATGTTGACTTACTGACAAATTACTCTCCAAAAATGTGGCAGTGATTTGTATTCCCATCAACAGTGTTCAAACATGATTTGCTGCTGTTGTAGTTGTTACATAAATTAACCCAATTATTATAGGCTAGCAATGTTTCCAATGGTGGTACTTCTACTGGTCTCTCAATTCCTTCAGTCTCTGATGGCGACTTCACTGTGAGGGTAGTGGTGGTGTGGCCCAGGCACCACCGGCCACCGTTTTGATGCATGAACTGCAGCTTGTCTCTTCATCTGGGTTTTGCCACAGAAGGAGTAGGTGTCCTTGGCGTGTGGGCTGATTTTCTTCATGATCTTCCTGTGGGAGGCACTATGTTGACATCTTCCTGTATTGACGATGGTTCTGACCTTCCGGGTGCATTTAGCCACATCGCCTCAAACTAGGTCCAAGCCCAGAGAGGAACCAAACATGGTTTGTATTTTTTTTGGTTTTTAATTTAATTTAATTTTAATTTTATATTGGAGTATAGTTGATTTACAAAGTTGTGTTAGTTTCAGGTGTACAGCAAAGTGACTCAGTTAAACATATACATATATACATTCGTTTTCAGATTCTTTTCCAATATAGGTTATTATAGAATATCGAGTAGAGTTTCCTGTGCTATACAGTAGGTTCTTGGTTTTTAAAAATTAATTAATTAATTATTGGCTGCATCGGGTCTTTGTTGCTGCACGTGGGCTTTCTCTAGTTGCAGCGAGCAGGGGCTACTCTTCGTTGCGGTGCACGGGCTTCTCACCGCGGTGGCTTCTCTTGTTGCGGCTCTAGGTGCACAGGCTTCTGTAGTTGTGGCATGGGGGCTCAGAAGTTGTGGCTCACGGGCTTAGTTGCTCTGCGGCATGTGGGATCTTCCCGGACCAGGGCTTGAACCCGTGCCCCCTGCATTGGCAGGCGGATTCTTAACCACTGTGCCACCAGGGAAGTCCCCAGGAGGTCCTTGTTGATTATCTATTTTACATATAGTAGTGTGTATGTGTTAATCACAAACTCCTAATTTATCCCTCCCCCTCCACCTTTCCCCTTTGGTAACCATAAGTTTGTTTTCAAAGTCTGAGTCTCTTTCTATTTTGTAAATAAGTTCATTTGTATCATTTATTTTATATTCCAAATATAAGCAATAACATATGAGATTTGTCTTTCTCTGTCTGACTTACTTCACTTAGTATGCTACTCTCTAGATTCCTGCATGTTGCTGCAAATTGCATTAGTTCCTTCTTTTTAATGGCTGAGTAAAGTTACATTGTATATATAGTACCACATCTTCTTTAACCATTCCTCTGTTGATGGATATTTAAGTTGCTTCTGTGTCTTGGCTACTGTAAATAGTGCTGCAATGAACACTGAGGTGTATATATATTTTCAAATTATGGTTTTCCCCACATATATGCCCAGGAGTGGGATTGCTGGATCATATGGTGGCTCTATTTTTAGTTTTTTAAAGGAACCTCTGTACTATTCTCCATAGTGGCTGTACCAACTTACATTCCCACCAACAGTGTAGCATTTATTGTTTGTAGACTTTTCAATGATGGCCATTCTGACTGGTGTGAGGTGATACCTCATTGTGGTTTTGATTTGCATTTCTCTAATAATTAGTGATGTTGAGGATGTTTTCATGTGCTTCTTGGCCATCTGTATGTCTTCTTTGGAGGAATGTCTATTTAGATTTTCTGCCCATTTTTTGATTGGGTTGTTTGTTTTTTTTGATATTGAGCTGCATGAGCTGTTTGTATATTTTGGAGATTAATCCCTTGTCAGTTGCTTCGTTTGCAAATATTTTCTCCTATTATGAGGGTTGTCTTTTCATTTTGTTTATGGTTTCCTTTGCTGTGCAAAATCTTTGAAGTTTAATTAGGTCCCATTTGTTTATTTTTATTTTCATTACTCTAGGAGGTGGATCCAAAAAGACATTGCTGTAATTTATGTCAGAGAGTGTTCTGCCTATGTTTTCCTCTAAGAGTTTTATAGTCTCCAGTCTTACATTTAGGCCTTTAATTCATTTTGAGTTTATTTTTTTGTATGGTGTTAGAGAATGTTCTAATTTCATTCTTTTACCTGTAGTTGTTCAGTTTTCCCAGCACCACTTATTGAAGAGACTGTCTTTTCTCTATTGTATATTCTTGCCTCCTTTGTCATAGATTAGCTGAGGTGTGTGGATTTATTTCTGGACTTCCTAGCCTATTCCATTCATCTATAAGTCTGTCTTTGTGCCAGTACCATACTGTTTTAATGACTATAGCTTTGTAGTATAGTCTGAAGTCAGGGAGCCTGATTCCTCCAGCTCTGTTTTTCTTTCTCAAGGTTGCTTTGCTCTTTGAGGTCTTTTTTTGTCTCTATACAGATTTTAAGATTTTTTTGTTATGGTTTTTGAAAAATGCCATTGGTAAATTAATAGGGATTGCAATGACTCTGTAGATTGCCTTGAGTAGTACAGGCATTTTGACAATATTGATTATTCCAATCCAAGAGCATGGTATATCTTTCCATCTTTTTTTGTCATCTTCAATTTCTTTCATCAGCATCTTATAATTTTCTGAGTACAGGTCTTTTGCCACCTTAGATAGGTTTATTCCTAGGTATTCTTTTTGATGAGATAGTAAGTGACATTGTTTCCTTAATTTCTCTTTCTAGTCTTTCCTTGTTAGTGTATAGGAATGCAAGAGATTTCTGTGCATTAATTTTGTATCCTGCAACTTTACTGAATTCATTGATGAGCTCTAGTAGTTTTCTGCTGCAGTCTTTAGGATTTTCTACATATAGAATCATGTCATCTGCAAACAGTGACAGTTTTACTTCTTCTTTTCCAATTTGGATCCCTTTTATTTCTTTTTCTTCTCTGATTGCCATGGCTAGGACTTCCAAAACTATGTTGAATAATAGTGGTGAGAGTGGACATCCTTGTCTTGTTCTGATCTTAGAGGAAATGCTTTCAGCTTTTCACCATTGAGTATGATGTTAGCTGTGGGTTTGTCATATATGGCTTTTGTTATGTTGAGGTATGTTTCTTCTATGCCCACTTTCTGGAGGGTTTTTATCATAAATAGGTGCGAACCAAACATGATTTTTATTATTATTATTATTTTTTTCAAACATGATTTTTAATGGACACAGTATAGTTAGGACTAAGGAGATTCTGCTCTAACATCAGAGAGACCTGGTTTGAATCTTGCCTCTGCCTCTTAGTTGTGTGACTTTCTCAGTTTCCTCATCTGTAAAACGTGGGGTAGGGGTGTGGAGAGAATTAAATAAACATTAAATGTAGAGCCCTTGTACACTACCTGGCACTAACTCTCTACTCTGAGAAATTTATAAATATTGTTTTTAATTTTAATTTTTTTTTTTTTTGGCTGTGCCACATGGCTTGCAGGATCTTAGTTCCCTGACCAGGGATCGAACCCTGGCCACCGCAGTGAAGACGCCGAGTCCTAACCAATGGATGGCCAGGGAATTCCTATAAATGTTGTTATTTAGCACATAATAATTCTAGGTACCACTACATCCAATTCTGAACATGTCTTTGCTATTTCCTCGTCTGCTTTAGCTTTTGTTCCGTTGACAGCCTCAGATAGTCCTGGTTCCATTCCATCCCTTCCACCCTCTTCCTGTTCTTTCCAGCGTCCTCAGGGTCATAGCGGAAGGATGGGGACTCAGAAGACTTAACAGCACTGTGCACCCCATGCCTGCCTGCACCTCTGCCAGTCTAAACCTGGTGAAGGAAATCAGCCTGTTGGGCTCCATTTTACTTGTAAGTTAAAAAGAAAGGGCCGAAAGAGGGACTGGTGGCTGAGGAAGCCTCCTGGAAAGGACAGAAGAGCCAGGCACACCGACAGTGACTCTGCACTATCGTTCCTGCTATCAGCAAAGACGCGTGATGGTTAGAGCCTGCCATCTGTGAGGGGACCCTGTCAGAGGCCAGCAGTGAGGAAGATGTGGAAGGGGAAGTACGGAAAACACAGGCGGAGGCTTCTGGACTTGTTTTTCTCCTACATTCTGAACTTTCACTTCCCAGTGGGAACTGAGATCCTTGCCCCCCAAATCCTTGCTTCCCATCCCATGATTTGAACTAACAAAGTCCATGCACCAAGAATGGAATGTCTACAGCTCTCCTAGAGGGAGTTTATTTTTCAGGAACAGCACAGAGCGGGAGGGTTGGTCTTTTGCCCCACCCCATAGTGTCCTAAATTGTTGAAAATTTCAAACCGGTACAGTAATAGAAATAATGAGTTAAAGTTTTTTCCATAGAAGCAACTGAATCGTACTGGCATGCTTAGGTTTACAGAAAACGTTAAAAAGATTCACAGTACTATCGAATAAACATAGAATAAATATTCCCTAATATCATACATGGAGCTAAGCTAGTGATACAACAAATTCCCAACCAATGTCATAGTTTGAGTCAGTGGGCTTATTTGGTTGAAGTTGGCACTGGGAACCAAGATTGCTGGCGGGGTCCCTGGAAGGGCCAAAGACCACTCCTTTAACAGAGCGTGTATCTCTCATCCCAGCTTTAACTAGGTCTTGTTGCCTGCACATTCAGGGGTATTTATGAGTATGTAGTGAGGTAATCTATGTGACAGTGGTATAGACATGCTGTCACCTACCATATGCTTCTCTGTAGCTGATGATGATACAAAAGGGACCCCTGTGAATGCCCCAGGATAAACTTCCTGCCACTGATGACAGAACAAATCAAAGCACAGCAGACACCTGAAGTAGCTTCTTGGTGCGGAAAAAAAAAAAGCTGCATTATCATACATATTGTGTAGGTAATTTATACAATATACCCATTGGAATTTCCTCTGACAGCATCCCAATACTTCATGTAAAACAGTTCTTGAGCGTTAAAAGAAACAGACTATATATCCTAGCCCGATCACTTTCAATCCCAACCAAACTTCTGTGGGAAGCTCAAGTTTCAGGCTGTGGAGTGAGTGTGAAGTTGTGAAATGCTCAAAACGAGGGGCTATTTGTGGCTGTAATGCAAGATGAGGCCAGCATGCACACTTGATCCCCGAGAGGCGGCGTCTGTCGGAAGGGCTAGCATATTTCAGTGGTTTCTGCTGAGGAGAGCACGCCAGGAAGAAAACTTAATACGGCTAGGCTGGAAGGGGGATCGCTCTGTCCCAGGTGCAGCCTATCACAGCAGGAAGGCTGTGTGAGGGAAACAGGTTGCTTAAATACTTTTCCAGCTCAGTTGTACAATCAGGGCTTCTCACTTAGAAGCACAGGACTGGCAGTGCCGGGCCGTCAAAGTTTCCTCCTTCCCAACATCAAGATAAAGTGAAAGCAAGCAGGCACTCGGAAAATTACTGGTGTTCTTCCTCATCAAGGCGCATGGCAGAAAATTGGTCACATTTCATTTGGGTTCAGTATTTCCTGTACTCAAAGCTATCCATAGCAAAGCCCCTAGAAAGTAGTTTCTTCTTAAAAAAAATTTTTTTTTAATTAATTTATTTTTTATTTTATTTATTTTTTTGGCTGCATTGGGTCTTCGTTGCTGCACGCGGGCTTTCTCTAGTTGTAGCAAGAAGGAACTACTTTTTTTTTTTTTTTCCGCTGTACTCGGGCCTCTCACTGTTGTGGCCTCTCCCGTTGCGGAGCACAGGCTCCGGACGCACAGGCTCAGCGGCCATGGCTCACGGGCCCAGCCGCTCCGCGGCATGTGGGATCTTCCCGGACCGGGGCACGAACCCGTGTCCCCTGCATCGGCAGGCGGACTCTCAACCACTGCGCCACCAGGGAAGCCCAGGGACTACTCTTCATCGCAGTGCGTGGGCTTCTTATTGCGGTGGCTTCTCTTGCTGCAGAGCACGGGCTCTAGGCACATGGGCTTCAGTAGTTGTGGCACGTGGGCTCAGTAGTTGCAGCATGCAGACTCAGTAGTTGTGGCGCGTGGGCTCTAGAGCGCAGGCTCAGTAGCTGTGGCGCACGGGCTTAGTTACTCCGCGGCATGTGGGATCTTCCCGGACCAGGGCTCGAACCCGTGTCCCCTGCAAAGGTAGGCTGATTCTTGACCACTGCGCCACCAGGGAAGTCCCGAAAGTAGTTTCTATATGGCTCTCTTAAAGCACAAACTTTTATAACTGGCTTTTCTGCTTATGGTCGCTCTAAGAGGCAGAGGCATCTGAAAAGGCTATGTGAGCCACCTCAGTTTGCATTTCTATGAGAAAGATAATTTATTCTTTAAACTGAAATTAGACATTCACCCCATATCTAGTCATCTGAGGCAGTGACATGCTTTTCCTGAGAGGAAGAGGAACCAGGCCATTTCCTGCAATGTTCTTCCTGCCTTCAAATCTAAATACTCTATCAATATTTTTCTACTGGGTGAATTTTATTTTGAGCAGTGATAAACTACCCCCAGGGAAATTATTTACTTTGCAATAGGGTCTAAATTCAAACATCTCTATTTCTGATTCCTTGAACATAAAACAAAGGCTGAAGTAAGAAGGACATTAAAATAGTTAATCCAAACTGCAGACTCCAGCGTTTGCCTCTGTTTCTTTCATAACTCTGGTTCCCAGGGTCAGTTGGCATGCTCATTCCCCCTGGATTTGATTGTTAGGTGGATAATGACATTCTACAAGGCAGGTTTCAAAGGCTGGACCCTGTGAAGGAAGGTGTTCAATAAATCAGAGTGTGAGCTCCATGGGAAAAGGGGTTTGTTTTTTTTCACGCTGTATCCCAGGTACAAGAACCAAGCCTGGCCCCTGATGAATGTGCGGAAGATATTTGTTGCATAACTGAGAGGGGAAGTACTTTGCCTATATTGGACTGAGCTATTCTCAAATACTTTCAGAACCATTTACCAATAACCGCCACTCATAACTTACTTTGAGGTGAGCATATCATTAATACGTTGAAAGGTGTTGCACATTTAAACGACTTTTTTGAGAAGAAAACAACCTATTGAAAAAAACAATATATGAGATTTAAAAAATTCCATTCATTTAACAAAGGGTTATTTACTAAATATTTGTTAAGCAACTAAAATGTTAAGACAACACATATTGTTATGAGGAAGATCATGCTGAGATTAATCAAATGGACATCACCCTCGAGATGCTTGTGGTGTGGGACTTCCCTGGTGGCGCAGTGGTTAAGAATCCAGCTGCCGATGCAGGGGACACGGGTTCGATCCCTGGTCTGGGAAGATCCCACACGCCACGGAGCAACTAAGCCAGTGTGCCACAACTACTGAGCCCGTGAGCCACAGCTACTGAAGCCCGCGCACCTAGAGCCCGTGCTCCGCAACAAGAGAAGCCACCGCAATGAGAAGCCTGCGCACTGCAATGAAGAGCAGCCCCCGCTCGCTGCAACTAGAGAAAGCCCATGCGCAGCAACGAAGACCCAACACAGCCAAAAATAAATAAATAAAATTGATTCTTTAAAAAAAAAGATGCTTGTGGTGAATCTAACAGGGAGACAGACACAGACATGTGTTCCTGTGTATTGTACAGAGAATGCTGGGGAGGACCCGGGAGATCCGGGAGGCTGACAGTTCCAGGGAGACTTCCAGGAGGAAGAGGACTGTGTCAAACACATATCTGTGTATCCTTACAGCCGAGCAAAGAGTAGATATTCATGTTTGTTGAATGAATGAATGATCCTTTCTTCATCACTGAGCCTGAGTCCTCAAGTTTAAAACAAAGCAAAAAACTCAAAATTAATAAATAATATGGTGTTTTAGTGGATCAAAGGAAGAGACCACATCTAGATCACAGAGGGTAGAAGAAATCGAGGGTCCTGAAGCAGATGGGGATGAAGTGCAAACTTCCAGGCTCAGGGAAGGACGTTCCTAAAGCAATGGAGGGGGAGGGGAAAATGGAGAGTGCAGGAAGTCCCCGGATGTAGCTGAAACAGGTGTGGGAGATGAGGATGGAGCGGACCGAGCATAGGAGTGAGCAGGGCAGGCTGCTGGGCTAAGGGATTGATTCCCGGGTGGGCAAAGGGAGGTGCGGGGAGCGGGTTCACCTCGGGAGAGCATCCTGATCCGGGAGAGGGGATGCATTGTACTTGGACCAATGACCCAGCACAGGTGGGAAGCTGGACAGAAGAGGTTCAGACTAAAGGCAGTGAGACCACTTAACTTTTCTATTCCAGGTGGAAACAAGAGCCGCAAAGATCTTATTTAGGAGATGGCCAGAGGGATTTTTTTTTTTTTTAAATCCGGAGACTTTAACGAACTGGAATGGAAAAGACAGATGGTTAATTATACACAGGGTCGAGGGTGAGGTGTGAGATGAGGGAAGAGGAAGGATAAAAAATGACTCCAAGCCCGAGCCTCAGTGACAGGAGTAAGGAGAGTGGCAGGAACAGCTGGTTTTATTGGGGGTGAGGCGTGAGGGTGAGAGCGTGAGGCTGGATTTAAACCTCTCAGGTGCAGTGAAGACAGCTTGCTGGGCATGTCCGTCGTGCAGTGCAAAGCCTGGGGGTGATCACACAGTAGTAGCTTGAGCAGCAGGTGTCTCGTTTTTTTAAATGATGTTTTTATTTGAATAGGTTATACTGTCACATTTGGCAAGGTGAAAATGAATTCCCCGTCCCAGCCCTGGTTCCTAATTTTTCTCTCTAGAAGGAACCACTGTTTCCAGTTTCTTGAGGATCATTCTAGAAATATTACATACGTATGTTTTGTGTGTGCGTGCCGCGCCGTGCGGCTTGTGGGATCTTAGTTCCCCAGCCGGGGACTGAACCCGGGCCATGGAAGTGAAAGCCCCGAGTCCTAACCCCTGGGCCACCAGGGGATGTGTGTGTTTTCATGCCCCCAGGAGGGTTAGGTATTTTTGTTTTTTTAAAGGCTAGAAGGCTTGTATGTCTTTGAGACAGAAGGGAAAGAACAAGAAGAGAGGTGGAGACTGTGCAAGAGGAGTTACTGAAGCAAGGTCTGGAGGAGGTGAGAGGACATAATCAGGGATGCAGGCATATGCTTTAGCAGGAGGAGTTGACCCATTTCAGAGTCAGGAAGGGCAGGCTGATGGCAGTAGAGGTTTCTGATGCTGCATCACTTAGAGGACCTACGTATCCTGGCTGAATGGTGGCAGAGATGTGGGTAGAGGTAGATCAGTGGTTGAGGAGGACGAAAGGGAAGATATAAAATAGCCACTGTGGCTACTAGAAGGTGTCACAGGGCTGTCAGATCCCAAAAGAATCAATCCAAAAAGGTTTATTTTGATAATTTATAAAAGAAAAATCACCATAGCAACTTAAAGTTATTTACAGATTTAAAAATAAATTTACAGAAATGTGTACACGTCATATTACATTAAATAGCTTTAGTTAAGATGTTACAGGTAGTGTTGAACATACACAACAAAACGTAAATCAAGTTCCAAACCACATAAATGCCCTCGAAGCACGCTCAAAAACCACTGGACGATGGCCCAGGAGAAACTGGCAGAATGAGCTTTCAGAGACCAGCAGTAAAGACGGTCACCCCACTGGTTGCAGGTGCTGCGGAAGTAAGAGTCACCCTAACCTTGAGCTGCGACCAGACACTGACACGTAAGACAGAGAGAAAACATGTGAGAGTGCTTTTTTTAAATTTAATTATCCTGGTGGAGCTCATAGAACACAGGACTTGAAAATTTATACTCTGATCCCACACGAAGGTGGGATGATGCTACTTGTGGCTAATTGGGCATCATACTTTCTTTTGCAGGTTACATGGCAGGCAGTCTTCCAGCGTGCTGGGAAGGGATGGGTGAGGGGCACGGAAGCCATGGCTTTGGACTGCGCTGTCCCTGCCGGCTCAGGGCTTCAGCCACTCGTTAACAGCCCCAGGGGAATGACACCATCCAAAGCCTTGGCGCTGACCCTGGTCTTGGATGCTGCCTCTGGTAAGTGCTGGGCACTGTCCCTGCAGCCAGAGAGGGAACGCCTGGCAGCGGCCTGGGCACGCTCCCCTCAGTGAAGTTGCCAGGCTGAATGATACAGTGGCTGGCAGCTCCGTGGAGATGCTGAAGTTTGAGAGCTAAGTGTCAGGGAATGTTGATGACAGATAAGTTTCTGAGGAAAGTGTACGAAAAAAGGTGTTTACCAGGACCTGAGAATTACTATCCAGCTTAAGCAAAGGTATAGAGGGGTCCATTTCTGCTCGTCCCTTTAAGTATGGTCTTGAAAATAAACAGAACTCCCCTCTTTCAGATTGCCTGACTTGCAGCCAGGTATGTGACCCTGAATTGTAAGTTCTAGCAAATGTGTTATTAATAATTAAAAACAGCTAATTTTACGCATCTGGCAACTAGTGACATTTCATGATTACAGGCCTTAAAAATTTAATACAGTACGATTTTTTCTTATATATAGATTGCTTACACATTAAAATATCAAAGGCACTGCTAGGTTACATGATAAACAAAAATACATCGAGACAGGATTATTTATTGGTTCCTTCAGTTTCTGGGTCCACCGTGATCCCTAACAGCCCAGTTTTGTGCTTCGCCTTTGGAGAACAGTGTGAAGGTAATGGCGCCAAATACGTTGACAGCAGCAGCAAGGCAGAAAACAGTTTGCCATTCTCCAACAGTGTTCTGCAGAGAAGGAAAGAAAAAATGCAAATGAAAGAGGATTTTGTTTGTGGTCCGCTTTAAAAAAAGGTGGTGTCACAAGATTGTTTTTATATGGCAGTAGCATTATTCATAAAAACTGGAAACAACCCAAATGTCCATCAACAGTGAGATGGTGGCATGTGTGTTCCACGGACTACTTACAGCAACGACAACGAATGACCCACAACGACATCGATACGCCTCACAAACAAAGAGTGCACACTGAACGATTCCACTGATATAAAGCCCATAATCTACGGTGTTAGAAAGGAGAGTGGTTCCTCTTGGTGGGGGTGAAAGAGAAAGGAAGGGCTACCCGGAGGCTTTGTGAGGGAGATAACGTGCTGTTTCTTGATTGGGTGAGCACTGGTCACACAGATGTACTAACTTTCTGAAAATCTGTCCAGCTTGTGTACTTAGGATTTGTGCATTTAAAAAATGCATGTTACACTTCAATAAAAACGTTTACTAAAAATAAAACATTGGCATGTCCTCAACTCATGTGTTACGAGGAAAGTATTAGTATTATGCCTGCACATCATCTCCCAAGTTCTCAGGTATGGGGTGTCAGGGGCAGATCGAGTAAGGATGAGTTAAGATGGACACAGGTTCAGCCTGGCCTGAAAGATCCTGCAGGGCTCTTGAATGGCACACAACACAGAACATAGATGGGATCTGTCGGTAAGAGATCAACAAGACACAGTGTGTAATCCAGTGGTGTAAAAATATCCAGTAGTTATCTAAACCTCTGGGTCGTGTGACTATCTTTAACAACGTTTTTTTTGGATTTTCACAATTTCAATGTAACCAGAGTTTGCAGCAGTTAGAAAAGAAAAAACCGAGCAGCTGAACTGGCAATGAGGAAGAAAAAGGAAAGGCACCAGTAAGTTGGCATGAAGTCATTTATGTAGGAAAAAAGGAAAAACACGGAGAAAGAAAGGAGTACTCTGTGGTCAATTATACTTTTCTGAGATGAATGTATTCTGGTGGAAAAAAAAATCTTAGAAACCATCTTAAATTTTAGGGACTATTTAGATATGCTTGCTAACAACGTGTTACCATCCTAGAGCAGAAGTCGGTCAGTAATTACTAATTACTAATTACGGTCAGTAATTACTAATTACTAATCATATACCCGAGAGACGGGTTTAAGACAGCTTCTTAGGATTCTAAGAAAAAGCTGCTCTGTGTGATCTGCTGGATAAAATAATACCCCAGTGTTACCTGGAGGCAACGGGTGACTTAAAAATCAATCAACTGTACCAGAAATCACACAAAGCTCCTGGTCTGTTTTTTAACAAAAACTCCACCAGTTTTTAGAGAATGCTGTTTGGTCTGTAACGGAATTGAACCTCAGACACACTTTGACCTTTATTTCATCATTATTATTATTATTATTTGGCCACACTGCGAAGCTTGTGGGATCTCAGTTCCCCGACCAGGGACTGAATCTGAGCTACGGCAGTGAAAGCGACAAATCCTAACCACTGGACTGCCAGGGACTCCCTACTTCATTATTTATTTATAATAAATAAATAATTATAAAGTGCGGTAAACTTTAATTGTAAGCAATTACAATTGTACGGGTAAATGCGTTTCTCCTTTTTAAAAATAATGGCTTTTTTTAATAACATGAAACAAATGCTGTAACAATAGATCTGAAATCCAGTTCAGTTCCCACTTCACAAACATTCAAGACTTGAATTCAGGAGTCCAGATCTTCCCAGCAGAAGTGCCAGGACTAGTGATAATGAATGAAATTACTTGTGGTAGTGTGCTGACTTAGGTTCCTGTGTTGCCACAATGCTGCATGAAGATAAGGGTAAACATCTGTGATGGGACATACTGAGCGGCCCCAACATTCCTTTCTGTTATGTGAGAGAAAATGAGGCACTGATTCACTTGAGTAAGGAATTAGAAATGGTAGAGCACCACCTGCAGTGAACACCCCCGTGTCTGAAGTCCGAGTATTTGGTAATAAGACAATTTGTAGGCATATACTGAAATTCTAAGGATTAGACAGTGTTAATTTCATCACAGAGACAAAACAGAAAATTAAGTCTCTTTTACAGGTTAAGTCAGCCTCTTGAAGAACACATTTCACTAGTCCTTTAGATTTTCTTAAGCAGTAGAAAACTGGAGTTGGAAAGGGCCTTTGAGGTCGCTGAATTTGATTTCTTACACAATATAACTCAGTGTCTCTGCTTCAGGCCACACAACCCCGGGCCCGCCGTGTTTCTGGGGCCTCAGTGCCCTGACACAGGCCGGATACCAGCCCTTCCCACACCCTGGCTCACTCCTCCAGGCTCCTTCCCCACAAACTGGTTGTTCCCTCCTCTGTGTCCACAGCAACAGCATACATTTTTTCTGCAGCTTTGTCACACTGTACTTTCATTACATATAATCTCTATTTTTTTTTTTTTTTTTTTTTTTGCGGTACTCGGGCCTCTCACTGTTGTGGCCTCTCCCGTTGAGGAGCACAGGCTCCGGACGCGCAGGCTCAGCGGCCATGGCTCACGGGCCCAGCCGCTCCGCGGCATGTGGGATCTTCCCGGACTGGGGCACGAACCCGTGTCCCCTGCATCGGCAGGCGGACTCTCAACCACTGCGCCACCAGGGAAGTCCTTTTCCATATAATATCTAAATAATGAATTTCTCAAGTGTAGAATCTTATAATTTTGCCTTTGAATCCTTAGTATCTGTCACAGTAATAAGCACTCAGGAAATGCCAGTTGAATACATGTTTGACCGTTTCAGGGCTCACTAACTCAAAGGGCAGCCCGTTCCACACAGTAACAGCTCTAAACAGAAAACTTGCCTATTGTCTCCTCGTACCTGCTCTCCATCTGGCTTTGTGGAACTACCGAGAATAAGTCACCATCTTTCAAATCTGTGAAGACACCTATACGTCTTCCTAAGTATTCTGCTCTTCTAAACGTTCTGGATTATTTCAACTGTTCCTGTTCATTCTCACCTGATTTCCTGACACTTTCGTGGTTCCATTTCTGGAATAATTCTACATTGCCAATTTTTATTTTTTCAAACCAAAGATACAAGTTATTTATCTGGTATAATATCACAACTTTTAAGTACTTGTGTGGTTTCAGTTACAAGATCTTCATTTAACTTAGTTCTGTTGTTCTGTCTAAAATTGAAAGTGTTCTTTGAAAATATACTTTCCCACCTATTACGGTATTTAGCTTTTTGTTGCTGTAAATAATTGCATAAGAATAGACAATCAGAATTTTATCCTTAATTAAAATATACTCAACTTTGACACAGGTGTGCAGCTTCAAATGAACTGTTTAGAGCTTTTCAGTTTATAGGCAAATTATCTACTTACCTCAGGGGTCAGACTTCTAGCAATGATGGGACCAATCATTCCAGGTATAGTGGCAAAGGTATTTGTGATGCCCAGGAGGATACCAGCATACCTGCAGAAACATTTTCATAGGGGTTTATAATTGTGTTACACATTTTTTTGGGGGGCGGGGGGCACTGCGCAGCTTGTGGGATCTTAGTTTGCCAACCAGGGATCGAACCGGTGCCCCCTGCAATGGAAGCGTGGAATCCTAACCACTGGACCGCCAGGGAATTCCCTGCATCACACATTTAAATAGCTTCTGTCCATAGATAGCTAGACCATTCCCAGGCTGTATTCTTGTGAAATTTTATGTCTAAATGAAACGTCTTACTGAAATAGGACTAAATATTTGGGGAGTGAAAAACTTACATTTCAATAGTTTTAACATCATATAGAGAAACACAGCCATTGAAATGATCCCTTTTACAGTGAAATAGAAAAGTGCTGAGATATGATTTTCATACAAGGCTGTATCTAGATAGGAAGCTTCATGTGCCTTAAAATTTTTTAAGTTAAAAAGAGAATTTAGGGCTTCCCTGGTGGCGCAGTGGTTGAGAGTCCGCCTGCCGGTGCAGGGGACACGGGTTCGTGCCCCCGTCCAGGAGGATCCCACATGCCGTGGAGTGGCTGGGCCCGTGAGCCATGGCCACTGGGCCTGCGCGTCCGGAGCCTGTGCTCCGCAACGGGAGAGGCCGCAGCGGTGAGAGGCCCGCGTACCGCAAAAAAAAAAAAAAGAGAATTTATTTCCTGATTACAAAATGTATGTCATTGTTAAAAATTTTTTAAAAATATTACAATGAAAGTAAAATTACTTATAATCCTTCTATATAGAGATAATCAACATTAATATTTTGGTAAATATCCTAATTATTTTTTTCTGTATATATTTTTAATATATTATAGAAATGAGATCATACTGAACACACAATTTCACAACTTACCTGTTCAACTTATTATGTATCTTCTTGTTGCTAAATCCTTGCACACTGTCCCAGAAATAGACAAGTTGGGTTTATATATATTGTAGTGTATGACAAAAATGCATTTTGAACTCTGTCTTTTCAGAATCTTTACTGTCCTCAAAGCTAGTACTTAGAGGTACTCGTTCTCTAATTCAAGTTTGCTAATTCTGACTCCATAGTCTCCCTGAAAACGCATGTTTTATTCCCCTTTATTATTTCCAGTAGCCAGTGCAACATCTATGCTCATTCAGTATGTGCTGACCACAGAAGTGCGTGTGACCCACAGGTGTTCAGGCCCACGCGTGGTCCTGTGAGGCTGCACTGCAATGACTGCTGAAGCTTGTCCCATGGAGACTAGCACCACTTCTGCGCTTTGGCGCCAAAGGGTCGTACAGTATGCAACATTTCGGATTACATGCTAGGGTCGCTGAACATTATTTTAAGTTGTTGTGTGTATCGATAGTTGTGTGTGTCCATTGAAGAACCTGGGATTTTGTCCTGTAGATGGACCTACATTCTGGAGTTTGTAGACTGAGGCATCATTTAACATGGAGTTATTGTCCCCTGTATTTCCTGCACACTGGTAGTATCTAGACTCGAGATCCTAAAGGGTTCATTAGATTTACGTTTGATATTTTTAGCAAGAAAACGTAACGGTGGTGGTGGAGTTAAAAACTAGTTAAGCACGGACTTCCCTGGTGGCACAGTGGTTGGGAATCCGCCTGCCAATGCAGGGGACACGGGTTCGGGCCCTGGTCCGGGAAGATCCCACATGCCGCAGAGCAACTAGGCCCGTGCACCACAACTACTGAGCCTGCGCTCTAGAGCCCGCAAGCCACAACTACTGAGCCCGTGAGCCACAACTACTGAAGCCCGTGCGCCTAGAGCCTGTGCTCCGCAACAAGAGAAGCCACCACAATGAGAAGCCCGCGCACCGCAACGAAGAGTAGCCCCCGCTTGCCACAACTAGAGAAAGCCCGCGTGCAGCGACAGGGACCCAAGGCAGCCAAAAATAAATAAATTTATTAAAAAAAAATTAGTTAAGCAAGTAAATGGCATTTATTAACTTATCACCTAGGTATATTCAAAGTCCAATTAGAGCTTTTAATTGTTTAATGAGATAATCAGTATTATAAAATTGTGGTCCAAATGAAAGAAACTTGATGTTTATTAGACCATATAGTCTTATTGTGGGATAATACTATTTCTATTAGGGTTTAGGATCCTCTATACCTTGGTTGCAGACTACTTATCTGAAATTCCTCTCCCCATTTTAGACATGGAAAAGTGCCCGCAATGGACTGAATTGTGTCCTCCCCAATCCATACCTCCAATGTGACTGTATCTGGAGACAGGGCTTTTAGAAATTAATTAAGGTTAAATGAGGTCATAAAGGTAGGGTCTCAACCTAATAGGATTGGTGGCCTGCCAAGAAGAGGAAGAAAGAGAGATCGGGCTCTCTGTCTCTGTGAGCATATATGGAGGAAAGGCCACGCGTGAGGACACAGTGAAAAGGTGACTGTCTGCAAACGAGGAAGAGAGCCTTCACCAGAACCTAACCCTGCTGGCCCCCTGACCGCGGACTTCTAGCCTCCAGAACTGTGAGAAAATCAATTTCTGTTTTTTAAGCCACTCAGCCACATGGTGTTTTGTATGGCATCCTGAGTTGATTGACACAGTGCCTAAATAAAATATCCTGCTGAGCCGAATTCAGTTATCTATAAACATCACAAATTTTTATGTGGAAAACTCGTGCACACAGGGTACAATAACAAAACCACGTGGCACAGATCTTTTTGGCTTATGCCCTTTAGGGAGCTGATCTTAAATTAACCAAGCTTGGCAGAACCTGTCCTTTTTTTTTTTTTTTTTAAAACCATTAACACCTTGGCAGTAGGAGGAACCGACTGCAATGTTGCCAGGCCTTTTCAGTGACAGATATTAAGTGCAGATGAATGCTGCGAAATTCTAAATGTCAGCACCAAGAAGCTCATTCAAGTATTTGTATTACACTTGGCCAGGAAAGGCCATGAAAGATTGATGAGAGCCTGGAAAAAAGAACATGTTGTATGGACTCAGTCTGGATTCTGTGCTATTGGAGTCCTAGAATTCTGTGGGCTTAATGGTTAAAAATCTATCCAAATCCCTTGAATCTGGGCAACAAAATTATCCATAGAAAATATCTATTTTAGTCTACAGAAGAAAAGGCTTAGAAAAATACCATGTAGACATATATTTATATGCTAAGAGGAATACTGACTGCCTACTGAAAAACCTTATGTCAGGCAGGGTTCTAAGTATTTTATATAATTTATCCCACTTTAATAGTAAAATGAACCCCAACAGGTAGGGATTATTATCTATCTTCATTCTATAGGTAAGAAAGAGAGACTATAAAATGTTACCCAATTTGCCTGATTCCAAATCCCTACTTAATATTGGGATGTTATAGCTATAATGTTGGGGCTTATGGTGAATGAAAAACTAAGCAAGAGAAAACTGATCTTTCCTACAGATTGAATTCAGTGATGACTGTTTTCAATAAGGCAGCATTATAGATATATAAAATGTCCATCAACAGATGAATGGATAAAGGAGATGTGGTACACATATATACAATGAAATGTTAATCAGCCATAAAACAGAATGAAATAATGCCATTTGCAGCAACATGGATGGACCCAGAGATTGTCATACTGAGTGAAGTGAGTCAGACACAGAAAAGACAGATATCATATATCGCTTATATGCGGAATCTAAAAAAAAATGGTACAAATGAACTATTTACAAAACAGAAATAGAGTCACAGATGTAGAAAACAAACTTATGGTTACCAGGGGGTAAGGGGAGAGGAGGGATAAATTGGGAGATTGGGACTGACATATACACACTACTATATATAAATAGATAACCAATAAGGACCTACTGTATAGCACAGGGAACTCTACTCAATACTCTGTAATGAACTATATGGGAAAAGAATCTAAAAGAGAGTGGATAGGGAGTTCCCTAGTGGCACAGTGGCTAAGACTCCATGCTCCCAATGCAGAGGGGCCCGGGTTCGATCCCTAGTCAGGGAACTAGAGCCCACATGCATGTCACGACTAAGAGTTCACATGCCACAACTAAGGAGCCTGCCTGCTGCAACTAAGACCCAGTGCAACCAAATAAATAAATAAATATTAAAAAAAATGAGTGGGGCTTCCCTGGTGGCACAGTGGTTGAGAGTCCGCCTGCCAATGCAGGGGACACGGGTTCATGCCCTGGTCCGGGAAGATCCCACATGCCGCGGAGCGGCTGGGCCCGTGAGCCATGGCCGCTGAGCCTGCGCGTCCAGAGCCTGTGCTCCGCAACGGGAGAGGCCACAACAGTGAGAGGCCTGCGTACCGCAAAAAAAAAAAAAAAAATGAGTGGATATATGTATATGTATAACTGATTCACATGAAACTAACACAACATTGTAAATCAACTATATTCCAATAAAAATAAAAAAAATAAACTATAGTCTCCTTGAGGATAGAATCTGGGTCTGCCTAGGACACATACCACTTTGGACAGTAGATGCTCAGTTAATATCTGTTGAATAGATTTTTTAAAATGTTTTATTTTCCCGCAATTTATCTACTATTCTCAGAGTAAGGGAGGAAAAGTATGAACCAAACCAAATTGTTGATTATGAAGATACTCCTCAAATGTGCAAGAAATACATCCCTCACCCCACCGCCTCGCTTGGATACAGCCAATTCTCATCACAGTTTCCAACCAATTATAATTATAATGCACAAAGGAGAGCCAATGGTTCAAACCATTTTAATAGTAAATACCAGTTATTGCTGTCATCCACCCATCCATTCATTCATTTAACAAACAATTCTTAAGTATGTCACTTATGTCAACCACTGTGGAAGACTCTGGTGTCCAACAATGAATTAAACATAGTTCTTGTTCTCAAGGAGCTCACAGTTTACTTAATGAGAAAGATTATGGGCCAATAATGGAATAAAACCTAGTAGCCCGAAAAATCAAACTATGTTAGCGATTCATACCAGGGTTTACAGAAGCACAGAGGCAGGGCCTTAATCAACCCTCTGTGTGGGCGGGGGACATTTGAGGGGACCAGGGAGGGGATGCCTCAGGAAAAGCTTCTTAGAGGAAGTAGTGCTGGAGTTTGGCTGTAAGAGACGAGTGGGTGCAGAGAAAGTACAGGGAGGGGATGAAAACGTGTGAAGTCTCGGCAGCTGTCAAAGTAACAGGACAAGGGCCCACGCGGCACGTCCAGACATGGGAATTGCTGGGCTTGCCCAATTTCCACTCATTTTCAGCCGTTTAGCTTGAGATTTGAACTCTAATGAGGCCTAGGAACTGTAGCCTGTTAGTATCTTCCCAAACTTTCTTTCACTGTATTACTTTCTGTTCTAAGTTTAAAGGCAACCACGTGCCCACTGCATTCCTGAAATATGCCTTTGATGTTCAGAAGCTCTACTGTTTTCTGTGATCGCTCATTGGTTTTTAGCTTATTTTTCTAAAACAAACTGTGCACTTGAAACATTTATAATGAATACTATATTAAGATGTGATATTGGTGGAAGGTCTTCGTTTCATAAAGGTTTTCTTCTATATGATTTAATATGTGTGAGAAAAGTCGAGGTTATAAAAGCCAAATGATTTGCAGTGAGACTGATGTGGTCATGTGTCACAGCTAGTGTAATCTCTCAAGTCAAATAAAAATTAGATCTCTTATTTCAGCCATACAAGGCTTATTTTGTGGTTTACCTGGAATAACTATGTTATTCTTATATTATTTTGAATTCCAAGTATTATTTTATTTCTAGTCTGTTTTACTGATTTGTACTATATGGAACTTTAATAAAATTACTGTCATTTTAACAGCAAAATAAATAAATAAAAAAAAAAAGGACTCATAAAATGTCAGGGCTGGACCAGGGTGTTTCAGACCGAGAGTTCAACCAACCCAGCTGATGCCTGAAGCCCAGTTCCAGGATACTGCCTGCAGGCTGCCCAGTAAATGCTTCAGGACAACACCATATCACCCTCCAAGCCAGCAGAAGCTTACCCAGGTGCAAGCAGGGTTTCGCGTTTGTCTTCGACATCTGCTACGGTGCTTGGCACAGTGCTTGCTTAATGACTAGGTCCATTAATCAGCATGCTATGACACTGAAGTTTAGTGATGACAAATCCACCTAATTGTACATCCAGTTCCTCTCTCTCCATCCTGTCTAAAAGGACATCATGGGAGACCTTGCTGAAATCCTGATATACCAAATATACTGTGTATACACGGTCGAAAATGATGTTGAGAACTTTGCTATTTTGGGGCTTAGTGACCCAGTGGTGGCTCCTTAGTGATCAGTATTTTCTTTTCCAAGAGCTCACCAATCATCCCTTTAGTATTCTGCTTGGATTGACTTGTGACCCTGATCATGGCACCTGACTCAAAGTTTGCCAGAAAATAATAATGAAGTTTATCGCATTATGTGCAAATGCATTTATTACATTATGAGTGAAGTGTTCTCTCTCTCTCTGTGCTCTACTTAATCCTCAAAACAATTTTATAAGGTAGGTACCATGGATATGTGTTTTTTCCTTCTCTAGCATGCATTTTCTTTTTAAATTAATTAATTTTATTTTATTTTTATTTTTGGCTGTGTTGGGTCTTCGTTGCTGCACGCGGGCTTTCTCTAGTTGCGGCGAGCGGGGGCTACCCTTCGTTGCGGTGCGTGGGCTTCCCATTGCAGTGGCTTCTTTTGTTGCGGAGCACAGGCTCTAGGTGTACAGGCTTCAGTAGCTGTGGCTCGCAGGCTCTAGAGCGCAGGCTCAGTAGTTGCGGCGCACGGGCTTAGCTGCTCCGCGGCACGTGGGATCTTCCTGGACCAGGGCTCAAACCCGTGTCCCCTGCATTGGCAGGCGGACTCCCAACCACTGCGCCACCAGGGAAGCCCTGGCATGCATTTTCATCTTCTTTTGACAATAGCTCCAATTTCTATTTAATGATCCAGTTTTCCTTCACTGCCAGTTTGAGAGAGCATAGTGGGACCCTTGCCAGATTCCAGAGCTCTGGCAGACTTCAGGCACCTGATCAGTCCCAGACTGCACTGCAGCTTCATGAAATGGAGTGCGTGGCTTACCACCCTCCTTCTGGCTGGGTGGCTGCTTAGCCACTTCTACATTCCTTATCATTTTTATTTCCCGTATTTATTTACTTGGTTTTATAATAAAATCACATTAACTGAGGCAACCAAAGTACGTATCTCTTCTCTGCTATGAATTCTTTTTCCTGAGTTTTCAAAATAACTGCTAGTGCCTCTTCAGTGACCAATTTGTAAGATCTTTTAAATAAGTCATTGAGAGGCACCTTGATGTAGCAAAAAGATCCCGGGACCACAGAGTTGGAAGACCTGGATTCAAGCCTCCGGTCTGCCGTTTGCTAACTGTGACTTTGCAAGTCACACAGCTCCTCTGTGCCTGAGTTTCTTCATCGGCAGGCGGACTCCCAACCACTGCGCCACCAGGGAAGCCCTAACCTGTGAAATTTTTTATCTTACCCCAAGACTCTTCTTCCTCCAGACATCCCAGTTTCAGTAAGCGGCACAACTATCTGCCCATGCAAAATACATGGAAATTATCATCCTTGGTATCTTCCTCTTCAGGTCTAATCTACTGTCAAGTCCCACCTATTGTAATCACAAAGATCTCAAATCTATCTACTTCTTTACATCTTCTATCCCCATTCCAGGCCATCATCACCTCCTATATGGATTACCGCAATAGCCTCCTAATTGGCTTTCTCCACTTGTATTCGTCCTCACAGAGTGACCTTAAAATACAGAGAATGTCACTTCTTACTTGCTTTGGATACAATATAAAATGCTTACTATAGGCTCCTGCTTACTTCCCAGTGGCTTTCTTCCCTGCATCTCAGCCACAAATGACCTTCTCTCAGTTACGTGCAATACACTGTTATGGACTGAATGCGTGCTTCCAAAATTCATAGGTTGAAGCCCTAACCCTCAGTGTGATTGCATTTCGAGACAGGGTCTTTACGAGGTGATAAAGGTTAAATGAGATCATAAGGGTGGGACCCTAATCTGACAGGGCTGGTGCCCTTATAAGAAGAGTAAGAGACACCAGAGCTCTCGCCCTCTCTGCACACACCCATACACGCATACCTGAAGAAAGGCCGCGTGAGCACACAGCAAGGGGTCAGCTCTTCTGCAAACCAGGAAGAGTCCTCACCAGAAAACAATTGTGTTGGCACCTTGATCTTGGAATTCTAGCCTCTAGAACTGTGAGGAAAATTTCTGTTGATTAAGGTCCCCAGTCTATGGTATTTTGTTCCGGCAGTGCAAGCAGACTGAGACACACACCAGTTTCTTCTTCCTGTCATGTAAATTCCTCTATCGGGAATACTACTTCCTTTTTGCCTAACTTCTTACTCATTCTTCAGGCTTTAGCTTAAATATCACTTGCTCAGAGAGACCTTCCCTTGCTCCCTGATCCGCATTATATCCCCCTACTATATTCTCTCAACTTTCTCTTCAAAAAGTTGGTTTTTATTTCTTTCATGTCCACCACCCTAGACTAGGAGCTCCACAGGCCACAGTTGTGCTGTTGTGGCTGGTAGGCATTTGATAATTACTTTTTGAAAGAATTAATTATCATCGTAATATATTACAATTGTTTATTTTTTATTGTTTCTTTCCTAACTAGACTAATCTCATTGTGAGCAGGAGCTGGGTTTTATTTTCTGTAGCACCACGTGGAGGACTGATGGTATAGCAGGTACTCTCTAAACGTTTGTTGTATGCATCAGAGGACTGGACCAGACCAGGGTCTCACGCTCAAAGGTACAAGGGATCTAAAGGATCCCTTAGATCCCTGAGGATCTAAAGATACAGATTCTAGTTCAGTAAGTCTGGGGAGATGCCTGAGGATCTGCATTTTGCACAATCATGCCGCTGCTCCGTGGACCACAGTCGGCATAGTAAGAGACAAGAACACTCCAAATCCTTCCTACTTCTAACTTTCTATGATTCTATAAACCACACACTCATAGTTTATAAAAACAATGCTATTTGTTTAACTTATTTCAAGGGAAATCCTTTCCAGATTCCTTTTCTAATCAGTAGCATAAAGGAACAGTCCTTTAATTATTTCCTATTCCTTGAATCCTTTTCTCTACTTTGTAAATCTCAAGTCCAAGTCTCAAGCCCGAGCAGAGATTTGTTTAGGGCAGTGGGCTCGCCCTGGTCCCCACGGAAATGGCATCTTACGCCTTTATTCCTTCCGCTTCAATGGGCTCTTTATTATTTCAGTTAGGTTTGTATCCAATCTTTCAAACTTTCACTACGTTTAACAAAGTTCTCTTGAGATTAATTTACTTTCCAAGTAAATTAAATTACTTTTTTAAAAAAAATTAATTAATTTACTTTCCAAGTTAATTTACTATTCTTCTTCTCTTTCCTTATGTTAAAACTCCTTCAGTTCTTCTTTTTTTTTTTTGGCTGTGCTGCATGGCATATGGGATCTTAGTTCCTTGAACAGGGATTGAACCCATGCCCCTGCATTGCAGGCGCAGAGTCTTAACCACTGGACCGCCGGGCGAGTCCGAAACTCCTTCAGTTCTTAACTCACCAATATGTATACTTAACAAACATTTTCCAGCTTGTAAAGTTCACAAGATTCTTCCCTTATTTCTTATTTCTCATAAGAAAGAGCTTTAAAGAAAAGTGTTGACTGACACACAGTAAGGTCAACACACAAATAGCGTTTTAGAAAGAATTTTGACATGGTAGTGAATATGAAAGTCTATTTTCATTCTTCCATTCATGTAATTGATTGACTGAGCACTGACCATGGCCCAGCACAGGGCCAGGTGCTGGTACTTCTGGGGTTAATAAGACAGACTTGGGCCCTGAACTCTCAGAGATTATAGCCCCAGAGCTTTTGCTTAGGCTACATTTTGTTTCAAACGGTTTCTTGGCCCAATACACAAGTGTTGCTGGTTTTCTTTCTTTGGTTCCCCACTGTTAAGGGTATGTAGCACTGAAGCTCCTATTTGCTTAGTATGATCAGATAAATCAACCACTCAGCAAGAATGGACTGGGGGTGCCTCTCCTTCTGCGGAAGCTGTGATATGGATACACAGGACGTCTCAGTCTGAGGAAGCTTACATGCAAATTGGGGAGGTAAGAAAGAGAAGAGTTACATTTAGAAATAATTACAAATTAAGGTATGGTATCCAGCATAAAATTGTAAATTGAGAAAAGGAAGAGAAAAAAGCACAACGGCCTGGAAAGGCTTAATGAAGAACTGGGATGTGAACTGGAAAGGATTCGGATGGATGGAGAGGAAACGGCAGTGGACCACAGGCCGAGAATGAGCCCCTGTAGCATTATGGAGCGGCAGACAGGACTCCGCCCAGAGTTAAGCATCTCCCATACTACGGAGCCTTCCTGGACTTCTTTTATATAAAACGAGAGACTGGATTAGAATGATTTCAAAGGTCCACTCAAGCTCTGTGAGCATCAGTTTGTTGGAGCTTATTTAGAAGTATTTATTGAAGGGATGGGAGACAAGGATTAACAGAAATCAGAAGATTCTGTGGTAGTCTAGGTGGGAAGAACTGGGGGTAGGGGAAAGGTGGCAGGAGACCACTGGCCTTTTCTCCAAAAATAAATTCATATTCATTATTTAAAAAAAAATTAAGTGTATCAAATCCCCTGGGTTAAAATATTTACATAATCCCCTCCTCTACCTTGTCAACTGGCACAGGCCCAAAGAATATTTCCAGAGAAATAGCTGTAGAAAGAATGCTGGGATTAAAAGTAAGATTTTAGGGGGAAGTTGTGGCTCTATCATTTACTAGCTGTGTGGTGTCATTCCTAGAGTAGTCAAATGCATAGAGACAGAAAGTAGTAGAATGGCAGTTGCCAGGGGCTGGGGCGTGAGCGGGGGGAATGGGAGCTAGTGTTTAATGGGTCCAGGGTTTCAGTGTGGGAAGATAAAAACGTTCTGGAATGGATCATGCTGATGGTTGCATAATAATGTGAATGGATGTACTTAATGCCACAGAACTATACGCTTAAAAACGGCAAATTTTATGTTATATATATTTTACCACACTTAAAGGAAATAGTTTCAAGTCAGTCAGAACGAATCTTTATATATCAGTACTCACGAAGGAGCAATGTCCAGATGGTTGATGCTAAATCCAGAGGAGCAAAAGCCTCCCAGTGTTGTGGATATGGTTAGGAACGCAACAGCCAAAGAATAATCACAACCTATAAATCCAGCGGCTACCAGGAATACTGCAGGTCCAATCATTCCTGGAGTGAAAAAATTATAAAAAGAAAAAAAGGAAGCCCCAGCATTAATATTTGCTTGCTCTTTAATATAGCATAAATCTGAGATTTGAAATTACTGCCATCTACTGTAGAAACAGTATATTGCCTAGAAGACTCAGTTTAAATTAGTTTCATGAAAAAAAAATTTGCTGGAAAACATATAGGATTAATGCAACTATTATAAAACATAAAAAACAAAAATCTCACTATGCAATGTTATTAAATCTACGTGTGACCAGCACTCAAAGTTCTACAATGTTTAAGAAAAGAACAAGAGAATGACTGAAGAATATGGTTCTAGAGAGAAGCAATAGTTGATACAGAATGTGATTCAAAGTTCACATAACCAAAGAAGATAAACTAAATAATAAACTTTGCTGGATAAAGTTAGAAAAACACTCCATCTAGGTTTTGACAACTGAAAACGATACGTGGAGTTTATTACAGGCAGTTAAGCATAAAATACAAGTAATACAGGAAGGGACCTAACGAGTGGGCTGCTGTTTTCTCTCTGTGTCAATAGCAGTGCCATCCAATAACTCTCTGTGATGATGGAAATGCTGTATTTGTATATGCTGCAACCAAGGAACTTATTTTTAAATTTCAGTTACATTTAAACAGCCACATATGGCTAGTGGCTACTGTACTAGACAGAGCAGGTCCACAGAAAGCCAAAAAAGAAAAAATCGAATTAAATCTAAAGGGATTTATTTCACTTGTAGATGTGGAAAAATTTCTCCAGAGTCGAGGTCAGTAAGCAGTGGGACTGGACAGCACATTGTAGCTGCAGGTGCTCAGAAGGTGTTTTCAGAATTACATTGAATAGGGTCCCTTTACAATGTAATTATGGAAGTACAGTCATCAGTGACTTTGAGGGTCTCTACTTACTCGAATAATTGTCCTACATGGGTTTTTGTGTTTTTTTGTTTTTTTAAAAATTTATTTCCTGGCCACGCCACATGGCATGTGGGTTGCCAGACCAGGGATCAAACCCGTGCCCCCTGCAGTGGAAGCCACTGGACTGCCAGGGAAGTCCCTGTCCTACATAGTTCTAAAATTCACATTTCTGAAATCAGACTCTGAAACACATGATTATTTAAGCTTCCTTTGAGTTACAGCTTTGATTTATAGCTCCTCATTTGATATAATAATGTTAGTATACATTTTTGATTGAAATTTAAAATAGAAAAGGGATGGAGACTTAAAAATCTTATTTTCATTGCAAACTTAGAGTTGAAAACAAAGTGATTTTTAAAATTCTGGGGAAGATGGACTTCCCTGGTGGCGCAATGGGTAAGAATCTGCCTGCCAAGGCAAGGGACACGGGTTCAAGCCCTGGTGCGGGAAGATCCCACATGCCGCGGAGCAACTAAGCCCGTGCGCTACAACTACTGAAGCCCGCGCAGCTAGAACCCGTGCTCCGCAACAAGAGAAGTCACCGCAATGAGAAGCCCGCACACCACAACAAAGAGTAGCCCCCGCTTACTGCAACTAGAGAAAGCCCGCGTGCAGCAACAAAGACCCAACACAGCCAATAATAAATAAATAAAATAAATAAATTAAAAAAAAATTCTGGGGAAGATATTCAGCAAAGCATGCCTTTTTTTATAGTTACAAGAGTATGGTAGATATAATAGGATATTATAAATCTTAATCTTCAAAATGCATCATTCAAAAAGAACCATCTTGTATAGACATGCACTACATGCATTAAAATATATTGTTTTAATATGTGAACAAATGACTACTATTATCATTTTTATTTTGCCTTGCCTTGTAAACACAGTAAATGATTGTAAACCGAAACCAAACCTGATTCATTTTTACCTACCTATAAGGCTAAAAACTCTTCGAACACATAGAGTTGAAAAATTCCATTTTGCCCTTAAATTGTCAGCGGCCTGACCAGACAGGATCATACATAACCAACAGCCTAAATAAGGGACTGCAGATAAAAACCCGTTCTGGAAGGAATAAGAAGATCCGGAATTAATTATGGAGGGAGGAAGAACCAAAACAACATATACACACACACACATCCACCACCATGTGAAAGCAAAGGAGATACATAGCAGTATTCTGTTAATTTTTATATAATACAGCAAATAAGTCTGATTTTTCTAAGGATTATGGGATTCAGTTCAATGCAGTCCCAGAGAGCCTGTCTCAGAGGCAACCAGAGCTCCCATAGTGCAGTATGCTCAGGGTAATCTTGAATGTTATTTTGGGACTTGGGCTGTAGCTTCGGTGAGAGAAGACGTCCTCCTATTAGCCTATGGATTTTCCCCCACGGGACAGTTTTCATTTAGTTATTTACTTTAAAAATAATTTTTATTATAAAATAAAATTCAGATAGAGAAAAGCACATAAGTCAAATGTATAGCTTAATGAATTATTCTAAAGTGAGCACCGTCTAGGTGCTGCTCGAAACTATACTGCTCTCTTCCGGCTTCTCGCTTGAGGATCCCCAGACCTGCTCCAACCGCTTCTACTGCATGATCGAGCTGGGCAGGGGCACTGATGAGGATGAAGTGACAGCGCTATCTGCAGACTTTGTTCCCTCCGTAGAGTGTCCCCATGGCTCCCCCAGCGGCAGCCCCAGTGGCCCTGGCCCACCTGGCTCCCTCTGCTGACGTCTAGTGGTTTTATTTTTGTCCTTCTGTCTAAGGCAGGATACAAGGGCCTCAAGTCCTATCCCTTTCCACATTTGACATGGGGTTTGAAGGTTGTGTATTGTGTTTTTTTTTGTTTATTTTGTTCCGAAATTAAAGTACGCAAAATCAAGATGCAGTTAAAAAAAAACAAACGTGGGCTTCCCTGGTGGCGCAGTGGTTGAGAGTCCGCCTGCCGATGCAGGGGACACGGGTTCGTGACCCGGTCTGGGAAGATCCCACATGCCGCGGAGCGGCTGGGCCCATAAGCCATGGCTGCTGAGCCTGCGCGTCCGGAGCCTGTGCTCCGCAACGGGAGAGGCCACAACGGTGAGAGGCCCGCGTACCACAAAAAAAAATAAAAATAAAAATAAAAAAATAAATGAAGGCAATTAAGTACATATACTAATTACCAGTAAGCTATTGATATTTCATTCTTTCTATAGTTCTCCTGGGAAAATTGCAAATAGAAGCATCAGTGGAATGATCTTTAAATTTGCATGCAATTTGTCACTACAGTAGGAGACAGGCTCTGTTAACAGAGAGCTTAGGAAAAGCAAGGTTGCTTGCAACAAATCCGTCCCACGCTATTGGTAAAGCCTTATTTCAGGTTAACTTCTGTCAGTGCAATTGGTGGATATATTTCAAGTATAATGGATCTCTTTTTTCAAAAGTAACTAGAGGAGTTCTTCACAGCTTAGCTGTTTGGGTGACGTTTAAGGTTCGGTCCATGTGGCCAGTGTTTTCAGTATGCCTTGGAAGTGAGGTGACGGAACAGTTCACTTTAACACTGTTGACAGCTCTAAGTCCTTGTAACCAATGCAGTTGTGCAGTCAGCCTTGCTATCATCACATTCACCACCCAGGCTTCTGCTTTACTTCCAGGGCTTCCACTCTGTGGCTGCGTAACAGTCCACTGTGGAATATACCATATTTTGTTTATCTATTCACCAGCTGATACATATTCGGGTGGTTTCCACGTTTTCATCATTACGAATAATGTTATGAACTTTTGTGTACATGTACATGTTTTTGTGTGCACAGATGTTTTCAGTTCTCTTGGGTATAGACCCAGGAATGGAATTTCTGGGTCATAATAATAACTTTATGTTTAACTTTCTGAGGAATTGCCAAACTGTTTTCCATAACAGCGACATCCCCACCAGCAATGTGTGAGGGTTCTGTTTCCTCTACATCCTCACCAACACTTGTTATTGGTTTTCTGATTCTAATAGGTGTGAAGTGGTATCTCATTATGGTTTCGTGTTCCATTTCTGTATATATATATATATATATATATATATATATATATATATATATATTGTTTTGGCAAATAAATTTTATTTTTTGACATCTTTATTGGAGTATAATCGCTCTACAATGGTGTGTTAGTTTCTGCTGTATAACAAAGTGAATCAGCTATGTGTATACATATCTCCCCATATCCCCTCCCTCTTGAGCCTCCCTCCCACCCTCCCTATCGCACCCCTCTAGGTGGTCACAAAGCACCGAGCTGATCTCCCTGTGCAGTGCAGCTCCCACTAGCTATCTATTTTACATTTGGTAGTGTATATACCAGCATAGTGAATGCTACTCTCTCACTTCGTCCTCCCAGCTTACCTTTCCTCCTCCCTGTGTCCTCAAGACCATTCTCTACGTCTGTGTCTTTATTCCTGTACTTCCCCTAGGTTCATCAGAACCTTTTTTTTTTAGATTCCATATATATGTGTTAGCACACGGTATTTGTTTCTCTCTTTCTGACTTACTTCACTCTGTATGACAGTCACTAGGTCCATCCACCTCATTACAAATAACTCAGTTTTGTTTCTTTTTATGGCTGAGTAATATTCCATTGTATATATGTGACACATCTTCTTTATCCATGCATCTGTCGATGGACACTTAGGTTGCTTCCATGTCCTGGCTGTCATAAGCAGTGTTGCAATGAACATTGTGGTACATGACTCTTTTTGAATTATGGTTTTCTCTGGTATATGCCCAGTAGTGGGATTGCTGGATCATATGGTAATTCCATTTTTAGTTTTTTAAGAACCTCCATACTGTTCTCCATAGTGGCTGTATCAATTTACATTCCCACCAACAGTGCAAGAGGGTTCCCTTTTCTCCACACCCTCTCCAGCATTTATTGTTTGTAGATTTTTTGATGATGGCCATTCTGACCGGTGTGAGGTGGTACCTCATTGTAGTTTTGACTTGTATTTCTCTAATGATTAGTGATGTTGAGCATCCTTTCATGTGTTTGTTGGCAATCTGTATATCTTCTTTGGAGAAATGTCTATTTAGGTCTTCTGCCCATTTTTGGATTTTGTTGCTTATTTTTTTTTAAAATTAATTAATTTATTAGTTTTGGCTGTGTTGGGTCTTTGTTGCTGTGCACAGGCTTTCTCTAGCTGTGGCAAGCAGGGGCTACTCTTTGTTGCGGTGCATGGGCTTCCCATTGAAGTGGCTTCTCTTATTGTGGAGCACGGGCTCTAGGCACACGGGCTTCAGTAGTTGTGGCATGCGGGCTCAGTAGTTTTGGCTTGCGGGCTCTAGCGTGCAGACTCAGTAGTTGTGGCACACAGGCTTAGTTGTTCCGCGGCACGTGGGATCTTTCTGGACCAGGGCTCAAACCCGTGTCCCCTGCATTAGCAGGAAGATTCTTAACCACTACACCACCAGGGAAGACCCTTGCTTGTTTTTTTGATATTGAGCTGCATGAGCTGCTTGTATATTTTGGAGATTAATCCTTTGTCAGTTGCTTCGTTTGCAAATATTTTCTCCCATTCTGAGGGTTGTCTTTTCATCCTGTTTATGGTTTCCTTTGCTGTGCAAACCATTGAGTAATAATGTTGAGCATCATTACCTGGGCTTATTGGTCACTTGCATATCTTTGGAGAAATGTCTATTCAAATCCTTTGCCCATTTAAAAAATTGGGTTATTTATCCTTCTATTATTGAGTTGTATAAATTCTTTATGTATTTATCAGATATATGATTTGCAAATATTTTCTCCCATTCAGTGGGTTTTTATTCTCGATAGTGTCCTTTGAGGCACAAAAGTTTTCAATTTTGATGAAGCCCAATTTATCTATATTTTCCTTTGGTCATTGTGTGCTTTTGGTGTCATATGTAAGAAACCGTTGCCCAGCCCAAAGTCACAAAGATGGACACTTCTAAGAGTTTTATCATTTTAGCTGCTAACCTTCACATCTTTGATTTATCCTTCATCTTGAAGGCAAAAACACGACCAAATTTACTTACAAACTGTGCCTCTTTCTCTTTAGGTTTTTCTTCAGTCTCTTTAAAGACAAATTCCGTCAACATAGAGATAATAGGAATTGCCTCAGTTTGATGAGTTCAGAAGGAACTGGCAGTTTTAGTGGGGGGTCTGTCTCACACAGCTTTGCAACTATAGCTCTGCCAACACCTGGATAACACTGCAGAGTGACTTCTGTACAAGAACCTTGTGTCTCCCAACACCCCTCTTGGCTCCCAGCAGAGTCGGGCTACCATCCCAACGGAATATGGTACCACCTGCATTTATCATCTGAGATCCTGGCATGTTCCTGGGGACTAGTAAGACCTTCACAGTTAAAGGGCATACCAGCCAAGATACTCTGAATCAAGAGTTAACACACACAGAGGAAAGGAACAAGCAAGGCTAAAAAGAGCAGTCTCTAGAATTTAGTATATCAGAGTAAAATGGAAGATGAAAAATAACTGAGTCTCACATAGATAAAAACAAATTCTGTATACTCTCTATAAGAAGCAGATACTTATGTTTTCTTACCTCTTGAATATTGAACCTTAGGACCTCCTTCATATAAGTAGGCAATAAGGTCAATAAAGTATAAAAAGTCCAGTTGTAAGAAAAATGTGCAACTACAATAGCCCAAAGTGCTAGTGATTTCAGCATAGGTACCCATGGCACTGACTTCTGTGAAGAGAGCTGAAAAAGAAAAAAAAACAAAAAAACAGGCATAATTAGGATAAGCTACAGCTATGTTCATGCTATGTTTAGATCTGTATCCGATCAGCTAAAATTCCATCTAGAATACGTTATCAACCTTGATTACTAAATCCCAGATTTTTAAACAACTCTTTTAAAGTATTAAACAGCAATAGAAACTCCATGATTCAGATCTGAAGAAAAAACAGAAATGTAATCTTAGAGCTAAAATGTCAAACTAAATACTCCTTACGAATGTCAGAAGTCACCTGCAATATTACTGTCTCCACCTAAAAAACAGAGGACAGTTTAATAATCAAATTCAGAGGCTGACATAAGGGCAAAGGAAAGAGATTAGAAGTCCTATTAGAATTCATATTTCATTCTCCAATCTTTATTCATTTACAATGATCTATAAGAACCGTGCAATAGAAGGTTTTTATGTAGCCATCTGGAGTAACGGTCTTCAAAGCAGGATGTAAGCACCCCAGCAAGACAATCCTCCATGGTGTGGAAAGACATAACAGATCTTCTATCTATACTCACTTTTATTGTACAAAGAGAAATTAAGCTCTATTAATGTTTAACAAACAGGTTGGCCCTGGAATATGTCAGACCATCACATGTTGTATGATCTCCCCAATGAAAAGGGGTTAATGGCATCCTTACTCGTTGGTCTGCCCTCGGTGTAATATTACAGCATGTTACAGTTTACATCTGCCTTTTAAAATGGATTTATGGATTTTATTAGCCAGTCTTAATTAAAACAAATCTACAAAATCAAACAATGTCTTCAAAAGATTCTTAAGGAGAAAGTAAACAGAAGTCTAATAATGTAAGCACGAGTGAACACCAAGAAAATAGTAGAATTGACACTTTTCCTCTTGAGTCCTTTGTCAGCTACCTCACCAAGCGAAATAATGGCAGGCTCATCAAATACACCGTATTGGGACTTCCCTGGTGGTGCAGTGATTAAGAATCCGCCTGCCAGTGCAGGGGACATGGGTTCAAGCCCTGGCCTGGGAAGATCCCACATGCCGTGGAGCCACTAAGCCCGTGCGCCACAACTACTGAGCCTGCGCGTCTGGAGCCTGTGCTCCGCAACAAGAGAAGCCGCCGCAATGAGAAGCCTGCGCACCACAACAAAGAGTAGCCCCTGCTCGCTGCAACTAGAGAAAGCCTGTGCACAGCAACAAAGACCCAATGCAGCCAATAAATAAATAAATAAATTTATTTAAAAAAATACACCGTATTCAAACACACTGGTCCCATTAAACAACATATCATTACTAATTTTAAGTGATAAAAAGGTTTCTCCTATTAAAATTCAAAAATGATGTACATACTGTTTATTTCACCTTACTCACCCTTTAAAGAGCCTATCTTTATGGACGTTTTATAACGTCCATACGTACAGCAGTGCATGTAGATAACTGTAAAAACATGCATATATTCAGGTTGTTAAGCCCCTGTCCCCATTGCTTTATTGATGCATGATTAAGTAAAGCCTGAAGACCACTGGCCTGGGAAATCAGTTCCTTACATTTCCTATATCCTGAGGCTCTGCTGTGTCTTCCTCAAAAGCTAGAGCAATCTATGTTTCTACCTCCAGGTTCACTATTATTTCAAAAAGAGGAAGAACCCCCCCCCCAAAAAAAAAAAGGAAGAACCAGTATTAACCTTCTTGTGGCCTTTTTCTAGGGACTTTCGTTGTGACTTGGTAGATATGCTCTTGTGTTCTCCACTATGTCAAAGATGTAGGGGAGGTGGGAGCAGAGAAGGAGAGGGGACATTTATTCTTACATAGCAGTGGTTCTCGATTCCAGCTACGCTTCAGAATCACCTTTGACACTTCAAAATTACAGATGGCTGTGTTCTACCCCAGACCTGCTGAATCAAAGCCAAAGCCAAACTTCTGAGTGGAGGGCCAAGGCATATATTTTATTTATTTATTTATTTATTTATTTATCAAAAGGGATTCATTTTTCTTTTATTTATTTATTTGTTGCTTATTTAGTTTTGGCTGCACTGGGTTTTCGTTGCTGCGCGCGGGCTTTCTCTAGTTGCGGTGAGCAGGGGCTACTCTTTGTTGCGGTGCGCAGGCTTCTCATTGCGGTGGCTTCTCTTGCGGAGCACGGGCTCTAGGCGTGGAGGCTTCAGTAGTTGTGGCTCGCGGGCTCTAGAGCAAGGCATATATTTTAAAAAGCTTCCCTGGTGATTCTACACAGCAGTGGTTCCCAAACTTTGCTGCACATCAGAATCACCGGGGGAGCTTAAAACACTCCAATATTACACTGAGACCAATTAAATCAGGTTGGGAGGCGTGTAGGAGGTAGATGGCTGTATTTTTTAAAGATCCCCAGGTGATTTCAAAGTGTAGCAAACTTTGGGATCCTCTGCTGTAGTAATTAAAGAATTCTGCAACCTCCCCCCTGCCCTCTGCCACCCCTTGCTTGAAAATCTTAGGACAAAGAGGAAGGAAAAAACCAGTCTAGAGATTTTAGAGTTTAAAGGAATTTGGAATATAGCTCTTTTTACATGGCTGTGAAACTCACAAAGGAAACGAAATCACACTTCTGTGTTGAAAGATACGAGCTTAAATGTATCTGATCTCTGAAAACTAAATATATTCTGAATAAGGTATTCCCCCCTCCTGGAAATATAAACTTTAATGTGAAATATGTAATAATTTTAAGACTCATGCTGCATGTATTTACACTTACTGATGGTGATGTTTTGGAAGCTCTGGTAATAGCTTTTGTAGCTCTTCACCAGTATTTAGGCGCAATCTTGCTTGTACAAATGAAGCAAAACTGAAGCAAACTGAGCCATACTGGAATATTTTTGCAGTATATCAATTGAATTTTTGATAATCTGATGTTTCTGGAGAATCACTCAACCATAACCAGCTATATGTGGAGAGTGATGTCAGCAAGATGGCCAAATAATATGTCCCCTACTGGTATCCATTGTCCTCTACCCCCAGCAACAATTTGGCATCCATCCACGGGCAAAAGTGCCTTTCTGGGGGCAGAGGGATCTAGAAACACGTCAAGGGACCTGGCAGGAGTCACGCATGCCTGTGTGTTATGTAAAAGACATACAGATCTTGCTCCCAGCTGTGAACCCTGAAGTAGCCTGTGAACCAGCTCTAGCCCCTCTTGGCTGGGAGCAAATTTTCTTTAGATATTTGAGTAAGGGAATTTCTGAAGGAACAATCAATGAGGTCTTGGATCTTGTAGAGAGAATGCATCATTAAATTAGCAATAATAGCCCATACAGCTTTTTCTTCATACAAGTTGAAGCAGAAAAGGACAAAACAAAAATGTATTTGTTGTCAGATGAGCAAATTCTTCTAGACTATAAAGGAAGGGTAAGGACATTCAACAACATTTGAGTACCTTCTATGTGCAACTTCACAAAAAAAATGTCTTCCTGTCAAATGCAAATAAAAGCAAATTGGTTTAGAAAAAGCTGCATGCAATACATGTTCTTAAGTTAGGTCAACTAAATATTCAAGCCAGAGCCCTCATTTGCTTAAGGCTGCAAAATTGTACACTCTTTCTAAAAGGTATAAAAGAGAAGCAAAACAGTTATAAAACATGCTGTTCTCAAGACTTAAGTAAAGGGACTTCCCTGGTGGTCCAGTGTCTAAGACTCCATGTTCCCAATGCAGGGGGCCTGCATTTGATCCCTGGTCAGGGAACTAGATCCCACATGCCGCAACTAAGAGTCCACATGCTGCAACTAAAGAACCTGCATGCTGCAATGAAGACTGAAGATCCTGCGTGCTGCAACTAAGACCTGGCTCAGCCAAATAAATAAATGTTTTTAAAAAAAGACTTAAGAAAAGAAAAAAACCAATACGAGACCTCTTGAGAAAAGAAAACTTCAATGGGTAAAGTGGTAATGTCTTAAAAATTTTTTTAAAAAGAGACCTTCATATAATGTTTTCTTGGATTGGAAGAATTAATATTGTTAAAATGACCATACTACCCAAGGCAATCTACAGATTCAATGCACTCCCTATCAGAATACCAATGGCTTTTTTGCACAGAACCAGAACAAATAATTTTAAAATTTGTATGGAAACGTAAAAGACCTCAAATATCCAAAACAATCTTGAGAAAGAAGAACAGAGCTGGAGGAATGTGCTCCTGACTTCAGACTGTATTACAAAGCTATAGTAATCAAAACAGTATGGTACTGGCACAAAAACAGACATATAGATTAATGGAACCGAATAGAAAGCCCAGAAATAAATCCAGGCACTTATGGTCAATTAATCTACAACAATGGGGGCAAGAATATACAATGGAGAAAAGACAGTCTCTTCAATAAGCGATGCTGGGAAAACTGGACAGCTACATGTAAAAGAAAAAATTATAACATTCTGTAACACCAGACACAAAAATAATAACTAAAAATGGATTAAAGACCTAAACGTAAGACTGGATACCATAAAATTCCTAGAGGAAAACATAGGCAGAACACCCTCTGACATAAATTGTAGCAATATTTTCTTGGATCTGTTTTCTAAAGCCAAGTAAATAAAAGCAAAAATAAACAAATGGGACCTAATGAAACTTAAAAGCTTTTGCACAGCAAAGGAAACCATCAACAAAACGAAAAGACAACCTACTGAATGAGAGAATATATTTGCAAATGATATGACTGATAAGGGGTTAATATCCAACATATATACACAGCTCATACAATTCAACATCAAAAAAACAAACAATCCAATAAAAAATGGAAAGAAGACCTAAATAGCCACTTCTCCGAAGAAGACATACAGATGGCCAAGAGGCACATGAAAAGATGTTCAACATTGCTAAATATTAGAGAAATGCAAATCAAAACTACAATGAGGGGACTTCCCTGGTAGTCCAGCAGGTAAGACTCCGTGCTCCCAATGCAGGGGGCCTGGGTTTGATCCCTGGTCAGGGAACTAGATCTCACATACCGCAACTAAGAGTCTGCATGCCACAACTAAAAGATCCCGTATGTCGCAGCTAAATATTCTGCATGCTGCAACTAAAAAAAAAAAAGATCCTGCATGCTGCAACTAAAGATCCTTCATGCCACAGCTAAAGATGCTGCACACTGCAATGAAGATCCCGCATGAAGATCCTGCGTGCAGCAACGAAGACCTCACGTGCTGCAACTAAGACCCGGTGCAGCCAAATAAATAATAAATATTTAAAAAAACTACAATGAGATACACCTCACACCAGTCAAAATGGCTATCATCAAAAAATCCACAAGCAATAAATGCTGGAGAAGGTGTGGAGAGATGAGAACCCTCTTGCACTGTTGTTGGGAATGTAAATTGGTGCAGCCACTATGGAGAACAGTATGGAGGTTCCTTAAAAAACTAAAAATAGAGCTACCGTATGACTCTGCAATCCCACTCCTGGGCATATATCTGCATGGTCCGAAAGGATACATGCACCCCAATGTTCATTGGAGCACTGTTTACAATAGCCAAGACATGGAAGCAACCTAAATGTCCAGTGACAGAGGAATGGATAAAGAAGATATGGTAAACATACACAATGGAATACTATTCAGCTGTAAAAAAGAATGAAATTTTGCCATTTGTAGCACCATGGATGGACTTGGAGGGCATTATGCTAAGTGAAATAAGTCAGACAGAGGAAGACAAATACTGTATGATATCATTTACTTGTGGAATCTAAAAAAAATACAACAAACTAGTGAAGATAACAAAAAAGAAGCAGACTCACAGATATAGAGAAAAAACTAATGATTATCAGTGGGGAGAGGGAAGGGGGGAGGGGCATCATAAGGGTAGGGGATAAAGAGGTACAAACTATTAGGTATAAAATAAGCTACAAGGATATATTGTACAACATGGGGAATATAGCCAATATTTTATAATAACTATAAATGGAGCATAACCTTTAAAAATTGTGAATCATTATATTGTATAACTGTAAGTTACATAATACTATACATCAACTATACTTCAATTTAAAAAAAAAAGAGAGAGAGGCATTGCTTTGGGGAAAATCCCCCGTGTTCTCCTTACTCATTGCAAGTAATAATAAATCCTTCCTTCTACATCTGAAAAAAAAAAGGGACATCTTCAACACAGAGCAGTAGTTGATGATCTTAAAACACTCACTAGTTACTTTCTATAGGCAGTCTATCCATGAGCTAGTCATGAGCTGGCCTTCTGAGTTTACCTGCAGAGTGCCTTGAAGATTTTATTCCTCTCTTGTAACATTTCTGAATCAGAATTAGAACTATCCATGCTGTCATAAATGTAGAATCTACTTATTGCAAGAATGAAATCACATTTCTGCCTATAAGTACAGGCTTTTCTTAGCTGGATAACTGAGAGAGCATTATAACTGGAGCCCCTGCTTGTCTGGCTCAGACCTTCTCTCCACACAGCTGTTAGCGTAAGCTTTATAAAACTCAAACTTCACTCTGTCACCTCAAGCTTACAAACAGTTCATGGCATCACAGTGCCTAAAGGATAAAGTCTAAGCTCTTCAGCGGGGTGTACCGGACGCTCCATGATCAGGCTTCTGCCCACGCCCTACAATCTCCTGCCACTATCTGCCTTTGCCTTTTACCTGCAGCAATAGCTGACTCCTGGCACTATCCTGGCAGGTAAGACTCTCTCTCCTCTGTCTCTGCTTATACCACATCCTTGGCCTGGGATGCCCGCACATCTCTCACTCTCCCAATTTGCCTGGTTAACTCCAACTTCTCTTTCAAGATTGTGCAGATACAGCCTTTACCAGTAAGAAAGAAACAAGCAGCCTCTGGCTGCTGTCACCTGAGCTGGCCTGCTTCTAACAACTGGGCCACAGTGTGCTCCATTGACTGTGAACAAAGTCACTCTATAAGGACGATGGGGCTTCCCTGGTGGCGCAGTGGTTGCGAGTCCGCCTGCCGATGCAGGGCACACGGGTTTGTGCCCCGGTCCGGGAAGATCCCACATGCCACGGAGCGGCTGGGCCCGTGAGCCATGGCTGCTGAGCCTGCGCATCTGGAGCCTGTGCTCGCAACAGGAGAGGCCACAACAGTGAGAGGCCCGCGTACCGCAAAAAAAAAAAGAGAATGATGGAATGAGACAAATAGGCCACTCCTTAATCACCTCTGAGCACAGACAAAAACAAAATCTATGAGGACTTCCCTGGAGGTCCAGTGGTTAACACTCTGGGCTCCCAATGCAGGGGACATAGTTTCGATCCGTGGTCAGGGAACTAAGATCCAGCATGCCGCTCAGTGTGGTCAAAAAAAAAAAAAAACACCCCCCAAAAACAAAACAACAACAACAACAACAAAACAAGAAGGTATGAACCACACAAAGGCGCAAAACCTTCCTCTCCCGGCTAATGTGGTCACTACTGCTTCCTAACACAAGTCTAAGCTATAACAAGCGGCCCTCTACTCTCTCGCTGGGATGCCCTGTGGTTCCTCATGGTGTGCTTTCTTCTTCACTGCAGCAAAACAAGAAACGCCGTGTTCACACTGGCAGCACATGTACTAAAACTGGAACAATACAGAGAAGATTAGCACGGCCCCTGCACAAGGATGACAGGCAAATTCACGAAGCGTTCCACACTTAAAAAGAAAAAAAAAAAAAAAGGAAGAAAGAAACCCCTTTGTTCAACTACAGGTATGTTGCTGACAGTCTTTGGCCAGAGACCATCAACACCAGAGCTTTTCCTATCTGTTCCTAGGCTGGCTGAAGACCCCTGCCTTCTCTGTACCAAAGATGTACTGTGTAACCTGTAGCACAGCACTGTTCAGCCTGTATTATATTGAAATTCTGTTCATCCATGTCTGTCTCCCTCTGGAGATCACAGGTCCCACAGGAACCATGTCTTGTTCATTCCCTCTCTTTGATTAATTTTTTAGTCCTCAGTACCTGACAAAGAACCTAGGACACAGTAAGCTTTCAAAAAACGTTTAAGGAATGAATGAAGTACAGCACACGCCGAACATTTCTTGGATCCAAGATTTAAAAGTGGAGCTTCATGTAACACAGTATTTTATGACATTTTCAACTACAATGTCATCTGGTTTAAGAATGCAGTTTGGAGTTCTATGAAACCTAATTCCCCTAGTTCCTCTTGCTTCTGACTATTCCAATTTCTGAAGCATATGGAAAAACAAATTAACCTTAGGTTTGGATAATGGACAGATTTAGGCATATATTAAGCTAGCTTTAAAAAAAACTAAATAAACTAAAAGGTTTCATAAGTCCACAAAAAGAATGATAAAAATGAAGTTTTAGAAGAAGCAAATTAATCATCAATGCTGAAAAAATGTGAGAAAACATATCAAGTTTTTTAAAAAATTGAAGTATAGTTGACTTACAATATTATATTAGTTTCAGGTGTACAAAAGAGTAATTCAGTATTTTTATAGCTTATGCTCCATACAAAGTTATTATAAAATGTTGACTACATTCCTGTGCTGTGCATTACATCCTTGTAACTTACTTATTTTACCTGATAGTTTGTACCTCTTAATCCCCTTCACCTATCTTGCCTCTGCCCCGACCCCTCTCCCTCTGGTAAGCACTAGTTTGTTCTCTGTATCTATGAGCCTGTTTCTGTTTAATATTTGTTCATTTGTTTTATTTTTTAGATTCCACATATAAATAAAAAGACATAGTATTTGTCTTTCTCTGTCTGACTTATTTCACTAAGCATAATACCCTCCAGGTCCATCCATGTTGCTGCAAATGGCAAAATTTTATTCTTTTTTATGGCCAAGTAATATTCCATTGTATATATAAGATATATCAAGTTTTACGTGGCAAGACCCATTTACAATGCATTTAAGTCTTTTAATCTGTTCCTTAGTGAGAAAAAGTGGGTGATTCATTTGATTAACATCTCAGAGAACACTGAGATCTCAAAGTAACTTTCTTTATTACATTGGTGATTTCTTGCAGATTTTTGTCAACCTTTGGCAAAGACCAAGCGATGCCATATTTCTTAAAATTCAGCAGTTTATAGAGATCTTTGTAGCAAATTGTAAAACTTAAAAAGAAATGCGGGACTTCCTTGGTGGCACAGTGGTTAAGAATCCGCCTGCCAATGCAGGGCACATGGGTTTGAGCCCTGGTCCAGGAAGATCCCACATGCTGCAGAGCAACTAAGCCCGTGAGCCACAACTACGGAGCCCGTGTGCCTAGAGCCCGTGCTCCGCAGCAAGAGAAGCCACCGCAATGGGAAGCCTGCGCACCACAACAAAGAGTAGCCCCCACTCGCTGCAACTAGAGAAAGCCTGTGAGCAGCAACAAAGACCCAATGCAGCCAAAAAAAAAAAGGAAATGTGAGTGAGTAAATGTTTAATTACTGTCTGGTTTACTATATATAAAAATTGAAAATATCAGTAATAATAACTCAGTGGGCAAGAAAAGTCTTACACGAAATATTTTATGTTCTTAAACAAATAAAGTGATTATGAAGCCATTAACAATGCTAAAGAAAAGACTGTATATATTTTAGTTTTCCTAATGTTTTAATGTTCTTCTTTTATTCCCACCAAAAGGCAAATATTTTGTCCCCATGGCTTGAGAATTTATGATAAATTATGTATTAAATTATGATACATAATTTGTCATAAATTAAATTATGATAGACTATTAAATTATGATAGACTTTTATTTCTGACTTGCTATTGTGCTCAATTAAGTGAAACAAATCTTACTTTAGTTAAGTATAAATTTTTCCTGAACGGCTACCCTAGAGGAGCAGACAGGTGTATATCATATTATATTATTATATATCACAATAAATGTGCTGTCCTTGTTAAATCACACTCTAAAATACAGATAAAAACACACTAGTTTTCTAACAACTAGCATTTAGGGTATAGCTATAAGATTCCTTCTGTAAATAACACATCTTATTTTCTACTAGTTAAGAAGACAAAGGAGGCTCACTTGATAATCATTACTCTAGAAGGTTTAAAATGATTTAGAAAAGTAATTTTTCATAGATTTAAACTAGATTTAAATAAATTCCTAGATTTTAGATTTCATAGATTTAAACTAGAAAGAATTGACATTTCTTGGACAAAACAGTACTTTGTAGATTAATTAATTCGCCTGCTCTACTTTGCCTAGAGTGTGCACAACAGAAATATCTATTAAAAAAACTGGTATCTTAATTCTGAAGAAAAAAAAGATTCTGAAATTATTTTTAAAATGTGCCAAAGTCCTTACCTGATTTCTTAATGATGAAAGAATGTATTCCTTTTCATAGGGGGAGATTGTCTTGTGAGTTTCTGGTGTATCACTAACTAACCAGATCCACAAAATAAACCAAATGATTCCAACTATACCTTAAAATAGAAAAATAAGAGGTAAATGAAATTAGTATGCACCAACAGCAATTTTTCTGTCTTGAAAAAATTATGTCATTATAAACTTAATGAAAAATTGGTTTCAGCTTTGTTTTCAAGTTCTTCTCATAATTCTTTAATGGGATAACTGCTATTTGTATTATCTCCTATAAATTTTTTTTTTCTCCTATAAATTTTTAAGAGGAAAAACTTTTTTAAAAAATTGCAGTATAACTGACATATAACATTACATTAGTTTCAAGTGGACAACAAAATGATTTGATATTTATATACACTGCGAAATAATCACCACAATATATCTGGCTACCATCTATCACCATACAAAATTACAAACATTTTTTTTTCTTGTGATGAAAACTTTTAGGATTTATTCTCTTGGCAACTTTCAAGTATGTACCACAGGGACTTCCCTGGCGGTGCCATGATTAAGAATCCGCCTGCCAATACAGGGGACATGGGTTTGATCCCTGGTCCGGGAAGATCCCACATGCCGTGGAACAACTAAGCCCGTGTGCCACAACTACTGAGCCTGCGCTCTAGAGCCCACGAGCCACAACTACTGAAACCTGTGCGCCTAGAGCCCGTGCTCCACAACAAGAGAAGCCACTGCAAGGAAAAGCCCGTGCACCGCAACGAAGAGTAGCCCTCATTCGCCGCAACTAGAGAAAGCCCACTACAGCAACGAAGACCCAATGCAGCCAAAAAAAAAAAAGAAAAAAGTATGTACCACAATATCACTGTGCTGTACATTACATCCCCATGACTTATTTATTTTGTAATGGGAAGTTTGCACCTGAAGAGAACAACTTTTAACCACATGACTCTGCCTATCAGGGCCTACCAGACAAACCTTTTAAAAAATAAAAGTTTACAATCTATTATTTCCACAGGTATCTGCTTTTGTTTATTGATGTTTTTTGTTTTGATTGCAGATATATTTCCTGCATAAATGTTTACATGGCAATCTAATTTATTAAATATGTGTATCGTCCTGCTATTGAGATTGAGAAATGAAAGGCCCTGGGACTAAACAAAGAAATAAAAAAGATTAAAACTACCAAGTGAGAGCATCCTACTTTGTTTGAGAAGAAATATTTTCAAAATATACATTTTTTATAATCAACAACACAGCAGTTTTTATAGTAAGTATAGCATTTATGTCCTGGATTCAACAGCAGTTTCTATTGAACAAATATTCCAAAATTAACATCAGGTCACAACTCAGCTGGATCATTTTAACCACATAAACTTGAAAAACAGGTTATCAGTAAATGTTTCACAGCTTTGTGGTCTAGGAGATGGGTACTTCAGTGAATTGGAATATACATATTTTAACCAATTATTAGATCACTATTACATTTTGGACCTATCACATTATAATTTAGGTTACATTTTTGAATAAACTTACCAAAGAGGTAGAAGACATAAGTCCAATTCATATAGAAGCAAACTATACCAGAAAGAGGAAGAGAAACTACTGTCCCAAGCTGTGCTCCTAGAATAACAACAAAGACTTTGTAAACTTTGGAGAAAAATGAACAAAGAGGGGACACAGGTCTACAGCCTAAAGAAGACGGATAACAGACAATAGAGAAAAGAAAGAGTGATTCAAATCCTATAGGAGTTGAGTTAGTCACATGTAAATATAAACAACCCATTCTCTTAAGGGATCATTTACTAGAAAACCCACAATATGTAAAATGTATACATTAATATGTAGTTATATTAGTTACAATTATGTAGCTACTGATGAATTAGAAGGCATCAATCAATAGAAGACCTATTATAATATGAGCTAGTAAATGCCACATTACTAGTAAATGTGTTAGAAAGCCAAGTGTTTGGGGAAAGGCTCAGAGATGGTCTCTAAACATAGCCTACTGCAGCACACCTGGAGAAAAAAGAACGAAGCTTTTGGTAATCTAATTTGCCCCAAATATATTACACACAATTGTTTCGGATAAATAAGTGATAAAATTCATTTTAACCACCAAACGGAAGACATCTTAGAAGGTACAGTGGGAGCTAAAATAAGCAGACATTGTTTCTGGTCTCAAATTTTAGTCTTATATAGGAAGTAAATATAAACAAATCATTATTACACGTTAGAAAGTGTTGAGTGTCACAGAGCAATATGGAAGTTCAAATGTAGGACAGATTACCTCTGACCTCTAGAGATCAGGAAAAGATGTAAGAAGCAGCAGTGGGACTTTGAAAAGATGGGCAAGATCTGGTCCCATAAGAAAGAAGATACAGAGGGAGGTGTAACAGGGTGAGCAAATGAATGGAAGTAGGAAAGCAGAAAGTGGGTTTGGGAACTTCAATTGGGTGAAGGCAAGGAATAGGAAGGCTAGAAAACCGGGCTGAATAGTTACTGAATATCTGCTCCATGCCAGGCACTATGTGTCAAAAAAATAAATAAAAAGTTTTCATTCAGTGTGTGAGCTGGAAAAATTATAATTCACATATAAAGCTCATGCTATCTTACCTACAGACCGAATGATAGCAAATAAATGCATAGAAAACAAGGTGTCTGAAGGGAGGGGTTGAAAGTCATGACCAGCTTATCAGATGATCAAATCAAATCACAATTGAAGGACAAAAGTGTTCAATTTTCCAGCTTTTTTTTTTTTGGCTTTGTTTTGTTAAAGCATTCTCTATATCAACATCTGAAAAGGCAACATATTTTGAAATAAATGATGGCAGACGGAGAAAATGACAGTAGTCAATGAAGCCACTTTGCTATATGCTGGTGAGCCAAAAAAGAACATTAAGAATAAAGTTATACCCCTGCAACTTAAGTTTTCCCCAAAGAAAGCACCTGACATTGCATGATTCTGCTTTGCGCCCTTCCCCCAAGGTTGATATACAGATAACACATTGTAGCAAAAACCTTCACAAGAACAGTTATCTCACCTGCATATGAAATGCTGAGAAGCTTGCTTCTTTCAAGAGGAGGAGCCCACGAAGACCACATGGCATGCATGGCGGGAAATGTGACACCCTGGGAAGGGAAAAAGATATTTCTGACGAAATGCAAGGTAGTTTTGTTCATGTTTCAAATTCAGTTGAGTATTTTGTTGCAAGAGAAGTTTCTGGGTAAGACTCACGCTGGAATCAGGTTTCATGGAGTGAGATGTCTTTACAGTGCTGAGTGCAAATACCTCATAATGAAGTACTTTCAAAATCTGAACAAAGACTTGTGGACTCTGTCAACTGATTTGAGGACTGCAAGGCAAGGGTTACAAAAAATGTAAAAGAATGTACTGAATGAGGATATAAAGGTACCCTCCCACGGTGAATTTTACTCATTTACTTTATTATTATTATTTTTTATAAATTTATTTATTTATTTATTTTTGGCTGTGTTGGATCTTCATTGCTCTGCGAGGGCTTTCTCTAGTTGTGACAAGCAGGGGCTACTCTTTCGTTGTGGTGCACAGGCTTCTTATTGCGTGGCTTCTCTTGTTGCGGAGCTCGGACTCTAGGCGCGCGGGCTTCAGTAGTTGTGGCACGCAGGCCCAGTAGTTGTGGCTTGTGGGCTCTAGAGCACAGGCTGTAGAGCGCAGGCTCATTAGTTGTGGCACACGGGCTTAGCTGCTCCACAGCATGTGGGATCTTCCCAGATGGGGGCTTGAACCCGTGTCCCCTGCATTGACAGGCGGATGCTTAACCACTGTGCCACCAGGGAAACCCTCATTTACTTTATTTATGGCCTGAATGCAATGGGAATGTTATCAATACGTAACTTTTAAAAATACTGAGCTAATACTGTGGGATACTAGAAGAAAATTCAGATTCACCTTACTCAACAGGAAAAATGGTCCTACCAAAAAATGGTCCTACCAAAAAACACTCAATTAGAGTGTTTACCAGTATTTTTTTCTTTTCTGGTGATAATTAGCCTAGTAAATGCCAATTAGGGGAGGGGCAAGATAGGAGTAGGGGATTAAGAGGTGCAAACTACTATGTACAAAATAAATAAGCTATAATGATATATTATACAGCACAGGGAATATAACCAATGTTTTATAATAACTATAAATGGAGTATAATACATAAAAATTTGGAATTATTATACACCTGAAATTTATATAATATTGGACATCTACTGTACCTCAATTTTAAAAAATACTAATTACTGGTAATGGAGAAGCAACAAGACAGTGAAGGCAGGGAGGCTCACAGAGGCTTGGGAGAGGAGGAGATGCTACAAGGGAACAGGAAGGAATAGATTCTGGTAGATTTGCAGCAGTCGATTCACAGCTCTCCTTGGCCATTCACTAGCTGTGTAGCCTCAGAAAGATCAGTTAACCTCTTAGAACTTCAGTTTATCTGTAAAACATATATTTTACTTAGATGAGGAGAAAAGGAACCTGTTAGTAGGGGGGTAATTTTATTTTGTAGTCAAGGAGGGTTTAGTTTTTTACTTAGATAAGGAGAAAAGGGACCTGTATATATTTTACTTAGATAAGGAGAAAAGGAACCTGTTAGTGGGGGGGTAATTTTATTTTGTAGTCAAGAAGGGTTTATTTGGTATACCCCTATTCGATAAGGACAAAATAAGAATGTCCAGATGAGTGACCAAAGCTTACATTTAAAAAGCACTTGGCAATTTCCAAAGTTTTCTAGCAGTTATTATCACATCTGAGCTGTGACTGACGATGGGGCAGGTATTTAATATATTTGATTTATATTATATATTGTATTTGTATAATATTTATATGAAAACCTATGGTTCCACCGTTAGATACAGTGGAGTTATTATTCAAACTCTGATTTTACTACTCCAGTCAGTGTTTTTCCTACACAGCATGATACAAAATAACCTTTAAGCTGTACACTAAACCCAGAGGCCACTATCTTGCTTGGTTAAAGAAATGTTAAGAGAGAGCGAAATAAACCTATGCCTTGAGAAGTTCAAAGTCAGAAATGAAACGAGATCATTATTTAAAGGTGGAGGTACACATGACGAAATGCAAAAGAGAAGTGGAAAGGAAAAAAAATAAGAAATTAAAATTTTAAAATAATTAAAAAATGATCGAAATCTTAGGAGGAGAGGAAAAAAAAAGATAAAAATTAATAATAACAATTTTAAAAGCAGCAGAAAGGCCAGAAGAATCACAGGACTAAAAAAAAGATAGCTACATAAAACGATAAATTATTTGTCTCTAAGTTAGAGGACCAGAAGAAAGAACAAATGATAAAGAAGAAGTTCTATGAAAAACAACAAATTTAAAGGAAAACAAGGCAATTTGATAGTCTATTGGGTAAAATATGTTTTAGACCTGGGCAATCAATGATGGAGCAGAGGTAAACAGTGGCAAAAGTTCAAGAAGTATGATGGTCCTCATGGTTTTAATAGTGGTTTCTTATCTCCTCAGTAGAAGGGAGTAGGGGAAGCTATGACGTATTCCCCTAGAAAATGTTTTCTCTAGTCTTTGAGTAAAGCTTCTAATTTTGGAGTGCCCCCACTCAAGACCTCACTGACCACAAGTGAAATCTACTCATGTTATTTCATAGTCAATCAGTTTCTAACTAAAAAATAAATCCCTATTATCTTCCAGTGTCATTTTTTCTGATTCATATATCAAAGAATGATATCCTTTGTTTTTTTTTTTTTTTGCGGTACGCGGGCCTCTCACTGTTGTGGCCTCTCCCGTTGCGGAGCACAGGCTCCGGACACGCAGGCTCAGAGGCCATGGCTCACGGGCCCAGCCACTCCACGGCATGTGGGATCTTCCCGGACCGGGGCACGAACCAGTGTCCCCTGCATAGGCAGGCGGACTCTCAACCACTGCGCCACCAGGGAAGCCCGTTAAACATAATTAATTACATGTGGGGTGCTTGGATTAGTACTTGGCTCGTAGGTAGTGATCAATAATTATCAGCTATTATGACCGTATTAACCTTGTCTTTTTGCCTCTTTTTGCCTAAATAAGAAACAAATTATTACTATCCGTTTTTCTTTTTTATAATTTTTGAAATTTAAGAAATTTTATTAACTGTTGTTATACATGTAAAATGTGTTCAGCTCTAGCATTCAATGTCTTTCTATATGCCAATGAAATGTATCATTTTTCTATGGTAGAATGATATCTTTTTTTTTTTTTTTTTTGCGATACGCGGGCCTCTCACTGTTGTGGCCTCTCCCGTCGCGGAGCACAGGCTCCGGACGCGCAGGCTCAGCAGCCATGGCTCACGGGCCCAGCGGCTCCGCGGCATGTGGGATCTTCCCGGACCGGGGCAAGAACCCATGTCCCCTGCATCGGCAGGCTGACTCTCAACCACTGCGCCACCAGGGAAGCCCAAGAATGATATCTTTAAGGAGACAAGAAAGTGATATAGGGTAAGGAGAATAACAAAAGAGAAAAAAAATTACCTCTCCTAGTCCTTCTAGGGCCCTGAGTGCAATGAGGGCTCCAACTCCGAAATCTGCAGCGAGGGGAGTGAACAGAGTGAAGACAGAGGTGCCAAGGACCCCAAATCCCAGCAGCAGTTTCCCCCCACTTCTGCTGGCAACATATCCGGCAGGAATCTGCGTGATGATGTAGCCATAAAAAAAAGACCCGAGAATCCATCCTTGAGTTTCTGCATCCCATCGGTACTTTTTACCCTGTAAAGAGTAGGAGGAAAAAGAACAGCCTTTTAAGACCTTGCTGAAACGGCTCCTTTCTCTTACTGGCATGTGAGTGAGTACATATAAATGTCATTTTGAACCACTGTTTTTGTTTGTTTGTTTTTTTGGCCGTGAGGCTTGTGGGATCTTAGTTCTCCGACCAGGGGTTGAACCTGGGCCACAGCAGTGAAAGCGCCGAGTCCTACCCACTGGACTGCCAGGAAACTCCCCAGAACCACTGTTGTAGACTGAAGAACATGCAGACTTTCTACTGGGTAGGTGAGTCACCGTGATACAGACATGCAGATTCTAGAAGTGAATCGAAAATCATTGAAAGTCATAATGTTCAGGAAGGCTTGCTATTTTATGAAACTAGACTATGGGATGAATTGTAGATATTTTGTAATGACCATGACAAAGAAGGCTCAAAAAAGGCACAGGTTTAATCCAGAAAGCTACGAACAGGATACTGCCACGGCCAGGCTAGGCTTTGGAGCCCGGCCTGGGTTCAAGCCCAGCTCTGTTACTTACTGGATTTGTGATCTGGGAAGAGTAAATGAAAAAGGCCCAAAAAATAAGGCCTGACACACACTAAATATTCACTTAATGTTGGCTACTAGTATGCAAAAGTATAGATAATTAAGAGACCATTAATTAATAGACCATTTCAGACCAAGCACTTCAACAAGGACATAGAACTATACAAAAGAGCAAGAATTTAAACCAAGCCAGAAACTTCACGTGAGTAGGAAATGTCTTTTAATTAGTAGCAGTACACAGTAAGGTGAAAATGAAGATCTGGTGACTGAGTATCTGACATCTTCAGCACACATAGCCCTGTAACCTACCCACATGTTAAGAACCATTCAGGATTTCTTTTTACTGTCGATGTAGGGCAAATAAGTAGGTGGATCATGAAAAGTACTTATCGAAAGTAAGACACAAAGCAAAGCCCTAATTATTCTTGTTTAGAGTACCAATCTGCAGCTTCTCTGTAGAATTCCAGGGCTTCATGAAGTGTCCAGCAATTACAGGTTGAGGTGGGGAAAGTGGGTGATGTGTACCCAAATACATATTCGGCAACATTATTGAAGTCCAATGTAAAGATTTTTGATAAGTCATTATTTTGTACATGTGCTTGTTTGGGCAGAAACCCTCTTCCCTGTTTGAGTGATCTTGTCTGTAAATGGCAGGAGAGACTCACCCACGTGGGATTTGGCTCCTTTGTGAGCACTGAAGATGGATGAAAATACACTTATAAAAAAGGACAGGGGCTTGCCTGGTGGCGCAGTAGTTGGGAGTCCGCCTGCCGATGTGGGGGACGCGGGTCCGTGCCCCGGTCCGGGAGGATCCCACATGCCGCGGAGCAGCTGGGCCCGTGAGCCATGGCCGCTGAGTCTGCGCATCCGGAGCCTGTGCTCCGCAACAGGAGAGGCCACAACAGTGAGAGGCCCACGTCCCAACAAAAAAAAAAGGACACCTGGGACTTCCCTGGCGGTCCAGTGGTTAAGACTGTGCGCTTCCACTGCCGGGGGTGCAGGTTCAGTCCCTGGTTGGGGGACTAAAATCCCACATGTCGCACAGTGTGGCCACACACACAAAAAAAGGACACCAGCCTTTCCCGCCTGTATTGTCTCCCCATGTGAGACAAAAGAAAATGTTGAAAGTGTGTAAAACTCAATTCTGAACAAATGATGAACATGCACTTATCAATTCCAGTATAATATGAGGGAGGCAAAATGACATCAGCAGCTTAGGTGAGGCATGTATAGAGTTTTTTTTTTTGAAACTGACCCATTCTTATTTTTCATCCTGTAGTTGAGATTATCTTAATCCTCCTGCAACAGGACCCTTTTAAGTAGTACAGCTATTAAATAATGGTCCCATAAAAACTATTTAGCAACATCTAAAACAACCTAATTTTCTAATACACCAGACAGGTTTTTCCAAATTCTCTTCAAGGACGGTATGTTTACGGAGGAAACTGAAAAACTGCTTTTCAAACAGATCAGGGCGCAGCAGCAGCAGCTACAGTTATAAGTTAACTGTCTAACCAGTTACTGGGAAAACACAAAAGAAAATGATTCAGAGTTTACATGAAGAAAGTGTCTGTGTTTCTGTAGGATGAATAAATTCAATATTTTTACTCGGAAGTATTTTAGGATTAAGATCATTTGCTTGAAAAACAGCACTGACCGTTTGGTTGTGAAGAACTTTTATGGGAGTGGAATGCTCTGCACACTCGTTGGCAGTTCTATTATCTGCTGTAGTCGTGTTGGAATCTACCATATCCACTAACGCCACACTCAGATTCACCCGTAATGAATAGAGAACGAAGAAACCAAAAAAGGCCAAAAATGCTAGGTTGTAACGAGCAGAGCAGCACACTGGAGCTGAAATAAAGATTGGTGGAAAAACTTTCATTAAAAGAGTAACTTAGATGATACTGTCTAAATCACTAAAGAGGTCACTTCTTAGATGTACACAAATGAATAAACCATGAATGTTTTTCTGAGAATATTCTCAGATGAAGCATATCTAAAAACATGTACCAAAGAGAATTTGTTCCCAGTACCTGTAGTTTTGATAAAGATTTAACACATGAGAGCCTGAACTGTAAGACGGTTTCTTAAAACATGGAGGCAACAACTTTGCTCAGAAAAATCTGCATTCCGGAGTCAAAACCAAACCCCCAATCCCTGTCAGCTGGCAAGAGAAGAGAAAAGCAGGTAAGCGGGTTTAACGGCATCACTATTTCTGAAAAACATGTCTCAAACATGGCCAGTAAGTCCTCGAGCGTTCAGCGTGGCACGTACATTACTGACTACGGGTCAGTAGCCCTCTCATCATAAACGTTATCTCAGCACAAAAAAATTTACTGCCAAGGCCAGGGCAGGAAACCCCTCCTGATAATTTCTTACCTTGAAAAGTATCCTCAGGGGCTGGGTTTGAATCAGAAGCCATGATTAATACTTAAGGCTCTCCTAAACTAAATGCATTTAAGAGTCCAGAAGCAAATTTGCAGAATCTATGACAGTTGCAGCCCCTGTGACAGTTGCTCAGTTGGTCTTGCTTAAAGGGCCCACAGTGAAAAGCACAGTTAGTGAATGTACCACAATGATTTAAAAAAAAGAAAGGAAGGCAGAGTGGGTTGGAGGAACCAATGAAAGGACGATCATGTGACAGGAGGAGTCTGACCTAGTTTTTTACTCTATAGGCGTATGCACATATTTTCTCTTTTTTCTTCTTTTACTGAGTTGCAGAACTGGAGGGGGGATGAGAATGCAGGAAGCTGACTTAAGGGTGACTGACCCGGAGCGACAACGAGGAAGTGGCTAATCCAGGTTTTTACAACTTAAGTTTGGTCAACACTGAGTGTTTGATAAATATCTGTTGAAAGATATGAACATCTGTTTCATCTGCTAATGACAAGTTAAAGTTAAGTACATATATATGAATATATGTGTGCTTTTATTTGGCAATGACTCATTAGCATTACACACACACACACACACACACACACACACACACACACACACACACACGTGCCTGTTTTTCCCTACTCAGGAATTCTGGTGTTTTCATTGACCTAACCTCACACAAGGATACATTTTTCAGAGTACAACGGTCTTGGTACAGATTCAGATCGAAGCTTTAATGAATACAGCACAACTGTATTTAGGTGTATGTTAATATACTGTGATCCAACTCACTTTTCTACAAGCACTCATACACTTAACAACTGCTATCGCTTTTTCCTCTGTGCAAGACTGACATCTTTTAACAGACAACTTTTCATTTGGCATTCTTGCCTCCCTTTTCAGTACAGCTGGCGTTAGAACAATAGCACCACTGCCACAGTTCGATCCAGACCTGTGAAAACTATATTTCTAAAGCTTCATTCACGCTGCCTCTGTTACCTGAATCTAGACACCCTGGCTCTCTGCCCCAGGCAAAAAGGCAGCTGTCTAGTTAAGGCCAGTTGCAGAATGCAAGGCATGTTTCATAGGAGAGCACATTTTCTCTATCATTGCTCTGTGTTGGACGAGAATATACAGAGAAGTCTGGATGGGGGCGGGGCTCATAATCTTTCCAAATTTGGGCAATTAAAATGTGTTACTCTGGATAATTTGGAGCAGGAAATATCCAGATTAATGTACTGTCTGCTTTGCCAAGGTACTATATACAAAGTTCATTATTCGCTTCAGCAGAGGAGTGACAAGATGTGATTTACGGTTTAAAGAGCTTCTCTGGTTGCTGTGTGGAGATGACAAAGGGGCAGAAGTGTGAACGGTGGTGAGGGATGTAGATTCAGGGAGATCACTCAAGGGATTATTGGAAGTTTCCAGGAAAGAGGTGATGGTGGCTTAAAGTAGAGTAAAGCCCAGGCAATGGAGAGAAATGCGTGGATTTGAGATAACTTTAAAGGCAGAACTCACAGGCCTTGCCAACACACTGGACACGGGGGTTAGTGAAAGGGAGGGACACAGCTACCAGCGATGCTCTTACTCTGAACAACTTTATTTTTTGCTACTCTGACTTGTAATGTTATCACTCCATTCTATCCTTATTTGAGTTGCCTTATTTTAACCGTATGTTATCCGTTTCTCCCCACACGATAACTGATTAGGAGTATGATATACCTTACCGTGTGAATATCATGTAGGGGTAGAAGCTTGGGAAGTGGAGGAAAGGTGAGTAAAATGATTTCAAATTCCTAGTGATACTACTTGGAAATCTGACCTAGAAGTTATGGACCCGGCAACGTTAACTTTTGGGGGCACAGAGTCAATAATCAGAAAAGAAAAAGCCAACACAGGAGTCACGAAGTATATGACTATGAGATTTTAAGAACATTACAAATAAGGGGTTACTAGTTTTAAAAAATGATTGTCGATTACAAATCAGTCAGAAAGATTTTGTTTCAAGAAAGTATGGTGACAGCGCAAAATGTGCCTGTGAATTTGGCCAGTGCTTGAAATTGGTCCAAGAAAAGCGTGCTTGCGTGACGAGGGGACAGAACATTCATCTGGCGCCCGCCACACTGAAATCAAGTTCAGAACAAAACCATGCTTGCGTAACCAACGGAGCACCCATCAAAACAAACATCAGCTTCTAAAACATGGTTTAAACTTAGGAATGTGGAGTGGGCGTAGCTGAAAGAACAGAGGCTGATTTAGATTAAAGCCGACCTGGTGACGGAGCTCAGCTCTGATTTTCACTGGCTGTATGTCTTTGGGGAAGTTAGTTAATAGTTTTCATTATCAGGTTTCTCAGCTCCCAAATGAGGTGACTGCCACCCACCTCACTGGGTTGTGTGTGCATTAGATGAAATACTGAAGGGCAGTCAGTAAAAGTGAGCTCCTTTCCCGTTTATCCTGGAAAAAGTTATACCACCGAGATAAACGGCTACGATACACATATGTGTGTAACACGGGACAAAAGAGTGACATAAGTGTGCTGTGTGTGGGGTAGGGGATGGTCAAGGAAGGCTTCTGGGAGAAAGAACACTTGCACTGAACCTTCATCAATAAGCAGGTTCGAGGAAGGAGAGCAGGGCAAGCAGAGGCAGCGGCAGGTACAGAAGTATGGAAAGCAAGCCAGAAGGAGCGGGAAACAGCAAATGATCTTATGGGGCTGAACTATGGTGCTGCATAACTCAGAGTGGGACACTGGGCACTGAATTTAATAACAAGAACAACAGGGAACAGGGGCAGGACAGGTATAAAGACGTAGAGGATGGACTTGAGGACACGGGGAGGGGGAAGGGTAAGCTGGGACGAAGTGAGAGAGTGGCATGGACATACAGTCACTACCACATGTAAAATAGATAGCTGATGGGAAGCAGCCGCATAGCACAGGGAGATCAGCTCGGCGCTTTGTGACCACCTGGAGGGGTGGGATAGGCATGGTGGGAGGGAGGGAGATGCAAGAGGAAAGAGATATGGAGGCATCTGTATATGTATAACTGATTCACTTTGTTATGAAGCAGAAACTAACACACCCTTGTAAAGCAATTATACTCCAATAAAGATGTTAAAAAAAACCCCAATAGGTAATAGTTATTGAGCCCGATGTGCTCGATATCAGCCTAAGTGTTTTGCCTATATTAGGGTTATAAAGATTAGTTGAGGCGGGGTACATGTAAAATACTTAGAACAGTGCTTAGCACATAACATGCCTTCACATAACTGTGAACTGTTGTTATTATTATTGCTCTTCCTGGACATTAGGAATTGAGGTAATTTGTTACGGATCAAGGTTATTTCTCATTTGTGAGAAATCAGAAGTTGAAAAAAGAAGTTAAGAAGCTGTTGAAGCGGGTGTTAAGTTCCCAGTGAAACATGCAGAATTGCCGAGCGAGTGGACACCCACCCAGAACTGGTGGGCGCAACCTGCCCTCGCGTGTGACCTTGAAGCACGACTTGCCTGTACGCAGAGGCAAGCACCAGGTAAGCAGATAGCTGGCACTGAGATGGTGTGGTGACAAAGCAGGGAATTTAGAGTGCTGACAAGAAAATAAAGTGTTGGACTGTGATTCTGACCCAAGAAGCAAGTGAAATGGAGAGGGATAATGGTTTAGGAAAAGGCACACTGGAATATAAAATCTCAGGGAGGGCAGGAGCTTCTGTTCTGTTTTGTTCACTGCTGTACACCTTCAATGCCTAGAGCAGTGCCTGGGAGAGGTGGCATACGAATATTTAGGGGGCTTAAAAGCAGAGAGGTGTTTCCTGATGGAACTTCACAATTCTACCTATGAAGTTCTCTTGACGACAGATGAAACAGACAGATCTTCTCTCTACTTTTGTGTATGTGTGAACTTTTCCATAAAAAGATGAGGGGTCAGGCAGCTTCCCCGGTGGTGCAGTGGTTAGGAGTCCGCCTGTCAATGCAGGGGACACGGGTTTGAGCCCTGGTCTGGAAGGATCCCACATACCGCGGAGCAACTAAGCCCATGCGCCACAACTGCTGAGCCTGTGTGCGCGCCTGGAGCCGGTGCTCCGCAACAAGAGAGGCCACCGCAGTGAGAAGCCTGCACACCACAGCGAGGAGCGGCCCCCACTCGCTGCAACTAGAGAAAGCCCATGCAGCAACGAAGACCCAATGCAGCCATAAAATAAATAAATAAATTTATTAACAAAAAAAAAAAAAGATGAGGGGTCAGTGGGTGGAAGGTCCAGATGAAATGAGAGTGGTCAAAGTGGAGCAGTTACACAGGCAGGTAGGAAGGAATTCTGGTTGTCGTTAAAGCAGTCATGGGAGATGCCAGGGCCCAAGGGGTGACTGAGGAGGAAGTCATCAGACACGCAGGAGTCTGAGAAGTTGGGGGGACGTGGTGCTGGATGAGGCGTCACTCAAGATCATGGTGGGAATTAGAGTGTGGAAGATGGAGGTGTGTGAGGGGGTAAAGCCTATGATGACTGAAGCGAAGTGCTGGGAAGTGGGCAGAGGAGAAAACCACGTAGGGGAAAGGAGCCTAGCCTAATGGCGTTGCGAGTGGAGGGGTGATTGTCTGGAAGCATCAATGTGGAGTAAGGAAGAGTTGATCCCACCAACTACTACAGGATAACAGAAAATCACCCCGTGAGACAGCAGGGAGGAGTGGTGTGCCCAGAAGGCCAGGTTTCTGCTGCAGCAAGGAGGTGCCTGAGGTGAGGGAAGGCTGCTGAAAAGCTGAGGATGTCCAGCCTTTCTTCATTGTGGGAGGGTCTGGCAGTGGGGAGAAGCAGGCCTGGCTGAGGGGCAAGGAAGTACTGAGCAGTGGGGGGCTGAGACTGAGGCGGAAATCCACGGTCGGGGGCACTGACCTATGCAAAGACGATGACTTTCTCTAGAGGAGGGGGCCTGGACTGGTGAGCCCCCCGACCAGGGGACTGCATTAAAAAAGATTTCCTGGGGCTTCCCTGGTGGCGCAGTGGTTGGGGGTCCGCCTGCCGGTGCAGGGGACGCGGGTTTGTGCCCCGGTCCGGGAGGATCCCACATGCCGCGGGGCGGCTGGGCCCGTGAGCCATGCCGCTGAGCCTGCGCGTCTGGAGCCTGTGCTCCGCAACGGAGGAGGCCACGGCAGTGAGAGGCCCGCGTACCGCAAAAAAAAAAAGATTTCTTATCTAAATGGATAAAACAAGTTTGGCTTTTAAACAGGGTAACATTTAACTGGTCTTAGCCTGCCTTATGGGTTGTTCATTCCTGATAAATCCTTATGTATTCTTAGCTCCCAAATTAATACCCATTTACAAGAAAACACCAAATTCCATTAAAATGGACTCAGTTACTTTAATATTAACATTGATTATCACATGACCCAAGGCCATTTCCCTTCCTTCTGTAACATGGTTGCTGTCTACCAGCGCTCCATACCTTATATTTAAGACTATATTTACACACAAATTACGTTTGTGAAACACAACGCTTATGTAACTGAACCTTGAATGTAACCATCTGCCTCCCACACCAAAAGAATAGTAGAGGTAAAAAACAAAACAAAAAATGAAATAAAGCAGAGGATGTACCATTATAAGCTAGAAAATCACAACTTGCAACAGTGTGACATGAAGCATGGGGCCCTTATTCTGCAGTGCCAGCTTCTCTGAGGAATGCAAAATCCAGTCTTCACTGATGATGATGATAATAATGACAATAATTAACACTGACTATATGCCAAACTCTATTCCAAGCACTTTCTATTAGCTTATTTAATCCTCACAATAACCCTATAAATTAGGTGTATCATTTTCTCTGATTTGCAGGCACAGAGAGGTTAGGTTAGGCAGCAGAACTACGATCGGCCATTAGGCACCCTGCCTCCAGACCCATGTTCTGCCTTTAAACACAAAGAAATGTCTTAGGAGACCTAAAACTGATTTTTCATAACATGAATGAGCACATTTTGGTGCAACGGTATGTTGAAAATCCACTTAATCAAATACAAGACACATCTCATTCATACAAAAGTAAACCTTCAACTGGTGGAAAGTGTGAGGAACGGAATTTTTATGTGTGTGCCTAATTCCCTCCTCCCTCCTACCTAAATTAGGCAGAAGAATCTATACACTTCCTGTGGTTTACCAGTATTGAGCCGCCCTTCCCCCATCACTTTGTTGTTTTGCTGTTAATTTTTATTGGAGTATAGTTGATTAATAATGTTGTGTTATTTTCAGGTGTACAGCAATGTGAATCTGTTATATACATATATCCATTCTTTTTATGATTCTTTTCCCATATAGGCCATTACAGAGCACTAAGCAGAGTTCCCTGTGCTATACAGTAGGTCCTTATTGGTTATCTATTTTATATATAGTAGTGTGTATATGTCAATCTCAATCTTCCAATTTATCCCTCTCCCCCTTACCCCTTGTAACCATAAGTTTGTTTTCTACATCTGTGACTCTATTTCTGTTTTGTAGATAAGTTCATTTGTACCCCCCCCTTTTTTTAAGATTCCACATATGAGCAATATCATATCATATTTGTCTTTCTCTGACTTACTTCACTCAGTATGACAATCTCTAGGCTGAAGGAATCAGGCTCCCTGACTTCAGACTATACTACAAAGCTATAGTAATCAAGACAGTATGGTACTGGCACAAAAACAGAAATATAGATCAATGGAACAGGATAGAAAGTCCAGAGATAAACCCACACACCTATGGTCACCTAATCTATGACAAAGGAAGCAAGAATATATAATGGAGAAAAGACAGTCTCTTCAATAAGTGGTGCTGGGAAAACTGAACAGCTACAGGTAAAAGAATGAAATTAGAACACTCCTTCACACCATACACAAAAATAAACTCAAAATGGATTAAAGTGCTCCCCTGGTGGTGCAGTGGTTGAGAGTCCGCCTGCCGATGCAGGGGACACGGGTTCGTGCCCTGGTCTGGGAAGATCCCACAAGCCGTGGAGCGGCTGGGCCCGTGAGCCATGGCCACTGAGCCTGCGCGGCTGGAGGCTGTGCTCCGCAACGGGAGAGGCCACAACAGTGAGAGGCCCGCATACTGAAAAAAAAAAAAGGATTAAAGACCTAGATGTAAGGCTGGACACAATAAAACTCTTAGCGGAAAACATAGGCAGAACACTCTTTGACATAAATCGCAGCAATATCTTTTTTGATCCACCTCCTAGAGTAATGAAAATAAAAACAAAGAAAACAAAGGGGACCTAATGAAACTTAAAAGATTTTGCACAGCAAAGGAAACCATAAACAAAATGAAAAGACAACCCTCAAAATGGGAGAAAATATTTGCAAACGAAGCAACCAACAAGGGATTAATCTCCAAAATATACAAATAGGTTATGCAGCTCAATATCAAAAAAATAAACAACCCAATCAAAAAATGGGCAGAAGATCTAAATAGATATTTCTCCAAAGAAGACATACAGATGGCCAAGAAGCACATGAAAACATGCTCAACATCACTAATTATTAGAGAAATGCAAATCAAAACTACAATGAGGTATCACCTCACACCAGTCAGAATAGCCATCATCAAAAAGTCTACAAACAATGAATGCTGGAGAGGGTGTGGAGAAAAGGGAACCCTCCTACACTGTTGGTAGGTAGGAATGTAAACTGGTACAGCCACTATGGAGAACCATATGGAGTTTCCTTAAAAAACTAAAAATAGAGCTATCATATGATCCAGCAATACAACTCCTGGGCATATATTTGGGGAAAACCATAACTAGAAAAGACATATGCACCCAGTGTTCATTGTAGCACTATTTACAATAGGCAGGACATGGAAGCAATCTAAATGTCCATCGATAGAGGAATTGATAAAGAAGATGTGGTACATATACACAATGGAATATTACTCAGCCATAAAAAAGAATGAAATAATGTCATTTGCAGCAACATGGATGTCCCCCATCACTTTGGTGTGCATCTCTGAAATCTACCTGACTACGTAAAAGCAAATGCTCGAAAAGCAAACCAGTCAGGTTACTGACAGGTTACTGAGAATTCTGTTGTGTTCTGTCAACCTGAGACATATTCTTTTTTTTTAAAAAAATAAATTTATTTATTTTTGGCTGCATTGGGTCTTTGTTGCTGTGCACAGGCTTTCTCGAGTTGCGGTGACCGGGGGCTACTCTTCATTGCAGTGCACAGGCTTCTCATTGTGGTGGCTTGTCTTTGTTGTGGAGCACGGGCTCTAGGCACGCGGGCTGCAGTAGCTGTAGCACACGGGCTCAGCAGCTGTGGCTCGCAGGCTCTAGAGCGCAGGCTCAGTAGTTGTGGCACACGGCCTTAGTTGCTCCACGGCATGTGAGATCTTCCCGGACCAGGGCTTGAACCCCTGTCCCCTGCATTGGTCTTAACACTACAGAAACATACTTTAATTTTAGCTCTCTCAATAAAGCAGCACTATGCATAACACAAAACCACGTCCTCTTATTCATGACGGAGCAGGGAACTTTCAAATTTGTGAAGGATTCAACAAAAATGATTAAGCATTTTGCAAACAGGAATTTCTCCAACGTAACACAAATGTGGCAGTGTTGTGACAAGGAGGAAGGATGGGACTAAAAACTGGAAAAACTCTGGTTAGTCCTTAATATGGCTACAGCAATAGTGGGAACTTAACCTTTCTGGCCCTCAGCTGTTTACATATAAAATGATGCCCACTTGATAGGAGTTAGTCTCTAAGGTCTTTTAACCGCTGTAAAATTTTATGACAAACATTTTATCAGCTTTTCTCTTCTGAAAAATAAAACTATACACATAGGCATAGATAAGGTACAGCTAATTTCATAGAGGTTTGTTCCAGAAACAAACATAAAAGATAAGTAAAACATATGCAAACATATAGAAAGAGAGGTTTTAAGGTCTGCTGAAGGTCTTCAGGCACCAAAAGTGAAAAAAACCCAATTCTGGATGGAAAGTTTTTTTTTTTTTTTTTTTAAACACCTACACTTTCTGGAATGTGCAAAGTAAACATATAGAACATAACTTAAAAAATATAACTAACAGGCATCGTGTTTCTCTTATTAGCTGTACATGGTAGATAGTATGACTAAAGCTAGGACAAAGGGCACTACTGCGAGAAAATGAGGTAATACCTGGTGCCTCTTATAAAGCGGTTACATCCATCTTTGTCTTTTCCATCCCTTCTCCTGGTGCCCCTCTCCTGTCCTGCTCGCAGCACCCCAGACACAGAGCTTAATTTAAAATATTGTTGACGGGCTTCCCTGGTGGCGCAGTGGTTGAGAGTCCGCCTGCCGATGCAGGGGACGCGGGTTCGTGCCCCGGTCCGGGAAGATCCCACATGCCGCGGAGCGGTGGGGCCCGTGAACCATGGCCACTGAGCCTGCGCGTCCGGAGCCTGTGCTCCACGACGGGAGAGGCCATAAGAGTGAGAGGCCCACGTACCACAAATAAATAAATAAATAAATAAATAAAAATAAAAATATTGTTGACTAATGCAATACCCTATAACGGTAGGCGCCTATTCTCTAAAACCCTTATCATATTTTCAATAGCAAACCAAAATGTGTTGCTGCTATTCTTACTTCACTTTTGCTCTCCAGTGGTATGTAAAGAGTAAAAATAAGAAGGAAAATGGTTATAATGAAGACAGCCGCCTCAAGGCATGAGGAACAGGGCTAAGATCTATACACTCAACCCATGAATCAAGCAGGGATTGTTCTTAAAAGGAATGAGTTAATTTTTTTCTTTTTCAATCTACTTTATTGAGGTATATTTTACATACAATAAAATGCTCCCATTTCAAGCATACAGTTTGGTGAATTTTGACAAATGTATACATCTGTGAATCCCAGTCAAGCTGCAGAACTTTCCCATCTGCATCTTGTACCCTAAAAAGTACCCTAGTGCCTCTGCAGGCAATTCCTTCCTGCCTATAGCTTCCAGGCAACCACTGATCTGCTTCCTGTTATTACAGATTAGTTCTGCTTGTTTAGAACGTCATACTGATGGAGTCATACATTAATATGGTGGTTTCTTTTGTGTCTGAGATTTACCCACGTTGTTATGTGTATCAGGAATTTCTTTTTATAATACCACTGAGTATGCATGAATATACCACAATTTGTTTATCCATTCACCTGCTGATGAACTGATGGATACGTTGTTTCCAGATTTTTACTATTATGAATTAAAGCTGTTATAAACATTGTTTGGTATTATGGTAATGTATGTTTAACTTTAAAATAGATTGCCAGTTTTCCAAAGTAGTTGTACCATTTTACACTCTTACAAGCAAAATATGAGAGTTCTAGTTATTCTGTATGTTGGCCAATATTTGGTATCTTCAGCCATTTTAACTTTAGCCATTCTAGTAAGTGTGTAACGTCTCATTGCGGTTTTAATCTGCATTTTCCTGACAACTACTGACGTTTAACATTTGAGCTGAAATTTGATTATATTTATATATATGTTTCCCAATTGCAACAGAATATAGTAGTCTCTAGGGAATATCTTTATTATTTCTGTATTTCCAAACTAGATTATTTGGCAGAAGAGGATTATAGAAATCTAACTCATATGCTATAGAAAAAGATCAGTTTATGGAACTAAGTCTGACTTCCAGGTAAAACGGCATTATGGTACAGTGTTTACATTGAGCGCCCACAAAAATAAGCTCCCAGTTGCCAGATAGAGCTATAATGTTACCACCCCTACTGCCACCATCTGGTAATGATAAAAACAAATTTAGAAGATGCCACAGGATTGTACTGTTCTTGGTCAGGAAAAGTCAAATTTCGAATTCAACTCTGCTTCTCATGCACACATCTTTGAAACTATAGAATGCATGCAAATTGATTTATTCTTTAGTTTTAATTTCTTTTAAAGAAGTATAGCAAAATATTTTAATTTCCCCAAATTCAGGGAAGATGCATTGTGAAGTAACTTTTTTCATTTATTGCAAGACTTTGTGCAAATTACCTTAGTGCTCTATCAATAACCTATCTTGAGGATAACCTGTTTCCTAACTTAAGTCGTAGACTGCTGAGACTTAATCGTAGACAGCTATACGGGGGGAAAAATGTATGCAGTACTTTTAATTTCTTATCGCACAATTTCAAGATATTCGCTGGGTTATCCAATAATTTTCCTCCGCATATTCACAAATGTTAACCTCAGTCCTTTTTTGTGTCTCCTCTTCATGCCCAGGGAGCTAGCTACCAGATCACGTGCTGGAGGGCGAAGAGCGGTGGCAACCTGGCAGTGACACGGAGGAAGAGCCCGCGGCTCCGTCCCGCCCTCTATCCTTCAATTGCAGATTTCTCCCCAGCTCGCTCTTCTACGGGGTCCTCCCCTCCGCCCTCTGCCCATTGATTTCAAGATTCTCCCCAAGTTCGTTCTTCCACAGGGACCCCGGCTCAAAACTACCGAAAATCGCCGGGAGCCCAGCGCCGCCAGCGCCCAGCAGCTCCCCGCCCGGGCCCGCCTGCTGCACCTGCCGAGGCCCCCGGGGCTGCACCTGCCGAGGTCCCCGGGGCTGCGCCTGCAGAGGTCCCGCCCGAGCCTCCGCCCGACCCGGCCCGGCCTCACGGTCCAGCCCGCCTCCTGGGCCCCAGAGCTGCTTCTGGGCACCCGAGAAGGCGGGGGCTGAGTGGGGTCCTGAATGGGCCCCGCGTTCTCAGTCCCCTCGCGCTTAAGCAGCTCTGGACACCCTCTACCTTGGGACCGCCTCTCGTCCGAAGACCCTGGTTCTCTCAGCTGCTCACCGGTTTCCGCCCGCGGGGCGCGCTGCAAGAGCGGCGTGCGGTCCTCGCCCTCCTCGCCGTCGCTCGGGGCAAGGTCCGGAACCGGGGACTTCATGACGCCTCCAAGGAGCGGCGGCACCGACCACCCAGCGGAAAAGAAAACTCAGACTGAACAGCCGAAGACCCCCCGGGCCGCGGTGGCCAGGCCGAGCTGGGCCGCTGGCACCGCCCCCGGCCTGGCACCGCCCCTCGGCCACGTCTGGCCTCGGGCCCCGCCCAGGGGCAGTTACGCAGACTCCGCCCCTGTCGCCATCTTGGGTTCCGGCAACTCGGCAACCGGTAGTGAGGGGGACGGCGGGGTTCGGGCGTCTGGGCTTGTTGCGCCGTGGTTGGCGCCTAGGTAGCTGGCCCGCCGGGTCGCTGGTGTTCTGAGGAACAGCGTTCCCCTCCCTGGCGCTCCCTTTACAAGGAGCTCAGGGAGCAGGGGTGACTGGGACCCTTGAGGCGGGCGGCAGGGGCTTAAATCGTGCATAATTGAGGGGAGGGCTTGGACCGAACTTGGAGTGGATGTTTTGTATTTGACGTTCAGTTATAGTAGTAAATTGCTGTGAATATTAGCAACCCTGGTACTATCTGCCCGTGACAGCTTATTGTCTCTAGGATACCCTTTGAGGCGGAAAACCAGGCAATAGAAACGTATTGTTGAGTCCTATGTAATTGCCTACTTCGTAGGTCAAAATAACCCAGTATCAGCAGTTTCATATGGTTCACCCTGTAGAATCATGTGACGTATGTCTCCACAGGTCTAAATCGAACAGGTTCTCCTGGCATTTGCTGACTCTAAGGTAGAAGCGCTAGGAAAATGCACTCGCCTGCCTTGCGGGGAGGGGGTGGGAGTGGGACATACCTCTTCTGACCACAGGCAGTTCTCAATGGGTCATAAAGAACTGGAGATGAAAGGGCAAATGAGATACGGTAGGTGCCCTTGGGGAGTTCATTGCAGCAGGGAAGAAACCCACAAGTCAACAGTTAAATCAGCCAGGTCAGAGGCTTGGTGAGGTCCAGGTGGGAACAAATGAGAGGGTCAGCCTTGTCCAGAGGGGAGGGTGGCAGCGACTGCTGGAGGCATCCCTAGCCTCCAGATCGGTAAATGCTAGTAAGGTCATCACGTTACAAGGAGGACAAATCAAGCCTTGTTTCTGAGTTACTGAAATTATCCTGTATGAGATTTAAACTGTCCGAGGAGGATTCTGGCCCTTCAGGAATCTTGTAGAGCAATGCCCCTTAAACTTGAATGTAGAAAATCACCAGGCAGTTCCTTTTAAAATTCACGTTCAGGTTTATCAGGTGTGGTATGACAGTTAATTAAAAAAATTTAAAATATCATTGTTTGGTTTTTATTTGTTAATATGATATAAAATACATTGATTTCTAAAAAATTGAGGTTTAATTGATTTACGATATATTAGTTTCAGGTATACAACATAGTGATTCAAAATTTTTGTAGATTATACTCCATTTAAAGTTATTATAAAATATTGCTTATATTCCCTGTGCTGTACAATGTATCCTTGTAGCTTATTTATATTATACAGAGTAGTTTGTATCTCTTAACTCCCTACCTCTATCTTGTCCCTATGCCCTTCCCTCTTCCCACTGGGAACCACTAATTTGTTCTCTGTATCTGTGAGTCTACTTCTGTTTTGTTATATTCATTTGTTTTATTCTTTAGATTCCACATATAAGTGATAACAGTATTTGGTAACAGTTAATTTTATGTATCTACTTGGAGGGTGCTTTTGGATGAGGTTAACATTGAAATTGGTGAACTCTGGGTAAAGCAGACTGCCCTCTGTAATGTGAGTAGACCTTATTCCATTAATCTAAGGCCTGAATAGAAGACCTACCCTCTGAGCACGGGGGCGGGGATTCTCTAGCAGACTGCTTTCAGACTTCATTTGCACCATGGGTCTCTAGGCTGCCAGGCTACACGCCGATTTAGGCTGGCCAGCCTTCATAATTGCACAAGCCATTTCCTTGTAATTCTTTTTAGCCATTTCCTTATAATTCTTATTATGTGCCTGCACGCACACACACACACTATTGGTTCTGTTTCTCTGGCGGACCCGGGCTAGTATATCTGGGATGGGCCTGAGATTCTGTATTGTTAGGAAGCTCACAGGTGACCACAGTTTGAATAGCAAGGTTATAAAAGACTTGAACCAGGGAATAAAGATTCCAACAGACTTGAAATATTTCAAACCACAGGAGGTCCTTTAAAAAAACAAACAACCCACACTTTTTATTATAGAAGTTTTAAGTTTACAGAAAAGTTGTAGAGATAGTCCAGAGAGTTTTTCATACCCTTTGCTTTGTTTGACCTGTTGCAGAGGTCTTACATTAGTATGATACATTGATCACAACTAATTAGCCAATATTGATAGATTAAAAAAAAATACATTTATTTATTTATTTTTGACTGCATTGGGTCTTCATTGCTGCACGCGGGCTTTCTCTAATTGCTGCGAGCTGGGGCTACTCTTTTTTGTGGTGTGTGGGCTTCTCATTGCGGTGGCTTCTCTTGTTGCAGAGCACGAGCTCTAGGCATGGGCTTCAGTAGTTGTGGCATGCGGGCTCAGTAGTTGCGGTGCATGGGCCCAGTTGCTCTGTGGCGTGTGGGATCTTCCCAGTCCAGGGCTCGAACCCATGTCCCTTGCACTGGCAGGCGGATTGCTAACCACTGTGCCACCAGGGAAGTCTGATAGATTATTGTTTTGTTTTTTTTCTTTATAAATTTATTTATTTTTGGCTGCATTGGGTCTTTGTTGCTGCACGTGGGCTTTCTCTAGTTGCACTGAGCGGGGGCTACTCTTCGTTGCGGTGCGCAGGCTCCTCGTTATGGTGGCTTCTCTTGTTGCGGAGCACGGGCTCTAGGCGCGCAGGCTTCAGTAGTTGTGACTCATGGGCTCAGTAGTTGTGGTGCGCGGGCTTAGTTGCTCCACGGCATGTGGGATCTTCCTGGACCAGGGCTCGAACCTGTGACCCCTGCATTAGCAGGCGGATTCTTAACCACTGTGCGACCAGGGAAGCCCTGATAGATTATTGTTAATGGAAGTTCATACTTTATATTCAGATTTATTTAGTTTCTACCTAATGTTCTTTTTCTGTCCCAGGATTCCATCCAGGATGCCACATTATATTGTATTTAGGCATTGTGTCTCATTGGGCTCCTGTAGACTGACAGTTTCTCAGACCTTCCTTGTTTTTACTGATCTTGAAAGTTTTGTAGAGTACTGGTAAGTTTTGTAGAAAGGCTCCCAATTTGACTTTGTTCGATGTTTTTATTATAATTAGACTGGGGTTATGGGGTTAAAGACCACAGAGGTAAAGTGCCATCCTCATCACATAATTTCAAGGGAATATGCTGTCAACATAGCTTATCACCGACGGTTATCACTGGTGGTGGTAAACTTCATCACATGCCTGAGATGGTGTTTGTCAGGTTTTTCCTCAAGTTCCTCTTTTTTTCCCCCCTCCCGTTCCATTCTTTTCGCTCAGTATGTGCAGCCTCTACTTGAGGGGTAGGGACTTTATGCTTCACCTGTTTGAGTGGCAGAATTCTTTTGTATGGGAGAAGTGTCTGTTTCCCACCATTTGTTCATTTTATATATTTTTTAAAATTAGGGACTCTAATTTTATTTATCTATTTTTACATTTTTATTTAGTATTGGAGTATAGTTGATTAACAATATTGGGTTAGTTTCAGGTGTACAGCAAAGTGATTCAGTTATACATATACATGTATCTATTCTTTTTCAAATTCTTTTCCCATTTAGGTTATTACAGAGGACTGAGCAGAGTTCCCTGTGCTGTACAGTAGGTCCTTGTTGGTTATCGGGTTTTTTTGGCTATGATGTACGGCTTGCAGGATCTTAGTTTCCCGACCAGGGATTGAACCTGGTTCACGGCAGTGAAAGCACAGAGTCCTAATCACTGGACCTCCAGGGAACTCCCATGGTTATCTGTTTTGAATATAGCAGTGTGTACATGTCAATCCTGAACTCCCAATCTCTCCCTTCCTCCCACCCCCATTTGTTTATTTATTCAATCATTTATTTGTATTAGTATGGACTCATGGTTATTTATCTTATACTTTGGGTTATAATCCAACACTTTGTTATTTATTTTATTGCTCAAATTGTTCCAGCTTTGGTAACTGGGAGCTCTTTCAGTTGGCTCCTGTGCCCCTTTTATATGCCCCTGCTGTGTTTTTTTTGAGCACTACCTTACTTTCCGGTATTACAAGCTGTCCCAGCTCATCCTGTATAGTCTCTGCCCCTGCCATTTCTCCAAGGTGAATGATATTAGAAACCAAGATGGGTGCTGGGTGTACTTCTTGTTACATTGATTCCAGGCCCAATTTAAAAAATTTTTTTTGCGGTACACGGGCCTCTCACTGCTGTGGCCTCTCCCTTTGCGGAGCACAGGCTCCGGACACGCAGGCCCAGCGGCCATGGCTCACGGGCCCAGCCGCTCTGCGGCATGGGGGATCTTCCCGGACCGGGGCACGAACCCGCGTCCCCTGCATCGGCAGGCAGACTCTCAACCACTGCGCCACCAGGGAAGCCCCAGGCCCAATTTGTTTGTTATTGTTTTCTTTTATAATCCTCTCAAGAGGATTTTTTTTAAAAAGTGTAAGAAAACACCTTTTTCTTCCTTATTTCTGGCATTTAATTCCTGCTCACTACCATAGAAGATTGTTGTTGATGTTATTTATTTTTTGGTTAGTAATTCCTTTCTGTAACAACACTCTAAACCAGTGCTATTCAATAGAAATATAACGCGAGACATATATGTAATTTAACATTTTCTAGTAGCCTCATTAAAAACTTAAGAAACAAAAAAAAAGGTGAAATTAACTCTATAATATACATTCTTTAACCCAATATACCAAAAATTTTACCAATTCAACATCTAATCAGTATAAAACACTTAATAAGGTATGTTACATTCTTTTTTCAGTGCTAATTCTTCGAAACCTGGTGTGTATTTTATACTTACAGCACATCTTCGTTAAGACCAGTCACATTTCAAGTGTTTAATGACCACACGTGGCTTGGGCTACCATTTTGGACAGCACAGTTGTAGACCATGTGAGGACTTATTTTTTTTTGCTGCCAAATCCTGTGTTTACATGGGAAAAGAGTGTCTTCTGAGCAGTGCCTAGTTCAAAAGAATCTAGCTGTTTTTTTCCTCTATAAAATGAAGATAATAATAGAAACAACTATTATTGTTAAACAACTCATAGGGTTATTATGAGGAATAAGTAATATAATGCATGCAAATCATGGTACATGATGCGTAGTCTCAATATATGTTAGCTATTATCATTTTTATTAAGTTTGTTTTGGAAAATGAGCTTACCCATTTTAAGAACTCCTTTATTTATTTATTTATTTTGAAATATATTTCATTTACAATGTTGTGCTAGTTTCTGGTGTACAGCAAAGTGATTCAGTTATACACACACACACACACACATACATATTCTTTTTCATATTCTTTTCCATTATGGTTTATTATAGGATATTGAATATAGTTCCTTTGTTGTTTATCTGTTTTATATATAGAAGTTTGTATCTGCTAATCCCAGACTCCCAATTTATCCCTCCCCCCACCCCCTTTCCCCTTTGGCAACAATAATTTGTTTTCTATATCTGTGGGTCTGCTTCTGTTTTGTAACTAACTTCACTTGTGTCATATTTTAGATTTCACATATAAGTGATATCATATAATGTTTGTCTTTCTCCTTCTGACTTACTTCACCTAGTATGATAATCTCTAGGTCCATCCATGTTACTGCAAATGGCATTATTTCATTTTTTTTTATGGCTGAGTAGTATTCAATTGTATTTATATACCACATCTTCTTTATCCATTCATTTGTCGATGGACATTTAGGTTGCTTCCATGTCTTGGCTATTGTAAATTGTGCTGCAATGCATGTATCTTTTCAAATTATGGTTTTCCCCGGACATATGCCCAGGAGTGGGATTGCTGGGTCATATGGTAGCTCTAGTTTTACTTTTTTAAGGAATCTCCATACTGTTCTCCATAGTGGCTGTACCAGTTTACATTCCCACCAACAGTGTAGAGGAACTCCCTTTTGATTTTCCTTACACCTCTTTTAAAACACGTATCACATTCTGTCTGGAACTACATGGTTAGTAGTTGGCTGTGCAGCTGTTTTAGTTCCTTTTTGTGAGCTGGTGTCCTAGGAGCTCGTACCAAGTTGGTAGGTGTCCTAGGAGCTGGTACCAAGTCTCATTTATCTCTGTGAGCTGAGAAGTTCCTAACCATGTTTCTTTCACTGTGCTTATCATGTTTCACAGTGCCTTATCATGTTGGCCATGGTGAAACTACCAAGGTGAGAATTTCAAGTAGGTAGGAATATATAGGGATTAAAAAACTCAATGGAGAGACAAATATTTGAATCACTAAATTTAGAAATAAAGTCGGTAAAGGAATTTTTGGATGAACAATGTGGCCCTATAAAATCATCCTTTCTTTATCCCAGATTTTCCTCTAAAGTAAATAATTATAATCACAAATGATAATGATTATTGAGATATAATGGTTATTGAGATATTTTTTTCAATGTTTTAATTTATTTTTTTTTGCCAGACTTGACAGTTGATCATCAGAGAGTTGATTTCTTTGGATTAATTTCAGAATTCTTTGTCATTTTATGGTTTTGAATCTCTAGGATTTAGCAACTATTTTCTTTAAATTGTGTCATATTATTTTGTATGAAGAAACATTTCACCATTTGGAGACCTTTTCCTTATAGAATTCTGTGAGTTAAATTCCACTGATCATTTTTTTCCTCAAATTATCTTTGTAACTTATATAGAATATTAGTCAAAATATTTGCTCAGAAAATAGAGTTTTGCAAAGGAGAAACACTAAAACTTTTAAGTACCACAGATCAGCCTAACTTAAAACAATGACCTAATGTAATTATTTAAGAAAGAGTGTAAAAATATTTTAAAGGATAGGATTGGTGGGAAAATTTCTATTAAGTCTAAGGTTCTCTCTAATATATTTTCCTTATAATACAGGCATCACAACTCCTGATTTCAAACTTTATTACAAAGCTATAGTAATTGAAACAGTACTGGCATAAAAATGGTTACATAGACCAATGGAACAGAATTGAGAGCTCAGAAATACCCACACTTATAAGGTCAACTAATATTTGACAAGGGTGCCAATAATATTCACTGGGTCAAGGTTAGCGTCTTCAATAACTGGTGTTGGGAAAACTGGACAACTACATGCAGAAGTGTGAAATCGGACCTCTATCTTATATCATTTACAAAAATCAACTCAAAATGCATTAAAGACTTAAATGGGAGGCCTGAAATTGTAAAACCCCTTAGAAGAAAACATAGGAAAAAAGCTCCTTGACATTGGTCATGGCAGTGATTTTTTGGATATGACACTGAAAGCACAAGCAACAAAATAAAGACTAAGTGGAGCTACATCAAACTAAAAAGCTTCTGCATAGCAAAAGAAACAATCATCAGAATAAAAAGAATGGGAGAAAATATTTGCAAACCGTCTGTCTGATAAGGGGTTAATATCCTAACATACCTAAAGGAACGCATAGAATTCAACAAGATGAAAACCAAATGGTCTGATTAAAAAATGGGTGAAGGACTTGAATAGACTTCTTTTCCAAAGAAGACATATGAATGGCCAAACAGGTACATGAAAAGATGCTCAGCATCACTAATCATCAGGGAAATGCAAATCAAAATCATGAGGTATCACCTCACACCTGTTAGAATGGCTGTTATCAAAAAGACAAAAGCTAACAAATGTTGGTGAAGCTGTGGAGAAAAGGGGACCCTCGTGCACTGTTGGTGGGAATGTAAATTGGTGCAGCCACTATGGAAAACAGTATGGAGGTTCCTCAAGAAATTAAAAATAGAACTACCATATGATCCAGCAGTTCCACTTCTGGATATATATCTGAAGGAAGTGGAGTCAGGATCTCAAAGAAATACCTGCACTCCCATGTTCACTGCAGCATTGTTCACAATAGCCAAGATATGGAAACAACCTAAGTGTCCATTAACAAATGAATGGATAAAGAAAATATGGTGGAATATCATTCACCTATATAAAAAAGGAAATTTTGCCTCTTGTGACAACATAGATGGACCTCGAGGACATTAGGCTAAGTAAAATGTCAGGCAGAGAAAGACAAACATTGTATGTTCCCACTTATATGTGAAATCTAAAAAGCTGAACCCGGAACTAGAGAGTAGGATGCTTGTTGCCAAGGGCTGGGGGCGGGGCGAGGACCATGGGAACGATGTCAGGCAAAGGGTACAAACTCCCAGTTACAAGATCAATAAGTTCAAGGGATCTAATGTACAGCATGGTGTCTGTAATTAACAATACTGTATTATGTATTTGAAAGTTGAGAGAGGAAATCTTAAATGTCATCACCACACTCGTGCACACAGAGAGACAATCATACGAGGGGACGGAGGTGTTAACTAACCTTACTGTGGTATCATTTTGTAATATATACATGTGTTAAATCATCACATTGTATACCTTAAAAGCTTGCATAAGTTATATGTCAGTATCTCAACAGAGCTGGAAAAAATATTTCTCCATTCCCTGGTAAAGTATCGTCTACGTGTACCTTAGTGCTATCTCTGCATAATATAGGTCTGATACTGTTACCCCTTTTAAAAACCCTTCAATGGTAGCTTATTGCCTGGGTCTTCACGTTTTTGATTGTGTACTCCATCAGTAAAAATTCTGAATATGGACCCAACGTGTGTCTTTTTCTTTATAAATTACACACACACACAGACACACACACACATACACACATTACACTCAACAAACACTCAAAAAGGATGAGAAAATATAAATACAAATAGATGTTCTGTTTTTTTCCTGAATAGGTTTGCATATGCTCCGGAGTGAGTGCACCCCACTTTGGAGACTACTTGTCTAGAAGATAAAATGCAAATTCTTTGGTGGAGAACACGAGATCCTTACAGACTGGCACCAGTATCCAGTTATCTTCCACACTTCCTGCACCTGCTTGGTGCTTTACACATTGGACTGCACACCATGTTTTCCTTGTTTGCTTCTTTTGTGCATGGTGAGTTCTTATTTGTCCTTAGACTAAAATGTCACCTTTTTTTAAAGATCTCTTGACAATCTCTCCTTTTTTCTTGCTCTCGTGTGTGTTGTCCATACCTTTATTATAGCACATAGTGTTATCTAAGACGGTTTATAGTGTGTGAGTCATTCCTTGAGAACAGGGACCTTGACTTACTTATCTTCCATTCCAGCTCTAAGCAGACAGAACAGCTTAAGAAATATTTACGAAGCTTCGTATTATGTGTGAGGGCCTGTCCTGGGTGCTATGAGAGTGTATGAGATGAATAAACATGATTTCTGCCTCCAAGGAGTTTATAAGTAAAATGTACCTTGTAGGAAATATTTCTTAATTACTGTCCAAGGGAAGTATAAATATTTATCTAACAATTATGAAAGTTAGAGGACATATTTTTAATTTATATGTTCTAGAGAGCCAGTGGTATATGATTAATGTGTTCGAGAGGATGAGTGATAATATTTTTAGAAAGGAATTTCAAAAACGAACAGTCTGGGCGTACTTTCCCATATCCTGTTTACTTCAGGCGGCTGTACTGACAGATGTCCTCAGGCAGTGATTGAAATAAAAACAAAATAAGGCAGGTAAATGTGAACAGTTTTTCGTCCTGTTTACGTGAAAGCGTGCACTCAATTATTTTTATAGCAGAGTTTAAATTTCCTCAGTGCTTTTCAACCTAACAATTGAGTAATTATTGTAATATACCCACAGACACGTGGGAATTATAACTGTTTTAACTAATGCATGGCAATTGAATGAAGTGATTTGTCCAGGATCAGTGAGAGCCACTATTACAATTCAGATTTATTGCCTTTTCTAGAATTCAAACCCGAGGATGGTGCTTCTTCATAATTTTCTTGATTTTCTACATCTCCTGTGTTACCCTTGCATCTTAAAACTTCTGAGTACAGTTTGGCTTAGTCTTGGAAGTCATTTCAATGATAGGTACATAATATGTAAAGTTAGTTGCTGATTATAAATTACATGGCATTTTCTTTGTCAGTTTCCTTTCACTGATTTGCTATAGAGAAGCTGAAAAAGCAGTCACTTAAAAACAAGATATAAGTAATTTTGCCTCTGTGAAAAGCCTGGAAAAGACCGATACGTAAAATTTAGATACACTGAAAAATTTAGAAGATATGTCTTAGTTGTATCTCTTCAACTTCAGGGAATTTAAAATACATCGATTTTTGCAAATGTTGTGAATTATCAGTGAAGCAGATAGTGAATCAACTGGGAAAATCACACAAGAAGAAGAAACAGGATGACCTTCAGAAATAAGCTAAAACTGCGTGCAAAGCAACTCAAAATTGAATGACTCAGGCAGATTAGAAGATTAAGGTTCAAATCTGTTCTTCTAAGTAGTACGTGAAGCCACAGTGCTGTTGAGTCAGTCCTCCTGATAATCCCTTTCGGTCAGAATTCTCTCCACATATACGTTCCTATTTCCTGACTAATGAAGGATATACTGGCTTAGAAACGTCGTTGTTGTTTTATAACAGAAAAAATAATCTGAGATAATGGGATCTGGATATTAGAAAGTGTTACAACATCACTATAACCTGCTAATTAACACAGAAGCAACTTATTTTTCTGATGGTTGTATTCCTAAAAGTTTTATATAAATTCAACCATATTTAAGATGACACATGAGAGTTTGCTGCTTTTTAGAGAGCTATGATCAATCCTTTTGTAGAGGGATAGCTGAATTTTCATTCTTTAGGTTTTTTTTTTTTTTTTTGTCTGCGTTGGGTCTTTGTTGCTGTGTGTGGGCTTTCTCTAGTTGCAGCAAGTGGGAGCTACTCTTCATTGAGGTGTGTGGGCTTCTCATTGCAGTGGCTTCTCTTGTTGCGGAACACGGGCTCTAGGTGCGCGGGCTTCAGTAGTTGCGGCTTGTGGACTCAGTAGTTGTGACTCGCGGGCTTAGTTGCTCCGTGGCATGTAGGATCTTCCCAGACCAGGGCTTGAACCACTGTCCCCTGCATTGGCAGGTGGATTCTTAACCACTGTGCCACCAGGGAAGTCCCAGGTATTCTTTTTAATAGGACACATTTATAGTTGTTTTCTGTACCAGTAATTTTAAGTAAAAAGAAAAATGCAGTTATGTTGGGCTTATCTTTCTAATTGAGTTCCTCAGGAATAAAAATCACAATCTTACAACTCACTAGTTAGAATGCTAATAAAACACAATATTAAAATTTAATCCATTCTGTGTTTTAAAAATTCCATCAGAACTGGTTACATCAGTTGGTGAGGTGATACCAGTCTCCATCAATAGACCCCTTTCGGTTTGTCTACAAACAAGCAAGCACCAGAGGACAAAAATCCAAACAACTAAAGCAAAACTGAAACTCAGAGTTTTAGTGAGTGATTAATCCCTCCAACTCCAAGTAAAAACCAACATCAAGATACATAATTAATAATGCTATATGTAGTGACATCCTTACATATAAATGAAAGCAGTCAAAATAGGTCACAGTTTTAACTTACAAGATGTGGCTATAAAATAATTAGATTGTATGAAGGAGTGAAGAAATGGCTCTTAATAGAGTTTTACAAAGGAAGTTCCAAAAGTATTTTGAGGGATAGAGAATTGGAGAAAAGGCATTTAATCTGTTAAAACTTGTGTTCTCTTTTACATTAATTTGTGTTTATTTGAAAAAAAAAATCCCAAGAGTCTATTGTTTTATTGTCACACTGTTGTCTCTCAAGTAGCCAAGCTGACAGCTAAGCCACAGTGATGTCCGCAGAGGTGGACCCCATACAACGCTTTCTGTGGAGAAGAGTATCAGTGAGTCGATAGGAAGACACGGTCTTTTATTGGGACTGCAAGGTGGAGCTGTAGGGAGGACTTATCTGAGGGAGAGGAGATGATCAGATTAAGGTCAAAAACTAAGGTTATTAACCTCCTAGAATATCTCTGCACCAACAGTGCTTGTGTGCTGCAACATGTGCTTCCCGTGTCGTATATATTTTTTGGGGATTGACAAATTTTTATCGAGATGTATTTCTGGAAACTATCCTTCAGTCTAGGCAAAACTGCTCGTGCTGTTCAGACCCACTCCTACACATAAGGGGGTCTCTTAAGTTCTTTACCCCGTTTCAAATGAGGGAATCAGTGCAGTCTGCTGTCTCCTAACCAGGGTTGATGTATATTAATTAATTAATTAACGATTTAATCATTCAGACCCTGCATAAGTTCAAAACGTTATGAAAGTAGTGCCAAAGTATTTAGTACAGATAAATACTTGGGACTTTAGTGTTGTCTAAGGAAACTCTGCATTTCTATAACTGGATCCTTACTTGGGAGTGAATGGAATTGCTGGAGATAGTTTCAGGTATCCTGAGGTAACAAGATCACACTAGCAATTATCTCCTCAAAGTTTAGAAACCTTTAAAACTTTCTGACAGGAGCTGGGGAAAGGCAGAGAAAAGATAAATCTTTTCCTTTCTGATAGTTCATTATAAACCCAATATGTGTGAAAACCAACAATCTGGGTCACCTGAAAATAGACTTTGGAAACTCACTAGCATTTCATTTTATTTTCCATAGTAATCAATGGGACAACAGATGTTAGTTTCTGGATATGGCTCTAACTGTAGATTTTTGATGTATTCTTCTTGGCATTTTTAAAAAGTTGTAGTGAGCTTACAATAATTTACAACTGATATTTTTATCCCCTGTAGAATGGGATTAACAGCTGTCTTCAATTTTATAGCTACTACAGTTTATTCTATGCTAGGTTCTTTTTCTCATTTAATCCTTATGGCCCCCCTCCAAGGTATTATATCCACTTGACAGACAAGGATCTTGAGGCTTGGAGATGTAAGCAATTTACTCAAGGATATAGATGGTAAGGTGTAGGGGATCTTGACCAATTCACAAGTTTTATTCAAAGTTTAAGTAACATACAAGATGGCAACATTCCTGGAGCATTGTAGTGTCCCGGGAATATTTAGTTGCTTCCTTTCTTTCCCCCTTAGATCATGGAGAGGAGAGACGCCCCCTTAATGTGCATTTTCCTCTTTCACTCTTTTTTTTTTTTTTTTGCGGTATGCGGTCCTCTCACTGTTGTGGCCTCTCCTGTTGCGCAGCACAGGCTCCGGACGCGCAGGCTTAGCGGCCATGGCTCACGGGCCCAGCCACTCCGCGGCATGTGGGTTCTTCCCGGACCGGGGCACGAACCCATGTCCCCTGCATCGGCAGGCAGACTCTCAACCGCTGCGCCACCAGGGAAGCCCCAAGCTGAGGCTTTTGATGGCCCATTTCTATGAAGTTTAAGCAAGTGACATTGAAACACTTGTCTTAGGTACACTCCTAATTATAACAAATATAAGAATTACATTTCTTATCTTTTCATAAGAATTTTTATCAGTAATTTTTTTGCCATTGTCACTTTGTAACAGGAACGTTTACTTTCCTCGCCTCCTCGGTTTGACCCAGAAAGCATTTACTCTGAGGCACAGAAAAAGATGAGGTCATACTATTCAGATCATGTGGTGATACCAGTAACACGTTGCATCAATTGTTATGACCATTAGGTGGCAGGCTGATGCAGAATGACATCGCCCTGGGAAACTGGACAGTACTCAATGTCTGTCTGGCTTCTTCTCTGGCCAGAGGGGCAGGTAGGCTTTTCCTGGATTCAGAATGCAAGCTGGATGAATTCGAGCCTCTGTCGCCTTATGGACCTATCACCCCAATTACCATTCCTCCTCATTTCTGCTTTTAGGCCTTCAAACACAAAATACTAAGCATCCTATTCCAGGTAAAAGAGTTATTTCCATACTATCGTGATGTGACCCTAGGGCCCTCTTAAATAGACATCTAGAACTCAGAGGGGTCACACTCTAAAATTTTGAGTCCTGTAAAGAAAATTTAAAAAACACCAAAGAGGGCTTCCTTGGTGGCGCAGTGGTTCAGAGTCCGCCTGCCGATGCAGGGGACACGGGTTCGTGCCCCGGTCCGGGAAGATCCCACATGCCGCGGAGCGGCTGGGCCCGTGAGCCATGGCCGCTGAGCCTGCGCGTCCAGAGCCTGTGCTCCACAACGGGAGAGGCCACAACAGTGAGGGGCCCGCGTACCGCAAAAAACAAAACAAAACAAAAACAAAAACAAAAAACACCAAAGAGGACTTCCTTGGTGGTGCAGTGGTTAAGAATCTGCCTGCCAATGCAGGGGACAAGGGTTCGAGCCCTGGTCCGGGAAGATCCCACATGCCACGGAGCAACTAAGCCCATGTGACACAACTACTGAGCCTGTGCTCTAGAGCCTGTGAGCCACAACTACTGAGCCCACGCGCCACAACTACTGAAGCCCGCACGCCTAGAGCCCGTGCTCCGCAACAAAGAGAAGCCACCGCAGTGAGAAGCCCGTGCACCGCAACGAAGAGTAGCCCCCGCTCGCTGCAACTAGAGAAAGCCCGCGCGCAGCAACGAAGACCCAACGCTGTCAAAATAAATAAATAAATTTATAAACAAACAACAACAAAAAACACCAAAGAACCCAGAAGTGGTGATGGGAATTTACAAAAAGAAGGGTTTATTAACTACAGTTCCTGGAGAGACATAACTCGACAAAATTACCTCCTTTTTCAGTGGTTATGAGAAGTCAAAAAGTTTCAGTCTAAATTGGCTTTCAGGGCTCCATCGCTGGTGGGGATCCAGGTCTTTTCTCTCTCACTGTACTCTTTCCTGCTCTGAAGTGGTAGTGCCTACTGGCGCTCAGTGTCTCAACCAAAACAAAGCAACTTTGTCCCCATGTTTCTTCAGATTTGACAAAATCTAGTTTTTGCTCAAACCTGTCTGCATTACATGACCTCCACGGGAGTGATGTTTTTGTCTGGTTCAGTTACTGCCTCTGATGCCTGAGTTACTCCAGACCCCACGCCACCTTCCCCACTCCGCCTCAGCTCCATTTTCAGACCCTACCTGTGGCTCTAGTGCTAGCGCGTCCCCTGGGGTGTTCCAGCTTGTATCCTTGCTCAGAATTCCAGCTCTGCCTTGTTAGTCCTATCACCACGTTACTGATTAGGCTCTACTACCAGCACCTGAACTTCTTGCCTATACTATTCTAAACCTGTTTCAAGGCTCTGATGCTGTCACCATCAAGTCAGTTAAACTCTACTTTTTCATGTCCCTGTGGTTGCTTGATGGAAACTAATTATAATTGTCCCTCAATTCCATTGGGGATTGGTTCCAGGCACCCCCATATCAAAATCTGGGGATGTCCTTATATAAAATGGCATAGTATTTGCATATAACCTATGTACATCCGCCCTTATATACATTAAATCACTTCTAGGTTACTTACAATGCCCAATACAATGTAAATATTATGTACATAGCTGTAAATACAATGTACTTCCTATTAAGTAGTTGCCAGTTCCTGGCAAATTCATGTTTTGTGTTTTGGAACTTTCTGGAAAATTTTTTCCAGTATTTTCAATCTGTGGTTTGTTGAATATGTGGGTGCAGAACTTGCAGATATGGAGGGCCAACTTAAAAATACTTTGTTTTATTGAAATATAGTTGATTTACCATGTTGTGTTAGTTTCAGGTATAGGGGGAACAAATTTTAATAGAAAATTCAAGAGATTCTCCAGAAAACTCTTGGAACTAGTAAGAGTTTTGCAGTGTTGGTGAATCCAAGATCAACATACAAAACTTAATTGTATTTTTTATACCGTCAGTAATGCATTAGATAATGCAATTTATTATTTAAAAATTTTTTTCACATCTTTATTGGAGTATAATTGCTTTACAATGTTGTGTTAGTTTCCGCTGTACAACAAAGTGAATCAGCTATATGCATACATATATCCCCATATCCTCTCCCTCTTGAGCCTCCCTCCCACCCTCCCTATCCCACCCCGCTAGGTGGTCACAAAGCACCGAGCTGATCTCCCTGTGCTATGCAGCAGCTGCCCCACTAGCCAACCATTTCACATTTGGGAGTGTGTATATGTTAATGCTACTCTCTCACTTTGTCCCAGCTTCCCCTTCCTCCCCTGTGTCCTCAAGTCTGTCCTCTACGTCTGCGTCTTATTCCTGCCCTGTCACTAGGTTCATCAGTACAGTTCTTTTAGATTCCATATATGTGTTAACATACGATATTTGTTTTTCTCTTTCTGACTTACTTCACTCTGTATGACAGACTCTAGGTCCATCCACCTCATTACACATGACTCAATTTCGTTCCTCTTTATGGCTGAGTAATATTCCATTGTACATATGTGCCACATCTTCTTTATCCATTCATCTGTCGATGGACATTTAGGTTGCTTCCATGTCCTGGTTATTGTAAACAGTGCTGCAATGAACATTGTGGTACATGTATCTTTTTGAATTATGGTTTTCTCAGGGTATATGCCCAGTAGTGGGATTGCTGGGTCATATGGTAGCTCTATTTTAGGTTTTTTAAGGTAACAGCATACTGTTCTCCACAGTGGCTGTATCAACTTACATTCCCACCAACAGTGTGAGAGGGTTCCCTTTTCTTTACACTCTCTCCAGCATTTATTGTTTCTAGATTTTTTGATGATGGCTATTCTGACCAGTGTGAGGTGATACCTCATTTCCATAATATTGATTCTTCCAATCCAGGAGCATGGTATATCTCTCTAACTGTTTATGTCATCTTTGATTTCTTTCACCAGTATTTTATAGTTTTCTGAGTACAGGTCTTTTGCCTCCTTAGGTAGGTTTATTCCTAGGTATTTTATTCTTTTTGTTGCGATGGTAAATGGGATTGTTTCCTTAATTTCTCTTTCTGATCTTTTGTTGTTAGTGTATAGGAATGCAAGAGATTTCTGTGCATTAATTTTGTATCCTGAAGGAAAACTTGAAGGGTATCCTGAAACCTTACCAAATTCATAGATTAGTTCTAGTAGTTTTCTGGTGGCACCTTTAAGATTTTCTACGTGTAGTATCAAGTCATCAGCAAACAGTTACGGTTTTACTTCTTCTTTTCCAATTTGTATTCCTTTTATTTCATTTTCTTCTCTGATTGCCGTGGCTAGGACTTCCAAAACTATGTTGAATAATAGCGGTGAGAGTGGACATCCTTGTCTTGTTCCTGATCTTAGAGGAAATGCTTTCAGTTTTTCAGCATTGAGAATGATGTTTGCTGTATATGGCCTTTATTATGTTGAGGTAGGTTCCCTCTAAGCCCACTCTGTGGAGAGTTTTTATCATAAATGGGTGTTGAATTTTATTATTATTTATAGTAAAATATACATAACATAAAATTTGCCACTTTAACCACTTTTAAGTGTACAGTCCTGTGGCATTAAATACTTTCATACTGTTGTGTAACCATCACCACCATCCATCTCTGGAAATTTTGAATCTTCTCAAACTGAAACTCCCTATCCATTAAACAATCAATCTCCGTGCCCCGCTCTCCCCAGCCCCTGGCAACCACCAGTAAAATGTACTTTCTATCTCTATGAATTTGACTACTCTGGGTACCTCAGATAAATGGAATCACACAATATTTGTCCTGTTGTGACTTGTTTATTCCACTTAGCATAATGCTGCCAAGGTTCAAACATGTTGCAGCACATGTCAGAATTTCCTTTCTGAATAATATCCCAGTTGTACAAATATGTCACATTTTGTCCATCCATTAATTCATCAAGGAACACTTACATGGCGTCCCCCTTTCGGCTATTATGAATAAGGTTTCTACGAACAAGGGTGTACAAATACATGTTTGAGTCCCTGCTTTCAGTTCTTTTGGGTGTACCCAAAAGTGGAATTGCTGAATCATATGGTAATTCTATGTTTAATTTTTTGAGGAACTGCCATGCAGCTTTTCACCATGGCTGCACCATTTAACATTCCTACCAGCAATACACAAGAGTTTCAATTTCTCCACACCCTTTCTAATGCTTATTATTTTCTGTGGTTTATTTATTTATTTATTTGATAATAGCTATCCTAATGGGTCTGAATTGGTTCCTGTATTATTATTTTTTTTTTTGCGGTACGCGGGCCTCTCACTGCTGTGGCCTCTCCCGTTGTGGAGCACAGGCTCTGGACGCGCAGGCTTAACGGCCATGGCTCACGGGCCCAGCCGCTCCGCAGCATGTGGGATCTTCCCAGACCGGGGCATGAACCCGTGTCCCCTGCATCGGCAGGGGGGCTCCCAACCACTGCACCACCAGGGAAACCCCTCCTGTATTGTTTTGAAGCAAATCCCAGACATCATAAATTTCACCCACAATTATTTCAGTATGTATGTCTAAAAGATAAAAACCCTTTCAGAAAGTATAACTCCAGCCTAAAGAATTAATAAAAATTCTTTAATATCATCAAACACCCAATCAGTATGCACAATTTCAACTGTTTAGAAATGGAACAATCCAGGGTTCTGTTTGGATCAGAAGCCAAATATATTCATACATTGCTACTAATTGTTGTCTTTTAAGTCTCTTTAAACCTTTGGTTTCAGACACGTTCCCCCCGCTGCAGTGTTGGTATAGCCATGTCTCACCAGGAACTCTGGTCTCAAGTGCCGGAGTCAAGGCCTCTGCACGCAGTACCCTGTGAACAAGTGAAACTACACTAAGCACAAAGGAAAAGAAAGAAAGGCTGGGGATGAGGCCTGAGCTCCTGTGGTGGGAACGCCTAGTCCAAGCCACTGGACTAGCAGAGAACTTCAGGCCCCAGGGAATATTAATGTGTGAGCTCTCCTCGTCTCTGCATCAAGACCCGACTCCACCCAACTGCCTGCAAATTCTAGTGCTGGACGCCTTCGGCCAAACAAGCAGTGAGACAGGAACACAACTCCACCCATCAAAAAAAATTAGATGACAAAATATATGGTAGAGATGAAGGAGCAAGGTAAAAACCAAAAGGACTAAATAAATGAAGAGGAACTATGCAACCTACCAGAAAAAGAATTCAGAGTAATGATAGTAAAGATGATCAAAAATCTCGGAAATCAAATGGAGGCACAGATTGAGAAAATACAAGAAATGTTTAACAAAGACCCAGAAGAACTAAAGAACAAACAACCAGTGATGAACAACACAATAACTGAAATGAAAAATACAGTAGAAGGAATCAGTAGCAGAATAACTAAGGCAGAAGAACAGATAAGTGACCTGGAAGACAGAATGGTGGAATTCACTGCCGTGGAACAGAATAAAGAAAAAGGAATGAAAATAAATGAGGACTGTGTCAGAGACCTCTGGGACAACATTAAATGAGCCAACATTCAAATTATAGGGGTCCCAGAGGAAGAAGAGAAACAAAAAGGGTCTGAGAAAACATTTGAAGAGATTATGGTCGAAAACTTCTCTAACATGGGAAAGGCAATAGCCACCCAAGTCCAGGAAGCACAGAAAGTCCCATACGGGATAAACCCAAGGAGAAACATGCTGAGACACATATTAACCAAACTAACAAAAATTAAATTCAAAGAAAAAATATTAAAAGCAGCAAGGGAAAAGCAAAAAATAACACACAGCGGAATCCCCATAAGGTTATCAGCTGATTTTTCAGCAAAACTCTGCAGGCTAGAAGGGAGTGGTAGGATATATTTAAAATGATGAAAGGGAAAAACCTACCACCAGGATTACTATACCCAGCAAGGATCTCATTCAGATTTGACGGAGAAATCAAAAGCTTTACAGACAAGCAAAAGATATGAGAATTCAGCACCACAAACCAGCATTACAACAAATGCTAAAGGAACTTCTCTCAGTGGGAAACACGAGAGAAGAAAAAGACCCACAAAACAAACCCAAAACAATTAAGACAATGGTAACAGGAACATACATATTGATAATCAACTTGAATGTAAATAGATTAAATGCTCCAACCAAAAGACACAGACTGGCTGAATGGATACAAAAACAGGACCTGTATATATGCTGTCTACAAGAGACCCACTTCAGACCTAGGGACACATACAGACTGAAAGTGAGGGGGTGGAAAAAGATGTTCCATGCAAATGGAAATCATAAGAAATCTGGAGTAGCAATAGTCATATCAGATAAAACAGACTTTAAAATAAAGAATGTCACAAGAGACAAGGAAGAACACTGCATAATGATCAAGGGATCAATCCAAGAAGAAGAAATAACAATTATAAATATTTATGCACCCAATATGGGAGCACCTCAATACATAAGGCAAATGCTAACAGCCATAAAAGGGGAAATTGACAGTAATACAATAATAGTGGGGGACTTTAACATCCCACTTACACCAATGGACAGATCATCCAGACAGAAAATAAATATGGAAACACAAGCTTTAAATGACACAATAGACCAGGTAGACTTAATTGATATTTATAGGACATTCCACCTGAAAGCAGCAGAATACACTTTTTTTCTCAAGTGCACACGGAACATTCTCCTGGATAGATCACATCCTGGGTCACAAATCAAGCCTTGGAAAATTTAAGAAAATTGAAATCATATCAAGCAACTTTTCCAACAACAACACTATGAGATTAGAAATCCATTACAGGAAAAAAAACTGTAAAAAACACAAACACATGGATGCTAAACAGTGCACTACTAAATAACCAAGAAATCACTCAAGAAATCAAACAGGAAATAAAGAAATACATAGAAACAAATGACAGTGAAAACACAACAACCCAAAACCTATGAGACACAGCAAAAGCAGTTCTAAGAGGGAAGTTTATAGCAATTCAATCTCACCTCAAGAAACAAGAAAAATCTTAAACAATCTAACATTATACCTAAAGCAACTAGAGAAAGAAGAAGAAGAACAACAATGGAAACCCAAAGTTAGTGGAAGAAAAGAAGTCATAAAGATCAGAACAGAAATAAATGAAATAGAAATGAAGAAAACAATAGCAAAGATCAATACAATTAAAAGTTAGTTCTTTGAGAAGATAAAGAAAATTGATAAACCTTTAGCCAGATTCATCAAGAAAAAATGGAGAGGATTCAAATCAATAAAATTAGAAATGAAAAAGGAGAAATTACAACCATCACCACAGAAATACAAAGGATCATAAGAGACTACTACAAACAACTATATGCTAATAAAATGGACAACCTGGAAGAAATGGGCAAATTGAACCAGGAAGAAATAGAAAATATGAACAGACAAACCACAAATAATGAAATTGAAACTGTAATTAAAAATCTTCCAACAAACAAAAGTCCAGGACCAGATGGCTTCACAGGCAAATTCTATCAAACATTTAGAGAAATGCTAACACCTACCCTTCTCAAACTCTTCCAAAAAACTGCAGATCGAGGAACACTCCCAAACTTGTTCTATGAGGCCACCATCACCCTGATACCAAAACCAGACAAAGATATCCCCCCAAAAGAAAATTACAGACCAATATCATTGATAAATATAGATGCAAAAATCCTCAACAAAATACTAGCAAACAGAATCCAACAACATATTAAAAGGATCATACACCATGATCAAGTGGGATTTATCCCAGTATATACACAAGTCAATCAATGTGATTCACCATATTAACAAACTAAAGAATAAAATCCATATGATCATCTGAAAAGATGCAGAAAAAGAGTTTGACAAAAGTCAACACCCATTTATGATAAAACCTCTCCAGAAAGTGGGCATAGAAGGAACCTACCTCAACAAAATAAAGGCCTTATATGACAGACCAACAGCTAACATCATTTTCAATGGTGAAAAACTGAACGCATTTCCTCTAAGATCAGGAACCAGACAAGGATGTCCATTCTCTCCACTATTATTCAACATAGCTCTGGAAGTCCTAGCCACGGCAAGCAGAGAAGAAAAAGAAATAAAAGGAATACAAATTGGAAAAGAAGAAGTAAAACCATAACTGTTTGCTGATGACATGATACTATTTGTAGAAAATCTTAAAGATGCCACCAGAAAACTACTAGAGCTAATCTATGAATCTGGTAAAGTTGCAGGATTCAAAATTAATGCACAGAAATCTCTTGCATTCCTATACACTAACAACAAAAGATCAGAAACAGAAATTAAGGAAACACCATTTACAATTGCAACAAAAAGAATAAAATACCTAGGAATAAACCTACTTAAGGAGGCAAAAGACCTGTACTCAGAAAATTATAAAACACTCATGAAAGAAATCAAAGATGACACAATCAGATGGAGAGATATACTGTGTTGTTGGATTGGAAGAATAAATATTGTGAAAATGATTATACTACCCAAAGCAATCTACAGATTCAACGCAATCCCTATCAAATTACCAATGCCATTTTTCACAGAATTAGAACAAAAATTTTATAATTTGTATGGAAACACAAAATAGCCCAAATAGCAAAAGCAATCTTGAGAAAGAAAAAATGGAGCTGGAGGAATCTGGCTCCCAGACTTCATACTGTACTACAAAGCTACAGTAATCAAGATTGTATGGTACCGGCACTAACACAGAAATATAGATCAACGGAACAGGATAGAAAGCCCAGAGATAAACCCACACATCTATGGTCATCTAATCTATGAAAAAGGAGGCAAGAATATAAAATGGAGAAAAGACTGTCTCTTCAATAAGTGGTGCTGGGAAAACTGTATAGCTACGTGTAAAAGAATGAAATTAGAACACTCCCTTACACCATACACAAAAAATAAACTCAAAATGGATTAAAGACCTAAATGTAAGGCTAGACAGTATAAAACTCTTAGAGGAAAACACAGGCAGAACACACTATGACATAAATTTCAGCAAGATCCTTTTTGACCCACCTCCTAGAGTAATGGAAATAAAAACAAAAATAAACAAATGGGACCTAATGAAACTTAAAAGCTTTTGCACAGCAAAGGAAACCATAAACAAGATGAAAAGAAAACCGTCAGAAAGGGAGAAAATATTTGCAAACTGACAAAGCAAAGCAACTGACAAAGGATTAATCTCTAAAATATACAAGCAGCTCAGGTAGCCCAATATCCAAAAAACAAACAACCCAACCCAAAAATGGGCAGAAGACCTAAATAGACATTTCTCCAAAGAAGACATACATATGGTCAAGAGGCACATGAAAAGATGCTCAACATCACTAATTATTGGAGAAATGCAAATCAAAACTACAATGAGGTATCATTTCACACTGGTCAGAATGGCCATTATCACAAAATCTAGAAACAATAAAGCTGGAGAGGGTGTGGGGCTAAGGGAACACTCTTGCACTGTTTGTGGGAATGTAAACTGATACAGCCACTGTGGAGAACAGTATGGAGTCTCCTTAAAAAACTAAAAATAGAACAACCATATGACCCAGCAATCCCACTAGTGGGCATATACCCTGAGAAAACCATAATTCAAAAAGACACATGTACTACAATGTTCATTGCAGCTCTATTTACAACAGCCAGGTTATGGAAATGACCTCAATGTCCATCGACAGATGAATGGATAAAGAAGATGTGGCACATATGTACAATGGAATATTACTCAGCCATAAAAAGGAAAGAAATTGGGTTATTTGTAGAAATGTGGGTGGACCCAGAGTCTCTCATACATAGTGAAGTAGGTCAGAAAGAAGAAAACAAATATCATATATTAGCGCATATATGTGAAATCTAGAAAAATGGTGGAGATGAACCTTTTTGCAAGGCAGGAATAGAGATGGAGATGTAGAAAATGGATGTGTAGATACTGGGGTTGAAGGGAGGTTGGGATGAATTGGGAGATCAGGATTGACACATATACACTTCCATGTGTAAAATTGATATCTAGTGGGGACCAGCTGTATAGCACAGGGAGCTCAGCTTGGTCCTCTGTGATGACCTAGATGGGTGGGGTGGGGGGTGTGGTGGGACGGAGGTCCAAGAGTGAGGGGATATATGTGTACATATAGCTGATTCACTTCGTTGTACAGCAGAAACTAACACAACATTGTAAAGCAATTATAACCCAATTTAAAGAAAAAATACCTGTAGTTTCTTTCAATTCTCTTTATTTTTCCTTGCAATTTAGTTGTTGAAGACATTCGATTGTTTGATAAAGTATTCCACAGTCTAGATTTTGCTAATACATCCCTGTGGTATTTAATATGCATTTATTAATTTCCTTGCAATTTTTTTGTCCTTTTATTTTTTTTCCTATACTGTATTTCCTTGCAAATTTTTTTATTTTTTTAATTTTTTATTTTGCAGTATGTGGGCCTCTCACTGTTGTGGCCTCTCCTGTTGCGGAGCACAGGTTCCGGACGCGCTCCGCGGCATGTGGGATCTTCCCAGACCGGGGCACAAACCCGTGTCCCCTGCATCGGCAGGCGGGCTCTCAACCACTGCGCCACCAGGGAGGCCCTCCTTGCAAATTTGAATCAGATTCAGGTTCAGTCTTTTAGGTGGTTCTGGGTTCTTCTCTAAGGAGACTTAGAGTATCTGTATGTTTCCTAGCAGTCCTTTATGATCATTGTTTCGGTCTGCATAATCCAATATGGTAGTCACATGTTGCTATTTAAATTTAAGTTAATTCAAATGAAATAATAACAAATTCAGTGTCTTGGATGTACTGACCACATGTCCAGTACTCAACAGCCTCATGTTGCCCATGGCTACTGTATCAGGGTGGATATGGAACACTTCCATCCTTACAGAAAGTTCTATTGGACAGCACTGGTCTAGATCTATTAATTCACCAAGGGTTGTGATATGGTGCTATTCTGATTCTAACATTTATTTTACATTTTACTAGCTGGAAAACTTCCAAAAAGAGAACTTTCCCCGTACCTACTATTTGCTTACCAGTGATACAGTTCATGTAGGAAAGACAGGATAGAGTTGAATACTTTCCCTTTAACGAGATTGATTCTATCAGTTATAAATAAGTAAACCATGCTTACGTCAACATTATATAATTATTGTTCACTACAGAGCCAACTAATGAATTATGGTTACACTTCCATTTTTATCTATTTTAAAAAAATATTTGTTCATTTATTTACTGTTGGCTGCGTTGGGTCTTCGTTGCTGTCCACAGGCTTTTTCTAGTTGTGGCGAGCGGGGGCTACTCTTCGTTGTGGTGCGTGGGCTTCTCATTGCGGTGGCTTCTCTTGTTGTGTAGCACGGGCTCTAGGCGCACGGGCTTCAGTAGTTGTGGCGCACGAGCTCAGTAGTTGTGGGTCACAGGCTCTAGAGCGCAGGCTCAGTAGTTGTGGCTTGCGGGCTCTAGAGCCCAGGCTCAGTAGTTGTGACGCATGGGCTCAGTTGCCCTGCAGCATGTGGGATCTTCCCGGACCAGAGCTCGAACCCATGTCCCCTGCATTGGCAGGCGGATTCTTAACCACTGCACCACCAAGGAAGTCCCTTTTTTTATCTATTTATTTTTCTTTTCTCTAGAGTTTCTAAATTTCCTTCCCTTCATTACACAATTTTATATTACCATAGTCTCAATTTTCTCCCCCAGTTTTCCATTACATTTATCTTTTCTACTAAGGTCCTTTTTTCCCTTTGAGGCCTTATTCCTGGAATTCTCCCTGTTGGAACATTGGCAGGCGGATTCTTAATCACTGCACCACCAAGGAAGTCCCTTTTTTTATCTATTTATTTTTCTTTTCTCTAGAGTTTCTAAATTTCCTTCCCTTCATTACACAATTTTATATTACCATAGTCTCAATTTTCTCCCCCAGTTTTCCATTACATTTATCTTTTCTACTAAGGTCCTTTTTTCCCCTTGAGGCCTTATTCCTGGAATTCTTCCTGTTGGAACTTCTGTCTTCATTGCTCTCTGGGGTTATATATACTTTTTCCTGAATCTCATGTCTTCCTTTTTCTTGGATTATTTCGTTTGTTTGCTAAATACGTCCTCCAAAAGTAACTTCCTAAAAAGAGTTTGTTGAAGGCAAAGTTTCTGAGCCATTCCATTTCTGAAAACATTTTAATTCTATTGTCATTCTTGTTTGATAATTTGGTTGGACAGAGAATTCTAATTTTAAATTTTGGACACTCATACAGAAAGTTAAGGACAAGCCTTGTTATTATTATTCCTAGTTAATTTCAGTATCATTCCTTGTCTTCCAGTGGACAGGGGTTTCCTCCTCTGTTCTGGGTAAAAAAGATTCTGGTGTTCTGTGCAGGACTCTGTCTAAATAGGTGTCAAATAGATGATAAATTTAAGTAGATGTTCATTTCATACATAATATTTCTGAAATTTTATACAGTTTGAATGTGTAAAAAATCAAACAACAGACTTGAGGATACGGACTGTGCTCTAAATCAGCAAGTAATGTTTCTCTCAATGCTTCTCCCAAAACCAGCCTCACTGATCTGAGAACAGAGGGTGGAAAAGAGGCACGAATAACGTTCAAAGATACTTGAGGGATTTTATATACTCTTTTGCAGACTGGGTAAGTTTGTTTTCCGTTAGATGAGGGATAATTGCCTCATGTTGGGGAAAGCATGATTTTTCTGTTTTTTGTTGACGTTGAGTATGGTTAAAAGGGGTATATACAGAGGCCTAGTTGATGACGCATGGACTTTGGTAGCTTTGTACTGTGCCGACTTATCTAAGATGAAGCTAAATTTCCTAGAACTCCCCTCCCTGTATAGTTATGAGTTAGTGTTGGCCATAAGAGATACTTTATATGAATTTGGAAGCCAGCAGTGAAACCGAAGTCATATTTTTCACTCTCTGAAGGTCAGTGCAGGGCTCTAGGCGTTGGCCACTAGCCCAGATTTCTGCTGCTGTGTCAGTTGACTTGTGGGTGTGGGGCGGCAGTGGGTCTCGTAGCCCCTCCAGTTCTCAGGGGATCTCGTCCTTGAGCTTTTCTGAATGCTGGGCCAAGTGCATATGCAGCCGGCTTCTCCTGCAGGTTGCCCATGACGTCCGACTTGGAGGTGTTAATAGAGACATGGGTTCCATGTCTCTTGCCCTCATGCTTCCTTGTTCTGGTCCACATGTAGCTTTTCTGCCCTGGCTGTCTTAGAGTGACTTAGACTCAACGCTAGGTGCAGAGTCAATGGCTGCTCCCACAATCGCATAGGATCTATCTCCTACAGATTCCTCTTTTCTCAATGAACCACACCCTAAGACATGTCCAGAAGGGACACGGGAACAGTGTAGGGTTCTTATGCCAAAGGCCATTCAGTTTTCATAGGGGGAACATATATAATTTTTTTGTATCAAAACTCATGAATTTTATTCCAAAGAGTTTCTAAGATGCTCCCTTAAAGACTACTTGCTAAAGCAATATCATTTTTATTGTTTTCTTTTTAAAAGAAAAATTATTATATATATGTTCATTGTAGAAAACTTGACAAATCCAGGTAATTACCTGCATACTGATAACATTTTGCTGAATACCCTTCCAGTTTTCCTTCAATGCATATATCTATGATGTATATGTATACATAAACACAATTTATTTTTATAAAAATGGAATCATTTAAATTCTGTTTTATAAAAGACTCCTCCCAACAGCATCAGGAATATTTATCTTTAGATAATTAAATAGTCTCCAAAACAAACAAAATAATAAAGTCTCCAATTCAAGAACGTAATTTTAAATTGCTTCACAGTATTCTGTTGCATAGGCATACCATAATTTATTTAACCCCATCTCTTATTGTTACTATCAGACAACTTTAAGTTTTTCTTACTTAAAAAAAAAAATCTAGGAAGAAGATTTTTTTTTTTTTGCGGTATGCGGGCCTCTCACTGTTGTGGCCTCTCCCGTTGCGGAGCACAGACTCCGGACGCGCAGGCTCAGCGGCCATGGCTCACGGGCCCAGCCGCTCCGCGGCATGTGGGATCCTCCCGGACCGGGGCACGAACCCGTGTCCCCTGCATCAGCAGGAGGACTCTGAACCACTGCGCCACCAGGGAAGCCCAGAAGATTTTTTATTAATCCTTTTAAGCAGTTTTACTGAGTGGCTACTCTGTGCCTCATCTCTGTGCAAATCTACATGGTTAAGTTTTTCTTGTGTATTGTGAGAAGGAAGGCATAAACGGGGAGGCTGCATCAATTTAAAATCTGCACAGATGTCATTTTACGAAACAACTAGGTGGTTCTAAACCTTTCTAGAAGACTTCTTGGAATGCAACATTATCAACTAATCTTTTGGAGTGCTTTTTACATTTTCCTGCCTCTAGAATAAACCTGAATTTATTGATCCATCTTACGAAGTGAAGCTTGGAAAGAATTTTCTCCAGGTTTCCAACTTCCTTTTCTCATCAAAGGGAGAGTTTACCTGTAGACCCTCTGTGGCCCACAGTATGTTGAAATGAGGCAGAATTTCAGTCCCTATCCCGGACCTGCTGAATCAGCATCTGCATTTCACTGTGATTCTCATACGCATTAGAGTTGGAGAAGCACTGATTTAGACTTTGACAGAGCCCACACTTGATCCTGAACAACAGAGGTGAGGAGACCAGACAGGCAGTAACAGCTGTGTCAGGGACACAGGATGTGTACCCAAAGACCCACTTGGACCCTTTTCACTTTACCCAAGCCCTGCCTGCACAGGAAGTCGGCCACTAAAGATAGGAGTGCGGAGGAGACAAGAGGACATAGGGACGTCTGCTAGCTGTTCAGGAGGGTGAAAAAGGGTGGAACAGGAAAGGGAGGAAAGCGAGTTCCTGCACTCCAAAACCACAGTTGGTCTAGGTGCTGCTTTCCCCCTTATTTAGCACATAGCTTTGTGAGGAGACACCCTTGGCTGACCTCTTTTCTTTTTGCATTTTGTCCCGTATTAAAATGTGACCATCCAAAACTTTTCTCCATGAATTAGAAACTTTAAGTTGTTAGGGACTGAATGTGCCTGTTTTCCAACAGTTGCTGGCAGTTCCCTGCTTTTATGGTGTAGCCATGGTGAAACCTGAGTCATCTGAACATGGTGACAGCACCAAGCAGTGGGGAAGGAGCTACAGACAAGCCAGGACGCAGGAGCTGGAGCTCAGCAACTGCTGGGCACCCTGGGCCACTGGTCTTCCTAAGCATAGGAGAGCCACCCGAATTCTAACGTGTTTACACAAATTGCTCCAGGCTTCACAGTGCTAATGAATATCTTCTGTAGCAGAAGTGCTTAGCGATAGCCCACAGTATAGAGCATCTCCCCCGACAGTTGTTTCTCAGAGTTCTGAGGAGCAACACCTAACTTCCGCATGTGCCAGAATTTTCTTCCTCTTATTCTTTTTTTTTTTTTTTTTTTTTTTTTTGCGGTACGCGGGCCTCTCACTGTTGCGGCCTCTCCCGTTGCGGAGCACAGGCTCCGGACGCGCAGGCTCAGCGGCCGTGGCTCACGGGCCTAGCCGCTCCGCGGCACGTGGGCTCTTCGCGGACGGGAGCACGAACACGTGTCCCCTGCATCGGCAGGCAGACTCTCAACCACTGCGCCACCAGGGAAGCCCATTCCTTTTCTTTTTTTAAACGGAGAAACCACGTTTTTCCTGGAGAGGTAAACGATATACGTGAGTTTTTGTTTCAAGGGAAAGAAGTTTTTCTCTTGTGCCTATTCATTCGTACATATTGAACAACTACCAGAAAATACACTGTTTGGCGTGTGTGTGTGCGTGTTTGCCGTTTCTCTAAAATTCTGACTCATCGTCTGGACGACAATGACTGATTTTTTTCCACCTCACAAAGTTGCTATGAACGTCTCCGTACAAGGATGGGCCTGTTCATGCACCCCGGGCACGGGCGGTACAGCGCTAGCATAAACAGCCCGAGGAGCCGGGTGGCCAGGGCAGCAGGGCTGCCGCCCGGGGTTTGCGGTGCGGCCCGGGGCGCCAAGCAGCGCCATTGCGATGCGGCGGGAGGGGTGGAGCCGCCGCGTCCCGGCTCAATGTAGAGCCCTCGCTCCGCTCGCAGGCGCGCCCAGTGCAAACTGCTAAGCCTGGAGTCGGGGAGATCCGGGAGGAGGTGGAAGGCCACACCCCGCGCTGCCCGCGAATTTCCTCCGGAGCCCGCGGTCGCCGGGCAGACGCCGCCGAGATGCGGGGCCCGCGGCTCGGGACCGCCGCCCGCCTCTTCTGCGTGTGGAGCGCGGCGCTGGCCGCCGCCCCCCGGTAGGAGCGCGGGACGGCGGGCGCGGGGCGGCGGGCGCGGGGCGGCGGCGATCCCCAGCCGGACCCCGGCCTGGAGATTTGATCATGCATCGCTTCCCCTCGTTTCTTCGCGGGACAGTTGCTCTCTCCACCCGCGAGGTTGTTTAAGCGCCTCTGGCCGTAACTGCTTTCGAAAGACAGCATTTTATTTTTAGTCCACGTTGCGTCTGCGTTCTTCTCAACTTTTAGCTCCCAAATAATGTGCCTTCTTCTTTTAAAGACATATATATATATTTTTTTCTAAACAAGATGCCTCAACTTTGGCAATGACAAGGTGTGACCGAGGTAGCTGAAGTATGGGTTTAGGTGCAGACATCGTGGGAAGATAACGAGTGAGACACCTAAGTAGTGGAAAGCACTCCCTCGCTTCCCCCCAGAGGTTTTTGCCCTTGAGCCCTAATCCCTAGCTTGGGCAGGGAAAGTGCTGTTTCAGCGATTTTTATGCTCTGCTCTACCTGGAAATGTCAGCACTGATAGTTTAATTTCAGATGGTATATTTTAATCAGTGGTGTTGATTAGATGATGTTTTCTTGGGTAGATGCCCAAACATAAAGGTTTCAATAAGAAACAAGCAAAATCCGTGTGTGTGTGTGTGTGTGTGTGTGTGTGTGTGTTTGTGTGTGTGTGTGTGTGTATGTGTGTGTGTGTGTGTGTGTGTCTTTAAGCCAAGAACAAAAAATTACGCTGGGATGATGCCTTCTGTAAAGGAGAAGTTTAGAGGCTAGTATTGATACTTTGCCAATAACTTCTGCATGTCCCAGCGTAAGCCATCCTGTGCTATTTGTGGTTTATAAAATGGAAATAATAACACAGGCCGGTCCTCTAACAGTGCATGGATTACCGCATTAAAATTGATTTATGGGAATGTATCAATAAAACATGATAAATATAATGAACACTGCTGTATGTTATATATGAAAGTTATGAAGAGAGTAAATCCTTAGAGTTCTGACCACAAGGAAAAATATGTATTTTTTCTATTTCTTTAATTTTGGATCTATATGAGATGTTGAATGTTCACTAAACTTATTGTGATAATCATCTCATGATGCATGAAAGTCAAATCAATTATATCTCAATAAAACTGGATAAAAAATGGATTTATGGGGATTATTGTTGTTTCAATAGCATTTCAGTGCAGTTGCTAAATGGAGCAGTGAGGCAATATTAATTGGAACAGTTGCAACTGGCACAGTATAGGGAGCCTATGAAATTTGAGGATCTCAAAAGAATGGAGATGTGAGGGTAAGAAACTTTGTTTTTCCCTTGTTGTTGGGAACTCTTTAGGCCCAAGTTTCTGGTGACAGCCCCTGGGATCATCAGACCTGGGGGAAATGTGACCATTGGGGTGGAGCTTCTGGAACACAGCCCCTCACAGGTCACTGTGAAGGCGGAGCTGGTCAAGATAGCCGCGAACCTTGCCGTCTCTGTCCTGGAAGCAGAAGGAGTCTTTGAAAAAGGTAAGATAACAGCAGAGTCTTAACTCATCTACAGTAATAATTGGAGTATGTTAAGAAAGCCACGTGCTATGTGATGTAGTGGAGAAGCCCCCCATTTTCAGTGGCTTACACGATACCCTTTTATTTCTTACTCATGTGGAGTCCAAAATGATGTTCCTGGGATGCTCTTCCAGGTAGAGATTGTGAGGCCCAGGTTCCTTCCCCTTTGTGGCTCTGTCGTCACCAGTACGTGGCTTCCAATCTGAAGGGGAAGAGCGTGGAGTGTCTCCTGTGGGAGGTCTTTATGGGCCAGGCCTGGACGTGGCTCATATCATTCCTCCCTCCTCTGATGGCCACGTTTAGCTGCACAGGAGGCTGGGCACGTAGGACAGTGTGTGCCCAGAAGAGGAAATGGGCGTAGTTAACAGGCTGGCACAAAACCATATTTACGTATGGTTTATGCAAACCAGGTATGACCATATTTATTGGACGCAGAGGATTTTACTCAGTAGGCCTGTGGGTAGGAAAAGAAGAAGTTAAAATCTAGTTTTATGCAATATTTTTTAGTTTTTTAAGTTACAGGAAAAAAAAGAAAAACAATGTAAAAGAAGTCGGAGCCATTTGTAAAAGAACCCACATACCTTGTTTTAAGTTTGGGTTCTAACCAGGCCCAGGATTAAATTGGGTCAGTGAATGTCTTCTTTTTCAATACTAAGGGCAGAATAATTTGGGGGGTAAATAGTTAAATAGGTAAACTTTCTTTCACATTAAAATGAACATTTAATTTTTTCTAATTAAAAGAGTAATGTATACTCAGTGCAAGCAACCTGGCAAATACTGGAAGTAAAGGGAATAAACCAAAATCCTACCTGTAATCCTACCACCCAACTGTAAACACTGTTAACTAGAAGCATGTTTAGATGTTTAGTCAGAGGCCAGCAATTGAGGCATAACTTCCTATAATGTTGAGTTATCCTTTAAAAGAATCATTTAAGGGCACAAAGTGAAGGGTGGATGAGATTCCACAGTAGCTCATTATGTAAATGTTTATCCTTTACCAGCATAGAGAAATTAACACCATCACGAAATGAGATAAAATCAAAGTTTATCTACATCGGAGGTTCTTTCTCCGTTGGGAAGTTGACTGACTGGGTGGGTAAGTTTGGAGTCAGGAAGAGGTGATGTGTGCAGGGGCCAGGCCACTTTGTCTTTCACAGGAGTAGTGTCAGGAAAGCGGGAGGCCTTGTTTCCCTGGAGAAGCAATGAAGTTAGCGCTTAAGATCTGAGACTGAGTCTTAGCACTAGCTGTGTGATCTTGGGCAGGTTACTTAAATGCTCTGAGCTTCAATTTCCTCATCTATAAAACGGGGATAATGTACTTCCCAGGGCAGTTGTAAAGTTAAAATCAGTATCTAGTACCTATTAGGCACTCAATAAACAGTAGCTGTTAATATTGTAAATAGGAATACTATTGAAGAAGATGCAGGAAGCATCATTTCCTTTTTACATGGGGGCAGATCTCTTACTTTTATTATTGAACTATTTATTCTGAAAATGAATGAATCTTCGTCTTGTGATAATGGCTAAAGAAAATATTGAAATACTAAGTCACAGCAGACCACACTTAAGGTAGTTCCACATTCATTATTTATTCATTAAGAATTATCATTTTGGCTCTACTAGTGTGACAGTTTTACTACAATGCAAAGGTCCAGAATAACAAGGATGATCTTGATAAATACTTGGGCTTTGCTCGGACATTTGCGTGTGCTTATTCTAGAATTTCTCCTTTGTTGTCTTTTCTGCAGTCTCCTTCGTCAGTCTTGTTTCTTTTTTTCTGCAAATAGTACGAACACTGAGGTGCTTGTTACTGTGGCTTGGTTTTAAACTTTATTCTTAGATTTTTCCTCTGGGAGGAAAGTTCGTCATGCTTTTGGGTAAGGCTGAAGTGGGTCGGACGACACTATCCTGGGAGCTTAATGGATCTTTGAAAAAGAAAGAGAGAAAATGCACTACTTTCAGGGGCTGTTTTGGACGCAGTTGACATACAGTTTCATTGAAAATACCATTGCAACCCTTCTCCCTCTTTCAAAGGAGAATGTTAACTTTGTTATCAGGGGCTGTGGGTCATTGTTCTCAGAGCAGATGCTTCCTGTAAAGTTAGGACTTAAGGACCAAGACATTTCTCCCTCCCTGTCCTTACATCCTTTGCTTTATCTGATTTCTCCAGGTGTAACAATATGTAGATAAAGGAGGACTTTCTAAATTAGTGGGGTCTGGATCTTCCTAGGATTCACTTTTTCCTTGCCACATAAACACAAGCAAAGAAATACATTTTAGGTCTGATTATTTCATCATTTTCTTATGATGGACTCCAAGAGGTCCTGCCAAGGAAAGATTGGTTTTAATAAAGGTCTGCCTGCTAGCAGAGCTGGGTAAGGAGGGGGATTGTTTCTGAGTGGCTGTTTCTAGCAGTCCTGCTGTTCTTAGAAATTCCTGGGGCAGGGCGGTGTTTCACCATAACCAGAATGCATTTCTAGCTTAATTTGTGTCAGAAATAGTAATAGCTAAAGCATTAGAATTGCAGCGTATACCTTCCTTAATAAAGGCAGAAAAGTATGGCTTGTCCTCAAGGAAAAGTTCATTTATTTGTTTGGCAGATGTGGGAAAAATTTTGTTTACATTCCCATCCTTGAGGCCAGTAGCATGGATTGCATGACAGTTAGTTTATTCATGTTTAAATATATTAATTTTATATTTATTGGGGATCAATTAATTTTTATTTATTTATTTTTGGGTGAACAATAGCCCTTGAGGAAAAGTGTTTCTAATAAACTTTGAGGAGTTCCCTAAGGGTATATTAATGTGTTTTTAGTGGTGACATTCAGATATTGAAGTGTACTTGTCATTGTTACGAACACCACTCTCATCCTCCTCTATGGTGAATAGAACTAGGTTCCTAATCTTATCTTCTGTTGTACAGAAGAGTTAGTTAAGTAAATGTAATCGATAAAATTCAGCAGGTAGTAATTACCAGAGAAGATGGAGCATCTATTGGCGTTTGAAATCAAGTCAGACTGTCTGTTGGTTGGAGAATGAGTCTGTCCCCTTATTTCTTAGCTTCCTGGCGTTTACCTCTTCCTTTACTGTGATGGTGCCCTGGAGTTCCATGCCAAATCAAGAAAAAAAGTGAAGAACATTGGAATTCACAGGTCATAAATGAGAGCTATCTTCTCATCTTTTTTTTTTTTTGCGGTACGCGGGCCTCTCCCACTGCGGAGCACAGGCTCCGGACGCGCAGGCTCAGTGGCCATGGCTCACGGGCCCAGCCGCTCCGCGGCATGTGGGATCTTCCCGGACCGGGGCACGAACCCATGTCCCCTGCATCGGCAGGCGGACTCTCAACTACTGCGCCACCAGGGAAGCCCTCTTCTCATCTTTTAAAGCGTGTGAAGGAATTGAATCATTTCTGATATCCTGGAAACCATAGTTTCTGCTTTATTTCCCGATCTCTTTTTACAAATTGAAATGTTCATTTGTAAACTTTCATTGTTTTTCCTGAATGAAATGTACTTCAAATAATAAAGAATACACCCCTTTCCTCCACTGATGAATTCTTTGTCGCTGGTTTCACATATACCTGATATAAGATAAAAACCTAAGGAACCACCATACTGTTCTCCATAGTGGCTGTATCAATTTACATTCCCACCAGCAGTGCAGGAAGGTTTCCTTTTCTCCACACCCTCTCCAGCATTTATTGCTTGTAGACTTTTTGATAGCACAGGGAACTCTGCTCAACATTCTGTAATAACTTAAGTGGGGAAAGAATTTGAAAAAGAATAGATACCTGTATATGTATAACTGGGTCACTTGGCTGTACACCTGAAACTAACACAACATTGTTAATCAACAATACTTCAATATATTTTTTGATGATGGCCATTTTGACTGCTGTGAGGTGATACCTCATTGTAGTTTTGATTTGCATTTCAATATAATATAAAAAAATAAAATTTCTCCCCCCCACCCCCGGCAAAAAGAACAAAAGAAAAAAACCTAAACAGAAAATCTCAGCTGTAAACTTGGGTGCAAGGCAGGGCGTCTCCTGGCCTGGAGGCTCTTCTTATTTATTTATGGCGTTGAGCCTGCTTCCATCTTTCCACTGAAGGGTCTGGGTGAGGTGAACTCTATGTGTATATCTGTATCCTTTAATAACTTGCCTTTTCTTCTTGCCCTAAAATCTGGGAGAGCTAATGGGGTGTTTACCTTCTATTCTTTAAGAATGAAACATTCTTCTTTGTCTTTATTGTCTTTTTAGCTCTCTCCCATTGACTATGGGGTGCTTTATTTTCTATCTCGATTCAGTAAGGATGGGAAGTCAGTATTTTATAATTGGAAATATTAGCTGAAGAACTTAAAAAACTCATCCAATTCTGTTTGGATGGCTTTCTAGTGGAAACAAAGCTCCTGACATACATTTCATGGCTTGTAGATCAAAATCAGTAACTGGTTTTTATGAGCGTAGATGAATTAGTATGCTCTGTGTGCAGGCCTCCCAGGGAAGGTTTGCACGGGCAGCTGTGCCAGTAGAGCTCATTTGGAACCTGCAGTGACATGAGAATTATTTTTAAAGGGTGTGGGTTCTTCTTTCACATGTCTTTGGTATTGTGTGTAGTATATATTAGTAAGAAGGTGGGACCTGAGGATAAAGGACCAGAGTGTAGTCACGATGAGCGTGGGCTCTGAAGCCGGGCTACCTGATGCCCTTCCATCAGTGGTTGTGTGTCTGTGGGCTGTCACCTTCTCACCAGGCTTCAGTTTAATCATCTGAAGAGCAGTGGTTTCCGCCTTGTACAATTATACGGTTAACGTGAGGGTGAAATGAGGTAACGTTTAAAGCACTTAAACACATAGGACTTACTCAAGAAATTGGTACCTATTGTCATTAGAAGATGATGGCAACAGTTATGTCAGAGGCAATTCTTAGTCACCTGTTGGGATGATCTTGAACTGGGGACTCTATAAAAGGCACCTCACTAGGAGGGGATGGGAAGGAACGTAACATATTAAATATTGAGTTTCCTTATAGTGCCAGGGACTTTATGCACAATTTTTAACTTCAATAACCCTTGGAGGAATGCACTATTATCTTCATTTTAGAGATAAGAAAACTGAGGCTAAGAGAGAATAGTTTTCCTGGGATAACACATTAAATGGTATAGCCTGAATGTGAAGTCCGTTCTGTTGGTACTGATGGTTCTGAAGTTGAAGGCTTTCCACTGCCTGAAAGAGCATGAAATACTTTTTGTTTGCGATATTGATGCAGTGTGGTATCAGTCTTCCTTGAAAATCATTTTCTCGTTTGCTTATGGTAGTTCAGAGCTGGATCTCATGAAATCTAACCTGGATCTGAGAGTTGCAAGTTGCAATGCCAACTCTCCTCCTAATTTAGTTTGGGCTTCGTAGAATTTTGGAGCTGGTCGGGGTCTCAGAGATAAGCCAAATCAATCAGCTAGTTTATGGCTGAGGAGACTGGGGGGTGGTGTCTGGTGACTTGCCCAGGGTGAAACGCCTTTTGGTGGTAGAGCTGGAAACAGATCACAGGCGCCCACATTTGCAGCCGAAGCTACTTCCGTGATACTCTAGGAAACGCTCCGAACATATGGGGAACTCTGTGTGAGACTTAGGGTATATTTGCGAATGTTGCTTTATCTGATACGGAAGAAAATAAGGCTAACTAAGGAGTTTAGAAATGCTTACCTGCGTTTTTGTGCCAGTTTCTTGTTTCAGCTCAAGGTGGAGTTGCTCTTTATGGACTAATGGTTCTGCAAGGGGTGGGAGTGGGTGGCTAGGCACCTCAGATCTTTTCTAAAACTAAATTCTGCTGCTGTGTTTCTCAAAATGTGAGTCATATTTATTCAAAATGCAGATTCATGGTCACCCTATCAAGACATGGGTGAGGTCTGGGAATCTAAACTTTATTTTAAGCAGTCATCACAAGTGATTCTCAGCTGTGTTAAAGTGAGAACAACTGCCCTTCGGTTAGAAGGATTCTCATGGATTGTTCCGACCAAGTACCGGAAAACCTGAGGGTGAGAGGCAAGCCTTGGCAAGTTCTGTGATGATTCAAGGCAGCTGAAGGTCCCGCCCAGATTTCTGTATTTGCCTTTCAAGTGGCCCCTAGCTCTAAACGTTGGTGTTAATGTAAAGCAGTGGAGAAACAGGTCTTGGGGCTTGACTATCAATCAGTGATGGAGTGAAGTTGAAAGTGAACAGACTGATTCTTTAAACTCCAAGCTAAACACGTACCACTGCTCTTCTAAAGGGGAATGAGTCACTGAGGGCTTGTGGTGGGAGCAGAAATCAGATCCTGTAAGAATCTGGGCGGGGTTGCTGTTTGATCCATTATGCTGTTAAGAAGGATTTACAATGCTGGAACGCCTTGTTTCCTGGATGACATTTCCCCCCATTAATTTATTATTTATTGATTATTTGCGTGAATGAATGGGGGGTGTGACAGAAGAGGAAGGAAGGCATTAGAGAAGGTTCAGAGGTTTCAGAAGGATAAGTATAATGTTAAAAGTGCAGAGGCTGGAGAGTTTTTATTTCTTGTTTGTGTCGAAAATTCAGTGTGGTTGGTAAATAGTGCTTCTTTTGTGTGACCCTGTGCCTGGTACTGTTACCTTTTACACCCAGAGCTGTACAGATGTCCATTCATGAGTGGTCCACCTCTGCTGATGTATTTGGCATTTTGTGGGAACAGTTACTTCACATACGGGAGAAGGGAAGGGTGTGTCAGAGGAAAAGAGCCCAGGGCTGGGAGTGGCAGACATGAGAAGGAGACAGAGCTTCGTGTGTGTGTGTGTGTGTGTGTGTGTGTGTGTGTGTGTGTGTGTGTTTTCTGAAAAGATGTTACATTCTGCTTTAGATGTAAGTGTGGGGAGACACCCAGGTGGAGATACGCAGCAGATAAGTTTGAAATTGTAACTAGGGGTAGAGTTGAAGGCGTTGTTTTCAGAGAGGCAGACAGTATTTGAAGTCTTGGTGGGAAGGCGTGGGATGTACAGGAGGCAGCGCTTATGGAAAGAACAAGCCTGATGACAGGTGCTTGTGAGGAGGGAAAGAAGTCAGTGAAGCTCCTGGCCCGTGAGCAACCGAAGCAGGGATGGATTGGAGACGCTGAGACGTCTCAGAAGCCAAGGGAAGGAAGAAGACCAAGAAGTTAGGTCTTAACAGTATGTAGTGTCCCAGAAGGTCAGAGAAGAGAAGAGGACAGGAAAAAGGGCACTAGAGATCCTCAACTGAATGGTTTTCAGTCGATTGTTGAGAGCCAAGTTTTCAGTAATAAATAGGTGGTGAGGAAATATAATCAGAAAGTGTAGACCACTCTTTTCAAATTTTTATTTATTTTTATTTTATTGTATTTATTTTATTTTATTTTTGCGGTACGTGGGCCTCTCACTGCTGTGGCCTCTCCCGTTGCGGAGCACAGGCTCCGGACGCGCATGCTCAGCGGCCATGGCTCACGGGCCCAGCCGCTCCGCGGCATGTGGGATCCTCCCGGACCGGGGCACGAACCCGTGTCCCCTGCATCGGCAGGCGGACTCTCAACCACTGCACCACCAGGGAAGCCCGACCACTCTTTTTTTAAAAAAAATTACTGCAGTAGCCTCCTAGGTTATCTTTTTTTTTTTCTCCCTACACTTACGGCTTTATAGTCTATGCTCAATCCAATGGCCAGAAAACATAGGCCAGATTTTGTCACTCCCCATCTCAGTATCAGCCAATGGCCTTCCGATGACCTGTGACCCCTACGCGATCTAGCTCCCTTTGATCTCGTTTCACACGACTCCCACCTCACTCCGCAGCCTCTCTGGACTTCATGCAGGTCCTACAACACACCAAGCACGCTCCCATCTCAGGGCCTTTGCATTTCCTCATCTCTCTACCTCTAATGCACTCTGCCAGGTGTCTTCACGACTCAGCTGCTTAGGTTTTGATTCAAATATCACCTTTGCAGTAGACCACTCTGTAGAAGTTTCACGGTTGAAAGGAGAGAGGTGGATTGTCTCTTAAAAAACACAGTAGAGGGCTTCCCTGGTGGCGCAGTGGTTGAGAGTCCGCCTACCGACGCAGGGGACACGGGTTCGTGCCCCGGTCCGGGAAGATCCCACATGACGCGGAGCGGCTGGGCCTGTGAGCCATGGCCGCTGAGCCTGCGCGTCCGGAGCCTGTGCTCCGCAACGGGAGAGGCCGCAGCGGTGAGAGGCCTGCGTATGGCAAAAAAACAAAAAACGAAAAACAAAACACAGTAGAGAGGTAAAAGGGTTGATGCAGAGGGGAGGGGTGGATAATTCAGGGTAAGAAGAGATCAGGTTCGAGAGCACGGGTGAGTGGATTAGCGTTAAAAAGTACTTTTTCCTCTGATGTAAGAAGAAACAGAAGAGAAAGAAATATTTTGAAGTCTGAACTTGAGATGAATAAAATTGAAATATGATTTTAGAAAACCTTGCTATAGTTTCCTCTAAATTGTGCAGATCTGTCATCTCTTTGTAGGAAGTGGGGATAAACGTTAAAAGCAGTGGCTCACTGGGGAAAGAAACAGAATTGGAGATATTCCCTGGTGCTGCGCTAACCTGGGTCCCTGCTGGATTGTGGGCTATTGAGATGCAAGGGCTGACACCCGTACTGGCATCAGGGGAGGGCACACAGGAGAACGGGGAAGAGAAAGGGGCTTTTCATGGTGGACGTGTGCCTCACTTGAAGCTTGAGGGGATGGGGTAGAGGCATTTTATTATCACTGTGGTTGTAAGTGTGAATAAGAAGTGGAGTTGTAACTCATCACATCTTGGTCTGGGCTAATAGGACCTCATACCAAAGGTACAGTGACAGAACTGGAGGAGTGGAAATTATGGGGGTCCTCTGTCCCTTCTAGTCTTCACTTCCCTTAGGAAAACCCCATGACCTGACTTTCTTCCTTTGCAAGAGTGAGGGTGAAACTGATCAAAGAAGATTTGGTGGAGGCTGCGGAGTAGGGAGGTGGTGGGCAGGTCTGTGGGTCTTTAGTTCTGAAGAAATGATTCATGAATTAAAATCTGAAAACCAGAGTGGTAAAGCGCTTGGAAATAAACAGGGAGGAAGGTGTTTTAAGAGCACCTGGCAGGGCTTCCCTGGTGGCGCAGTGGTTGAGAGTCTGCCTGCCAATGCAGGGGACACGGGTTCGTGCCCCGGTCCGGGAGGATCCCACATGCCGCGGAGCGGCTGGGCCCGTGAGCCATAGCTGCTGAGCCTGCGCGTCCGGAGCCTGTGCTCCGCCACGGGAGAGGCCACAGCGGTGAGAGGCCCGCGTACCAAGAGCACCTGGTAGCTTCTTTTGGCAGGACAACGTTAGGAGTTTACATTTATGAAAATGTAGCTGGCAGAAACGATTTAGTATTATAAATTTAAATTTCACTGAAATACGTGTTACATCTCCTAAGGAAGAGAGGCACCAAATTGTATATGACACAATACTGGTGGCGTAAATGTTTGGTGACCACACAGAGTTCCTGTCCTTCTGTTCTTTACGAGGAAGCAAAGCAGATTTCATTTCATGTGCCAGCTCAACTTGATTGTAGAGGCTGCTCGGAGTGCTGTGTTGACGGTTTCAGGTCAAGCGTGGGTTTACTGAAATAGTGGTTGGATTAGCTGTGTCTGCCATGCATGGGAACGGGGAGTGTGGAATGAATGCTGCAAAGGAGCCTATTGCGTTGAAGACGGATGGTCCCCTGGAGGGCTACGTAGGTGCTTGAGGCAATAACAACATGGATAAGAGAAAATATGGAAGAGTGGGTGTGTCCAGATACCAGCGTGAGGGTGCAGTAAGCTACAGAAGCGAGACAGGAGGGAGTATGAGGTTTTTTGGGACTGGTATTTTAGAAGGAATTAGCTGGGTCTGTCCTGTACAGTTTGGGAGACTCTGGAGCCGCATTGGAACTGGGCCCTTAGCACTACTTCTTACTACCTGTGTGGCCTTGGGCAGGTCGTTCATCTCATCTAGTCTCAGTGTCTTCATCTGCATAAAAGCAACAATAATAGTACGGACCTCAGAACACTGTTGTGAGGATTAAACGAGACAGTGCTTTAGAGCTGCACCGTCCAGTATGGTAACCACATGCGGTTTTTGAGCACTTGACATGTGGCTCGTACATCTTAAGATGGGCCGTGAGTATAAAATACACACTGGATTTTGAATACTTTTACTGCCAAAAACTGCGGCAAAACTCAATAATTGTTTCATATTGATTACAAATTTTATGGTAATATTTTAGATACATGGGATTCAATAAAATGTTATTAAAATTAATTTCACCCATTTCTTTTTCCTTTTTTTTTTTAAATGTTTTATTCTTTTTCCTTTTGTAATGTACTGCTTTAGGACGTTTACCATGGTGCCTAGCACACAGTAAACACTTGGGAATGTCAGCTATGTTATACCGCGCGTCTCCCGGCATCACACCTAGCCCTGATGCCTCCCTCTCGAGCGCAAGCCTGTGGCATGAGGCCAGGTGTCTGTGTTTTAGCTTTTCTTTTTTTAATGCCGTGTGTCTCTATTGATGGCTCTTTGATTCTGACTGGAGTGGGCCTTCAACCTTACTCCTCATACCTTGAGGAACGAGGATGTCTTCCCAAAAAGAGCCCCATACCATAGGGGTCGGTAAACTGTTTCCATAAAGGGCCAGATGGTCGACACGGTAGGTTTTGCTGGCCTGTGGTGTTGGTTGCAGCCACTCGGCCATTGTAGCGTGAAAGCAGCCATAGATGGTGCGTAACAAAGGAGCGTGCTCGTGCACCGACAGAAATTTACCTATGGACCCTGAATTTGGAGTTCGTATAATTTCCACGTGTCACAAAATATTATTCTTTTTAGTTTTCCCAGCTATTTAAAACCATTTTTAGTTCATGAACTGTACGAAAACAGGCATGGGCCAGACTTGGCCTGTGGGCTGCAGATTCCTGACCCTGCCAGAATAAATGCCATGTACATTTAGCGGCCCAGAGCCTGGCTTGATTGGTTTTTCATATGTATAGAACCTAACATTTAGTTTATTTTTAAAAAATTTTTTTTTGCTGTACGTGGGCCTCTCACTGATGTGGCCTCTCCCGTTGCGGAGCACAGGCTCCAGACGCGCAGGCTCAGCGACCATGGCTCACGGGCCCAGCCGCTTCGCGGCATGTGGGCACGAACCCATGTCCCCCGCATCGGCAGGCGGACTCCCAACCACTGCGCCGCCAGGGAAGCCCTAACATTTAGTTTATATTGTACCATTTTATTTATTTTACTTTTAGTGGGTTTTCATTTGACCTATTTTATACTCAGTGGTCTAAATGGAACAAAACATTTTTTATGAAACTGTTATTTATTGAGATATTTGTAAGCAAGGGGAAGCAGGAGAGAAAAAACTTAAAGGAGTGTGTAGGGACCAAAGGAAACTTTTTTGTTTTGTTTTGTTTGAAATACTTGTGTTTTCTGTATGGATTGAATTCACTGAAGAGTTCCTTGGCTTAAAAATGACATTAAACCACGAAGCAGAAACATATTTTAAGGTTTTATCTTCCATGGATCTGTGGTGGAAACCCCGTTTCCCACTTTCTCCATCTGTGATCAAAGAAAATGCTGAATAATGAGGGTATTGATGAAAGAATATTTAATAACTTGGTAAAGAGGTCAAAACTTTTAGTTGCAAAAGTGATGTCCTTAAGTTCATTATTGTACATTACTGAACAGCAGAGAGCTGCCAAAAGTAATTAACCAGTAAATACTAAGCCAGGTACGTATATGGTGGAAAATCCTTTTTTTTCCCAATAGAGAATACTTCTGGACCTAGTTGGATTTCCAATTACACACTCTCCTTCCCTTCAGGGATTTTCTGCAGAGCTGTCTGGTGAGCACAGATGTCAGAAGAGGCAGCATACGGCATTATGGAGTGTGTTTCAAAAGTTAAGGAAAGGTTAGTTTTTGTGTATGCTTATTACACAATTTAAAAATAGCTTTGACTCTATTTGTAAATCAAATGACGGCCAGCTCTCAGGCCTGTGCCAAGTGTGAAGCTTTAAAACAAGGTTTCTTTTGAGTGGCTTTGGTGGCATTGGGAAGGAGAAAGCACTGCAGGAATTTTAAGATCTACTTTCTCTGGTTATACACAAAAATGATCTGAGTTTTACAGAGATTATCTGCAGTGAACATTGAGAAGGACTTCATAGAACAGGGCGCATCTTTAGTCAGTGATTGAGAATGCCGTGCAGCATTTTAAGAGGTGGTGACTATTTCCCTTGTCTGCGTAGAGCCCGGAGCTCCGGCAAAAGGGAGAAAACAATGTTCACAACAATTTGCAAATACAATCTATTTCATCCTCAACCTAGCAACCACAGAGAAAGAGATGACTATTTCTCATCTGCACTCCTACCACCCTGCCCCCGATTTTATATTTTGGTGCCGTAAATTACTGCTAGAATGTTAGGACGTTCAAATAAGACTTTACTAAGTGCCTAGGAAATTCCAAGCTGCCCTTGTCAATTTAGAGGGAAGACAAGTTGCAAAAAATCTCAAGTACTTCAAGTCAACCTTTTAATAAGGACGCATGAGACAAGTGAGCGGACTTTAAATTGGATCTCTCTGCACATCCTTTGAGTCACTCCTGAATCCAGCAAGAATTAGGGGTTTGTGGGAGCCTCTGTGCTCCTGCACCCTAGCTTCTGGGGGCAGCTGTGTGTTTCTTGGGTCTGTGATGGACACGGTCACATGTCAGAGCAGTGAGACCCAGGCAGGCAGTCTACCCCCTCTTCCAATTTCTCTTTAATGAGAAAACCCCTCAAAGCTTTGACTCTATGAAGAGTCCCATTAAAAACAGAAGTTCTGTGAATGGGATTTCCTGCACCTCACATCTGGGTAGCTGGCTTTGAACCGCTGAAATGCTCGCCCTTCAGTTGATCAACCTACTAGGTTTATTTGGATTGGAGACTCGAAGCTGTTTTTTACTTTCTCCTTGCTTAGTGTCACTTAGATAAAAATAAATTACGCCCCCTTCCACAACACACACACAGACTCACAGACAGACACACACACAGAGACACACAGACACACACGCACACACACACGCAGCCTTTAGTCTGTGAGATTGCCGGTGATGGGAGGTAGCCAGTGTGTCAGGCCCAAAGGAAGCACATTGTTTCCTCCAGTCACTGGGCTGAGAAAATAGTCAAGCCCGATGGTTTATCCTAAAGTCACGAAAAATCAGTGACTCTGAATAATCGAGGGCGCTGTTTTGCTGGGGCCCAGCTCCCTGCAGTTTAGTATTTCTGATTTTATTCCACTGTGGGACGTTGTGGTGGGTACGATGCTGTACCACCCGGAACCAGCCTGTCGGGGATGAAGACTCATTCCCTGAAGCTGCTGGGAAGGTTGCAGCCCACCGCCCTCCAAGCCAGCTTCCTGGGGGCTGCACCGCTAGGGAGACTCACCCTGCCCCAGGGGAACTCCTCCTTGGGTGGAGGTCCAGCCCCTCCCCACCAGTCAGGACAAGTCTCAGGGGTCAGCGCTGCTTCTGAGGGCGCCCCGTGGACACGGCTCGAGCCTGTGTTGAGGCTCTTGCCCTCCCCTCATCCCCAGTCCCGCCTCTGCATCCCTCCCCTTCTCTAGGTGCTGGTCCCAGGCTCTCGCCCTGTGCTTGAATCACCGTGTCCGAGTCGGCTTCCCAGGGAACCCGACCTTAGACACATGTGGTTCTTGTTTCCTTTGAAGATGGGTTTTTCTGATCTTGAAATTAGCTTCAAACCTGTGAAAACGGTGTAGTGTGAAGAACTGATAAAAAGAGTTAAGAAATTTTCTAGCTTTTATATCCTTTCCAGAAGTTCTTATATAACACGAATTGTTTCAATGAGCTCCACCATTGCAGCGCCTGTAGTGTAACTGAGGGCTGGGAGAAACATTGTGGAAGAAGGATCTAGGTTCTGGTGATGACTAACATAGAGCTGAGGAGAGCCCGGAGTCCAAGGGGATTGCGATGTTGAACCTGTGTGACTGAGGCAATAAGGGTGTCAACATACACAAAGAGGCTACACAGGCTGTGCAACTTTTATAATAATCAAAGGTGGGTAGAATGCAAGAACAAAAGTACAGCTGCCGTTCTTCTACTGAGAGGCAGTGGCTTAGAATCTTAGCTCCGTTACTTCTTTCCTGTGTGACCCTGGGGAAGTCACTTAATATCTCTGTGATTCAGGTTCTCATTTGTAAAATAAGGATAATAATACTTAATATTGCTAGTTAATCTTTTTTATTTCAAACGTGTTCCAGTTATCTTTTGCTGTGAACGAACCTCCCAACACTTAGTAGCTTCAAACAGCAATGGTTTATTATTTCTTACGGGTCTCACTCAGTCCACTTGTGCACACAAGTTTGATGATTATTCGCCTGAATCAGTTATTACCATTATTGTTGTGGAATTTTCTAATTCCATGATTCCTTATACATTTATTTATTGGAATTCTATGGTAAAGAATAACTTTTTCTGAATATATATGTAGAAATGAATCTGTTTGCTGTACAGCAGAAACTAACACAACATTGTAAATAAACTATACTTCAATAAAATAAATTAAAAATTGTAAAAAAAAAACCCTTTTTCTTCTCCTTCATTTAGTCATCTATTAAATTATATATCAGCACACACTCATACTCTTATTTTATTCAGTAGGTTATAATCCATTATTTATTTGAATGTTCAAGTTATCTGACCATTATCATAATAATGTTCAACTTGAACGTTCAAATAATTAAAAATATTTTTTTCAGATTTCCCATATTTTCCCTGTCCACATGCATGGATAGCCTTCCCTATTATCAACATCACCCACAAGAATGGCACATTTTTTTTTTTTTTAACCAAGGATGAACCTGCAATGTTGCATCATAATCACCCAAAGTTCATAGTTCATGTGAGGGTTCACTCTAGGTGTTGTGAATTCTGTGGGTTCTGATGAATGTGTCATGACATATGTCCGTCATCATAATATCATACAGAGTATTTTCACTGCCCTAAAATTACCCTATGTTCTGCCTGTCAGAGGTCCGTTGACAGTATTTATAGGGTCTATTTCTGGGCTGTCTATTCTGTTCCATAGATATATTTGTCTATTCTTTTGCCAGTATCACATGGTCTTGATTACTGTAGCTTTATAGTAAGTCTTGAAGTCAGGTAGCATTATTCTTCCAACTTTGTTCTCCTTCAGTATTACGTTAGCTATTCTGGGTCTTTTGCTTCTCCAGGTAAACTTTAGAATCAGTTTGTTGACATCCATGAAATAACTTGCTGGGATTTTGATTAGGATTTAGGATTGCATTGAATCTAAAGATCAAGTTGCAAAGAACTGATGTCTTGACAACTAAGTTTCTCTATTTATGAATATTGAATGTCTCTCCATTTATTTAGCTCTTTGATTTCACTTGTCAGAGTTTCGTAGTTTTCCTCATCTAGATCTTGTACACGTTTTGTTAGATTTATGCCTGTTTCTTTTTTTTTGGTGCTAATGTAAGTGGACCTTGTAATTTAACTTCAGGTTCCACTTGTTCATTGTTGGTATACAGTGACCATAATATTTTTAGTTGAGAAGACACTCTGTCCACAAGTGCTGAGCTACCTGGTAAAATCAGAGAAAATTCTGATGTGTGGAGGGTATTCTCAATTTCAATTTTTTCCCATATTGAACTGTTTATGTGTTTCAGCCCAGGTATTTTGCAGGGTCTGCCTATGCCTCTTCTCAACAAATATTTTTACAAGACAGAACTTGTTAGTTGTCTCTACTTATGGTTCTTTTGAGTGTTTCATCAAGTTTAGTTGCTGCATCATTATGGGGCTTCTCAATTTCCCTTCAATTCAGTATAGAGTATGCCTCTCCCATTAAAAGCAAGAACTTAATGAACAGAAGTTTCTTCCCACAAATGGAGATGTTCTCAAAGCATGATTATACAATTTCAAAGTTAAATCTTGTGCAGGTTAAACCCATCTCATATTAATATTTTGCTAAACCACAAAAAGATCCGGGACAAATACTCAATCAGAATGCGGGGATAACAGTGTGACCCAGACCATTCTGGTGAGGGCTCGCCTGTCTAAAAGGCCTTTTGTGGTCTGGTCCAGCCTCATCTCTACTGCCTCTCCTGCCTCTGGTCGTGTCTCACACAGCTCTTCTCTTCAGTAGACTCCATGCCTTTGCACTTGTTGCTGCTCTGCCTGGGAACTGGTCCCCTCCATTCTCACCTGGCTCGTTTTTCCTTATCCTACAGCCCTAGACTGCATCATTTCCTCTAGGCGCCTCCCGTGGCCCCTCTGAAGTGCCCTCCCCCGCCCCTATTGCAGCCGTTCCGTGTGGACCTATATCTGTTCAATTGTTCTGCCTCCTTCGCCTTTTCAAGACATTCTTTGTCCTGTGTCCTAATTATTGAAGAGCGCTGCTCCTCGCTTCCTAGGGTGACAGCTATTAGATCAACTGATCTGTGCTGTGTGATCAGTGACTCGATGAGTTGCTTATCTGCTTCTGAGAACATACTTGTAGTTCACCGAGGCCCCTTGGGGCAGTGGTCAAAGTGGGGTGCACACATCTGGGAGTCGCAAGACCATTTATAAGGGAGTAGGTAGAAAACATACTAACTTTTATTTCCATTATTTTATTGAGAAAAACTAAGAAAGTCAGGTTTTCTAATATTTATATTTTGGTTGAGAAAGTGCAGGTATATAACTTTATACATCTAACTTGACGTGGTACCGTGCACCAAATATTCGTATCGATTGAGTACTCCATCATAAACATCTGAGGCCCACTGCCGTAGAGGGACACTGACATGCCAGTGGGTGACGCTTCAAGCTTTTTGGCAGTGTAATGACATATTTATCAAGTGTTTCCTACATGCCAGCCACTGTTCTGTACCGTTTACAGGGACTGGCTTACTTATTCCTTACAGCCACCTTGTGTGATTGCCTTCATTTTGTGGGTGAAAAAATTGAACCTGGAGAATCAGGTAACATGTTCAAGGACAGGACTAGTATGTGGCTGATTTGGGATAGAACCTATGTGGTCTGATTGCAGAGGCCACTCGCTTCACCCCCGCTCCATGCTGTAGCTGTCTGTTCCCATGGGGTAGGCACATGTGGCCTCCGGGAGGAGAGGGACCATGTCTGTCTTGTTCACTGTGGTACCCTTATAAGTGTTTCTTCAATGAATGAAGGAACCGAGGGCCTGTCACCGCCTCTGAATTCATGTCCCTTAAATGGGAACTTTGAATAAGTACTCTTTTATTTTTAACTTGAAACATTTTTTCCCTTGCAATAAATAGAGTTGATGAGAAATTGGCATGGGTTAAATTAGCAGTCTTTTTTAGGAACTTACATGAAAAATGTCTGCATCATTTTAATACTAATGGTCAGTTATGAGTCCCAGCTCACCCCTGATGTGACTAATGCCTTCCTTTTTCCCCTTTATCATGAGTGTATGAGAAATGAACATTAGAAATGAACCTCAGCTTCCCTCTGTACACTGTATGGAGTGTCCCTCAAACATGTACAGCCTTAAAAGGGTAACAAGAGCAGTAGCAACTTACACGTGGAAAAGAGAAGCAGAACGTAACTAATTTCTGGGGAGAGGTTTACCCACTGATCGCCTTTTAAGTCTTAATTCTTTGGCACAGGGATACGTAATAATCTCTCAGGTGTTCTGGGATTTAATAAAATTGTTTAGGTTTGGCTAAATAAGTTTGTGATTCTGTAAGTCTGATTCCCTCTACATCTGAAAGAGTATTAAGAGAGTCTTACAAGTTTTGTATTATATCACTGTATTTAAATTATGACTGTTTTCTTCCCCGTTTTCCTTTTAGGCTCTTTCAAGACACTTACTCTTCCACCCGTAAGTATTTATTAAAAAATTTGGTTTCAGAAATATACATTATGTCCGTGAAATAAATGAATTAGTATTTTATTGGCTTTTATATTAATTTACATTCCTTGTGAGTTTGATGGAGTTCAGTTCCACCTTCAGATTGTTTAAGAATAATATTACTTCAGGGAGCTTGGATATTAGCCTCTTCAAACTCACAGTGGAGATTTTCCTCTCGTAAAATGGAGAACTTCACTGAGGGGGACTGGCCTGGACTGTTCGCATAGGTACCTGGGCGGGTTTGGTCCCGCTTCTGCCTTAACAAGCCTTCCAGTCTTGGGTGTGTACTTAATGCTCCATCCCAGTTTCTTTGTCCTGGAAAAGGGCAGTGCTTTACTGAGCTGAAGTGTACCCCGAGGCAAAATAAAACAACAGTAATTGATACCGACCCTGTCTTCGTTTGAAATTTTGATCTTTTGTTTCGTAATTTAATTTTTGCATCACCTTTGCTATTTAAAACTCTTGAAAATATTCAAAAACTTTAACTGTTGATTACTGAGTTTTTTGGGCACACTCTTAAATTTTGCAGTTGAGGCAAGTGCCTGGCTCACCTCACCATGGTCCTGGTCCTGGAGGAGGGGGATAAAGGTATAGTCTATTTCATAGGGGTTACCTTGGAGGTGAAATGAGATGTGAACACGCTGTAGCATCTGCTACAGAAGTGGAAAGGGTTAATATTTTGTTGAGAGAGTCATAAAACCTGTTTATTAAATATGGTTTGTGAACTAGTCCTGTGTCTCATGGCTTTAATTTGGAAGTTTGTGCTTTTATTACTGTTTTGTTTTGGAGCTTCACACATTTAATGTACAGTCGAATAGAACATAGCATCCACCAAGAGGACAATTTGGTGTACTTTTCTGGGACTAGATGACTGATGACTTTGACCCTGACACTTACGTAAGGTTGACATCTCCCGATGAGCCAGGTTCCCCGTTAACTCTTGAAGGTTACTTATCAAGCACATTCAGAAACCACATTCATTTTGGGGTTCTTAGAGAATATAGTGCTCCCAAACTGTCCTTTATAAAAATTACTTACATTCTATAGCTATTATGTTTCTCACCTATTTTTAAAAAATATTGATTTATTTACTTGGCTGCACCGGGTCCTAGCTGCAGCATGTGGGATCTTTTATTTATTTTTCAAAAAATTAACTGTGTTCTTCCAGTGTCTTTTTATTTTATTTTTTGATATTTATTTTATTTAATCTTTTAAAAAATTTTCGGCTGCATTGGGTCTTAGTTGAGGCACGCGGGATCTTCACTGTGGCATGCAGGATCTTTTGTTGTGGCGCACAGGCTTCTCTCTAGTTGTGGTATGTGGGTTTTCTCTCTCTAGTTGTGGCCCATGGGCTTAGTTGCCCCGTGGCATGTGGGATCCCTGACCAGAGATTGAACCTACATCCCCTTCATTGGAAGGCGGATTCTTTACCACTGGACCACCAGGGAAGTCCCAGCGTGGGATCTTTTAGTTGTGGCATGTGGGATCTTTAGTTGTGGCATGTGGGATCTTTAGTTGTGGCCTGTGGGATCTAGTTCCGTGACCAGGGATCAAACCCGGTCCCTTTGCATTGGGAGCGTGGAGTCTTAGCCACTGGGCCACCACGGAAGTCCCTGTTTCTTACTTATTATTATGTTTGTACTTACCTTACTAACAAATATACTGTTGTAATAATAGAAAGTGGGGTTGGGGGGAGGGAAGCCCTGAGCAGGCAGACGTGGGGAAAAAAACCCAATCTTAGTGACAATAAGATGTTAGGCTGCATTAATGTGACCTCAGACATTAGGTGCTGGCCCACCGGTGTCTGTGTCCATAACTCTGTTGAAAAAGTATTACAGTGAGAAGATTAAAATAAATCCTGTGTAATATAATTGTCTGGTAGCAGAAGGGGTTGAGATTTCAGTTCAGGAATCACAGCTCAACGCATAATAACTGTCTGCTTTCCTCAGAGACGTCTGCAGTGGCATGGCCTGGAGTGTAGCAAGTCTGGAAGGGGCAGGCATGTGGGCGGACGAGGGCACTCTGGCTGATTCCCATAATGTGCCTATAAGCTGTACTTGTCCCAATTAGCTACAAATTTGGCTACTATTAGCCTTAAAGTCTTAACCATGCGGAATACTGATCCCAACGTCTTATATTTGTCTTTAATATTATGCCATTTCTATTGTATGTAGATATAGCAATTATTTATTGAAAGATTTACCAGGAGTTATATTTAGGACTAGATCCCTTTTTAGTAAAACAAAATTTTAAAGGCTTAGTCATAAAGTGTCTGGGAAAATTTAATAACTCTTGGCAGAAATAGAAGGTTCTGCATTTTTATGAGTGTTCAATTAAAATAGACCCATCTTTCCAAGTGCTCTTGCATTCTGATGCTTGTAGATGTAATATTTTAAATTATTTTTTAACGTCCTCCTGAAGTTTTGCTATAAAATATGAATATATTGGCTGCATTAAAACAAATATGTTTTTAATATCTAACTGGCTCATTGTTTCTGTTTTTGATACAGTAAAGTCAGCCTTCAATAAGAAGTAAATAAAAAACAGAATTTACACTTAACATAAAGATTATTGTTTGTACAAAATGTGCTAGAAAAAGTTTCTTTTTATTCTCTTTGTAAGTAAATCCAACTTAAAACGAGGGAGTGGTTTTTAAAATTAACATGCCTAAAAAATTTTTTTTAATTTTATATTGGAATATAGTTGATTTACAATGCTGTGTTAGTTTTAGGTGTACAGCAAAGTGAATCAGTTATACATATACATATATCTATTCTTTTTTAGATTCTTTTCCCATATAGGTTATTACAGAATATTGAGTATAGTTCCCTGTCCTACACAGTAGGTCCTTGTTGATTGTCCATTTTATGTATAGTAGTGTATATATGTTAATCCAAACCTCCTAATAAAATTAGAATGCTTTTAAAGTTTAATTACTAATATATTTTAAAATAGAAAGTGTCATCTTAAATTTCTCAGTTTTATTTTGAAAGTTATTTGAAATTACCATTACTTTTGGTAACTGGAGTTATTAGTGAAATAAAGTAGGATAAATACTATTGTGTTGTTTGTTTCCTTAAGACAGTTGATCTTTCAGAGAAGATGGTTTCAGACGGCCCGGATTAGAATAAGGAATCCATTTATTGTCCATGAAGAACCTTTCTGAACATGCCTCTATCATCTACCCGCAGAGTTTGCGTTTATGTATACACAAAATAGACTTAGCCTAACTGAGAATCAACCGTGCTCAACTCAGATGCTCGTTGATATTTTGTTGATCTAAGCCCTGGGTATTGTATACCCCCAGATGCTTATTCTGCTGCCGGACAGTGTCTGTATATGGGAACTACATCTTTTCCCAGCCCCGTGACCTCAGTTCAACACGTAGGATCCAAAACCTCTGTGGCTAAATAATTGGTTCTTGTGTAAGAGATAAGGAAGTCTCTCGTTAGGGAACTCCTTTATTTCCAATTCTGGGAATCCTTTTTGGTAATTGTGTCCCCCAAGCAGGTGGGAAGCAATTTACCAGCAGAGCTTATATTACCTTCTGGGTCCTCTCCACTGTGGGAAGCAGGTTACAACCCACTGCAGGTCTGGCACAGAGAGAATCTTTCATAAAGGTTGCTTAACATCCCCAGTATTTTCTCCAGTCTCCTTCTCATTATGTCCCTCTACTGTTCCCAATGGATGACCAAGGTCTCTACTGACAGCCGGAGTCCATGGTGACACGCTAAGCTGTGCGGCGATGCCTCATCGTTCATGGGGGCGCACCAGGTCCACTCTGACAAGTCCATATCGTCACCCTAGACTTTCCAGCTCTAGGATTAGCACTGAGGCTCTGAGGATTCCCAAATCACCTAAATTTTACATCGGGAGAGGTGGGGTTTCTAACAGGGGAGTGTTGAAAACGAGAATTAGGGTAAGTGAAAGGAGCAGGAAGATAGTCAGTACCATCTCCTCTTGTGTCAACTCCCTGAAGGAGGATGGAGTGGGGGACAGAGTAAAATGGTTTGGACACTTTTGTGTTAATTCTAATTTTCTAACTCTTTGACCTCCTCGTGGTTAATAGGTCTCTTTAGTTTCAGACCTCTGCATCATTAATTTGACGTCAGTCTTCAATCTACTCTCTGTTCTGGGGCCTCTGTGCCACTAAAAATGATCCAACGATATCCAAATCATACAGAGAAATTCCATCTAATATATTTTTTAAGCATGAACTATTTATAAATCTGTGCTGTATACAAGCAAATGATGTGCTGGTTCCTGGCATATATATTTTCCTGCTTGCGGTATTAAGGACTCTGTTTAAAAGAATCTGAGGACTGAAGCATCATTTGAGAGAATAGAACATAAGGATGCAAGTTCCAGGCTAGATTCTCAGCCCTCTAGGGCGTACACCTTTGGTTCATGTTGAATCCGAAGCACCTAGAGCAACCTGGAGCTCAAAGGTCCTCAGTGAATGTTTATTTATTAAAGGAAAGCAAACATCAGTACTAGAGGTCATTTGAAGGTGATGTTCCTGATTGTTTCTCCTAACAGTTTACTATGAAAGTATCAAATATCCAAAAAACCTGAAAGAGTTTCATAGGGAACACTCCTATAACCACCACTGAGAATCTACTGTTAACATTTTACCACACTTGCTCAATCACATATTTATGCATCTCCTCATCTCTCCGTCCATTAATTGATCTTATTTTTAAAATGTATTTCCAAGTAAATTGCAAACACCAGTATTCTTCTCCCTATTTCCTGCTGACCACTGTATTGGTGGTTTGTTACGTTTCCTTCATATTCTTATCGATGTTGCTGGCTTTTTGGTGGCTGCTATTTCTGGAAAATCTCCTTGGAGCTCTCTGTGGACAACTCTTATGTGCAAAACGGAGGCAGAACGTTAGTTTCAGAATCTCAGGTTTATGAATATGAAAATGAACTAAAATTCAGGTGCGCTAGTGATCGATTCTTGTGGAACCTGTTATCCCCAAACTTTGGTGTGACAAAGCCGTAAACTTTTATTATTTCCCGCAGTTTCTGTGGGTCAGGAATTTGCGAGCCATGTCGTCGAGCAGTTCTGAGCTGCCGATGTCATCTGAAGGCTTCACCAGGCCTGGGGGTCCTCAGTAAGGTTGCTCTTCACGTGGCTGGCAGGTGGGTGGTGGCTATTGGCTTCTGTTCCTCCCACTGTGGGCCTCTCACAGGCCTCTTGAGTGTCCTTATCACATGGCCGCTGACCTCCCCCAGAGCGAGGAATCCAAGAAAGAGAGACCCAGGCAGAAGCTGTCCTGTTAATGACACAGCCTCATTCTCCTCTTGAGAGGCGAGTCACTGGGAAATTATGCTCTACCTTTTTTTTCTTTTTAAATTAATTTTTATTGGAGTATAGTTGCTTTACAATGTTGTGTTAGTTTCTACTGTACAGCAAAGTGACTCAGCTGTACGTATACATATATCCTCTTTTTTGGATTTCCTTCCCATTTAGGTCACCATAGAGCACTGAGTAGGGGTTCCTGTGCTGCACAGTAGGTTCTCATTGGTTATCTATCTTATACATAGTATCAATAGTGTATATATGTCCATCCCCATCTCCCAATTCATCCCACCTCCCCCCTTTCCCCCTTGGTATCCGTACATTTGTTCTCTACATCTGTCTCTTTCTGCTTTGTAAATAGGATCGTCTATACCAGTTTTTTCAGATCTCACATGTATGTGTTAAGGTATGATATTTGTTTTTCTCTTTCTGACTTATTTCACTTTTTATGACAGTCTCTAGGTCCATGCACATCTCTCTACAAATGACCCAATTTTTTTTTACTTTTTACGGCTGAGTAATATTCCATTGTATATACGTGCCACATCTTCTTTATCCATTCGTCTGTCGATGGGCATTTAGGTTGCTTCTATGACCTGGCTATAGTAAATAGTGCTGCAGTGAACATTGGGGTGCGTGTGTCTTTGTGAATCGTGGTTTTCTCTGGGTATATGCCCAGGAGAGGGGCTCTGACTTTTGAAGGGAGGAGGGTCAGAGAAATTTTGGACATATTTTAAAACCATCACATGAAGGCTCTTGTTAGAGTAGTATATAGTTCATCCCAGGTTTGAATCTCAGCCAATGACCTGGAGCAACTTCCTTTACTCTTCCAAGCCCCAGGTCCCTGCTGTGTAAGCTGGTATTAGTTAGAGCACCCACCGAAAGGATTGTCGTGGGGTAGAATGACACGGTGCGCGTAGGCTGAGTGTGGCTTCTGGTCTGTTCATGCTAGAAGGGAGGATTTCCACTAGTGACAGAAACAGTGAAACGACGGTACCATCAAACTTACCAGGACTGTGACACGATGCACAAGATGCAGGAGGAGAGTGCATCCTAGGACAGGTGAGAGATCCTGGAGAGGGTATGGCAAGAAAGCAAAGCCTGTGCAAATGTGCCTTTCACCCGAGGCACGGAGGAGAAGGGTATTGTGACCCACAGTGACTGTCAGTGCGGAAGAGTTTGTGCTTGGGATAGGAAGTGACAAGGTGACTGCTGACAGAGCTGTGGGACGTGGTTCCTGCAGTCCAGGAACCCTGTGGTTTAACTGGAGAGCAAACTCTAGGATGTCGAAAGAGAGAAAACAAATTGTTTAATTTTGGTGGTTAGGAGGAGGGATGCATTTTTCAACGTCGTGATTACTTTTGATAATACTATGTATTTAAAGTTTCAATTCTCACTTACAGTTAAAAACATTTTTGAGGTAAAACAATGAGACTTTGATACATCTGATGTCTTTTTTCCCCCCAGCTGCCTATGAACAGTGGTGATGAGATTTATGAGCTCCATGTCACTGGACGTGCCCAGGATGAGATTTTATTCTCGAATAGTACGCGCTTATCATTTGAGACCAAGAGAATGACTGTCTTCATTCAAACAGACAAGCCCCTGTATAAACCAAAGCAAGAAGTGAAGTTTCGTGTTGTTACACTCTTCTCAGATTTTAAGCCGTACAAAACCTCTTTAAACATTCTAATTAAGGTGAGTGCCAGACAGAAATAAAGCTGGGGGTTCAAAGCCGTCTCACTGAAGCTCTCTTGGAAGTTCTGCTCACATGGTTGGTACTGGGATGTCTTAGGATTCACGTGGCTAAGCTTCCCTCCCAAAGTGGGATGGTTTCTCTAGGAAGGGGGATGGTACAGCACTGGGTTAAGGGCTTAGGCTCCAGAGTCAAGCCTGCTTGGGTTCCGGTCCTGGCTTCTTCATTGATTAATTCATTTGTCAAACATTTATTAAACTTCTGTGTCCTCGATACAGAAGGTGAGTCCCTGCTTAAATCGACTTTTCATTCCAGTGGGTAGTGGACAGACAATAAATAAACATACAGATATATACAAAAAGAGTGTGTGTGTGTGTGTGTGTGTATGTGTGTGTGTGTGTGTGTGTGTATGTGTGTGTGTGTGTGTGTGAGAGAGAGAGAGAGAGAGAGTGTTTGTACTTGCTGTTTTCTATAGGGTTGTTAGAGAAGTCCTATTTGAACAGAGACCTATAGGAAATAAAAGAATGAGCCTCCACAAACAGAGGGAATAGCATATGCAAAGGCCCTGAGGTGGAAACTTGTTAGGTGCATTGGGGGAACAAGCTTGCAGTGCACTGTTGCCCAGGAAGTGAGGGGACAGATATTAGGGAGATAAGATCAGGTACAGGTAGGTCAGCTGGATGAGGGGCTATACAGGATTTTCTCGGCTCTGATATGGACTTTGGATTTTACTGTGAGTGAAATGAAAATTCACTGGAGAATTCTGAGGAGAGGCATGACGTGATCTGAGTTAACATTTTAAAAGGATCACTCTCTGCTCTAAGAAGAAGAGGTGCTAGCTCTGTGACCTTGAGGAAATTAATCAACCTCTCTGAGCCTCGGTTTCCTTATTTGTAAAATGTGTAAAAATAACACCTTGTAAAGGTTTTTGTGAGGATTATGTGATATGATTCAAGTAAAGCCTTTAGAACTGTGCCTGGCACATAGAACATACTCACTAAACATTAGCTATTGTTGTACTAAGAGCCCCTCTGGCAGCAAATCTTTTGGCCTCCTCTGCCTGAGTACTCTGGGCTCTGGAGGCAGCATGGTTGGCAAACTGAGTGCTTCCAGTGAGGGCCAAGCTGGAGGCAACTGACATCCGGCTGGACCTGGTTTTCTACGTTTAAGCTGAGGAGAGTATTAGACCTTTGACCAATGACATAGAAATAGGGTGACCAGTTTGCTGGGACTCTCTTGATTTTAGTACTGGAAAATCCCCTCAGTCCCAGGACATTGGCTGGCATGGACATACATACACTACCAAATGTAAAATAGATAGCTGGTGGGAAGTAGCCACACAGCACAGGGAGATCAGCTCGGTGCTTTGTGACCACCTAGAGGGGTGGGATAGGGAGGGTGGGAGGGAGACGCAAGAGGGAGGAGATATGGGGATGTATGTATATGTATGGTTGATTCACTTTGTTATACAGCAGAAACTAACACACCATTGTAAAGCAATTATACTGCAATCAAGATGTTAAAAACAAAAAAGAAGATGTGGCACAGGAAAAAAAATGTTCTGAGGAATAACAGAATGGAAGGCAAATTTAGGCTTTTTCGTTCAGTATCTTCCTATTCTTAGTTTTTGTTGTTGTTATGAGCTAAACAAACACACAAACAAAAATCAAGCAAACATGTGTACATATAACTTGAAGCCAAGATGTGTTTATAGCAAATATCACATTGGTTGGCATGCTTCTTGAATGGAACTGGTATTATTTCAGAGTCAGCAGCTCTGTGAACGTCTGCCTTTGCTGTGTTGGAATAAAGCAGGTCGCCGTAGCGAATAGCATTTCTAAATTCATGGAACTCTCTGAGCAGTTTAGGGATGCCATTCATACGGTCCTTCAACATTTATCCACAAATACTGAGCACTTACTAGACGCTCTGTGTAAATGGAGGATTTAGAAGTGACTGTCTGCCTGTCTGGTTGTTAACAGTCGATCTGCCTCTTTCTGTCTCAGGCGAATAAAAATCAGCCCTGGATCAATTGTCTGTTGTAAGCGTTAACCCAGAACGAACCCTGCTGATTGTGATTTGTGGATTCTTTGGGTTCCTCTCTCCGATTTTGGACTTGGCCTGTCACATTTGGCTTTCCCAGAAGTGCACAGAGAGCCCTTCCCCTTGCTATTTCTGGTCCTGAGGGATCCCGCTGGCATGGCGGCTGGGTGGTCCCCTTGGCCAGGGCAGGAGAGTTCTACCCGGAACCCACTGTGTTTGGGACCAGTGAGGGAATGCACATGTGGGTGCCGTGCTCACCACAGTACTCATGGGTCAGAGCAGTGATGTGAATGCCCACACCCTGCGCTCCTCCATCTGAAAAGAGCCCTTTGGGCCAGGGTTCACCAGACTGGGATGTTTTCTTTTTCTACATCTTTCAGTATGGGACAGGTGGTTTCTTAGAAAAACTTCCCGGAGCAAAGTGGGACTGTAGTGTAACGAGAGCCCCTGACTTGGATGAAATTGTACTCGCTAGCACAGCACCACCTGCAGGCAAGTGTGGAGAAGGCATCTGGGAACTACAGGAGGCCCGCTTTTTGGGGCCCATCTTGCCCAGCCAAGAATGACTGACTGTAGGATGTGGCTAAAATATTGACCATCATAGCATGTTCAGGCATGTTCAGTGTTCTTTTGGGATCATTGGGTGTTTTCCCTGACCCAGTAACTGACCTTCTCAGGAAGCAAAGGGGCTTCAGGGACCTCTTTATGGTGGAATAAACCTCTTCCCCTAATTCTGGCTTTCTGCAGCCAGTCTGTCCTTACACTACGGAAATAAGTGTCTCCAACGTGTGATGTCAGCTGGCACGCTGTTTTCTACCCTGGCTGCCCTTCCTGAGAAGTTGTTGCTCCTGGTATAGGTGAGTGATCTTGTGGGCACAGCTGCTAGCTTGGGGTCTGCCCTGTGCCTGTGCTCTGACACTTTGGCCTGGAGCAGTGGTGGCACCTTATTTAAGTGATTTGATGTCTTTAATTCTGCATGCTAGGCACACACCTTGTGCGTAATCCAGGACTCTGGGGACTGGCGGAAATATTTGCCTTCTCCAGCCAGGGAGTTTATTGCTTGAGGTGGCTGACACAGGCCACCTCAAGGAGGGGCCACTTTCCCAGTGTCTCCAGCCACGTGGCTATTCAGGCTGTGACAGGGGCACTGTTCATATCCTACTTGGCTGTCCTGTGTGCATCCCAGTAGCAGGTGACCACATGCAAATGCTGGGCTCTGCTGTGATGCCACCATGCGTCGCCTGTTCAAATCCTCATGTGCTCTGTAAGGATTTCTGGCATTTCTACATTCTCTGTCTCTTCCTTGTGGGTGATATGCCCAGGTCCAAGACAGGCTTGGGAAACGAGGGATTTATCTCATTCACTCCCAGCCCTGCATATCCTCCAGGTCATCGAAGACTTCAGTTTGGATTTCCTTTGTTTGTAGGGTTGTGGGAGAAATGTGTACCTTCACCAAAATAATACATCGGCGGACTACGTACATTTCTCTCCCTACATTTTAAGTGACACTGGGAATTATTATTATCATTTTTTATTTTTGTCAGTGTGATGGAAGAAAAATGGCCTTTCATTGTTTTCATTTGCATTCCCTTAATTCTTAGACAGCATATATTTATTAGCTCTTTGTATTTCTTCATTTATTTTTGATCCTTTGAGCTCCGTAGCCATCCCAGTCTTGACAGGGGCAGGAGAGCCAGCTCTGACTGCACTGCCTGCCCCAGGGCTTGCCAAGGATGGTGACCTGCTTATTCTTGACCCGCTTGTGGTCTTTGGTTTTTTTAAAAATATATTTATTTATTTTTGGCTGCGTTGGGTCTTAGTTGCTGCACGCGGGCTTTCTCTAGTTGAGGCGAGCGGGGGCTACTCTTTGTTGCGGTGCGCAGGCTTCTCATTGCGGTGGCTTCTCTTGTTGCGGAGCACGGGCTCTAGGTGCATGGGCTCAGTAGTTGTGGCTTTCAGGTTCAGTAGTTGTGGCTCACGGGCTCTAGAGCGCAGGTTCAGTAGTTGTGGTGCACGGGCTTAGTTGCTCCGCGGCATGTGGGATCTTCCCGGACCAGGGATCGAACCCGTGTGCCCTGCATTGGCAGGCGGATTCTTAACCACTGCGCCACCAGGGTAGCCCCCTGATCTTTGGTTTTAACAATTAGTTTCTGCCTTCCTAGACCACTTCCTACTCAGTTCTCAGCATTGTACTTACCCCGACTTACACAGTCTCCCCTGCTTGCGGAGGGAGGTTTCCTCTGGCTTCTAATAACCAGAAGGCCAACCCGCTACCTTGAGTCAGAGGATAGAGATTAGGAATCAGGGATGGTGATGGGATGAATTGGGAGACTGGGATTGACATATATACACTAATATGTATAAAATGGATAACTAATAAGAACCTGCTGTATAAAAAAATAAATAAAATTCAAAAAAAAAAAAAAGAATCAGGGAAAAAATTTGATCCCAGAGTTCATAATCCAGGGAACAAAGAAACACCAAAACCAAAAAGTAACAATGGGGCTTCCCTGGTGGTGCAGTGGTTGAGAGTCCACCTGCCGATGCAGGGGACGCGGGTTCGTGTCCCGGTCCGGGAAGATCCCACATGCCGCGGAGCGGCTGGGCCCGTGAGCCATGGCCGCTGAGCCTGCGCGTCCGGAGCCTGTGCTCCGCAACGGGAGAGGCCACAGCGGTGAGAGGCCCGCGTACTGCAAAAAAAAAAAAAAAAAAGTAACAATGACAAAAAACACCAAAAAACCCAGATAACAAATGATAACCTTAAACAGTAGTACATGTTAGGGGGGTAAACTCCGGGCGCATTGGGGTTTCTCCAGGGAGTGGCCACTTCTGCCTCTTGGAGGCATGTGTAGAGGGCAGGAAGTTGGAGCTTATTTCACCATCTGGACAAGGAAGGAAGGGCCTTCAATGCAGCAATGGTAGAGGCCTGGGTGCATGGGCGTTTGGGGCGAACTGCAAACAGGTCTGTATGTTTGGAGGAAGATGTGCGTAGAAATGTAGATGGGGTCAGCTGACTAAGTCTTGTAAACTACGCAGACGAGTGTAGATCTCATTCTGCCGGCAAACAGAAGCCATCGTCACCTGGTGGTCTGATACACTGGTCATAGCGAGTGTTTGCTCATCGCTTGTAATCTGCCAGGAACGGTGTCTGGTGTTTCAGCCACTTTGCCCCAGCCACAGGTTTGTGTTTGGCAGTGGGGAAGATGTATTGGAGGGGCAAGACTGGAGGAGAGAGGTTAGTTGCGATAGTTAGAAAATGGTGGCTGGACGTGAGATGTTAAAGGGACAGAGTTGACGGGGCTGGGATGGGATTGGATGGAGGCAGCGTGCTCTGGGAGACCCTGGGAAGACTCAGGTGTTCTTCATGCATCCCCTTGGTTAAGCACACAACTTTTGTTGAGTCAAAAGACACATGGGTTTGAATCCTGAGTTCCATCATATGTTGGTGCTGTGATATTGGACCAGCTGTTTGTGGTCGAGGGCTTACCTAACCCCTCTGGGCACCCGTTTTCTCAGCTGTAATGGGAGGATAATCCTGTGCTGTAGGGGAATCCTAGTGACTGAATGACGTGTGAGTGGTGGTGATAAGGCACAGTGCCTTTGTTACAGGGGCCTGCTATCCCTACAGCGGGGTTTTCTCTCAGCGACACCACCAGCAGCAGCATAGGTCTGGTGAGGTACACGTTGTAGTGTTTCATGTAGAAGGAAGTACGTGCCAAGATTTAAAAGGTGGAGCAGAGTAAAGATGCTCTCAGGAGAATATGAGAAAAGAAGTAATTTTTATTCATCGTCTTTGGTAGCATAGAGCTGACATTTTCCAAGAACTCCCTCTGTCCCACACTTTGCATGTGCCTGGGAGGACTGCAGGGCCGTATTCGTAACTAGGTTGGATACATCAGACGGGGGGTTTTATGTCGTTAACATGCATGGTTTTCGTTGTAGGATCCCAAGTCAAATTTGATCCAACAGTGGCTGTCAGAACAAAGTGATCTTGGAGTCGTTTCCAAAACTTTCCAGTTATCTTCCCATCCAATGCTTGGTGACTGGTCCATCCAAGTTCAAGTGAATGTGAGTATAAATACATTTTGAGGGGGAATGTTAAAATGTTTTAAATAGGTCCAGTGGGGAAAATATCTCTGAAGTCATTTATTTAGTGAACAGAAAAACATTAATCTGAGTATCTAGATAATCTAAGTGGTTTTATTTTTAATTTACTTCTATTAGCAATGGGTTAGCCTGTGTTATAACATATTAGAGTTTCAATCATTGTTGTCTTTTTATATAATGCAACGTTTGAAGGTTAAGACATTTCACATTTTAGTATAAAGCTGATTAAATATTTATTGTATTTAGTTATTGCACACATTGAATATTTTAAAACTAAGTAATGAGTACATAGCAATTATTTGGCAAATCTTATGTCTCAGAGTAATGACTTCTGATGAGAGATTGGTCTAACCTACTTTATCTTTGTTTTAAAAACTCTAGTGACCTTTAGGTCTTTAATCCATTTTGAGTTTACTTTTGTATATGGTGTTAGGGAGTGTTCTAATTTCATAAGGCCAGACACTATAAAACTCTTAGAGGAAAACATAGGCAGAACACTCTATGACATAAATCACAGCAAGATGCTTTTTGACCCACCTCCTAGAGTAATGGAAATAAAACCAAAAATAAACAAATGGGACCTAATGAAACTTAAAAGCTTTTGCACAGCAAAGGAAACCATAAACAAGATGAAGACACAGCCCTCAAAATGGGAGAAAATACTTGCAAACAAATCAACGGACAGAGGATTAATCTCCCAAATATACAAGCAGCTCATGCAGCCAACAAACACATGAAAGGATGCTCAACATCGCTAATCATTAGAGAAATGCAAATCAAAACCACAATGAGGTATCACCTCACACTGGTCAGAATGGCCATCATCAAAAAATCTACAAACAGTAAATGCTGGAGAGGGTGTGGAGAAAAGGGAAACCTCTTGCACTGTTGGTGGGAATGTAAATTGATACAGCCACTATGGAGAACAGTATGGAGGTTCCTTAAAAAACTAAAAATAGAATTACCATATGATCCAGCAATCCCAATACTGGGCATATACCCTGAGAAAACCATAATTCAAAAAGAGTCATGTACCACAGTGTTCATTGCAGCACTATTTACAATAGCCAGGACATGGAAGCAACCTAAGTGTCCATTGACAGAAGAATGGATAAAGAAGATGTGGCACATATATATAACGGAATATTACTCAGCCATAAAAAGAAATGAAACTGAGTTATTTGTAGTGAGGTGGATGGACCTAGTGTCTGTCATACAGAGTGAAGTAAGTCAGAAAGAGAAAACCAAATACCATATGCTAACACATATATATGGAATCTAAAAAAAAAAAAAAGGTTCTGACGAACCTAGGGGCGGGACAGGAATAAAGACACAGACGTAGAGAATGGACTTGAGGACACGGGGAGGGGTAAGGGTAAGCTGGGACAAAGTGGCAGAGTGGCATGGACATATATACACTACCAAATGTAAAATAGATAGCTAGTGGGAAGCAGCCGCATAGCACAGGGAGATCAGCTCGGTGCTTTGTGACCACCTGGAGGGGTGGGATAGGGAGGGTGGGAGGGAGACGCAAGAGCAAAGAGATATGGGGATATACGTATACATATAGCTGATTCACTGTGTTATACAGCAGAAACTAACACACCATTGTAAAGCAATTATAGTCCAATAAAGATGTTAAAAGCAAAAGCAAAAACAACAACAAAACTCTAGTGACCGTAACAGCTACATCAGTCTTCTGCTCCCCTATGCTTCGTTCTGCCCAGCTCCCCCGCTTACTTCCTGGATTTGCTGCCAACTCCCATGGCTCCGAGGTCTAACAGCGCAGGGGCACTAGAACGCCCTCCGTGTCTCCGCCTCGGGTTTTCTCTGGTGCATCACTCTGTGGTGTTTGAAGATTCATTGAATATTTCTAAATTTTTTTTGGAATTTATTAAAATGTATATACATGAGAGCTTTAAAAATTCTATTAGAACAGGGCTTCTCACTTTTGACATTACGGTAAAAAATTCTTTGCTGCGGGGATGTCCTGTGCAGTGTGGGATGTTTAGCAGCATCTCTGACCATAACCCACTAAATGCCAGTAGCAGCTGTCCCCTCCCTCCAAGTCGTGACAACCAGAGATGTCTCCAGATGTCACCAAGTGTCCCCTTCGAAAAATGTCCTCTCCCTCCTCCTTCGAGAGCCACTTAGTCATTCATTAGCGGGTGGCCTGAGGTAAGATAAAAGTACCAAGTACCTAATAAATTAAAACTTAAAAAATTTTCCTTTAGTTAGCATTTTCGGGGGCCACATTTTAAAAGCAGAACTAGGTCCCCTTAGCACATGTTTTTTGAGCGTCTGCATGAAGACGAGGATCACGCTGGGCTCGTGGAGAGTTTGTGCCACAGAGGAAGTGAGAAAGCGTACAAGGAGTTATGGGGGCTGAGAGCGGGGGTGATGAACGCCGGGGGGACCAGACATTGGAGCTTGTAGAAAAGGCGGACCGAGTAGGTGTTTGTGAGACGTAGGAGAGAGGAGGGTTTGTGTCGAGGCAGGGAAGGTGGAGGAGAGCCCCGGGGTCTGGGGACTGGGGAGAACGGAGGGATTGGAGCACGTCGAGGATGCTGGGAGCTGCAGATTAGGAGGCATGTTGTGAGTTTTAAGGAGTTAGGACTATTCTCTGTTCCCACGTTTTGATTTCATTATCATTTCCCCAGGAATCAGCTGTTTGTCCATCCATCCATCCATCTATCCATTCATCCATCCCCCCGTCCATCTATCCATCTACCATCCTCCATCAAATATGTGTTGAGGGCTTACAGTGCGGTGATAGGATACCAGGAAGCCTAACACCTGATCTCTGTCTTCAAAGACTATTGTGGGGAGGGGACAATTATGACAAAGTTAAGTGACACAAGGGTGACAGAAGAACACGAGGTGGTGCAATAGCAGAGGACTTGTGAGGCGCTCAGTCAGTGAGGCCCGTCAGGTGCCTCCAAGGAGCGAGTCTCACTCAGGCCGCCTGGGGATAAAGATGGTCTGTTGTCAGCATGAGCGCCTGTGCTTTGGGGCCAGCAGCTTCCTCTGTCCTTGTGGTCGGCCCCATTCCCCTCGCTTCTCTGCAGCCTCTAGGGTGTTCTCTGGTCCAGATCTGGACTGAGCGCACTGGCTTAGCCTAATAACCATGTCCTCAGAGTACTACAAGCAAGCCTCTGCATGGGTGGCTGGCAGCCCGCAGATGGGTCACTGGGTCAGATGTCCATTGCTGGCCCATTCTGAGGCCACCTCTGCACAGTGACCAGGTCTCAGCCTTGTGGGTAGCAGCCTCTCTGGGATTCCTTTGTTCAGTGAGTGGTACACAGAATATGTACCAGGGGAGAGAGGAGACTAGAATAGTGGAGAAAGGCTGGGAGATGTGAGACTGCAGGGTGAAAGAATTACCGGATTTCTCATTCAGTAGTTTGTGGACTTGACCTGTCCTATTGCTTTAATAGGAAAAAAAGATAAATGCTCTTAAGGAAATTCAAGTGCTTGAAAAATTAAAAAAAATTCACAAAATCTGGTCCTTGCCCACCTCTCTGGCCTTGTTAAGGGCCACCCTTACCCTTGAACTCTATGCTTTAGATGTATTATTCCTTAAGTATCTTAAACTCGCCAGTCCGTCCTGTCCCAGAGCCTTCCACGCAGGCTGCTCCCTCTGCCTGGAACCCTGTTTTTCTGCTGTTTTTCTAGCTCCTTGCTTTTGTCCTCAGGCATTATCTTTGATGGCCTAGCGCCTCTGGACGTTTGCGTAGCACGCTGTGCTTCTCTTAGTCCATTCCTGTCGCTTGATTGGCAGGACCTGATACGCAGAGGCCGTATGAGGTCGGTAGGCAGAGTTTTGTTCCCCTGTGTCTTGGAGACTTAGCGCGGTTCTTTGCACAAGGTAGAAGTCAGTACTTGTTAAATGAATGCGTGAAAGCTTTACCATAGTCATTGGTCTTGAACTAAATATAATGTCCCCTTTTCCACATTCTATAAACTTCTTTATCTTTTTTTAAAATATATATATTTTTATTGAAGTATAGTTGATTTACAATGTTGTGCCAGTCTCTTGATCACTTTTTTTTTTTTTTTGCGGTACGCGGGCCTCTCACTGTTGTGACCTCTCCCGTTGCGGAGCACAGGCTCCGGACGCGCAGGCTCAGCGGCCATGGCTCACGGGCGCAGCCGCTCTGCGGCATGTGGGATCTTCCCGGACCGGGGCACGAACTCGTGTCCCCTGCATCGGCAGGCGGACTCTCAACCACTGCACCACTAGGGAAGCCCCAAACATCTTTATCTTTTTGAAGACAGGCATATTGATCAGGAACTTATTAGTGGTGATATCATGTTTTTTCCTTCCAGCTTTACTGAGATATAATTGACAAATAAAATTGTAAGATATTTAAAGTGTGCAATGTGATGATTTAATATACATATACATTGTAAAAGGAGCCCCCCTATGTGATACAATGTGAAGGCACACAACTAAGGGAAAATAAGCCCCGTTATTAAAAAAAAAAAAAGACTCCTCCAATGGCCACCAGAGGTCAGTATAGTCAAAGAAATGTTATGACAAGCAGACTGGATCCAGCCTTGGTCTCTGGTTTATCTTTCCTTGACTCCTGCACAGCATTCAGGGACTCTATATTGCTTATTATTAAACTCTTTTCCTTTTAGCTGTGAATAATTATTATGGAGGAAATATATTTATCATTTAAACAGTCCACCATTATGGACCATATTTTTATTTTCCCAAGGCAGTGACCATGCTTAGTATAAATTTTAGGGAGGGGAAAATAATTATTTTCAGGAGACTGTTTTGAAATCCCATTTTGTCTCTAGAAAAAATATGGCCTGATTTTAGTATTACTACTGGAGGACAATGTATACAGGACTTACCAGAGCTTTGATTTGTAGTGACACGCAGGTAATCAGTGGCATTATTATAAAGCAAGTCTTGATGATTATTATTTTTAAGCCCTCTTAAAGTTAGTAAAATTTAGTAAGAACTCTGACTTTTTTGTGTGCTATTTATGCATATACTTAATCTATATGATTGCATCGGATGGGACTTACTCTTTGCTGCTTTGGGGACAATTACCATCCCTGCCGGCTCTCCCACACTTTGGTCCCTTCCACATCTCCAGGCCCTTTTCCATCAGTTCTCCCTTAACTTTCTGGAGCAGCAGACCCTCCCTGCAGAGGGGAGGGGTTTATTTTAGCCATAATACCCCTCCACAGACACGTGTTTTACAGAGTTGTTATAGGTCAAGTGGGGAAATGGGCTCTAAGTTGATAATCATCTTACAAATACACCTTGGGAAGATGATTTGTTTTAAAAGTCAGGCATCGCTTGTATTTTCGTTTTTTGTAGTATTTCTCTAGTTGCCTTATCTCTTGACTGGTATCCTTGGTTCTCCCAAATAGTTGCAAATGTTTTTTTTCCCTCCCTATTTTTTAAATTGTGGTAAAATATACATAACAGGAGATTTACTGTCTTAACTATTTTAAAGTGTACAGTTCAGTGGTATTAAATACATTCACAATGTTTTGCGACAGTGTTGTGCACCATCCATCTCCAGAGCTCTTTTCATCTTGCAAAACGGAAACTCTGTACCTATGAAGCAATAACTGCGCGTTTCCCTCCTTCCAGCCCTGCCCTCACGTCCCCGGCGCCCATCGTTCTACTTTCTGTCTGTATGATTTTGACGACTCTAAGTACCTCAAAGAAGTGGACTCATAGAGTGTATGTCTTTTTGTGACTTTATTCCACTTAGTTTAACGTCTTCAAGGCTCATCCAGGTTATAGCACGCGTCAGAATTTCCTTCCCTTTTTAAGGCTGACGCATCTTCTGTTGTGTGTATATTCCGGATTTAGTTGCAAATTTTCTGGCGTCTTTGATTATAAATTGTATTCCAGGTTACTAGAAGGCAGTTTTAGAGGTTCTTTAAAAGAGAGGCTGGCGCCGGTGTCTGAGCACCAGGCTCCCAGGAGGCAGGAGGGATCTTACCACACTGCCCTCTCCCTTGGGCAGCCTTGGCTGGCCCAGAGTTTCAGGTCTCTGGGCGACTCAAGCATCGGTGTCACATTCCTCTGAGGACCCGAAGGAAGAGCACTGAGAGAGCCCTGCTTCTGGATATCGCAGCCCTGCACCTTCCTTCCTTGGGAGCAGACAGCGTGTCTTTCCTCCCAGAGTGGCTGGTACAGCTCCCGCTGCTGGGACTTAGCCGTGGTTCCCACGCAGCCGTGTGCCTGGGAACCCGCCGATGGCAGCTCTCGTTCAAGTTGCGCAGCCCAGCGCCCCGCCCCCAGACGGCAAGTCAGTATCGCAGGCAGCGACCCAGGAGTTTGCATTTTACATTAGCACTCTAGGAAATCCTATTTGTTTTCAGGACCACGATTTGAGAAGTGCTGCTGTGTGCCCACAGCTAGGCATCTTCGGGTTCTGTCTCTTCCAGTGAGAGGCGGTGGTGGGTAGTGGAAAAGGCACGCCCCTGATTCGTTCTTGGAACTCCCTGGTGGTGAGACGGAGCTGCTTACTTGACCCCTCTAGGTGAGTAGCTCGGCACGGCCCCCTGGCAGCCTAGACTTTCTAAAGCAGATTTGGGGTCACGGTCTCAATTTTTACAGCAGCCCTTCTGGAGATCTGGGTACACAGCCTGCGTAGGAACCCCTGAACCAGACGACCTCTCAGTCTCTTCTGGCTGCAGCTGACCGCAGTTTCTCAGCCCTTGTTTTGATCTTAGGCCAGTGTTGGGCTGGCAGACGAGAAATAGAAGGTAGAAAGCGTGATAGCCCCGAGGCCTGAGATGACTTTTTCGGAGCCCTGTGTGCTAGTTTGTGGGTGTAAAATTGTTGTGTAGTTCAGAGGCAGTCTGCACTGAATTGTTCCTTTGTTTGTAACGATGACGTCTCCTTTCTCCTGAGCTAGTTGTTGTGGAACGTCAGGTAGAGGGGCACTGCGTGGCTTTTTGTAGCCTTTCAGATGCTCCTTATCTATCTTTCTGCTCAGCTGTTCCCTGGTCAGTTTGCTTGTGCTGTCAGGGTTTTTCTGAAGCCATCGTCCTTTGCAAAAGAGCACACATTCGTTTGGACAGTTCTTGAGCTTGGAACGCTCCACAAGTGGCATCTGGTGATCGCCTGGCAGGTGATCACGGCTGAACAGAGCATGGAGCTGCCTGTGACAGGTCAGCAAACAGTGCATCTTCTCTGGAACGTGGATGTGGCTTCCAAAATCCTTTTGCTAGCCTCTGCTTGAAAGAAGGCTGCTTTTGGGGGGAAAGACCGTAAGTTCTTGCTTGCATGTGCAGTGAAGAAAGGAAGGAGGAGTTAGTTTTAGAATTTGGATTTTTTAGAGCATGTCAGCTGGTGGAGGCTAGCACTTCATTCTCCGTTCTTCCATAGGTCCTTCTACCCAGCACCTCTACAGCACTTACTGATCCGTGTAGGCTTTTCTTTCCTTTTTCGGTGTGTTAAGGTATACATGAAATTTACCGTCTTAGCCGTTCTTAAGTGTGTAGTTCAGTAGCATCAAATACATCCACATTGTTGTACAAACATCGCCGCCATCAACTTCCAGAATTCGTTTCATCTTTCCAAACCGTGATTAGTGTAGCTTAACAGAATATGACTGCCTTACTTATTAGACTGTGAGTTCCCGGAAGACTCAAGTTCTTTCTTTTTAATTGAAGTATAGTTGATTTATAATATTGTGTTAATTTAGGGTGTGCAGCATGTGTGATTTGTCTTTTTTTCAGATTATATTCCATTATAGGTTATTTCAAGATATTGGGTAAAATTTCCTGTGATATACAGTAAATCCTTGTTGCTTGTCTATTTTTTTTTTTTTTTTTTTTGTGCGGTACGTGGGCCTCTCACTGCTGTGGCCTCTCCCGCTGCGGAGCACAGGCTCCGGACGCGCAGGCTCAGCGGCCACGGCTCACAGGCCCAGCCACTCCGCGGCATGTGGGATCCTCCTGGACCGGGGCACGAACCCGTGTCCCCTGCATTGGGAGGCGGACTCTCAACCACTGCGCCACCAGGGAAGCCCTGCTTGTCTATTTTGTGTATAGTAGTTTGTGTCTGTTAATCCCATACTCCTAATTTATCCCTCCCCCCTCCACCTTTCCCCTTTGGTAGCCATAAGTTTGTTTTCTATGTCTGTGAGTGTGTTTCTGTTTTGTATACAGATTCATTTGTATTATTTTTCAGATTCCACATACGAGTGATATCATAGTATTTATCTTTCTCTGACCTAGTTCACTAAGCATAATATTCTCTAGGTCCATCCACGTTACTGAAAATGGAATTTCGTTCTTTTTTACAGCTAAGTAGTATTCCGTTTTATACACACACACACACACACACACACACACACACACACACATCACATCTTCTTAAGCCAGTCATCTGTTGATGGGCACTTGGGGTGCATCTGTAAGACAAGAGTTCTGTGTGATTAATTTCCACATTTATTCTGTCCTGTTGTAGGAACTCAGTTATGCTTGTGGGATGAAAGAATGAGTGAATGGAGTGATTGAACAGTTTCTCCTAGACTGTTGCTACTGGTCATTGTATCCTTTGTGACGCTCTATGACCTATAGTCCCAGTCTTCTATATGAGACTACAACTTAGTAGAGATATGTTCATATATTTTCATTCTGAGGTTACGTGCAGTATATAGCTGTGTACTTGGGGCACCTGTGAGCCAGTAGGAAACAGGTCTTTTGGATTAATATTCTGGACTTTCTGACTTTGAAGATTAAAAAAGATTTCAGTCAAGAACTGAATATCCTGGTCTCTTGTGAAATTCAAGATGCACGCGCAAGTTTTGTGCCGTATTATTCCTGTGACTTTATTGGGTCGTTTGATCTGCTAATTGTCAGTCCCTGGGGGGCACGCATTTAATTAAATTCTGGCTCCAAGCTAATATATGTCAGGAGTTCCTTGTCTTGTTCTTTCCCTCCAGAAGCTACCCTAGGGCTGCCCTTCCTTTCACATGTCTCTTACCGACCCCTCTCTTCAGTCAGAAAACTTTGGTATCGGATTTTAGCGTGTCCTGATCATCGGTGAAATGGGGAGTCTGAGAAGTCCGTCAGCGCATCTCACAGGGTTTTGGTGCTGGAGAGGATCTTAGAGGTAACCCAGACTCATCTCCTCCTTTGATGGAGGAAGAATCTTAGTGACCTGGTTGGGCTCAGGTGGTGTTATGGTAGGGTCAGGGCTAGAAGCTAGATTTCCTGATACTTTTCAGCTCTAGAACGTTAAATTATTTAATATATGCTGCAATTGCTCTTTCAAGACAGTCACTTTTTTGGTTGAACATAGATGTCAACAGGGCTGTCTGGATGCATTGGCGGGGAGGGTGCCCACCTCTGTCACATGATTTTCGGTTGCCACACGTGTCGCTCCCTCATACATTGCATTGTTTTCAAAATGTCTCAGATGCTGAACACAACAGCCAGGACTTTGAATTGAGGGTTTGAGCCTAGGAGACTCATGTTACAGCATATGCGTTGCCTGGTAGGGAACTATGTAGTATCCATTAGTGTATTTACTAAGGATTAGCTCGCTGTCACCTGGCAGACTGTATAATCTTGGTATTATGAGCCATAAGATTAATTTTTTGTTTTAGTTCTGTGACTTTAATTTTTTCCTTTTAGAGTTGCATCTCTTTTTTTAAATTGAAGTAGAGTTGATTTACAATGCTGTGTTTGTTTCAGGCGTCAGCACAGTGATTCAGTTATGTATACATATATATCCATTTTTGCAGATTCTTTTCCATTATAGGCTATGACAAAATATTGAATATATTTCCCTGTGCTATATAGTAGGTCCTTGTTGTTTATCTATTTTCTATATAGTAGTGTGTATCTGTTAATCATGAACTCCTAATTTATCCCCCCCATTTTCCCCTTTGGTAACAATAAGTTTACTTTCTATGTCTGTGAATCTGTAAGAAGATTAATTTTTAAAAGAACTTTTTGTTTGAGTAGGTTCACAGAAAGTACAGGGATGTCCTGGACACCCTTTGTGCAGTGGATCCAATTATTTTATCTTATTATTGTACAACCTCAAAGGCAGCAACTTGATACTCATGTGATGTGTGTGTAGTCCTGTATGATGCTTCCTTGTCAGTGACACAGAGGAGCTCTGTAACTCACTGGACTCCAACTGCTGGCGGCAGCACACTGGGTACCAAGGTGGAGCCTGAAATGAGTACTGAGGGGCTGGGTGGAGTAAGAAAAGGAGAAATGAGCAGCAGATGGAATTATTTTGCCTCAAGGGTGCCTTTCCCATTCAGTACAAAGCTATAGCTACACTTCTGCTTTTTCCTCTTGCTTGAATTTGGTGCCTAAGAAAGCTGGTCATGTTGCATGTCTTTGAAGACCTCAACTCTTTGCCCTTTCAGTAGCAACAGAGAGGGTTAAATGAGTGATTTTTGTTTGTTTTAAAAGAGAGCATGCTTCTCGTTCGTACTTTTCTACTAAGGAAACCAGTTTGTCCCTTGTACAGCATAATGTATTTGGTGCTGCAAATGGTGAAACTTCTTAGGGTGTGAATGTGCTTGTGGCATAGGATGCCTGCACCAGGCTCCTTCCGCCTGGAGCCCTGTGTCACAGACAATATAGTCTGTGTCTTGGTTGTTGGTTAGATCCATTCTTCCCAAGTCCTCTCACTATGAGTAATTATCGGGTACAGAACAACTTCAGCTCTTTGGATGTTTAGCTCCAGTCTTGATGGGTACCAGAATATTTGTGATTCTTTCTAATGAGGGAAGGGATTCAGGAAAATGCTATCTTCTGGGGAGATTCTGGTTTCTCCATCCTCACTCTCAGTAGACAATCTCCCTTTCTACTTTGTAAAGAAAACACATGTCATCAGATAGGAGTTTCTTTAAATTTCTCTGCCACATTTACAGATCTATCTTGTCTGCACCCATCTCATGCTTATCCTTTTCTTTTACAGAAAAGATATAATTCTTCATATCTAAGACCAAACCCTTGATCTCTTCACGGGCTTTTTTATCCTGCTTTCTCAAAAACCTTACAGTCTCCCAAAGACCACGCTGGAAACCTCAAAATCTCAAAAGATATACTGAAGCATATTAAAAAAATTTGAGTTTATTTGAGGAGAAATCGATTGGAATTGGCAGTGCCAGACTGGAAGTGGTTGGAGAGTCCCCTCAGACAAGAGGTGGAGAGACTTTATAGAGAAAAGGTGGAAGCAAAGAAAGGACATCATAGATCGACCATAGCTTAAAGCCTAGGTGACTGTTTCTGATTGGTTGTCCTTAGCATTTTGATTTCATAACCGTGAGGCATCCACAGGCTTAGATCCTGGTTTGTTTACGTAGGGCACCCACAGCATGAGAGCCCCATCAGTCCAATGGCCTCCTTACTTAATTAACTTAAACCATGGGTCACTTGACAAATGGCTGTACCTCCGCAGGATAGTATGAAGGTTATTTCAGTTTCTTGCAGGAGATGCTGTACAATAACTGAGGCTAATGTGATGAGCCTCCGGTATCAGAACCAGCCCGGGGACAAAATTCAATGCGTTCCTTCATTAATACATACATTCATTCAACAAACCTTGAAAGCATGTTGAATTAGGTGCTGTGCCCCCAGTGACTTCATAGTCTGTTTCCGGTGATGGGCACAAAGCAGATAATTGTAGTATACTGTGTTAAGTAAAGTGATAGAGTGATACACAGGGTATTATGGGAGAGAAGGGGCTCTAACCCAGCACGGGGAGAGGCGATCAAGAAAAGGTCCCTGGTGGAGGCTGAACCCAGATAAAGGAGTCCAGGATGTTCTGTAGAACATTCAGGTGGAGGTGTCCCGAAGGTGGATTTGAGTCTGAATCTCCAGCTTGAGGGATGGCCAGAGATAAAGGTTTAGGAGTGTTTAGCGTGGAGATGACAGTTAACACCATGAGCGTTGATGAGCTCACTTATCAAGAGCATTGGGTTCAGGATGCGAAGGGCCAACATTTCAAGATCAGAAAAGAAAGGACCGTTAACGCAACAAGTCAGAAAGATAAGAGTACCAGGAGAACAGAAGATGTGACAGTGTTTACAGACTGAATGAAGGGGAGGAGACTAACCAGAGAGATGGAAAATCCAGGAATTGTCAGGGATGACTGGTAATGTAGGAGGCAGGAAGGGAGAATTTTATTTCAAATGTAAACTAATGTAACTACTTGTTTGTTAAATAATTGCCTAAAAGTTGGTTTCAAGGCTGTTGAAAGGAGGCCCAAACAAATTAGTTGATTTTCCACGTTTGCCAAAGCTAGCACTTTTTATTCAGTCTAGTACATGTTATTTGAGAACTTTTTTGGTATCAGGCAGTCTGTTAGGTTGGCAACTCAAGGGATAAACTATGAAGGATAAAACCGCGGTGTAACATGGACCTGGCTCTCAAAGAACTTGCAGCAAGATAAGCCATGTACCTAAATATTCAGGATACAGGGTGAAAAGTGACAAAGAAAGGAGGACGAAAGTGCATGGAGGCATAGAGATTACTTTTAAATTGGGGATCCAGAGAAGCAGTAATATTTGAGCCAAGTCTTGGAAGATGGGCAGAGGTGGAAGTGTGTGTAAGTCAAGTATAGGGGAGAGTGAGAGAAGGAGCACAGTGCATGACACTCCAGGGCACTGTCAGCCTTGCAGGTTTGCACCGGACTGTGTCTGCTCCCTCTCTAGACTGAACTTCTGATGCTGAGAACTGTAATTAACCTTTACAGAGCCTCACGTGTTGTTTTACATGTAGTACTCACTTGGTGTTTGCTATATGAACTTAACTTGAGGAACAGACATCATCGTTGTTAAATTGCTTATTCCACAGCCTTACCTGTGCTTTACCTCACTTGTAAAGCAAAAAAGTAATTTAAAGACTAGAATTCTTTTTTTAATATTTATTTTATTTTTATGTATTTATTCAGTGGGTTGCGTCGGGTCTTAGTTGCGGCATCTTTTTGTTGTCATGCGTGGGCTCCAGAGCACGCAGGCTCAGTAGTTGTGGTGCATGGGCTTACTTGCACTGTGGCATGTGGGATCTTAGCTCCCCGACCAGGGATTGAACCTGCGTCCCCTGCATTGGAAGGCAGATTCTTAACCACTGGACCACCAGGGAAGTCCCACGACTAGAATTCTTATGTTATCAGTAAAACAGGTATTAAAGGTAGATTGCCTTCTTGATTTAATTTTTGAGGGTGACAAATCAGAACTTATAAATGAATCAAAGACATGTAATTTATAACATTCCTTTATATGACATGAAAACACTTTAAGATAGAAGTGACAAATGTGGAGATTCTTAAAGACTGATCAACACAGTTTCTTTGGGATCTACTTTATTTATTTTATTTTTTATTTTTATAATTATTATTTATTTACTTGGTTGCACCGGGTCTTAGTTGTGGCAGGTGGGCTCCTTAGTTGTGGCATTCATGTGGGATCTAGTTCCCTGACCAGGGATCGAACCCGGGCCACCAGGGAAGTCCCAAGGAGGCGCTTGATGGTTTGGGCCAATACTTTGGGAACTACTTTAAATGCCAACACTGAAGCCAGGTTTTAGACAATTATTTTGTTGGCATATAAGTAGTTATATTTGTCTTATACTTTGAAATGAACTGTATCCTTCTTTTAGGATTAAAAAATAGTTTGCTGGTGTACAGTTTATTTATTAAAATTTTATTTACTTTTTATTGAGGTATAGTTGATTTATACTATCATGTTAGTTTAGGTGATGTACAGTTACTTTAGGTTAAACAAATATGATTTTTTTAAAAAAGCCAGTATCTTGTAGCTGCATCTGTGTATTTGCTTTGATAAACTTAGGGAATCAGAATTGGAATACACATTTCATTGGTGGAATTTCTTAGCTATCTTGAAGTGGTTCTATTTAATGTGTTACGTATGATTAGGAACGGAGAATTAGAAATATGAGGAGTTGGAGAAAAAAAAATATTCTAGGCCACACGTTTTCTTGTTGACACTGGAAAAGCAAATAATTAACAGTATCTGTTAAAATAGGGTAGAGTGGGCTTCCCTGGTGGCGCACTGGTTGAGAGTCCGCCTGCCAATGTGGGGGGCGCGGGTTCGTGCCCCGGTCCGGGAGGATCCCACATGCCGCAGAGCGGCTGGGCCCGTGAGCCATGGCCGCTGAGCCTGCGCGTCCGGAGCCTGTGCTCCGCGACGGGAGAGGCCACGACAGTGAGAGGCCCGCGTACTACAAAAAAAAAAAAAAAAAAAAATAGGGTAAAGTGTACTGATTTAAGGGTTACAGTAGAAAATACTTCAAGGAATTAGGAAGATAAAGGGTGTTGGTCCATGATGATTTTGCATTCTTGACTATTTTATATATTCTTCATTGGTTTGCTTTGATAGGGATAGACAAACCAAATTTGAAGTCATTTCCTGTTAGTTTGACATGTGCTCCCCTTGCTTGATAAATTCCTAAATTATCTAATTTAATCTTGTTCTCATTTCACAAATGAGGGAAGTCAGGTTAAGCGGTTTGTTTCAATGACCTGCAGTGAATTAAAGAGACAGGTCACCTTGTTATGTTAGTGGATTGTTAAGAAAAACTCATGAAATTCACAGACTGCATGTTGCAGATAACTGAAAATAAACTTCTACAAAGTTAAAATAAATTGTGTCGTTCGTTAAATAATTATAAATGTAATTAAAAATGTTTTCTAAATGTTTTTGTGAGGTAAACAAGCAAGCAAAGTAATTAAATAAGAACTCATATACTTTCTTGTCTTTTTCTTCTTCTTCCCAATAGGACCAGACATATTATCAGTCATTTCAGGTTTCAGAATATGGTAAGAGTTCTTCAACTTATTTTGATGGAAAACACATTTATTACTTTCCACAGAGATAGATAAGAGAAATTTCTAAGAGATGTATTATTTAAAGTAAAAATCCCAGTGGATTTTTACCAGGTAAAATCCTAGTATTTCCTATAGGTCTGAGCATTTTTCTTTATAAAGAGTAAAGTAGGAATAAGATTGGCCGTAGTCCCATTATCCTGCTCTTTGTATGTATAGTTATTCTGTTTTTCTACTTTGTTGTGATCATAACATATTTAAAATTTTGTACGGTGTTTTCTTTTAAAGCATAACCACAGTCATTTCCCATATCTTTCACTTGGTCAGCACTGGTGAAGACAGGGTTTAACTTGGGTAAATCCTCTTCCTGCAGGTGCCCCATTTGTAATATCGCATTTGGAAACACGTAGATGTAAGCAACGTGCGACCCAAGTGTTTTGTTGGTGGATGGAGAGGCAGGAAATCGGAGAGTGAAGGCATAGGACCCCACAATTAGTTGTACTTTGAACAGCTGTTTTGAGGTTGCACACAAGCTTCTTCATCTGATTTGTGTTACTTTTTGAGATTGTGTCTCATTCAGGCAGTAGAAATTCTGGAAAGTCGTTTGCTTGCCCCTTTGTGGCTCTGGTCCATGAATCCCATACAGCACTGTCACAGCTCAGCCTCATGATCACCTAGAACGGGGAGCAGCAAAGCTTTTTCCTGTTAATTGCCAGATAGTAAAACTTTATGCTCTGTGGGCCACACGGCTCTGTCTTAACTACTGACCTTTGCGGTTGTAGCACGAAGCAGCCATAGACAGTATGTAAGTGAAAGTGGTTGTGATCCAATGCAGTTTTATTTATGGACGTGGAAATTTGGATTTCATATAATTTTCCCATGTCGTGAAACAGTCTTCTTTTGATTGTTTCCAACCAATTGGAAATGCAAAACCCGTTCTTAGCTCGTGCTGGTCATTGTTTACTGACTCCCGATCTGGAGCTGTGTTGTCCGGTTCAGGGGTCACTCACCATGTTGGCTGCTGAACGCTTGAAACGTGGCTGGTCTAAATGGAGATGTGCTCTAAGCATGTAGAATGCCAAATTTTGAAGACGGTATAAAAAAAGAAAGAAAAATAGCTCATTAATAATAATTATTTATATTGATTACATATTGAAATGATAATCTTTTAGATATATGGCTTTAGGTAAAAATACTACAAAAATTAATCTCACCTGCTTCTTTTTCCTTTTTAAATGTGGCTACTAGAAATTTCAAACTACACCATGTGGCTCAGATCTTGTTTCTTTTGGACAGCCCCGATCTAGAGGAATACATCAGAGGTGGCTGAGGCTTCTATAGGCTGTTTTTGTTTCATGCAGAGGCGGTGCTGGGTGGCTGTATGTTGCTGAAGGGGGTATGTAGTGGAGGGGCAATTGATTGCCAACCTGTGATGTTTGAGGAGGGGACATTTTAATTTCCTTGGTCTAAGAAAATTCTACCTCTGAGTGGCCAGGACCTTGGAGGAGGGTCAGAGTCCTGGAGTGGTCTCGGGCCTCAGAGCATCTTGGCACTCCAAGGGTCTTTCGCCTGGAGCTGGAGGTCTGTCCTGTTCTGCTGACTTATTGGTCGTCTTGATTCTTCTCTTGCGTCAATTGAATGGTGAGATGCGCTGTTATGAGATGGATCTATTTCATGGGTCAGCGAAGTTAGAGAAGAGGAATATTTCTATAGATTGGAAGGAAATGAAATTTTTTTTTACTCCAGTGAGGTGCTTTATATTAAATAATATTACTATTTATAAAATATTTCATAGCCTCATTGTATAAAGCCAACCAAAGTAGGGGTTTCTAATTTTAGGGTTACCTTCAGGAACCAGTACCTGTTGCACAAGAAAAACATCATTACTTTGTAGCCCTATCTTAGTTATTAACTAGAAATCCTAGGACACAACTTCGTAGTAATCCATCGCGTTAGACTGTCACCACATTTACCTTTGATGGTCTCAAAGGACGTGGATTCTCTGTGACTGCATGTGTGTCACCCTGAAGAAAAAGGAGAGTCTTAGGGTCTCGGGATGTGCTTTTCGTAACCAAATTGGAAAAAAGTCCTAGGGAAGGGGCTGCTCAGAAGTAGCTATTTACCGAGTGATATGGAAGTATTTTAACAAGCAGTAAGTGCACACTGGTGGGTGACAGGTGAGTGAAAACCCTGGCCTGCTAGCACTCAGATGGCTTTGCATGTGGATACAGTTTAGATTCTACCGGTGGGAGGTTTCACAGGCCCGAGTGTCCATAGCAATTCCCCCGTCCCCATCGCTGTCCAGTTACCAGCCTTGTAGGGCTTCTGATTTTGAGTGGAATGAAGTACTTTTATCTCTGTGTTAATGTGTACTCAGAGCCGAGCGAATCTAAGTGCAAATGGTACCATTTATCAACTCCTTTAGAGCAGTTCTGTTCTCTAGTTTGTTAAGTTGTAAAATGAGAGGTAAGTGGATTGTTTAAAATATCCTTGCTTTTCTTTTCCAGTATTACCAAAATTTGAAGTCACTTTGCAGACACCATTATACTGTTCTTTAAATTCTGTGAGTTTAAATGGTACCGTCACAGCAAAGTAAGTATCATATTGCTTTCTATGACCTTAAACTGTTCCGAAACTGTATGACAAAGAGCTCATTATATACTCCAGAACATTAGCACAATGTGTTGCTTATTAAAATACCCCAATGGGCAGGAAACAAATGTTTATAATAAATAATTAAGCACGGAACATGTCTGCCCAGGTCTCTGCACCCATGTCTCTGCTTCCAGGCTGATCCAGTCCTAAAATATTCCCCACAGGCTAGTGTCTTTCTAAGGCTAGTCAAGGGATTTACCTGATACATGTGCCAGATTGAAGAAAAGCTTTATTTAGTCCTCATTCAGCTGTCTCTAATGGAGGTTGAGACTTGGGGGAGGGCTTTGGTTGCCTTATTGCAATTCACAGATGAGTCAGTGATCCACCTTCATCATCCGTTTCAGCATTTGGACACAGGGGACTTCCAGCCCCGCCCCGTGTAACTGCCGTCTAGTGGCTTTCATGATTTTGATCCAATGGCTCGAGCATCACAGCATTTTGTTCTGCTGAGGCAAAAAGCGTCTTCAGAGTCCCAGACCACTGGCTCTCAAACGTACAGGCTGGGAGTGCCCTCAAGTAATTCCAGGACCGATTTCTTGTAGCATTTTAAATTTTTAAAAAAATATTTTGTCCCTCCCCATCCCCCGGGGTTTGCGAGGACTTGGATGTGGTGACACCTGTGACGCACGTCCCTCCTTGGCCGGGACCTGTCAGTGGGTTGGAGTTGGCCTGGAGTAGGCCTCCTCAGGAGAGCAGCCTGCGGCTGGGTGCTGACTTAATCCTCTAAGGGGACAGGACGTGATGGAGCATCGCGGTGCCCTTTCCCTGCTCAGCTGTCCCTCCTTGGTGTCACTTGCGCCTCTTCCAACCAGAGAATGTCTTGCTGTGGGCCCCAGTAAACCTCAGCACACTCCCCGTGACCTCCGCAGCCCTTATGGAGAGGTGCTTGCCTTTCCTTCCCCAGGATGGGTGTGTCTTGTAGCATTTATTTTTTAAAATCTATTTATTTATTTTTTTTTGTGGTACGCGGGCCTCTGACTGTCGTGGCCTCTCCCGTCGCGGAGCACAGGCTCCGGACGCGCAGGCTCAGCGGCCATAGCACACGGGCCCAGCCGCTCCGCGGCATGTGGGATCCTCCCGGCCCGGGGCACGAACCCGTGTCCCCTGCATCGGCAGGCGGCCTCTCAACCACTGCGCCACCAGGGAAGCCCTGTAGCATTTATTTTTGATGTGTCAATATCTGTACTTTGGTTTGTGAAATGTATTTAGCTTCAGAATTTATTTGTAATAGCTGGTAAACACTGGACCCCATCTCACCACTCATCGCAATATTCCTCTCCTGGTGAGGGTTTGTGGCAGTGGCGGTCGATGGGCAGTGAGTCCACGCACCAAAACGTCTGAGGACTCCTGCTTTAGATTCTTTTGGCAAACAAATCATGTGACACCCATGTGACATAAAGGCAAAAATGTGTCTACCATTTGTACACCAAGTTAGTTCAGCTTACAATGTGAATTTGAGTTCTGTGGCTGAATTTATGGTTTGGAAAAGACATAAATGCCCGCTTTGTCATAATTATTTTCCTGCCCTTGATCTTAGCTGAAGGTCAAGCATTCTGTCTGCGTTTTATTTTGAGGTCTTTGACTAACGCTTATAAAACTTAGTGACTTCAAATCCGCATAAACCATCAATGTCCACATGGATTAGGTTGAAAGTGGATACCTTCTTTTTTCTGTTTTTAGTTTTCAGGGGTGTGCCAGGGATTTAGCACAACCAGTTAAAACAGTGGTTCTTAAACTCTGGTAACTCTCTAGGAAATTTATTGTCCATTTTCAGGGGGTGTGGATCCCCTGAAGCAACAACATTGACAGCCTCTTCCCACCAACCCGGCAGTTTCATCCTGATTCTCATTTGTGGAGCCCCTTTGAGATGCTAATGGCTGAGGATGACATGGCAATTGTGACGGTCCCCAGGCAGTTCTTTAGGGCTCAACAGGTTGTGTTCTCATCATTTTCTTTAGTATGTGTATCAGTCGAGCTATAGCCAGAGAAGTAGAAGCAGCAGGAGGCATATATTAAGAGATTTACTGCAAGGAGTTGGCTTATTTGACTGGGGGGACTAACTAGGGAAATCCAAAATCTGTTAGGCAGGTTGTCAGGAAGGGCAGCTAGAGCTCTCAGGTACGGGCTGACGTTTCTGTTCACAGGCAGAATTTCTTCCTCTTTAGGGAATTCTCAGCTCTGCATTAAGGCTTTTCAACTGGTTAGATCAGGCTGATCAGATGATCTAGGATAATCTCCTCTACTTAAAATCAACCGACTATAGACTTTAATCACACCTATGAAATACCTTCACCTTGACACCTAGAGTGTTTGATTAAGTGACTGGGGACGTTAGCCTAGACACATCAGAAAGCCCATCTTAGCGTTTGGTTTGTCTGTTCTAGGTAGTGAGACAATTGTTGCCAATTAAAGTTCTCAGACATGGCTAGTTCTCATAGTACGGGCACACCTTGGAGATTGTGGGTTCAGTCCCAGGCCACCGCCATAAAGAAAATATTGCAGTAAAGAGAGTCACGTGAAGTTTTTTCGGTTTCCCGATGTGTATAGAAGTTATTTTATTCTAGATTGTAGTCTATTAAGTGTGCAATAGTAAGGCCGAATCCGGCCTCTGGGCCCCGACACCGAATTAATTCTCGGAGACAGAGTTATGGGTGAAGTAAAAAAGGATAGCTTTATTCCTTTGCCAGGCAAAGGGGGTCACAGTGGGCCCTCAGAACTGTGTGTCCGAACCCAGGGGCGTTGGTGAGGAGTTTTATAGTCAAGGGGCGGGGTTGCTGAAAAGGACCAGGGGGCATGCAGGGCTTGCCTTCCTTCAATGCAGGGATCATCTGGCATCAGGTGATGATGGACGAACCGTGACCTTCTCTGGAATGAAGCGTGCTTCATCGAGGACTTAACATCTTCCATTTGCTGGGGGTTTGAGTTCTGCAGAAGAGCTCAAAGATACTGTTATGTGTATCCTTTGCTGGGGAACCAGGACCCTGCCCCAAGGCTGCACTACTGTTTCCTGACCGCTCCTCCCTTGTCTCTGCATCCCCTCCCTTCCCTGATTAGCGACTGTTTGAACCTGTCCTTTGGAACTCAGTGAAGGCAACACAGAAAGGCTTTTGTGCCCAGGAATCCCACAGGGTCCTGCTCGGCTTCAATAGCGTTATGTCTAAAAAACCAATGTACCTACAATGATTAGAAAATACTTTATTCCTAAAAAAGGCTCACCACCATCTGAGCCTTTAGTGAACTGTAATTTTTTTTGCAATAGTAAACTCAAAGATTGCTGATCACAGATCACCACAGCAAATATAATAGTAATGAAAAAACTTGAAATATTGTGAGAATTACCAAAATGGGTTACAGAGACATGAAGTGAGCAAATGCTCTTGGAAAAAGGGCATCAATAGACTTGCTCATTGCAAGATTGCCACAAACCTTCAATTTGTAAAAAACACAGTATCTGTGTGTTTACTGTGCAAAGCACAATAAAACGAGGTCTGCCTGTAGTCCGTTCCGAGTATTTCCTTCCTATTAAATCTTCTTCCTTCAGGTTTCAGTTGCCTAGGGATGATGTCTGCTTTGGGAGCAAAGTAAGGCGGTTCTGTCCCAGGGCAGCGCAGATCTTGTGTGTGAATTCAGATGAGCAGATCCCGACAGGGCCGAGGCCCTTTCCCCAGAGGCCTCCTCCACCCCAGCGTTCATGAGTTCTGGGCCTATCAGCGCATTTCAGGAGGGTCTTTTTTTTTTTTTTTTGCGGTACGCGGGCCTCTCACCGGTGTGGCCTCTCCCATTGCGGAGCACAGGCTCCGGACGCGCAGGCGCAGCGGCCATGGCTCACGGGCCCAGCCGCTCCGCGGCAGTGGGATCCTCCCGGACCGGGGCACGAACCCGTGTCCCCTGCATCGGCAGGCGGACTCTCAACCACTGCGCCACCAGGGAAGTCCCAGGAGGGTCTTTTTTTATTCAGATTGTGGATATAATTTACAACTTTGCAACAGATTCAGGAAATCTTTTGACTAGCAAGGTCTTTTATCAGTCTCTAAAGATCTGTAGAGACCTATTCTATAAATACCGTGTCCTGGAAAAGATAGAAGTGATGATGGTGAGGGTCTGTCTGTGTCTCTTCTCCCTTCAGGCTGATCCTTCCAGTTGGGCCTTGGATTCACTCTTCTGTCGGGAGAATCCCAGGCCCACTTCCCCTCTCACCTGGGTCTTGATTTCTTCCATTTGGTATCTTTAACCTTTTGCTGTTTATCTCTGCATTCAAACGTTTCTGTCATTAAAGGAAACGAGCCCTCCCTGACCTTCATGCCTCCTCCTAGCTGCTGCCCTGTCTCTCACCTCTTTGAAGAGTTGGAGCTGCCTTGAAACACTTCTTCACATCCTGTTCGTTCTTTAGCCCCCTGCGTTCTTCCTTTCTCGCTCACCGTGATATGGAAACTGCTTTCACCACGGCACAAAGACCTCCTTCTTGCCTCGCCTTGTGTGTACTTTCTTAGGCTTTTACAACTTTTTTCTCCCTTTGCAGCGTCGGACATTGCTGTCCTCTCCCATTTCCTTTCTGGTTTTTCTCCTTTCCCTTAGTCTGCTCCTTTGAGACTCTTTGCAGACAGCTCTCTTCTGATCACATTGTAAACGTTCTTGCTCCTTAGAGTTCCATCTTTGGCTCTCTTTTCTCTTTTTACACATTTACTCGGAGTTTTCTTCTCCATGGCCAGGGCTTCTGCTGTTTATAATTTGATGAAACCTAAATCCGTATCGCCAGCCCACATTTCTAGCTTGACAGTCAGATCTCCATGTCTCGCTGCCCACTGGATATCCCACAGATATTTTAATCAGTCGTCTTCCCCAAACCTGGTTCTCTGCATCCCTCTCTTGGGTGGACTGCAGCACCCTCTCTTTAGCTGAAGTCAGCTGTGCTTGTCTGACTCCCTCAATCCCCATAGCCGGTCAACCTCCAGTGCTGTTGGGTCTCTCTCCTTAATATCTCTCAAATAATCCATCTACCTTTCTCCACCGCCACCTCCTTGATTCAGGAATGTCACCTCTTCAGCTACGGTTGTAGTTTCTTAAAACTTTTTCCTGCCTCTATTTTTACCACATCCAATCTTCCCTCTATTTTGGATCCAGACGTCTTGTTGTTTCCTCTTCTTGTTGGCCTTCTCCGCCTTCTCTCTTTCTTCTCCACCTCATCCTAACCCCCCCCCCGCCCCACACCCCCTTCTGCCTTCTTCTTTCAGACCATTGCCTTGAGGGTGAAGTTCAAAATTGTTAGTGTATCTTACAGAGTTCTTTTCTAGCTTCATATCTTTTGAAACACCTCACCCAGCCCCTCATCTACCCTCCCAAAGTCTCCTCCCAGATCTTACTCGTGCTTCCAAGAATGCAGAATGCTTTTTCTGACCAAGAGACCTTTACATAGGCAATTTCAAGGCGTGGCTGCTTGCCCCTAACCCTCTATCCTTATAGCTCTCAAAGCACTAAAAACATGGCTATTCCACCCTTTTGAGGTTGTGTCTGTGTCGTGGTTACTACCGCACCTGGGTGCCTAGCACAGTGCCAGTCATGGAGTGGGCTTCCAATAAATGCTTATTGAAAGAACAAATGGATAAGCAACGTAACTCCTAAGATTTCAGTTTCAAGCTGTGTGTAGCGAAGCAGAGTCCTCCGTATGCAATCAAAAGCCTGTTACTTTGAGTGAACCAAATTAAGGTGTATGGGCAATAGTTTTGGTCTTGTCATGGAATTGGGGGTAAAGAGTAGGACTTGAAATCCAGTTGTTCTTTGGGTGTACTTTGAGAGATGAATTCTGTTGTCTTATCACTTGGATGGTTGTTGTTAAGTTATAGATATGATTTTAAATATTTATTTGTATTAGCTATTATGGTCATCTCTGTGAGTAGATGATAACGATTTTGGTTACTTTTGCTAGTAGCCATCTGTCCCATGAAGGCCTAGTTAATGTGCAGAAGATTACTGGAAATTTCCTGGAGAACAAGTTTAACACGCTCATTTTAGTTTTGAAATCTTTAACTGAGATGAATAAAAATCTGCATTTGTTTATTAGCTTTGATGTGAACGTCTGCTCACTATTCCCACCTCATTAAAATAAATAAAATTCACCACGGCGAATGCAATTTCAACTAACATTTAAAAATATTCAAAAGCTACAGTGTCTCCTGGGCATGCAGTTAATGGGCCAGTCCAGATTTCTAAGAATAAAAGATTTTCATAACCTTTTAAAAATCTTTTGATGGGAAACTGTCACTTCCAATTACGATCAGATTTTCTCTGGAGTCTCCAGAGGCTGGGTAAAGTGGGTATTATGAACTGTTTTTGAGGTATTGTAGTTAAAAGTCTTCTCATTTTGGAGACTTAATATCAAGGATCACCATTTATTAAGCACATTCCTAGCTATGTTTTAGTTTTAGAAATTTGTAGTAAGAGTATGTTTTTAATATAATTCTTTTAAGTTAGGCCTCGTGTATTATTTTTCAGGTATACATATGGGAAGCCAGTGAAAGGAGACCTAACACTTACATTTTTACCTTTATCCTTTTGGGGCGTGAAGAAAAATATTACAAAAACATTTAAGGTAACTTTTGCAGATATCTTATAACTTGTAATGGGGAAAAACTGTAAGTGTACTTTCTCTAGAAATCAGATTTTATACTGAATTAACCAAAAGTTGAGCATAAGAAAATCAAGAGCTTTCTATCATTGAACAAATGAGAATTTACCCTTTTTTAAAAAAATGATTAAAGTAGAAATAGAACCATTGTATCGTTGTGACTTAGTTTGGGTTTTATTTCTAAAATTTGAAGTGCTAAAGTGAAGAATGACATTGAAACATTTTTTAACAAAACAGATAAATGGATCTGCAAACTTCTCTTTTAACGATGAAGAGATGAAAAAGGTAATGGATTTTTCGGATGGCCTTTCTGAACACATGAATCTGTCTTCTCCTGGGCCGGTAGAAATTTTAGCCACAGTGACAGAATCACTTACAGGTTTGTAGACTTTGAAGTGAAGGTAAAGCTATTTCTGTTGCGCTGCTCTGTCATCTCTTATTATAATCGGTACGTTCATTTGAGGGCACTGTTGCCTAAGGATGCTAGTTAATGCTGAGATTGTCATGACTATTAGTCTAACTTGCAGAATGTTTTCGTAATGAAGGGGAACCTTATTTTCTTTGAAAGGATGTACCTCAACCACCTGTGATAGGTATTTATAATTTTTTCCATCTCTATTTTTTTTTTCAAACTGAAAACTACATGGAAGGCCTACCTTTTCAGCTGACTAACCATCCTCCTTTTTTTTTTTTTTAAAATAACATCTTCTGAAATCTCACCTGCTCCTAGACAGTTTTCTCTTTTAATAATAAAATAAAGGTTAATTACTTGGATCTTTCGGTTGCTACTTTTTAATGGCTTTCACCAGTCCCCGAAAGTGCAAAAAGACTATTGTGTCAGTGGCCTGATCTCTGGTGCACATGTCGTTGATTGGGGGACACTAATGGTGCTCAGAAGGGATCCACAGAGGACATGTACGGTCCTCTTTGTGGCCAAGCCAAAGAGCCTTCTGTGTCCTGATATCCTAACCCCTTTGGGAAGTAGCTCAGGTGGAGAGATTTGGTGGATAGAAGCTGTTGGTAATATATTACTTTTACTTTCTAAATGGTGCAATTTCCAAAACAGGTATCTCAAGAAATGCAAGCTCCAATGTATTTTTCAAGCAACACGATTACATCATTGAATTTTTTGATTATGCTACTGTCTTAAAGCCATCTCTCAACTTCACAGCCACTGTAAGTTGGCATATTTATTAGTTGTCTAAAGCAGTAAGTTCAGTTTAGTGAAACAGAATGGGAAATCGTACTTTCAATGCTTTTCAAAAAATTTAAGCCCAAGGTAGGTAGATTACTTTTCCCCTTTAGATATATGAGGCACACAGAATTGTTTCCAAATGACCTTTATCTAATTTATTTAAAAAAGTAGTTTCCAAAAAATTTTTCCTCAAAATATATTTAATAAGTAATTCAAGTTAGATTTGAATTGCAACATTGAAGTTTTTATAAATTAATTGAAGGAATTAGATGGTAGTCAAAAAGTTTCAATTTCAATTTGATTTTTATAATGACTGATTTTAATCCTAGCAAAGATGTAGCATTAAAAAGTATCAACTAATCTACTCAATTTTTTGAGAGAATACTGAATTAACATTTATTGACTGAGTCAATAAATGGGTCTTACAGACCTAAGAAGGACCCAGTCTCTACCCTGGAGTCACAGTGTTTGTGATGGTGACAAGAAAATATACACATAACTGTAATTCAAGGCAGGATAAATCAGTGTCATGAACACATTCCTGTAGGGATTTAAAACAGGTGTTGGCAAACTTTGTCTGCAAAGGGCTAGATAGTATATATTTTTAGCTTTGAGGGCCATATGGTCTCAGTCACAACTGTGTGACTCTGACGTTGTAGCATGAAAGCGGCCACAGCTCCTTGGTAACCAAGCCAGGGTGGTCACGTTCCAATAAAAACTTCCTTCCAAAGAGACTGGATTTGGCCTCCCTGCCTGTCATAGTCTCTGGCCCCTGCTTTAAAGAAAGGAGGGTCACTTCTTGTTGAATAGATCAAGAGAAGTTTTAGAGTTTCTAGGTTGGTGGCTATGTGGAGATTTGGGGGGGCAGGGATGCGCTCAGAGAGGGTCCTGTCCTGATACCTTGCCCTAAACATCTCTTCCATCTCGCTCAATATCTTTTTACAATAAACCAGTGATCTAGTGAGAAAAAAAAGTTTTAGATAGCTTCTGATTTTAATAATCTTATAATTTAGACAGTTTGAAAAGGTAGTTAAGAAAACCCCCAGGAATCTGCAAATGGTAACTTGCAAATGAATAGAGGGAAACAAAGAGAGTTCCGGGAGGAGGAACTGGCTGTAGGACAGGGATGGGGGTCACTCAGGGATGCTTTATGGAGAAGCAGAAGATTTAGGTTATTTGTTACAAGATCTGCAGCATTTTCAGTGTTGGGAGTGTGGGTGGGGAACGAGATGAGCTGAGACGTCTACACAAGGCGAGAGCTTTGGCTGGCAAGCCAGGGTGCCTTCAGGTGACAGTGACTGGACCGGGGCAGTGACAGCAGAGAGCTTGTGTCCAGGAGAGGTCAGAGAGAAAGCAGGAGGCGAAGCTTGGGGATTGCAGAGGGTCCTCCGTGTCTCACATGCTCTAAGCAGTGAAGATCTTGGGACCTTATGAACGTGGGAGAGGTGTGGCGAAAGCAGCGTTCCAGGGGGACTGGTGGGGTCTGTGTGCAGGAGTGGGGCAGCAGCCCGGGCACGAGGCCAGCAGGAGGCTTGCGCTGCTGACTCTGGGTGGAGAGCATGTAAGAGATGTAAGACTTGGTGTGCGTTGGATTTGGAAGGTGGGAAGAGGGAAGGGAAATTCAGAGATGCTAAGTCTGACGGAATTGTGGGATTAGCAAAAATAGGAAAGGCGAGACGGTTTCTCACCTTTAGATGTACTGAATTTGAGATGACAGGGATGTACAAGTAGAAATTTCCTGCAGGGGGTTGGAGGTGTTGAGTATGAGCTCCAGAGCCAGATCAGGATGGCAGCAGGAGTGCTGAGACCTTTGAGGGTAAATGATAATGAGGTTTTGACAAATTCCCACATTTAGGGAGAGGGAAGGGGGATAAAAAAGGACACCGAGAGGATGTAGGAAGAGGGGTATGCAGTGAAAGAGGTGATTGTGGAGCCGTGGAAGGCAAAGGAGGCATAACAGCCAGACGGGAGGGGAGGCTGCCCAGAGAGACCACTGAACCTGGAAGTTAGGGGGCTGCCGATGATTTTTGAGAGTTCGGTTTCATGGGAACAGCACAGATGGAAACTGGATTCAACTAAACTTGAATCCTTTGCTTCTCTTGTTTACCTGATTTCAAAATGTTTTCTTTTGACAATTAGGTGAAGGTAACCCGTTCTGATGGCAATCAACTGACTCCTGAAGAAAGAAGAAATAATGTAGTCGTGATGGTGACGCAGAGAAACTATACCGAGTACTGGAACAGATGGGATGGTAGAAATCAGGAAATAGGGGCTGTCCAGATCGTAAATCATACTGTCCCCCCAAATGGAATCTTCAAGATTGAATTCCCAATCCTGGACGATTCCAGCGAGCTACAGTTGAAGGTACCATCTGTTTCCCATCATTATGTTACCGCAGCAACCTTAAAATTGTCATCTTGTGGTAGGCACTCAGCCTGTTGGGAGGTCACTTTGGTACACGGGAAGTGGACACATTTTTATTTTAAAAGAATGGGGGAAAGGGTTAAAAAGTGATTTAATGACAGTAGCTGAGAATTAGACTGAATGCTTCCTTGTAAATTCATTTTGAAGAGCAAAGTAAAATAGTGATCTGAAGATATGACGGAGAAGCCCCCAAACTCCCAGTCTAGGTGATTTTCAGTCATTTGAAATGGTGTTGTGGCAGGAGCTGAGATCAAAGGGGAATATGTTTTTCACATTTACACTCCTTTGCTGGACTGAGACCCCCAACCATTCCCGCTCCCTTTCTCGTGGTCACTCAACCCTGTCAGTGTGGCCTCTGAGTTTTTCTCTCACCAGTGGTAGACTGAGTGAGCTGATATGATTTCTTGCTTATAGTTGAGTTCTGTATTGTGGGGGAAAGGATTCCTTTTCCATTTCCTTCTTTCTTCTCACAGTGTTTCCTGATAATACACCTTTGTTTTGGAAATAAGTTAGGACCATCCGTACGTTTTTCCTCTTAGATTATGACGATGAAGACCATTTTACACGTTTATAGCTATCACCTTCTTTATAGTATAAGCTGTGAAATGATGAAGATGCAATGTCTGGGGAATGTATTGTTTCCTGCGTGAAGAAAAGTGAAAGTGAATTTGCCTTTCACTGATTGTCCAGCAGGTAACATCCTTTATCAAGGTGTTTCTAAAGATGAAACTTTATGGTTGCCTTTTCTTTTGTTTTAGGCCTCTTTTCTTGATACTGTGAGTAGCATGGCTGTTCATGATATATTTAAGTCTCCTAGTAAAACGTACATCCAGCTAAAAACAAGAGATGAAAATATAAAGGTAATGATTACAATCACTTGTTAATTATAATTGGACTGTCTTGCCACTGATATGTATATATTAATTAAAATATTTTTTTTCTAGGTGGGATCACCTTTTGAGTTGGTGCTTAGTGGCAACAAGCAGTTGAAGGAGTTTAGCTATATGGTAATCTCTTACAGAATCTGAATTTATGATCTATTGTAGAATTGTCTGAAATAATGTCTACCTTAATTTGAAACTGAACTTACTGATTTTTAAAATTCAGCCTCACACTTAAAAGAAACTATTATATTTTAATGTATTGTATGTTATACATGCACAATATGTAATATTTACATACGTTCTTACAGAGTTTTCTTTTTTTTCTTTTATAAATTTATTTATTTTTGGCTGCGCTGGGTCTTCGTTGCTGCGCACGGGCTTTCTCTAGTTGCAGCGAGCAAGGGCTACACTTCGTTGCGGTGCGTGGGCTTCTCATTGCGGTGGCTTCTCTTGTTGCGGAGCATGGGCTCTAGGTGCGCAGGCTTCAGTAGTTGTGGCACACAGGCTCAGTAGTTGTGGCTCACAGGCTGTAGAGCGCAGGCTCAGTGGTTGTGGCGCACGGGCTTAGTAGCTCCGCAGCATGTGAGATCTTCCCGGACAAGGGCTTGAACCCGTGTCCCCTGGATTGGCAGGCGGATTCTTAACCACTGTGCCACCAGGGAAGTCCCTCTTACAGAGTTTTTTATATCTAAGTTATATATAAATTTACTTTGCAAAATTTTACATTTTTTTCCTTTACCACAATGGATTATTATAGGACATTGAATATAGTTCCCTGTGCTATATATAGTAGGACATTGTTGTTTATCCATCCTATATATGTGTAGTTTGCATCTGCTAATCCCAATTCATCCCTTCTCTACCTTCCCCACTTACAACCACAAGTCTGTTCTCTGTGTCTGTGAGTCTGTTTCTGTTTTGTAGATAAGTTCGTGTCGTATTTTAGATTCCACATATAAGTGATATCACATGGTATTTGAATTTCTCTTTCTGACTTACTTCACTTAGTATATTATCATACTAGGTCCATCCATGTTGCTACAAATCAGCCTCACACCTTTTTAAGCTGTCCTTTTTATATTGAAATCAAACTCTTTTTTTCTTTCTTCACCCATATTTGCATTTCCAGTTTAAGATGAATAATGAAATCTTGCATTATGTTTAAAATTTAAAATTCTATGAGATAAGCCACGTATGTTCATTATAGAAAATTATAAAACATAAGGAAAACAAAAACACATAAAAATGCTCCGCATAAATTGTAGTTTTGCTAATCTAGCTCTCTCAGTGGTGCTCTGCAGTCCTTCCACTCAGAAATAGATTCTTGACCATCAGGCTGCTGTTGGCTCAATCACGGTTGCTTTATCTTATCCTTTTCTAATTACCAGCGTGTACTCTCTGTGGTGGTCAGGGAGGTTTACTTTTGTGTGTGTGTGTTCAAAAAGGATTTGAAGTTGCTTTAAGTCAAGAATTTGCATGTATGCTTAAAATTATGATAAACATAGCTGTCATTGAGATTCTCACTAGCTTTAGCATAAAATAAAACTCATGTACTCTTCTTTTCAGGTAGTGTCCAGGGGACAGTTAGTGGCTGTAGGCAAGCAAAATTCAACAACGTTTTCCTTAACACCAGAAAATTCTTGGGCTCCAAAAGCCTGTATCATTGTGTATTATATTGAAGATGATGGGGAAATTATAAATGATGTTCTGAAAGTTCCTGTTCAGCTTGTTTTTAAAAATAAGGTAAGATTTAAGGTAATGATGTTTAAAAGAAAACTTCATATTAGTAAAGTCTGAGAAATGTAATATTTCTTTAGAAAAGTGTCATGAAACCAAATTGGTTAGAAATTTATATTCATTTCTAGAACTGTGGCTAAACCTCTTCATATTTAATTACTGTGTATCTGTTTTCACCTGTGGAATTATTGGACACTGTGCGTCTTCTTTGTAAGTCATGGTTCTTGGCTTTAAGACTTTAATTCAAATCCAAACTCTTTCAGGATTTCCCAAATGGTGGAGTCAATATTGCTCTGGCATGGAATTCCAATGGCAATATATATGTGGTGTTGCTATTTGTGTGGGAGAGAAGTGAGGGTTGTAGGAGGGAGTGAGGCATCTGCACTGATGTGTGGAAGGAGAGCTGGGCTTTGGTTTATCCATTTCATCAGTCTGGAAACTAACCCAGGACAAATTTACAATGAGCTTGGCTGCTTTGCGTGTGGAGATCTCTGTGGAGTTTTGTCTCCACACACAGCAGTGATTTTTATAACCTAAGGTGTGTAGCTTGTGTAGGAAACACTCCTGGCCCCAACTCTGAGAAGTAACCAGATTGCAAGATTGACAGGTGGAGTTCAATTATCTCATACATATTAAAATGAGCCATTGTTCTCACCAAAGGCTGCTGCCGTCTCAGGACCTCTGAAGCAAAATAATCATTATTATTATTACTATTATCTTTAATATTTATTTGGTTGCGCCGGGTCTTAGTTGTGGCAGGTGGGCTCCTTGGTTGCAGCTCCAGGGCTCGTTAGTTGTGACTCACTGGCTTCTTAGTTGCAGCACATGGGCTCTTTAGTTGTGGCATGCAAACTCTTAGTTGCAGCATGCATGTGGGGTCTAGTTCCCTGACCAGGGATCGAACCCGCGCCCCCTGCATTGGGAGCGCAGAGTCTTATCCACTGCACCACCAGGGAAGTCCCCAATAATCATTATTTTAAAGTAGTGATTTGCAGAATACAGTTCTTCTGGTAGCATTTTCCCCCTGAATTTGTTAAAATTTTAAGAAGTAACAGTTGTCATCCATGCCTTTTTTATAGAGAACTGTTCACTCTAACTTTGACTGTCAAAATATAATACAAACTTCTATTTTCTGTCTTATAAAAAGAATTTTTTAAAAGACAGTGCTGTATTCTGTCAGTTTCAGAGCACAATTTTTGACTTCTAGTGACTCCATTAATTCCCTGAGGAAGGTGAATTTTTTTTTTAACATCTTTATTGGAGTATAATTGCTTTACAATGGTGTGTTAGTTTCTGCTTTATACCAAAGTGAATCAGTTATACATATACATATGTTCCCATATCTCTTCCCTCTTGCGTCTCCCTCCCTCCCACCCTCCCTATCCCACCCCTCCAGGCGGTCACAAAGCACCAAGCTGATCTCCCTGTGCTATGCGGCTGCTTCCCACTAGCTATCTACCTTACGTTTGGTAGTGTATATATGTCCATGCCTCTCTCTCACTTTGTCACAGCTCACCCTTCCCCCTCCCCATATCCTCAAGTCCATTCTCTAGTAGGTCTGTGTCTTTATTCCTGTCTTACCCCTAGGTTCTTCATGACATTTTTTCCCTTAAATTCCATATATATATGTTAGCATACAGTATTTGTCTGAGAAAGGTGAATTTTAAAGTAGGAGTAAGGCTTAAACATAGAGGCACACATCTCTGAAAGTGAGAGCAGGTTCTAAAAAAAGTTGCTGTGTAAAGGCTTTGAGGAAGCAGACTGTATAAATCACTTCCAAGAAATTTCTTAGATATGAGAGATAAGAAATTATTTTCAGTTGTGTTTGCAAAGATAAGTCTTCCATTTTTATATGATAATGTTTACCACATTTACTCTGAAAGAAACTGCGTATTTGGAAATAAAATATGTTTCAACACAAGAACATTAATGAATCTTCGTTGATGTTCAGTAATGACTGTGGAATAAATGAATGAGATGTGGAAGGGGCAAGAGATGTAATTTTAGAAATCATCCACACAGAAGTGCAGGTTGGAGCCAGGGGGTCACTGACGTGCAGAAAAAAGAATGAGAAGTGCAAAGTTTGCATATGATGCAAACTGTGAGTTGCCTTAAACAAGGGGTAAGGAAAGGTATTCTTTCTGTTTAACTTGTTTAAGGTATAAGTGGAGAAGAGTAAACTAGATACAATGGCTCAAGAGGCACGTGAAAGAAAGATGGCATCGGACAAGTTAAACAGGCAAGGAAGACTTTGTTCAAGACATTTGCAATAGGGGAGAGAGACTGAACTCAACTCCACTGAAACAAAAGGCAGGAGGGTTTTTAAGCACTGGTGTGAGTTAATGGAAAAGTACTGGAAGACCCTGGGGGAGGGGTTGGTCAGCGTGATTAGGCCATCTGGTTTGGTAACTGGACTTTATAAATTAGGCTTCTATTCATCTACAGAGACTGGGAGATCAATCAGGGCTCTTTCTTGATGATTACACTTCAAAAGGATGGCTCCCAGGTCTTTGAGAGAGACATTCCGGCTAGTAAAACTGCCTGGAAGCCGGGAGAAGATTTACATCTCAAAGGGACAGAGAAAACATTAACAATTGCAAATTTTTTAAGAAAAGGGAAATTAGGTGCTTAATGTCAGGAAGAAGCCTGTTTCTAAAGTTCAGGCAAGCTGAGGGGGACATGAAGGCCATCTTGATCAGGTGGTACAGTCACTGGGGTGAGGGATTGTTGAAACAGAGCTGGGCAAGATGAACATTCCTAGTAGGAAGAGGCCTTATAACAAAGCCATTGGGTTCAGCCGGGATGAGAGGATGGTTGCTCTTTAAGAAGTACAGGTAGGACTGTGCTTTGCTGAGTGTAATGACAGAGGAAGTTCAGGCAGCCATGGAGGCACAGAGCATGGGGCCTGACTGGTGTTGGTCTGATGGCCTCGTCCTGGGGAAAGACACCCCTGCCCAGCCCAGCCAGTTCTGGGAGTCCCCGGGGCTCTTACTTGCACACACTCACTTCTGAGTCCAGGAGGCCAGTGTGCAGGCACTGGCAATTTCTCTCCTCTTTCCTGTCCCCCCTCTTGGATACTGGCCCTCTTCACGTACGCCAGACAGTGTCTTCACTTCAGCACTGGCTGGCGGCTGTGGGGTGGGAGGTGGAGAAAGGGTAGAGAAGTGAAGGAAAACTCTGATTTGTGCCACAGTGAGAGGTTCCATGACTGGCGGACACTGTGGGGCCGAGGTTTCTTTTCACTCCTTTCCCTGGAGAAGGCTCGTGTATGGTTTTAGAATGGTCCCCGGGCCAAGGCACATGTAGAATCTGCTAGATTTTGTCATTGATCTGCTATTGGTAAGACGTAAGAAATGCTTTGAAAAAGTGTAATGTATCAATCCTGTTTTCTCCCTTTCTTAGATACAGCTGTTTTGGAGTAAAGCCAGCGCTGAACCATCTGAGAGAGTCTCTCTTAGGATCACCGTGACGCAGCCAAACTCAATTGTTGGGGTTGTAGCTGTCGACAAAAGTGTGAATCTGATGAATGTCTCAAACGACATTACAATGGAAAATGTGAGTTTAGCTATTTTTTCATTACAAAAATACACATTAAAAGAGAAAAAAAGTGGGGGCTTCCCTGGTGGCGCAGTGGTTGAGAGTCCGCCTGCCGATGCAGGGGACACGGGTTCGTGCCCCGGTCCAGGAAGATCCCACATGCCGCGGAGTGGCTGGGCCCGTGAGCCATGGCCGCTGAGCCTGCGCGTCCGGAGCCTGTGCTCCACAACGGGAGAGGCCACAACAGTGAAAGGCTCGCATACCGCAAAAAAAAAAAAAAAAAGAAACTTTGTGTTACTTCAGGTATCTAAAGGAAATTTCATTAGTTCCTTTTCAAGTATAAGTCAGTAATCAGTAAAGCTTCTGAGTGAAAAGGATCTGCATTCCAGTTGTTGATGTTGGAAAGAGGCTATTGTGGTCAAGTGTCTTTGCTGTCTTACATGAGAAATGCCACTTAGAGTCTTCCCTCATTTTCATACTGTATTTTAACTGAAGACTCTTGAGAAAGTACTAGGAGATGGACTTGCACAATTCTGAATGACATTGGAGAGAGCTTTAGGTAATTATGAAGTACTTTCTATTTTGGTTGTACATAGTGGTTATAAATAATTACAGTCCCCATTGAATCAGGAATTTGCAGTATATTGAGGGAGTGGAAAATCATGTTAACCTGCAGAAAACGTACAAACCAAGAAATATATGAACATCAAGTGTTATATAAACTAATCACCTATTCCTTAGTCATTTCATTTTTATTTGTAAGCTCTTTTGTTTTGAATTTCATTTTATTTTTATACAACAGGTCCTTATTAGTTATCTATTTTATACATATTAGTGTATATATGTCAATCCTAATCTCCCAATTCATCCCTCCCTCCCAACCCCCCGCTTTCCCCCCTTGGTGTCCACATGTTTGTTCTCTACATCTGTGTCTCTATTTCTGCCTTGCAAACCGGTTCATCTGTACCATTTTTCTAGATTCCACGTATATGCGTTAATATGTGACATTTGTTTTTCTCCTTCTGACTAACTTAACTCTGTATGACAGTCTCTAGGTCCATCCATGTCTCTACAAATGATCCAATTTTGTTCCTTTTTGTGGCTAATATTCCATTGTATACATGTACCACATCTTCTTTATCCATTCGTCTGTCGATGGGCATTTACGTTGCTTCTATGACCTGGCTATTGTAAATAGTGCTGCAATGAACATTGGGGTGCATGTGTCTTTTTATTTTAACATCTTTATTGGAGTATAATTTCTTTACAATGTTGTATTAGTTTCTGCTGTATTACAAAGTGAATCAGCTATATGTATACATATGTCCCTATATCTCCTCCCTCTTGCGTCTCCCTCCCAGCATGTGTCTTTTTGAATTACTGTTTTCTCTGGGTATATGCCCAGGAGTGGGATTGCTGGGTCATATGGTAATTCTATTTTCAGTTTATTAGGAACCTCCATACTGTTCTCCATAGTGGCTATATCAATTTACATTCCCACCAACTGTGGGAGGGTTCCCTTTTCTCCACACCCTCTCCAGCATTTGTTGTTTGTAGATTTTCTGATGATGCCCATTCTAACTGGTGTGAGGTGATACCTCATTGTAGTTTTGATTTGCATTCTCTAATGATTAGTGATGTTGAGCAGCTTTTCATGTGCTTCTTGGCCATCTGTATGTCGTCTTCGGAGAATTGTCTATTTAGGTCTTCTGCCCATTTTTTGATTGGGTTGTTTGTTTTTTTAATATGTAGCTACATGAGCTGTTTATATATTTTGGAGATTAATCCTTTGTCCACTGATTCATTTGCAAATATTTTCTCCCATTCTGAGGGTTGTCTTTTCATCTTGTTTATAGTTTCCTTTGCCGTGCAAAATCTTTTAAGTTTCATTAGGTCCCATTTGTTTATTTTATATTTCCGTTACTCTAGGAGGTAGGTCAAAAAAGGTCTTGCTGTGACTTATGTCAAAGAGTGTTCTTCCTATGTTTTCCTCTAAGAGTCTTATAGTGTCTGGTCTTACATTTAGGGCTTTAATCTATTTTGAGTATATTTTTGTGTATGGTGTCAGGGAGTGCTCTAATTTCATGCTTTTACATGTAGCTGTCCAGTTTTCCCAGCACGACTTATTGAAGAGACTGTCTTTTCTCCATTGTATATCCTTACCTCCTTTGTCATAGATTAGTTGACCATAGGTGCGTGGGTTTACCTCTGGACTTTTCTATGCTGTTCCATTGATCTATATTTCCGTTTTTGTGCCAGTACCATATTGCGTTCATTAGTGTAGCTTTATAGTATATTCTGAACTCAGGGAGTCTGATTCATCCAGCTCCATTTTTTTCCCCTCAAGATTGCTTTGGCTATTTGGGGTCTTTTGTGTCTCCATACAAATTTTAAGATTTTTTGTTCTAGTTCTGCAAAAAATGCCATTGGTAATTTGATAGGGATTGCATTGAATCTGTAGATTGCTTTGGGTAGTATAGTCATTTTCACAACATTTATTCTTCCAGTCCAGCAACATGGTGTATCTCTCCATCTGTTTGTGTCATCTTTGATTTCTTTCATCAGTGTCTTATGGTTTTCTGAGTACAGGTCTTTTACCTCCTCAGGTAGGTTTATTTCTAGGTATTTTATTCTTTTTGTTGCAATGGTGAATGGGATTGTTTCCTTAATTTCTCTTTCTGATCTTTCGTTTTTAGTGTATAGGAATGCAAGAGATTTCTGTGCATTAATTTTGTATGCTGCAACTTTACCACATTCATTGATAGGCTCTAGTAGTTTTCTGGTGGCATCTTTAGGATTCTCTATGTATAGTATCATGTCATCTGCAAACAGGGACAGTTTTACTTCTTCTTTTCCAGTTTGGATTCCTTTTATTTCTTTTTCTTCTCTGATTGCCGTGGCTAGGACTTCCAAAACTATGTTGAGTAATAGTGGTGAGAGTGGACATCCTTGTCTTGTTCCTGATCTTAGATGAAATGCTTTCAGTTCTTCACCATTGAGAATGATGTTTGCTGTGGGTCTGTCATATATGGGCTTTATTATGTTGAGGTAGCTTCCCTCTTTGCCCACTTCCTGGAGAGTTTTTATCATAAATGGGTGTTGAATTTTGTTAAAAGCTTTTCTGCATCTATTGAGATGATCATATGGTTTTTATTTTTCAATTTGTTAATTGAAATGGTGTATCACATTGATTGATTGGCATATATGGAAGAATCCTTGCATCCCTGGGAAAAATCCCACTTGATCATGATGTATGATCCTTTTAATGTGTTGTTGGATTCTGTTTCCTAGTATTTTCTTGAGGATTTTTGCATCTATATTCATCAGCGATATTGGTCTGTAATTTTCTTTTTTTGTGGTATCTTTGTCTGGTTTAGTATCAAGGTGATGGTGGCCTCGTAGAATGAGTTTGGGAGTGTTCCTTCCTCTGCAATTTTTTTTCTTCTGTTTTTTTCCTCTGCAAGTTTTTGGAAGAGTTTGAGAAAGATGGGTGTTAGCTCTTCTCTAAATGTTTGATAGAATTCACCTGTGAAGCCATCTGGTCCTGGACTTTTGTTTGCTGGAAGATTTTTAATCACAGTGTCAATTTCATTACTTGTGATTGGTCTGTTCATATTTTCTATTTCTTCCTGGTTCAGTCTTGGAAGGTTATACCTTTCTAAGAATTTGTCCATTTCTTCCAGGTTGTCCATTTTATTGGCATAGAGTTGCTTGTAGTCGTCTCTTATGATGCTTTGTATTTCTGTGGTGTCTGTTGTAACTTCTCCTTTTTCATTTCTGATTTTTTGATTTGAATCCTCTCCCTCTTTTTCTGATGAGTCTGGCTAAAGGTTTATATATTTTGTTTATCTTCTCAAAGAACAATCTTTTAGTGTTATTGATCTTTGCTATTGTTTTCTTTGTTTCTATTTCACTTATTTCTGCTCTGATCTTTATGATTTCTTTCCTTCTACTAAATTTGGGTTTTGTTTGTTCTTCTTTCTCTAGTTCCTTTAGGTGTAAGGTTAGATTGTTTATTGGAGATTTTTCTTGTTTCTTGAGGTAGGATTGTATTGCTGTAATCTTCCCTTTTAGAACTGCTTTTGCTGCCTCCCATAGCTTTTGGACCATAGTGTTTTCATTGTTATTTGTTTCTAGGTATTTTTTAATTTCCTCTTTGATTTCTTCAGTGATCTCTTGCTTATTTAGTTACGTATTGTTTAGCTTTCATGTGTTTGTGTTTTTTACATTTTTTTCCCTGTAATTTATTTCTAATCTCATAGCGTTGTGGTTGGAAAAGATGCTTTATATGATTTCAATTTTCTTAAATTTACTGAGGCTTGATTTGTGACCCAAGGTGTGATCTATCCTGGAGAATGTTCTGTGTGCACTTGAGAAGAAAGTGTAATTTGCTGTTTTCAGATTGAATGTCCTATAAATATCAACTAAATCTATCTGGTCTGTTGTGTCATTTAGAGCTTGTGTTTCCTTATTAATTTTCTGTCTAGATGATCTGTCCATTGGTGTAAGTGAGGTGTTAAAATCCCCCAGTATTACTATGTTACTGTTGATTTCCTCTTTTATAGCTGTTAGCATTTGCCTTATGTATTGAGGTGTTCCTATGTTGGGTGTATATATATTTATAATTGTCATATCTTCTTCTTGGATTGATCCCTTGATCATTATGTAGTGTCCTTCCTTGTCTCTTGTAACATTCTTTATTTTAAAGTCTATTTTGTCTGGTATGAGTATTGGTACTCCAGCTTTCTTGTGATTTCCATTTGCATGGAATATCTTTTTCCATCCCCTCACTTTCAGTCTGTATTTGTCCCTAGGTTTGAAGTGGGTCTCTTGTAGACAGCATATATAAGGGTCTTGTTTTGTATCCATTTAGGAGCCTGTGTCTTTTGGCTGGAACATGTAATCCATTCACATTTAAGGTAATTATTGATATGTATGTTCCTATTACCATTTTCTTAATTGTTTTGGGTTTATTTTTGTAGGTCCTTTCCTTCTCTTGTGTTTCCCACATAGAGAAGTTCCTTAAGCATTTGTTGTTCCTTTAGCATTTTTTTGGTTTGGTGGTGCTGAATTCTCTTAGCTTTTGCTTGTCTGTAAAGCTTTTGATTTCTCTGTTGAATCTGAATGAGATCTTTGCTGGGTAGAGTAGTCTTGGTTGTAGGTTCTTCCCTTTCATCACTTTAAATATATCATGCCACGCCCTTCTGGCTTGTAGAGTTTCTGTGGAGAAATCGGCTGTTAACCTTATGGGAGTTCTCTTGTATGTTATTTGTCATTTTTCCCTTGTTGCTTTTAATAACTTTTCTTTGTCTTTGATTTTTGTCAGTTTGATTACCCTGTGTCTTGGCATGTTTCTTCTTGGGTTTACCCTGCCTGGGACTCTCTGTGCTTCCTGGACTTGGGTGGCTATTTCCTTTCCCATGTTAGGGAAGTTTTTGACTATAATCTCTTCAGATATTTTCTTGGGTCCTTTCTCTCTCTATTCTCCTTCTGGGACCCATATAATGCAAATGTTGGTGCGTCTAATGTTGTCTCTTAGTCTGTCTTCATTTCTTTTCATTCTTTTTCTTTATTCTGTTCTGCTCCAGTGATTTCCACCATTCTGTCTTCCAGGTCACTTATCCGTTCTTCTGCCGCAGTTATTCTGCTATTGATTCCTTCTAGTGCATTTTTCAATTCAGTTATTGTATTGTTCATCTCTGTTTGTTTGTTCTTTAATTCTTCTAGGTGTTTGTTCTTTAATTCTTCTCGGTCTTTGTTAAACATTTCTTGCATCTTCTCAGTTTTTGCCTCCATTCTTTTTCTGAGATCCTGGATCATCTTCACTATCATTATTCTGAATTCTTTCTGGAAGGTTGCCTATCTCCACTTCATTTAGTTGTTTTTCTGGGGTTTTATCTTGTTCCTTCATCTGGTACACTGTCCTCTTTCTTTTCATTTTGTCTGTCTTTCTGTGAATATCGTTTTCATTCCACAGGCTGCAGGACTGTAGTTCCTCCTGACAGGCTGCAAGATTGTAGTTATTCTTGCTTCTGCTGTCTGCTGTCTGGTGGATGAGGCTATCTAAGAGAGTTGTGCAGGTTTCCTGATGGGAGCATCTGGTGGTAGCTAGAGCTTGGTGTTGCTCTGTTGGGCAGGGCTCAATAAAACTTTAACCTGCTTGTCTGCTGATGGGTGGGGCTGAGTTTCCTCACCATTGGTTGTTTGGTCTGGGTGACCCAGCACTGGAGGCTACAGGCTCTTTGGTGGGGTTAATGGTGGACTCTGGGAGGACTCTTGCCAAGGAGTACTTCCCAGAACTTCTGCTGCCAGTGTCCTTGTCCCAGCGGTGAGCCACAGCCATCCCCCGCCTTTGCAGGAGACCCTCCAACATTTGCAGGTAGGTCTCATTCAGTCTCCTATGGGGTCACTGTTCCTTCCCCCTGGGTCCTGATGTGCACACTACTTTGTGTGTGCCCTCCAAGAGTGGAGTCTTTGTTTCCCCCAGTCCTGTTGAATTCCTGCAATCAAATCCCGCTAGCCTTCAAAGTCTGACTCTCTGGGAATTCCTCCTCCCATTGCTGGATCCCCAGGTTGCGAAGCCCAATGTGTGGCTCAGAACCTTCACTCCAGTGGGTGGACTTCTGTGATATAACTGTTCTCCAGTTTGTGAGTCACCCACCCAGCAGTTATGGGATTTGATTTTATTTTGATTGTGCCCCTCCTACCATCTCATTGTGGCTTCTCCTTTGTCTTTGGATGTGGGGTATCTTTCTTGGTGAGTTCCAGTGTCTTCCTGTCAATGATTGTTCAGCAGTTACTTGTGATTCTGGTGCTCTCACAAGAGGGGGTGAGCGCACGTCTTTCTACTCTGCCATTTTTAACCAATCTCTGTAAGCTCTTTATATGTACTTGTCAGTGAAATCTAGACTGTATAACCCACATCCACTGATTGATTAACTACAGTGATTAACAACACGTCAGAAAGAAAGATATATATGTATAGGCTAATTTGGTCATCTTGTTGTAAAATCAATCCATTTGAGAAAAATTATACATTTTTCTTCAGTCTATGCAGCAAATTTTTCTCATTCCTTTTTTAAATAAACTCCTTTAAAAGCAATTGGTCACTTTTTTTCTCTTGCCTTCACTTAAATTCACATTATATTCTAAAAAGTCTGTAGCATTTTGCATTTGATTTAAGTGAATATAGCATCCTTCATTTTACAGCTTGCTAAATATCTTAATAAATATATTATTTCATTTTTCCTTCCATATATATGTGTACACACACAAATACACACACACACACGCTCTCTTTGTCTCTGTCTCTATATCTCGCTGTACGTTTACATTAAATTTTGTCAGATATTAAGATTGCTATCCCAGCTTTCTTTTGATTGAAATATACTTGGCTGGTATATTTTCCCATCTTTTTATTTTCAACCTTTTGTAAGTTTTTGTTTTACCTATATCTTGTAGATAGCATATTATTATATTTTGCTTTTGTTTTTTTAATCTAATCTGATAGTGTCTTTTAATAAGCTTATTTAACCCATTTACAAATTAGTCCTTGCTCTAATTAAGACTTATTTCTGCTTTTTTATTTCATATTTTAAAATTTAGACTACTTCCTTTTTTGTTTCTTTTTATTCTTTCTGTGGTTTTGGAAGTTACACATTCTATTTTTATTTCCATGATAGATGCCCTTAACTCATGAATTGTGCTTATATTTATTTATCCTTATTGATTTCTTAAGATTATCAATATTTGTATCTTCATCTGAGAAGGCAAGCATTTTAGTGTGCTCTCATATTCTTATGCATTCTTTTTGTGTCTCCCTGACTGCACCTCCTTCCCCAACCCTGGCCAGATCATGTTGCTGTTGTACAGAATTTTTGCCCTTTCAATATATACTCTCCCTTATTTTTTTTATTTTTTTTTTTTTGCTGTACGCAGGCCTCTCACTGTTGTGGCCTCTCCCGTTGTGGAGCACAGGCTCCGGACGCGCAGGCTCAGCGGCCATGGCTCACGGGCCCAGCCGCTCCGCGGCATGTGGGATCTTCCCGGACCGGGGCATGAACCCGTGTCCCCTGCATCGGCAGGCGGACTCCCAACCACTGTGCCACCAGGGAGGCCCCTCTCTTAGCTTTTTGTTTTATGTTTTTTGTCTCTTTTGTCTTTTATTTATTTCTTTGGGAGAGTTCCTCAATTGACTCTTTCTGCTCACTGATTATTCATCAGCTGTATCTATCCTACTTTGATGGATATCCTACTTTTATATCAGCTGTTATACTTTTAATGTGTATTATTTTCATTTGGTTCTTATATTTTTTCTTGTTTTATATTGCTAATATTTTATCTTACCTATATTTACTATGTTTATTTTAAATTCTTGAGCTGACTTTTCAGTATTCTGCTTCACACGTTGTATGTTGTTCAGATGTATGTCTTTTACGGAAATTATACTCGTTGGATGGCTAGCTGATTTGGCTGCTACTCTGATAATGTCTGTTGGGGAAGGCTGAACACCAGGTTCCAATCTGTGTATGTCTTGTGAATTTAGAGAGAGGCGAGAGGTTGAGCTTCAGGGACTCGAGAACTACTCTTGATCCTCCCAGTGGGCTGTCCCCTTCCACTCAGCGGTTCACTTTTAAGCTCTTAGGGAAAAGCAGCCCAGGAAGCCGCGGTCCGCCGAGGTGATGACCCCAGCCCTGAGGGTTTGGAGGAGTAGAGGAGGAAGAGTGAGTGCTTGAAGGCCAGGGGTCTGTTCACGTTTCCTCACCCTCTCACACCAGAAGGGCAGAGGTGCTCACCTGGTATTATCCTGGCCACACTGCCTGCCTGCTGGCTGCTGGTTTTGGCGGTGAAATTGCAAGGAATGATTGTCCTGAGGCTACCTTCTGAAGAGAAGCACGAGCAGAATTTAAAAACCTCCCTCCAACCGTTGTCTGACTGCTATTTTTAGCAGCTTTCTGCCATCTGCTTCCTCCAGCGCTCCAAAGCGAGATACCCTTCCCTCTTCTGCGGGCTTTCTTGTTCTACTCGTCCAAGTTTCTTGCTTGCTTTTATTGTTTCTCCAGAGTTGGCTCTGGTGGAGGGAGTCAAGAGCCTATGATAATAGACTGTTTTGGTTTCTTTCATTCTTGTTAAATTTATAGGTGATGCCCAGAGACTCTTGAATGCCTTGGAATAATTTAAGTGTCCTAGATCTTCCAGGACTAATTTTCAGATACCAGACTTCCCTTGCTGCAGCTTTGACAGTGCCTTTCACTGAGCCAGTGAGAAAAGGAGGACTTCTTTATGCAAGAGATGCTTCTTCCTAGATAATTCCATTGATTTGCACCTGAATCTCAGCAGGACACCTTGCACATATTGGTGTTCTGTGGCAGAGTTGGAGTTATGGAACGAAAACCTTTTCTCTCCATCCTATCTGGCTCTGGCTCCCTTGTCTATAGTTGAGCTAACTATATTGGCTAGCTTGTTGAGATATTATGAAATTTTCTGTTTTCTCATTCCGTTGTTTTCTACTTGGTACCTGTTCTAGCACCATGTTTACTTAACATGGATGTAGCAGTGGTGTTGTTGGTATAGCAGAAGCAGTGGTTTGGGTGTTTAATTTTAAACTTGGTGTGTTTTTAAACTTACACTTAGAACCTTTAGTGATTTTCCCCCTGTCTTTGTCTTAGTCTGTCAGTCTTAATGCTAATGTAAATAAGGGAAATGTATCAAAATAGTTACCAAAAAGCGTATAATATCTTAACTTTTTTTTACCATAGTAAAATATATATAACATAAAATTTGCCTCTTTAACCATTTTCAGAAGTACCGTTCAGTGGCATTAATTACATTCATAATATTGTACAACCATCATAACTATTTCCAAAACTTTCATCACTCTAAACAGAGACTCTGTGACCGTGAAGCAATAACTTTCCATTACCCCCTTCCATTAGCAACCCTGGTAACCTCTAATCTACTTCTGATTTTCTGAATTTGCTTATTCTAGATATTTCATATAAGTGGAATCACACAATATTTGTCCTTTTGTGTTTGCCTTGTTTCACTGAGCACAGTGTGTTCAAGGTGCATCCATGTTGTAGCATGTATCAGAACTTTATTTCTTCTTATGGCTGAATAATATTCCATTGTGTATATATGCCACATTTTGTTTATTCTTCTATTGATGATGCTTAGGTTGTTTCTACCTTTTGGCTATTGTAACGAATGCTGCAATGAACACTGGTGTACAGATATCTCTTTGAGTCCCTGTTTTCAGTTCTTTTGGGTATATATGTAGGATTGGAATTGCTGGGTCATATTCTAATTCTGTGTTTATATGTACCAATTTTACTCACTCTTTTAGCCTATTTTACTCACTCTTGCTAGCAATGAGTACTGTTCTTAAAAAGTAGCATTGCTAATCAGATACATGCAAATATCTCGTTATTGAAGAACTATCTCATTGATGTAATTTGCATCACTTTGATTATCAATAAGGTTGAATATTTTTCTGCTTATTCATAATTTGCGTTTCCTCTTTTGTGAGTTGTCTCTTTGAGTTATTTTAAAGAATTTAGGTAACTGACTTTTTTAAAAAAATAAATTTATTTATTTATTTTTGGGTGCATTGGGTCTTCATTGCTGTGTGCGGGGTTTCTCTAGTTGCAGCGAGCGGGGGCTACATTTCGTTGTGGTATGTGGACTTCTCATTGCGGTGGCTTCTCTTGTGGTGGAGCACGGGCTCTAGGTGCGCTGGCTTCAGTAGTTGTGGCATGCAGGCTCAGTAGTTGTGGCTCGTGGGCTCTAGAGTGCAGGCTCAGTAGCTGTGGCACACTGGCTTAGGTGCTCCATGGCATGTGGGATCTTCCTGGACCAAGGCTCGAACCTGTGTCCCCTGCATTGGCAGGCGGATTCTTAACCACTGTGCCACTAGGGAAGTCCCTAACTGACATTTTTTTAGAACTTATGTTAGCTATCCAATTGAACCCATTTATCTTTGTCAAAAGTATGAGTCATTTTTAATGCTGATCTCTACGTGTTGGTCTTGTCAACAAGCCCACACTTCTTAGGCATTCTGGATTGCTGAACAGAATAAAAATAAGTTTAAAAAAGAAATGTAATTTTGGCTGTTTGAATTATGAACATGGCATTTACATATTCATTATTCCTCCATTTGTGTCATTTTCAAATTTGATAAGCATATGGGCTGTCTCTTACCTAAGGTATATATCAGACCTGTTGAGAGGGCAGAACACGTTGATACGAATGCATTCATTCCGTATATTTTATCTTTCCTTAGGTGGTCCATGAACTGGAACTTTATAACACAGGATATTATTTAGGCATGTTCGTGAATTCTTTTGTAGTCTTTCAGGTATGTTTAGTTTGCTATAATTTGAAAAGATATTAATATATTTTACTGCTGCAAAGTTAATTTCAGAATTAATTATCTAAATTTTGAAATGTTAGCCTCTTATTACATTTATTTAATTTAACCTTTTATTAAGTGTGTTATATAAGTGTAATTTGAAATGGAAAGATAGTCACCCTTCTAGTTTTAAAAGCAAATGAATAAATTCACCATTAGAGAAATAATGGAATTTGTCATTATAATTTCTTTCTTTTATATCACTTTCCTTGACCTGGAAATGTCTGTTTCTTCATGTGAGAGAGAGAGTGTGTGTGTGTGTGTGTGTGTGTGTGTGTGTGTTTATATGTCTGTGTCTGGGTATGAGAGAGAGAATGTATACTCATGTATGTACCTAAACTCTCAAAAATGAGCAGGAGTTAAAAAAAAAAAGGGAACTACTTTCACATGCTACACAAAAACAAATGAGCAAGGGTGAGTTAGGAGTATGGGAGTCTGACAATTTAGAGGACATTTAAACTTTTATTTTAAAAGAAAATTAAAATTATTCTTTCTAGGAGTGTGGCCTCTGGGTGTTGACAGATGCAAACCTTGTGAAGGATTTCATTGATGTTTGTAAGTGAAATCTGACAAAGTGCTTTTAAAGTAATTAAGTCTTTCATCTCAAGTGTTTATAGTTACTTATGTAAGTATGACTACTTTCTGGCTGAACATGAATATTGTAATTTTCATTTTCTGTTCTCTTATCCTACAGTGTTTGCAGTTTAATGTACTTGAAAGTACATCTGGACCATGACATGGAGTGTTTTTCACCTCCTGTCTAGATATTTGTAATGAATGCTTTCCATTTGCTCTCTGTAATTTTTTGACATGGTTATATTTTTGGACATATTGGAAGATCTTATGCCTCCAATTTGTGTTGTAAACTGTGGTGTTATTTTGGAATCAGTTAAAAGGGGCAATGTATTTTTGAAACATTTTTGTTCTCTACCTTTTTATTGTTCACCTAGAACATAGCCCAGATGTCATAAAGTATGCTGTCAGTACACACACACACACACACACACACGCACGCACGCACTTGTCTCCTCAATCTGAGTTCTTTGCGGGCAGAGTCACATCTGTACATCCTAGTTCCCTGGATTGCTAAATAGAGTTGACCACCCAACTAATTAAAAGAAGTGTGCTTTTAGGAAGGAGTCGTAAAACATTTTGACTGAAGGAAATGTGTAAATGGGGATGATTAATTCTAGAAGTTGTTCTCTTTTCTTTCAGGTAAAATCATACGAAATCATCTTGAAAGGCCACAGAACTATCATAGTCTCTATCCATGAATTCCCCGTTCCTGTCACATGTTCCCAGTTAGTCCACACTAAGCCCCAGGCTCTCCAGCTTGGGGTTGTTGATTGACACCACAGGACACCTGACCCTCTGTTCTGAAGTTATGAGAATAATTTTATAGTCTTAAAGATTTTATGAAATCATTATGATCTCTATGTATTAAAGACACGTGGCACATTTAGCTTTCTTCATATAATCATCTACCCTAGGCGGCCTTCCAGACCAATCTGTGCTTTTCCATTCTCTCTCTGTCACTCTCAGCTTTTACCCATCTTTGTTGATGTTTACTTATCGAATCCTGGTGCACACTGTAATACTCATTCTATTGTTAGTAATACTTATTGTAATCTTTACCTTTTCTGAGACCCTTCTACCTTTTCACTGTAACAGAAGAAGCCTGATACTCTTACCAGCATATTATGTTGCTAGAAACCTTCAAGTGATTGAATTCTTCCCTAGTCCCTTGTCCTTGCATGACACCTTTCCCATTAAACTCAACTCTGGAACACCCTGACTGTTTACCTTACCCCTGTTTCTGCACCCTGATGCCCCCAAAATAACCTTAACTTTGATGTGTCCCAAAGCATCACTTTTCCCTAATATGATTTGGCTGATATATGAGCTCTTGAGTTGATATGATTCCACATCTCTGTTAATGAAATTATCATCTACCCATATGTCTGCATCAGAAACCTGGAACTCATCTTTAATTCTTTCCTCTCTCTGTCGGATGTGGAACAGCAGAGTGGTTAAGAAAGGAACTTGCCATGAAATACTTCTGACTTTGAATTCTGGCTTTATGATCCTGAGAAAATTCATTAAGGTCCCTAAGCCTCAGGTTTCTCCCTGAATTAGAGGAATAATAATATTACCTATATTACAGGGCTGCTAGGAGGGTACCTCCAAAAGGATGTAAGATGCGTGGCACGTGTTTGGCACTCACAGGTCTGCAATTACCTATTGTCTTATCCCTCAGATCCAGTTTGTTCATTCATTATTCAGTAGATGATATTAATTGCATGCCTGACGTGTAGGAGGCAATGGAGATTCCAGCTTGGTCTAGTGGGGCAAGCCAGCACACAGGGGAGTATGCTGAGGTACAGCCTGCCCGCGGGTGCACACAGAGGCCATCCAGCTGAGAGGCAGAGCAGGGTCGTTTCTCAAGGCTGTCCTTCCTCTCCTCTCGCTCATCAGCATGCCTCCTTGGGTGCCGCGGGAGCCCCCTGTTTCTCCTGCCTCATTCCCCCAGCTCTAAACCATTGTTCGCACCGAGACCAGAGTTACCATTATAAAACATGGGTTAGATCGTGCTTCTGATTTGTTTCAAAACCTTCAGTAAGGCCATGATTACTTAAACGATCAAGTCCAAATCCTTCAGCGCGGGATAACTGATATTTAAAAATCTGGACCCAAGCATTTGTTCTGTTCTCATTTTTTGCCGCTCTTCCCTAACACACATTGTCATAGTCCGGACATGCCTTTGTACTTAGCTTATTTTTTTTCTCTTGTATGAGATACTCTTTATCCGGAGGCGTAAGGAAATGGAATGCAGAAGACAGCGCAGAATGGGTTTTCTCCCCTAGCCATACCCTGTCCACTGTGCAGAGGCTGTAAAGTCACCTGTTCTCTGCACGGTGGACCCTTGGCCTATGTGCGCTATCACTCTTAGCATGTATTTGTCCGCCTCCTCTATAGACAATGGGTGGAGCTCATCACATTCATCTTGGTATCTTTGGTACCTTCTACAGTATAATTTTCTTTTTACACTTCATTTTGAAATAATTTTAGGCTTATAGAAAAGTTGAAAGAATAGAGATAGGTATGTCTATATGTCAGCCTGCCTCTTTTATAAGAAAGAAGCTAATAAACTGGATGATTTTAGCGTCTTGTGGATGGTGTAGCCAAAGGCGATCAGCACTGGGGATCTAAGAAGAGGAGAGTAGCAGAATTGGAGATAACTTTAAAAATGTGATTTAAGTTATTTTTTAGCAGCTGAACTGTAAGTAGTTTTTCAGGTATTGGTTGTAGGGCCATCAAACTTTTTTTTTTTTTTTCCTGGCTCTTTCATAGTGGCCACGTGACTAGGGTAAGTCACGTGACTTCTGTGGGTCTCAGGTGCATCTGTAAAACGAGAAGATTGGACAAGACAAACTCTAAAGGCCCCGTCAGCTGAGAGGTGCTGTGATTCTGTGGACTGGGTTTATGAACATTGTCTACAGTGACTTTTTCCTAACAGTTGTCTGTGTTTATTTTTAGATGACCGTATAGCGTTTTTGGAGGAATATGAAGGATACTTGGTAGATTTTCATGACTTTTCTTCGGGTAGCAGTCCACGTGTCAGAAAGCATTTTCCAGAGACTTGGATTTGGCTAGACACCAGCATGGGGTAAAAGTTTATAAAGTTCTTTGCCCATATATATTTTGTTTGGCCTTAGTTTTAAGTAAGTGTTGCCCTGTTTCTGATGCTTAAATACAAACATAGAGTGATAAAGAACTGAATGGACCAAGAGTTTTTTTTAGAACGATATTTATTGTATTTAAATATAGTACTTAATAAAGCTTCATGTGAATTGTGGCAGTGAGAGTAGCATCATGGAGAAGACCGGCCTTTTGCTAAGGAAGGGTGATTTTAACTTCCCTGAAGTCTTGTGGCTCTCATTGGGGAAAGATTGCTGAGAATTCCTTTGTTGCCTTGGGATGGGAAGTGCTCATGATTATTCCCCCTGCCTTGTGGCTCCTCATAAAACATCCGTGTGAGCCACAGGAAGTAGGGGTGTGGATGCTGAAAGGAATTCAGCTTAGCTGACAAACTCTGTGCTACCTGGCGTGATGACTGAGCAGGTGAATCATGAAATCTACACATATCGCGAGTCCACTATTTACAGAAACTTGAAATAAGACACAAGTCAAACCTCAGAAAACAAATAACAGGGTAGACTAGGATACAGAGGGAAACTTTTATGCATATTGAGAGAAACAAATTGGAGTTAAGTTTGAAAAAGTATATTATCTATACAAAATTTATGAAAAATGTTTATTCTGAAGATATAAACATTGTAGAAAGATTTTATTGGAATATGGATCAGTCTGCAGTGTTATGACCTTATTATGACTTATTCCTTGAGAACTTGGGGTCTACTGTTTTCGGCTTAAATCTTTAAAAAAATTTAGATATGTAAATGATTTGGAAACTTAAAATTCTTCCGAAACATGGTTTTAGGTTATGTTGGCCAATTTTGAAATGTGTCAGTTCTCGGTTTTGTGACTTTTATGTTTATCTTGGCTTCAGTTCCAGGACTTACCAAGAATTCGAAGTTACTGTACCTGATTCTATCACTTCTTGGGTTGCAACTGCTTTTGTGATCTCTGAGGATTTAGGTCTTGGACTAACAACTACTCCAGTGGAGGTAGTATATTAAAGGGCTGCTGATAAATGGTACAGTGCCACGAAGCAAAGAAAGTGTCAGCTCCTCGACGGATTTAAAAAAAGTGATTGCTGATGACGTAGATCACAGTTTAGAGATTCCTTGGCGTTTCCTTCTTGTTTTTCATCTGCTTTACACTTTGGAATGTGAGCTGTATTAAACTGCTAAACGTGCTAGCTCTGTATTAAGATTTGGATACAAAGTTTATTATTGACTGAGTCCAACCCCTTCCAGAGGCCAAGAAGCGAGAGAACATTTCCGTGCATCCCTCTTTAAGGACAAGCAGAACTTCTCAAAATGTCCCCTAGCAAACATTTCTTCACATCTCTTTGGTCAAATTACATCTCATGTCGCTTCCTAAACCCGTCACTGACAAGAGGAATGTAATGACCATGACTGGTCTTAGACCAGTAGCCTTCACCTCTGTCATACCTGAAGCCAGCTTTTTATAACAGCTATGCTTTTCATCCCTCTACCGTCTATGCAAAATGAAATGCATAGAAAATATAATATAACTGCACACTCAATTTTAAAAAAATCAATAAGGTGCCCTAAGTGAAATAGTGAGGAGAAATAAAAGGAAAGTAATGTATAATAAAATAATATACTTTTCAGTATGTAAGCGACCAGGCCTAGTTGCACTAGAAGGCATAGTAACATATGTGAATATTTACACCGTGCATAGAATCACCCTGTGTGTAACAGCTGCACATCCAGTTTGATATACGTGTATTGTTTTCGCAACTCAAAAACCTTGAGTGGTGCTGCCTGAGGTGATGTAAAGTTTTGAAATAGTGAACAAGTTTTGATAAAGTTACAAAACAAAGTATAGTTTCCTCTTGATTTACAAAATAGTTGTATATTGACAGATGTTTTGGGTTTATATATATGTTGGAATTAGTTGTAAGCCCAGGTCATTATCAGCAGGTACTTTATCTACATGAAGGAACATTCAAGAATCATGAGGGACACGGAACAATTCTTCCTTTTCTGGGACTGTCCTGAGCATGCAGACCTTCACCCACTAAGTGCCAAGAGCACCCTATGGTGACAGTCTGACACTTCCACAAATGTCCAGATAAACCTCTAAGCGGGGATTAGCTGCTGCCAGTGAGAAGCTCCGCCGATGCTGTCAGAGTTGGGTGACCAATGAGGAAGCACGAGTATGTGTATCTGTATATTACAGGGTAGCAGGCAAACCATCGTTTAGACTTTTCACATGAGTCTAAAACAGATGCTGTTTCATTTGGCCAGTGGCTTTAGAAGAAGAATGGTAGAATCAACTTGGCAGAGTAGAGGAAGAGAGACTTAGCTGTGGCCTCAGACATGCTGGGATCCAGTTCTGGCTCCTGCACTTTGCAGCAGTGTGAACTTGTACCGGTTACAGAGATGTCTGAGCTTCAGATTTCTTTTCTGTAAAATAGGATCATAACACCTGCCTACATAGGTGTAATGACTACATGAAATTATTTGTGTAAAGTCCCTGGTTCCTAGTAGCCATTTCATAAAATGTAGTGGTTACTGTGTTAAGTAACATAAATCAATGTGCCCGCGTTCATTAGGGGTAGGTTGCTGTTTGCTTTCTGTTGGTAGGCAAGGGGACATTTCTATGTGAAGTTAGTTATAAGCGTCACAGGTTTTGTGAGATTCGCTTTTAATTGCGTAAAGCGTGAAGCACTTGGACTTGAATCAAATCTGTATTCATTGTGTTCTTTTCAGCTCCAGTCCTTCCAACCGTTTTTCATTTTTTTGAATCTTCCCTACTCTGTTATCAGAGGTGAAGAATTTGCTTTGGAAGTAACCATATTCAATTATTTAAAAGATGCCACTGAGGTAATATACTAATCATCATTTACACTTCAGGAAAAAATGAAGAAAACATGCGGGGATTGGGTTATGTAGTGTTTGGGCATCTAAGCATTCTATACATTACTGGGAGATTGAAAAGAGCCATACTTTGCCCACCATCTCTTCTGCTTGTTAATGTCGAAGGATATTGCTAGCCTGCCCAGGCATCCTCGCCTTAATTTCTAGCAGAGGTTCTCTGCTTTAGTCATGCAACTTCATCTCTTTGGCATGTCTTTCTCTTTCCTGCCCACCCCTGCATTTTTCCCCTACTCTCCTCCCACATCTACAATGTGTTGCCGCTTCTCACTGCTGTTCTGTGCTCACCGCAGGTGGCAAGAATTGATTCCTTTCAAGACCCGGTTTGAAACTAAGGTGTCTTTCCTGAGGAATCTCACCCATGCTGTTGTGCTTATCCCTGTGTTTATATTCTGTTTTCAAGGCTTTGTCTTTTGAGTCACGGCCCGGTGTCTCCTTAGCCAAGTCAGTTCCCTGTAAGGCAGGGGTAGGCCCGCTGTTTGTACTGTGCCTGCAGTAGTGTTAACAAAATGAGTTTTCCTCCCGGAGTAGGGAGGGATTGTAATTAACCTTATTACCTGAAAATGCCATAATCTCTTTAAGCACTATGTCTAGAGAGTAAACTTTCTTATTCTCTAATTTTCCTTTTATTTTTATTTTTTTTGGGGTATGCGGGCCTCTCTCACTGTTGTGGCCTCTCCCGTTGCGGAGCACAGGCTCCGGATGCGCAGGCCCAGCGGCCATGGCTCACGGGCCCAGCCGCTGCGTGGCACGTGGGATCTTCCTGGACCGGGGCACGAACCCGTGTCCCCTGCATCGGCAGACGGACTCTCAACCACTGCGCCACCAGGGAAGCCCTAATTTTACTTTTTAATCTTTTTAACATGGTCCAGTGTAAAGAGCAAAAGTCAGGAGGCCCACATTCAAGGTCCAGGTCCTCCACTTACCAGCAAATAACTTAATTGCAGTTTACTCATCTGTCAGGTAGGAAATATTTTGAGAAACAGATGAGAAAATAAATGGGAAAACAATTCATAAAATCTAAGACCCAGAGAAATGGGATTCTTGATGAGCCTGGCAACTTTGACATATTTTATGAAAGTTTGCAACCGACATGTGTTTCAGGACTAGTGTCTGAGTCATACTTTTCTTGGAATAATTTTAGCAGAGGCTCTCAATGAATGTAATAACATTTCATCCTGTTTGCCTCAGGCTTTTCTGATGGGACTAGTGTCCCAGGATGACTCAGATGAGTCAGGCTGGTGGCAGTACCATGACATGAAATAACCTTTTTGGGTACACCCTTACCACTCAGGCTTTGAAAAATGAGAGAATTTAATGTTAGTGGGAGTTTAATGTTAGAAATGGAACTGAAGAATGCCATTTCCCCACATGTCTTGAGGCAGATGGAGAAAGCATAGGAAAGAAACTAGGTTTTTCCTGACACCCTTTCACCCTCTCCTTGCCTGAACCTTTCTGTCTTATTTTTCTCTAGTTTCAGGCCTCATAGATTTATCTGCACTTAGAGCAACATTTTACTGGGGAGCAATTTATTATACAAGACCTTTGATGATTTTTTCTTCCAGGTTAAGGTAATCATTGAGAAAAGTGACACGTTTGATATTCTAATGGCTTCGAATGAAATAAATGTCACAGGACACCAGCAGACAGTTCTGGTTCCCAGTGAGGATGGGGCAACTGTTCTTTTCCCGGTCAGGCCAACACATCTGGGGGAAATGCCCATCACAGTCACAGCTGTTTCACCTGCTGCTTCCGATGCTGTCACCCAGAGGATTTTAGTGAAGGTGAATACTTGAAGTCTAAATAAATAGAATGGAAATACATAATTGAAAAGGCAACAGAAGGTGGTTTTTCTCTTGGTTAGATTTGTTTTCAAGACTGACTGGGTCATCTTTTCCACCCTCCTGGTAATGCCTAATGGTTTTCTCATCTGAATGTAAAAATATATCACGTGTGTTTTTAAAGGTAATTGTCAACGTCTTCTTTAAATTTATAGTACGACTATAAGGCAAGTTACATTTACAGTCTGTGTGACATTGGGATCCTATTAAGTCATGCCAAGTTGATACATAGATTTTGAATTTTGGAATTCCTCAGTACAGGTAGAAGAGGTTTTGGTAGGTTTTTACAGAGAAGACAGTATGCACAAAAAGACAACTCAGGACAGTAGATAAGCGCTTGTGTTCCGGAGTAAGACAGCTCTGGGTTTCATCCCACCTTTGTCAAGGGTGCCTTTGCACAAGGTACTTAACCTCTGTCTTTGGATAATAAAAGGACCTACCTCCGAGGGTTTCTCAACACCTTTTCATCTTCTCCTTTATCATTTCCATTGCCATTCTATGAAATGTTTTGACTAATTTAATGAGAAGGGAAACATTTGTTAACAGATTTGAAGCAATAATCAAGACACTGTAGGTACTTACCTAACCATATACAGGCCAGATGATTGACTTATTATCTGCATGCAGTTCTCTGTAAACAGATGAGTAGGGACCATGATAATTGTGTTCCTTTTTATCAACAGGCTGAAGGAATAGAAAAATCATATTCACAATCCATCTTATTAGACCTGACCGACAGCAAGCTACAAACTACCCTGAAAACTTTGAGTTTCTCCTTTCCTCCTCATATAGTGAGTGGTAGTGAGAGAGTTCAGATCACTGCAATTGGTAAGAACAGATATCACCATCGCTACTGGTTTATTTGTATATGATACTATATATTTTTCATTTATTTGTAGGTATATTTTCTTTTTTTAATTACTTTTTAAAGTTGAAGTATAGTTGGTTTACATTGTTTCAGGTATATAGCAAAGTGATTCAGTTATACATATATGTATATATATTCTCTTTCAGATTCTTTTCTGAAAGAGAGTAGTTTATTACAAAATAGTTTATAGTTTATTACAAGATATTGAATATAGTTCCCTGTGCTATAAGTAGGTCCTTATTTAGGTGTATTTTCTTATTTAATCCTAATGAGAAGAAGTTGCAAAAAGTTTTTAGTTGGTGCCAACCATGGATTACAGTAGGAAGGCAAGTGAGAGGTGTGTCCTGGACCAGTTCTTCTGTTTTCAAGGTGCATGTGAATCACCTGGGGAGCTTGTGTGAAGGCAAATTCTGGCTTGGTAGGCCTGGGGTGGGGCCTTGGATTCTGCAATTCTAACAAGCTCCCAGGTGACGACGATGCTGCTGGTGTGCAGACCACTCTTTTGAGTAGCCAGACCACGCCTATCGTATGGTGGTTCTGCCTCTGTGGCTCTCGGCCACTGGTGAATATCCCTTCTGTGGAGCTTCGGAATACACAAATATCTGGGATCCACTCTCGAGCTGCTCAGTCAGCATCTCTTGGGCTGTGGCTAGGGCATGCATGTTTTGAAAAGGTTCCATGACTGCTTCTGGTAACCAGAGGTGGAGGACCACTGCCTCTAGCAGTTCCCTGTGCAGACACAAGTACCCTTTCCAGTTTGAAGCTACCCACTGACTAAGTCACCCTCTCCTAGTCACCTTCTGGTAACCCCAAAGTCCTTTCAACTATTAGACAGAGCTTCCACACACATGGTTTATTTATGTGGTCGTGCTTTGCAAATAACTGAAAGAAATATTTAGATGAATGACATCTAAATATCGGGTTGGCCAAAAGGGTCGTTAGGGTTTTTCTATAAGATGTTACAAAACTTTTTGGCCCACCCAATATTTAGATCTTTGAGGTGTCAGGACCTAAGGCACGTTTTCAGAGGTTCTTTTAAGTCTCCCCTGCAAGTGTAATGCTTTTTATTATAACCTCAAACAACCGGTTCCTCTAGAGAGGACTTTTTTGGGAGACTTAGATATAATTCTTAAAAAGAATTAAATAAGCTTTCTACTTAGGGGAATACATTCTGCCTAAGAACCTCCCACAGTGCCAGGATGCTGGGAGATGATGTGGTACACACGCGCACACATGGAGGGAAGTGTGTACCATCACTCCTTATGTTGGAATGAGTCTGCTATTGTGACTGAAGTGCTCTGAGGTTTAATTTTAAAGCTTGATTTAGATAATGGTTTTTCAAGTGTTATTTTTATATGGTATTTATATATTAAATAAAAAACCTATTTGGTAGCCCAGATGTGTGAATATTAGCTTGCTTCTTCGGATTTTGAGAGTCTAAGTTTATGTTCACTTTGAATATTAAAAGCATAACCTACAGTAGTAATAAAAATAAAAAACATAAGCTACAGTGGTATTTATTTCTCTGTGTTAATATCTAAAGTTTGAGACATTATATGCCAGCATGGCGGCAGCCTACCCACCTGAAGATCTTCCTCTCTTTTTTGGATTCATTTTTTCTGGAGCAGATTTTTACTAGGTATTTGGACTTGGTAAGTTTCTAAAATAAACCACATTGACGAATATTCTTCTCTATACAGTTCAACCCTAGTGAGGTCAGAATTAGAACTCAGCCTTTACATTTCTAAATTCTTACTTATTTTCTTGAGTTATGGTGTTAGACTGTGGTTAGAGGAATGTGGGTAAGCGTGTGTTTTGTTTCACTTTATATTACTAACTTTGAAGCATATTTTTAACCCTTTTGATCCTGAGATTTATTGAAACGCTTATACTTGTTAGTTCTACTTTGTTGTTGATACATAGAGCACATTGAAAAATACCACCACCCTGCCCTGAAAAACATCGTTTCTCAAGAATTTGTACTGTATTAGTAAGGACATCAAAATAAATTCTACTTATGTGAAGAATATTAATAATAAAACATTTCTTTCCCATGTAAGAATGATGGTTTCCTAATGCAATTCCTGACATTTTTGTTCAGAAATTTTATTTTAAACTTGGTTTTTGCTTAGGTGTACTGCATCTTTGAGCTATAAGAGTCTCCTAATTTGTCACATAATCTACAAGTTCAGTACCACTGTATTGTCATTTATTTGACCCGTCTTCCTAAAAGCTTGATGTAAAGTTTCTATAAACACTGTGCTCCATGCAGTGGAATAGTAATATGGCTTCAGATGCGTTCTGCCCTCAGTGGACACCTCTCTGCCACCAGGCGGTACAGTTACCGAGGATTTGCTGAATGTAATGAATATCTTGTGCTTTCAGGAGATATTCTTGGTTCTTCCATCAGTGGCTTAGCCTCACTCATTCGAATGCCTTATGGCTGTGGCGAACAGAACATGATAAATTTTGCTCCAAATATTTACGTTTTGGATTACCTGACTAAAAAGAAACAGCTGACTGAGAATTTAAAAGAAAAAGCCCTTTCATTTATGAGGCAAGGTAAGCATTTTAGAAACATACTTTTATTTGTAAAAATACATCTCTTCTTTTCTTTTCGGTCAGAGTTGACTCTGACCATATTTCAACATAGACAGATTTTGTCTTTGCTCTGTGATTGTGGCACTAGATGGTGTGGAATGTGCTAGAAGTGTGAGCAGTGGGACGCTGCCGCCACTCGTCCTCAGCTCAGGGCTCACTGGTTGCTGCTAAGATGTTGGTTAAGGATTTTGTTCCTGGAGGGGTTTGTATTTTCATAAGGGATTGGACATTTAAAGCCACTTAAAGATCTGAAGGAATGAGTATTCATTCCACATTTCTAGAGCATCACTTAGGGCCAGGGTCACTTCCAGTGCTGAGGAAGCAGGAGGTCAGGCCTTTCCTCCCAGGGGAGTCCCTGTTCAGTGGAGAAAGTCCGCCGGTAAACACACGAGGCTTCCTGTGGTGGGGACCTTCTCAGCGCATTTAACATTTCAAGTAGTTGGGGGGTTAGGAGAGAAGGGTGTGTATGGGGGCCCCTGCTGGCCACTCAGGAAACGCCACACCGGTGAGGACTCTGCCCTGGCTCCTGGAGAGGCTGATACTGTTTGCAGACGCCAGGCCCTGTGTCTACAAGTTGCTAATAACAACAGATAACATCGGCGGATGCTTACTGTGAGGCAGGCAGTGTTCTAAGCACCTTCCATAATATCTCACTTACTGGTCACCATCAGTATACGCTTATCATCCTCCTATTTTTACAGACGAAGCAACTCAGGCACAGAAAAGTTACCTAACTTGCTAGGGTCACAGAGCAAGTGATGGCAGAGCTGGGATTTGAACTCGCTCTCTGGCCCCAGAGTCCATGCTCTATCTGTGTCCATACTTAGGAGAAAATGGACAATTGTGAGGCATTTTTAATAATAATAATGTAGACTTGATTTCCTCGAATATTCCAAAAGCCAGCCACCCAAAGTCACAGTTTGGAAGCTTTGTGCTTCCATTAGGGGACCTCTAGCAAGATCTCTGTGTGGCTGAGTTTCTCATTCTGCACAGTCTGGGGTACCTGCTGTCCATCAAACTGATAAAGATTAGAATGGTTCAGGCAATACAATAGGAAAATGCTTGTTCAGCAAGCATTTTCTGAACAAATTGAATTGAATCAACACTTTCCACCCTGACTTTTAATTTTGTTTTATTTATTTATTTTTACAATGAATGGGTTAAATGCCCATAGAGGCAAGCTGTTAGTGGTTTGGCTAACTTTTCCACAGTTAAGAATGAGAAAACTTAGTAAAGACATTATTTTAACGTGGGCTTTTTTTCTAGGTTCCCTCATTATCTTAAACTAAATTCTATGTAATAATGATAATAATGAACCCTATTTGTTGTACAAATGTTTTCATTTAATTCTCACAAAAACCCTTGGAGGTAGGGGTACTGTTGTTATTTCCCTTTTGCAGATGAGGAAACCGAGGCACAGGGAGGCTAAATAACTTACCCATGGTTCCCCTGGTGGTCTGACTCTGTAGTCCATGCTCAGAACGCCATGAGATAGTGTTACTTTGCAACGTTCTTAGGTTGTTGGAAGCAATAGGGGAGGATGTAGGAGGAGTCGGAACTGGGCCAAGATGCTTCAGTGTGACCAAGGTGTAAGAGGTCTCAATGGGTGTTCTGATAAAATAGTAAGAGAGGACCATGGGTTCTGTAGGGAAGGAGAAACCAGACGTTAGAATCTGGGTGTCAGGTTAGACCAGAGGGAGCTGTAAGATGTTGGGTCCAAGGGGCTGAGCTGCAGTCAGTGTCCTGAGTGCCCCCTGGGCTAGGCTGGCAGACAAGGGCTGAGTGCAAGTAAGGGAGCTGCCAGTCGCCTGCTGTGTGGGAGGCCAGCGTTGGGATCAGGGCTGGGTGTGACCCGAGTTCTGCTGTGTAGTAGATAGTGGTATAGCTTCCCTCAGATTAGAGCCAGGCCCTGCAGGCATTTATGACATCTCAGGCCCAGGTCCTTAAGTCCTCTAGGAAATTCTCCAAGATCTGGCAATCGGTACTTTCTATACTGAGCTGCCCATTATAAAGTATTCTCCTTTCTGCGTATGTTTGTGAATCAGTCATTTTTTTTTCAGTTTAGCTATTAATTTATTTAAAGAGAATGGTAAAAAATCAGATGTTTCATCATATTCGTAGAAAACATACGTTATTAATTTTTCAAGAAAAATGGTACTTATATACTAAGATATTTGCCCTGTGATTTCCAGGTACTCATGTCTTCATATAATGCATCTTTGCATGTCCTCTACCTGGAATGGTCTTCATGAACTGTGAACTATGTTTGCTTGATAAAATCTACTAATTATTAAAGTGAATCAGTCATATTTTAAGTATGTAAATACAAGAGCTGCTTTTTCCAGGTTTGGTTCTAATTAAGTTTAAGCAGTGGTACCAGGGGCTCTGTTTGGTGTGGTATGTGCCACGCTAAATTCAGGTGAGATCTCTGCACACTGCCGTATATTTAAAGAGATGAGTAAAAAATATTTTCACAGTTTAATTCAGCACCTTTTTAAGACAAGATTCTGACTTGTATTTGAAATTTAGGTTGGCTAGTTTCAGGTAGGGAGTATGTAGGACCTAGACTGGTGCTTTATAACTTGATACACATCCTTTGGGATATTTTAGTAAAATAAAGTAAAATATTTTAGAAAATGCCATTGATTGCATATCTTATATGCTTTATGAACTATAAGGTTGGCTAATCAAATATCAATGCTTTAAAGAGACAGAATAAATTTTATAGTTTGAACCATTTAAGGAACAATAATTCATGCCTTAAAAATAATTTGAGTTTCTGTCCTAGACACTTTGCTCTGGGTTAGTAGATGCCCTAAAAAATGAACAGTCCAAATCCTCAGTATCTGTTTTCTTTAAAAGGAGCGCTGGTCCCCAGGCCCATCCCGGCGAGGTAGGTGCCACCGTGCAATTGCAAAGCAGCCCTGCATTGCTTGGGAGGCTTCGTCACATTTGCTGGTTGTTAGAAGGCGCAGAGCAGCCAGAGGGCAGAAAAAGCATTGTGGCAGAATGAAGAGCACTGCAGCCGTGAGGTGGGCGATTCCCACCAGGGGAGAGGTAGAGCCGTGGTTACAGCACCGGCGGTGGAGACCATGAGGCCTGGGCTCTGAACCCTGCCTCCTGCTCTGGGCTGGTTTCCCCAGCTTCTTCTTTCCACCTATAAGACATGCGTAAATAAGTAGCCACTTCTTAGGGCTGTTTTGAAGACTAAATGAGGTATTTTAACACATAGTAAATGCCCAGGAACTGTCAGCTATAATATAGTTAGTGGCATCTAACTAGGGAGATAGGGTCTAAAGTCAGCAAGTAAATTCTGTCCATTCTACCTCTAAAAACAAGTGTGAAATTTCCCCACTCTCTCCATCCCAGGCTGATTGATCTACCCTGACTTGCCATTGCTGACCTGGCTACTCCAGCAGCTTCCTGAATAGACCCTTTGCCAATATACTCACCCTCCTTCAACACAGTCTCTGCATATTTTATAATAAAAGGGATCTTTTGATAATGTCAGAGTCACATCACTTCCTTAAATTCTCCAGTGGGTTCCTCGCCTGGGCCTGCAAAGCCCTGAGTGGATGCCAGGCCCCATCTGTCACCTCACCTGAAGCCGCCCCCCCAGGGCTCTGTCAGCCTGCGTCTGGCGTGCTCTCAGCTCCATGGCGCTGGGGGCCTTTCCACCAGCTTGCTGGATACTCTCCCCACAGATCTTCCCAGGGCTGGTTCCTTCTCATCATCCAGGTGGTGTTTTCCTCAAAGTGGCCTTCCCTGACCTTTTAGCAGCTCTCACTTAAATTATTGCATCGTATATTCCTCATCACACTTAACAGTATTTAAAATGTTCTTGTTTTTCTGTTATGTGACTGTCTCCTGCCCTAGAAGGTAAGCGCCCTGACAGAGGGGACTGTGTTGAATCCCTTCTCCATGGGATCACCATACGGGCCCCTCAGTAAGTGCAGAACGGGTGAATGCATTCGTATCAATATTAACTTCTTTGGGCTTTAGGTCGATCGTCCTAATGTGGAGATCGGGTCTAGAAGATCTCTCCGGTGTTTCCACGATGCATGTTTTTTTCTCTCAACACCTGAGTTTCTCCCTGACTTTGGCACGTTTTCATGAGCTAGGAAATGTGACCTGAGGTTTCAACGTGTTACCTTTTGAGCTGGTGAAATGGCTGATGGGAATCAGTCCAATGAGCTCCTCAAAATGTATCTTTTCACATGAGGAACTAAATTATATTTCAAAGTAGTGGACAAAAACTTCTCAGTGTAATGATTTTCATTATGAAATCAGTGTCTCATTTCAGAGACTCTGTTTTTTCTTTTGCTATCACATTTGCCAAAGTTTTTTTTTTTTTTCAAATATACTGTCATTGTTTTTATGTTTTTAAGGAATTAAAGTGGCTTTGGCGCAAGTCATGATTTATGTTACTTAAATGTCAGTTGTGAACAGCGCATGGTTTTCCTTAAATCATGCGTGGCCCAGGAGCCCAGTAACCTAACTTATTGTTTTTCTGGTCAAAACAATAGCTACATCATTGAATGAAGTGGCTTTCACTGTCAAAAAGAAAAATAGAACCGTAACATGGAAACTGTTTTTGACAAGGACTAGAAATCCCAGACCTGTTCATTGGAGATTTTAAACCACTTGTTTTTCTCAAATATTTAAATTGCAGTGCGTGCGGCTCAGTTTTTCAAGTAAGACTCTGACCAAACTTAGCTGAAAACACATTATATTTTCTCTATTGGAATAAAAACAGGAAAAAAGTAGGTTTCAGAATTCTGATGCTGCATTTGGCCATCACAAGAATGGCTAGAGGCAATAGTGAAGATGCTAAAAAAGAAAACGTTGGTGAAGTTCTCACTTTCCATTCATGTCAGAGAGAGTAAGGAAGTTGATAACAAATACTCTTCTTTTAGCACAGGGATATTTTTATCAGCTTTTAACCAGAGAAAGTGATTGGGCAGCCAATTTTACTTAATTTATTTGTATACAATTTTGACACTTGTGGTAAACTAAGTCAAATTATGTTTAGAATGTTAGTTTTCTGTGTGTTTCTATGAGTGCTAGTTGCCTCTTTATTATGATAAATTGTAAATATTTTCCATTCATGGCTATTTCAAAGAAAATTCACCACCCACTAAGTATGTATCTTGTCTGACCCTTTATAAACAACATTTCATGAATCATTATTTTAAATTTTAGAAGTGTCTGTTAATTCTGATTATGCTGTTACTTTGTAACTCAGGAGCTATTCATAAGACTATGAACTTGAAGGCAGTACTCTAATTTCCTCATAAACTTTTGGAGAAAACCATCTTTTTGCCTATCTCATCTATCACGATGCAGCTGAGAGTTCTCTAATGATGCATGTCTGGCTTAAGACAAGGAAGGACTCCTCACACGAGACCTACTTGGTTTGGGTTCCCTCCTGTTTTGCCCAGGGAGCAGAGCTGGAGGTTTGGATTTTCAGTTTCATCTAAACCAGCTCAGGAAATGTACTCCATACCTGTAGACTGTGTCTGCAAGTCCCCTTCTCTGGGCTTGTTGCTCCTGGTGGAAGAACTGTGCTAATTGTTGATATTAATGGCAACTCTTGGAGGGCAGCCACCTGAAGGGTAATTTCCATAAACACTGATCTCATCTCCATGATCTCATCTCTCTGAAGGTTTTACAATAACTCATACTTGGAACTGCCATTGTTGATGTGATTCAGGGCCTTGGAGGCACTTGGTCCTCACCTGAGGTTGGTCCATCTTCCCACAGAAGTACCTCCTCTAGTGATGGAGGGACCTGGAGCTTCCCTTCCTTTCCCTTCCCTTCCCTTCCCTTCCCTTCCCTTCCCTCCCCTCCCCTCCCCTCCCCTTCCTCCTATATCAGATTGAGTTCACACGTAAACTCTTCTACCTGGTAGATTTACTCCTGAATTGGAAATTGAGGGAGAATGTCTTGGCCTCTTTTGCTCACTTCCTTTGTGAACATTAGAAAATTACTCTGCTTTTCTGTGATCCTTGACCAGCTCTGACAAAGGAAGAGATTATATGTTGCATTTTCTTCAAGGTTAATTAAAACATGTTAGAGTGAACTAAGGTTGTGTTAATAGTGCCTGTCATTGAATTTTTTCCATTCTTGTTTATTTTGCTTTTTGAATATGTAAAACATTAACGTGCTTCCAAAAATCAAACTTATTCTAAAAGGTGTATGCAAAGGGGTATCTTTCCCTCTCGGATCCCTTCTCCCTACTCTCTGGGGGTAACGTTCTTGTTTAGCTTCTCTCTCTCTCTCTCTTTCTTTTTCTCTCTTAGCAGAAATTAACGTATGTTTTTTTATTTTCTCTTTTTCTTACACAAAAGGTAGTACACTATGTGTGCTATTTTAGACTTTGCCTTTTTCACTTAACAGTATATTCAGGAAATTGCTCTTCATCAGCTCAGAGAGAGTCCTCATTCTTTTCCACAGCTGCATAGTACTCTGTTGTACACATGTACCACAGTTTATTCAACCCGTCTCCAATTTGGTGGCATTTAGGTAGTTTCCAATGTTTTTGCAATTACAAATAACGCTGCAATCAATAGTCGTCTGCATATATATTTTTGTGTTGTTGGAGGTATATCTTCAGATATATCCTTAGAAGTAGGATTACTGGGTCAAAAGGTATAGACATTCTACTGCACAGGCGTTGTACCATTTGGAATTCCCTCTAGCAACGGATGAGTACTGGTTTCCTTACAGTCTCCCCAACAGGATGAATGGTCAAGCTTTTGAATCTTTGCTAAAGTGATGGGTAAGAAATGGTATCTCCATATGTAGTTTTCATTTGCATTTTACCTATTATGAAGTTGAACATTTCTTCCTGTCTTAAGGTCTGTCTCTCTTTATTTTTTGTGAAATGTCTGTACTTGTCTTTTGTCCATTTTTTCTCTATAGGAGTTTTTATCTTTTCCTCTAAATTAAAAAAATTCTTTATGTAATCTATATGTGAAGATATATAGTATTAATATATAAAAACATATACATAGACTTGTATAGTATTAATGTTAGGAAGATTAGCCATTTATCCATCTTATATGTTGCAAATATTTTCCTTTAATTTGTCATCTGTTTTTCAACTTTGTTTATAGTGTTTTGCCATGGAAAAGTTTGAAACAATTTTTTTGTAGTCAGTTATTTTTTCTTAAAAGTTTGGTGGTTAGAAAGTCTTTTTCTACACCTATGTTACGGAGTGATATCTGTTGTTTACCGAGAGAATGTAAAAGGTACTGTGCGAAGAGCTTTTCATATATTAATCATTGAAAGAGCTCTATGAATTAGTAGGAAGCAGCAGCTTTGGAGACAGATGGACCTTGGCTAATGCCTAATTTCAGTTCCTATGAGCTGTGTGACCTCGCACATGATATATTCTAAGTTCAGGTCTCTTCATCTCTAAAAAGCAGATAGCCTCTACATCGTAGAGTTGTGGCATTACCTGAGTTAATACCTGAAAAGGGCTTTGACCAGTTCCTGACACCTAGTCACAGTTGGATAAAAGTTGCCTGGTTAGTTACCATGCTGTAATATTTCAGTTTTAAACATAAAGAGTATAACCTAACGCTCCCTTCTTCAAATTAAGACAACTCTCTCATCACTTAAATGCTGTTTCCATCTCTTTTACCATAGGTCTTAAGGATCACCATGAAACAGTGTCTTGTTTTTTTATGCATTTTTTTCTTACTGTAGCTTGAATCAGATACTCAGATCTAGCTGGGGTTTCTTGTGGAAAGGCTTAATGAGAAAAGTTGGGGACCTGGCAAGAGCAAATTCACGAATTTTAAATGACTAACACTCATATTTTGTTAGTCAAATATGAATAATTAATTATAGGTATTGATGCTTCTAAAATGTGGTATTCATAAAGTAAAATGTTTTTGTTACTAGAGTTTATTGGGGATTGAATTCAACGTTTCACCAGTGAGTATGTTTGCCAGGCACTGCATGGCCATGCTGCTGGGTTCATTCTGTGTGCCCTCCCCTCCTGTAGTAGAATCCTATAGTTTTCGGGAAGAATTCTTGGTTATCAGAGGATCACTGATAAAGCCTTGCGTTGGAAATGTTTCTGGCTTCTGCTTACTTTTTATTGATAAATTATGGCTAATATCATTTTTAGCGAGTTGGTTTGTTGGGCTTGTCCGGTGACTCTTTCAGTGTTTGGCCTGTGATTTCTCAGTCACTGGACTTTGAGACCTGCACGCATTGCTTTGCAAATATGAAACATCTGCCTCTGTTTGCAACCACTTATTTGCAAATATGAAACATCTGCTTTTATTAAAGCAGATCTGTGAGCCATAAGCCCTTCCCAATTTAGTTCTATACTGAGACTTCATTACCACCACCATGTTCTTTTTATTTAGTGAGAACTTAGAGTTGACGTTTGGGCGCACAGGTCAGTTTGGGGGCATACCTCAGTTGGTCATGACCAAAAAATTCTAGAGCCACTGTGTTAGATTATTTAGCAATTTTCTCCCTTCTGCTGGTGGTCTAAGAGTAGAAAGTATTTTTACTTCTCATTTTAGCTTTAAATTTTAGTTATGATACTGTAGCTAGTATTTTTCTTAGGTAGCAAACAATTTTAGATGACTAAGCATTGAAACCATTGTAGTTTACACTACAGAGTTAAATACTCCGCTTTTTAATTTACTTGCTTTTGAATGGATAGAACTGTTGTCTGTGTGATGGTATTCTTCTGACTTTATTCCAGTTTGGGGCTATCACGGTTCTTATTTTATGCATTCTACTTGAAAAGTCCTGATGTTCTTAATCTCCCACAGCACATGATATAGAAAATATTCAACGTTAGTTGATTTCATGTCTTCTTTCCCATTCTCTGCCCATGTTTCCTCAATATGAAGTCATGATTAGAAACTTCCCTTCATTGCAACTTGATTACGTTGATTATCTGTCTATTTTGGTGTCTTCAGGTTACCAGAGAGAACTTCTCTATCAGAGGGAAGATGGCTCTTTCAGTGCTTTTGGGAATGATGACCCTTCTGGGAGCACTTGGTAAGTGTTTTTGCCAATGGAACAAATCCATGTCACCGAATGGGCTCTCACTAGGTCACGATGGCCATGAAATTGACAGATGTGTCTCTGTATCAGCTTGGAGGCTGCTTTTTCCATAGCCTGGCTTTAAAAGAGATTCTCCTTTTTAAATATGGTTTTAAAACACTAGTACATCAGACGTTTTTATTTAGAAAAGATAAGTCATAAATCCCCCTCTTTTTTGGTGGGAAAAGCAGCAATAAAATATGATGATGGTGCAGCTGGTAAGAAAAATTGGTTAGAAATATGGAGTATTGTGACATAGGTCTTTTTTTTTTTTTTTTTTTTTTTTTTTTTGCCGTACACGGGCCTCTTACTGTTGTGGCCTCTCCCGTTGCGGAGCACAGGCTCCGGACGCGCAGGCTCAGTGGCCATGGCTCATGGGCCCAGCCGCTCCGCGGCATGTGGGATCTTCCCGGACCGGGGCACGAACCCGCGTCGCCTGCATTGGCAGGCGGACTCTGAACCACTGCGCCGCCAGGGAAGCCCGACATAGGTCTTTTTTTAATCGGACACAATCAACACTAATTCTGTATTAATACAGTCAATGTAGTTTCTTTTTTCTTTTTGGAAGATGTTGGGGGTAGGAGTTTATTTATTTATTTTTGTTGTGTTGGGTCTTCATTTCTGTGCGAGGGCTTTCTCTAGTTGCGGCGAGCGGGGGCCACTCTTCATCGCGGTGCGCGGCCCTCTCATTATCACGGCCTCTCTTGTTGCGGAGCACAGGCTCCAGACGCGCAGGCTCAGTAGCTGACGCGCAGGCTCAGTAGCTGTGGCTCACGGGCCCAGTTGCTCCGTGGCATATGGGATCCTCCCAGACCAGGACTCGAACCCGTGTCCCCTGCATTAGCGGGCAGATTCTCAACCACTGCGCCACCAGGGAAGCCCCAATGTAGTTTCTTTAAGTTTATTTTTTGTGAAAAAACAGTGATGAGGTTAAGTAATGAACCTCCAGAGTTTCCTCCAGAATGAAATCTCCACATGGCTGACTTTGGATGATTACTCTCTCCTTCTACTGTCTTCAGTTCATTTTTCACTCAGAAAAAGATTGGCTAATTCTGTCAGTAGGGTTAGATAAGGTGTGCCGTGGTAACAACCCTCTAAATCTCAGTGGTTTATTAACAAAGGTTGTGCTCACGCTGCATTTCCACTGTGAACTCACCCTGAGCCTCTAGGCTTGCTGCAGCCCGGGGACAGAGGGCTGGAGTATCCAGCAGTGGCAGTTAGAAGCTTCAGCCCGGTGTAAGATTCCTTATCACTTTACCATGAGCGGAGCTGGCCCCATGGCCATGCCTAACTTCAAGTGGGCAAAGAAGTGAATTCTTCTGCGTACCCAAAGTGAAAGAGAACTGCATCATATTGGATATTAGTAATGTTTGCCACACTAAATCTTTTATAGGGTGAAACAGATCTGCTTCATATTTTCTTTTGGCGCGAGTCAGGATGTAGATCCATAAATAGAAAGGTTTCAGTGTTTTATTGCCTGATGTTCTTTTCACCTCAGTATTTAATGTTCTGTAGCAGACACTGACATACTTTTTCTTTAAAGGGTCAGATAGTAAATATGTTAGGCATTGCAGGCCCCATAGAGCCTCTGTTGCATATTTTCCCTTTTTCCCTCCACGCTCTTTCTTTCTTTCTTTTTTTTAAAAAAATAAATGTATTTATTTATCTTTGGCTGCGTTGGGTCTTCGTTGCTGCACGCGGGCTTTCTCTAGTTGTGGCGAGCTGGGGCTACTCTTTGTTGCGGTGCGTGGGCTTCTCATTGCGGTGGCTTCTCTTGTGGAGCATGGGCTCTAGGCATGCGGGCTTCAGTAGTTGTGGCACATGGGCTCAGTAGCTGTGGCTCACAGGCTTAGTTGCTCCGCAGCATGTGGGATCTTCCTGGGCCAGGGATCGAATCCATGTCCCTTGCATTGGCAAGCAGATTCTTAACCACTGCACCACCAGGGAAGTCCCCATCCTCACTATTTTTCTCCGTTTAGAAACTGTTCTTAGGTGGAGGTTGGGGGCTGTGCAGTGGGGAGAGGCACATATAAACAGACTGTGGGCTGTGTTTGGCGCAGACAGATTTGGCCTACAGGCTGTAATTTGCTGATTCCTGTCCTATAGGAGAGAAAATATCCATTTCTTCTACTCAAAAGCACGACAGTTTGATTGTGAACTAAACATACTTCATCCACTGCTTTAAGGTTGAGCTAAGTGTGTGATGAGATCTTCCTTGGTAAACACCCGGAACAGTCCAAAGATGAATAACCTTGGACAGTTTATTTAACTCTCTCTGAGTTTCGAATTCTCAACCTTTAAAATCAAGAGGCGGGATTAGATGATTTCCAAGTTCTTACCAACTCTGCTCTTTTGTGAGTTGACCTGGAATTTCCCAGCCACACCCAAGGGGAAGCCGTGCCCACTGGCCCAGCTGAGCTGTTCACTTTGTTGTCTCTTTGTCGTCTTTCTTCCTTTTGTTCTATCTTCAGTGATTGGCCCTTTGGTGAATCTTCTGATGGGGGAAAAGGGTTGTTATTGCTGGTGTTTTATTGCTCAGTATAATTTGGAGGACTGTATAAAGTGTATTTTATGTAATTTTTCCCCCCTTTTCACCAAGGTTGTCAGCTTTTGTTTTAAGATGTTTCCTCGAAGCTGATCCTTACATAGATATTGACCAGAATGTGTTACACAGAGCATATGCTTGGCTCAAAGGACATCAAAAATCCAATGGTGAATTTTGGGAGCCAGGAAAAGTGATCCACAGCGAGCTTCAAGGTGGCAATAAAAGTCCAGTAACCCTTACGGCTTATATTGTGACTTCTCTCCTGGGATATAAAAAGTATCAGGTATTTAATCTTTAATAAATAGTGGGTGGAAAATCACAAGGAAGGGAGGTCTTGATGGGTCAAATACATGTCTGGAAAATTACAGGATTTTGCCATATTCCATCACATCTGAAGCCTCGGATTGGAGTATTCTTCTGCTTTGCATTTGTGGCCACATCCCAAAAGCTGAGAATATATACTTTCCCCTCAATTTAGAACTTCAACACCTGAGGTCATATAAGAGAGGTATCTTTCTCAGGCTATATTTTATGCCCTCCTCTTAGTTCGTGATAGTCAATGGGAAAAACACTAGCAAAAGCTGCACTTCTTATTTTTTATTCCCTCTACGGAATGGTGCCTATTTGCTTGTAGAACCTGGAAAGCAATGTTATTTTTAAAATACATGGCAGATCATTAAATGTCAGTGATCAGGGGTGATTCCCATTGCCTAGGACAAGGGCGGGTGCTTAATAGACACTGAAATGGTTTTTGAATGCATGTTTGAAAATACTTTTTATTTAAATATGTTGGTGACAGGTTATTCTGAATAGTAAAATATATAGTTTTTCTTTCCAGCCTAATAGTGATGTGCAGGAGTCTATCAACTTTTTGGAGTCTGAATTCGATAGAGGAATTTCAGACAATTACACCCTGGCTCTTGTAACTTATGCGCTGTCATCTGTGAGAAGCCCTAAAGCCAAGGACGCTTTGAATATGCTGACTTGGAGAGCAGAACAAGAAGGTAACGTGTGCAACCCGTTCTGCGTTATGAAATGTGTAAACGATGTGAGAAAGTTTTGTACACCAGGTGCGAAGTTGATTACATTTATGTCTTCTGAATGGGATGAAAATGAGATGCAAGTAAGATCAGGAAGGGTTGACATGGCCATTCTGCTGCTACTCTCCCCAAGAGTTTTCTAGAGAACGTGGGGCCTTGGGTTTTTCCTTCTTTTAGATATGTTCTGCCACGTGTCAGTTACCCTTTGAATCGTCTGCTGCCATTTCTGGTTTGGTGGCCTTGAGTGATCATGAAGTCCTTGGTTTTTGGAGAGAATTGGGCTCAAATTCTGGTTCCATTAGTTACCTTTAGGGGCTTCAGTTTCCCCGTCTTAAAATGGGAGTAACAGCTGCTTTAGGGTTGCTGTGAGGATTAAATGAGATAAGGTGCAGGGCTTACCACGTTGTAGGTGTTCGAAAATGTGAATTAAAATGCTAACAGAAATGCAAATGTCAAAAAATGCTGTTAGTGAGCTGTATGATTGTTTTTACAGTTTTGGAATGGGCACTGTGAGTTTTTAATCATACAGCTGCTTATGAGCTACAACAGGACAAAAAGTACAGGTGTTATTACTTTCCAAATGGCCTCTGTGTGGCAGAAGGGCTGGGTGGGCAGAAAGAGTTTTGGGTCATGTCAGTTTATTTAAAGCTCTGTTCATTCAAGAAGGGGTGATTATGGAAAGTGCTTAGAGACTTCTGAGACTGTAAAAAAGAGTGTGTTATTATTAGCAGTAAGTTAGATTACATCCTTGTCACCTGTTGCAGTGCTGGGGACTAGAAGATTATTGCATGGAGGCTGAAGTAGTCCTTGACATTTCTGCTTCTCTGCTTGGCTAAGTGGTAGTTATTTCACATTCCACTGAAGTGCAGTCATCATCTGCATAGTAATATTTGAGAGAACGGGGAGGGGGGACCACATAGCGTGTTCATCTGGCGGCTAGCAGGAATATCTCTAGGAAGGTTGTTAGGGTGGCCAGGGTCCCTCATTTTTTCTTGGAGTCTTGGAGTTTTGAACTTATAACACCACCTCTCAGATAATGAAAAAAGGAGTCTTTCCCATTAGGGCTGGTTAATGGCAGATTCCCAGAACAGGGTTCTTTCCAATGTGTCCTAATATATTTTGGGATGGTCTGGAATAGAGTATGGTTTTTTTTTTTTTGTGGTATGCGGGCCTCTCACTGTTGTGGCCTCTCCCGTCGCGGAGCACAGGCTCCGGACACGCAGGCCCAGCGGCCATGGCTCACGGGCCCAGCCGCTCCGCGGCATGTGGGATCTTCCCAGACCGGGGCACGAACTCGTGTCCCCTGCATCGGCAGGCGGACTCCCAACCACTGCGCCACCAGGGAAGCCCCAGAGTATGGTTTTTTAAAAAAATAATTTATAGCCTTTTGGTCTTGAGCCAAACATATGGAATTTCTCTTGGGAAAATATTTTTATCAAAATGTCCTCAAATATAAGTAAAAGGACAAGGATGAAATTTTATAAGTTTTAATAGTTTAAGAAGTGACATGTAAGTACATGTGTGTGTGTGTGTGTGTGTGAATATGCGTATATTTGCTTGGCATCAATATACACATGTATAGAAATATGTATACTTTTATGCTAGTCAGGGAGAACTTGGACCAGTGTAGGGATGTTTAGTGGTATCAAGTGTAATTTTTCTGTATTTGGCCAGACCATTACTACTTTTCTCCCGCAGGAGACATGCAATTCTGGGTGTCACCAGTGTCCAGACTTTCTGAATCCTGGCAACCAAGCTCCCTGGATATTGAAGTTGCGGCCTATGCACTGCTCTCACACTTCCTGCAGCATCAGATTTCTGAGGGAATCCCGATTATGAGGTGGCTAAGCAGGCAGAGAAATAGCTTGGGAGGTTTTGCATCTACCCAGGTGAGTGATGATCACTTTAAATTTCTTTATAAAAATAATTATATATATATTTATATATATATATATAAACCATTTATAAAATTAAATCTCTCTCTATATATGTGGTTGCTTTATTTCATGACTTCATAGAATTACATGGCAGATAAAAAGTTTAGTAACTTAACTCAAAGGTTTAAGTTACTAATTTTAATTTTTTCTCATCTTTGATATAAACATCGTATCTGATACCCATATGGGATAAATGAGTTCCCTGTCTCACTAGCCATTTGTCGTCTCTGGTACCCGGTACAATAGGAGCTCAGTTCTAGTCAGCGGATGTTTTCTGAGTCTTCCCTGGACTCCAGGTCAAGCAGGTTCAAAGGTGAATCGAGGAGGGTTCCACTCCCAAGGAAGGCGGATGAGTGTGCAGTGGCATCCTAAACGTGACTGAAATTTACTCTTTGGAGGCCTTAATATAGCCTTATGTGCGCACATCTTTTTCTTTTCCCAACAGGACACCATTGTGGCCTTGAAGGCCCTGTCTGAGTTTGCAGCCCTAATGAACACAGAAGAGACAAATATCCAAGTGACCGTGGTGGGGTCCGGTTCACTGAGTCCTGTGAAGTTTGTGATTAGCACACAGAACCGCTTTCTCCTCCAGACGGCTGAGGTGTGGACAAGGGCGTGCCTCTCCAGATGTCTGTGTAGACGCTTCCTTCTGCCGGAGTACCGCTTTATTTCCTTTCTGTTGACTTCAACAAAGACTTGTTCCCAGAGCTCTGTGCTGGCAGGAAGGAGTACCCTCCTTTGGTTGAATTTGCCGAGCTGGGGAAGGGAGGAGGGGTGGAGAACTTTGGACAGATTTGGAAAAGGAGGAAACGTGGGCCCTGTCTTACTGGGAGAGGAATGAATACCCGTTGAGCTCCTATTCTTTGCAGGCCCTGTGCCAGATATCTTTACCTGTGCTATTTATTGCATTTACTTCTCAGACCAAGTACCTTTATCCCCACTGTACATATTATAAAACGGAGGCTAAGAGAGTTTAGCTAACTCTCCCAAGATCATGGTGCTAGTAACAGTAGAGCTAGGATTTGAACCCATGATTTCGAAGACCATGTTCCTTTAGGCTGCACCACATGTCCTCTTAGGTGAATTGATAGAACCAGTAGTAGAAATCTTTCTTTAAAATGGAATGAAGGGCTATGCTAAACCCTAACTTTTTTCCCTTGGTTAGCCTTGTAGGAAGTTGAGGGTAATGGGTGAAAGCGGTAACTTTAAGGCTAGAACCTGAGGGAGAAGGGTGATGGCAAAGGAAAAGGAAGGAGTGTTGGTTCCAGTCAGTGATGGTGTGCCATTGTGTTCTCGGGAAGGCCAGCGACTCGATGCTGAGCGAGGCTTGAGGAGGGAGGAATGACTTGCATTTCTTGTCTTCCATGCTACAGCCCCTACAGAAGGGCAGACCTGTCCACAGCACTAACGTGTACTTCCTCAGCCTTCACCCCCCCTTATCTGGTTGACCCATAACTTTTGACATGTGAGGTGTGTAAAGTTCTTAGAACTTCACAGCGCACACAGCTTACACTCCCAGCGAGGGATAACAGCGGTCTCTTGTGCCGGTTGGAAGGACGTAGATATGGACAATTAGCCTTATTCACCTTTTTCCACCTTTATTCAGCTTGCTGTGGTACAGCCAACTGAAGTTAATATTTCTGCAAGCGGTTTTGGATTTGCTATTTGTCAGGTATGTAATAATGTTTATTTTTGTTTTGTTAGATAGGACTTGCTATACTAATTCTTTGGTTTGGGGCACTGCTAAATCTTTAACTTAGATGATATAAAATTCTTAATGATTTATTTCTGTGACTTAGGCAAGATAAATCACTATCTTTAACAAAAAGTGTTGGAGATGTTACTAGCTGGTGAGTAGACAGCAACTATATAGTTTGATAATCTATAGTTTGATAATATTTCTTGAGTATTATATGCTTTTTGAAGTAAGGATTAAAATCCTCCAATATGATTCATGTGAATTGTTGGGAACTCCCACCTTCTTTTGTAAAAATACAGCTTAGAAATTGTAATGCTGGGTAGAGTTTCTACTATGACTTGATAACCATATAGCATTTTACTTACCATTTCTTAATATTCATTTAACAATATAAAGGTCCACATGGTATTATAAGTAATTGACTTGAAGATAGGAAATGTGTCCCTTTGCTGTAAAATTTTATATTATAGTAAATAAAACAATTAGAGCATGAGATGTTCAGTGCTCTGCTCTAGGAAGAAAATCTAAAGAAATCTACCCTTTATGGTGTAATTGGATACAATAAAATGGAAGTAGTATGTAAAATACTGAATGGAAGTTATTATGCTTAATAATACATGAAAATCATGGGGACCTAAAACCATGTTATTGGGATGCAAAATAATATGTGATAGTACTAAAAAAGATCATGTGCTTGGTTATAAAAAACAAACCAAACAAACCCTGAAAGATTTGCTGAGAAAGTTAAAAAAAAAAGGCTATTATAGAGAAAAAGTACTTTTTCAAAAACCAGTACAACTATTCTTGTTGAGAGAACAGATGTACTTTCTAAGGCACAATGTGAAGGGTACATGGTCAGGTATAATTTGGAAACTTAGAAATGATGTGAAGATTATTTTGTACGATACTCAAAACACAGTAAATGTTTTTTAAAATCAAGGAAAAATCACAGTTATAAAGAACAGTATTCAATGAAAAGGATAGAAAGAGTGAATAATTTGTACTGGTCTTTTTTTTTTTTTTAAAGTCTTTGTTGAATTTGTTACAATATTGCTTCTATTTTATGTTTTGGTTTTTTGACCATGAGGCACGTGGGCTCTTAACTCCCCAACCAGGGCTCGAACCCGTACCCCCTGTGTTGGAAGGCGAAGCCTTAACTACTGGACCGCCAGGGAAGTCCCTTTGTATTGGTCGTTACTAACAAAGACCATGTGAAAATTCTCACTCTCAAGCTGTCTTTTCATATGAAGAGTAAATCCAAAAGTAAATACATAAGGTATTTTAGATACGATTGAAAAATTTTATGTACTTAAACCACCAAATTGGTTGGAACTCATTCTTGATAAACCAAATGTAGATAAGTTACTGAAGTCAGATGATTTTTATTTGAGATTTGAAGGACACAGCAGTAAACATGGTACCTAGTGGTCAGAATGTTCACCAGTCCTATGTTGCATTAACGTGCAGAAAATGAAACGTAGGGACCAATAGGTACTTCTTGTAATGGAGAAAAAAGTTGCAAAAAAGCTGGTCACCCAGAAATAGGTATTGACATTTCCTTTAGTTGATATTTTTGTAAGTGCTCTGGAAAAAGGAGGGCAAGGAAAACTCTCAGGTTTGCAATAAATGATAAAAAGCAAAGCTGTTGGAAATAAACTGCAAGATTTCTTGACGTTCTCTGAGTGAGCAGTTCAGCTCTGTTGTGGACCAAATATAAATGCTAACACTTAGTTATAGATGAATATTAATTATGACCCAGGGGACAAATCTAGTAGTCGTGTTTGTTCTGTGATGAGATTGGTCTCTAAAGGAAAATACGTGCCACGGGAAAGGGGGTAAAGAAAATCACGGAGACTATCTCTCCAATTGATGGAGCCATTCTTCAACTGCGCCAAGAACACTCTACACTTTTAATTGTAGTTTAAGGAAAAGTTGGAGAATGTCCAGACTGAGATATTCCAGAATGATCAAGGGGAGGAAGGATTATATGATGTAGGTGTGGCAGAATAAAAAGTTGGAACTCTTAGGTTTGAAAGATGATTTGAAAGATGAAGGCTTAGAGAGAGGATTTTTTTTTAAAGTATGTAAATCCACAGTGGACACTACACGTTTAGGTCGGAGGGGCATGTGTGTGTGTGTGTGAGATTTAAGTATTAGCAAAAAAAAAAAAATACAGTATTACATATAATAGTAAGGTTTATGAACCTTAGTATCAAAAAAGCGGAAGGGGTGAAGAATTTAAATAGATCCCGATTCGACTTGACACGAGGCAAGCCTAGGAAATTTAGAGGACATTCCCAAGCTTCTGATCTTAGGGTCCCTTTGAGGAAAACACTGGTCCTCACACCTCCTCAGGGTCCCCACAGCTCCATTCACATTGGTGGTGGGCACAGAGTATATGCTGAAAAAGACCCAGTTGACTTGAAATCCATCATTTATTTCATCCTCTGAAAAACATTGTGTGATCGAAAAAGAAGCCTTAGCAGTTGAATAGGTTTTTGTTCCACCAAGGCTCTTGGGTGAAAACATTTTGATTTATCTTACTGATAGTTCCAGTTTGTGAAAAATAACTCCAGTTGGGCAGCAGAGCTTAGAAATTAGTGGATGCTTTCAGGAAACTCGGCGATAGTTTAACTTTTTCCCTCAGGGGAATGTTTTATATTATTTGAAAAAAAAATGCACATGAATATTGTCCACGATGGTCTCTGATACTTGGACTATTACCTAACAATTTTCTCAATTTTAAACATCATCGTTTATAAACTCTTATAATTATATTTGTTAATGATACTTCATTAGCTAGTAAAACTAATTTTTTTTTAAGTTGAAGATTACCAATCTAATTGGGTTTATCCCAAAGAGAATCATTACCTAATATTTAGGATACATAATGAAGGCAAATTATTGCTAGTAACTTATTATTTATGCTTATTTGTTATTTATTACAGCTTAATGTTATTTATAATGTGAAAGAGTCCAGATCTTCCATAATCCAAAGATCTATCCAAGATCAAGAAGCCTTTGATTTAGACATTGCTGTAAAAGATGATAAAGATGATATCAATCACTTGAATTTGAATGTGTGCACAAGGTTGGTCTCTAAGTCCCTCCTTTTTCTCCTTCTCCTTAAAAAAATAGATTTGAAGATTTAATTAAATATATGTGGTTGTTTATATATTTAACTATATTCAATATAACTCTGTATAGTTATTGAACTATATCAATGTAAGGAGTTACATTTAACAAAGATTTCAGTTATGCATTACACTTCAGATTACAAACTAGAAATACTGCTAGTTGTATTTAAGCATTTCTCAACATGCCCAAATTACTTACAAGTTTTCCTTGTATTTATAACAAGTTTGAATATAAAAGTTTAATAAAACTCAGGTTTAATTTAGAAAAACTTTAACGAATCATGTTTAACACTGCAAAATTGATTATTTCTTTTTGTTGGTCATTTTTCTGTTAAGTAATTATTCCAGGTTCATATTTAACGTTTAGTAGTTTTGTGCACTTAACTCAAAACTTCATAAGAGTGTGCAAGTTCAATGAAGAGCATAGTTTTTTTTTTTAGACACTGAAAATATTCCAGTTTAGAAGATCCTTGCATTGGATAATTAGGCACTTAACAGCTTCTGGGAGTACTTAATAAGGTGACTATTAAATTTGCTCTGTGTCCAGAGCATCTGAGGATCTTGTTAAGTCATAAGAAAAAGGTATCCGTTTCAAGACTACTGACTTCATAGATTCAGGGTCTGCGAAGCCGCCTTCAGCTTTCTTGCTTATTCTAATGCACACATAAGTTTGAGAGCAAGTCCTTCAGAAAGTTCTTGAATCAAGAGACTAAAATTTCTTCCCTGTCAATCTCCCCTCTTAGCTCTGCATGATTTGGTGTTCAGCAGGGTGTTACTGCAAGAGGCACTGATATCGGGGAGCTGCTGCCTGCCCTTTTTAAGTATCCCGTAGCGTCTGGTTGACCTTGGGCTGTTGTTGGGCTGGAGGTCACTGATGTGGCCCTGAGCTGCCAGATCCTCTCAAGGTCCTCTGTAGGTGTTTCTCCAGATGGTCAACCTTCTTAGCCATTGCCTGAACCCAGTCTCCTCCATTGCTGCTACCATCCCTACTATCTTGGGCCTTTTTGTTCCTTTTGTTTTTTGGAAAGTATTTTTAAGAATATTATTTATTTATTTATTTTGGCCACGCCAGGTCTTAGTTGCGGCCTGTGGGATCTTCTCTGAGGCATGTGGGCTCTTAGTTGCAGCATGCGGACTTCTTGGTTGCAGCATGTGAACTTCTTAGTTGCGGCATGCAGACTCTTAGTCGTGGCATGCATGTGGGATCTAGTTCCCCGACCAGGGATTGAACCTGGGCCCCCTGCATTGGGAGTGTGGAGTCTTACCTGCTGGACCACCAGGGAAGTCCCAGGGCCTTCCTGTTCCTGATTTTGGTATAAATTGTCAATGTGTTTGCCCCTTTCCTCACCTGTTTGGGCATTTTGAACCAGCAGCTTGGGGATATCAGAATCTCTGCAGTAGCTTCCTTTGCAGCTGAGAAGAAAGTAGGACTCCCGTCATACTTTACCAAGATTGCAACTGGGCTCTGCTCCAGAATAACAACATCAAGTTATTATTATTTCAACAACCACCACCTACATTTATCACAAACTTACATGCCAGGCATTGTATCAATGACTTGCACACATGTCTCATTTAAGCCTTAGAATTACTCTATAAAGTAAGTGCTATCATTATCCCTGCTTTTCTCATTTACTCCTTCAGTCATTCATTCGCTCAGTAAATATTGGTTTAGTCTCCATTATGTGCCAGACACAGTGTCAGGATCTGGAATATAATGGTTAGCCAGAAAGACACAACCTTGTCTTCACAGAACTTACTATTTGGAAGAGGAGACAGAAATTAATAAAAATAAATCCTGAAAACACTGTTACCGAACTGAGGTCTGGCTGCTTGCCGCTCGAAAGTCAATAGCTGAGAGGCAGTTGTTGGTAGAAAGGAAAGACGCTTTAATCAGAAAAGCCAGCAATCTGGGGAGAAGGTGGACTCATGTCCTGAGAACAACTCGGAAGATTCAGTCCAGCTGTGACAGTTTTTAAAGGGAAAAAAGGGAGTAATCTCAGTTAATCATCGAGATGGGGAGTCAGAGCCATTGCCATTCCCCCACCCCCACCCCCCGCCCCCGTTTGCAGGCTTGTGGACTTCTTGTGATCTTTCTTTAGATGTTATCTTGTTCACACAGTTTGTGTATAAGATTACTAAAGGGGAAGATGGGGAAGAGATCTGGTCATCTGTTAATTACTTATTCTTCATTTCTACTTTTTTGACCTACAGAAAGAACCAACAGGTTAGGCAAGGTATATTATGTGATCAAAAGATTTGAAAAGTGTGCTTGGGCTGGAGATGAGTAGAGCACGGGGGCGCCTGGTTTAAGGTTAGTTACAATATAGCTTTGCTAATGTGGCAGGAAAAGGGGTTTCCTCGTGAGGGTGGTTTCCTGCAAAGAGCTGCTTATAGCGAGTCTAAAATTCTACTTTTGAAAAGGGCAAAGAAGAATAGCCTTATGGAGCAATGAGAAGGATTTTACCTCTTAGGGAGGTCAGGTAAAGACACAGAGGAGGAAAATGAGGTGAAACTGAGATTCAGACCATAATGCGGTTTCACTGTTTATAGGGGCTCATGTAAAGATGCAGGATTCCAAATCTTAATCCAGCATCAGGGAATCAGACAGGCAATAGACTTTGCTAGGTAGAGGACATCTATATCTTTTTCTTTCTTTCTTTTTTTGAAGGACCTGGAGAAGGGAAGTGTTTTAATGTCAGGGTTGGGGGCATTATATAAAAAGGATTTCGATGTTGCTACTAGTTTTCTGAGAAGAATCTGCTATGAAATACAAACTACATTTTAAATGAATTCTTTCAGTGGCACTTTATAAAAAGAATAGCTGGTGTTTCAGGTACTCTATTCTCATCAGTAGGGTCCAAGCCCTTACTCACCTCAGAAAAGGTTTCTCTGTGGCCTAGTAATTTAACAAATTCTGCCCCTGGCTGGTGGAAAGACCAGGTCAACCAAAGCACTTCTGATGAGGCACTAAAGTCATCATATCTAAGCAGGTGGGCTGTTTTTCTCATCTCTAAAACCCCTCTAGTTTTAATGCCCATATTGGTTTTCAATAGCATCTCTTCTGGCTGAGTGCCTCACCAGCAGATGGTTTCAGCTGCCTGGGATCACCGAGCCCACTGCAGTCAGCACTTGTACCGTGTGGCTTTTCAATCGCGTTTGGCAGGCATCAGTTTGCTACTTTAAAAAGCGAGATTTTGGGCTTCCCTGGTGGCGCAGTGGTTGAGAGTCCGCCTGCCGATGCAGCGGACGCCGGTTCGTGCCCCGGTCCGGGAAGATCCCACGTGCCGCGGAGCGGCTGGGCCCGTGAACCATGGCCGCTGAGCCTGCGCATCCGGAGCCTGTGCTCCGCAGCGGGAGAGGCCACAACAGTGAGAGGCCCGCGTAACCCCACCCCCCCCCAAAAAAGCAAGATTTTCTACGTGCCCTTCTTGCTTTTGCCATTTAAAGGACAACAGGAACCAACTGAACGATGCTAAGAGACTTTCATGTTGGAGACACACTCCTTTCCATAATGACATTGGGCTGTTTCAGATCCAAACAAAAGGCTCTTGCCATCTATTGATTTTAGAAAAATAATTATTTTAAAGGAGGCAAAATGTTGTTGGTGCCCAGATGCTTTGATAGTCACGACGTGTACAACAGGGTTAAAGCACGAGCAGCGTGATAAAGCTTTCCAAGGCCTGTCATTCTCCCGAGGAGGCTAAAGCAAACACAAAACGTGCTCCAAGTATGCGGGAGAAGAAAGGGAAGGACCTTGCCTACTGGTCTTCTTTTTTCTAAAACCCGATGAAGAAGAGGTTGTCGATGACTTGGCCGCTGTCTCCTGCTAAGTGGTCAAGTGATGCCTCTTTTTCGGTTCCTAGCTTTGAGTTGGAGAGCTTAGTGCCATCAGCTTTTGGGAAAATGAAAAATGCAATGTCGTTTGGTAGCAGCCGCCAGAAAACAGATTTGCCCACCGAAGGGGCAACGTTTGCCTTCCTTAAGCCCAGGGCCCAAGTCTGCTGCACTGCAGGCATCACATGCTGACTGACAAATGGACCCGTTGTTCTATTCCTCATGTGGTTGAAAGTTATAAGAATTTCAGACCTGTAGGAAAGGATTACCTTTTTACAGTTTTCTGTAGTCATTTTTTATTTCAAGGAAACGGTAAATATTTGGAATAACACTTGGTGGTTTTAATATTTATATGAAGATAGTTTGCCAACAGCTTTAGGTTTTTCCTAAAGGGTTCTCTTCTATCCGCTCTTCTCTGATTTAGGTTTCTGGGCCCAGGTAGAAGTGGCATGGCCCTTATGGAAATTAACCTCCTCAGTGGGTTTACCGTGTCCTCAGATGCCATTTCCCTGAGCGAGACCGTGAAAAAAGTAGAACACGACCATGGAAAACTCAACCTCTACTTAGACTCTGTAAGTAGTAAAACCTAAGTTTCACACTGGTAACCATTGACAAAGCCACTATTTATTGTGTTCAAAATTACCTTTCCTTTAAACGTTTTCTTTATGTCATTATTTTGGCTTTTTGTGTCCCTGAACAACTTTCACATGGCAACTATCTGCTGTCCTCACTAAAAAGACATTATTATAAAATTAGTTTCAGGAGAATTACTATTAATGGTGAGCCTGATGAAAGTCTTGATAACAAAGTTATTATTTCATACCAGATGTTCAACAAAGAGCAATTGCTATGATATAATTTCCAAAATGCAGTCCAGATGCCAACTGGGGAACTCCTTTGCTTCAGGGAATTGCTAAACATATTTGTGTAAATGCTGCTGATGAAAAAAAAAGGCTGACGGTGAAAGCTTTAATTACATGTTTTAAAATGCTTTCATAAAAAAAAGGCTTTTAATAGATCCCAAAGGGGTTAATATTCCTGCATTGAAAAGTTAGGTGCTTAAATCATAGAATATTCTCAGAGGTTTGGTCCTTACACAAAATTATTATGTAATTTTCATGTACTCTTCCCATTACTGTGTGAAAGCTATCGATCCAAGAATAAGGTGCATAAAATATGTGAGAGGAAGGTTAGTGTGGAATTTAAGACTCTACTTGTTATGTCTCAAAACTGCTGGCACGTAAGTTTATTCTTCTGACATCTATATGAAATTCATATGTGGAATCAAAATTGAATTCTAAGTGTTCTTAGGATTTCATGTTACATGGGGGGAATATGTATGTTTCTTATTCCAGTTTTGCCAAGTGTGAATCAATCATACTGTTTCAGCAGTGAACCAACTTTGAAAAATCTAGTTCCTTAATGTTCTTTTTGTTTTAAGCCTTCAAAAACCACTTTGGTTAAAAAGTTGTTAAAACTAATTCAAAGTTTCTGGATTCTTTTGCTGTTCAGTGATTTTCATATATTAAATACTGTTTGATAGCCATGGGCCTAATTTGGGGTTTGAAAAATACATTTAAGGTTTTTTAAAATAACGTAATTAGGTTTGGAGTGTCCATTACATTTTGACTGGCTAATTTGTCTTTTCACTTACTGCTAATTGGTATGTAATGGAATGTTTAAAGGAATTTATCAATTTCAGATTCCTTAACCAGTATTATTTGCCAAATTGGCATTAAGTGTCCTTCCTGGAGGCAAGGAGGCTGGCCTTTTGTACCCCTGGAGGCGAGGAGGCTGGCCTTGTGTGCCCATATCAGTCAGTTATTGGTTGTGGGCCACACCTCCCACTCTGAGGTTACTTCACTTACTGGATGAGGTGACTCCCGTGAGCTGAGGGTGATTCTCCAGAGAAGGGGGCTGGTGTGAGTCAGTAACAGCAACCAGGATGGGGTGCAAAGCTGAGACGGGGGATTTTGGTGAAGCACCAGGGCCAGGGACATGCACTTCTGGGCTCCTGCTTACTTAACCACTCTAATTCTCAGTATCCATTTCAGTAAAATGGAAGTAAGAACAATACCGATCATGCAGGGACTGTTTTACAAGATAAATGATGTAATTTCTATACAGTGCTTACCCCAGTACCGGGTGTGTAGAAATGCTCCCTAAGTGTTCATTTCTATAGCTGTTTGATAAAAGGATGAGAGAGAGAAATGTCTTTTACTTTCTCTTGAACACATAATTTGCCACACCTTTAAAAGTCTTTTGTATTTCTCAAGGTAAATGAAACCCAGTTCTGTGTTGATATTCCTTCTGTGAGAAACTTTAGAGTGTCAAATACACAAGATGCTTCAGTGTCCATAATGGATTACTATGAACCAAGTAAGTGTGTCCTGAGGTTCGTGAGACTTTGGGAGTTACGCCAGGCATTCATTCATTCATTCACTCCTTCATTCAGAGCGGTTGTCTGCTGGATTGGCTTTGTGGGGGGCGGGTGTTGTTTGGGGTAGTGAAAGAGGTGGCAGGGCAGAAGGTGAGCTTTACGTTTAAACGAAGACAATTGATAATTTACAAAAGAATAATCACATGATAGCATTTAGCATATATTAAAAAGTGATGGTTTTGCTCATAATGTTTTAGGTTTTTAACTCCCAGCTACAAACTTTACAAAGAAAAAGTGGCACAGAGAGTCCATTTATGTTCAATTTCCAAGGTTCTGCTCCTATTCCAAGCACCCACTCTATCGGGTTCCGATTTTAAAACAGGGCTTCTTCAGGAGAGAACATGCACAGCGTCTGCAGTGGATGAGCCTGTCGGGTTTAGCTGTTTCTTCACTGAGGGAGTCTTGTTTTGCTAAAATTTATTTATTGTAACAGATTTTTTTATCATTTCAAGAAAACTATAGTCTGTTTGGAAAATAACTTGAGCTTCTTTGACTTTACTGGTAATTTTTTACTTTATAAAATGTTAGAAATTTAGGATGTGAAAGTAGAGATCTAGTCTGGAGATCATCTAAGTTGATCAGGACGAATCTCTGTTCAATCACAGAGTGACTTTTGGTCGGTGTGTGATCTTCAGGCTAATGTTTCTGCTTGTCATCACATCCATCCTGAATAAGCACTCCTGGGGCTCAGAATCATTAGAACACATGAGAATCATGAACATTTTCATGTCGTAGGTAGTTGTAGATAATTACACCTTAAAGTATGCGGAACGTGTCCTCGTGGTTGGGAGTGTTTGGTGGAGTATTCATGCAAGACGACGGTAGCACCAGCTCTCTCTCCTTCTAAGTCAACAAGCCAGTTCCTCTTATCTTTTGCCTCCTGTTGGAGTTCACCCCCAGCTCTTGTGGGACATTTTGGGGACACACTGATGCAGCCCTTTTTTTCTGGTGGAAGGATAAGATCCACTGTGGAGACTCAGTGACAGTACCTAGTTATCCAACTTCGTTACATGGTTGTTGAAACATTCTCCAATTGATGTTTCTTAGGTGTATGGAGAACATTTTAAACATTTGAAAAGCAAAAAAGATTCAGTCTCTGAGATTTTTTTGTGGAAGACAACTTATGTATGAGGGGATGCATTTAAAATGAAAACATGGGAAAGGTCAGAATAAACCACCAACCCATTTTGAAGAATCCTAGAGTTAGAAAACGTACTTAAAATCTTAAAAAAGTCAATGAAAAATTGTGAAGAAATTTGAAAATAGAAATTGTATTTTTGACAATTTTTTGTAAAAAAATACAATTGTATTTTTTACAAATGTTTTACAATTTTTAAAAATTGTAAAAATAAAAATCATTTATGCTTTATAGTAAGGTTACTGTAGTGCTGTTGGTGCTTTATATAGTTTTTTAAAAATATTAGCTTGTACTATAAAATTTACCCAAGTTGAATAGCTTTAGAGGCTATGTGCTTAACGTTTTAAAACACTGAAACAAGGCATCACACAGGTAGAGCTCTCTTCATACTTTTGCATTTTTAAATGAAGTCCATGGTAAATATTTCTCTTCAGTAGTTCCAATGAGTAGAACCTTACTTGAATGCATAGAAAATGTCACCCTAAAATAAACTCTCAAGGAGGTTAAAACATCCTCAATTTACAGTCTTTCCTGTTCCAGGAAGAGTTTCAGGTTGCGGTTGAACTGCGGCATGCAGCTGTGGTCTATTTTCTCTCTTTTAATGCTGGCCAGCTGCTGGAGGTACAGAAACTGGACTCAAAGCATTGTTTCTCTCTTGGACTTGGTAGTTTGGGCCCCTCTTGAGTATTTCAGTTGTTTCTTGTAAAGAAAAATAAAATTATGTGAAGAACGGAAAACTCAGAAAAGTGTATCGAAATGCTCTTAAGTTTTGGCAAAGTAAATGCTTCTAAACAAAGGAGGCATGTAAACCAACATCTGCTTCTTTGAACAGGGCGGCAAGCGGTGAGAAGCTACAACTCCAGAGCACAGCTGTCCTCCTGTGACCTCTGTGGGGACGCACATGCCTGCGGCCCCTGTGACAGCGTGGCCTCGGCCTCCCTTTCTCACCCTAACGCCTGCCTCCTTGTCTGCTTCATGCTTCTGTTCTCTTTGCAGTGTTGGCTATGATTTACTTCTTTAAAGACTCCGCGTAACACTTTCATTTCTAGAAGTCACATGTGATTGTCTTGTTTTCATAAGCAAATATCGCCTCTATTTTGAAAATCGATGTTTTTCTTTCTATGAGATGGGATGGGGGTGTACAACTGGTCCTTGTATGTGTAGCTGCATAGAGTTCTTCCCCTGACTTCTGTGTGGAACAAAAAATCAGAATTATTGCAGCTGTATTCTTTTATTTCCCCCTCTTAAAATCTTTTAGGATTCTTTGGGAGGTGTTATTTTCTCCAGAATAAATGTGTTATTTTAGATGATTCTTTTCATTTTCTAGAGGAAATGAGCCTGGGTTCTTAAGCACTGCTATACATCAGTGTCTGCTTTAGTATTAACGACGGATTTCCTGGGAACTGGGAGGAAACAAACCTGTGGGAGGAGCTTGTTCTGTCCCTTCTGTTTCCACCCTAACCCTCCGCCTACACCACCCATCCCAGTGGTCTCAGTACATCCTTCTTCATCAGATATAACTTCTTTCTTTAGGATGGAGGTGGTGATTTTTTTTCTTTTAAAGGGAAATGATGTTGTTCCATTCCAGATGTACTCACACACCCCAGCCCTTACTCTTCCTCTGTTTTCCCTCTGGAGAGAAGCAGAGAGAGACTGGCTTCGCTGTGCTTCCGGCGGCTCAGAGGTTGAGATTGCTGGGAAGTACCCAGAGGGGCCCCAGGTGCCCTCCTCTGCGTCCTCAGCCCCACATGTGGGCTCTGTTCAGGCTGGGGGTCAGAGGGCATTGCAGCACGTGCCTTACGTGACTTGGACCAGAAGATCCTAGACCAGGAGGCACATGTGAGTCATGGGGGATGCTAAGCCAGGGGCACAACAAAATCCTGTATGAGATGTAGCAGACTGGACCTCCCCATGGTCTGGGAAAGAAGCTGGGGTTTGACGGGGATCAGAGAGATGTGAAGTACTGTACGGTGTTGGCCAGGGTCCTGTGGAACCTTCTAGATTCAGGTGTCTGAGTGTCAGACCACCAGCTGTCCAGTGACATCTAACGCTTGCTCTGAATCTTATAGAAGATTCTTGAATTTTGAGCCCCTGTGTCATGGGTTACCCTATATTTGGAAGGATAATATTCATTTATCTGGGTGAAATTTTAAGGAAAGATTCCTTTCTTCCCCCTTCCCTGTTTTTCCTCTTTTCTCACCTTTGTTTCATCCTGCCTTCCCTTCCCTTCTTCCTTTCTTCTTTTCATTTGAAATACATTGAAATATTTTAGATATATCCAAAAAATTTAAAGATTTTTTTTTACTAAATCTAAAAATTGGTTTAATTTCACTCCTGAACTCGGCATTTCTCTCAAGGGGATGTAGAAACGTAATCGTCATGGGCTTCAAAGAAGCTGCATTGCAGTATGTTCAACTGTTTAAAAATAAATCCAAAAATAAAATATGCAAATAATATATTTTAAAGTAAATTTTGAAAAGAATGTTTTTATTTTAGTAAACTTAAATTACAGTGGAGTGGATGTTCATGGAATGCTTATGGACATCTTGGACACAAAGGTAGGAATGACTAACATCCAGGTTTTTAAAGCTTGAAACCTACATGTAGAAAATAGATCCTCAGAGGGTGGTCTCTGGAGAGAGAGCAGTTGAATATCAAGCACATAATTTTCTTGTATTTACTTTCAAGTGGGGAAAAGTTTTTCGTTGTGTTACACCGTTGAAACAATCCGACCTGAAAAAGGCACTTGGGTTTGGGCTTTCCTGTGTGGGGTTTCGGCTTTTATATGCTTAGGACTTGTTTGGAGATGAAAGTGTCTTAGAACAAAGTTGGAGGAGTGTGTTGGCAAAGGATACCCCCTCGCTGCCCAGAGAGCCTCAGACTAACCGTAAATAGTTTATATTCCGTAGCTTATATTCTGTTCATACCGGACTTCTAGTGTAGTATTTTAGGAAACACCAGAATGGAAAGCCATTGGAAGACAGTTTGTAGCTTTTTTAAACCATGTTTGTAGCTTTTTTAAACATATTTCCTCATTTAAAAACTAGAACTCTAATAGTTTTTGTGAATTATTTCAGATGAAAAATTCACCTTGTAACTCATATTGTAATGCATCTCTTTTTATTATAAATGTATTAAAAGAGAGGAGAAGGAAGGGATTGAGGAAGAAGAGAAGAAGGATGGGGGAGAGGGTCAGCGCAGCTGGAGGTGCATGGGGCATTGCGGACGCGGGCGTCTTCCTCTGTCACGCCTCTCAGAGCGCTGGCTCTGCTGCAGCAGTGCGCTTGGATTAAAAGGGACCAAAAAGCCACAGGCATTAGGGAGAAAGGAGGACACATAGTAGTAATAATTGACAGTATCGACTTTTTTTCTTCACATGCTACGAGTAATAATACTAAAAATCTCTTTTTACCTTTAAGTTTGCTGATGTTGAAACTTTCCCTTTAGAATGCCATCAATTTCACTTTCTGATATGAACTAATTTAAAGTCCCCACTTCTTTTCCACTGAGTGGGAACCTCATTAAGACACCAGCATGTGTGACTTCTAGTTTTGACTGGCCAAGGATTCCAGACACGGAACTTCAGGAATAACTAGTAGCCACGTCATTCAAGGACAGAGCAACGCTATTATATTTGGTTTCACCATCTTATTGCCTTCAGTTATAATTCTAAAAAAGAAGTTAAAGCCCATTAAAATACGCTGGGTCAATGAAATGCTTCCTTTTATTGTGTGGTCCTATTATGCTTTATGTTTTTTAAAATATTCTAACAATAACATCTTTGGTCTAGTATTTTTGGCTGTATTCTAATCTGTGGAGCATTGTGTTAATATAAAATCCAGATATATGCTTATTGCCTAACAGTTTGTTCCTTATATATGCAATGCTGTATTCCACACGTGGGAATTTTCAGAATTGTACATAGCGTAATTCTCCCTGCTCCCATTTTTTTTTGGGTCTGGGTGTCATTAGTTTTTTTCAAAGTTGTATTTAACTGTAATTTCTTTTTATGTTAAATTTAGTTATAAATATTCTGGCAATATAATGCTAGTTATCTTTATTTTGATACAATTCAATTATTTTGATATAATTCAATTTGATATCATTCAGCATTTCTGGCTGTCCTATGACAATTGGAGCTATGATGTTTCTTCGTCATTCTTTAAAGGAGCCATTATTAGCCCTCCAGCATGTAATCTGGAGTTCTTTTTAACAGCCTCACTTTTTCTAATTTGCTTGATTGAAGTTTAATACTGTTTTCTATAAAAATACGTTGTAAATACCTCCTGGACAAGGTTCCTTAACATAAGGACAGTACTTAAGTTGGTGTTCATCCAGTGGCTCCCGTGGGTCCAGGTGCCGTTACATCTTCTTGGCTGCATCATTTACTTGCACTTTTAAAATCTGAGACACAGTACGTGGACTCACTCTTGGATAAGATTCAGGACTTTATGCGCTCTCAGTAGAGGCTTCTGTAAGACAGAAGAATATTCTGATTTTTTTTTCAAGTTCCAGTAAAGCATAGCACCTTTAAGAACTTAAAAATTTCCTATCATCTATTCAAATGATATTCGTGTTAATGTTAAATGTCCTAAGTTGCATTGGGAGTAATTTGAGGTACAGTTTTTTTTATCACTACTTTGAATAAAGAACCGTTATACTACTTTCTTTAGGAAACTAAACAGTAAATATACATTTTTAATTAAGTATATATCGGTTGTGAGTAGGCTTGTTTCGAAACTATTTCTAGCCACTGAGTTGTGTTTTCATGTGCCTCATCAAAAGACAGTGCCACATTGCATCATTCACTAAAATGTTGCCATTTCATTTCAGTGGTTGTAATACAGGAAAACATATTTCCTAGATTATTTCCGAGTTTCGCACTTCACAGGACACTTACACATTGGTATGTGTGTGTCTTTGTAATAGGGATGATACTGATATATATGTTACTACATATTTAAGAATAATTCTGTCCATGTTGTCACGAGGCCACGGTTTACCACTCTTCTGCCAGGGTATTGAATCCGTGGTATAGGATAGTTCCATGTTCCATTTATAGATCATTAAGATTTGTCTTTGATAGATTTAATAGAATGTGGCTCTGTTCTGGTCCTTCAAGCCTTTATGTTTTGGACTTTTACTAAGGTGCAGTTGATACAGTAGAGTTGATTTCTTTTGTACACAGGAAGCTTTATAAGATTTTATTCACAAATCTTCTATTTTGAGAAGCTCTTTTGCATATAAGAAGGATACTGTTGAAATAAAACATCATTTTCCCAGAAACTAAAGCTTTGTATATTGAACCAGGGTGATTCTGAATGTTTAAATTTTAAATGTTAAAGTGTTGTTGTTAATTGTACTTGATGATCTATTCAATAGGAAATCATGGTTTATCAATAAAAATGAAAATTTCCATCTGTTACTACCAGTGTTGTTTTTATTTTAGCTTAAATCACATCTGTAGCACATCTCCTTTACCTAAACCTATTTAATGGTGAGGCATGGGATGTCTGAGGGTAGGTTTGAGGGGGATTATTGTGTTAAAGAGTTCGACATGAGTGAGAGGAGAGAAACTTGACCACCAGCCGCTGCCTCACTTTTGTGGTTTTTAAAGAAGCTTTAAATTTCAGAATAGATTTAGATTTACAGAAATGTTGTGAAAACACTACAGAGTTTCCGTATACGCCACACCTATTATTTCCCCTATTATTATTATTATTATTATCTTTTGGCCACGTGGCATGTGGGATCTTAGTTCCCTGACCAGGGATTGAACCTGCGCCCCCTGCATTGGCAGCGCAGAGTCTTAACCACTGGACCACCAGGGAAGTCCCTCCTTCCTCATTCTTTGTGTTTGGTGTTGGAGTGGGGTTGGTGGAGAGGTAAATGATACACAAATGAAAAATGTAAGGTGAGGGGCCCACTCAACTTCTGGAAATTGTACAGAAATATAGAATGCACAGTTTGTGTACCCAGGAGAATGGAGGCATGGACTCTTGTAACCACAGCCTAACCTTTCAGGTATATTTTCTTGATTTTCTACTAACACTTTTCTTGATTTTCTACTAACACTTTTCCTGCCATGAACTTTCTGAGCTTCTGTGAAATGTTAAGGGTAGTATGGTGGTTCTCAGTTGGGGTTGATTTTGACCCCGGGTGACACTTGGCAGTGATTGGAGGTAGCTCTCGTTGTCACAACTGGAGGTAGTGCTACTGGCATCTAGTGGGTAGAGACCAAGGATTCTGCTAGACATCCTGCGGTGCACACCCACAGCAAAGGCCAAGTATCAACAGGGGCAACATATCAATAGTTCCGAGGTTGTGAAACTCCTTGGCTAAATGATGCTGGGCACCTCTACATCACCTGGTAATGTCAATTAATTTAATATGATTAATTTAATGACATCCTTAAACAAAAAGTCATTGGAATCACTGGGCAGATATTGAGATTAACAAATAAATCTGTTATCTCAACCCTAGGAAACTTAGGTTGGAGACTGGGGAAAGATGTAGTAACTATTTTTTTGAAAATGTCTATACCAGTAGTTTCCAAACTTGAATGATTATCAGACTCCCCTAAAAGACTTGGTTTAACCAAAAAACCTTGGTCTTCTAGGAAATCCTAATTCAGTAGGTGTAGGATTAGGCTCTGAATCGGATCGTTGAACTCCCCCTGATTGATGATCATTTCAGGCTGGGAACCACCGGAAGATGTAGTGGTTTTCATGCCACTGCGGATCTTCTGCCCTTTAGTGTGAATGTGACTTGTGACTTGCTTCAAGCCAACAGAATACGGCAAAGGCGACAGGATGTCTATGAGACGGTAGTGCCCCTTTAGCTGGAGTCTCTCCTGCCTTTTCTGAAGATGTGAGCGGCCATGTTGTGGGCTGTGATGGTGGGAGGCAGACACCAAGGAACTGAGAGCAGCTTTTAGGAGCTGAGGGCAGCCTCCAGCCTCCAGCCAGCAAGAGAATGAAGCCCCTAGAGCTGTAAGGACCTGAGTTCTGCACACAGAAGTGGATCCTTCTCCAGTTGAGCCTTAGTAGAGATTGCAGCCCCAGCTGATGCTTTGATTATAGCCATGTGAGACTAGACAGTGAGTCCTGCTAAGTGCCCAGACTCTTGACCCACAGAAGCTGAGAACAAATGTGTGCTGTCGGAAGCCACTAAGTTTATGGTAATTGGCTGCACAGCAATAGAAAACTAATCCACAAGTTTTAAAGTAAGTTAATTCTATTATATTCAGCCAACTTCTTCCTAACTGGTACACCTGGTGTCGCCATCTTCTCTGCAGTTCAGGGGCTGTGAGCATGGTGGTGTTGGCCCTGGTGCCCCGCACGCCTCCATTGCCCCTGCCACTTCTGTCACTGAACCAAAGAGGAGCTGTGTTCTCTGGAGTCCTCATTGCTCCAAAGCTACACTCATTTCCACACTGAAGTGGGGAGTTTTTCTCCCTGACTCTGTGCTATACTTTGTCCCTTGGACAGAGAGGGTCTGCTTGTGGCGCTGAGCTCACAGAGTGTTCAGTAGAAGCTGTCCTTTCAATGTCTGCTTGTAGCTGCCTGTCTTTCTCACTCTCTGGCTCAAACGTAAACCCAGGCCGCTGGGCTGCACGCCGTGAGGTACAGACACCATACTCTCCTCCCAATCATACACAATCTCTTTCTCTCATCTCCCCAAAATCTTCAAGCAAATGGACTCCTGGTAGCCCTCCCTGAAGTAGTTTGTTAGACACATTCAGATATAGATACACAGTGGTTAAGAGCATGGGCTTTGGTGCCAGGCAGACCTGGGCTCCAGGCTTGGCTTTGCCTCTTGTCAGAGGGGAGACTCTCTTCCCCTCTGGTGTTTGTGGGGTGGAATTTTCCCTAGATGTTCTCAGGTTCTCTCTTTCCCTAAACTCACTCCACCCCAAAGGAGACAGAGATCTTTCTGATCTGTCATGTTAGGAAGAGTGCACCGGCCACAGTGGATGCAGCCCGCCCACCGCTTCTCCATCTGGGGTCCCACACGGACACCCTGCTTGGTTCCCTTGCGCTGACCACGTCTTGCAGGGCCCAGTCCTGCCTGGGATGGGGCAGGAAGTCCAGCCAGAAATGGTCTTCCTTGGGCAAGTCCACTCGATTCTTGCACCAAGCTGTGTCCTCCAACTTGAACTTCATCAGGGATAGAGTGGATATTTTGGTTCCTTCATCGGCTGACTTTTGTCCCCACCAGATGACGATGAAGGAGGCTATGTATTGCATTCCCAGAGACCCCAGCACCTGTACCAAGAGTGTGATCTCGGGCAGGTTTTGCAATATCTGGTATGTATGAGGTGCTTAATAAGTTATGGTTGTGACTCTACGTCTGTATGTGTCAGTGGATAGCTTTGGCTGTATTTACGTGCATAACTTTGGGTAGGAAGGAAGAGGATTCTGCAGCCGAGTTGTTGCCTCTGGGTGGGTCCCTCTGAAGCCCACAGCCTGCTCCGATATCACTTCTGATGCTCACAGTGGACCGGAGGGAGTGCTTGGCTGGGATGGATGGGTTCTCTTCTCCTTTCTGCTCCTGCTTGGTCATCATTTCTTCTAAGGCGATTCAAAATGGGGCCCGAAGAAGGTTCAAGTAACAATGTATTCAAGATTACCAGTGTCGAATCCAGATTATGGAGATTCAGATATGGGGGAATTGTGCCCCTTGATCTAGTTACGTTGTCCCATCAGGCTGTACAGGAAGGAGAGGCACCACCTCCCAGACTTTGCATTGTCCCCACGAGGACACTTCCCGTGCTGGCGGAGCAACTCGTGGCTGGATCCCCGAGGCTCTCTTTAGGGCCTCTCCCTCTTCTTCTGCAGCCTTTCATCTCCGTTCTCCATTCTGACGTTCCCACCATCTCCACTTTGTCTGTCAGTGACTCCCCCTCAGGAATTAGCAAGTACTATATCTCTCCTTTTGCGTTCAGCTTCCTCTTTGTCTCCCACGAGCTGGCAGTCAGAGCTTTCTCTCTTCCGTCTGTTCTGCTCAGAGGTCACGTCTCCAGGGTGGAGGAGTGATGAGAGGACTTTGGAAGATTCTCTGCTCTGATTGGTAGTTGGCTTTTATTCCCTTTTGTTATCTCAATCTTCTCGAAGTTTAGACAACGGCGTGAGTTTAGGATGAGGGAGACATTAACTGGCAGAACACGTGAAAAAGACCTGATGGCTCACTGTTGTGGCCTCTCCTGCTGCGGAGCACAGGCTCTGGACGCGCAGGCTCAGCGGCCATGGCTCACGGGCCCAGCCGCTCCGCGGCATGTGGGATCTTCCCGGACAGGGGAACGAACCCGTGTTCCCTGCATCGGCAGGTGGACTCTCAACCACTGCGTCACCAGGGAAGCCCTCCCTCTGTATATTTTTAAAATGCAGACTTGAGGTATTTTGGAGACATTATCAGGAAGACTTCAGAATAGATTAAATGTGGGAAGTGAGGAAAAGATGAGTCAAAAACTAGGATGGAGGAGGTAAGTTAGGAGTTTGGGATTAACGGATGCACACGACTATATACAAAATAGATAAACAGCAAGGAGCTACTGTATAGCACACGGAAATTTATCCAATATCTTGTAATAACCTACAACAGAAAAGAATCTGAAAAAAAAATATATTACATATATATATATCTGAATCACTTTTCAGGTGTACATATCTGTACACCTGAAACATTGTAAATCAACTGTACTTCAATAAAAAAATAAAAATTAAAACAATCTGGGTGATGAAGCAGAGGCATTTATTGAAACAAAGAAGAAAGACTGGAGAAAGAGAAAGTGTGTGTGTGTGTGTGTGTGTGTGTGTGTGTGTTTGTCAAGTATTCCACTTGGGTCATTTTATCTCATTGAATTCTCAGTGAAGAGAAACAACATATAGTTATGACCCTCAACTAATCTGCCAATGCAAAGAATAACAAAACATTACCTAATTTTTCCTATACAATGCTCTGCTCTTGCTTTTGCTTTTGTTTGTAATCTAGAGAAACTTAGAAAACTCCAAAGGAATTGCTGGAGAGGAAGAAATTTCCCTCTACCATTCTAGGTTCTTCTGTCTGGTCTAAGAATTATATTGACATGAAACAGATTAATAGGAGAAAGTGAAACAAAAGCTTAATGGCATGTGTACATGGGAGAGACCCAGGAAAACTCACTCACTCACCAAAATTGCTGAAGCCCTCACCTTAAATACCAACCTCAGCTAGAGACAAAAGAGGATGTTGAGGGCTTCCCTGGTGGCGCAGTGGTTGAGAGTCCGCCTTCCGATGCAGGGGAAGTGGGTTCGTGCCCCGGTCCGGGAAGATCCCACATGCCGCGGAGCGGCTGGGCCCGTGAGCCATGGCCGCTGAGCCTGCGCATCCGGAGCCTGTGCTCCGCAACGGGAGAGGCCACAACAGTGAGAGGCCCGTGTACCGCAAAAAAAAAAAAAAAAAAAAAAAGAGGATGTTGAGGGTGGGGACAGCTATGGGAGGTGACCAGGAAAAGCACAGTAAACAAGGGTAAAGTTGTTATGCAGATTTAAGTCAGTTGCTTTCTCCATTGATAAACGTTTCTAGAGATTTGGTCATCCACCTCTTTCTGGTATAGAGGATGATACCCTTACAAATAAATGTAAACGTTTCTTACAAAAGGGTAACTTATACTCCATTATCAGGGTCTTCTCCATGTTTATTGTTTCTTAGAAAATAACCAGCTTAAAATAATTAATATGCCAAAGAGACATATTTTGGGGTGTCATATTCTGCTCTCCTACAGAATTCATATAGCAAACTCCTTGGTGTGGACCATAGGATTTGATGAAAAAAACCTTTTAATTTTGAAATAATGATAGACTCTCAAGAAGTTGTAAAATAGTACACAGAGGTCCTATATGCCCCTCCCCTTGCTTCCCCTGCAGTAACATCTTAAGTGACTGTAGTGCACTTTGGAAGCCAGAATGCTGATGGGCACGACACAGTTAACTAGGGTACTAGACTTTGTTTTCATGATCGTTTCACATGCATTCATTTTGTTATATGTCTTTGTGTATAATTCTAGGACATTTTATCGCACGTATATGGTCTGAATTTGTCCCCACAGGATTCCTGTGATGAAACCTAACCCCCAAGGTATTTGGAGGTGGGACCTGTGGGAGGTGATTAGACTGGAGGACAGAGCCCTTATGAATGGGATTAGTGCCCTTATCTCAGAAGTCCGAGAGAGCTCCCTTACCCTCAACCCCCCTGTGAAGTTACAGAGAAAAACCTGCCATCTGTGAACCAGGAAGCAGGCTCTTACCAGCCACCAAATCTACGGGTGCCTTGATCTCGGACTTCCCAGCCTCCAGAACTATGAAAAATAAATGTTTGCTGCTTATAAGCCACCCAATCAGTGGTATTTCGTTAGAGCAGCCCAAAGGGACTAAGACATGTAGAACTGAATAACCATTATTATAATCAAAATACAAGTCCCTTTCATCACCACGAAGGAACTCTCCCCACTGCTTTACTGTGACAGCCTTTTTCTCCTCCCTTAATTCCTGGCAACTATCTCTATAATTGGCATCTTGAGAGTGTAATACAAATGGAATCATACCGTGTGTGGCCTTTTGAGGTTTCTTTTTTCCATTCAGCATAATGCCCTTAAGACCATCCAAGTTGTCATGTGTATCAATGTTCATTCCCTCTTACTGCTGAACAGTGTTCCAAGATTTGGTCTTGAGAGCCTGCTGGAGTCTTAGGTTGGAGGGTACATCGCCTTGCCAACCTGATATAATCAGATGAAATAACTGAAGTCAGTATGATGGGGAATAATAAGTGTGATACAGGAAGAAGAACAACAAGGAAGGAAATTTTTAGCCATTCTCAGGAGAAAACAATGGGTTGGGAACAATGCCTACATGACAACACTTCCCAAGGTGAGTTTACAGAATGCCAGCAGGTCTAATGTGAGAAAAGTGTTCAATGGCAAAGTTTAGAAAATCACAAAAGCTGTCACTACTGTGGAATGGATCTTTAACATGGTAATGCATATTTTGAATGCTAGAAGAAGGACATGATATTCTTTACTTTCTAAACTTTTAGACCAGCACATTAATGTCCTTTTCATAGAATATTTCTCTCTGGTGGTTTTCCAGGGAAAGTATTTTGGGTAGAGCTGTTGTAGGTTAAAACACAGTATTTAAATTCTGAAATAACCATGCAGTTTATCACACAGTCACATGTGTTTGTCAAGTTGATGGTAAGGTTTATAATAGGCATAAAATACAATAGAGTGACTCTAATGGTGGAAATATAACCACCAAATATTCCTAAAGGCAAAAAACAAAACAAAAACAAAAAATCCCCCAAAACTCATAGCACCAGAGAGTGGAACAGTGGTTTCCAGGGGCTGGGGGTTGGGAAAATGGGAGATGTTAGTCAAAGGGTACAACCTTTCAGTTGTAAGATAAATAATTTCTGGGAATCTAATATACAGCATGGTGACTATAGTTAATATTGTACTGTATACTTGATGTTTGCTAAGACAGTAAATCTTGTGTTCCCACCACCCCCCAAAAAAGAAGGTAACTATAATAAGTTGGCTATGGTAATTACTTCACAATGTATACATATATCAAATCATCAGAATGCACACCTTAAATCAGGGGTCCCCAACCCCTGGGGCTGAGGACCGGTACTGGTCCGTGACCTGTTAGGAACCGGGCCACACAGCGGGAGATGAACAGCAGGTGAGGGAGTGAAGCTTCATCCGCCGCTCCCCCTGGACCATCCCATCCACGGAAAAATTGTCTTCCACGAAACCTGTCCTTGGTGCCCAAAAGTTTGGGGACCGCTGCCTCAGATACATGCAGTTTGTATTTATCAGTGCCTCCATAAAGCTGGAAAACATTTACATAAAATATGCTGCCACTAGGGGGCAGAAGAGGATCGGAGCAAAGGGAAACCTCCCCCAAATTGCTGCCCAATTAAAAAATTCTTTTTATGTACTGAAAATGAAATGAGATCTGAAAGCTTTTTCTCCTTTCAGTGCAAACAGATAATAAAGGTATTAAAATATTCTTCTTACTTCTATTACCATAGAAGGATGCTTATTTTGGTATGTACATAATTTATGCAGAAAAAATTTTTTGTTTTTAGAGTAAAAAGCATATCCAGACTGGGAGCTCCTTTTTGATTTTATAAAAGTAAATCCTGATTTTCAAAAGCTGAGAGCTCATTAGCCTTTTGACAGTTCAGAAAGAGATACTGTTAAGTAAAGATACTGATAAGTAAAGCTTGACCTAGAATCTGTGGAATTTTAATCTCCTAATGGAATGAAAGGGTCTCCATTAATCCTCTAACGTATATTTATTACGATCTTTTCCTGCCTAGTTTTGCTTTGTGCTTGAAGTCTATTTTTTCCTTTCAATGTTTCTTCTTTTATAATCACTGTTGGAGAAGAACAAATATAACTGAAAAGACAGCAAAATGGACTTGCTAGTGGAGGTTTGGTTGCCTGGTGGGCTTCTCAAAACCTGTCTTTGCTTAGAGCACCAGACCCCACCATGCTCTTCTTTGTTCTGGACTAGCTTATCTGTATAAAAATGTCTTATGAGAATCCTTGTCTGGGAGGATTGTCTAATAGGGAAGTGCATTACTGGATCTGGTATGGTAATGGAGGGACCTTCCCTCTACGGGGACCACCCCCTCTCTTCTTCCTTTCCCTAAAGGGCATGCTTGTCTCTGAGACAATTTTCCTGGTGAGGAAAGTCCTAGAGGAGGGTTGCGTCTCCTCAAAGGTGGCAGTCATCCCCTGGGCCGTAATCTGGGCAAGTTGTGGGTCCTCAGACAGCAAGACAGAAATCAGGAGGTGCAAGAGGGAGGTCCTGCCTTTCTTTGGGAAGTGTTCTCCTGGCCTGGACTTGGGGGTGTTTGGACATGCTTGAGGGGAAGGCTGGGAGGCAGGGAGGGGGCTGAAGATGCGTGAATTATACCACATAAACTGGAGTATCTAGTTGCCCATTTATTCTCCTCCTGTTCTCTCTTAGATATTAGTGGTTTATAAACATTTTGGCCTTATTTCAGTTGAAGGGAATTTAAGGAAGAGTTAAACCTTCAGGTGAGAGCCATGCCTCCCTGTGAGGCCGTGTGGAAGTGGTAACCTTCATAGATGAGACACTGAAAACAGGAATTTGAATGCCAGGGTCATAGGACTAGCCCTCCCTCCGCACCAGAGTCCTTGTTCGTTGCCACTGAGAAGGCTGATGGAGTTCTCTCACTCAGAATAGGACATGAGGAAAGAGGGGACGGTGGGGTTTTCTTCCCACACAAAATGCTGCAGAGAGCTACCCTCAGAGCTTCGCCCTTGACAAAGTTCTCTCAATTATGAGGCCGAGAAGGTCGTGTAGGTGATTTATCTTTATTTATTATCAACTCAGAATTGACTGCCTCACCCAACTGGTTTCAGGTTAGGAAACCAAAAATTGGTTCTGAGAGATTAAATGATGCCCCCAAAGTCACAGCGTTGAAGTCGGTGTGAGGGCTAAAACTACAGTTTCCTGAGTCCAAGTTGTTTTGACACCGACCCAAGTAGGGAGGATCCCATTTTCTTGGCCAAGTGTTCCTCTTCAATGAGACAGAAGTTGCAAGATACTGGGAAACAGGGACCAGTCACTAAAGGTTTCTACTAGCTCTTTATTTTCTACCCAAGACAGTGCTAAACAGTATAAGACAGTAACTGCATAGTCTGCAGCCCTGTGTGGAAAGAGGAACATTTTCAAGGACTCTGGGACCCTGAGCTGTGTGGGTCATTGGGTGAAGGACCAGACATAGAAAGATTCTCCTGCTAGCACCACAGCCAAGCCCGAGGGTGTGACAAGGTGAGTGCTTCAGAGTGTGTGTGAGTGTATGTGTGTGTGTGTGTGTGTGTGTGTGTGTGTGTGTGTGTGTGAGAGAGAGAGAGAGAGAGAGAGAGAGAGAGAGAGAGAGAGAGAGACGTCAAATCGTTACCCTTTCTCTTTGTATGGTACACTGAAGGACAAAGTCCTTTTTATTGTTAGTCAGACGTGAACAAAGGATGTCATCTCAGTTCCAAACAAAGAGGCATTGAACAGAAATATCTAGACATTCCATTTTCTCCTCCCCAGTGCACTTTATCTCCTGGGAAAGAGACGCCAAGATGTTGATGACGATTACTTAGTAATCACAGATTATTGACGTCACGTGTTCCTATGAAAAGACAAACCATTGTGTGGCACTGTCCATGCTCCTGGCCTTGCTCCAGCAGGGAGCTGCCTGGGGCAGCCCGTGTCCCCGAGCAGCAGTTAACATCGATCACTCGCCTACCGTGTTTTACGGCAGGTAATCCTTCCATATGCCTTGTAAGATAGGTGCAATCTACGGATGAAGACCCTGACAAAATGAGGTTAAGTATACATCACACGATAGTAGGTGGGGAGCCTAGCTCACATTCTAGCAAGCTGGTTCCAGAGCGTGGGCTCCTAACTTCTGCACCACCCTGCCCCCTGCTAGCATTCACCTGACTTCCACAGAGCCCTACGGACCCAGATTAGATCCTGCAGATTTTATTCACAATCCCTTAGGTTCTGGTGTGATCACATACATGGAAGTTACTCTTGTTTGGGAGAGCAATCAACAGTAAAAACTGGAGTTTAATGAAAAGATCACTCTGGTACGTACTCAAGAATAATGTGAACTGGAGTGTCATTTCCGAAATTTGACTAATTAATACTATTTTCAAGTAATACAGCTAATGTTTATTGAAATATTATTTAGTACTTAACTAAAGGTAAAGCAAGTGCTTTACACGTATTACCTCTTAATCCACACAGCAATCAAACGTACTACTATTGTCCTGGGTTTAAAGATGAATTTAGGGTTACTGTGTAATTTCCCAATGTTATACAGCTTCTTCAAAGCCAACACTACGACTCCAGTGCCCACATTCTTCGCCACTGAGTTATATCAGTGCCCTAGTTGGCTGGTTTGCAGTTCAGGATGGACATCTTTCCAACTAGTTAGCTTTCCTGAAAATTTGGGAGCAGGATAAATTTGGTCTCTGTGTTCCTGAATTTTGTTTTGTTAATTCTGTTCTGCTCTGAACCATCTGTGTGCCATTCCTTCTTTCTTTAGTATTTAGCTCTCGTCATCTGGCTTTGATTTGCTCAAACTCTTTCCTCTGTGCGATTTGTATTGTTTTAGTTTCTTTTTCTATGGAAACCATTTTTTCTGTAGTTAACTTAATAATACATGTTTTACTACTTTGAAGTCTTATTCTTTCACTTTAATAATGGAATTTATATAGCACTATGATAGATATTTTCAGTAAAAATTATTTATACATATATAATTTTAAATTTATAACATTTTGGCCCTACAAGTATCCTTATGAATTCTTTGTCAAACTCGCTTGCTGATGTCACTTTTTCCACATGGCACGATTTGAGGGGTGTAGAAAACTGTCTACCTTAAATACTTGTTAATGGAATAGAGAAATGAAGTATTATATCCAGAAAGTCCTCTGAAAAGTCATCCCAGAAGGACCGTGTATTAACTTACTGTGTTGTTATAGCCAAACAAGTTGCTTCTAGTTGCAGAGAGTGAGGCAGGACCCTTGGTAAAGGAGGTCTGAGACAGGCAAATTCATCCCCAACATAAAGCATTATACTTAAGGCGTGTATGATGGGTCAGAGAGCGTGGCAAGTATGAGAATCTTGAAGTAAGTGGGTGTCAGTAGAACCAAGGGGTGGGGAGAGAAAAAGAGGAAGTTGGAGAAGCAGAAAAAGCTACATATGTGTGTGGACTTGTGGTGCACATCCCCGTGGTCGACTGCCCAGCTCACAGTACTTCCTTTTCTTTGGTAACCCTTGCCCTGGCCCCCTTCTCCCTGCCAACACCCAGCCCCCATTCAAGTGATAGTGGGAACAGCCCAGTTCACACAACATGTCTTTGCTTTCACAGCTGATTGGGTAAACATGGGCCAATAGGTCCCTTCTCAAATCTCTGAGGCCAAGAGATTCTAGACAGTTGGCTGTTCTCCCAAACAGAGGAGATATAAACCAGGACTTCACTAAAGAGGAAGAATGAGGGAGATGCTAGAGAATGGATTTCTTGGTTCTCTCCAGTGTTCTAGTCACAGTTTTGTCTAATCCATTTCTTATGGACAACACTGTCCATAATGTACTCTACTCTGCCTTGCTTTTTGAAAGTTTCCTAAAAATGTGACTAATTCCTGGTTTACCCCTACCTTCCCTGTTTCTCTTGGACACAGGTTTCACACTGTCTCAGGTTGTCCTACTGGCCCCGGAGACCTGTGCTCTGACAGCCTTGTTTGAGATCTTTAGCTGGGTGTCTTCCCATACCTCTGACTTTCAATGTATTTGGCAGCCCATTCTCATGCGCTGTTTTGGAATTACAAAAGTCTCTGAATTTTATTAAAAGTGGAGCTTAACTCTCTGTTCTTCATTCTCCTAGTTGGTTTTGGGTGATATGCTGAAGGAGAAGAGACTAGCCTTACAATTTCCAGCAATGAATCTGGGAGGCAAAGACTTTAGCTTTTTGAAATAACAATCATAGAAGGTTGACTTTCATGAGCAAGAAATGTGAGGAGAATGAATAATATCAGAATACCAAACAAATTCTTATGGTGAATTCTAGCTAAGTAAAGACACCTGTGAGATCTGCATGAATGACAACACATGGCGCGCAGAACTGATGTGAGTTAGCTGCCATTGCCTTTCACAGTCAACCTTAGGGTGCTCTGAAGACCTCTGCTGTAGTCTTATGTGTATTTCTGATTTTGGTTTTGAATCTAGTATTGTCATTTGGTGTTTCCATCTCTAAAATTCTTGCCTCAAATGCTTTCCATGTTCTTCCCTGTGACTTTTATTTGGACTTGCCAATCCGCTGACTCTACTATGCTTTTTTCCTTCTACCTACCACCAATCAGCTAGTGTCTACTTAGCAGACTAGGTGGGTTTCTGGGTTTTTAAGGTAATAGGAATGTGACAGGGCAACAGTTAGTCTTCATTTCCATTAAGGCTTCTGTAAGCTGGAATTATAAAGAGGATATTGGAAATCTATGAATGTACCTTACGTTCAGGATATGAGCAGAAGTTGGAATCAGGTGTGAATAAGGGAGGTTATGTTTTCCATAGAAGATTGGAAATGTTTAGATAACGATAGTGTTTGGCCCACCAAGGAGTGACATCCTAAGGGAGGTGGTGTGACAGAGAGGCTTAGATGAGGGTTTGTTTCCTTTATAGTTGGTACCTGCAGGAATATTATCTAAAACGAAGTGCTCAATGAAATGCATTAATGGGTAGTATCAAAGTGATGTGGTGGGTGGGCACAGTGGCTGGGCAGAGATGCCCTGAAGCAGTGGATTCTTCCAGGTGTTACCATAAAATAATCCACAAAACATGCGTGGGACTTCCCCTTTCCTTTTCCGACTCTGCCCTTCTCTTATGCTTCTCCTTGTCATTCATTTTCTCCTTCAAGTTTGCCCTAAGTGTTCATTTTGCCTTGTATAGGATTGTGAGATGTTGTAGATGACTGAAGAGGTTAGTGAGCTCACACCTGCAGAGATGGCCCTTCTTATGCCATGTAGACTCCCTAATATTACAACTGAATATAGAACGATTCAACCAGGGTCATAAGATGAGCCTTTGAAATACTGGAAATAGAATACTTGCCTATTAAAGCATGGTTACAATCCTATAGTAATTATGGTAAATCATACTGCTTCTAGATGTTGCTTCTGGAGACAAATAATGTGCCTCCTAGTTCCATGTATTAAGGAGAAAAAAGGTGCATAGGCTGTTGTTATCAAGGCAAACATAATCGAGTGCATATTTTCCAAATTCTATATTTGATTATTTAAATTTTTTATGAAGAGCAATTTCCATAATATGGAAATTGTACATTAGAGTACTGACATTGTACATTAGAGTACTGACCATTATGCACTTTCCAAATGAGGAAAGTCAGTTATATCAGAATAATTAAGGAAGAAATCATATACATGTTTTTTAAATGAAATAATATGGTGTCACATTCTTTTAAACTTATCTAAATTCTCTCACATGTTGTATCTCTTGAATTGATCTCATTCTTCTCCAGCTGTGTCTCTTTTTTTTTAATAACATGATTCTGTTTTTTTTTTTTTTTAATAAATTTATTTATTTATTTTTTGCTGCATTGGGTCTTCGTTGCTGTGCTCGGGCTTTCTCTAGTTGCGGTGAGTGGGGGTTGCTCTTCGTTGTGGTTCACAGGCTTATCATTACCGTGGCTTTTCTAGTTGCGGAGCACGGGCTCTAGGCACGTGGGCTTCAGTGGTTGTGGCTCGTGGGCTCAGTAGTTGTGGCGCAAGGGCTTAGTTCTCCGTGGCATGTGGGATCTTCCCGGACCAGGGCTTGAACCTGTGTCCCTTGCATTGGCAGGCGGATTCTTAACTACTGCGCCACCAGGAAAGTCCCTTATGTCTCTTTTTATTGTACTGAATGTATGCTTTTCAAGTTCTAGGAAAGAGTCTTTGTCAGATTTATATTTGTCTTCTTTAGTTCCCAGAGCTTGTGAATGATATCAGAGAGGGAAATATTGTGAATTATTCTCAATAATTGGAACTTTGGAAATGAAATTAGTACTCCAGTGCAAGTAAAATAAAATGTTTTGCTCGGAGTGCATTAATTCTAATTTTATTACCCATCTACTTTATGAAGTTTCTTTACGTTTTATGTTGAAAAAGTAAGGAATAGAGTTTGCTATATACATTTCAATTATGAGAAACTCTACAGTAGAATAAGCCTAAATTAAAGAATGTCTTCCACTTTAGAGCAAATATTTCCATTTCTATTATCTAGGAAAGGGAATCTTTCAGTCCCATTTCCCAAATGAGATATCCCTTTCTAAATAGCACATGCTACAATTTCCATGTGCAAAATATACATTTAAAAAGCACAAGCTATCTTATAAATAAATTTACAGTAGGTTTATAAGTATCTAATAAATATTGTAAACCAAACTTAAAATTTTCACATACTAGGTGTATCAGATCATGTTTGGTATTTAAAAAAAATCTTTAAATAATGAGATATACACAAAGTAATACAATGGTTACAAAACTTATGAATACCAGTACTTAATCCACCTCTCCAAATTAATACTATGTGATTAATTTCTTCACCATCTCTGTAATTATTTTTATCCTTTGCTGGAATTGCAGGGCTACCTACACAACCCAGAGGAGAAGAAGTACCATTTCAGGCCGCAAAGTTACTGGTTTGGGGATTTGGGATTGAATATAGCACCTGAGCGTCCCTTCTAGGATGATTTGATCATGCAGGTGCTTTTCAGGATAAGCCTAGAGAGATAGATTGGTGTGAAATTGTGTTGAGTCTCAAATACAAGACTAGGCTTTTAAACTTATTTTGGTAGAAATTATTGTTGAATTTTGATTGGGGGAAGTATGGAATGAGGGCTAGGCTTTAGGAAGATTGTAAAGCTTCAAATTGTTTTCATTTACTTCAATGTACAAATTCTACTTTGAATAATTGTAGAAATCTGACTTTTGTTCTGAAAAATTTCCCCCAGATTTATTGAGGTATGGTTGATAAACAAAAACTGTGACAAATATATATACATTTAAAGTGATAAATGTATATATTTAAAGGTGTACAATGATACATATTTAAGGTGATGTTTTGATATGCATACACATTATGAAATGATTACACAGTCAAGCTAATTAACATACCATCACCTCTAGCTAGTGGGAAGCAGCCGCATAGCAGGGAGATCAGCTCGGTGCTTTGTGACCACCTAGAGGGGTGCGATAGGGAGGGTGGGAGGGAGATGCAAGAGGGAGGGGATATGGGGATATAAGTATATGTATAGCTGATTCACTTTGTTATACAGCAGAAACTAACACAACATTGTAAAGTAATTATACTCCAATAAAGATGTTAAAAAAAAGAACCGTAAACAAAACAAAACAAAACATACCATCGCCTCACATAGTTACTACTTTTTTTTTCTTTTGTGGTGAGAACACTTGAGATATACTCTCTTGGCAAATTTCAAGTCTGCAGTACATTGTGTCTTGAAATTTTAAAAAAATCAGGATTTTTCTAGGTAAAACCAAGAAAATCGTCGAGAATCAGCAAACAAACACTTGTCTTTCTTTTCTTTTCTTGTAGTCAGTCTATATCATTAGCTCTCAGATAGAGTGATTTTTTTTGTCTTCCTTCCCAGAGGACACTTGGCAATGCCTGGAGATGTGTTTGGTTGTCATAACTAGGAAGGGTGGAGGGTATGTGCTACTGGCATCTAGTGGATGGAGGACAGGTATGCAGCTAAACATCTTACAGCATATAAAACAGTCCTCCACAGCAAAGAATTATCTGGCCCCAAACATCCACAGCACTGAGGTGGAGAAGCCCTGGTGCACACATGTGGAAGGCATACCCTGGGCAGAACACTGTACTAAGTTTGTGATTCCCAGTGCTTGGTCTTTTTGAAAGAGTTGGGTGATTATTTGAATTTTCTTCTGGTACGTATAACATCACGTGTAGTTATTATATAGAATGCCCTTTGGAGTTAAGTCTTCAGAACATTATGGAATCTGTAGTATCTCTTTATCTTTATTTAGATATACTTTTGTTTCTGTCATATTTCCTGAAATATAACAACATGAATATAGTCAAAAACCATTAGTTAGTTAGCTCACGTTACAGGTATAACTGGGGTTCCACAAAACTGGAACTATAAAATTTGAATTTTATATGGAAGGACAGCCTAACGATTATATAGTATTTGCTCTAAATAATAATGTTCTAGTTAGTCTTTCAAGATAAACTTTTAATAATTAAAAAGTAACAAGAAGCGGTGATCATATTCTTAAAGTGCTCTTAGAAACTCCACCTAAATTTGTACTGATTTTGAAGTCATGTTTTAGAAATGAGCATCTTGAGCCTTGTATCAAGCCTTGTGACTTTGTTATCAGATTTTAGACTTTTAAACTTCTTATTTTGAAAAAATTTCAAACCTTGCAAGAATAGAACAATGAATTTGTGCATACCCTTCATTGTAAATTCACCATTTGTTAACATTTCGCCCATTCTCTTTCTCTCTTCTCTCAATATGTATGTATGTATATGTTTTATGTTTACTTATTTTCTTGGCCTCCTAAGAACAAGGAGTTCTTTTTTTTTTTTTTTGGCCGCGCTGTGCGCAGCCAGGCCCTCAACAGTGAGAGCATGGAGTCCTAACCACTGGACCACCAGGAAATTCCCAGAACAAGGAATTCTTTACATAACCATAATCGCCATTTGAGAAACAATTATGTAAACTGACGAAAGAAAGAAAGAGAGAAAGAGAATGTTTAATTCTGTTATTTTCTTGTTTTTTTTCCTGTTACATATCTTAATTTTTAAAAAAATTTCAAAATGGAATGTATTGTTCTGACTTGAAATTTGCTGAGAGTATGTCTCAAATGTTCTCACCACAAAAAATAACGGTAACTATGTGAGGTGATGGATATGTTAATTATCTTGATTATATAATTATTTCACAATGTATATATATATGTATATAATCATTTCATTTTAAATCTATATAATTTTTATTTGTCAATCATATCTCAGTAAAGCTGGGGAAAATTTTCAGAACAAAAGTCATTTCCCTACAATTATTCAAAATAGAACTTGTGCATTGAATTAAATGAAAACAATTTGAAGCTTTATCAATCTTTTAAAGCTCAGTCTTCATTCTGTACTTCCTCCTAAAGTCAAAGATAGTTCTAAAAAAATAAGTATAATCAAATTAAGAAAAGTTAAAATCATTATATTATCTAAATATAGCCTTATTCAAAATTTGCCACGATGCCAGTGTTATCATTTATAGCATGCCATATCTCCTTTAATGTGGAATATTTTCTGCTTTTTTTTTTCCTTTTGGTCATTTATGACTGACATTTCAGGAGAAGACAGGCCAATGATTTTGCAGAATATCCCTCAATTTGGGTTTGACTGACCTGCATTTTTATTCAGGTTATGCATCCTTTGCAGGAGTACTACTATGTAAATGGTGCTGTGTCCTCACTGCGTTATACAGGAAGTACCTAATGTCAGCTTGTCATATTATTATTTGTTCCAGATTTATTTTATTTATTAATTTTTATTGAAGTATTGTTGATTTATAAATACCTATTAAAAATCATAATAAAAAATTATTCTGGTGATGGGAACAGTTGTTCTTAAGTAAAACAAAATGAAATAAAACTGTATGCTCGTCATTATGAAAAAAATGTGTTAGTTTCTGGTGTACAGCAAAGTGATTCAGTTTTACATGTATACAATATATATATTCTTTTTCAGATTCTTTTCCATTATGGTTTATTATTAATGATATATGATCATTAGGTTAGGGTGGTATCTTCCAGATTTTTCCATTATGAAATTATAATTTGCTCCCTTTGCACTTAATAAACTGTCCGTCGGGAGATATTTTAAGATTGTGCAAATAATCTGTTCCACACAAAGTTGCAACCAATGATTTTAGCCTCCAGTGATGGTTCTTGCCTGAACCAGTTGTTGGTTTAAAGATTGCGAAAAAAGTAACATTCTAGCTCTATTATTCCCTGTACATTTGTTAGTTGGCTTTCTACTTTAAAGAACATAGTCTCTTCATTAATTTGTTGTTTGTTTTCGTATTGGTATGAAGTCATGGATTGTTTTTATTTAATGTGCTATAATCCATGGCTTTCATGATTCATGTTGGTGCTAAAAAATTATTGAAAGTTTGGGCACTGGGAACCCTGTTAGGCTGGCTCCTATGTCCTTCTGATATGTTCTCATCAGTTTTTGAGCCCTACCTTGCTTAATAATATATTTCAGATTCAACTTATCACTTTCCCTGGATTCAGCCTCTCTCCTTTTAGTTGGAAATGGCATTTAGAAAACAAGATCTGGGTGTCAGGTGTGCCCTGACTGGGGATGGCTTGGCTTCTAGACCTTTTCAGCAGACAGGGTTAGACATGGATTTCTTTCTTTTTTTAAATTTATAGATTATTAATTGTGGTAAAATACACATAATATTTACCATTTTAAACATTTTTAAGTGTACAGTTGAGTAGTGTTGAGTACATTCACATTGTTGTGCAACCAATCTCCAGAACTCTTTTCATTTTGCGAGATTGAAACTATCCATTAAACAAGAACTCCTCATTCCCCTATTCCTCCAGCCCCTGGAAACCACCATTCTAGTCTCTGTCTCTATGAATATGACTGCTCTTGGTACCTCATGTAAGTTGTCTTTTTGTGACTGGTTTATTTTTGATTTCTTTTTAAATCATGAATTCAGTAGGAGTATTTTTGAAGCATTATGTAATAGATTTTTATTAAAGGTGAAACTTTTTTTGACAAATGCCATTTTTTGAAATAGATGAAACTTCCAGATATATTTTTTTATAGTTGAAGTGTTGATCAAGTAAATTGGTATCTAAAAATATTTGTCAGTTTCACTAAATAATAAATACTTGGCCTTGGTAACATGAATCTCATCTACTTTTCCTGAAGACACTTATTATTTTTTTCTTCTGTGATGTGTGAGTACTTAGGAAAGAGAATATTATTTAAGATCTATTCCTCTTAAACAGAAAAGGGATAAATCAATTTGTAAGTAGTTAGTAAAACTATCCCAGAGAAGCATGATTTTTATGTCATATTTTTCTAACTGGAGCACTAAAAAGTCACTTAATCATTTTAGAAGAAATATCACATATATCTACGCATCTATGTGTGTGTAGGACAGAAAGATATATTGAAATGTGAACTATCTAACTTTTTACTGGAGTGTTCCAAATATATGAAGTGATGCTTTTAATAATTGACCAGAGATGCCAAAAATTACTGAAGACTGTAAAAGACAGGCACTTTGGAACTGCATGTGATTCAGAAGACTTTTGGATGGGTTCCCAAAATCTGCACTAGACAGAGTATTTGAACAAATTTGGATTTGATTTGTGAAAAGTTTTCTTAACATATTATTCAGTTATGTATTTATCATGTAGTAGTGAAAGTTGCTTGAGTACTAGTTAAATACGAGCAAGACATTCTAAGCACCCCTTTCTCTTTATACAGCTAAAAAATTTGTAGACAACTACAATGTCCTTGTTCTTTATTTTACTATTTTATTGAAGTATAGTTGATTTATAATGTTGTGTTAGTTTCAGGTGTGCAGCACCGTGATTCAGTTTATATATATATATATATATATATATATATATATATATATATATATATACACACACACACACACATATATACACATATATATATTCTTTTTCAGATTCTTTTCCCTTATAGGTTATTACAAAATATTGAGTAGAGTTCCCTGTGCTATACAGTAGGCCTTTGTTGGTTATCTATTTTATATATAGTAGTGTGTATATGTTTATCCCAAACTCCTAATTTATCCCCCCCCCCTTCCCCTTTGGTAACCATTAAGTTTGCTTTCTATGTCTGTGGGTCTATTTCTATCTTTGTACTAGTTCTTTAAGGTGATATAAATTAGCATTATCTTTTGGATTCGGACTGAAGAACTCTGATGAAATCCACTGTGAAGTATGGGACCAGGCAGTGGGAAGTGAGAACTGGTTCCCCAAAGCAAGTTTTTCATTAAGCCACTTAATCACTGGGCCAGAAGGCCCCTAGCACCTTAAAGATCATCTAGTCCAAAATTCTTTAACTCTGTCTTACAGAGGTTGCCAAACCTACATCCTCATTCTTACCTAAGGCTTATCATTCCATCTTTAGAAAACTCTGACTGCTAGAAAATGATCTCCTTATAGCTTTTACCCACTTATCCTGGTCCAATTCATTGGAGCCATAGAGAAATGTCTTATCTTTCTCTAATCATGACCGGATTTCAAATATTTAAAGACAATACGATTTCATTTTCATAAAGTGGAATCTTTCATCAGTATAACCCAGGGCTCAATTCAAGAGACAGAACAGTTGCAGAAAAGGAAAACAAAGAGAACTGGCAGAGTTCAGGACCTGTTCTCCCACGCCATAAACCAGAACAAGATTTGTTAGTTCTGCCAGCCAGGTGTGTAGCTTCCCCATCTTACTGCTTCTGTTCAGCCCAGCCCCTATTGTCAGTCAGGTGTATTCCAAATTCCATAGCCAACTCTCACAGTGCTTTGTTGGTTTTAATGGAAAAAAGTTGGCACTCATGGATAAATATATACTTCCCTTGTAGCAATTCAGGGATGAGCATAACTTTCTGTTTCACAACTAAGCAGGGCACTGGTAATTATCATTCTTGACAAAACAGGAGGGACTAAGTGTGAAGAAGCATTTTTAAGCTGTCATTGGGATGGGAGATGCTCTGGAATTTAAACAAGGAAGATCAGGGATGTTAAATGGCCTGCAGTGCATGAAATAGTCTGATACTGATTATGCCGAAATACTGAAGATGCCGAAATTATCTTCCTTCCATCATTTCATTTGATTAGAACATTGTACCACGTCTGAAGTGCCGATGGTTATGAAGTCACGTAAAAACTGTGTGAGACATGATGTGTGAATCTAAGAGCTCAGGAAGAAAGTATATCTTGAATTGCTTCCAGTATTCTCCTTCTCTTAATGGTCTCACTGCAAAACAAGAACGAACTGTGCTGCCTACCCAGCAGAACACTGATTTCCTTCCAGGATCCATCCACCACAGGACTATGCACCTCGGAAGGGGCAGGACCCGTATCCAGCCCAGGGGTCAATGCTGGTGATTTTCAAAGTTAGGAGGAGGATACTTTAGTTGAAAGCATGCTGAATGATATGCCTTATCCTGCTTTCTTCCTCCCACGCCCAATCTTAAGATCACTTTATTGAAACAAATAAAATTATTAAAAATTAAAAGTGGACACAAATTAAAAATATTCACACCTGATGCAAATACCAATGCTCTTTGAAAGACAGACCTGGGTGTGTCTTCTACACTATTCATTTGTCAGATTGAAAAAGGTCAAAATAATAAAGGCTGTGTCTTAATTCCAGCAAATGATTCCAAAATCAGAACCAATTCTACAAGTTTCCTTTTAAAAATTTACAGGTATTTGAATAATATTCATATGACATCCTGTCACGTCACAATATTCAGTCATGGTGGCCTTTTCCTTTTATCTTTGCATTCTTATTTGAATCATAACATTAATTTTTGATGTTTTTTCCAGCTGGTGTTTCCCAATTCGACCATGGCTTTCGCCTGAAAATAAACACATGCTTGAAAACTAAGGGCAGTGTCGCATGAATGAATCTGTTAGTGATGACCTTAATTCTTACTTTAACAAGGTTTAAACTTTTTCACAGATCTGTGGAGTTTTAGTGCTTGGGTGGACATCAAAGATAACCTAGCATGTATAAATCCCTTTGAATCCTTAACGGGAGGGGGAGACTGGATGGTAACGTGTATTTTGAAGTTGGTATACATTCCGTAAGGGATAGCATGCCATGGAGAAATACAAGTCACAGGTATTGAAATCAGAACAGGGGTAGCTCTGTTCCCATCCCAGCTTTGGCATTTTTTCAGGTGTATGATAGTACACAAACTATTCACTTCTGTTTCTTTATGTATAAAATAGGTTTTAAAATATTAGCTCTGCTTGTTTTGAGGGGTTGTTGTGAGAATTAAATGGAACTGTCACAACAATCCCAGCAACAATGTCCTGCTGGGTGAATTTATTCTGAGTAGGAACCATTGCAGACTAAAATTAAAAAAACAAACACACAAACTCTACTGATTGCTGGAACTACTTTCCCCCTTTTGTCGTTCAGTTAACTCATCGGGCATTATCAACCTCTGCTCAGACATCACTTTCCTCCAGAAGATCCTCTGCCTCCCCTCAAGCGCCATCCAGATCAGTACTGGGCTCATCACTCAGTCACAGCACTTACTTGTCCCTGTCTCGGGCTTTGGCAGGGGTTCTCTGTGTGCCTGAGAACCCTGGGGAACTCGGTTAGTAAGAGGTTACTGGGCCTGCTCACAGAAATCCTGATCCAGTAGGGCCTGAGACCTGGGAGTCTCAGTGCTCAACGGCAGGGGATTCTGATGAGACCTCTTTGGGCCATACTTTGAGAGCTCCTTCATCTCAAGGGTGATCTCCCTGAGAGTCAGGCTCTAATCGCCTTCTTTGTGTCCCCTTTACTTAGAATGGGGCTAGGCATATAGTAGGTGCTCAGTTGACAAGTACTTAATGAACACCAACATTTTTATGAGGTTCAGTTTGTAGAAATATATAATGGCTTTGATTTTCCACACACAATTTATACATGTTACAAAGAGCAATACACTCCTAAGAAGTTCTGCCTTTTGTAGCCCAAACATTCAGATTTCCGAAGTTACTGTATTCTGTTCAAATAGAAAGGAAACCTCTCAGCATGGTTTAGATGTCAGAGAATTGCAAAGACAGTACTCATTTATTTAAAAATAATTGATCACGTACTTTCAACATGCATCCATTATGTTGGGTGCCACAAAGAGAGAGGAATTACAAATAAATGTAAGCAGGATTTCAGTTGCTCAGGAACTAGACATCCTGGGAAAATAAGATAAAGCCATGTGAAATAGGTCTGCATTGATACGAATGCTGGAGTGGCAGTTAGGCAGGGTACTGGGGGTAGGGATATTTAGGGAGGGACTTATGGGGCTGCTGCATCTTGAAGAACTGGAAACTGAGAGTGGAATCAACAACAAGCGTGGCTCTAGCAGGCAGGCTGTGTTAGAGAGGCTGTGGGAATCTCAGTAAATAGTGCTGCCTCCTCCCTGTCTCAGTGGTGAACAAACAGAAATAAACAGAGGACGAACCAAGATTGCATCTTCATTTCCGATAATGACTACATTCCAGATTCTAGTCTACTGTGAGAGCCAAAAGCTCTGCTAACTGATTCCTGTAGGACCAGCACAATGGATGATGTCCACAGATGGCTTATGTTTTAGGAGGAGGAAAGGACTGAGCTGGGCATGCTCCCCCAAGCTGCTGTAAGTCACTGCATCTCCCTTGCTTTGAGAGATGGAAGGGGCAGCGAGGGGTCAGAAGTGTCCCTCCAGTGGTGCTGCCTCCACCTGGGAGGAAACAAGAGTATGGAGGAAATGCTCCTTCTAGCATCCCTTTGCTTTGTGTTCTCTTCATTAGTGGGCTTAGCCATTGAGCTCAGGGTCCGCTGGGGGCATAGCTATCCCCCTTAACTGAGACAGTCTGCTGTCTTTGAGGGCAGTCCTGATTCCACCTTCACATAGCCACCCCTTAGGACCAACTGCTGTTCTTTTAAGTTTTATTCTGGGACCACTGGTGGGCAATATAAAATTTTGACCCAGAAGGTACAGAAGTGGGTTAAAAATATATTAACTAAATAAACAGACAACTTTGTGTCCAAGGGTGAAAATCATTTCCTCTTCTTATTCCCATTTTAACCTATAACCAGCTGTGTGGTCCATCATCATCTATCGAGCTTTCAGGGGGATTAAATAAGACTTTTAAATAAATCCAATAATAAAGCCCAACATAAATCCTTTGCCCCTAAAGCAGGTATTAATTTTGTTCTTTCCACAACCATATAGAGATGTCCAAAATCTGAATTTAAACTCCTGCAATTATAAAATTCCCTGAAATTAAAGACCCATATCAAAAGACATGAAAGTCCAAAATTAGATTCTCCTGGCTTTGTGAGTTAAAAGTATAAAGAAACGACTGTCCTTCCCATTTCTCATCTGACTCCTTCTCAGAGGTTCTTGGCCCCCGCGTAGACACCTAGACCTTACGTGTCGCTCACATGAATGAGTACAGTTGGTTCAGGGCTTCGGAAAATCCGATGCCAAGTCTCTGACAAACTTTCCTTTCAAAACGAGTCCAACGGGTCAACACAGCCTTATAGCCCTGCCCCTAACAACTTTAGCAAGTAACCTAGGCAAAATTTTGTTCTCAGAACCCAGTGGGTAGTGTGGACAAAGGTCGTGGAAGAAACCCAATAGTGTCTGATGCAAGGAGTATAGATGAAACAAAAGAAAACAATACCAACTAACCAACCAACCAAACAACAGTAACAAAAACTTGGTTTTAGTTTCTCCAGGATATCAATTAATACCAGCTGTCCAGAAACAACAATGAATGAACCTAAGGTCAACTGGGAGAAATTTCTCACCAGGTTTGTTTGAGGGAAAAAAAATCCATCTTATTTCCACTCGTAGAAAGTGGTACCTAAGATATTGCTGTCTTCTAGCAAAGTTTAGAAATTTGCAGTGGTGGCAGCCCCGGCACCTTCTCTTGTGTGCAGACATCTTGGTCCTGTGCTCCAGGGGCTGTTTCCACTGCCTCTTCATGCGGAATTACTTAGGCCTGTAAAATCTGCCTCCTGGGGAAGGCTTCTTTCTCATGTGTAATTACGTTCAAAATCCACTTGCTAGCCCTTGCTAGTGGGTGACTGCAGACATATTGACAAACTGTGGTTGGTCATGCTACAGCTCCCTTCTTCAAAATGCAAAATGACATTCTGTGCAGCCAGTCCAGGGCTGCTGACTTAGTTCTGGCACTAAAGACTTAGATCTAGAACATGAGGGTTCTCAGCAGCACACGTAGAACCCTGCTGCCTTGCAGACCTGGCTGAGATACACAACAGGCTAAAGGACTGGGTGAGAATCGATTCTAACCTATAACTGAATCCTCACCGCATCCTGCCTTTGAGGCTCACTGGCTTCTGCTGACACACCGATGGCACAACCCCCTCGTCCCACTGCAGGTTCCCTCAGACGCACAAGTTTAAGGTCAAGTTCGGCAGTTGTTCTTGAGGCTGCCTCTGAGGGCTCACCTCTCATTTGTCTCAGCCCATCCCCAGTTTGATTTCAAACTGGAAGCCCCACATTCTTGCCCAAGTGGCTCACAGCCTTACTCATGTTGCTTCTTATTCGCCCCTCATTTTGCTCAAGGCCGGGTTTGCTGAAGACCCTCACCTTTACTGAGGCAATAGCCCACCAGTGCCTAAAGAGACCCAATCCCACTTCACGCTGTCCAGGCCAAACTGTGTCTGTGCTCAGCTGCATTGAAATGAGTTCCGTGCGGTGATCCAACCCTAGTATCTTGTGGGCAGGCTTTTAGGAAACAAAGGCTGGGGCTCAACTGGGTATTGTGGTGAGGCACTTGGACTTTATAAGTAGTGTTTTTATTGTTGTTGTCTATTGAATTAATCGGTTAATACATTATTTATTATTGAGCTGGAGAGTGTCAAAATGAACTGTGTACATTTTTTTCTTTTTACAAATATGGGCAAAGGCGGTATGTGGGTCGATTTAGAGTGGATACAGAACTTTTTGGAGGCTATTCCAATAATGCTGGCCAGGGAGGTGGCAGGGACAAAGGACATATTTTTGAGACATTTTCAGTAATGAGAATGGATAGGTGCCAGGCTCAGTGAGACCCCCAAATCCTGCAGAGCAGTTGCGATTGTAGACTTAGGAACACTCTTCATCCCCTTCTCTCTGCCCTAAGGCTGTCGATGGGGTTAGGGTACATCGCCTAGGGGGTCAAAGGAGAAACATTTATGAGGTGACAGTGGAGTGGTTATAACAGATGTCATGGAAGATTGTTAGCATGCCTGAGCTCTTCTGATGTACAATTGGAATGCGTGTCTGTTTTCCCTCTCAGTAGTTGAATGATGCCCTCCTGGCCTGAGATATGATCCATCCTGAAGGTAATTCTAGACATCTGGTGCTAAGACAGCGCTCTTGACAAATAGCTAACATTTTAAATAAAGGAAAGTATTACATCAGGGGATTCCATGTATTTCTCAAAACCAGATGACACCGAAGCCACTAGATGTGTCATTGTTAAATGGTCTTGTGGAATCTAGAGAGGTTGTAGTAATGAAGAGAATTTTGCAATTTCTCCAAATTTCTAAGCCCTAATTTAAAGAGCATTCCCTGACAGACTCATCTCCTGCCTCCTGTGAAAGGAGAGAAGTTACTTTTTATCCAATGAATATTTGGCTATCATGTTAATGATGTCCACCTGTTTTCTTTAGACACAGCTGTTTTCTTTCATTCCAGGAGAGCTGGGCATGAAGTGTCTCACCCACTGTCAGCACTTGGCTTTTAGAACCTGACCAGAATCCAGATAGACATAAATTCCCAGCCATCTCCTAATGAATTGCAGCCTTACAATCCATAAGTGCTGTGAAGTATCTTGGCCGAAACTGGGCAGCATGCAATTCACTCCAGAAGAAATGGGGATGGGATGTTTTTGTCTCAAGGGATTTTCCCACTTCTGTACACAGGGCCATTTGTAACTCATCACTGAGTATTTTTTTTAAAAAGTAGATCTTTATTGGAGTATAATTGCTTCACAATACTGTGTTAGATTCTGTTTCACAACAAAGTGAATCAGCCATATGCATACACATGTCCCCATATCCCCTCCCTCTTGCGTCTCCCTCCCACCCTCCCTATCCCACCTCTCTAGGTCATCGCAAAGCACTGAGCCGACCTCCCTGTGCTATTCAGCTGCTTCCCACCAGCCAACTATTTTACATTTGGTAGTGTATATATGATGATGTAACTCTCACTTCGCCCCAGCTTCATTCTCCCACCCCATGTCCTCAAGTCCATTTTCTATGTCTGCCTCTTTATTCCTGCCCTGCAACTAGGTTCATCAGTACCATTTTTTTTTTAAGATTCCATATATATGCATTAGCATACAGTGTTTGTCTTTCTCTTTCTGACTTACTTCACTCTGTATGACAGACACTAGGTCCATCCACCTCACTACAAATAACTCAATTTCGCTTCTTTTTGCGGCTGAGTAATATTCCATTGTATATATGTGCCACATCTTCTTTATCCGTACATTTGTTGATGGATATTTAGGTTGGTTTCATGTCCTGGCTATTGTAAATAGTGCTGAATGAACACTGTGGTACATGACTCTTTTTGAATTATGGTTTTCTCAGGGTATATGCCCAGTAGTGGGATTGCTGGGTCATATGGTAGTTCAATTTTTAGTTGCTTAAGGAACCTCCATACTGTTTGTATCAATTTACCTTCCCACCAACAGTGCAGGATGGTTCCCTTTTCACCACACCCTTTCCAGCATTTATTGTTTCTAGATTTTTTGATAATGGCCATTCTGACCGACGTGAGATGATACCTCATTGTAGTTTTGATTTGCATTTCTCTAACAATTAGTGTTGCTGAGCATCTTTTCATGTGCCTCTTGGCCATCTGTATGTCTTCCTTGGTGAAATGTGTATTTAGGTATTCTGCCCATTTCTTAACTGGAATTTTTGTTTTTTTGATACTGAGCTCCATGAGCTGTTTGTACATTTGGAGATTAATCCTTTGTCTGTTGTTTCATTTGCAAATATTTTCTCCCATTCTAACGGTTGCCTTTTTGTCTTGTTTATGGTTTCCTTTGCAGTGCAAAAGCTTTTAAGTTTAATTAAGTCCCATTTGTTTATTTTTATTTCCATTACTCTAGGAGGTGGGTCACAAAAGATCTTGCTGTGATTTATGTCAAAGAGTGTTTTTCCTCTAAGAGTTTTATAGTGTCCGGTCTTACATTTAGGTCTTTAATCCATTTGGAGTTTATTTTTGTGTGTGGTGTTAAGGACTGTTCTAATTTCATTCTTTTACATGTAGCTGCCCAGTTTTCCCAGCACGACTTATCGAAGAGACTGTGTTTTCTCCATTGTATATCTTTGCCTCCTTTGTCATAGATTAGTTGACCATAGGTGTGTGGGTTTATCTCTGGGTTGTCTATCCTGTTCCATTGATCTATATTTCTGTTTTTGAGCCAGTACCATATTGTCTTGATTACTGTACTTTGTAGTATAGTCTGAAGTCAGGGAGTCTGATTCCTCCAGCTCCATTTTTCTCCCTCAAAATTGCTTTGGCTGTCTGGGGTCTTTTTGTATCCATACAAATTTTAAGATTTTTTTGTTCTAGTTCTGTAAAAAATGCCATTGGTAATTTGATAGGGCTTGCATCGAATCTGTAGATTGTTTTGGGTAGTATAGTCATTTTCACAATATTGATTCTTCCAATCCAAGAACATGGTATATCTCTCCATCTCTTTGTGTCATCTTTGATTTCTTTAATCAATGTCTTATAGTTTTCTGAGTACAGGTCTTTTACCTCCTCAGGTAGGTTTATTCCTAGGTATTTTATTCTTTTTGTTGCAATGGTGAATGGGATTATTTCCTTAATTTCTCTTTCTGATCTTTCATTGTTAGTGTATAGGAATGCTAGCGAATTCTGTGCATTAATTTTGAAACCTGCAACTTTACCAAATTCATTGATGAGCTCTAGTAGTTTTCTGGTGGCATCTTTAGGATTATCTATGTATAGTATCATGTCATCTGCAAACAGTGACAGTTTTACTTCTTCTTTTCCAATTTCGATTCCTTTTATTTCTTTTTCTTCTCTGATGGCTGTGACTAGGACTTCCAAAACTATGTTGATTAAGAGTGGCAAGAGTGAATATCCTTGTCTTTCTCCTGATCTTAGAGGAAATGCTTTCAGTTTTTCACCATTGACAATGATGTTTGCTGTGGATTTGTCATATATGGCCTTTTTTACGTTGAGGTAGTTTCCCTCTTTGCCCACTTTCTAGAGAGATTTATCATAAATGGTGTTGAATTTCGTCAAAAGCTTTTTCTGCATCTATTGAAATGATCATGTGGTTTTTATTCCTTAATTTGTTAATGTGGTGTAGTACCTTGAGTGACTTGCATATGTTGAAGAATCCTTGCATCTCTGGGATAAATCCCAGTTGATCATGGTGTATTATTATTTTAATGTGCTGTTGGATTCTGTTTGCTAGTATATTGCTGAGGATTTTTGCATCTATATTCATCAGTGATATTGATCTATAATTTTCTTTTTTTGTGATATCTTTTTTCTGGTTTTGGTATCAGGGTGATGTTGGTTTTGTAGAATGAATTTGGGAGTGTTTCTCCCTCTGCAATTTTTTTGAAGAGTTTGAGAAAGATGGGTGTTTGCTCTACTCTAAATATTTGATAAAAGTCACCTGTGAAGCCATCTGGTCCTGTACTTTTTTTTGTTGGAAGATTTTTAATTATGGTTTAAATTAATTACTTGTGATAGGTTTGTTCAGTCTTGGAAAATTGTACCTTTCCAAGAATTTGTCCATTTCTTTGTGGTTGTCCATTTTATTGGCATATAGTTGTTTGTAGTAGTCTCTTATAATCCTTTGTATTTCTGCAGTGTCAGTTGTGATTTCCTGTTTTTCATTTCTAATTTTATTGATTTGCATCCTATCCCTTTTTTTCTTAATGAGTCTGGCTAAAGGTTTATCAATTTTGTTTATCTTCTCAAAGAACCAGCTTTTAGCTTTACTGATCTTTGCTATTGTTTTCTTTGTTTATATTTCATTTATTTCTGCTGTGATCTTTGTGATTTCTTTCTTTCTACTGACTGGGTTTTCTTTGTTCTTGTTTCTCTAGCTGTTTTAAGTGTAGGGTTAGATTGTTTATTTGAGACATTTTTTTGTTTCTTGAGGTGAGATTGGATTGCTGTAAACTTCCCTCTTAGAACTACTTTTGCTGCATCCCATAGGTTTTGGGTCGTCGTGTTTTCATTGTCATTTGTTTCTATGTTTTTTTTTATTTGTTCTTTGATTTCTTCAGTGATCTATTAGTTATTTATTAGTGCACTGTTTCACCTCCATGTATTTGTGTTTTTTACAGTTTTTTTTCCTGTTATTGATTTCCAGTTTCATAGGATTGTGGTCAGAAAAGATGCTTGGTATGATTTCAAGTTTCTTAAATTTTCCAAGACTTGATTTGTGACCCAGGATGTGATCTATCCTGGAGAATATTCCATGTGCACTTGAGGAGAAAGTGCATTCTGCCACTTTTGGTTGGAATGTTCTATAAATATCAATTAGGTCTCTCTGGACTATTGTGCCATTTAAAGCTTGTGTTCCCTTATTTATTTTCTGTTTGGATGATCTGTCCATTGGTGTAAGTGGGGTGTTAAAATCCCCTACTATTATTATATTACTGTTGATTTCTCCTTTCATGGTTGTTAGAATTTGCATTATGTATTGAGGTGCTCCTATGTTTGGGTGCATAATCATTTATAGTTGTTATATCTTCTTGGATTGATCCTTTGATCATTATGTAGTGTCCCTCCTTATCTCTTGTAACAGTCTTTATTTTAAAATCTATTTTATCTGTTATGAGTATTGCTACTCCAGCTTTCTACTGATTTTCATTTGCATGGAATATCTTTTTCTATCCCCTCATTGTCAGTCTGTGTGTGTCCCTAGGTCTGAAGTGGGTCTTTTGTAGACAGCATATATATGGTTCTTGTTTTTGTATCCAGTCAGCCAATCTGTGTCTTTTGGTTGGGGCATTTAATCCATTTACATTCAAGGTTATTATTGACATGTATGTTCTTATTACCATTTTCTTAATGTTTTGGGTTTGTTTTTGTGGATCTTTTTCTTTTCTTGTGTTTCCTGCTTAGAGAAGTTTCTTTAGCATTTGCTGTAAAGCTGGTTTGGTGGTGTTGAATTCTGTTAGCTTTTGCTTGTCTGAAAAGCATTTGACTTCTCCATCAAATCTGAATGAGATCCTTGCTGGATAGAGTAATCTTGGTTGTAGGTTTTTCTCTTTCATCACTTTAAGTATATCCTTCCACTCCCTTCTGGCCTTCAGAGTTTCTGCTGAAAAATCAGCTGATAACCTTATGGAGATTCCTTTGTATGTTATTTTTTGTTTTTCCCTTGCTGCTTTTAATATTTTTTTCTTTGAATTTAATTTTTATTAGTTTGATTAATATGTGTCTTGGTGTGTTTTTCCTAAGGTTTTTCCCGTATGGGGCTCTGTGTGCTTCCTGGACTTGGGTGACTATTTCCTTTCCCATGTTAGGGAAGTTTTCCACTATAATCTCTTCAAATATTTCCTCAGACCCTTTTTCTCTTCTTCTTCTGGGACCCCTATAAGTCGAATGTTGGTGCATTAAGTGTTGTCCCAGAAGTCTCTGAGATTGTCTTCAATTCTTATGATTCTTTTTTCTTTATACTGCTCCTTAGCTGTTATTTCCACCATTTTGTCTTCCAGGTCACTTAGCCGTTCCTCTGCCTCAGTTATTCTGTTACTGATTCCTTGTAGCATATTTTTCGTTTCAGTTATTGTGTTGTTCATCTCTGTTTGTTTGTTCTTTAGTTCCTCTAGATAGTTCTTAAACATTTCTTGTATTTTCTCAATCCGTGCCTCCATTCTATTTCTGAGATTCTGGTTCAGCTTTACTATCATTACTCTGAATTCTTTTTCAGGTAGATTGCCTATTCCCTCTTCATTTATTTGGTCTTGTAGAATTTTACCTTGTTCCTTCATCTGTGATATATATTTTTGCTGTCTCATTATTATTATTTTTTTTATGAGGAGGATTGTGTTCCTGTCTTACTGGTTCTTTGGCCTGAGGCTTCCAACACTGGCATTTGTAGACTATTAGGTAGAGCTGGGTCTTGGTGCTGAGATGAGGAAGTCTGTGAGACCTCACTCTGATGAATATTCCCTGGGGTCTGAGGTTCTCTATTAGTCCAGTGGTTCAGACTCGGGGTTCCCACTGCAGGAGCTTTGGCTCAATCCCGGGCTTGTGAACCAAGATCCCACAAGCTGCCTGGGGTGGCCAAAAAAAAAAATAAAATTAGACTAGGAAACTAACAGATATGTTAGGAAGAATATAAAAATAAAAATATAGATGAATCAACAACAGAAGGTACATGAGTACAATAGTAAAAAAGAGAGGAGGAGGGAAAAGAAAAGAATAAAAGGGGGAGGAAGGCCTTGGCTATGGAGGGCAGGGCCTAAGCGAGGGCAAGATTTGGGCAGTGGGTGGGGCCAATGCTCATGACCCACAGGGCTGGAAAAGCCGCTGGGGGCTGTGGAGGGTGAGGCTTAGGCTCAAGGAACAGAAGGGGCCCAGGTGTGCCTTCCGCCTCAAGTCTCCGAGGGCAGGGGACCTCACCTGGGAGCCCAGCAGGCTTCCTGGGCTCGAGTGGGTGGGGCAAATGCCTTCCTCTCCTCTTCTGCTCCTCGGGTCTGGGAGGGCCCCTCCCTCCTTCCTCTCCTGATCTCCCCAGCCTCCCACCTATGCCCCCAAGGACATATGCAGCCTGGAGGTGTCTTTGGAGGGCAGGGGATCCGCCTGGGACTCCCTGGGCCAGAGTGGGTGGGACAATCACCCTCCACTCCTCTCCCACTCCTCCTGGAGGGCCCCTCCTGCCTGCTTCTCCTGATCTCCTCCGCCTCCCTCCTATGCCCCCAGTACCTACACGGCCTGGATGGGGCTTTGGGGCGGGGGTGGGTACCAGCTTGGGAGCTCAGCAGGCTCCCCGGCCCGAGTGGGGCAGGCCATCACCCTCTGCTTCTCTCCTGCTCTTCCCAGAGAGTCTCTCCCACCAGCCTCTCCTGATCCCGCTGGCCTCGGGATGCCGATCCTGTCTGACCTCCATTTCTCCTCCCTCTCCATCCCCCTATGTCCTACCAGTTCACTTTGGGGTTCCTACCATCTCCTTGGGCATTAGAGTCCCCCATCAGTGACTGACAGGCACCCTAGTTGTGGGGAGATGCTAACTCTGCATCTTCCCACACCATCATCTTGACTCTGCCTCCATCACTGAGTATTTTAGTTAATAAAGTGATTTACTAAAGTCCTAGTTAGAAGGGAAACATCCGGAGGAAAACAAGATTCGTTTTTTACGTTATTTAAAGGAAAATGTCACTTCATAGTTACCACCAAAGTGGGCCTGAGGAAGAACTGAGCCATGCTTACAGATAAGGCTTTGGGTCTAACACTGAGGAAGGTACAGGAATGAAGAGGATCTAGTCCCTGCCAAGAGGAAATTTGCAACGTCAGTGGGGCCTCCCTACTGTCTGCCATTGGCTGGACCTTTAGGACATGATCCCCTTGACAGGCTGCTGACCCCCATACCTAACCCCCAAAGCCTTCAGTGGAGACCGTTTTTGTATATCCTGTGCCTCAGTCTCCACAAACCCTACCGAACTAGCTATTTGCAACTTATTAAAGGGCCCAGGCAATTTGAAAAAGGGAATTTAATCAAAGGAAGGGGGAAGTAAAATAATGTACTTTGTAAGACTTTCTCTAAAGTTCAAAGTGCAAGTAGTTAGAAAGAGGTTAAGGCCTTCTTCCCGAGAAGGTTTGGAGCACAAGTCTCTCTCAGTGGGTCAAGGGTGGGTGGGGAGACCCTTTCTCCAGCCTTGCGTCCTTTGTGATGGACGGTGGGTGGGCATGGCCTGATTGTCTCTCCATTACTCCTGTGAAACCCAGCAAGTACTCGCATATCTCCCAAATGTTAAGCTTTAATTCTCAAGCACTGGATAGTCTAAACTCCTAAAGAAGATAAAATTATTTTTTGTCTTATAATTTGCAGGCTGTTTGTCTTTGTGTGCAGAATAGTGTTATATTTATTCCTGTCTCCAGATCAACATACTTTGGGGACTGCAGGAGTAAGAAAGTATCTACATGCTCTTTTCTGTCTCTTTTTTTGCAGATACAAAGGTAATCTGTGAGACGACAGTTTCAACAAAGACTTTTCTTAGTCAACGACTTTATTCTCTGTTTTCATCTGAAGAAGAGGGTCACTAGTCCAGTCACATCATTTCTAATCTTGTCAGTAAACCTAAATATCTTAATTATTTAATTAGCACTTTTTGGATTACTAATGAAATTGAACACATTTCCATACATTTGTCTGCCCAGTTGTATATCTTTAGAAATTGCTTGTTCAAGTACCTTCCTATTTTCCTGTAGGCATGTCATATTTTCCTTACTAATGTGTAAAGGTCTACATTTTTGATAGTGCATGCTATCATGCAAAGTGAATGTGTTTCCTCCTCTTTAATGTACAGTAACTACTGTGTCCTGAGAAACTTAGGCCCTTCTAGATAAAGCCCTTCCAATTCTGTTCATGGTAGAATGTCTTAATTCCGAGGAACAGGATAGAGAGTCTGTACTGAATAAGAAGTACAATACCTTATTTATATACTGTTTTACAATTTAAAAAGAAGTTTTATTCAGGCTGTCACATTTGGAACCAAATGAGGTGTTCTCTGAGTTCTTAAACCAAATGGAATGAAGTCTCTTCATATATCTCACAGGATGTGAGTTGCACTGGAGCGTTATTGTTTGTATTTCATGGGATGTTAGCCTCCTTGGCCCTGGGTCCTGCATGGGGTGAGCTGCTAGAACTCTACCCCTGGTCAGTGCTGAGTGATCAAGAGAACGGAGCCTCTTCTTTGGCTTTGACGTTCAATTTGACAGATTCAGGATTGGGCTGGGATTTAATGTATCTCAGTTGGAGGTGCCACTGCATTTTTAACAATTATTTTTAATTGCGGTAAAATATATGTAGCATAAATTTACCATCTTAACCATTCCTAAGTGTACAGCTCAGTGGTATTGAGTACATTTACATGGCTGTACAACTGTCACCACTGTCCACCTCCAGAACTCTTCATTCTGCAAAACTTAAACTCTGTATCTATTATATAATAATTCCTTATTCTTCTGTATTCTTACCATCTGGCAACCACCATTCTGCTTTCTGTCTCTATGGATTTAACTACTCTAGGCATCTCATATAAGTGGAATCATAAGTATTTGTCTTCTTGTGACTGGTTTATTTTACTCAGGACATTGGCATTTTGGGTGGAACAATTCTTGGTTGTGTGCAGTTGTCCCTTGCATGATATTTGGTGCCTTGTGTGACCTTGGGACATTAGGACCCTGGGACACCTATGGAAACACCACTGTCTTGTGCCAGTCAAAACTGAGGGACGGGAGTGCTTCTTTGGCTGGGTCTCCAAATGAAACCTCCAAACCATCTGAAGTTGATTCTCTCGAAAGCAAATATGTATTTGAAATGTAAATAGCTCCTTTTCCCAATCCGTGTAAACAAGCCCCAGATGCCACTCTCTCAGACCTGAGAAAGGCAAGCCAAGTTTCATCAAAGGCTCTTTCAAAGTCCAGTTCCTTACCAGGCACTTGTAAACAAGTTTAAATGCTCTGCTTGGAGTGCGCAGTTCACACGGTTCACACTGCGCTGTTCGGAGCCCTTGACCTCTTGTGGGAAAGCAATGACACCATCAGCTTCTCTTCCTCCTCAACCCCCTCCCCAAACAGCCGGTTTTGATAGTTTCACTTAATGCTTTCTGTGTAAACATTTTACCCCCATGTTTATTAATTATTGCGTTTTCCAGTATGTTTTTTTTTTAAGCAGGAATAACTCAGATAGCTTTGAAATTGTGCAACTAGCGAGCTTGTTTTAAAAAGCCAGAGAGGAAATTGGACTTGAGGTGAACAGCCTTCCTAGTAAAAGTGGGCACCTCCCGTAACTCTGGTCTTTCATGAGGCTCAAAGAACAATGGATCTTGAGGGGGTGGGGTCTTACCCTTATTGCCACACATACTCATCAACAAAGCCTGTATTTTTAAAAACATGTTAGTATTATAAAAGTAATGTGTCTATTATTAAAATATAGAAAACAAAGAAAATTATGAGGAAAAAGAATAAGAAGAAAGAGAAGGAAAAGTAGATCATGCGTAATCCTAGCATCACAAGTATTTATGGCTCACTTATTGGTTTATCAACTTCTGGTACATTTAATGCATTTGAAAAACGCAGTTCCCACTTATTTTCTACCTTTTTTTTTTTCAAGGGGAACATTATTGCATTCAGTTGTGCTAAATTGATTGATCATACAATTATGGAGCTAAAATTGAATTCGGTGATCGATCAGTCCACCTTGTGCATTCTATAATGAAACTCTGGAGGCAATTAAGTGTCTTGTTAGTGGTTACACAACCCATTGTAACCTTGTTTGGTAACCCTTCAGTTGGTATGGTTGATAATTTCAATAATGCTTTAAAGTAAGTTGAAAAATTATAAAATCAGCCTCTTCAGGCTGCGTTATGAGCTGTGTATGCTGTCTGCAAGTCTTTGTAGCTCTGACTCTCTGCCTCTGAGGTCTCATCCTAATTCTTCTTGGTTCAATCTTATAATGTGTTTTCCCCAACTCACCCTTAGCAACTGCTTTTAGAGGTTATCTGATGTTATGTTAACTAACACTGCATATATTATACCTAGAAAGAGAAGTTGCAATAAGCCATGCTTCAGTTTGGTATGAAAAACAAGCTCAGAACAAAATCTGTGTCTGCCCTTTATCTTGGGCCATCACCAGATTTCTCTAAGTCTTAGTTCCCATCTCTGTAAAATGGGATAATAATGATAATGAGATAATAAGATCAATTATGGCTCTTATATGAAACTAATGAAGTTCTTGGATAACCTTTATGATGGCAAGTTAGAATTTTTCTCAAAATTATTTAGCTAGTAAGAAATAAGAGCCTCCGGGATGTTTAAAATGCTAAGAGGAGCTTAAAGTTATTATGTAACTTATTAGATGTGATAAGTTAGACATATTAGATGTGATTCTCATCTTTGAGGAAGGAAGGCACAGCTGAAAAACACATGGTCAAATTAATGTGTTTAAGTTAATACAGCCACTGTGTATCCGTGGTGATGTTTCCTTTTTAGGAGATCCCATTAACGTGACTTAACCATGTCGTTGGTCTCTAACCACCTGATTAAGGCACATCTTCTTGAGGATTCTCTGCTGGCTATTTGTGCACTGAGTCTTCCTAGTCAGACTCTACATTTCTGGAGAGCCTGATCTGTTAATTATGTTTTCCATATATGCCGTGATGGATACAGCACAGATCAGGCACATGCAGAGCCCCATGTGCATGAGTTCGCGCCCCTCTGCAGTGCTGTTTTCAGTGGAGTAGTTTGCAAAGCCCTGCATAGTAATATAACTTTACCTGCAGAGCTTGCTGGGTGGTGGGAAGAGGATGGTGACCATGAGTGATTTGGGGATACAACCTTAGGCATCAATAAAGGGTAAAGAGGGAACAGAAGGATGGGTAGAAGGACTTCAGACTCCCAAGACAAATTTTGCCTACATCTAATTTTGCCCAGAAGCAGGCCTGGAGGTAGAGAGTTTGCCTCACATTCAGCTGTTTGGAGAAGAGCTTCTTAGAGAGAAGGGCATGTGTACCGTCTCACAGTTCACTCTGCCCTGCTGCCTCTTCTGGAATGCTCATCTTGCCTGCATTTTGTCATTCAGGTCTGGGCTCAATGTCATTTCTCTGAAAGGCTTTCCCTGTCCATTCAATCTAAGGTTGTCCCATCCTCTACAACTCTTTTTTTTTTTTGAGTTTTATTTTCTTAATTAATTTATTTATACAGCAGGTTCTTATTAGTTGTCTTTTTCATACATGTTAGTGTATACATGTCAAGCTCAATCTCCCAATTCATCACACCACCACCCTCCCACCCCCACTTTCTCCCTTGGTGTCCATATGTTTGTCCTCTACATCTGCGTCTCTATCTCTGTCCTGCAAACTGGTTCATCTGTACCGTTTTTCTAGATTCCACATATATACGGTAATATATGATATTTGTTTTTCTCTTTTGGACTTACTTCACTCTGTATGACAGTCTCTAGATCCATCCACGTCTCTATAAATAACTCAGTTTCGTTCCTTTTTGTGGCTGAGTAATATTCCATTGTATATATGTGCCACATCTTCTTTATCCATTCGTCTGTCGATGGGCATTTAGGTTGCTTCCATGACCTGGTTATTGTAAATAGCGCTGCAATGAACATTGGGGTGCATGTGTGTTTTTGAATTATGGTTTTCCTTGGGTATATGCCCAGGAGTAGGATTGCTGGATCATATGATGGCTCTATTTTTAGTTTTTTAAGGAACCTCCATACTGTTCTTCACAGTGGCTGCACCAATTTACATTCCCACCAACAGTGCAAGAGGTTCCCTTTTCTCCACACCCTCTCCAGCATTTGTTGTTTGTAGATTTTCTGATGATGCCCATTTTAAGTGGTGTGAGGTGATACCTCATTGTAATTTTGATTTGCATTTCTTTAATAATTAGTGATGTTGAGCAGCTTTTCATGTGCTTCTTGACCATCTGTATGTCTTCTTTGGAGAAATGTCTATTTAGGTCTTCTGCCCATTTTTGGATTGGGTTGTTTGTTTTTTTAATATTGAGCTGCATGAGCTGTTAATATATTTTGGAGATTAATCCTTTGTCTGTTGATTCATTTGCAAATATTTTCTCCCATTCTGAGGGTTGTCTTTCTGCCTTGTTTATAGTTTCCTTTTCTGTGCAAAAGCTTTGAAGTTTCATTAGGTCCCATTTGTTTATTTTTATTTCCATTACTCTAGGAGGTGGGTCACAAAAGATCTTGCTGTGATTTATGTCAAACATATGTTCTTCCTATGTTTTCCTCTAAGAATCTTATAGTGTCCAGTCTTATATTTAGGCCTCTAATCCATTTTGACTTTATTTTTGTGTATGGTGTTAGGGAGTGTTCTAATTTCATTCTTTTACATGTAGCTGTCCAGTTTTCCAAGCACCAGTTATTGAAGAGACTGTGTTTTCTCCATTGTATATCCTTGCCTCCTTTGTCATAGATTAGTTGACCATAGGTGTGTGGGTTTATCTTTGGGCATTCTGTCTTGTTCCATTGATCTATATTTCTGTTTTTGTTCCAGTATCATATTGTCTTGATTACTGTAGCTTTGTAGTATAGTCTGAAGTCAGGGAGTCTGATTCATCCAGCTCCGTTTTTCTTTTTCAAGATTGCTTTGGCTATTCAGGGTCTTTTGTGTCTCCATACAAATTTTAAGATTTTTTTGTTCTAGTTCTGTAAAAAATGCCATTGGTAATTTGATAGGGATTGCATTGAATCTGTAGATTGTTTTGGGTAGTATAGTCATTTTCACAATACTGATTCTTCCAATCCAAGAACTTGGTATGTCTCTCCATCTGTTTGTGTCATCTTTGATTTCTTTCATAAGTGTTTTATAGTTTTCTGAGTATAAGTCTTTTACCTCCTTAGGCAGGTTTATTCCTAGGTATTTTATTCTTTTTGTTGCAATGGTAAAAGAGAATGTTTCTTTAATTTCTCTTTCTGATTTTTCATTGTTGGTGTATAGGAAAGCCAGAATTTCTGTGCATTAATTTTGTAACCTGCAACCTTACCAAATTCATTGATTAGTTCTAGTAGTTTTCTGGTGACATCTTTAGGATTTTCTATGTATAGTATCATGTCATCAGAAAACAGTGACAGTTTTACTTCTTCTCTTCCAATTTTTATTTCTTTTTCTTCTCTGATTGCTGTGGGTAGGACTTCTAAAACTATGTTGAATAAATGTGGCTAGAGTGGACATCCTTGTCTTGTTTCTGATCTTAGTGGAAATGCTTTCAGTTTTTCACCATTGAGTATGATGCTTGCTGTGGGCTTGTCATATATGGCCTTTATTAAGTTGAGGCCTATTACCATTTTCTTAATTGTTTTGGGTTTGTTTTTGTAGGTCCTTTTCTTCTCTTGTGTTTGCCACTTAGAGAAGTTCCTTTAACATTTGTTGTAGAGCTGTTTTGGTGGTGCTGAATTCTCTTAGCTTTTTCTTGTCTGTAAAGCTTTTGATTTCTCTGTCGAATCTGAATGAGATCCTTGCTGGGTAGAGTAATCTTGGTTGTAGGTTCTTCCCTTTCATCACTTTAAATATATCGTGCCACTCCTTCCTGGACTGTAGAGTTTCTGCTGAGAAATCAGCTGTTAACCTTATGGGAGTTCCCTTGTATGTTATTTGTCATTTTTCCCTTATTGCTTTTAATAACTTTTCTTTGATTTTTGTCAGTTTGATTACTATGTGTCTCTGCCTGTTTCTCCTTGGGTTTATCCTGCCTGGGACTCTCTTAGGTTCCTGGACTTGGGTGGCTATTTCCTTTCCCACGTTAGGGAAGTTTTCGACTATAATCTCTTCAAATATATTCTCAGGTCCTTTCTCTCTCTTTTCTCCTTCTGGGACCCTTTAATGCGAATGCTGGTGTGTTTAATGTTGTCCCAGAGGTCTCTTAGGCTGTGTTCATTTCTTTTCATTCTTTTCTCTTTATTCTGCACTGTGGCAGTGAATTCCACCATTCTGTCTTCCAGGTCCCTTATCTGTTCTTCTGTCTCAGTTATTCTGCTATTGATTCCTTCTAGTGTATTTTTCATTTCAGTTATTGTATTGTTCATCTCTGTTTGTTTGTTCTTTAGTTCTTGTAGGTCTTTGTTAAACATTTCTTGCATCTTCTTGATCTTTGCCTCCATTCTTTTTTCTGAGGTACTAGATCATCTTCACTATCATTATTCTGAATTCTTCTTCTGGAAGGTTGCCTATCTCCACTTCATTTAGTTGTTTTTCTGGGGTTTTATCTTGTTCCTTCATCTGGTACATAGCCCTCTGCCTTTTCATTTTGTCTGTCTTTCTGTGAATGTGGTTTTCATTCCACAGGCTGCAGGATTGTAGATTTTCTTGCTTCTGCTGTGTGTCCTCTGGTGGCTGAGGCTATCTAAGAGGGTTGTCCAAGCTTCCTGATGGGAAGGACTGGTCTGTGCACTTTTATGTATATATATTTATACCTGATTAAAAAGTGTTTTAAGGGGCTTTCCTGGTGGTCCAGTGATTAAGACTCCGCACTTCCACTAGGGTCCACAGGTTCGATCCCTGGTCAGGAAAGTTCCCGCATGCTGCAAGCTTGGGAGTGCTCACCTCCTGACATGCTGTGCAACCTGCTCTGGCCATGACCACGACTCCAGCCCTGGCTCTGGGTCTGGCCCGGCTCCTACCCTCAATCAGCCTGCACTGCCCAGCCCTTCCCTGCCCCCCACAGCTACTTCTCTCCTCCACATCTCTGAAGCTATCCCTTTCTGTTGCATTGTTACTTTATTTCTATGTGGTCTTTGTCATTAGATGAAATGATACAAATTCCTTTATTAATTTACTTACCTTAGTGTTCTACTTTCTTGTTCATAGTACGGTTGCCAACTCTAGAACAATACCTGGTACTCAAAAAGTGGTGGTTGAATAAATAAACAAATGAATTACATGCAATATCAATTAGCTATAAGGAGACATCCAAATATTTTGTGTATTTAAAATTTTATTATTAAATATTTATTTAGAATTGGAGCATTTGGTTAAGAGCTGGAACTGCTTAAGTATATATTTTTGTAGGGTAATGAAACTTGAGCTATATTTTTATTATGGTTCCTATTACGTTACTGCTGGATGACCACAAATTATTGTGGTTATGAGAATGGGTAAAAGCAATATAACATCAGGGAACAAAAAAAGGACCAGGTTTAAGACTCCTTTATCTCAGTTTTCTCAACAGTCAAGTGGCATAGTTGGAGGACTGATGGTCTCAAGGGGTTTCTCTAATTTTGTGAGCTCTTTGTAAGAGGAAACAAGAAAGAGCAGAGAGAGTATGGTACATACATATAAACAGACATGTTAAAACATTTCTTTAGAAAAAATAAGACATCCTTTTAAGCCATTGTGAAGCATGTCAATTGATGAGTTGATTATAGCTCAGTTATTTATAGGAAGAGCTTACAGGGAATATGAGATAGGAGACAATTTCCAACGGCTTTCATTATTGAATAGACAGCTGTCTAGTCAATGCAGGAATTTTCCTTTAACTTAGATTCTAGTTGATGACATAAGTTGGCTAATCGAAGCATAATGGGAAATTTGTGCTAAACTAGAAGATTTAAAAAAAATCATTTGTTTTAATCAGAACTCATGCCTCTAAGTCAAAGAATACATTGTTTCTGCTCTCCTTTCCAGGCACAAGCCATTGCTTTTCTTTTATCTGTTTATTATCTTGGCACTGACACTAGGTCTGGTAAGTGTGCTAACAGAAGAATTTGAAGTAGAAGACAGTGGAAGGCTAATGCTTCATTTATAGATGCAGATATTTTACCCCTCCTCTTTTTAAATCCACCACAATGAATAAACAAAACAATGACAATGCTTAGTGAACAGAGTAGTTGAAGAAACATTTACAGTGGCATCATTGTGGATTGTGATAGCAACATGAAAAATGAAGATGTTATATGATGTCTAACTTAGATGGAAGGTCTCTGGACATAGGTAATCAATTTGATTAGATAACAGGTCTTTTCTACTTTCTCTATAACATATTACCTTTACCGTATAAGAAAATAAATTTTCATCTTTCTTATGCTTCTAAATCTTAATAAGCATTAAATTGAATTTTCTCTAAATAAAAGAAAAAAAATTGGCTTATACAGTACAAATCCCAGGCAGGAAATTCTGATTAGTTAACTTCATTTATTCCTCTGTGTTTATTTAAGTAAATCTGTAAACACCATAGATGGTTTTATAGGGAGACACAGATGTGTTCTGATTGCTCAACAAAATTATTTGTTTGTGAATTAAAACATGATGACTTTAATGAGATTTCCTTTAAAAACTTATCTTCAGAATATGCATATGCATCATTATCAGAAAAGCAAAGTAGCTGAGTGGGAAAAATTCTGGACTGGTGGTTAGAACATGTGGGTTCAAGTCCTGGCTCTGCCCCCCAAAACGGGAACTTGTTATGAGTCTTCCTGCAGCTTACTTATTTATAAAATATCCTGATTTGGACTTCTTCCTGCCATATAAATGTATGGATTTTAAGATTTATGTAAAAATTGTATTGATCTTTGTAAAAACAAATTTGAGGAAATGAGAATGAAATCGGTTTACAATGGTTTAAGATTGCCATTGATTCATTTTATTAGGATTTTCTAATTCTTGCCTCATCTTTTTACAAGGGAACACAAACTCCTTATAAACTTTAGGGAAAAATATATTTTTTTCCTACCCAGGTGAGGGGTAGAGTTGATTTGTCCTGACAATGGTGCTCCTAGTGAGAAACATCATCCAACTAAAGAGTGCTCTTCCCTTGGCCTCCACCTGAAAGGCAGAAAGAAACTGGAGAATAAACTAGAAAATCCTGAGATGTGGTTTAGCAGTCCCAAACCTTGGTGCCTTCTGGGCTCTGTGCTGTGTGGCTTTGGAACTGTGCCAGCAGCGTGCTCTGGTACAGCCTCTGTGGTCTAGTGTGTGTGTGTGTGTGTGTGTGTGTGTGTGTGTGTGTGTGTGTGTGTCTAGAGGGTGGGTAGAGGGTGGATGAGAAATTCATCTTTGTGTGCCTGGCAGGATAGATTGGTTTTGGCCTTCTTTCTTGAAGAATTACCTTCATTAGATTTTTAATTACTCCCTCCCAAAAGGACAAATGAATAAGACTCTTTTCCAAAGAGTTACCATTCAGTGCCAGTGATCAAGCATTACACCATACCACTCCATGTGATACAGGATGTGGTCTGATACTTAATCTAAGTACAGGCTCCACTTTTTTTTCTGGATAGAGTGAAGGGACTTATAAAGCTTCTTTGTCATAGAATGACTTCTTAGAAAACTGCCTTCTCTTTTCCTTAAAAACCAGAATTACTCAGACTGAGTAGGATAAAAAAAAAGTCCTGACATTAAGCACATCTTGGCCCCCAGTAGCTATTTTGGTAGAAGGTGATGAATGCGTTTTAGTGGATTAATATTTCTGGAACATGAGCAGGGTCAGTCTACAGCAAAGTCAGCAGGATTGTCACTCCAGGGACCTAGTCAGGACTGCTGACCTTGCTGTAGCATCCAGTCTTGCTGGGAACAAAGCCTATACCTCTCAGTTACCCTTCCACATTTCTTTTCCTTGGATTTTACCCCATGGAAAATGGATGGTGTTGGAATAAGTGGAATGAGTATAACAAACCAATCCTTTCACTTATATATGTTAGCTGTATGCTATCCTTCTGTGTAACAAAATGCTTAAAATTAGTTATTCCACTTACCTAGAATTACACAGTTGTTGAGGTGATATTTCTTATATAATGTCATTTCAATGTCCATCAAATCAAAACAATATAGCTGTATGATTTGCCTACAGATATGAATGGCTACTGGTATTTTCAATAATTTTATGCTATTCTTAAATTAGCAAAGCATAGGACTTCAGCAAAATGGTAGAACAGGTGGTTTTCAACTTCAGTCTCCTTCACAGAAAGATGAATTAGCAACTGTCCATGCCCGACACCTTTGTGCAAATTCCAGAGCCTGGGGATGAGACTGAAGTACCATGGACCACAGAGACCAAGGCCTGCATTAGGAAGGGTAATAAAAGCATTTTCACTTTGACTGCATTGTTCCTCCTGCAGGATGGAACAGCTCCACATGGAGAAGCCCTCCCTGAACTTGTGGTTTCTCTGAGGGTAAAAGGATCCTAAAGTGGACATTCAGTTTCCCCTGCATGCTTTCTGGGAAACTCACTTGGGTCTGGCCTCACAGGGACCACTGAGGGAAGTGGTTGGGCTGGACCACTGGAGATTAGACAGAGGTAAAGAAGTGAGGAGGAGCCTATAGCAATCAGCCTACCGATCTTGGTAGATTACGTTCCTGCTGGCAGTGGTGTCTGAGCGTAGATTCCTGTCAGTGGCTCTGCCCATCTGCAGAGCTGAGATAGTGGCCCTGTCTGTCCAAGGAGTTTGATTCAAGGAGCTTGATTCAGCATTTCTGCCTGTTTGGGCTCTCAGCCAATGGGTCATACTGGCTGTGGAGCCCATTCTATGACCCCATTTGTACAGGGTAGTAATTAGCAGCCCCACCCAACTGCTGAGCATAGTCCCCACTCCCATCTGACCAGAAAGGCTGGCCAGAGATTCTGGCAGCCATGGAGCCTATCCTACAACACCACTTAGGCAGAAAACCTAGTCATCAACTCTGCCCAACTGTGGAGCATAAACTCTGGCCATGCCTGACCAGGGAAACTGAATAGTGACTGAGTAGCCTTGGAACAAAGTCTGTAGTATTGCCCAGCTGTAGAGCCCAGCCTACAGCCCTACTTGATTGCTGAGCACACCCAGAGATGTAGCCCAGCCCGTGACAATGGCCAATTCCAGGGCACAGCCTGTGCCCCTATCTGACCAGGGAGCCTGAAGAGCAACCCCACCCAAACATGAAGCACAGCCTCCAGCCCCATCCAACCATGGGGTATACCTGGAGGCCTTGCCTGACCAGGGAGCCTGGACAAAAACCTCACCAAAATGGAGCACAGCCAGTGGCTGATTTCAAGCTATATTACAAAGCTATAGTAATTAAAACAGTATGGTCCTGCCATAATAACAGACACATACATCAATGAAATAGAATAGAGAGCCCAGAAATAACCCCTACATATACAGTTAATAAATATTTGACAAGGGAGCCAAGAATACTCACTGGTGAAAGGACAGTCTCTTCAATAAATTGGGTTGGGAAAATTGGACAGCTACATGCAATAAAATGAAATCAGACCCCTGTCTTACACTGCTCACAAAAATTAATCAAATGGATTAGAGACTTAAACATAAGTCTTGATACCATAAAAACTCCTAGAGGAAAATAGGGAAAAAGCTACTTGAATTTGGTCTTGGTGATGGTTTTTGGGATATGCCACCAACAGCATGAGCAACAAAAGCAAAAATAAACAAATGGAATTACATCAATCTAAAACGTTCCTGCACAGCAGAAGAAAAAATTAAAAAAATAAAAAGGTGAAAATATTTGCAAACCATATATGTGATAGGGGTTAATACACAAAGTATATGAAGAACTACAGATCAATAGGAAAAATCCCCAAACAATTCAGTTAAAAAATGGGCAAAGAATCTGAATAGTCATTTTTCCAAAGAAGATGAACAAATAGCCAACAGGTGCATGAAAAGGTGCTCAGCATCACTAATCATCAGGTAAATGTAAATAAAACCACAAAGAGATATAACCTCACACCTGTTAGAATGGCTATCATCAAAAAGACAAGAGACAACAAGTGTTGGCAAAAATGTGGAAAAAAGGTAAAACTTGTACACTGTTGGTGGGAATGTGAATTGATTGAGCCACTATGGAAAACAGTTGGAGTTTCCTCAAAAAAAAAATTAAAAATAAACTACCACATGATCCAGCAATCCCACTTCTGGGTATATATCCAAAGGAAATGAAAAATTGAAAAGATACTTTCACTCCCTTGTTTATTGCAGCATTATTCACAATAGCCAATACACAGAAACAAGCTAAGCATCCAACAGTGGATGAATGGATGGAGGAGAAGTGGTATATATATACACAATGGAATATTATTCAACCTTGAAAACGAAGGAAATCTTGCCACTTGTGACAACATGGATGGACCTTGAGGGCATTATGCTAAGTGAAATAAGTGAGTTAGAGAAAAACAAATACTGTATGATATGTGGAGTCAAAAAAAATGACTTAATAGAAACAGAGTAGGATGATGATTGCCAGAGGCTGAGGTTGGGGGAATTGGGACGATATTGTTTAAGGGTATAAACTTAACAATTAGTAGATAACTAAGTTCTGAAAACCTAATGCTCAGTGTAGTGATTATAGCCAACATTATTACATTATAAACTTCAAAGTAGCTAGGAGACTAGATCTTAATTTTTATCACCACAAAAAAAGAAATCATAATTATGTGATATGATAGAGGTGTTAGCTAATGCTACTATGGTGATAATCTAATCTCAAAATGTAATATATAAAATCAACACATGTACACCTTTAACTCACACAACATTATATGTCAGTTACATCTCAATCAAAATATTTTGTATCTTAAAAAAGCTCTGTCACAAAAGTCTGAAAAAAATTTCCATCTAAAGATTTCCACTGCAAACATTTTAAGAAGTTCTCAAATGAAAGAGAAAAAAAATACAGGAGTTGCTACAAGAAATAAGGGAAGTAAGAGTCATCTAATAAAAAAACCCTAAAACCAAGAAAAGAAAAAGAGAAAATATAATCATTAAAACAAAGAACTAAAATTCTAGGGACTTCTCTGGTGGTGCAGTGGTTAAGAATCCACCTGCCAATGCAGGGGACACAGGTTTGATCCCTGGTCCTGGAAGATCCCACATGTCACGGAGCAACTAAGCCCACGTGTCACAACTACTGAGCCCATGCATCGCAACTACTGAAGCCTGCACGCTCGAGGGCCCACGTGCCAAAACTACTGAGCCCACATGCTGTTACTACTGAAGCCCATGTGCCTAGAACCTGTGCGCTGCAACAAGAGAAGCCACGGCAATGAGTAGTCTGTGTACTGCAACGAAGAGGAGCCCCTTTTTGCTCAAAGTAGAGAAAGCCCGTGTGCAGCAACGAAGACCCAAAGCAGCCAAAAATAAAAAATATAAAAAATTAAAATTTTAGAAAATATTTACATCTGGAGAAAGATACAGAAGAAAAGAGATTGAAAATCAAATAGATCTGAGTTCATGAGTACTTAACAAGCACCAACAGGGGAAGATAAATGTAGTGGTAAGTTTAAGTTTAATAGGAATTAATAAATATGAGGATGAGCCTTATGTTAAGGAAAATCAATGTCAGAATAAAAATAAAATATATAATTTTTTTAACCAGAAGAAGAAGGCTTGACCAATCTGATTAAAAACAGGAAAGCAGGAAAAAAGAAAAAAAAAAGAGAGAGAGAGAGAACGCTGTGAAAGAAAAGTAAACAGAAAATATGAGACAAGATAATAGAATAAAGACCTAATATAACAATAATTACAATAAATGGAAATGGTTAAAGTTACCAAATAAAAAGGCAGGACTCCTAGGTTGAATTTTAAAAATACTATATATTTATTGTGATTGAGTTTTATGTACATTTACAAAGAGATAACCAACAAGATTACAGACTACAGAATCCTGGCAACAGCCCAGGAAGCCCCTGGGAACAACTGAACATTCAGTGGAACATCTTCTCGCCTGTCACTGATAGACAGCCAATCAATTTAGTGCATATGCATGTGCAAAATTTATGGAAAAAGCTTCACTTAGCCAATATGCAACAGATTGCAACAAAAGGCAAACTATCTAAAGAAAATAAAATATGATGCTAAAAATGTTAGTAAAAAAAATACTTTATTTTTGTCTATAAGAAATGTATGAAGAACAATAAGGTACAGAAAAGTTGAAAAGGAAAGGATGAGATAGATATACAGATAAGTATGACATAAGAAAGATGGGATGGTAAACATAATATCTAAAAAATTAAAATGTAAGATAAAACTATCACAAGGGACAAAGAAGAATGTTACTTATAAAAGACCCCTAGAATAATTGAGAAATATATCAATCAACAAATGAGTGTACTATAAGGAGAAATTGAGTAATCAGCAATTTTAACTGTAGATTTTAACAGACCCTCTCAGAAGTTTACATGTCAAGCAGGGAAAAAATATGCAGTAATATCTATGACCTAAACAATATAAATAATAAGCTCCAGCTGTTAGATACATAGAGAACTTTTCACCTAACAGAGAATATTCAACATTTACAAGTATACAATAAACATTTAAAAAGTTAAATCTTATATTCAGCCATAATGGAATATTGAACACCTTCCACAGTACAATATTCTACATACTGAATCTTCTAGTGTAATAACATAAAATTAGAGACTAATAACAAACAAATAGCTATTTTAAAATCTCATCTGTTTGGAAATATATGTTACCACATTATCCTTGTGTTAAAGAGAAAATCAAGAAATATTTAGAATTGATTGATAATGAAAACCCTGTTTTCAAACTCTGTGAGATATAATTAAAACAGTTAAAAGGAGATTTAACTTTAAATACATTTATTAGGAAACAAAAAAAGATTAAAAATAAATTAGTGAACAATTTGACTCAAGACATTGAGGAATGAGCCACAGAGTAAACTTAAAGGAGAAAGAAAGAAAGAAATAATAAAGACTGCAGTTAGAAATCTTATAGGAAAAGTTTTTAAAAAACAATCTGATAGGGTCTCCCTGGTGGCGCAGTGGTTAAGAATCTGCCTGCCAATGCAGGGGACGTGGGTTTGAGCCCTGGTTCGGGAAGATCCCACATGCCATGGAGCAGCTAAGCCCATGAGCCACAACTACTGAGCCCGCATGCCACAACTACTGAAGCCCGTGTACCTAGAGCCCGTGTTCCACAACAAGAGAAGCCACTGCAATAAGAAGCCCACGTACCACAACGAGGAGTAGCCCCCGCTCACCACAACTAGAAAAAGCCCTCGCACAGCAACGAAGACCAAACACAGCCAAAAATAAATAAATTAAATTTAAAAAAAAAGAAGAAACAATTTGACAAGCTTATTAAGTAGCGTGAAGTAGGTGCACTGATTAAGATCATAGTTTGTGTTGTTGAATTAGCAGATTTTCGATGTAATATCCAGAAATTAACTATATTATAGTTAACAATTTATTTAATTTCTCCAAATATAAACCTCAGCATCCAGATTAGTAAAATTTAGCCAATAACAGTACCTATCTCATGGGGTTATGATGAAGGATGACATAAAATTATCCAAATATATATACAAATCTGTGCCTAGTGTATGCTGGATACTTAATAAATCTTTTTCCTATAAAAAAAAATAAAGACTGCAATAAAAATCAGTAAAATAGAGAACAAATATTAAATAATGAGAAAAGTAATAAAACCAAAAGCTGATTCTTTAAGCAGATTAGTAAGATTGACAAACTTCTAGCAAGACTTAAGAAAAAAAAGTTATGCAAATAAAATCCAGAATGAAAAATGGAGACTATAGAAACTTTGGAAGTAAAAAATTTTATGAACAATTATATATTAATATACTTGAGAACCTAGATAAAAATGTTAAATTGCTAGAAAAATTTAAGATGTCAAAATAGCTGCAAGAAGAAATAGAAAACTGGAATAAACCAAAGAGCATTAAGTTAAAGAATCTGAAAATATAGTCAAAGATGTTCCTTCTGCCCCACTCCTCCACACCTCAACAAAAAAAAAAAAAAAAAAAGGGAAAGAAAAAACAAGCCCAAATAGAGTATGTGAGTTATACCAAACTTTCAGTGAATTATTAAATTCTGCATTAATACAAGTTGTTCCAGAAATTAGTAAAAGAGTGTAAACAATTATTTTAAAATTCAAAACTAAAACATTGCAAAAAAAGAAATATATAGCTTCATGTTACTGAAACACAGCTACAACGAATGGAAGTAACTAAGACAATCTAGGGGGATAAAACACTGACCTAGAAAATTTAAAGGCCCCAGGAAAACTTATATTGAATGATTTTGTCTTGTTTTGTTTTTCCAACTTTATTGAGATATAATTGATAAATATTATTGTTTAAATATACAACATGATGATTTGACACATTTATTTTTTGAAATGATTACCAGAAGAAGGATACTTTTACATCCATCACCTCACATAGTTACCTTTTTGTTTGTTGTGTGGTGAGAACATTTAAGATTTACTCTTGGCAACTTTCAAGCATACAGTACAGTATTGTTAATGATAGTCACCATGCTGTACCAATGATAGATTCTCAGAACTTATTCATCTTATAAGTGAAAGTTTGATCAACAACTCTCCATTTCTCCCAACTCCAGCCCTCTGACAACCACCAATCTATTTTGTCTGTGAGTTCAACTTTTTAAGATTTCACATATAAGTGAGAGCATACAGTATTTTTCTTTCTGTCTGACATTTCACTGAGCATAATGCCCTCAAGGTTCATCCATATTGTCATAAATGGCAAGATTTTCTTCTTTTTTATGGCTAAATAATATTTCACATATATACATATCTCCAATTTTCTTTATCCTTTCTTCTGTAAGTGGACACTTAGGTTGTTTCCATATCTTGGCTATTGCAAATAATGCTGCTATGAAGACTGGGGTGTATGTATCTTTTCAAATTAGTGTTTTTAATTTTATTCTTAGAATTATATTGTTTTTGATGTTGTTGTAAGTGGGATGTTTTCTTGGTTTCTTTTTCAGATAGTTTGTTAGTGTGTAGAAATGCAACTGAGTTTTGTATGTTGATTTTGTATTATGCAACTTACTGAATTTGTTTTTTAGTTCTAATACTTTTTTGGGATTGATTTTTAGGATTTTCTATAAATAAGATTATGTCATCTGCAAACAAAGGCAACTTCACTTCTTTCTTTCTGATTTGGATGTATTTTATTCCTTTTCCTTGCCTGATTGCTCTGCCCTGGACTTTCAGTCCAATGTTGAATAAGAGTTGTGAGAATAGGCCACCTCGAGTTGTTCTTGATCTCAGAGGAAAAGCTTTCAAACTTTCAATGTTGAATATAATGTTAGCTGTGTGTTTATCATATATGGCTTTTATTATGCGAAGGTATGTTCCTTCTATACCCAATTTGTTGAGGGTTTTTATCATGAAAGGATGTTGAATTTTGTCAGATGCTTTTTCTGCATTTATTGAGATGATTATGTGATTTTTATCCTTCATTTTGTTAATGTGGTATATCACACTTATTGATTTGCTTATGTTGAACAATCCTTGCATCTCAGGAATGAATTTCTCTTGATCATGGTGTATAATCCCTGTAATGTGCTGTTGAATTCTGTTTGTCAATATCTTGTTACGAATTTTTGCGTCTATATTAATCAGGGTTTACTGGTCTGTAGTTTTTTGTCTTGTAGTTTCTTTAACTGGCTTTGATAATAGGGTAATGCTGACTTCATAAAATGAGTTTGGGAGTGAGATTGGTTCAAACTGAGATTGGTTCAAATTTTGGTTCAAATTGAGATTGGTTCAAATTTTGGAAGACTTTGAGAAGGATTGGTGTTAATTCGTCTTTAAATGTTTTGTAGAATTCACCAGTGAAGCCATCTTGTCCTGGGATTTTCTGTGTTTGGAGATAAATGATTACTGATTCAATCTCCTTACTTGTTATTGGTCTGTCTAGATTTTTTATTTCTTCATGATTCAGTCTTGTTAGGTTGTATGTTTCTAGGAATTTATCCATTTCTTTCAGGTTATCCGACTTATTGGAATAAATTATTTATAGTAGACACCTATGATCCTATATATGTCTATGGTAGCTTTCATTTCTGATTTTATTTATTTGAGCCTTCTCTCATTATTTATTAGCTATTCTAACTAAAGTTTTGTCAATTTTATCTTTTACAAAAACCCAGCTCTTAGTTTAGTCGATCTTATCTATTGTTTTTCTGGTCTCTATTTTATTAATTTCCTCTCTCATCTTTGTTAACTCCTTCACTCTGCTAACTTTGATCTTCATTTTCTTCTCCTTTTCCTAGTTCTTTGAGTGCAAAGTTAGGTTGTTTATTTGAGATATTTCTATTTTCTTAATATATGTATTTATCTTATGAGATTCTAAGAACTCCTTTTTAAACATTCCATAGGCTTTTGTGTGTTGTTTCCATTTTCATTTGTTTTGATATATTTTCGATTTCCTTTTAGATATCTTCTTTCATCCACTGGTTGTTCAGGAGTGTGTTGTTTAGTTTCCACATGCTTGAAAAATGTCCAGTTTTCGTCTTGTTGATCTCTAGGTTCATACCATTGTGGTTGGAAAATATACTTGGTATGATTTCAACTTTCTTGAATTTGCTAAAACTTGTTTTGTAGCCTATCATATGATACATCCTGGAGACTGTCCCTGGCTCATTTAAGAAGAATGTATATTTTTCTGTTGGATGGAATGTTCTGTACATGTCTGTTATGTCCATTTGGTCTAAGGTATAGTTTAAGTCCAATGTTTCCTTGTTGATTTTCTGTCTAGATGATCTATCTATTGAAGAAAAGTGAGGTATTGAAGTTCCCTACTGTTATTGTATTATTGTTTATTTCTCCCTTCAGGTCTGTTAGTATTTTGCTTAATATACAATACATTAAGTTTCTCCAAGTTAGGTGCATATATATTTACTATTGTTTTATCTTATTGATGAATTATTTATTAGATAATGATCTTCTTTGTCTCTTGTTCCTATTTTTTGTTTAACATATATTTTGTCTGATTTAATTATAGCTACCCCCGCTTTCTTTTTGTTTCCACTTGCATGGAATATATTTTTCCATCCTTTAACTTTAAGACTTTGTTGACCTTAAAACTGAAGTGAGTCTCTTTTAGGCAGCATATAAGTTGGATCTTGCTTTTTATCCACCCAACCACCCCCTGCCCTTTGATTGGTGAATCCAATTCATTTACATTTAGAGTAATTATTGATATGTAAGAACTTACTAATGCCAACTTATTCATTGCTTTCTGGCTGTTTTGTATTTCCATTGTTTTTTGTTTCCTCTGCTTCTCCCTACCTTTGTAAATTGGTGATTCTCCATGGTGATATGCTCTGATTCCTCTCTTTATCTTTTGTGAATCTACTATAGATTTTAAATTTGTGGTTACGATGAGGCTTACATGAAACATAGATAAAACAGTCCCTTTTAAGATAAAAGCAACTTAACTTTGATCACATACAAAAGCTCTACCTTTTTACTTCTCCCCTTTTATGTTTCTGATGTCACAATTTGTCTTTTTATCTTGTTTATTTGGTAACAACTTATAGTAGTTATAGTTATTTTTAATACCCTTTTCCTTTAACCTTTACACTATAGTTTAACATTAACACACCAACAAATTACAGAATTAGAATTTTGTGAATCTGACTGTGTATTTACCTTCACAAGTTTGTGGTACATTTTTGTATGTTTTCATGTTACTAATTAACATATTTTCATTTCTGCTGGAAGAATTCCTTTTGGCATTTCTTTCAAGGCATGTCTTGTGGTGATGAACTCGCTCAACTTTTGTTTGTCTGAGAAAGTCTTTATTTCTCCTTCATATCTAAAGGATAACTTTGCCAGATAGAGTATTCTTGGTTGGCAATTTTTTCTTTCAATGCTTTGAATATATTATTTTACTCTTTCCTGGCTTGTAGGTTTTCTGCTGAGAAATCTGCTGATAGCCTAATGGGAGTTCCTTGGTAGTTTACAGTCTTTTATTCTCTTGCTTCTTTTAGGATTCTCTCTTTGTTTTTGATTTTAACAGTTTCATTATCATATTTACTGGAAAAGGTAGTTTTTTAAAAAAATTAATTTATTTTATTTATTTATTTTTGGCTGCGTTGTGTCTTTGTTGCTGCGTGTGGGCTTTCTCTAGTTGCGGCGAATGCGGGCTACTCTTTGTTGAGGTGCTCAGTCTTCTCATTGTGGCGGTTTCTCTATTGCAGAGCATGGGCTCTAGGTGGGCAGACTTTAGTAGTTGTGGCACATGGGCTCAGTAGTTGTGGCTCGCAGGCTCTAGAGCACAGCCTCAGTAGTTGTGGTGCATGGGCTTAGGTGCTCCGTGGCATGTGGGATCTTCCCAGACCAGGGCTTAAACCCATATTCCCTGCATTGGTAGGTGGATTCTTAACCACTGCGCCACCAGGGAAACCCAAGAAGGTAGCTTTTCATTGAAATAATGGAATGATCTATTAGCTTCATGAACACTGACATCCATAGCTCTCCCCAGGTTTGGGAAGTTCCCAGGTATTATTTCATTAAATAGACTCACTGTGCCCTTCTCCCCCTCTTCTTTTTGTGGAATTCCAACTATTCAAATATTTGTACCTTTTATGGTATCATATTGACTTTCTTTGCTCTTTTTCATTCTTTTTTCTTTGTTTTTCTCTGCCTGGGTTATTTCAGAGTTTCTATCCTCCAGCTCAGTGATTCTATCTTCTGTTTGGTTGATTCTGCTATAGATTATTTCTCTTGCATTTAAAAATTTTATTCACTGAATTTTTAAGCTCCAAAATTTCTGTTTGTTTCTTTTTAAAAATGATTTCTATCTCTTTGTGAAATTTCTCATTTTGTTCATGAATTGCTTCTCTGATTTCTTTGCCTTTTCTTATAGCTCTTTGAGTTTCCTTAAAATAGCTCTTTTGATTCTTTTTTTCTTTTCTTTTTTTTTTTTTTGCGGTACGTGGGACTCTCACTGTTGCGGCCTCTCCCCCTGTGGAGCACAGGCTCCAGACGTGCAGACTCAGCGGCCATGGCTCATGGGCCCAGCCGCTCTGTGGCATGTGGGATCTTCCCAGATCGGGGCACGAACCCATGTCCCCTGCATCGGCAGGCGGACTCTCAACCACTGCGCCACCAGGGAAGCCTTATTTTGATTCTTTATCAACTAAATCTCAAAACTCCACAGCTCTGAATTCAGTTATTAGAGGATTATTGTTATCTTTTGGTGATGATATGTTTCCTCGTTTCTTCATGTTCCGTGGAGTTTTGCACGGGTGTCTTCTCATTTGAAGCAGCAGATACCTCCTCAAATCTTTACTTGCTGTCTTTGGGTGGAAAATATTTTTCATTCGTCCTTCTTGTACCTGGGACTTTCTCCAACGTTGCATGGATATATTTGCTTTGTATGCCTTCTCTCTCCTGTGGCAGAATTCTTAGGCATGTATGTTTTCTCTGGTTCTTACAACTTTCCTGTCTGGTGCTGTAAACCTCTCTTTTGTATTCTAGAACAGGGCACTATATCTCAAAGCTTCTGGATTCTCCCTTGTCCACAGATCTTGGCCTGTTTCCAGAAAGGACTCCCTGTTTACTGGAACTCACTATGGCCTTTGTACTCAGGAGCTGCACAAGGAGCTGGCAGAACAGTGGGGAAGGAGATGTGGTTTTAGCACTTGGGTCATCCGGGATGCCCACAGGTTAGGTAGGGGGAGCCTTGTGTGAGATTTGCTCAGTGGCTTGTGGGTGGGCTTCCCACTGGAGTTAGCAGAAACCGTGTCCTTTTAATGTCTTTTGACATTCTTATCTGTCCCTTTCCTGATCTCCTCCCTCCCCTTCATTATGGAGTTCCCACCTCAACTCTCTGGGTGCTGCTGGGAGAGAGAAATAGGTTTCTCCAGCATTGTCCTGCACAGCTGGGTAGCTGCATACTCAGTCACACTCTCCCTTTCTCCTGTAGGATGGGGTTCCTCTGGCTGGTTCAGCCCCACACTGCACTGCCTTTGGCTAAGTTCCTTTTTCTCTCTCCAATGCATCCAAACTCACATATATATATTTTTCTCCAATGGAATGGTGGTATCTCCCCTCTGGAAGGCTGGACTTCTACAAAAGCTCTTTCATCTAGGGGTGTCTACCCAAATCACCACTCTTCTCATTTTTCCTGGCCATGACTAAGAGAGGCTCTGGTTAGTTTGCAAGCTCCTGCTGGTTCCACATGCAGTCCCGACTGGGGTCAGTCTGTTTATTGCCTGATACACAGGTGAGTAAGACTCCTCCTGGGTCTCTTGCCACAAGGTGCTGTATCCTACAACTACCACAGATGTACTTTTATTCATGGATGGATGCAGAATTAGTTGTTAAGAAGGGGGACAAAAAGGAGGGATGTATTATGCCACCAAGATGCTGACATTGAAACAGGAACACCAACACTAAAATATTTTGAATGACATTTTGACAATATAAAATTCCAGGTTCAAATCTTTTGCTCCAATACTTTAAGAAATGACGTTACTATTCGCTTCTATTGAGAAATTTGGTGTCAATATGAATCTTGCTCCTTTGTAGGTGATCTGCTCTTACTGGAATCTCTAAAAGTTTTATCTGTTTTTAATATCCTAATTTCATTTGCATATCAATGTGTGGTTTTCTGGTTTCTTCTGTTTGCACAGAATTGCCCCTTTCAATATGAGGTCTTTCATCTTTCTTTGATACTAAGACATTTATCTCCATTATTTCTTCCAGTTAAAAATTGGAAGTTCTAATCTTTTCATTTTAAAATTTCCTTTTAAGGCTATGTGGATATTGCTACTTCTACTTTAGCCTTTCATGTCTCAGTTTTTCTCATTTTATCCCTTTTGGGGGATTGCCTTAACTAAGTTTTCTTATAATTCATCTTTAAAATATTTGCCTCCTATTACCCCAATCCACTACATTCTTTATTTTGACTACTTTATCTTCATGTGTAATATTTCCATTGGGCTGTTTAAAATTTTTTTTCTGTCCATGTTTCATTTTACTCTTCCTTTATCTCCTAAAGAATATCTATCATGCCTAATTTAAAATCTTGATTTGTTTGTTCCAGTAATTCTTCTTCGAGTGGTAGAGGAAGATCTCTTTCCAGTTTGTTCACTTAAAAAAATAGATGTTATACTCCTCAGATGCCTTGTTTTCCATTTGAGCCTGTGTGTCCTTGCTCCTCTGGGACTACCAGCTGTTCTTTATGGTAATGAATGTTGGGGAGGGGATGAGGGTAAGTCCCTAGTCAGTGCCAGTAGCAGCAGACTAGGGAGAGGGGAGGGGAGGAGGCCAGGAACTACAGAGCCCTAGCTGATAATTCTTGCTTGCTCCATCCTCTTACCCACTGTCTAGTCAGGATCTTATCTTGAAGCCCATGGGGAGAAGCAGCATCAGAGGAGACAGCCTCCTGGATTATAATCCACAGACCTGGGCTTTGAAGAATTTAGGATGTGTGGTGCTATGTTTTTTTCAAACTTCTTTACCCCATCTGGGTTTGTGTGCTGCTCTGATATTTCCTCTTGGTGATCACAAATGGCCTCAGCGATTGCTCAGAGTCTCTCAAGACAAATTGGGGTAAGGCAAGAGCAGAATTTAAAAGGCTTTCCTCCTGCCTATTCTTTCACTACTGGCCCCTGGGCTTCAGCTACCCAACTCTCACACAAGTCAGTTTATGTTGGGCTTCAGTCTCTGGGTTTTCTTATCTTTTTATTTGTTATTAATTGGTGCAATCTGTGTTCCCCTCAAGCATTTATAATTTCTCCAGAGTTGATTTGGAGGATGGAGCCAGAAGCTTGTCCTAAATTAACTCTTGGCAGGAACAAGGGCTATTTTGCAGTTTCTTTTCCCATAGCCCTGCCTCCATTAAAAGCTGTTCAGAGTGTAGGGAACAAATGTTTGGGAGCAAATTCAAGAAGCCAACCTCTTTTCAATCTGTGAAAAGTAAATCATTCAGGCAGGTGGGGACCCCTATTCATTCTTTTAGTATGAACAAGAAGCCTCAATTTGACAGTGACATTTAGTAGCAAAACCTCCATCCTTTTTAATTTTTCCAAAATAACATCTAGGAAATACATTTAAAATTGGATGAAATGTAAGCAGCTTGGTTGGAATGGGAGCAACTTTTGGCCAAAGAGGTGTAGGGTAAATAGTAAATATCCTTACAGTTTAAGCCACCATGAATTGTGTATTCTATTAACTGCAGCCAAATAGATTCCAAATGAAACCAAATCTATCTAATAAGTAAATTAAAGCATGTTTCCTTCAATCTCCATCTTGATTTAATATGCTTAGTAAGTTTTTACCACAAATAAAATGTCAGCTAGCCAACACAAGTCCAAATACATGAACTTTTACCTTTTCACCATATTTTCACTTTTCCTTTGGATACCCCACTGTGCTTGTAGGTAAGACTGGTTTTGTGGGAAAATGTTTTGGGTAGTATTCTAGAACCTCTGTTTCAGAATAATGCAAATCAGAATGGTGTTCCAAAACCTTGTTTTAATCACATAGCAACTGCTGACATAAACAAAATGTAATGTTAAAATACATAATAAAGCATATTTATTTGTATCACTATCTTTATTAATAGGAAGAATTGTATTTTCTTCTGATATGTTTTCAGAACTCGGTATGCAGCACCTAATGCTTTTTTTTTTATGGTATGGTATTGTTGATGTACAATATTATATAAATTTCTGGTGTACAACAGAGTGATTAAAATTTTTAAAGGTTATATTCCTTTAATAGTTATACAATATTGAGTATATTCCCTGTGTTGTACTATATATCCTTGTTGGTTATTTACTTTATACATAATAGCTTGTGCCTCTTAATCCCCTCTCCCTATTTTGCCCCTCCCCCTTCCCTCTCCCCACTGATAACCACTAGTTTGTTCTCTATATCTGTGAGTCTGTTTCTGTTTTGTTATATTCACTAGTTTGTTGTATATTTTAGATTCCACATATAAATTATATTATACATTATATATATTTCTCTGCCTGACTCATTTCTCTTAGCATAATGCCCTCCAAATCCATTCATGTTGGTGCAACTGGCAAAATTTCATTCTTTTTACGGCTCAGTAATATTTTATTGTGTAATATACCATATTTTATTTATTCATTTGTATGTCAATGGACACTTAGATTGCTTCCATATTTTGTGTATTGTAATAGTGCTGCTATGAATATTGAGGTGCATGTATCTTTTCGAATTAGTGTTTTCCTTTTTTTTTGGGTAAATATCCAAGAGTGGAATTGCTGGGTCATATGGTAGTTCTATTTTTAGTTTTTTAAGAAAACTCCATACTGTTTTCCACAGTGGTTACACCAATTTACATTCCCACCAACAGTGTACAGAGTTCCCTTTTCTCCACATCCTTGCCAACATTTGTCTTTTGTAGCACCTAATACTTTTTCTGACTCTGATGTGATATTTTTGTTTCAAAGTCCAAATTACAGGGCTTGTGCTCATTGGTTTTGAGTCCTAGGACTGGTAAACTTCTACTTTCAACTTTTGTGAATGTCAGGGCCTTGGGTGGGAGGAAGGGGTCTAGAGTCTGGAAGATGGAATTTTGAACTAGCAGAATGTAAAGTCCATTTAGCTGAGAACTTTGGTGGTGGGATTTCATGGATCAGGAGATAGTATAGAAGCACACTGTAAATAACAAATATTTATTCCTAGATATAAGAAGTTTATCATAGATAATGTGTACATGCATAAAATATTGTTTCCTGTCATTTTATGGTGTATCACATTGATTTATTTGCATATATTGAAAAATCCTTGCATCCCTGGGGTAAATCTCACTTGACCATGGTGTATGATCCTTTTAATGTGTTGTTGGATTCTGTTTGCTAGTATTTTGTTGAGGATTTTTGCAACTATATTCCTCAGTGATATTGGTCTGTAATTTTCTTTTCTTGTAGTATCTTTGTTTGGTTTTGGTATCAGGGTGATGGTGGCAGCATAGAATGAGTGTGGGAGTGTTCCTTACTCTGCAATTTTTTGGAAGAGTTTGAGAAGGATGGGTGTTAGCTCTTCTATAAATGTTTGATAGAATTCACATGTGAAGCCATCTGGTCCTCGACTTTTGTTTGTTGGAAGATGTTTAATCACAGTTTCAATTTAATTACTTGTGATTTGTCTGTTCATATTTTCTATTTCTTCCTGGTTCAGTCTTGGAAGGTTGTACCTTTGTAAGAATTTGTCCATTTCTTCCAGGTTGTCCATTTTATTGGCATAGAGTTGTTTGTAGTAGTCTCTTAGAATGCTTTGTATTTCTGCAGTGTCTGTTGTAACTACTCCTTTTTCATTTCTAATTTTATTTATTTGAGTCCTCTCCCTCTTTTTCTTAATGAGTCTGGCTAATGGTTTATCAATTTTATCTTCTCATAGAAACAGCTTTTAGTTTTATTGATGTTTGCTATTGTTTGTTTCTATTTCATTTATTTCTGCTCTGATCTTTATGATTTCTTTCCTTCTGCTAACTTTGGGTTTTGTTTGCTCTTCTTTCTCTAGTTCCTTTAGATGTAAGATTAGATTGTTTATTTGCAATTTTTCTTGTTTCTTGAGGTAGTCTTGTATAGCTATAAACTTCCCTCTTAGAACTGCTTTTGCTGCATCCCATAGGTTTTGGATCATCGTGTTTTCATTGTCATTTGTCTCTAGGTATTTTTTGATTTCCTCTTTGATTTCTTCAGTGTTCTCTTGGTTATTTAGTAAGGTAATATTTAGCCTCCATGTGTTTGTGTTTTTTTACGTCTTTTCCCCTGTAATTCATTTCTAATCTCATAGCGTTGTGGTCAGAAAAGATCCTTGATATGATTTCAATTTTCTTTAATTTACTGAGGCTTGATTTGTGAACCAAGATGTGATCTATCCTGAAGAATGTTCCATGAGCACTCGAGAAGAAAGTGTAATCTGCTGTTTTTGGATGGAATGCTCTATAAATATCAATTAAATCTATCTGGTCTATTGTGTCATTTAGAGCTAGTGTTTCCTTATTTATTTTCATTATGGGTGATCTGTCCATTGGTGTAAATGAGGTGTTAAAGCCCCCCATTATTATTGTATTACTGCCAATTTCCTCTTTTATAGCTGTTAGCAGTTGCCTTATGTATTGAGGTGCTCCTATGTTGGGTGCATATATATTTATAATTGTTATATCTTCTTCTTGGATTGATCCCTTGATCATTATGTAGAGTCCTTCTTTGTCTCCTGTAACATTCTTTATTTTAAAGTCTATTTTATCTGATATGAGTATTGCTACTCCAGCTTTCTTTTGATTTCCATTTGCATGGAATATCTTTTTCCATCCCCTCACTTTCAGTCTGTATGTGTCCCTAGATCTGAAGTGGGTCTCTTGTAGACAGCATATAGATGAGTCTTGTTTTTGTATCCATTCAGCAAGCCTGTGTCTTTTGGTTGGAGCATTTAATCCATTCACATTTAAGGTAATTATCGATATGTATGTTCCTATGACCATTTTCTTAATTGTTTGGGGTTTGTTTATGTAGGTCCTTTTCTTCTCTTGTGTTTCCCACTTAGAGAAGTTCCTTTAGCATTTGTTGTAGAGCTGGTTTGGTGGTGCTGAATTCTCTTAGCTTTTGCTTGTCTGTAAAGCTTTTGATTTCTCCATCAAATCTGAATGAGATCCTTGCCGGGTAGAGTAATCTTTGTTGTAGGTTCTTCCCTTTCATCACTTTAAGTATATCATGCCACTTCCTTCTGGCTTGTAGAGTTTCTGTTGAGAAATCAGCTGTTAACCTTATGGAAATTCCCTTGTATGTTATTTATCATTTTCCCCTTGCTTCTTTTGATAATTTTTCTTTGTCTTTAACTTTTGCCAATTTGATTATTATGTGTCTCTGCATATTTCTCCTTGGGTTTATCCTGTATGGGACTCTCTCCAGTTCCTGGAGTTGGGTAGCTATTTCCTTTCCCATGTTAGGGAAATTTTCGACTATAATGTCTTCAAATATTTTCTTGGGTCCTTTCTCTCTCTCTTGTCCTTCTGGTACCCCTATAACGTGAATGTTGTTGCGTTTAATGTTGTCCCAGAGGTCTCTTAGTCTGTCTTCATTTATTTTCATTCTTTTTTCTTTATTCTGTTCCGCAGCAGTGAATTCCTCCATTCTGTCTTCCAGGTCACTTATCTGTTCTTGTGCCTCAGTTAGTCTGCTATTGATTCCTTCTAATGTAGTTTTCATTTCAGTTATTGTATGGTTCATCTCTGTTTGTTTGTTCTTCAATTCTTCTAAGTCTTTGTTATACATTTCTTGCATCTTCTTGATCTTTGACGCCATTCTTTTTCTTAGGTCCTGGATCATCTTCACTATCATTATTCTAAATTCATTTTCTGGAAGGTTGCCTATCTTGACTTCATTTAGTTGTTTTTCTGGGGTGTTATCTTTTTCCTTAATCTGGTACATAGCCCTCTGCCTTTTCATCTTGTCTATCTTTATGTGTATGTGGCTTTTGTTCCATGGGCTGCAGGATTGTAGTTCTTGCTTCTGCTGTCTGCCTTCTGCTGGATGAGGCTATCTAGGAAATTACTCCCTGATTCATGGGATGCAGAATGGATTTGAGTTCACAGGCCTGGTAACAACATTAATCTCACTGTATATCTCTCAGAATTCTTGGGGCCAAGTGCATTGTCAATGAGCAGTAATATTTTGAAAGAAATCTTTTTCTGTGAGCAGTAGGTTTCAACAGTGAGCTAAAATATTCAGTAAATCATGTTGTAAACAGATGTGCTGTCATTCAGGCTTTGTTGTTCATTTATAGAGCATAGGCAGAGTAGATTTAGCATAATTAAGGGCCCTAGGATTTTTGGAATGGTAAATGAGCATTGGCTTCAACTTAAACTCACCAGCTGCATTAACCCTTAATCAGAGAGTCAGCCTGTTCTTTGAAGTTTTGAAGCCAGGCATTAACTTCTCCTCTCTAGCTATGAGAGTCCTAGATGGCATCTTCTTCCAATAGAAGGCTGTTTCATTTACATTGAAAATCTGTTGCTTCATGTAGCCACCATTAATAATCTTAGCTAGATCTTCTGGATAATTTGCTGTAACTTCTACATGAACACTTGCTGTTTCACCTTGCATTTTTGTGTGATGGAGATGGCTTCTTTCCTTAAACCTCATGGACCAGCCTCTGCTGGCTTCAGACTTTTCTTCTGCAGCTTCCTAATCTCTCTCAGCCTTCTCTCTCAGGAGAGAATTAGGGCATTGCACTAGTTTTGGCTTCAGCTTAAGGGAATGTTGTGGCTGGTTTGATCTTCTATCCAGACCACTAAAACTTTCTCCATATCAGCAAGAAGGCTGTTTTGCTTTCTTATCATTCATGAGTTCACTGGAGTAGAGCTTTTAATTTCCTTCAAGAACTTTTCCTGTGTATTCACAAGTTGTCTGTTTGGCATGAGAGGCCTAGGTTTCTGCCTGTCTCAGTTTTTGACCTGCCTTCCTCACTAAGCTTAATCTTCTCTAGGTTTTGATTTAAAGTAAGAAATGTGGGATTTTTCTTTCACTTGAACACTTAGAGGCTATTGTAGTGTTATTAATTAACTTAATTTCAATTTTACTGTGGCTTAGGGAAGAGGGAAGCCTGAGGAGAGGGAGAGAGATGAAGGAATGGACAGTTGGTGAAGCAGTCAGAACACACAACATTTATCAATTAAGTTCACCATTTTATATGGGTGTTGTTCATGGTACCCCAAAACTTATAACAATAGTAACACCAAAAATCACTGACCACAGATACCATAACAAATAAAATAATATTGAAAAAGTTTGAAATACTGTGAGAATTACCAAAATGTGACACAGAGACACAAAGTGAGCAAATGCTATTGGAAAAATGGTGCCAATAGACTTGCTTGATGCAGGATGGCCACAAATCCTCAGTTTGTAAAAAATACAGCATCTGCAAAGTATAATTAAAAGAGGTGTGTCCCCTCACCTCTGAGTGTGGGTGGAGCCTCTGAGTGTTATGAGATATCACACTCAAGATTAGGTTATGTTATATGGCAAAAGGAAGACTATGCTGAGCGGGCCTGACCTAATCATGTGAGCCCAGTAAAAGCAGAGGGTTTTCGTTGACTGGCTAAAGAGTAGGGAGTCAGAGAGAAGTGCTCTGAATGGCTTGGAAGAAAGTAAACACCTATGTTGTGAAGTGCCAATGGTGGCCACATGATAAGGAACAGGGGTGACCTCTGGGAGGTGGGAATCATCCCTAGCTAACAGCTATCAGGAAATTGGGCTATCAACCCTACAGCTGTAAGGAAATGAATTCTGCCAACAACTAATGAGTTTAGAAGAGGATCCTGTAGGTGAGGACTGTAGCCCTGGCTGACATCTGGATTTCAACCTAGTGAAATCCTGAGCAAAGAATACAGCTATGCCTTTCCTGGATTCCTGACCAACAGAAACTGTGAGATAAGATGTTTGTGTTGCTTTTAGCCACAAAGTTTTTGGTGATTTGTTATGCAGCAATACAAGACTAAAACAAATGGCAAAAGTGCATTCAGAGCAAAAGGGCGGTGACAGTTCTGCATTTGTTCTGGGGTAATCGTTCCTGTCCTGATGCTCTGTGCTCAATTGTTCATTTCAGTAATGTTGGCTATCATAGACTAGATGTTTACATCATGTGACTAAGCATAAAATCACAGGTTTAGAAAGATTTTTGAATTTTTCTCTTCTCTTTGGGTCCTTACTGAGGCTTTGCAGCACAAGCTTTATCTCTTATCCGAATATTCCCAGTTTAATATAATTCAGAAGATGGTTACTTAAGTGCATAGCAAAAGCAAAGGCATTCCATGCCCTTTCTTGCTACTCCCTTCAAGTCTCTTCTAATTTCTAGGTGTAGAAAGTCAATATGGAAAATATAAGGTGCTTTATTGCTTAGTGAACAAAAAGGTGATAAACTTAGTTGCTCTCACAATCAGTAGAATTTGAGGTGCATCATAATCTAGATGAGAGTCTAAGTCAATAACTTGCCATATAATTATATATAAATAGGCTTAGAAGACAATAAATACCATAAGTAAAATACTAGAGGTCTTGGGAAAACCTTTCATAAGAAGATCTAAGACCTTTATGAGCAAGTCCTAGAGTCTTGTTATAGATTGAGTTGTGTTCCCCCAAAAGATATATTGAAGTCTAAACCCCCAGGTCTTAGAATGTAAACCCATTTGGTAATAGAATTGTTGTAAATATAATTAAAGATGAGGTCATATGGGAGTAAGATGGGTCCCTTATTCAATATGTCCTTACAGCCTTGTGAAGAAAGAGACACAGAGAGATCACCATTTGAAGATGGAGGACTAGAGTGATGGAACTACAAGCCAAGAAACCTCAAAGATTGCTGTCGAACCACCAGAAGCTAGGGGGAGGCATTTAATATTCCCCTACTGGTTTCAGAGGGAGCATGGCCCTATCAACACCTTGATTTAGACTTCTAGCATCCAGAATTGTGACAATAAATTTCTGTTGTTTTAATTCACCCAGTTTGTGGCATTTTGTTGCAGTAGCCCTAGGAAACTAATATCTGCTAAGGCTTTTACTGAGTTTAGAAAGTCTGACTTGCATCTGGCTTTATATGGTCTGAAGGTATTATGTACAAGGGGTCAGTCAAACCACAGAGCTTAGCTAACTGCTAACTGCAGAGTAGAAAGTGGCTGGGTTATCTCATAGAAATTCTCCTCCCTTCCCAGCCAGTCCTTCCAGTTTCAGGTGTGTGTGATCCCAATTAATAGTTTAATACTTCATCAAGGTATCCACTTGAGACACTTTAACTTGATTCATACTGACTTTGGTTCAAAAAATGCTAGATCTTTCCCCATTTATTTACACATTACCTATAAATGTCTACCTCCTTCCAACTTTTAACAACTTCACTTCCTTGAGAATAATTTTCTACTATCAATATATTTGCTAATATATTGAACAATGTTTCTCAACGTATGTTCCATGGACACTCAAAAGGTAGAGTTTAGTGAAAGACTTCTTAGGCCAAATTCATTTAGGAAATGGTGAACCAAGCAAAGCTAAGCATGCTTTTCCTCTCTTCCTTCTTTATAAAATTTCTCATGGCTTTTAATATGTTCACATCTATAAGGAATCTTTAAGGGATAAGATGAAGATGGGGAGAGTTTTACAGGATCTCCCAAAGTTATTTAGATACTACATTTTTTATTTTGAAGAAACATCTTGAGGACCAGTGTTTCTCAAACTATACTTTGAGAAATGCTGACGAAATCATAGGATTTTTAGAGGTGGAAAACAATTCGGAGGAAATTTATCCCAATCTTGAGACTTTAAGTTATAAAGTCACAAATAATTAATGGCACGACTTAAAACTCAGGTGTTCTGAAGCCCAACATTGTCAATGTCAAATATTTTGTACAACTTACACTTAAAAACAGAGCTCCCAAAATTACGTACATGTATTGTGGCAAAGCAAAATAATTAAGTGTAAGTTGTACAAAATTAAATAATTTTGTACAACTTACACTTAAAAACAGAGCTCCTAAAATTACATACATGTATTGTGGCAAAGCAAAATAAAAAGATCAAAGCATTATTATAAAGGAATTTACCAAGAACCGCTATATTTCCCCCATCCCATTTGCTGGAAGTCAACAAGAGCATCTAACACTTTGTAGATGTGCTAGATCAGTGGCTCTTTAACTTTTGGGGGACATGAACTTATCTTGATGTTGATGATAAGTTGCTTTTCTGTAATTTTCTAGTTTAAATTAAATATAAAACTGATACTCTTCTAGTCCCTAACTGATGGGTCAAATTCTCATCAGTACCATCTCATGAGGAGCCCAATTTTTAATTCACATGTGCCCAAGCATTTTCTGCAGCCTGATTAAATTACATTCCCAACTCCTTTGTATACTGTTATTTTCAAGTGTTATTAATGCTATTGTATTTAATAAAATACTGATTACATAGTAAAAAAAAAACAACTGATGCTCTTTCTGTTATCTGAATAACACTCTCTAGAGTTGTTAGCATTTCTTTTTGATCAGAACTATGCCTGTTTTTCATGGGAGGAAACTGTTACCATTATATTTTGGCATTGTCTGTCCATGCAGAAGGCAATTCAGAAACAGATGGGGACCAGGAGGTCTACAAATGGGAGTCAGGAGAGTCAGAGAGTGGAGATGGAGAAAGCTTTCCAAATGAATGATGTAGGAAGAGCTGAGTCAAACCTGAGCTTTATTAAAGTTTCCTGTTTCTGTCCTGAAATTTGGAAATATTAGCATTCTGCTTTCCCCTTGGGGTTCACCCCAGCTTTTTCACAGACAAGGGAGGCAATGGCAAGCAGCCTTGTTCCACTGTCAGTCCCAGCGAGCCTGCATCTCCAGCCCTCGTGTTCTGTGTCCCTGCCAGCAAGTTGATAACTCCAAGAAGCTGATCTCATCTTAGGCACTTGGGAAAGAGTATGTGTCCTAGGACTGGGAAAATCTTTGTCAGCTCAGTCTATTGGGAAACATCAAAGATAACCATGGCAGTCTTCTCAAATCATTTTTCTTCTGTCTTATCTTCCTGACCTGATATAGAAAAGCCCATAAAACTTAAGGATTATATGGACCTTTGGAGAGGTCTAGGATCTAGTCCATGGGCTTAAAACCATCAGTCCACGGACCATTTGAAGGACAATGGATGAGTTTCAAAGAGTCTGAGAATCCCTGAAGTGGTATGCAAATTTTCTAAGTCCATTTTTCTGGGAGTCCATAAGAGTCCATAGCTTTCATCAGATTCTCAGATAAGTTGATGTCCCCCAAAAGTTTAAGAGCCACTGATCTAGCCTAACTTTCCTCATTTAGAGGTGGAGGAAACTGAGTCTGTAAGAAGTGGAATGACTTTACTAATAAAATCATACAACTTTTAGTGGAAGTTAGGTTTGTAATACTCTTTCAGTCCAATTCAAATGAACCATCTAGCATTAGATGAATGACTTAAAAAAATAACATTTATTTGTATTTGGGCATTCAAATTTTGATGAGGTTCTCAATAATTGTGAGACATTTATAAGTGAAAAGATAGAGTTACTCCCTCTGCTATGTTCTTGTTCATATTTTATCCCTTACTCCTCTGTGAAGCATCTATTTTCCCCTAGTTACCTAGAGCCCATCCTCCTCAACAAGAGAAGCCACAGCAATGAGAAGCCTGCGCACTGCAATGAAATGTAGCCCTCACTCACTGCAACTAGAGAAAGCCCACACGCAGCAATGAAAACCCAACTCAGTCAAAAATAAATAAATAAATTTATATATAAAAAAGAATGGTATAATATGCCACCCATGATTTATTCTTAAACTCTTTTGCTCATCAATTGGTAAAATAATGTATTAAGGGAGTGGCAGGATGTTACCTTGACAAAGTCAGGAGGAATCAACCAGGAGCCTTCTCTGGGTTGACCAACTGTGATGGTCAGAAGAAATTCAGAAGAATCATTGGACACTGTCCATGAAGAAGCCTTTGACTCAGACCTTAACTGTGATGATTGACATTGTGATTGTGGTAGCTGGAAAAAAAGGATATAGCCAAGAACCAAGTATACAGTTGGAGTCACTTCCAGCATAAGTTACAGCACTGAACACCAAATCTCAGGTAAGTGTACTTGTATCAATAAATTTAGCCTGATTCAAGATTATAGTCTCTTCTCTTTGGTCTCAGGTTCATATTTATGTATATATTAGTAAAAATTTGCAATCTTTTGGTATGTAAGCTATTTCCTTCTAGGGTCAAACTTTGTCTTTCCCTCTCTGGAACATGGTGAGTTATGACCCTACTTATAGGTCTAATGGGAACAAGAGATAGTTACGGTGGGTCTTGTTAAGAAAGGACACCCCTTTGCAAGACATCTGCCCTAGGGGAGGCATTACTTGAGCTTCAAGCAAGGAATGGTTAGTCACCTTAGACCTGGGAGGGCAAGCTACTTCCGCTGGCAGCTAGCCCTGCCTGGGTGTTAAATACTCAAGTAAGGGAGCCATTAGAGTTGAAGCTGATTCAGGGTTACACAATAAAATAATCGGCTATCTTCTGTGATACAATATAGTTTCCAGCAAATCATTCTTCAAAAGTTGTGTTGCTGCACATAATTTATACCATCTTTCTGAGGAAGAGGCAAGTAGTGGAAAATCACACCCAAACAAACAAACAAAACACCTTGGTCTTAGAGTCATTTCAAGAGGATAAGGGCTGCAGCATCCTTCCATTTGGTCTTGGGACTTCTGTTGTTAGAATGCCAGCTTTAAAATGGTTCAACCACGAATACCCACATGGACCAAGTTCAAATACAAAAGGCTAACTTACATTTATTGTACTGTATTCATTTTCACCACAAGCTTTAGAACATTTACTCTCTGTTAAATCCACTTATCTAAGCAGTTATTGACAATAGAAACATCTCTGAATTTTTCTTTTGTTTCCTATGCTCTTCGTGGTTTTATCTTCCCCCAAACCTGCATCCTTCCTGTCTCCACCCCAGCTGAGATGTTAGCAGACAGCATGTAAACCAGAAATGCCTTTAGATATCTTCATTTTTTCTTTCCCAAGCAAAAAGGAAAGAAATAGTTATGGCCTCTTGGCTTTTATTTGAGTGTAATTGTCCCTTGTGTACCTCTCAAATTCAGCTGCACTCTCATAGCATAACATCTACTTTCATTCTTCTCATTTCCACTATTTAAAAAAAAAAGTATATTTAAAAATGATTCACCTACTTTAGAGACCCATCGTTTTTGGAAAAGGAAAAGACCCACATTAGATTATCTGGTTTCATCTTCCCACCTAGTGCCAGAGCTGTCTCCATAATGCATTTGCAAGCAATAATCTTGGTTCATTTAAAAAGTTTTAAGTACTAGCATTTGCAATATTCCCTTGGGGTATGATACACAAAATAAGAGGCCTCACATAGGAAAATTCTCTTCTTTTCCCATTATAGACATACTTTACCCCCATATAAAATATTTAAGAATAGATATAGGAGTAATATTTTGACTTGGTTCCTATTTTAAGATTTTCATACTCTAGGACTTTTAATTGAATAAACTCCCTTCTATAAATTCTATTAGAATTAAAGCTTTTCTGCATTGCATGCAGCTACCCTGTTTTTCTCTCTCTTTGCTTTTTAAATTTTTTAATTTAACATCTGTAGAACCAAGGTAGGTACTAAAATGTCAATGATATCCAATATTATTTATTATTTTTCACTTATTTACATGAATATTGCCCTACGGTTTGATGACATCCTTGATTTTAATTCTTTCTGTGTGGTGTGTTGGCTGTTTCAGAACTATCCTAAGCCTCTCCTTCAGGATTCAGCCTGGTTTCTGTGTCCTTTACGAAGCTTTCCCTTGCTAATCAGACCTTATTACTCTTTCCTTTGTCTGCATTTCTGACATCGTTCCTGACTTTGGCAGATTCGTGTCGTTATTCAGTTTCCATGCATGCTTGTGCTATAAAGTGGAAGATAACCCACTGTAATTTAGGAACTTGGTCTCGTCCACCTCTGTCACTGAGAGTAAGCCGACATAATACATGTGCTGCTAGGTAGGGGGGTGAATTTTAAAATTCTATTTTCTTATGTTTTTTTCTTATAATTTGATCACTTCTTTATGATTCGGGCTTAAAAAACTTTAATAATCTGATTGTTCATCTAATTTAATATACTCAGATTTATAGTAAAATACTTGAGGCATTGTGACTCCATGGTTTGGAATCCCATCTGGTAGAGCCACAGGTTTCGATTTATCTCTTCAGTTTCCTCTGTAAGGAACTTTTAATTTGACACATGCTTTTCTTATTTATTGGATATAAATTTAGCTATGTACCATGTTACACTTGAGCACAAAAATTGCAGAATGCAATTAACTAGCTGCTGAGATAAATTTCCACTAATTGCGGAAAACTTATTCAGACTCTTCCAAGAAAACCCAGTTCAATTCAGTGATTTTTTGCTGAAATTCAGGATTATCTTCTTAGTTACATTTCAGTTCACCGGGTCTATTAGGCTGTTCTTTCTTGCTTGCTGTCTCATGGAGATATATGTTTGTGTGTGTGTGTACATGTTTGTGTGTGTAGGTGTGTGTTTATGTGTGTGTGTTTCCTGGTTGCTCTTTTTAAAAAATTGTCTAAGAAAGAGAAGGAACAAATGGGCTGTAGTTAGAGGAAGATTTGGGATCAAGGGGATGGTCTTTAACATGGAATAAGCTTGGTTGTGGGTACAGGCTGAGAAAAAGAATGCAGCAGTGAGGAAGAAGTATAAGATTGTCTAAATGTCATAGGATTCTTAAAGAGGGGTAAGAGGTTGGGGTGCAGAATAGAGTAGAGAGATTCACTGCAAAGAGGAGGAAAGACAATTGTATGGAAATGAGAGGGAAAAATGGGAAGATCAATGTAGAGAGATAAATTTCTTACCCTGAACACTGGCCAGGCAGAGCAAGGTTAGGGACTATAGGACATTCTTCCAATCTGCTCCTGCCTATGTATAAGTATCAACTCAGAGAGAGTCAGAAAACCCACTCAGAGCAGCTTGTGTCAGTGACTTATTTTTCTGGTAATGTAGTTAAGGCCATCAACCCAAGAAAGTAGGGAGAGGCAGCAGGACTGAATACTTGAAAAAACTGATGACGATATGGACGAGCCTTAGAATGGAATATGGGAAGAAGCCTCTCACGGATGGAGAATTATCTGTCAGCACTGAAAATCCAACTGGGGTTCTAGGCCATAAATAAGTGTTCAAATTTTTTCATCTCATGGTTTGTGAAAGCTTTTTATCTAATGGCACTTAGCAACTTGTATATGGAGCCAAGAGGAGGAACAGCTGGATTGGCCCCGGAGTTGGAGTAATTTTAGAAAGGCAAAATGGGAAGAGAGTTTGGCTTATTAGTAAAAGCATGTTTTAAGTGATGGTTATAATAAACAGGGAAGAAAAATAGAAAGTGAAGGAATCAGCCACATTGGAAGACTCATTTAGGCTGAAGAATAAACTCAGCAGGAAAAAGGGAATGACAGAGCAAGGTGGACAAGAGAGCAGTGCTCTGAAATGTAACATCTTAGGGCTGGGGAAGGGCTAGGTGAAGACAGGGTGCCAGGCAGGGCCATGGGAAGAAATGGGGGAAGCAGGGTGGAAACGAAAGTTATGAAAAAAGGAAGTGGTCAGGGAACAGAGAGGTTGGGAGGGCCCTCTAAGTACTGAATTCCTTCAGGATAATGACCACCAGGATGCCACATAGCCTTGTTTCCCGACCAAGAAATGAAGATGGATGTTCCTGAAATATTACCCAAGCAAAGAATAAGTTTGTCTCTTATTCATGTTGCACAGCACATTGCCTGGGACATTGTTAGTGCTCAATAAGTCTTTGTTGAATGAATAAATGACCTACAGGTGATAGGAAAGTTTATGTTCTTCCGATGCACTTACTTCTCACATGAGACAAAGCAAATGATATTCCTTTGTTTTTCACCCAAGAAAGGATTAAAAGTAAGTGATGCTTAGAATTTGCAGAAGGTGTGAGTGATCTTGGCTTAAGTATGTCACCATTATGGACTTCTGTACCTGAACTTAGAATTAAAAAACAGTGAAGCAGGTCAACTTGTGTAAAATTCATATTTTCCATGAAATGCTTTTGTGGCCTTGGCCATCAAGATCTGGAAACACAGGGCAGTAATGGGGTACAGAGTGAGGTTAGGGTCTTTTCTGTGTCACAGCTGTGTCTCCCAGCCCTGTGTGGTTGAGAGGACCATTCCTGCATTTGGTTCCACGGAGAAAGGAGTCAGTCGCTGCACCTTCTCATCTTCAGCTTCCCTGTCCACTGCTTTCAGCAGGGCCGATGAGCAGGTTCCTGTCCCATCTCCTGTCTACTCCTAGTTATCAGGGTGGCGAAGCTAGAACAGGAATTTCCATGAGTGGCCTGTTGGCTATGAGATTCCACAGGGATAGAGGAGATGAGCTGGGAGCAGTCGTTTAAAGAGAACTGGTCCAGGTGGACAGGTGGGCCAACTACTTGGCTGTAACAAGCCAGAGTTACAGACTGAAGAAGCATATCCAGAGCCTCTGGTTGAACTTCAATGATCCCTGGGCTATAAGGGCAGCTTTTCCAAAGATGAAGCTGAGAAAACATCAGCCTTTCCCTGTGGTGTGTATGGCAGCTTGGATGGTGGTAGGAAGCCCGTGGGCAAGGAGGGCGTTTGGGCACGTTGAGCTCCTTGCCAAGTCAAGCTTGACTGCAGTGCAGGATGCTGGCCCATGCGTTCCATCTGCCCAGCGGCATTCACAGAGTCGCCACCCCCCAGGCTTCATCTCCAGTCTTGACTTTACTTCCTTTGACACTTGACCTCCTGGTGCTACTTTTTCTTGCCTTGGCTTAGCTCTTCTAGCTAGTAATCTCTTTGGCTCCTTTTTCAGTTTTTTGATATTTGGCTCATTCTTTCTGGCAAATTTATTTCCGATGACCTATCCTTTGGGGATGGTAATGGCATGGAAAAGGTGAGAGGAGAATCTGAACAGGTCCAGGAGCTATTTTACTCACTTTATTATGAGGATCTCATTGATATTCCAGTTATAAAGAATTGGTAGTAATACCAGACTTACATAGCTGTATATAAATAGGGCTGCTTTTGTATTATTGGCTTAAATATCAAATATTTGGAAAGCATTCACAATGCGTTCGGCAGATTTGTTAACATTGCCTGGGGTGCATCTAGTTTCAGAATCTCTGCCACAGCGTTTGTTGTGTGTTACTGCTCAGGGATCTTTAACAAGCCACCTGCTTGCTAACAATCCCTGTGCATTTGGGATAGAGAAGAACTGTCAGATTTTATTACTTGTACCCCTTTGGACCTTACATGGCTGGTGTTCAACTCAGTGCAAATCTAGATTTCTGAGATTCCTTTTTTTTTTTTTTTTTTTTTTTTGCGGTACGCGGGCCTCTCACTGTTGTGGCCTCTCCCGTTGCGGAGCACAGGCTCTGGACGCACAGGCTCGGCAGCCATGGCTCACAGGCCCAGCCACTCCACGGCATGTGGGATCTTCCCGGACCGGGGCACGAACCCGTGTCCCCTGCATCGGCAGGTGGACCCCCAACCACTGCGCCACCAGGGAAGCCCTCTGAGATTCTTTTTCTTGAAAACTTTGGGCCTTTAGAAAGGATTTCCTTAATCAACTGAGCTCAGCTCACACGGTCCCTCTTCCAGTTCTTGCTGTAGACGACCTCCTTGTGGCCAACTTAGCCACACATTTTACTTCTGCAGATGTGCTTTCATTCTGAGTTTTTACGTTTCTGCCCTGGCATGCATTTTGTTCTGTCATCTTACTGCAACAGAGAAGAATAATTCTGCCTCGAGCAGTTTGGAATTACCACAAGGCCAAAACAAAAGGGCTTTTTGTTTTGTTGTCATGGCATGTTCAGGATTTCACTAGTTGGTCTAGTAATAAATTCTAAATATTTAAATATTTTAGAAGTTTAAATCAATTTTCCATTTTATCTTTTCAAAAATTACTTAATCATATTATTCCAGATAGGACCTATAAAAAGCTTTCCTGCTCTCAACATTTGCTTCTCCCTAGAAAAAGGAGCCAAGGATTTAACATCAGTAATTTTTATCTGTTGATTGGTAGTTTGATTGCATTTTGACTGAAACTCATTTGCTTTAAAGCATTACCGAAACTGGCAGATGTCTGTTAGGACTTTCACTTTAATTAAAACATTAAAAGGTTTTATCTTTCCTCTTAAACAGTTTGAGGTATCAGCTAGATGAGGAGATAAAATGTAGACACCACCTCAAGGTTACAATGGATCTGGTGTTTGCAGGGCAACTGGGTGAAGGTGGAGATGATAAAGGATAAGTGACACAGGAGGCAGCCAGGGCATCTTCCACAATGCTCCCTACACCCCCGTGGGAGAGGTCACTGATTCACTGGAGGGTGTTGTGAGTCTTTAATTTGTCACCAGATTCTTTCAGAACTGAGAGCTACTTGGCTGTGAGTAACAAAAACCCCAAGTCAGAAATGTTTCTCCAACATACAATTTTTCAGGTAGGCCATTTCTCTGACTCAAATTGTATAAATCCCCTCCCCACAAAGATATGTTGAAGTCCTAACCCCTTTGCCCTGACCCCTTTGAATACAACATTGTTTGGAAATAGGGTCTTTGCATACATAACCAAGTTAAGATGAGGTCATCCTGGATTAGCGTGTATCCTAACTGGGAATTTTGGACACAAAGACACACAAGGAGAATGCCATGAGATGATGGAGACAGAGATGTGAGGGATGCATCTACAGGACAAGGAAAGCCAAGGACTGCCCAGTGTAAGGGAAACACAGATTAGAAACAAAGCTTCATTTGAAACTAAGGAAAGACACTCATTCTTCCCTTTTCTCCCTTACTACAGAAAGCTATTAAGTATAAATTCTTCTTCTATCTCTTCCAAATGTATGTAAATCTCCTTAAAAGCTAAATAAGTCCCCCTCCTTCTGCCCCCAGGAATGTCTTTCTCAAGGACTTGAAATACAATCATTAAGGAAGATAATATCCCTGCCTCCCAGTTTCCTTGGGAGCCTAACTTCTGCAGGCCCTTCACTCCTGCCATAAAGACACGAGAGGTTTCATTTTCCCTCAGATAAAGTCAATTAACAAACAGAGATGGCCACCCCAGTTACTAGGTGAACCTAGGATGAACTGTGTGTGACAGGTGGAGTTGTTAAGTCCTTTTAGTTGAGGGCTAGTCATTGTTTTTCTTGAGAACATGTATGGAATGGGTTGTATCTGCTTGGCTCTGTAAAGGGTGAGATTTGTGTCTGTCTCTGCAGTTTCTTAGTGGATTGCCTGTAATGGGCCTCACATTCTGGCTTAATGCTTAATTAATAATAAAATTGTTTCTTTCTCTTCTGCTTTATAGAGGCATTTTCTGGGTTGGGAGGAGATTTTGTTTTTAATTACATTTTCCCGACACCAGTGACCACCAGAAGCTAGGAAGAGGTAAGGGAGGATTCTCTCCTAGAGCCTCTGGAGGGAGCGCGGCTCCGGTGACACATAGAATTCCATCTTCTAGCCTCAAGCACTGTGAAAGCATAAATGTCTGCTGTTTTAAGCCACCCAGTTTGTGCTAATGTGTTACGGCAGCCCTAGGAAACGAACCCATCCTTCGAGGGCAGGTATGGCAGCTCTGTTCCACAAAGTCCTCAAGCCTGAGACCTCTAGGTTTTTGTTCTTCCAGCTGGAGGGTGTGCTCATAGTCTAGATGGAGATCTGACACCAAAACCCTGCATTCCAACAGCAGAATTGGGCTAATACCAGTTGTTACTTAACTAACATTCCTGAAAGCTGTCACAGGAACTTCTACACCAGTCTCATTGGGTAGAGCTTAAGGGTCACACATCCACCTACAGCTTCCTTGAAATGTAGTGTTTATTCACTGTGGCCACGTGCATAGCTAAAAATAGGTTACTTGGAAGAAGGGGAAAAATGGATATTAGGGACCACTTGTAGTTTCTGAATGTTTCCACCTGCTCTCTGCTTGAGTACATACATCACAAATTCTTTCATACTTTCCTAACCTGAATTTGCCACCTCTCACAACTTTTTCTCTCCCCAGGATGGTCAGAGTCATATTTTGTAATTTCTACTGGTCTGGTGTAATTTGGTTTGTTAAAAAATATTTTCATATTCACACCACACTCCCTTCAATCTGACATCCTGAAATGCACTCCCATGACTGGAAAACAAGGCCCACTTCAGGCAGGAAGTGTTGCACCAGCAGGGAGACACTGGAAGTGCTTCACTGATGATGTGACTGTTACCACGAACGTGCTTTCCCAGTGAAAAATTGAATTCAAGTGAAATGAAATATGAAACTGTCCTTAAATAATCCGTACATGACCTAACTAAAAATAAAGCTATTATATTGCTGCATGTGGTACAGATTTTAAACTAAACTTTTGTCTTCCACAGGCATGGATATTCTAGAAAATATAAAAGAGAAGATCTTTAAAATGTTCTAAGCCTTATGTGAGAATTTATAGAATATTTTAATATTTAGCTTTTATAGTACTATAAAATTAAATTGATGTGGTCTCTTAAAAAGTCTAAATTTAGTTTTTTATTGACTATCAATTTTGAGGGGTGGAGTAAATTGTTGTGATGGGATTTCTGGGTTTCTAAGCTTGGTCCTTCAGTTTCATATTATATCTAAATCCTCACGCCAAGTAAAGTTCCCATCTGTTTCACAAAACATTGAAAGGCATTTAAATAGCATTCACAAATAGGTCTTTGAATGAAGAGGATTTTTCTTCTTCTTTTACACGTTTTGAATCCTTTGTTGAGCTCTCTTCTCACTTTAGTCTTGCTGTTTCTGTTTTGTTTCAGCAATGTGTACAGCACATTCTTGTTTGCAGTAAAAAGTTGTCATATGGATTGTTTTGACTGTTTCCATGACATGCAAATGAACAAGGATTTTAAAAAAATGTTCTTGGCCCTAAAAGAAACCATATTTATTTACACATCTAGGTAACCAGACCTCCTCTTAAACTTTATCACTTGTTCTTCTTCTAGCTGAAAAGAGAATATGTTTGTACTTTTATGAGAGATTGGCAAAATACCTGCTAACTCTCTGACTTCCTGCTAAATATCACTGTGGACTTTTACCTGTTTTATGGCTTTTTAGCTATTAATAGTGCTTTGGACAAAGGCTACCCCAGGGCTGCCTACAGTCATTGGGCAGAATTTGGACTGAGTAGGGCCTTCAGATTTCCACACAGCCAAATCCTCTGTGGGATCTCTAAGGGCTGTACTGCCCATTTGGAGTAGCAGAAGGAGGAAAACACAGGGTGTTCGTATCACAATAAATGATCCTGTCATATATGTCTGAAGGTCTGAGCTAGTTGTATAGATTTGGGAGCCATTGGTGTAGAGATGATAGTTGAAGATTTCTAAAAGGAAGAGTTTAAACAGAAACCTTAAGAAACTCTGGAGAGAAGGAAATGGGGCCAGAGAGGTCAATGGTGATAATGACTGGCTACTGGGTCTCCTGCTAAGAGACCAGTTTCAGTGTGTGTAAGAAAAAAGAGCCTGATTTTCAAGGGATGAAGAAACAAGTGAATGGGGAGATGCAAACAGGGGTACAGATGGCTTCTTAGGCAGGTGGGTGGTGAAGGGGAGAAACAGGATGGGAGAGCCAGGACAGGTTACCAAGGGGCAAACAGTTTTTCCCCAGACTAAGAAGGTTCTTGGTAGCCTTGTGTGCTGAAGCAGAGGAGAGATCAACAATGCAGGAGAACTGAACAAGGTCAAGGGGAGGCTGTTTTGAGTAGGGGAAAGGGCACAGGATTTAGACTCTGACAGTTCTTGCTAGAATCCTGGAACTATACCATTTTGGGCAAGTTAATCGATCCCCTGAGTCAGTTTCTTCATCAGTAAAATGAAACATAGTAAAATAGACTGATCCTAATATATAGGGGCTTAAGGAGACATGAAGAGATTGTCTGACGGCAACGCATGTGTTCTACGAGCAAAGAAACAAGACCCCGAGGAATAGAATGACTTGCTTAATGTTATGCAGGTAGTTAGAGAACTAGAATCTGCGCCCAGAATTTCTCATTCTCAGTCGTCTTCTCTTTTGTCGCAGTGTTGACAGATAGGAGAAACTTACAAGATGAATATTACCGGTAAAGTTCTATGTTGGCTTAAACTATGTGACTTTAGGAAGGTGGAGAAGACAGCTGGCTTGACCACAGTTCCTATGGGAAAGACGTAGGGGATTTTAGTTCCACAAGTGTAATATGAGTCAACAGCACGAGCCATTTCTGCGACGGGTGATATGGGCACGGCCCTTACTACCGCCAGGGACGCCCAGACTGACAGGGTCTGGCCAAGCCGGAGGGCTCTGTCCAAAGGGTGTCTCTTCCAAGAGGGTCGCTGGGCACTTGATGTGAAACCAGAGAGTGGGGGGGAGGGGGTTGAGGCAGAGATTTACTTTGGAGAAGAGTCTTAGGGATAAAACCATAATATTAAAAAAAAAACTATCCTGGGAAAAAAAGGTAAACTTGTAGCTTCACAGAGATCTGTCTGGGACCTTGGAAAGGAAACTTTGGAACAAAGCAGATTTTGGCTGAAAATGAGGAAGAACCAAGAATTTTAGGCATTAAAACATGACTTGGAGTTACGTCCCTGTGACGCAGTGCTTGAGGGAAGATGAATAAGCATTATCAGGGCTTGTGTAGGGGCCACTTTTTGTTTTTTTCAATAAACTTTATTTTAGAATAGTTTTAGACTTTACCGAAAAGCTGCAGAAATAGTAGAGGATTCTCAGCAAGCCCACTCATAGTTTCTAGAGACAACTTCAAAAGAGGAAAGATCTATCCAGGACTGAAAGAGTGAAAACTGTCTCAGAGTGAAAAAGGGAAAAGCAGCCCTGTCATTCATTAGGCTGGGAAGACAGACCCAGATAAATCAGCTCCCAAGGTCTTACGACAGCTGTCATGTGCTGTCGTGACCCTGTCTTTGAGTGACTTTGAGTGCCTTTTATGAATGATGACCCCAGATCTGCTTTCTATACCCATCTATTGCTGGGGATATTTAATTGCTAAGCCGACCTTGCTTCATGACAGCATCCGGTCCTTAGTTACCCATTTTCCCTAATCTTGTCCCAGAAACAGCAACCAACCCAGAGCTGGTCCCTACTTCCCTTAGGTTCTCTTTTCACAGAAGTCAAGCTTTACAAAAGCCTTCTCTCTTCCCTCCATCTTGCTGAGCAATGCTGTTGTTCCCTGGTAGCTCTGGAGCGCACTCCCTTGCTGCATCTATTAAATAAATCTGAGTTTGTCGGACCACAGTCTTGTCCTTGGTGGTCTTTGCCTGCTGAGGCTTTAACAACTTGTACAATAGGCGGTCTGGGGGCATCTGTGGTACCTTTTAGGGATTTGAAGCTGACTTTGTGCATGAGAAGATTGGAATGCCCTATTTGATGTGATTCTGCGGTCAATAGATGAGTGAGATAGCAAGCAGCCTTCTGGAGTGTCGGAAGTGAGGTTTGGTTGGTGAAGATGGAGCAGAAAGGCTCTGCTTTACTAGCTTCACACTTTTAGATACTGCTTCTGTTTTGGTCAATGGACAATTAGTTATGGCCATAAATCTAACAGCCCCCTCTCTTTCTGTAAATTCCATTGATTGAGCAAGTAGAATGCACTGGGTAGTGTGCTAGGTCCTTCCAGACATTATTTCTGGGATATCTTCACAAAATTCCAGTTTTCAGACAGGGAAGCTGAGGTTCTGAAAGGTTAAGTGACTTCTCCTGGGTCATAAGTACCAGAGCTAGTATTTGAAATTAGGGGCTGTGTGACTCTACACTCTTAGCTACTGTTGAGCTGTTGCTTTACAGATTTTCAGGAGCACCCAGTACGGCAGGTTTCAATTGTGGGTTCTCCCTACCTTACCCCCTAACTCCTGCCAGAGTTGTATTTCAAAAAAACATTTTAACTTTTCTTAATTGCAAACTAGATCATTAGTAGACAGGGTACCTGCTTTCCCTGGATGTTCCCTGCACCATGGCAGAGGTAGCAGCACCTGGGAGCCTTCTGTGCTCCAGTTTGTCTCCATACAGACCAGTATCACCAAAGCCATCAACCCCCCCAAGCTGACCTAGTATCCCTCTCAAATTGAAGTGTGTATTTAACATGATTGCATGTTTTAATTAAGTCTTCTAAATCTCCGATATCTTTTTGTAAATCTTTTGCTTAATTAGGAGAAGCCAGTGGTAGAGTCTGCTTCTCTGACTTTTGGGTTCACTTCCTAGAAGAACCTTGAACTACCCTCGATCTGGAAGAAGTTGCTTGGGACATGGTACAAGTTGACTTTCAGGGTAATTCTTGTGTCTGTGGCCCAGTGAAATGTTCTTTTAATGTTTGGGAGACACCCAAAGGGAACCAGAACTTTCTTCTCCTTAAGAATCCTTCTCCATAGGAATTCCTTCTTTCCTTAGGAATGAGTTACACTATTTCAATGGGCCAGCCAGTAATTTCTTGAGGACCACAGCACTCACATGGGCCCTTCCCTACTCCTCTTTCTTAAAAATCTCTAGGAGCAAGTGCTTGCCAGAAACGTGAGTGCTAACAGAGCTCCTGAGGATACCAAGCCTCTCCTCAGGTTTGGGTTCAGGTCACTTTGTTCTTTGTCAAAGTCTTCACTGGTGACAGAGTCTCTGTTAACTTTGTCCCTCCTCTGGAGTCAAGTGACAGCTTAACCACTGAAGAAATGATTCTCCTGAGTAGAAATGACAGAACATTTCCGTCTGGTAAGTAGAGAAGTTGGAGGATGGGAAACTACAGCGGCAAGAGGCTTGAGATGGGAGATGGGAAATATTTGATAGTCTTTATGAGGCAATCTTGGATACTGGTAAGATGACTTCATGGGGGGTATGCAATAGGAAAATGTGATATTTATTATAAATGTGTTTGGAGCAATAAATGCTTTATAGGGAAAAGTCCTATTCTTTGCAGGAAGTTGTACTCCCTGACCTAAAAGGTCTTTTTCCTTATCTAATACATCTGATTAAATCAAGGCTTGTGACTTGTGAGGAAATGTATCTAGAGACTACAGCTCCAACAGAGGAAGGTCAAAAGACCAAATATTATTTTAAAATATATTCCTTAGTAGGAAGCAGTTGAGTCCATAAAATAAACAACACACACATGCAAGATTTGAAATCAGAAAGATCTAAAATAAAATCCCTACCTCGTTTCTCTCTGTGTAATTTTGTGCAATTTCCATAGTCTCTCTGAACATCAGTTTTCTTATCTACAAAAGTGAGACAACAATAATCTTATAGGGTTTTCACTAATAAAAGTCCTAATTTGCATTTAGGAAAATTTATTTCATAATTAAAAGGACATAAGTAAGAGGTATATAGTGGACAAAAAATGGTAATTTTAATTATTATTATTTAGGTCCTATAAATAAGAAGGGACCCCAAAATCAAAGAATAGGTGGATGAGAACAGAAAAATTAAACTCTAGGATGAAGAATTCCTTTAAAATATAAGGCATGCTAAAATTCATGTTAAAATGCAATGAACAGTAGTTTATAGTAACAAAATCCATTTTGTGGGGAATGAAAGAATAGTTGGTGGCCCTTGGTTAGGGTGCTTTCCAGGGAGCAGCTTGAGTCTCCAAAGGGCAGCTTAGCCCCACCCTTTGGCAGAGGGAACCCCGGGAGGGATGAGTAGGGAGTTCATGAATGCACCTGGCTCTATAAACTTGTGTTTCCCTTCCCAGACGTTTCAAGAGTCTGACAATCAGGAACCTCTCTTTGGTTGATAGGAAGGCTTGCAGGAGTGCTCTTAGAGTCCAATTACAGGAATTTAGTTCCATTTACGATTAGTTGTTGCTAAACTGAGGGCAAATAAGGAAGGGTCTAATGACTCAGATGGTAGTAGCAATATAATTTAACTTTTTCATAAAGATCTTCACGATGTTGCAAATTTTGCTCCGGTGATATTTGATCAGCGAACAAAACGGCCCAGATCGGTGGGTCACTTCCATGAGTCTATATCATTAAGATCCATTTTCCTTCCCCTTATTTTAAGACGTAAATCCCTATTCCTACAAAAAAAAAAGTCTTCACTGTCTCCAGCCCCAGGGATTTGATCACTTGTTTCCAAATTATATTCAAAATACACCTAAAGTCTCACTACAAACTTTCCCCAGTTTCTCCTGTTCTCACTGATCTCTCCTTCCTTTGGATCACGTAAGTTAGCACGGTTGTTAACTGTTGCATTTGGGTTATTTTTCTCTCCCTGACTGGATTGTAAATGTAAGGGCTGGGCTTACATCTCTTCCTTTTTTTGTGCTTCCCATGGTGTAGATCTTTGGAGGTGCTCTATAAATAATTATTGATTACATGATTTTTGGCACAAATGTTAATATTATAGTATGCTGAAGAAAAATACATTTATTTATTGAATTAGCACAAAAATAACATGCAAAGAAAGTATGAAAAAGAGCAATTCTCTTTTCACTTACTTTGGTTTTGCCTTGATTTAGTGGGATTGGTTTTTGACTAGTCCAGCACAAAAATAATCTGTTTTTCAAAAGTCTTGGTAAGAAAGGACTCCACCATGGATCTTTTAAGTCTTTCCTTCATATATGGTTTATTCTGGGGGGGTGGGTAGTAATACAAGCTCCTGCCCCTGTTCTTATTTTTAAAAAATTATTACTTTATTCCAGTGAGTACTGTTCATTCTTTTCAAAGAAAGCAATTCATGACGACACTGTAATACATCCACTAGATGGCAGGCGACTGTTAGAGAAAGAAGAGAGAGAACCTGAATTATTATTTTTGGGGATTGGTATATTTCCACTGAGCTGTCTCAGTCAACAGGCCTTGCCAATAACTCCATAATTTCTATAAAGTTCTTCAGCATTAGCTTTCCAGAGATTTTAAAAGCGATTGCAAAACATTCCATGAAATATACCAGCCAGATATTTTTCCACTACCACATTTAACTCTAGTCTGACCTTTTATTCCCCCTAATTTTCTAAAACCGTAAAGGGTGTCCTGATCTGCCATGGGAATTCAACTAATTTATAGTGAACAGAAATGCATTATTCAGAGAAATGGAGAAATTACATAAATTCTCATAAGAAACCTTCAGGTTAAATTTTATTTTGAGTTATTACTTTTCAAAACAATAGAGTGAAATACAGTTTTGTCTCTAAGCGTCTCAGGGCTGTTTGAGATGATCATGAACCCTGTCAGAGAACTCTCCATTCCACCTGTATGCTCACCTCCTAAAGACGTCAGAAAAGTGTGCGGGTGTTTGCATACCTTGACAAGCCTGGTGAGATTCCCTGTACCTTAGTGATGTGTATTTTCATCTTTCTTGGCTATAGTTTTCATGTGTCAGTCTTCTAGGGATGTTAATAAGATTCAGAGAAAGCTCTGAAAGCTCTACCTGCACCTCGAAATTAAGTGAAATAAATGAGACCAATTCAACTGTGCTGGCTCCCATTGTTTCCATAGAGTCACGGAATTCCCCATCACTATGAATGACACTTATGGTGAATTAACTAATTCACCAATTAATTTATGGCATTCAGACTATCCCTTAGAATTTATGTGTTATATTTAAAAAGCTACTGAACAGATATTACTATAAATGGGCTGATTACAAGGTTTATATTTGTTGTCACCAACGTTAGCAACCATGTCTTGTCTAGTTAGCTGAAAATGAAAGTCTCTAACAATACCTGGATAAATAAGCCTTTTGCAATTTTAGAAAACTGAAATTTTAGAAAATTAATTTTGAAATTAAGAAAATTTGACATAATGACTAAACTCTCCCCATCAGACAAATTCTGACTATCGTAAGAACAGAAATGAACAACACATGCGTTGCACAACTTTGTGATCCAAGGTTCTTTCCTGGCAGAGTGTTGAGTAACAAATGAGAAGTGACGTGCCTGGGGATGAAGGTGCTGTTTACCCAAGTGCAGCATCTGTATTCTACCATCCTCAGCTGTTAGGAATTTTTGATGGATATTAAGAGACCAAAGCCCAGGATTATTGATTTGGCCTCCCCCAATCCCATCCAGTAAATTAACCACAATAATTGGTTATATTTTATGCATTTAATTTCTACCTTTTCAATGTATAATGTATTTAAAAATTTTCCCCAAATCTGAGGATATTAATTTAGTAGAATAAAACAAACATGTGATTGTAATTATTACTGCATTGGTACATAGACCTACTAAAGAGGTTTTGTTCTGGCAGCAACCAAAGCTGGCCTTTGGCAAAAACCTGTTAATTTAGCCTAAGGAGTCATTGGAGGAAAATACATTGAGTGAAAATTAATTAAGCAGTTTGTTCTTTAGTAAATATTTACTTAGTGTCCGATATTGCCAAAACAAAATAGATCCTTGAAAGAAATGGAAGGCAATGAACTCAAAATTCTTGCAACAGTTTCCACCCTGGTCCTCAAGACCTTTGGAAACCACTGGAAAGAATCTCACAATTAGATCAAGATGGCAGAGTAGGAAGATCCTGAGCTCACCTCCTCTCACAGGCAAACCACAGCTACTTACAGAGCAACTATCTCTGAGAACAACCTGATGACTAGCAGAAAAGATTTCCCCTAACTAAAGATATAAAAGAGGAGTCACAATGAAATGAGGGACAGAGACATGGTCTAATCAGGACCCACACCCTGGTGGTAGTGACAGGAGGAAATAATAACCACTGAGGTCCTCCTAAGGGTGAGGAGTCCAATCCCCATATTGTGTTCTTCAGCCTGGGGCTCCTGTACCAGGAAGAGAAGCCCTCAAAACATCTGACTTTGAACACCGGAAGGGCTTACACTTGGGAGAGCCGAATGGCTGTAGGAAACTGAGGTTCCACTCCTAAAGGGCAAAAACTCACTTGCTCTGAGTTCCAGTGCAGAGCCAGTAGTTTGAAAGGCACTGACATAGACCTATTTGTTGACCTTGGACAGCCTCCTGGAGGGGCAGGGGGCAGTTGGGACTCCTTATAGTGACTGAGACACTGGAGACAGCCACTTTTGTGATCTCATTCTACCATGCTCACACAGGTGCTGGTGAGTGTTATTTTGGAATGCTCCCTCTAGTGTATTAGTGCTGGGGGCTTGTCCCATCTACCAGCATGCTGGCAGCACTTGCAGAACATCAGGCCTCATACCCAGCCATGCCAGGGCTTACCCCACTTACCAGTACACCTGTAGCAGTTGCATGCCATTGGGCTAGTCAGTCAGGCTGGGGGCCTATACCACTCACCAGTGGTCATGTGACAATGGGACTCTCAGCCAGCTGTGCTGGGGCTCTGCTTGCCAACCAGTTAGCCCCCAGTAGTCACATGCCACTGGGATTCAAAACCAGCTGTGCCAGGGGCTTGCCCTGCCCCTGCAGCACACCTGCAGCAAGAGCACAAAGCCAGACATTGCAATCAGCCAGGCCAGGGGCCAGCCCCGCATTCCAACATGCTGACAGCAGTCAAGACCTCCACAACAGAAAGGTGCATGCAGCCCACACAGAAAGACCCCTGAAACATCTTCCTCTGGTGGCCAGAAGGGAGTGTGCTTCTGGGCCCCATAGGACATTTCTCTATAACACCACTTCTCCAAGATGGGGAGATGTAATGAACATATTTAATACAAACAAACAAACAAAAAACCCACAGAGAATTAGGCAAAATGAGGAAACAGAAGAATCTGTTCCAAATGAAAGAACAAGACAAATCCTCAGAAAAATAACTAAATGAAATAGAGATAAGCAATCTACCCAATAAAGAATTCACAGTAATGATCATAAAGACTCTCACATAACTCTGGATGAACACAGTGAGAACTTCAACAAAGAACTAGAAACATATAAAAAAGATCAAATCAGAGTTGAATAATACAATAATTTAAATGAAAAATACACTAGAGGGAACCAACAGTAGATTAGATGATATAGAAGAACCGAACAGTGATCTGGAAGACAGAGGAGTGAAAATCATCCAAGCTGAACAGACAAAAGAAAAAAGAATTAAGAAAAATGAGGATAGTTTAAGGAACATCTTGGACAGCATCAAGTATACTGACATTTGCATTATAGGGGTCCCAGAAAAAAAAGAGAGAGAGAAAGAGGCAGAGAATTTATTTGAAGAAATAATAGCTGAAAACTTCCCTAACCTGGGGAAGGAAACAGACGTCCAGGTCCAGGAAGCACAGAGATTCCCAAACAGATTGAACCCAAAGAGATCCACATCAAGACCTATTACAATTAAAATGTCAAAAATTAAAGACAAAGAGAAAATCTTACTAGCAGCAAGAAAAAAACAACCAGTTACATACAAGGGAAGTCCCATAAGACTCTTCAGCAGAAACACTGCAGGACAGAAGGGAGTGGCATGATACATTCAAAGTGATGAAAGGGAAAAAAAAAACCCACAACCAAGAATACCTGGCAAGGTTATCATTCAGATTTAAAGAAGAGATAAAGGATTTTATATACAAGTCAAAAGCTGAAGGAATTCATCATCATTAAACCAGCCTTTCAAGAAATGTTAAAGAGACCCCTCCAAGTGAAAAAAAGGCCACAACTAGAAATAAGAAAATTATGAGAGAAAAGATGAGAGAAAAGGTCTCACTGGTAATGGCAAACATATAACAAATGTAGTGGATTAACCACTTATAAAGCTAGAAGGAAGGTTAAAAGTAAAAAGTAGTAAAATCATCTATATCTACAATAAGTAGTTAAGGGATAAGCGATACACAAAATAAAAAGATATAAAATATGACATCAAGAACATAAAATGTGGCAGGCGGAATAAAAATTTAGGACTTTTAGAATGTGTTCAAACTTAAGGATCATCAAAATAGACAGCTATATACATAGGTTGGTATATATGAACCTCATGGTAACCACAAACAAAATCTTTTCATAAATACATAAAAAATAAAAGAGAAAGGATCCAAACATAGCACTAAAAACAGTCATCAGATCACAAGGGAAAAGAGCAAGAGAAGAAGAAAGAAACAGAGAAGAACTACAGAAACAACCAGAAAACAACAAAATGGCAATAAGTACATACCTATCAATAATTACTTTAAGTGTAAATGGACTAAATACTTTAATCAAAAGACATAGGACAGCTGAATGGATGAAAAAACAAGACCCATATATATGATGCTACAAGAGATTCACTTCTGATCGAAAGACACACACAAACTGAAAATGAGGAGACAGAAAAAAGATAGCCCATGCAAACGGAAATGAAAAGAAAGTTGGGAAATCAATACTTACATCAGACAAAATAGATTTTAAAACAAAGACTGTAAAAAGAGACAAACAAGGACATTACATAATGAAAAAAAGAGTAATCCAAGAAGAAGATATAACAGTTGTAAATATATATGCACCCAATATAGGAGCACCTAAACAAATATTAACTGATATAAAGGGAGAAACTGACAGTAACAAAGTAGGGACTTTACCAACCCACATACATCAATGGACAGATCATCCAGGCAGAAAATCAATAAGGAAACACCATCTTTAAATGACATGTTAGATATAAATAGAACGTTCCAACCCCAAACAGGAGAATACACATTATTCAAGTACATATGGAACATACTCCAGGATAGATCCCATGCTAAGCCACAAAACAAAGCTCAATAAATTTAAGAAGATTGAAATTATATCAAACATCTTTTCTGACCACAACACTGTGAGACTAGAATCAACTACAAGAAAAAACTGCAGAAAGAGAAAGCCTAAAACCAAACAAACATGTGGATGTTAAACAATATGCTACTAAACAACAAATGGATCACTGAAGAAATCAAAAAGAAATCAAAGAGGGAATCAAAAATTTTCTGGAGACAAATGAAATCAGAAACACAATGATCCAAAATTTATAGAACACAGCAAAAGCAGTTCTAGGAGGGAATTTTATAGCAATACAGGCATACTTCAGAAACCAAGGAAAATCTCAAATAAACAACCTAACCTTAAATCTAAAAGAACTAGAAGAAGAACAAACAAAACTCAAAGTTAGTAGAAGGAAAGAAGTAATAAAGATCAGAGCAGAAATAAATGAAATAGAGACTAAAAGAATCAGTAGAAAAGATCAATGAAACTAAGCTGGTTCTTTTAGAAGATAAACAAAATTGATAAACCTTTAGCCAGAGTCATAAAAGAAAAAAAAAGGGCCCAAATAAAAAAAATCAGAAATGAAAAAAGAGAAGTTACAACTGACACCACAGAAATACAAAAGCACCATAAGACATTACTACAAACAATTATACTCCAATAAAATGAACAACCTAGAAGAAATAGATAAATTCCTAGAAATGTACAAACTCCCAAGACTGAATCAGGAAGAAATAAAAAATATGAGCAGACCAATTACCAGTAATTAAATTGAATCAATAATTAAAAAATCCTCCTAGAAAACAAAAGTCTAGGACCAGATGGCTTCACAGGTAAATTCTACCATACATTTAAAGAAGAGTTAACATGTATCTCTCTCAGACTACTCCAAAAATTAAAGAGAAAGAAACACTTCTGAATTCATTCTACAAGGCCAACAACACCCTGATACCAAAACCAGACAAAGACACCACAAAAAAAGAAAAATGCAGGCCAATGTGACTAATGAACACAGATGCAAAAATACTCAGCAAAATATTACCAAACCAAAGTCAACAATAAATGAAAAAGATGATACACCATGATTAAGTGGGGTTTATCCCAGTGATGCAAAGATGGTTTAGTATCCACAAATAAATCCATGTGATGCACCACATTAACAAATTGAAAAATAAAAATCATATAATCATCTCAATACATGCAGAAAAAGCCTGTGACAAAATTCAACATCCATTTATTATAAAAACCCTCCAGGAAATGGGTATAGAGGGAACATATCTCAACATAACAAAGGCCATATATGACAAGCCCATAGCTAGCATCAGACTCAATAGTGAAAAGCTGAAAGCATTTCCTCTAAGGTCAGGAACAAGACAGGGATGATCACTCTCACCACTTTTATTCAATGTAGTATTGGAAGTCTTAGCCCAGCAATCACACAAGGAAAAGAAATAAAAGGAATCCAAATTGAAAATGAAGAAGTAAAACTCTTTGCAGATGACATGATATTCTATATAGAAAACCCTAAAGTCTCCACACAAAAGCTATTAGAACTAAGGTATTAGTATAGCTGTGGGATACAAAATTAATATACAGAAATCTGTTGCATTTCTATACAGTAACAACAAACTATCAGAAAGAAAAATTAAGAAAACAATCTCATTTATAATGGCATCAAAAAGTTTAAAATACCTAGGAATAAATCGAACCAAGGAGGTGAAATACCTGTACTTAGAAAGCTACAGGACATTGATGAAAGAAATTGAAGATGACAGAAATAGAAAGATATATTATTCTCATGGATTGAAAGAATTAATACTGTTAATATCACCACACTAGCCAAGGCAATCTATAGATTCAATGCAATCCCTATAAAATTGCAGTGGTATTTTTCAAAGAACTAGAACAAATAATTCTCATATATGTAGGGAAGCACAAAAGACCCCAAATTGCCAAAATGATCTTGAAAAAGAAGAAGAAAGCTGGAAATATCATGCCTCCTGACTTCAGACTATGCTACAAAGTGACAGTAATCAAAATGATATGGTACTGGCACAAAAACAGACACATAGAACAGTGGATCAAAATAGAGAGCCCAGAAATAAACCCATACTGATATGGTCAATTAATCTATGGCAAAGGAGGCAAGAGTATACAAGGGGGAAAAGAAAACATCTTCAACAAATGGTGTTGGGAAAACTGGACAGCTACATGCAAAATAATCTAACTTCTTTACCACACCATATACAAAAATAAACTCAAAATACATTAAAGAATTAAATGTAAGACCTGAATCCACAAAACTCCCAGAATGAAACATGGGCAGTGTGCTCTTTGACTTTGTTCTTAGCAATACTTTCTTTGGATCTATCTCCTCAGGCAAGAGAAACAAAACCAAAAATAAACAAATGAGAGTACATCAAACTAAAAAGCTTTTGAATAGTGAAGGAAACTATCAACATAATGAAAAGACAGCCTACTGAATGGGAGAAGAAATTTGCAAATGATATATCAGGTAAGGGGTTAATATCCCAATTATATGAAGAACTCATACAACTCAGTATCAAAAAAACAAACAACTTGATTAAAAAATGAGCAGAGGACCTGAATAGACATATTTCCAAAAAAAAAAACTTACAAATGGCAAACAGGCACATGAAAAAATGCTCAATGTCACTAATCATCTGGGAAATGCAAATCAAAAGCACAATGAAATATCACCTCATAGCTGTCAGATGGCTATTATCAAAAAAACTACAAGTGACAAGTGTTGGTGAGGATGTGGAGAAAAGGGTTCACTAGTACACATTTGGTGGAAATGTTAATTGGTGCAGCCACTATGGAAAACTGTATGGAGGTTCCTCAGATAATTAAAAACAGAACTACCATATGAAGCAGCAATTCTACTTCTGGGGATTTTTCCAAAGGAAATAAAAACACTAAGTTTATGTTTTTATATGTGTACCCCTATATTCTTTGCAACATTATTTACAATAGCCAAGAAATGGAAGTAACCTATGTTCCTTGTTAGATGAATGGATAAAAAATAGTGGTATATATATATATCTATATATAGATATATAGATATATAGATATATAGATATATAGATATATATATAGATATAGATAGATATAGATAGATAGATAGATACCACTCTTTATACAAATATAAATGGAATATTATTCAGCCATAAAAAGAATAAAATCCTAGAGGGTATTATGCTAAATGAAATGTCAGACAGAGAAAAAAAACACTATAAGATTTCACTTATATGTGGAAACTAATAAACAAAACACATGAACAAATATAACAAGACAGAAACAGATTTATAGATACAGAAAACAAACACATAGTTGCCAGAGGGGAGGGGGATGTTGGGATCAGTGAAATAGGTGAGGGAGATTAAGAGGTACAGTGTTCAATTATAAAATAAATGTCACACAGATGAAGTGTATAACATGGGGAATACAGTCAATATTATTTTAACATCTTTGTTTGGTGACAGATGGTAACTAGACTTATCATGGTGATCATTTTGTAATGTACAGACATATTGAATCACTGTGCTGTACACCTGGATCTAAAACAGTGTTGTAGGTCAATTATACTTTAATTTAAAAAGTTGTGTTTTCTTCCAGAGATCCTCTGAATGGAATGCTCTCTGTAATGGGTTGAATGATTGCCCCCCACCAAGAGGTATGTTTGCATCCTACCCCTTGGAATCTGTAAATGTTACCTTATTTACTGATGTAATTGATTTAAGTATCTTGAGATGATATCAGGCTGGGTTATTCAGGTGGGCCCTAAATTCAATGAAAGTTCCTTTAAAGTGGTAGAAGATGGAAGAAGAGATTGGAGTGATGTGACCACAAGGCACGGAAGCCAGCAACCACCAGAAGGTGGGAGAGGCAAGGAATGGAGTCTCCCCCAGAACATCCAGAGGGAGTATGACCCTGCCAATGTCTTGATTTCAGTCTTCTGGCCTCCAGAACTGTGAGAGAATAAATAAATTTTTGTTGTTATAAGTCAAAAAAGAAAAAAGAAAAAATATACTCAATATCACTAATTATCAGGGGAAAATAAAAGCACAATGAGATATTATTTCACACCTGTCAGAATGGCTGTTATCAAAAAGACAACAAATAATAAGTGTTGGTGAGGTTGTAGAAAAAAGGAAATCCTCATGCACTCTTAGTAAATTGGTACAACCATTATGGAAAATGGTATGGAAATTTCTCAATAATTAAAAATAGAATTACTATATGACCCAGCAATTCCTCTTCTGGGTATTTTTCTGAAGAAAACAAAAACATGTATTTGAAGAGATATATGCACTCCTATGTTCATCACAGCATTATTTATGGTAGCCAAGATATGGAAGCAACCTAAGTGTCCATCAAAAGATGAATGGATAAAGAAGATCTGGTATACATATAATGGAATATTACTCAGCCATAAAAAAGATTGCATTTGTGATAACATGGATGGACCTTGAGGGTATTATGCTAAGGGAAAGAAGTCAAAGGAAGACAAATGCCATATGATTTCACTTATATGTAGAAACTAAAAACTCAAACAGAAACAGACAAATAGATACAGAGAACAAACTGATGGTTGCCAGAGGGAAGGGGGATGGGAGAATGGACAAAATATTAATAGATGAAGGGGATTATGAAGTACAACCTTCCAGTCATACAATAAATAAGCCATGGGGATGTAATGTACAGCATAGGGAATAATTACTCTGTATGGTGACAGTTGGTAACTAGACTTATTGTGGAGATCATTTCATAATGTATATAAATGTTGAACCACTATGTTGTACACCTGAAACCAATATTGTATGTATGCTTCAATAACAAAAGCTACAATCAATGTGAAACAGATGGGCAACCTAATTTTAAAAATGGAAAAAAATAATCTCACCATTAGATCTAGCTGGCCCAGTCTCTGCATGTCTTTTAAAGATTGTCTATGGTGCTAGGGAGTGTTCTAATTTCATTCCTTTACATTTAGCTGTAAATTGGTACAGCCACTATGCACCCCAATGTTCATTGCAGCACCATTTACAATAGCCAGGACAAGGAAGCAACCTAAATATCCATCAACAGAGGAATGGATAAAGAAGATGTGATACATATATATAATGGAATATTACTCAGCCATAAAAAAGAACAAAATAATGTCATTTGCAGCAACATGGATGGACTTAGAGATTGTCAGACTGAGTGAAATCAGACAGAGAACAGCAAATAGCATGTGATATCACTTACATGTGGAATCTAAAAAAAAAAAGGTACAAATGAACTTATCTACCAAACAGAAATAGAGTTACAGATGTAGAAAACAAACTTATGGCTACCAGGAGGTAAGGGGGGGAGGAGGGATAAATTGGAAGATTAGGATTGACATATACACACTACTATATATAAAATAGGTAACTAATAATGACATAATGTACAGCACAGGGAATTCTACTAAGTACTTTGTAATGATCTATATGGGAAAATAATCTAAAAAAGAGTGGATATATGGATATGTATAACATTCACTTTGCTGTACACCTGAAGCTAACACAACATTGTAAATCAACTATACTCCAATAAAATACAATTTAAAAAAACAGAAATAAAGATTGTCTGCTTTACAGCCATCCTATGTGCCCACGCTCCTCATTCATATGTATTCCCAGCGGCCAGCTCAGTCTCTGACAGGTTGTGGTTGCTAAATGACTGATTGTACATGCTATGGGTCCTTGAAATGGATGTTGAGCCTTTTGTTCATATTTTGATTTTTCATTTAAAGTCTAACTGTCTGGCTTTTAAAATTTTATTTGTATTTTGGAAATCAAATTTTATTTTGGTTAACAGATCTTCCTAGATGCTCTGAAACCAAATTTGAAATTCTTTTTGAAATAGTTACCTGGGTGATTTTCAGTTTGGTTTTCTGCCTTAACTACCTGGTGATCATAACTTCCTAGATTGCCTGAGAGTAGAGTGACTTTATAATTGCTTGTTTCCAAATCAGGACACTTTTGAGAATGAAAGGGCATTTAATTAATAATTATGCCAGACAATAGGTGAAAATTGGAACTGTCCTTGGCAAACTGGGATATATGATCACTCTACTTAAAACCGCCTTTTTAGCCTGGCTTGTTCTTGCCCTTTCTGCTCATATTTGGGGGGTCAATTTATTTAGATGACCAGTTCCAATGTAGGTGATGATCTCATAAGACTTTCTGACTTTTCTTGTCAGCTTATCAGAAAGTCTTAGCACAGTGGGCGACTGAGTTTTTTCTTCTTTTTATTTCTAATGACTTTATTGAGGTAGAATTTACAGATAAAATTGCACATTTAAAGTATACAATTTGATAAGGTTTGATGTATTATACTCCTGTGAGACTATCACAATAATCAAGATAGTGAACATATCCATTGCTCCCCAAAAGAACCCTCCTTCTTACCTCTCCCCCACCCCAAAAGACATTGTGAAGCAAATAACAAGAAAAGCCACAGACTAGGAGAAATGTTTTCATATTACATATCTTATGAAAGACTTATGTTCCAAATACATATTTTTTTTAAAACTATTGAAACAATAATAAGAAAACAATCCAATGAAAGACAAAAATACTTGAACAGACACATCACCAAAGATGATCTATGAATGATAAAGAAGAACCTGAAAGGATGTTCAACATTATTAGTTGTTAGGGAAATGCAACTTCCTTCCTCCAGCTCCGTTTTTCTTTCTCAAGATTACTTTGGCTATTCGGGGTCTTTAGTGTTTCCATACAAATTGTACAATTTTTTGTTTTAATTCTGTGAAAAATGCCATTGGTAATTTGATAGGGATTGCATTGAATCTGTAGATTGCTTTGGGTAGTACAGCCATTTCCACAATATTGGTTCTTCTAATTCAGGAACATGAAATATCTCTCCATCTGTTTATGTCATCTTTGATTTCTTTCATCAGTATTTTATAGTTTTCTGAGTACAGGTATTTTGCCTGTTTAGGTAGGTTTATTCCCAGACATTTTATTCTTTTTGTTGCAATGGTAAATGAGATTATTTCCTTAATCTCTCTTTCTGATCTTCGTTGTTAGTGTATAAGAGTGCAAGAGATTTCTGTGCATTAATTTTGTATCCTTCAACTTTACCAAATTCATTGATCAGCTCTAGTAGTTTTCTGGTGGCATCGTTAGGATTTTCTATGTATAGTATCATGTTGTCTGCAAACAGTGACAATTTTACTTCTTCTTTTCCAACTTGTATTCCTTTTATTTCTTTTTCTTTGATTGCTGTAGCTAGGACTTCCAAAACTATGTTGAATAAAAGCAGTGAGAATGGACATCCTTGTCTTCTTCCTGATCTTAGAGGAAATGCTTTCAGCTTTTCACTGTTGAGTGTGATGCTAGCTGTAGGTTTGTTGTATATGGCCTTTATTATGTTGAGGTATGTTTCCTCTATGCCCACTTTCTGGAGAGTTTTTTATCATAAATGGGTTTTAAATTTTGTCAAAAGCTTTTTCTGCATCTATTGAGATGATCATACGGTTTTTTTTTTAATTGATGATTATTTATTTATTTATTTAACATCTTTATTGGGGTATAATTGCTTTACAATGGTGTGTTAGTTTCTGCTTTATAACAAAGTGAATCAGTCATATGGTTTTTATTTTCAATTTGCTGATGTGGTGTATCATGTTGATTGATTTGTGTATGTTAAAGAATCTTTGCATTCCTGGGATGAATCCCACTTGATCATGGTGTACAATCCTTTTAATGTGTTGTTGGATTCTGTTTGCTAGTATTTTGTTGAGGATTTAAGTTCATCAGTGATATTGGTCTGTAATTTTCTTTCTTTGTACTATCTTTGTCTGGTTTTGGTATCAGGATGATGGTGGGCTTGTAGAATGAACTTGGGAGTGCTTCTTCCTCTGCAATTTTTTGGAAGAGTTTGAGAAGGATGGGTGTTAGCTCTTCTCTAAATATTTGGTAGAATTCACCTGTGAAGCCATTTGGTCCTGGACTTTTGTTTGTTGGGAGATTTTAAATCACAGTTTCAATTTCATTACTTGTGATTGGTCTGTTCATATTTTCTATTTCTTCCTGATTCAGTCTTGGAAGGTTGTACCTTTCTAAGAATTTGTCCATTTCTTCCAGGGTTTCCATTTTATTGGCAGTGAGTTGCTTGTAGTAGTCTCGTATGATCCTTTGTTATTTCTCTGGTGTCAGCTGTTACTTCTCCTCTTTCATGTCTAATTTTATTGATTTGTGTCCTCTCCCTTTTTTTCTAGATGGTTCTGGCTAAATGTTTATCAATTTTGTTTATCTTCTCAAAGAAGCAGGTTGTAGTTTTATTGATTTTTTCTACCGTTTTCTTCCCTTTATTCATTGTGATAACATTCACTGCTGGCGTTTTAGGCACTGTCTTATTTCTGCCTTACACTTTTGGCTGTCCAGTTCCTATTTCTCCCTTTTATCCTCAGGTGTCAGTCTTCATTGAACTTGTTCTATAAAGCCTTACCTGATATTCCATGTGTTTATTTTAGTCCTCCTTTTTTTCCCTAATCATAGCATTTAATAGACCATTGTAATAGTTTGTTCACTTGTCTGTCTACCCCACTAAAATGTAAGCTCTTTCAGGACAGGGGGATTGTGTGTCTCCTTCTCTAATATACCCAGCATGTAGAACAAGTTGCTGTTAAACAAATATTTGCTGACCACAACCTTTGTATATTATGACTTTGAGGCAATAGAATGCACTCTTCCCTACTGGAAGAACCTGGAAAAGCCTGATCAGGAACAGGGGACCCTAGATCTCCCAGTATGGTATAAATAAATGGATTCCTCATATAAAAATACAAAAACCCTCTGAAGATTGTGTAAAGGAACTCTCTGATGGGAAATGTCTGAGTTTGAGCTTTAATTGTTCTACAACATTCTCCCTGAGTTCTTGCCTTTCCTTGTGGCATCTATCACTTCAATTCCCTTGCACTTGCACTTCTTGACCCTCAAGGTTCAAGTTTTTCTCTGTCATAAATGTGAAAAAGTATTTTTTGCTTTTATTACACTCAGCTGAAAGAGTATGCCTTATTTCCTTAGCATCTGGAAAATATTCATTTTGGACAGCTTATATAATTTAAGGGCAAGTATCAACTTCTTTAAGCTGAGTCTTTTTCCTTATTCAGCTTTTCTTGCTGAGGATCTTCCTCTTAGATGTGGTTGCTGGTATGAGATGAAACCCACAACAGAGCTGTAGATCACTAACAAATGACACTTTGAGGCACCACTGGATGATTCCAACTTTCTCAATTCAAGGTTTTAGTTCTGCTCTCCTCTGAAATCTGGGGTATAATCTCATCAGGTGAGTCCCTTAACATACATACCTATGTGCATACATACATACAATATTCAGAACAGAAACCCTGACTGAATTACCCATTGCACTTAAAAAATGTAATATCCTTGTTATACCATAATCATGACTTGCACAAAACAAGAGTGAAACTAATCATTGCACATGATCCAATATCTAGACTTAAATTCCTTTGGATATGTTTGTATGACCTGCAGAGACTGGTAGGATATTCTAGAACAGGTCTCTGAGTGTGGTCCCTGGACCAGCAGCAGCAGCATCACCTGGGAACTTGTTACAAATGCAAATTCTAGATCTCTGCCCAGACCTCCTGAATCAGAATGCTGGAGGTAAGACCCAGAAATCCATTTTTAGCAAGCTCTTCAGGTGAGTCTGAAACACTTTCAAATTTGAGAACTGCTGTTTTAGGAGAATCATCTCCATTCCAGAATAATATATATAGAGTTGATTGTATTCAACTATCAAGTGCTTTGGTAATGGGTAGAACATTAAATAGCAACTAGTAAAACTTTACCTCTTCCAGCAAGTTTCACTGCTAATGTTCAAATAGTTTTGACTGTAGTAGACCTTGGAACAAAAATGTTAAGAGGAAAAAGAGAAATTTGAGTTCACCCACTATCCCTACCCTCTAGGGTTACTGGTAAATCTACTGAGTTTAGTAAATTTCCTGAAAACTCCAAAATAATGATAAAATATGAAGAATGTAGATATAATTAAATTTCATTAGTCATCTATATGACTTATACAAGAATTTGTTTTTCTCAAAAATTTTAATTGAATGTAGTGTCCAAAAAGTTATTTTAGTAGAAGAATTTTCAGAATGACTCTTTCAAGGAAACAATTGCCAAGTACCTCACTATTGAACTGGTGTGAAGTCTGGTTGCCACAGAGCAACAAATAAATAATACAAGTGAACACAACTGCCAAGGCACTTGTTAGAGTTTATTCTCCAAGGAAAATAGTTAATTATACTGCATAGTCTTAAGGAGTAGAATTCAGTTTTTGTTATTTATAGTTTTCTCTGAGTCATTGTTTTTTGTAATTATTCTTAAATCTCTTAGGGAGCTCTTAATGATTTTAAAGCATTGAAGTTGGAGGAAAATAAAATAATAACTACTTAATAAACAAACACAGAAAATACCAAATGCCATAATTTTGCTCCATGTGTTTTATCCAAGTGTTTTACCTTATTTCCATTTATACAAACATTTGCCCCTTTGCCAGCACACCTGAATATATTCTTTTCAAACAATGCTTTTACCACTTACAATCTGTACAATAATGTGGCTATTGTAGAGGTATTTTGCTTTGATTTTCCTTTTCAAAAAATATTATTAAAACTTACCAACAATGTTTTAAATTAGTAGTGTTTTCTCATCGACTCCCACCATCATATTAGAAGTGCTTTCCCCCAGGGGACAGAAAGAACCTTTGACCCAAGATGTGAAATATTTTAGATCAAGAAACACTTTTAAGAATGTGACAAACTATTATTATTTTATAGGAAAACAATAATTTTTCTCAGCTATTAACATTTTAATTCAAATGCTCTCAGCAATTCAGCTCAAATACTGGAAATTTTAATGCTTGCCAAGGATGTTTGGGAAAAGAAAGTCTTTGTTTAAACAAAATAGAGTAATCTCTAGGGTTAAAAAATATCTTCTCATAGAGTTTCCAACACCTATCTTTGTTTTACTTTCTGGCCTCCTTCCATACAGCTTTACTACAGATGGTGAGGCCACAGGGAAAACACAAGGTTTTGGTTTTCATTTGCAAAAGAGACATACCCAGGTTAAAATTCTCTGTTTCTTCTGCTACATTACCAAAAGTGGTCTTGTCTGGACCCTGTAAGTTAATTTATAAGAACAAAGAGAGGAAAAAAACAGAGGTTTTTAAATCCATGTAATAGACTGGAGAAGAGATAAAATTAATAGAGAGAAAGATGGAATCAGCATGGCTGGTGGAAATGAGAACCATCTAACTACCAACTAACACATGTAACATCTAGCTAGCACTACTACCAGAAGATTACTAAAATAATACAGTGACCCTGGCAGAAGCTATTTTAAGTGTACATATTGAATCATTTAATGTACAATATAAATCACATCTCAGATTGCAATTTTAACACTAAGAAGTGCATATTTAACATGAAGAAATTCACTTACTTATTAACTGAATTTGATCTATACATGATTATTCTAATTATTTTTCATTCCAAATCAATTCTAAATTATCACAAATTCTGGATGAATTAGTTCATTAATTAAAAACAAGAACAGTAATTTGAAAAGATACACGCACACCAATGTTCATAGCAGCATTATTCACAATTGCCAAGATATGAAATCAACCTTAGTGTCCATTAACAGATGAATGGATAAAGAAGATGTGGTGTATATATATATACACACACACACACACACACACACACACACACACACACACACACACACACACATACATGCAATGGAACACTACTCAGGCATAAAAAAGAATGAAATTTTGCCATTTGCAGCAACATGGATGGACTTGGAGGGCATTATGCTAAGTGAAATAAGTCAGACAGAGAAAGACAAATACTGTATGATATCACTTATATGTGGAATCTAAGAAATTCAACAAAATAGTGTATATAAAAAAAAGAAGCAAACTCACAGATATAGAGAACAAACTGGTGGTTACCAGTGAAGAGAGGGAAGGGAGGAGGGGCAAGATAGTGGTAGAGGATTAAGAGGTACAAACTATTAGGTATAAAATAAGCTACAAGGATATACTGTAAAACATGGGAAATATAGCCAATATTTTATAATAATTATAAATGGAGTATAACCTTTAAAAATTGTGAATCACTATATAGTACTCTTGTAACATATGATATTATACTTCAGCTATACTTGAATTTTTAAAAATTTAATTAAAAAAACCCCCCAACAATTCAAAGAAACAAAAACCAAAAAACAAACACAAGTTAGGTGCTGTAGCAGATATTATACTGCTGGTGGATTTCTGGTGCCCTTTTGCTTCCGTGGTTTTTCTTCCTGCCTCTTTGAAATTAGCCGGCCACGTGATCAACTTGGAAAATTGATGTTAATAGAAGTAACTCTCCAGCTTTTCCCACATGTAAAGATGAACCTGCTACCATATGGGTTCCTGAGTAACTAAAATAAGCCCTCCCTTCCGCAACCTGCATTGAACATGTAGCATGAGCAAGAAATAAACTTTGGTTGTTTTAAGCTACTGACATTTGAGGACTGTTTTTTACCATAGCATGATTTGACCTCTACCGACTACTACAGAAAAATAAAATTAGATAAGAAAATTTTCTCTGTAGCGTAACATTAGTTATGCCTCCCGTAGTGTAGTGGTAGCAGTAATTGTTGTTTTTTGGCTGTTGTTATCTGCTAAGACTAATTCTTTGCTAAAGCTAATTGGTACTCTCTGTGAAAAGTTTTGTGATAGACTTTCTCACCTTTAATTTATTCCTCCTTAACTTGCTTTTTCTCCCCAACCTTCCTGCCCTGCAACCCCCTTCCCAAAGCCTCGTGACATAGGCCCTTTAGACTGAGTTTCTCAGGGATGCCCATGCTGCCCCCAGCTCCTCTTGGCCTCTGTCTACAGTCCAACCTGGGAGCTGGAGCCTGGGTGTTTGGGGACATCTTGCCTCAGTTGTATGGTTCTTTCCCATGGGATTGATTCTGTCCATGGGAAATTCAGGAATTTCCCATGAGCGGAATTCAGGACTATTCAGGAATCAATATTATTTTTAATAATAATTTACTTGCATAGAGTAGGCACTTAATAAATATGTAATAAGTAAATTTAAGAAGTTACCTAGGGCTTGCCTGGTGGCGCAGTGGCTGAGAGTCCACCTGCCGATGCAGGGGACACGGGTTCGTGCCCCGGTCTAGGAGGATCCCACATGCCGCGGAGCGGCTGGGCCCGTGAGCCATGGCCGCTGGGCCTGCGCGTCCGGAGCCTGTGCTCCGCAACGGGAGAGGCCACAACAGTGAGAGGCCCGTGTACCGCAAAAAAAAAAAAAAAAAAAAAAAAAAAAGAAGTTACCTAACTATAGAATAGTGATATTTATCTTGGTAAATATGCCCAGGTTAATGGGTATACTGTCTTTAATTATAATATATATGGAGTATAACTTGTATTCAAATTGATTTAATCTCTAAGAAAATCAATAATACATTTCTATTTTAGCTACAATAATGAAAGCAGATGGGAATTATTTTTTGCAACAAAAAATCAGAGTTTTAGAAGTGGAGTACCATAGTCCAAATCCTGATTTTACCACTTACTCTGTGCATGGCCTTGGCAATTACCTAACCAGACTGAATCTTGGCTGTCTCTTTTATGAATGCTCATCTCAGAAGAATCTAAAAATAAAATGCTTTAAAATTACATGTAAAGTTTGAGCCCACTGCCTAACATACAGTATGCTCTTAATAATATTATTTAGATCCTATTTCATGTGTCAAAAGTAGGATTTATCTTGACACTTTCAGTTTATAATTTACACAATAATTCTGTCAATCTTTATGATTATATTCACAAGCACCAAGTCCTACCTATTATTACCACTAGTGAAATGTTCTCTAAATGCAGATAGTTAGCAAAATTATTTTTATAATAAGAAGAAATTTATTTTTTAGTATAATAAAATAATGTGGAATCCATAGTTATAGAATTATCAATAAAACAAATCTTTTTGTGTTGGAATTCATCTGCCAGAGGAAAAATATGGTCCCATTTAACAAGGGAAAAAGAGATATAATTTGAAAAAATTATTTTCAAATACACTACTTGGATGCAATGTAATTCTTACAAAACGGAATTTTGATGACATGGCCAAATGAGTTCAAAACATTAAATTTTACATATGGTTTAAAAATAAATAAGGGGGGAAAATACTGGTTACACTGAGCTTGGACTTTATTAAATGTCAAATATTTAAACATAATTTGTGGCATTTGTAAACTTAGAAACTGTGTGCTCATTAAATAATATTTCCATGGTGTTCCCATACATGTTTAACTTAGTTCATTTTTGACCTTAATCTCAATCATGCCCACTTGATTTAAGCCTTAAGACTTATACAATATAATTCTATAAATTTTAAATGCACTGGTGTTTTCAAATTGGATTCCACAGCTATGAAAAGAAATTTAGAGCTCAGTTTCTTTTCCCCATTTCAGTAGCCAAAAGTGAGAAAACTCATCATAGTAGAAAGTGCTGCTAGAATAAAATTAAATGATAACAAACAGAAAGAATGCTTTGGCTGGCAATGAGTTTGGACTGGATGAAAGAACCCAACTGCACAGCCCAGAATCATGGCTGATATTATTGCATCAAGACATTTCTTAGAATTAACCCAAGCTTTACAACACGCCCACCTCTTAAGCTCTGCCCCCAGCAGTCCTATGATAGTTGACTGGTTTTCCAAATATGAAGCGTTTTAGCCACATAGTACTGATATTTCAAAACCTGAACAGCTAGTGGCACACTCACAATGATCAACTACTGGCCTTAGTTTAAGATAGCTTTTTGAAGTTATCTTAATCTGTACTTGGTTAATCTCCAGTTATGACTTGCAGTCTCAAACTGTTTTGTTTTTGTTTTTCCAACATCTTTATTGGGGTATAATTGCTCTACAATGATGCGTTAGCTTCTGCTGTATAAGAAAGTGAATCAGCCATACGTATACACATATCCCCGTATACCCTTCCTCTTGTGTCTCCCTCCCACCCTCCCTATCCCACCCCTCTAGGTGGTCACAAAGCACAGAGCTGATCTCCCTGTGCTATACAGCAGCTTCCCACTAGCTATCTATTTTACATTTGGTAGTATATATAAGTCCATGCCACTCTCTCAGTTGGTATGGTCCCAGCTTACCCTTCCCCCTCCCCGTGTCCTTAAGTCCATTGTAAATAGTACTGCAATGAACCTTGTGGTACATGACTCTTTTGGAATTATGGTTTCTCCAAGTATATGCCCAGTAGTGGGATTGCTTGGTCATATGGTAGTTCTGTTTTTAGTTTTTTAAGGAACCTCCATACTGTTCTCCATAGTGGCTGTACCAATTTACATTCCCACCAACAGTGCAAGAGGGTTCCCTTTTCTCCAAACCCTCTCCAGCATTTGTTGTTTGTAGACTTTTTCATGATGGCCATTCTGACCGGTGTGAGGTGATACCTCATGGTAGTTTTGGTTTGCATTTCTCTAATGATTATTGATGTTGAGCATCCCTTCATGTGTTTATTGGAAATCTGTATATCATCTTTGGAGAAATGTCTATTTAGGTCATCCACCCATTTTTGGATTGCGTTGTTTGTTTTTTTGATATTGAGCTGCATGAGCTGCTTGTATATTTTGGAGATTAATCCTTTACCAGTTGCTTCATTTGTAAATATTTTCTCCCATTCTAAAGGTTGTCTTTTTGTCTTGTTTAAGGTTTCCTTTGCTGTGCAAAAACTTTTAAGTTTCATTAGGTCCCATTTGTTTATTTTTGTTTTTATTTCCATTACCAGGACGTGGGTCAAAAAAGATCTTGCTGTGATCTATGTCAAAGAGTGTTCTTCCTATGTTTTCCTCTAAGAGTTTTATGCTGTCTGGCCTTACATTTAGGTCTTTAATCCATTTTGAGTTTATTTTCGTGTATGGTGTTAGGGAGTGTTCTAATTTCACTCTTTTACATGTAGCTGTCCAGTTCTCTCAGCATCACTTATTGAAGAGGCTGTGTTTTCTCCATTGTATATTCTTGCCTCCTTTATCAAAGATAAGGTGACCATATGTGCATGGGTTTATCTCTGAGCTTTCTATCCTGTTCCATTGATCTATATTTCTGTTTATGTGCCAGTACCATACTGTCTTGATTACTGTAGCTTTGTAATATAGTCTGAAACAGGGAGACTGATTCTTCCAGCTCCGTTTTTCTTTCTCAAGATTGCTTTAGCTATTCAGGGTCTTTTGTGTTTCCATACAAATTGTGAAATTTTTTGTTCTAATTCTGCGAAAAATGCCATTGGTAGTTTGATAGGGATTGCACTGAATCTGTAGATTGCTTTGGGTAGTATAGTCATTTTCACAATATTGATTCTTCCAATCCAGGAACACAGTATATCTCTCCATCTCTTTGTGTCATCTTTAATTTCTCTCATTAGTGTCTTATAGTTTTCTGCATACAGGTCTTTTGTCTCCCTAGATAGGTCTATTCCTAGATATTTTATTCTTTTTTTGCAGTGGTAAGTGGGAGTGTTTCCTTAATTTCTCTTTCAGATATTTCATTGTAAGTGTATAGGAATGCAAGAGATTTCTGTGCATTAATTTTGTATCCTGCTACTTTACCAGATTCATTGGTTAGCTCTAGTAGTTTTCTGGTAGCATCTTTAGGATTCTCTATGTATAGTATCTTCTCATCTGCAAGCAGTGACAGTTTTACTTCTTATTTTCTGCTTTGGATTCTTTTATTTCTTTTTCTTCTCTGACTGCTGTGGCTAAAAGTTCCAAAATGATGTTGAATAATAGTGGTGAGAGTGGGCAACCTTGCCTTGTTCCTGATCTTAGAGGAAATGCTTTCAGTTTTTCACCATTGAGAATAATGTTGTCTGTTGGTTTGTCACATATGGTCTTTATTATGTTGAGGTAAGTTCCCTTTATGCTAACTTATTGGAGAGTTTTTATCATAAATGGGTGTTGAATTATTTTGAAAGCTTTTTCTGCATCTATTGAGATTAACATATGGTTTTTATTCTTCAACTTGTTAATATGCTGTATCACATTGATTGCTTTGTGTATGTCGAAGAATCCTTGCATTCCTGGGATAAACCCCACTTGATCATGGTGTATGATCCTTCTAATGTGCTGTTGGATTCTGTTTGCTAGTATTTTGTCGAGGATTTTTGCATCTATATTCATCAGTGATATTGGCCTGTGTTTTCTGTTTTTGTGACATCTTTGTCTGGTTTTGGTTTCAGGGTGATGGTGGCCTTGTAGAATGAGTTTGGGAGTGTTCCTCCCTCTGCTGTATTTTGGAAGTGTTTGAGTAAGATAGGTGTTAACTCTTCTCTAAACGTTTGATAGAATTTGCCTGTGAAGCCATCTGGTCCTGGGCTTTTGTTTGTTGGAAAAGTTTTAATCACAGTTTCAATTTCAGTGCTTGCGATTGGTCTGTTTATACTTTCTACTTTTTCCTGGTTCAGTCTTGGAAGGTTGTGCTTTTCTAAGAATTTGTCCATTTCTTCCAGGTTGTCCATTTTATTGGCATATAGTTGCTTGTAGTAATCTTTCATGATCCTTTGTATTTCTACGGTGTCAGTTGTTATTTCTCCTTTTTCATTTCTAATTCTGTTGATTTGAGTCTTCTCCCTTTTTCTTCTTGATGAGTTCAGTTAATGGTTTATCAATTTTGTTTATCTTCTCAAAGAACCAGCTTTTAGTTTTATTGATCTTTGCTATTGTTTTCTTAATTTCTTTTTCATTTATTTCTTATCTAATCTTTATGATTTCTTTCCTTCTGCTAACTTTGGGAATTTTGCTTTAGGTGTAGGGTTAGGTTGTTTATTTGAGATTTTTCTTGTTTCTTGGGGTAGGATTGTATTGCTATAAACCTCCCTCTCAGAACTGCTTTTGCTGCATCCCATAGGTCTTGGGTCATTGTGTTTTTGTTGTCATTTGTTTCTAGGTATATTTTGATTTCCTCTTTGATTTCTTCAGTGATCTCTTGATTATTTAGTAGTGTATTGTTTAGCCTCTATATGTTTTTGTTTTTTACAGTTTTTTCTGTAATTGCTATCTAGTCTCATAGCGTTGTGGTCAGAAAAGATACTTAATATGATTTCAATTTTCTTAAATTTACCAAGGCTTGATTTGTGACCAAAGATATGATCTATCCTGGAGAATGTTCCATGAGCACTTGAGAAGAAAGTGTATTCTGTTTTTTTTGGATGGAATGTCTTATAAATATCAATTAAGTCCATCTTATTGAATGTGTCATTTAAAGCTTGTGTTTTCTTATTTATTTTCATTTTGGATGATCTGTCCATTTGTGAAAATGGGGTGTTAAAGTCCCCTACTGTGATTGTGTTACTGTCGATTTCTCCTTTTATGGCTGTTAGCATTTACCTTGTGTATTGAGGTGCTCCTATGTTGGGTGCGTAAATATTTACAATTGTTATTATCTTCTTGGGTTGATCCCTTTATCATTATGTAGTGTCCTTCTTTGTCTCTTGTAATAGTCTTTATTTTAAAGTCTATTTTGTCTGATATGAGAATTGCTTCTTCAGCTTTCTTTTGATTTCCATTTGCATGCAATATCACTTTCCATCTCCTCGCTTTCAGTCTGTTTGTGTCCCTAGGTCTGAAGTGGGTCTCTTGTAGACAGCATATATACGGGTCTTGTTGTTGTATGCATTCAACCAGTCTATGTCTTTTGGTTGGAGCTTTTAATCCATTTACATTTAAGGTAACTATCGATATGTATAATCCTATTATCATTTTCTTAATTGTTTTGGGTTTGTTATTGTAGGTCTTTTCCTTCTCTTGTGTTTCCTGCCTAGAGAAGCTCCTTTAGCATTTGTTGTAAAGCTGGTTTGGTGGTCCTGAATTCTGTTAGCTTTTGCTTGTCTGCAGAGATTTTAATTTCTCTATTGAACCTTAGTGAGATCCTTGCTGGGTAGAATAATGTTGGTTGTAGGTTTTTCCCCTACATCACTTAAAATATGTCATGCCACACCCTTCTGGCTTGCAGAGTTTCTGCTGAAAGATCAGCTCTTAACCATATGGGGATTCCCTTGCATGTTATTTCTTGCTTTTCCCTTGCTGCTTTTAATATTTTTTTTGTATTTAATTTTTGATTATTTGATTAATAAGTGTCTTGCCGTGTTTCTCCTTGAATTTATCTTATATGGGCCCCTCTGCGATTTTTGGACTTGATTGCCTATTTCCTTTCCCATAATAGGGAAGTTTTCAACTATAATCTCTTCAGATATTTTTTCAGTCCCTTTCTTTTTCTCTTCTTCTTCTTCTGGCACCCCTATAATTCAAATGTTGGCATATTTAATGTTGTCACAGAGGTCTCTGAGACTGTCCTCAATTCTTTTCATTCTTTTTTCTTTATTCTGTTCTGTGGTAGTTATTTCCACTATTTTATCTTCCAGGTCACTTATCCGTTCTTCTGCCTCAGTTATTCTGCTATTGATTCCTTCTAGAGAATTTTTAATTTCATTTATTGTGCTGTTCATCATTGTTTGTTCGCTCTTTAGTTCTTTTAGGTCCTTGTTAAGCGTTTCTTGTATTTTCTCCATTCTACTTCCAAGATTTTGGATCATCTTTACTATCATTACTCTGAATTCTTTTTCAGGTAGACTGCCTAGTTCCTCTTCATTTGTTATGTCTGGTGGATTTTTATCTTGCTCCTTCATCTGCTTCATTTTGCTTAACTTAGTGTGTTTGGGGTCTCCTTTTTGCAGGTTGCAGGTTCATAGTTCCCATTGTTTTTAGTGTCTGCCCCCAGAGGGTAAGTTTGGCTCAGTGGGTTGTGTAGGTTTCCTAGTGGAGGGGACTTGTGCCTGTGTTCTGGTGGGTGGGCCTGGATCTTGTCTTTCTGGTGGGCAGCGTCATGTCCAGTGGTGTGTTTTGGGGTGTCTGTGACCTTATTATGATTTTAGCCAGCGTCTCTGGTAATGGGTGGCGTTGTGTTCCTTTCTTGCTAGTTGTTTGTCATGGGGCATGAAGCAATGGATCTTGCTGGACGTTGGGTGGACCTGGGTCTTAGCGTTGAGATGGAGATCCCTGGGAGGGCTCTTGCTGATTGATATTGATCCAGTATCCTGAACTCGGCTTTCCCACCTCAGAGGCTCAGGCCTGACACCAGGCCGGAGCACCAAGACGCTGTCAGTCACACAGCTCAGAAGAAAAGGGAGAAAATAAGAAAGAAAAATAAATAAATAAAATGATTAAAATAAAAAAATCATTAAAAAAAGTGTAATAATAATTTAACAAAAAAAGAGAGAAACCAAACCAATAAACAAATCCACCAATGATAGAAAGTGCTAAAATCTGTACTAAGATAAACCTAAAAATCAGAAACAAATGAGTTGTAGACAGCAAACCCCAAGTCTACAGTTGTTCCCAAAGTCCACGTCCTCAATTTGGGATGATTCGTTGTCTCTTCAGGTATTCCACAGATGCAGGTACATCAAGTTGATTGTGGAGATTTAATCCGCTGCTCCTGAGGCTGCTGGGAGGGATTTCCCTTTCTCTTCCTTGTTCTCACAGCTCCCGGGGTTCAGCTTTGGATTTGGCCCCGCCTCTGCATGTAGGCCGCCTGAGGGCGTCTGTTCTTCGCTCAAACAGGACGGGGTTAAAGGAGCTGCTGACTCGGGGGCTCTGGCTCATTCAGGCCCGGGGGTGTGGGGGAGGGAGGGGCACGGCGTGCGGGGCGGGCCTGCGGCAGCAGAGGCCAGCGTGACGTTGCACCAGCCTGAGGCGCGCCGTGTGTTCTCCCGGGGATGTTGTCCCTGGATCCCGGGACCCTGGCAGTGGCGGGCTGCACAGACTCCCGGGAGGGGAGGTGTGGATAGTGACCTGTGCTCGCACACAGGGTTCTTGGTGGCGGCAACAGCAGCCTTAGCGTCTCATGCCCGTCTCTGGGGTCCGCACTTTTAGCCGCGGCTCTCGTCCGTCTCTGGAGCTCCTTTAAGCAGCGCTATTAATCCCCTCTCCTCGCGCACCGGGAAATAAAGAGGTAAGAAAAAGCCTTTTGCCTCTTCGGCAGGTACAGACTTTTCCCCGGACTTGCTCCCGGCTAGCCGTGGAGCACTAGCCCCCTGCAGGCTGTGTTCACGCCGCCAACCCCAGTCCTCTCCCTGCCCTCTGACAGAAGCCCGAGCCTCAGCTCCCAGCCCCACCCACCCCGGCGGGTGAGCAGACAAGCCTCTCGGGCTAGTGAGTGCCTGTCGGCACCGATCCTCTGTGCGGGAATCTCTCCACTTTGCCCCCCGCACCCCTGTTGCTGTGCTCTCCCCCGCGGCTCCGAAGCTTTCCGCCTCCGCCACCCGCAGTCTCCGCCCGCGAAGGGGCTTCCTAGTGTGTGGAAACCTTTCCTCCTTCACGGCTCCCTCCCACTGGTGCAGGTACTGTCCCTATCCTTTTGTCTCTGTTTATTCTTTTTTTCTTTTGCCCTACCCAGGTACGTGGGGACTTTCTTGCCTTTTGGGAGGTCTGAGGTCTTCTGCCAGCGTTCAGTAGGTGTTCTGTAGGAGTTGTTCCACGTGTAGAGGTATTTCTGATGTATCTGTGGGGAGGAAGGTGATCTCCACGTCTTACTCCTCTGCCATCTTGAAGGTCCCTCCTACAAACATATCTTAATGGATTCTTTACTCTGTTGAGCAGATAAGAACTGCAGAGTGAATTCTATAGGAATTTATTAAGTACTCGCATTTGTTAATTATTTTCCTTACGAGGGCAATAAAGTAATTAAATATGGTCTTTAAGGCCAGACTATCTAGGCTTAACTGGGCTGCACCACTACCTACCTTCTCTGTCCCTGGTATCCCCATCTGTAAAATATGCTAATAGTACTTACTTTATAGAGTTATTAGGTAGAATGCTCAGAACATGCTTAAGATAAAGCAAGTACTTAAGAAATGTTAGCTTTCATGACTGTTTAGCTTACCAGCTAAGCGCTGAGGACACAAACTAAGGAAGACAAATTCCTGTGCTCAAGGAGCTCACAGTCTGCTGGGAGAGACGGATGATGCAGCAATGCAGCTTGCCAAGTACTATGTAGAGGCAGATGCAAGATACCCTAGGAGAACATCAAACAGAAACCCAACTCAGTGCAGGCAGTGGTCTGGGATTGCTTCCCAGACACCCAAGCCACATCTCAGAAGATGAGCAGGAATTTGCCAAAGAATGAAGGAAAGGGGTTTCCCGGTAGGAACAGCATATGCAAAAGCAAAGATGTGAGGGCAGGCTGCCTTCAGAATGCCACAAAGTGGGTAGAGGACAAGGAACAAATTCAAAACGGAGATTGAGTCTTGAAAGAATTTTATAAGAAGGACAAAGCAATTTGACCATGCCAGGCCAATAGTTATCGATACCAATAAGAGAACAGATGAGGAGTTCCCAAACTCCATTTCCTTTTTTTTTTTTCTGGCAAAGACTTTAGTGTCAAGGCTAATAAATGTGTGCATGTGTGAGCATTTGTGTGTGACTGTTAGAAGAAGCAACAGCTGTGAGGAGAAGGATGCTTTGTTTTCTGAAGGTTTGGGAACCACCTGCTGAGAAACAGACTAAATGTCTATAGTTATTTGATTCATAATATCTATAGGTTTTCTTCCCAGGACAAATTCATATACTTGGGAAAACATGGAAAGAAGGTCAAAGGACATTACAAACATAGAAACAATGTTATTTTATTATTTAGTTAATAAAATGCATCATACATACAATAAGAGGTTAAATTTGAAGTCTTCCTTTTCTCAACTTCTGTAGAAAACCCCAAACTGAAAAAAAAAGGACGTTAAAAGTCCTGTACATTCTAGAAAAATGAGCGAGACCACCTATGCAGAACTTGCAGCTAATGACACCTCCCGACTCTGCCCCACCCCAAATGTAGATCCTTAGTTAAACACCCATACCAAGCATATATAAGGAGACTCTTAAATGTTGATGGAGAGTTTGGTAGTATTAACTTTCTTAAAGAAAGTTGTTAGTGTGTTATGATTTTTTCCCTTCATCTTATTTTCCCATTTCTGTAAACCAAGTGACAAACAGGATCAGAGAATCCCTCAAAAAACTTGACCTCAAGAGTTTCAGTTACAGAGACTAGCGTGTGACATACTCCTGAAAACTCAAGTGAGAAACTGGCTGGAGCAAATTGGTTCTCCTTGAAAGGGACACTGCACAAAAGAGCCAGCTGGAAAGGTAAGGCGACCCCCAGAGGAGTCCATGGGGGGCGGAGCCCCAGAAGCCAGAAGCTAAGGGAGAGCTGTAAGCAGAAGAAAAATGAGGCACGCTCGCCCTGTCAGGGAGCTGCTGGCTGGAGATGCCCAGCGTCAGATTACAGCTGCGCCCTCCAGGAAGACCTCTCAGCCCTTTACCTCGCTTGCCCCCCACCCTTCCAGCTCAGCCCAGGATGAGCCGCAGACTGCGTGGCAAACCGGAGAAGAGAGAAACTGCATGGGCAAACAGTGAGGGAAACACTAGTTAGATTGGACTTTGGGCTGCACAGGACAGTAATCCCCGAGAGAAGAGTGAAGTGGTACCCCACGTTTGCTACATCTTGCCGCCCGGAGACAGCTTGCCGCCCGGAGACAGGCCACAGTGCAGGGAGGAAGACCCAGGCCGAGCCTGGCAGGTCCCCAAAGCTGAGAAGATAGAGGGGACATCTGCGAGGCCCAGGTCACTAGGGTTGAAGGGCAGGGTGTGGGAGGGGAGACAGCCCCACGGAGGTCCTCAAGGGCTCAGACAAGTGCTGATCAGTGTGTGTGCATGTGGGCATGTGTATGTGTGTGGAAACTACCCAGAGATGGATAAAATGCCATCCAAAAGCAGCAGAGAGAACAATCCCCCGTCTGAAGAAGTCCGTGCTGCCACCAGGCAGAGCAGAAAACATGGTAACATAGTATTGAGTGTCTCCTCAGAAGTGGAGCACAATTGGCCCTGGACCAAGGGCTGCACTGGTCGTGCCTAACAAAGCCTTACAAACAAGACTCAGAAGGATCAAGGTGTTTCCAAGTAACAACTCTCCCCATCCAAAATTTGTTCAGAGATCAAGTCACCCCGACTGTTCCCAGGCAAGTGGTTTTATTGCCCTCTTCAGTTTTGCGTCTGCCCTCTTACTTCCAGAAATAGGTAAATTAGAGTAGAAGTATGAAACCAATAAAATAGAAAGAGTCAGTTACCTTGAGGTAGAACGGATGGTTTTACAAATATGTATCTGTCATTGTGCTGTATGGATCGCAAGAGCTCTTGCAGCCTCTTGGACCATGCAGATGAGAGCCACACCAGGGACAGCCAACCCAAGGACTGAAATGAGCCTGGGTTTCAGAGCTCCGAATGTGGTGGAGCTGTGATAGCAGCTATGGCCAGCCTGCTGCCTCTGGATTTGATTTTCTTGTGTTCAAGACCATGTCATTTTGTAATCTATGATACACACAGCTGAAACTACCCCCGACTAATACAATTCTCAGAAGATAGAGTATCCAGCCAAAGAACAAGGCATAATGTCTTCATTCCTACAAAAATTCTTTGGGGGGTGTAAACACATTTGTTAATATGTATTCCTGAGTAATAACAACTCAATTTACTTTAAATTTTTAACAAGGTTTTGTAAAGAGTTGTTGAATGTTATTATTGTATTTATAGAATGTTATAGCAAATACAGTGAGATAGGAAGTCAAGAAACCTGGGCTTTCATCCAGCTCAGCCTCTTAGTAGCTGTGTGAACTTGAACGGTTCTGTTTCTTCTGTAATTGAGGCAGGTACCCTAAAAAGTCTAGCTTTGAAATGAATGAGTGGGATGATCTCATTTGATCATCACCCAAAGACTTGGAGGCAGTAGGCTATGTATCCAGGGTAAAGGACAGAACACTCAAACGAAGTGAGTATTTTAAAACAATATCCTCAGAGAGATGCCATTTAACATCAGTCTAAATATGTACTTTTTACTACAGTGGTCAGCCTGGTTCACAGAGCCCAAGACTTTAAGAAAATGGCAAAAGAAGAAAGGACTTGAGGGCAGCCAGAGCCACTCTACACGATGTGGCCTGTGTACATTGTATTATTGAGTAGTTGATTCCTGATTAAGAGAGTATACAGGAGGAGCTTCCCTGATGGCGCAGTGGTTGGGAGTCCACCTGCCAATGCAGGGGACGCGGGTTCGTGCCCTGGTCCGGGAGGATCCCACGTGCCGCGGAGCGGCTGGGCCCGTGAGCCATGGCCGCTGAGCCTACGCATCCGGAGCCGGTGCTCCACAACGGGAGGGGCCACAGCAGTGAGAGGCCCGCATACCGCTGAAAAAAAAGACAGTATACAGGAGACTCTGATACCCACATCAAGCTCCCCTTTCTGAGGAAGCAGAAGCAGTTCCTCACCAGTGTGAAGGGTGTGATTTCTCTTCTGGTCCAACTAGATTCCTCTTTCATGCCCTATTGAGCTGCCCCTCCAAATTTGCTTTGTTCTCATCCCATGTGGCCTGCACTGATCAGGCCTTTTTCTTCACTGCCTTGATTACTCTTTGCGCAGTCCTCAGTGTGCATCACAAATTCTTAACCTTCACTTTAAATATCAAGTCTTTATCAAGTAATCATTTCCTTGAGTGTCATCTACACCATGCTAGACACTGCTTTTCTTTGTAACTTTGTGAATAGTCTCTGTGTATCTCTGCCACTCCCTCTTTCTCCCCCCATCCTCTTTACCTCTGCATCTGTGATCACTTGCTTTGAGTTTCAGTAATGGAAAGAGTTATAAAGTCCACTTGTGATGCGAGCAGTCAGTTATTGATAGTGAGACAGGCTGGGACCTGGGACCCTTTGCTGCAGGGCTGCACCTAGACACACCTCTCCTCAAGCAACAAAATTCAAAGAAACTATATGGGACTAAAAATAACTGCATGTATGCACAGTTGGGGCAACTTACAGACAAAAAGATACAAAAGACCAAAAAAAAAGAAACCAACTACCACTTCTGAAGAGTCTGGAGCAAAAGCAGGGTGTCAGGAGAAAAAGCAGGGTCCTGCGCATGCCCCCTGCACACAACACCACCTCAGGGTGGGCAAAACACCTAGGTCACCCTCCAGCCTGACTCCTGGACACACCCTTACCCTCACCCCATATAAGGAACCAGCTCAGGGAGCGATCAAGCAAGGGAACCCGTTGTTTGTTCTCCCACCCGCTGCTGAGGGAGGGCCCTCAATTCAGGGTCCTGAATTTCTTGTCTGGCCTCTGGTCACTTTCTGTTGACTGGGGAAGGCCAAGAACCCTAGTCGGTATCAACAGTAAACTAAAACTGGATTCCCTTCACACCCTACTGCTACAACACTTTCTGTATAACCACGGGGAACATTGCCTGGGAGCAGTGGTACCAAGGTTTTACGGATTAACTTCTTCATGATCAATGTTATATGGACCCTGTCAGTACTGGCCAACCAGGAATCATTTAACTTAATATTTGTATCCTAGGTCAAATCCTCACCCCTAGCTTTGTCGCCCAGCTGGACATCCAAATGAGTCCTGTTCTCACCTTAGTCCCAGTAGCAGAAGTCTCACTGTGGCAGAAGAAAGGAGAAAAGTCAAGCTGCATCCTGCCCCGCTGCCTTTTCTCTCTGATTTTCCTAAGTAGCTGAATTTCTCCCTAGGCTTATAATATCAAGGAGTCAAAGTTGACAGTATTACAAGCATACTTCACCCCTAGAACTCAAAATTGAACCATGGTAGCCAAGGCTTTTCCCCCCCTCGATCAGACTTGAAATTCATGCTAGGACTCATTTCACAGTAAGAAAAAGATTAATCATCTCTTGTTTTTTTTAAAGGCATCTGATGTAATCATTTAAAGCGTGTTCTGCATACACACAAAAGAACAGATGTTGAATATGCTCTTTCAAGATTAATAGATGTCAGGGATTTTCCTCTATAGTATTTGATAGCTATGGGAATTTTTAAAGTACAGAATGTCCAGCACTACACTTAATCACACACGTATGCTGAACTATCACCATTTGCCCAATGAAGTATAGTTATTTATGTTTCATGAGTTCCAACAATGCATTAAGTTTCATTCTGAAATTTCTAGATACAGTGTAGATTGTAAAATTAGACATTGTCTCTACTTCACGAGGTGTAATCCAGGTTTCTTATAATTTCTACAAGGACAAGAGGCATGAATCTTAATAAGAATAAAATAGCATTAAACTGGGTAATTTGTAATATTGTAGCTTAGTTTTTTATCTAGCCTGCTAAACTTGACCTCCATTCGAAGAGAGTTTTGCCTAAAAGATAGATAAAAAATTAAAATTTTTCTTTCATTTGTACTAATAGACTTCTCCTCTCTGTAAGGTATCCAATAGTATAATTAACATGCAGTGTGAGGTGAAGGTGTATGAACTGCATATAAAAGACTGTGCAGACGTTACACAAAACTTGGCAGTATCTCCAGTTGCCTGAACATTTTAAGTATTTATTGCCTTCAACTACCTGAAAACAAAATACAACCTTATAAATTCAAATTCAGTTAGTGACAAAATTAATAGAATATAATCACAGATACTATACCTAGGCTCCTATTGTTCAAAGAATAGTCCTCAAATAAATACAATCCTAAAACTATATTTAATTTAATATTTTCTGATGATTCTAATGGCAACTTGGGTCAGTTCATGCTTCAGTGCCATCACTGTGAACATTGATTATCATTGTACAGTACTCTAGAAAACACTGTGATGTCATTAACATTTATGTTCAAAATGCTAATTTAGATCTCTGATAAATAAGAATTTGTCATATTACCTCAGGAAGAGTAATAATGTATTCTGATTAAGCGCTGAAACATAATTTTGTTTTGCTTCTACCTAGGGTGTAAAAACCTGTAAAAAGAGTGTCACGTGTTACCTAACAATGAGAGAAAGCCGCGTAAAACTATAAAATCACTTTTCTTGAACCCATCAGAGAGCTGGCACTGCAGGACAACCAAGCAACCTGAAATCCCAGGAGGCTTCACCAAGGAGAGCTGGAGCAAAGATGGTCCCAGCTGTGGCAGAACTTGGGGGGAAGATGAGGCTTCCATTCAAGTGGGTAAAAAGAAATCAACCAGCATTCGTGCGTGCTTCCTTGAGAGCAGAGGGAGCTGCACACACAGGGAGTTCCCACATACTTTCAGGCTTTATTTGACAGATGTTCAACTGAGACTCCCAAGAAATACTGGCGGCACGGCAGGAAGACTCCCTCTGGGAGAAAGAATGAGCCACTGCTGTTGGAAGGCATGGAGCCCTGCTCCTCTGGTGGACCCTTCTCTCAAAAGACTCAAACTTCTGGTGGAGGGGCAGTAAACACTGTCACCTCCAGCAGGACAGACCCTGCTTCCTGAAAGGCTAGAAGAAAATACCTCTATCCCTGGGGGCGTGGGGCGTGGGGCGTGGTTGGAGGGCAGGAAATAGTCCTGAGTCAGGATCCTGTACCAGCACTATTAGAGGGCTCCTGCCGCTGGACTAGGGCAAGAAAATCTGCACAACATCTGTCACAGATACAGGAAGAAAATTGGCTGCTTGTTGTGAGGAGGAGGGTCGCTAAGAAAACTCCGCTCCCAGAAGTCCAGTCACAGCGGTCTACTTGAGCCCAAGTGTGCACCAGAAAAATAGAAGACCCCCCTGCCCTGCTCTCCACCAGTCTAGGAAACACTGAGTAACAAGCCACATCCGCCTACCATTTGGGCAGGGGCAGGACAACGGTGCAGCTAAAAGTTAAGTGTTGAAGGCAAACATTGAGATAAAACTTCAGGCACCAGATCTTCATTCTACGAACAAGACATCATTCGAGTAATTTGGCATGCTGGAGATAACCACAGCAACTACAAAACCCAAACCCAGTTTCTCTACATTAACTCCTATAATGAAATTAAATTAGATACCAGTAACAAATATATGTGGAAGATCTGTGAAGACATGAAATTCAAACAACAAATTTCTGAATAAATAAATCAGAAAAGGAGTTGCAAGGAAAATTAGAGAATACTTTGTATTGAATGAAAATGTAAATACAACACATCAAAATTTGTGAGATGCTGCCAAAACAGCATCCAGTTGCTAAATCAATATCCAAGCTCCCAGCATAAAAAAAATTTGAAGAAAAAATTTAACCAAGAGCCATCATAGGAAGAAAATAATAGAGATTAATGAAATTAAGAACAGAAAAACTATAGGGAAAAAATCAATGAAACCAAAAACTGATTTCTTGAAAAGATCAATAAAATTTATAAATTTCTCACCAGAATGACCAGGTTAAAGAGAGAAAAGATAAATAACAAATATCATGAATGAAGGAGGACACATCACTACAGACCCCACAAGCATTCAAAAGATAATAAGGAATATTCCCAAAAGAACTCTGGGACTTCCCTGGTGGCACGGGACACAGGTTCAAGCCCTGGTCCGGGAAGATCCCACATGCCTCGGAGCAACTAAGCCCATGCGCCACAACTACGGAGCCTGTGCTCTAGAGCCCATGAGCCACAACTACAGAGCCCGCATCCACAACTACTGAAGCCCATGCACCTACAGCCTGTGCTCTGCAACAAGGGAAGCCACCGCAATGAGAAGCTCGTGCACCACAGGGAAGAGTAGCCCCTGCTCGCCGCAACTAGAGAAACCCTGTGCACAGCAACAAAGACCCAACGCAGCCAAAAATAAATAAATGGATAAATAAGTTAAAAAAAAAAAACTCTATGCCCACAGTCTTAACAACTTAGATGAAATGGACAAAGTCCTTGAAAGACACAAACTTCCCAAGTTCACTCCAAAAGGACTCGATAGCCTGATTAGTCCTATACCTACTAAAGAATTTGAATTCATACATAAAAATCTACAAACAAAGAAAACTCCTGGTCCAGATAACTTCTCTGGCAAGTGCTATCAAACATTTAAGGAAGAAATACAATTAAAAAGAAAATCTTCCAGATTACAGAGGAGGAAGGAACACTTCTCAATTCATTTTATGAGGATAGCATTACCCTGAAAACAGCACCAGAAATAAATATTACAAGAAAAGATAACGATAGATGTCTACCTGTCATGAACATAAATAAAAGGACTCTCAACAAAACACAAGCAAATCAAGTCCAGCAATATTTTAAAAACGAACAAACTTCATGATCAAGTGAGGTTTATCTAGGTATTGTAAGACTGATTTGACATTCAAAAAAAAAATCTAATCAGCCAACATAACTCACCATATCAACAGATTAAGAAGAAAAACTGTATGGTCATCGCAATTGTTGCAGAAAGAAGCATTTAAACAAAATCCAACATATTGTCCTGATTTAAAAAAAAAAAAGTCCCAGCAAACTAAGTACCAGATGAAACTTCCTTAGCACGATAAGGAACATCTACAAAGATACCTACTCTAACATCATAGTTAATGGTTAAAGACAATGCTTTCTTCCTAAGATCAGGAACAAGACAAGCATATCTGTTCTCACCAATGATATTTAACATCATACTAGAGGTACAAGCCAATGCAAATAAGGCAAGAAAAAGAAATAAAAATCCAATAAATTGGTAAAGAAGAAATAAAACCATCTCTATTCATAGGCCACATTATTATTATTTTAGTCCATTTGTACTGTAGTAACAAAATACCACAGACTGGGTGGCTTATGGACAATACAAATTTTTTTCCCATAGTTCTGGGGGCTGGAATTCCAAGATGAGGGCTGCTGGCATGATTGGGTGAGGGCCCTCTTCCAGGAACAGACTTCTCATTGTATCCTTACAGGGTGGAAGGGGCTAAAGATCTCTCTAGAGCCTCTTTTACAAGAGCACTAATCTCACTCATGTGGGTTCCACCTTCGTAACTTAATCACTTCCCAAAAGCCCCAGCTCCTATTATCACCACCTTTGGGAGTTAAGATTACAGCATATGAATTTTTAGGGGACACAACCATTCAAACTAAAGCAATTATTTACATATAAAATCCCCCCCCCAAATCTACAAAAACTAAAAGTAATGTGAGTTTAGAAAGTTTATAAGATATGAGGCAAGTATACAAAAATTCAAATGTATTTCTATATGCTAGGAAAGAACAATTGGAAATTAAACTTTAAAAAAAAGTATATAATAGCATCAAAAACCCTGAATTATTCAGGTATAAACCTAACAAAATTGTATTTTGCAAGATCTAGGTGTTGAAAACTACAAAACATTGATAAAATTTTAAAAATCTAAGTGAGTGAAGATATACTGTGTTCATGGTTTGGATGACTCAGTATTGTGAAGGTGTCAGTTGTCCTTAAACTGACCTATACATTCAATACAATTCTAATCAAATCCTAGACGGATATTTTTATACAAATTTACAAGATGAATTTAAAATGTATATGGAAAGGCCAGTAGATATAGGAAAGACCTACATATATAGTCAATTGAGTTTTGACATAGGTGTAAAGGCAATTCAGTGGAGAAAAGAAAGTCTTTTCAACAAGTGGTACTTGAGCAATTGAATATCCATATGCAAAAACAAACAAAACTTTGACTCACATTTCACATCTTTTTTTTTTTTTTTTTTTTTTTTTTTTTTTTTTTGCGGTACGCGGGCCTCTCCCTGTTGTGGCCTCTCCCACTGCAGAGCACAGGCTCCGGACGCGCAGGCTCAGCGGCCATGGCTCACAGGCCCAGCCGCTCCGCGGCATGTGGGATCTTCCCGGACCGGGGCACGAACTCGTGTCCCCTGCATCGGCAGGCGGACTCTCAACCACTGCGCCACCAGGGAAGCCCCACATTTCACATCTTAAAAAAAAATTCAAAACAGATAATAAACTTAAATGTAAAACAATAGCAGAAAAATTTTGTGATATCAGGAAAGATCGCTTAGATACAACACCAAAAGCATGATCTGTAAAGAAAAGATCATAAATTGGACTTCATCCAGATTAAAAATATCTGCTCTGCAAAACACACTGTACGAACAGAAAATAGATCAGAGATTGCCAAGGGCTGAGAGTAGAGGAAAGTGATGGCCACAAGGGGCCTGAGGTAATTTGGGGGGTGTTGGAAATCTTCTATATCTTGATTATGCTGGTGTATATATGCCTGTATGCATTTGTCCAAAGTTATACAGCTAAGAGTGAATTTTACTGTATATAAATTATACCTCAATAAACAACATATGTAATTATATAAAATGTTAATATATCTTACTACCCTTGTGTTTTTTTGAGATGAATCCAGAAGAGTACTTTTTCTCTCCAAGAAAATCAACAAGCACAGCATGGATTTGACAAAGTTTTGATAAGTAGACAAATGGAATAGAATAGAGAGTCATGAAAAAGACTCCCTCATATATGGAAACACGGTTTATGATAAAGGTGGCAATATAGAGCAGTACATAAAGCCTTTATTTAATGAATGGTATAGTGACAATCTGATATCCACATGGAAAAAAATGAAACTTAACTCCTACCTCCCACCCTATGCAATAATCAATTCCAGACGGATTATGCATCTAAATGTGAAAAATAACAATAAAATTTCTAAGATACAACACGTGAGATTATTTTATGACTTTTGTGTCAGTAATTATTTCCTAAATAAGAAATAAAATGTCATAATTATGAAGGAAAAGATTGATTAATTGGACAATATTAAAATTAGTACATTTTATTTATCAAAGATGCCATGAAGACAGTGAAAAAGCAAGCTGCAGACCGGTAGAAAACCCTCACCACACATACAATTCACACAGGGCTTATTACCACAATATACAAAAAGTTTCTGTAAATTAATTAGAATAAGACAGACAACCTAATAGAAAAATTGGCAAGAAATTTCAAAGGCATTTCACAAACAAGATATCCAAATGCCCGATAAACACAAAAAGGGTGTTCAAACTCACTACTCACTCAAGAGACACAAGTTAAAACCACAATGAGATACCACTTCACATCTACCAGAATGGCTAAAATAAAGTGAATGAAAATGTCACATTTTAACTAAGATATGAAACATGAGGAGGGCTTGGATGCAGGGCGATGCAGTTGCAACAATCCCCAGAAGAAATACTAAGGAGCAGCTGGCTGAAACAGGCAACAGCAGTGGAGATGGAGGAAAAGGAATGTGTGTGAGAGAGCATGTAAAAGAACTGCCAGAAATTGTTAACTAGTTAGATGCAAGGGGAGAGAAGGCAGAAACGAAACAATAATATTTCAAGCAAATAAGGGAAGCTGAACCACCACATACTTCAAAAAATTTTCATCTTCTTTCATTGTAAAGAAAACATCATGAATTACAATCAATACTTTGTTGGATCTTTGTCACACCCAGAAGTATTTATGTTGTACACATTAAACACAGTGCCAGGATAGTGATTTTAGAAACCCTGCATCCCCATATTTACCTAGAAAGAAGAAAATTATATATTGAATATTAAGTTTTTTTCTCCATTTGCTCTTACAGCATTTTTGCACATATAGGCAATTACTGACATCATTGTCTCATAAACCATTCAACTACGTCACCCCACAAAATTCATCTTCTATAAAGTTTTCTAATTATGAAGACCAATAAACCATAGTCTTGAATGACCCAATCTTGTAGTACTTTTCTCTGCTGGACTGACACCAGTTACCCAAGACCTTATCAAGCTTCATCAGAGAACTCTATTCACTTAAATATTTCTAGGCTAAATTAAGATACATTTTGTTTAGTTTATGGTAAGCTTGATTTAGCTGTTTATCATTTAAGATTCCCAGGTCACCAAACTTTCAACCACAAGACCCAGCTGCTTTACCTCTTAAGTGAGTGGCCACTGGTCAACAGACATGTTTTAGAAGTCAAAAGGCTGAGTGTGAGTCAGGCTGAGTCTGCGCTGGGCAATTAGAAGACAGCTCATGTCTTCCATTACTTTGTTTTATTGTGATTTGTTTTGTTTTGAGGAATCTCCCTACATAAAAATGTGATCTTACTTTCCCAATCTCCCAGTGTTCCTATCTTTCCCTGGAATCCTTCTTCTAGCTTCGCCTTCACATTTGCTCCAATGTCACACACTATCATATCTGAACCTCAAAACTTTTCTCCAATAAAATAAATCAAAAACTATGTAATCAATAGTGTACTTCAACCTGAAGTACAACCCCAATATTTCTAAAGAGTTAACATGTGAATTGCATTCACAGTTCGACCTTGGTATTCTTCAAGCCTCTGCCATAGTGATCAGGGTCTACACAGTCCAAACTAGTCAAAACAGACCAGTCTAGTCCAAGCACTTCCCCTCTGGTGTCCTCGGGGCAGAAGTCCAGCAGGAAGGACAGGGTTTGGGACTTCAGATGCAGAGCTCTGTGTTCCCTGGACCCAACTCATGAAAGAAGCCAGCACTTGAGAAAGGTGCACAAAAATGTTTGCTGATGAAGTAAGTTAATGCAACTTCACAGTTTTACTCCTACACTCCAGACTCTGAAGGAAATGGGTGTCCTTTTCTAAGGCTGAAAGGCATTTACTCTCACCCTGTAACAGTGGAAACATCAAATGGGGAAAAAAGAGACTTGAGTTTTTGGTTGTTGCTTTTTTTAAAAAATTTGACCCATAAGGGACACAAAATTGTCAATGTTTCAACTACACATTAATCTAGGTTCTTGTAACCCACACATGAGCTCAGGAGTAAATTTGGTTGTGCAAAGGGGTTTATGGAACGAGTATTTAGAGAAAACGATGTCATGCAAATGGCAGAACTCCAATATATTAGCAAGTAAGGAAACATTACATCTGAAGGAAAAATGCAAAGTAGAAGAAAAAGAATAAATCGCAAAAGGTAAGTTAAGGGATGTTTGAAAGTATTATTAAGAAATTTTAATGTCATTAATACTAAAACTAACTAATCTAAACGTGAAGAAAGAAACATAGACTGAGAGATTCCATCAACAGCTCTAAATCTCCCTGGCTTTCCCCATACCCCTTCTTCTGAACACTGCTATTAACATGTCTAACTCACATCAGTGAATCCAGTGAATACAAATTTCAGTGGTACCATCAGAGACTATTTCAAGCAAACATGAACTATATGAAATACTTTCTGATCAGCAACATACTCAGGTTGTATTAAAAATAGATATGACCTTCTTGGAATTTTTGTGTATACTCCAGCCTTTAAAAATTTTAACATAGGCAAGCACAGATTGGTAGTCACACTCTAAAAGTTGCAAAAGTCAGGAAAGTCAGTCAAGAAAAGAATCACCAGCTCTGTCCAACACTTCTAACAGGAAGGTAAAATGAGAGGTTAGAATTAACCACTGACTAATTAGAAATCACCAGTGACCTTGATAAGGACAGTTTGGCTGAAATGGTGGGAACAAAACTCTAGTTGGAGTAGATTCAAAAGAGAATGTAGCTCTCCCTCTTAGCATTAGGTCAATCTGTCACAAGCCAGAAATTTAAGGTCAGTCTGGGGAAACCTTATCTGTATTATTCACTACTCTGTAAACACTAGTGCAACACATGCTACAGAGCAGATGTTCAATAAATACGTGTCAGATGAATGAATTAATGGTACCCCTTGTATCTTGATGCTTGAATTCCCTCATCGACCAGAGGCCAATTTTCTTCTTTTCACCTTATATCAAGTCCTCCCTTCACACCCAGTCTCTGAATAAACTAGTTATGTCTCATGTATCCCAAGAGAAACTTAGGTCTCTACCTTCTTTTCTCATTTAACAGCAATGTATTGAGTACCTATGATGCACTGAAGAGTGTGTTAGGGAAACCACAGAAACAACTGAAACCTGCCCCCTTGCTTTCAAGGGGTTCGCAGTCCTCACACTAACGACAATATGCTGGTCCTCACAATAACTAGATCTCCCTTCCTTACCCTCATCTCCACATCACCGAGTTCCCAACACTTGCTGCTCTTGGGCCCTCTGGGTACATATTACCTGCACTCTCACTTCCACTAACAGAAAATACCTAGATGACACTACATGCTCACAGTGGGAATAATAGTGGCACAGACCAGTGCAACTTGGACCCTTAGATGGGCTGGTCTAATCACTTTCAGATCTTCCTTCCCCATATCCAAAAAATCAGACCAGCTATCTCACCTAAATGAAATGGACCTTGGAGTCCCCATCTTCAGTCTACTGCCATTCATCTTGCTTGACCACTGACTAGCCCTGATTCCATTGTAAAGGGGGGGGGTAATTTGCTTATTTCAGATTTGCAGATACTTAGATTCTAGATAAGTGGATGTCTCCTATAAAAATATGTTCACTAAAATCTAGAGGAACAGATGTCTGCTCTAAATAAAATTATATTCTTAACATTCTCACCATATAATGATTTCAGTCCACACAGAAAAATTCACATTTAAAGTTCCTACCTTCTAAAATGTAAAAAGATATAAAATTTGTACCCCACTTAAAGTTCCTACCTTCTAAAATGTAAAAAGATATAAAATTTGTACCCCACTTAAAGTTCCTACCTTCTAAAATGTAAAAAGATATAAAATTTGTACCCCAAGGCAAAGAGACATTTTGCAAAGGTCATTCCCTTCTATACTAGTGTTTTTGGAAAGACACAATGGAAGAAAGAAGATTTGGTTTTCTGAAAATATATGCTCTTAACTAGGCTATAAAAGGAAGTCATTCATCCAAAAAGGAAAAAAATCAGGAATATAAGGATCCAAAAGGAGATATCTTTAGGGCTTTCAGGCAGTCTTTGCTTAGAGCTGGTTTTTCTACTAAAAATTAAATATCTCCTTTTTTTTAGAAAGTAAAGTGTACGTAGAGATATTACTGTGAGGAAAAATGTTTACTAATGTAATTTATAAAAGGTATATCACTTTAATAAGATGTACCCATAACAGTTAAAACATGCTCATTTTTCCTTTCTTCCAATAACAAATCTAGGCTGGACTGTCTTAAGGTAATACTTCCTTAGTTGATGACTCCAAATCATCATGAGAAATTAAGAAGTTTAAGATTCTATTCTCCAAGCAGACTATCCGTCAAGTACTTATGTAAGTTTAATAAATTTTTTGCCTACATACAAAATAATTAACATGACTATAATTCTCAATTTTTCTTGATTATATTCTATTCATCATGCTTTTCTAGGCATGATGTTCTGGCAACTGTTAAATTTTCCAAGGAGAGAAATAATGATTTTAGGAATTCACCAATTTCAAAGTATGATTCTCTCACAGTATCAAAACATGATTCTATCTTAGTTTTATCTTGTTCTTTCATCTGGGGCTTATTCATCTGCTGTCTCATTTTGTCTAATTTTTTGTGATTGCGATTTTCATTCTGCAGGCTACAGGGTTGTAGTTCTTCTTCCTTCTGCTGTCCGCTCCCTGGTTTATGAGGCTGTCTAAGAGGCTTGTGCAGGCTTCCTGTTGGGAGGGTCTGGTACCTGCCCACTGGTGGGTGGAGCTGGGTCTTGCCCCTGTGGCACGCAGGGCCGTGACAAGGGGCATGTCCAAAGGGCTGTGGGCTCAGAAGACTTCAAGTGTCCCGTCTGCTGATGGGTGGGGCTGTTTTCCCTCTCTGTTAGTTGTTTGGCCTGAGGTGATCCAGCACTGGAGACTACAGGCTGTTGGGTGGGGCCAGGTCTTGGTAAGAAAATGAGAGCCTCCAGGAGGGCTCACACCAGTGAGTACTCTCCGGAACTGCCACCCTTTGTCCCTGCAGTGAGCCACAGCTGCCCCCCACCTCTGCAGGAGACCCTCCAATACTAGCAGGTAGGTCTGGCCCAGTCTCTTGTGGGGTCACTGCTTTTTTCCCTGGGTCCTAGTGCACACAAGACCTTGTGTGTGCCCTCCAAGAGTGGAGTTTCTGTTTCCCCCAGTCCTGTGGAATTCCTGCAATCAAACCTCACTGGGCTTCAAAGCCAGGTTCTCTGGGGCCTCCTCTTGCCATTGCCAGACCCCCAGGCTGGGGAGACTGACGTGGGACTCAGAACTTTCACTCCTGTGGGAGAACTTCTGTGGTATAATTATTTTCCAGTTTGTGGGTTGCCCACCCAGTGTGTATAGGATTTGATTTTATTGTGATTATGCCCCTCCTACCATCTTGTTGTAGCTTCTTCTTTGTCTTTGGATGTAGGTTACCTTTTTTGGTAGGTTCCAGCATTTCTCTGTAAATTGTTCTTTAGCAGTTAGTTGTGATTTTGGTGTTTTCATAGGAAGCTGTGAGCTCACATCCTTCTACTCCACCCTCTTGTCTCCATGTCTATATATTTCTTTAAATAATTCACAGAACATAAATATTGCCCTGAAAATAAGAATGCTAAAGTTGTTCTATGGGGTGATTTATAGCTCAGTGTTACTTATAGATCATGAATTCTCCATGTTATTTTTCAAGGATTTATCTTGAATTTAACGAAGTATTTACAGTAGTGTATCCTATTTGTTATTCACTCATAAGAAATTTGTGGGTTAACCATTTGGAATTCTTAAAAGTATTTTTGTACTAATTTTTTTAATGCTACTATTACAAATTTTGATACTTGTAGAGTACTCCCAAAAAGAAGTCACCTGCAATTCATCACTGATCTTTTCTGCTCCCCTGCCCAATGGATAAGGGAGAATTATTTTTCTTTCTTTCTTTATTTAGTTTTCAGCCACACCATGCGGCATGTGGGATCTTAGTTCCCCAACCAGGTATGGAAGCCATGCCCCCTGCAGTGAAAGCATGGAGTCTTAACAACTGGACAGCCAGGGGAGTCCCCTAAAGATACTTTATCATTTCTTTTCCTTCTTTATTTATTGATTAGAATTCTTTTCATTGCAAATGATATAAACCCAATCACAAATGAGTTAAGTAAAAAGATAAATTTTTGTCTCCTCTAACTGGAAAGTCCATGGGAGAACTTGCCTCAGGCATGGCTTGATAAAAGAAATAAAGGGATAAAATGACACCAATGCTCTTTATTTCTAGAAAAACTGTAGTATATTTTTATTGGACTGGCTTAGGTCACATGGGCATGGCGGAACCAATCATTGTACCCACAGAAATATAAGAAAATAATTGGCTGAGGCCTGGATTGAGGTTTGGGGATAGGCACCCAGATGAAAGTTGGGGCTGTTGGCAGAAGGAAGCAGAGGTGCTGAGTGGCAAACAATCAACAACCACAACTCCAACCCGGGGTTCCCTGTGATGCTTCAGACAGTGCATTCATATGCACAAGTTGCTTTTCCCAAAAGATAAGTAACAAATTCATAATTCAACTTCATCTGTAAAATCAGGAAAATTCCATCTTCCTTAGCTGGATAGACAGGTAAGAGATTGCATATTACATGTTACACATATGATACATATATCACATGTCATATATATTGGAGGATATATATATCCCCTATGGTTGTTGAGATAATGCCTGGGAAGAACTCACACATAGTATCTGCACATAGTGAGCCTTCAAAAGATATAAATGTCTGTATTATGACTGGTATTGTAATTACCACCTTTCCCACTTCCTGGAGTGTCCCAGCTTCCCACCATCAACAGCTTTTCTTTCCAAGACTGCCCATGGGTGATGAGCTAGGGAAGGAGTGGGGAGAGGGAGCTTGAGACACCAGGGAGGGTCTCTGGGAACAGGATGTCCACTCAGAGTAGAATCCCCATTCCTCAGCTCCCTGGTGCCTCTTCTCCACTCCTACCCCTCCCAGGCTTTTTCCACATTCCTTCCTCTCCTGTGAGTAATTCCTTTGCCTTCCTTTCCCTCTTATCCAGCCCACGTTTCTGAGAATTCAAAGAGCCTCTGAATCTCCCAACCTGACATTTCAGCCACTGGCCTTTCTCTATAAATTTCCTAGTCACTGGGGCTACTTCAGATGCAGGTGACTATTGTCAAAAGAAATGGACTGGGAAAGGAGGCATTATCAGGGCCCTGTGAAAGGAGAAATATTTTGAGATATAAATTAATACCCTAGAATATTATCCAGTCACAATTTTGGTTTTTGTTATTCTTTTTGTTGTTGTTATTCTAACTGATGTTAAATTAACATTAGCATTTCCAAAACTCATCCTTCCAACAACATATGTAGAGTTGAATTTTTATTTTCCAGGAAAAAAAAAGAGGGAGGTAAGTTTAGATTATATCTTTACCTTGGGAGAAGTATTTTCAACCCAACACTATCCATTGAATGGGACATTTATTATCTTTAAAGCAATAAATCCCTCACTGAATAAATTATTCCACATCCCAGCAGTGAAAATGATGCAGCCATTAAAAGAATGAGGTAGATCTCTATGTGCTGCTATAAAACAATCTTTAAGACATTGTTAAAGTTAGAAAAGCAAATTATAAAATGATTTATTCTTGTGCATATGTGTTTTTAAGATAATGCGATTTAAATTTTTTAGCATGTTTTAAAATTATTCATTGACTTTTAAAAAATAAATTTATTCATTTTTGACTGCATTGGGTCTTTGTTGCTGTGTGCAGGCTTTCTCTAGTTGTTGTGAGCGGGGGCTACTCTTCCTTGTGGTGTGTGAGCTTCTCTTTCCAGTGGCTTCTCTTGTTGCAGAGCATGGGCTCTGGGCATGCGGGCTTCAGTAGTTGTGGCACGAGGGCTCAGTAGTTGTGACTCATGGGCTCTAGAGTGCAGGCTCAATAGTTGCGGTGCACGGGGTTAGTTGCTCCGTGGCATGTGGGATCTTCCTGGACCAGGGTTCGAACACATGTCCTCAGCATTGGAAGGTGGATTCTTAACCACTGCACCACCAGGGAAGTCCCTTCACTGACATTTATGCGTGAAAAATTTCTGGAAGGAATTACCTCTGGTGAGTGAAACTGTGGGTTAAGTGTCAAATGATCACTTTTAACTGGATATACCTTTTTTTGTTTGATTTTTTTGTCGTGTGTTCATCATTTCATAATATGAAAATAAAGAAAATTTAGTTCTTTAATATGTTTGAAAGTTTATGTCCCTTCAAAACTTATGCAAGTTATGTCAACAAGGGACACAGATTTATGCTTACAAAAATAAAATGTGGCTCAGGCATGGGAAATTAATTCAAAATCCTGTCCTTAAACTGTCTTCTCTCCCTGCAGAGTCCTGAGAAATATGTATACACAGAAGGCAATATACACGCAGACGGGAATGGCACCAAGTAAACACTTTATTGCTCTGAGTCTGTGGCCCTGCACACTAAGCCAGTCTAGACCACCAGGAGACTCCTTTTGCCTAGGTTAGGTGAGCCTATGTAACCCAGAATCAAAACAACACAAATGGTCTCTTTTTCCCCTTTTCTTTCCATGCCTTCAACCAAATATGAGGTTCTCCCACTCCAAAGCACAGAAGGCTGATACAGAACACACCAGAAAGAAAAACAGTCCAGGCAATAGGGCATTTGCCTATGCCCCAGGCAGTGAAAGCTGATCTACAGATCTGAGCCCAGATTACCCTTGGGAAACAGGCTATCAGCTGGGTGGCATCAGCGGGAGGCTCACAGGACAGTTGGACCTCAGGACAGAGGCAGACCATACCCAGAACTGTTGCCCCAGGCACCATCATTGACCCTGTACAGGAACCTCCACTTTGGGGTGTGGTCAAGTGCATTGTCCTGAACCATGCTTGGTCAAAGAATAAGGAAGATGACCCACTCCTGCTGGGAGATAACCCCAACAAAGTAAACCTACTTTGCAAAGAGTATTTCTTCAAGATCCAGCTATTTGCGTGGAGACACCATCTGGTTGGCAAAGTCACTTTTTAAAATGTATTTTCAAATGGTCACCAGTGGATTTACCTTGATTAAATGTGTCATCTTTCATTTCAGAATTAATTTGAATTAGATTTGGCTAGTATTCTAAAGACATGAACGTTGAGAAGCCAACTGACAAAAAGCATCAAATCAAATGGAACTCTAAGGACTACTTCTTTGAAATAACAACATCATCTTTAAGTGTTTTTCCACATGAGATAGCACTTTAATGCTCAATCCCAAACATTATCTCTCCCGAAAAAAGAAAAAAAAAACAACACCCAAAATAGAGTCAGATGTGCAGGCTACGGCAGATGTTTCAAATGTTTGTTGGTCTAACATCTGAAATACTGGTCAAAGGTATTTATTCATAACATCTTTAACATCCATATATTCCAGAATTTCAAATAGTGCCTAGAACATAGTAGGCCACCAATAAATATTCGTAGGAGGAATGAATGAACGCTCAAAAGTTAAGAAGTCTTAAACCAAAAGAATATTTTTTCTATTCTGTGAACCCTGTTTATGACCATTTTTATTCAATTATCTCATTCTTTTATTGTATCTCTCTTAATTATATTGTGGCTTTGATCATCTTCAGAACTGAAAATGTTTCCTGGTAATATAACAGATAATAATATACACGTGCTATGTCACCCCACTTCTTCTCCATCAAATATATATTTAAGAGACTGTTGCTGCTATTTTGAATTTGTTAAAGAATTTAATGAATATCTTTAATAACTCAGAATTGAAAATGTGTATTTAAAATATCAGAAAAGAACTCAGATAAAAAATGTCTAAAGGAAGTAGAAATGTAAGTAGAAATGTAAGCATAAAATAATAAATAATCAGAATTAACACTATACAAAATCACATCTATGCTGTAGACCCTGGAGAACCAATGTCAAGACTCTTCCAGGATACAGAGGAAAAAGAACATGCTAAAAAAGAGAATGATGGTTGTGGAGGGTAAAGAAGAGAGATCTGGAAATACAGACATGATAAAAGACTGGAACTAGTGGAACTGAAGCAGCAATTTCAAACACATATGATCAGGAAAGGTTAGAGTTTGAAAATGAAAGTGATTCATAGTGGTAAAAGGGAAATGTCTATGTAAAGGAACCAAGACCTATATAAATCCTGGTGGATATTTTTTTAACTGAAATTCATATTGAGATCATTGTAAACTCATCTACAGCTGTAATAAATAAGACAGGGAGATCTCATGTACCCTTTACCCAGTTTCCCTTAATGGTAGCAGCTCACAAAGTGTAGTATAATATCATAACCAGATTATTAACATTGAAAAAAGTCCACCAATCTTATTCAGATTCCTCCAGTTTTACTTGTACTCATTTGTACGTGTATATATTTGAACTGCATGTTTATTTGGTACAATTTTATCACATATGTAGATTTGTGTATCCACCACCATAGTAAAGATGCTGAACATTTTGATCAAAAAAGAAAACATATCAGTCTGGATCTTTTACACAACCCACACAAATGGATACGTCTCAATGTGTCTGTTTTCTGATGCCAACTCAACTGGTTAAACATAGGCATCTCTGGTTATTAGTATTCAAATTTCACGGCAGTGCCTGTAGAATCAAAGATCTGATCCTGGGTCAGTGTCAGCTGTAGCAAAGATGTTTGTTTAGTTGGAGGGACAGGATACCAGGGTTGCTAAAAACCAGAAGCCCCTATTGGTGTGAACCACCCAGGATGTAATCAGCACAAGGTATTAGAGGATTATTTGGCATGCGTGTAGTTAAAAATAACGGTAGAATGATAGGCTGGGGCCAGATTGTAAAGTGTAATGTATACCAGACTAGATACGTTAAATTTCATTCTGTAGCAATGGGAAAACGTCAAGAGATTTTAAGTAATACAGTGACATGATTTCGACCAGGAATCAGCAAGCTGCCCAAGGCCCAAACCTGGCTCACTGTCTGTTCTTCTAAATAAAATGTTATGGGAACATAGCCACACCCAGTCCTTATGTATTATCTATGGCTGCTTTTGCTCTACAATGGGAGACTTGAGTAGTTGCAATAGGTACCAAGACTGTATGACCCATAAAATCTAAAATACTTACTATCTGACCCTTTACAGAAAACCTAATGTTTTAGAAAGAATTCTGGTGGCAGAAAAGATTAGGCAGAGGGCAAGGAGACAACTTACAAGGTTCATCACTTGTGAATGTTTTCAGCATTTCCAGTGAATGAAAGGTGGGGAAGACTTCTCTGAGACTGAGAATCTGCATTCTTACTGAACACTGCCAGTACCTTGTAAAATCCAGGGCTGGAAGAATTCTGAATCGCTACTTATAAGTTATCTTCCCAAATTCCACACTCCTTAGTCTACTAGAATAATTAAAACTTCATCAAAACGCCAATGTTTCATACAATTTCATTAAAAAATCCCCAAACTTCTTTCAAGTACTTATAGTTAGGCTTACATTTACCAAGTGCAGAAGCTGGAACACAAATTATACACATAAGACAGTTCCTGTCCTTGAAGAAGTTGGGGCGTTTTGAGTCACAAGTAAATTTCCCAGTTTCCAAGTAAAGTAGTAACCGTGGCCTAAGAATTAAGGAGACTATACCAATTTTTTACTTTGTAGGAGTACCAGTATCAATTAACCAATTAAATCTTCTCTTTCAACCTAAACTGTGAATCATAAAATGTCTACATCAGTATGTCCCAACCTGTTTCATGAGAATATGGTTCTATTTCAAAAAACATGCAAACTTCCACTTACTTCTAAAGAATCCCAAAGCACATTAGAAGTGAAAAACTCTAAGTCCCAGATTAAAAAAAAAAAAATTCTGGCTAGTTGTTTCCCAAACTAAATTGGACATAGAAGTTTTTTGTACCTTAACACCTATTAGCAACCCAGAATTCCCCATAATTTGGGAAATGGTAATTATATAATTCCAAGCAGAAGAATTTAAATTTAACAATTTTCTAAACAGAAGTATTATGTTTGCCTATCGGGTGTTTGATACATTGTAACAGCTTAGATATTCATTTACCTGCCTGAATGTTTCACTCTTTGAGGTTATGTAGGCCCAACTGTAATCCCATTACCTTGGCAAAGAAAGCGGCATTGGCCTGTGCTTAGAAAAAAAAAAAAATGACCACATGCCAAGCAAACTTGGTTAAGTACAACCAAGTTTAAAGAATTGTTCAAATGTGACTTGTGACTTTATCAAGAATCCATTTATAAGTGCTGCTCTCTATATCATATTTCATTTTTCAAACCACCAAATGGTTTCTACTATCTGCCACTCATAAGTATGTATATATAAACATTTTTAATTAAATATTTTATTGATACATACCATATAACCAGAAATGTATACAAATTGTGAATTATCACAAGATGAACACACTGTCAGAAGACCTGTGGAATGTGAACAATGGTATCCTCATTAATGGGTGAAGAAATGAAAGCTTAGAGATATTATTTGACTTAGACACACAGCTGGTGGGTGCAGGAATTTGGAACAGACCACATCAATCAAGGGGTGGGGTTACCCAGTAGAATACCGCAAGTCCAACCCTGCCAGACAAAGAAGTACAAAAAAGCATAAATGGTCTTATACATTTGCTGGTTCGACTCTTAATTGTGTTTTGCTTGCTTATGCTATACCAGATCTGCAAGTGGTCTGAACTTCTGAATCTCTGATTCTTCCATTTCTTACTCCCAGACCTAATTGCTCTTCCCTGACTCTCATGTCCTGGCTTCCTGACCTCCATCTTGTTCTTGGCCACATTGAACTACTGACTCCCAGGTCTTCATTTCCTGACTCCCAAATCACTGGCTTAACTCAGACCCTGACAGCTGTCTGGCTTTCTCCTGACCCCCTGCTGGCCCAACCCAAGCCTGCTGCTGCCCACACAACTGCATCACAGACACTCCCAGGGGAGGGGTTGACATTTTTCACTGAAACCATCTCAATCATTTGGAACTTTTGCCAATCAGGCAACTGTTCTGCTGCTGACTTTCAGGGTCACTCCAGGATTAAGCAACACATTGTTTCCTAGGAGAGAAGGATCACATGTCAGTTGTAACTTAGCCATACCGGCAGTGACTACTTTTAGCACAATCTATTCAATTTACTTAATTTAAGATGAGATTAAGAAGTATGGGTTGGGGGGGAAGCCTTGTGTCATTTTCCCCTTTGTCTTCTCTTTTGAATCCTCAGCTGTCTTTTTTTTTTTTTTTTTTTTTTTTTTGCGGTACACGGGCCTCTCACTGTTGTGGCCTCTCCCACTGCGGAGCACAGGCTCCGGACGCGCAGGCTCAGCGGCCATGGCTCACAGGCCCAGCCGTTCCGCGGCATGTGGGATTTTCCCGGACCGGGGCATGAACCTGTGTCCCCTGCATCGGCAAGCGGACTCTCAACCATTGTGCCACCAGGGAAGCCCCCCTCAACTTTCTTTAATTAATTAAATGTGTTAACATCATGAGTTTGCCTTCTGAAGCACTTAAATTTCTTGAAACAAAGTGAATTGAGCAGATCTTCTTAGTGTCCATAATCTATAGAGCCACGGAGGTCCTGTGTTCTTGTGTCATTTGAATGTTCTTAACCCTGACATCAAAAGCTGAATCAAAATGAACTCAAGGTTCTTGGCTCTGTCAGAACTTCCTGAAACCCAGCAGGAGCCTGTAGGGCTCCTCGCCACAGAAGCTTTGTGCGCCCTTCATTTCTTGTAGGGAACAGACTCTAGCCTCCATGACCTTCCCTGAGTTCCAAAGGGCAGATTCAAACAGTTGCTAAACCAGGAAGGGAGGGGATGCAGAGTCAAGGGAGGAGTAGCCAAGAAACAACAGTGCAGCCTTGGGGCAGGGTCTACCTCAAGCATATGCATAACAATGTCTTTAAGCTCTTTATATAATTAAAACCCAACAAATGGAAGATGTCAGCATTCTTTATACCAGAGAAGACCACCTGAGGCCAGATTAAAAGAACCAAAGAAGCACATCCAGAAAGTTACCTGAGACCAGATTAGAGGAGTGCAGGCCCTGCATACATCCTGATCTTATCAGCAACTCCACCCTTGAACTGTTACTATAAAAAGCCTCATCAAATCCTCTCAGGTGGGGACACACAGTTTCTGGGGCAGGAGCCCACTCTGTCCCCCTGTGCCTGTGAAAGCAATAAAGCTATTCTTTTCTACTTCACCTAAAACTCTGTCTCCGAGATTCCATTTGGCACCAGGGCACAGAGGCTGAGTTTTCAGCATCATGCCCACTTCTGAAAAGAGGTCCACACTGACCTCTGCACACCCATGGTGAGCCCCTGGAGAGGGTGACACTACAGCATGAGAACCAGTGGTTATTGAAAAAAACTGCTGTCATTGTCTTGGGTCAGTTTAGTTTCCAATGGCTGTGTGAGATGAGCCCTTAATCCAATGACCATTATTAGACACATTCAGAAAACCCTCTACAACTTAAAACAAAAGATATTCTAACCAGAATAGAAAACATACAATTTTTATTAATCACAGAGAAAAGGTAAAGAGATATAAACAATAAACAGGTTTGGTAGAAAGGAGATTACACTGCAGGAAAATCATGATAAATATGTACCAAACCTGTTTAGAATTTTTTAAAGGTTTGTAAACAATTATGCCATCTTCCAAATAGATTATTTCATGCTAATTGCCATTGGTGACCATTGTAACTTCTCCACAGTGTCTACTCATTGCCCCAAGTATCTCAGCTCTAAGAATGCGAGTCTCCCCCTCCAAAGGGACATTCAGCTAAGAGGCGACCATTTGTTGGCTTTTACTTTGCCGAGTCACTATGCCAAGTGACTTACATTACTTCCCCTATGGTTTCCTCACAGCCACTCTTATTTATAAATATTTTTAATAAGTGAGACAGAGAGAGGCTAAGTAACTTGCCCACAATAACACAGTAAGGAAGAGCAAAAGAAAATGGAGAGAAAGAAGGAAGCAGGAAAGGGCACATAAGGAGGAAACTATAAAGCCCAGACAGGGGGCTTCCCTGGTGGCGCAGTGGTTAAGAATCCACCTGCCAATGCAGGGGACATGGGTTCGATCCCTGGTCCAGGAAGATCCCACATGCCATGGAGCAACTAAGCCTGTACGCCACAACTACTGACCCTGCGCTGTGGAGCCCGCGAGCCACAACTACTGAAGCCCATGCACTCTAGGGCCCTAGTGCCGCAACGACTGAGCCTGTGTACTGCAACTACTGAAGCCTGTGTGCCTAGATCCCGTGTTCTGCAACAAAGAGAAGCCACCGCAATGAGAAGCCCGCACACTGCAACGAAGAGTAGCCCCTGCTCGCCACAGCTAGAGAAAGCCTGCACGCAGCAACGATAATCTAGCACAGACCAAAAACCAGAAAAACAAAAAACCCCAGACAGGTCCATAGTGAATACTTGAGGGTACATGTATGCCCTTCGGCTGTTTTCAGGCTGTGGGTACGGACAGCGATAGCTTGTAGTCAGACAAGATAGAAAGCTATAAGATATAACATAACATATAACACATACAAGTCAAGAAGAATAGGGGCCAAACTGAATGGAATATATAATCATTGTTGTGTGGATTAGAATTTGAGTGTTGTTTTAGGCTGTTTTTGATTTGTTTTCTGGGTTTTCTGTAATGGGCATGTAAGTTTTTAAATAATTTTTTTATAAAAGGATTTTCTTGCAAAAAAGGGGGGTTGGGGTTATGTATCTCACTCTTGTCATAAGAATCCAGGCCAGTGAAGATAGATACATGTTAAGAGGAAATACATTTTCAATCTTCAAAGATAAATCAAAAGGGTTCAGTATTTATCCTTAGAGCAAAGGCAGATTTATCAAGCCAAATATTTTAAATACTTACTTAAACCACTAGGACTCCTTTGTTCCCTAAGACTGGTGCTAGATTTATTTGTTTGAAATCTCCCCATAACCACAGTAATAAATAAGTAAATACTCTGAGGATATGCTCTCTGGTGTGAGAGTTTTATTTAAAACTAGACCTGTGAGTGTTTTTAGTTAATTACAACTAGCAGGTCCCCATAAATCTTGAGAACAGAGCTTAACTGCCAAGAGAATACCAGCTTCAGGGGCATTACCACGAGGTTTTATTTGATGTTCATTATTATTCAAAAGGAATTTGTTTATAAGAGAAGGTATCCAAACCATCAGGGGCAACAAACAAATGCCCTGCATGGCTGAGTCTATCAGTTATTGATTCATGAGTCATTTGGAAAACTCCTTTGAAGACCCTCAGGCAGTACAAATTTTGTTCAGTTCTGCTTTGCTCTTTGCACCAGAAACCACAGTCTCAGGAACAGAAAATGAAGAAAGTGTTCTCTGGACTGTTTAAAACACACATGCAACTGGATTCATGAGGGAAGACTGAAATAACAGGCATCATTTTTCGTGTGTGATGGTTTGAGAACTGCATCTCTCTTTTAGGTTTGTATACTGAATACCCACCACAGCACATCCTCATTGATTTAGAAGATGTTAGATAATATAGAAACATAAGCACCGGCAACTCTGTGCAAGAACAAAACCTCTCAAAAGACTGTAAATGACAATGTTGCTGCTTACCTTCCCAACCACCTGGAGTGGAATTTGTCATCAATTCTTTACAGAACCATTTCATATATTTTATTAATATGGTCTCTAATTATGATTAACTGGGGAATCCAAGCTCTGCCCAAACAAAGTTAAGCATTTGCAATTGGGAACCATTAGAGATGGTTTCAACATATTTCAAGAAGTGTTTTCAGAAACATTAATAATGTGTGTCTCACTGGGTGAAGCCTGGCATCTGAATCCTCTCCAGTACTGAGGAGAGTCCCCACGTGGGTGTGAGGGTTGCCCAGGTCTGCACAAGACTCCCCCCAGAGGTTCATTGCAATGGGGTAGAGTCATATCCAAATGGCAGGCTTCTACCCACTAATAATTTGATATTTTTCCCTCAGGAGAAATAAGGAAACTTTTGATAATCAACAGGAAGAAAAGGTTTTCATTCTCATGACTTTTTCAATCATAATTCTAAGTAGTCAAATCAATGTATATTATAAAACTTATGTTTTATTTAATTACAGAATCCATTGGATCTACTCACCTTTCTAGGATAAAAAGGAGCCTTTCACTTGTATGTGACTTCCTGGAAGATCTTTCTTCTACTGAAAATGAAGCCTACCTTCTAGTTGGTGCCTATCAAAAACAAATCGTTTGTTTCCAGTCCTGGGCTTAACTAGCCAAGCTTTGCTGATTCTAGTATGATAGAACCGTTGTCCGCTTCTTCCCCTTCTCTTTGTCAGTCCAGATGACAGCCAGTCTCCCATTTCTTGTCCTCCCAGAGCTACACTGTGAATATTCCATGTCTAGCGCTTGCGGGTCTGAAGCCCCCGCCCCCTGAATGTGTCAGTGCCACTCTTCCCGACCTCCAAACATGCATCCAGAACCCACAGGGGTCTTCACCATGTTTTTCTCCCCAGCTTCACCTGCCTTCCTGCTTCACTTCATGGCCTTACTTGCTAGACCCATTCTTTCAATTGCTCCCTTGCCCCTCTCCGTAACCCCCTCCATCTCCTGCACCAACCTCACTGCAAAACACCAACCCTGGGTAACCCAACTGGCCACTTTCACTGTACCCACACATGGGCCACTGAGTACTTCCAGAGAATGGTACTATTTCCCATTCCTACCAGACTATTTATAACTCCTTGTCATGGGAGCTCAGATCTCTACATATTATTCCTCCTACCTGAAACCCATTTCTCTTCCCCTAATTCTTTGCTAATCCTATTTGCAAAGGACTTGCTTATGAACATAACCTCTGAGAAGCAGCTATTGGCTCTTTTCTACCTGCAAATTCCCCAGTTTAAACGTTCTTCTATATGTCAAATTTTCCTGAGCATGCCTCTAACAGCATTTATCTAACTCAACGTAATTCCTGGCTTACCCATCGATCTTCTGCATTAGACTGTGAGTTCCAGACGGAAAGAATACCACAGAATTGGATTCCAGCCTGATAAGTTATCAGAATTACCAAAGGTGCTTTTAAAGTACACATTCCCAGACATTATCTTGATTTACTGCATCAGATTATCTAGAAGTGAGATCCAAGAGTCTATATTTATAAGTAGTTCCTCGGGTAATTTTAGTAATTAACAAGATTTGATTATACTTGTCTAGAGTACATTCTATAGTACTTAGTACAAAACAGTAGCTCAGTAAATATTTTATAGCAGGACAAAAGGGGCAAAGCGTTGGGACAAAGATAGCTTCTAAAATGGCTTCCAGTTATCTCCACCCCCTCCCTCCCCCGCCCCCAACCGGTATCCACATTTTCTGTAATCTCCTCTCCTTGTGTGTGAGCTGGATCTGCTGACATGCCTCCAATGACTAGAGTAAGATGAAAGTGATGAGATGGTACTTTCAAGATTAGGATTGCTAATAAATCAAAAATACACATTAAATAAGGTGCATTTAGACAGCAACACAAAAAAACAAGGTTACGTATAGAGCAGGTGATGAAAATATGACTAGAAGCTCACAGGAACCTAACCCTGTATTTCCCCCAGGAGCAATGACTCAGTATTTGCTAATTCTGTGGTGATTTTATAGAATATAACTACTGCAAGTAAATAGAATCAAATGTACTAGAAATTTTGCTTTAAACCCTTCATCTGTTTGTTTATTACAATACAATCTAAATGTGGAAATGGTGAGAGCTCAGTGTCTTAGTAGAATAAGGTTTGAATGTGATGATGGAGAAGTGTGTGTGAAATAGTCTTTCTTATAAGCTGATATGAAATATAATTTCTTATAAGCTGATATGAAGGGAAGACAAGATAGCATGGTAGTCAAATGGAAAATGAGGGCCAAGACTTATCCATCTGGTTAGCATATCTATATGTTGAAAGAAGAGGCAGTTCAGTTAGATTTTTTTTTTTTTTTTTTTTTTTGCTGTACACGGGCCTCTCACTGTTGTGGCCTCTCCCGTTGCGGAGCACAGGCTCCGGACGTGCAGGCTCAGCGGCCATGGCTCACGGGCCCAGCCGCTCCGCGTCATGTGGGATCTTCCTGGACCGGGGCACGAACCCACGTCCCCTGCATCGGCAGGCGGACTCTCAACCACTGCGCCACTAGGGAAGCCCCAGTTAGATGTTAAATATGGAGAAAAAGTAATTATAGATCAAGTCCTGGACAAGTTGGGGAAGAGTGGGATCAACAGTTATTTGATAAATTGGTAGATTGTCTTTGAAATCAGGGATACGGCTACCTTTGGAAGAGAAGGGAATTAGATAAGGAAGAATGAGTGCTTAGATAACATTATAAGTGAAAAGTAGAAAATTGAGAAGTTTATAGTTGCAATGCTTGATTTTATTTAATGTTATTTCCTAGGAGAAGAGAGGGAGGATGAATAGAAGAATATAACAAGTTGGCAAGTTCTGGAATGGTAAGAATGAACTTTGATTGGTCAAAGATAACATTTCTTTTGACACTGATCTTTCTATAAGACTGGGTACTTGATTTTCCTATGAAGTAAATTTTAAGTTCTAATAAGGATTTCTTCTTTACAAAGTGTATCTCTCTTAAGTTTCTTGCCTGTTCATGAACCGTTTAGTTGTTCTGCAAGTATTCTTTAAGCTTTATTGTGTCTACCTCAATCCTCTAAACTCACATCCACCTATACAAATGGGAGGAGTAGCAGAAACCAGCAACTCATTGTTAAAGTTTCCAGTTGGTACCACTTATTTCGAAGTTAGTTTCTCAGATACATCCTTAAAATAGAGCCATTTTAAATGAAAATGTTAGCAGTCACCAAGAGCAAGAATTCTTTCAAATTTATAAATTGATTCATAAAACTATGCTTAGGTGTAAGAATGAAAATGAATTAATCAATAAATATTCAGCCGCATAGCACAGGGAGATCAGCTTGGTGCTTTGTGACTGCCTGGAGGGGTGGGATAGGGAGGGTGGGAGGGAGGGAGACACAAGAGGGAAGAGTTATGGGGATATATGTATATGTATAACTGATTCACTTTGTTATAAAACAGAAACTAACACACCATTGTAAAGCAATTATACTCCAATAAAGATGTAAAAAAAATACTTACTGAAAAAAAATATTCATTCAATGTCTATATATGCATGGTATATTTTATTTTATTTATTTTTATCTTTTTAACATCTTTATTGGAGAACACTAAATGAGAACACTAGCCAACATTTTTTAAATGTTTCTGATTACACGACCTCTGGGAGACTAAAGTTTAGATATTTTTTTCACAATTTTTGTGCCATATGCTACTGTTTTTCACCAAGTGAAGCATAAACATGACAGTTTCTACATACCCAGGTGACTTAGCATTTATGGTGGTCAAAATCCCTATGAAACCAGCTGTCTGTCAAACAACCCCTTGTCTACAATCTGCTCTGCCCCATTTTTATAGCTGACCTAACCATAGTGGTACATATTCATTAGCCTGATCCGTGTGAAAGGTGAACAGAGGCTCACCCCTCATCCAGCTCACCAGGATTGATGCAGTGGCTTTTCCAGAGTAATTAAATCTCGAGTTCATAGCTAGAAATCAGCAAGTGTCCTGAATTTTTTCATCCTTCCCTTCTACTTCCTTCCTTTTTTTCTGTCCATCTTCAAACTCTGGCCTCTATTCTCTAAGTTTCTATATTGAGTAGGAAAAGAACACAGAAGATTCCTTTCTGAGTGAATCAAAGAATCATGCCAACGGGGAAAAAAGATCATAACATTTTTTCAGTCATCTGCAAGTAGATCCAAGCTTCAGCAGATCCATGTGCTTGGTTATTCCCTCAACTTTCACAGCAGAAATATTCCCCAATCTACTGCAACTCAACTCTAGAACTGGTATCATTAGGAAAGACTGAAGGAATTGCAAATAACACAATTCTGTCTCATTTTTTAGTTTTTTCATATACACGTTGTTGGCTGCCCAGAAAGGTGATGACCAAAAGATAGTTAAAAGAAATAATATAAGTACTTTTTTTCCTAGACCTGTGCAGAAGCTTTTGACAAAAAAGTCCTCATAAATTATGCCTTTAAAATAATCATGAAAGGCATATATCCAGCTGTATGGTACTGCAAAAGTCCATTTATTTTTCTGAATGACACCTCTCTCACTTGTGAAATTACTTTATTAATTCCCCCTTCACAGAGTTTTTGACATCATTAATATTTCTATGCTGAAACTAATAGATTACTATACAATATCATTCTTAATATTATGTTATGAGACAGTAAAGGAAAATCTTTCAATAAGTATGGAATTTTCTGTATGGCTCCTGTGGGATAAACTTACCTTTTAATACAGAAAGGTAATAACACAACAGTTCAAATTACTTAATTAAAACAACTATAGTTAATGCAGCAAAACCTATTATCCATGTGGTAAGCAGCCCCTAACATGGCTCTTAATGATGCCCGACACCTGATATTCACGCCCTTGTGTAGACCCTTCCCCTTATATGTAGCTGGACCTAGTCATTCAATTTAGCAAATAAAATGTGGCAAAAGTGACAGGATGCGACTTTCAAGCTTAGGTTACAGAAGGACTATTTTCTATCCTGTTTGCTCTCTCTTGAGTACTCACTCTGATGGAGGCCAGCTGTCAGGTTGTACGCTGCCCTGTGGAGAGCTCCACATGCAAGGGAACTGAGGGAGGTCTCTAGCCAACAGCCAGCAAGGAATTGAATCCTGCCAACAAACACATGGGGGAGCTTGGAAATGGATCCTTCCCCAGCCAACACCTTGAGTGCAAGACCCTGAGTTGCACCCAGATTTTTGACCCACCAAAGCTGAAAGATAATATGAGTTTGTTAGTTTAAGCTATGAAGTTTTGGAGTAATTTACAACACAGCTCTAGTTAACAAATGCAATCCGTATTAGCTGTGTTCATGGAATATAATTATGAGCAATTAAAGAGATTTCAGGTTTGCTATTGATGGCTTATGATCCGTTGTCAGTGTTCCAGTGATTCTGATTGAGAGCTTATGCTCCATAGAAGGACAAAAGCCCACAGTTCTATGAGATGGAAACAGACTCTAAATGGGCTACACTGCTTTTCTCAAAAGAAATTTATTCCCATCGACTTATTTTATACTTGGTAAACTTCTCTGCCTACTTTGTAGAACAGTATCTATAGAGTCTCCTTTTACTTAGATTAGACCCCTCTGTAAAACTTTTGCCAAGACTTCTTCCAACCTAATATATGTCAAGAAGCCAGGACCTTTCCAAAAAACCAAAGCCTGTTATTTAATCCTCTCTGGATGAGATGGCATGCTTCCTTCTACTGAAAAATGGAAGCTCATAATCATATTTTCATTTGACTTTACTGCTAGGAAACTTAGAGTTAAGCTTAGTTAGTATGGAAAAATAATAAAACTTAACATGTCCAAATAAGCAGTAGATGATCTATACCCTGTCTTGGGCTAAAGACATACACTTTTAAACCACCCAGCTGGTTTTAGCAAGCGGGCATGAAAACATTGTTTTCCTTCCCTACTTCCTCTGATAATTATAAAAATATTTTTGAAACAAATATATTTCCTTTTCAGTACCAAAAAGAAATAGCATTAATCTTTTGTTCCCTACTTGTAAGGTAAAGGAACTTGCTTAAAAAAGTATCTCAAAACCAAAGTTGAGGAATCAATAAAAAATAATATTGACCATACCTGTCCCTGGGACTGGAATCTGCTTCCACGCCAAATTTAGTCTCCCAGACTAAAGTTATCTGGGCATTGGCCAACATCCTGTGATGTACGTAGGGCCCAAATGGTAGAGAAACCAGTAATTGACAACGTGGAGAGTGAATCTCTGCTTCAGGGAGTATCACAGAACACTAAACGATGTAAACTAAAGACATAGAATTTATCAATTATTGCCAAAATACCTAAAATTTCTGGGTTTTTTTGGGCAGCATATGTAGCTATAAAGGAAATATTCCACCATTTAGGAAGTAGGGAATATCTGGAGGTGACTCTTTTTTTTTTTTTTCGGTACGTGGGCCTCTCACTGTTGTGACCTCTCTCGTTGCGGAGCACAGGCTCCGGACGCGCAGGCTCAGCAGCCATGGCTCACGGGCCCAGCCGTTCCGCGGCATTGTGGGATCTTCCCGGACCGGGGCACGAACCCGTGTCCCCTGCATCGGCAGGCGGACCCTCAACCACTGCGCCACCAGGGAAGCCCTAGGTGACTCTTTTTAATAAGTGTTAGTTAGGTTTCAGCTGAGGTATAGATGCTGACAAAAACGTGCCTTTCGTGGAGGTTTTTCTATCCACGCCCCCATCTCCCACTCCCTGACATTCAACTTTTAGTTTTCTCAATATATATTGGCTTTGGGGTATCCTTGGAGAGTCTTAGATGACAGGTCTTAGAAACCATAAGTGACCAGAGTTAATTTCCCCTTTTCATTGCTATGATCAAAAGCTAGAGCTGTGAATTGAACTATTTTACTAGGAACAGTTTAAGATCAAACTTTTGCTCTTACTAATTTGGAGAATGAGAATTCCTGCATTTCAAATACTATTTAAAGTTGAAGATAGCTTTGAATCACTGAACTGCCAGCATTTTTTATTTGCTCCTGAGGCTAGTTTAAGTTGGAGGAGCATAGGGTTATCAAATATTAAAGAAGGATAAATTGTATTACCCTTGGATGGCTACATTCTCCCTACCAAATGTATCATGTCCTAAGTTGTACAAAAGTTGCTGTTATTTTGAACAACCCAGTAATATTGACCTTGATGGATACAGTGCATTGCAGGCGGCAGGACCGAGTCATTGTGATTTCCTAGCTATCCAGGAAAAGCCATATTCAACACATTTTCCAATGACTTACCAAATTCCCATTAGAGTTGTATTAGTTTGCTAGAGCTGCCATAACAAGGTACCACGAACGGAATAGCTTAGACAGCATGAATTTACTGTCTCAGAGTTCTGAGGCTGGAAGTCCAAGATCAAGGTATGAACAGGACCATGCTCCTCTGAAGGCTCTAGAGAAAGATTTGTTCCAGGCTTCTCTCTTAACTTATGGTAGTTTCTCGTCTTGTGGCAGCATAACTGCTTCGCATGGCATTCTCCCTTTATGCATGTCTGTGTTCAAATTTCCCCTTTTTAAGGAAAGCTGTCATACTGGATTAGGGGTCCACTCTACTCCAGTATGACCTCGTCCTAACTTAACTAATTACATCGGCAACAGCCATATTTCCAAATAAGGTAACATTCTGAGGCTTTGGGGTTAGGACTTCAATGTATTAATTGGGGGGAAGGGGGCAATTCCACCCATAACAGTGTCACTAAGCATTTCTGCTAACAAGTTATTTTGATAGACCACGGTGGCTCCTTTGGACGAGTGATGGTGCAAGAAGCATTCCTAGAAGAGAAGCCTGAGCTGGTAGCCAGGACAGAGCGGGAGATGTATCTACACAGAAGACGTCCTGATACCTGTTTAAAAATCAGAGGTAAACCCTGGGGTGAAATTGAATATCGAGTAGGGTCTAGGGAATGGGGCAGAAAAGAAGGTCCTGGCATTCACACCCAGGATCCCTGTCGCCAACGGGCCTTTCCTGAGGGGATTGTATCCAGTCCAAGTTTCTCCCAGCAGCGCATTCTATGCATAATTAAATACACATCGCCACCAGACAAGAAGGCAAAGCACATTTATTTTAGCATAGGGCATAATTCATTTGAGCTCATTTATGTCTGTTCAATAAGCTGATAGAAAACAAAAGCCAAACCCTAGATCCAAAGGAAACACCTATTTTAATTATGCACAAAATTAAAAGGAGGTCAAACTGGGAGCACAGAAAACAGGTTGCTGTAGAAACTCTCAGGGAATGGTAGTAAACTGAAAGGCAGCTGAGTAAAACCCCCTTTAAATGTTACATTTCTCAGCTTCATCACCAGGAAGCCACATAAAAGCATCTAAGAAAGCAGTGTTTTAACTCTTGTTTTTCTCATTTAGTTCTAACCCTTTTCAATACGTGGTAGAAGGAAAAAACTGGGAACCAGGAGTCCTGGATTTCTTCTGCTCCAAAGATGTGTGACCTTGATCGACTTCTTTAACCTCCTAAGTTTTAATTGCCTCAACTTTAAAACAAGGAGCTGGTTTAAGTGATCTCAAATGACATTTGCAGCATTACCTTCTATAAGTCCTTGAAGTCAATTCTGCTGGGTACTAAATTCTAAAGTCCAGCAAACCTCCTTGGCACGGAACATTCCTATTTGTAAATATGTGTACATCAAAAAAGGGGCCTGTGTGATGAATGGGGTGGCCTTGGCAACAGGCCTAAAAGCTAAGCAGTCACAAGTGATGATGTTTAATACTTGCTTCAAATATCAAAACCCTTTTTTTAATACAATTTGGAATAATACTACTTTCCCCAAGAATTTGCAAACACTCAGAAACATCTTGTGATCTTGCCTCATACCTTGTGACCTGACAAATAAGCTGTTAGAACAGCAGGAACATTTCAATGTAGCAAACTTGTCACCTTTATAGTGAGCAGCTGTGACCACTCATGGACTCAAAAGCTCCTGGTCAAACTCATAAATACTTTCCCCCAAATTTGAGTTCATAAATCAGAGGCCAAATACCTTTATTTCCACTCAACCGTTCCCAAATTTACAGTATTAAATAAGTGACTTCTTCCCATCATAGCATTTACAAGCTACAAAATTATAGACAGTAAATGTAAGGTGCAATTCATCTTTGGAATTATTTTTGGACAAATGAATTGAGGCCGCTACAAACAGGCAATGAATTAACTTCCCCATTAGCTCTGGCAGGGCAATTTGCTATCCCCTTATTACCTATTAAAGACCAGAAAAATGTGTAAGCATTTCCGTTGATGTGGTCAACTTCAGTTCTTTGGTTTTGCTTCTAGAATGCTTCTAGTCTCAGATTTCCGGAGGAAATACATACCAAACAACTAAAATCCTTTAGCGACTCCACTGCACAACCCAAAAGTAACATGAGAGCTCCTTTTCCTATTTGCCACATGACAGTTGCTTACAGTTCACCCGGCAGAAAATGTAAGATTTCAATGGTAGTCCATAGGAAAAACCAGGCTGAAGGATGGGGCTAGGGGCCCAATTGAGCTATGAATCCAGGGTGACCTGAAGTCCAAACTGCAACAAAGAGGACTTGTAAATCTTGTGTTCAATCAAGACTTATGTCTAAATCCTAAGGATCAATGTAATGGAGAGAAGCAATAGCAGAAGCATGTGAGGTGCATCTATACATTGAGTCTGGTGGGTGAAAGCATCATGGTCCATTGAGGCCCATTCCCTGTGAAGTCAGATGTCAGACAGTGACTGGGGATCTGAGGACCAGAATCCCGCATCTGTGGTAAAGAGAAAAGTGGGAAGCTTACAGTAGCTGGGTAGAAGGTCGAGGTCTTCTCATTCCAGAGTAGAAAACCAGGACGTCTCCAAGAATCAAAGAAGTCTAGGAATTTAGAACTATATCTCAGTAAACCCAGAGCCTTCCACAGGACCAGCAAATTCTGGAATTAGGAAGTATAATTCAGACATCTCTCACCCATGTAAACAGCCCCCCTAACCCCCAGGATAGTAGGGATGGAGCTGTTTTTTTTTTAATTTTTATTGGAGTAGAGTTGATTTTAAATGTTGTGTTAGTTTCAGGTGTACAGCAGAGTGAATCATTTATACATATTACATATATCCACTCATTTTTTAGATTCTTTTCTCATATAGGCCATTACAGAGTACTGAGTAGAGTTCCCTGTGCTTTACAGGAGGTCCTTATTAGTTATCTATTTTATATAGAGTAGTGTGTATATGTCAGTCCCAATCCCCCAGTTTATCCTCCCTGCCTCTGCCATTCCCTGGTAACCATAAGTTTGTTTTCTACGACTGTGGCTCTACTTCTGTTTTGTAAAGGACGGAACTCTTTTTTTTTCTTTTTGCGGTACGCGGGCCCCTCACTGCTGTGGCCTCTCCCGTTGCGGAGCACAGGCTCCGGACGCGCAGGCTCAGCGGCCATGGCTCACGGGCCCAGCCGCTCCGCAGCATGTGGGATCCTCCCGGACCGGGGCACGAACCTGCGTCCCCTGCATCGGCAGGTGGACTCTCAACCACTGCGCCACCAGGGAAGTCCAAGGATGGACCTCTTGATGGCTATCTGGTTTGGCTCTCCCCATTTCAAGAACTCCACAGAGATGATGCTAAAAAATTAGCCTCTTGACAGTAAGACCCAAGGTGGTGTCAGGGCAGAGGCAGGAACTCACTCTACTTGTCAGTAACATACCAGCAGGTCCCGCCTTCCTCTCTAACCTCCAATCTGCCTTCTCCCTCCGTCAAGGTCTTCTGTTGAGGCCGGTGAGGAGCTCAAGTGGAGAAGGACAGAGCAACGTGGAAATGAAACTCATTATTAACAACCATCAATAGCCCTAGTAAGATTCTTAGACTTTTAAACTGAAGGGTTTTAAGAATCGAGTCCCAACCAAATGAGGAAACTGAAGCACAGAGAGGGAATTGTCTCACTCAAGTTCACACAGCCTGTCAGTCACAGACAGGACTGGAAACAAAGCATCCTACCTCTTAATCCAATATACATCCCACCACAAGACATGGTCATCAAAGCAGATGGTACCAAAATAAAGTTTGGGGGCCAGTGAGCATCCCAGGGACCCATGGTTATTTGTCCCACTTCACAGCTAATTTATTTGGAGCTGACTGTATTCTTTTCTAATCACTATTGTGCCAGAATTACTTACGGCTTTTTTAAAAAAACTATCAGTCCTAACACTGCATTTCATGACACCTAGAAACAAACAAACAAAAAACAATGGATGGATTTGGATCTGATGTTTCAGAACACTCCAGGAGGAGAATGACAAATACTAGAATGAAATATTGCGCAGTCGGCCTAAGAGGCCCCAGGAAGCCCAGATTTACATGTTAAGAGATGACCTGTTGCCAGGCATACCCTCAGAAAATGCCTGGAACTCAAAGGGCACCATTCGAAAAACAGTCATACAGATGCATTTTTTCATACACAGCACTCGTAAAGCTTTGGTCCTAGAACAAGATAACATTTTTCTAATTCCCAAACGTAATGCCAATACTTGATGGAAAAAAAAAATAGGTGGTAGCAACACACGTTAGGATGGACCTAGTTTATCCAGGTCAATAAAGTAGGATCCCAGATGACTCCTCACGTGAATCCTAACAGAAGTGGTTGGTTGGTTTCCAGATGAAACACCAGCTTTAGAAGCCAAAATGATTCTATGTCCCAGACAGTATATGATAGGACACTATACACAGTGGGTGGAAAAAATGTCCATTTCCCCTTCTCCTGCCAGGTCACTGTGGCCATGTCAGGACACCCTTGCACATTCCCAGTCGCCTCCTGCTGTCTCTGAGGAGTTTCTGTCCTGTGGCGACTGCTCGACCAGAACAAGAATTAAGCTAATTACTATGTGAAATATACATGAGTAATCACCAATGGAAAGTTCTTGGCAAAGCAAAGCAATGCTGAGTTTGTCTCTTGGATTACTTATAATTCAAGTGCTCTGCAATGATTATGGAAAACAGCATGTTAGGAATATTGACAACTCGAAGGTAAATGTTAGGTTGAGAAAACTAGGTACCTCGTTCATATTAAAAAAAAACCCAAAAAACAATAAAACAAGACCAAAGGAGCATTTCATCTCTGGTCTGTACATTTCTGAAATCCTAAGAAGTGGCTTCCTATGAATTCTTTTGATCTTCACTCTCTGGAACACAGGGCAACAGTAAGGCAGATCCAGCTATAAATGAAAGCCACATAAATGAAAGCAATAGATGGAATTAGTACTCACAACTCTGAGCATATGTTGACCAAGGGCTTTCCCTGTGGCCAGAGCCTATTTTACATTCCATTCTTTTTTCTTTTGCTCTTTCAGCCATTTCTTTTTATTTACAGTTTGTGTTTAATGCAAATCAATTCCATAACATGAGAAGTTACTATGAATCAAAGCATAAATACACAAACACAACATACGATCCAAAATAGATGTACAGCATTCAAGTATGAAACAAAAGAGAATGTTCATTCACACACACAGTAGCTTGAGATCTGTTGGATATGGTTGTTCCAGTGTAGATTTCTAAAGATGGAAAAAAAATGACTTTGGTTATCAAGACTACTGTGGCCATATTAGATTTTGGAACATCTAAGCATCAGTGTGTGACCATGCGAAGAAAAGACTTTAGGGAGTGTCTATTTTTAAACAGGTTTCTGTGCATCACGGCAGTTGTGAAAAGGGTTACTTTCCAAAATCAAGCCCGCTTTAGGCTTAGGACCAGGTTTTAACTATCTAAAAATATTGAATTATAACAGAAAATGTTCCAAGTATGGCTATTCTGATTCAGTTTCAAAAGAAGTATTTACATAAAAGAGTATGAAAGTTTTTCTGAATTTAATGTAAGCAAGCTTCTGGTCCTTCCCTTGCCAAATATATTTGATTTATAGTTTAGCTCCTTCACATATTTGCCTTTTTAATTTCAAGATTTGTCAATCTCACCTTCAAAACAGATCATTTTTTAAACTGTAAAAATTATTTGACATATGCAGAAATAAAAAGCATTTTGAAATTAGTTGAGATCAATTAATTCTACTCTTTGTTATCTGTTTAGCTAAATGAACCTAGTGCTCTTTTTGAATAAGAATAGTTGATAAGTATATAAGCAAAATGTACTCATTATGCTAGGACTTGGGGTGGATTCCAATCCATCATTGCCCTGGTACATATCAATGACTATATAAAAATTCAAATGTGACGTCAAACCCAAACCCCAAGGGAAAGAGTTCGGTTCCCAAGAGAACAATGATAGCTTAACATAAAATTTTCTCTAGAGTACATCAGCATTAAATTAGTACTGCTGAAACAACACATTGAGGATTTACGGTAACACCTGGAAGTTCCTTCTAATGTACATATAAATAGAATCACAGAAGCTTTCTGTTTTAACCTCATTGTTTTATGGCCTTATAAATTTAATGAACCAAATGAAAACTGAACCTCTTTTCCGCATCCCATTCTTTATCTCTAAGTAAGATAAAATCTATTCTCACTTTCAAAGTAGAGTTTTATGTGTCCCTACTTCTTAAGCCACATTTAAGGAAATCATCTCTTAACTAATTTTGGTTGTTGTCTCTCCATCTTTTAAAAGACACGCCAGCAGATTTAATATTGGCATTCATCATCTAGTCAAACCCTTCACATGCTCTTCAAACCAATCAAATTTGGGATCCTCAACAGTTTCTGTCCCTAAAATAAGGTGTGGAACTAGCAGATTCGTTCAATGAAGACCTGTTTTTTTGTTTTTTTTCCCTTATCACACTGGATGTCTGGATGCCATCTGATTTGGGTTTACAGGATGGGGAAGTATAGATGTTTCCTGGCCTGAGTCTCTTAACAGTAGAGATGTGGAATGGAGACGGAGGTCACCAAGAGACTGACTGTTGACTGCAGAGCACCGTCACTTGCCTTGGTGAATTCGCTGGATTGGGGGCAGCTGAGGTATGCTGGGAGGAGTTACCTGAAGGTGTTACAGCATTTGTTCGATTTGAATAAATCTGAGTAGGTAAGAGCAGTGCCAGAAGCAGCAGCCCCAGTCCGAGCCTGGCCACCATCACTGCCCATATCCGCTCCGTTGGTGCGCAACGTGTCTCACTGGGTGCGGGGAACGTGGAGGATTGCTGTCTCTGAGCCGGCACAGGCTAGGTGGGCTCTACACTCCCTTCTAAGGAGCACCCAGCCTCTGTTCACTTGTAGTTTTTGCTCATACTTTGTGAGAGTTTTTTCACACTACTTTGCTGTATTTTTTAGATTCCACATATAAATGACCTCATACAGTATTTTTCTTTCTCTGTCTGACTTATCTCACTAAGAATAATACCCTGCAAGTCCATCCATATTGTTGCAAATGGCAAAATTTTATTCTTTTTTATGGCTGAGTAGTATTCCATTATATCTATCTATCTATCTATCATCTATCTATCTATCTCACATCTTCTTTATCCATCTGTTAGACACTTAGGCTGCTTCCACATCTTGGCAATTGTAAATAATGCTGCTATGAACACTGGGTGCATGTATGTTTTCAAATTAGTGTTTTCTTGTTTTTTGGACATATACCCACGAGTGGGATTGCTGGATCATATGGTAGCTCTATTTTTAGTTTTTTAAGGAACCTCCATACTGTTCTCCATAGTGGCTGTATCAATTTACACTCCCACCAACAGTGCAAGAGGGCTCCCTTTTCTCCACACCCTCTCCAGCATTTGTTATTTGTGTTTTTTGATGATGGCCATTCTGACCAGTGTGAGGTGGTATCTCTTTGTGGTTTTAATTTGTATTTCTCTGATGATTAAGGTTGTTGAGCATCTTTTCATGTGCCTGTGGGTCATCTGTATGTCTTCTTTGGAAACATGTTTATTAGGTCTTCTGCCCATTTTTAATTGGGTTGTTTATTTTTTGATGTTAAATTGTATAAATTGTTTAGATATTTTGTACATTAACCCCTTATCAGTCATATCATTTGCAAATATTTTCTCCCATTACTTTTAGGCTTCAAAGTTAGTTCCGTCACTATCACCTGTATTTCTAGTACGGTGGTGAAAAGAAAACATTATTGAGGCAATAAACGAGAACATTTTATACTTAAGAGAGGTAGGCTATTACTTACATGATTATTATTTGTAGACTCTTGAGAGTGTCCACTTCTCCCCGGATCTCTGTTTTTGATTGACTGATGGCTACCATTCTACCATCTGTATCCCTTTGGTTATGGTTTTGTTTCTACTGAGAGACAAGAAGCAGAGAGAGAAACACTTGCATCTCATTTGTCGTTTCTACCTCTCTGTAAGTGAGTTGATAAAATTCTTTTTTTTGTTTTATACAAATGAGAGGACATAAGATATGTCATGGGTGGAGTCTGGAGAAGAAAGCAAAAGGAACCCAGTGAAAGAGGATAGAGAAAGGCATTTTAATATAAATGTCACCTACTTCCCAACTTTGCTGAGAAATGATTTTATATGTTAACAGCCAGCTTTGCAGAAATAATGAGAAAGTCACTAGAAAGCACTTTCTGGATCTAACCAAGGCCTCGCCTTCATTTTCCTGGGTAGATTTAAAGTCCCTTTAAATCACTTTTGGGGCAGTGTTGATCTAACTTCTTTCCAAACCAGCAAAATGTATTTCTCAAACACACCAATGTCTTGCTTTTGGATTTCTTTAACTACACAATGACTGAATAATTTTGAAGTCAATGACTATTAATTTTCACCCAGATGGAGCTCTTCAGTAGTCTACACAAAGATTATAAGAGACTGGCTCGACCACATGTTACACGTCACCAAGCAAATGCTTGCAGACTGGGTGGCACGCTTACAATTTGACTGCCGACCAAAAACGTGCTGATTTCTTAAAGGAAGTACTAGTGTTGAACATTTCTTCCTAGATTAGGCTTAAACACTGAAAAAACATTTTTTGGCTGTTAAAAGATGTATATGTGGTAAACAGCATCACCACCTGTCACCTGCCACTTAAACCCTGAAGCAAACATTTCCCAGTCACACCATCAGCGTAGGTGAAGCCCGGGATGTGACAGGGGAAATTCCCTGGACGCTCATTCTGTTGCTATCATTAGCTGCTGTGAGGAAGCCTTGTGAGACCCTGGGAAGTGACTGCAACATTAACGAGACTTTCCAGATGCTCTTGAATATTCTTACCCCTGGGCTAGAAGGAAAAGAGCCCCTTGGAACGGGGCCACTTTCTGCAGGTTTGGCGGCTGCTGGTAGCTGAGTCTGAAGTTGGAGGAAGGAGTTGGGACAAATTCTAGTTCCAGAAGCTATAGGGGAAACACGTTTCCTTTCATGGGACTTAAAGTCATTCTGTGAGGAAAAACAGTTTCTAATTTTAATTTATTTGAATAATTCTAAGAATTACTGCATTAGACAATCATGGAGTTGGAAGATTCCTTAGACGTCCAACTGCCTAGTTTTATAGATGAGAAAATTAAGATCCAGAGAGGGTAAGGGATTGCCAGAATGAGGGGCCAGATTTGTGTAGGGGCTGATGATTTCTTCCCTGTTGAATTTTGAATAGTTTTACTAAATGAGAGTCTCAGTTTGGCAAACATAGGAATTTTGGTTCTATGTTGTGTTATGTTAAGTTACATGATCACATTATGTTTTATGCTATGTTGAATGTTCCATTGTTGAAACCAAATAAAATTTCATTTCTAGTGCTATTTTCACAGTCCAGATCCACAGAACTGTTTGTTTTGTACCCCCTTTTCCAGCAGTGGGGCTACTTTCTTTCTTCCCTTTTCCAAACAAATTCCTCATGGCCCTAAACGTTAAATAGAGCTTGAACAGCAAGCAGTGTTTGTCATGGTCCTTAAAAAGATGGTTCTCCCCAGCCCCAGAACGCCCACTTCGGTCTTCCTGAGACTGTCCCCCGCTGGACTCTTGTGCAAATGTAAGATTGAGTGGTGGTGAGATTTTTCTCTCTCAGCTCCTGGTGTTGCATCAGATACTCTGAGCCTCTGGTTTGCTATTAGACCTTGAGGTATGACCTCATGTCCTGCGGCCTGGGTTCCTGTGTGCTTAGTTCTACTCGCTTATCCTGATCTCTCTGTTGTCTCAGGGCCCTTGACACTCAGCCTTCTCGTCCCTACTCCTGTACCGAGAAAGCAAGCTTATCCTTCTCTCATTGTCTTGCTGTTGACTTGATCTCTGTGAAAACTCGTACTGTTTTTTTTAACTTTTTTTTTTTTTTTTTTTGCGGTACACTGGCCTCTCACCGTTTTGGCCTCTCCCGTTGCGGAGCACAGGCTCCGGATGCGCAGGCTCAGCGGCCATGGCTCACGGGCCCAGCCGCTCCGCAGCATGTGGGATCCTCCCAGACCGGGGCACGAACCCGTGTCCCCTGCATCGGCAGGCGGACTCTCAACCACTGCGCCACCAGGGAAGTTTTTTTTAAACTTATACTTTAAAATGCTTCACCATGATACAATTTTTCATGTCTTTGCAATGAAACAATTGAATGTCACATTTCCCCTTTATCTTGTTAATATTATCAAAACTATTAAGGAGCACTGATAAAATACTAAAACAATCTCATTTGCTTAGTGTATCAACCCAGGGTGGTTGTTGTTGTTTTGGCTTAATATCCTTATTCAATTTAATTGTGGATTAAATTTTTGATTTTGTCTTTAGTTAAATGTTTCCAACTACCTCTAAAAATGGCAGCCTAATAAAGACTGACAGATCATATGTACAGACAGACGATTTTAGAGCAATTTTTCTCTTACCCTAAAATCATGGTAAAGTGTTATTCTTTTGAGAGCTACTTGTCAGATAGTGATATAGAACAATAACTACTTTTTCTCCTTGGCACCGTGAGAAAAGATATTTTTAACCAATGTTTCCTGAGCTCTTTTATTAAATCTTGCCCAGAAGCAATCTTGTACAAATCCATAAAAACTGAAGTTTCTTTTTAGTTTAAATCTTAAAAAAGGAAAAGTGAACCCCCTGCCCCCAACACCAGCCGCTTCCTCCTCTGGGTCCTTGATCCCTGAGAGAATAAATCAGAACACAGTTTAAACATCACAATTTTAAACAACAATTCACATGGGCAGCTTCAAAATCGGGAGTGGGTTATATTCCAAAAGAATGTAAATTAATTGCTTTAAACCCAGAATTTAAGGTGTTTCAGATTGGAGAGTAAATTGGTATGGTATTTCGGGGAAGAGGAAAATTTAGCAATGTAAATTAAAATTAGTTTTCTACTCTAAGAAGATTCAGTAATTCCACTCCTAGAATTTAACCCTTGTGAATAAATGATCAAAATTTTCCAAAATGTATATGTAATTATGTTAATCACAATGTTGCATGTAATAGTGAAATACAGAGAACAATCTACAAGTCGGACAATAGGGCAATTTATTGATCATGTCCATTCATGCAGTGGATTCTAAGTAGCTTTAAAAATGGTAATATAGTTACATCTTCTTTATTTGTGTTTGGCATGGAAACATGCCTGTAATATATTAAGTAACAATATTAAAGACAGTATTTATGCTTTATAATCCCACTTAGAACAGGTACGTGTATATATACAAATATAAAATCTGGACAGATGTTCACCAAAGTATTAACTGATGATTTCTATGTGGTAGAATTAGAGATAATTTTCTAATTATTTTGTTATCTTTATGTATTTCTTATTTAAAAAATGAATGTGTTGCTTTCATAGTCAGAAAAAGACAATAGTATTATTTTTGGTATTTGGGTTAACAAAATATTGTTATATTACTAAGCAGTTTTCATAATTGATTATTTCACACAGAGAATGTAGAGTGTTAGCGGTAAAACTTCTTTTTGTCTACAGAGTGTATATACTTCCTCCCCTTTACATAGTAAAATTAAACTTTGGATCTTTTGAGCTTTTAATCCTGTGCCTGTTATAGGGCTACAGGTGGGTTGAAGCTGCAAGGGACTGGGTGGGCTTTTTTGGGTGACAAGCACTGCAATGGCCAAGGGACAATTTGGCAGGCATCCAGAGGGGCAGGAAGCCTCCAGTGATGGCGACAGGGCATTCAGAAGTTCATAAGATAAAGCCTGCTTGTATTAAACATTACCAAAGTGATACCAACCCTAAATTAAAGTAGAAGCTATTCATTTTGCATCAGAGCCCCTAACTCTTTTTACATGAAGCCAGAGAAGGGCTATTCTGAAGCACAGAATACCGTTCTTACTGGCTTGAAAGATGAAACTCTCCTTAGTCATCCTGAGGCATTACCACAGTCCAGATGTATAGTTTATATCTTCCAGGAAATGTCTGAGGAAATTACTTCCTCCCAGAAGTATAAGATTATATTTTCCCGAGTTGACTCTTCCTGGCTGCACTTTAAGCCTCTAATGATTCCTTAGTGCTATTCCTTAGTATAGTAAACAGTACTTCTTTGTGCTTCTAAATGCAGATAGTAGGAGGTGAAACTACCAGAATCAGAGGTGAAGGATTATCTAAGGAGTAGAACCAATAGGTCAAATTCTCACCCAATCTTTCAGTCAAAAGACCCAAACAGTGTCATCCTTAAATGAGAAGACAGTGTTTTGTGTGTTTATAGAAACACGTGTAATACATATGTCTATACCTATATTTATATCCACATGAATGTACACACATATGACAAAATTCTCTCAATAAAGCCAAGTGAGGAAGTTCAATTATGGCTGAGTCTACAAGACCACAAACATCTTGATAAAAAAAGAGCAGCAGTGGTTAATTAACCTGCTCTGTTTACACAAATTACCCTGTAGTAGATGTAATCAGGGAAATAAATATGAAATAATGAAGCTATCAAAAGACTTAAAGGGAAGATAAAGATTCGCTATGGAGGTTGGTCTTTGAGGAAAGACCTGAGGTAGACAAGAATCTTTCTGGAAGAAAATCGCAAATGTGGATGACTGAAGAAGACAGGTAAAGAATTACAAGTGAAGAAACGGTATGAGAAAAACAAAGGCAAGATGGCTATGATTTGTGGGAGCTGATAGGACACCACGGTTAGTTGTGTGAACAGTCCTTTGTTTTATGGGACTTGCAGGATGTTAATCATCCTTTTGGCAGCTGGGTAATAAATGCCAATAGCTCTTCCCAGTCATTGTGACAACCAAAAATGTCCCACAAGTTTCCAAACATCCTTGATGGGAGATTTATTATTCTGCCTTAAGAACCATTGGGCAAGATAATGAGCGCTTCTGAATGCCAGGATGAAAGGCCAGGATGCCATCAGATTTTCATGTATGAACTACTTCTGTTTTTATTTTTCTATTTCCTTTAGGAAGTCACACTGTAAAACTATACTTTTCTCCATAGTATTTACAACACATCCATATCCACTATTAACTGTGGTGAATTCAGTTTAGAGTTAATTCTGATTCCTACGGCATCCATTACATGCTGCCTTAATGTCAGCTTTTGCTGTTTATAATTATCTTTATTTATGGCAGGTTTGGGTGAAACTTTGGGGCACCAGTGGGTTCATCAAACATCTGGAACAATTTTTCAAAAATTCTGGATTTACTAAAACCCAAACATTCTGCCAAGCACCTCTTCTCACCCCCTTTCTCCAAACTTAAAAAAAAAACAAACATATATTTTAGAGAACATTGATTCCATGTGTTATTAATTCATTCTAGTTCATATCATCAAAATAAAAAAAAGCGATTTGGCAACCAAGAAGCCCATTGAGCCTTTAAAATAAATAAATTTTTAACAACTTGAAAAAATGTCACATAAATATATTGAAATAGCAAAAGGATAAAGTTTCGATGGAGAATGATTGGAAATGAAATTTGGCAAAATTATTTTTCCACACTAATTTATACTTTTCCATCCAACTTCCAATCCATGATCTGGAGAGAATGAATTGGGTTAGTTAATCTAAAAAAAATGCTGTATCAAGTTCTCTATGCTAAGACATGTAGCATTATGGAGAAAATATTAAGAAACCAACTTGAATCAAATGGTCTATTAACTCTTAATATTGGGGATTTTTTTACCATATAGTTGGCCATAACTACATAAGAAACTCTTAGGGCAAATTGGAAAATGTAAGAAGTAACAAGATAATAGTAATTTGAGAAAGGAAATGAATTTAGTCATGTATTAGCTTATAACTGTGATATGTTAGTTATTCCAATAATTTCAGAGGTCGAAGATTAGCTTGTTGATGTTCATTGATGATAAATGTGCACACACACACAGCTCTATAAATATACCTGTTCATATATTAGTGAAAAATCCACTACAGCACTTATGCTGAGGCAAATGAATTGCATAATATAAGGAATGGTTAAAAGCCCTATTTAAAATCTGTCCATCTAAATAACTGAAGAGAATTTTCAGGAAGATTACAGAGATGACTTTTGCTGGTTTGAAAATAAGAACTCTGACATTATACTAAAGACTAAAGATACAGACTCTTTAATAAACTTGGTGAAAAATGTTAAATATTATTAGTATGGGAATGCAAATTTGAATGAGATAACCATTTTCCATTTCATATCAGAAAAGATATTTAAGCTAAGAATATCCTATGATCTTCCATATCTTTCTTCAGTATTATTCAAGGTCTCCAATAGAAATGTTCATGTACTGCTGATAGAAAAGTAAAATAAATTTGAAGATGCAAAGTAAAAAGGTAATAATCTTTAAACCCAGTAACTCTACTCTTTTTTTTTTGCAGTACACGGGCCTCTCACTATTGTGGCCTCTACTGTTGCGGGGCACAGGCTCTGGACACGCAGGCTCAGCGGCCGTGGCTCACGGGCCCAGCCGCTCCGCGGCATAGTGGGATCTTCCTGGACCGGGGCACGAACCCGTGTCCCCTGCATTGGCAGGCGGACTCTCAACCACTGCACCACCAGGGAAGCCCAACTCTACTCTTAAGAATAAATCTAAACACACACCCATACACACACATTCATATGTTTGAGGCAAAAAGTGTAAAACAATCTAAGTGTCCAAAAACAAGGAAGAATTAAACATATTATAATGTCTATACAATGGAAAGTTGTGTGATGTTAAAAATGATGTTGATGAAATATTTATGATAAGTTAGAGAAATGTTATGTAAAGTGAAATACAAAATTTTATAATATCAACTTTTAAAATTGCATGGAAAAAATATAGTATACGAAAGTTCCTGATCTTACTCTATCCACCCCATAGCTTTGGGTTAATGGAAGGGGCAGAACTTAAGTACTCTACAGCTCCTAACTTTATATTTGCATACTGTTAGCACTCAATAAGTGGATACTATTTTTCATGTTAAAGCTATCAAATTAATTGCATGCAAAGTTAATTGTTTTTCTTTAATAAGAAAAAGGAAATCATTAGGGGAAAAAGCAAGGCTTCTTGTATTTGAGAATAAAAGTTATCTTGTTAATTAGTTTTAGAGAAAAATAAAGATTTTTGAGAAGTCTTCCTAGTTTAAATTACAATTTGAGTTAGGTTTAATCATCGTGAAAACAATTTTTTAGGCTTCCCTGGTGGCTCAGTGGTTAAGAATCTGCCTGCCAATGCAGGGGACACGGGTTTGAGCCCTGATCCAGGAAGATTCCACATGCCACAGAGCAACTAAGCTCATGAGCCGCAACTACTGAGCCCACATGCCACGACTACTGAAGCCAGCATGCCTAGCGTCTGTGCTCCGCAACAAGAGAAGCCACCGCAATGAGAAGCCCGTGCACTGCAACGAAGAGTAGCTGTCACTCGCTGCAACTGGAGAAAGCCTGTGTAGCAACGAAGACCCAACACAGGCAAAACAAACAAACAAAAAACCTAGTTTTTCCACTGAAGGTAAATTTTTGTCATTTACACTTTTACTGTGTATAAATGGGGTATTGAATTTGAGGGGCAAATTGCATGTCCTAATTAGGCCAGAGTGGTCTTCTACCATTGCCAATAGGAGGAAGACATCCCTCCAAGATCCCATTATTCCTCTTTTATATGTCTATGGGTCCCTATCTCTATTTCAATGGTCTGAGGAACAGAAGAAAGGTCTCAGATTCGGTCCTAACTCAGTAGGCTGACTCTCTTAGAGGGCCTGCTTCCTGAGTAGAAGCCGCCTTAGTAGGCTGTGCTGGAAATACAAGATGGGGGAGGGCGCCCTGTGTTCTGGAATGGTGTCCTGCCTACCCTGGAAAGGCAGACTCGCCCAATTTCTAAGGTACCTCTGATTTAAAAGAGTTCCTCACAAATTGACTGGTGCCTTCAGGGTCAAAGTTCTATCAATTCCTGAGCCAAGGCATTTCCATGGGCTGCACCAGGGAGAAGAATCAGGAAACATTTTGATGCTCATCATCTTACAGGTGAGCAATGATGGAGAGCTGGGCCCCAAAGGAAACAGGCCAGTGGGTAAGACTGATTAGGAGTTGCCACACTGTCTCCTGAGGGAAACATGGGTCACAGGAAGACGCAAAGTTGTCCTGAGGTCAGGGATTGGGCTCAATCCCCCAACTCCAGCCCTCCCAAGAATGGGAGTGCAGAGTCCTATTTCAAGCTCAAGGAAACGCTATGCCTTGGAAGACTAAGCCTCCAGTGTTTCGGCTCTGTCAACATTCGGTACTGCTGTTAGGTTGGACTGTATAAGACTGTCATTTTTTTTTTTTTTTTTTTGCTGTACGCTGGCCTTTCACCGTTTTGGCCTCTCCCATTGCAGAGCACAGGCTCCGGACGCGCAGGCTCAGTGGACATGGCTCATGGGGCCAGCTGCTGCGCGGCATGTGGGATCCTCCCGGACTGGGGCACGAACCCATGTCCCCTGCATCGGCAGGTGGACTCCCAACCACTGCACCACCAGGGAAGCCCCCAAGACTGTCATTTTTATAGGTCACAAATGGTTGGCTATTGGCAATTTTATAAGTTTTAATCTAATAGTTCTTGGGACACAGTGGCTTCAAGAAGTGTAGGTCCAGACAGGTTCAGGCTTGTACCTTGTATGTTAGTCTGTGTCCCTCAAGAAGTAGATGCCAAGATGGAATTAAACATACAAAAATTTTATTGGGGGGGAAAGTGCCTGTATGAAAGGAGAGAGATGGAAGATACCAGTCTGATCCCAAGTGAGTGAGTGAGGGAGAACAGGTTGGGTGCCAGCCTCCTAGACTGCTGTGTGGTATAAGGAAGATTTGGCAAGGTCTTTGGGGAGTTCTTAAGTCAAAGCCAGCCAAAAAAGGAGTCCCACATCTCCCCAAAACAGGTCATTGGCAGAAGGTCACCCATGGGAGGTGTGACCTTGGCACAAATGCAGGGATGGTTTTCAGAGTGCGGCCACTGGGGCCTCAGTTGATGATGCTCCTGTAGGTGGAGGTCCACCAGTCTCATTTTCATAGCTGCCGCACCTTGAGACACAGGCGTGTCTATGGCACCTGATTCGTCCCTGGCCTCCATCACTGTCCCTTTGCTCTCCACTCTTGTTCTAACCCCATTCCAGTCTTGTTCTTCAGTGCTTCTTGAGGCCACCCAAATCTAACTTGACTTTTATGGAGAGGAAGTTGGGGGCAGGGAAAAGTACTGTGGTCCTTTCTGTTCCAGAAAATCATTGGCTCCTTATGCAAATTGGCCCACAACTTCCAAGAGCTAATAGAGAAAGAACTGCTTTAATAAATATAACAAAAGCCCCCCATTCCTTATTTCCAAGGGTGAGGTTCAGTGTGACAAAAACCTGCAAAACAAATAGAGATCACATGCATTGGATCACATTTTGAAAGCCTGCATAGAGTATCTAACCATTTTGTTTCATAAAGGTGAAATATGGCTATGATAGGGTTCCCAGCTGCATATAACAGTGTTTAATAAGAAAACCCACATAATAATAAAATTAACACAAACCAAATGTGCAAATATAACCTTATATTATAAAATAACCTTTATAAGTTACATTTAATTTTCATTATTGAAATATATAATTGGAAAGCGAAATTTTTATTGGGAAAGTTAAAATGGAAATTTAATTGCTTCAATGACAAATTAAACAAAAGTTTATTTGACTCTGACTTAGTTTTCTGCTAAGGACAATTGGGAGAAGAGAGGTCAGTCAAGTTATCTGGGTAATTTCTCATTTCTCTCCCTAGTATAGATCAGATCTTTTGGGGGGAATCTTTAACCGTGAACTTAAAAAGGACATGTAAATTAAACTTATGTGAAAAAAAGAAAACCCTCAAAATAAATGTGGAAAGGAGGGATGAAAACAGGATTAGAATTCTTTTTTCCTTAAGGGGAGACTAAAACCATCCCCATAAAGCATCCAGGAGATCTGGCAAATATGCCCTTGCACGTTCCTTACACTAGACGCAGTCTTACACAATTCTTCCATTCACTCATGGGCTCACATCTGTTGGCCACCCATGCTCCCTGAAGACAGTTTATGGCATTGGATTGCATCAGTGAGGCGTGATGGATGATAGGGAGGACATCACCAGGGAGGGAGTACTCTGCCTTTGGCTTGATTTAGAGTCAGATGTGAAGGAAAGAGGAGCAGTAAATTTGGAAGCTATGTTGGAAGAAACTAAAATTTATTTTTAATCTCTGTAAGTTCCAAAGAAGGAATAAAACCTGCAAATATGATGATAAGATGATTGGACTAATTTGTAAGGTAATTTATCAGAACACGGGAACTGGGAGTTCAGCTCTACAGGCATGGGGAGATGCTTAGGAAGGACTGCGTTTTAACTTCCTCATTTGGGAGTACTTAAATAGACTTCAGACTCTGATTCTACAAGTGCAATTGGAAAGGCCGAGAAAGGACAACCTTCTTTATACTCTGCTTTGCGATCCAGCTAGATTTTGATGTGATAGTGGAACAAAACCTCCTCAAACAGGAGGTTAAACAGAAATGAAAATGACTTAACACATAGCACATAAATTTAATTAAGGATACTAGATCGTAACAGCATCACAATAAACTTAAATCAACAAGTTTTGGAGGGATTTGTCAAACTCTTTCTGCCCATGCTACCCATTAATAAAGCTTCATCTAGAGCTGAGAGCTGTGAAGAAAGAGAGTTTTTGCAAAGATGATTGTGGTATTCCTTTGATTTTTATGCTATCCTGCAATTGAGTTTGTGCTGGTGTCCACTGGCTTTGTTGACTGCATTTTTGTGGCAATATCTCTCTACTTATTTTTAAGGAATTTCCAGTAGACTTTGCAAAGACCACATAATACTTCAATGGTGCTATGTATTCATCTAGGTGAATAAGATCCTAAACTGGCAATTGAATTTATGTTTACAGGATCAAAGCCAAGAAGTGCATTTCATAACTATTTTGACAATTTGATGATATAGTATATGTAAAACCCTGTGCTGGATATAGTAGTGGATACAAAAATTGCATCCTTTATAGATCCTGGCCTTGTTCACTTGCAGTTCATATGGAAGATAGGACAAGTACCCAGATGATTAGATTAGAAAGTATAAAATAAAACATATTGCAAAAATATTATGGATGGTTTGGGAAATTCAGAGGAGGTGAGAAATTACTTGCATGTGTGGTGGAAGTGAGGATCTCATTAGAGATAGGGGAAAGTATTCTAGGAGAGAGAAAGCATGAACAAATAGAGATGATGCAATTTCAATGTATATCAGAAGGAGCAAGTGATTCAAATGGGCTGGAGTAAAGGAGTCATTAAGAAGAGCGGGTGGGAAACAATGTTGGAAACACAGGATATGGGCCATATCATAGGGACCTGAGAATGCCAGGGAAAAGGGACTGTCTAGGTAATGGAGAATCACTGAGGGTTTCTGAACAGGTAAGTCATTTAATGAGAATTGTGATTAAGAAGAGTATACTGTAGGGGCTTCCCTGGTGGCGCAGTGGTTGAGAATCTGCCTGCCGATGCAGGGGACACGGGTTTGAGCCCTGGTCTGGGAGGATCCCACATGCCGCAGAGCAACTAGGCCTGTGAGCCACAACTACTGAGCCTGCGCGTCTGGAGCCTGTGCTCCACAGCAAGAGAGGACGCGATAGTGAGAGGCCCGTGCACAGCGATGAAAAGTGGCCCCCGCTCGCTGCAACTAGAGAAAGCCCTCACACAGAAACGAAGACCCAACACAGCTAAAAATAAATAAATGAATATTAAAAAAAAAAAGAAGAGTATACTGTAAAATGGATTAGGATTGGGGGAGATTCTGAGAGCAGAAAAACTTATAGGAGACCTTTCCAATATTATAGACAATAAATGAAAAGGACTAAATTAAGAGAGAGAGAGAGGGCTGAGATGAGAAAATTATTCTAAAAGATATCACAGGAGTAGAATTTATAGAATTTAGCTAAAACTTAAGTATTATGGAGGATAAGAGAAAAAAGAGTGAGAGGTGATGCCAAAATTGTAAATCTTGATGCATGGAAAGATGACCACACTATTAGTAGGAGCAGAGAAGTCAAGAGAATGATCTAGTTGGGTGGAAATGGGGCTAATATACTGAGTAGGAGGTAAAGATGGGACAGGTGGAGCCCTCTAGGAGGCAGCTGGAAATACAGAACTGAAACTGGGGAGAGAGAACATGACTTGTATTTCAGATTTGGAGATCATCTTCATAGAAGTGTTGACTAAGGATAGGGGATTGAATACATTGCTCAAGGGGAAGACAGTTGAGAAAAAGAAGTGAAAATGCAATGAAACTTGGATCATAAAGACCTACATTCCAGGAGCTGAAGTAGGAAAGAAGAGAGAAATGATGACATGTGTGAGGAGACCCAGAGAACAGTCTCTCACTAGAAGCCAAGGGAAGAGCAACCAAAAGGAATGTGATCAACAGATGAGAATGGGAGAATGGGGAAAAGACCACTGAATTGTGTGTTTTCTTTTTTAAAAATAATTACGGTGTACATGTGATTTTTAAAACAATTAATTAATTTATTACTTATTTTTGGTTGGGTTGGGTCTTTGTTGCTGAGCGCAGGGTTTGGATTCTCTAGTTGTGGCGAGCAGGGGCTACTTTTAGTTGTAGTGCGTGGGTTTCTCACTGCGGTGGCTTCTCTTATGTGGAGCACGGGCTCTAGGCGCACAGTCTTCAGCAGTTGCAGCATGTGGCTCAGTAGTTGCGATTTGCAGGCTCTATAGTGCAGGCTTAGTAGTTGTGGTGCATGGGCTTAGTTGCTCTGCGCATGTGGGATCTTCCTGGACTAGGGCTCGAACCGGTGTACCTTGCATTGGCAGGCGGATTCTTAACCACTGCGCCACAAGGGAAGTCCTGAATTGTGGTTTTAAGTCCTCTAGCTTTTGCATTTGAAAAAATTACTTTTGGGCTCTGGATCATTCTTAATGCCTATTAGTTTTGTCCTAACCTAGGCAGCTTGCTTTAAAATTTGCCCTAAAAGACACAGTTGGTTTAATATGTGTAAAGTCTCATTTTCAACTTCTCCATTAAAAAATAATAACCATATATTAATTTTTCTTATGCAAAGGTACCATACTAAGCTCTTTATATGCATTATTTTAATTTAATCTTCATAATGAATTGTGTAGCTTTATTCTTTCATTTGACAGATGGGCCCGGAGAGATTAAGTAGTTTGTCCAAGATCATGATTGGTAAATGAACAAGTCTTTCCATCTCCTGGTCCTTATCCTTAATGACTAGTCTATATTACTTCCCTAATTTCATGTGCTTTCACACATATGAAAGTACCAATAACCTGAAAAGTGTGTATTCATGACATTATTAGGTAGAGCATTTTTGTCAAGGTGCTTTAGCATAGAAGGTTAAATTGCTTCATTGATGATGTTTTGCATATATTTTCTTATAAATGTACCTTATTTTTCAGACTTCCTTCATTTCTCTTCATTTATAGCATATGAGCCAAATGTTCATTTTATAATGGAAAAGTCTTAGATACACAGTGTCTTTATAATATCAAGATCTAGAAATTGCCAAGAGAACTTGAATATAATATGATATATGAGACGTTAAAGAAAAAAAAAGCAATCTGTTATCCTGGTCTTTCAAAAACGTGACATCAAGTTCTCATTCACAATTTACAAAGCCCAGAAATCTGGCACTTTGGGCTCACATGGAAGGACAGAAATATTCCTATTAAGTTTGAAATATCCAAGAAAACAGCAAATGTGTACAGCTATTAAAAATTTTAGAGTGAAGTAGGAGGCAACATAATAGTGTAAACAATTTCCCTTTTTTTTTTCAATTTCCCATTTTTAAAAGCAAGAAAATAATTTTGGAAAAGACTACATTTTGATCAACTTTCTAGTCATAACTCACTTATGGCTAGAGTGTTATTTGAATCTTATAATCATTTTTCATTTAAAAAAATATGCTTCCCTAACACAGCACTAGTGGACTTGGATATTCTGCCTGTTGAATATCCAGCCATTATTTGGGCAAATACTCATATCCATCCAGAAATAGATTATGCAAAATTTGCATTATCATGATCTCTCATATTCCACCCCACCCTTTCTTTCTACCCTGCAGATTTCCCTCTTCTTCCTTCAGTGCTCTGAGTATTTCCATTAGAGGACAAAACCAAGAGGAAAATCTTGGAAGGGTAGAAAGCAATCTTGTTTTGATCATCATCCGTCAAGAAGGGGGATTAAAAAATATGCAATCCCTCTCCTCCTTTTCATAACTGAATAAAGAATTGGCTATTTTAATGCCTTGACAGTGTGTACCTGTACCAAGTAGCCCACTGTACAACTGTCTGTTCATTTCTGTTCTCTATTCTGTTACATCAATCTATGTATCTGTTTTTGTGCAAGTACCATACTGTTTTAATTACTGTAGCTATATAATACAGTTTGAAAACAGGGAGTGTGATAGCTTCAGCTTTGTTATTCCTTCTCAAGATTGCTTTGGCTATTCGGGGTCGTTTTTGTTTCCATACAAATTTTAGAATTATTTGTTCTAGTTCTGTGATAAATTGCATTGATATTTTAATAGGGATTGCATTAAATCTGTAGTTTACCTTGGGTAGTATGGTCATTTTCACAATGTTAATTATTCTAATCCATGAACATGGTATATCTTTCCATTTGCTTGTGTTGTTTTCAGTTTCTTTCATCAGTGTCTTAGAATTTCCTGAGTACAGGTCTTTTACTTTCTTGGTTAGATTTATTCTGAGTTTTTTTTTTTTTTGATGGAATTGTAAATAGGGTTGTTTTCTTAATTTCTCTTTTTGATAGTTTGCTGTTAGTCTATAGAAGCACAACAGATTTTGGTATATTAATTTTGTATCTTACAACTACACTGAATTTGTTTATTAGTTTTAATAGTTTTTTGGTGGCATATTTAAGATTTTCTATATGTAGTATTACGTCATCTGCAAACAGTGACAGTTTTACTTCTTCCTTTCCAGTTTGGATTCATTTTAATTCTTCTTCTTGCCTGATTGCTGTTGTTAGTACTTCCAACACTATGTTGAATATAGGTAGTGAGAATGGGCATTTTTGTCACGTTCCTGATCTTAGAGGAAACGCTTTCAGCTTTTCACCATGGAGTATGATGTTGGCTGTAGGTGTGTTATATATGGACTTTATTATGTTGAGGATTAAACATACCCACTTTATACCCACTTTGTTGGGAGTTTTCATTATGAATGGATGTTGGATTTTGTCAAAAGCTTCTTCTGCATCTATTGAGATGATCACATGATTTTTATTCTTCAATTTGTTAATGTGGTGTATCACAATGATTGATTTGCAGATATTGAACCACCCTTGCATCCTTGGGATGAACCACTTGGTCATGTTTTATGATCCTTTCAAAGTATTGTTGAATCTGGTTTGCTAATATTTTGTTGAGGATTTTTGCATCAAAGTTCATCCGTGATTTGGTCTGTAATTTTCTTTTTTTGTGTGGGGTCTTTGTCTGGTTTCGGTATCAGGGTGATGCTGGCTTCATAGAAGGAGTTCAGAGGTTTTCCTTACTCTTCAGTTTTTTGGAATAGTTTGAGAATGATAGGTGTAAACTCTTCTCTAAATGTTTGGTAGAATTCACCTGTGTAGTCTTGGACTTTTATTATTGGGAGTTTCTTAAATTATTAATTCAACTTCATTACTGGTAATTGGTCTGTTTTCTATTTTCTATCTCTTCCTGATTTAGTCTTAAGAGATTCTACATTTCTAGGAATTTACCCATCTCTTATAGGTTGTCCATTTTTTTGTTTTTGTTTTTTTTGCCATATGCAGGCCTCTCACTGTTGTGGCCTGCCCCGTTGAGGAGCACAGGCTCCAGATGCACAGGCTCAGCGGCTATGGCTCACGGGCCTAGCCGCTCTGCGGCATGTGGGATCTTCCCGGACTGGGGCACGAACCCATGTCCCCTGCATTGGCAGGTGGACTCTCAACCACTGCGCCACCAGGGAAGCCCAGTTGTCTGTTTTATTAGCATATAACTGTAGTAACCTTTTATGATCCTTTGTATTTTTGTGGTGTTGTAACTCCTTTTTCATTTCTGATTTTACTTATATTTATCTCTTTTTTAATGATTTTGGCTAAAGTTTTATCAATTTTATTTATCTTTTCAAAGAACCAGCTCTTATTTTCATTGTTCTTTGATATTGTTTATTAGTCTCTATTTCATTTATTTCTGTTCTGATCTTTATTTTTTCTCTCCTTCTACTAATATTGAATTTTGTTTGTTACTCTTTTTCTAGCTCCTTTATATGTAAGGTTAGGTTGTTTATTTGAGATTTTTCTTGTTTGCTGAGGTAGGCTTGTATCACTATAAACTTCCCTCTAGAACTGCTTTTCCTGCATTCTATAGGTTTTTGTATGTTTGTATTATCCATTTTTGTTTCCGAGTTTTTAAAATTTCCTTTTTGATTTCTTCAGTGACCCACCGGTTGGTTAGTAGCATATTGGTTAGCTTCCACATGTTTGTATTTTTTTGTAGTTTTTTTCTTGTAGTTGATTCTAGTATCATATATTTGTGGTTAGAAAATATGTTTGATAAGATTCCAATCTTCTTAAATTTACTGAGACTTATTTTGTAGCCTAGCATATGCTCTTTCCTGGAGAATGAATGTTCCATGTGCACTTGAAAAGATGTTCCATGTGCATGGCTCTTTTTGGTTCTACTAATGTTCTATTAATTTTGTCTGCTCTAATGTGTCACTTAAGGCCAGTGTTTCCTTATTGATATCCTGCCTGGATGATCTATCTGTTGATGTAAGTGGGGTGTTAGAGTCCCCGGCTATTATTGTGTTACTGTCAATTTCTCCCTTTATGTTTGTTAATATTTGCTTTATATATTCAGGTGCTCCTATGTTGGGTGCATAATTATTTACAATTGCTGAATCTTCTTGGATTTGTCCCTTTATCATTATATAATGTCCTTATATCAATCTTGGTAAAGTGGTCACATGTTGGAGACATCCTAAGGGGTCCTGCGGTGCACTCCCCTCTGGTCACCAGAGCTCTGGGGTGCTCTCTACTTTGGCTGCTTAAGCCCTTCTGTTGTGGTGGGGTGACTACTGTAGGCATGCTTGTAGGTGTGTCTGGCCACTAGTCTGGTTGGTTGCCATGCTCTACCTAGTGTGCAGACTGCTAACTGCTGGTGGTTAGGTCTGGGTCCTGGCATGGCTGGCTTCACAGCCTGGGGTGTCATGGTGCTGTTGCTGGCCCACTGATGGGTGGAACCATGTCCCAGGGTGTCTGGCTGTGGGGTTGTTGGGTTGTGGGTTGTTGTCTTGGAGCTAGTGCCAGCCTGCTGGTTGGCTGGGTTGTGGCCTGATGGTTATGGGGTTGTGACAGCCTGCTGATGTGCAGGGTTAGTTTCTGAGGTGGCTGGCTGCAGTGTATAGGGTATTTTAGAGCTGGTGTTGGTTTGCTGGTGGGTGGGGCTAGATTCCGGGTGGCTAGGTGAGGGGCCCAATATGTCCTAGAGGTGGTGTCAGCCTTCTTGTTGTGGGCAGGGTCCTGACACAGCTGACTGTGGGACTGTGTTGGTCCTTGTATTGGTATTTGCCCACTGGTGGTTGAGGTTAGGTCCCAGGTCTATTGCCAGCCTACTATTGGGCAGAGCCAGCTCCTGATAACTCTAGCTGTTGGGTCCTGGGTTTCCTGGAGCTGTAGGGTCCCAAAGGCTGGCTATGGGTCTCTAGGTGTCCTGGGGCTATTGCCAGCCAGCCCACTGGTGGGTGGGTCTGGGCCTTGATGCTAATAAGCAGGAGGAACATTCCAAAATGGTGCTTACCAGCACCCATATCTTTGTGGTAGAATGAACTTCCCCAAATTGCTGCTGTCAGAGTCCTTTTTCTCTTGGTAAGTCCCAGTTGCCCATGGCCTCTCAGAGAGGGTATCTAAGATCAGCAGGTAGATCTGACACAGGCTCCTTTCAAATTATTGCTTCTGCCTTGGGTTCTGGAGTGTGACATTTTGTGTGTACCCTTTAAGAGTGGAGTATCTGTATCCCACAGTTCTCTGGCTCTCCTGAAAGTAAGCCCTGTTGGCCTTCAAAACCAAACATTCTTGGATCTTGTCTCCCCAGTGAAGGATCCCTGGGCAGGGGCACCTGATGTGGTCCTTAGACCCCTTGCTCCTTGGGGAGAAGCTCTGAAATTGTAATTATTCTCTGATTTGTGTGTTGCCCACCTAAGGATGTGGCTGTTGACTATACCCCATCCCCACCCCTCCTACCCATCTTGTTCTGATTCCGTCTTTATATATTTAGTTGCATAAGATCTTTTCTGCTAGTCTTCAGGTTGTTCCAGTCAATAGTTGTTCTGTAAATAGTTGTAATTTTTTAAAACATCTTTATTGGAGTATAATTGCTTTACAATGGTGTGTTAGCTTCTTCTTTATAACCAAGTGAATCAGTTATACATATACATATGTTCCCATATCTCTTCCCTCTTCTGTCTCCCTCCCTCCCTCCCACCCTCCCTATCCCACCCCTCTAGGTGGTCACAAACCACCGAGCTGATCTCCCTGGGCTATGCAGCTGCTTCCCACTAGCTATCTATTTTAGGTTTGGTAGTGTATATATGTCCATGCCACTCACTTTGTCACAGCTTACCCTTCTCCCTCCCCATATGCTCAAGTCCATTGTCTAGTAGGTCTCTGTCTTTATTCCCTTCTTACCCCTAGGTTCTTCATGACCTTTTTTTTTTTCTTAGATTCCATATATATGTGTTAGCATACAGTATTTGTTTTTCTCTTTCTGACTTACTTCACTCTGTATGACAGACTCTATGTCCATCCACCTCACTACAAATATCTCAATTTCATCTTTTTATGGCTGAGAAATTCCATTGTATATATGTGCCATATCTTCTTTATCCATTCATCTGATGATGGAAACTTAGGTTGTTTCCATGTCATGGCTATTGTAAATAGAGCTGCAATGAACATTTTGGTACATGACTCTTTTTGAATTATGGTTTTCTCAGGGTATATGCCCAGTAGTGGGATTGCTGGGTCATATGGTAGTTCTATTTTTAGTTTTTTAAGGAACCTCCATACTGTTCTCCATAGTGGCTGTATCAATTTACATTCCCACCGACAGTGCAAGAGTGTTCCCTTTTCTCCAAACCCTCTCCAGCATTTATTGTTTCTATGATGATGGCCATTCTGACTGGTGTGAGATTATATCTCATTGTAGTTTTGATTTGCATTGCTCTAATGATTAATGATGTTGAGCATTCTTTCATGTATTTGTTGGCAATCTGTATATCTTCTTTGGAGAAATGTCTATTTAGGTCTTCTGCCCATTTTTGGATTGGGATTTTTGTTTGTTTGTTTGTTATTGAGCTGCATGAGCTGCTTGTAAATATTGGAGATTAATCCTTTGTTAGTTGCTTCATTTGCAAATATTTTCTCCCATTCTGAGGGTGGTCTTTTGGTCTTGTTTATGGTTTCCTTTGCTGTGCAAAATCTTTGAAGTTTCATTAGGTCCTATTTGTTTATTTTTGTTTTTATTTCCATTTCTCTAGGAGGTGGGTCAAAAAGGATCTTGCTGTGATTTCTGTCGTAGAGTGTTCTGCCTATGTTTTCCTCTAAGAGTTTGATAGTGTCTGGTCTTACCTTTAGGTCTTTAATCCATTTTGAGTTTATTTTTGTGTATGGTGTTAGGGAGTGTTCTAATTTCATACTTTTACATGTACCTGTCCAGTTTTCCCAGCACCACTTATTGAAGAGGCTGTCTTTTCTGCACTGTATATTCTTTTTTTTTGCGGTACGCAGGCCTCTCACTGTTGTGGCCTCTCCCATTGTGGAGCACAGGCTCCGGACGTGCAGGCTCAGTGGCCATGGCTCAAGGGCCCAGCCACTCCGCAGCATGTGGGATCTTCTCAGACCGGGCCATGAACCCGTGTCCCCTGCATTGGCAGGTGGACTCTCAACTACTGTGCCACCAGGGAAGCCCTCCACTGTATATTCTTGCCTCCTTTATCAAAGATAAGGTGACCATATGTGCGTGGGTTTATCTCCGAGCTTCCTATCCTGTTCCATTGATCTATATTTCCGTTTTTGTGACAGTACCATACTGTCTTGATTACTGTAGCTTTGTAGTATAGTCTGAAGTCAGGGAGCCTGATTCCTCCAGCTCCATTTTTTGTTCTCAAGATTGCCTTGGCTATTTGGGGTCTTTTGTGTTTCCACACAAATTGTGAAATTTTTTGTTTTAGTTCTGTGAAAAATGCCAGTGGTAGTTTAATAGGGATTGCATTGAATCTGTAGATTGCTTTGGGTAGTAGAGTCATTTTCACAATGTTGATTCTTCCAATCCAAGAACACGGTATATCTCTCCATCTATTTGTATCATCTTTAATTTCTTTCATCAGTGTCTTATAATTTTCTGCATACAGGTCTTTTGTCTCCTTGGGTAGGTTTATTCCTAGATATTTTATTCTTTTTGTTGCAATGGTAAGTGGGAGTGTTTTCTTAATTTCACTTCCAGATTTTTCATCATTAGTGTATAGGAATGCAACAGATTTCTGTGCATTAGTTTTGTATCCTGCTACTTTACCAAATTCATTGATTAGCTCTAGTAGTTTTCTGGTAGCATCTTTAGGATTCTCTATGTAGACTATCATGTCATCTGCAAACAGTGACAGCTTTACTTTTTCTTTTCCGATTTGGGTTCCTTTTATTTCTTTTTCTTTGCTGATTGCTTTGGCTAAGACTTCCAAAACCATGTTGAATAAGAGTGGTGAGAGTGGGCAACCTTGTCTTGTTCCTGATCTTAGTGGAAATGCTTTCAGTTTTTCACCATTGAGGACGAGATTGGCTGTGGGTTTGTCATATATGGTCTTTATTATGTTGAGGAAAGTTCCCTCTATGCCTACTTTCTGCAGGGTTTTTATCATAAATGGGTGTTGAATTTTGTTGAAAGCTTCCTCTGCATCTATTGAGATGATCATATGGTTTTTCTCCTTCAATTTGTTAATATGGTGTATCACGTTGATTGATTTGCGTATATTGAAGAATCCTTGCATTCCTGGAATAAACCCCACTTGATCATGGTGTATGATCCTTTTAATGTGCTGTTGGATTCTGTTTGCTAGTATTTTGTTGAGGATTTTTGCATCTATGTTCATCAGTGATATTGGCCTGTAGTTTACTTTCTTTGTGACATCTTTGTCTGGTTTTGGTATCAGGGTGATGGTGGCCTTGTAGAATGAGTTTGGGAGTGTTCCTTCCTCTGCTATATTTTGGAAGAGTTTGAGGATAGGTGTTAGCTCTTCTCTAAATGTTTGATAGAATTCGCCTGTGAAGCCATCTGGTCCTGGGCTTTTGTTTGTTGGAAGGTTTTTAATCACAGTTTCAATTTCAGTGCTTGTGATTGGTCTGTTCATATTTTCTATTTCTTCCTGGTTCAGTCCTGGCAGTTGTGCATTTCTAAGAGTTTGTCCATTTCTCCCAGGTTGTCCATTTTATTGGCATAGAGTTGCTTGTAGTAATCTCTCATGATCTTTTGTATTTCTGCAGTGTAAGTTTTTACTTCTCCTTTTTCATTTCTAATTCTATTGATTTGAGTCTTCTCCCTTTTTTTCTTGATGAGTCTGGCTAATGGTTTATCAATTTTGTTTATCTTCCCAAAGAACCAGCTTTTAGTTTTATTGATCTTTGCTATCGTTTCCTTCCTTTATTTTTCATTTATTTCTGATCTGATCTTTATGATTTCTTTCCTTCTGCTAACTTTGGGTTTTTTTTGTTCTTCTTTCTCTAATTGCTTTAGGTGCAAGGTTAGGTTGTTTATTGGAGATGTTTCCGGGTTCTTAAGGTAGGATTGTATTGCTATAAACTTCCCTCTTAGAACTGCTTTTGCTGCATCCCATGGGTTTTGGGTCATCGTGTCTCCATTGTTATTTGTTTCTAGGTATTTTTTGATTTCCTCTCTGATTTCTTCAGTGATCACTTGGTTATTAAGTAGTGTATTGTTTAGCCTCCATGTGTTTGTATTTTTTACAGATCTTTTACTGTAATTGATATCTTGTCTTATAGCGTTGTGGTCGGAAAAGGTACTTGATACAATTTCAATTTTCTTAAATTTACCAAGGCTTGATTGTGACCCAAAATATGTTCTATCCTGGAGAATGTTCCATGAGCACTTGAGAAAAATGTGCAGTCTGTTGTTTTTGGATGGAATGTCCTATAAATATCAATTAACTCCATCTTGTTTAATGTATCATTTAAAGCTGTGTTTCCTTATTTATTTTCATTTTGGATGATCTGTCCATTGGTGAAAGTGGGGTGTTAAAGTCCCCTACTATGATTGTGTTACTATTGATTTCCCCTTTTATGGCTGTTAGTATTTGCCTTATGTATTGAGGTGCTCCTATGTTGGGTGCATAAATATTTACAATTGTTATATCTTCTTCTTGGATTGATCCCTTGATCATTATGTAGTGTCCTTCTTTGTCTCCTGTAATAGTGTTTAGTTTAAAATCTATTTTGTCTGATATGAGAATTGCTACTCCAGCTTTCTTTTGATTTCCATTTGCATGGAATATCTTTTTCCATCCCCTCACTTTCAGTCTGTATGTGTCCCTAGGTCTGAAGTGGGTCTCTTTTGACAGCATATATATGGGTCTTGTTTTTGTATCCATTCAGCCAATCTGTGTCTTTTGGTGGGAGCATTTAATCCATTTACATTTAAGGTAATTATCGATATGTGTTCCTATTCCCATTTTCTTAATTGTTTTGGGTTTGTTATTGTAGGTCTTTTCCTTCTCTTGTGTTTCTTGCCTAGAGAAGTTCCTTTAGCATTTGTTGTAAAGCTGGTTTGGTGGTGATGAACGCTCTCAGCTTTTGCTTGTCTGTAAAGGTTTTAATTTCTCCCTCAAATCTGAATGAGATCCTTGCTGGGTAGAGTAGTCTTGGCTGCAGGTTTTCCTCCTTCATCACTTTAAATGTCCTGACACTCCCTTCTGGCTTGCAGAGTTTCTGCTGAAAGATCAGCTGTTAACCTTATGGGGATTCCCTTGTGTGTTATTTGTTGTTTTTCCTTTGCTGCTTTTAATATGTTTTCTTTGTATTTAATTTTTGATAGTTTGATTAATATGTGTCTTGGCGTGTTTCTCCTTGGATTTATCCTATATGGGGCTTTCTGTGCTTCCTGGACTTGATTAACTATTTCCTTTCCCATATCAGGGAAGTTTTCATCTATAATCTCTGCAAATATTTTCTCTGTCCCTTTCTTTTTCTCTTCTCCTTCTGGGACCCCTATAATTAGAATGTTGGTGCATTTAATGTTGTCACAGAGGTCTCTGAGACTGTCCTCAGTTCTTTTCATTCTTTTTTCTTTATTCTGCTCTGCAGTAGCTATTTCCACTCTTTTATCTTCCAGGTCACTTATCCGTTCTTCTGCCTCAGTTATTCTGCTATTGATCCCATCTAGAGTATTCTTAATTTCATTTATTGTGTTGTTCATTGCTGCTTGTTTCCTCTTTAGTTCTTCTAGGTCCTTGTTAAATGTTTCTTGCATTTTCTCTGTTCTATTTCCAAGATTTTGGATCATATTTACTATCATTATTCTGAATTCTTTTTCGGGTAGACTGCCTATTTCCTCTTCATTTGTTCGGTCTGGTGGGTTTTTATCTTCTCCTTCATCTGCTGTGTGTTTCTCTGTCTTCTCATTTTGCTTATCTTACTGTGTTTGGGGTCTCCTTTTTGCAGGCTGCAGGTTTGTAGTTCCCATTGTTTTTGGTGTCTGCCCCCAGTGGCTAAGCTTGGTTCAGTGGGTTGTGTAGGCTCCCTGGTGGAGGGGACTAGTGCCTGTGTTCTGGTGGATGAGGCTGGATCTTGTCTTTCTGGTGGGCAGGTCCACGTCTGGTGATGTGTTTGGGGGTGTCTGTGGCCTTATTATGATTTTGGGCAGCCTCTCTGCTAATGGATAGGGCTGTGTTCCTGTCTTGGTAGTTGTTTGGCATAGGGTGTCCAGCACTGTAGCTTGCTGGTCGTTGAGTGAAGCTGGGTGCTGGTGTTGAGATGGAGATCTCTGGGAGATTTTCACCATTTGGTATTACGTGGAGCTGGGAGGTCTCTTGTGGACCAGTGTCCTGAAGTTGGCTCTCCCACCTCAGAGGCACAGCACTGACTCCTGGCTGGAGCACCAAGAGCCTTTCATCCACACGGCTCAGAATAAAAGGGAGGAAAAAGTAGAAAGAAAGAAAGAAACAGGATAAAATAAAATAAAGTAAGATAAAATAAAATAATTAAAATAAAAAAATTATTAAGAAAACTATTTTTTTAAAGAAAGTAAAAAAAAAAAAAAACAACAAAAAACGGACGAACAGAACCCTGGGACAAATGGTGAAAGCAAAGCTATACAGACAAAATCTCACACAGAAGCATACACATACACACTCACAAAAAGGGGAAATGGGGAAAATATCATATATCTTGCTTCCAAAGTTCACATCCTCAAGTTGGGATGATTCGTTGTCTCTTCAGGTATCCCACAGATGCAGGTACATCAAGTTGATTGTGGAGATTTCATCCACTGCTCCTGAGGCTGCCGGGAGAAATTTCCCTTTCTCTTCTTTGTTCGCACAGCTCCCGGGGCTCAGCTTTGGATTTGGCCCCGCCTCTGCGTGTAGGTCACTGGAGGGCATCTGTTCTTCGCTCAGACAGGACAGGGTTAAAGGAGCCGCTGATTCGGGGGCTCCAGCTCACTCAGGCTGGAGGGAGGGAGGGGCACGGCGTGAGGGGCGGGCCTGCGGCGGCAGAGGCCGGCGTGACGTTGCAGCAGTCTGAGGCGCGCTGTGCGTTCTCCCGGGTAAGTTGTCCCTGGATCACTGGGCCCTGGCGGTAGCGGGGTGCACAGGCTCCTGGGAGGGGCGGTGTGGAGAGTGACCTGTGCTCGCACACAGGCTTCTTGGTGGCGGCAGCAGCAGCCTTAGCGTCTCATGCCCGTTTCTGGGGTCCGTGCTAATCGCCGAGGCTTGCGCCCGTCTCTGGAGCTCGTTTAGGTGGTGCTCTGAATCCCCTCTCCTCGCGCACCAGGAAACAATGGTCTCTTGCCTCTTCGGCAAGTCCAGACTTTCCCCCGGACTCCCTCCCGGCTAGCCGTGGCGCACTAACCCCCTGCAGGCTGTGTTCACGCCGCCAAACCCAGTCCTCTCCCTGCTCTCCGACAGAAGCCCGAGCCTCAGCTCCCAGCCCCGCCCGCCCCGGCGGGTGAGCAGACAAGCCTCTCGGCCTGGTGAGTGCTGGTCGGCCCTGATCCTCTGTGCGGGAATCTCTCCGCTTTGCCCTCCACACCCCTGTTGCTGCGCTCTACTCCGCGGCTCCTAAGCTCCCCCACTCCACCATCCGCTGTCTCCGCCCGCGAAGGGGCTCCTAGTGTGTGGGAACCTTTCCTCCTTCACGGCTCCCTCCCACTGGTGCAGGTCCCGTCCCTATTCTTTTGTCTCTGTTTTTTCTTTTGCCCTACCCAGGTACATGGGGAGTTCTTGCCTTTTGGGAGGTCTGAGGTCTTCTGCCAACGTTCAGTGGTGGTTCTGTAGGAGTTGTTCCCCGTGTAGATGTATTTCTGGTGTATCTGTGGGGAGGAAGGTGATCTCCGCGTCTTACTCTTCCGCCATCTTCCTCAACTCCCAATAGCTGTAATTTTGGTGTGCCCCTGGGAGTAGGTGAGCTCAGCGCCTTCCTACTCTGCCATATTTGCCGCTCCTTACATTTTTACTTTTAATAGCTAGAAAATATACGCTGCTTCTGTTGTTAGAGTTATAGCTTTAGTTTAAAGAGAGCAATATTTGTGGCCACTATTTGGGAAAGTGCACAGTGGATTTGCAGAATAGCAGGTGGTACATGTTGATTGAAGGACAGAGTATGTGAAGACAGAGACCGTGAAGACTCTAAGGCCCAGAGAGTTTCTGCGATTTTACAAAGGTCCCACTAATAGTAGCTGAGAGAGTGAGGCAGCCCTCAGGCCTGGAGCGCCAGTCTTACAAACTTCACGCTCCTTACTGTTCTGTGGACATTGGGGCAGGTCAGCAACGGCTTATTCACCCAACAGAACAGGAAAGGAGGCATGGACCACAATTTGATTGGAAATCTGTCCTTAAAAGGGAATTGATCCTTGGGGAGTTATGCTGGGTGATCTGCTGGCTTCTTCAAGTAGGCATTTTAATGCAGCTAAAATAAATAAATACGGATATAATGGGTAGCTTTGAAAAAGAAAGTAATTATACAGGGCTCCATATAATGATGTACACAGCTAAGGGGGGTGAAAAAGGAGAAATCATGCAGGCTACACAGCCCAGTGTACAGTACTGGATATTCATTTACAAAAGTGTATGAAAGCTAAAAAGTCAGGAACCCCTTTGGTCAGTCTTAGCAAGGTGTCATATTCAAAAGAAACACCACTTAGAGATCTCAAAAATCTCTGAAAAGCTATTTAAGTGTGTACTAAAGACTAGTGAAAAGATTTTAGGGTGTATTGCATTTATCACACAGAAAAATATCTTAAAATACTTCCTCCATCAGTCTCACTATATCTCACTACTGTTTGGCAGTGACTTTAGCCTCTCATAATATTTTGTCAAAGCTCCCTAGCATTCACTTTCCAATCTCAACTCACACTGGCTCTTCTTTTCACCCTCTTCTATCTTTCTGCTTTATTTTCTTCCTCTGCAGAGGTTACTCAGCCACGACACACCAAACGGCTAGGGAAGCATGTACTGAAATCTCCTTGGAAGGGAACCCTCTTTGGAAGGAAGGCTCTGTGAATCTTACATAATCAGAATGTAATTGGGGTCCCATGTGGCCCAGTGTCTGGGTCATATCACTGTCAGAGAAACAGCAGCCTGACTCTAGAAGCCAAGACAAATAGTGTTGATCTTTAAGTGTTTTGAAAGAGCCCAGTGCACAGGTTTCATACAACACTTTATGTAGAAAGCTTCCTAAAAATATTTCTACATCTCTCTCTCTCTCCCTCAAAGTATCCCATGAGACAATTGTGAGGAATCCCCAAGTAGGGGAATTCATTAGGTCACCACTAGGGGGAGGGAGAGGGAGTGTGAGAGTAGTTTGTGATATGCCTTGTAGAGGGGTCATTCCTAGCATTCTTTCATTCACTCAGTCAACAAGTGTTCATTAAGCCCCAACTAGAGGCTGGGCACTGTGGTAGGGCCTAGAGATGCTATAGCGAATTTGACACTTACAGTTAAATTCAGGAGATATCAAACATTAAAATTGTGATGAGTGCTATCATGATATCTTACATATATTGAATGCTAACTTTGTGCCAGGTATTGTGCTAAAAACTGTACATTTAACCGTCACTTAATTGTCTACTATTTTCAAGAAACCAGTATGATAAATACCATTATTATCTCCATTATACCAGTGGAGAAGCTGGGTGTTACATAATAACTTACCCAGGGTCACACATTGGAGCCAGGATTTAAAACAAAGTTTATCTAACTTTTGACCTAAAGTTCTTAGCCAGTGTTAAAGTACTGTTGCTTTCTAGAAGGGAGGGAGAAGACAGAGAACAGGAAAGGATGCCATCATGGAAAGGAACTGAAAAGATTCTGCCCCTACCATTCAGAAGTTGGGCTGACCTCAGGGAATCAAGAGAACAGAATGTACAGAGGAAGACCCTTTGGGGCTGGGTTCCGGAGCACTCAGCTGTTGCTCTGGAAGAGGCTAGAAAACAAACAGGCAGCTTGGCCGCTAACTTGAGAAGCAGGGTAGGGGGCATGGACCTCAGTGAGGAGGCCTAGTCTGGGGAGAGACCCTGTGCCCACTGTGTGAACGATCATTTAAAAGACTGGCGTTTAGTAGACTTCTCAGTTTCTGAGATGTGATAAATCCAGCAAGCATACGGCCAATAGCATCAGCTCTGGCCTCAAACAGTCCTGGCATAAAGATGCAACTCACAAGCTGTGTGGCTTTGGCTAAGTGCTTAACTTTTCTGTGCCTCAGTTTACTAATGTATAAGATGAGCAATTTCAGGTTTCAGATGAGTAGGTCTAGGGTAGTTATAAAGATTATATGATTTATAAAAATTGCTTAGTTCAGTAACAGATGCAGAGTATACCTGCAATAAATGATGGGTATTATTATTACAGGTTGTTTGCAGGTTAAACGCTTCCTGTGTTGTTTTCTATGAACCGAATTTCTTTCTGAGGCTTTGTTTTTGAGAACGTACACAAATAGATCCTCTCGGACAACCCAATGTGCAGTGTGTTTTTGGCATACTAGATGGGGTATTATTAACTTTTATTATTATTTTCATCAATACCTATAGCTGATGTTTATGGGCCACTTACCACGTCAGCCGGTATGCTAGGGAGTTTGCAAACACCGTGGCATTCCATCTTCACAGCAAATCTGTGAGGTGGACACTCTTATTAACCCTATTTAAGTGACGGGGATGCTAAGGTTCTGAGACCTAAGTGACTTGCCCAGTGCCACATACTGGTAGATTTTGGTGTCAGGTTTTGAGTTCAGTTCTGCCTCCTATGCTTGAAAGGAGCCCTTTTCAAGGTGGGGGAACTGGTCCCTGGGGTGGGCAGTGTGGCAGTCAGAACCGCTCCTCCTGGCACATGCATCTGTGGCCTCTTTTCTGATCCCCTGGTTAGGAGCCTTTTCTTGGCACACGTCCAGGGCATGCAGAAGGGCTGGATGACCCATGGGTGGGAGACAGAGGTAGGCCTGCTGCAGGCGGGCTGGGGGCTTTCAATGGATGTGAAGTATTTCATGATCAATGGCCCACCTAACATCTTTAAACATGCCTGCGGGCCTCTGAGGTGAAGCATTAGGAAAGGAGGAATGTCCAGGGAGTAGCAAGGCCTGGGGCAATTCTAAGCTTTTCATGGAGTGAGAGCTTCCAGGCAGTCAGGCTCCATTTCTTCCTGGAAAGTTTTCTTTCTTTTTTCTTTTGGATACTCTATCTGACTGGGATTATCACATTTTGATTTTCTTGGAATGCCTCAGAGCTTGGTGGAAAATGGAAAGCTGGTGTGAACGTTCTTTCCCTTCTCAGGGATTTGGAGTCTTATTACTGTATGGTTTTAGCTTTCCATGATTTGTTTTTTAATGCTGTGGTCTACATAGAGCTAAGGAATGTGTAATGCTATCATTTTGCTTTCCTGAGATTTCCTTCAGAGCTCTTATTGTTTATAACTTTAAACTCACTTTATTTCCAAAAAATGCCTTTGAGGTGGCTTCCAATATGAAACAAATATAATACAGTACAATTATAAACTAACATTCAAATACAGATCTGAAGTTAAATACAGGGTGATAAATAGACGTAGTGATTATCAGGGATGAGTAACTTACTACATCGGAGGTTTAAATTTAACTTGGAGCTTCTTGTAAATCAAGATAAGGATGACATAATGGATTTTACAGTGTCTTTGAACTGAAAAAAGGAAGTTGTTCTCATCGAAGAGAATTCTTCTGGCACCAAAATTCTAGTAGACGAAATGTGTAAGCTTATGTGTTATAGAAACATAGGAAGGTATAGATACAACTTTGCCCTTAAAACATATAGATATATAGGTACAGATGTGCAGACATAAACACATGCGTATTAGTCCCTGTGTGTGAATACACACCGACATACCTGCATACATACGTGCATATTGTGGTGGGCAGACAAATGGCCACCCAAAGCTGTCCACATCCTATTCCCTGGAATTTGTGAATATGTGAGATTAGGGTAATTAGGTTGCATGTGAAATTAAGGTTGCTAATCATATGACTTTAGTTTAAGGAGATTATACTGGAGTTTCTGTGTTGGCTAAATATAATCACAAGGGCCCTTAAAAGTAGAAGAAGGAAGTAGAAGAGGCGTCAGAGTGATACCATATGAGAAGGACTGAATGTGCTGTTGTGGTTTTAAAGATGGAGGGAGAGGTAAGCCAAGGAATACAGATGGGATCTAGGAACTGAAGAAGACAAGGGCATGGATTCTCCTGTAGAGTTTCCAGAAAGAAACACAGCCCTGCCAACACCTTGATCTTAGCCCCAGGAGACCTATGACAGACTTCTGACCTACACAAATAAAAGATAATGAGTTTATGTTAAGCCACTAACTTTGTAGTCATTTATTTCAGGGGCAGTAGAAAACTAATGCACACACACAGAAAAATTTACACAGACACAGCTAAAACAAGGAGAAGAGCAGAAAAAGAGAGAGAAGAAAGAAAAAAGGGATCAGTGAAGATATTTCTATAGGAAATGAAGATAATGCAGTTTAGGTACCTTGATTGCCAAAAATAGCACTTAGATCTCATATATAAATGCAATTAATTTCTTGACTCTTGGGTATCTAACAGGGTTTTTAATTTTAGTCCAGACTACGTTAGAATTCTTGATTTTATTCCTTCTTCAAAACTTGTTCCAACAATGATGTGCCTGGAGCAGACTTCTCCCAGGTCCTGAAAGCTGACTTGGGACCATCTCTCATTCACTGATGTCATGTCTACAGAGTGAGTTGGGCAATGGTGGGAGTATCCACATCCTGAAATCAAACACGAAGTTTTCTTCCAAAGGACTTTTACCTCTAAAGAGTTGGTTGTTACACATTTACCAGTATACCACTGCTTTCACAGACTCATCTACCTTAGTAAATGGTATGGTCATACACCTAGTTGCTAAATACTTAGGAGTCATCTTTGTATATCTAATCAGCCAATATCTAATCAGTTATCTAGTCCTGCAACCTCTACCTCCAGATCATATAAATCTTTTTCTATCTCCATGTTATCACTCAAAGCTACCACTACATCTTGCCTGAACCATTGCAGTGGGCTTGTCATGGACCCCCTGCACTCTGCTGTAGGCCCCCTACCATCTTTTAAAATATAGGTCATATCATGCCACTTCACATCTTAAAATTCTCCAGTACCTTTAGAGTAAAAGCCTTAACTCCTTAACTCCATTAACTCCAGCCTGTAACACCCTCCCTTCCTTGCCTTTTTTTTTGTATTGATTTATATATTTTCTTTCTTTTTTTTTTGCCTTTAATCTTTTTTTTTTTACATCTTTATTGGAGTATAATTGCTTTACTATTGTGTGTTAGTTTCTGCTGTATAACAAATCCAGTTGCATTTTGTCTTCTCTCCAAACAGCTCCCTGCGTTCTGGCCACGCTGCTCTTTCCACCAAGCTCATGTCTGTCTTAAGGCCTTTGCCACAGCGGTTGCCTTTGCTGTGGACGTCCCTCTCCTTTCCCCAGTTCTTTATGTGGCTGCCCCTTTCCCGTTATTCAGGACGTAGCTTAAATGTTCCCACCTCAGTGAGACTGTCCCTGACCACCCAACCTGCAATAGTCTAACATTCCTGTAATATCACTCTGTATCATTTTCATCTTAGCACCTGCTTCTACCTACTGTTTCTTTGTTCACTTATAGTGCCTGGCCCACAGTAGACTCAGTAAATTGCTTGTTGAAAGAATGAATTAACTTAGAGTGTTTAAAACATTGGCTAGAATTATGTTCCATAGACAGCTTCTTTCCTGTCCGGGGCCCAGTGGCAGCAGGTGGCTAGTAAAAACTCTCAACCCTAGTGTGGGATAAGGAGGTGGAAAATGGCTGGCGTAGCAGAAATGGAAGTTAGAGGGTCCAACGGCCAAGGAAGCTTGGGTGAGAATATTGCAGCTTTGGTAGAAGGCATCCAAGTGTCAGATATCAGGGTAGGGATGGTGGCTGAGTGCTAATCTGTAAGCAAGAAAAGCGTGTAGGTTGAATGCATGGGTCAGTCCTGGCCCAGACAGACAGGGGGCCAGCCTGGCGGCTCATGCCACCCTCCCTAGGTCCATCAGCTGTGCTGATCTATCCTGAGCTCTTTCTGAAGGACTCTTCCTGGTCCGACTTTGCTATCATAAAGGCCTAACTCTCACATATCAGTTATCACAACTGAATTTCCCTTGTGGAGAAATTTCGGGAGAGATAAATACTCCACTGCTAGAGTTCATGGCTCGTCTAAATAGGATTTTCATACTCTCTAGGTATAAAAAGGCAAACTTGTTTTCATTGTTACATTAATGAGTTCCTCTTTTTAAAAATTTTTATTGGAGCACAGTTGATTTACAATGTTGTATTAGTTTCAGGTGTACAGCAAAGTGAATCTGTTATACATATATCCACGCGTTTTTAGATTCTATTCCCATATAGGTCATTACAGAGTAGTTAGTAGAGTTCCCTGTACTATACAGTAGGTCTTATTAGTTATCTATTTTATATACACTAGTGTGTATATGTCAATCCCAATCTCCCAATTTATCCCGCCCCCCAACATTTCCCCCCTGGTAACAGAAATAAACCCAGTTAAGTTTGTTTTCTACATCTGTGACTCTATTTCTGTCTTGTAAATAAGTTCATCTGTACCATTTTTATAGACTCCACATATAAGTAATATCATATGATATTTGTCCTTCTCTGACTTACTTCACTCAGTATGACAATCTCTAGGTCCATCCATGTTGCTGCAAATGGCATTATTTCATTCTTTTTAATGGCTGAGTAATATTCCATTGTATATATGTACCGCATCTTTATTCATTCCTCTGTTGATGAACATTTAGGTTGCTTCCATGTCCTGGCTATTGTAAATAGTGCCGCAGTGAACATTGGGGCACATGTATCTTTTCAAATTATGGTTTTCTTTGGATATATGCCCAGGAGTGGGATTGCTGGATCATGATAGCTCTAGTTTTAGGTTTTGTTTTTTTATTTTGCTGTATGCGGGCCTCTCACTGCTGTGGCCTCTCCCGTTGCAGAGCACAGGCTCCGGACATGCAGGCTCAGCGGCCATGGCTCACGGGCCCAGCCGCTCTGTGGCATGTGGGATCCTCCCGGACCGGGGAACGAACCCGTGTCCCCTGCATTGGCAGGAGGACTCTCAACCACTGTGCCACCAGGGAAGCCCTAGTTTTAGTTTTTTTAAGGAACCTCCATACTGGTCTTCATAGTGGCTACACCAATTTACATTCCCACTAACAGTGTAGGAGTGTTCCCTTTTCTCCACACCCTCTCCAACATTTATTATTTGTAGATTTTTTAATGATGGCCATTCTGACTGGTGTGATGTGCTACCTCATTGTAGTTTTGATTTGCATTTCTTTAATAATTAGTGATGTTGAGCATCTTTTTATGTGATTTTTTGGCCACTTGTATGTCTTCTTTGGAAAAATGTCTATTTAGGTCTTCTGCCCATTTTTTGATTGGGTTATTTGTTTTTTGATATTAAGTTGTATGAGCTCTTTATATATTTTGGATGCTAACCTCTTTATTGATCATGTTATTTACAAGTATTTTCTCCTAGTAGGTAGGTTGTCTTTTTGTTTTGTCAGTGGTTTCCTTTTCCATGCAAAAGTTTAATTAGGTCCCATTTGTTTATTTTGTTTTTATTTCTTTTGCCTTAAAGACAGATTCAAAAAAATATTGCTACAGTTTATGTCAAAGAGTGTTCTGCCGCCCAGGGGAGATCAGCTCGGTGCTTTGTGACCACTTAGAGGGGTGGGATAGGGAGGGTGGGAGCGAGGGAGACTCAAGAGGGAAGAGATATGGGGATATATGTATATGTATAACTGATTCACTTTGTTATAAAGCAGAAACTAACACACCATTGTAAAGCAATTATACTCCAATAAAGATGTTTAAAAAAAAAAGAATGGAAACTGGGGGACTTCCCTGGTGGCACAGTGGTTAAGAATCTGCCTGAGAATGCAGGGGTCACGGGTTCGAACCCTGGTCTAGGAAGATCCCACATGCCGTGGAGCAACTAAGCCCATGCACCACAACTACTGAGCCTGCACTCTAGAGCCCATGTGCCACAACTACTGAACCTGTGTGCCACAACTACTGAAGCCCGCGTACCTAGAGCCTATGCTCTGCAACAAGAGAAGCAATCGCAATGAGAAGTCCGTGCACCATAACGAAGAGTAGCCCCCACTCACCACAACTAGAGAAAGCCCAACACAACAACAAAGACCCAACACAGCCAAAAATAAATAAATAAAATTTAAAAAAAGAGTGTTTTGCCTATGTTCTCTTCCAAAAATTTTATATTTTCAGATCTTACCCTTAGGCCTTTAACCCATTTTGAGTTTATTTTTGTATGTGGTGTGAGGCAGTGTTCTAGTCTCATTCTTTTACATTGTAGCTGTCCAGTTTTCCCAGCACCACTTATTGAAGACATTGTCTTTTCCCCATTGTATATTCTTGTTTCCTTTGTCATATATTAATTGACCATAAGTGCCTGGGTTTATTTCTGGGCTCTCTATTATCTTCCATTGATCTTTGTGTCTGTTTTTGTGTCAGTACCATATTGTTTTGATTATCATAGGTTTCTAGTATAGTCTGAAGTCAGGGAGCATGATACCTCCAGCTTTGTTCTTTTTTCTCAAGATTACTTTGGCAATTTGGGGTCTCCTCTGGTTCCTTATAAATTTTAAGATTACTTATTATAGTTCTGTGGAAAGTGTCATGGGTATTTTGATAGGGATTTCGTTAAATCTGCAGATTGCTTTGGGTAGTACAGCCATTTAACATTATTGTTCTAATCAAAGAATATGGGAAATCTTTCCATTTCTTTGTATCATCTTCAGTTTCTATCATAATGTTTTAAAGATTTCATTGTATAAGTTTTTCACCACCTTGGTTAAGTGTATTCCTAGGCAATTTATTCTTTTGATACAATTTTAAATGAGGTTTTTCTTTTTACTTTTTCTTTATGATATTTCATTATTAGTGTATAGAAAAGCAACAGATTTCTTACTTTAATCTTGTATTCTGCAACTTTACTGAATTCATTTAGTAGTTTGAATAGATTTTTGGTGGAGACTTTTGGATTTTCTATATGTAGTATCATGTCTTCTGCAAATAGTGACAGTTTTACTTCTTCCCTTCTAATTCGGATGCCTTTTATTTCTTTTTCTTGTCTGATTGTTGTGGCTAGGACTTCTAACACTATGTTAAATAGAAGTGGTGACAGTGGGCATCCTTGTCTTGTTCCTTATTTTAGAGGAAAGGCTTTCAACTTTTCACCTTTGAGCATGATGTTGGCTGTGGGTTTGTCATAAATGGCCTTTATTATGTTGAGATATGTTCCCTCTATACCAATAATATACTCTCTCCTTTTTCTTTTCCACTGTTCTTGGGAAAAACTACATCTTTCTTTCCCAGATCTTTCCCATCTCCAATCTATTTGTAAACCACAGGAAAATTAATCTTCTTAATACACTAAAGACACACACATATATGTCTTACTCTTTAAAAAAAAACCCCTCAGTATCTCTCTGATGAACCTAAACTCCAGATGTGAATGTTTCTGGTTTCTCTCTGTTCTGGCTCTAGCTCCTTGGCCTCAGAGCTCACCCTGAACACTGCACTGCTTCTGAAGTAGAGAAGGCTCTCTCCACTTCCCTGCCCAGAATGACTTTCTCTTCCCACTTTGCTGAATCTCACCTGATCCTGATGAAGTCCCAACTCTTCTGTGAAGCCTTCTTGTATTTCATCTTCCTTATGAATTACTCATTTTTGGGAAAGCTATGGAAATAATTGTCTTAACAACAACCACCTTCAATTGTTATTCATTGTGTCAAGTATGTTTCTTGGCTCAATAATTGTTGTTATGGGCTGAATAGTTATGTCCCTCCAAAATTCATATGTTGAAACCCTACCCCCACAATATGATGGTACTGGGAGGTGTGGGCCTTTGGGAGGTAATTAGAATTAGATGAGGTCATGAGGGCAGAGCCCCCATGAATTGGTTGGTGCCCTTATAAGGGTCAGGAGAGAGCTTGCTGTGCTCTGCTGTCCAAAGGAGAAGTCAGCACTTACAGCTTGGAAAAGAGCTCTCACCAGAACCTGACCATGTAGAAACCTATTCCTGGACTTCCAGTTTCCAGAACTGTGAGAAATAAATGTCCATCACTTACAAGCCACCCAGTCTATGGTAATTTGTTATGGCAGCTTGAACTAAAATAATTGGATCTCTGATTTCTTCTATAAACATAAAATATATAATAAATGATGAGGAATATTGCTGTTATCAAAAGTAATAGATACTTCTGTCAGCACTCTAGAGTAATAAAAGTATCATTTAAACATAATTTATAGCTTCTAAAGCCTTTATTATTTTAGGTTAAAACTTACCAAGTTTTTTCTAAAATATAATTTTACTTTCAAATAAATTATATACATAAACCTAGTTAAGTACACGCTTTTCTTTGAGGGGTAAATTGCTTTTTAAATAAGAAAATGAAGAATATATTACATATATTGCTTTAGTACAGATGAATAAATTCTTTTAGTATTTTGCAAATAAAAGCCTGTGATTAATGAAGATGTTTTATGGAAATATTTAAAACTGTCTTGTGTTTATACATGAATTCTCTTCACTATAAATATTTTTGCAGAAAAGGAAGAATATTTTGTGCTGGGATATCCCTTTCTGCTCTACCTATACTTTGTTGAATTTAGAAAAGCATGTGCTGTATCAAATCAGAGTCTGCCTTACTTCTCATTTTGATTAATATTGACTTTCTGAGCTACCTATTATTTCTTCACTGAAATACAGCAAGGTTATTATATGACTTGATTACTTGTAACTCCTCAGAACCTAAAGAGAACTATATTCAGCTAAGTGTAAGCAGGTTTATTTTAGTTTGACTCAAAATGCAAAAGCAAGGTTTGAAAAATTCACTCATTCATTACTTCAGCAAATATTTATTGAGTGATTACAGGTGTCACACACTATTAATTCCTGGAAAATCCCTGACTTCATTGAGCCTTGTCAAGGGGGAAATTAAGGAAGGAAAACAAGCAGTTACAGCACACACATATTATGATAGGGTGAGACAGAAGAACTAGAACAGACTCCAGAGTACCCTGAATCCAGGCACCAGGGAAGACTTTCAGGATAAGATGACCTTCCCAGTGACGTGTTATTCAGAGGGGACAGCGAATACAAAGGTCCTGTGGTGAGAGAACAGTCTTGGAACTTAGGAATGGAGAGGTGACGGCAGGGATGGAGGGAAAAGCAAGGCTGAAGGTTGGAGAAGTTCCAAGGGTGTTCTGGAGGGAGCCATGTTGGAGAAGTTTGGAACCTTGAAGAGAAAGTTTTCCCCACTGAAGCTTTCCTGCTTTTTCTTTTTACTCTTAAGAATTTTAGGGAGGAAGTTATCTCCAAGTTAACCAGTCAACATTTTTAAAATGTAGAGCTTGTTTATCCTTCATATTGGAAGAGTCAAAGATTCTGTCCTTCTTCCAGACTCTTAGGGAGTTTTTAAGCATGGGAACATGAACAACAATTACAGTGGAAAGAGTTACTGAGCCAAGTTGCTGGAAATGAATACTTCTGCAGCAAGACTTTATCCCCTGAAAGAGCACTTGCCTGTCTGTGGAATGGAACCTTAGGGCTGTGGAAATAGTGCTTATATGAGGCTCAGAATTCTTTAATAAGAGGAAAAATGTGGTGTGCTGAGGGGAATGGGAAGTATTGGCTATTATCAAGCTTGAAGAATCTGAAATCTTGTCAGCTGTTTAAAAGAAGATTTTTCAAGTCAATTGTTGGTAATCATGATCATAATTAGATGTTTTCTCTACCATTTTTCATTATTAGTGACTCAAATCCCTTACATTGAATTTCTACATGATGTGTACAGAGACAGAGGACAATGAAGGAGGATCTGAGCTGCCACAAGGAAGCTTTGCCTTATTTTTTGCTCTAATGGCCAAAATTTGAAGAACTCTCATTTGATTTGAAGAGCTCTTGAGCTGGTTCCAAAGGATAATTGAGTCCAATTTGTATGGAGAGATGGAGTAACTGAGACAGGTTCCAAACTTTCTTCTAAGGATTTAGAGTACAGAATGCTTATTTTAAGAACAAAAATTATGCCAAGTTTTCTTTTTTCTTCCTTTTTCCTTAATGTTGATATAGATTTAAGCTTTGGCTTTTCAATATGTATTTGAAGTGACTGTCCATATGGAACACCGTACAGTAGAAGAGAAAAGTATTTCCAGATGATGTTCCTTTGTAACCAAATGTTAGACTTGACAGAAGTCAGAGGGATTTTGCCACCTGATATTGTAGCTCCCCAGAATGACTGCCTGCTTCTGCCACTGCAGTAGACAAAGGAGATGGCAGGAGGCCACATCCTCATAGCGTTTTCTCTCCATTTTCCACCTCAGAGACTACCGAGCCTTATGGATGGGAAGCCAGTGTCTTTCCTGATCTCTGGGCAGTCCTCATGTCTTCCTCCTTCACTGTTACAAGAAGCTACCTTCATGAAATGTGAAAGGCTCTGGTGAGAGCTGTGCATTTCGCCTGTAGGAAAGATAACAGGTTTTACTTAACTTAACAACCTTCTGAACTTGCAGAAGCACTATGCCTTAGTTCCCTGCAGAGTTGAAATTGATGCAGCACTACGTAGGATGTTGCCCAAACTCCTAGAAGTCTTTGGCCTGAGAGATTACCAGTCTTCGACCAAGATTTTCTTGCTCCGTTCTTTATTATGAGATTATATATTTTCTAACTACTTTCATATAAGGATGGTGATAGTAAATGGTAGAAATTTTTATTTTCTAAATTAAAATTTAGGGAAAAGAAAGTTGGCAATTATTTTGGTCTGTATTTTAAAAAATGGTCAAGAACTCTGAAGGTTCTGAGATTTTACTATACTTGCAAGCTAATAAGTTAGTGTGTTATAGTTTGATGGATGCTGGCAGAAGACAAGAGACTCCTCATTCAGAGACAAAGGACTTTATTTTTCATAACACAACATGCAGCATGGGCATCAGCACATGTGTATTAGTTCCTTGAGTCCTAAGGGAAATATACAGAGGGCCTGATGTCACTAGAACATGCAGTGAGCTGCATGAGAGGAGAGGAATCCTGAGTTTAGGGAATTTGAATCTCTTGTAATGGACAGCAAGCATGCCTGCCTTTGGTAGGAGAGAATGCCACCTTTATCCTGCAAGACTATGTGCAATAGATACATTCTTGGAACAAGAGATGGTAAATGTCACATGTTGAAGCACCAAAGTAACATGGCAATTTTCACTCAACAAAAGGTAATTTTTCTGGTCAGTCACATCTCTCAGTCTGGAAACTACTGAATTGAATATAATTCTAGGGAAGAAGGAGAAAGGAAAGAAAAAAACAAAAATGAGAGAAGGACAGTTACTTTGTGCCAGTGTGTGGAAGTGACAAAAGTTCTTCCTGAGATTCCATATCTAACTGATGCCTAATTCTAATTCAGCTTTTAAAGTTAGCTTTATGCTCTCTGTGCTGTTAATACAAATATTAACTTTAATTATTTTCAGCAGTGTTTATTGCCATAATGCTTCCGAAGTCTTTCCTTCAGAAAGCCATTGTTTCCAAATGTAGACAATTTGGACCACGTCATGTTTATTGAATCAGTGGCTTTGTGTTACTAACTTTTGAATTGTTATTAATAATATGAGTATTAGCATTCTTTAATGAAAAGGCATAATAATCTTACATTTTTGTGAGTGTTCAATGCAGTTTTCAAAACAATTTCAAAAATGACTATGAAAGGGGGAATGTGTATTTTTGGGGGAGAAAAATGTATGACAATTTACTGCAAGCATCTTACATGAAGTCTTCCTCTATGTAACTACTCTGATTTTTTTATATTAAGATTTCAGTTTTGTTAGGATTGAATCCAGTCAGAAATAGCTGTGTGTTTCCAAAGAACACAGGCTAAGGAAGGTTATGGATACTAAGTATGTGTCAGACTTACTTGATTGAAGAAAGGGGAAACTTCTGTAGAAACTAGAAAAAAAGACTTCAGGCATTTGTGGCAGGAGCCATTTAAAAAAATGGATTTCCAGGCAGTATTTCCATAGAGGATACTAGAATATACTTGATTAAACTGCTAAGATTTTTGGATTTCTAAATTACTTTTGTAAATGTGGACAAATCAGATTTTCAATAGTAAAGTTTAAAAAAGTCTTCATGACAAGAGTATTCATGAAGTCCTTGTAATATGCCAAGTGATGGATGAGACACAAATGATATAGTTTCCACCCTTTGGGGAGCAACTGCCATGAACTACAAAACAGAAAAAAAAGTTTAAATGAAAATTTTATATATTCTGTCCAAATAATAGAGATACAAAGTGGTTTAAGGAAAAAGAAGGAAAAGAAGACAACAAAGCAATGCTGGTTTTCCTAAGGGAATTATTCTGTTTGATGGCTGACTGCAAAACTGTACAATCCTAATGTATTTTCTCTTCAAATGGGGAAGCTTGACATACTGCCATTCACTGTTAATCACAGCACTAGATGAAGGGTTTTCATTTTAAGAAACACAAGAAACATTGACAGGACTGGTGGCATCGTGGCTAGTAGGGAAAGAGATGGGGAAAGAAAGGTGAAGCACGTAAAAGAACAGTAAAATTCTGTCTTTTGTAATATAATAGGGAAGGACAAATCTGACTCCATGTTAGATATGTTCCTCTTACTTTAACCTTTGTGCTCTGTTGCTTGTGCTTAGTTATGCTGCTCTGCACTTTTTGTAGAAGAATGTTGCCTATAGTCTGAAATATATAGGACAGCCCATTCTCAAGGCTCTGACTTTAAGGGTGTAACAGTTTCCCATTCATATAGACATAAAAAGTTGCAGAGGGCTTCCCTGGTGGTGCAGTGGTTGGGAGTCCGCCTGCCGATGCAGGGGACGCGGGTTCGTGCCCCGGTCCGGGAGGATCCCACATGCCGCGGAGCCGCTGGGCCCGTGAGCTATGGCCGCTGAGCCTGCGCGTCCGGAGCCTGTGCTCCGCAACGGGAGAGGCCACAACAGTGAAAGGCCCGCGTACCGCAAAAAAAAAAAAAAAAAAAAAAAAAAAAAAATGCTGCAGAGCAGAAAATAATATTTGTCTTCTTGGAGGTTTACGGGGACAAAGTAAATTATTAAAATAAATAACCTCAGCTATCCAAAATCAAATCAGAGATCTCATACTCTGTAATATTCTCAGCCCAAGTATTTGTGTTCTGTGACATATATGTAACTGAAATGAAAGTAATTCATAAAATATCTATTTATTTAAAAGAAAACTTTGTTTATTCTGTTGAGAAAAAAGTTACTTTTAAATTTATTTGATGTTTGTAATATCTGAATACATTTAGTTTTGGTGAGTTAATATTTTATAGGTAGCATGAGATAAACAGGACAAGCTATTCTCATAAAAGACACACCATTTTTAAAAGTAAATTCGTTTATTTATTTATTTTTGGCTGTGTTGGGTCTTTGTTGCTGCGTGGGCTTTCTCTAGTTATGGCGAGGGGCTACTCTTTGTTGTGGTGCGTGGGCTTCTCATTGTAGTGGCTTCCCTTGTTGCGGAGCATGGGATCTAGGCGCGTGGGCTTCAGTAGTTGTGGCACATGGGCTCAATAGTTGTGGCTTGTGGGCTCTAGAGTGCAGGCTCAGTATTTGAGGTGCATGGGCTTAGTTGCTCTGTGGCATGTGGGATCTTCCCGGACCAGGGCTTGAACCAGTGTCCCCTGCGTTGGCAGGTGGATTCTTAACCACCGCACCACCAGGGAAGCCTCAAAGGACAGACGCTTGTCTCTTTATTTAGCAAGTTGAATTTAAGGGAAGTATTTAGAACACTACGCCATGTTAATTAATAGTTTCTTAATCACTCAATTCCAGCTAGCATCCATCATTTTCTACAGAAGCTAAACATGTAAATTGATTTCTGTTGAGTAAAATGCTTTCCATTTCAAAGATGGAACTACATTTTTTTTAAAAGCACTTTTCTTGGTTAGAAGTCTGGTTGTTTCTTCCTTAAATCCTTCTTTAAGGATTTTCTGACAGCTCAGTGATAAAGGTTGACTATTTCCCCCAGACACTCCCATAAGCTTGCAGTGGAGAGGCTGGCGTTTTATCCAAATTCTCTCAGGAAAATCTTTTGCCAGGAAAACATACAGACCCTTCTAATGTTGCTTTCAGAATTCTTTACCTTCAAATGTCCCTGGAATAGTCAGTTCATGGCATAGCTGCTAGGTTCATCTGCTCAGGGCACTGGTGGTGCCAAAAAAAGTAGTTTTGCCTTTAAAAATCAAACATGCACTAGTGTGGGCCAAACTGTCAAGAAGAAGTGTTTTAAAAGGTATGCCATATGGGTTTCTGGGGTGCAACTAAGGGAAGAGGACTGAGACACTCCATCACGCAACATATGATAACTGGCGAAGTTCAGAGTTGCAGGACATTGATCAGAAATCATCAAATAATCCATTTTAAGAAAATGGGGTGATGGTTGCTTTTAAGAGACAGCTAAGAGCAATGCAATGGAAAAGAACATGTTCAACATTTTTTTAAACTGGATTTTTAAAAATTAATTTTTATTGGAATAGAGTTGCTTTATAATGTTGTGCTAGTTTCTGCTGTGCAGCAAAGTGAATCAGCCACACGTAGACAGATATTCCCTCTTTTTTGTATTTGCCTCCCATTTAGGTCACCACAGAGCAATGAGTAGGGTACCCTGTGCTATACAGTCTGTTCTCATTAGTTATCTGTTTTATACATGGTAGTGTATATATGTCAGTCCCAATCTCCTAGTCCATCCTACATCCCCTTCCCCCCTTTGTATCCATACATTTGTTCTCTATGTCTGTGTCTCTATTTCTGCTTTGTAAATATGTTCATAGACACCATTTTTCTAGATTCCACATATATGTGATATTATATGATATTTGTTTTTCTCTTTCTGACTTACTTCACTCTGTATGACAGTCTCTAGGTCCATTCACATCTCTGCAAAAGGCACAATTTTGTTCCTTTTTATGGCTGAGTAATATTCCATTGTATATATGTACCACATCTTTATCCACACCTCTCTTGATGGACATTTAGGTTGCTTCCATGTCCTGGCTATTGTAAATAGTGCTACAATGAACATTGGGGTGCATGTATCTTTTTGAATTATAGTTTTCCCTGGGTATATGCCCAGGATTGGGATTGCTGGATCATATGGTGTTCTATTTTCAATTTTGTAAGGAACCTCCATACTGTTCTCCATAGTGGCTGTATCAATTTACATTCCCATCAACAGTGTAAGAGGGTTCCCTTTTCTCCACACCCTCTCCAGCATTTATTGTTTTCTGATGGCCATTCTGACTGGTGTGAAGTGATACCTCATTGTAGTTTTCATTTGCATTTCTCTGATAATTAGTGATGTTGAGCATTTTTCATGTGTTTGTTGGCCATCTGTATGTCTTCTTTGGAGAAATGTCTATTTAGGTCTTCTGCCCATTTTTTGATTGGGTTGTTTGTTTTTATGATATTAAGCTACATGAGCTGTTTGTAAATTTTGGAGACTAATCCCTTGTCAGTCTCATCATTTGCAAATATTTTCTCCCATTCTGTGGGATGTCTTTTCGTTTTGTTTATGGTCTCCTTTGCATTGCAAAAGCTTTTGAGTTTAATTATGTCCCATTTGTTTATTTTTGTTTTTCTTTCCATTCCTCTGGGAGATAAATCGAAAAAGATATTGTTGTGATTTATGTCAGAGAGTGTTCTGCCTATGTTTTCCTCTAAGAGTTTTATAGTGTCTGGCCTTACATTCAGGTCTTTAATCCATTTTGAGTTTATTTTTGTGTATGGTGTTAGGTAGTGTTCTAATTTCATTCTTTTACATGTAGCTATCCAGTTTTCCCAGCACCACTTATTGAAGAGGCTGTCTTTTCTCCATTGTATGTTCTTGTCTCCTTTGTCATATGTTAGGTGTCTATAGGTGTGTGGGTTTATCTCTGGGCTTTCTATCCTGTTCCACTGATCTATATTTCTGTTTTTGTGCCAGTACCATACAGTTTTGATTACGTAGCTTTGTAGTATAGTCTACAAAGCTATAGTATCATGCCATCTGCAAACAGTGACAGTTTTACTTCTTCTTTTCCAATTTGGATTCCTTATTTCTTTTCCTTCTCTGTTTGCCATAGCTAGGACTTCCAAAAGAATGTGGAATAATAGTGGTGAGAGTGGACATCCTTGTCTTTCTCCTGATCTTAGAGGAAATGCTTTCAGTTTTTCACCATTGAGAATGATGTTTGTTGTGGGTTTTTCATATATGGCCTTTATTATGTTGAGGTAGGTTTCCTCTATTCCCACTTTCTGGAGAGTTTTTATGATAAATGGGTGTTGAATTTTGTCAGAAGCTTTTCCTGCAACTATTGAGATGATCATATGGTTTTTATTCTTCAATTTGTGGATTTTAATTTCATTGGAAACAAGCTGATTGCTTTCTGGGAAACAGTGCCTTTGGTAACTCTTTGGGCATCCTGAAAATAGAATGCATCTATTGCCTTACTAATTTTGCAGATAATATCTCTGAAGTATAATATAATAAATGGGTTTTAAATGTTGGTAAAAAGTAATTACTATTTTTATATTAATAGCTTCATATTAATATATTAATAACTGAAACTCTATCAGTTAGTACTTCCATTTGCAAGCAAGAAATGATTTTTAGAACGTAAGTCCTAAAGGGATAAAACTAGGTAATATCTGAAGCAGCAGGGAGCTCTTCCTTGATTCCTTGATTTGTTTATTTTTCCCCTAGACATTCATTAACCTGACAAGTATTTGTGTTTCCTACTATGGGCGAAGTTTAGTTCTAGGCACGGGAGAACTTGCTGTGAGCAAGGAGACAAGCTCACATCCTTGTTTTTTGTTTTGATTTTTCGAAAGTAAACATAACGTGTACATGCACAAATGTTATTATAGTTAAAGGTTCTATGAAGAAAGGAAAGCTAGTAAAGGGGACAGGAAGTGATGGGGAGGTTAGGTCTGACAAAATATGTCAGGATTTGCGATTGTTAGGGGCTCTAGAGGGAAGGAAAGGGAGCAGTAATGGGGGGGTGGGAGGTGCTTTTCATGAAATGCGGAAGACTGGGGAAGGAGGGGGATTGTAGAGGAAGCGGGGAAAGTGTCAGTGGGAAGTCAAAAGTTCATATTCAAATGGAGATGTTGAATTGTCAGTTGGATAGCAAACCTGGAGCTGGGGAAAAAGTCAGGGAGTCAGGGTTTCATATGTAAATTTGGGATTCATGAGCATATTAATGGTATTTGACACCACAGGATTGGCGAAAATAACCTCTGAAGTGAGAATAATGAGTATAAATGGAGGAGAACGCTGAGGATTGAGTCAGGGGCACTCCACCAGTTAAAGGTCAAGCAGAGAAGGAGCAACCAGCAATAGAAACTGAAGTTGTAGCCAGTGTGGTGGGAAGAGAACCGAGAATGTGTGTCCTACAAGACAAGTGGCAAAGAAACTGTAAGAAATCATTGATGACGAGTGCTGCAGAGAGTCAAATGAGTCATGAGAAATGACTTAAATTTGTTTAAATGGAAGATACACAAAATAATTCAGGAAGAAAGAACACATGACAAAGAGTGAGGGAGATAAATATTAATATAGTAACTGGCCATTCAGTCCCTGCCTATCTTTGATACAACTTCCCCTTGGAACATTATCTATCATGATTTAAATCTTGAGAAGAGGCATTTGCCTCAATGAATCCCAAAGGAAACTTTGCTTTGTAATACAAAACAAAACTTCGGCAGTTATATCCAAAGACTCTAGAGATGGTAGTCCAATGCCATTTGATATAATTTAAAATCTCTGCATTCTACCTTCCCTCACATCTAATCACACAGCAGACGGTTGTTGTGCATTATTTCATTGTAATATATGTCAATACATGTAATATCTGCCCACTTCTCTTCATCTCCTCTGCCAATTTCCTCCTTCAATCTGGTATTATCCCTTGCCTGGACTACTGCAACTACTTCTGTGTTAGGTCTTTGGAGAAGCAGCCTCCAAGGTGAGATTCTATGTACAAGAGATTTACTGGGGAAGATTCCTGTAAGGGATAAACAGGGAGGGAATAGAAGTAGACAGAAAGAGCTTTCAGACCTTGAGACAGGTCTGATATCTGTGAATAAAGAGGGAGGCAGAAAACTGTCAGACAGAGGAGCAATTCTGAGAAAGTTTCGACCAGGATTGTGAGGAGTCCGCAGCCAAAGTTGCCCATTAGTGGAGTCTCACATCCCATAGGAATGGGCTAGTACCAGTACCACACCATGCCCAGGCATTAGCAGGAATTGACCATGGCTTGGGTAAGAGGGGCAGAGGTAGGGGCCTGGGGGTTTGACTTCAGCTCAATTGTGGTGGTGGGGCCACAGTGGAGGCCTCAGTTGGTGCTGTCAGTCAACTAAGCCCTTCACAGCCAGTTCTCTTAAAGAAGATTTGAGTTTAATATGGTTGGAATCATTAAAACTTAGAAAATTAGAGAAGAGGTCCCATAGAACTGAAACTCAAAACCTTTGAGGCGATACTAGCTGGATGGTGCTGTTACCTTTGAGACTGATTTTGAAGGTGCTGGAAAAATTGCAAACAACATTCAGATGTTTTTGCAGGAGGCCACTGCTGCTGCTGCCAGGGTGAAGAAGCTTTGCTTACCAGGAACTGCCATAGACAGGAAATCCTCAGGAAACAGACAGGAAAGAGCAAATGACTTCTTTCTCCTCTAGCCTTCCAGTCTCCGTCTAGAGCCCCTGTTTGAGGACCATAACTGGGAAGGAGCTGGCAAAGCAGAAATGTAGTTTGCATAGTCCCAAAAGCAGTATCACAAGGCAGAGTAAAGAACGGTGTGTTTGGGGCTGAGAGACAATAACTTAACACCTTAATAACAGGCATACCATGTGACCAATTTTTTGCTGTACGGGAACTCCTGTGTCTTGTCTTGTTGACCTGAAATAAATAGAACACTAGATAATACTCCAAAAAAGATGGGTTTATTCAGAATCAGCAGAGAATTGCAATTTGTGATCTGTAAGGATGGTGAACCTTGTGCAAGTCCCCACATGGTAAGGGAAGAGAATACTTCTATAGAGAAAAAGGAAGTTGGGAGGGCTATAGTAAGAAAGAGTCTATAGCTTTTCATTGGCTGAGTCCTTGCCAGGAAAGAAGAGGAGTCTTTCTTCTTCCTGTTGGACTCTGCTATCATCAAGGCGTGTGAGAGCTCCCCCTTCTGGTCTCTTAACTCTATTCAATTGAGGTTTTTGTTAATTAATTTCTACATTTCCCCCTTTTGACTAAGATCTTTCTCTGGAAGCTTGGTTAATCAAGAGTCAGTTTTTCTAGTTTCATCAGCTTTTTGTCCCTCAATGTCAGGAAAGATTTTTCCTGGGTAGTGCCTTATATCAGAGGGAAAGTGTACAAATTGGAAACCTATTAAGATCAATTTGAGTAAAAGGAAGGAATAGGAGGGAGAACTCTCAGGCACGTTTTATCTAAAGTGCTTATGTTATCTAGTTCATAGACAATGGAGATCATCTGAAGCATTGTGTCATCTTTAGAGCTTTAGTGACAAACTTCTAACAGGCCTGGTCTGGATATCTTGGGAAAGCTGTCTCATCAGATGTTGTCTGCTTCAGTTCTAGAAAATATTTACTTTCAGGTCACCAGATGATGTGCAGTTCTAGAAAAGCAGTGTTTGGTGCTTTTCTTAGGTGTGTCATGTGAATCCAAGAGTCTATTCCTTGGAGTTTGGCAGCACAAGGATTGGTTAGCAGTACCTGATAGAAGCCTTTCTAGGGAGGTTGCAGAGAGTTTGGGAGGTGTGTTTCCTGATAGGTGAAATCTCCAGCTTGCAAGGTGCGATGCTTAAAGTCTTCATCTTCCAAGGGAGCACTGTGAAAAGATTGCTTTATCAAAGCATGGTTATTTTTAATAGAAACAATTACACCTTAGCAATTGGAGTATCTTTCCTTTTATCAGTTGTGGGTCAAAAGAAGCCGGAGCCATGTGCAGTTAGTGTCCTTTGACTATCTCAATGAGTGAAAGTTTGAGTTCCAAAAGCGGGGGATCTGACATGTAGAAGAACCAACAGCAGTGCTTTTGGCCAAGGTATTTGGATGGCCTCTACGAATTTTGCCAGTGGAGTCTTAATAATGTCATTAGTGTGTTTAACTGAACCAGAGGATTGGGGGTGGTAAGCATAGTGATAATGTTGTAAAACCAGCTTTGGCTGTGCAGTGCAGATTTTGCAGACTTGTTGGAAGTACCTGGCCAGGAAAATGGGTTCCCTGATCACTATGAAGTGCCAGAGGAGAGAGAATCTTTTTCAAAAGGACTTCAACCACAGAAGAGGCAGTAGCCTGTCTTCAGGGAAAGGCTTCAGTTCATTGTGAAAACCTACAGACTATAACAAAAATATATTTATATCCATTAGTCAGAGGAAGTTGTATGAAATCCATTTTCCAGACCTCAAATGGTCCATTAGGCAGTTTAAAATGTCTGGCAGCAGTATGAACCGGCTTCTCTGGGTTGTACATCAGACAAATGGGACAAGTGGGGAAGGCACATTTTGTGGCCTTGTTAATGCTTCCTCACCAATATTGATTCATGAAGGCTATCATTTTGTCAGCAGACCGATGGTTTAATGCATGTACAGTGGTGAAGAATGAGAATTTAGAGGCTCCGGTAGGACTGGGTTGGTATTTGGTCCAAATCAGAGCTTTATCTTTTTTTTTAATCAAACCAACAATTGTTGAATTTCCAGTCTTATTTTTTCTTTTCTGAGGTCAGTTGTTGGGTTTTTCTAGCCAGTTTTTCTAAGTTATCATTTGGGATAATCCTTTGGACCATGACAGAAGTTTTGGCTGTTATTGGTCCCTTTAAGGACAGCATTTCTAACAGAAATGTCATCAAGGTGATTTCCCTGATTTCCAGAGAGTCAAGTTGAGAATGTCTCTGAATCTTAATAATAGCTAAAGTGACAGGTAGAAGTATCACCTTCAATAATTCCTGAACATAGGGGCCATAGAAAATATTATTTCCACTTGAAGTAAGGAAGCCACAGTACTTCCACAACAGTCCAACACTCCATCATGAGCTGCTCCAGAAGCGTATCTACTATCAGCATAAATATTGGCATTTTGTCCTTGGCTAAAATATAAGCCTGTGTGAGAGCATATAATCCAGTCTGTTGGACTGAAGTTGCCGTAGGTAAAGATGCTTCCTCAACGACATCAGAAAGAGTTGTAATAGCATAGCATGTAAAAGCATGTCACCTTTTTATATGGTCACCTTTTAAATAAGAAACATAAGTGGACCATGAGAAGTCCGTGTTACCCAATGGCATTTCTTGTAGGTTGTCACAAGGGGTCAGGAGGTGTTCTGTCAGCATGAAGCAGTTGTGAGGGACTTTGCCGATTAAAGTGGGGGGAAGAATAGCAGGTTTAAGGTTATTACAATGTAAAAGAGTTATGTGAGGAGGAGTTAACCAAAGGACTTCCGAGGAGGTGAGGTGGCTGACTGAGAGATGTTGAGTGTGTTGGGAATTCAGGAGAGCTTCTACTGCAGGAGGTACAAAAGTGGTTAAAGGGGATCCCACAGCAATTTTCTCAGTGGCCTTAACTAAAAGGACAATGGGAATCATGGCTCTGAAGCAAGGGAGATAACCCTGTGCCACAGGGTCTAGTTGCCGGCTATACTACCTGATGGGTTGATGGTGGTCCCATGTGTTTTTGGATGAGTACCCAAAGGGCATTCCCTTCCTTTTCATATACAAAAAAGAAAAGGGGAATCTGATAGTTGGGCTGCCCAGGGGCAGGTGGGTTCATCAAACTCTCCTTTAAGGCCTCAAAGACTACGTTGTCCAATTCTTCCCATAAGATTGGGTTGGGATTACTATTGTTGGGTAAAACATATAGAGGTTTGGCCAGAAGAGAGAAATTTGGAATCTAATCTTGGCAATGACCAACTAGCCTGAGAAGACCATACAGTTAGCACTTAGTTTTGGGTTTTGGGAAACTTAGGACACCATGAAGCCTATCCGGATGTAGGTGTAGCCCTTGTTCTGATATCAGATGCCCTAAATACCAAACCTGGGTTTGCATTTTTTTCTTGGTGACTTTATGTCCTTCTAGGGCTAAAAGCTTTAGCAAGTATTGATAGATGTTGTCTTCCTGTGAGGAGACTTGAGAAAGAGAGCAAAGAAGCACATCACGTACATATTGCAACATATCTCTAGGGAACTTTATATCATCCAGATAAACCTTCAGGATTTGGGAGAAATAAGGACTCTCAGTAAAACCCTGAGGCATTACTGTCTACTGTCTAGGTGAATTGATTTCTTCCAAGGTGAAGGCAAAAAAGTATTGCCTAGCTCCATCAACTGGAATACTAAGGGAGGCACTGCATAAATCAGTTACAGTAAAGAATTTGCTTGTGGTAGGAATGGATGTTAGTAGTGTATGAGGGTTAGAAACAACAGGGTGTGGAGGGATAACAGCGTTTACTGCTCTGAGATCCTGGACAAACCTCCACCCTCAGCCCTTAAGTTTTCTTAGTGGTAAAACGGGAATGTTACAGGGGCTAGTACAGGGATCATGAGGCTTTGAGACTTGTAATCTTCTATTATGAGCTTTATGCCTTGAAGGGCTTCTTATTGGTATTGATCACTTCTGGGAAGAGGTTTTAAAGGGTTTATTTGAATCTTGATGGGAGGTGTGATATGAATATTGCCAACATTAGTTGGAGATTTTGCCCATAAGCAAGATAGTAGCTGATTCAATAGGAACAAATTAACAGTGTTTTCAGAATCTGCTATACTACTGTTAGAGATGAAACAAATTAAACATGCCAAATGGTCATTTAATTCACCCAGTTGATTATTTTGATGACTACTGTCAAGTTTTAGAATTATTTCCCCCTTTCAGAAGAAAGAAATTCTGGCATGATACTTCTCTAAGAAACCTTGACCTAATAAATAAGTAGAGGGAGAGGAACTAAGGAGAAAAGTGTATCTCTCAAAGGGCCTCAACAAAAGAGAATGGGTTCAGAGACAAGAACCTCTTGAGGTTCATGATAGATCCACTATTTAAACTGTTTTGGTACTCAGAGGCAGGGGCTGTTTTATAGCAGTGGGGTTGATCGCCAAGAGTGTTGCTTTGGTGTCATTTAGGACTAGAAGAGATTCATCCCTGATCTGGAGAAATGTTTCTCCAAGCCCATTAAGAGGGAGGGTTGGGAAGAGCCCCTGTAGTTCCATCATTGAGAATTAGGAGGACATTGGAAAGGCTAGTTAGTGGGCTGAAGGTTCCTGAAGTGCTTAAGCTTGTAATAATCTCTCTTCCAATGTCCTGTCTCTTTGCAATAATAGCAGAAACTAGAAGAATTCTGATGTTTGTCCAGGTGCCTTCATTTACTGAATTTGAAGCTTAAGAATTTTGGCAGTCTTTCTTTGAGGTGACTCATCTACAGCACAAGAAAGCTAGTTTGCCAGATTAACTAATTCTGGGGTGGACATAGTTTCCCATTTCATCCCAGTCCTTTTTACTAGAAGGGAAATGTCCCAGTTCAGGCCATTAATAAACATAGAGTTAAAAGCTACCTTTTCTTTAAAACCTAACTGAAGTCGATTGTAATTATCATGATAGGTTCATCATATTTTTGTGTGCAAGCCCAAATTCTATTCCAATCAACAGGCTTTAGAAAAGCCCTAGGAATTACACGAGACAAAGAAGGACACTATATAATGATGAAGGGATCAAACCAAGAGGAAGATATAACAATTATAAATATATATGCACCCAACATAAGGCAACTGCTAACAGCTATAAAAGAGGAAATCAACAGTAACACAATAATAGTGGGGGACTTTAACACCTCACTTACACCAATGGACAGATCATCCAAACAGAAAATTAATAAGGAAGCAAAAGCTTTAAATGACACAATAGACCAGATAGATTTAATTGATATTTATAGGACATTTCATCCAAAAACAGCAGATTACACTTTCTTCTCAAGTGCGCGTGGAACGTTCTCCAGGATAGATCACATCTTGGGTCACAAATCAAGCCTCAGTAAATGTAAGAAAATTGATATCATATCAAGCATCTTTTCTGACCACAATGCTATGAGATTAGAAGTGAATTACAGGGGAAAAAACATAAAAAACACAAACACATGGAGGCTAAACAATACATTACTAAATAACCAAGAGATCACTGAAGAAATCAAAGAGGAAATCGAAAAATCGAAAAATACCTAGAGACAAATGATAACGAAAACACAATGATCCAAAACCTATGGGATGCAGCAAAGCAGTTCTAAGAGGGAAGTTTATAGCTATACAAGCCTACCTCAAGAAACAAGAAAAATCTCAAATAAACAATCTAACCTTATACCTAAAGGAACTAGAGAAAGAAGAACAAACAAAACCCAAAGTTAGCAGAAGGAAAGAAATCATAAAGATCAGAGCAGAAATAAATGAAATAGAAACAAAGAAAACAATAGCAAAGATCAATAAAACTAAAAGCTGGTTCTTTGAGAAGATAAACAAAATTGATAAACCATTAGCCAGACTCATCAAGAAAAAGAGGGAGAGGACTCAAATCAGTAAAATTAGAAATGAAAGGAGAAGTTACAACAGACATGGCAGAAATACAAAGCATCCTAAGAGACTACTAAAAGCAACTCTATGCCAATAAAATGGACAACCTGGAAGAAATGGACAAATTCTTACAAAGGTATAACCTTCCAAAACTGAACCAGGAAGAAATAGAAAATATGAACAGACCAATCACAAGTAATGAAATTGAAACTGTGATTAAAAATCTTCCAACAAACAAAAGTCGAGGACCAGATGGTTTCACAGGTGAATTCTATCAAACATTTAGAGAAGAGCTAACACCCATCCTTCTCAAACTCTTCCAAAAAATTGCAGAGGAAGGAACATGCCCAAACTCATTCTATGAGGCCACCATCACTCTGATACCAAAACCAGACAAAGATACTACAAAAAAAGAAAATTACAGACCAGTATCACTCATGAATATAGATGCAAAAATCCTCAACAAAATACTAGCAAACAGAATCCAACAACACATTAAAAGGATCATATACCATGATTAAGGGGGATTTATCTCAGAAATGCAAGTATTCTTCAATATATGCAAATCAATCAATGTGATATACCGTATTAACAAATTGAAGAATAAAAACCATATGATCATCTCAATAGATATAGAAAAATCTTCTGATAAAATTCTACACCCATTTTTGATAAAAACTCTCCAGAAAGTGTGCATAGAGGGAACCTACCTCAACTTAATAAAGACCACATATGACAAAGCCACAGCAAACATCATTCTCAATGGTGAAAAACTGAAATCATTTCTTCTAAGATCAGGAACAAGACAAGGATGTCCACTCTTGCCACTATTATTCAACATAGTTTTGGAAGTCCTAGCCACGGCAGTCAGAGAAGAAAAGAAATACAAATTGGAAAAGAAGAAGTAAAAATGTCACTGTTTGCAGATGACATAATACTATACATAGAGAATCCTAAGGATGCCACCAGAAAACTACTAGAGCTGATCAATAAATTTGGTAATGTTGCAGGATAGAAAATTAATACACAGAAATCTCTTGCATTCCTATACACTAATGATGAAAAATCTGAAAGAGAAATTAAGGAAACACTCCCATTTACCATTGCAACAAAAAGAATAAAATACCTAGGAATAAACCTACCTAGGGAGACAAAAGACCTGTATGCAGAAAACTATAAGACAGTGTTGAAAGAAATTAAAGTTGATACCAACAGATGGAGAGATATACCATGTTCTTGGATTGGAAGAATCAATATTGTGAAAATGACTATACTACCCAAAACAATCTACAGATTCAATGCAATCCCTATCAAATTACCAATGGCATTTTTTACAGAACTAGAACAAAAAAATCTTTAAATTTGTATGGAGACACAAAAGTCCCCGAATAGCCAAAGCAGTCTTGAGGGAAAAAAATGGAACTGGAGGAATCAGACTCCCTGACTTCAGACTATACTACAAAGCTACAGTAATCAAGACACTATGGTCCTGGCACAAAAATAGAAATATAGATCAGTGGAATAGGATAGAAAGCTCAGAGGTAAACCCACACACCTATGGTTAACTAATCTATGACAAAGGAGGCAAGGATATACAATGGAGAAAAGACAGTCTCTTCAATAAGTGGTGCTGGGAAAACTGGACAGCTGCATGTAAAAGAATGAAAGTAGAACACTCCTTAACACCATACACAAAAATAAACTCAGAATAGATTAGAGACCTAAATGTAAAACTGGACACTATAAAACTCTTAGAGGAAAACATAGGAAGAACACTCTTTGACATAAATCATAGCAAGATCTTTTTTGATCCACCTCCTAGAGTAATGGAAATAAAAACAAAAATAAACAAATGGGACCTAATGAAACTTAAAACCTTTTGCAAAGCAAAGGAAACTCCAAACAAGCTGAAAAGACAACCCTCAGAATGGGAAAAAATATTTGCAAACGAATTAACGGACAAAGGATTAATCTCCAAAATATATAAACAGCTCATGAAGCTCAATATTAAAAAAAACAAACAACCCAATCAAAAAATGGGGCAGAAGACCTAAATAGACATTTCTCCAAAGAGGACATACAGATGGCCAAGAAGCACATGAAAAGCTGCTCAACATCACTAATCATTAGAGAAATGCAAATCAAAACCACAATGAGGTATCACCTCACACCAGTTAGAATGGGCATCATCAGAAAATCTACAAACAACAAATGCTGGAGAGGGTGTGGAGGAAAGGGAACCCTCTTGCACTGTTGGTGAGAATGTAAATTGATACAGCCACTTTGGAAAACAGTATGGAGGTTCCTTAACAAACTAAAAATAGAATTACATATGACCCAGCAGTCCCACTACTGGGCATATATCCAGAGAAAACCGTAATTCAAAAAGACACATGCACCCCAATGTTTATTGCAGCACTATTTACAATAGCCAGGTCATGGAAGCAGCCTAAATGCCCATCGAGAGATGAATAGATAAAGAAGATGTGGTACATATATACAATGGAATATTACTCAGCCATGAAAAGGAACGAAATTGGGTCATTTGTAGAGATGTGGATGGATCTAGAGACTGTCATACAGAGTGAAATAAGTCAGAAAGAGAAAAACAAATATCACATATTAATGCATATACGTGGAACCTAGAAAAATGGTACAGATGAACTGGTTTGCAGGGCAGAAATAGAGACACAGATGTAGAGAACAAACGTATGGACACCAAGGGAGGAAAACCATGCTGGGGTGGGGATGGTGGTGTGCTGAATTGGGCGATTGTGATTGACATGTATACACTGATGTGTATAAAATGGATGACTAATAAGAACCTGCTGTATAAAAAAATAAATAAAAGAAAATTCAAGAAAACAAAACAAAACAAAACAAAAAAACAAAATGCAAATCACATCACATCAGAAAAAAAAAAAAGAAAAGCAAAGCCGTAGGAATTGCTCAGTGAAGTCACCTAGTCTTTGCCTGAGCCTGTTCATATAACAAGTTAGCAGGCTGGTCTCATTGTAATTCTAGAGACCTTTCAGGATTTTCCCAATTAGCAGTCTTCATTCAGTGCTGGGCCTGTCCTTTACTGAGAAGGCTGTGAACTCGTTGATATAAGAGAAACCAAGTTGATACGTTTGAATGACTGTATTAAATTCCTCAGCAAATCTGTTAGGATTCTTTGACTATGGCTCTTAGTTCAGCTTTAGTCCAGGGAATACAAAAAATTGAGGATTTAGCCTCTGGATTCTCAGAAGGCTAAATTTTATTTATTTTATTTTAAAAATTGAAGTATAGTCGCTGTACAATATTGTGTAAGTTACAGATGTACAACATAGTGATTCAAAATTTTTAAAGGTTATATGCCACTTATAGTTATTATAAAATATTGGTTATGTTCCCCATGTTGTATGATATATCCTTGTAGCTTATTTTATACCTAATAGTTTGTACCTCTTAATCCCCTACCCTTATCTTGCCCCCTCCCCTCCCCTCTCCCTGTTGTTAACCACTAGTTTGTTCTCTTTGTCAGAAGATTTAATTTTAAAAGGGACAGGTTCTGACAAATGCAGAGGTAAGGGAAGTGGGGAGAGTTTCAGAGAAAAGGAGAAGTTTGGCAAGATAATTAGTATGGGGGGATTGAAGGTATAGAGGAGGCATAGGCAGCATAGAAGAGAAGGAGAAAGATGGTGCAGGAGGTGAAGTCTGACCATGAGGAACTGAGGGAAAGAGACAAGGTGGCGCCAGAGGTGGGGCCTGAGACAGAGAAGCCACGAAGGAAGAGCCTGAAGCTTTAGGAGTCATTTGGTGTTTCCCTCATCAATTGTTTGCCTCCATTATTCTTAAAATTTTATTTTTCAGAGAGTCAATTTTAGACTCCTGATAATGTTAGGAAAGCCTCAAAACACCAGTTGAAATAAGCATTCTACTCAGTTCTGGAAATTTCTGAGCCATTGTAGTAAGTTCAGTTTGAAAAAAATTAAGTTTGGAAATATCACAATTTCCCATAATGGCTATTGATATTCCAGATTGCCTTTGGTTAGGTTGGTTAATTTAGTTAGAAATGGGCATAAGGAAGGGCCATGATTTTTAAACATAAAATTGGCTGAAGTCCCTGTAGGTTAGAGGGGGGGACCCATGAGATACTTAGATAACTGGGATCCCATTTCTAAGAGAGTTTGCCTCTAAAGAACAATTTTCAAACAGCTCAAACAGCTTACAGAACAAACAGCTCAATTCAAATATCTTGCAAGCTAATCCCAGCCAGTCCTAAGGAGACAGCTTGGTCCCAGAGGAGCCAGTCTGAAGGCTTTTAGACAGCCCCTTCCAAAGGAATATGTTAAAGGCTGAAAAACCAGCACAGTTTCAGAGAAACAACCCCTGGCCTTGAAGGAATGGGTTGAAGGCTAGCCAGTTTCAGTGAAACAGTCGATCTTAAAATCAGACTGAAGTTTCAAACAAGCACCCACATACAGAACAAGGTCTTAACCAGAAAGAAAAAACTTTTAAATAGATTGGGATAAAATCTGGAGAACTTCAAATGCAAAGAGGGTGTGAGTTCAGATCCAAGAGGAAGACATGCCTTCAAACTCTAGGATTAGTGAGAAAAGCCGTGAGTGACATTGGGCTCAGTTGTGGGTACTGCCCTTGTTTACTCACCAGCCCTGGAGCCTTTGGGGAGGTCTTCTCTGGACCCCATATGGACAACCAAAATGTTGAACTGAAACATATACACTGCCATAAATTTCTCTAGCAAAGTTGGGTTCATTCAGGATTGGCTGAGAATTGCAGTTTGGGGTCTGCAACCATTGTGAGCTGTGTGCAAGTCCCCTGCACAGCAAGGGAAGGGGAACGGAACACTTTGATAGAGGGGAAAAGGAATGTGGGAGGGCTGGAGTAAACAAAGAGTCCATGGCTTTTCATTGGCTGAGTCCTGTCCAGGAAAGAAGAGGAGTCTTTCTTCTTCCTGTTGGGCTCTGCTATCTTTACGGGTGGTGAGAGCGCCCCCTACTGGTCTCCTGAATCTATTTAATTGAGGTTTCACTTTATTAATTTTTTATAGTTTCATCCTTTATGGTGGATCCACAGTAATCTCTGGGCCCCCTTGATGTGCGTAGCCTTGGGCCATCGGTCCAACTCCAGGCAGAATACAGTAAGATAGCACGCCAGGGATGTTTCTGCTCTAGAGACTATCCTGTCGGTTCCAGTTCTCTCAGGACCAGAACCAGTATGCCGTCTCACAGAGAGAAATGCCCCCTTTCCCTTTCCTTTGGAGCTTGACTTTTGTTAGTGAGTCCTGCCACTGAGGCCTAACTCCCTACAGCATCAGCATCCTTTACCAAGGGACCTCCCTTAGCTGTTCTGGTTGCCTCAAGATTCTTCAGTTTACTCCCAAGTAAGCACTAAGAGCAGTCTGTCCCTGTATTCTCCCCAGGGTGCTGCACATAGTAGATTCTCATTAAATGTTGCTTGACCTGACAGAATTAGTTCAACAGCTCTGGACATCCAGTGATATGTGTGCAGAGAGGCCATTTACTGCAGGAGTTCACAAATCCCTTTTTCTTAGAGGCCACATAGTAAAACGTTTAGAATTTGCATGCCAAAAGGCAAAAAATCAAGGATATTATGTATGCATCTATATTAGGGTTGCCAAATAAAATATTTTTAGTGTAAATATGTCCCATATACTATCTGGGACATACTTATACTTAAAAATTATTTGTTGTTTATCTGAAATCAAATTTAACTTGGCATCTAGTATTTTTATCTAACAAATCTGGCAACACTACCTTATATAATTATTTAAAATGTAACCATTTAAAAATGTGAAAACCATTCATAGCTCCTTGGCCATAAAAACCAGGTGGTTGGCCAGGTTTGACTCAAGGACTGTCGTTTGCTGAGCTCTAATATATTGTATCATTCAGGCTCCAGTTTTAGGAAAAAGAAACCACTGGCATAAAGGAATATAATGTAGAGACATAAGTGCTTAAAAATCACTGGAATAGCTGGAAGAGCAGGCTTTACACTGGACCTCCAGATGAACCCTAGAACGACATGGTAGAACGGGCCTGCCAAGGAGCCTGCCATCTCCGTCTGTCTCCAGTATTAAGGTCCTCAGCCTCTGAAGAAAATCCTCCTGAACCTGATTCCCCCCCAAGTTTTCATCCTGTTTCTCATATTGCTTTCACTCCCAGAACTCTTGAAAGCTTAGTATATCTATACTCTCTTCTCTTTCTTACAACTTAACTTCCTGTATTTCCACAGCTGTAATTTCCACAGCTTCTTCCCTTTCTATTCCAGAAACATAGCATCTTACCTCTGATGGGGGAATGCTGAAGCCACTGCCAGAACTGTTGATTTCAGAGTCACCTGGTGTCTGCTAATTAGCACCAGTTGACTATATTTCAAGTGCTACCTCTCTCCACTCTCTCTCCCTTTACTTCAATTCTGAATATAAGTCCCACGAACGTGCATCTGATTGGCAGATTCTGAGTCACACCCAGAACAGTAGCAGAAAAGTGTCTGAGAAACAAAACTTTTAGCTTTCTGCAGAATATGGAAAGCTGATTATAAAAAAGAGCAGGTTTGATATGGAACAAATCTATTTACCATTCCTGCTACCTTCCTCATTCTCAGGCTTCTCTTAGGATTCTCACTACCTGGGCTGGCACTGCACAGAGGGTTTTGACTTGCATCTCTGAAGACATGGGTCAGTTTTGCAATGCTACACCGGTGAACATAAATATCCTCCTTTTTAGCCTGAAACCTTGTCAATCCCCTCTCTTTTATTTTTGTTAGAAAGAAGACAGAGCCTTTGCTCCCTATGGCTTTGTTTACTGCTGTAATTCCCTAAATTCTGTGATTTTTTTACTCCATCATTATGACTCCAGCCTCTCAATTTAAGTTGTTTAAGTATATTCTTTCTCAATCCAATGCAAATAGAGCATAGAGACAAGGCACCAGACATGAAGCAGATTTCAAACAAAACCATGTAAATGAGAAATTCAAATGAAACATAAGCTTGCTATGCCTGAGTTACACTTAACATAATTGATTCACTAATGACAACCATTCATAAAGACTTTGGGAGAATTCGGACTAAGTTTGAAGTTACTGCCTTTCTCAAAATATCTTTGTGTATGCATTCACTGAACCTTCTTTTTGTTTTTTCTCTGAGGCAAACTGTTTATCCTTTCTCCAGGACTAATATTTCAGCCTATGCTCTGGGTCCTGTTTCTTTCCAATGCCTTCATGCCTCTTTAAGCAATCATTCCCTTTTTTCAGTGCCTTTATTTTTCCCTCTCTAGAGGTATCTTTCTCTCTTCTGCAAATACATTCAGTCCTTTTGACTTTGTATAAATCTTTTGATTAGCATCTCTTGAATTATTACCCATTCTCCTCCTTTTTCTTCCACAAAAGTTCTCAAAAGAGTGGTCTACATTTATTGCCTCTACTTCCTACCTTTCCCTTCCTATCCTGCAATATTGCTTTTGTTCCCAACAACCAGTTGAAGTTGCTCCTCTCAGAAGCACAGTTTGATCTCTTGGTAGGTGACCAACGGTCCCGTCTCAGATTTCCTTATTCACTTTTTTCTAGTATTTTTTCTAATACCCCTTTACCCATTTCTTAATATCTTTTTCTTCAATCTCTGTCGTGCTACACTGTCTTCTTTCCTCCTAATATGTGGCTATGACCGATTTCCTCCCCTTTGCCAACCTTGTGAGCTTGTTCCATCAATGATTCCTTTTCTCTCATTTTATCTTCAAGCTTTCAGTTTCAGTGACCACATCATTTGCCTGCAAATATGCTTCAGTCTCTATATTCACAGAAAAGAAAAACCCTTCTCTCTCTTTTTTTTTTAAGAAGGTGTTGGGGGTAGGAGTTTATTAATTAATTTTTGTTGTGTTGGGTCTTCGTTTCTGTGCAAGGGCTTTCTCTAGTTGTGGCAAGCGGGGGCCACCCTTCATCGCGGTGCGCGGGCCTCTCACTATCGCGGCCTCTCTTGTTGCGGAGCACAGGCTCCAGACGCGCAGGCTCAGTAGTTGTGACTCATGGGCCTAGTTGCTCCGTGGCATGTGGGATCCTCTCAGACCAGGGCTGGAACCCGTGTCCCCTGCATTAGCAGGTAGATTCTCAACCACTGCGTCACCAGGGAAGCCCCCTTCTCTTGAACCTGATTCTACCACAAGTTTTCATCCTATTTCTCACATTGCTTTCACTTTCAGAATTCTTGAAAGTTTAGTATATTTATACTCTCTTCACTATATTTACAACTTAACCTCTTGTATGTGATTCCTATAACTTTTGTCTTTCGCTACTCCTTGAAATTCTTTCCTTCCTTGCACTCTGTGATCTGCCATGTACTGGTCATTTTACTGTCTTTTGATGGTTCCTTTTGTGCTCCTTTTGTTGCATGTTCTCCTTTTCACTCCTAAAAGTGGATATTTTCTAAAGCTACCCAATTGTTTTATCACTCTGCAGTCTTGCTCTGGTGGTCTCATTCATGCCTACAGTACTGACTCTGGGATGACTCCAACATTGCCATCTCAAGCTCTTTCTAAATTCTTTTGTCATGGTTGTTTGAATGGACACAGTTTGAGGACTCTAAGACATATATGGAAAGGAATCTGTTTTTTGATTTATAACTAATACAGACATGACATTTAAAAGATTTAAAAAGCACCAGAATGGGAGCTGTGGGCAGAAGAGGCTCCCTGGAGTATCAGGAACTTCTAGGAGTCATTTCAAGTTCAGTCCTTCAAGGAGACTTGAGAGAGTTAATATGGGAACATCAAAAATCAATGTTCAGTGCTCAGGTTAGGAAAAGGAGTACAAGTGGAGAATGGAGCCAGGAGTTCGGTCTTCTCAATAAAGGACTGAATGGGAGGAAGCGTAAAACAAGCAGTGAATTTCCAGAATCATTTCTGCAGATGGTTGTGGGGAATCCGTGGGTTGTTGCAGATAGCAGATGATACGTCCTGGGTGATGCCGCATGACGTCAAGGTGAAGATTTCAGGCAGTCAAGTCCAAAATTCTCTCTGGTCCTTATTTCTATCTGCCTGTTATACTTTCCCACATAGATTTCACTTTGGAAACTGATGTTCTTTTTTTTTGTTCCTAACAATAACACTGTCATCTTACTATTAACATTATCCAAAACCTTTAGCCTTTGAGCTCTCTATCAACTCCCACACCTAACCAGTTGCCAGATCTGGCCAGCTCTTCCTAATACATCTTCTATTTGTTTTTTCTATTTCCAATGTTTCCCTTATTTACTCTTGCCTGGACACATCAGTGGTTTTCTAATTGATCTCTTCATGTGTACTATTGGAATTTGAGTTTTTGAAAAACAATGATGAGATTTTACAACCATGCCAATAGCTTGCTTCTAAGACACATAAGATTTAAGGAGTACTAATTGGATGAGGATTCTGGAATATAAGGGTGGTTTAGTAAGTTGTGTTCTTGGTCAACTCTTGGTATGGTTCCCTGAGATGCCTTTGCCCCACTTAGATGCCCTGTAAGTGGACCCATATGTTTGACATCATGATGTTGGTCTGGAACCTGCTTATGCCTACTCTCTCCAGCCTTTATTTATTTATTTTTTTTGCGGTACATGGACCTCTCACTGCTGTGGCCTCTCCCGTTGCGGAGCACAGGATCCGGACGCACAGGCTCAGTGGCCATGGCTCATGGGCCCAGCCGCTCCGCGGCATGTGGGATCTTCCCAGACCGGGGCACGAACCTGTGTCCCCTGCATCGGCAGGCGGACTCTCAACCACTGCGCCACCAGGGAAGCCCCCAGCCTTTACTTTTTATATGCAGTTATTTATAACTCTCACAAGTTTCAGCATAAAAGGAAACTGATGTACTACAGATGCACACAAACACATTTGCTTTACTTGTGATATAGACAGAAAGGATGTTCATCCCTCTTAACGGTGGTCCTTAGAGATTAATCTTTGGGCACCTGCTTTTGTATATATGCACTGTCTTCACAATCATCCCACACTGTGCTGAAACATGGAAATTCATCAAACACAATTACGATTGACACTTCAGTCTTCATGGAAAATAAATTCTATTGCCTAGAATTTAAGGTCCTACACAATTTTACCCCAATCTGATATTCTGATAAGTGGCCATGAATCCTTTTTGGAGCAAGACAAGATATAAATAAATGAACAAATAATTTACCAATATTTCTTTGCAAAGGTTTCCTTATCATACTTAGAACATGGTAAGCTCTCTTTTATTTCTGCAACTCTTTTTTTGTCCTAATGCGTTCCTGCGATGCCCACTCCCTTCTTTAGGCTTTTTCTTTAAGAACTAGGTTCATAGTCACTGCCTTCTCTGCCTGCCCCAGCTCATCATATGACTTTTAATGCAATACAAATCTTTTTTTTTTCTTACTATTTAAAAAAAAAATATTTTTATTTATTTATTTTTGGCTGCGTTGGGTCTTCGTTCCTGCGCATGGGCTTTCTCTAGTTGCGGCAAGCAGGGGCTACTCTTTGTTTCGGTGCACGGGCTTCTCATTGCAGTGGCTTCTCTTGTTGCGGAGCACGGGCTCTAGACGCGCAGGCTTCAGTAGTTGTGGCTTGCGGGCTCTAGAGCGCAGGCTCAGTAGTTGTGGCACACAGGCTTAGTTGCTCCTTGGCATGTGGGATCTTCCCAGACCAGGGCTCGAACCCGTGTCCCTTGCATTGGCAGGCAGATTCTTAACCACTGTGCCACCAAGGAAGCCCTATGTGATACAAATCTCGATATTGATTGTAACTTTTGTTCTTTTACCTCCGTCTCCTATCATGTCCCAAGTTTTAGTGAGTCCCTTGTCACTGTACCCAGAAATAACTGGGCCACTGGAAGTTTTTATTATTAATTAATTTTTATCCAGATGGCCAGACCTTTGAGAGTTAATAGCATATTACTCATTCTTCACTGAAAATTTTTATCTTACCTCAGTTGTGTTAATGTCTTAGCCAGCTCAAATCATAGAGGGTCAGCAAAGCAGCTGGGAATCACAGATTCATTCCCCTGCCCTCCATTATCCCAGAACTTCCTCTGCAGAGATGTAACCACGATTGGTCTCAACAATTTTTGCATCCATCTCACTGTTGTCACCAATTTGCGTAATCATTTTGTTGAAAATGTTAATAGTAGGCTCAGAATGCTGAAAGGAGCCATACACAGGTACCACTTGGGTAAATCAAAAAGATTTGATCATCTAAAATAAGCCAAAGGAAGTCAGCTCAATTAGAGTACTTAATAGAGAAATCACAACATTTTTTAATGACAGATGGAGGTGTAAGCTTATGGAATCCTCAACTGGAACTTACCAGTGAGCAGACAGTTGCACGTGTTAAGTTTGAGTGAGCAAGGGTAACATCAGATCTCATAAGGTTCAGAGTTGCACAGTGTACAGTAGATTGCAAAAGTACAGTGTACACCCCATACCTTTAGCCCTGAACATCTTATCCATCATTCCCAACCTCCTGAGCTGTCTTAGCTTGGGCCAAACACATTCCTAAGTTAATTTCTGTGGAACTGTAGCAAAAGTCTATAATCCAGGTGTCGTTGGGAAGCTGGAATTTGACAAGCTTTTAGAACTGTCACTAGGTCCATTTTGTGTAAGATTTGTAGTCCTGTAGCAATTCCTGTTTCTATCTTTTCCTTTGTCATCCTAACAGATTTTGCTACCTAACAGTGTCATTTATATTTTCATAAGATTTATATGATCAAATAAATAATACATTTTGTATCCATGATGCCTAACGTACTGTACTGCATTTAAAAATGTCATTTCATAAGTCAGCCAGAGAAAGACAAATACTGTAAGATATCACTTATATGTGGAGTCTAAAAAATAAAACAAATGGATGAATACGACAAAACAGAAACGGACTCACAGATATAGACAAAAAACTAATGGTTACCAGTGGGGAGAGGAAAGGGAGGAGAGGAAGTATAGGAGTAGGAGATTAAGAGGTCCAAGCTATTAGGTATAAAATAAACCTCAAGGATATATTGTACAACATGGGGAATATTGCCAATATTTTATAATAACTATAAATGGAGTATAACCTTTGAAAATTGTGACTCACTATATAGTATACCTGTAACTTATCTAATATTGTCCAGCAACTATATTTCAATAAAAAATAAATTATATTGACCAAAATTTTTTAAAAATATTATTTTATTAAGCATTTTTCATGCACGTACTGAGTTTCAGGCACTATACTAAATGCTGGACACAGGAATAGACTATAGCTTGATCTGGGGCTTGAAAGAGTTCAGCATTTGAGCAATCAGACAAGAGCAGCTGTGCAGGTGCACTTCTCAGCTCTCCCTTCAAGAGAGAACTTGCCATTCCGTGCAGTTACCAGGCATCTCCTGTGCCAGTGGGATCTACAGCAGTATTTGAGCTGAGGTGAAGCTCTCCCCGTGAAGCTCCCGCAACCATGGCTGAGAATGGGGAGGTACTGGGCCTGACTACTTTTGTCTAAAGCAAGACTCCTCCACAGGTAATCTTTTTTGCTGCATTTCCCCACTGGCCTGGCCAAGACTTTCTTCGCATTGCTCTGCAGTCTGAAGCTCTTCTTACCCAATCCTGCTACCATCTCCTTTTCCATGCACAGGTGGCAGATGTGCATCATAGTGTAAACGCTTCCCCTGCCAACTCCTGCTCTTTTCCTTGTGTTTCGTAAACTTTACCTCCAGTACGTTTCTTGTACTTTATCTTGGCGTCTGCTTTTAAGAGGACCTGAACTGATAACACGCAGATACACAAAATAATTATTAAAAAAGTGTCCATCGACAGATGAATGGATAAAGAAGTTGTGGCACATATATACAATGGAATATTACTCAGCCATAAAAAGAAATGAAATTGAGTTATTTGTAGTGAGGCGGATGGGCCTAGAGTCTGTCATACAGAGTGAAGTAAGTCAGAAAGAGAAAAACAAATACTGTATGCTAACACATATATACGGAATCTAAAAAAAAAAAGGGTCTGAAGAACCTAGGACAGGAATAAAGATGCAGACGTAGGGAATGGACTTGAGGACACGGGGAGGGGGAAGGGTAAGCTGGGATGAAGTGAGAGAGTGGTATTGATATATATACACTACCAAATGTAAAATAGACAGCTAGTGGGAAGCAGCCATGTAGCACAGGGAGATCAGCTCCGTGCTTTGTGACCACCTATGGGATAGGGAGGGTGGGAGGAAGACGCAAGAGGGAGGTATTATGGGGATATATGTATACGTATAGCTGATTCACTTTGTTATACAGCAGAAACTAACACAACATTGTAAAGCAATTATATTCCAATAAAGATGTTAAAATAAAAAAAAAGGAGCCAGTGTTCCTTGTAGAATTAGTGGACTCCAAGATTAAGCCAGGGAAAATATAAGATGGTGTGGGATAACGTGTAGGGCCAGAAAGTAAGGAAGTAATCAGAAACTGATGGGGACATGTTGAGAGGATACAGAAACCAACTTGAAAGAGCTCTACATGGTAAAATTTGGACAAATTGCACAATAAAATAGTGATAGTAATGGATTATACCCCGTAGAATAAAATATCTGAGTCCAAATTGATATAAATAATGGAATGAATAATTATGTGGGTTAGAAAGGACCACTATTCCTTACAATAGGATTCCAATGAATAAATGTAGAAGAAATGATGGAAATAAAAATTACTAGTAGGCAAACTGTAATAACTGTTCCAGGCAAGAAAAAAAATGTGGTAACTATTATAATTAGGAGAATGTGCAACCTATAAGGGAATCTTTTCTTGCCTTCCACAAAGAGACTTAGATATTTCTTACTTATGTTTTCTACTTTACCTTGTACAAGTTCTGCCTGTATTATAAAACACCTCATATTATATTATAACTGTTTCTGTGTATGTTTGTCACTTCATTAGATTGTGAGCTCCCTGAGAGACAATGACGTTTTGTCTTTCTGTACCTAAGCATCTTTTATTAAGTTCAGTGGTACCAAAAATGCTTGCTGAGGAATGGAGAGCACTTTGAGGAAAGAATCACAGAGGCGGAATCAATGATGTGGGTTTTGAAAAATAAGTTGGCACTTTCCAGGTGAATAAGAGAAGGAGGAGCATTTGATAGGACCATCTTCTAGAATCATGTGCTAAACATAGGGGCATGAACAAGTGTTCAGGGAGGGGCAGGTCATTTGGAAAGGGGCAGGTCATTCATTGCGCTGGTGGGTGTTGAGGAATAGGAAATGATGAGAGATAAATGAACCTTGCACATAGACTGTGCTGCATGTTTGTACATAAAAACCGTATGTGTCACTTCTCAAAAATGTTCTTTGAGGAAGTGTGTGTGTGTGTGTGTGTGTGTGTGTGTGCGCATAGTAACGCGAGGTGAGGTGACCAAAATAAAAAGATCTGGATATATTTCATTCTACGTGAAAAGCAGAAGAAAATTATGATAAAAAAATGATCTGTGACCATGAATGTTTCAATTTTCTATAAAGAGACCAAGATAAAAATAAATTTCTGTTTGCTTATGATACTACAGCAATGCAAAACACTCTCCAGTCTCATAACTTCAGAGCTATTTCTGACTTTTTCTCCTCCGTTGGTGCACACCTCCTATTATATGCCAAATCGTTCCAGGCGTTCCTCTGGAATAACTCAGGAGCCACTCCTTTCTTTCCATATTCACTCACCACTCTTCTGCAGGCACTATAAGCTTCCTACTGAACCTCTATACTATGTCCCAACGTCTCCAACTCAGGCCTTGTAGACCCTTATTCACAACTGCAAGAAAATATCCCATAAGAACTGTTTTTATGACATTGCCTTCCTTGGTCAAGAACTTAACGGTGGTTTTCTCGTATCATTTATCACATATATAAAGTTTTGAGCTTGATTGCCAAGATTCTCTAATCCCCACTTTCATGTATCACCATCTGACCATTTTTAGCTCCATCTCTTGGTACTTCTCAACATGGCCAAAGACATCCCTCCATTATTTTCTGTACAGTTTATTCCTTTTAGCCTCTGTAATGCTATTTTTTCCTGTTTGGAAAATTCTTTCATTTCAACCAGTATATTTCCTTATTAACCTGCCCACCTTTACTCTGAGTATACTCAGGTATGTATATATGTACCTATATACACGCAAGCATCCACACACATAAAATATGATATATATGTATATATAACATATGTTTCATACGTATTCTCTCTTATTCATATATGTTTTATTTTCCTTCTTTTCTAAGTATAGGTAAAGACTGAGTCTTCTAAGGCTCTTGGGTATGTCTGGTAATATTGGTAGCTGTTGTAAATTCCACAGGCTCTTCAGGAATGAAGTGATGAATAAGAGTACATCTCTCTGATAATATATTCTTAGACCTTGATTGCCTTCATTCTTTCATTTTCAATCACCTCCTACATAGAGCTCAGCTTTTTTCTTCCCCGACAGATCTCAAAGGCCGTGGTTGGGTGGATGTGGAGGTGAGGCTGGGCAGAGTAGTTATGCTCAGCAACCCCTAAGGGGCCACACTGTAATCAAGGGGAGACATGAAGACATTCTCAGGTTGAAGAGTTTGAAAACATTTTCTCAGAATTGTGATTTGCTCCCGCCAGGGCCTATGTCTCCTCTCCACCCTGCCAAAAATCACGAATCACCATATTATGTTACCCTTTAGACAGCTCAACAACTGGGTTTATTTTGAGGCTCAATTTCATGATGATTAATCATAGTTTCACAAGTAAAACTTTAGATTCGTTTGAGTTTTTTTGACTATAACTAGTGAGCTAGAAAGAGCCAATGCTAATAATTAGGCAAACATCAGAGAAGAAAAGTGTCCGTCTTTTAACCATAAGAATGACAGCTAATACTGAGCAGTTTGATGCATGAAGCATCAGCAAATATTGTAAGGACACTGCACTAAGAGGTAAGACTTTGGTTTGTCTTCTCAGCCCTGCCACTGTCTTTGTGGGCTTGGGCTCCTAGATCTCACTGATTCATTTGTAGCATGAAGCTAAGGTGCCTTACCTACTTGTAATTCTAATAACCTCTTCGAAGTGCTGCTTGCTGCCAGGCATGGCACAAGATGAATATGAAGTAAATAAGACTTGACTTCCACTTTCAAAGTGGTAGAGAATCTTAGAGAAATAGTACCGTGGGTCTGAACATCCTCCTTGGAAGTTGTTATTTATAAAAGAAATTTACAGTTTACAAAGGATGTAAACACACTGTCAACAACTTCTCAGAAGAGAGTATCTCTCTAAAAAGTAGAAATATTATAATCCAACCTTTAAAAATTCACAAAGTTTGTTATATTGTAAAGCACAAGTTATAGCCTCATTTATATTAGAGCATATACTTTTAGAAAATCATCAAGATAGGAAATAAAAACCTGGCACCATTATGTCTAAGCAATCTGTGCTTTCCCTCTCTTCCCTCTAAATCAAATATATTAGCAATTCTGTTTTTATGAGGAAGAGAGGCAGAGAGAAGGGTAACAGAAGGAAGCCTGTTGTGGGATGCTCTGTCAGGTACCATAAGATCGTACATTTCCAAAGAGCAGGACTTAGTCTTTTTTCACTTGTCTCCCCAGAGTTCCTGGCAAAGGCTAGATAGTCAATAATTATTTGTTGTCAAATAGACGAGTTCAAATGATTGGAGAATTATATCTCATATTTGTTAGTGAGCTTAAGTAATGCCAAGATTTTAGATAATCATCTCCAGTTCTTTCCTGTTGCTCTTCTTGTTACTTCCCACTTCTTACTTTGTTTGGTGTTAAGTTAGGCTCACCTAAGCTACGTGTACAAAGAAATTCCAAAATTCAATGGCTGAGAGACTACGGTTTCCTTCTTTCCCACTTTATCTGGGGTGAGTGCTCAAGGCTGGCAGCCTGCTCTGCTCCGTGCAGGGGTTTCTGGAACCAGGTGAAGAGTGGCGGTGTTGCAATGGCCAACAGGTGACTTTCAAAATCTCCTAGCAAGAAGGGGGGAAGAGCAAAAGTCTGGGGCCAGAGGATTCCACCTAAGCAAGTGATATGGAATCAGACAAATCATCTTTGCTCTAGTCTGCTGGTGAAGCTGTGGATCTAATCATATAACTACACAAAGGGAATGGGGACTGCTGGTAGCTCCATCCCAGCCTGGCAGCTGTTTCGCAACTGCAGTTTTTACATGGAAGAAAGGAAGAACTTTATTCTCTTTCCTGGTGCACAGCTAGCAGTCTCTGCCACATCTTTTCCTTCCAGCAATTTGCCATGTTTTTCTTAGAGACTCAGATTCTTGAAAACATTTTGAGGAAAATCTGTTTTTTTTTTTTTTTCTTTAGGCACTGATTTCCATTTCTTTACAGTTTTCGTGATACTACTCAGGTGAAAGGTATTATACCCATCTCAGTTACTCTGACCTTTGGGGAGTCCTTAGCTTATTTCTGAGTTCTTGACATTTATTAGTTTTATAGTAAAACAACCTTAGATTTATGTTGCCAAATTTCAGGAAAATCTCACATCAGTGGTCTAAACCAAAGAATACAAAGTGCTTAAAATACTGGAAGATTGCCCTGAGCTGAATTTGAAAGCTAATATGCTTCCCTGGGTTCATTAGAATAATTAGTCTTTGGTTTGATACATTCCCGGTGCAGTCTGTTCTAGTATAACCGTGATATACTATGTTACTGCCTTTTAGAATTTAGTAAGGAAGAGACTTTTCTGGTTTTGTAATTCTGAATTATAATCTATAAATAGATATTCTTTAATAAGTCTAACGTAAATTAGAATTTAAAACAAATCAATTCTGGGTGCTTGTACAGTTGTGCTCCAAGAAAATAGCTGGATGTTTACCTCCCGGGGTTAAGGTTCTTGATCTTTATAATAACAGAATAAGGAGCATCCCTAAATATTCATTCTTTTGTAAGGTAAGTGTCTCCAATCTAGCTAAAGTGTGACGATTTTGAAAAACACTATCTGTGAAAATATTCTGGGTAAAGTTCAAAATCTTAAATGTGCTTGGTTTCTGAGGAAAAAGCATGTGTACAAAAGGTGTGTCTGTTATGGTTAACATCATAATATTTATCTCAGAAAACACTGTGTACAATGCTGTCTGTGAAAAAATAAAATCTCTGTTTATAAAAGAAAAGAAAATAGCTAGATGCAAGAGACAGGTCTGTAACAATTCAAAGGACTTTCCTCTTTCTCTTTATGTTTTCTCCTTTACATCGTCCTTAACCTTTGAGGATACTGCAGTTCCATTTATATTTGGCAGAATAATTTCAAGGAAAGCTGGAATGAAAGATCACTTATGTTTTAATGGCTCTGCCTGTCGACAGCTGGCTTTCTGTTAATAGCAGAACATGCTGTGTTTGCACACAGAGGGGCGTACAACACACATTTCATTATTTGTATATCCTTGGGGCCATCTGCGTTATTGATTGCCAGTTTTAGAGATGCTGACAAGTGCAGTTAGAGGTGCAGAAGACTTTTTTCATAAACTTTTTCGTTGAATTGTAAAAGAAAAACGTGATGTATAGGTACTAGAACAGAAAGAAAGATTTTTACTTGCTTTACTTCATAACACAGTTTTTGGTCCAGAACAATTATCTTTCATTACAGAATTATAGAAAACGATGCCCTGGTAAATAAATTCTCTATTAATTGCTTACAGATAATGACCTGAAACTCAAGGACTTTTAGGCCAGGGCTAGTCTGATATGATTAGCATACTTGGGCCTAAGAAAGCCTTTACAGAAGTTTATGTGGGTAGAAAAAGCTCTGTGGGGAAATAATAATAATAATAAAACTGTTATGCTCAACACTTTATATCTACTCTTGTTTATGCAAGGATGGCTACAATCCTTAATTGACTGCTTTCCTTAAGAAAAGCAGAGTGGGCTTCCCTGGTGGTGCAGTGGTTGAGAATCTGCCTGCCAATGCAGGGGACACGGGTTCGAGCCCTGGTCTGGGAAGATCCCACATGCCGCGGAGCAACTAGATGAGAAGACACTTTAGGGAAACCATTTAAAATTGCCCCTAGTTTCCTTCTAATGGAGGAAGAAAAGTTTAAAAGTTCAAATCTTTAGTCTTTAGGATTTTCACTTTGAAATTTACCTTTCACTATTTTCATGCCATTAACCCTAGCTGAAATACTTTTTTTCCCCCCAAACTCAGTATTTAAGAGTTTAAAAAATATAAACAATGATGGATTGACAGAGCAGCTGTGCTCCCTGATATTTACGTCTTTATAATAAAGAAATTTGCAGGGGGATTGTGGGGACTTGATGAAAGAGAAAGGCCGACAGGATGGATCAGCTGTGCTTCCTTTGTAGGGTGTCCAGAAGGGAAAATGAAGGGAGAACTCTTCACTCAGCTTTTGAGGAGAATGCGCTCTCCTGCCCTTTTTCTGTTCTGGCTCTGTGTTTATTTAGTCTCCGGGGTCCTGACGATGTGGTTTCATCTTCACATGGGGAGCCACGCAGGCTGGCAGCCCACCTGGGGGTTTTGCACAGTGTCATCGCATGTTGGATGCATGGATGGTGTCCAAAGGCAGAAATGAGCTAATACATTTTATTGTAGAATGTTGCTCTTAAAAAGTGTTTATTCCTCATGGTTCTTTGTTGAGACAAGAGCCGTGTGTGGGAAAGTGGAAAGTTTCAGGAGAAGTGGAGAGTATCAACACCTGCAGAATCAGATACCAGCACTGCCTAATCCTGGGAACATTTGCCACGGGCTTAAACGATGAGAACTTGCTCCTGGAAGGGATAACGGAGAAGGCTCTGTGGCTGTGTATTCTCTGTTTTTATTTTTAGAATTCAAAATTTATGACTTAAAAGTCACATGAATAAAATGTATTATTATGTCATCTTCTTAATCTGAAGATTAAGAGGATGACCTAATGAGATTCCTTTTAAAAATATTTATTTATAGAGCGGAAGCTGGGAGTTGAGGTGTGGATGAGGTAGCTTTTTTAGCCGTGATGGTTCAGATTGTTTGGTTCCAGCACCCTACTTGATATTTCATAGAAAATGGAAATAGGCTGTGGCTTTTCCTTTAAAAATCAGGCTTCTTTAGTTCTTCAAGGATGTGATGGGAAAAGGCCTGTATTTTGTTTCTGATTGGTGGTGTGACTATAGAAATGGAAGATTCTTTTGGGGGCAGAAAACAACACTGCTACTCAGGTAGATAAAAGGCAGAACTTTTGGGAGAGAAGGCTATCCCTGGGGAGTGTCATACAGGGGATCACAGCTGGGGAAGTTTCCAGCAAGCTGGAACTGTCAGGGAGCTCGTATGGCAAGCTGGGTGGGTTTGCGAGGTTCCCACGGGTCCCTGTGGATTCCAGCTGCCTCAGGGGCACAGGATCTGTCCTGAGTTTTGGGTATCTGGCTCTCAGGTGATGAGTGCTGGTACATAGTGGGCCTGAGTGTGAGAACCTGATAGAAGGGCATGGGGGTGTGGACTTAACTGACTGCTCAAGATAAGGGGAGCTGCGTGGCCAGGGCCTCAAAGGTCGGTCAAGACAGCTTTAAACCAACAACAAAGCCTCCTAAGACCCCAATGTTACAAGATATAACAGGTTTCCCATAGTAAAATGGTTTAAATACGAGTGTTAATTAAAAAAATAGGTTGCATGCAATGTCTAGGTTCTGCCTACGTATACACCCAACTCTTCCCAGCACCATATAAGTGAGCAGGTAAAAAATCAATGCCTAGTTATGGATCGCAAGAGCAATGAAGAACACCCCACTCCCATGTGTTTCCTTCCTTCTGTCACTGGATTTTTATTTTATTTTATTATTTTCCAAGGCCGTTTGGAATGGAAGGGAAGGTGGAAAGCTTTATGTGTGTGTGTGTGTGTATGTGTGTGTGTGTGAGGGTAGGGTAACTTTGAATATCATGGTACTGCTGTTGAGTTAGGGGTAGAAGCTCAGGTCTCCTCCAGAACTTCCTTCCTCTGATGTAATTGTGGGGGCTGAATTAGCCCTCTTCCTGAAAACCTAAAAAGTGAGCTGCAGGAAAATTAGGCTGCATATTTATGACCAGTTGAAATATGTTAGAGTTTTTCTCCTCTGTTTCTGGGGTCCTGTCTGGGGCTTTAGTTGAGTCTGTTCCTGGACATGTGTGCTGGCTTTGAGCGAGCCTCAGGGGACCTCTGCCTGGTCTGTGGGTAGATGCTTGATTTCAGGGTGCTCAATTAGACCCATAAACTACATCCCTAATGCCCAGTTAAGAAGGGAGAGCCCAGACAAATCAGTCAAAGGCAACCATATTTTCTTGGACTGTTGTGAAATGGGAAGGAATCTAACGGGGAAGCCCAGAACTAGTGCAGTCCTGACAGATCTTCACCAAACCCTGTTAAATCTGGTTCTACAAAGAAAATATCATGTTGATGTAAAGGTTCTACAGAGCCTTACCTCTTGAATTCAGGCCAAGACAAACTGCCTTACCCTGAGGCAAATCCTTGCATTTCATGTTTAAAGATTTCCCAAGGTCTGTATGAAAGAAGGATGGACTGGACAACTCCAGGTTTGACTTCATTCTGCTTCTCCAGCTGGATTCTCAGTTTAGTTCAGGGACTAGATGATCTTTACTCGGGTAGTGAGGTATTTGGTTGGACCTCAATCATTGACTGAGTTATCGTAGGAAATGGCTTTGAGTAGAGCTTCATTCCGAGGGGTATCCGTAATTTGTAGTAATGACAATTGCATTTGTAGGTTCCATCCCTTTGAATCTTGAAATTGAAACCAATTTGTAAACAAACAGTAAAAGCAGTATGTTTGGCCTTTTGTCAAACTTACTTATGGGACTTTATGGGCTGCCTGAGAGTACATTTAGGACCTCTAAAAATTATTTGATATTTGTACAGATGGACTCTAATAAGTACCATTTATTGTCTAGATACAGAAAACAGAGAAAAATTTAGAATAAAAAGATGCCCTCTGGAAATGTTTCACAGGAACCATTGAAATATTTGTCAGAAATTCAGAGTGATACTAACTAGACATCGTTATCTGTCTGTGATGCTGAAATAGAACTTCAGTAGTGGAATTCCAGAGAAGATATTGCAGGATTTTCCTACCCTAATTTAAACCTGGAGCAAGGGGAGAAGAATACAGAGAACAGAATTTCATTGATAGGGAAACTGGAAAAGAGTTCTGTCTTCTGGGGACTCAGTGATAAACTGGATCTGGGGGGAACCCAAGGGCTACAAGTGGTGCGCCCAAGTGCTACCGGATACTTCTTGTGCACAATTTTACATCCCTTCAGCCTCATTTCACAGTCTATACATGGCTGTGGTGACTAGTTCTGGACTGCTTTTGAGCAGATGTAACCAGAAATCAACTCATCCCAGCCCCGTGTTGTATGCCTCTCCCTTCTTGCCCTGAGGCTTCACTGACACTGAGGTTTGGGGACCAACAGAAACCATCCGGAACTCAGGCATACCCCAGTGCCAGGAAGTATGAAAGCATTTGTACTCACCAAGGCAAGACTTGACCAGTGGGGTACAGGAGCCTAGAGATAAGTCCTTCCTCTTTCCTTCCTAATACACATCCACCCTATAACGCTCCTTAGGAAATCTGTGGGTTTCTGCCAACCACAACTTGAAAATTGCCCTTTGTATTGGCTCTCTCTTCTTCCACATAGACTCTCCTGTCCCTCATCCTTGTTTTCTGAGATCATATTCCTAAATAAATCAAGCCTACATTAACCATTTTCCCAGACTATGCTTTCAGAGGACCCCAGGGAAAGATTATTTAAAATTCTATAAATTCATGCTAAATGACAAAGCACACTAGAAAAATGGGCAAAGGAATAAGCTGGAAGTTTAACAGAAAGAAAAAAAGACGTGTAGATTTTAATTAATAAGAAATATAAATTAAGGCAAAAACACAAATTTTTGTTTTAGTCAAATTTTGAGATAAAATTTTACCTCGTAAGAATGGCAAACTAAGAGAAAATTGATAACATTGTTATAGTAAATGTCTGAGGAAACAGTCTCAAACTTAGCAGTGAGGATGGCAAACTGAAGGTGAATTTGCTGATGTCCTTTATGGAAGCCAGTTCTCCATGGATATTCTCACATTTCTGCACGGTCTGGGTTTTCTGAGCAAGGGGCTTGTTTGAATAGCAAAAGTCTTGGAAGCTAGAGGCTGTGAATTTCTCCAGAGAGTTGAAGAAACTTACCTTTCCCAGAGAGACATTTGCTTACCTTCCAGGGTTGTAAAGCATTCTCTCTCTCTTTTCTCTGCTGAGGGGGGCAGGTGCAGCCACCTGATATAAGCTATGTGTTTCCTAACTTCAAGGATCCTTTCCTGTGGTGCAAAGCCTGCCGCCTGTGCAGAGGAACATCTTGTCTCCACCGTGTCACCCTGTGGGAAAAAAATGCAAGATGCCACTCTGGCTGCTTTTCTTGCTGTAAGTGATAAATGGTCTGTTCTCTGACCCAGAGAGCTGACGTTTCTGTCAGTACAAACACACACACACACACACACACGCACACACGTATATGTCACCATGGCAGGCTAACTTGTAAGCTTATAAGTAGGCTAAAATCTCTGACAGTTTTGGACTCAACGTATCTCTCAAAATGAAAGGTGAGTTAGTTTTAAACCTCTAGAAACCTAATATTTTATACGATGGCATAGGGGCACGTGTTGGCTGCCTGCCCAGCATCCATTCCTTCCCTTTGCAACGGCATTGTCTTTTGGAGAACTACCCACCCGTATTGCATAGCAGCTACACAGTATTTTTGGAGTGTGTGTTGGGGTATTGACTCTATCCCAGTTCCCAGAGTGAGTCCTCACAGACCTAAGCAAATCTGCCTCATATGACACAGTTGCCATGATGATGGGCTCAGTAACCAGTCCTTTGACTTATCAGTGTTACTTACTTGGATACTGTGTTGCTTAAGATTTATTGGGCCAAGCAGAGGGAATAGGTGAAAGAAATGGCATCTATTCTAAGGTAGGATGAAGAGAAATCTCTTTATCTCAGTGGTGTGGATACAGATGCACAGCCTGGAACTGCTGTAACCATTTGTAAAAATGGAGAGAAATTAGGCCAAGGTTTAAGTGTTAATACTGTGAAAGAATTAGAGAAAAATGGAGCCAGCACCCTGATTAAACCATGCCTGAATTCCCTGTGAATTTTCAAGTTATGTGAGTAAATAAAATCCTATATTGTTTATGTCAATTTGAAATGAGTTTTCTAATATGTGTAATAAAAACCTACCATACTGTTAAAGGGGATCAGAAAGGAAGGGAGCAAGGAGGCCAATACTCATAATCTACCTGTCTGAAATTCCTACCCTCAGAGATATTTCTTTGTGTTAAACTATTGATCTAGTGCAGAACCATCTAATAGAACTTTCTGTTACGATGGAAATATTCTACATTTGGGCTGCCCAATATGGTAGACATTAGGGAAATGTTGAGGAAGTGAATTGATGAAGTGAATCTTAAATTTCACTTAATTTTTTTTTTTTTTTTGCGGTACACGGACCTCTCACTGTTGTGGCCTCTCCTGCTGCGGAGCACAGGCTCCGGATGCGCAGGCTCACCGGCCACGGCTCACGAGTCCAGCTGCTGTGCGGCATGTGGGATCTTCCCGGACCGGGGCACGAACCCGCGTCCCCTGCATCGGCAGGCAGACTCTCAACCACTGCGCCACCAGGGAAGCCCACTTAATTTTAATTAAGCTTAAATTTAAATAGCTGCATGCAGTTAGTAGCTATCATATTGGGCAGGGAAAATACAGATTCCACTGTTAAAAAGCAGAGTACCTAGAAAAATAATAAGTTGGACTCATCACATTTTTAATAACTCATTAAAAACTTCTTCTTGGGAAACTTAAACTTGGGCCTGGAACACAGGAGGTTTGGTGTATTTGATAATTTGATTTGCATTTGTTTTGGAGTTGGGTCATATAGGAGAGGCCCAGAATAGGGAAACACTTTTACCTTTTCTCCCAGTTGGAAATCTTACCCTTCAAGGATCCGCTATTCTGTGAAATTACTTTAAAAAAAAGAAAGTAGTTGCCAATTTTTCTTGATATGGGCAGTGTATTTTCTTAGAGCTTAGTTTCACATCAGTGGGAATATAACCGAACGGTATAAATAAATACATCAGGAATTCCTTACAAACGAAGTAAATGATGTGTTCTAGATGCATGGATTTTGAAAATAGACTATATTACATCAATGAATCTAATCAAGAAATAAAAGCTAAGTCCTATCAATTTCCTTCTCTCTTCCCTTCCTTTTTTCCCTTCTTTTTCTTCCCTGTCTGTACTAGTCTGCCAGGGCTGCCATAAAAAAATGCCACAGACGGGAGGGCTTAAACAACAGACATTTATTTTCTTATGGTTCTGAAGGCTAGAACTCCAAGATTCTGCTGTTCTCAGGTTTGGTTTCTCCTGAGACTGCTCACCTTGCTTTGCAGATGGCCACCTTCTTGCTGTGTCCTCACATGGCCTTTTCTAATGTGACAAGCACATCTCTGGTGTCTCTTCCTCTTCTTATAAGGACACCATTTCTATTGGATTAGGGCCCCATCCTTTTGACAACTTTAACCTTAATTTCCTCTTTAAAGGCTCTATCTCTAAATATAGTCATATTAGGAGTTAGTGCTTCAACATATGAATTTGGGGTGAACAAAATTCAGTCCATAAACCTATCTTCCTTTCTTCCACAAATACGTGTTAAGGACCTATGTTATGAAAGGCACTGAGGTCACAATAAGAATGAGGAAGCTATAGTCTCTGTCCTAACAGAGCCCCAGTCTCTCTGTGTGGAAGAGAGAGATAACTTAACAATCAACCTAGTTAAAAATGTACTATGAGTTCTCATGGGAGAAACATTATGAAAACACATGAAAGGGGCATCTAAACCTCTTGGGTGGATATGAGGGGAGGCTTTTGGGAGTAAGTGATACCAAGATGATATCTGAAGAAAGAGTAGGAAGGAGCCCAATAAGGGGGTGCTGGTTTTGGAGGAGGAATCCAGAGGGAACAGGAAGGGTGAAGGCATGGAGGGGAGATACAGCTCAGTGCAAACAGAGCGTGGTGACAAAGAGAAGAGGCAGCACTGATCGAACTCTGTGGTTGCTTAGATGGGCTGGGGTGGTATAAGGGTTTGGGTGATGGCCAGGCCAGCATTTACGCCCTGTAATTCCAGAAGAGGTCGGGCAGGAGAGCAGGAGAGGCGATGTCAGTCGCGTCAGGTCGTTTGAAGGATTTTATGTTGGTAACTTGGTGCTATTTCCCCTTCACTTCTCTCTTCTGTGTTCAGGGACTTGAATCCTGGAAAGTACATTTTCCAGACTTCCTGTCAGCAAGGTTCCTATTTAAATTTTGTTGATGGGAGGCATTTATATTCAACTTGGGAGTCAGGGAGAAGCCAAGGCACTATTTCAATGTAAAGTCTGGTGTCCTGAGAGTGACCCCCTCCGTTGCTGCAGGCAACTGAGACCATCAGTGCTGTCTCCCTGAGACGCCTGCACAGCCCTAGCCTTCCAACAGTTTTTGACATCTCTAATTCCCAGAATTAAATCCCTTCCTGCTCAAAATACCTGAAATAATTCTTGTTTTCTTGATCAGACTCTGACTTATGATATGGCCATTGGGCTGAGCATTCCATATCAGATGCTAAAACTTAGTTCTACCGGTCCTCTGAGATACTTTCAGAACCAGCTCCATTATTCCTCACACCCAGCCTTTCCTTCCCACCCTACTCTAGCCATCATCAGATTGAATCCAATCTCCTTTCCTTCTCTTTCTCTTAAACCTGTGCATGTATCTTCTGGAACTCTCTACCTCTGTTTAGCAATCCCACTGCATCTTCAGCATCTCCTCTGAATGCCCTTTCTACCTCCTCACTAAATTAAAAATCTGGCTGTCCTCGAGGATACCGATTTCCCTTGGAGCGATGTATCTCAGGGCCAGGAAGTGGGGCATTGTTTTCCAGTGACCCACGGCTGTTTCCAAATCATTTCTCCTAGTTCACCTGGAGTAATTACAGCTGCTGATACCGTGCCCCATCTTCTCACTGCGGGTCTACAGTTAAAGTCACTTGGTTGCATGAACCGTTCAACCCTTTCCTCCCTCTTTAATATTTTGTTTGTAATGTTCCACCCAGGGTTGTTTAAAGTTCATCATATGTAAATCATTTAGAAAAATGGCACAAAGTAAGTTCTCAGTGAATATTATCATCGTCATCTTCCTCGTTTCCCTGCTTGCACCAGAACAAGTAAATATTGCTGCAAAAAATCACACAACTGTTTTATTGGTTTCTCTTTGAATTCATGATTTCACCCCTGAAACTGGCTCTCAACCCTGCCCAGCCATCAATATTGTTCTTTGTAAAGCTTACTTTCCCATTCAGGGAGATGACATTACATTTTCTTCTTTTTTTCCTGTCTCACACCTCTTCACTCTAATTCTCAGCTGATGATCTCAGTTCACACTTAATTATAATGCAGACAATACAGATTAATTTGGAAACTCTCTCATCTTCCTTCCACCAAATCATTTCTCTTTAATGCATCTGCACCCACTCCTCTTTCTTCCTCCCTATTTTCATAAGGGAAGTGGCCCTTCTTTGATCACAGCCAATCCTTCTACTTGTTCTTTGCATCCCTTTTCCCATCCACTCTTTTTTTTTTTTTGTGGTACGCGGGCCTCTCACTGTTGTGTGGCCTCTCCCGTTGCGGAGCACAGGCTCCGGACGCGCAGGCTCAGCGGCCATGGCTCAAGGGCCCAGCCGCTCCGCGGCATGTGGGATCTTCCCGGACCGGGGCACGAACCTGTGTCCCCTGCATCGGCAGGCAGACTCTCAACCACTGCGCCACCAGGGAAGCCCTCCCATCCTCTCTTAAGATCCTTCTCTTACTGTTACCCACTCTCCCATTACCACCAACTGAAAAAAAAATAACAAACAACTCTCGCACACACCCTCTTTCTGTTCCCATCCATGGTAAGACTTCAAAGTAGTATTCTGCAGTTACTGTGTCCGCTTCCTGATCTCCAACCACTTTCAGCCCTTTCCAGTCTGGTACCTGAACCCATACCTCTGCAGAGACCAAGTGCACTTCTGAGGAGGTCAGTATCTCCATGGAGCCAACTTCGGTGGCCTTGCTTGGTCCTCATGTTTATCAACCTCACAGTAGCATTCAGCCCAGTTGAAACATTTTCCCCTTCTTGAAGAATTTTCATATTTTGCCATAAATGACCCCATGGATCCTTGGTTTCACTCAGAGTTTTCTATTCTTTTCCATCCAACCTGGGGCGTGGTTGAGGAGCCACGTATCTGCATACACATCCCGGCTTCGCTATTTCCTAGCTGTGTGACCTTGGGCAGATTACTTGACTTTTCTGTATCTCTGTTTCTTCATCCATATAATTAGGATAATAGTGCTTTAGTTATGTCATTATTGTGAGGATTATATTAACAGTGTGTGACTTGTACTAAGTTCTCAATAAATGTTAGATATTATTATATGCTTAAAACTCTCAGATTTATATCTCTTGTCTAGACCTTCTAAAGTTTAGATTCATATGCACCTGCCTATTTAAACTATACATGGATGGCTAGTAGGATCTCCAGATTAACATGTTCAAAAGAGAGGTAAAAACTAGTTGGATCCCCAAATTAACATGTTCCAAACAAACTTCAGAATTCTTCATTAACCACCAAACCTGTTCCTCTGTGTTAACTCTCTCGCTAAATGGCGTTATCTTTATCTATTCAGCAAAAATTATTTATGAATAATACATAATCTGAAATTAGGAAATTGAACTATAGGTAGAAAAAATTAAAACCATTGTAGTGTTTCTCGGATTAGATAAATCTACCATCCACCAAAAGTGCCTTGTTGAACTTTCATGATACAAAAATCCAGTGAGTGTGTGTGTGTGTGTGTAGGCATTGGTGTGTTTGCTTGCTAGAAGTTAGGAGGAAAGTGACATGCATCCTAGAAATAGAAGATCTGGTCTCATGACTTCCATTCTACAGGAATATTTTTATTTACCTGGGCAGCTAAAACACATAGTACACACAGAATCACACATATCTTTGCAACATGTATGAAACAACCATATGCTATCAAAATAATCTATAAATGTCTGTCACTTCTTCATGATTACATTAACACTTGTTCCATTTCTAGTATGTTTTCCAGGTATATTTATAACATTTTCTCTTAAGTGGTTATTTATTTTCTGCAATATTCAGTTTTGCTGGCCCATGTTTTTACAACTCTTCTTTGATTGCTTTCATAATGACTCCAGATATAGATACAAAATTCTTTATGGTACATTACCAAAGGAAAGAAATTTTGGATTCACAAAGAAAATAAATACCTTGGACTTTCATGGTCTTATAAATTCAGCAGTCTTTTAGTGATCATTGCAGACACTGTGCGATATTAATTACCAAGCACATACTACGTTCCAGCCACGGGACTAAACAATTTTTATGCAGTGTGTCGTAGAAGCATCACATTAATTCTACCAAGTAGGAGTATTATTAACTACAATACCAGATGGAGAAAGTGGGTTAAAAGATGCTAATTAATTTGCTTTCATTAAGGTCACAAAGCTAGTAAAGGACACAGCCAGCATCCAGGCTCATATCCTCCTACCTCCAAAGCCAGTGTTCTTTATTATTAGCTTAATTTAAAATTTTACATAGTGATTACAAAGAAATAGTTTATTCAGTCGTGTGCCCTAACAGTTTATTAACTGGCCTATTCTTTCTGTTTAAATTTTGTCTTTTTTCCAGTTGATGAGTTCTTAATTTTTTTGAGATTTTCACATGAGCAGTTTTATTAATTCTTTTTACACATTGGACAGAAAACTTCATTACCTCATTCTTCATTATTTACTCAACTGTAAGATTCAACTTCTAAGTTCCAGCTAAGTGTTTATAGATCCCTTTCTGTTGTATTCACCATCTCTCTTAGTACTATGGTTTCATTGTATGATGATCATTTTGAAGTCTGCATTTATTGCAAAGGTAAGACTTTCCACATATTAGTTCTTTTACAAATTTAGCTCAATTCCCAGATCATGTCCTCGGGCTGCCAAAATGGCTGTGTGGCAACGCTGAAAACTGATGATAAATCGGGAATGTTTAGATTGAGACTTGTGAAACTGGACTGAAGCACTTATCTTTAGATCCAATTTTGGTGATGTATGTATTATGACTCCTGGCAAGGAAAAAGCAGTTTCTCGTGGATGGAAATCTTTCTCTGAAGTAGACTCTCACAGAAACTCCAGAGGGAGCAATGAAAAGAAAATGTTGAATTCTCTGACTTTGTTATTGAGGAATATAATAAGCAGTGTCTTCCACAGCAGCTTTACCAGTCATGCAGAAAATGTCTTCATAGGGCTGTTTCCACAATGTTGGCTTTCAATGAACGTTTAGGGAATCATTTTTACATTGTAGTGTGGAAGATATTCCCACAGGGAGCTGACACGATGAAGGCCAGGGAAGTAACTTTCCTATGACTAGACTGGATCAGAAATAGGACTGAGGTCATCGAGCCAGAGTGATTTGGCTAGAAGGCTTCTTAGATTTTGTTGCCTGTCAGTCTTAATTAATCAACACCCCATGTCTTTCTGTAAAAGATCTTAACCAAATTAACATATGCAGTTAAAAATCAAACAATTGAACAGATCTGGGTAAGGAGAAAAGCTGGGTAAGGAATTAATAAAGACAGCAGCAAGACTGATGCCCATAACACACCATCCTGAAGAGTGCCTGGAGAATGACCAAGAATGTGGCTCTAAGTTTCCTAGAGGGCAAAGAAAAAGTGAAAGATAATTATAAATGTCAGCGTCCATTATAGAGAAGCCAACTAATGGGTAATGAGAAGCATCGATATTTCTGGTATGGAGACTTGAGTTTTCCCCCAGAAGTACTCACAAACAGCCTAAAATCCCTAATGACATCATACTGAGGCAGTTACATATTGTGCTGTTTGAATATATCTTTTGGAGGAAGGTGAGTACATGAATCAGCCATATCACTGAGTGAAAGCGTTTCTGTTGCCATAGTTGGGAGTGGGCACTAAATAATTTGGCCCATATATTTAGCTCTGAGATGATATGGTGTGTTTCAAGGGAAAAATTAGACCAACTAGTTACAGCATACGTGAAGGGACTACATATTCTTAGGGCCATAAGTATTTTCTAATTAAAAATCATCTTTTGTTATTACACAGTAGTATATGTATATTGTAGAAAATCAAATGATACAGATACATAAGAATAAGAAAGAAGACATTTTACCCCTACCCAGAAAAAATGATCATAGTGTGTCTTGCAAAAAACGTAAAATAGATAGCTAGTGGGAAGCAGCCGCATAGCACAGGGAGATCAGCTCGGTGCTTTGTGACCACCTAGAGGGGTAGGATAGGGAGGGTGGGAGGGAGGGAGACGCAAGAGGGAAGAGATATGGGGATATATGTATATGTATAGCTGATTTACTTTGTTATAAAGCAGAAACTAACACACCATTGTAAAGCAATTATACTCCAATAAAGATGTAAAAAAAGAAAGTCATATAATGCATAATGTTTTGTAAATTGCTTTTTCCAGTTACATTGTTAGTTAAAATGTTTAATTTTTTATGTCAAAAAGTTTTATGTCTTCTAAAAACCAGTCCATATTCCATATTCCATTTCCCAACTTCCCCCCAAATGTCCTTTATATAAATGGTTTGTTGAAACCAGAATCCAGTCCAGGTGCATGAACTGAATCTTGTTTTTATGTCATTGAAAGTTTGTTAATCTAGAACAGTGCTTTTTATCATGACACTGACTTGCTGAAGAAACTGTGCTAGTTGTCCTGTATTATATTTTATCTTCTGGATTTATGTGGCTGTTCTCTTATAGAAAACCTCCTATATTTCCTAATGAACTGGAATGAATTCCAATTAAACAATTTTGGCTGGAATACACCATGGGTAATGCTGTGTCCTTCATGGTGCATCAAATCAGGAAATACATTATATCTGGTTGTCCCACACTTAGCAGTGCTGAGACTGACCTGTGGATTAGGGTGATGAAAGCCCGATCCCCTCTTTGTACAGACATGTTCTCTCATTGAATTGTGTAAGTAATCAGTAGAGTGTTGCTTTGTCACTACATAAGTGTACAGTTCTCCATCAACAATTTATCTAATGTTTTAATGAAAATTGGTAATCCTTAAAAAAATGAATATTTTTTCTATCATTTGATATTTATTTACTGGCATTTCTCCAGGCCATAGAAGAATGGGTCCAATTAGTCTATTTAGTTACCTTGAAGTACAGTTTCTACAGGAAAATCAAGATACCTACTTAACTCTTTCACTTTAATTACCAATTTTTGAACTATGAAGGTGGCTCAGAAGACACCTTAGAGAATGACAGCTGTATTTTCTGGCGTCTTTTCCTGAGCATAATGTTCTGGATTTCCAGGGGATCCATGTGTGTTAATTTACTAGAATCATTATTCTTTGTGTTGTTCGAAAGTTCACAACTTTAGCCAGTGGGAGCCCCTTCGTATTAGCTCTCATATCCTATGACCAACCCACTAACCTTTGAAAGCTTCTTGCTTCCTGTCACAGTACATCTCAGACACACCTGTACCATCCCTGCCCCAGTCTTGGAATCAGCTATTTGTCCAAGTGGAGAATGGTATTAGAGATTAAGATATGACATGAGAACTACAATGGTAATGTTTGCTTCTAACGACTATAAATATTTTTTCCAAAATGGTTTTTAATAAGCACTGGCAGCTGAAATTTCAAAGATGTGTCCACTGGATATTATCTGCTATAGCTAGGATACTTAGTAAGGGCAGATGTTTATAATAAACAACCAGTCCAAAAGTAGAATAAGGACCTCTTAAGAAAAGTGAGAAGTCTTTTTTGTTGTTATTGTTATAATGAAATCTTCAAAGTGACTCTTTACTTCCGAAAAAGTTCATCATTGGGAATTCGTGAGTTACAAATCTATGAAGAGATTGAAATACTGGCAGAATGTCACAGAATATAAAAGGCATACATAAATAAAATGGGAAGGCTATGAATTCTTGTAAGGGACAATGAAATCACCATTTTTTAAAGAGAGTGGCGCTATATATTTTGACATATTTCTTTAGATAGAACCTGATTTGTTAGTGAATATTTCAAATAAAGTTTGCATCTGTATATCCTGTATGACTTTGTAATGGAAACACTAAACTAAGAGTGACCTTAAGACTTCCAAGAAGCTCCAGATTTGTACAGGTAGATATATTTTGAACCAATCTGATTGGATCTAATTTTTAAAAGACAAGTGAATTCAGCAATGAGTTTCTCTGTTCATATGACTCCTAGTCTGGATACAGCTGTAAGGATAAAGTCAACTTAAGAATCCTAGGAGTTGTCTGAGAATCCGTATTTAAGTTAAGTCATATATATATATAAACATTAAAGAAAGCAAACTGTCGAGATTTATTTATGAATATGAAGGAACAGAAAAGAGTAAGAAATTTCTTTACTTTGAGATTATTAAGCAATTACTGAATGATTAGGGCACTAGGGTATAACTTTTGAAGTGCCTTACTTTCCTATGTTCTAGTTGCAGTTAAACATTTTTTCTCAATTCTTTACTTTTTAGGGATACCATTATCAAATTCTCAATGCACTTAACCTCTCAAGTTTTCAGGATAAGAATCTCATGGAGCAGTTCCGCAGGAAGCCAGACGCAAGTTTGCTCAGTTTTCTTTTTCTTTCTTTCTTTCTTTTTTTTTTTTTTTTTTTTTTTTTTTGCGGTACGCGGGCCTCTCACTGTCGTGGCCTCTCCTGTTGCGGAGCACAGGCTCCGGACGCGCAGGCTCAGCGGCCATGACTCACGGGCCCAGCCGCTCCGCGGCATGTGGGATCCTCCCTCCTGGACCGGGGCACGAACCCGCGTCCCCTGCATCGGCAGGCGGACTCTCAACCACTGCGCCACCAGGGAAGCCCTGCTCAGTTTTCTTGCCAAGACCTCCCCGTATTTCTGCCTCTGCCACCCCTGGTGGCCTGGTGGGAAAGCTGCCTTGCACATCCCTCAGGCCCAAGTGGGTTCAAGACTCAACGTCTCCTACCGGGGACCCTCCCGATACCGAGGACTGGAAGTCGTTCCTCTGAACTCTCCCTGCTTCTAAGCGACCGTCAGTCAGACTGATCTGTGCCTGTGTGCTCCCAGGATTTTGGGTCGCCAACTATAAACAGTGAGTGGAGGAGAGCTGTTGCTCATCTAGTCCTCCACACGGGGACCTGTCTTGGGGCTGCAGCCCCAAGGAGGAGAACCCACACTCTGCTGAAGATGGAGGTAGCGGGGCAAGGCCGCTATGGCTGCAGGGCCTCCAGCTTCTTCCATGAACAGATGACTCAAGCGGAAGCAACTTGCTTACTTATGCACTTACTCTGCCCGGACTACTGCCTGACCCTGAGCAGACGGGCGAACATCACACATCATCCAAAATGGACAGTGGGAGCACTGCTTTCTGATTCTTCTTCACCTCGTAAACTGTCTGAATCAAAAATTTTATTTATTCTTCCGCCAAACACAACTGATTTCCATCTACAATTATTTTTTAAGGTAAGAAACGTGAGTCAACTGAAGAAAGGCCTGTGGCCTTGAGCTAGGGAAGGGTGACACTGTGACACTCGACTGAGCCCCCGGGCTGTGGGGTTGAGCTTGGGCCGCGCAGGACTGGACCCGGGTCAGCGGACCTTCTCCAGGGCAGCTCTGCAGCACTGCACGCACTGCTGGTAGATGGTCTCAAAGTGAACGTCACTGCCGTCATAGCGATCTTCAGAAATGAGTTGTTTTTGTGGCTCGTAGCTCCCAAGTAGTTCAATTTTCGCTCTGCAGTTTTTAACTTGGTTACTTTTTCTATTCAAATCTCTACGGTTGCTTTCATCCATACGTAGTATACAGTCAAAAGCAGCGGCAAAGTCTTCTTTGGTAACCTGCCGGGCAACGTGACTCATGGGAGTACCATGCTTCTTCATGCAAGCCTGCCCCCCGATAATCAGGAGGGTTTCCTAGTTCATACGTGGACGTCGCTGCACTGTCCATCCTCCAAGTATCTGAAACGCTTTGATCAGTTACAAGTTTCCTGAAGACTGCTTCTGCAGTGGGTAATAGACAGATGTTACCCAGACACACGAACACCCCCGACTTGGTCACCTGCTCGGCCATCTTCCCCCCCTCCCCACCAAGAAGTCTTAATTAAGATTGATGCCTGAATGAATGACATTCTCGCCTTTGCATAAAAGTGAAATTAAGGACAGCAAGTCTTCAGTTCCCAGCCAATTTAATTATTATGTATATCAGAGGTTAGCAAAATCTCAGGAGAGTTGTGCCTAAGTTCAGCTTTTTTTTTCTTATGTAGTATTTTTGTTAAAGACACAGTTCTGCAGTTCATGAAAATCTTATAATTTGAGGGCCTCATTCATCAAATGGCCAAATCTGTAAGTTTAGCTAAGATATAGAAAATGGAGCTCTTTTGAGTCAGAAATTTGATCCACAATCATTACCAAATAATGTCTCTAGAATCTCTTACTTTTTTTTTTTTTTTTTAAAAAAATCAGAATATAAAAGTGTTTACATGTAATGGATGCTTTCTTTGGATTCTCCTTGAAATGGGATACTTTTCACTTTGCTCGACCTTTTCTTCTTTAAATTTCTTAGACTTTCTTAAGACAAGAAATTGTATGACTGTTTCCTAGTGTCTCCTATTGTCAGGGTAGGTTTTATTTATTTATTTATTTATTTTGCTGTATGCGGGCCTCTTACTGTTGTGGCCTCTCCTGTTGCAGAGCACAGGCTCCAGACGCGCAGGCTCAGCAGCCATGGCTCGCGGGCCCAGCCGCTCCGCGGCATGTGGGATCTTCCGGGACCGGGGCACGAACCCGTGTCCCCTGCATCGGCAGGCGGACTCTCAACCATTGCGCCACCAGGGAAGCCCTCAGGGTAGGTTTTATATCTTTTTTGTTTCTTTGTTCTTTTGTGCTTTTGCATTGTTTTGTGGCTTGCAATTGGTGGGTAAATATTTCCTAGAAATTTGGAGAATAGAATGATGCAAATTACTTGGAATAGAGATTAATTATTGTTCAAAGAAACCCATGCTGCACCTCAGACTTCTGAGCTCTGCCCACCTCCAGTCTTGTTATTTCAGACATGTGAGATTAAACTCATAAGACAGAATAAAAATAAGTTAAAAAAATCATTTATGGAAGTAAGGAATACTTTCTACTTAGTGTCTAAGTTGTCCATCTGATAGAAGGACATACATTAGAATATTTAATTATTAAATAAGAAATAACTCTGGCCCTTTGCATAAAATTGAATAGCCGTAGGTTGGAATTAGAGATTTTTGGCTAAACATTATTCTTTGATTAATATATCTTAACCACAGACATCTATATATCTATATTCACACTATATCTATCTATATCTCTGTTGTCTATTACTACGGGCTGAGGATTAAAAACCAAGTTATTGAACTTCTTCAACCTTAGAATTCCCTGACTTCTTCAGAGCCTAGGAAGGAGTTAGGGAACTCCATTATCCCAGGAAAGTGTTCACTTACTTTTGAAACTATTTTGTTGCTTTCTGATACATGGGTGCCTTCATTTCAGAAGCCCTTGGACTCAGTTGTCTCCATGTTTTCTTTTGAAGCCATTCTCATGATTTATAAACCACATGTTTGTGTTCTGGGCAGAGTTGATGCATTGTCTCCATACCTTACACGGAAGCTTTGGTGTCAATCACACTACAAAACCTCACCAGGATGAGATCAGTTTGTTCTGAGCAGCACAGCAACAAGAGAAACTTTCCATTATGTTCCCTTTGATTCTTTAAACAACCAAAACATGGTTCATCCATAACTACTTTCTGTGATTTAAAATACCGAGGGTTTTAACAAAAATATTTACTGAATAATACTGCAAGTTAACAACCACTTACTTCTACTTTGAGAATATTTACATTCAGGATGAGAAATTATGCTACTAGAAAAGTTTTATTTTAAACATATAAACTGCATGGAAACATACTAATGAAAATAAACAGATTATTCTCCATGGAGTTAATGTTTTCCAAAAGTTTAATGATTTAGATTTCTCTAAGCAATATAATATTTTTAAATGCAGTTCTTCATAACTAGTGAAAAATAGAATCGAAATCACAGAATCTAAATTTCAGAGTTTTAGATATTGCAATGTTTTGCTTTGGCAATTTATAATTATTACAATGTTCTATGGTAAGAAACGTCTTTGAAAATCTTTAAAAAAATGTATCTAAGGTGAGGTTAATAGAGATGAAATAAATCTTCACAAATGAGATGAAGAATTGTTAGAAATTTAAGTAAGGACATTAAAATCATAAGAAAGGTTCATACAGGAATGCTTGCCCTCGAATCCAACATTTGCAGGTATGTTTTATACATTTTGGGAGACTTTTTAAAGAATATTCCAAACCAACCGCAAAGTCAACATTCTGTGAAGGATGATATAGTAATGTGAACATGTGATTGTCATCAACAATGAGCTCATTAGAAGGTATTGGGAGAAATGCAAATTTGAAAAATTTTTTGACTTCCAAGATTATATTTTAAATTTGAATTGGTTTTAAATCTTAATATTACTACAAATTATAGACATATATTAATTAATTTAACAAAGACAGTAAATTCTGTGTTCCAGGCACTGTAACAGGCATTGGGGATATAAATTAGCATAAATGTGCTATGAAGGAAATAGATTTCTATAGCAGTTAGAAGTAATTTTGGCTGTGCATAAGGAAATGAATAGCTTTCTCTTACTGAGGATTTCTGGGGGTTGGGAGGCTTCTGGCTTTGGTTCAATGGCACTGAATGATAGAACCATCCTTATGGTCATTCTTTCATGCTTGCAAATTCCAGGCATTGGCATTGTGACTGCTTTAAAGATAGGTAGACAGGGGCAGGGGCTGTGCTAATGACATCTTTTCTTTCTATCAGGGAAACAAATGCTTTCCTAGATGTCATCTAGCAAAATTCCATTTATTTATCATTGGCCAAAACTTGTCACATGCCCACTTCTAGCAGCAAAGGGAACTATAGCTGAGTATTTAGTTTTTTCAACTTCTGTGATAGAGATGGAATGGAGCAGGAGGGTGAATATCAAGTTGGGTTAGCTTGTCCATAAAGTCTACTGTAACCCCCCCCCCCACTTGAAAAGTAATAACTGATATATGATAAGGAAGCTAACAGTGTTTTTCAGCAACTAGAGAGTGATATGATTGATAACCTCTTATATTCTCTAGCTATTGAGGTATAACAAGAAGAAGGGCTCTACTAGGAAGTTAGAATAAGCCTGTGAAGTAAGAGTAGAAGTTATTGCAGTAGAATTTCTGTGTATTTTTAAAGGGAAGAGGGTAATTTAAAAATGTAATAGAAGAACTACCTTTTTTTTTTTGTCTTTGAATTTGTGGGAGTTAAATGCATATATTTTAAACATTTGTTCACTAGAAAGTAGGGAACTGTTTATTTTGGCTGCATGGGCTCTTCATTGTGGCACGTGGGCTTCTCTAGTTGTGGCGTATGGACTCCAGAGCATGCGGGCTCAGTAGTTGCAGTGCACAGGCTTAGTTGCCCCGTGGCATGTGGGATCTTAGTTCCCTGACCAGGGATGGAACCCACGCCCACTGCATTGGAAGCGTGGAGTCTCAACCACTGGACCACCTGGGAAGTCCCCGGGAACTGTTTTTTTTTTTTTTTTTTTTTTTTATGTTTTCTATTCAAATAAGCTGGAGTTAGGTATTATTTTATCTTAATAAACTATAAATAGGAGGTGTTACTTCAGTTAATGGTAGAGTAGTTTGTATTAGACAAACCATTATGCAGAGAAGAATAATAAATTCTTGGTGAAGTAAAAAACATCTAGTTGAAGGCACTGGAGAGTGACCAAAAGCAGGCAGAAACAGGAGTATAGACACTTGAAAAGGGAAACTGCTCTGGGTGAGTTTTACATTTATGAATTTTCTGCCTGAGGTCATTCTCTTTGAAAGTGCCATGGAATGGCTGGAATTCAAGCAGAAATCTGCAGTCTTAATGGCTTGAGGAGTCAAAGAATGGAGTTTGATATTGCCAAGGTAGAAGATAAGTGAGGAAAAGGCTTTCTGGAAAGGGAGCTAATTGAGGTGGAGGCCCCCAAACCAGCAGATAAACCCCACTTTGATTGGTCCCTGAACTATGCATACATGGTGGAATGCAGCAGACTTGCCAGAAAGCAAAACTGAGTAGAAATTTCAGCTGCTTACAGAAGAGCCAGAGTTTGGAATTTGAATCCAATCAAGTTAACTGACTACTAGAACAAAAATCAACACTGTAGGAAAAACTGACAGAATCCAGCATATTAAAATGCATCATTCATAATGATCAGTATGAATTGAAATGTAAAGAAACAGGAAAATGTGACCCACAGACAAGATAGAAAAAGTAAAGAGAAACCAACCACAAGATGACTCAGATGTTCGAATTAATGGAGAAGTTTTTTTTAAGGCTGTTGTAAATATTTTCATGGGTTGGAACAAAAATATTTCATAATGAATGAACAGATGGAGAATCTCAGCAGAGAAATGGAAATTATAAAATAAGACCAAATGGAAACTATAAAACTGAATATACAGTATTTGAAATGAAAATTTTGAACTGAATGGGCTTAATATGAGATTGGAAATTAGTGAATGTGAAGAGAAGTCAATAGAACAGGGGAAAAACTAAGAGGAAAAAAAAAAACAGCTCAGGTCTTACAAAATGTATTGCTTAAATGATAAGAGTTGAAAGTTGAAATTACTCTTTGATCCATGGGCTGAGGAATAGATGTTGTGCTTAGCAGGCATGAAAACATTAATCTCATTGTATATCTCCATCAGATCCCTCAGGTGACCTGGTGCATTGTCAATGAGCAGTAATATTTTGAAGAGAATTTTTTTTTCTAAGCAGTAGTTTTCAGTAGTGGGCTTAAAATATTCAGCAAAACATGTAGTAAACAGACGTGCTGTCATCCAGCCTTTATTGTTCCATTTATAGAGCACAAACAGTTAAGTTAGCACAATTGTTAAGGGCCTTAGAATTTTCAGAATGGTAAATTGGCTTCAACTTAAATTCACCAGCTGCATTGGCCCCTAACAAGAGAGTCAGTCTGTCCTTTGAAACTTTGAAGCCAGGCATTGACTTCTCCTCTCTAGCTATAAAAGTCCCAGATGGCATGTTCTTCCAATAGAAGGCTGTTGTGTTTACATTGAAAATCTGTTGTCTAATATAGCTACCTTCATGAATTATCTTAGTTATATCTTCTGGACAGCCTGCTACAGATTCTACATCAGCTTCTTCACTTTGCACTTTTATGTTATAGAGATAGCTTAAACCTCATGAACCAACCTCTGCTAGCTTCAAACTTCCCCACCTCTCTCAGCCTTCATAGACTTGAAGAGAGTTAGGGCCTTGCTCTGGATTCAACTTTGTCTTAAGGGGGTTGTTGTATCTTAAGGGGGTTTGATCTTCTATCCAGACTGCTAAAACTTTCTTCATATCAACAAGAAGGCTGTTTCACTTTCTTATCATTCATGAGTTCACTGAAGTAGCACTTTTAATTTCCTTTAAGAACTTTTCCTTTGCATCCACAACTTGGCTAACTTTTTGGTATAAGAAGCCTAGCTTTCAGCCTGTCTTGACTTTCAATATGCCTTACTTACTAAGCTTGATCATTTCTAGCTTTTGATTTAAAGTAAGAGACATGCAACTCTTCTTTTCACTTGAACACTTAGAGGCCATTGTAGGGTTATTAATCGGCCTAATTTCAATATTGTTGACATTAGGGAGGCTGAAGGAGAGGGAGAGAGATGGAGAAATGGCCAGTGAGTGGAGAAGTCAGAACACACACAATTATCAGTTAAATTTGCCATTGTATGTGGGTACAATTCGTGGTGTCCCAAAATAATTACAGTAATAACATCAAAGATCACCATAACATATATAATAATAATGAAAAATTTGAAATATTGTGAGAATTACAAAAATGTAATGCAGAGACCTGAAGTAAGCAAATGCTGTTGGAAAATTTGCACCAATAGACTTGCTAGATGCAGGGTTGCCACAAACCTTCAACTTATAAAAAATACAATATCTGTGAAGCATTATAAAGCAAAACACAATAAAGCAAAGTATGCTTATAGTCTAAAATGCGTGTAACTGTAAGACTAGAATGAAAAAAAATAGTGAGAGAACACAAAAAGTATGTGAAGACATCATGCCTAAAATTTTTCCAAAACTGGTGAAAAACATAAACTAAAAATTCAAGAATTTTAGCAAAACCCAAGAAGCGTAAATGCAAATAATGCCACACCTAGGAATATCATAGTCAAACTGGTGGAATCCAAAGATACAGAGAAAATCTTGAAAGTCACTTGAAAAAATTGACTCATTACATATAGAGAACAATGATGCATGTAACTGCTGACAGTGATATATACATAACTGTTCCTTATCAGAAACAATGGTGGCCAACAGACAATGAAGCAGCATATTTAAGTTCTGAAAACTAAGGAGAAAATGTTCGGTCAATCCAGTGTTATGACCAGTGAAAATGTTTTTTAAAAATGAAGGCAAAATGAAGAAATTTTCAGGCTTAAAATAAAACTGAATTAGTCACAGCAGTCCTGCATTACAAGAAATGATAAGCAAGTTCTTCAGTCTGAAGAGAAATGACTATCTAGAAACTCAGATCTACAGAAGGAATTGAATGGCACAAGAAAGAGTGAATATGTGGGTAAATATTAAAAATTTTTCTTCTTTTAATTTCTTTAAAAGACATATGACTATTTAAGGCAAAAATTATAACACTGAATGGTGAAGTTTATAATGTATGTATGTATAACATATATGACAACAATAACACAAAGTTTGAGGTGGGGAGTATAAATAGAAGTATAATATTTTTACATTTGACATGAAGTAATACAAAATTAACTCTATGTAGACTGTGAAAATTTAAGGGTGCACATTTTAATCCCTACAGATTCACCAAAAATAATGCAAAGAGATATAGCTTCTTAGACAATAAAACATTTTAAATGGAATACTAAAAATATTCAAATCAGTTAAATGAAGGCAGAAAAATAGCAAAGGAATAAAAAACAGTGCAAATAAAAAATATCAGAGTACTAGATCTAAGTGCAACTGTTTCAATAATTGCATTACGTATAAGTGGATTAACATTCCAATGAAAAGAGGTTGTAAGACTAGGTAAAAAGGCAAGACTCAGTTACATGCTGTCTGAGAGATACTTTAGATATAAATACTAGATAGGCTGAACATTTTTACTTTTCTCACTTTTATTTCCTCTTCCCGTTTGGATAGATGAAGATATACCATTAAAACATTAACCATAAAGATCATATTAGGCCAAAGTGACTTCAAGTCAAGGAGTATTATCAGAGATAGAGAGGAACAAGTCATAATGATAAAAGGGTCCATTCAACAAGAAGACTTAATATTTGTAATTGTGTATGTGCGTAAGAGCTTCAAAATATATGAATCAAAAACTCAGAGAAGAAAGAAGATGCTAGGAAAATTCACAATCATGGTTTAGAGTTCTTTTTAAACACCAATCTCTCAGTGATATGTAGAACAAATAGGCAAAAAATCAGGCAGAATGTAGAAGACTTGAGCAACACTGCCAATCATTTGAGTCTATTATTATTTATAGAGCATTAACTCCAACAACTGAAGAATACACATTCTTTTTCAAGTGCATATATATTGATAAAAATTGCTCATTAGAACAGATTATCCTTAACTACCAAACAAGTCTCAATATATTTTAGAAGATTAAAATCTTACAGGGTATATTCTCTGATGACCATGAAATTGCATTAGAAATCAGTAACAATGAAAGGTTTAGAAAATTCCAAAATGTTTTAAAACTAAGCAACATACTTCTAATAACCCATGGGTCAAAGAAGAAATCACAGGGGGTTTTAGACAATTTTTAAACTAAATGAAAATGAAAAGACAATATATAAAAATTTGTTGGGATGCATCCAAAGCAGTGTTTTGAAGAAAATTTATGACTTTGAATACTTATATCAAAAGATAGAAGAGTTTAAAATGAAAGGTAAAAAAATCAGCGCAATAGAAAACAGATAAAAATAAAGAAATCAACAAAGAAAAATGTTGGCCCTTTGAAAAGTTTAATAAAACTTGATCAACCCCTAGCAAGACTGGGCTAAATAAATAAATAAATAAACAAACAAATAAATAAATAAATAAATAAGAGAGGGAAAGAGAGGGGAGAGAGAGATAACTAAGGTACTAATATCAAGAATGAAAGAGGGGATATCCCTACAGATTCTATAGACTTCAAACAGATAAAAAGAGAGTACTACAAACAGTGTTTTACAAGGAAGTTTAACAGCATAGATAAAATTGACAAATTCCTTGAAAAAACATAAAATATCAAAATTGGCACAGGAGAGTATAAGAAATCGGAATAGCTCTGTATATACTAAAGAAATGGAATATGTTATTACAAATCTTCCCATTAAGAAAACTTCAAACCTAGATGGATTCATTGGTGAATTCTATCAACTGAAAAAGAAATAATCCCAATCTTATACAACCTTTTTCAGAAAAACAGAGGAGGAAGAATCACTTCCCTACTTGTTTTATGGGATCAGCACAACCCTAAAACCAAAATATGAAACAAAACAAAACAAAACAAAAAACCCAGAAAAGAAAATTGCTATCCAACATTCCTAAAGAACATAGATGCAAAATCATTGATATACTATTAGCAAACTAAATTCAATAACATATAAAAAGGCTAATACATCATGACCAAGTGAGGCTTGTACATGGAATGCCAGGTTAGACATTTGAAAACCAAACAGTCTAATTAATCATGCTAACAGAATGAAGGAGAAGCACCATATAATTATCTCAATTAAAAAAATTTGTGGGAAAAGTGGTCTAGCAGAGATATACAGGATATATTGGAGCTGGAAAAGGCTAGCATCTGAGGAACCAGTTAGAAGATTATTGCATCAGTCCCATCACACAGCAAGTGCCAGGATGTCACTGGTTGTACTGAGAACACAAAAGAAGAAATGGGGAATTCCCTGGCATTCCAGTGGTTAAGACTCGACGCTCCCACTGTAGCGGGCATGGGTTCGATCCCTGGTCAGGGAACTAAGATCCCACATATACCAGGCGGTATGGCCAAAAAAAGCAAAAAATAAAAAGAAGAAGAAGAAATGGCCTGGAGGGGTGTTGCAGAGGAGGAATCGTAGACTTTTATACCTGCTTACTGTTGTTATTCCGAAAAGAATCTGTGGCTCTTAAAATTTAGACACACTATACACAAATAATTCTGAGGAGAAATCCAAAGGGAAGGTTTGAAAAGAACAAATGACATCAGGGTTGAGTCATGAATGAATGACTCATGAATGATGTCAGGCCTGTCACCTTTGCAAGAAGGGACAGGCTTTTCTTCACCAACACCCCTAAGCTATTGTAAATTTCAGAGGCCCTCTTTCTCTTGATCCTGAACATAGATAACAGGTTCTTAGGAGCCCCCTGCAGTTTTATCTGACTTTGCTTTTCTGCTTGAGAATAAATATTCTTTATTCTGTTGTCTGAAAAAAAAAAATTGCAAAATTCAACACCCATTCATTATAAAAATGTTGAGCAATTACAAGAAGGTAACTTCCTCAGTCCAACAAAGAACACCTATAAATCATAAACTACATCTAACTATAAAAAATGATGCAAAATTCTATAATTTTCCCCTAGCATGAGTAGCAAAGCAAGAATGCTAATGCTCACCACTTTAACAGTGTCCTAGAGGTTCCAGTCAGTACAATAAGGCAAGAGAAAGAAATAAAAAGAATAAAGATTGTAATGGAAGATGTAAAATAATCTGTATTCACAGAGGACGTAATTATCTATGTAGACATTCCTAAGGAATCTCAAAGCAACTACAAGAAATAATGAATGAATTTAGAGATTTCATAGGTAAGAGATCAATTTACAAAAATCAAAGGTATATCTATATACTGTGTACAAATAGGAAACAAGTTAAAACAACATTACATTTAAAATATAAAAACAAAATACTCTGGAATAAATCTAATAAAATATGTGAATATCCTCTGTACTGAAATCCACAAAACAATGCTGAAAGAAATGGAGTGGAAAAATATACCATATTAATGAATTGGAAGACTGAATTTCATTAATTGTTAATTTTTCCAACTTAATTTGTCAATTCAGTGAAATCCTGATCATAATATCAACAGAAAATTTTGTACAAATTATTCAGTTCATTATAAAATTTATATAAAAATACAAAGGTCCTGGAATATTCAAAATAATTTTTTAAATGAATGAAGTTGGAGGATTTAAACTTCCTCATTTCATGGGTTACAATAAAGAATTGTTATTCAAGAGAGTGGGGTATTGGCATAATAATAGACAAAGAGATCAATGAAACCAAATAGCAAGTCTGAAAATAGACCACACATATACAATCAATTGATGTCTAACAAAGGTGCTAAAGCAATTCTTTGAGGGAATGGATGATACACTTAAATGTAAAAGCTAAATCCCTGGCATTTAGAGAAGAAAATATAGCCTGAGGTTGGCAAATATTTCTTAGAAAGCAAATACAGAATAATAAAAGTAAAATTTAAAAGTGATTAATTAGGTTTCTTCAAAATTAAAAGCTTCTTCTCATCAAAATACTCTATTAAGTAATTAAAAAGCAAGATAGACTGGGAGAAAGTATGTACAAAACTTCTCTCTGACAAAGAACTTGTATCTAGAATATTTAACAAAATAATATAACACATATAATAAAATAATAAATACAACCAATCAATTAAAAAATGGGCAAAATTTTGAACAATTCATCAATGAAGATTTATCAAATGGCCAATAAGCACTTTTTCTTTTTAATATCTTTGTTGGAGTATAATTGCTTTACAATGGTGTGTTAGTTTCTGCTGTATGACAAAGTGAGTCAGCTATACATGTACATATTTCCCCATATCTCCTCCCTCTTGCGTCTCCCTCCCACCCTTGCTATCCCACCCCTCTAGGTGGACACAAAGCACCAAGCTGATCTCCCTGCGCTATATATAGCACATTTGTTTTTTGTTTTTTATTTTATTTTATTTTTGGCTGCGTTGGGTCTTTGTTGCTGTGCATGGGCTTTCTCTAGTTGTGGTGAGTGGGGACTACTCTTTGTTGCAGTGCATGGGCTTCTTATTATGGTAGCTTCTCTTGTTGCAGAGCATGGGATCTAGGTGCGTGGGGTTCAATAGTTGTGGCACGTGGGCTCAGTAGTTGTGGCTCATGGGCTTAGTTGCTCCACGGCATGTAGGATCTTCCTGGACAAGGGCTCAAACCCATGTCTCCTGCACTGGCAGGCAGATTCTTAACCACTGTGCCACCAGGGAAGCCCAGCACATTTGAAAATGTGTTTAATACTCATAATCATCATGGAAATGCAAACTAAAACCACAATAACATAGCACTACACAACCGTGAAATTGACCCATTTAAACTGGATGAAGTCATATGACAAATTCTGGCCAATGGGTTGGGAGCAAAAGTGACCTGTGTCGCTTCTGGGCTGGCCCATTTAATTATCAATGTAAAGCCTGTAGATCTCTCTTTTCCCCTCTGTATGATAACGTGTAACCCTTGAGATGATTATAAGCAGGATGGTTAATTTTATGCGTCAGTTTGATTGGGCCATGGAGTACCCAGATATCTAATTAAACATTATTTCTGGGTGTGTCTGTCAGGGTGTCTTTGGATAAGACAAACATTTGAATCAGTAGACTGGAAACAAAGATTGCCCTCCTTGATGTGGGTACCTCGTCCAATCTGCTGAAGGCCTGTATATAATACAAGGCTGAGTAAGAAAGAAGTCTCCCTCCCTGTCTGACTGTCTTCAAGGCAGGACATTGGTTTTCTACTGCTTTCAGACTCAGACTGGAACTTACGCATTGGCTCTCCTGGGTCTCCAGCTTGCCAACCACAGGTCTTGGACTGCTCAGTCTCCACAATTACATGAGCCAATTTCTTTTAGTAAATCAGTTTCTTTAGTAAATCATATATATACATATATATATACATATATATATATATATATATATATATATATATATATATATATGGTTTTTTTCCTATGGAGCATTTGGACTAATACAGATTTCTGTACTAAGAAGTGGGGCTCAGCTGTAACAAATACCACAATGCACAAGCAGCTTTGGAACTGAATGTGGGTAGAGGCTGGAGGGGTTTTGAGGTGAATGCTAGGAATATGGACATTAAGGGTGATTCTGGTGAGGGCTCAGAAAGAAAAGAGGACTGGAGAAAATGCGTCCATCTTTGAGAATACATAAATAATCATGAATAGAATGTTGGTAGTAATATAGATATTAAAGGCCATTCTGATGAGGTCGCAGACAGAAATAAGGAACACATTATTGGAAACTGAAGGAAAGATGATCCTTGTTAAAAAGTGGCAAAGAATTTAGCTGAATTGTGTTCATGTTCTAGTGTTTTGTGGAAGATAGCACTTGTGAGTGGTGAAATAGGGTATTTAGCTGAGGTTATATCTAAGCAAAATGTGCTTGGTTCCTCTTGACTGCTTATAGTAAAATGTGAGAAGAGAGAAATGAATTGAAGAAGGAATTGTTAAGCAAAAAGGAAAGATTTGGAAGATTCTCAGCCTGTCCACAATGCAAAAAATGAGGAAACATTAGTAGAGAATGCCAAAAGTTTGACTGGAGTATTGCTTGATAAAAGAGATTATGGGATTATATGAGCAGAAAAATTGCCAGTTTTTTTAAAGGATATACTCCATTTATAGTTATTTAAAATATTTGATATATTCCCCGTGCTGTACAATATATCCTTGTAGCTTATTTTATACCTAATAGTTTATACCTCTTAATCCCCTACCCCTATATTGCCCCTTCCGGTTTTAACTGAAGGAGTCAGAAATGGAATGAAAGGAAGGAAGGCTATTGGACTTCTTAGATCTTACAGGACCAGACCGTAGAGTTATTTGGCTGTGAACACATACTGTTCTTCAAAACAGGGGAAGAATGGAGCCTTACGGGTGGGCCCCCTGCCTGGCAAAGTCTTGGGGACATGACCTCACCTAGCAGAGCCTTGGGCACATGACCCCATCTGGCAGAGCCTTGGCAGTGCGACCCCTGTCCAGCAGGGCTGTGGAGTTGGGTCTGCTGCCTCAGTGAATCCAAAAGACAGAGCATCAAACCAAAGAGGATTATTTCCAAGCCTTAAGATCTTACGGAACTTGCCTTGTTAGGTTTTGGCCTTTCTTGGAACCCGTCACCCCATTCTTCCTTCTGATTCTCCCTTTTGGCATGGGAATATCTGTCTTATGTCTGTTCCACCATTGTATTTTGGAAACACACAACTTACATGGTTCTTCAGGTTCACAGCTGGAGATGAGTTTTGCCTCAGGTTTAGTTGTACCTCAAGTCTCACGCATATCTGATTCAGATGATATTTAGATGAGATTTTGGACTTTAAACACTGGAATGAGTTAAGACTTGGGGAGATTGGGATGGAATGAATGTATTTTGCGTGTAGAAAGATTTAAATTTGGGGGACCAAGGGGCAGAATATCATAGATTAAAGATTTATGTCCCCACAAAATTCATATAGTGAAGCCCTAATCCCCAATGTGATGGTATTTGGAGGTGGGGCCTCCGGAAGATAATTACCTTTAGATGAGGATATGAGGATGGGTCCTCTGTGATGGGATTAGTGTTTTTCTAAGAAGAGGAAGAGAGACCAGTGCTTTCTCTCTTTCTCTGTCCTATGGGGACACAGTGAGAAGGCCATCTGCATAATTTTTTCCTACACAGTCAGTGTTATCCTGTTACATTGTTAACAGATTGTATAATAATGGCTATTGTCAGTTGGTGTATTTCACCTCTGAAATGTTGACTGCTGTGTGGTGATGCCCAACAGTTGTCTCCTGTCATGCAAGGCCTGGGAGATACTGAACATCAATTTCAGTCCTGGCCAGGGACTACCCCAAAGAACTACTCTTTCACTTTTTATTGTGAAAATAGGTCATCATACTTGTTATACGCTCTGATAAGATTATTTCAGTAACTCTGGTACTTCTCAAATAAATCACAAAATTCAAGGATGTCAATATTTTAGATAAGGCCAATTCTTATACAGTCAGCCCTTCACATCCATGGGGCGCACCTATGAATAGAGGTTGCTGACTGTAAGGAAATGGACCGTGTGCAGACTTTGGTACCCACGGGGGTCCTAGAACCAATGCCTGGCGGACACTGAGGGACAACTCTATATCATTTTCTAATATTACTATTTTTCTCTGAATTGTGTAGGTCTACCATACGTATTTTCCTTTTTTATTCTCTGGTTTAGTAATTTTTGCTCAACAGAATATAAAAAATGGTATCCTAAAAAATGAGTGGCTACATCTAAGTCCTTATTTTACTGGGAAAAGTTAATGTAAGTAAGAGCAAGTCTTTTGATAATTTGTTAGTCTGCATATTTAGTGTAAAAATGAGAACTGAGTATTTTTTTAATTTTAGCCTTATATGTATGCTTCAGATGTAATCTGTTTGTCTGAAATATTGTTGGAAGTAGTTAAATTATTTGTAACAGCTGGGATTTCTGCTTTGATTTGCCAGAAATGAGGAAAAAAAATGTTTTCTACTGAAGTCAAAGCTCATATCATTAAAAAGTTTTCCCCAAAAAACCCCTTTTCAAATTTATCATATGACTTAATGTGATATGACATAAACATAATTCCATTTCTCTTATTTATTCTACCATGTCACAGTATATCACATTAAACTGATTGCTCTTGGAAGAAAAGCTAACTTCAGAAGTTTTTTTGGTATCAACCAATAATTATTTTGCAGCAGCACAATGCTACTTCTGCCCTCAGACTTTCGAATTTTGAAACACCTTTTCTGAACTTCAGAGCAAGCTAGATAGAATTCTGTCACAAAGGTGGCTGGGATCAGCCCCATAGGAGCTTGTGATGTCCTGTGTGATATCTGGAGTGGAAAAAAGATAGTGCAGGTCACTTGAGAGGCAAAATAACTGAGTATATATTAAATAAATTCATGTGCCCTCCAAGGTATGCTAATGAAATCTGCCCTCAACAGATTGGTTCTTAGGCTCTACAATATTTTAGGTGGAGAGATTAAAGATATTTGAACAGAAGCACAGTGAGGTTCAAGGTGCATTTCCCTTTTGACACCAAGGATGTACTTTTGAAAAGTCTGGTATATGTATTGTTTTATGCCACTGAAGTTTTAAGATTATTTGGAGTGTTTGAGAGGAACAAGGGGACACTGTTAATAATTATGCCAAGTAACATGCATAAACCTGGACTTTAAAAAGGCAAACCAGGATGTGTGTATACATATTCTCATTTAGTTTTAAAATAATTATATTTAATACAAATTGCACACAAAATAATACAAAATTCATTACATAAAATAATTACAGAGGCACTTGAACTTCATTTAACTTTACATCAGATTTAGTGTTCAGTACATACATAGCTTTCTATGGGCTTGGCTCATCTATTTGATAAACTGAAGCCAGAAATAGATTGAAATCTTCCTGTTGTCATTCTTGTTGAGCAGATCCTGAGTGGATCCTGCTCTAAGACCCCATGGTTAAGAAGTTCATGGAGGAATCAAAAGAAGTTAGAAATGTGAATACCTAGAGCTGGGTTTCATTTCCAAGGATGCTGTACTTTATGAGATGGGCACCAACCCTCAACTCTTGCTTTCACTGTACAGATAGTAAGAGAAGACACCACAGGTGCCACAGAAAAAAAGCAAGTAAGAGAATCTTCAGAAATGCTTTGTTCTCTGACTTAAGAAATCCAGATTTAAGAAATGCTTCATTCTCTGATTTAAGAAAATAATTTAAATATTTTCTTTAACATAAGGCAAGGTTAATTCTTGATTAACCAGGATAATGGTAGTGAAGGAAGTTATGAATACCCAAATCTATGGTTACAATAAAACCGGTCAAGTATAATACACAATAGAATGATTGTAAAGTTACTTTATTAAAATTGCATTAGATGTTTGAAAACATTCAGCATTCTATGGATATTTTCCATATATGAAAATAATAGACATATAATAGCTTAGGAATATAAAACATAGACATTTTTTGATGAAAAATGGCCAAAATTCTCTATCTGTTGAGAATGTCTGCTACTTGCTTTTTATTTCCTGTCTGACTCTCTCTCTCTGCCTCTTCCCCAGTCCCGTCCTGCCCTCCCTTCCTACCCTCTCCTTCTTTTTAATTGAATGAGACCTGAGTTGGGCAGAGACGCAGAGATATGTGTGTGCTCCTTTCCTCTCCTCTTCAGCCCTCATTTAATGCCTCAGAGGCTCCTGTCTCTGTTGTGTAGCTGTGCACTGGCTCTCTGGCTATTTGATAGAGGTGACACATTTGTGCATGGCAGTGAACACAAGTTGGTGTCTGTCATTGTGTGGGACCAGATGACAGAGGTAAGCTTCCTAATTTCGCTGTCTGTGTGTGGACGGAATAGTGACAGGGAGGGTAGGGTTGGTGAGAAATGGAGCCAGGTTGAGCCAGGGCTCTAGGTGATGTTATAACATGGTGTAAGGGCCACTTTCTCAGCATGGTACACATGGTCTTTGGTCCTCACACATGCCCTGGTGGCAGGACGAGCCTCTGGTCAGTTTCTTACTGCAGACCTTCATGCAGTTTTCAGTCCATGACCCAGTGCCATTTGATGTTGCTCTTTATAATGCCAAAGAATTCCCACCAGTCACTAGATATCCTTTGACCTTTACCTCTACCAGATTCTTAAAGGTGACCGAGGTGCCATGAAATTGGATTTCTAATATTCTTGATGCTCATCTTTCCTTTGGTCCAGAATTATCATGTCCATATCTTTTCATTAGTTATTACAGATCAACAACATAAATGGTAGAAACAGAGGTCCAAGTGCAGAAAACATGGTCCATTGCAGAACTTTCTTGCCCAAGGTGGCATGGTACAGGGCACACTGTCATGGGCATTGCTGCAATGTGCCGCTCTCACTGGCCCAGAGAATGAGAGCTCTGAGAATGTGGCCAAAGCATGCATTGTCAGTGCCTAGAATAAATACGATGACAATCACTACTCAACTCAACTGCTTTTGTATGTGTGTTGTTTTATATATGTGCAAACATATATGGCATTCCCGTAGTAGAGGCTGTTCAGCGGTCTCTTTCTGTGCCACCCCCTCCTGCCACTCCCATACACTTCCTTGCATTCATATGTGTCCTTAGTACACTCCCTGTCTCACTAGAAGTAGACTTTCAGATTAAAGCTTCCTTCCTGGGGCCTCTGGGGTGAACCCCTTCTTCTCATACCTCCTCAGGGACCTCACGTGATTAATTATTTCCCAAAGGGTGGGTAGTGCTCCCACGCATACACATCTTGGTAGTGGTAGCAAATATTCAACTAAAAATGGAAGGCAATGTCTCCATTTTTCTAGTTGCTTGATATTGAGAAATTCTCTTGCTTCTCATTTGACTCTAGAACTCACGGCAAATGGACTTTTCTAGGATCCGGCTTTTCTGGGCCAGCTGCTAAGAGTAGCTCTAGGGATGTGCAGGTCACTCTGTTGACAGCTTCTCTCTCCTCATTTCTTTCCCAGCAGTTCTGAGCTATTGACAGTAGAGAATTGTCTACCGAGGGACCACTGGAGCTTCTTATCTCTTTTCTCATGGTCCCAAACACATTAAAAAGAAAGAAGCATCCTTTCTCTAAATCTGAATCTTATTTTGTTTTGGGTAAAAAAGCATAATATAAGAGATGGGCATTAAAACAGGCAAATAATTTAAAAAAAACAACAACCACAGACTTACATATTTGAATCTTACCCTAGTGATTCAGAACATGGTTTTAGTCTTGTAGTAAATGGCTTAAATGGATTCTACTGAAGTTTAAAAACAGGCTGATCTCCATAAGCTATAATTGAGAAAAGGATTTCAGGTCACACGTTGGTCTTTGTAGCTATATACCCACACAGGGATACTACTGCCAGCAGCGCCATCTTTGCATAAAAAGAAAGACAGTATTTGTATCGTAATTAAATCTAAGAGGGATAATAATCTCAGGAGAGATTTATTATAGCCTGTCGCACTTAATTTTCTTTTATGTACCATTGAAAATAATGAAATCTTTTTTATTGAAATAAGAACACCTCAAGTAAAAGCATAGCATAGCAGGATGAAGATTGTAGAAAATGAAGATTGAGCAGGGAAAAGGAGCATGAGAAATTGAAGATAAGACCATGCAAAGAATTATTTTAATATGATTCAGAGCTGGAATTAAGATGGTGACAACGGCTCGTTGGTTACCTGATCTGATGCTCAGCTTATACATTTTATATAACGTTTCTTTAATAATCACTTCAGTTCTACAAGGTAGATATTTTTCTTCCCATACTTACAGACGAGGAGCTGAGATTGAGAGAGAGCAAAGAGCCTGAGTGACAAAGCTAGTGGGTGGGAGGATTTAGTCTAGGTCTGACTTCATGGCCAGTGTCTTTCTACTTTCTCAAAAAGCAGACTGAAGAGAGAACTAAAGAGTTGGCTTGGGCTTGCCTGGTGGCGCAGTGATTGAGAGTCCACCTGCCGATGCAGGGGACACGGGTTCGTGCCCTGGTCCGGGAAGATCCCACATGCCGCGGAGCGGCTGGGCCCGTAAGCCATGGCCGCTGGGCCTGCGTGTCCGGAGGCTGTGCTCCGCAACGGGAGAGGCCACAGCAGTGAGAGGCCTGCAAAGAGTTGGCTTACCCTGTTATCTCCAAGCTCCTCCAGCTCTCTCTACTTAAAATTTCCATGTACATTTTCTTTTATTTTTTTCAAGATTACATAATCAATAGTTACATCATGTAAAACTTGAGGAACAAATTTAGATTCGTTGAAATCATTTTAAGTGATATCACTCAAATCAACAGCCAATACTATCAGAAAACCCCATTTTAAAGGTAAATTAGCATCACCTTTAAAATTGATAAATTGAGAATCTCAATATTAAAGAACTCTTACAGTTTTCTAGTGAGTTAGAAACTCTTACAGTTTCTAGATTTAAGAATCCCCCTTTTTGAACCCTGCTACACTGTTGGTGGGAATGTAAATTGGTGCAGCCACTGTGGAAAACAGTATGGAGGTGCCTCAAAAAACTAAAAATAGAGTTGCCATATGATCCAATCCCACTCCTGGGCATATATCCATAAAAAACAAAAACAGGAATTTGAAAAGATACATGCACCCCAATGTTCATAGCAGCACTATTTACAATGGCAAAGGTATGGAAGCAACCTAATTGTCCATCAATAGATAAATGGATAAAGAAGATGTGTGTATATATATATATATATATATATATATATATACACAATGTGTGTATATATATATATACAATGTATATATATATATACATTGTATATATATTGTATATATATACAATGTATATATATATATACAATGGAATACTCAGCTATAAAAAAATGAATAAAATTTTGCCACTTGCAGCAAAATGGATGGACTTGGAGGGCATTATGCTAAGTGAAATAAGACAGAGAAAGACAAATACTGTATGATATTACTTATATGTGGAATGTAAAAAATACAGCAAACTAGTAAGTGAAATAAAAAAGAAGCAGATTCACAGATATAGAGAACAAACTAGTGGTTACTAGTGGAGAGAGGGAAGGGAGGAGGGGCAACATAGAGCTGGGGAAAAAAAGGGTTTTTAAAGGATTATATGAAATCGTGTGTGAAACTTTTAAAAATTGTAAAGCACTATAGAATTTAAAGAATCTTTCATTCAATAAAGAAACTTTTAACCTTTGATCTAAAAATAAATGCTAAAAATGTACAGTACTTATAAATGTATTATGCACAATATTAAGCTCCAAATAGTTCACATGTTTCATGCTGTATGTTATAGATATGCTAAGCTTAATTTCAAGCAGATTAAATAAACATTGAAGTGCAGAAAAAGTCCCCCCTTTTTAATAATTTCAACCCCCATTTCTCAAGCTTGAGAATCATTACATTTCTTGCTATGTGTTATGGGAACTGATTTATATTTTTTAAAATGTTGAGAGCCAGAAAGTTACTTTTCAAATACAAAACACTAAGTCACATTTTTGCTAAAGAAAGGCTTGTGTAAGCACATGCTGTTTCATTTTATCAGCCCTCCTACCAGTGTTATTGGTGAGGGTGGATACAAGACCCCTAACTGTAACATGAATGCTTGTGGCCCAGGTGGGGTGCATTGCTAGCATGCTTTTGGGTAGAAAACGGATACTGAACCCATGAGAACTTGTCCAAACTTCCCATTTCTTAAACAATGTCTATGATTTCTGAATAACTGGTTTCTGCTTTAATCTAGCATTCCACCAGGAGCACATCGTGACATCTCTGATTTATCGATCCATTTATTTCTGAGTTTATATATGGTGACTTTTGTCCAAAGTTCTAGACACTTGAATAAGCTTCAGAAAGAGATTGTTCTTAAAAACCACTCTTTGAACAAGCATGATATAAAATGATGTAAATTTTATGTCATTAGTTCACCACAGTCCTCTAAATATCAGTTATGTGGTTTCATTTTTGTGGAATTACATATGTGTGTAAATACATTTATTTTAATCTGTATCTGTACACGATGAAAAATTACTAGTGCATTGCTGTGGACACAAGCTGGTGAATTAATCTTCCTTTTACCACAAGTGGAATATGTGCCCTGGACAAGTTAATGAATGTCTCTGAGCTTAGGTTCCCATTCTGAGTTGCTGAAAGTATATGGGGCTGGACTAACATCAATCTCTTGTCTTCCCCCCGTCCCTTTACCCTTGTCAAATGCTATGCACGTTTCCATTCCTCTGTTTTGGATATCACTGATTCCTCCCTCTGGAATACCTTCTCCTCTTTCCTGGATCCTACCCATGATTTCTTTTAGAGCATCAATAAGAAAGGAAATGCTCCAATGAGAAAGTACAAATTATACATGGATCATTGGAAGACAAGTGTAAGTTAACTAGACTTTAGGCCCTGAAATGGTGTCATTTAAAGATCAAATACCTGCTGAGTAATTGCCATGTGCCACACCCTGAGCTCAAGACAGGACTGGAAAACCAAACGCCAGCCCTCCTGTTGCTAACCAGGCAGCGTGGAAGACAGTGAGTGAGTCAATAGAAGTTTATGCAGTTCCTCTGTGGAGTCTTAAAGGATGGTATAGATAATATTTTCTGAAGTGATGAAAGAGGAAGAATTTTCCTGATAGTCAAACACAAATATTCAATGAAGTCCACTGGGCCATTGCAGAGATCAAGTGATGAGTTAATATTTGTCTCTACCTTCACCAGCCAGAATGACATCTTACTATGAATTAGAGTGCTTATTGCTGAATCTAAGGCAGGCAGACCACCTAACCCAATCTAGCAACTAAAAATTACTTACATTTTTATCAAAGAGATAAATGCACAGAGTTTAAAAAACAAAGTCATTCTTCAAAGTTTATAAGAAAAAACAGCAGCCTCTTACCAGACCCCATCCATCATCTAGTTTCTCTGCTAGAGGCAACCGCTGGTGAATACTTTTACCTTTAAAAGTAGTTTATTCTGGTATTTTTCTACATATTCTAAAATAATATACTCATATTGTTATTATTCATCTATCAGTTTTAAGTATTATGTTGACTAATTAAAGAAATGGGATTTACTCTTCTAGTAACACCACCTTGTTTCACCTTCCAAATTGTTAAATCACAATTACTGATTAAATCAATATCCAGTGTTTACATTCTTATGACATTATAACAGCATATTACTGCTAAGTAAAGTGGTGTGTTCTAAAGACATTTGCTTTTTTATACAATTTTGTTTTCCCTGGAGTTATTAATTGCTTCATATTTTTATATTCCATATTTTGCTTAGTTTTCTGTGTATCTATTTCTTCCTAGATATTTAAGATCAGATTCAGTTAGAGTGACAGAAAAAAATAGCAGTGGCTTAAATAAGTAGAAGTTTATTTATCCTTGGAAAACAGAATCTGTAGGTGAGCAGTTGAGAGCTGTCGTGGCAGCGCTGTGGTCATCAGTGTTTAAGTCTTCTCCTTTTATCTTTACTGCTCTTCCATTTTCAACACGTGGCTTGTACCTTATGATTCAAGATAGCTACTCAAGTTGTATCTAGTTGCCCACCTTACATTCAGAAGCAGAGAGAAAGAAAAAAATAAGAGCATATCTCCTTTCCCCTTTCTTATTTTGTTCTTGTCTCTTGTGACTTGATAACTATCTTTAGTGTTGTTTCGATTCTTTTTTATTTTTTCTGCACTTATCTATTATAGATTTTTGGTCTGTAATTACCACGAGGTTTTTGTATAGCAGTCTCTCTCTCTATATATATATACATATATATGTGCTTAAGTTGCTGATCTCTTAATTTCAAATGCATTTTAGATACCCTGCATCTGTACTCTCTTCACTTCATGATTACTGTATTTGATGTCATATTTACATCTAATTGTTTTGTGTATCCCTTAACTTATCATGGATACAAATGATTTTACTATTTTTGTCTTTTAACCTCCCTACTAGCTTTTTTTAAGGGGATTTTTAAAAAATTAATTTATTGTATTTTTGGCTGTGTTGGGTCTTTGTTGCTGCACATGGGCTTTCCCTAGTGTGGTGAGTGGGGGCTACTCTTCGTTGCAGTGCATGGGCTTCTCACTGCAGTGGCTTCTCGATTTCTTACCTTTATTGTATGTTTGCCTTTGCTAGTGAGATTTTCCATTTTGTAATTGTCTTGTTTCTAGTTGTAGCCTTTTCTTTTCGTTCCTTTAGCATTTGTTGTAAAACTTGTTTGGGGGTGTTGAATTCTATCAGCTTTTGCTTGCCTGTAAAGCTTTTGATTTCTCCTTCAAATCTAAATGAGAGCCTTACTGGGTGGAGTATTCTTGGTTGTAGGTTTTTCTCTTTCATCACTTTAAGTAAATTGTGCCACTCTTCTGGCCTGCAGAATTTCTGCCAGAAAGTCAGCTGATAGATAGTCTTATGGGAGTTCCCCTGTATGTTAAATATTTGTTGCTTTTCCCTTGTTGTTTTTAATATTTTCTCTTTATCTTTAATTTTTGTCATTTTGATTACAATGTGCTATGGTGTATTCTTCTGTGGGTTAATCCTGTATCGGACTCTCTGTGCTTACTGGACTTGAGTGACTTCTTCCTTTCCCAGATTAGGGAAGTTTTCAGCTATTATCTCTTCAAATATTTTCTCAGGCCTTTTCTCTCTCTCTTCTCCTGGGACCCCTATAATGTGAATATTAGCACACTTGATGTTGTCCCAGATGTCTCTTAAACTGTCCTCATTTCTTTTCATTCCTTGTTCTGCTCTGTGGTAGTGATTTCCCCTACTCTCTCTTTCAGCTCACTGATCCATTCTGCTGCCTCATTTAGTCTACCGTTGATTCCGTCTAGTGTATTTTTCATTTCAGTTATTGTATTCTTCAACTCTGGTTGTTCTTTATATTTTCTGTCTTTTTGTTAAAAGCTTCTAATTTTTTGCTTTGTGCATACATTCTTCTCCCAAGTTCTTTGATCATCTTTATGCTCATTACTCTGAAATCTTTCTTTGGTAGATTGCCTATCTCCACATCACTTAGCTCTTCTTCTGGGTTTTTATCTTTTTCCTTCATCTGAAACATTTTCTCTGTCACGTCATTTTGTCTAAATTGTTATTTGTATTGTTATATATGTGGTAGGTTAGTATGTCTCTCAACCTTGGAGTAGTGTCCCTCTGCAGGGTACATCTTATGCATCCCAGCTGTGCACTCCCTGCTTGTCATCCAAGGGTCAGGGACCAGCTGGTCCCAGGGTAGTGTCTGGCCTGCATTTGCGGACTCGGTCTGCAGGCTTCAGGACTGTAGTTTTCTTGCTTCTGCCTTGTGGTGGGTGAGGCTAGTCTAGAGGCTTGTGCAGGCTTCCTGGTGGGAGAGGCCAGTGCCTGCCCATTGGAGGGTGGAGACGAGTCCTGGGCACTCTTATGGACAGGGCTGTGTCTAGGGGCATGTCTAAAGGTGGCTGAGGGCTCAGAAAGTTTGTAGGCAGCCTGTCTGCTGATGGGTGGGGATGTGTCCACACCCAGTTAGTTGTTTGGCCCGAGGCATCCCAACACCGGAACCTACAGGCTATTGGGTGGGGCCAGGTCTTGGTGCTAATGATCCAGGCAAGATGTCAGTCTCTGGGAGAGTTCATGCAGATAAATACTCCTGATAGAGCCATCACCAGTGTCTATGTCCCCAGGGTGAGCCACAGCTGCCCCCTGCCTCCCCAGGAGACCCTCTAAGACCAGCAGGTAGGTTTGGCCCAGGCTCCTATCGAATTACTGCTTTTGCCCTTGGTCAGGTGCATGCAAGATTTTCTGTACACCCTTTAAGAGTGAAGTCTCTATTTCCCCCAATCCCTTGGAGCTCCTGCAATCAAGCCCAGCTGGTCTTCAAAACCAAATGTTCTGGGGGCTTCTCTTCCCAGTGCCAGACCCCTGGGCTGGGGGGCTGATGTGGAGCTCAGAACTCTCACTCCTGTAGGAGAGCCTCTGTAATATAATTATTCTCCAGTTTGTGGTTTGCCCACCCCAGGGGATATGGGATTTGATTATATTGCAAGTGCACCCCTCCCACCATCTTGTTGTGTTTCTTCCCTTATGTCTTAGTTGTAGAAGATCTTTCCTGGTAGGGTTTTCAACAATGTTTGTTTTGCAGGTGGTTGTGACTTTGGTATGCTCGTGAGAGGAGGTGAGCTTAGGGTCCTTCTACTCCGTCATCTTGGCTGCTCTCCCCAAGCATATTTCCTTTCTTTGAGGATACTTCCCAGGAGTTTCAAACATCACTTCCACTTACATTCTGTTAGCCAGAGCTTAGTCCTATAACTGCCCCTAGGTGCAAAGAAAGCTGGGAAACATCCTTCTTATTCCAAGAAGGTATGTGAGTAAGAATATGAGAAAGGAAATTGTGGGACACTTAGAAGTTCTGCCACATGTCCCAAATATTCCAATAAAATTGTAGAACCTTCCAATGCTCTATTTCACAGACTTAAACACATTAGATAATCTGTCAGTGTCTTTACCTCTGAGACTTGCCTCTGGGAGACTTCAATTCCTTTACTCCACATTGGCCTGATTACTCTCTAGGCCTGGTAGCAGCCTGGAAATTTCTTCCTGAACTTTCTCTGCTAATATCCCATCTGACAGCTCTTGTTTTCTAGATTCTATGTGCTCTTCCTTCTGTTTTCTTGCTCACTTTGTCAAAGCACATCCTTCAGTAGTTTCCTGAGAAAGGGTACATAAAAAGTACGTTTTTTTGAGATTTGGCACATGTGACTATGTCATTATTCTATCCTCAGACTTGATTGAGATTTCACTGGATACAATATTCTAAATTGAAAAGTATTGTTAGTCAAAGTTTTGAAGAGAAAGATTAGGAAATGAAATTAACCTCAAGAATTTTTGGAAGATGGGAGGAAACCACATTGTTTTAAAATGTCACTGAATTTTCCCAACGAAACACACAGAAAAACTAGAATTGGAAAACTAACAAAACTAGTTGACAAAACAGCAAAATATGACCAAATGGGAACAAACCACTAATAGCTCCATGTGGTATCAGAAGCAATTCAAGAGGAAGAGCAGGGAAAACAATGAGATTTTGATAATCCAGAGACCTGAAGAATACCACTACCACGATCAGGTACTCACTGGAAAGCTTCACAGGCAATTCTGAAGAGAGCAGCTGAAACAGAGAGAACGATTCCATCTTAAGTCGAGTACAAGGGGGTTACAGGAAATTCTGATGCTGCTGGAGCAGTTTGGTGGCACAACCTCAGAGAGACGAATTTTTGCAAGTGACTTTGCAACACAGTGATTTGACTATACATTCTTAGCTCTGTGAAGACCAAAGAAGTGCAAAAACATCTTAAACTATTACAGTTCTCATAAAGATGATGATAGTGTTAGTATTGTTACTCTTGAATAGCTTTGTATGCATATGAGACAAAACAGATATTAATGATGTCAGTGTCCTTTAGAATAGATATTTTGTTATTGTTGCTGTTATTATAGAAGGGAAGGAAATATGTAAGAGTTAACAGGAATAAGTAAAAAACCAATATGTTGAATTTTAATTGAAATTATCAATGATATATTATTGTTGTATTATATCATGATGTATTTTGTCTGAAAAATTACATATTACATATTTTCCAACTCTGTCAACTGAAAAAGTCTAGACACAGTGAGCAACCCAGTGTCTTTGTATCCACCTAGCACCCAGATTATTATGTTCTTTAAATGCCATTTCTTCTGAAAGAAATCAGAAAGCTCGGAGAAATGGCTTATTCCAGATCTGGGTCAGGAAATATAAAAAATAAGCCTGGAATTTTTTTATTATACTGGAAAGCAAGGAAGCTGAAAAAACTATCGGATCACATCACAAGGACTTGGGGCTTATTTAAAAAGGGTTACATGGCCAACGATGCAATGATTTGGGCATCAGTAAGCATAATAACCTCAGTGGATTGAGACACATGAACACATCAAATATACTTAAAGTCATAAGTTCATATAAACCCCCCTAATTCATTGGTTACTATTGGAAGGTACCAGAAAAGAAAATTATTTTGAAAATTGGTAAATAGAGAACAATCAAGAATTTATCTTGCCTTTCCAATAGGAATCATGTCAGGTAACTAAACAGTTGATAAGAGGACATTTATTTTTCTTTTTATATAACTATTCCAGATAACAAGTTAAGAACAAAGAAAAACAAGAAAACTAGAACAAAAGTAGTGGTGTTTTGCAATCACCAGTGAATGAATGGATGCAGGCAATGCTCATCAGTGGCTGCTAACATCATCTTTATGTAGCTCTTGATTGAAATACAGAACACAACCTATGACGTAGTCAAGCTGAAAAAATACTTGAACCTAAATCTGTTCAAACCTCATGATCTCATGACCAATTTACAGGACTGACAAGGGAGAGAGGAACACAATAACTGACACCACAGAGAGGCAATCAGCAAAATCCAGGAATGGGAAGCTTTGAAGGAAAAATGACTCAGTTTCTTCAACAAAAATTTTACAAGGGATAAAAGAGAGATGGAGAGGAAACCTATTGATTAACAGAGATCAGAGACATATTAACAATGGCAATGTATGAATTTTACTTACATCCAGATTCAAACTGTTAAAAATAAAAAAGAAGAACATTTTGAAGATAATTATGGAAATGTGAACATTGACTTATTGGTTATTAAAGAATTTTGTGTAATTATTTGGGGTAGAATAATAGTGTTGTGATTATGTTTTAAAATGGGTGTTTTTTATTTTTAGATATGCACTGATATATTTACAGATGATATATGTTGCCTAGATTTTATTCAGACTTTTCAGAGAGAAGGAGAAATAGGTGGGGGTAAAAAGAAACAATATTTGCAACGAGTAAATAATTGTGGAAGCTGGGTGATACGTACATTGAGATGCCTTATACTATGCTCTCTACTTTTGATATTTCCATAATCAAAATTTGTGGCTGTTTTCTATTGTCTTCCAATTTCCAGTGATGCTTTGATGAAATCTCACACCATTCTTGCCATCAGTACTTTGTATACGGCCTTTTAAGTTTTTCTCTAGAAGCTGTTAGGCTCTAACCCTTATCCATGGTGTTTTTAAAATTCACAATGATGTGCCTTGGTCTGGGTCTTTGTTCATCCATTGTACCAAGCACTTGCTGAAATTTTGATCTAGAAACTCAGTTTTCAGCTTTGGGAAGTTTTTCTATTATTATTTATTTGATAATTCAGTTTTACCTGTTACCTATTTTTGTGACACTTATTAGTCATGCCAGATTCCTGCAGTGACCTGCTTACATTTATTGTTTCTTACCTGTTACTAATCTCTTGTTCTTTAATTCTGCTTTCTGGAAAAATTTTAATTTTATCTTTCAATCCTTGTATTAGATGTTTTTCTTTCTTCTATCATAATTGTGATTTTAAAGAGTTTTTTGTTTTTATCTGGTACCTTCTTTATTGTCTTCTCTTTTTTTCCCCTTACAAATGAAATAATTTTATGTTTCAGAGGTTGATTAAGAAGTTTTCTTCTGCTTTGCATAGTGTCCATTTTAATTTTGTATTTTCTTTTGAGGGTGGAGAATACCATTTCATGTTGGAGGCTTTCCTCAAATATCTGGCAATCTTTGCCATTTACATTTGAGAATGAGGAACTAAAATTCATAGGACTCATAAGATCAAGAATGTTGCTGTTTCATCTTGGGATCATTGAATGTCAGTCTTGGTAGCATTTTCTCTTGAATCCACCAGTCTCTTTCTGGAGAGTATAGCCCTAGCTCCCGCATTCTGGGAGCCAAAGGATGGGAGGTGAAGGAGGAAGCTAGGCATCTCCCTGTTCTGAATGTTAACTTTCATTAAATCCCCTTGACTTTAGTAGGTATGTTTCCTTCAGCTCTTCCTGATATTTTTAAATACACAGTCCCTGTTTTGCACACTCTCCAGAGAATAATCATCCTGTCTCCTGGGCTAGGGAAGATGATCTAGATCTTTGATTCCATCCCTGAGACTTTCAACTAGCCCCACCTTCTCTGCCTTGAGATGTTCCTGAATCCTCTAATCCCTGAGACTGTTGGCCTCACCCTCTGTGTTTTCAGAAGTACTAGAATCATCTAATCCCTGAGCCTTCTAGACCAGGAATAGTAAATACATTTCAACATGTGGGTGCAACATTTAACTGATAACGTGTCTCTCTGAAACTGGGTTGATATAGATTCTCTTTGGGTAAGGTTCATGATATGATGGTTTAGGACCAATGGGCTTGCCAAGTGAAGGTTTTGAGGCAAGGGTTTCAAAGAGAGTCTTGGAGAGTGAACAGTGATTTGATGGCATCAATTGAAAAGTTGAGCAGTTTGATGGTCATTTATTTGCAACTCTTTCTTCCCGGGCAAAATTGCTTGGAGTAATAAAGTCATGTTGAAGAACACAGCCCAAGAGTAGTGGCATATTATTGAAGACAGTACACCAAAGGGTGTAGATGTTTTCATTTCTCACTAATAATAGTAAGATGAGATGGATTCAAAATAGCCATTCCAGGAATCTGGAAGAAAAATACTGATTCTTGCTTTTATTAGGCAGGATTATTTCAGTTATACTACAGTAAAGATTCTCAGATCTCAGTGGTTTAACATAAGTTGGTGATGCTGCAGTCCCTTATGGGTTGGTAGGAGACTGCTTTCTATGGACCTTGGCTGATAGAGGTTACACCATCTTTCAGCGATTCCCTCTTAAACTCATGGAGAAGGTGAGGAGAGGAAGAGAACTTTGCACCTGCAGTTAGGTCTTTTGGTCAGGAATTGAAGCATACCACTTCAGCCCATAGCCTACCAGCTGGAACTAGTTACATGGCTCTTCCTAATTACTGAGGGGCTGAGAAATGTACTTGCTCAAGTACTCGTGAAGTAGAGGTGAACAACGGTCAGTTTATCACATTGCTTAAGAAAGAGTTGAAGAGTAATTACACCAATAGAACAGCACTTTAAATATTTTTACATTTCTTAAGTACTGAGCTGTGTTTTTTATTGATGTCCAATTCTCATGGATTGCTGTTCATATTAAAACCCCAGTCTCAGCTTTTATAGGCAACATTCTAAGAAGTCTTTCATCTCCCATGGACGAAGACATAAGGATAATAACCCAGAGTTATTTATTCATTTTTAATAACACTGTCATTACTAGGCTTATGAATTAGATATTTTGCAATAACTGGGAAGGTAGGACATGAAAAGAATGGTGAAATTTATATTGCAAAATATCTAAACTTGGTTTAGTCTCAAAGGAGCCTCCTATCTCCATCTCTCACACTAAATACGCTTGTCTTATGGCATTTCCTTCATTAGGCTAGTAAATGTTTTTCCTTCCATCTGGACTCAATTTTGAGCTATGTCACTGATGACACTGTCCAGACTATAATGCAGATGGGATTAGAGAAAAGGAATGTCTATAATCACACATGCAGGCACTCTTACACAACAGAAGACCTTTAATCCAACTAGTCTTATGTAATATGCTCCATGTGTTTGAGCACAGTGTGATATGGGTTTTATTGAAGATTTACCTACTTGTTTTTGGAACAGTATGTACTTTGCATGCTAGACAGCATACACTGTTAACAGTGTATATTTTTGAAATTACATGGTATTAGATTTATTGTTCACTGTCCCAGAAAAAAATATAAAACATTTCCCTTTTAAACAGAGCTAATAGCTAAAACTTTTGAGTACTTATTATGTGCCAGAGAGTAAGTGCTTTGTATGGATAACTCATTAAATTCCCAACACAGCCTGTGATGTTGGTACTCTTATTATTTACCCACTTGGCAGTGGGGAAATAGACTCAGGGAGGCTGAGTCACCTGCCCTGGCTACGTAGCCGAAGTGGGTTCTGGCCCAGGCATCTGACTCCAGGACTGGAACTCTTAGCCATGGCCAAGCTCCTCCAGTCAAAACTTCCTTATACGCATCTTTGGCAACTGGGTGTGCCATTGGAGTTTTATGAAAAGTGGGATTAGTATAGAGCATGGTATTTAATTGTAGAGAACACTGAATGTTTTAACAATATTTTCTCAAGCTCTGTAATTCCAAGATCTTACAGGAAGCCCAAAATGGATTTTTTAAATACCCAACCCTGATTCAAGGTAAGAAGATTAAAAAACACAAGATGTGGTTTGTAAGGTTGGAAGTTATACTCTAAGATTGAGGGTTAAGGTTCAAATGATACTTAAACAAACAACAACAACAAAAACCCTTCTGACTCTGCCTGGTTTTTAGTTCTGACTCTGTTATTCTGTTTCTATATAGTCTTTGATAAGTTAAATTCATGCAGTTTTAGTTTCCCTGTCTGAAAACTAAAGTTATAACTGCCATAAACACCTCACTGAATTGTTGGGACATCAAATGTAGTGACAGGGGTGCTTCAAAACCCACATGTAGCACTCTCCTTGTTCTCCTTCCTTCCCTCATCCCCTCCCTTTCTCCTCCTCTTCCATTTCTTCCGCATAATTTGGACATATTTTCTTCTAGCAATTGTTACCAATGGAACTTAGGAATACCTTTTGACTGAATTTATGTGTATTAAGATGAAAATATGGATGAGATCTATGGAATTCCTACATTTTATAAAAATGTTAGCAGTAAATTATTTTGACATGTTTTTCAGAATTGAACAGTTGTTTCATTGACACATCTAGATGTTTAGAGTCTGTGTAAACATAGCCCAAAGCAGTAGAGAATTGAGGCAAAATTGAGGTATTTATGGATCATAAAATCTCTTTATTACACTCTTAAGCTGAAAATCAGTTAGCTTAAAATAAATTTGAAAAAACTCAATTCAAAAAATTTACTAAATCAATTTATTAAAATTTTGTTTCTTCTAAACTATTTTAAAAGTTTTTGTAAATTATGGAGTGACATTAACAGGTTACAATGATTCCTGCAAAATTTTAATCAGCTGTTTTATAACAGCAGTAGAAAACATTCAACCTACCAGAATCAAAGATCACAGAGTTTTAGCTACTATGAATGTTTTTAAAGTTCAGAAAAGTATATTTTAAAGTCAGTAAAAATTTTTTTTCAAAGCTTAATATGGATTTTTTTTCAGTTTGTGTTAGTTTGTCTAGTTCATATTTTGTCCAGTTCATATTTTTCTAGTTCATATTTTCAATAATTTTTCATTTTCCTAAAATTTTAGCATTTTTATGATTTTATTTTCAATTTCCTAATTAGAATATCAAACTTGATTTATAACAATTGCCAGGTAAAATTTATTATTAATTCCTAGTACATTTCATATTTTATCTTTCTGTATCTGGAGATTTTTAAAAATTTATTTTTTTGAAAATTCCTTTATCATTTTATTCATGATTATTAAATACAAAATTTTAGGTACCAATCATACACTTTCTATTTCACTTCTTTTCTGTTGGATTAAATATTCTCACACTTTCATTTACACTTTCTTCCCTCTTCTTTCTGCAAACTTCTACAAGCTGATTATCTCAATTGCTCCTTGTAAAGAAAATGAAAAGTTGAGTGTTGTAGTGTATGGGTATTGTTTTAGTTACTTCTGATTTATTTGGATGTTTTTGAGTATCATTTCTATTGTTTCAAACTTGAATCACTTTTAATTTTTCTTTTCATCAAGCCCTCATAGACCACATGTGTCAGAATGTCTGGAGGTAGAGCCAAAGCATTACTGTTTTTCAAAAGTTCTGTAGGTGAGTCTCATTTGCAGCCAGTGTTGAAAGCTACTGACTGGAATGATGATTTTCATTACGTCCAATTTGTAAGATCCTTTCTCAGTAGAACCTGTTCTTCTCATTCAGGAGGCTCTGTGAACTAGTACATGCTTGGCAACCAGGTAAGGGGCTGAGAATTCTCATTACAGGGATGGGAGTGAGATCTTGAATTTTTCCATTTATAAATATTAAGGCGCACCAGCAATGATTTTATTCCTAGGCAGCCATTGCCACAGATTCCTGTTGGTCAAAACTGATTACTGCCTTGTCTGTACAACTGATATGGCTCTGGTGGTTAGGCCCTCCCACCTGGCCCCTGTCACCTGATCCTATGATTGCCATTAAAGGGAGACCCATTCATCTGCAACATCTCTCCCCGTCATCTATGACCTGCAGGAGACAGACATCACAGAGCTTTCCCTCGCCACTGCATTTCTTAGTGCCTTCGTGGAAAGTTGTCCCCTGAGCCCTCCAGGGGTTATGATTAGGGAGTGACTGAACAGGCTGTACATAAATAGGTCCAGGCAAGCATTCTCATCTCTGTGGAATTCTGGACTCCTTCCTCTACAGAATGTCAGGGATTTAAGTTCCGGTATTTCAATCTCACTGATTGTAAATGTCAGTTGAGTCCAAGCTCAATTCATCAACATAGCAGACTATTATTGTTACCCATATACATTATGGGTAAATCCGGAATCCTGGTGATTGTATTATATCTATTTATTTGCTCCATTCTAATGTAACATTAGAATTTATCCATTTTTATACATGCTCCCCAGATTCCTGCTGATTTATGTTGTCAGGATCCTGCATTTCTTTAGGAGAGCAGGCTCTCTCCATCTGGGCCAGGCCTTAGTCCTCCCTGACTAGGCTATACTGGTATTCAGCTTTCACTGTGGACCTGGAGACAATGAGGGATGTTGTGGATAGGTCCTCAGGGGAACAGGCATTTCCTTGTGAGTCAGCTGCCCTGGTGATAGCAGGGGAAGCTTGGTTCCTCCTCTGCCAGGAGGGATGGGGCTGCTTCTGTTGGGAGGAAAAATCCAGGGAGATATGGGGACTCAAAATTCTCAGCCTTATCTTGTCTGCACAATGTCCTCATCCCATGTCTCAGGGTCCCACTCCTTCCCCAACAGGAGGATACGAGATATGTCAAGGTTACACATTTATGTGGTGTTGCAACTCCTAAACCCTTACATTCAAGCTTTGTACTTGATCTTTGACCATATCTGCTGTGGATACAGATAAGGAACAGTTTTATAGCTGCAATAGAGGCTTTCTAATTTTTGACCTGTGCCCTGTAGCTTTCAATTTGTCTTTCTCTTGTGATGTTCTCTAGGATTATCAGAAGAAGCTATCACATGATACAGTTTTTATAATGGTCCATTATCATCATAGCAACTAACACCGCAGTCACTTGATCTCTCAGTGCCTTGGTCTCCACCTACACCGTCTTCCACAACACCGCTGATAATTCGAGTGAACATGAGGCTACTTTATGCCATGGATTACTCTCCCTCCCCCACAACGAAATAAGGTCATCTATATGCCTACTAAATATGTAAGCAAACCTATCCTAAAATCCAGTTTTGAGGTTTTGTTTGAGGTTTTGTTACCAGGGCCTTCCCTGGTAACAATTACTATAAATTTTATGATCCTGAAAGAGAATAGATGCTGTGTGCAAAGAGAGTGATTTTGCTGCAGGCAAAGAGATGTGATTCTGGATTCAAATCTGGTCCAGGATTTTTTTTTGAAAAAATGTGAAACATGTTGAATAAGATCTGCAGTTTAGAAAATAATACTGCATTAATGTTCATTTTTTCCCCTTATTTTCATAATCATTCTATGGATATGTAAGAGAATGTCCTTGGTCTTTGTTTTTAGGAAATACATACTGAATTATTAGGGTAGAAAGGGCATCAAGCATTTAACGTACTCTTAGATAATTGAGAAAAAGTAATAAAAGTTTTATACAAAGAGAGAGAGAACTAATGTGTATGATGTTAAACATTGGGGAATCTGAGTGAAAGGTATACAGGGGTTCTTTATATTATTTTTGATTTTTAATGATATTTAAATATGTCTTTATATAAAATAAAATAAAATGTTAGAAAAAGGAGGGTTGAATGAAGAGAGTTTAATAAAGGGACAAAGACAGGGCAAGATTAAAGGGGTGGTGAAGCATCCAGGGTTGGCAACAGGAAGAAACTGTTACCTACTCCGGGTCTGAAAGAACAAGTTGACTGAGGAGTTACCAGAACCCAGAAAAGCCTGCAACTGTTAGAGGAGTGCAACCTAATAGGAGCTTCCAGCCTGTGGCCCAACAGGGAAGAACTCAGGGAAATTGCCCTTGCCTTCTCTTCTCATCCTCTATATCGGTTCAGGGCCTTCAAGAAGCAGACATCAAGATGGAATTGGTCGTGCAGTAGATTTATCAGGGAAATGCCTGTGAGAGAAATAGAGAGGGCGCCTGAGGAGGCTGTGAGTCATTAGGCCACCATCTAAAGCCTGTAGGAAGGAAGATTTGGTAGGACAAGTCAGACTGTGATACAGTTTTAATAAAGCCTTGAAAAAGCCATTGGGAAGTCCTCAAGTAAAACTATCCATCAGAGGAGTCCTAGATCTTGTAGGCATGAACCTCCCTTAGGTTCTCTGTTATGTTCAATGACTGCCGGGGTGTAGCACATGGGAAGTGCGGGGCTGGATTTTAGAATGCACCAGCTGGCCCTGCTGTTGGAGATCTGAGAGGTGCATTTTTATAGCTGTTATACTCTCCATTGCCCAACCCATCGAGAGCTAGAGGGCAAAGGACTCAAGTTAATCTGGTTGATAAAAGTCAAGAGTCAGCCTAAAGAAGGTTGGGGAAAGTTGGAGTAGGATGGAGCTGGATGGATCTTCAGGGTCCAACAGAGTCCACTGAGTCAAAAAAAGAGAGGAATTTTCAGGCAGATGTAGGGCCCTAAAGACCATCTGTGTAGCTGTTCTTAGAGGTTGGGTGCAATTAAGAGGTCAGGCAAGGTACAACCAACCCTTTGCTATTGAGGTTTGAAAAGGAAAGAAGGAAAATTGCCTAATCCTGGCAGTGATGAAGACTATGGGGAAGGAAAGGAGACAAATATTTCATGTGTGGTATGGCTGGCAGCCAGGGGAATGGCGACGTAAGAAAAATTTTAAAATAACACGAGAGCTAAAATTTGTGACACTAAGAACCCAAGTGAGGTCAGCTCACTTGAGTGAGCCAGACAGCAGAGCAATGGATCGTCCTCCCTCAGAGAACTGTGGCAACCTGTGATGGAAGATGGGCCAGTGAGCATTCTCACACTGAGCATATTCTAAACCTATTAACGGCTATTTTGCTAAGGGGACGAGCTTAGAACATTGCCCCATTCTGGGACAGCAGGAAAAAACAGTGGTGGATTGATTAGAATCCAAGCTCTCCCTGTCTGCCTGAGATGCTGAGTTATGTCATCAACTCTGGACAGCTTGTCTGGTGTGGAGATGATTCCAGACCAATGTTGAGACCTTTAAAATTTCTCTAAAAAAGTTTGAAAGTAATTGACAAGCTTGGGTGCAAAAATGTTTATATCTTATATTGTGCTCAAATACAAACAATGGTCTCACCCCCAGTGATAGACTAGAAGGGACTTTTTAGGACTTTTTCTACTTTCCATACAAGAAGCCTGAAGGAGAAGAAAAATGAGTAGGTAACAAAGTAAGTGGCAAAGCCAGTTGATAAACGAAGTTTCTTGAATCTTATATGACTACTTATTTAGGAAAGTCATGTGGGGTCACTAGGGAGACAGGATATGATGGTAAGAGGGGGGACAGAGTACAGTTGTCACAGAGAGAGAGAGAGGAGTAATTGATTGTCCAAGAAGATGTAATTAAATAGAAAGAGATGCAAGTTGAAAAGAGAAAAAACAACAACAATAAACTCCAAAAAACACAACAGATGCTGGAAGCTTTTTTCTTCCATGAAAGGACCCATGATATAGTGTTTCCAAAACTCAGCCCCTTTCTATAAAAGAAAGAAAGATAAATGTAAATCCTCTGTCACTTCAGTCTTACCACCACTGTAGTGATGCATTATCTAATTTCTAAGCTTTTCTACTGATTTGGGGAAGTAAGCATTTTTTATAATAAATTTTATGATATTTCAATAGTTAGTACCATTTTGAGAATTAGCCCTACTTTGGCAACTCTTTCATTAATGAAAAAAGGATTACCCAGTGAATATTTTCTAAGATTTATAACAGATGGAAGTAGCAAAATATTAAAATAATTTAGCGTCCTAACAAAAATACCTATGAAAATTTACAGCTTTGATGTTCTGTGACACTTTTTTTTGGAGGACAGCGTGTAATTTAACACACATGCTTCTTATTATAATACTTATTTTAGATTTGTTTAGCAAAATTCCTGACCATAATTTTTCCTAGCTGAGGACTTCACTTAATTATATATACAGATGGCTTTTCTGATAGGTTGCCTTTTTTTCTAACTGTTACAATATTTTGGTTGTTATCTTCTGGGTTACCAGTCAATCCAGGCTTCCTGATGGTGGCATGTGTCCCTTTATTGGCTGACAATCAAAGGTTCTTGTTGAAAGAATGATAGTGTGAATGATTATAGAGAATAAAAAATATGCTGGACTCTACTAGTTTATTAGAAAATGAGAGTTTTAAAGTATTTTATACATCTGGATTATAATCTTTTAAGGCATTTAGTACACATAGTGTTTCATTGATATTATAATTCTATTTTTATTTATAGACTCACAGTTCTAATACTTTTAGTATTTGTATAGTTGCAATGTCAACTTGAATACTTCAAACCACTAAAAATAAGAGTCAAATGTCCAGATCAAAGAGTTTCTCTGATTTAATATTTTAATTACAAATAATGATGTTTTAACTGTAATTATAGTTTTATATTGTGTATACCACATTAAATTAAACGGGTGGAGTTTTACAGGAACAGTGTCATAGTAATTATCATTTAAATGATAAATTGTTGGGTCTTTCCCTTTAGGGCATAGAATAAGTCAAATTAGTTTCAGCAGACAAAAAATTGGCCTAATGTGTAAAAATAAATTTCAAACTTGTCCTTTGACTTTACTGATGAATTAATCATTTAGTTGATCCTTTGACATTTGCAGTTGACCTTTGTAGTTATGTGTGGTCTTAAATCTCTCATTTTTGGCACAATTCAGTGGATAAAATACTGTGGATTTTTTGGATACAGAACAGTCACCTCTTTTGAACTATTATATTAATAAGAAAATGTTAATAACATAATACATATTAATTTAGCAGTATGATTATTATAACTTGAAGTATTATTTAATGTTGACATTACTACCACTGCCATTATAACAAGATTATGTATTAACTATTCCCAAGCTTTATAACCATGCTAGCATTAACACAAACTATTTTAAACAAATATTATATTTATTCTCTGTGGGTTTTATGGCCTTTAATCCAAAACTGATAGTATTGACCAATAAGATAATCTAAAATATTTGAAACTATTGATTTGGCAGAATGAGGTATGTTGGTGTAAAAATAAATATAAATGGGAAAAAGAAACCTCCAGAAAAAATTGGTATGAATTGTTTTCTGTAAAATGAGTTAACTTTTTGATGAGTTTGGGAACAGAGAGAAAATAAATAATTGATTCCATATAAAAAATCCTTCATAAACTGGTCTGTACCTCTATAAGCTGAGGGAAATTAGCCTTTGTTTCGTCCCTGCTCTGTGCCAGAAATTGCACTGAGTTGTTTACTTTATGGACTCTTTCTATTTGAGTTCTTTTTGGTGAACTTTTGTAGATACTTTCTAGCTCTAAGGCATTGTCCTGAGGTTACAACCACTGTTTTATACAGATAAAATAATTTCATTTTTAACTTAGTTATAAAGCATAAATTGAACTTAAATGGCAAATGCTTTAGTACTTGAACAAATAATTTTAGGTAAGGAGAAAGACTTTTTAAAAACTATAAGGTGGTTACCCATCCCCCATCCCCTGGAGTGGGTGAAACTAGATGACCAAAGATAAAATTTTGGGTGTCACACTTCCTGATTCTGTTTAGCTGTAAACTGAAGTGGATTAAAAATAAAGGGATGCTAACATTTACAAATAGGATTAAGTCTTCTAGACCTTGAAAGGTGAATAGGAAGGGCAAACCAGTTTTGCTAAGAACTTGACTTATGATTATTTATGTAAATATGGCAAGTATCAGAAAGAATTTTGCTAATTTATGTGAAGAAAACCAATTGAAACGTGATAATATTTCTAGTAAAGTAAATTTCTTTGGTTTATTTATTTATTTTTAGTTCTCAAGAAAACACGTATTTACTTTTAGGTGCTGACACCAATAAAATTCTCTTGAGAGTAAGTGTTTGACCTCTTCAACAGGGGTTTATTGTGACAGAATAAGTAAGTGTACAGTATGCTTGGATTCAACCAACCATGCACCATGTAGTACTATGGTAGTTACTATTGAAAAAAATCTGCGTGCAAGTGGACCTACACTGTTCAAACGCCCGTTGTTCAAGGGACTGTACTTGTCACAGAGCCTGGCCCATAACAGACACCCTGTGTTTGTTAATTATTTTTGAAAATCCCAGATTCTGTTTGGTACGTATTGCATCTTTTTACAAAGCGTGTGTGGTTGCTTCCGTGTTTATCTCTCATGGTGTGTCACCCTAGCCATGGATCTTCATCTACAACATGGTAAACTCATCTCTTTACTTGCTTTCCTCCTAGTTTAAAAATGTGCTTATGTCTCCCCAAGCCTTAACACACAGACTGCAATCTTCCTCTAAGACTTCCTCTGTTTGAATATATCTTTGTTTCCTTTCTGTAATTTTCAACTTCTTGGTCTTCTTCATCAACCATTTCTTTTTCAAGCCTACAAATTGGCTTTGGCCACCACCACTTGGTTGAAATGTGCTCCGAAGGCTTGCAGTGCCCTCCTAAGCCTATGAGACTCATGAGAATTTATTCCTCCTGGATGCTCTAGCTGCCTCAGTGTTTGTGACACGATGCTATGTACTTTGGCTTTCCAATTGCTCCTTCCCACTCTTTTTTGCTGTCTCTTATTTTGCCACTTGTAGGGTAACCCATCATCCCATTTTGCCAGGAGTCCCCTGTCCCAGGAAACCCCAATGTCCTGGGCAAACCAAGAAAGTTGGTCACCCAAAATTTTTCCCGTAAATGTTGTCATTCCCCAGACTTCTGTCCTTAGTTCTCATCTTTTTTTACTTAGTAAGAATTTTTGTCGTTTGCAAAGATTTCGACGATTTACTACGCATCAGTGGTGACCAATTAATTCTATGTCTCCAGCCATAAGTGCTCTACCGAACCCCAAACACTGTTTCTGAGAAAAGAACATGGGCTCTGCACTGGGCTCCTAAAATCCAAACCATACTAGCTACCAAGTGTGGACCTTGTATAATTTACTTAAACTCTCTACATCATAGTTTACTAACTTGTGAATGGGGATAATGCTTAATTTAATGGGTTGTTGTAAGGATTAAAACAAAAAAAATTTAAAGGTCTCAGTGCAGTGCTGGTGCAAAGCAATATCAAAGAACTTGCAGCTCTTTTAATTTATTATTATTGGTCCTATATCCACCAATGATCCAGTGTGTTTCAGCATTTTTTCCACCTCAATTCATCATAAAAATACTCCAATCAGTACAATGGCTGACTATGGCAAGAATGTTCAATGGGTCAGAGGGAAAGAGACATGTCCAGCTTAAACAAAGCGCCCCCAGGTGATCCTGGCATTCAAGCTCTTGGGAGGTCCGTGTCTCTCCAATTCCCGCCTCCCCATGCCTTTGTTCTCTCAAGTTCAAAACACTTTGTTACTTACAGATATACATTTAAATAGCATAATTCAAAATAAATAATCATTTTATTGTATCCTCCTTACATTCCTGAATATTTCTTTATCCCATTCAGAGAATGAGCTTATTCAGTCACCTAACATCCATTAATTAAATCCACCCCGTTTTTGCTATAGTCTTAGTATTAGATAATAGAACTTAAAGCTTAGTCATAGTCCTTAAAGTTCATTGTGCCTCAGAATCACCTGGAGTTTGTATTAACACAGAGTCCCCCAACCAGGTTTTCTGGGGTGGAGCCTGAAGATGTGCATTTCTAACATGTTCTTAGGTGTTGCTGGTCCAGAGACTATATACTTTGAAAACCACTGTTCGAGGGTATTCAAATGGTATAGCAGTTAACTTAACTTTAACCTCAAGTATACGTTTTCTTTTTCCTTCTCTCCTTCTACTCATTCTTCTCCTCCTCTCTCTCCGTCTTTTGGCTTTTCTTACCTTGAAATCTGATTTCTCTCCCTCACCCTTTGACATTTTAAATGGGTCTTGGGATTCCACTAATTTTCACTTTTTAAATATAATCTTTATTTGCAAATGCAACTTATTAATAGGAATCTAGTATGTGAATTCCATATCATCACTAGGTCTTAACCATATTTACATACATGAAACCTGATACTCAGTTAAGAGCCTCAGAGAAAGTGAAGGTTAGTTATGTTTAAATGCCTTGAATTTCAGCTTTTGTTCTGTTTTCTTTTCTTGATATAAATGTATAAAACGTTTCTTTGAGTAAAAATGGTCACTCCTTTATTTTGTAGACTTAAGCACAAAAAATTTAAATGACAGTCTCAAAGTCACACAAATAGTTAATGGCAGCTCAAGGAACATTTTCGATTTCTTAGTTTAGTACATTTCCCACCTCCTCTTAATATAACAGTTCAGGTTATGGATGGTGTGATGTTTAGGTCACTGTTAAGGTAATAACAGCCCCAGATATATATATATATTTAATTGAGGTATATATATATAAAAATATATATATATGTATATTTAATTGGGGTATAATTGCTTTACAATGTTGTGTTAGTTTCTGCTGTACAATGAAATGAATCAGCTATATGTACACATATATCCCCTCCCTCTTGGACCTCCATCCCCCCTCCACCCCATCTAGGTCATCACAGGGCACCCAGCTGAGCTCCCTGTGCTGTACAGCAGGTTCCCACTAGCTATCTGTTTGACACATGGTAATGTATTTATGTCAAACCTAATCTTTGGATTTCCATATTACTTAGAATTATTGACTATGCCTTCCTCGCATAGAGACATTCAGCTAGGTAAAATAAAATGAAGTGCTTCAATTTTCCCTATGATCAAAATAGTGGATTTTTGGAACCTCAGTGTTACTAATAGGAATTTTTGCTCTTCTCCTTGTGAACATAACCATTGTTTTTAAAAAATACTGCAGAGCAGAGCAGTGTGTGGAATGTGTGTGATCCGCAAATGGGGAACACAGAACCTTTTAACCTAATGAGAGCTTCCACTTCCCAGGGTGACCTGTTTGTACTCTGTGCCAAAAGACCTCTAAAAGGCCTACAGCTGCTTTCATTCTGTCATTTCAGACATGAAGTACAGCACCCTGCAGCAGCTGCAGAGACCCCCACCACCTGTTCTGCATACACTCAGGAAAGGAGCTCTTTAATCTCTGGGCTTGGGAAAAAATTTTATTAAGGAAAGAAATGGGGCCACGGAATTCCTGGGATGAGCCTCAGGAACACAGCAGGTGGTGGCCAAGAAGCCATGACAAAACTGAGGAAAAGGATTCAGATTCTTTTCAAGGCTATGCGTGATTAGCAAAGTACATGTGGGTTCCAGCTGTCCTTTAGAGGAGACCATGTTTTTCATCTCTAAGAATGAAGGATGGCTTTCCATCTAATGAACTTGGAAGACTCTCTTGGCAGGTTGCTTTGTTATAAGCTAGATATCTCCAGTTATACTTTGTTTTTATTCTTTTCTGAAACCAACTCCATCCAGGCTAATTCTGAAAGCTCTTCTAAAGTTTACAATAGGAAATGAGATTTCTTTTCTTTCTTACTCTCATTTCATTTCTGTGTTTTTCTTTATTAAATGTGGTCTTAATTAACTCTTGGACAAGCCCGCTCTCTGTGATGCGTTGCTCTCAAGAAGATCTGCTGGTGATGGCTGTCTGTCATTCTGCTTCTGGGGTAAACTCACTGGGTATTGACATAGAGGCAGAACAGACAGAACAAAGGCTGATACCGAAGACAAATAGCAGCAGCAGTAGCAGATTTATAAAAGACTTTAAAAAATACCAACAACACTGGGAATTTTTAGGGACGATTGACTTGAGAAAAGTCAACCAACAGGCTCATTTCCTACAGACTCATTTTCGATGCTTCACAACCATGGTATCACCAAAGATATGTGTGACTCTCAATCTGTCATATACAATGAGAGATTAGGGGGAGGTTGATCTTATTCTTCTAAATCATGACCCTTTTTTGCTTCTTATAGTTATTTTGTGTGTTTGCATCCTGCGTATGTTATCTCCTGGAGCATCAGGTAACTAAGGTGGAATAAACATACTGATTTCTCTGATTGAAAATGCTGCTGTGTTCATTATTCACTGCACACGCTTCCAAATATTCTTAACATTGATTTGTTTGCATCCACATACCTGCCAATGGAGACAATTTGGTAGCAAAGTTATTTATTTTATTTTTTTTAACAAATGAAGGTATAGATCAAAATAATTTGCTCTGATATGTTATCTAAAAGTTAAGGAGAAAACAAACAAAAAAAGATAAAAGAAAAAGAAAGCTAAACAAAAACTAAACTGGCTTTTGTAGAGAACCTTTATATTGTTTGCTATATTTTTGCCCTGACAGGAGAGTGTATGGGACTCACATGTGCTTGATGCCTCCAAACATGTGGTCAGATATTGGACCCTTCCTTTCTCAAGGCGTCCTATTCATAGTTGGTGCCAAAAGCCTCCCAGGAGGACTGCAGCTACTTGCATTTCGCCATTTCAGACACAACTATAGATGCTGCCACAGCTGTGGGTCTCCCCTTCCACTCTGTAAACTGCCTTTTCTCCCCCTTCAGGGTCTCCCCTCCACACCCCAGGGCCAGGGCCTTCGGAGTGACTGATAGTTCCCCAAACCTACTGTGCCGCCAAGCTGCCTGGAACCTTGGCTGCAAATGTCCTTCCTCTCTCTCTTCACTTGGCTAACTCTTACTCATCCTTTTCAATGTAGCTTAGATACCACCTGCTCCAGGAGCTTTCCTTGATCTGTCACCTCCCTGACCCCCAATCTTGTATAGTTCCTCCTCTGTGCTTGTATGGCATACAAGGTTGTATCCCACAGTTACCTGTGTTGTTTGCTTATTTACTTTTCCAATCAGTTTCAGAAGCTTTTGGTGACAAAAATTGTGTTTTACTGATTTCCCTATCCTTTGTAACGATAGCGGCAAGGAGCTGAAAAAAAGTGCTGTTGAATGAAAATTAATTGATTGACTCCAGGCAGATATTCCAGTTATAGTTAAAGAGTGGTGCTTCATGCTAATGGTAGGTGCTCTTTCAAATAGACTCAAAATGTGTGTGGCTCAAACACAATAGAAGTCTATTTCTTGTTCACATAGCAGTTGGAGGTGGTATTTTTGGTCAGTGGGACCAGAAATTCTCTATGGGATGGAGCAGTAACCCTGGCTGACGGAGGCTCTGCCATCTTCAATGCACAGCTTCCAACCTCTGTGGTCGTCTCAGTCCCAGGCGTCCAAGAGCCGGAAAGAGCCCTGCGAAGTGATCCAAAGAGCAGAACGCATGCATGTGAGAGGCTCTTCTGAGCCAGGCCAGGAGGGGCACATGCCTTCCACTGCCTGGAGCTCAGTCACTTGGGAGCACAGAACTCTTGCAGGGCTAACACACTAGTACACGAATTTAGCAAAACATCAGTGTGACTCCTTTTCATACTGGGCCAACCATTAATTACATTTCTATAAAACCATGAAATTGCTAGTTTCTGAATATTTTACTTTATGCCTTCAAACAGAAAGCTGCTTTTGGTTTATTATGAAACAATGTTCAAACACTAATATCATAACAAAAGAAAACTCAAAATATATTTTATTTGCCTAAGCCCCACCACATGTTTCCCTGCTCTAATCTGGATTCTGTTGTCCAACCTGGGTCTGAGAGAGAGAGAGAAAAAGAAAGTATGCTCGTTAACCCTGCTATTTATTCCTATTAGGTACCAGGTGCTGTGCTCAATGCTAAGAACACAAAATAAGTGAGGCAGTATCTGCTTTCAAGATTCTTATAATCTAGTGGCACTAACATGAATGGAAAATGATCAGTGTGCTAGGCAAGCTTCTCTCTTCCTGTTATTCATTTTCAATCTATTTCTTGACTTAATTTTCTCTTATCCAGTGTTCCCCAAATTGAACTTCAAGCTTCCAATTTTGTGCAATTATAGACCTTTATACATTCTCTTTATATCCTATCCCAAAAGAGTTATCATTTATACAGTCTCTTCAAACCAATACTGGTGATTTTTTTTAAATACTAGTGATTTATGAGAGCTACTATTAGACCTTAGGTGTTTTTATTTATGTTCTTTTTATAGAGGAAACCAGTGTTATTTAATGTCTTTTAGAAGCCTCAAATATTAGGTAGAAAATATAAGCATCACCAATCATCAGGAAAATGCAAATGCAAATTACAATGAGCTATCTTCTCATACCTGTGAGAATGGTTCTCATCAAGAAGACAAGAGAAAACAAGTGCTGGTGAGGATGTGAAGAAAGGGAACCTTTGTACACTTTGGTGGGAATACAAATTGGTTAAACCACTGTGAAAATTAAAAACAGATCTACCATATGATCCAGCAATTCCACTTCTTGGTATACACCCAAAGAAAATGAAAACAGGATTTTGAAGGAATATATACATTCCTCTGTTGATTGCAGCATATTTACAATAGCCAAGATATGGAAACAACCTAAGTGCCCATGAATGGATGAATGGATAAAGAAGATGTGGTGTATATACGCAATGGAGTGTTATTCAGTCACGAGAAAGGAGGACATACTGCCATTTGCAATGACATGAATGGACCTTGAGCACATTATGCTGAGTGAGACAAGTCTGACAGAGAGAGACAAGTACTGTATGGTATCACTTGTATGTGGAATCTAAAAAAACCAAACTCATAAAAAAAGAGTAAAATGGTAATTATGAGGGGATTGAGAGGGGAGAAGATAGGACAAATGTTTAAGGGTACAAATTTATAACAAGTAGGAAATAGGCCTTAGAGAGCTAATGTACAGCATGGCGAATATAGACAGTATTGTATTATAATCAACAAAATTGCTAAGATACTAGAAATTAATTATTCCAGCCACTAAAAAAGGATAATTATGTAACATGAGAGGTGTTAATTATCACTGCAATGACAATCCTATTACAATATGTAAATGTAACAAATTAACTTGGGTACCTTAAATTTACACATTATATGTCAAATATATTTCAATAAAAATATAATATTCATTATATTCACACACACGCACGTAGGATTTTCAAATAATTTTGAGAAATTCTAAAACATATCATTTATTTTCTTTTACTTAAATTTAAAAGAAATTACTAAAAAAGAAACAACTATTATTATTCATCTTATATTAGCTTTGACATAATGTTTTTTGTATATCACAGGAGAATAATTCTTTTAGAAAAGCTTTCTATATATGTCTTTTTCTATGTCAGTTTCAGATAGGTCTAGGTGAAAAAAACAAACAACAAAAACTTGTTTCATACAAGTTCTGGGAAAGTACAGGTGAAACATTTTTTTTCCTCATCATTCATTTTTCCTCATTCATATAATGCAAATTCAAATCACATAATGTAAAATGAAATACTACACTAAATGTTGACTAAATGTTTTATATGGTTATATTTTGTCTCATCATTCAGATTGCAAGCTTCCTGAGGATTGAAATCAACATTTTATTTATCTTTTCAACTCCATCATGATAGTATGTCTCATAATTACTGATTATTGGATCACGTATTAATTTTCTTATGTGAAATATGCTACTAACAATTTTGCTTTTCATTTTCTGCTTATATATATATATATTTAAAATTTTTGTCTTAATAATTGCAATTTAGTATTTACTTATATGATTATGTTGATCCTGTGTTCAAAGAGTTCATTTAGAAAGTAGAGAAAATTTGAATTTTCTTTACTTCTCTCAGAAGATTCTCAGATAAGTTAAAACAAATACATTGCAAGAATAGCTGTCAAAATATTAGACAAATCATTTAAAATATAGTAAAAGGCAATATGCATATCAAAGAAGTAAACTATTCTTAAGACTTGCAAAAATGGAGAGAATAAAAAGAAAGTCAGCCTTTGCAAAAGGATCGTTAAGTCAGACGTTCGAAACTTCATCAAAGTCTTAAGAAACAAAACAAGAAAAAGACAAAGAAAGAAACCAGATGCATATTTGGGGCCCATCTATGGAAAGTATTACATTTTTTATGGTTTCAGCAAAGGTACTAGAATAATAAAATGATTATTGTTGCAGTCATCCCTCTTATCCTAAATGAATTCAATTAGATACCCTTGAAATTTTGCATTTTGCCAGGTTGGGGCTGCGTGATAGAAAGTGGACACCAACCTAACAGCTGGAAGTACGAGCTAGGTGCCCTCGTGAATTACAAGGGAAGCGCTGCCAGATGTCCTCAAATCTGAATTTGAAGAAGCCACCGCAAGGGTAAGTTAGGAGACCACTTTGAGGGGCATTGTTGCCGGTTTCCCCTGCCTATCATCTATCTATCTGACTCAACATTATTGAGGTATAATTTGCATACAGTTTTATTGAGATACAATTGACATAGTACTGTATTCATTTAAGGTGTGCAGCATAATACTTTGACTTACATACATCATGAAATGATTCCCATAATAATTTTAGTGAACATCCATCATCTTATATAGATACAAAGTAACAGAAAAAGAAAAAGATTTTTCTTGTGATGAGAACTTAGGATTTACTCTTAACTTTAATACATAACAAAAGCAGTGTTAATTATATTAACCATGTTGTACATTACTTCCCTCGTACTTACTTATCTATAAACTGGAAGTTTGTACTTTTTGACTACCTTTCTCTGATCCCACTCTCTCCCTCCACGGTGATAGCCACAAATCTGATCTCTTTTTCTATGAGTTTGTTTGTTTGTTGAAGTATAATTGACCTATAACATTATATTAATTCCTGGTGCACAACATAGTGATTTGATATTTCTGTACATAACAAAATGATCACCATGATAAGTCTAGTTACTGTCTATCACCATACAAAGATATTACATTATTACTGACTATATTCCTCATGCTGTATGCTTCAGCCCCATGACTCATTTATTTTGTAACTGGAAGCTTGTACCTCTTCATTTACCTATTTTAAATGTACAGTTGGCTGAATTTTGTTAATATTGTAATGATAATGATGTAAGTCCTGTACCTCTGCAGTTGTCCTCCTCCCTTGACACTTGGTCATGGGCAAACACTGATCTTTCTGCCACTTCAATTTTTCCTCTTCCAGAGTTTCATATAAATTAAATTATATAATAAATCTTTTGACTTCTTTGATCTAGCATATGGTTTTGAGATTCCTCCATGTTGTTGGGTACAATATTGTTTCATTTATTGCCAAGTAGTATTCTATTGTATAGATATATCACAAGCTGTTTATTCACCAGTTGATGGGCATTTGGATTATTGCTAGTTTTGGGCTATTATGAATAATATTACAATGAACACTTGTTTACAAGTCTTCATGTGGACATATATTTTTATTTGTATTAGATAAACATTCAGTAGTAGGATTGCTGTGTCCTATGATAAGCATATGTAAGACTTTGTAAGGTATTCCATACTAATTTTTCAAAAGTGGCAGTATTGGGGCTTCCCTGGTGGCGCAGTGGTTGAGAATCCGCCTGCTGATGCAGGGGACGCGGGTTCGTGCCCTGGTCCGGGAGGATCCCGCATGCCGCAGAGCGGCTGGGCCTGTGAGCCATGGTCGCTGAGCCTGTGCGTCCGGAGCCTGTGCTCCGCAACGGGAGAGGCCGCAGCAGTGAGAGGCCTGCGTACCAAAAAAAAAAAAAAAAAAAAAAAAAGCTACAGTATCATTTTCCACTCCTACTAACAAAGTAGGAGGGTTACAGTACCTCCTCATCCTCACCAACACTTGTTATGACCAGTCTTCTAAATTTTAGCTATTTTAAAGAATGTGCAGTGATATGTTATTGTGATTTTAATTTGCATTTCCCTGATGCCTAATAATGTTGAGCATCTTGTCATATGCTTATTTTACGTTTGTATATTTTCTGGTCAAATCTTTTAATTATTTTGTAATTGGGTTGTCTTATAATGTTGTAAGAGTTCTTTATATATTCACTATACACAAGCTCCTTGTCAGACGTATGTTTTGCAAACACTTTCTCCCAGTCTATGCCTTGTCTTTTCATTTTCTTAAGTATGTCATACAAAGAATAAAAGGTTTTAACTTTGATGTTAAAAACTGTTTCATAATTTGATATTCTAGATGTTATTTTTCAAATTTCAAATTCCAGTTGTTACACGCAGAAATTCATTTGGTTTTTGTATATTAATCTTTATCCTGCACAATTACTATATTAACTTATTATATTTACTAGCTGTGCATATTTCATAAGATTTTCTACATAGATGATCATGTTACCTGTAAATAGTACCCCCCCCCCCCCGCAAATCTGGATTCCTTTTGTTTCCTTTTATTTTATTGCTCCTGTGCAATGTTGAATAGAAATGACCAGATCAAGCATCATTGTCTGGTCCCTGATGTTAGGGGGACATCATTCAGGCTTCACCATCAAGTATGATTATCAATTGTAGGTCTTTTTAGAAACCTTTTAGTAAGTTGGGGTTCTCTTTTCTTTAAAACTTTTTATTCAATGAAAGATTCTTTAAATTCTCTAGTGCTTTAAAATTTACACAAGTTTCACACACATGATTTCGTATAATCCCATAATAAACTTTTTTTCTCCCTTACTCCTATGTTGCCCCTACCCCCTTCCCTCTCCCCACTGGCAACCACTAGTTTGTTCTCAATATCTATGAGTCTGCTTCTGTTTTGTTTTATTCACTAGTTTGTTGTATTTTCTTTTCTTTTTTAAACAACGTTATTGGAGTATAATTGCTTTACAGTGTTGTGTTAGTTTCTGCTGTATAACAAAGTGAATCAACTATATGTATACATATATCCCCATAACCCTCCTTCTTGTGTCTCCCTCCCACCCTCTCTATCCCACCTCTCTAGGTGGTCACAAAGCACCGAACTGATCTCCCTGTGCTATGCGGCTGCTTCCCACTAACTGTTGTACATTTGGTAGTGTATATATGTCAACACTACCCTTGCACTTCGTCCCAGCTTACCCTTCCCCATCCCCATGTCCTCAAGTCCATTCTCTACATCTATGTCTTTATTCATGTCCTTCCCCTAGGTTCATCAGAACCATTTTTTTCCTTTAGATTCCATATACATGTGTTAGCATACAGTATTTGTTTTTCTCTTTCTGACTTACTTCACTCTGTGTAACAGACTCTAAGTCCAACCACCTCACTACAAATAACTCAATTTTGTTTCTTTTTATGGCTGAGTAATATTACATTGAATATATGTGCCATATCTTCTTTATCCATTCTTCTGTCGATGGGCATCTAGGTTGCCTCCATGTCTGGGCTATTGTAAATAGCGCTGCAGTGAACATTGTGGTACATGACTCTTTTTGAATTATGGTTTTCTCAGGGTATATGCCCAGTAGTGGGATTGCTGGGTCATTTGGTAGTTCTATTTTTATTTTTTAAGGAACCTCCATACTGTTCTCCACGGTGACTATATCAATTTACATTCCCACAACCATGCAAGAGGGCTCCCTCTCCAGCGTTTATTGTTTGTAGATATTTTGATGATGGCCGTTCTGACTGATGTGAGGAGATACCTCACTAGTTTTGATTTGCATTTCTCTAATGATTAGTGATGTTGAGCATTCCTTCATGTGTTTGTTGGCAATCTATATCTTCTTTGGAGAAATGTCTTTTTAGGTCTTCTGCCCATTTTTGGATTGGGTTGTTTGTTTTTTTGATATTGAGCTGCATGAACTGCTTGTAAATTTTGGAGATTAATCCTCTGTCAGTTGCTTCATTTTATGCACATTTTAAAAGAATGTTGATTCTGCTGTTGTTGGTTAAAGAGTTGTATAAGTGTCAATCAGGCAAAGTTGGTTGATAATATCCACATCTATATCTTTACTAATTTATGGCCTATTTTTCTATCAATTATTGAGAAACGGATATTAAAATCTGACTAAAGTTTTGAATTTGTGTATTTCTCCTTATAGGTCTAACAGTTTCTACTTTATGTATTTTGAAGCTCTCTTGTTAGTGGCATAAATATTTAGAATTGTTATGGCTTCCTTATTAATTGACCCTTTCATTATTATATCATAAACTTCTTTATCCCTGAAAATATTCTTTGATCTAAAATATACTCTTCCGGATCCAAAACCTATGTGAAGCAGCAAAAGCAGTTCTAAGAGGGAAGAACAATACAATCCTACCTCAAGAGGGAAGAACAATACAATCCTACCTCAAGAAACAAGAAAAATGTCAAATAAACAATCTAACCTTATACCTAAAAGAACTAGAGAAAGAAGAACAAACAAAACCCAGTTAGTAGAACGAAAGAAATCATAAAGATCAGAGCAGAAATAAATGAAATAGAAACAAAGAAGACAATAGGAAAAATCAATAAAACTAAAAGCTGGTTCTTTGAGAAGATAAACAAAATTGATAAACCTTTAGCCAGACTCATCAAGAAAAAGAGGGAGAGGACTCAAATCAATAAAATTAGAAATGAAAAAGCGAAGTTACAAAGGACACTGCAGAAATACAAAGCATCCTAAGAGACTACTACAAGCAACTCTATGCCAATAAAATGGACAACGTGGAAGAAATGTACAAATTCTTAGACAAGTATAATGTTCCAAGACTGAATCAGAAAGAAATAGAAAATATGAACAGACCAATCACAAGTAATGAAATTGAAACTGTGATTAAAAATCTTCCAACAAAAGTCCAGGACCAGATGGCTTCACAGGTGAGTTTTATCAAACATTTAGAGAAGAGCTAACACCCATCCTTCTCAAAGTCTTCCAAAAAATCACAGAGGGAGGAACACTCCCAAACTCATTCTACGAGGCCACTATCACACTGATACCAAAACCAGAAAAGATACTACAAAGAAATAAAATTACAGACCAATATCACTGATGAATATAGATGCAAAAAATTCCTCAACAAAACACTAGCAAACGGAATCCAACAACACATTAAAAGGATCATACACCAAGATCAAGTGGGATTTATCCCGGGAATGCAAGGATTCTTCAATATACACAAATCAATCAATGTGATACACCATATTAACAAATTGAAGAATAAAAACCATATGATCATCTCAATAGATGCAGAAAAAGCTTTTGACAAAATTCAACACCCATTTATGATAAAAACTATCGAGAAGTTGGACATAGAGGGAAGCTACCTCAACATAATAAAGGCCATTTATGACAAACCCACAGCAAACATCATTCTCAATGGTGAAAAATTGAAAGCATTTCCTCTAAGATCAGGAACAAAACAAGGATGTCCACTCTTGCCACTGTTATTCAACATAGTTTTGGAAGTCCTAGCAATGGCAATCAGAGAAGAAAAAGAAATAAAAGGAATACAAATTGGAAAAGAAGAAGTAAAACTGTCACTGTTTGCAGATGACATGATACTATACATACTCCTAAACATGGCATCAGAAAACTACTAGAGCTAGTTGGTGAATTTGGTAAAGTAGCAGGATACTAAATGAATACACAGAAATCTCTTGCATTCCTACACACTAACAATGAAAGATCAGAAAGAGAAATTAAGGAAACCATCCCATTCACCACTGCAACAAAAAGAATAAAATATCTAGGAATAAACCTACCTAAGGAGGTAAAAGAACTGTACACAGAAAATTATACGATACTGATGAAAGAAACCAAAGATGGCACAAAGAGATGGAGAGATATACCATGTTCTTGGATTAGAAGAATCAATATTGTGAAAATGACTATACTACCCAAAGCAATCTACAGATTCAATGCAATCCCTATCAAATTACCAATGGTATTTTTAGCAGAACTAGAACAAAAAATCTTAAAATTTGTATGGAGGCACAAAAGACCCCGAATAGCCAAAGCAATCTTGAGGGAAAAACATGGAGCTGGAGGAGTCAGACTCCTTGACTTCAGACTATACTACAAAGCTACAGTAATAAGACAATATGGTACTGGAACAAAAACAGAAATATAGATCAGTGGAACAGGATAGAAAACCCAGAGAAAAACCCATGCACCTATGGTCAACTAATCTGTGACAAAGGAGGCAAGGATATAGAAAGGAGAAAAGACAGTCTCTTCAATAAGTGGTGCTGGGAAAACTGGACAGCTACATGTCAAAGAATGAAATCAGAGCACTCCCTATCACCATACACCAAAATAAACTCAAAATGGATTAAAGACCTAAATGTAAGAACAGACACTATAAACTCTTACAGGAAAACATAGGAAGAACAATCTTTGACATAAATCACAGCAAGATCTTTTTTGACCCACCTCCTAGAGTAATGGGAATCAAAACAAAAATAAACAAATGGGACCTAATGAAACTTAAAAACTTTTGCACAGCAAAGGAAACTATAAACAATATGAAAAGACAACCTTCAGAATGGGAGAAAATATTTCCAAACAAATCAATGGACAAAGGATTAATCTCCAAAATATATAAACAGCTCATGCAGCTCCATATTAAAAAAACAACCACCTAATCAAAAAATGGGCAGAAGACATAAATAGACATTTCTCCAAAGAAGACATACAGGTGGCAAAGAGACACATGAAAAGGTGCTCAACAATTATTAGAGAAATGCAAACCAAAACTAAAATGATGTATCACCTCACACCAGTTAGAATGGGCATCATCAGAAAATTTACAAACAACAAATGCTGGAGAGAGTGTGGAGAAAAGGGAACCCTCTTGCACTGTTGGTGGGAATATAAATTGATATAGCCACTATGGAGAACAATATGGAGGTTCCTTAAAGAACTAAAAATAGAATTACCATATGACCCAGCAAATCCCACTACTGTGCATATACCCAGAGAAAACCATAATTCCAAGAGACATATGCACCCCAATGTTCATTGCAGCACTATTTACAATAGCCATGTCATGGAAGCAACTAAATGCCCATTGACAGACGAATGGATAAAGAAGATGTGGTACATATATACAATGGAATATTACTCAGGCATAAAAAGGAATGAAAATGGGTCCTTTGTAGAATCGTGGATGGACCTAGAGACTGTCATACAGAGTGAAGTAAGTCAGAACCCCCCCAAAAAATATTGTATATTGACACATATATGTGGAATCTAGTAAAATGGTATAGGTGAACTGGTTTGCAAGGCAGAAATAGAGACACAGATTAAAATATACTCTTCCTTGTATTTATATAGCTACACCAGCTTTCTTTTGACTACTGCTGTCATTATATATCTCATTATATATAGTTATATATCTTTCCATATTTTTACTTTTAACTTATTTGTGTCCTTTTATTTAATGTAGTTTTTTTTTGCGATATAAGGGCCTCTCACTGTTGTGGTCTCTCCCGTTGCGGAGCACAGGCTCCGGACACACAGGCTCAGCGGCCATGGCTCACAGGCCCAGCCGCTCCACAGCATGTGGAATCTTCTCGGACCGGGGCACGAACCTGTGTCCCCTGCATAGGCAGATGGACTCTCAACCACTGCGCCACCAGGGAAGCCCTTTTATTTTTTTTTTGACAGCATATAGTTGATCTTCCTTTTTGAATCCAGTATGACAATTTCCTCCTTTTAACTGGGGGTGTTTGGACCATTTATATTTAATGTGCTTATTGATATATTTGGATTTAAATGTACTATCATGCTATTTATTTCCTAATTGTTTCATCTGTTCTGTTTCCCTTTCCTCTTTGTCAGTTTTCCCTTGGATATTTTTTCTGATTTTTTTTTATTGCCTTTGCTGGCTTAGCTGTAACTGTTCGTTGTGTATTTTAGCCTTAGGTGTTGCTTTATGTTTTATAGAATTCAATGTTTTATAGAATCTTTAATTCAGCATAATATACCTTCAAGGGATATTACCTCATTTCACATATAGTATAAAAAATTTTCTATAGTGTACTTCTATTCCTTTCCCCTTGGATTTTTTTTTTTTTTTTTTTTTTTTTTTTTTTTTTTGCGGTACTCGGGCCTTTCACTGTTGTGGCCTCTCCCGCTGTGGAGCACAGGCTCCGGATGCACAGGCTCAGTGGCCATGGCTCACGGGTCCAGCCACTCTGCAGCATGTGGGATCCTCCTGGACCGGGGCACGAACCCGCGTCCCCTGCATTGGCAGACGAACTCTCAACAACTGTGCCAGCAGGGAAGCCCTCCCCTTGGATATTATACTGTTGTTTTCATACATTTAACTTCTACATGTGTTATAAATTACACATTTCATTACCATCTTTTTGGTTTGAACATTTACTAACTTTTAAATGGATTTAAATAATAAGAAAAACATTTTTATATTTATTCTCTAGTTACCATTTCTGGTGCTATTTATTCCATTTCATAGATAGAGATTTGCACCTAGTTTTAATTTTCTGTTTGATGGACTTCCTTTATCATTTCTTGTATATAGATCTTTTGTTTTTATTCGTCTACTTTTGTTTGTTTGAAAAAAATCTTTATTTTATCTTCCTTTTAGTTTAGTTTTTTTCTAAATTTTTTTTTTTGTAAAATATATGTAACATAAAACTTACCATTTTAATCCTTTTTTAGGTGTACATTAAGTACATTTACAATGTTGTGCAAACACAATCACTGTCTATTTTCAGAGCTTTTAAAAATCAGCCCAAGCAATAATTCTGTACCCATCAAGCAGTATGTATCCCTTCTACCCTACTGATTCTTTCTTTTTTCTGGAGAGATTTTTTTTTTCTGGATAAAAAATTCCAAGTTGACCTTTTAATTTTTTTATAGAGCTTTAATAATATTTCTCCACTGTTTCCTAGCTTCCATTGTTTCTGACAAGACATATGGCATACTCCTTATTTTTGTTTTTCTCTATGTATTTTTTTATAGCTGCTTTTTAGATCTTTTCTTCACTATTTTAAGCAATTTGATTATTATCACCTTTGTTGGCTTAGCTGTAACTCTTTGTTATGTATTTTAGTTTTAGGTGTTGCTTTATGTTTTATAGAATACACCTTTAACTCAGCATAGTCTACCTTCAGGGGATATGTATTTTATTCTAGCTTTCTTCATATTTCTTGTGTTTGTGCCTCATTGAATATCTTTGATATATGGATTTATTATTTTCTAAAAAAATTTTTTTCTATTTGCTCTCTATTTTCTTTCAGGACTTCAGACACAATTATAGGAGGCTACTTGAAGTCTTATAGATCACTAGTGTTTGGTTCAATAATTTTCAGTCTTTTTTTTTTTTCATTTTGAGTTTTATGTTAGTATATATTGCCATGTTTTCAAGTTTACTAATATTTTCTTTTGCCATTTCTATTCTATCTTTAATCTTATCCAGTGTATTTTCCTTTAGGAAATGATGTGATGAACAAAACACTTTGACTCTACTACTATGACCCGTTTACAGTGGGACCCAGTTTGGCATGCTGCTTATATTTTTCCCAAACTCATAAGAAAAATAGTCTAAGTTGACTATTTAAAAATATTTTTAGAACATATCTCCTCAATTTTATGGCATTATTTCTATTTTAGCCTCAGGTTATTTGTTGTGCAATTTAAAAGTAAATTGTCACATCATCTTTTGGCCTTGACAATTAAGACTATCCAGGCAAATTCTATTCTATAAACATACTAGCTTACTTGTACTAACAGATATAAAAATATTAACATGTTTTTCTCATGTTAAATAAGGAAAATGATTGACCTATCCCCCAGTACTTCTAATAGGGGTACACTTTATATGCTAAATAAAAATATATTGGTTGAATGACTAGAAAGAAGCATTATACAATTTCTTAGTTGACTATAACAATTTTGCTTTTGCTTTCTCTAACTCAGCTTATATTCTGGGTCATTGAGTTGAAATTAATTATGGATAGGTGCTTCCAGGCTCCATAGAGAGAAGTAAAGTGATTAACACTGTCTTTCATATGTGAAGGGAATTGGTAGCATTCTATCTATGTTGTAGTCAATGAAAAGTTAATGTTGTTTGATTTGGTAGATACTTTAGTCATCTATCCAACAGGCATTCTTGTCTTTCTTTTCTCTTGCTGACAGAAACCACCTCCCATAATGAAGAGGGATAATACAAGGTACTTGAATTTCCAACCAGCCTTGCACATCAGGTATGAGTATGTGATTCAATCCTGGCCAAAAGAAGCTGAGAGTCAATAAGCTGCAGGTTGCGATAAAAAGATAGAGATACATGAAGATATCTTATCTGGGTTGGATGTGATAATGAGATACTTGGAGTTTTTGTGGTTCCCATTTTATATTGAAGGGAAGACCAAAGAGTTGTAGACAAGGTAATTCAGAGTTCTAACATTCCTGACTTATTAAATCAATAGTGTTATCATCTTTAAGAATTGCTTGGAGTGACATTATCAACAGGGCAGAGCATGAATTTTCTGCTGTCTTTCTCCAAAAGAATAGCAGGTTAGGCAATCACCCACAAATGAGAGTGTCTTTGTGGAAGATGAAGAGTCCCCACTTCTTTCTTGCTCCATCTAGAACACTGAGAGGAGCTGTGAGACTAGGGGGAGGGCAGCCGCTGGGAAAATAGCATCCAGGGCTCTCAGAGGACATTAAATAATATGGATACTACTAACTGCTTTTCAGATTCCATCAAGGAGGACACCCCAGAGCCACTGGGGATGCCTCACCTTCAGATCCCCCCAACTGGTTCATGGGTTCCCCCAGTGCTATGCACACTTCATACACACCCCACTTATGCCATGGATGGCTCCCTGAATGCACCCTCAGGACAGCAAGAGAAAGCATTTGTAGAAAGACAATTCTAAAATTTATATGGAAGCACAAAAGACCCTAAATAGCTAAAGCAATCCTGAGAAGAAAGAGGGAGGCATCACACTTCTGATTTCAAGCTATATTATAAAACTGTAGTTATCTATTCAGTATGTTACTGGCATAAAAACAGATACATAAACAAACAAAACAGAATCAAAAGCCCAGATGCAAACCCATGTATATGCCATCAACTAATACCTTACAAGGAATCTAAGAATATTCAGTGGAAAGTGATAGTCTCTTTGACAAATGGTGATGGGTAAGCTATATATCTATATGCAAAAAAGAATAAAATGGGACACCTATATTATACCACTCACAAAAATTAATTTGAAATGGATTAAAAACTTAAATATAAGACCTGAAACCATAACACCTCTAGAAGAAAACATAGGGGAAAAGTTGACATTAGTCTTGGCAAAAATTTTTTGGATATGACACCAAAAGCACAAAGCAACAAAAGCAAAAATAAACAAACAGCAGTACATAAAACTGAAAAGCTTCTGCACAGCAAAAGAGACAATCAGCATAATGAAAATCTAACCTATGGAATGGGAGAAAATATTGGCAAATCATATAGCTGATAATTGGTTAATATCTGAAATATACAAAGAACTCATACAAAAGACAAACAACAAAAAGACAAATAGTCCTACTAAAGATGGTCAGGAGACCTGTATAAACATTTTTCTAAAGAAGACATACAAGTGGCTAATTTCTCATTAGAGAAATGTTAATAAAAATCACAGTGAGATATCACTTCATACCTGTTGGAATGGTTGTTATGAGAGGAGATAACAAGTGTTGATGAGGATATGGAGAAAAGAGAACACTTGTGGGAATGTAAATTTGTGGAGCCACTAAAGAAAATAGTATGTAGATTTCTCAAAAATTAAAAATAAAGCTATGATGTAAGCCAGTCATACAACTTGTTGGTATATATCTGAAAAGAATGAAATCACTTTTGAAAAGATATCTGTACTCTCATGTTTATTGCAGCATTATTCACAATAACCAAGATATGGAAACAGCCTAAGTTCCAAGAGTGGATGAATAGATAAAAGATTATATATATATGTATGTACACATATATATATATATATATATATATATATATATATATGTAATTCAGCCGTAAAAAATAAGGAAATCCTGCCATTTGTGATACATAGATGGATCTTGAAGGCATTATACTAAGTGAAATAACACAGACAGAGAAAGACATATGCTGGATGATCTCAGTTATATGTGGAATCTAGAAAAGCTGAGCTCATAAAAACCAAGAGTAGAATAGTGGTTGCTAGGGGCTACAGGACGGGGGAATGGGGAGATACTGGTTAAAGAGTACAAACTTCCAGTTATAACATGAATAAGTTCCGAAGATCTAATGTACAGTGTGGTGACTTTAGTTAACAGTACCGTCTTGTATACTTGAAAGTTGCTAAGTGATTAGGTGTAATAAACAATAAACATGGGTTAACTAAACCTATTGTGGTAATCGTTTCACAATACACACATTTATCAAGTCATCATATTGTACACCTTAAACATACACAACGTTATATGTCAGTTATATCACAATAAAGCTGTAAAAAATCCATAATTGTCTATGTTACTATTTGTGAAACTTTAACATGAATATGAATCACTTGAGGATCTTGCTAAGGTGATGATTTAGATTCAGTTGTTCTGGAGACTCTGCATTTCTAGCAAGTGTTCAGGTGATCCTGATACTATTGTTTTATGGACCATACTTTGTGTAGTAAGAAATAAAGCCATTTTAGGACTTCCTTGGTGGTGCAATGGTTAAGAATATGCCTTCCAATGCAGGGGACATGGGTTTGAGCCCTGTCCTGGGAAGATCCCACATGCCGTGGAGCAACTAAGCCGGTGCACCACAACTACTGAGCCTGTGCTCTAGAGCCCATGCGCCACAACTACCAAAGCCTGTGTGCCTAGAGCTGGTGCTCTGCAACAGGAGAAGCCACCACAATGAGAAGCCCACACACCACAACGAAGAACAGCCCCTACTCGCCGCAACTAGAGAAAGCTGCACGCAGCAACAAAGACCCAACACAGCCAAAAATAACTAAAAAATAAAATAAACAAATTTATTTTTAAAAAAAGAAAGAAAGCCATTTTAATCAGGAACTATAATATATAGCTGAAACAGCCTCATGGTTTCCCTATTACCTAATGGTGAGAGCCACTAAGCCATGACAGTAAAAATTTCTGGCAAAGAATAACACTGAATAAGTTTTAAGGAATTTGATGATAGAATGCAGAGTTTAATGTATTTAGCTAAGGCTACATACAACAGTGTGCTGGTAAATGTTTAACAACTGGCTCTTTGGGGGAAAAAAAAAGGCCTGGATTTAAAAAAAATCAGCTCTCTAGGGAAATGAAAGCCATGCCAACTCCTTTCATATAAATATTCCCACCATGGCTGATCACGAGCTATTAATGTGACATAGCTGAGCATAGATTTGGGAACCAAGAAACCCTGTGGTCTTGTACCAGTCAACTCACCACATCAGTTGCTCCATAAACCATAGTCCATTCAATTATACACCAAATAAAGATCTTATGAAGAAAATAATATTTTTCTCTGATTATAAAATGACATATATTTATATGAGTAATAAAGAAGTACAAAGAATAAAGTAAAACCAGCTCATAAACTTTTCAGATAACTTAAACTTAAATTTTTGGTATTACTGTAAGAGTTCTTAATCATAAGCAGTAGAAGCTGATTCTGGCTTAATTAAGCAGGAAAGGAACTCATTAAGTGAATGTTGAGTTGCTTAGAGGATTGTTGGGAGGCCAGGAGAGTCAGATGTACTAAGCAGCCAGTACAAATGGCCCAAACCCAGAACTAGTTCTCCTAGAGGAACTCTTCCTACCACATCAGATAGAATACTAGAATACTCTGTCTCTCATCTCTTGGGTCAGTAGCTCTTGAGCCAAATTCTGTGACAGTTTCACAAGCCAATTTGCATGTCTATGCCTTAACTGTGAAGGAATGTGGGAAAAACAGTATTGGCTCCTAGAATTTGGAGGCCATTCTTGCCTCCCACCAGGATTTGAAAGGCAGACAATTGTCCAAATATTGGAAGGATAATGAATAGTCAAAAAGAATAACACATTTTCACCATTATTTAAATTGGGATCACACAAACCATATAGTTACATATTTTGATTTTTAAATTATTTTGCCTTGCATAATGAGTCTTTTCTTGTCAGTCATTGGTCTTTGAGAGCACGGTTTTAATGATTGCATAATAGTCCACCATACACCACTTCCCCATTGTACAAATCCCATATTTTTTCTAAAAATACCAATCTCTTTAAATCTCTTAAAACTTTTGCAATTTTTAATTTCAATGACTCACCAAAAATTTGACTTCCTATCATTTATCAAATCTGGGAATCAACTTTCTTGGTTTCTTAGTTTTAGTCCAACGTTTTGTAATTAAAAAATTCCAACGAGGGACCTTCAAGATGGTGGGGGGTAAGATGTGGAGATCATCTTACTCCCCACAAGTACATCAAAAATACATCTACATGTGGAACAGCTCCTATAGAACACCTACTGAACGCTGGCAGAATATCTCAGACTTCTCAAAAGTCAAGAAACTCCCCACATACCTGGTAGGGCAAAAGAAAAAAGAAAAAATAGACATAAAAGAATAGGGACGGACCTGCACCTCTGGGAGGTAGGTGTGAAGGAGGAAAAGTTTCCACATGCTAGGAAGCCCCATCACTGGTGGAGATGGGGGTGGGTGGGGGGAAGCTTCGGAGCCATGGAGGAGAACGCAGCCACAGGGTGCAGAGGGCAAAGCGGAGAGATTCCCGCACAGAGGATGGGTGCTGACCAGCACTCACCAGCCCAAGAGGCTTGTCTGCTCACCTGCCGGGGCAGGTAGGCGCTGGGAGCTGAGGCTCGGGCTTCGGAGGTCAGACCCCAGGGAGAGGACTGGGGTTGGCTGCATGAATACAGCCTGAAGGGGGCTAGTGTGCCACAGCTAGCCGTGAGGGAGTCTGGGAAAAGTCTGGAACTGCCGAAGAGGCAAGAGACCATTACTTCGGGGTGCACGAGGAGAGGGGATTCAGAGCGCTGCCTAAATGAACTCCAGAGACAGGCGTGAGCTGCGGCTATCAGCATGGACACCAGAGACGGGCATGAGACACTAAGGCTGCTGCTGCTGCCAACAAGAATCCTGTGTGCAAGCACAGGTCACTCTCCACACCTCCCCTCCAGGGAGCCTGTGCAGCCCACCACTACTAGGGTCCTGTGAGCTAGGGACAACTTCCACGGAAGAACACACAGTGCCTCAGGCTGGTGCAAAGTCATGCCGGCCTCTGCTGCTGCAGCCTCGCCGCTCATTCCATACCCCTCCCTCCCACAGAACTGAGTGAGCCAGAGTCCCTGAATCAGCTGCTACTTTAACCCTGTCCTGTCTGAGCCAATAACAGACGCCCTCAGGTGACCCACATGCAGAGGTGGGGCCAAATCCAAAGCCCAGGAGCTGTGCGAGCAAAGAAGAAAAAGGGAAATGTCTCCCAGCAGCCTCAGGAGCAGTGGATTAAATCTCCACAATCAACTTGATGTACACTGCATCTGTGGAATACCTGCATAGACAACGAATCATCCCAAAATTGAGGCAGTGGACATGGGGAGCAACTGTACACTTGGGGTTTGTTTTCTGCATCTAAATTGTTTTGGTTTTATGTTTATGTTAGTTTAGTATTTAGAGTTTATTATCATTGGCAGATTTGTTAATTGATTTCGTTGCTCTCATATATATATATATATTTTTTTTTTTTCCTTTTTCTCTTTTTCTGTGTATGTGTATTCTTCTTTGTGTGATTTTGTCTGTATAGCTCTGCTTTTACCATTTATCCTAGGGTTCTTTCTGTCCGTTTTTGTATTTTGTTTACTATAGTTTTTAGTGCTTGTTATCATTGGTGGATTTGTTTTTCAGTTTGGTTGCTCTCTTCATTCTTTCTTTTTTTATTTTTAATAATTTAATTTTTATTTTAATAACTTTTTAATTTAATTTTATTATTTTCTTTCTTTCTTTTTTTTTCTCCCTTTTGTTCTGAGCAGAGTGTCTGATGGGAACTTGGTGCTCCAGCCAGGTGTCAGGCCTGAGCCTCTGAGGTGGGAGAGTCGAGTTCAGGACATTGGTCGACAAGAGACCTCCCAGCCCCACATAATATCAGACAGCAAAATCTTTCCAAGAGGTCTCCATTTCAAAGCTAAGACCCAGCTCCACTGAACAACCAGCAAGCTACAGTGCTGGACACCCTATGCCAAACAACTAGCAGGACAGGAACACAACCCCACCCGTTAGCAGACAGCCTGCCTAAAATCATAATAAGGTCAAAGACACCCCAAAACACACCACCGGGCGTGGTCCTGCTGACCAGAAATACGAGATCCACACTCATCCACCAGAACACAGGCACAAGTCCCCTCCACCAGGAAGCCTACACAACACACTGAACCAAGCTTACCTACTGGGGGCAGACACCAAATACAATGGGAACTACAAACATGCAGCCTGCAAAAAGGAGACCCCAAATACAGTAAGTTAAGCAAAATGAGAAGACAGAGAAATACGCAGCAGAAGAAGAAGCAAGGTAAAAACCCACCAGACCAAACAAATGAAGAGGAAATAGGCAGTCTACCTGAAAAAGAATTCAGAATAATGATAGTAAAGATGATCCAAAATTTAGAAATAAAAAGGAGAAAATACAAGAAATGTTTAACAAGGACCTAGAACAGCTAAAGAGCAAACAAACAATGATGAACAACACAATAAATGAAATTAAAATTTCTCTAGAAGGAATCAATAGCAGAATAACTGAGGCAGAAGAACGGATAAGTGACCTGAAAGATAAAATAGTGGAAATAACTACCACAGAGCAGAATAAAGAAAAATGAATAAAAAGAATTGAGGACAGACTCAGAGATCTGTGGGACAACATTAAATGCACCATTGTTCGAATTATAGGGGTCCCAGAAGAAGAAGAGAAAAAAAAGGGACTGAGAAAATATTTGAAGAGATTATAGTTGAAAACTTCCCTAATATGGGAAAGGAGTCAATCAAGTCAGGAAGCAGAGAGTCCCATACAGGAAAAATCCAAGGAGAAACATGCCAAGACACATATTAATCAAACTATCAAAAATTAAATACAAAGAACAAACATTAAAAGCAGCAAGGGAAAAGCAACAGATAACATACAATGGAATCCTCATAAGGTGAACAGCTGATCTTTCAGCAGAAACTCTGAAAGCCAGAAGGGACTGGCAGAACATATTTAAAGTGGTAAAAGGGAAAAACCTACAAACATGATTACTCTACCCATCAAGTAACTTATTCAGATTCAATGGAGAAACTAAGACCTTTACAGACAAGCAACAGCTAAGAGAATTCAGCACCACAAAACCAACTATATGAATGCTAAAGAAACTTCTCTAGGCAGGAAACACAAGAGAAAGAAAAGACCTACAAAAACAAACCCAAAACTATTAAGAAAATGGTAATAGGTTCATACATATTGATAACTACCTTAAAGGTAAATGGATTAAATGCTCCAACCAAAAGAAATAGACTGGCTGAATGGATACAAAAACAAGACCCATATATATGTTGTCTACAAGAGACCCACTTCAGACCTAGGGACACATACAGACTGAAAGTGAGGGGATGGAAAAAGATATTCCATGCAAATGGAAATCAAAAGAAAGCTGGAGAAGCAGTCCTCATATCAGACAAAATAGACTTTAAAATAAAGACTATTACAAGAGACAAAGAAGGACACTACATACTGATCATGGGATGAATCCAAGAAGAAGATATAACAATTGTAAATATTTATGCACCCAACATAGGAGCACCTCAATACATAAGGCAAATGCTAACAACCATGAAAGGGGAAATTGACAGTAACACAATAATAGTAGGGGTTTTTAACAACACTTTCACCAATGGACAGATCATCCAAAATGACAATAAATAAAGGAACACAAGCTTTAAATGATACATTAAAGAAGACAGACATAATTGATATTTATAGGACATTCCATCCAAAAAAACAGAATACACTTTCTTCTCAGGTGCTCATGGAACATTCTCCAGGATCATATCTTGGGTCACAAATCAAGCCTTGGTATATATAAGAAAATTGAAATCATATCAAGTATCTTTTGTGACCACAACGCTATGAGACTAGATATCAATTACAGGGAAAAATCTGTTAAAAATACAAACACATGGAGGAAAACAATACACTACTAAATAACCAAGAGATCACTGAAGAAATCAAAGAGAAAATCAAAAAATACCTAGAAACAAATGACAGTGAAAACACGATGACCCAACACCTATGGGATGCAGCCAAAGCAGTTTAAGAGGGAAGTTTATAGCAATACAATCCTACCTCAAGAAAGAAGAAAAATTTCAAATAAGCAACCTAACCTTACACCTAAAGCAATTACAGAAAGAAGAACAAAAATTCCCAAAGTTTGCAGAAGGAAAGAAATCATAACGATCAGAGCAGAAATAAATGAAAAAGAAATGAATGAAACGATAGCAAAGATCAATAATACTAAAAGCTGGTTCTTTGAGAAGATAAACAAAATTGATAAACCATTATTCAGACTCATCAGGAAAAAATGGGAGAAGACTCAAATCAACAGAAGTAGAAATGAAAAAGGAGAAGTAACAACTGACACTGCAGAAATACAAAGGATCATGAGAGATTACTACAAGCAACTCTATGCCAATAAAATGGACAACCTGGAAGCAACAGACAATTTCTTAGAAAAGCACACCTTTAGAGACTGAACCAGGAAGAAATAGAAAATATAAACAGACCAATCACAAGTACTGAAATTGAAACTGGGATTAAAAATCTTCCAACAAACAAAAACCCAAGGCCAGATGGCTTCACAGGTCACTTCTATCAAACATTTAGAGAAGAGCTAACACCGATCCTTCTCAAACTCTTCCAAAATATAGCAGAGGGAGGAACACTCCCAAACTCATTCTATGAGGCCACCATCACCCTGATACCAAAACCTGACAAGATGTCACAATAAAAGAAAACTACAGGCCAATATCACTGATGAACATAGATGCAAAAATTGTCAACAAAATACTAGCAAACAGAATCCAACAGCACATTATAAGGATCATACACCATGATCAAGTGGGGTTTATCCCAGGAATGCAAGGATTCTTCAATATATGCAAATCAATCAATGTGTTAAACCATATTAGCAAACTGAAGGAGAAAAAACTTATGATCATCTCAATAGATGCAGAAAAAGCTTTTGACACAATTCAACACCCCTTTATGATAAAAACCTTCCAGAAATAGGCACAGAGGGAACTTACCTCAACATAATAAAGGCCATATATGACAAACCCACAGTCAGCATCATTCTCAATGGTGAAAAACTGAAACCATTTCCACTAAGATCAGGAGCAAGACAAGGTTGCCCACTCTCACCACTATCATTCAAGATAGTTTTGGAAGTTTTAGCCACAGAGGTCAGAGAAGAAAAAGAAATAAAAGGAATCCAAATCGGAAAAGAAGAAGTAAAAGTGTCACTGTTTGCAGATGACATGATACTATACATAGAGAATCCTAAGATGCCACCAGAAAACTACTAGAGCTAATCACTGAATTTGGTAAAGTATCAGGATACAAAACTAATGCACAGAAATCTGTTGCATTCCTATACACTAATGATGAAAACTCTGAAAGAGAAATTAAGGAAACACTCCCATTTACCATTGCAACAAAAAGAATAAAGTACCTAGGAATAAACCTACCTAAGGAGACCAAAGACCTGTATGCAGAAAACTATAAGACACTGATGAAAAAAATTAAAGATGATACAAAGAGATGGAGAGATATACCATGTTCTTGGATTAGAAGAATTAACATTGTGAAAATGACTATACTACCTAAAGCAATCTACAGATTCAATGCAATCCCTATCAAACTACCAATGGCATTTTTCACAGAACTAGAACAAAAATGTACACAAATTTTTGGAAACACAAAGGACCCTCAATAGCCAAAGCAATCTCGAGAAAGAAAAGTGGAGCTGGAGGAATCAGACTCCCTGACTTCAGACTATACTACAAAGCTACAGTAATCAAGACACTATGGTACTGGTGCAAAAAAACAGAAATATAGATCAGTGGAACAGGATAGAAAGCTCAGAGATAAACCTATGCACATATAGTCACCTTATCTTTTATAAAGGAGACAAGAATATACAATGGAAAAAAGACAGCCCTTCAATAAGTAGTGCTGGGAAAACTGGACAGCTACATGTAAAACAATGAAATTAAAACACTCCCGAACACCATACACAAAAATAAACTCAAATGGATTAAAGACTTAAATGTAAGAACAGACACTATAAAACTCTTAGAGGAAAACATAGGCAGAACACTCTATGACATAAATCACAGCAAGATCTTTTTTGACCCACCTCCTAGAGACATGTAGATAAAAACAAAAATAAACAAATTGGACCTAATTAAACTTAAAAGCTTTTGCACAGCAAAGGAAACCATAAACAAGATGAAAAGACAGCCTTCAGAATGGGAGAAAATATTTTCAAATAAAGCACTGACAAAGGACTAATCTCCAAAATTTACCAGCAGCTCATGCAGCTCAATATCAAAAAAAGAAATAACCCAATCCAAAATTGGGCAGGTCTAAACAGACATTTCTCCAAAGATATACCAATTGCCAACAAACACATGAAAGAATGCTTAACATCAGTAATCATTAGAGAAATGCAAATCAAAACGACCATGAGGTATCACCTCACACCAGTCAGAATGGCCATCATAAAAAATCTACAAACAATAAATGCTGTAGAGGGTGTGGAGAAAAGGAAACCCTCTTGCACTGTTGGTGGGAATGTAGATTGATACAGCCACTATGGAGAATAGTACGGAGGTTCATTAAAAAACTAAAAATAGAACTACCATATGACCCAGCAATCCCACTACTGTGCATATACCCTGGGAAAACCATAATTCAAAAAGAGTCATGGAGCACATGTTCATTGCAGCACTAATTACAATAGCCAAGACATGGAAACAACCTAAGTGTCCATCAACAGATGAATGGATAAAGAAATTGTGGCACATATATACAATACAAATACAATACAATACAATACATATATACAATACATATATACAATGGAATATTACTCAGCCATAAAAAGAAATGAAATTGAGTTATCTGTAATGAGGTGGATGGACTTAGAGTCTGTCATACAGAATGAAGTAAGTCAGAAAGAGAAAAATAAATACCGTATGCTAACACATATACATAGAATCAAAAAAAAAAAAACAAAAAAACCCAAAATGGTTCTGAAGAACCTAGGGGAGGACAGGAATAAAGACACAGATGTAGTGACTGGACTTGAGGACACAGGGAGGGGGAAGGGTAAGGTGGCACAAAGTGAGAGAGTGGCATGGTCATATATACAGTACCAAATATAAAATAGATAGCTAGAAGAAGCCGCATGGCATAGGGAGTTCAGCTCAGTGCTTTGTGACCACCCAGAGGGGTGGGATAGAGAGGGTGGGAGGAAGACACAAGAGAGAGGAGAAATGGGGATATATGTATACGTATAGCTGATTCACTTTGTTATACAGCAGAAACTAACACACCATTGTAAAGCAATTATATGCCAATAAAGGTGATTTTAAAAAAAAAGAACGAAGTGAGGAAAATAAAAGTCTCTGTGAAGGAAAAGGAAAAAAATTTTTTTCAACCATCTTAAGATTTTGGCGTATGGATTTAAGGAGTTTCGGTTTCCAAGAAGGAATTACCTTTGTTTTAGGTATTTACATCTAGTACACAAATAATGTTATAATGTCACTTTACAGGTATGTATTAGCTGGCCTATGGCAAAGTTCTGTCAAAGTCTAGATTTCTTCACCTATTATTGAATAGTTTCTCCTCAATAATTCTCATTCACCTGGGCTCTTATTCCTGAATAGCTTGTGAAGCAATCTTTTATTATTATTTGTAATATTTCTAAGAACTATGGTCTCAGAAATTCTTGAACTTTAAATTTATATTCATGTGTTGTGTGAGCAGTAACCACACACATCTAGAGAAGTATAATGCCGGCGTAAAATGTGTCTACTGACTGCTAACAAAACTAATCTTGTCAGAGACTAGTGTTGGATTATCAGTGTGTCATGGAACTCTTTTCTTTTTTTTTTCTCACTAATTTTTATAGACTTATTCATAACTTTCTCATGCAGAAAGCTAATATTTTTTCTCTTCTAAAATTCCATCATATAGCTGTGCTGATTTGCTGTTAAATTCCTTCAACTGCTTCCACAAAATGACTATAGAATGGTTTGAATTAATGTTGATTGATAGAAGAGGAAAAACATCAGTTACTGTGTGACTTTTGTCAAAGTTCAGCAACTATGTTTAATGTATGCTTAGAAGCTGAGTTTATGCAAATAAATGTCTAGTTTATGCTTTCATACTCTAGTCTAATTTCAATAAAAACTTCATTATTTTTAATTTATATATTTTTCATTATTTTAATAATGAAACTTTTAACAGGGTCTCCAACTATAAACAACTTTTGTTTATCATATATCCAGTAAATACATTCTTCTCTTATTTTTTGACCTGTACATAACAATTTTAAAATATATTTTATATAATATGCTAACATTCATATTGGGAAAATTGTAAATTGTTTTGAAAATCATATAGAAAATAAAACATTTTGTTCAAATGTGGCAGAGTTCTGGAAAATTAGAATTTTTTCTGAGCTTATGGGATTAAAAATTCACTCATTGAATTGTTAGTAATTTCCATTAATTTGGATATTAAATATTTAAAGTGCTAAAACTTTTTATCCTAATTCAAGCTAATTTTAAAGGACACTGCAACTGCTAAGTTTAGCATAAGAAAAATATACATAAAAGTACAGGCCCGATTATTTAAGTAAGAAAATTATTGTATTTTCAGGGATAGGAAATTCCAGAGAAGCTAGTAATAATGGCTCATCGATTTTTCAGCCCCCCAAGTTTGGTATTTAGACACTTTAAAAAAATAGAATATTTTTAGAATAAACAGTCTTATTATCATTAAACTTCTAGAGAGAAAAATGAAGGGGATGATATGGCAAAGATTGAGATATTAAAAGTTTTCACTTAATTCTGCAAGCCATTTTTTAATGACATTATGGAAATCCATGAAATCTGTTCCCTCAGCTACCTACTGTGCTGGGATGGTGGCTGGCACTAATTGATTGAGTGACATGAAAACTGAATCCTGTGCTCTATAGATCCACCTCTTTGTAAACAAAACAAATGACTTTAAATGTGTTCCATTTTATACATCAAAGTGGCACTTGTGCACCATCTGTGGGGCATGTGGTCTGAGATTTTGCTGACAGTGGGAGTAAACTTACAACGATTCAGCCACATCTCTTGCCAAGACCCCACTTATGACCAACAAGTTGGCCAGGGTTAGAGACTGCTAGTTACAGACATAGATCACAGAAAACTAACTGCCTTTCTTGGGTTTGGACATTTGCCCCCAGCCCAGTATTATAACCAATCAGAATCTTTATAAATAGAACTTGTTCTGAATAGTAGAGCCTATAGTGAAACCCCCCAGCCATAGCCATGCAGGTATACCATGGCTGTGCCAGGCATAGTCTTTTTGGCATAACTTCTGAGAGTGGAAAGATACAACAGAGTGCTAAAATATTTTCAAGTCTCTGGAGCTATTCTGAGCATTAATAATGCCTGACAGCCTATCAACAACACAAATGCTTTTGGAAGAGTTTGACAACATTTAAAAAGTAATTCCTAAAAGAAAAGCATTTGAGGGTAATGGGTAATAAAATACATAAAGAACACACGTGTATAAACACACACATAAATGACATATGCTTGTACTAAGTATTCAGCTGAAAATAACAGCTAGGTATGGACATTATTTAACTTTCTACAACTCTATGCCAGAAGTATTTCTCAGTCATTGATTTTATTAATCATTGTTAGTCAATGTTTAAAACAAATAAGAAAAATACAAATTTGGAAACTATTTCAGATAAGATTCAGATAGAATATTTATTTAAAATGATCTCTAAGTTATAATAAAAATAAATTTAAAAAATGAACTCATGGTCATAATATATAAATGTACTGTCTCACATTAGCTTCTGTTCCATGGAGGTTGTATAAAATGTCCTTTACCTGCCATGTTCTATGTACTGCAGAAGGGTAAGAAGTTCTCCACTTGCTCTGTTCACATAGTTAAGTCTCCTGGAAAATTACATATATGTCCAGGGAGGGAGGCTCAAGAAATCAAAAGTTTGGAGTCATAGAAAAAATATTTTTGCTTTTGAAAACATGTTTACTACTTTTCTTGTCTGGGGAATCTTCCAAGTAGTTTGAGTAAGTATTCATTTATATTTTTCCTGGAACATGTGAACAGTAAACCTCAAAAACAATTACCACATGGTTCATAGTTAGGAAAAAAACAGTTTGTGAGTTGTATTAATTAATATTGAGTAATTTCAGATTTTAATTGTCTTATTCACCTATTTGATTTCCTTTAGAGTGTTAGTTTACTCACCGTAAGGGTCAACTTCATTATAGTTAGACTTTTTAGTTTGGTAGTATACAATTTGTTTTCTCAGTGAATGAATTAACTCTATTACAGAAGAGTACTTTTCATCAAAAATGTTTTCTTAAAATATATGCTTATCTTAAACTTTTCTCCCATTTTATGATGGACTGTGTTTGATGCTCTATGTACAATATAATCAATTAATAATCGCTTCATTAAAAAATTTATTGTAAAACAATAAACAAAATCAAGCAGTGGTATCAAATAAAAAATACTCTATCTCACCACTAATTGCCACTATTGAAATATAAACTCTTTTAGTTGTTTTTATGTTTAGCTTTATGGTGGTTATCTCCATAACTTCAAATAAAAATTCATGCATTTGTTTCTAAATTTATGTATTTTAATCAATATTTATAGATTCCTGTTAGAAAAGATGCAACATTTTGCTTGTTTACACTGATAACTCTTGCTGCATTTTATCACTGTTTTATTTGTAATTATTTTCAGTTCTTTATTTTAAAATGTTGTATTATTACTTTTAAACATTAACTAATATACATAAAACTCCAAATTTCTGCACTCAACTTTCCTGACTCCAAAAAATGTAATAAGATGAAGTTTTTAGTGCTATAATTAACTTTACTTTTCCCTCCCACCCTCCACTTTTAAAAATTGAAGTAGAATTGATTTACAATATTATATTAGTTTTTGGTGTACAACATAGTGAATCAATATTTTTATAGATTGTACTCCACTTACAGTTATTATAAAATAATGGTGATATTTCCCTGTTCTGTACAATATATACTTGTAGCTTATTTATTTTATACATAGTAGTATCTCTTAATCCCCTATCCCTATTGTGTTCCTCACCTTTTCCCTCTCCCCACTAGTAACTACTAGTTTGTTTTCTATATCTGTAAGTCAGTTTCTGTTTTATTATAGTACTTGTTTTATTTTTTAGATTCCATGTATAAATGATGACATACACTATTTGTTTTTTCTGTCTTATTTCACTTAGCATAATACCTTCTAGGTCCACCCATGTTGCAAATATGTCAGAATTTCATTCTTTTTTATGTCTAACATTCCATTAATATATATATATATATCACTTTTTCTTTATCCATTCGTGTTTTTTTAAACTTTTTATTTTATATTAGAGTATAGTTGATGAACAATGTTGTGTTAGTTTCAGGTGTACAGCAAAGTGATTCATTTATACATATACATGTATCTATTCTTTTTCAAATTCTTTTCCCATTTAGGTTGTTACATAATATTGAGCAGAGTTCACAGTGCGTGTGAGTTCATGGTAGGTCCTTGTCGGTTATCCATTTTAAGATTTTTTATTTTTTGATGTGGGCCATTTTTAAAGTCTTCGTTGAATTTGTGACAACATTGCCTCTCTTTTGTTTTTTTGGTTTTTTGGCCACAAGGCATGTGGGATCCCAGCTCCCCGACCAGGGATCGAACCTGCACCCCTTCATTGGAAGGTGAAGTCCCAACCACTGGACCACCAGGGAAGTCCCGGTTACCCATATTAAACATAGCAGTGTGTACATGTCAATTCTAAAATTCCTAACTATCCCTCCCCTCCACCCTTCCCCCCGGTAACCATAAGTTTGTTCTCTAAGTCTGTGAGTCTGTTTCTGTTGTATAAATAAGTTCATTTTTATAATTTTTTAAAACAGATTTTTCATATAAGTGATATCATACGATATTTGTCTTTCTCTCTCTGACTTACTTCACTCAGTATGACAGACTCTAGGTCCATCCATGTTGCTCCAAATGGCATTATTTCATTCTTTTTAATGGCTGAGTAATATCCCATTGTGTTTATGTATCACATCTTCTTTATCCATTCATTTGTCAATGGACATTTAGATTATTTCCATGTCTTGGGTATTGTAAACAGTGCTGCAATGAACATTGGGGTACATGTATCCTTTTGGACCATGTTTTTCTCTGGACATATGCCCAGGAGTGGGATTGTAGGATCATATGATAGCTCTATTTTTAGTGTTTTAAGGAACCTCCAAACTGTTCTCCACAGTGGCTGCACCAATTTACATTCCCACCAACAGTGTAGGAGAGTTTCTTTCTCTCCACAACCTCTCCAGCATTTATTGTTTGTAGATTTTTTGATGATGGCTATTCTGACAGGTGTGAGATGAAATCTCATTGTAATTTTGGTTTGCATTTCTCCACTAATTAGTGATGTTGAATATCTTTTCATGTACCTCTTGACCATCTGTATGTCTTCTTTGGAGAAATGTCTGTTTAAGTCTTCTGCCCATTGTTTAACTGGGTTGTTTATTTTTATCATATTAAGCTATATGAGTTGTTTGTAAATATTAGAGACTAATCCCTTGTTAGTCTCATTGTTTGCAAATATTTTGTCCCATTCTGTGGGCTGTCTTTTCATTTTGTTTATGTTCTCCTTTGTAGTTCAAAAGGTTTTGAGTTTAATTAGGTCTCATTTGTTTATTTTTGTTTTTCTTTCCATTACTCTGGGAGACAAATTGAAAAAGATATTGCTGTGATTTATATCAGAGTGTTCTGCCTATGTTTTCCTCTAAGAGTTTTATAATGTCTGATCATACATTTACATCTTTAATCCATTTTTTTATTCTTGTGTATGGTGGTAAAGAGTGTTTTAATTTCATTTTTTTACATGTAGCTGTCCAGTCTTCCCAGGACCATTTATTGAAGAGACTGTCTTTCTTCCATTGCATATTCTTGCCTCCTTTGTTGTAGATTAATTGCACAGAGGTGTGTGGGTTTATTTCTGGGCTTTCTATTCACTTCTATTGATCTATATTTCTGTTTTTGAGCCAGTACCATACTGTTTTGATGACTATAGCTTTGTTTTATAGCCTGAACTCAGGGAGCCTGATTCCTCTAGCTCTGTTTTTTGTTTTTTTTCCCTCAAGATTGCTCTGACTATTCAGGGTCTTTTGTGTTTCCATACAAATTGTACAATTTTTTGTTCTAAATCTGTGAGAAATGCCATTGGTAATTTGATAGGGATTGCATTGAACCTGTAGATTGTTTTGGATAGTATAGCCATTTTCACAATATTGATTCCTTCTATCCAAGAACATAGTATATCTCTCCATCTGTTTGTGTCATCTTTGATTTCTTTCATCAACATCTTATAGTTTTCGGAGCACAGGTCTTTTGCCTCTTTAGGTAGGTTTATTCCTAGGTATTTTATTCTTTTTGATACGATGGTAAATGGGACTATTTCCTTAATTTCTCTTTCTGATCTTTCCTTGTTAGTGTATAGAAATGCAACAGATTTCTGTGTATTAATTTTGTAACTTGAACTTTACCAAATTCATTTGATGAGCTCTAGTAGTTTTCTCATAGCATCTTTAGGATTTTCTATGTATAGTATCATGTCATCTGCAAACAGTGACCGTTTTACTTCTTCTTTTCCAATTTGTATTCCTTTTATTTCTTTTTCTTCTCTGATTGCTGTAGCTAGGACTTCCAAAACTATGTTGAATAAAAGCAGTGAGAGTGGACATCCTTGTCTTGTTCCTGAACTTAGAGGAAATACTTTCAGCTTTTCACCATTGAGTATGATGCTAGCTGTAGGTTTGTCATATATGGCCTTTATTATGTTGAGGTATGTTCTCTCTGTGCCCACTTTCTGGAGAGTTTTTTTCTTTAATCATAAATGGGTGTTGAATTTTGTCAAAAGCTTTTTCTGCATCTATTGAGGTGATCATATGGTTTTTATTAATTTGTTGATGTGATGTATCACACTAATTGATTTGTGGATATTGAAAAATCATTTCATCCCTGAGATAAATCCCACTTGATCATGGTGTATGATCCTTTTTAATGTATTGTTGGATTCTGGTTGCTAGTTTACTTGGTGAGGATTTTTTTCATGTATGTTCATCAATAATATTGGCCTGTAATTTTCTTTTTTTGTGATACCTTTTTCTGGTTTTGGTATTAGGGAGATGTTGGCCTCATAAAATGAGTTTGGGAGTTTTCCTTCCTCTGTAATTTTTGTAAACAATTTCAGAAGGATAGATATTATCTCTTCTCTAAATTTTTGATAGAATTCACCTTTGAAGCCATCTTGTCCTGGACTTTTGTTTGTTGGGAGTCTTTAATCACAGTTTCAATTTCAGTACTGTGATTGATCTGTTCATATTTTCTATTTCTTCCTGGTTTAGTTTTGGGAGATTGTACCTTTCTAAGAATTTGTCCATTTCTTCCAGGTTGTCCATTTTATTGGCATACAGTTGCTTGTAGTAGTCTCTTATGATCCTTTGTATTTCTGTGGTGATATTTGTAACTTCTCCTTTTTTATTTCTAATTTTATTGATTTGAGTCCTCTCCTTTTTTGTTATTGATGAGTCTGGTTAAAGGTTTATCATTTTTTTTTTTTGTCTTCTGAAAGAACCAGCTTTTAGTTTCATTGATCTTTACTATTGTTTTCTTCACCTCTATTTCATTTATTTCTGCTCTAATTTTAATGATTTCTCTCCTACTAACTTTAAGTTTTGTTTGTTCTTCTTTCTGTAGTTGCTTTAGGTGTAACATTAGGTTATTTATTTGATATTTTTCTTGTTTCCTGAGGTTAGGTTGTATTGTTATAAAACTTCCCTGTTAGAACTTCTTTTGCTGCGTCCCATAGGTTTTTGGATCATTGTGCTTTCATTTTCATTTGTTTCTAGGTATTTTTTGATTTCCTCTTTGATTTCTTCAGTGATCCATTGGTTGTTTAGTAGCATATTATTTAGCTTTCACGTTTTTTGTGCTTTTACATTTTTTTCTTGTAATTTATTTCTAATCTCATAGTATTGTGGTCGGAAAAGGTGCTTGATATGATTTCATTTTTCTTTAATTTACTGAGGCTCACTTTGTGGCCCAGCGTGTGGTCAATCCTGGACAATGTTCCATGTGCGCAAGAGAAGAATGTGTATTCTGCTGCTTTTGGATGGAATGCTCTATAAATATCAATTAAGTCCATCTGGTGTAATGTGTCATTTAAGGCCTGTGTTTCCTTATGGTTTTTCTGTCTGCACTGTCTCTCCATTGTTGAAAGTGGGGTATTAAAGACCCTCACCATTATTGTGTTACTGTTGATTTCCCCTTTTATGGTTGTTAACATTTGCTTTATATACTGAGGTGCTCCTATGTTGGGTGCATATATATTTACAATTGTTATGTATTCTTCTTGGATCGATCTCATGATCATTATGTAATGTCCTTCCTTGTCTCTCGTAACAGTCTTTATTTTAAAGTTTGTCTTTAAACATTATTTATTTATTTAAACAAACTTTATTTAAAGTTTGTCTTTGTCTAGTATGAGTATTGTCACTCCATATTTCTTTTGATTTCCATTTGCATGGAATACCTTTTTCCATCCTCTCACTTTCAGTCTGTATGTGTCCCTAGATCTGAAGTGGGTTTCTGGTAGTCAGCATATATATGGGTCTTGTTTTTGTATCCATTCATCCACTCTATGTCTTTTGGCTGGAGTATTTAATTCGTTTATGTTTAAGGTAATTATCAATATGTACGTTCTTATTGCCATTTTGTTATTTGTTATGGATTTGTTTTTGTAGGTGTTTTGTTTTCTTCCTTTCCTCTTTTGTGTTCTTCTCTTGTGATTTGATGACTAACTTTAGTGTTGTGTTTGGATTCCTTTTTATGTGTGTATCTATTGTAGATTTTTGGTTTGCAGTTACTATGAGGTTTTGATATAGAAGTCTATATATCAACAATATTGTTTTAAGTTGCTGGTCTCTTAATTTCAAATGAATTTCCAATATCCTCCATTTGTGCTCTCCTATTCTCACAATTGCTGGTTTTGATATATTTGTATGTGAATGATTTCCTACCTTTACTGTATGTTTGCCTTTACAGGTGAGATATTCCATTTGTAATTTTCTTGTTTCTAGTTGTGGTCTTTTCTTGGCCACTTAGAGAAGTTCCTTTAGCATTTGTTGCAAAGCTGGTCTGGTGGTGCTGAACTCTTTTAGCTTTTACTTCTCTGTAAATCATTTATTTCTCTGTCAAATCTGAATGAGAGCCTTCCTGAGTAGAGTATTCTTGGTTGTAGGTTTTACCCTTTTATCACTTTAAGTATGTTGTGCCACTCCCTTCTGGCCTGCAGAGTTTCTGCTGAGAAATCAGCTGATAACCTTATGGGAGTTTTCTTGTATGTTATTTCTTCTATGCTTTTCCCTTGTTGCTTTGAATAGTTTGTCTTCAATTTTTTTCAATTTGATTACTATGTGTCTTGGCGTGTTCCTCCTTGGGTTTATCCTGCCTGGGACTCTTTGCACTTCCTGGGCTTGGGTGACTGTTTTCTTTCCCATGTTAAGGAATTTTTCAGCTATTTTCTCTTCAAATATTTTCTCAGTTCCTTTCTCTCTCTCTTCTCTTTCTGGGACCCTTATAATGTGAATTTGGTGCAGTTCATGTTGTTCCAGAGGTCTCTTAGACTGTCTTAATTCGTTTTCATTCTTTTTTCTTTATTCTGTTCCATGGCAGTAAGTTCCACCATTCTGTCTTCCAGGTCACTTATCCATTCTTCTGCCTGAGTTATTCTGCTATTGATTCCTTCTAGTGTATTTTTCATTTCAGTTATTGTATTTTTCATCTTGTTTGTTCTTTAGTTCTTCTAGGTCTTTGCTAAACATTTCTTGCATCTTCTTGATCCTTGCCTCCTTTTTTCCCTGAAATCTTGGATCATCTTCGCTATCATTATTCTGAAATCTTATTCCTGTAAGTTGGCTATCTCCACTTCACTTAGTTGTTCTTCTGAGGTTTCATCTTATTCCTTCATCTGGGACATATTCCTCTGCCACCTCATTTTATCTAAATTTCTGTGATTGCATTTTCTGTCCTGCAGGCTGCAGGACTGTAGTTCTTGCTTCTGATGTCTGCCTTCTGGTGGATGAGGCTGTCTAAGAGGCTTATGCAGGCTTCCTGATGGGAGGGGCTGGTTCCTGCCCAGTGGTGGGTGGAGCTGGGTCTTGTCCCTCTGGTGGGTGGGCCCATGCTCAGGAAGACTTTAAGAAGCCTGTCTGCTGATGGGTGGTGCTGTGTTCCCACCCTGTTGGTTGTTTGGCCTGATATGTCCCAGCACTGGAGCCTACAGGCTGTTGGGTGGGGCCAGGTCTTGGGGAGGAAATGACAGCCTCCAGGAGGACTCACACCAATGAGTATTCCCAGAACTGCTGCTACCAGTGTCTTTGTCCCTGCACTGAACCACAGCTGTGCCCTGCCTTTGTAGGAGATCTTCCAATACTAGGCAGGTAGGTCTTGCCCAGTCTCTTATGGGGGTCACTGGTTTTATCCCTTGGGTCCTGGTGCACATGAGACTTTGTGTGCACCCTCCAAGAGTGGAGTTTCTGTTTTCCCCGGTCTTGTGGAAGTCCTGTGATCAAACCCCACTGCCCTTCAAAGCCAGATTCTTTGACGACTCCTCATCCTGTTGCCAGACCTCCAGGCTGGTAAACCTGATGGGGGCTCAGAACTTTCACACCTGTGGGATAACTTCTGTGGTATAATTGTCTTCCAGTTTGTGGTTTGCCCACCTGGCAGGTACGGGATTTGATTTTATCATGATTGCACCCCTCCTACCATCTCATTGTGGCTTCTTCTTTGTCTTTGGTTGTAGGGTATTTTTTTTTTGGTAGGTTCCAGCATTTTTTTGTCAATGGTTGTTTAGCAGTTAGTTGTGATTTTGGTGTTTTCGTAAGAAGGGGGTGAGCTCACGTCCTTCTAGTCCACTGTTTTGAGCTGGGAATCTCCCATTCATTTGTGTTTGGACACAGGTTCCTCCCATATGTTGACCATTATAAATAATGCCAGTGTGAACACTGTGATGCATGTATCTTTTCAAATTAGTGTTTTCATTTTCTTCAGGTATATACCCAGCAGTGGAATTGGTGGATCATATGGTAGTTCTAGTTTTAGTTTTGGGGGAAATTCCATACTGTTTTCCACAGTGGCTACATCAATTTACAATCCCACCAACAGTGTGCTAAGGTTCCTTTTTCTTCACATCCTCGCCAACACTTGTTATTTCTTGTCTTTTTGATGACAGCCATTTTAACAGGTGTGAGATTATATCTCATTGTGGTTTTGATTTGCATTTCTCTGATGATTAGCAATATTGAGAATTTTTTCATGTGCCCATTGGGCATCTGTATATATTCTTTGGAAAAAATGTCTATTCAGGTCTTCTGCCTTTTTTTTTTTTTTTTTTTTTTTTTTTTTTGCAATACGTGGGCCTCTCACTGTTGTGGCCTCTCCCATTGCAGAGCACAGGCTCTGGACACACAGGCTCAGTGGCTATGGCTCATGGGCCCAGCTGTTCCGTGGCATGTGGGATCTTCCCAGACCGGGGCACGAACCCGTGTCCCCTGCATCGGCAGGCGGACTCTCAACCACTGCACCACCAGGGAAGCCCTCTGCCCATTTTTTAGTTCAGTTGTTTGCTTTTATGATATTGAGTTGTATGAGCAGTTGATATATTTTGGATATTAACCTCTTATTGGGTCATATCATTTGCAAATATTTTCTCCCATTCAGTAGGTTGTCTTTTTGTTTTATTAATGGCTTGCTTTGCTGTGTGAAAGGTTTTAAATTTAATTAGGACTCACTTGTTTATTTTTGATTTTGTTTCCTTTGCCTGAGGAGACATATCCAAAAACATACTGCTATGATTTATGTCAAAGAGTTTTCTGCCTATGTTCTCTTCTAAGAGTTTTATGGTTTCCGGTCTTACCTTTAGAATTTTAATCTATTTTGTGTTTGTTTTTGTATACGGTGTGGGAAAATGTTCTAATTTCATTCTTTTACATGTAGTTGTCCATTTTTCCCTGCACCACTTATGTTATTGAAGAGACTGTCTTTTCTGTATTGTATATTCTTACCTCCTATGTCATAGATTAATTAATCATAGGTGTGTGGGTTCATTTCTGGACTCTGTATTCTGTTTCATTGATCTATGTGTCTGTTTTTGTGCTAGAACCATACTGTTTTGATTACTGTAGCTTTGTAGTATAGTCTGAAGTCAGGGAGTGTGATGCTTCGAGCTTTGTTCTTTTTTCTGAAGCTTATTTTGGCTATTTGGGGTCTTTTGTAGTTCCATATAAATTTTAGGATTATTTGTTCTAGTTCTGTGAAAAATATAGTATTTTGGTGGCAATTACATTAAATATGTAAATTGCTTTGGGTAATATGGATATTTTAGCAATACTAATTCTTCCAATCATTGAACATGGGATATCTTTCCATTTGTTTGTATTATCTTTAATTTTCTTCATAATGTTTTATAGCTTTCAGTGTATAGGTCTTTCACCTCCTTGATTAAATGTATTCCTAGATATTTTATTTTTGATGTGACTTTAAATGGATTTTTTTTTTTTTGCTTTCTATTTCTGGTAGTTTATTATTAGTGTATAGAAAAGCAACAGATTTCTTTATATTGAACTTTAACCCTGTAATTTTACTGAATTCATTTATTAGTTTTCATAGCTTTTATTTTGTTTTTCATGGAGACTTTAGGGTTTTATATGTAGAGTATTATGTCATCTGCAAATAGTGAAAGTTTTACTTCTTCCCTTCCAATATGGATGCCTTTTTTTTGTTTTCTTTTCTTGTTGCTGTGGGTAGAACTTCCAATACTATGTTAAATTGAAGTGGTAAAACTGAGTATCCTTGTCTAGTTCCTGATTTCAAAGGAAAAGATTTCAGCTTTTCACTGTTGAGTATGATGTTAGCTGCAGGATTATCATAAATGTTATGATATGTTGAGATATGTTCGTTGTGTTGAGATATGTTCCCTCTATACCAACTTTGGTGGGAGTTTTTATCATGAACTCATGTTGAATTTTATCAGATGCTTTTTCTGCATTTATTGAGATGAGCTTGGATTTGTACCTTTCCTTTTATTAATGCAGTGTATCACATTGGTTGATTTGTGGATATTGAATCTTCCTTCCATCCCTGGACTAAACCCTGCTTGATCATGGTGTATGTTCCTTTTTATGTGTTGTTAAATTCAGTTTGCTAGTATTTTGTTGAGGATTTTTGCATCTATAATCATCAGAGATACTGGTCTGTAATTTTATTTTTTTCTTTTTTGGAGTGTCTTTGGTTTTGATATCAGAGTAATTGTGGCCTTGTAGAATAAATTTGGGAGTGTTTCGTTCTCTTCATTTTTCTGGGAATAATTTTAGAAGGATAGGTATTAGCTCTTCTTCATATGTTTGATAGAATTCCCCTGTGAAGCCATCTAGTCCTGGTCTTTTGTTTGCTGGCAGTTTTTAAACAACAAATTCAGTTTCACTATGAATGAACAGTTTGTTCAGATTGTCTATTTCTTCCTGATTCATTCTTGGAAGTTTATATGTTTCTAAAAATTTGTCCGTTTCTTCTAGGTTGTTCAATTTTTTGGCATATAACTGTTCATAGTATTATCTTGTGATTTTTTTGTATCTCTGTGATTTTGTTTGTTATTTCTCCTCTTTCATTTCTTATTTTGTTTGTTTGGATCTTCTTTCTTTTTGTCTTAATGAGACTTGCTAATGGCTTATCAATTTTATTTATCTTTTCAAGAAACCAGCTATTGGTTATATTGATGTTTTCTGTTTTTTTTTTTTTTTTTTTTGGTCTCTATTTTATCTATTTCCTTTCTGATGTTTATTATTGCCTTTCTTCTGCTGACTTTGGGGTTTGCCTGTTCTTTTTTTCTAATTCATTTAGATGGTAATTAGGTTTTTTATTTGAGATTTTTCTTGTTTATTGAGCCCTATCACTTAACTTCCACTAAGTTACTTCCTATGATTAAAGTTTAGAGCATTTATATTTTTACTTTTTATATTTAGTCAATATGTTTTATCTGTAGACTGATTCTATAAATTGATAATAATAAGTGATTTTAATTAATTTTGATATTATCATTTATTTATAATATCAGTCACTGAGAATACAAGTAGTATGACTTGATATTAGAAATGAAGAGTAAAATATTCTGCTCTTGGCCATCATAGGATAAATAGTTTGGACTAATATTCCCACTTAAAATAACTAGATGGGCTTCCCTGGTGGCGCAGTGGTTGAGAGTCTGCCTGCCGATGCAGGGGACACGGGTTCGTGCCCCAGTCCAGGAAGGTCCCACATGCCATGGAGCAGCTAGGCCCGTGAGTCATGGCCGCTGAGCCTGCGCATCCAGAGCCTGTGCTCTGCAACGGGAGAGGCCACAACAGTGAGAGGCCCGCGTACTGCAAAAAAAATTAAAAAAATAAAAAAAAACCAAAAAACTAGATAAGGTGGGCAAATTTTTTTTTGAGGGATTATAAAAGTACCAAAGCAGTAAGGAATTGCACGCCCAATATCCAGGAGAGGAGAGAACCATAGAAATATGAGCCCAGAATTGGAGGCTGTTTTTATCCAGAGAAATCCTGTGATTCTGAAAGTGGTGGTGGAGATTATAAAAAGATGAACAAGTCTTACAACAGATTTCTTAGGCTGAAGGGGCAAAAATGGGAGTCAGAACCTGGGGATAATAAGCAGTATGAGGAAAAAAACCTAAGCAAACTTTTGGTTGGGTTCCAATAGCTACCCTTTAGGAGTAAGAGTAATCCATCAAAATATCATCTCTCAAGGATTTTAAGTTTAATTTCAGATTATCTCGGTACATAATTTTATTAAGATACTCTAAAATTCCTACTTTTCCTAGCCTAGCTTCTTGCCAAAAATAAAAGTAAATTCTGTCAGACATACTTGACATAATTCAGAGCCTAAAATTATCTCTATAAAATTTCAAATACAGGGCTTCCCTGGTGGCGCAGTGGTTGAGAGTCCACCTACTGATGAAGGGGACATGGGTTCGTGCCCTGGTCCGGGAAGATCCCACATGCCATGGAGCGGCTGGGCCCATGAGTCATGGCTGCTGAGCCTGTGCATCCAGAGCCTGTGCTCCGCAATGGGAGAGGCCACAACAGTGAGAGGCCCACGTACCACAAAGAAATAAATAAATTTAAAAATTCAAAAACAATGTCTGACATTCCATAAAAAAGTAACTAGACAAATGAAAAAAACAAAGAATAGCCCAAGCCAAAGAGAAACAATACAAGTTGAACATGACCCAGAGGGAATTCAAATAATTATGTGTTATCAGAGACAGATTTTTAAATAAATATGATTAATATATTCAAAGAATTCAAAACATGCTTGAGAATTTGTCAGAAAAGTGGAAACAACCAAAAAATACCTGATGAAAATGGAATAGTAAGAAGAAAAAAAACAAAACCTCAATGGATGAATTACCTGAAAATTAGAAAAGAGAATAAATGGCCTGGAAGATGGGTCCAAAGGAAATACTCAGATTCAAGGTTAGAAAGACTGAAAAACAAAGAGAACAGTGTGAGGTATGATTTAAATATCTAACACAGGCATAATCTGAATAGCAGACATAGTGGAGAGAATGGGATATAATCAATATTCAATGACATGGTGATTGAGAATTTTCCAAATTTGTTACGTGGTATCAACTAGATATATTATAGCAAAATGATTAAAACCAAAGGGGAAAAAAATTAAAAGGAGAGAAGACATAGAATATTAAAAACACTGACTTTAAGATACACAGCTGACTTCTTATTTGAAATTATGGAAGGAAGAAATCACTAGATTTTAAAATCTTTAAAGCGCTGAATGACTGGAGCCAGGTGGGGAGAAAGGGAATTCCCCACAAGCAATAATTTTAGTTCAGTCATGAGACCAAGACACCCACTTGTATCTAGGCTATGGATCTAGATAGTAGTGCAAAAAAAAATGGCTGCCAACCTAGAAGTCCATATCCAGCAACAATATGTCTTCAAAGTGAAAGCTAAATAAGTAAGTTTCTATATAAAATAAAAAGGAGAGAATTGGTCACTGGGAGAACTTTACTAAAGGGTCTTAAAATTGCTATCTGCCACCTGGCAGATGTGAAATATTTGTAACTGCAAATGCATGAAAAAATGTGTTCACAGCTATATCAAAAAGTTCTGGGGCTTCCCTGGTGGTGCAGTGGTTAGGAATCCACCTGCCAATGCAGGGGACACAGGTTCAAGCCCTGTTCTGGGAAGATCCCACATGCCGCAGAACAACTAAGCCCGTGCACCACAACTGTTGAGCCTGCACTCTAGAGCCTGTGAGCCACAACTACTGAGACCCACATGCCTAGAGCCCAGCTCCGCAACAAGAGAAGCCATTGCAATGAGAAGGTCGTGCACCACAATGAAGAGTAGCCCCACTTGCTGCAACTAGAGGAAGCTCACATGCAACAATGAAGACCCAACACAGCCAAAAATAAATAAATAAATAAATAAATGATTTTTTTAAAAAGTTCTGTTTATGTTTTGATATTTTGCCAAAAGCCCTATTCAGAATGGGTGTCAGCATCTTGGAAGAAAACTGTAACACAACATTAGAACACTTTTATATGATACACTTCTTCACTAATGTTCTTGATAATGCAGAGGACAAAGTAAGTGGAAAAACATGGATTTTGATGACTCAGTTAAAAATGATTTTCCTGGGCTAAGAAATATATGAGTCTGGAGAATCTTATAGTGACAGTAAATAAAGAAGTACTGAAAAAAATAAGCTACAATGATAAGGATGTATTAAAGAAACACTGGAGCCAACTGAAGAGCTCCCAATGGTCTAAACTGGAACAATTTGAGTAACAAAATAAGAATAGAATTGGATTATAACCCAAAGTATAAAATAAGTATCTGTCAGTACATACTGACATTAAATAAATGATTAGATAAATAAAAAAATGGGGAAGAGGAGACAAATCTCCCTGCAGAAGAATTTCAAATAATTTACATAGATACCCCACTCTCAAGGAGGTGGAGCATAAATTAATTATGGGCTGGTCACAGTAACTTTCTTCCAAAGCATATAGTATGGAACTTTACCATGGACAAACGTGACAAACATGACTTCAGCTAGGTGTTCAAGGTCAACATCAACCATGATGATGTCATCTTGATCATATGTACCCTTGATATACTATGGTATTCTTCTACAGAACCTATGACCCCAGTCTAATCATGAGAGAAACATAAGACAAATCCTAATAGAGGACATTCTACAAAATACCTGACCAGTACTTCCCCAAATTGTTAATGTCATTAAAAACAAGGAAGATTTGAGGGATTGCCACATTTAAGAGGAGACTAAGGAGAAATGACAACTAAATGTAATGTTATGTAATGGATGATATTCTGGAACATAAAGAGGACATTAGGTAAAAACTAAAGAAATTTGGGGCTTCCCTGGTGGTGCAGTGGTTGAGAGTCCGCCTGCTGATGCTGGGACACGGGTTCATGCCCCCGTCCGGGAGGATCCCACATGCCACAGAGCGGCTAGGCCCGTGAGCCACGGCCACTGAGCCTGTGCATCTGGAACCTGTGCTCCACAACGGGAGAGGCCACAACAGTGAGAGGCCTGTGTACCGCAAACAACAACAACAACCAAAAAAAACCCCCAAAACCTAAAGAAATGTGAATAATTAGTTAAAATAATTAGTTAATAATTTATCAATATTAGTTCATTCATGGCAACACATATATCATGCAAATACAAGATGTTAATAATAGGGGAAACTGGGTATGGGGTATATTGAAACTCTGTACTATCTTTGCAACTTCTCAGTAAATCTAAAACTATTATAAAACAGTTTATTTCTAAAAAGTGATTCAGAAGTGTTTGACTTTGAATGTGATGTTTTAAAAACAATTTAACACATTTTATTTATATATGTTATATATCTAATATACATTATATAATAAAATCATGTTTAATAGACTCTTTAAAGCATATCCAATAAAGACAATAATGTAATGGACCCAAGTATATCTACTATCTAGCTTTCAAAGTTACCAATTTCCTGTAAATTTTGTTTTATCTTTCCCTGCTCCTATTATTTTTTGGGGGGGGGGGCAACGGCGTATTCAAAATCAAATGCCAGATATCACATCATTCTTAAATTCTTCATTGTGTATCTCTAACATATAAGGAATTCAAAAAACACATAACCATCATAGTATTATTTCACTCACTAGTAGTAATAATAATTCTTTAATAAAAGTTAATATCCTGTCCATATTCAGTTTTTCCTGCTTACCTGAAAAATTAATCTGTACATTTGGTTTGTTAGAATTAGGTTTCAAACAAGATCTACATGTTGTAGTTGGTTAATATGTTTCAACTTTCTTTTAATCTATAATAGTTCACTCTTTATGCTATTTTTGTTGTGGTTAAATAAACAGGTTTGTTTTTGCAATAGAATTTCTCACATTTTGGATTTGGCTGACTATCTCTTCATGATGTCTTTTAACATGTTTTAAAATAGCTCTTTCATTAAGCATAAAATAAAATTCTAAATTATGAAGAATATTGTGTTATAATTTAATCAATGGCATTCTGTTTTCTTCCTTGGTGATGTATTAAAAAAAAATGGTGTATCTTACTATGACTTTTAGATCTAACGAAATACAGTAAAAGTCAATTAATTTCTCTGTCTCGGTTTCCTCTCTGTACGCATAGAGGATTAGATAATGATTCTCTGAGGATCTTTTTCATTCTAAAAGTCTATGAATTTGCATACATGATGAAAAGATACTATAAACACTAAGCTAGTAGACACAGATCTAAGAAACCTCTTTTCCCACCTTGAAGTACATAGAATTTCTTTGCATGTCCTTGAAACAAATCGACTGTCATGTTAGAGAGTAACAGATTTCACTAAAGATTTTGTAGGCAATGGAGTGTGTAGTCTCAAAGACCATAAAGTAAGCCTTAAAAGAGCCATTAGAAATTCTTGTTCTACTCCTTTCCAACTTCTTTTTCTGCCTTTGGTTCCTTTCTTCATGAAAACTCATCTTGCAGTTTCTCTAGCTCACTTTATCTTTTTCCACTTCCTGGAATTCTTCTCTGATATTTCTATATCTTTACATTTTTTCTTAAGCAGATAAGTTTGTCTGTCTTTGTTGTGTTAACATCATCATATCCACCACACTGATCATCACACAATCTACCTCTTAGAAGCAAGGTGTGGAGGAGGTAGGGAAGTGAGAGATTTTCTTCATAATAACAAATAATATTTCACACATACACTTATACTAAATTCATGCTCTTATGAAGCACCTACCACATATATGCCAGGAATTAGACTAAATGGTAATAATGACTAACAATAACTGCTTCCTTTCGCTTGTGAAAGTACAAATTATTTACACGCATTTAGTAAGAAGTCAAGCTTATGTACAGAATAAATGTTAGTGTGAATGACTTAAAAAAAAGAAAACCAGTATTCACATTTTAATCCACTTTTGCAAATCCATTGAACATTTGCATATTCCCTTAGCGTTTCTGGGTGACAGCAAGCTGTAGTGAAGCCAGGACTCCCCTGCCAGGATTCCATCCGGAGTTACACGCTGGCTCTCTGTCTCAGTCTGCACTCAGAGCCAGGACGAGAAAGCTTTGCCACAGGAAATGAGATAATGCATCCACAAACTCTTCTCAGGAAAAAACGTTACCCGAAGATGTATGTTTATGCCCCAGACATTTTAACAGATACATAGCAATTGCACTTGGTTTTTCTTCTTCTTTAGTGTTACTGACTCACAATCATAATTAAGACTGTTAAGTATACCTCGATGAAACAAAGAAGTTTCTAGTTTTCTAGGCAAAACATTCCAAAATGGCATATTTTAAATAAAAAAGACAGTAAGGTGGTGTAGAGTGAGGGGGAGAGTGCTATAGAATTAGAAGACCTAGATGGACTTTGGTCTTGATTTTCCATTTCAAAAATGTGACCTTGAGCAAGTCTGTTAGCCTCACATTACTCATTAAATGGTAAGAGGGAATCTAGTTTGTAGGAATTTTGAGAGGATTAAATTAGATAATACGAACGAAAAGACTACTGAAATAAGAAAGCACATGCAGAGACTTTGTCAGCCTACTGGAGCGGACTGGTACTTTCAACTTTAATGGCCCCTTCTTAGGGTTAATACACAAAAAACAAATACAAAACACTTAAAATGTAAAGAGGTAGTGACATCACTGGCTGAATTGAATCAGAAGTTTCAATTCAAATTGTTCAACCTGTGTATACATGGGAGAATTTCCATTCCAATGGGAACATTTCACTAGCCAAGCAACAGCTTTAGACATAATTTCCTGTATATCTTGAAATGGATGTTGTGGTTTGTTCTTAATGATTGGAGGAAGTTCCAGTTCTTGCTGGAATGATCTCATTTAAACATAAAGCAGGATATGAGAAAGAACAATTAACTTGTTGTTCTGATTGATGTTGTATATTTTACACACAGCTGGAGAGATCTGTGAATGTGGTAATTAACAGTTTCTTGCATTAGATTATTTTTTCCTTTTATGAGTATTTATTGAATACCTATTATACTCCAGGCATTGTTATAGGGATTAGTTATGACAACAATGAACAAAACATAGTCCTTGCTTTCAAGGAGTTGATGATCTGATTTAGAAAGCAGACAAGGAAATCAGTGAGTACAGTATAAAGAGGTGAATGTTTTGCAGAAGTTGGTGTGATCTTTTCATATTAGATGTTTCTCAGCTCCTGCCTCTGCAGTCATTTTTAATGGTGCTCCGTACGAATTATAGTGTTCACATGGGTACGTAACAGAAGATCTACAGAAGCTCAGATTCATTTACTGGCTTCTTATCCCCCTAATTCCCACAAGTACTTACTGAGTTCTTCTGTGACAAACAGTAACTGACTCTTCCCACTGTAAGCCTTTTACAGTGTCCTTCCTCTTGTGCCATACTTACAGAATTTCTGCTGTTGCAGAGAAAACCCAGTCCCCAGAAATACAGACACAGATTATTTTAAATAGTTTAGATTAGATTAAAGAGTTAGACAATAAGGGTGGAACATTGCATCCTCACAGCCGGTATTTTGTCAAGCAAATTGGAAGGAAGCCAAAGCCTTCATAGAAATCAGCTGATAATGATTCAATAGTTAAAAATTATAATTTGAAAAGGTACAAGGGAAAGATGATTTCTTAGGAATGAAAGCCCAGAAGCAGCCATAGCAGTGTTGATAGCAGGGGACAAGAGGGACACAGAGATTTCTGATAAGACCAGTGTCTTTGTCTTTGTCACTCTGGGTCAGAGTTATCACTAGTTTTCTAGTGAGGAAGAACTTGAGATTAGTATCAGAATTTACTGATTATACCATATAGGTCGTTGTTTTGTGGGTACTGCTTTCAGAGAAGAATGTTGAAAAATGTAACACTTCTTGCAAATCAAGTTATTGTTACCTTCTCCGTCCTCATTCTGCTTGATGGTAGGAAACTTAATCTAGTCAATTCCAGATGAGCTCAGACATCTTGCAGTGTTTTACTTCTCTTCAGGACATCATCTAAGGGCTGGGGGCTCACATCGCGAGCTGGCTCTGGGAGGACTACACGACCCATGCTGGCATCTGTCGAGATGCCTGTGTTTGCCTCACTCTGAGTTCTGCTCATTCTGGCTACACGGCCTCTGCAGACCTCCAGGTCATTTCATTTCTCAGCTAACTTCCATGTTCTTTTGCTGTTTTGCTTTGCCACTTGCAGATGGGGCTGCAAAAGACTCCCTGGGCTGTGAGCCCACAAGGTCCGGGCTGCTCCGCAGCTTCTCATCCCCTACTGCCCTATGGAAGCAGAAGGAGCTTTAGTCAGGCTGCTGCCTGGAGTTCCCGACAAGCAGACAGCACGTGCCCTGAAAATGGGGCCCTCAGAATGTGTCCTTCCCTGGAGGTCTGCCTGAAGAGAAGTGGACCATCTCCTCTACCTTCCAGTCTAAGGCTCTTCAGCTAGTTTTGGGGTAGGAGGCAGTGATAAAAACCCCTGTGCCTGGTCACATCTTCTTTCAAATATTACTGTCATACAGCTGGACTACTTTAAAAATTAAAAATCTGAGAATATTATGCCTTATTTTTGCTCTGATTCTACTCTCCTTGGGGTGATGGAGTACTCATACCCAGTTTGGAAACACACATCATCTTCCCTCTCCATTAAATGTAAATACATATCATGAACTGAATAGGGTTCTCATTATAAAACGTGCAAATGGTCATTCTTGAGAAATTTTACTATTACCTTCATAAGGTTAGGTTTAACAATACCTCCAGGTATCTTTACAGGTAAATGTGCCCATTAGGTCTCTTTTACATACACAATTTCAATGCCCAGAGCAGGTTAAACTTGATCAGCACTATGCTTGGAGAATTCTATAGAACAGTTGTTCTCTGTCTGGGGTGGTAACAGTTGCTTATCTGAAGAGAGCAAAGAATCATGGAAGAGGGATTATGTTAACATTTTAACTGAGGAACACAGAAAATTGTGATTGGTCTCATTTATCTTGCTACATGTGCCCCTTTGGAAATTTATAGCTGAAAGACCTAAGATGACCACTTTATGGGAAATTCCTTAAGGAAAAGCCCTATGTATTATAGTTTTAAATTAATCCTACTGTCGAAGAGCACGTAATAGGCCTTCAATTTTGTTGCATGAATATTGTTTCAGACTACTAGAGTGCCTAGGTGCCTATAAATTTTTCAGATAATTTGATATTTTCCAAGCATATTCCTCAGAACAGAGTCCCAAGTAAAGTCAAATGACAGAAACAAAAATAAAACAACAGAATAGTTTCTTGGCTTTGAGAAGTAGCTGCATACCACATGTACTTTTGAGAGAATATGTTAATAACATTATATGAAAATTCCTCATTTTTTCCTTTGTATCCCCTCTAATTGATATGCTATTCATTTTCTCATTTATTAAACATTAGAATTTAGTATGTTAACTTTTTTCTTTTCTACCAACTATAGCTATCATGATAATCATGATTTATTAGATCATAAGGCATGATATTGGGGGTGATATGCAGCCTGCAAGGCAAGCTTCATTTATCTTTGGGTGGTTAAATGATACTGTTTCCTGACCTTGGCAGTTTTCATATGAGACAGTACTCAAGGTTGGAGCACTTTTCACACATTGTAAATCCATTCAGAATCTTAGGATATCTGTATAATACAAATGCCGATAATTAAGCAGTTTGAGGAGTTTTCTTGTCTACCTTCCTATTTACTGAAAATTTATTTTAAAATTAGCTTTACTGATTTTCTTCATGACTCTGCTTGACTGCATGAGTTGCTTTTACCTAGCTATCTGTACACACGTTACTATTTCTTCAAGAAAGCTAAGTTAAAGAAAGTTATACATTGTTAAAAATATTATACTGAACTGTAGAAGGAATCATCACTTAGATTCCAATATAGTTGTTTATTCTATTTATATACTACCTTATTTCAAAAACAATTTGATGGTGCTTATTATTTCATACAAAGGATTTTTTGGTGAAGGCTGTAATGAATACAGTGAGCACAGCTGTAATTACTATTCCAGCCTTGCAAGCCACTGTGATGAAATCATGGAATTATGGTCTCTTCTAAGCTTATAATTGTGTGTGAACATATGTACAAGTTTATATTACTGCAGTGGGCTCCTCAGAAAGAAGCACGTTCTGGAAACATTTAAGACAAGATAAGTCTTTCTGATCTGTTAATAAAGTAAACAATCTTGATTTAAAAAGAATAAATCACATGTTAGGGACCAAAATGTCAAGTTCTTTGTATGGGGTCACGACTCAGTGTTTTCTTCTCTTCAAAAATGGAAAAAAAAAAAAAAAAAAAGAAGCCTTGTAGTTGTTTTTATTGTTGAAATGTAAATGGTTCACATTCCAAAAGTTTCTTCAGGCTAAATGAGCATCCTTTTAAGAAGAATTTTTCTTCTTTGAGTTTACCTGGGCCCTGAGCTGATCTCTTAGAGTATGTAGGCTGTGTTCTGTAGAATAATTGGGACATTAGTCACTAGTCAACCCTGAGGCACATTTCAGGGCCATTGGACACCCAACACCCACTTCCCAAGAGGCTGTGCCTGGTGAAAAAAGGGCCTGGCCATCCAAATGACTGTACTTGGAGATTCTGCAAAGAGACTTTCCCTAATAATGATGCCTTTATATAGCCCATGTTTGACTGTGCAAAGTGGTAAGACAGAAATGAAAACTGTGAATTGAGCTACCTGCTCAGGAAGCCAAACTTAAAAAGAAACCATTCATTTGAACTTTCTGACTGCTTTACCTTGTCTGAGAGGCCAAAAAGAACTGGGCCTTTTCTTCTACCATTTTTTTCTGCTTCTGCAACTTGGCATGAGTTCTGAATTGGCAACAGAGCTGGAAGTCTTTTTTGGTGTTAGATTTATTCAGGGAAAACTATATCCAAGGACTTATAATTCTGAATTTTCAAGGAAAAATCCTAAATGCAGGAAAAAAACACATTTTTAAGCAAACATAAAAGCATATATACCATAATTTACTTAAACTGCTGATGCGTTTTAAGATGTTGAAAAATTCTTTTATTAAAATGACTTGAATTTATATGCTTATTGTAGAAAACTTGAAAACTGTAGAAAAATGTAAAGAACATTTGAAGTCCCACTTCTGTCCTAAGTAAACTAGCTCTAACAAGAAAGTCTACTCCAAAAGGGACATCACAGTGTTCTGATCGCGGTATTCTTATTGAAGCCATCCTTGGAATAAGATCAGGCTACAGGGTCCTCCATGCAATAGGAAGATTCAGGATCAGTAGAGCTCAGGAACCAGAGTGCAGCACTCCTCCTAACTCATTGCTTCTCTTGAATAACATTCATTTAAACCAACAAAGATGGTTTCTAACACACCTTATACTAATTAACAAAGCATTTGGTATAAATTTGATTAGGGACATGTTGTGTGTTTTAAGTATAGTTCTCTTTAGGTGCTGAGTCCTGGTTAAATAATGAACTGTTCCTGGAGTGTAGATTAGAAACAACTTGTTCAAAATACACATCCTGCTGTTTACACTAATGCATTTAAAAATAAATAGTCATATCCACAGTATAAAAACACTTTTATTTCACAAAAGTAAATTTATCTATGTAGGAAACTCCATATCAGTACTGTAACTGAAAAATGGATAACAATGCTATGAATAGAAGCCACCTCTAAAAACGAACACAGTGTATCAGAACAACACTGGGTACCATGGCCTAGTTAAGGCTCTACATGAGGCCGGTTCTCTCTTTGTTAAAAAAGATGAGTAATTGGGATTCTTTTCCTTGACTTAATTGGAAGGGAAAAAACTGAAAAGGGAGTCATTTCCTTAGATGGTTATTCAAAGTTATTTAAAGCTCTCTAAGTGTACCACCAGTGTCTAGGTCTTAGACTGTGAAAAACTGGATTAGATGATTTCAAAGTTCTTGACAAGTTTGATAGTCTCCGAAATGCAGTTTTTCTCATTCTTCTTTTGTAAAGCTGTGGGTGGAAATATATGTCATCACAGAAAATAGTACATAGGTCATTTGTATCTTATACAGATTAGTTGCTGTGAACACTCAAACTAGTGAAGTATTTATTTTCCTAATGAGCTCATTAATAAATGAGAACATTATAGGCAATAATGTAGTTTTCCTTGTGCTGTTTATATTATGTGTTTATCCTATTTACATTATAGATTTTAGGCTGTATTAAGAATGCAAGTTCAGAACTCCTGGTTTCCTAGTTTTAGTGAAAACAAAACAAAACAAAGCAACCCCCCAAATGGTTTATTTGTCTAAAAGCTTTCAGAATCTAATAAGCCAGTGATGAAGTAGCAGTGTCTGGTACAGCTTGAATCGAGGCACCACTCAGTGTTCTTTCACTGGTATAGAGCTCACGTGCTTTGATGGATAAGTACTTCCAAGTGACCGTTACAAAAGTCATCATGATGTCAGCTGAACTAAAAGAACCTATACTGATAACCAGTAGTTTGGTTTTTCATCGTCTTTGTGACACGTTTGGGAGAGTATCTGCATTCTTTACGACTTGCTGCAGGAGAGAACTATTCTCTATATAACTTACAGGAAAATGAGAAAAAGTGTTTTATGACTTTGGGGAGTGATATAGGTTCTGGTGCCTGGAATTACTCACCCGTGGATAACCTCACCCATTCATTTACAATAGTGGGAAGTGAAGTTCAGGAACAACATTTATCCACTTCTTACATTTTTCAATTTTAAAGTTTGTCCTCAAATACACATTTTATTAGCCTCACTAAAAATTTGAGAGAGATATCTATTTGAGTTCTTTTAAAAAATTTCTCTAACAGTCTTAAATTTCTTTCATACAATTTTATCAAGAACAAAAAAGGCCAAACATTTCTGCTACAGTATTTCTCCTACAGAGTTTTATCAACGGCTGGTGAAAGGTATCTTCTGAAAGGTATCTGCTGAAACTTTCCAATCTCCAACCATCTTACATTTTGTTTTAATATTTTAGCATTTTAAACCTTTTTGAAGTTGAATATTGAAACCAGTTTTTTCTTTCTCTTTATGACTAGTTGTTACTTTCTCTTATTCCAAGGAGTGGGTTTTTTCTAGCATCTAATTCAATGTTAATAACTGAAAGTAGGTTGTATTAAGGACAAGATATAAAAGAACAAATGCAACCAAAAATAAAATTAGCAACTAATTGGTGGAGCTATCTTTGATGCTTCTCCAGATCCCTCATAGCCCTCACTCACTCTGTTTATTGATTCTCTATGCTTCCAAACTTCCATCAATATTCACATGTTTTATGTCTCACTTCTGCATGAGATAACATGAGAGCATAGCCATCTCTAAGGTATTAGTATTGACAGCTACAGTTTTCCTCAAAGGCAACATATGGTTTGACAACTGCCTTTTATCCAGTCTAGAGCAGTAACAAACAGTGACAATTTTGGCACTGAGGCAAGAAAGTGACAAAGAGCTTTCTGCTGTAATTTGTAAGTTTTTATTTGGGGGGGGCTATGCATCAAACTACATCATGCGTATGGCTAAACATGGCACAGATTCTATCTGAAGTAGAGCATAATCTTTCATTAAAGTTATAATTTTTATTCACTCTGCTAACAAAGCTTTTTTTTTTTTCTGCAGAAGAATGTGTTTCTCATTGAGATACAAGCATTCCAAGTCTGAGATTTAAAATCCAAAACACACTATATTATCTAAGAGCAAATAAAGCTTTGGAAAAAATTATCTGATGGAAAATTACTAGATTGCTTTTTTCCCTTGTGCCCAAATATATTTCTTTTAAGCATTTGTCAGCTAATCATTTTGTAGTTTTAGGGAAATTAACATTTATTTGGGAAAACTTATAGGACATTAAAACCAGCAATGGCAGGGATGATAACCTTGGAAGTTTATACTATATATCCATTAATGCTGTCAGAAATGTTTGAATTTCTAAATCCATGTGATTTATTTAGCTCACTTTTTACATTGAGATATGTAATGGTTAAACATTAAAGTCATTGTATAATGTTAATCCTGGACAAATTGTACCAGTTTGACAACTGGGTGGTTTGACGTGCAAAAGAATGGATCGTTGGATATGTCTAGGTTGTATTACATGTATATGGTTACATGGATTAGGGCACAATAGATGGGTTTTAACCAAATGTTGTGTTAAATGGTTCCTACCTTTCATATCGCTTGTCCTGTGACCTATGCTTGTTCTGAGGTATAACCAATTCATACACTCAGGACAGAAATACCTTACCGAGAGTGAGAGCAGACAAAGCAGTGAGGATGCATTGTGTGTTACATTCAAACAGCCAGACTCGGTGTTATGGGAGTCATTTAACTTTAGTGTCCTTAGCTATAAAACTGGGATTATAACCTGCCTGACTGTGACGATCAAATACATAAAGCAAGTAACACTTTTGCTTGGCAAATGGAAGTTGCGCAAGTAGTGCTAAATTTTATATATATTTTCATCTTAGGGATTAAAATTGTCCAGCAGGTGCTGGAGGTTGAGGATATGGTGGCTGGGATTTTGCTAGACAGAATTAATGATACTAATTCCAGTTGTACTGACCTGAATTTGATCTATTTTTCTCTTTTCTTAGGCTGATTCAGTCTTTTAGAAATGTTTTCTATTTTAGCAAGACCAAAATCAGTTATGATGATGTAGTGCAAGAGCAATGTGCTCTAGGGTCAGGAGATTTTATTTCTAGCTGTGGCTTTGCCACTTACTTGCTGGAAATGAGGGTGGTCTGCTGTGAGGTCTGAGACCACACCAGGTGTGGAATGGGGCAACTGCACTAATCAGATCATCTGTGCCGTTTCCCTTCCTCCCCTCTCCTGAACTCTGTCTTCCAGAGTCAGGACAGACAGTGGTATAACTCTGCAATTCAGGAAATTTGATCAGCTAGGCTCCCCTGTTAGAAACTCCCTAAACTGATTATTGACCTTGTTTTAGAATAGATACCTTCCTGTTGTCACCTCTACAATAGTTGTAGCAAAGTTGTGGTCAGCTGCCTGCTGAGTACTGCAGAAGTGCCCTCCAGCCTTTTAAACCCCAATAAATGTCACGCAACACTTTCCACTCTTTTTAAGGACCATTCTACTTTAACGCAGACACTGAAACAACCATTCGGAGTCAAAGACTAAGATATGATGCTGAAACTATGTGGTTCTCAAAAAGCAAAATGAAACAAAATTATAAAAATAAACAAACCGCCTGCCCTACCACAAACAATTCTGGAAGCCATGTTAAAATATACTCCTGAAACCTTCCTATAAGCCTGAGCCCCTCATGTCCTTCCCTCCAAGCAGAAGTCCACTGGGGAGTCTGGGCTCACCATCAGAAGGTTGCTATGTGTGCGTGATTTCATTATCTCTTCTTCAAGGAGTGGGAATGCAATGTTGGTTTCAGGGTGCCTGCTTCATTTCTACTGCCGTATGCAAGACACCCTCTTCTCTCAAGTACCTCCCAGGGGTGCTTCCCACTTCTTGGTACAGTGCATCCTAGCCTACCAAGGCTTTATCAGGGTGCCAGGTTGATATCTGGTTTGTCTTTGATTTATCCTGGGAATTTCATCATCCTCTCTAATTTTTCCTCTCCATCCACACTTTCTAAAGTGCGAAACAACTAATATTTTATGGTTCATGATAATATTCTAATGGGGCTGATGACATTCACCTGATTTGGGGGAATGTGACACTTTTGCCAGTGACCTTTTTGGGACATGCAATGCGTTGCCTTTGCTTTCTAAATGCAGAGATGATTCCCCTTTCCCCTGCAGTCCACTATCTTTTTTCTTCAGGAAGGAAGGGAGGCAGAATGAAAAAGAGATGGCATAATGACATTTTATAGTCAAGTACTCTCCTATTAAAGCTGCTCTGCTATAGAAGCCATTTTGTTCCTTTTACTCTTTGGTATGATCATGAGATCTTTCGTGAGGATCAGTTAGTTTTATAACAATTTCCAGGGCCATGACATGGCTTTTCATTCTAAAAGAAAATAAATGAATGAAGGGTTTGAGAGAGTATTACACTAATTTGAGAACACTCCCGGGGCGGTTCTGTTTACTAATACCTGGATTCCCCAGTTGCAGTAAATTTAGCATCCTTCTGGCCAGCCTGTCCTTGTTCCTAGCTTTCAATGTCTGCTCCCAAACAGATGACACTCCCAAACAGATGTTCTGGCTCCGCGCTCGGACTCCCACCTAGCAGCTTTTGGCCATTGCTCACTTATTTCTCATCATGAGTTTCTCCTGGGGCAGAGGAAGTCCAGATCCCAACACCTGGGAGGGTCTTTGAATGACCTTGGCTCTTGTTATTTTCTACTTGATCATCATATAATCAACTTCTTTCCATTGCTGCCACTCCTGCCCCAGCTCCCATTTCAGAGACCAGACCCCACCTTTTCTAGAAGGCATTTCTCAGACTCATAGACCATATTTAATTAGTCTTTAAATCCTCAGTGCACAATAGTAAGTAACACATAGTTAGTTCGATAAGCTAATAAAATTCCCGATGTTGCTGAGGGTACATTTCAGACATCACCCAATTCTCTAAGAAGAAACAAACAAAAAAATAGGACTTTTATTCGTTCATTGATTTCCTTACTCCCATGTTCACTTTACACAGTTTACTTTTAGTCATCTTCTCTAATGATGAGAACATAAGCCATACATTCTTTAATAGGCAATCAACTCCCCAACCCATTTGACTTTGGAACGCATTCTGTGTTCACAGGCAGATTCATATGTCTAAAGCCTGGGAGAGACACTACCAATAAATCAGGAGGTCTGGACATCTCTCAGTTTGGGAGGAACTGGGAATATCTCCAATTCCCTCTTTTATTTTTCTCTCCCTCCCTTTCTCCATCCTATAGATAAACATCCTGGTCTCATTCTGAAGCAAAGAATGAGCAGAAGTGCCCTTTCAGACTTTTACTGAAGAAGAGATGCATTTAAATGTCTGGGGTTAAAGGACTTCTTTGCATGGTATGTTCAGAATAGACTCAAAAACCCTTAGACACACAGTGTATGTACTGAGCACACTACATGCCCAGGGTATTCAGGAGATAAAGACAGAGGTTGATTTTAAGATAGGGGATGCAAATCACTATGTACAGAAAAAAAATTACATGCAATACAGTGATAATGGGCATCTGCCTGACACAGACAATAAAAGTTCTGGGCCTTCAGAGGAAGGATAAATCATTTCATCTGGGGGCAAAGAGGAGTGACCAATAGTTGGGGCAATTTTCACCTAGGCCTGCGATTATGGAATGAATGTATTGGTAGAATGGGTTAAAGGCATTCCAGTTTGAGGGAATAGCCTGAACGTAGAGGTAGAGGCCAAACATAGCCATCTGTGTCAAGAGAACAGGATAAATGCATGCAAATGGTGTCAGAAAAGCCAGCACAGTGGTTTTACGGTGTGTTTATCATTGCTGAATGAGCAAGGGCATGGCGTGATAGGATTACTAAAATGGAAGCAGGTTATAGGAAAACTAGACAGCTGGTGTCCGAAAAGCCGGCTAGAAATTACTTTCAGTAAGAGAAAATATGTAGTAAAAAGTCTTTGGATAGGGTGGCAACCAGAGCCAGCTTCCCAGACCGGGGCCCTGTGGAGTCCCACACAGGGTCCCAGTCTAGAGGGGCCTCATGCTTGAGGTAATGCTCTGCTGTGGCTGCCTTGAAATTCATAATTTTTGATCAAGAGGCTCCACATTTGCATTTTACACTGGGTCCCACGATTCAGTAGCTGATTCTTCTGCTCAACAATGGAAATTAATGAAGGGGCCATGCACAGGGGCACGAGGAAGGAAGAAGGGACGTGACTGGTGACCAGAGTCTAAAAACCCACAGGGTCATACATTGGGAATCCCACAGCACAGGCAATGCAGGAAGAGTTGGGTTGGGCCCAGGGGGTTACTCGGGGCAGGTGGTCTGTTTGGAACCATTGTGCTTAGTGTTGAAAGCCAGAGTCATGTAATAGGACAAGGTGTGCATGAACAATGGTGAAGAAAGTGGCAGTGGTGGGCAGAGGGAAGGAAGGCACGGATTCTAGAAATCAGGACAGAGAAGAATGGGGAGCTTGTAATCCAGCACCAGGACAGGTGATCTGTGGACAAAGAAGAAAAGTAGTAGACTTGAGAGGCCCCAGTGATGTTGACTCCTTAGGGTAGGGGTGCCCGGAAGGCAGGAAGAAAGTTTCCAGGTTAGTCGTGGTGGGAGAGGCTGATCCAAGGCAGGACCTAGATCTACGGGCCTCCTGCAGGGAGTGGAGGAGCCACTTCTCTTTCCAATCCTGTGCTTCTCAAAGGGGGTAAAGGTTCTTCTGGTTCTCAAAGCCAGGAAAATGTACGCACATTCCTGAAGCATTGATTGTATGTGTAGATGTAGGGAAATTTTTACATTAAGACAAATACTACTGAATTATGAAGTTGGAAGAAACATTCACACGGATGTTTAAGGTAAACCCTGAAACTTTCAAAGACACTTCTGCTCTCAGCCACCGGCTTGCCCCACTGCCTCCAGCTCACCAGGGACACGTTCAGGACTGACTGGCCAGGCTCGCGGCAGGAGGCGGGATCTTGAGTGTCACTGGGGAGTTTTGAAAAACCTCCATTCCTGGAAACTGAGTTAGTATGATGTGTGTTTCTTAAGGATTTCACAGGTGATAGATACATGACTGTTATAGGCCTTTCTTTCTCCTTTCTTCTCCTCTTCCCTCCCTCCCTCCTTCTACCCTTCTCTTCTCCCTCCCTTCCTTCTCTTTCTCCCCCACCCCCCCCTCTCTAATATGAAGGAATATAGCTCTGTTTGGGGACAATCCCAAATAGTGTCCATCAAATGAGGGCCTTCAAGCTGAAGAGTAAGCTGTAGCTTTTAAATTAGGCCTAAGTCACTGAAAATATGCTTTTATTTCTGTGTATTTTTCCCTGTTATCTAAACCTTTAACAAAACGTTATTTAGAACATTCTATCCAAGGCTATAATGTATAGAGTGTTAAAGGAAGGGTCGTAGGTCCCCTCGAGCCGGTTCATCTAAAGGCGAGCAGAGTTCTCTGGATGGGAATTAGAGAGAGGTCTCCAGGGAACCACTAGGGCGTCTGTGCTACAAAGTCCAGCACCCTCTCCACTCAAGAGCCTCCTCCCACAGATAACTTGGGAGGGTTTGAGAGTATTTTGTCTTATTTAATAAGCCAGCAGCTTTTCTTTTCTTTCTTTTCTTTTCTTTCTTTCTTTCTCTTTCTTTTCTTTCTTTGTTTCTTTCTCTTTCTTTCTTTGTTTCTTTCTCTTTGTTTCTTTCTTTGTTTCTTTCTTTTCTTTCTTTCTCTCTCTCTTTCTTTCTTTTCTTTTTTTTCCCCTTCAGACACAAAGAGTTGCTGTGAAGCAGAACCTCTGAGGAGGAGGTGGGTGCTAAGGACGAAGCGACATTTGATTTCGGAGGCTTACAATGGCTGACCGAGACGGCATGAGGAAGAGAAAAGTGACTGAGAAGAGTGGATGTCAAGCCTAGGTGGCTGTGTTTATCGTGGTTTCACACAGAAACGGATAAGGAAAGCAACCTTTGGTGGAGAGACAATGAGCACCTTGTAGCTGGCGGGACCGCAGGGCTCAGGGAGCGTGATGCAGGATGCACCTGGAGCTTGGAAGGAAGAGAGATGGGTGCTGGACTCACCTTGTGCCACACGCTGTGCTTAGCATCTTACATGCATTTATTTACTTGTGGTAGGAAAGACATCAGATGATACAGGGCTTCTTATAGGGAAAGCTACTATCCATAGAGAAGAAAGACCTTGAAAGCTAGACTTACAAGAAATCTTGTGCTATTTTGGTTCTGTATTTAAGCCCCATTGATTCAGAAGATATTTACTTCAAGACATTACTTGCTCTTATGTTTAAGATGTTCATTTGAGCCATTACTTTTTGTGTGTGTGTAATTGAAGTATCAAGATAATTGAGAGGAGCAAGATATAGTGTAGTTGTTATTATACACTTTAGAAGTAAGTGAAAGAGATCCACTTCATTGGTACCTTTGCTTCTAGGTTTCAGACACTCAAGTTGGTTTAAGGACAGGTAAGTTGGTCAAAGTATACTAGGGTTTAGCAGATAATTTTCATTTGTGGCCAACCAAAATTTTTGAGCATTTTCCCTGTATGTTGATAACTTATGACTCTTGACTTCTTAAGGAAATTAGAAATCTCCACCTCCTTTATAGCTAGGAGTAACCCTGTGTTCTGGTGGGAGTCCCTGGGAGAGTTCTTTCTCAAATAAAGTCTCGTGCCTGCTCTTCAGCCTGCCTGAAATTCTGATACGTCACCTTGCAGAGTCTCATCAAACCTAAGAGGTGCCACAGCCTCTTGTGCCATTGTGATAAATGCTCCAAGAGTGGAGGAGCTGGGAAGCTGCAGAGAACGTGGATACTTGATGTCATCCCTACTTCAGCTCTGGACTTCCTGCAGTCTGAAAAAAAAATTGAAGCCACTACTGATTGAGTTTTCTATTCCCTGTAGCGGAGTGGGTGATTTCTGGCTAATACGTGGGGTGTCTCAGAGAAGCAAGGGCAGTAATGTAATCAGTTCTCAAGAACAACCAGAACACAAATGAATCCAGGACTCTCCATTTCCACTTTTCTTTCTACTTTGGCTTCTTTCTTTACTTGCAGCAGAGTAGATTTTGTGGTGAAAACATGAACTCCTAGCTCCCAGCTTTAATCTTATAGCTCTGGCCACCAGGTCCACAAATCCTGAAGAATGGTTCCCTTGTCTTGGCTTAGGTCAGATTCCGTTTCTATATCAATCAATTTTGAAATTTTTTAAGAACTTAACAGTTCCCAGAAAAACCATATAGATGGAGAGATTGCTGGAGGGAGCTCTCAGAGGCATTGACAGTGGGGCATTCTGGGAACATAAGTCAATAGCTCTCCGTTATAGTCTGCCCTGGTAACAGGAGCAAACTGCATTGTGTGCCAAATTGCCCACTAGGAGCTATGTATTTTATACAGTTAGGGGTAAGAGCAGTTGTCTTATCCTTTTTTATCTTTAATTTTTGTGGCTTATTTTTTGTACCCAGGCTTAATAATCTTGAGCAAAATAGGAGATATCAGCTTTCCATGACATTATGGTAATTTCAGAAAATACTGGAATCTTTTCAACCCAAGTGGTTCTTCTGAATATAGCAGTTCAATTTTTATGTTAACAAATTCTGCACCGCCTTCCCATAGGAACTGTAATAAACCTCACTGGCATTTGAAGATGCACCCGTCACTTTCGTAACTGGTAACAGAAGCTTCTATCTTTCCGCATCCCCTTAGTGATTTCACTGTTTACTGTTAAGGCCGTACAGTAGCAGCTGTTTAATTGCTTGTGTATATAGTAGAATATGGGAATGTTCTCCTGAAATTGGAATTATTTGTGTTTCAAAATTTATATGCACTCACTATCTATGTAAAATTCTGCACAACTGTGTATTTTTTTCTTTTTTGCTGTGGATACTGTATAAATAATATTTAAAATAAGAAGAAAGATGTTTGTCTTCTTTATATGTTTGCCACATTATTTACTCTAAGTCTACGGATATTAGTGTTCTTTGCTAACAGTGATGTGCTTTGATGTGTGACACATTCTTACTGGAATCCGGCCTATGGCATATTGTACTTTCTAAAAAGTGCCACACCAATCTAGATGGCCCATTCTGTGATCTTCTTACAATGTGACATGCCCCTCTCTAGCCTAAATTCGGGATGACGCACCCTTTCTTTGAATATGGGTTGATTTTTTAAATGCCTGGACCCATAGAAGGTGGCAGAAATGATGCCGTGTGACTTCTGAGACTAGAGCATAAGATGTGCTATGGCTTCTTCCTTGCTCTCTCTTTCTCAGGATGTTTCCTTTGGGACCTCACTACCATGTTGTGAGGCAGCAACATAGAGAGGCCACATGCAGCTGTTCCAGGCTGCGGCTGCAGCGCAATTCCCAGCTGACAGCCAACATCCACTGTCAGACACATGAGTAAATGAATCTTTATGTCATTTCAGAGCCCAGGCTTTTAAGTCCTCTTGCTGAGGCCCTAAGTTATTTTATGTTTTTAATTTGGGGGGAGGTAATTTTTTTACATAATCATAGAAATCCATTCTGTTTCTGAAAGACATTTAAGGGTAAAAACATTAAAAATAAATTAAGGTCTTTCTAATAATGCTACACTCTATATAACATAAGAATCCTTTATTTAAGGATCCAACTAGCTCTTCCAAGGGGATGTTTAGATATATCACCCTCTTTGGAATAGCATGTGCTTACTAACTATTAAATTATAAAAATTATCTCAGGATGGTCATCTCCTACTGATTTGAAACAGTGGAATTTAAATAATTTAGAAAAAAGATATTTTGCAGAAGACCCAAGGAGATATTCCTGTGATGAAACACTGGAATGACTACTGATGGAAGCAGGGTTACGTTCATCTCTAAAATTATTTGAAAGTAACTGCAGGTTTATCTAGCCTAGAATTATTTAGAGAATAAACATATAGATTGGAACAGTTTTGAGGTCTTGTATTGCTTTATTTTTATGGCTTTGGAAAGTCCTCAATTTATCAATTACTTATGAAGAGAATGTTACACATTAAAGACATAATGGCTAAAGATCAATTTTGATTAATGCTCATGAAAAGGATGTTATAAGCTTGCATGTCGTGGTTTAATCTCCTACATATGAAACAGAGCTCTATATTATGGCTTCCCAGTATTTTGAAAGATTTATTTAGACTGCTAATTTTAGAGTTTCTAAAATTTTGAATTTTATTCGTACTGCTTTTAAGTTTGTTTTCTGAAGAATTTCTCAATTCTCAATGTGTGCTGGATATAACAGCTTTGTGTCCCTGAGATTAAAGCACATTTTTGCTTCTGCATTCTCACCCAGCCATATTTTTTTGGTTTGGACTGTGTTCATATTAAGCTTTATCTCTTCAAATATTTGTTGCTACATGGTCAATTCTTTACCACACTTGGGACTCTAATAAACAAAAAGAATTCAGACAAGCAACTTGACAATAGCATTATATTTAGCCAGAAACCACAAGCACCACCAACTAGAAGCTCGAACTTCTCGAACAAATTTCTGCACTGAGAGCAAGATTTATAGCTGCTCCACTCCACAATTTACCTAACACTCATTTATTTATAAACTATGTACATATAGTTTCTTGATAGCTCTTCAATGCTCAGGTTTCCTTGTTGCCGATTTGTCACTGGATGCTCAACTTCAGGATATAGAGAATCATGCAGGTAAGCTGTTCAAAACGTCTTCTTAACCTGTTTTTTTCTATCTTTTAACAGACTGAATGGATATTCTCCCTGGTGCTTAGTGTGTCCCACAGGGAACTCATTTATTCCCCTCCTCAGAAAATGAAACTCTCTCCCTTCTGTATTTCCTATCTCAATTATGACCCAACTGAATATCCAAATGTCCAAGCCAGGGAGGTAAGGCTAATCCTAGACCCTTACTCTTTCTCAGCCATCAAATGCCGTTCCTTTCCAAATCCTGCTGATCTATCTCTAGTCATTTCTCAAATCTGCCTCCTCCTTGTCTCTCTTTGCCACTGCCTCACCTCTGATCTGATACTTACAGCCTCCATCTATAGTCTGTCTCCCTGCTCTGTTCATGCTCTCTTAGGTACATCTCCACTAGGACATCAGAACATCTACACAAAATACAAATCAGATCCTGTCAACACGTTGCTTGAAATCAATCAAAAGCTTTTCATAACCCACAAGATAAAATAAAATCTACTCATTTAGCATGGAGGAGCCTCTATAACTGTGTCTTTCAGTCTCTTTTTTTTTTGTATTTTTTTCACCTAGTACTCAGCATGGATATTAAACTTCCTGTGGTTTCCCCCAAACACCATGAGTTTTCTGTCTTTGTAACAAGGCATTTTTGGTGGTTGCACTGGGATCTTTTTAGGAAGTGAAAAGAACAACTTCTCGTTCCCCACAACCTCTACCCATTTGCATTCATTTAATCCACACTTGGTGGATTAAAACAACACAAATTTATTATCATATAGTTCTGGAGGTCAGAAGTCTGAAATGGGGCAGCATGGCTCTGTTCCTTTTGGAGGCTCTAGGGGAGAATTGTTCCCTTGCCTTTTCTAGCTTCTAGCAGCTGTATAATTCCTCGGCTTGTGGCCAAGGAGATGCATCATCACATATTCTCTGACTCTGACTCTCCTCCTAACTCCCTCTTTTCTCTAATAAGGACCCTTGTAAATACATTGGGCACCCTGGATAGTTGGTAATGTTATCAAGAAAGAAGACTAGTTAGAAAAATTGGTATAGCTCCTTTGGAAACCGGTGTGGCAATACCTTATAAATTTGAAAATGTACATACGCTATGGCCCAGAAATTCCTTTCCTGGAGTATGTTCCCTGGAGATGCTATTGTATGTTTCTGCCAGAGGTCATATATGAGACTTTCAGGTTAGCATTGTTTCTAAGAGTGAAAACCAGACACAATTTAATGTCCATCAATCAAACAGGTGAAAAACAAATTGTTGTGTATACATACAACAGAATGGTTTACAACAGTGAAAATGAATTAACTGTAACTACACACATCAACATGTCTGACTCTCAAAATCATGCAATGCTAAGCAAAAAATGTGACTGATGAATGCATATGAAATGACTCCATTTACGTACATGACAAAATGGGTAAAACTAAACAATAGCCAACATAGGTATGTCTGTGTCTATGTGTGGTAAAAGTTTTTAAAAGCAAAAGAAAGAAAAAAATTGGGATACTAGTTTACCAATGATGGAGAGAGAGGGATCCCATCATATTAGGAATAGGAGACTTCAAATCTATACTGGTGATATTCTATTTCAAGCATGGTGGTGGAGGTGCATGGGTGCTTATTTTTTTCTAATATTATATGTTATACATATATGTTTATGCATGGAATATTTAATAATAAAAAAGTGATTTTTTTTATAAAGAAAGAGTACTGGTAAAAAGCCTTAGGAACCCAGGTGCCAGTCTCAGCTACACTTCTAATGGGTGTTTACTTGGGCAAATATTTGAGTCTGAGCTTCCTCATCTATAAAGATAGAATTTGAAACAGACAATCTTGAAGAAGTCCAACAAATCAATTTCTTGGTTGTTGTGAGATATTCAGCCTTTTTAATTTGGCTGTGACGATTTTGAAAGCCAGAAAAATAAGATTCCTCTTGGGAAAAATACATTATATTCTAACAATCATAGATAAACCCAAGGAATTTGAAGGCCTCCCAGTGGTCCATCACATTTGGACTTGTCTCATTTATTCATATCTTACTCAGTATTTTCATATTGGGCCATAAGTCATTCACCATGACTTGCTGTGTTCTGATTCTGATTTCCCTGGGGCCCAAGAAGAATTTAAATATCTATGCTTATTCTGACCATATATTTATACTGATGCTACATGGAGGTGGACTGAGGGTGATGGACATATGGATGTGGCTAAGGAGTATATTGGGTGGTTGACTTGGGGCATTAGAGGTATTGTGGGAAGGAATTCATATAATTAAGAAAAGGAATTAATAAGTTACAAAGGCCAGAGGGTAGCTTCCATGCGTATATTCTAGGCTGGTTGTTGACAGGAGTAAGGCACAACCCTATGTATGTGTGTGTATGTATATAACAAGATGCTTACTATATTTTTTGGTAGACCTCTCTATAATTGAGGGAGATTGCATCCAGTCTCTTGACTGCTTACTGTCAAAGCTGTACTCTGAGATATCTGTGATTTCTGATCCCTAGCATACCCTGTTCTTTACTTTTGCTATTGATTGCAATAGAAAATGGCTGCCTTTTTTTTTTTTTTGCTTTCAATTTTATTTTTTTAACATCTTTATTGGAGTATAATTCCTTTACAATGGTGTGTTAATTTCTGCTGTATAACAAAGTGAACAAGCTATATGTATACATATATCCCCATATCCCCTCCCTCTTATGTCTCCCTCCCAAACTCCCTATCCCACCATCTAGGTGGTCACAAAGCACTGAGCTGATCTCCCTGTGCTATGCAGCTGCTTCCCACCAGCTATCTATTTTATATTTGGTAGTGTATATATGTTCATGCCACTCTCTCACTTTGTCCCAGCTTACACTTCCCCCTCCCCGTGTCCTCAAGTCCATTCTCTACGTCTGCGTCTTTATTCCTGTCCTAGGTTCTTCAGACCCTTTTTTTTTTTAGATTCCATATATATGTGTTAGCATACGGTATTTGTTTTTCTCTTTCTGACTTACTTCACTCTGTATGACAGACTCTAGGTCCATCCACCTCACTACAAATAATTGAATTTTGTTTCTTTTTTTGGCTGTGTAATATTCCATTGTATATATGAGCCACATCTTCTTTATCTATTCATCTGTCAATGGACACTTAGGTTACTTCCATGTCCTGGCTATTGTAAATAGTGCTGCACTGAACATTGTGGTACATGACTCTTTTTGAATTATGGTTTTCTCAGGGTATATGCCCAGTAGTGGGATTGCTGGGGCGTATGGTAGTTCTATTGTTACTTTTTTAAGGAACGTCCATACTGTTCTCCATAGTGGCTGTATCAATTTATATTCCCACAAACAATGCAAGAGGATTCCCTTATCTCCACACCCTCTACAGTGTTTATTGTTTGTAGACTTTTAATGATGGTCATCTGACCGGTGAGAGGTGGTACCTCATTGTAGTTTTGATTTGCATTTCTCTAAGATTAGTGATGTTGAGCATCCTTTCATGTGTTTGTTGGCAATCTTTATATCTTCTTTGGAGAAATGTCTATTTATGTCATCTGCCCATTTTTGGATTTGGTTGTTTGTTTTTTTGATATTAAGCTGCATGAGCTGCTTGTACATTTTGGAGATTAATGCTTTGTCAGTTGCTTCATTTGCAAATATTCTCTCCCATTTTGAGGGTTGTCTTTTCATATTGTTTATGGTTTCCTTTGCTGTGCAAAAGCTTTTAAGTTTCATTAGGTCCCATTTGTTTATTTTTGCTTTTATTTGCATTTCTCTAGGAGGTGGATCAAAAAGGATCTTGCTATGATTTATGCCATGGAGTGTTCTGCCTATGTTTTCCTCTAAGAGTTTTATAGTGTCTGGCCTTACATTTAGGTCTTTAATCCATTTTGAGTTTATTTTTGTGTGTGGTGTTCGGGAGTGTTCTAATTTCATTCTTTGACATGTAGCTGTCCAGTTTTTCCAGCACCACTTATTAAAGAGACTGTCTTTTCTCCATTGTATATTCTTGCCTCCTTTATCAAAGATAAGGTGACCATATGTGTGTGGGTTTATCTCTGGGCTTTCTATCCTATTCCATTGATCTATATTTCTGTTTCTGTGCCAGTACTATACCATCTTGATTACTGTATCTTTCTAGTATAATCTGAAGTAAGAGAGCCTGATTCCTTCAGCTCCATTTTTCTTTCTCAAGACTGCTTTGGCTCTTCAGAGTATTTTGTGTTTCCATACAAATTGTGAAAATTTTTGTTCTAGTTCTGTGAAAAATGCCATTGTTAGTTTGATAGGGATTGTATTGAATCTGTAGATTGCTTTGGGTAGTATAGTCATTTTCACAATGTTGATTCTTCTAATCCAAGAAAACGGTATATCTCTCCATCTCTTTGTATCATCTTTAATTTCTTTCATCAGTGTCTTATAGTTTTCTGCATACAGGTCTTTTGTCTCCTTAGGTAGGTTTATTCCTAGGTATTTAATTTTTTGCTGCAATGGTAAATGGGAGTGTTTCCTTAATTTCTCTTTCAGATTTTTCATTGTAAGTGTATAGGAATGCAAGAGATTTCTGTGCATTAATTTTGTATCTAAACAATTTACCAAATTTTTTGATTAGCTCTAGTAGTTTTCTGGTAACATCTTTAGGATTCTCTGTGTATAGAATCATGTCATCTGCAAACAGTGACAGTTTTACTTCTTCTGTTCTGGTTTGGATATCTTTTATTTCTTTTTCTTCTCTGACTGCTGTGGCTAAAACATCCAGAACTATGTTGAATAACAGTGGTGAGAGTGGGCAACCTTGTCTTGCTCCTGATCTTAGTGGAAATGGTTTCAGTTTTTCATCATTGAGAATGATGCTGACTGTGGGTTTGTCATGAATGACCTTTATTATGTTGAGGTAGGTTCCCTCTATGCCTATTTCTGGAAGGTTTTTATCATAAATGGGTGTTGAATTTTGTCAAAAGCTTTTTCTGCATCTATTGAGATGATCATAAGTTTTTTCTCCTTCAGTTTGTTAATATGGTTTAACACATTGATTGATTTGCATATATTGAAGAATCCTTGCATTCCTGGGATAAACCCCACTTGATCATAGTGTATGATCCGTTTAATGTGCTGTTGGATTCTGTTTGCTAGTATTTTGTTGACGATTTTTGCATCTATGTTCATCAGTGATATTGGCCTGTAGTTTTCTTTTTTGTGACATCTTGTCTGGTTTTGGTATCAGGGTGATGGTGGCCTCATAGAATGAGTTTGGGAGTGTTCCTCCCTCTGCTATATTTTAGAAGAGTTTGAGAAGGATGGGTGTCAGCTCTTCTCTAAGTGTTTGATAGAAGTGACCTGTGAAGCCATCTGGCCTTGGACTTTTGTTTGTTGGAAGATTTTTAAATCACAGTTTCAATTTCAGTGCTTGTGATTGGTCTATTTATATTTTCTATTTCATCCTGGTTCAGTTTTGTAATGTTGTGCTTTTCTAAGAATTGGTCCATTTCCTCCAGGTTGTCCATTTTATTGGCAGATAACTGCTTGTAGTAATCTCTCATGATCTTTTGTATTTCTATAGTGTCAGTTGTTACTTCTCCTTTTTCATTTCTAATTCTGTTGATATGAGTCTTCTCCCTTTTTTTCTTGATGAGTCTGGCTAATGGTTTATCAGTTTGTTTACTTCCCAAAGAACCAGCTTTTAGTTTTATTGATCTTTGCTATTGCTTCCTTCCTTTCTTTTTCATTTATGTCTAATGTGACCTTTATGATCTCTTTCCTTCTGTGAACTTTGGGGGTTTTTTTGTTCATCTTTCTCTAATTGTTTTTGTTGTAAGGTTAGGTTTTTTATTTGAGATGTTTCTTGTTTCTTGAGGTAGGATTGTATTGCTGTAAACTTCCCTCTTAGAACTATTTTTGCTGCATCCCATAGGCTTTGGGTCATTGTGTTTTCATTGTCATTTGTTTCTAGGTATTTTTTGTTTTCCTCTTTGATTTCTTTGGTGATCTCTTGTTTATTTAGTAGCGTGTTGTTTAGCCTCCATGTATTTGTATTTTTTACATTTTTTTTCCTGTAAGTGGTATCTAGTCTCATAGCTTTGTGGTTGGAAAAGATACTTGATATAATTTCAATTTTCTTAAATATACCAATGCTTGATTTGTGACCCAAGATATGATCTATCCTGGAGAATGTTCCATAAGCACTTGAGAAGAAAGTGTATTCTCTTTTTTTGGATGGAATGTACTATAAATATCAGTTAAGTCCATCTTGTTTAATGTGTCATTTAAAGCTTGTGTTTCCTTATTTACTTTCATTTTGGATGATCTGTCCATTGGTGAAAGTGGGGTATTAAAGACCCCTACTATGATTGTGTTACTGTCGATTTCCCCTGTTATGGCTGTTAGCATTTGCCTTATGTACTGAGGTGCTCATATGTTGGGTGCATAAATATTTATAATTGTTATATCTTCTTCTTGGATTGATCCCATGATCATTATTTAGTGTCCTTCTTTGTCTCTTGTAATAGTGTTTATTTTAGTCTATTTTTTTGTGATATGAGGATTGCTACTCCAGCTTTCTTTTGATTTCCATTTGCATGTAGTATCTTTTTCCATCCCCTCACTTTCAATCTGTATGTTTCCATAGGTCTGAAGTGGTTCTCTTTTAGACAGCACATATATGGGTCTTGTTTTTGTATCCATTCAGCCAGTCTATGTCTTTTGGTTGGAGCATTTAATCCATTTACATTTAAGGTAATTATCAATATGTATTTTCCTGTACATTTTCTTAATTTTGTGGGGTTTGCTTTGTAGGTCTTTTCCTTGTCTTGTGTTTCCTGCGTAGAGAAGTTCCTTTAGCATTTGTTGTAAAGGTGGTTTGGTGGTGCTGAATTTTCTTAGCTTTTGCTTGTCTGTAAAGGTTTTAATTTCTCCATAGAATCTGAATGAGATCCTTGCTGGGTAGATTAATTTTTTGTGTAGGGTTTTCCCTTTCATCACTTTAAATATGTCCTGCCACACCCTTCTGGCTTGCAGAGTTTCTGCTGAAAGATCAGCTGTTAACCTTATGGGAATTCCCTTGTATGTTAATGGTTGCTTTTCCCTTGCTGCTTTTAATATTTTTTCATTGTATTTATATTTTGATAATTTGATTAATATGTGTCTTGCTGTGTTTCTTCTTGGACTTATCCTGTATGGCACTCTCTGCACTTCCTGGACTTGACTGACTATTTCTTTTCCCATATTAGGGAAGTTTTCAACTATAATCGCTACAAATATTTTCTCAGTCCCTTTCTTTTTTTTCTTTTTTTTTCTTTTTTTTTTTTTTTGCAGTACACTGACCTCTCACTGTTGTGGCCTCTCCTGCTGTGGAGCACAGGCTCCAGACACGCAGGCTTAGCGGCCATGGCTCACAGGCCCAGGCACTCTGCAGCATGTGGGATCTTCCTGGACCAGGGCATGAACCCGTGTCCCCTGCATCGGCAGGCAGACTCTCAACCACTGCGCCACCAGGGAAGCCCAGTCCCTTTCTTTATGTCTCTTTTTCTGGGACCACTATAATTCAAATGCTGGTGCATTTAATGTTATCCCAAAAGTCTGTGAAACTGTCCTCAATTCTTTTCATTTTTTTTCTTTATTCTGCTCTGCAGTAGTTATTTCCACTCTTTTTTCTTCCATGTTACTTATCCATTTTTCTGCCTCAGTTATTCTGCTATTGATTCCTTCTAGACAATTATTAATTTCATTTATTGTGTTGTTCATCATTGTTTCTTTGCTTTTTAGTTCTTCTAAGTCCTTGTTAAATGTTTCTTGTATTTTTGTCTATTCTATTTCCAAGATTTTGGATCATCTTTACTATCATTATTCTGAATTCTTTCTCAGGTAGACTGCCTATTTCCTCTTCCTTTGTTTGGTCTGGTGGGGTTTTACCTTGCTAGTTCTTCTGCTCCATATTTCTCTGTCTTCTCATTTTGCTTAACTTACTGTGTTTGGGGTCTCCTTTTTACAGGCTCCTGTTGTTTTTGGTGTCTGCCCCCCAGTCGGTAAGTTTGGTTCAGTGGGTTGTGTAGGCTTCCTGGTAGAGGGGACTGGTGCCTGTTTTCTGGTGGATGAGTCTGGATCTTGTCTTTCTTATGGGCAGGACTGCTTCCGGTGGTGTGTTTTGGGGTGTCTGTGAACTTAATATGATTTTAGGCAGCCTCTTTGCTCATGGGTGTGGTTGTATTCCTGTCTTGCTAGTTGTTTGGCTTGGGGTGTCCAGCACTGGAGGTTCCTTGTCGTTGAGTGGAGCTGGGTCTTAGCATTGAGACGGAGATCTCTGTGAGAGCTCCTGCTGATTGATATTACATAGGACCAGGATGTCTCTGGTGGACCAATGTCCTGAACTTGGCTCTCCCACCTCAGAAGATCAGGCCTGGCACCCCGCTGGAGCACCAAGACCCTGTCAGCCACACAGCTCAGGAGAAAAGGGAGAAAAGAAAGAAAGAAAGAAAAAAATAATAAAATAAAATTATTAAAATAAAAAAATTTAAAAATTATTAAAATAAAAAATATAAAAATAATTTTAAAAAAATGAAGAGAGCAACCAAACCAATAAACAAATCCACCAATGATAACAAGCTTTAAAAACTATACTAAAAAAAAAGCAGACAGACTGAACCCTAGGAGAAATGGTAAAAGTAAACCTATACAGACAAAATCACACAAAGAAGTGTATACGTACACACTCACAAAAAGAGAAAAAGGAAAAAATACATACATATAAAACAAAAGAGAGCAACCAAATCAATAAACAAATCTACCAATGATAATAAACTCTAAATACTAAACTAAGATAAACATAAAACCAGAAACAAATTAGATGCAGAAAGCAAACCTCAATACTACAGTTGCTCCCAAAGTCCACCACCTCAATTTTGGGATGATTTGTTGTCTATTCAGGTATTCCACAGATGCAGGGTACATCAGGTTGATTGTGGAGATCTAATCCTCTGCTTCTGAGGCTGCATGGAGAAATTTCCCTTTCTCTTCTTTGTTTGCACAGCTCCTGGGGTTCAGCTTTGGATTTGGTCCTGCCTCTCCATGTAGGTTGCCTGAGGGCGTCTGTTCTTCCCCTCAGACATGATGGGGTTAAAGGCATGGTTTATTAGGGGGCTCTGGCTTACTCAGGCTGTGGGGAGGGAGCAGTATGGAATGCAGGGCAAGCCTGTCGTGGCAGAGGCCAGCATGACATTGCAACAGCCTGAAGCGTGCCGTGTGTTCTTCCAGGGAAGTTGTTCCTGCATCATGGAACACTGGCAGTGGTGGGCTACACAGGTTCCTGGAAGGGGAGGTGTGGATAGTGACCTGTGCTTGCACACAGGCTTCTTGGTGGCTGCAGCAGCAGACTTAGAGTTTCATGCTCATATCTGGTGTCCGTGCTGATAGCCATTGTTTGCGCCCATCTCTGGAGCTCACTTAGGCGGTGTTCTGCCTTCTGTGGCCACACAGGGAAGGAGTCCCCTCTCTTGGTGCACCACGAAACAATGTTCCCTTGCCTCTTAGGCAGTTCCAGATTTTCTCCCAGACTCCCTCCCATTTAGCTGTGGTGCACTAGCCCCCTTCAGGCTGTGTTCACTCAGCCAACCCCAGACCTTTCCTTGGGATCTGACCTCTGAAGCCCAAGCCTCAGCTCCCATCTCCCACCCATCCTGGCAGGTGAGCAGACAACCTCTAAGGCTGGTGAGTGCTGGTTGACACTGATCCTCTGTGCAGGAATCTCTCCGCTTTGCCCTCTGCACCCCTGTTGCTGTGCTGTCCTCCATGGCTCCAAAGATTCCCCCCGCCCACTCCCCATCTCCACCAGTAAAGGGGCTCCCTAGTGTGTAGAAACTTTTCCTCCTTCACAGCTCCCTCCCAGAGGTGCAGGTCCCGTCCCTATTCTTTTGTCTCTGTTTTTCTTTTTTCTTTTGCCCTACCCAGGTACATGGGGAGTTTCTTGCCTTTTGGGAAGTCTGAGGTCTTCTGCCAGCATTCAGTAGGTGTTCTATAGGAGCTGTTCCACATGTAGATGTATTTTTGATGTATTTGTGGGGAGGAAGGTGATCTCCTTGTCTTACTCCTCCACCATCTTGAAGGTCCTCTGAAAATGGATGCCTTTTGATTCAGCTTTTCACTGTGATCCTGTTTCTTCTGGTTGTCTTGTTCATGGTTAACTTTGGTTGACCATCCCAAATAGCTGTGGCGTTCAGCTATCATCTCCTGATCACATACAACACAGTTCAGCTGAGTGACTGCAAGCTTTATTTCAGCACCAGCAACACTCCACGAATCTGGTTTTATTCCTTGGATAAACATTTTTTCTTGCTATTTGTTGTTGATGTGGTTTCTAGATGACCTAATGAAAATGTCCAGGAAGTTTTGCATGATATTGTTGACAATTCCAAGTCTAACAGCTGCTTATTAGATGTCTGACTTAATTTGGTGCCTGATGTTTTGTTGTGATTTAGTTTTCCACTGACTAGGTATTATTGTGGTATTCATAACAGACAGACAATTTGGTCTCTGCCTTTTGGGAACTAATGCCGTCTAATTCACAGAGCTTGAAAGGGTATAGGACCACCCTCAGAATGTCTGGAAAGACAGTGAAATTTTCCTTAGCACTCTCAGCTTTTGAATCGTTTCCTTCTTTTTCCTCTTTGGTGGCCCATACCCTAATCTCACACCTTTCATACCTACTAAAAAGAATAGTGTTCCTCAAACAAGATAAAGGACTATCCCTACTGAAGTGAATTGAATTTTAACAGTGAGCTAATTTCAAACAAATAGGAATAAGTTGTAATATTTAAATTTCAAATATCAATAACAGAGAAATAATTTTATCAATAACAGAGGAGTCTTCTCTTTATTACTTACAAGTGGCCCATGTGGCTATTGACATTGATATGATTTTCTAATAAAAAGGTTCACATTATGTTAATTTGCATATATCCTTTTAAGTAACTCCTGTTAAAACAATTCGGTTTACTAAGAGTAGGGGCAGTTGTCAGCTGATCCATCTGTGTATTAGTAATCATACTTAGGTGACTAAGGAGACTAATATCAGAAGAACTTATCACAGCATCTGACTTGGGGTCAAGGATTATTTTTTCTAGCTTTATTGAGATATAATTGATATATAACATTGTGTAAGCTTAAGGTGAAAAATGTGAAAATTTGATACACATATATTGTGAAATGATTAAGGTATGCTTTTGATTATTAGTATCTTTTGGGAATACATGGTATGTATATACCAGGAAAGAATATATGGGTTTTTTAATTTACTTGAATGTTTTTAAATACCATATTGTATTAGTTATCAATTCCTCCATAACAAATTACCCTGAAATTTAGTGACTTAGAACAACAAACACTTATTAAATCAGTTTCTGTGAGTCAGGGGTTTGAGAGTAGCTTAGCTGAGGTGCAGCATTTGTCATGAGTCTGAAGCCCAGCTGTCAGCTGGGGCTGCATCATCTGAAGGTTTGACTGTTGCTGGAGGATCCACTTCTAAGATGTCTCACTCATGTGGCTTTTTGTAGGAGGCCTTAGTTCCTTGCCACATGGGATCCTTGAGTATCCTTAAAACATGATAGCTGGCTTCCCTCAGAGTGACTGGTCCAAGAGGAAGAACAAGGAGGACCCTCATTGACTTTTACGACCTAGTTGTAGTGCATCAGTTCTGCCATATTCTATTTCTTTAGACATTAATCCCTAAATTTAGCCTATATGTTGAGAGAGGTGAATTAAGCACCAGCTCTTGAAGAGAGGAGTATAAAGGAATTTGTGGACATATTTTAAAACCACCACACAAATGGAAAAGACAGGAAGAGGGTGTTGAAGAAACCATCCAATATAACAGAGCCACTAAGGATCCAACTTTATTTTGAGAAGTTTCTTTATTTCTCCTATTACCTGGGAAATATCTTCTCTTGACTTCGGGAGTGACTGCTCTGTATCTGATTGCTATAGGTCTATTCTTAATAAAGTCTAAACTAATTTTTAGGGGAAGTGAACCCACAGAAATTATATGGTTATTCTTCTTTCATTCTAGAGCCTCATATGACCTTCCTGTTGGCACAGAGTTACAGGAGAGGCTTCAAAGCTGGCAACAATGGATTTTAAGTGGTCTCATGTTCTGAAGACCAGTACTGACATTTCTATAGGACTTGCTAAAAGGAAAATTAAAAATGATCTTATGACCCTTAGCCCATGTTACATGAGATGATAAAAGTAGAGCAGAGGGATCTCATGGAGGAGGAAGATGCTTTGAAAATGATGGTTGTTCTAGCCAGGAGGGAGATGTTTTTCTCTGACTCAAGCTAACTGGGGTGGGTGCCTTCTTTGAGGCTGAGGGGAAACTTGGATTGAGGGGAAACTGACCCCTCACCCCTGGCTGGTTGCCGTCTGACCTTCAGAAATGAGTCAGCCACGAGAATGGAGTGGATTAGCAAGTTCTTTGGTGATGTTGATCCGTTTACCCTGGTTTCAGTGTCTGATTTTCATCTAGAAAATGGGCTTACTGCTGAAAATCCAGTGAGGAGAAAACTATAGTCATAGCAGCCAGCTCCATCAGTGGGAGGGCAGGAGTGTGTTTTCTCGAGTCAGAGAGGGCACTGTGGAAGGAAGCAAACACAGAGCCCTGTAGAGACAATGTCTAGCGGGGGTGGGGGGTGGAGGTGAACCACAGTGGAGGGTGTAGGGGGTGCCATCAGGAATGTGAAGTTATCCAGGAAGAATATTGCCCACATTTTCAAACAGTGTAATGCTGAAGGTTTCTAAGGGGAGACCCCCCAAATCATCCCTTGTGTGAGGAAGCCAACGCTTGGGCATCTTCCATGATAGAGGGTTTCTAATAACCGATACCACATAACCAATCACACAGGGCACCTACTAATTTAAAATAGATCTTTCCCTTTTAATGTTCACCCCCCTTCCCATCTCCAGTTTGGCCAAGCCAGAAGCAGCATAGTGCATCAGGGATGATGATGGAACAGCCATGTGGGGACATAATGAAAGATCAAGCCTTGCCCTTGCTTCCAGCTGCCATGACATCACAAATCAGGTTTCAGTGAAGGAGGAGAGGAGAAGTTTAAAACTTGGGTGAAAATGGATGTGTTGAGTTATATTACACTGGAAAGGAGATAAGGAGATGGAAAAGGAGACTGTTTTAATGTCTGAAAGTAATCAGAACGCTGTGGAATCTGCCTGAGATATGACCAAAGGGTAGGGAAGGAAAATATGACAGAATAGGTTTGAAGACAGCTATGTGAAAAAATATAAATGTTTCCTACTTATAGTGCTCAGTTCATTCAATAAATTGGTTGCACAAGAGCTTGTTGAGCGCAATATTTTAAAATCAATGTCCTATGGCATGCTGGATGCCTTCCCATGTGTTCATCAAATGATGATAAATGGGAACGATGTATCTCTATTCCCACTGAGGAATCATCCTGTGGAGTCTGTGGGATGAAATGGTAAATTAAGAGGCTCATGCAAAGTGATACTGAGGGGCAGGCCGGCTATGAGAAAGAGGGAAGAGGACTAGTATAACGTTGATTAACTGCCAATGAGAGGGGCTTCCCTGGTGGTGCAGTGGTTGAGAGTCTGCCTGCCGATGCAGGGGCACGGGTTCGTGCCCCAGTCCGGGAAGATCTCACATGACATGGAGCAGCTGGGCCCGTGAGCCATGGCCGCTGAGCCTGCACGTCCGGAGCCTGTGCTCCGCAACAGGAGAGTCCACAACAGTGAGAGGCCCGTGTACCGCAAAAAAACCCCAAAAAACAAAAAAAACTGTCAATGAGAAGTTGCACACACACTGGAGTGTACTAAGTGTGGCCTCATCAGTCAGAAATGAACAGATCTGAGCAAATATGGCAATAAATGGTAACAAGTAAATAGACAACACCTTGAATACTTTTCTAGACACCATAAGGACTAATAATTGCACTGTGGTTATTTCTGATTTGTCTCGGAATTATTCAGAATCTTTTAATCCCTTCAATTTTATTACCATAAACTCCTAATATTTGAAAGTGCACCTGGAACCATTGTGGTAGATAACAAAGGTCAAATGATGTCCAAAGTCAAGTGATGTCCAAAATGAAAGTACAGTTAAAAAATGATGATGATGATGATAATCATAATTATAATAATAATAAATGCTGAACTTATTGTGATGCAAACCGCAATGCAAACTATGACTAAAAGCTGTTACTGTTCAAATTTTTTTAAAAACTACCATGTAGGCTTATTCCATAGAGAAAGATAGAATACTCTTTTCCCCTGCTTAGTACAGTTTTGCATGAAGAGCTTCTTTTAAATATTTGAGAGAGACTCTTCACCCAGAAGAGATGTTGTTTAATTTGTCATTTGTGACTCATTTGTTTCAATTAAACAAATTGTAATATCAGTATTAAATGTGCTCTTAAATGACAGGGTTTTTGTTACCATATGTGGTAGTTTACTGTACATACTAGCTATTTAAAACAGATGAAAGTTAAAAAAAAAGGAACAGATGTAAGTAAAACAAGGTTTGTTTGGGGGAGGAATAGAGTTTCTCCAGAATAAAGAATACAGAGACCAAATGGAAACATACCTGCTTCACTGCCTGTGGCTTCTGTACTTGGACCTGTTGGCTTACCATTTTATGGTTACCATATTTATATCCTTTAAAATTATGAACATTGGATCAAATTCTCATGTTGTAAAACACTTCAAGGTGACATTAAATGAATGTGTGATTTGAACTACTTACAATTTTCACACAGGTTTGGATTACCAAAGTGAAAATATTTCCCATAAAATGCTGTAAATTTGCTAACATTTAATACAAACTCCCTATGGTGTAATAATACAAAAAAACTCTGTTTACTAAAATAAAAACATTCTGAAATATCTTTTCTGGATTTTATTTTAAACAGTTTCTATGGAGAAACATCTCACAGATACAAAAGAAGTATGACATCTGTTCAATTCAAGGGGTTATTTTTAAACAAGAGGCTAACATCATACATTATCAGAGAAGGTTGTTATTAAAAAAACAGAATCTCAGAGTTGGAAGACTCTTAGATGACTTACATCCACTGTGTAAGAAGACTTTTTCTCAGATTAGTCATAACTGATCCATCAAGCACAGCTATCAATTTGTAAGGATTTTCTATTTCTGTAGAACAGGGTATGACAAATTTAGTGGCTTAAAACAACACCCATTTATTGTCTCACAGTTGTGTAGGTCAGAAGTCTGGTCACAGTGCAACTAGTATCTCTCAGGGTCTCACTGGGCTGAAATCAAAGTGTTGTTCAGGGCTGCTCTCATTTGAGGCTTGGGATCTCTACCAAGTTCATTTGTTGCAGGCAGAATTCATTTCCTGTGGGTGTAGGACTGAGCTCCGTTGTCTGCTAGCTATCAGTGGGAGATGGCTATCAGCTTCTAGAGGCTACTCTGAGGCCATGCTATGTGGCATCCTCTATCTTCAAGTCAACGATGGTGCTTCAAATCTCTGACTTTCCCCTCTGCCACAAGTCGGAGAGAACTCTGCTTTTAAAAGGATCATGTGATTAGGTCATGCTCACCTGGCTAATCTCCTTTGGCAGTATCATGTTAACATGATCACAGGAGTGATATCTCATCTCTTTCACAGGTTCTGCTCACAATCAAAGAGGAGTTAACTTAGAATTTTGCCTACCACACATCTATATACACACCAGTGACTACAACTTTGCAAGCTGCAGGACTATTTATATCAGGAAATCTGCATTCTGGGAAGTGGTCAGGAGCTCTGACATCTTCAAGGTCCATGATGAGGGGACAGATTCTAGTTCCATAGTATTTAAAATAAAGTCCTTTCATTTTCTATTTATAAGGAGATTTTTGGTTTAGAAATTTGTATAGAAACACACTCAATTCATCCCCTTTCCTTTCTCTTGTAACGAAACAACAAATTTGTCCCTTGATCTTTTAGGTTTCAGAGAAGAGCACATATCTGACATTACCTGAGATGAGCTTGCTCAGCAAAGTACATACTCATTCCTTCTTGTTAACACCCCCATATTTTAGTGGAAGGTAAATTTTTGTTTTCATGTAGGATTTGCTTCAATTTTTCACACACATTTCTAAGAATGTGCATATTGAGGTTGGTAGGGATTACTGTACATAAGGGGTTTATATTTATGCTATTTTTTGGCCTATATTTATTGGAAAGACCAACTTGCCAAGGTTCTAAGATGAGTTCAAACAAACGCATCTGAATATTTTCCATCAAGCGGAAGGTAGAGGATCAGGCATGAATTTTCTCTTTATAGCACTTTGGATAAGAGGCTTTGGAGTAAAATTCATGTATTCCTTCTCCAACTTGGTAACCACAACATCTCTTTGTCTCCATTGGCTTTTGGCCATTGACCTACTGTCTCCTGTAGAAGACACCCACGATCCCTCATAAGGCCAGATGGTGATGAGAAACAAGCAGTTCTCAAGTGACTTTAGTCATGGAAAGAGTCATAGCCAAGTCATGGCCTGGTTACATCATTTAAAGTAACTGAAGAGGGGCTTAATTTTATGTTTTTCTCTGATTTGGGGGAGTGAATTATTAATAGTAGCTATTTATTTAGAGGAGAAGAAGTCAAGAGATTTAGATTGGAACCCAGCAAACACATTCCCTACTTATTCAATATAGTACAGGATGTGTAGATTTACTTTTTTGACTACAAGAACCACCAAAAGAAATTAGTTGGTTTTCATAAATTTAGGGAGTGAAAGTTTAACTTTATATTAAAAAAGTTTAATTTCATATTAAAGTTAATATAATATATATGTTTAAAGCAAACATTTTCAAAAATCAAAACACTATTTTTTCCAAGTTTTTAAAAAATGATTTTTCCATTATGTAACAACAATAGCTCATAACTTTGCCACAACATTATTGCTACTTCTAAAACTGTGATTTGCTACTGTTAGGCAAAACAATGAAAAGTCCACGAGAGGACATTGCATTCAAGATTAGTGGTGTCGGGATCTTCCAACAGCCTGGAGCCTCCAAGCTGTACTTTGATCAAGGATTCTTTTGGTATTGGTACGTCTCTCTTGGATTACTGCTTAGTTTAGCTTTGTCCTGGCTGACCACACCCTGTCCAGGTGTGATAGGTCATTTAGCTGCTACTTCTTCTCCTCCTTCCCCTTCCCCTCCTCCCCTTCCTACTTCTTCTTCTTCCTCTTCTTTTGGTTTAACTGAAATTGTTTAAATTACCCTATAGAAAACATAAGCCAAGCCCCTTTAGAAGCAGGAAGACTTGGACTGGGAATCTAGGCTAGTGCTGCAAAACAGCTCCTCTCTAAGACCCTGATCAAAGCACTTTCCCTTGGATTTCTGAGCTGAGGTGCTCTGATCTGCATTTGCCTCTGCCTCCAGTCTTAGCATCTTCTCTGTTACATCTGCTGCTCATTCTGTGCACAAAATGATACCTTCTGCTACCCCTGTGTCTGCTGACACTTCCTAGTTTCTGGGTCATATCTCTTTTGTGATGATTCTCTCATATGACCTTGGTCTGTCTCTGGCCCAAATTGAGCTTCTTGAATTCTGCCTTCTTGAAGTTTCTCCCAGCTGGAGCTGTATCTTATCACCCTGTGCTAGAACAGAGGAAACCCAGAGGAAAAAGATTGATGCGGCATCCAGCCTCAAGGAACCCTCAGACTAGTAGGAAAGGCAGGCCTTCATTAATTAATTACAGTATTAATCCCTCATGCTCTAATTCTAAATGGTCTAAAAGTGTGAAACATTTTTGTTCTGTCCAGCTTTCATGTTGGTTATTCCTAAATATTCCAACACTCACTCATTTAAACTAAGGCTGGTTCCTAACATGGCTGCTTCTCTGCTTTGGGGTGCTCACTAAATCCCCAACTTAGGAGTCAATGGTAAGAAATAAAACATGGAGTAGATGGATTTGATCTTAGGCTGCCCTTTGTCATGAAAGTGCCTTGGCCCCTGAGCTTTGACTGTCCGTCGTTCTTTACTCCATGAAAACTTTCATCCATATGAAATTGCCTCTATGTGACTCTGCATGCTGACTGGAGAGAGAATAGGAAGGAATAAATCTAAGTTGTTACAGAAGAGAATGTCCCAATATAGGGGCTTTTTTTCTCTCTGTTTAACCTTTATAACTTTGCCTGTAATATTTTCTGGAAAACATCTTAGAAGGTATGCAGCGTCTTAGCTATATTTATGGTAAATTCAAATAGGATGAGATTAAAGGAATTGTCCCGGGACCTACACAAATGGAAGGCAGATCCCAGAACGCCACACTCATACTCTTGTGTTCTAGCCTTCGGGATTCTTTCTTGGTCTCTCTTTGTTCTATCTGCCAAAGCATGATCAGAGCAGAAAACATCCTCAACCAATTTAGTCAAGCTCCCCATTTGGTGATTGCCTTGTTCTGAGAACATCTTGTGTATTACCACATTTGAAGCTCCAGTTGGAGCTTCATTCACATTCGGGGACAGCTTCTTTCAAAGAACTGACCTTCTGACTATGCCGGGAGGAGCAGGGCTAAGATTTTTTTTCAGCTGGAAGTTACACATTACGTATTTAAAGTGTGTGGTCATTTCAGATCTGTATAAGGCAGGGGTGGGAAAAGCTATGCCTTACAAGGCTCCTAAGTATATCTCCAATCCCGTAAGTCCAACTTGGTCGGTACTAGATTTACTCTCATGTAAATATTTATCTGACATCTTTGTACATCTGACTATAGAAGAGTACCACTACAATATTTTAATGTTTATTAATCGAAAATCCAGGCCATTTTAATCTGGTTATGTTTAGCTATCACACCAAAATCTATTTAATTATAGTGTTTAAAGATCCTAGATTGTCCAAATATGGCAACTATGAAAATAAAACATTAGCCAAAAAGAAAAGTTTGTGTGTTAAGATACTAATCTTTCTCTCATACTTTTTTTTCTCTTCCTTGCTGTTTCTCTACTAATTTATATCTGTGAATCTCTCAGTCATCATTTTTATCTAATTTACAAATCCACACATTTCTTACAACTCTGTGATGGCAAATGCCTGGTACTTATGTCACTCCCTGCCTTCTTATACCCATGTCAGATATCATTAAACGATGACAATAATCCCTCCTACTGAGCTGTGGATCTGGCTTCAGAGTCCATCTCAACACAGTAGTCTAAGCACTATTAATCTTATAGAACTGGATCATAAACTTTAATCTGTTTGCTATTCCTGCTACTTCAACATTCTCAAACACTGTTAGAAGTAGAAGATAGAAATGAAAAATGAAAGACTAAATTCAAGAAAACCTGTTAACTTAGGTTATCATAGCCACTGATTGATGAAAAGGATTAAAATGCTTTAGGGAGAACATTTATATTGAGTGTTGTACTAGACAACTTCTAACAGTAGGCCATTCTGCCTTTGTATGAATGTTTCCAAGTACAATTAATTTACTTTTTGATAAAATAGCTTATTACATGATTAAAAACCCTGAAGTTTAGAAAGAGTTTCCTTATATTGCCCGAAAGTTGCTTTCCTTATAACTCCACCTATTTGCCTTGCATTCCTTCAATTGAATGCATTCCTTGCATTCAATTTGATGAGTTTTGAAAATTGAGTAACCCATGTAACTATCACCTAATACAAGATGTAGAACATTCCTATCACCGAGAAATCTTCCCCAAGCCCACATTGATTGAACTCCTTGCCTCTCACCTCCCAAAGAGAAACACTGCCTCATTTCTATCACCATGGATTAGTGTATTAGTCAGAGTTCTCCAGAGAAACAGAACTAATAAAATATATATAGATTTGGATAAGAGGAGATTTATTGTAGGAATTGACTTACATGGTTACAGAGACCAAGAATTCCCAAGATCTGTTGTCTGCAAGAAAGGCTAGTGGTGTAATTCAGTTCAATTTGGAAGGTCTGAGAATCAGACTGGTTGGTATAAGTCCTGATATGAATCTAAAAGCCCAAGAACAGGGAACACCAATGCAGGAGAAGATGACTATCTCAGCTCAAGCAGAGAGAGTGAATTTGCCCTTTATCCACCATTTTATTCTATTCAGGCCTTAAACAGGCTGGCTCACGCCCACCCCCATTGGTGAGGCAATCTTCTTTACTCTGTCTACTGATTCAAATTCTAATCTCTTCCAGAGGCACCTTACAGACACATCCAGAAATAATGTTTTACCAGCTATCTGGGTATCCTTTAGACCAGAGGTCTCCAACCCCCGGGGCTGCAGACTGGTACCAACTATCTGCAGGGCTCACTCTCTTATCTCTCAAGTATGTGCCCAGATGTCACCTTCTCACTGAGGCTTTTCCATGACGACTCTGCTTGAAATTGAAATTTGCCCCCATCCCTGCCCCAGACCAGCACAATCCCTTCTTATCTTCTATTTTTATTTTCCTCCTTATAACACTAAATACCAACTGACTATATATTCTTTTTTTTTTTTTTTTTTTTTTTTTTGTGGTACGCAGGCCTCTCACTGTTGTGGCCTCTCCCATTGCGGAGCACAGGCTCCGGATGTGCAGGCTCAGCGGCCATGGCTCACGGGCCCAGCCGCTCTGCAGCATGTGGGATCTTCCTGGACCGGGTCACGAACCCGTGTCCCCTGCATCGGCAGGCGGACTCTCAACCACTGCGCCACCAGGGAAGCCCTGTTGGAATATTTTAAATCACAGTTTAAATTTCATTACCTGTGATTTGTCTGTTCATATTTTCTATTTCTTCCTGGTTCAGTCTTGGAAGGTTGTACTTTTCTAAGATTTTGTCCATTTCTTCTAGGTTGTCCATTTCATTGGCATAGAGTTGCTTGTAGTAGTCTCTTATGATCCTTTGTATTTCTGTGGTGTCCGTTGTAACTTGTTTTTCATTTCTAATTTTATTGATTTGAGTCCTCTCCGTTTTTTTCTTGATGAGTTTGGCTAACGTTTCATCAATTTTGTTTATCTTCTCAAAGAAACTGCTTTCAGTTTTATTGATCTTTGCTGGGTTTTTTTTTCATTTCTATTTCACTTATTTCTGCCCTGATCTTTATGGTTTATTTCCTTCTACTAACTTTGTATTTTCTTTGTTCTTCTTTTCCAGTTGTTTTAGGTGTAAAGTTAGCTTGTTTATTTCAGATTTTCTTGTTTCTTGAGGTAGGATTGTATTGCTAAAAACATCCCTCTTAGGACTGCTTTTGCTTCATCCCATAGGTTTTGGGTCATCATGTTTTCATCGTCATTTGTTTCTAAGTATTTTTTGATTTCCTCTTTGATTTCTTCAGTGATCTCTTGGTTATTTAGTAGCATATTGTTTAGTCTGCATGTATTTGTGTTTTTTACAGTTTTTTTTCCCCTGTAATTGATTTCTAATCTCATAGCATTGTGGTCAGGAAAGTTGCTTGATATGATTCAATCTTCTTAAATTTACCTAAGCTCACTTTGTGACCCAGCATTTGATCTATTCTGGAGAATGTTCCATGTGCACTTGAGAAGAAAGTGTATTCCGCCACTTTTGGATGGATTGTCATATAAATATCAGTTATGTCTACCTGGTCTTATGTGTCATTTAAGGCTTGTGTTTCCTTATTAATTTTCTGTCTGGACAATCTATCCATTGGTGTAAGTGGGGTGTTAAAGTCCCCCACTATTTTTGTGTTACTGTTGATTTCCCCTTTTATGGCTGTTAGCGTTTGCCTTATGTCTTGAGGTGTTCCTGTGTTGGGTGCATAAATATTTACAATTGTTATATTTTCTTCTTGGATTAATCCCTTGATCATTATGTAGTGTCCTCCCTTGTCTCAGTCTTTATTTTAAAGTCTATTTTGTCTGATATGAGTATTGCTATCCCAGTTTCCTTTTGATTTCCATTTTCATGGAATATCTTTCCATCCCCTCACTATCAGTACGTATGTGTCCCAGGGTCTGAAGTGGGTCTCTTGTAGACAGCATATGTATAGGTCTTGTTTTTATATCTATTCAGCTAGTGTGTGTCTCCTGGTTGGAGCATTTAATCCATTTACATTTAAGGTCTTTATTGATATGTATATTCCTATTACCATTTTCTTAACTGTTTGGGGTTTGTTTTTATAGGTCTTTTTCTTCTCTTGTGTTTTCTGCCTAGAGAAGTTCTTTTAGAATTTGTAGTAAAGCTGGTCTGGTGGTGCTGAAATCTCTTAGTTTTCACTTTTCTCTAAAGCTTTTGATTTCCTCATCAAATCTGAATGAGATCATTGCTGGGTAAAGTAATCTTGGTTGTAGGTTTTCCCCTTTCATCACTTTAGGTATATCCTGCCACTCCCTTCTGGCCTGCAGAGTTTCTGCTTAAAGTTCAGCTGATAACTTTATGGGGATTCCCTTGTATGTTATTTGTTGCTTTTCCCATGCTGTTTTTATTATTTTTCCTTGTATTTAGTTTTTGTTAGTTTGATTAATATGTGTCTTGGCATGTTTCTCCTTGGATTTACCCTGTATGGGACTCTCTGTGCTTACTGGACTTGATTGACTATTTACTTTCCCATGTTGGGAAGTTTTCAACTATACTCTCTTCATGTATTCTCAGACCCTTTCTCTTTCTCTTCCTCTTCTGGGACCCCTAAAATTCAAATGTTTGTGGGTTTAATATTGTTCCAGAATTCTCTGAGACTGTCCTCAATTCTTTTCATTCTTTTTTCTTTATTCTGCTCCATGGTTGTTATTTCCACCATTCTATCTTCCAGCTCACTTATCCATCCTTCTGCCTCAGTTATTCTGCTATTGATTCCTTATGGTGTACTTTTTATTTCCATTATTACATTGTTCATCACAATTTGTTTTTTATTTAGTTATTCTAAGTCCTTTTTAAATGTTTCTTGTATTTTCTCCATTCTATTTCTAAGATATTGGATCATCTTTACTGTCATTACTCTCAATTCTTGTTCAGGTAGTTTGCCCATTTCCTCTTCATTTATTAGGTCTTGTGGGTTTTTATCTTGCTCCTTTGCCTGCAAGATACTTCTCTGTCTTCTCATTTTGTCTAACTTACTGTGTTTGAGGTCTCCTTTCTGCAGGCTGCACAGTCATATTTCCTCTTGCTTCTGGTGTCTGCCCCCAGTGGGTGAGGTTGTTCCAGTGGCTTGTGTAGGCTTCCTGGTGGGAGGGACTGGTGTCTATGTTCTGGTGGGTGGAGCTGGATCTTGTCCCTCTGATCAGCACAGCCACCTCAGGTGGTGTGTTTTGGGGTGTCTGTGGGCTTAGTACAACTTTAGGCAGCCTGTGTGCTGATGGGTGGGTTTGTTTTCTTGTCTTGCTTGTTGTTTGGCATGGGGCATTCAGTACTGGAATCTGCAGGCAGTTGGGTGGAGCCAGATATTGGAGTTGAGATGAAGACCTCAAGGAGAGCTGTTGCTGTTTAATATTCCCTAGACCGGGAATTCTCTGACATTCCAGCATCCGGGACTCACTGTTCCCTCCCCAGAGGCTCAGGCCTGACACCCAGACTGGGAACCAAGACCCTGCAAACCACACGGCTTGGCAATAAAAGGGAAAAAAAGAGAAAAGACAGGAAAAAAACAAATAAAAACACACAGACCAAAAATATCACACACACATACAAAAAAAGAAATACAAACAAAAACAGGGAAAACAAGGGAGCAACCAGCCCATCAAAAGAACCCAAAAATGAAATCAAACATTTAAAAATCAAATTGACCAGAACAAAAAATAAAAGACAAAACAAAAACAGAATGCAAACTGAAGGAAAAAAGGAAGAAACAAAACAAACACACAAAAATGATATAAAAAGATAAAACAAATAGAGCAAAGGAAGAAAGATATAAACAAAATTGAATAAAGGAAAGAAAAAAGAAAACAAGGAAAAAATACAGAACAACAAAAATGTAACATAGAAATAGAAATATAAAAAATTTTTAAAAAAAGAAATGAAAATAAAAACAATATTAAAACAACAACAGAACAAAACATAAAAAATAGTAATAATTATGTTTTCCTGGTGTCTCAGCTGTCCATGTCCTTGCCCCCACTGTGAGTTTAGGCCAACTCCGCCATTACCTTGGGGTAATGGAGAGAAGGAAGTATATATCTGTTTTTAGATAGCTTTGTTCTGAATTTTGAGGATAGTTTGATCATTGCAATCCAAAGCAAAAATTAGTGAAATGAAGTTGTCAAAAGATTTGAAGAATAAAACAACTTCCACTGCGTATTTGATTAGGTTTTTAAATATTTGGGATCAGAAAGGCAAAACTGTGCATATACTTGCATATGTTATCACCAAGTGTTGACCTTTTATTTAATAAACAACTTTGCCAAGAGATTAACTTTTCCTCATTATTCTCTCCTAAGAGAAGGAGAAGTAGAAGGTATGGAAATACATGCTGTTGAAGCCAACACAAATTATGTCATTACATATATATCTTTCAGGTTCTCAACAAGGAATAAATTGTGTTTTATTGTCCCACTTTTATAAGAGGGGACCATGTGGCTTAGAAATATTTTTAGAAACTTGATTAAGATCATGCATGTAAGATATGGTAGAGTTAAGATTCAAATCCAGGTCTATATCACTGATTAATTCATCCAAAAGTATTTATTTACTATGTGCCAGGAACTGTGTTAGATGTTACAGGCCCAAGAGTGAACAAAGCCAGGCATTGTCCCTGTCCCCAAGGAATTTACAGTCTGGTTGGGGATATTAGCCTTAATCAAAGGATGACACAAATTGCATACATTGCTATGGTAATTAGTGCTCCAAAGGAAAGTTAAAGGATGCTGCAAGAGCTTATAATGGGGAGTTTGATTTCATCAGTGGGGGATAGGAAAGGCTGTTGTGAGGAAGTTGTGGCTGAGTTCACTCTGACAGTGAGTGCAGAGGCCAGTAAAGTCTGGTCCAGGCAGGTGCATCAACTTACTCAGGGAAAGCTCTTGGGCTGAGGGAGCTTGAGGTTAAAGGAGAGGAGCCTTGTTGACTTTTGGTCATTTGGTTAGGATTTTGGTCTTTATCTCAAGAGTAATTAGAAGCTATTGAAAGTTTCAAAGTTGATCTATGTTTTGAAAAGGTGCCTCCTTCTGCTTGTAAAACACTCAGCTGGCCGCATTTTCACTTACTTTTCAACTGGTAACTTTAGGCACGCTTGGGGAAAAAGAAGTTAGCTTACGTTTATACCCCTCTCAATGTTTCTAATTTTCAGTTTGTAAGAAACAAAAAAAATGAATTATAAAATTTCACCTCAACTCTTGAAAGGGAGATTCCATGATTTCAGACCTTGGATGAGAAGACAAAACACTAACAATGTGACGTTGATCAAGATATTTCTTTGGCATTTCCTGTCAGCCTCCACATAGACATTTGAGCCTAGTTTTTATACAATGGACATTACTAATTTCCTCTAGCTCCTCTATGTGCTTGCACGAAAGAGGAAAAACATGTCTGAAAGGCTAATAAAAGAAATAGTGAAATACATAGTTGAATGGTTAAAATATTAAGTGTTTCAAAATGGTAAAATTTGAAACTCTGGGTAAGAGACTGAGTATGAATGATTTAAAAAAATGAAGACATTTTGATTTATTTCTGAAAAAAAGAAATGGAAACATTCTGCTTAAATGTTTATTTTCTCTTTTTTTCAAAATTTTGATGTTTCATTGCTGTTATTTTTATTGTATTAGATGATATTTGATATTTCATTAACATTGAATATATTTTTAAATATAAACTTTGTCTTTAAAAGAGTCTTCTGTGATATTGAAGTGATGTAGCAATCAGTTGACCTTAAGTTCAAATGTAGATCAGAATATTAATTTTCAAGTTACAGAATTCCTAGCAAAGAGGGGTGCGGTTATAGCTATGAAAACACTCCAAATATATGATAAACAGAAAGAAACAGTAAATATCAGCAGTAACAAGCTTATGAATTACTTTAATTCTATAGTTTTATGATCAAATTTCCTGTTTTCTAAGAGAACCAAAAATATGTTAAAACATGACATGAACAGAACATTTAGTAGTTGGTGAAAGTTATAATTTATATTTTGTAGAACTGCACAAAGAAACATGAATGACAATACAGACAAGCGAGTGATTTTGGGAAATGATTAGACTTAGAATAAAGTGCTTGCAACACCGGGCTAACAGCATGAAGTTAGTTACTGTTAAAATACCAAAAAAAAAAAAATTGCTTTCCTGAGGCTAGCTAAGTGACTAGAAGTGAGGAAACAGCTTGGGTCAAATCCAGATTAAAATCTTTGTGTTCAGACAATCTGAAAGCTTCCTTTTCCCTTTATTGCGTATTTCATGAAAGAATAAGCTATCATATGTTAAAATATCTGCTATTCCCTCTTTAAGAAGTCAGATTCAAAACAATCCATTGTCCACTTCCACTCAGAAGTATTTAAACATATTTAGTTCACACCATTGCTCAGGTTTGTGTTCAAAAGTAGGTAACGAAGAAGCAAGGAGAAAAGAGTTCACTTGAGTTGATAACTATCACTAAGAAAAATTTGAGACGTATTCAAATTTATATGTAAGTTTCACTAAATTTTATTTGAATTTTAAATGTAAAAATTTCTGCTATTCAAAAGTATTTCACCTCTAGAGTAAATAACATTCAAAGATTAAAAAATATTTACACTTTGAACTCTACAAATATTAGTCCCTTGAAAGATTTTTTCAGTTACAAAATATTTCTGTTACTAGTATCAGATGTGCAGACTCTACAACAGTTGGGAATTTAGGAAATTAATTATTCGTGTACAAATTCCCCCTCATAAATTTTGGCTGCCTTCACGGAAGGCTTTCACCAAGTGCTATCCAATTTTCACCTCTCCTTCATTCTCATGCTCTCTTATGAAAACAAAAGGAAGAAGAAAAAATAAATCTAAGATTAAATGACTCTTCCACCAATTCACACTCAAAGTTAAAAAAGAACATTTGGGGACCCCATAATACACCTATCTTCCCCCAAAAATGTATCAAGAAAATTGGAAACAATTATTGTTAAACATAAAAACATAGACCTAATTTCCTATACCTTTGCTGAAACACAACTGGTCTTTTAAGAGAGTGAAAATATAACTGAAAAATACAGTATTTGTCTTTCTCTTATTTCACTAAGCATAATAAAACAGACCAGTGAATATAGCAAACAGAAGCACACTCAGAGATACAGAGAACAAACTAGTGGTTACCAGTGGGGAGAGGGGTGGGGGAAGGGGCAGGATTAGGGAAGGGGATTAAGAGATACCGGCTGCTAGGTATAAAATAAATAAGATACAAGGATATAATGTACAGCACAGGGAATATTACCAATATTTTACAATAACTTTGTATGGAATATAATCTATAAAAATATTGAATCACTGTGTTATACACCTGAAACTAATATAGTATTGTAAATCAATTATACTTCAATTGAGAAAAAAGAGAGAGTGAAAATAAATAGTTTGTATTATTACAGCCTTTTGGGGAAACATCAAGCATCACCTGTGGTTTTGCTCTGGTAGCAAAATGAAATGGCAAGTTTCTATTAACGTATGTGGGACTCTCTCACCCCCTGCCGGAATGCTTCAATCACCCCTCCACTTGCTTGGTGGATATTTATGATCACAATGTGTGATTCTTCTGGTGAAGATTTCTGGAGGTTTGTGATGGAAAACGGAACATTGAGGGAGTTTTCAGTACAAAAACTAAAGTACTGTTGAGGAGAAAGTCCTTGCCTATAGAAACCAGTTGCCAAAGACCTAATCATTCATTTCCTTCATCTGTTATTTTCAAACAGTTGTTTTACTTAACTAATAACATTGTTGTTGCAATGTTAATTTTAAAATTTAATGTTCAGCTTTCAACAAGATCAAAATAGCATGGCAGAGTTCAGTGGAAGAAGAGAAATACTATATGCATCATCAAGGCCTTTATATCTTTAGAGCAAGTTACCAGTGACACATACAGTCACCACGACTAACAGGTGTTCCAAGGGGATGCTTTTACCTGCTGCATTTTATTTGTCCTATAGAACTTGCTTTGTGTTAACAGATTTAAGAAAATAGACGTCTAAGGAAAACACAGGTAAATTAGACCCCTTCTCTCTAGCGTGATTAAAATGTTTCCTTTACAACCGTAGGTTCTTACTTAGGACTATGACCAATATTCTTACTTTCTCCAGGAAGCTAGTTGAAAGTGTTTAAATGTCTAAAGTTAGAACAATAAAAAAATTATTCAAGTATAAAATAATACTTCAATGGATATATTATAGCAAAACAAATTACAGTCTCCAGTGAGATTAGATACCATGACCTGAAAAATTATATACTGTATTCCAACAGTGAGAAAAAAATTTAATTAAATATTCACATTTAAAAAAATATATATCAAGCTACTTCAAACCTTTTCCCCAGCAACACTTTAGTATGTATACTGAGCTGGTCATCTTAAGATCATGGTAAGAAATCTTCTAATGCTCTATTTTTGTTTTTGTTTTTTGCGGTACGCGGGCCTCTCTCTGCTGTGGCCTCTCCCGTTGCGGAGCACAGGCTCCGGATCCGCTCTCAGCGGCCATGGCTCACGGGCCCAGCCGCTCCGCGGCTTGTGGAATCTTCCCGGACCGGGGCACGAACCTGTGTCCCCTGCATCGGCAGGCGGACTCTCAACCACTGCGCCACCAGGGAAGCCCCTAATGCTCTGTTTTAATCACAGAAAGATTAAATACATTTCACGTAATTCATTTTACTAATAAACAAATCAGAAAACAGAAAATTTCTTGAAAGTTTTTGTTATTTTTTAAATTATCTTATTCTTTCAAGTTAAGACCTCTGTATCTTTAAATTTATCTTCACTGGAATATTCTATGCTGTTCAAATTAATGCTTATGGGTCTCAGGTGTCTTAATAACATACAATTGTATAAGATAGAAGATTGTTGATCATGGTATGTCATAGTTTTAGGGGGAATTTATTTTAATTGAAAAATGTGTTTATCCAGAATTAACAAAATATAGGAAATTGAGCCCTGCCATCTACTAACTCTTTGATATGTTGTTTAATCTCTTTGATCTCCAAATTTCTCACCTAATGAGTGGAAATTGTAATAAGCAACGTCATAAAGATGTTGTTAAAATTATGAGATTTATAAAGTATAACGTCTGCTACATGATTTATTATTGTAGTTGCTATTTTCACTTTTTGACAGTATAAATATAATATGGTATTTCATTTTGTTAATTTGCCTGACATATAAGAAACAAATAAATTTCCAGTACTATTTATAACCCAAATTTATGAAAAAAACAGTTGTCCTCAAGTACATAAAGTTGAAAGACATCCTTCATAACAAAACTGCATATTATCATTTCAGGAATAGTGAAAACACATGGCTGGCAATAGAACACTAAAATATGTCTGGTATTGTCTCATTCAGAAATAGAGGTAATTTTTCACAGTTCTGAAAACATCAAAGAATGGATGGAGTTAGGAGAAATGTAACATATGCATTTCTATAATGTGTAGTTATAGACCAGTAAAAGTGAGTCTATACGATGAGGCAATTACATGGACATTTAAAAAAAATAAAAACTAATTTAATACCAAGATCTTCTCTTTTTTATCTAGATATTTTGACTAAAAGACTACCTCAGCAATAAATTATCTAATTTAAGTACACTATTTATTCCATTTTCTTTGCTAATATAGTATTTACCTATTGTTTGTTATGATTGTTGAGTTACTGTTGAGATAATAGACAATATATATACCTTGATGTATAATATATTTCAAAGAAAAATGTAGAATATGGAAAAATTTTGCTTTCTTCATGTAGTTTCTTAATCATGTATTTTGACTATTCCCCAAAGGAAATAATAATTTAAAAAACACACCTCAGATTTTCAGTTTCTATTTTTCAGTTTTTCCTTTGCTTATTTAGAACTGACCCTGAACAAAACAAACAAACATAAAAACAAAAAAACCCCAAAAAACAGTGGAGTGGATTTGTTCTGTTTTCCTCCTAGTTTCCTTTCCCATATTTGACACTATTTATCTACAGGCGCCAGAGCGTGTCCTTGGAGTTGTTTCTCCAGTAGTGGTGATGGATTTACATTGATCCATCCACACTCATTGGCTCAGTCTCTTGTGGACACCATCCTGTACTCGTTGGACACCAGGTCAACATCAGGGCTCTGGTTTTGCCTTGGAGCTGAGTAAAATGAACTGTCCCACATGTAGACTTCACTCAGCTCATCCCAGGTAAAACAAAAGTAGGGGTGCCCTTTTCCCAACCATCCTTCCTAACTCTTCTGACAAACCACCAATGTGCCTGAGCTCTAAGAATTCTAGGGAAGTTGTCTGTATTTAACCCTGTTCTCTTCTTTACAGGTAGGACTTGGAGCCCAAGACTTATGAGAAAAACCTCCAAGTGATGTGCATTTTAAAAAGAAAGCCCAGAAATTACAACTCCATACAAGTGAGTAAGATATCTTTTTAATGTTCTCTAGGTAACTGTTTACTTCAGCTGTTCACTGTCCTACTAAAGGTAGTGATGTCTTCAGTGTTATGCAGGAGTCCCCCTCACCTCATGTTGCCTTGTGTCATTTGCCTTTAATAAATTCATATTCTTGCATTCATTTGCTTAACTTTTACATTTCCAGACAACCTAGTCATTGGAGAACTCTTATATTTCTGAGTTCCTTGCTTAAACAATATTTAGCCAGCTGAAGCGTTCAATTATCAGACTTTATATTAGCTTTAGGTTAAGAATTCTTAAAACAATAGAAGTATTATCAAATAATTCACTTCTTGTCTCTACAAAAGATATTGATTGCCCTTCCTAAAAACATAGACTGTTGTAATGTGTTCATCTTTGTATTTTCCTAATGTTTACATGTAGCCCATTCTTCATTCCAGAAGATGAAATCCCTTGATTTCATGATTAGAAAATAAGTTTTCTCATTTTCTCCTGAGTACATTTTACACTGTGTATATTTAATGCTGCTTGTGGGAAAGAAAGACCTAATTTTTTCTTCAGTTGGTAAAATAGAGAAAAAAATAGGTAATAATCTAAACACACTATGCTATCCCAGGCAAAATAATACAGGAATGCCACACTAGTCTAATCCATAGTTTGTCTAGCATAATGTTCAACTTCTTAGAGAGGAAATTTCTAACATAAATGAGTGACATAGATGCCTTTGATCTTTTAATTTTACTTTTATTTACTTTATTGGTAACATTATAACAATATTAAGAATAATAAAACTGGAGTACGCTTATCCAGGGTCTTTAATTCTAAATGATTAAAATGTATTTCACCTCTTACATTTTAGTTGTTATATTTGCTTATCTTTTAGTTGACAAGTAAAATCATTTAAATTAGCCAAAGACAGAAAATTAAGAGAATTTTTGATGATTTTTAAAGAAATTTGAAACAGTCTCAAACTTACAGAAATTTGTAAGTATAATACAAAACTTTTTTTTGTCCTGAATCATTTGAGAATTGGTTGCTGATATATTATGTCACACCCCAAATACTTTAGTGCAGCCATCCCCAAACTTTTTGGCACCAGGGACCAGTTTCGTGGAAGACAATTTTTCCACAGACGGGGCGGGTGTGGGGCGAGGTCCAGGTGGTAACACGAGCGATAGGGAGGATGGTTCAGAGGTAATGAGAGCGACGGGGAGCGATGGGGAGCGGCAGGTGAAGCTTCCCTCGCTTGCTGCCGCTCGTCTCCTGCTCTGTGGCCTGGTTCCTAACAGGCCGTGGACTGGTACTGGCCCATGGACTGGGGGTTGGGGACCCCTGCTTTAGTGTATATTTCCTACAAGTAGGGATATTCTCCAACACAACCACAATGCAGTCATCTAAGTCTGGACATTAACTTTGATAGTTTACTACCATCTAATCCTTAGACTTCACTCAAGTTTCCCAATTATCCCAATGTTCTTTATAGAAAAAAGACAGTTTACCAATACATTGTATATTTAGTTGTGTCTCATATTATTCTTCAGTTTGAAAGAATTTCCCAGTTGTTCTTTGTCTCTTATGACTTTGTTATGTTTGAATTTTGTTGTTACTTTGTAGAATGTCCCTCAACTTGGATTTAGCTAATGTTTCTTTCTGATTAGATTCAGCTTCTGTGCATTTGGCAGAAATATGACAGAAGTTACACTGTGTTCTTTTAACTGCCTCCTATAAGGTGGCACACATTTTTAAATTTTTCCTATTAGTGATAATATTTACTTTTATCACTGGAATGATGTGGTATCTGCTAGGCTGCTCCACTGTAAAATGACTCCTCTCTTTGTATAAATGAATATTTTGTAGGAAGGTAGCATGTAACTATGTAATTATCCTGTTCTTTAGAAAACTTTCAATTTATTTAATTATATTAGTTGAATTCCTAGTTCCTATTTTGCTGAATGAGTTATAATCTATTACTCTAAACGTTCATTTTCATGCTCAAATTATCTCCAGTTTAGTCAATGGCTTCCGTGAAATTTAGGCTTGCTTCTGGGTCCTTTTAAAAAAGTGCCCTTTGAGCCAAGAATGTTAAGTGAGGAAAAATAGTCTTTTCAATAAACAGTGTTGGGAAAACTGTATATTCACAAGCAAAAGAATGAAATTGGACTCCTATCTTATTAACTTCAAAAATTAACTTGAAATAGATTAAAGACTTAAAGGAAAGTCTTGAAACCATAAAACTCCTAGAAGAAAACCCAAGGAAAAATCCTCTTGACAAGGGTCTTAGTAATGAATTTTTTGGATATGACATCAAAAGCACAAAGGGAAAAAAGCAAAAATAAATAAGTGGGGCTACATCAAACTAAAAAGCTTCTGCCCAGGAAAGGAACCAATCAATAAAATGAAGGGGCAGCCTACAGAACAGAAGAAAATATTTGAAAACCATACATAAGGTAGTGGGTTAATATCCAAAATACACGAGGTCATCTTACAACTCAATAACAAAAAAATAAACAAAAACAAATCATCTGATTAAAAAATGGGCAGAGAACCTGAATAGACATTTTTCTAAAGAAGACATACAAATGACTGGCAGATACATGAAAAGGTGCTCAACATCACTAACCATCAGGGAAAAGCGAATCAAAACCATGGGGAGATATCACCTCACCCATGTTAGAATAGCTATTATCAGAAAGACAAGAGGATGTTGGAGAAGATACGGAGAAAAGGGAAACTTTGTGCACTGTTGGTGGGAATGTAAATTGGTACAGCCATACGAAAAACAGTATGGAGATTCTTCAAAAAATTAAAAATAGAACAACTATACGATCCAGCAATTCCACCTTTGGGTATATATCTGAAAGAAATAAAATCACTATCTCAAAGAGCTATCTATACCCCCATATTCATAGCAGCATTATTCACAGTAGCCAAGGTATGGAAGCAACCAAAGTGTCATCAACAGATGAATGGATAAAGAAAATATGAGAGAGAGAGACAGACAGACAGACACTGGAATATCATTCAACCATAAAAATAAGGAAATTCTGCTATTTGTCACACATGGAAGGACCTTGAGGACATTATGCTCAGTGAAATAAGTCAGTTAGAGAAAGACAAATACTGTATGATCTCACTTGTATGTGGAATCTAAAAAAAGCTGAACCCATGGAAACAGAGTAGAAAGGTGACTGCCAGGGGCTGAGGGTTGGAGGAAATGGGACGATATTGGTCAAAGGATACAAACTTCCAGTTATAAGATGAATAAGTTCTCGGGTCTAATGTACAGCATGGTGACTCTAGTTAACAATACTCTATTATATACTTGAAAGTTGCTAACAGAGTAGATCTTAAATGTTGCCGAAATATGCAGAAACAAAATTATAGTTATGTGAGGTGATGGCTGTGTTAACAAATCTTATTGTGGTAGTCATGTCACCATATGTACATGTATCAAATCATCATGTTGTATACCTTAAACTTATACAATGTTATAAGTTAATTATATCTCAATAAAGTTATAAAAAAATAAAAAGTCCTCTTCATTCTTTGGGTATTTTCTACCACCACAAAATGTTAGTTCTTAAATTTTCTGGCACAACATGCTCCATTCTGTATTTTCCCTGCCCCAGCTGTGAAGTTGGCTATTTCTCCAATGCTCCTTTGGTTGAAGAATGACAATTAGAATTAGCAATCTGAGGGTTACATTTGCCTATTGTTATTGGGTGTTGCTGCTCCCAGGCCATTTTGGTGGACAAAGCTATATTAACTTTGACATCTACCTATATAAGTATTGAAATGCATGAGTTTACATTGCAATATTCAATTTCAAACCAATGCTACAGGGTCCATCCTAGTTTTCTCACTTTCCATATTGTTCACCCACCATGAGAAATCTGACTACCATTAGCCTTAATGTATTGATATTTAACCAGTCTCCTGCCTGTTAACCAACATCCCCTTGCCAGTGCTTCCCCTCTGCTGCATAGATGCCCTCCCCACCTGCTCTGGGCTCCAACACAACCAACATGGGCATTGTTCTCACCACACTGGGCCCCGACACCCACACTGGGCAGCCCTCGTTACCCTGCTCAGGCTTTGATACCCACCTCTGAAGCACTGCAGCTCCCCTGGCTTACTTGATGCTCCCTGATGATTTGGAGTCTAAATTGCCTGTAAAAGAAAGGGAACAGGAAGAGGAAGGGTCATCTTTGTATTTTAAAAATCTAATTTAGTAAAAGAACTTATTGTTTGACATTCTGTGGCACCCTTTGGGATGCCTTGTTCATCTTGATCTCACCACTACTGGACAGCTTAAGGGTGTTTCCTCTTACTTCTCTCTTGAAACACTTTTCTCTCTTGTTTTGTAAGGCAACATCTTAGATACTTTTTCTTTATTATTATTAACCACTTTCCCCCAATCGTCTGCATTTATTTCTTTTCTTGTACTCATTCATTAAATAGTAATATTCTCCAGAGTCCTGTCTTCAGGCTTTTTTTCCATGGGAGAGCTACTTGATGGGATTCAGCAATGACCTATACTATTTAAGCATAAAAATTTAATTGCAATAAAAAAACATAATTACTGGGCCAGACTCATACACCCCATAGCCTGGAGCCCAGGTGAGGCTCCTATTTCAGCAGCATAGCCCCATAACAACATGCATGGTCCCTGAACACTGTGTGGCCTTGGAAAGTAAGCTGCAAGTTTATCGGTGGTACAATGAGGTAACCCAAGTTCTCATGAGCATCGTTGTGGGTCTCAAGCACAGGCATAAGGTCAGAGCAACACAAAGTTTTGGTAAGGTGTTGGCAAGGACTTAGTTGTATGGACACTGATTTTCAAAGTTGGTAATGTGTAGCCTGTGAGATGAGATGGCTCTTACCATAGGTTACCTAGCTCTTTTCAGAATTGAGAGAGTGGGTAGTAATCAAAGTTGTGTGAAAAGGGTGTGAGACCCCGATCAGGAGAGCCAAAGACAAATTCGGGGGTGCTGGCTGGCACTAGGAGTGTCCGAGAGGTGCTAAGCAAGACAGTGCTGGAATCCTGGAAGACAAGGCATGAAGACAGGGCATGTATGAGTGCCAGGGGTCAGAAAAAGTGATTATTTCACCCAGGCTGGCGGTTTGAGGTAAGAATGCACTTTGTCATCATGAGCTGGTCACGGTTTCTCTTTACTATTTGGTGATGTTCTCTTTGTCTATCTAAAAAGGAAAAAAAAAAATTCCGAAGTAACTTTTAGAAATATTTGTGCAAAAGTTAAAATTCCAGCAATAAAACAAATTAATGTGTTAATCTCAACACAAATAAGAATATGACATTTCTATGTCTTGCATCACCTTTGTCATTGTTTTTGATGAATCAGTTTTAGATTATTTACTCTCAAAGGAATAGCATGTGATCTATTCTTTTTTATTTGTTGGTTTTAAGAAAATAAGCTTATAGAACCACTTAGCAATTTCAGGGAAACAATTCTTCTTTTCACTATGACGTAACTTATTTGTAGATTTACAGCTACATTAATGGGACAAAATAGCATATTTTAAAAGAAGTTGAACCAATCAAAGAAGGGATTTGCAAATTATTCTGGTATTGTCCTCATTTCATCTCCCTTTGGATGTAATCTCATTGATAGTGGAGTAAGGACAGAGTAAAAAGCCGGATGGAGAGGAAATAATAAAAAGAAAAACAAAAAGGGCTGAGCTCATCTTCAGCCTGGGCTGCATCTCATGCGTCTCAGCACTGGTCATGTTTATCAGAGTTCCCAAGTATGGCCGTGACAAACCCTTTTTCCTGGCTTCTTGCCTTACACAGGATTAATAAGTAATGAGTTCATTATCTTAGGAAAGAGTGGTTCCATTATCGTATCTTTTTTAAACCATTTACTTTGGTTACTAGCTGTTATTGATTCATATTTGAGACACATAATATTATGACAGATATCTGTATTTATATCTATGAATCTCACATCGAAGACAGAATGGCACAGCACACACACACACATGCATAATGTATGTCTATGTATGTAAATATATTGTTATTATGCAAATGAATGATAATCATTTTCTAATGAGAGCTCACCATTTTATCGTTTAAAATATTTATTTGATTTCATGGCTTGATTTGAAAAAGACCCGTTGAAGGAGGTCAACTGTAGAGGGTTTTTTAGAAAGTTAAGTTTTCTGATTTCTCATGTCCAATAACTAGAAAGCATCATGTATGGGGTGGAGGCAGGGAGAGGAGTGGACAGAATGATGAAAGCTGAAAGCCGCTCAAGGTCCGCTTGCCCTGAAAGGTAGCTCACAGAGAGGAACACTGGTTTCATAGACATCTTTTCAAATTAGTCCTCCTCAGAGAACAACTGCCACCATTTTAAAACCTGCTATCTCTTTGCTGATTATCTGGGATAAAATCATCACAATTCTCTTCCTAATGAGCAGAATTTTTTTTTTTAATGTCGAAGGAGCAGAAGTAGCCACAGCATAGATGAAGGCATTTGTGTAATATCTAGTAAATATACCACCGTGCCTCATAAATATTAAGTTCAGGACAACTTTCATCCAAAAGTGGGATTAGTTTGATCCAAACCAGATGAATGAAGAAAGCAGCTACCGTGTAAATAGTTCACTTGTTACTTTTCCAGATAGAAAACAAGCTAACTATAAATAATTTGGGGGCTGTTTAAAAGGCTTTCATAGTTTTGTCAGGATAACATTAATTTTTGGAATCTTTAAAATGTAATATTTTCCAGAGGTAAACTCTGAAGGGTTAGATGAGCATACAGACACATAAAAATATTTTAAGTGATACAACAGTAGATTTCTTCCCTACACTTTTTCAGTTTTAGTCGGGGACTGGTTTTTCTAGGTAATGTTTTTAAGACATTATGTTTAAACAGGTATAAAGAAGGCACTTTGTTTGTAGACCTAGAGGACCATGACATGTCCATAACGGAAAAAGGAATGTCTTTGTTGTATTTGCTTCAGACCACCATTCCCTGGCTATGTATCCATTGTCTACTTCAGCAAAAAACAAGCAGTGATGTTTTCAGTGAATAATGCCATTATGTAACCTTCCACCAATATGTGAATGGTCAGAGTGGTCCATCCAGTCCTTCTGCCTGCCTTTCCGCCCTTACCTTACCATTCCTTTACATCTGTGATGAGAAAGAGAAAAGAAACGAAAGGAGCAGAGCAATGCTTTAGACGAAGTTTGAATCCCTTCCTCTCCAAAAAGAAAATTCATTTTGCAATTTGAATTCCAACATCTCATTTTTCTTCTTCCCATTTTTTTTTTTGTACTAACCCTCTTCTCTTTTAGGTTCAGTGCCTGTGTTGAATTTTCAACTCTCTCTACTTTCTCTTCCTGTCCTCCCTTGCATTCTGAAGGCTGAGATCCTTTCAGTAAATGATAGTTTGAATTAGTTCTGTTTTTTAATCTTGAATCTTCATATCCACATGCCTTGGGATCCACATGTTTTATTGAACATTAGAATGAGATATTATCTTGAGACTAGGTTCTGTTTTATTTATTTGTATCCTTCCCTCTCTGATGAATGGAGAAGCTAGCACAGTGTTTGGCACATAATAAAAGGTGCTCAATAAATAATTGCTGAAAAAGGGAGTCACATACCTGAGTTCTAGTGCTGGCCCTCAGTAATTGAGCCACAGGGAACTTTAGTTTTTTCTGCTATAAAACTGGATGTGGACATTACGTAGTTGTTATCTTAACTAAATGAGATGACTTATCTAAAAAGTGACCTGCAGAGTTCCAAGGACACAGTAAGTCCTCAATAAATATTAGTTCCAGTCTCTGTAGGCTAGTCATTTAATTTTCATAAACTGTACTCTCCTCTTTTGCACAAGAGGATTATAGTATTTCCTGGAACTTCCTGATAGGCTTGTTCTGAGGATTAAATAAGTTTAGGTTTGTGGAACTCCTTTTGCAATATTAAAAAAAATGATATAAATTTTTATTAAGGTATTGAAAATGTTTATCAAACAGATTCAAAAGCTGATGGATCAAGGAATTTAAGAACAAGACTGCTGTTGAGTGATTCTTCTCTTTCAAGGACAAATCAGTATTTATACTTTTTAAAAAGGTGTTTATGATTACTTGTGGTCCGTTTGTCTAAAACACATAATGTGGTGACTAATTGCAGAGTTGTGAGGCAGTTCTGCTTGGGTTTCAGTTCTGGCTTTAGCACTTTCCAGATATATAATCTTAGGCCACATCTCAATGCTTTAGTTTCCCCATTTGTGAGATGGCCACAGTAAGAGCACTGACATTATGGAGTTGGGATGACTAAACGAGATAACGTGTAGAACTTGCTTTGAGCAGAGACTGAGGTGTACTAAGTACGTAGTATATGTCAGCTCTTGCTTTAAATAGAATCATCAATTTTTGTATGTTTTCATGTAACCCTGACAACTTTAAATTTTTGGTCAACTCCATTTTATACTCCAGCATGGAAGAAATATCACACTGTATTTTGATCAAAACTGAAGAAGCATAAATAAAAAAATGTATAGGGGCAAGGGGGATCTTTCACTTCAGTAAATTGACATTTTATATAAAAGATGAGATTTTGTAAAAAAAAAATTTAAATGATTACGACTCTCCATTTTAACTATCAATGATTCTAATAATATTGACGATCATTCTGCTGGGAAAAATGATTATGTCTTGGTCAATGTCCTCTTAGTTGAAATGAACAGGAACACACCTCAAATTGTGTAGGCTACAAAGGGGCTTTTGTGGACAAATACTAGGTATTTCACAGAATCCAAGATCAGCTAGGCCATGGGAGAACTTATTCCAGGAATAGGTAGTACTCTCAGTTCTTTATTTCTACTTTTCTCTCTGTGCTCTGTAGTCATGTTCCCACCGAACTTGGACCCCCTTGACAGGCTAGTACATGGTGTCAGGGAGGAAAGCATGGTTGCTGAGAGACCACCCTAACCCATGGGGCAGAGCTTGGAGAGAAGGGCTGGCTGTGTGCTGAGCAACCCGGAAGGTCTCTACTGTAGATTTCCACCTAAAATAAATGTATACTATAATGATGAACCAGGAAATCTTTCAGTGTCATACCTTTAAAAGGAAAGCACATTTTGATTTAAAAATATACCCAGAAGAGAAATAATAATGCTACCCTGCAATCTGCTGCATATATTGTTCCCAAATGGGAAGGATTAATTTGTTTACTGACTGAAAATGTATGAGATTCAATGTGTTTCTGATAAGTCTGTTTTGAATGGAATGCTCAGTACTTTTTAATATTCTTTTTTAAAGCCAAATGAAATATAAAAATTATTTGAATTTTAACCGTGGGCCAGGAAAAGGTGAGTGGCAAAATTCCTATAAATTTATAAACCCTCTATATTTCAAGTTGATCATTTGGTCTTTCAAGTAGAATTTGTGCTCCTGGAATAGCTATAATAACTCACTCATGTAAATTACCATTTTGTCACATCTTTAGTCTGCCCCCAAATTGTTTTTGGAGGCATCTTAATCTCTTCTGGCTTCATAGAAGTTGGCAGACAAGGCAGCAGGGAGCTATTGTGGGTTTGTCTGTTGATATAGGGCCAGAGCTTCTGCTCCTGTCCTGAATTAGGTTCATTGACAATATTCCCCTCACCACCTCACCACCTTTCCCAGACTTTATTTAAAGAGTTTTAAGGTTCCGTTTGATGCAAAGAGCAGAGATTTGGGAAATGAGTAGGAAAGTCAAGATCTGGGAGAATGAGTGAGAGGAAGACAAAGGAAAAGATTGTTAAAGTTTAGGACTTTAAATAAATTTTCAGTGGCCTCATAACATCTTAGCACTTTAGTTCATAACCCTAAAATATGTATTATATGTATATATTTGGTAAAGATGTGTGTGTGTTCTATATATAATAAAACACATGGCATTAAATCTTCGGTTTTTTTTAGTAACACTTATAGTTTGCAAAGAAATAATAATATACAGTGTCTCTGGCTAAAATTACTAATATGAATTTAGCAATAATTATTAGAACATGCAGTCCTTTGGCAAATACACCATTAAACAAATTAGCAGACAGAGCCTCTACGATGGTTTATTTTGCATATTGATTTGATGGTTCATATCAAGTAGCACAAATAATTGATGATGTGGGTAAAATAAGCTGCCAGGGCCAAATTCATGAAGAATCTTTCATCAGGCATTTTAAAAGAGAGATGACCATTTAGAAAGATTTAGGCAGCCTTGGAGGAAACTTGCATTGGATGATTAGATCTGACACTTTTATTTATTTATTTGGTTGCACCGGGTCTTAGTGGTAGCAGTCAGGCTCCTTAGTTGTTGCTTGCCAGCTCCTTAGTTGTGGCACATGGGTTCCTTAGTTGTGCCAGGTGGGATCCTTTAGTTGTGGCTTGCGGGCTCCTTAGTTGTAACATGCGAACTCTTGGTTGTGGCATGCGTGTGGGATCTAGTTCCCTGACTGGGGATTGAACATGGGCCCCCTGCATTGGGAATGTGGATTCTTAACCACTGTATCACCAGGGAAGTCCCAGATCTGACACTTTTCTTTAAGTTAGGGTCTATTTTCAAAATAATAGGAGATTTCATAATTTACCCCAGGCTGCTATTATTTTTGGTACTACACATATGACCTTTCAGGTTTGTTTTCTTTAATCAAATATCTGATTCTTCTTGGACAAAAGCCAAGGCTCTGTTGGTCTCCATCCCTTTAATTATAAAATGATCCTGTAAAAAGTGATGTTCTGTGATCATAAAAGGTCTTTCTCCAGATTTAAGAGCATCTAAAGAGCTGTGAATAGTAAACAAGTCTGTCTGCAAAGATCCATGGAGGGAGGTAATAAATTTATATTTTGAAAGTCAATAATTCTAGATGTCTGGGGTTTCATTGGGAAAAACTAAGATCACAACAGAGTTTGCTACAGAGAATCATGGAGGCAGAAGTAACAAAACAAGCAAAACAAAAGAGGGGCTCTCAAATTTAAAAGAACTATGTTTTGTCCTTTTCCTACATGTATTTACTTTTTATTACCTTTAAGATTTGCTGTTCTGAGTAAGCCAAACTGTGGGTCTTACTTTTCATTCTTGTCTTAGGCTTTCTAGGGCATTGGGTTTGTGCATGAATTTTGGTTATATTTACCAAAGGCAATATAGAGATTTTCTGAGAAAATGTCTATGATGAAAAGTGTTATAACTCAGTAATTTCAGCACATATAATAATTTTTCCCCCAACCTGTAAGTTGCTTTAACCATGCCTATGCATCTGGCACATAGTAAATACTTTAAAAATGTTACTGAATAAATTAATTCTATTCAGAGAGAAGTCTCTCAGTATTTTAATAGAAAAGGCTTTCACAAAGACTGAGTCTGGGTATGAATTTATTCTGATTACTACTGCTCAGGTAAACAATTAGGGTGCTTGATTTATTTATCGTAAACAAGGCAAATATGTCCCAAGTTAACTCTATTTTAAAGAAATATTAATTCTTCTTTGTTTCAGCTCTTTTCCCTCTCTCCCACTGTTACCTAAAAACTGGGTTCACCGCTTGGTGGGTGTCAAGCCTAAAGACACAACCAAACCAAAGATTGGAAGAAGGAAGGATTTATTAATTGTGGCAAGTATGGAGAACAGTGGACATCTTGCCCAAAGCAGTGTCTCTGCAAACAGCAAAATTGGGGACCTTTTAAGCTAAGGGTACATGCATATTCATGAAGGGGCTTGGACAATTGACAGAATCTGAGCTTTAGTTGATGGGAGTCATGAGGGTCAGAAAAGATCAGCATTATCCTCCCTTAGGTTCCAGTTGATCTGGTGGTTGAGCATTCAGGCTAATGTTTATCATTGAAAGAGAACTGGGAGTCTTTACAACTGATATGTTATCTTTGCTGTTGTTACTTCTTTTGCCTGATAACAGTTCTTTGTTCCTGCATTCTTGTGTTCCCTTAAGATCATTAATTACTGAGACCTGTTCAAGGGCAAGCATTGTGGCCAGACTTAGATCACAAAATGGCTTAGGCCTAAAATGCCTTCTCTTATGTCAAGAAAACCATGCCTGGTTCTCTTTCTCTGGGGATGCCCTACCTTATCTGCTTATGTGTCTTTTATGTTTCCATTGTCTCTCTTCTGCATGTTCTTCTTCCCTTTTCCTTGTGTCTTCTTTTCCCTTCCATGGTTCCCCTTTTTCTTTCCTATTCTTTCCCTCCCCTTAATGTCTTCCTTTTTTTAATGTAGTCATAAAAGAGAACAGACAGCAGAAGCAAGAATTACAATCTTGCAGCCTGTGAAATGAAAACCACATTCACACAAAGATAGACAAAATGAAAAGGCAGAGGACTATGTACGAGATGAAGGAAGAAGATAAAACCCCAGAAAAACAACTAAATGAACTGGAGATGGGCAACCTTCCAGAAAAAGAATTCAGAATAATGATAGTGAAGATGACCCAGGACCTCAGAAAAAGAACGGAGGCAAAGATTGAGAATATGCAAGAAATGTTTAACAAAGACCTAGAAGAATTAAAGAACAAACAAACAGAGATGAACAATACAATAATTGAAATGAAAAATACACTAGAAGGAATCAATAGCAGAATAACTGAGGCAGAAGAACAGATAAGTGACCTGGAAGACAGAATGGTGGAATTCACTGCCACAGAACAGAATAAAGAAAAAGAATGAAAAGAAATGAAGACAGCATAAGAAACCTCTGGGACAACATTAAGCACAACAACATTCACATTATAGGGGTCTGAGAAGGAGAAGAGAGAGAGAAAGGACCTGAGAAAATATTTGAAGAGATTATAGTCTAAAAATTCCCTAATGTGGGAAAGGAAATAGCCACCCAAGTCCAGGAAGCACAGAGAGTCCCATACAGGATAAATCCAAGGAGAAACACACCGAGACACATAATAATAAAATTGGCAAAAATTAAAGACAAAGAAAAATTATTGAAAGCAACAAGGGAAAAAATGACAAATAACATAAAAGGGAACTCCCATAAGGTTAACAGCTGATTTCTCAGCAGAAACGCTGTAACCAGAAGGGAGTGGCAGGATATACTTAAAGTGATGAAAGGGAAGAACCTACAACCAAGATTACTCTACCCAGCAAAGATCTCATTCAGATTCAATGGAGACATCAAAAGCTTTACAGGCAAGCAAAAGCTAAGAGAATTCAGCACCACCAAACCAGCTCTACAACAAATGCTAAAGGAACTTCTCTAAGTGGGAAACACAAGAGAAGAAAAGGACCTACAGAAACAAACCCAAAGCAATTAAGAAAATGGTAATAGGTACACACATATTGATAATTACCTTAAATGTGAATGGATTAAAAGCTCCAACCAAAAGACACAGGCTTTCTGAATGGATACAAAAACAAGACCCATATATATGCTGTCTACAAGAGACCCTCTTCAGACTTAGGGACACATACAGACTGAAAATGAGGGAATGGAAAAAGATATCCCATGCAAATGGGAAGCAAAAGAAAGTTGGAGTAGCAATACTCATATCAGACAAAATAGACTTTAAAATAAAGATTATTACAAGAGACAAGGAAGGACACTACATAATGATCAAGGGATCAATCCAAGAAGAAGATATAACAATTGTAAATATTTATGCACCCAACATAGGAGCACCTCAATACATAAGGCAAATCCTAACAGGTATAAAAGAAGAAATTGACAGTAACACAGTAATAGTGGGGGACATTAACACCTCATTTACACCAATGGACAGATCATCCAGACAGAAAATTAATTAGGAAACAGAAGTTTTAAATGACACAATAGACCAGATAGATTTAATTGATATTTATAGGATGTTCCATCCAAAAACAGCAGATTACACTTTCTTCTCAAGTGCACATGGAACACTCTCCAGGATAGATCACATCTTGGGTCACAAATCAACCCTTGGTAAATTTAAGAAAATTGAAATCATATCAAGCATCTTTCCCAACCACAATGCTATGAGATTAGAAATCAATTACATGGATAAAAACATAAAAAGCACAAGCACATGGAGGCTAAACAATATGTTACTAAATAACCAAGAGATCACTGAAGAAATCAAAGAGGAAATCAAAAAATACCTAGAGACAAATAACAATGAAAACATGACAATCCAAAACCTATGGGATGCAGCAAAAGCAGTTCTAAGAGGGAAGCTTATAGCAATACAAGCCTACCTCAAGAAACAAGAAAAATCTCAAATAAACAATCTAACTTTACACCTAAAGGAACTAGAGAAAGAAGAACAAACAAAACCCAAAGTTCACAGAATGAAAGATATCATAAAGATCACAGCAGAAATAAATGAAGTAGAAACAAAGAAAACAATAGCAAAGATCAATAAAACTAAAATATGGTTCTTTGAGAAGATAAACCAAATGATAAACACTTAGCCAGACACATCAAGAAAAAAAGGGAGAGGATGCAAATCAATAAAATTTGAAATGAAAAAGGGAAGATATGACAGACACTGTAGAAATACAAAGCATCATGAGACTGCTACAAGCAACTTTATGCCAATAAAATGGACAACCACGAAGAAACGGACAAATTCTCAGAAACGTACAACCTTCCAAGACTGAACCATGAAGAAATAGAAAATACGAACAGACCAGTAAGTAATGAAATTGAAATTGTGATTAAGTCTTCCAAAAAAATTCCAGCACCAGATGGTTTCACATATGAATTCTATCAAGCATTTAGAGAAGAGCTAACAACCATCTTTCTCAAACTCTTCCAAAAAATTGCAGAGCAAGGCAGACTCCTAAACTCATTCTACGAGGCCACAATTGCGCTGATACCAGAACTAGACAATGATACAGAAAAAGAAAATTACCAACCAATATTACTGATGAATATGGATACAAAAATCCTCAACAAAATACTAGCAAACAGAATCCAACAACACATTAAAAGGATTATACACCATGATCAAGTGAGATTTATCCCAGGGATGCAAGGATTCTCCAATATATGCAAATCAATCAATGTGATACACCATATTAAGAAATTGAAGAATAAAAACCGTATGATCATCTCAATAGATTCAGAAAAATCTTTTGACAAAATTTCACACTCATTTATGGTAAAAACTCTCCAGAAAGTGGGCATAGAGGGAACGTACCTCAACATAATAAATGTCATATATGACAAACTAATAGCACACATCATTGTCAATGGTGAAAAACTGAAAGCTTTTCCTCTAAGATCAGGAAAAAGACAAGGATGTCCACTCTCACCACTATTATTCATTACAGTTTTGGAAGTCCTAGCCATGGCAATCAGAGAAGAAAAAGAAATAAAATGAATACAAATTGGAAAAGAAGAAATAAAACTGTTTCTGTTTGCAGATGACATGATACTATACATAGATAATCTTAAAGATGCCACCAGAAAACTACCAGAGCTAATCAATGAATTTTGTAAAGTTGAAGAATATAAAATTAATGCACAGAAATCTCTTGCAATCTTATATACTAACAGTGAAAGACCAGAAAGAGAAATTAAGGAAACAATCCCATTCACCACTGCAACAAAAAGAATAAAATACCTAGGAATAAACCTACCTAAGGAGATAAGAGACCTGTACTCAGAAAACTATGACACTGATGAAAGAAATTAAAGGTGATACAAACAGATGGAGAGATATACCATGTTCTTGGATTGGAAGAATCAATATTGTGAAAATGAATATACTACCCAAAGCAATCTACAGATTCAATGCAATCCCTATCAAATTACCAATGGCATGTTTTACAGAACAAGGGCAAAAATTTCACAATTTGTATGGAAACACAGAAGAGCCTGAATAACAAAAACAATCTTGAGGGAAGAAAGCAGAACTGCAGGAATCAGACTCCCTGACTTCAGACTATACTACAAAGCTACAGTAATCAAGACAATATGGTACTGGCACAAAAACAGAAATATAGATCAATGGAACCGGATAGAAAGTCCAGAGATAAACCCATACACCTATGGTCAACTAATCTATGACAAAGGAGGCAAGGATATACAATAGAGAAAAGACAGTCTCTTCAATAAGTGGTGCTGGGAAAACTGGACAGCTACATGTAAAAGAATGAAATTAGAACACTCCCCAACACCATACACAAAAATAAACTCAAAATGAATTAAAGATCTAAATGTAAGACTGGACACTATAAAGCTCTTAGAGGAAAACATAGGAAGAATACTCCTTGACATAAATCACAGCAAGATCTCTTTTGACCCACCTCCTAGAGTGATGGAAATTTAAAAAAATTTAAAAATTGTACCTAATTATACTTAAAAGTTTTTGCACAACAAAGGAAACTCTAAACAACATGAAAAGACAACCCTCAGAATAGAAGAAAATATTTGCAGACGAATCAATGGACAAAAGATTAATCTCCAAAATATATAAACAGCTCATGTAGGTCCATATTAAGAAAAAAACAACAACAAGCCAGTCAAAAAATGGGCAGAAGACCTAAATAGACATTTCTCCAAAGAAGGCATACAGATGGCCAAGAAGCACATGAAAAGCTTCTCAACATCACTAATTATTAGAGAAATGCAAATGAAAACTACAATGAAGTATCACCTCACACCAGTTAGAATGAACACCATCAGAAAATCTACAAACAACAAATGCTGGAGAGGGTGTGGAGAAAAGGGAACCCTCATACACTGTTGGTGGGAATGTAAATTGATACAGCCACTATGGAGAACAGTATGGAAAAAAACTTAAAGTAGAATTACCATATGACCCAGCAATCCTTGTACTCGGCATATACTCAGAGAAAACCATAATTCAAAAAGACACATGCACCTCAATGTTCATTGCAGCACTATTTACAATAGCCAGGTCATGGAAGCAACCTAAATGCCCATTGACAGATGAATGGATAAAGAAGATGTGGTACATATGTACAATGGAATATTACTCAGCCATAAAAAGGAATGAAATTGGGTCATTAATAGAGACATGGATGGATGTAGAGACTGTCATACAGAGTAAAGTAAGTCAGAAAGAGAGAAACAAATATCATATATTAATGCATGTATGTGGAATCTAGAAAAATGGTACAGATGAACTGGTTTGCAAGGCAGAAATAGAGACAGAGTTGTAGAGAACAAATGTATGGACACTAAGGGGGAAAGTTGGGGGTGGTGGTGGTTGGATGAATTGGGAGATGGTGATTCACATATATACACTAATATGTGTAAAATAGATAACTAATAAGAACTTGCTGTATAAAAAATAAAATGAATAAAATTCAAATAAAAAAGAAGGGAAGGAAAAAGATAATTAAAAGGTAGAGAAATTAATTTTACTGAACTTATAATTCTGCCCAGGATTATAAAAAATAAATAAATAGTCATAAAACAAAGTAGATATTTTTAATATTAAAGTTTAATTTCTTCTAACGTACATTAGTTTTACATTTTGCAAACAAAATGCCTATATGATGCTTCCTTAGTCTTTAAAAAAGTCCATTTCCCATTTTGATTATTTCCTATTTGAATCATTCAAAGTTTTCCAAAGATACAAATATCTTGTCAGAATGGAAGTTACTAGCCATTATATGTTTTGTGGAGAAGTACTCTAATTTCATACATTTAAAATTACTATTTTGAAAGATTGTATGGTGGTTCCTAAACTCCAGAAAGATATTAGATTTAGAGAATAATAAGCTTAAATAACAAAGTTTCCAAGCTACTTTGTAATTAGAACAATAACAAATACTTTCCTTGGCATCAACTCACTACTTTTGTAGTAAATCAATTGTAAGTGAGTAAATCCATCGTTGGTTGGAAAGAAAGATTAGCATATCACTTTCTATAGTTCTTTTCAGTAAACAGGTGGATGGAAACAAAGAGAAAGGAATAGATGTGAGTGGGAGATGAGAAACGACAGTTCCTCCAGGATGAGACAAGAAATATGGAGTATGTCCTTAGGTGCACTGAAGACTTATGTTTAACTAGGTTCCTCCTCTAGCAGCAGGCCCATACCAACACAACCCATCATCTTCCCAGGAGCTCAATAACCACCTGGGTCTCACTTGATGAGAAGGATGAAGAAGACAATCCAGTTCCTGTGGAGACCATCAGCAGGATAATGCCTTGTCATTGAATTCATCAGTCAGAGAGTCGGGGCGTCACATATGATCATCCATAAGATATTCCTTCATGACAGATGAGATGAGAATTCAGCACCTAAGACTCCAATCATAGCAAATTCTGTGGAGGGACACAGCATAACTCTTTTTTTCCATGCCGCCATCTGAGGCTAGATAGGAAATATCATTTGCTCTCTTAGTAGAAATCTACTTTAATTAAGAGTCTATCTTCCTCAAACAGTCTTCCCTTGGGTTTCATGACACCTCATTTTCTTCATTTTTCTCTTAGTATTCTTTATGATTTATAAATACATTCATTATCTAGCTTATATTAATTTTTATTTCATATGGTTCAGTGGTCATTCATTAAGATACATTTTTTCTCCATCAGATATTTGATGAACTTCATTTATATTAAATTAATTCAAGGATACAGAAGACAATGGGATGAAGGAAATAAAACTAGTGTTGGGTGGGGCTGGGGTCCAGAAGTGGTTCAAGTTGATGCTGATGAACCTAAGTAATTTCAATGAAATAAAAACTGAAGTTTTATTTGAGACCTATGAAATATTCCTTGATATAGTGCTGTCTGTTTTGAGAGAGGAAAATGTTTCAAAGGCAAAACATTTAGAAAGAAAACATTGTGTTTTCACATGCTGATATCATCCTAGGAAAGTAAAACGCAAATGACTACAAAGGATTAAAATCTGAAGACCAGATACAGCATTTATCTGTTTGGACTAGGTAAACATGAGCCAAAGAGCAATATTGCTACATGATTTTGCCTGGGAGTGATTAAATTGGAGTGCTCTGTGACTTCTGAATTATGATTATTTACTTGGTCTTTATTTTTGTCTGCAGAGGGCCAGGTTGCTATTCCCTTTCTTGGTGAACTACTCAAATACTCTTGAGATCTTCCTAGACCTCTTTCTTGCTCCGTAATAAAAACTGTTGTTCTTACACAAATCACAGCTTTAAGGCATAGATATATTGGAATACAAGAGATGGACGTAGCTTGCAGAAGTGATTTATTAGATGGAGCAACCCTTAAATATTTGAATGGTTGTAATTTGAGAGATTTGTAATCCAGTTAGCATTCATTATGTGGTTATTATGTGGCAGGTGTCGTGCTCAGGCCTCCAAACAAATTGCCCCATTTAAATTCAAATCAACATTATGATGTAGACACTGTTGATTATATTATCATATTATCTCTGTTTTTCAGATGGAGAAATCCAGTCCACAGCAGTTCAGTAATTTTCCTGAGGACACACAGATACTGAAACATGGGGCCAGGATATGAACCTGTTATTCTGACCCAGGGCACTGATGAAAACACTCCAGCTCATCACTTCTTTGCTTTGTATACCTTTGGCCAAGACAAGAAACAGTGACCAATGGAAGCCACAGCAAGGCAGATGCAGGCTGAATAAAAAGAACTTTCTAATGATGAGATCTATACAAAGTAGAATGGAGTGCTTTGGAAATGATTGCTGCCTCCTTGGTTTTGTTCAACTGGAGATGGAATGAAGGCTTTGTGGCAATGTTGCAGTGGATATTTTTACTTCATGACAAAGTTAAACTATTTTTAATTTTTTTTCCTTCTTGTCCTAGAGTCTATGATACTATGAAAAAATTTCATGTGGATATGTCTACTCCTAACTTACCAGCAAGAGTAGCCGTCTCTGCCTCTTAAATTTCCTTTCACAAAATGCCTCCACTGCTCACGTTGACTGGATCTTTTCCTCAATTTCCTTTACAAAGATCTGTATTAGATTAGAAATGGAGTCTGAGCATGGAAGAGGAATGCTAATGAAATTCAAAGTATGAAAAGAAGATGGAGAAAAAGAAGACCAAATGCAGAAAAATAAAAGAAAGAATGGCTAAGCCTCTCCTCTTTCTAAGTTAGTGGTTGAAAATTTCTTCTGAATTTCTTAATGAAAATGGGGTATGTAAGTACAGATACTCCTTAGTTTGTAAACATATTATCTTTCAAAAAGCTCTTTCTTAAGTCCGTTTTTTTTTTTTAAGCTCAAATGGACTTAAGAAACTGATTAAGTCAGGTTCAAGTCCAGAATATATTTTTATAAAATTGGTTAGTAAATGAGTTCAAAGTTTTACAATTTGCATATTCCATCCCAATGATGTCTTTCTTATTAGCGATCCTTTTACAAAACTGGTCAATATTGAGCATTTTCCTGCTAACAATAATCTACACACACTACTTATACTTGTGATAAAATTTTTATCAATGGTATTTTACCTGATCAGGTTTTAATTTCTCAAACTCCTATATTTCATCTGATTTAACAGTAGGTTTTTCCTTTTGTGAATTGCTACCTCTTGCTTGTTATCAATTGCCTGGACACATAATTTTTCATAAGTGATATGATTTTCTTTATATCCTTTAGAAATATTCTTACAATTGAAACACTCAGCCAACATGTCTGTAAAATATTTTTCATTTCCTTATCACTTTCATTTAAAAATATGTCTATTTTTATCATAATTATACATCACTTTTTACTGGCATTTTTAAGTCTCCCTTTTTTTTTTTTACTTTATTGGGGAAAAAAATGGTGTATAAGTCAAGATAGTTTATGTTGAGGTAACAAAAAATACCAAAATCTCAATGGCTTAATACAACTAAAGTTTATTTAGGTGCTTGCGTTACATGTCCATTTTGGGTCAGTGGTGGAGCTGGGCGTTCTGCCCCGGCAAGTCATTCCTCACTATCCTGAAATGCTGGCGCCTTTTCAGTGTACTACTTCAGAGTTTTTGAAATGGAGCAGGACCCTATGGGGCCTTCCCAGGACAGACACAACACATACACATCCCATTTCCTCTGCTTGCCTTTTATCTGTAGAGAAATTTTAGCTGAGGTTTAAACTTAATCAGAGAAGTGAGAAAATGCAGAAGCAAAGGAAAACAGTCAAACAAGACCAAATAAATAATAGTTTAGTCATTAAACATAGTCAAGGACCTTTATTTCCTCCTCAAGGGCTACAGATAATATTCTGAGCCATATTATTTTAGCTGTTTTGTAGATGCTGAAACCCTCACTGGGTGGAAGAAGTTAACTACATGATGACCAGACTGTAGCCATGACATAAGCTTCCACAATTCTGAGAACTGGCCTCAAGGAAATGGGAACAAACTGACCCCAGAACTGAAGATTAACTGTATTTAAAACAATCAAGATGACACTGATCAAACCATAGCATGACCAATTTCAAGATGATTGTCAGAGCTGACTGTGCTGTTCTGCTTGCAGCCCCCTTCCTCCACATATACACCCCTGAAACTCTGCTTTAAAAACTTTTTCCCACTGATCAGCAGTGGGGAATTGAACTTTGGACATGAGTCCATCTTATCCCCTGGTTCCTCAATAAAGCAACCTTTCCTTTCTACCAACACTTACCTCTTGAGTATTGGCTTCTGAGCAGCAAGCAGCTGGACCAGAGTTCAGTAACATTTTCAGCTTCAGAGGAAGTTGGCCAAATCAGGGCACATCACCTCTCTTAACTTCCAGGAGGTGGGGAAGCACAACCTTTTGCGTACTTATAAATAAAGAACAGGCTATTGGTAAACATTGGTGGTAGCCTACCATACACTGGGATTTTAGTTTTCTTAAGCACTCTTAAATCTAAATCATGTAACATATACCCTAACAGGTTTGTATGCAAGTCTACAGCTGAGATTAAAATGACCACCCTTGCAATCTGTCGATGTGGGCAGAGTTGATGTACTTTGTTCTAGATGGAGACTTTGTGTATCTGTGAGGGTATTTTAGTTGAAAATACATAGATTTCAGTGACACAAGGCTGGCATGAACTCCTCTGCCTGACGATCAGGGGTTTCCTATGATGCAGGTCTCTTTCAGTAGAGCTGGTTGGGTCAACAGTATTACAGAGAAATTTCTGAGCTGCTTGCTGGGTTCCAAGGACTATGAATTGAGACCCCTCTGTAAAGGTGCTAGGGAAGCAATGAAGAAGATATTACTAATTTTACTAAAATAAGAATTATTTTTATAAAAGACATTAGCCCATGACATAACATTATATTCTTGGCCATAGTCTCCCCATTAAAAACAGAAATGGCACAATCTTACAAACCATTGTCCAGGGTTGGGCCAAAATGGTGTTTACAGAGCCTTCAAGGTCTCTGAAAACTTTCTCTAAATGAGTTTATTTCAGAAACTTAAATTTAGACATTAGTTATAGCCCTTCACCCTTTTCCCAAGAATTCAGATGCTCTCTTTGTACAATTTCAAACCTCTAACTAGCTGAAGATTGTTAAAAGTGAACAAGTGTTGTCTTGGAGTCAAGATGGTGGTATGGGAAGATGCAGAGTTTGTGTCTCCCCACAACTAATGCAACTGACAGACACTGGTGGGGGACCCCAATGCCCAAGGAGACAGGAAGAACCCCCAAGCGAACTGGTAAGAGGTGGGGGGACTGAGGGGGGAGGAGAAGTGGATGCCAGACAGGACTGGCACCCCTGAGGGGTGGCTGAGAAGGGAGAGGGTTTCCCACACCTGGAGAGACCGTCAGGGCCTCAGATCAGGGTGGGGGAGCAGACCCAGTGTTTCCCCTGCCCAATCAGCCAGGGAAGTCTGCTCAGGTCTCAGGCTGGGTCCTATGCCATCAGAGGCCCCCTTGGGGCTGGGTTTGCCCTGGGGGTGAAGGATGGAGTCCGGGAGAGAACAGGAGAGGCAGGCAGGAGGGCCCCTCCAGTACCAGAGGAGGGGGAAAGGAGCGGAGGGTGTTTGCCCTGCCCAATCAGGCACGGGGAGCCTGCTGAGCTTGAAGGCTAGTCCCCTGCCCTCCAAAGCCCCCTATAGGCCACATGGGCCCTGGGGTCATAGGAGGGAGGCTGGGGAAATCAAGAGAGACAGGTGGGAGTGGACCTACAGGACCAGAGGAGCAGGAGAGGAGCAGAGGGCATTTGCTCCACCCACTAGAGCCCAGAAAGCCTGCTGGGCTCCCAGGTGGGGTCCCCCACCCTCTGAAACCAGAGGCAGAAACCACGCCTGGGCTCCTACTGTTCTGTTGAGCCTAAGCCCCACCCCCCAAAACCCCCCACCTTTTCCAGCACTGTGGGTCCTGAGCATTGGCCCCGCCCACTGTCCAAACATCACCCTGCTTAGGTCCTGTCCTCCACAGCCAAGGCCTTTTCCACCTTTTTTTTTTTTCTCCTCCTCTTTTTTATTATTGTGGTCCGTTTTATCTTCTGGCTGTTGTTTCATCTATATTTTTATTTTTATATTTTTTCTAACATAGCTGTTAGTTGGTTTCCTAGTTTAATTTTATTTTTTACTTTACTAGTCTCTCTTTTTTTTTGGTTTTTGCCACTCCATGCAGCTTGCAGGATCTTGGTTCACGAGCCAGGGGTCAGGCCAAAGCTCCTGCAGTGGGAGCTCCGAGTCCAAACCACTGGACTAACAGAGAACCTCAGACCCCAGGGAATATTCATCAGAGTGAGGGCTCCCAGATGTCCTCATCTTAGCACCAAGACCCAGGTCTACCCAACAGCTTACAAACTCCAGTGTTGGAAGCCTCAGGCCAAACAACCAGTAAGACAGGAACACAGTCTCCAAAATAAAAAAAAATTAAAAAATAAATGAGAGAGCAAAAATATATGCCACAGATGAAGAAGCAAGGTAAAAACGGACAAGACCAAATATATGAAGATGAAATAGATAATCTACCTGAAAAAGAGTGCAGAGTAATGATAGTAAAGATGATCCAGAATCTCGGAAATAGAATGGAGGCACAGAATGAGAAAATACAAGAAATGTTTAACAGAGACCTAGAATAACTAAAGAACAAACAAACAGAGATGAACAACACAATAACTGAAATGAAAAATACACTAGAAGGAATCAATAACAGAATAACTGAGGCAGAAGAACGAATAAGTGAGCTGGAAGACAAATGGTGGAAATAACTGCCGAGGAGCAGAATAAAGAAAAAAGAATGAAAAGAATTGAAGACAATCTCAGAGATCTCTGGAACAACACTAAATGCATCAACATTCAAGTTATAGGGGTCCCACAAGAATAAGAGAAAAAGAAAGGGTCTGAGAAAATATTTGAAGAGATTATAGTGGAAAACTTCCCTAACATGGGAAAGGAAATAGTGACCCAAGTTCAAGAAGAACAGAGTCCCATACAGGATAAAACCTAGGAGAAACACACCAAGACACATATTAATCAAACTAACAAAAATAAATTTAAAGAAAAAATGTTAAAAGCAGCAAGGGAAAAACAAAAAATAACATACAAAGGAATCCCCATAAGGTTATCAGCTGATTTTTCAGCAGAAACTCTGCAGGCCAGAAGCAAGTGGCAGGATATAATAAAAGTGATGAAAGAGAAAGACCTACAACCAAGATTACTGTACCCAGCCAGGATCTCATTCAGATTTGATGGAGAAATCAAAAGCTTTCAGACAAGCAAAAGCTAAGAGAATTCAGCACCACCAAACCAGCTTTAAAACAAATGCTAAAGAAACTTCTCTAGGCAGAAAACACAAGAGAAGAAAATGACCCACAAAAACAAACCCCAAACAATTAAGAAAATGCTAATAGGAGCATACATATTAAAAATAACCTTGAATGTAAATGGATTAAATGCTCCAACCAAAAGATAAGGACTAGATGAATGGATACAAAACAAGACCCATATATATGCTGTCTACAAGAGACCCACTTCATACCTAGGGACACATACAGACTGAAAGTGAAGGGATGGAAAAAGGTGTTCCATGCAAATGGAAATCGAAAGCTGGAGTAGCAACACTCATATCAGATGAAATAGAATTTAAAATAAAGACTGTTACAAGAGACAAGGAAGGACACTACATAATGATCAAGGGATCAATCCAAGAAGAGGATATAACAATTATAAATGCTTATGCACCCAACATAGGAGCATCTCAATACATAAGGCAAATGCTAACAATCATGAAAGGGGAAATCAACAGTAACACAAAAATACGGGAATTTAACATCCCATTTACACCAATGGACAGATCATCCAAACAGAAAATAAATAAGGAAACACAAGCTTTAAATGACACAATAGACCAGATAGATCTAATTGATATTTATAGAACATTCCACACAAAAGTGGGAAAATACACTTTCTTCTCAAGTGAACACAGAACATTATCTAGGATAGATCACATCTTGGGTCACAAATCAAGCCTTGGAAAATTAAAAAAAATTGAAATCATAAACAAACATCTTTTCTGACCACAACACTAAGAGATTGGAAATCAGTTACAGGAAAAAACTATAAAAAACACAAATAATGGAGGCTAAACAGTGTGCTACTAAATAACCAAGAGATCACAGAAGAAATCAAAGAAGAAATAAGAAAAATACACAGAAACAAATGACAATGAAAACACAACAACCTAAAACCTATGGGATGCAGCAAAAGCAATTCTAGGAGGAAAGTTTATAGCAATTCAATCTCACCTCAAGAAACACAAAAAATCTCAAATAAACAATCTAACCCTACACCTAAAGAAACTAGAGAAAGAAGAACAAAGAATACCAAAAGTCAGTAGAAGGAAAGAAATCATAAAGATCAGAGCAGAAATAAGTGAAATAGAAACAAAGAAAACAATAACAATGATCAATAAAACTAAAAGCTGGCTCTTTGAGAAGATAAACAAAATTGATAAACCCTTCACCAGACGCCTCAAGAAAAAAAGGGAGAGGGCAGAAATCAATTAAATTAGAAATGGAAAAAGAGAAATCACAACTAACACCACAGAAATACAAAGGACTCTAAAAGACTACTACAAAACAATTATATGACGATAAAATGGACAACTACAAAGAAATGGACAAATTCTTGGAAGGTACAATTTTCCAAGACTGAACGAGGAAGAATTAGAAAATATAAACAGATTTTCATAAGTAATGAAAGTGAAACTGTTATTAGAAATCTTTAAACAAGCAAAACTCCAGACAAGATGGCTTTACAGGCGAGTACTATCAAACATTTAGAGAAGAGCTAACACTGATCCTTCTCAAACTCTTCCAAAAAATTGTAGAGAGAGGAACACTCCCAAATTCATTCTATGAAGCCACCATCACCCTGATATCAAAACCAGAAAAAGATATCACAAAAAAAGAAAATGATAGACCAATATCACTGATGAACATAGATGCAAAAATCCTAAACAAAACACTAATAAACAGAATCCAACAACATATTACAAGGATCATACACCATGATCAAGTGGGATTTATCCCAGGGATGCAAGGATTCTTCAATATATGCAAATCAATCAATGTGGTACACCATATTGACAAATTAAGGAATAAAAACCATATGATGATCTCAATAGACTCAGAAAAAGCTTTTGACAAAATTCAGCACTGGTTTATGATAAAAAATCTCCAGAAGATGGGCATAGAGGGAATATATCTCAACATGATAAAGGCCATACATGACAAACCCACAGCAAACATCATATTCAATGGTGAAAAACTGAAAGCATTTCCACTAAGATCAGAAACAAGACAAGGAGGTCCACTCTCACCACCCTTATTCAACATAGTTTTGGAAGTCCTAGCCACGGCAATCAGAGGAGAAAAAGAAATAAAAGCAATACAAACTGGAAAAGAAGAAGTAAAATTGTCACTGTTTACAGATGACATACTATACTTAGAAAATCCTAAAGATGCCACCAGAAAACAACTAGAACTAATCAATTAATTTGGTAAGGTTGCAGGATATAAAATTAATGCACAGAAATCCCTGGCATTCCTATACAGTAACAACTAAAAATCAGAAAGAGATATTAAGTGAAAAATCCCATTTACCATTGCAACAAAAAGAATAAAATACCTAAGAAAAAACCTACCTAAGGTGGCTAAAGACTTGTACTCAGAAAATTATAAAACACTGATGAAAGAAATCAAAGGTAACATAAACAGCTGGAGAGATATACCATGTACTTGGATTGGAAGAATCAACATTGTGAAAATAATTATACTATCCAAAGCAATCTACAGATTCAATGCAATCCCTATCAAACTACCATTGGCATCCTTCACAGAATTAGAACAAAAAATTTTACAATTCGTATGGCAACACAAGAGATCCTGAACAGCCAAAGCAATCTTGCAAAAGAAAAACAGAGCTGGAGGAAGCAGGCTCCCTGACTTCAGACTACACTACGAAGCTACAGTAATCAAGACAGTATGGTACTGGCACAAAACAGAAATATAGATCAATGGTACAGGATAGAAAGCCCAGAGATAAACTGACGCATATACAGCCACCTAATTTATGACAAAGGAGGCAAGAACATACAATGGAGAAAAGACAGTCTCTTTAATAAGTGGTGCTGGAAAAACTGGACAGCTACATGTCAAAGAATGAAATTAGAACACTCCCTAACACCATACACAAAAATAAACTCAAAATGGATTAAAGACCTCAATGTAAGATTGGACACTATAAAACTCCTAGAGAAAAACAGAAAGAACACTCTTTGACATAATCACAGCAAGATCTCTTTTGACCCACCTCCTAGAGTAATAGAAATAAAAACAAAAATAAACAAATGGGACCTAGTGAAACTTAAAAGCTTTTGCACAGCAAAGGGTACCATAAACAAGATGAAAAGACAGCATTCAGAGTGGGAGAAAATATTTGCAAATAAAACAAGGGACAAAGGATTAATCTCCAAAATATACAAACAGCTCATGGAACTCAATATCAAAAAAAACCAAACAATTCAATTAAAAAATGGCCAGAAGACCTAAATAGACATTTCTCCAAAGGAGACATACAGATGGCCAAGAGACACATGAAAAGATGCTCAACATCACTAATTATTAGAGAACTGCAAATCAAAATTACAATGAGATATCACTTCACACCAGTCAGAATGGCCATTATCAAAAATTCTAGAAACAATAAATGCTGGAAAGGGTGTGGTGAAAAGGGAACTCTCCTGCACTGTTGGTGGGAATGTAAATTGATACAACCACTATGGAGAACAGAATGGAGGTTCCGTAATAAACTAAAAATAGAACTACCATATGACCCAGCAATCCCACTATTGGGCTTGTACCCTGAGAAAACCATAATTCAAAAAGAAATTTGTACCACAGTGTTCATTGCAGCACTATTTACAATAGCCAGGACATGGAACCAACTTAAATGTCCATTGACAGATGAATGGATAAAGAAGATGTGGCACATATATACAATGGAATATTACTCAACCATAAAAAGAAGCAAAACTGAGTTATTTGTAGTGAGGTGGATGGACCCAGAGTCTGTCATACAGAGTGAAATAACTTAGAAAGAGAAAAACAAATACTGTATGCTAACACATATATACGGAATCTAAAAAAAAAAAAAAAAAGGTACTGGTTAACCTCGTGGCAGGGCAGGAATAAAGACATAGACATAGAGAATGGACTTGAGGAGGCGGTGAGGAGGGGGAAGCTGGGGGAAAGTGAGAGTGGCATGGACATCTATACAGTACCAATAGTTAGGTAGTGGGAAGCAACCGCATAGCACTGGGAGATCAGCTTGGTGACCTAGAGAGGTAGGATAGGGAGGGTCGGAGGGAGGCTCAAGAGGGAAGGGATAGGGGGATACATGTATGCATATGGTTGATTCTCTTTGTTGTACAACAGAAACTAACACAGTATTGTGAAGGAATTATACTCAAATAAAAATCTATTAAAATAAAGTCAACAAGTGTTGACCCTTAGAAAGAAGCTACCTGACTTTTATTTCTGCAGAGATTTGAATATTGCTTCCCAAGTCTTTAAACAACAGGGGTGACTAATTAGGATCAACCTCGCCTCCTGTCTTCCCTCTCTTCCGTTTTCTCAGTTCCTCTTTTTCCCTCTCTCATTTGCTTGCTCTCACTTTCTGCCTCTCTTTCCCTCAGGCTACCTTTCTCTCTCTTTTTATTTATGTTGTCTTCTCTTTATTTTTTCTTTTATTCTCTGAATTAAAAAGAGATAAATAGTTCTTTCTGAAATGTTTTGCTTAGCAGCCTAGCCCCTGATCTGGTATGATCTGACTAATCTCTTGGAGGATGGCTTAAGCAGTATAGAAGTATATGGAAGGCACTAAAATGAAATTGGTCCTGTCTTTAGACAATGATTAAATGTTTTGTAATTTGAAAAAAAAATGGAAATGTAAGCAGTAATTCATTAATGTTCAATGTTTCTTTTTTTTTCCTTTAAAATTCTTATTTCTTGGGAAGAATACAAGAAATAATTTTGTACTGTTGAATAAATCCTGGTCGGAGGAACACTTAGTATGATGGGTAATCATCTATGTTAATCGGATGAAACTTTGTAAACTCCTCCGACCAGGTTAGTGTGGCATCTTTTCTGACTTAGGGGACCCTTTTCTATGACATAACTTCATTCTCAACATAGTCCTCTAAACTTCCTAATCTTTCTGTCATACAATAGATCTCACTGAAGCTGTAACTATGTAATTTCCTAAAACATTTTTTTTTTCTGAAGTGATAGAAATAATTTCTGTTCACTAAAAGGAAGTAAGTACATTTTTAAAGAGAAAAGATGTACAGCTACTAAACAGCCCAACTGTATTCAAAATAATTCTAGCACTTTTCCACCAGATGGCACCCCCTTTTTGAACTTTGGCAAGAGATTCTGAAGGCTGAGGAAAGCCTCTCTCATTTTAGAAATGGGGTTGGTTCTGGAAAAGATTTTCAGTCAGCGAAATTGAATTAATAAAAAAATAATACTTAGACTTTTCTAAGATGCTTCCACATAAAATGCATGATTAACTAATATATTTAATTTGGTAAAATTAAATCTATGTAAATAAAGCCAATCCCAGTTTAACCTGAACTCCCCAGGACTTAATTTCCATCAAGTTTTAATTTTCATATGATCTTTCTAAATGACTCTCATTTTGAGTGCCTCCTTTAACTTTTAAAAAAGCACAGCAACCGAGTATATTTAGCAATTGAGTGTCCCAAATGAAGACTTGACTTAATTTATAAATCAACCATCCACCTGCCCGTCAAAATTCCTAGGTAAACACTTTACCATTTTGTTCAAAACCATGGGGTTGGTAGTGGGATCTTCCAAGTTAAACAATATGGGGCCAAGTCTACTGGCTGCACACTTCTTGTTCATGTATGTGGCTCTGTCTGAATCTCTGACTAAAGTCTAACACTATCTTTGTTGCTCTTCTATGGTGACCTTTTCAAGTGGATCAGGGCGTGAGATGCCTTACCAGATGTCACCCCAACACAATCAGTCAGTGGAAAAGCATCCTATTTCACAGTCTTGTATTCACTAAAGACATTACATTTTACTGAATAGGATCCAAATTGGATGATGTCCTTTGTTTTTGTTGGAGTTTTGCTCATTGATGATAAACAATCACGCTGAGAACTCAGGAACAGATCTTCATCATTTAGAGGGAACAAGAGCCAGTGAGAGAGATCTATCTAAAAATACACATCTGAGGCTTCAAGGCCAGGCTTCTTGTCCCTCTTGCTTCTCACATGTTGAAGACTGTCAGGGAGGTGGGAGGGGGCCCAGCACAAGATAGACTGAGTTAGATGGAACTAGAAAGGATTTTCAGAACTGATTTCTATGTCACTGACCTTATACTTGCTTAAAAATGAGATGTTCACATCTTCCCACACTCCCCTACATATGGATGCTCAGCTTGATAATATTTTTCTCATCTCTGAATTTGCTCAAGATCAAGGTAAAATTAGTATCTCACCTTATGAGATGAAATTTTAAAAAAGAGAAATGTTAGGTTTTAATAGTGGTATTCTTTCACTAACTATCAAGTTATTTATTTCTTCTAGTATAGTTCATATTTTAGACAAATGTCACATTATTTGATTTCTATAATGAAACTATCAATTATAATATTTGATAGGTTCAGGGAAGATGTATTTTTGATAAGGTATCTAAAATAATTCTTTAGGAACTGTTACTCGCTTCTGACATGATTGAGCATCTTAATCTGTCCACATGGTTGCCAGATTTAACAAATAAAAGTACAAGATGCCCAGTTAAGTTTGAATTTCAAATAAATAATACATAAGTTTTTAGTATAAGTATACTACATGCAATATTTGGGACATACTTATATTTTTAAAAACTGTAGTTTATCTGAAATTCAAATGAACTGTGAAATTCAAACTTTCCTATCTTTTGTGTGTCATCTCCACCTAGTAAGTGACTCTTCTAGTGCAGCCTTCCTCCACAGTTTCCACAGCAAGCACTGCGGAAAACTTTCCACATAGACCCACCCCTCAGGACCTCTCAACCTTTTTGCCAGTATCTTACTTTCCAAGTATGGACTCCTACTTTTAAGAAATGAACCACTGCAGTTTGCTATTCTTGGGAAAATTCCATGCCAACTTCACATGAAATTGAAGATCCAGTACGATAGAAATTTGCCAGAGAGGTTCCTGGATTCTCTGAAGGGAGTCTCCTGAAGAAGCGCGTTGCTTGTAGTAGTTCTCCAAACTTCCCTTCACAGTGTTATATTAAACTACCCAGGAACCCCTGGGTTGTGAGTAACCAGACTAACTTTCATTCTGATCATTCATGATCTAGCATTATGGTCCTCATATTTTACCTTTGCCTTCTACACCCCATGCCTTGCAGTGAGGAATGGCTGTGGAGAATATCAATTCATCACGCAAGTCCCAGAGAGTTTGTCTGGGAAGAGTTATGAAACCAACCCTGTATTGTTCCTTTTCCTCATTCATGGAGGATGTAGCATGGGAGTTAGGCATGTGTTCAAGGTACATCCTGGTTCCCACAATTGTTTATCTCACTCAGGGTCACCTATAAGCCTTTAAGGAAGTCTTAAAATATAAACCTTTCTTGAGAAACAGGGAAGGGAAAACTTGCAGCATTAAAAACCTCCCATATAAATATATAACTTTGCTTTAGTACATACTAAAAAAATCTGATTGTCAGTTAAGTGTATAGCATTATGTTAATAGGTATAAATGGGTACACAAAAACAGAAAATGAGAATTCTTACCACGAGGATTAAGGAAGGAGGTTAGGAAACAGCATGAAGGAAGGCTGAAAAGGATCAGGAGCATGTGAGGGCCAAACAGGACCAGGTCTAGACGGAGGAGTGGATCCCTACGGAGGCAAATGTGCAGATCAATTTATACCCAGAGAATGATGCAATATCAGAGCAGGAGGTGGAGTTTTCACTTGATCCCATAGGTGATGGGGAGCTATTGGAGATTTTTGAATCATGGAATGATATCATGAAAGTGCTTTGGCAACAGTGTAAGCTGGAAAAGAGGGAAAAAATATAGATTTTACACAGTGTTCATTTGAGGTGCTTGTGCAGTTTACTCAACATTAGTCTAAAAGAGAACAAAAGATTTCTTAATGCCTGTAAATCAGTAAAGGTAAAAGCACAAATGTACACAGAGATGCATATAACATGCATGAAAAGTATAATCTGCTCTCTGCTTCCCAAAGAATTACTCTTCTCTGTGGTATGCAATCCCCAGGAGAAGCTTGTTGAAAGTAGAGTGAATTTCTTTCATTACCTTTGTTCTTTGACTTGACTGCATGTAGGTTGAGCTGTACATTGTGTTCATTCTGTTTCTTGGTATTCCATCATCACTATATTGCAAAGGAAGAGAGGTGGGGAACTATAGACCTTTTTTTTTTTAACATCTTTATTGAAGTATAATTGATTTACAATGGTGTGTTAGTTTCTGCTGTATAACAAAGTGAATCAGTTACACATATACATATGTTCCCATATCTCTTCCCTCTTGCATCTCCCTCCCTCCCACCCTCCCTATCCCACCCCTCTAGGTGGTCACAAAGCACCGAGCTGATCTCCCTGTACTATGTGGCTGTTTCCCACTAGCTATCTATTTCATGTTTGGTAGTGTATATATGTCCATGCCATTCTCTCACTTTGTCACAGCTTCCCCTTCCCCCTCCCCATATCCTCAAGTCCATTCTCTAGTAGGTCTGTGTCTTTATTTCCATCTTACCCCTAGGTTGTTCATGATCTTTTTTTCTTTTTCTTAGATTCCATATATATGTAATCTCCAAGATTTACAAGCAGCTCATGCAGCTCAATAACAAAAAAACAAACAACCCAATCCAAAAATGGGCAGAAGACCTAAATAGACATTTCTCCAAAGAAGATATATAGATTGCCAACAAACACATGAAGGAATGCTCAACATCACTAATCATTAGAGAAATGCAAATCAAAACTACAATGAGATATCATCTCACACCGGTCAGAATGGCCATCATCAAAAAATCTACAAACAGTAAATGTTGGAGAGGGTGTGGAGAAAAGGGAACCCTCTTGCACTGTTGGTGGGAATGTAAATTGATACAGCCACTATGGAGAACAGTATGGAGGTTCCTTAAAAAACTAAAAATAGAACTACCATATGACCCAGCAATCTCACTACTGGGCATATACCCTGAGAAAACCATAATTCAAAAAGAGTCATGTACCAAAATGTTCATTGCAGCTCTATTTACAAGAGCCAAGACATGGAAGCAACCTAAGTGCCCATCATCGGATGAGTGGATAAAGAAGATGTGGCACATATATACAATGGAATATTACTCAGCCATATAGTCCTTCTTGTATAGGAATAGTCTTTGATTTTTTTGTTGAAAATTCTTCAAGGCTTCATGATCATAGATAAATTAAAACCAGAAAGAGTGGTCTCCCTTTGTCACATAATTAAAAATAGTCTTTCAAGTGACAAAATTAAATGTTAAAGGAAATCCTAGCCACAGTCAATTCCAGAAAAATTCCTAAAGACCTTAGAAATGCACAACCCATTTGTTGTATGCAAATGGAAACAAGTTGTCTTTTTAAAAATATATATATGCATTTTAGAGAGAAACAAGTAAATCTAACATGGTGAGATGATTTCAACATAAAAAGGAAGTATCCTATAAATACCACACAGATTTAAAACTTGGTTCTAACTAGTTTTTCCTGTGTTATAAAATATAGTTACAGAATCCTGGGAGAAAACAGAATGGGAATAATGTTATTCTTAAAAGGCTTTGATGTTCCAAGACAGATTTCCTGTTACTTTAGTACCTATAACCTGTTTTATTACTGCTTGCAAGTTAATCTTGATTTTTATTGTCTAAATTCTAAAGTCCTTTGGGCTGTGTCTCCACATGAAATCAAAAGTAGGGGATGAAACTGGATTAATTCACATACTTGCCTCAAGTCTCTGATGGACTTTGCTTAATCAAGAAGTCAATCTCTGTATTAGACAGGGTTCTTCAGAGAAAGAGAACCAATAAGATATATTGGTACCAGGGAAACCAACAGTATAAGTCCCAGTCTGAGTCCAAAAGCTGAGAGCCACGAGCTTTGATGTTGGAGGACACAAGAAGGATATCTCAGCTCAGGCAGAGAGAGCGAAATTTGCTCTTTTTCTGCCTTTTTGTTCTATTTAGTCCCTCAAGGGATTGGGTGGCACCCACCTGCATTGGTGAGGACTCTCTTCTTTACCCAGTCTACTGATTCAAATGCTAATCTCTTCTAGAAACACTCTCATGGGCACACCCAGAGATAATGTTTTACCAGCTCTTTGGGCATCCCAGTCAAGTCAATACATAAAATTAACCATCACTATCTCTGTGGCCTTAGTGTATAAGTAGCTAATTAAAATATGGCTCAAATGGTGACCTTTCAGGAGAAATTTAAACACCCCCTCTGCCCCCCAAAAGCATTCAGCTGTATTCAAGTTTATATTTGGAAGTGGTAAGGAAGACATTAAAAAGAATCAATTAGTCCAATTTTAATGTACTTACTATTCTGGTAAATGCTATTGAGACAGGAGATAGATGGGCTCCAGGCTAGGTATTTACAACTGGCCTCCTGTTTACATTTCTTGGAGCAGGAAAAAGGTGGGCTTCAGGCTGGACACTTACAAGTAGCCTCCTGTTTGCATTTCCTGAGACAGGAGGTAGGTGGGCTCCAGGTTAAGCCTTTACAACCAGCCTTCTGTTTGCACTTCGAAATAGAAATAACAACAGAAAGAGGATAAATAGCCAGGCTTTGTCTCCTGAGGACACTTTAAGATAACAGTCACAGTCACGGCAGGAACAGAGAGGGGCTAAACCCTGTTTGAGGAAAAGATAAGAGGTCATAGATTTCCCATCTTTGGGGCAAGGGAGACATTACACATGTGCAGAAAGGCTCCTGGGGGTCAAAAATGAGGGGGCACCACCCCAGAATAGGTGATGCCAAGGTACCTCTCATAGGACTCTGGGCTGGAATCCATCTTGGAAAAAAGTTGCACACGCAAGTTGGGGAGGGCCCTAGGGCAGGCCAGGTGTGGGAGAAGAAACTAGATAATTGGCCAAAGGTAAACAAAGACCCGGAAGAACTGCCCTATATACATGATCTAACCACCTCTTTACTGCGCTCCTCCTGGTTAGGGAGGATACCCACACCCTTCTCTCCGGGTTTGTATTTCTGCCTTGCTTCGCCTTAAATAAATAAACTGCTTCTCTGTGCGCTCTCCCACTTGTTGTGCTGTGCCTCTAATAATAAACTTTGTACCTGTTTTTACAGTTTTTGCCTCCTTGAAACATTCTTGATTTCAAATGGGAGTAAGAGCCAGGGGAATTTTGCTTCTAGCCTCTAGCCCCTGGTGGTCTAGTGGCTAGGATTCCTGGTTTTCATCCAGGCTACTCAGGTCCAATTCCTGAGCAGGGAACTAAGATCTCACTTCAAGCCACCACTCACTGCTGCTGCCTCTCCAAGATCGCTAGGAAGGAGAATGATAGCATTCTATTAGACAATCTAAATAGGAGAAAAAATATATATGTTTGGGATTCCCTGAGGAAGCGGTATTTAAGCTGAAACTGAAAGATGGGTAAGGGAAGGAAGATGAGGAACAGAAAAGAGAGCATCCCCACAGAGGAAAGTGCTTACTGGAGGACCTAAAAAGCAAGATAAAGATGGCGCAGGAAGAGAAAGAAGGACAACTGAGTATTGTGGGAGCTCAGAGAGTATGGTGAATGATTTATTTTTTTCACTTTTATTCATTCTCTATCTGCCCTTGGATGCCTCTTCCCCACTGACTTTGGAACTGGGCTATATGGCATTCTTTGGACAATGAATATTTTTCATGTATAAGTGAAAGCTTTCAATGCACTGGTATGACTTAGCTGGACTTTTTTCCCCCTTCTTTCTGCCTGGATGGATCAGCCTGCACTGGATAGGAGCTGACTCCTTTGGCCTTCATCCCCAAACATAAAGACAGTGGAGGGATCACATTTCACCCACAGCCTGGACCAGAAATTAAGATGGTCACAGTTGACATGCAACGTAAGTGACAAATTACCCTATGGGGTTATAAGCCACTGAGACCTTGGGGATTTGTTTGTTAGGCATCATTAATTCAATGAAAGCTGAATGATATTAAGGAAGGAAAACCCAGAGATATATAAAAAGGTCAGACCATGCAGGGACTTTTAGGCAATATTAAGGACTTCGGTTAATCACAAGAAGTCACTGAAGCAGGGTATTGACATAATCAGAATTTTATTAAAAATAAGAGAGAGAGAGAGAAAGAGAGAGAGAGAGAGAGAGAGAGAGAGAAGAAGAAGAATATAAGAAACCTTTGTAGTTTACTGCACTAAGGAAGATTATCTAAAAATTTAAGTACTTAACATTGCCAGACTCTCATTTAAGCACTTTACCTGTAATAGCTAATAAAATTCAAATGTATTAACCTTGGCTGAGCCAGGAATCAAACTTCAACAATCTGGTTTCACTGCTACAGTCAGAGGAATCCAGAGGAGACAGGATGCTGGTTTGAACCAGGGTTGACCAAAGAGATGGAGAGATTGCGATGGAACTTGAGAGATACACACAAAGTAGGAATATCAGGGCTTGATTTTTGTCTGGCTGTAGGAGATATCAAAGATGGCTTCCAGATTTGTGAAATGAGTAATACACCAGGAGACGAGGTACTGGGAGAGGGTGAGTTGGGAGAATCTTAATTCAGATTGTAAGCTGCTTAAGGGTAGAAACTATGTGTTATCAAGATTTTGCCTGTGTGTTATAAAGCCTCAGTGATGACTTACAAAATAAATGAAACATAGATTTACAAAAGTCTATTTTAAAGTATCACGGGACTTTAGTATAACATTTTCTTAGATGAAGATGAGTTTTTCTTAAGGGTTTCTGTTGATAGAATTCACAAATTTGACTCAGAGAGAACATTCATGTTTGGCATGAGTATTTCTTCCATACACTCAAGGTTAGTGCTTGTGTTGTAATTTTGTATTTCATTGCTACCTCTTTTTATTAGTGGAAAATGCTAATTCATCAGGTGTAGCCACATGCTATTCAGAAACTTTATTGTCATATTAGAGCAAATTTAATGTGATTCACAGTTTTAACATAGAACAGCATTTGTATTGTAAATTTAGTAGTGAAGAAACGAGCATTTATTCTAAGACTGCTTTGTGCCAACACTGTTTCATTTATTTATTTATTTTTGGCTACGTTGAGTCTTTGTTGCTGCATGCAGGCTTTCTCTAGTTGCAGTGCGTAGGCTTCTCATTGCAGTGGCTTCTCTTTGTTGCGGAGCACGGGCTCTAGGCACGTGAGCTTCAGTAGTTGTGGCATGTGGCCTCAGTAGTTATGGCTCACAGGCTCTAGAGTGCAGGCTCAGTAGTTGTGGTGCACGGGCTTAGTTGCTCCACAGCATGTGGAATCTCCCCAGACCAGGGCTCGAACCCATGTCCCCTGCATTGGCAGGCAGATTCTCAACCACTACACCACCAGGGAAGTCCCATGTGCCAACACTATGTTAACAGGTTATAACAAGGTTATTTCATTTAGTCCTCACAGCTGTTCTGTCACAAATTATGTTTTTGCCTTGGCTACAGTTTCTTCCTATTGCATTACACTTCTGGATTTTAACAGTGATTAATTGTATTTTTTTTGAGAAATCTTTAGTATTTTGTAGGATTTATTATTAAGCATGAATAGTAGCTAAAAGCTTCCTTAAATGCATAGATACTAATACAACTACTCTATGCCACACTCCTTTAAAGGAGTCCATTTGTAAAGCTGGTGTCTTTCAGAATCAGCACTCAAGTTACGCCTTACATTGCAGGGCTCAAGAGACTTGCTGTTCGTACTTTTTAATGACACATACAATCCCTTTGTCTGTCTCTTTCCCCTTCTTGGCTGGAGTTATTGTCACCTAATTGTCTTCTGCTGAGACACTTAAGCACAGTCTTCAAGCAACATAAGGGCTGTGCACAGAAAGCCAGAGCCATGGTGCCGTCAGGCCGAAAGGAAATGGAGAATGGAGTAAGATTGACGTAGGAATGTCAGGAAAGAGATACAGTAAATCCCCTACATACGAACCTTTGAAAGTTGCAAACTTTCAGAGATACGAACGTGCATTCCATCATCAGGCATGAGTGAAATTGTAGCTTGCCCTCCGTCTCCTGTCTCCTATCGCTGATGATACTTCAGCTCTACCACCTCCCACCTCCTCTCCCTCCTCCAGTCAGTAAGTCTTCTTGCCTGTTCACTTGATGCCAGCCCCTGTATGCCAGCTGTTGTACTGTACTACTGTACTATTCAAGGTACTGTACTGTAAGATTAAAAATGTTTTCTTTATTTGTGGTGTTTGTTTTTTATGTAATATTTGTGTGAAAAGTGTTATAAACCTATTACAGTGCAGTACTATATAGCTGATTGTGTTAGTTGTGCACCTAGGCTAACTTTGTTGGACTTACGAACAAATTGGACTTACAAATGCGCTCTCAGACGGAACTTATTCATATGTAGGGGACTTACTGTAGTGATTTGTGTATCCTCTTCTGTCTGAGGTAAATATGTGTGGCTAAGGTGACATATAAAATGTTCAACAACCAGTGTGGTCTAGTTACCTACAATCAGAACAGATGCAGCACAAATTAGAACAGAAATCAATCACCAATCACCAAAAGGATATCATTCACAAACAGTCTTTAGGGCCTGCAGGTAACTTCTAGCTGAACATCAGTCTTGGAAGTAATTTTCTAAGTGTGGTGAGCATGAGTTTTTTTTTTAAATTTTTTTTTTAGATTTTTAATTTAATTTAATTTAATCTTTTTGGCCACCCATGTGGCATGTGTGATCTTAGTTCCCCTACCAGGGATTGAACCTGTGGCCCCTGCATTGGAAACCTGGAATCTTAACCACTGGACTGCTAGGGAAGTCCCAGGCATGAATTTTAAGAAGGCTTGGGCTGCCTGTACTATATAAAATTATGTACTTATTTGTCTCTATAATGGGAAGTAAGTGATTTGAGAAGGAATACAGTGACATGTTTTAACAGTCAAATGTTTTACCCTCAATAAAGGTATTTATTAATAAAAATTAATATTTGCATTATCCCAGGACCTTGTGTGTATTTATTTAGTACCCTGTGATTTATAAAGCACTTCCAAGTCTGCAGTCTCATACCGTACTTATAAGACTCCTGAGAGGTCGTTGGAGAAGGTGGGAGATGAATAGAGAAGTTAAATATTTGTCTAAGACCAGATGGCTAATATGCAGAGTAGTCATAATGAGACATGACTTTTAGAAAGATGTGAAATTGTGAAAATTAACTATTGTATTTCCTATAAAAACATTGAATGGCTTCTGAACTGCCTAAGGAAGCTCAAAATTATACTGAAAATAAGTAGTAACTAATTTTTTTTCTTGGGAAATAGTGAAATAAGGTAAGTTCTGACATTGTTGTGTTTGTGCTTATGAAAATAAATAGAAGAGCACATATTTGTTAGCCTCTCAAGACAGTTGTTCTTAATTCTGTGAAAAATCTATTTCTATCCGTTGTCCAGCTGTTGATTTCTAAATACCGTTCTCCAGTAAAATGAACCAGGTATCCTTGGAGAAATCACCTATTCTAGAGCTGAGACAGAAAAAATACAAGATCAGTCTGGGCCATTTCACAGTGCCAGAAAGAAAAGAATTGGGGGAAAAAACTCAGAAAACAACAACAATAAGAAAAACAAAAAACAGAAACAACAGGATAGGGGCATGTTCAAGGGATACCAGGAGCCAATCTGAAAGAGTTCCCAATGGCCAAAGCTGGAACAATTCAAGAAACAGAAGTAGAATTAGCTTATAATAGAAAATAGAAAATAATATCCACAAGTCCATATTGAATAACCCATTACTGAATAAATAAATTAGTACAAAAAGACAAATCTTCCTTACAGAAAAATTCCAAATAATATATGTGCATAATTCTCTCTCCAGGAGAAGGCATTTACCACCCCTCCCCGGTTTGAGTGTGGGCTAGAGTTGGTGACTTACTTCCAAAGAACAGTGTATGAAAAGGGGAAAAATAGTGGCTTTACAGTGAAGAAAACTGGCAAACACCATTTCAACCAAGTGATCAGGGTTAACCTCACTGGTGTTAAGCCATGTTCATATCATGTACACCCCGATATGTTTTGATAAAAAAAGCACTTTATCTTTGATTAAATCTTTCCAAAATCTTATAATCTCAGTCTAATTATGAGACAAACATTATACAGACCCAAACTGAACTGCATTCTATAAAATATCTGACAGAACTCCTCAAAAATGTTGAGGTCATGAAAAACAAAGATCAAGAATCTGTCGTAGACCACAGGAGCCTAATTTGAGACAAGACAAATAAATGTATTATGGGATCCTAGACTGGATCAGAACTGGAACAGAACTTGGACATTAAGGGAAAAACTGGTGAAACCTGTATACATTCTGAAGTTTAGATAATAATTTAAAAAATGTAAAAACGTTGGTTTCTTAGTTTTGCCAAACGTGCCATGGTAAATTAAGGTGATACGTTAGGGGAAACTGAAACCCAGGCATATGGGAACTCTGTACTATCTTTGCAACCCTTCCATAAATCTAAAATTATTCCAAAATAAAAAAGCTTATTGAAAATAGACTACTCAGAACGTCCTTGTGTACACGTGGGTCTATGTATGTGTCTGTATATGTAGGTACGCTTGAATGTCAATCAGTAGAGTTGAGCACTTTCCTGACAATTCTATAATATTGAGTAATAGTGACAACTATTTTTACTTTAACGCTTGTATTACACTTTGGCTATTTTTGGTATGTGCTCCTAAGCCAACATGGCATGGCTTCTGTGTGCATGTTGTCATGCTCACACTATCTTTACATATTTTCATTCAGCTCTGAAATGAAAGTGTGTTAAATGACCAATTTTTTGAACATTAAAGAACCTTCTATCCAGGGACAAGAGCCAATGGGCAGCCAGAGCACATACTTGCTTTTATTTACTATGATGATTAAGGGGATTCATTTTTCTAAAAGATCAGCCCTAAGGGCCTCTGTATCCAGTGCTCATTCTAGTGGGAATCAAAAGCCTTCTGGGAGTCATAATGCATAGGACAGGATTCCTGTCTTTCAGCAGCAGTGAAGCATCAGATCAGTTTTACACTCCTCTAGAGCCCTCAGACCTCATCCAGTTTTGTCTCTGGTGATGGTCAAGTAGTGAAGTCATTATAATGGCAAAGAGTATCTCTTGCTCAATGAAAAATAGCTTGGCATGTATCACCCTTCTGTAGTGATGTTAATGGGATGAATAAAAAAAATTGTGAAAGTAGAACTGGCTATTTAGTGAAATAAGAAGAGAAATGTGGAAGACCAGTATTTTCTGCACAGCTTTGCCGTTCATCAAATTTAATTTGGTATCCTTGGAGGGAAGAACAAGAAAGATGTACAGGTTTTCCCTGCTATCTGAAAGTAGAGCATTCCTATAAAGCCTTTTGTAAGCTGAGAAGGCATAAAGTGAAGAAGCAATTACCTTAACATACATCTTGCTAATGGACACACAGAATAAATCAAGATAAAGCACAGATGCTCACAGACACAGTTCAAAGCTCTGGCAGCTTGATGCTGAGATGCTGTATGTATTGATAGCTCCTGGGGAAGGAGCTTGGCGGTGCCATTCTGGCTACTGGGGCATATGCGGCTCAGTGCAGAGCAAACACTGAATGTGACTTTCTCTTTCCACCTTTTTTTTGGTTTTACTTGTTTATTACTTTTATTATTTTTTTAACGTTTTTATTGGAGTATAATTGCTTTACAATGGTGTATTAGTTTCTGCTTTATAACAAAGTGAAGCAGTTACACATATACATATATCCCCATATCTCTTCCCTCTTGCATCTCCCTCCCTCCCACCCTCCCTATCCCACCCTTCTAGCTGTTCACAAAGCACCGAGCTGATCTCCCTGTGCTATGTGACTGCTTCCCACTAGCTACCTATTTTACATTTGGTAGTGTATATATGTCCATGACACTCTCTCACTTCGTCCCAGCTTCCCCTTCCCCTTCCCTGTGTCCTCAAGTCCATTCTCTAGTAGGTCTGCGTCTTTATTCCCGTCTTGCCCCTAGGTTCTTCGTGACCATTTTTTTTTAGATTCCATATGTATATATGTGTTAGCATACGGTATTTGTTTTTCTCTTTCTGACTTCCTTCAATCTGTATGACAGACTCTAGGTCCATCCACCTCACTACAAATAACTCAATTTCATCTCTTTTTATGGCTGAGTAATATTCCATTGTATATATGTGCCACATTTCATCATCCATTCATCTGTTGATGGACACTTAGGTTGCTTCCACAGCCGCTATGAAGAACAGTATGGAGGTTCCTTAAAAAGCTAAAAATAGAACTACCTTTTCACCTTTTTAAGTAAAAATGAAAATCTTCTTCGGATTTCTTTTGGTTAGCGAAAACAGACGCCACTGTAGGTTTTGATAACAGTGAAGGGGCAAAAAGCAAACTTTTGAAAACTGAAGGATACCCATATTCATTCCCTAATGTTGAACTTATCAGTTTATTAATAACATCATCAGTGCAGGGCTTTTATAGCTCTACACTAAGCTGGCCTGATATGAGGAAGCTATTCATCCATTTTTCATGTCTAAACAATTTCCAAATGACTTAATCTTTTGGTTTATATTCCCAGATTTTCTCAGTCAATTCCCCTGTCTTTCAGGCTGTGTGTCTAACATGCCAAATAAAATAGTAAACTCAGTGAAAAAAACCCACCAAAACTCCAACATATTCGTCCTGTTGTTGGGTGTTGTTTTGACAATATGACTTGATGGATGACGGGTCTTATTCCAATCTGAGTAGTTGTGTAGATACAGCCTGTTATCCTGCCAAAAGACAGTTTGGGGAATTTTTTCTTGACTCAAATGATTTGTCAGTATCTGCAATGTAGATATAGATAATATCTTCATAATGCCAGGCTTCTAGATAATGATGGAAGAATCCACTCTAACCATCCTAGAATTTGGAAATATCCTGACAGTAGGTTGCCTTTTTTCACTTTATATTCAATAATTTTGTATTGATTAAATGTTCCCACATATTTATATAAACTCTTAGGCAAAATAAAACTGTGAAATAAACTTACTTTCTTAAAATGGAATAACCAATGTTTTTAATATATAGAAATTGAGTATTAAAATCCATCATCACATCTAAAATACTTTTCAAGTGGTAAATCTAAAGCATGAAAGGATGTATTCCTAATTGTGAATTATTAGGTCTAAATAGGTTACTAACAAAAATATTAAGATTAGTAGCTTTTGATTTCTGATTTTACATATTTCCTCAAATTTTACAATATTTTACATATTTGCTCAGAAAATTATAAAATCAAATACAAAAAGATCTCTTCTATTTTTTAAGAAAAATTATTATTTGGTAAGAAGTACCTTCTCTGAAGAATGTTAACTTATTTCCTGAGGATATGTTAGGCAGTTCTTAGTGCTTTTTTCATTTCCTCCTGTTGGGCTATGGGCTTTCAAACCTGATCCTTGACATTCATACCCTTGAAATTGAAAACTGTTTCTTATCCACATTGCCTGAACTTAGTACCTGCTGAGATTTGTGGGACAATGTTTTAGTTAGGAAACTATGTACAGGTTGGGGTCTTCCACACAGAACTCTGGGGAAAGTGCCCACTCTCCTTAGGTAAGTGGAACCACAGCAATAAACCTTCGGGGGTAAGAATAATGGAGAAGGGATAGAATGGAAATTTCCAAGACTTTGCTAGCAATAAAATGTTTTAACAAGGACGTTTTCCAGAGTTATCTGATTCTTGGGTGTAATAAATCCTCTGCTAGGAGTCTGGAAAATGGTCTACAGTAGTAAGGGTTTGCGTTAATGGGTTCTGGAACAGAGATGACAAAATGTTCTCTCTTTCTGTCTCTCTCTCCCTTTTTTGTTTGTCCCAAGTGTAATCTTTGGTCAGAATTCCTGCTCCCAACTTCACCCCTGAGTCTGTTTTGAGAGTGGGCTTAGTAAAAATGTAATTTTTTTTGGCTTGCCTTTTTGACTGATAGAGAGATCTTAAGGTGAATAATTTTTGAAGCAGTTTCACTTGAGCAAGGTAATGTTTCTTTCACTTTGTTCAGGTATTATTCTTTACTACCTCAATATCCATTGTGATTCTTTTTCTAGAAATTGTTTTTCAAAAATAAAAAGAGATCATGCCAAGAATCTTATAAAGTCATGTCTGAGGAACTCAACTCAAATGCAAGTGTCTTGATTCCAGTTCCTTGGGAATATGAGTAAGAGGAAGAACAAAGGATGAGTCAATTCTGCCACCTAAAAAAACTGAAAACTACTGAATATTTTGCAAAACAGCAAACATCATTAAAATTTCTGAGAATATGTAATAGAATTTACATGCTCTGGTTTTCAAAGTAATATGCATTCATTATATTTATTTAGAAAATAAAGGATAAGAAAAAGAAGAAACTATTCAATCAAAACCTCACAGAGATAAAAAATATTAATATGTTAGACCTTTAAAAGACTTTTTTTCCATGAAATTCTTTAATAGTTTTTTAAAAATGTTTTTCTTTTAGAAAATCTTTTGGTTTCTTTTGGACATTTTCTTTAACTTTTTTTCACAAAATTCTTTCCACACTTAAATCTTTAAAATCTTAGAAGAAAAATAATCTTAAGGTAATTTTATGTATTTTACTTTTTAAAAGTAAATCAAATGCTCTTTTTTTTTCTTTTTGTACTGTTATCTTTGGTTTAGTGCTTCTTTGTGAGTGATACTTGATTTATTTCTCTTCAAGGTTAATTTCTTAAGAAGTAAGTCTACCTAAATTTTTCTAAATCATTCTATTTCTTTAGACATACAATTTTAAATCTCAACCCAATCTTTATAATAAACTCAGAGTTACTAAGTCAAGATTCTGTGGCATTTGTCTTTTTAAAAGGGAGACAATGATGGATCAAGTTAATACTGATTAAAATAAAATGGGAACTCTTTGAATTCTGCACATTCTTATTCAAGATTATTCCATGGGCTTCAGTATTTTGTGTAAAATCATCCTGAGTCTTAGACTTAGTTGGAGTTTTTGTCATCAATATGAAGAATCATTGACCAAAGACTCACTTTTCTCTTGGGTAAGGGGAGGGGCAAAGTGCTGTTGAGTCCAGTGTTTTGGTCCAGTTATCATCAGTTTTTTCAGTGACCACAGATTGAACTTCTAATTGCAGCCAACTCTCTCAAAATAGTTGTTTTGGGTTACAAAGGGAAATAAAATGAGGGTACATGAATCATTCTACATTCTTTAAAATGACTAGCACAACAATTTTCCTAAGGAGGGGCAGTAGGGTCATGTTAACCTTGAAAGGATACATCTTAAATAATTGAATAATACAGTGAAACTACAATAAAAGATGATGCAGACATTTCCATTTAAACAGGGATTCTACCTGTGTCCTCTTTTATAGCTAAGATCCACCAGCCAAGTAGCAGAAGTTCTGGAGTTTACTGGACACCCCTGAGAAATACAGCTGTCATCAACAGCTTGAGGCTTCTGTACCTGAAATACAGCTGCTAGCTGTCATCTAGAAGCAAGAGTTTTTAGGGTGGAATTAGGTGAAAGAAAACAGTACTTATGAAGAGGGCCAGAAAGAGGTTCCCCTTGAAAAAGATGTGAAAAATTTGGGTCCAGGAGTAATCAGATTTATTGGTAATGCTATATTGAGGAGCCTGGTGAACCAAGCCAGAGCCTGTCCCTTTCATGTCTCTGAAGAACTAGCCCTTAAGGGAGAGGCAAGCTTGAGCTCAAGAAGTTCTCTTTCTACACAGGCTCAAAATATGCTGTGCAGGGCAGCCAATGGGTAGCTTCATATTAATAATTATCAGCCTCAGCTGATGTTGTTACTTATGTGAATTATAATTGGATATAGCAATTACAAAAGAGCAATAAAATTTCAGAGTCATGAATTGACTAGAAAAAAGAAGTTTAGAAAAACAAAATAATGAAGCCCATTTTATACTGTTTCTGTACAAAAGAAGAGCAATCAAAAGAAAGGAAGTGTGGTTGAAAAATGCCTTGTTTAAGTATATACAGATGAGGTGTTTCCTATATTAGATGAAAATAGGTGTATATTCCACTTTCTATTACCCGAGAAAAATCAGACACATCTTTTCACAAAGAAAGAAAAGGTTAGACAATGGGATAAGCTAAAACCCATAGTATTACAAATTAGATTTTTATTTTGATATCAGTAATATTTTTAAAAGGAAAAGGGAGAGCAATAAAGCTGATCTTTTCTCCTATGTATGAAATAAGGCTTCCTGTACTATTCATCATAGCTTTGAAAAGTTGAAAACTTTTTGTTTTTAAATATACTTGGCAAAATTCTGCTCAAACCTAATAATAAGAAACCATCTTTTTTCCTACTGGACAGCTGTTAGCCATTAAAATAATGGACTTTGAACTTTAATCTTTAAATCATGTGCAAATATTTGTATATCTGCAAATTAGGAAAAATATTTTCCCAACACTGCTTAACAAAAACGTTTAATCTCTGCGTTATTCTTATATTATTGTAACATTTCAGGTGTCTCTTAAGAGACAGTTTAAGCTTCCAGCTTACACTAATATTGACTGTGTCCAGCCAAAATCTGAAGTAGCTTAGTGGCTACCGATTACTTAGTCAAAGCTGAATACTATGTATTTAACTGTTCATCTTTTAAGGCATGATTTTCTTATAGCTTCATTACCAAGTAATTATGAAATATTATATCATCAATTAAAAAAAGGGCATTTTAACTTGAAATAGAAATTTTTAAATTACCTAATAATCTTGACTTCACAAGAGAGTCAAGAGAGATGGCCCATTAGAATTACATTTTGTATCACTCGGTGTTTAGGGTCTATCACTTTACTCATTTATTACACATTCTGGAGTGTCCACAAGAGGCCAGACACTAGGTTAAGAGGTAAGCTTACAGAGAAAACATGAAATAGTCCTTGTCCCTAAGCAATTTAGAATAAATTGTAGTAATATTGTATTATAAGTGCTATAATAAGTGTCTGCAGAGGACATCACTGGAATAAAGTAGGAGTCAGAACAAGGGTATTTGGTGCTACCTGGGTATAGAGGTAAGGACACAAGTCTAAGAAAAGATGACATAATCTGATATTTGAAATCTGAGTGTAACAATTTGTTATGGCTAAAGGTCAAACTGAAGTTAATCTTCTCCATGCTGGAAGAGGCATTTACATGTGTGTTTTGTGTAGATCTGTGTGCCTTTCCTCTAGACTCACTCTCCTCATTGATAAGTCTTCCTGCTTACCTTTGATCATTTTGATCAATTTCAAAATTGACAGGCCTCTTATTTATCATCTATCCCAATGGTTCTTGAATTTGTTGTGAATCAGGATTACCCGGATGGATTCTTAAAACATAGATTTCTGGGCCCTACCCAGTGTTTTTGACTCAGTAGATCTGGGGCGGAGATTGGCAATTTACATTTTTAAGTTCCCAGATGATGCTGCTAATCCATGGACCATACTTGTCCTGTTATCAGAATCATCTGAGAATGTTTTTAAAATATATGGGGTCCATTTCTAGAGACTCAGATGTAGTTGAACTTGGGTGAGAACAAGGAATCTGTGTTTTTAATATATCTCCCCAGTTGATTCTGATCATCAATGAAGTTTGGGATCCACTGACACAGTCCAGTTCTCTCATTTTACCAATGATAAAATTGAGATGTTGAAAAGTAATGACAATTCAGCAAAACATACACAATTAACAAGGATCAGAGAAAGCTCTTTTCCCCACTATACCTCCATTTCCTTTCCCTTCAAGAAATCATAATGAGAATTTGTTCTTTACTGAATCAAGTCAACACTCTTATTGCAATATTCAGTGATTTCCAAAATCTCTTCCTTTTAACTTATGGTCCCAATAGTTAGTCTTGGATACAGTTAGGCTGGCCCCAAATCAATGGTCAGGAAAAAAGTATCTACTGTATTCTATGGGAGGGGTTGGGGTGGGCTCAGATTAGAATAAAACTCAGTCCCTTCTTTCAAGGAACTTCCAGATAAGTAGCAGACACCACATGCCCAAACATGCACAAATACACACCCTTGCATAATGGTAATAAAAGACAGATTTATAGTAAATACTATTGAAGAAGTACAATATATCAGAAAAGCCTCAGCATGATGAAACAAATATTTATATAAATCTACTTGCCAGACACTATACCAGCTTCTTAGGGTTGCAAAAAGTGTTAAGGCTTAGTTTTCTACCAAAGGAAATCATAATAAAACTATGCAAAACACAATTGACTCTATACTGAAACATAGTTAAACTATAAAATGGCATGAGTAAAATGCTATCAGAAAATAGAAGTGGGAGTGATTAATTCAGCTGAAATACATGGAAAAGTCCACAGAAAAGGTTATAGAAAAAGCATTTACACATTTTGTTTAGATTTGGGTACTTTTCTTTTAGTTTCTCCTCTTGCTTTCATTTTTACGTGGCCAGGTGAAGGAGAGGGCAGAGCAAAACACAAAGGTGAACTTGTAACATGGATTTTTTCAAAAATAGGTAATGGACAGAGAAGGCTAGAACACAAAGCATGTGGACACAGAATAATATTCATGAAGGTGAATTTAAGCTAGGCTTTGAAAGATGCATAGAATTTGGTAAATAATACTAATTTTTGCATACATTATTTATATTATTTTTTTAGATTTCTTCCCTGTTTATTTCCAAACTACCAAAAGTTTTACCCATTCCCCAGGTTCAAATCAAGGTCCTTAAAAGTTACTACTTTGGTGCTTGTCAACCCTTTCTGAGAATCACAGTTACCTCTGATGCTTAAATAAAATACATAAGGTCTGGCTCCACTTGAGAGGTTTTGATCCTGAAGATTTCAATTCAGGGTGCCTGATGGTTGAACCCTGGTATTTCTAGTAGGTAGTTTTTTTTAGCTAATTTTGATCTGAACCACTGGCCTACCGAATGCCAAAACCTAAGATGGGTTCAGTGGGTAATTGCTAAACTGAATGTTTCTCTGCAATCTAAATGCTTAGATAAGTTCTCTTCACAATTTTATTATCTTTGTCCCAGGAAGATAGTTTTAAAGTATATAACCTGAGATGCTAAGAGAAATCAGGGAAGAATCAAATCAGGGAAGAATAAGCTACACAAATATTTTGGGAATAAGGAAACTCAATATGTCTATTTATCTGCTCATGTCCACACACATGCTTCCATAAAAAAAAACCATCCCACTGGACTAGTTTGTTCTGTAACCAAACAAAGATTCTAAATGTACACGAATTTAAAGTCAAGAATATTCATACTTAACTCTAAAACGAATTTTAATTCACTATCCAAATTGAACCAAATTGTTCAAATTGCATAAGTGTTACAGACAACCTCAGGAAATAAAAATGTCTAATTGATCCCTATTGGATATTGAAGAATTAGTCATCACTGAGTAGTGCTGCATTTCTAGAGTCTGCTTTCGAAGCTCATTCTCATTAGTCATAGAGCCTTGTGTGGGTGGATATAATGTGGTTAGAGCAACTGCTGATGACTTGTTTTTCTTAGACCATTTAGTAAGCACTTTTATTGAATAAGGTTTGAATTATTTGTATGTCCTCACAGGTCATAGTGAATGTGTCGCTTCAAAATACAAATAAAATATTTTTTTTATTTCTGAGACATGATGTTCTGAAGAGTCAAATCCCATAGCTGTCCATTTAATTAGATCTTGCTGGATTGAGATTTTATTATTAGACATTCCATTAGCTCAATACTCAAGGTCAGTGTTGTTAGGACTAAAAAAATATGTTTTCTCATGGACAAAGGATGTGACCTTGGAGGGCAAAGCAAAGATATTCAACATATGATGACATTGTAAAATATTTTATAATTTTTTTCTGAGTACTACAGATACTATACTCTCCACCCCTCTAGTCCCTCAGTGAGAGAAAATTTGAGCATATATGATACATAAGGACTTATATTTTGAGATTTATTTAAAAATAGTAAAAAAATGCTATTCCAAAGTATAATAATTGTAAGCTGTATCATATGTGAAATCATTTCTTCTCTCTTCATAGTATGTAACTTTTCATCTGTGTGAAAAAGTTATGTACATCAGGTATAATATTTCAATATCATGTTTTTTTAAATGAGATTTAGTATGGCATTTACATTTTAAAATCAACATGGGTACAAATTAATAGAACCTAAGGTATTTTATAAAGTGACAGTAAAAGAGGCAATATTGTTGTATGTAAACTTTAAATACTACTTGACATGTGTGTGGTGATGAGGGTTGAAAAATAAAGGAAGAAGCCTATTCTGACCCAACGCAGGTAATTTATTAGGAATAGCTAATTTGATATTTATCACCACTTTAAAGTAGATATTATTACAGTACAAATGAAGAACTTGAAGTGAAGAGTTTAAGTAGTTTAACTCATAGTTGAATAAGTGACAGAACTGGTATTTGAACCTAGGTAATCTACTCTAGGATTTCTGATCTTAATCACCACACTATACTGAGAGAAGAATTTGCATATATAACTCTTAACATTATGATTCATGCTGGGAAGAAAGCCCCTTATAAGATGAAAGAGTAAAATTCAGCAGCTATGTAACACAAATTATTTTAATACTCTGCCTGCTATATAAGAAACTTCATTTGCTAAAGTAGAAAATAAAATGTTTAAAAATTTGAAAAGAAAAAAATATATTGCCTATGAATTTTTAATATAGTGGAGAGAACATTGGACTTAGAATTAGGGATTCTGAACTCTAGCTTTATCCCTATCTTGGTCTAGACCCATGGTTCTCTAACTGCACCAAGACATCCTGGGATACAGGCAGTGAACTCACGGAGTACCATGAGGTACTTTAACAGTGGCACTTGACATATGTTGGGCACCACACAAACTACTAGCTCAAGATAGTTCACGGTTTTGATGTTATTTCACACTACAGTCTTTCAATTACATAATATTTTTGTGAAGCTCAGGTTTCAACAATCACTGTGATAAAAAGCAAGTAGCACTTGAACATCGATATGGAACAGGAAATGTGATGGCAATATACAACCTGATTCCAAGGTCTGAGAAATCAGGCAGTGCCTAGAGGGAGCATATATCCCATCAATAAGTAACTGTGGTTAAGTAAAGTAAAGTAAAGGTGCTATTTTTTCTTTCAATTAGCATATATGATTTTGTTTAAATGGCTGCTGAGTTGTTAGAGTGCAAATAATTTATTAATTTGTTTGCATTAATTACTTAATAAATGGGACTGATAGGTATTTATTTTGTACTAAGAGCATCATAAAAAATTGCTGGGGACTTAAGGGCTTCATGAACTAAGAGACTTTAAGAAACTCTGGAGTAGAAATTTGGTATATTGAAGTTTTGTATGTTGAAGTTTTTGTTCTAGCTTCAGTTTGCTTTTCTGAAAAAGTCTCAAATTCTAGTCTAACAGGCAATGATTCTATGGCAAGACAGAGGGTAATTTAGGCAACTCTGAGAATTCCATACCCCATTCACCTACAGTACTTAAGTACTACACTAAATTGGGAACATTTAATGATTTTCTAATGCATTTTAAACCAGATCTTTTAAAATACGTTAACTGTTAGGTGTAAATGAGTTAATTATTTTACAAATATATCTCACTTACCTCTTTAATCCATAGAGCTTGTGGTTTGGGGTTTTTTGTGTGTTTTGTTTTGTTTTGTTTTTTGGCATTTAGGAGTTTCCCCCATCTGTTAACACGTTGAATTAGAAAATTCCCAGATTAAGTGAAAATCTGTACTTTGTAAATATTAGAAAATCTAGAGTGTCTGAACTACCTAAGAAAATATTGTTGCATGAAAATTTCAAATCAAAAACAAGTAGCTCACTGTTTTCAATAAAAATTCTAGTTAATAACCACACCAGAATTGCATTCTTTTATATTGCCAACTTACACAAGGAAATGCTCATTTAGAAAATATTTAAATATGTGTCTATAAAAAAATAATACTTTTGTTACATGGAAAAGGATTAATCTTATTAGGCTGATTGATTCTTTATTTGAGGTACAATAGGTTTGTATTGACTTGGTTGGTATTTTCGGGGGCTGTTTTTGGCTCAAAACATGGGCCAAAATAGGTGTTATGTTACAGCCGGACGATTAACACATTTGATTTTATTGGCAATACCTGAAAGAAAGAAAATTGCAAAATATTTGTAAGAGACTTGTATCTTTGGGTTAGTGAATTTAGAAATACAGAAAGAAATCTTTTATTTTGGACAACTGGGTAGTGACAGAATGGTTCTGTGAATGGAGTGTGAGCTCTTGGATAGTACTTGCTTAATGAGTGTTTAATGAAACAAAACAACCCCCTAGAATGCCACCAATTGTTTTAATTCTATAGCAAAGTGCATATATGGAAACAAGTAACTCATATCCTTTGTTGGTCATATAACCATAGAGACAGTTCATAGTTAATTAGTCTGAATAAAGTTGTGGAATATTTCAACAAATATTGTCAGTTTTCATTTCCTTTTTTAATAGGAATAAAGATTTCCTCATCGAATGGATGTAGAAAATGTAGTATACATATACAATAGAATATTATGTAGCCTTAAGAAAGAGGGAAATCCTTTCATTTTTGGCAGGAAAACGCTGCTTGTATGAGGAGTCTGAAATAGTCAGATTCATAGAAGCAGAAAATAGAATGCTGGTTAGAAAGCAGAGAATAGGGGCTGGAGGGTGGAGGGGAGGTATTAGCCAGAGGGTACAAATTGTGAGTCGTATAAGATGAATAAGCCCTAGAGAGCTACTGCATAGCTCAGTTCCTACAGTTAACAATATCATATTGCATACTTAAAAATTTGCTAAGAAAGAAGATCTTATGTTAAAAGTGTTTGTATCACAAAATAAATAATAAAGAAGGCGGGAGAAAACTTTTCAAAGTGATGTATATGTTCACGGCATAGATTGTGGTGACAATTTCATTTATCTCCAAACTCATTAAGTTGTACACATATATACACCTTTTGGTATGTCAATCATACCTCAGTAGAGTGATTTTTTTTTTCAAAGATTTCCTTTAAGTAGCAAAGAGAACACTTGGTGATTTAAAATAAAAATGAAGACTCATAAATATGTAAAAGTTTAGAGGTTATTACTGTTTCCAAACAAAATTTAGATGCATTATAGGGTCTTGGTTGGATCACAATAAGGGTATCAATCTTGGAAACAAACCAGCAATTGTTATTTTTTTACACATGAACTGAAGTGGAAGTAACAGTTCTGCCCATTTTTGTGAGCAGCCTATTCAAGTGTTTCTATACATTTGTTTCAAATATTTGCTCTTGATATATATTGATTTAATTAAGTGTATGCATTTCCTACTGCCGCTTTAACAAATTACCAAAAAGTGGCTTAAACAACATAGATTTATTATCTTCCAGTTTTGGAGGTCAAAATTCTAATGGACTAATCTAAAAAAAAAATGGTACAAATGAACTTATTTACAAGACAGAAACAGAGTCACAGATGTAGAAAACAAACTTATGGTTACCAGGGTGGAAAGGGGAAGGATAAATTAGGAGATTGGGATTGACATATACACACTACTGTATATAAAATAGGTAATTAATAAGGATGTACTGTATAGCACAGGGAAATCTGCCCAATATTCTGTAATGGCCTATATGGGAAAAGAATTTTAAAAAGAGTGGATATATGTATATGTATAACTGATTCACTTTGCTATACACCTGAAACTCACACAACATTGTAAATCAACTATACTCCAATAAAAAAAAATTCTAGTGGGCTAAAATGTAGGCGTCAGCAGGTCTGTGTTCCTTCTGAGGAGCTAGGGGAGAATCTATTTCCTTGCCTTTTCCAGCTTCTAGAGACTGTTCTCATTCCTTGGCTTATGGCCCTCTCCATCTTAAAAGTTTCTCTCTGACCTCTGCTTCTGAAGTTGCATCTTCTATGATTCTCCTGCCTCCTTCTTTCCCCTATAAGGACTCTTGTCATTACATTTTTCCACCTGGATCTGTACAGTCCCTTTTCCACGTAAGGTAACATCTTTGGTGGGAAGGAGAGGTAAGGGATATTATTCTGCTTATCACATTAAGGTATGTTTTGCTTCATTCAACAAAGTATTTTAGGAGACAGTACGAATATTCTATGAAGTCTCTGAATTTAGTGGATTAACTCCCCTTATTTGACACATACAATTCAAGTTTACATTTGATAGAATAATTATAAATCAAAACCAATCAGGTACTAACACATATTTCATTAAATGCAGTTATGTTATAGCAAAAAAGTGAAATGATGAGACTTGTAGTATAAAATATTTTCTACAATTTGAAAACAGTTTTTAAATCTAAAATTTATATTAGGTTTGTTTACCTGAAATAAACCTAAAGAAAGTTTACAAATATTTTTTATAGTAAATGAGCAGGATAAATAAATGGTCCTGATTAGAAGTTAATTCTTATCTTTAACTATGGAGCACATCTTTCTTGTGTTCCCAGAAGAAAGCTCTTTCACACCAAAAAGTGCATAAAGTAATCCATGTTTTGGCTCCATCTATGTGGAGCTTGTGGATTTCACACAGAGATTTTGGCTGCCAAGAACACAGTACCATTTGAGAGAAACAGCTGTAAAATCATACAGCTATTTACTTGTACAAAAAAAGCAGGCAGCAAGCATTTTTTAGGACAGAGGTTCTCAAACCTTAATATGGATAAATATCACCTGGGGAATCTTATTAAACTGTAGATTCCAGTTCAGATCTGGGGAGTCCAAAGATTCTGGCTTTGTTATGAGGTGCCAAGTGATGCTGATGCTATTGGTCTCTGAACCACATTTTGTATAGCAGGGTTGTAGAACATTCTGGGAAGTAGCAAATGCTGCTATGGAAATCATCTTAGAAAAACATGGTTCTCAACACATTACCTTGAGTAAGCATTTAAGTGACAACCAAAACTTTTTTTGTGAGTACTAATAAGAAACAAGAAATGGACATCACAGTAAAGACTGGGTAGGGTGTATGATTATCACCATTTCTTTAATGAGGAAGAACTAAAACTGTGTTTTAATTAGAATTCTCTGTATATACTTTCTAGTCAGTTGTGAGTAGGAACATGTGGTAAAAACATTGTTCATATTATAATGTATGAATTTACTTATTCTCACTAAATCAATTTTTTTCATTTAAGCAATACCTTATATTATTGTTAAATATATATATGTATACAATACACTTGCATCAGTAGAAGACAGACAGTGGTGAAAGGAACAGAATAATGACCACAAATCAACACTCTCCTGTGATTTAAGCTCCTCTTTTCCTGTTCCCCATCAGGGCTCCCATCGCTCTATTTCTTATTTATTTATTTCATGTCTGTCTTTCAATATGGAATGTAAGGTCCTTGAATTTTCACATTGCTCATCACTGTATCCCTCGGTTACATCGCCTGACTTGGGACAGTGTCTTAGTAATTTGTTGTTTTCCGAAGGTATGGGTGGGTAGGACTTCTTGGTTGATGAGTTTGAGGAGAAGATACAAAAAGGAAGAGTCCAAGGTAATGGATATTGTTTCTTTTTCAGAGAAAATGGATACAAAAATGGTACAGTATACGACAGCTGAAAAAAATACTGAAATTAGAAAGATAAATTCAGTTCAGAAAGAAATAAAAATTGAGTTTAACTTGAAATACATTATTATTTAGCTTGAAATACCATTATCCTAATGGTGAGATGTTCAAGGGCAAAATGTTCTGTAGCAGTTTGGAGAAGAGAGACTTCTGTAGTGATTCTTATTCCTGCAGAACACCAGTTCCATGTGATTTAATAGGTGTTCTGCCAAAGAAAATTCACAAAGTTTGCATCCACCCGCAGGATCCTTCTTTCATCTTTTTCTTGGCTTTGGTACTTCTCCAGGTCTTCATTTTAATCTGTTTAGCTGTTTTCAGTATGTCTCTATAGCTGAGTTTTCTTCATTATAATGATTATTTATTGTAATAATTATCTCAAAATGTATGTATTTCGTATTTATTTTTGTTAATTGTATGCATTTAAATTTAGCATGTTCTGTTAACTAATTTTATAATTTATTTAAAATTTGTAATTTAATACCATATGCTAATGCATATATATGGAATCTAAAAAAACAGTACTGATGAACCTAGTGGCAGGGCAGGAATAAAGATGCAGATGTAGAGAATGGACTTGAGGACACAGGGGGAAGGGGAAGCTGGGACGAAGTGAGAGAGTAGCATTGACATATACTCACTACCAAGTGTAAAATAGATAGCTAGTGGGAAGCTGTTGCATAGCACAGGGAGACCAGCTCGGTGCTTTGTGATGACCTAGAGGGGTGGGATAGGGAGGGTGGGAGGGAGGCACAAGAGGGAGGGGATATGGGGATATATGTATACTTATAGCTGATTCACTTTGTCATACAGCAGAGACTAACACAACATTGTAAAGCAATTATACTCCAATAAAGATGTAAAAAAAATTTTTGTATTTTATCTTTTATTGTTGTTGTTCTAGAAAAAACAAGCATAGCATGTAGGTGTGTGATAGGCATCTGAGAGGAACACCTGAGGAATTATGCCCTAAAAAACAGTGGTTTCATATTTAGTCTCCCATTCCTACTACTACTACTAATTACAAAGCTTTCCTAGACTCCTAGTTTCAGTCCTAGTGAAATAAATGTGAATTAAAATAACAGTGCTCTTTTTTAGATCTCATGTTTTCTGTTCTAAATAATGCTGGACACTATAGACTCGATTTGTATCCCCTTCAAATATCTATGTTGAAGTCTTAACCCCCAATGTGGCTGGATTTGAAGATAGGGCCTTTAGGGAATAATTAAGGTTAAATGAGGTTTTAACGTTAGGCCCTAATCCAATATGACTGATGTCTTTAGAAGAAGAGAAAGAGACACCAGGGAGGCACACACACAGAGCAAAGGCCATGTGAGGACAAAGGGAGAAGGAAGCCATCTGCCAGCCATGGAGGGAGGCCTTAGGAGAAATCAAACCCACCAATACCTTTATCTTGGACTTCCAGCCTCTACAACTGTGAGAAAATAAACTTCCACTGTTTAAGCCACATGGTCTGTGGTATTTTGTTACAGCAGCCCTAGCAGAGTAGGCTAATACAGCAGGTTCTAAGCCATCACTGCTGTGTATCAAGCTGACAGAGACACATAGCTTCCTCTCCTATTCCAATGGGCAGAGCAAGACACAAGGCTCTACCTCACATCAAGGGGCAAGACTGAGGGGCGTGCACAAAGGAGAGCAGATGTGCACCACGTGCCCAGTTGTTGGTTGCTACTCTGAACAGGTTACACTGATTTCTCACCCTCTTCATATCGCCTAAGACTCGGTGCTCCCATTGACTTGCACTCACATTTGATTTCACTTTTTCCAATTACAGAAAGTAAGTTGTTCATAACTGGCTTTTCAGACCCATTGTTACATAGGTGACCTGCTCTATGAAGCCTATTTCTCATCACAAGATGGCTCATATTCAGGAGATTAAAATTAAAATTACTGTAAGAACACATGCTTAATTAATAAAGATATAAAGAGCTGCATTGTGTATATGTAGTATACACACATATATTTCTTGGTTACAATAACTGAGAGGGCCTAAAAGAAAAGACACTCCATAGCAAGAAGCACACCTAGTGCTCAGGTCTTGGTTTCTAATACCATTCTTCAATAAAAGGAACCAGGGATCTTGAGAGAAATAGTTGACTATAGGACTGGGGTGGAATATATACAAGATGAATCTGGAGCAACTAAATTGAAAGAAAGAAATCCACAGTGATGGGGATGATGGGAATATGTCAGAACATAGAAGTCAAGTGAAAGAGCTATCAATGGCCAAAACTGGAATATTTTGAGCAAAAAATAAATAGTATTAGATTATAACCTAAGGTATAAAATGAATATCCAACTACATGAAGAAGAGAAAATTCTCCTGTATAGAATTCCAAATAAATTATGTAGTTACTCTTCCCTAATGGAAAAGGAGCATAAGTCCCCATTTCTTAAGTGTGGGGTGTGCATAATGACTTTCTTACAAAGAGTACAATATGAAGGGGGGGAAGAGTGATTTAATAATGGAGAAACCTGACAAACACAACTTCAGCCAAGGTCAACATCAACAGTCACAAATTATGTTGATAGCCTTAATATGATGTGATGAAATGATACTCTACCTCTACCTGTGTGACATTCCTCCTCCAAAGCCCAGAACCCCAGGCTAATAGTGAGAAAAACATGATTTCTATAGAGAGGCATTCTACAATATACCTGACCAATACGTCTCAAAGCTGTCAAGGTCATCAAAAACAGTCACGTCTGAGAAACTGTCAGACTCAAGAGGAATTGAAGGTAATATGACAACTAAATGTAATGTGGTACACTGGATGGGATTCCGGAACAGAAAAAGGATATTACATAAAAACTAAGGGAACCTGAATAAATATGGGTTTTAGTTGATAATATATCATACTGATTTATTAACTGGAACAAATATAGTAGCAGTAAGATGGTAATAAAAAGGGAAACATATTTTTACTATCTGTACAAATTTTCTGTAAATCTAAAACTGCTCTTTAAAAAGTACACTACTAATAAAAAATGATTGGTAGAAAAAATTTCAATTACTGATGACATTCTATGTGCCTTTGTTAATCTTAGCTCAGGGAAACATCTGAATGAATACAGTACAATCTTCTAAAATGTTGCTAGAGGAGACAGTTATGTTAGAAAACAAAATCCCACATATTCAAAGCTTTAGAACCCTTTTTTCTCTTGCCATACAGCAAACTGATGTTGGCATAGATAAGAATGGCTAAAATAATTTAGTCATATTTAATGTTAAAACTATGATTTTTAATTACCTGGAACATATAAGAGGAACTTTTTTTCATCTGATGCTGATTTAGCAAGCCTCAAAATGAACATGGTATGTCATGGCAATTACATTATTCCTGCCAGGGTGCATGCAAATTTTTTAGATATCTGGTCTCAATTTGACAGTCTTTTGAACTTTACATATCTGCTATGCACCATTAGCTAACACCATAATTTTAAGAGATCTGATACTCAGGTTGGCAATGTTTCCACTATCTCACCCATAAAAATAAACCTCAACTAGGGATAAATGTATTTCCTGGGACCATTAATGAGGTATTGTGTAACGCAATTAGGAAAATAAAAACACCTTTCTAAATTAATTTATGAGCAGAATCTACTAATGTTGAATGGCAGTCTAGCATGCCTCCTCAAAACACCAGTTCCATGTGATTTTATAGGCATTCTGCCAAAAACCGTTGTCACATAAGTTTGGGAAAAGCTAGGTTTAACTAAATTAGATAGGATATCTTTTCCAAGACTTCTCATAATATACTGGTATTTTATGATTCCTCAAATGTGCATAATTTCCCAAGATTTTTTGGAAAAAAACCCACTTTCAAAGAAAACATGGTTATTCTAAGAAACCAGTTTCTATGGAGCTCCACTTGGGAAAACTTGGTCTTGGTCAATGTTTTTCAAAAGCTGGTTTCGGAATCAGCAGCAGCAGCATCAGAAGGGAAATTGTTAGAAATGTAAATTCTGTGCCTTACCTTACACATTCTGAATCAGAAACTGGTTGGTTGGAGCCTAGAACTCTGTGTTTTAACAGGCCTTCCAGATGCTTCTGATGCATACTAAAATTTAAGCACAATTAACCTAGAAGAAACTTGCATCTTGAATTTACAGACCAATGTTGTTGATTGCTTAATATCTACAGTATTGTTGTTCTCCTTCAGAGGATTGATGTCTTCAAATAGGCTGAAAGCCATTACTTCATCTTGACTTTAAAAGGAGCTGTATATGACTTCTTAGTTCACAGAACTGGATCAGTGGGATGTATTAAGAAGTCTCAGATGAACCAGAAGAGTTCTTCAATTCTTACGTATCTGAATTCTGTTCAGTGTGGAATGAATGAATGAGGAGATCCTATTTCTTTAGGTGGGACTTGAAAGAAGGATGACATTATGGAAAAAGAGACATAAATACTTTATTGTGGACTATGAGAAACAGCTTTTATTTCAAGGTCCGATTACTCAGTAAAGGTAAAGAAAGTGAACTAGATTGGCAATGAAAAGTCTGTGCAGTAAGGCATCACATATAGAGTAATTGAGAGCCTAGTCTCTGGGCCCAGATTGCTTGGATTTGAAACCCAGCTCTACATTGGGCAAATAATTTAATCTCTATGCTTTAGTTTTCTTGTCTGTAAAATGGGGATAATAATAGTACTTATGTCATAGGATGCTAAAAAGATGAAATAAATGAGGTAATGTATTTTTAATGGTTTTTTTCTCCCAGTTTCCTTAATAAAACTTAATGTACCTTAATATATGATTGACAAATAAAAATTATATATGTTTAAGTGTCCAATACAATGTTTTGATATACATATAAATTGTGAAATAGTTACCACAATCAACCAATTAACATATCCATCACCTCACCTGCTCACATAGTTACCTTGTATGTGTTGTACGTGTGTGTGTGTGATGAGAACAGTTGAGATCTACTCTCTCAGAAAATTTCAAGTATATAATATGTTATTATTAACTATAGTCATCATATTGTACATTAGGTCTCCGAAACTTATTCATCTTGTAACTAAAATTATGTACCCATTGACAAGCATCTCCTTATTTCCCCCACCCCATGGCCCCTGGTAACCAACATTCTATTCTCTGTTACTATGAGTTCAACATTTTTTAGATTCCACATGTAAGTGAGAATATGAAGTACTTGCCTTTGTGTCTGGTTTATTTCACTTAGCATGATGTCCTCCAGATTCATCTGTGTTGTTACAAAGAGCAGGGTTTCCTTCTTTTTTAAGGTTGAATTGTGTTCCATTGCATAATTATACAACAGTTCTTTATCCATTCATCGACTGACAATTAGGTTGTATATATCTCAACTATTTAATAATATTACAATAAACAAAGGAGTGCAAATATCTCTTTAAAATAGTGTTTTTTCCCCTTTGGATAAATACCCAGAAGTGGAATTTCTGGGTCATATGGTAGTTCTATTTTTAATTTGGGGTGGAGGGAATCCTCCATACTGTTTTCCATAGTGCTTGAATTAATTTACAGTCCCACCAACAGTGCACAGAGTTCCCATTTTTCCACATCCTTGCCAACACTTGGTTTTCTTGTCTTTTTGATAATAGCCATTCTAACAGGAGTGAGGTAATATATCCTTGTGGGTTTGATTTGCATTTCCCTGATGATTAGTGATGTTGAACATATTTTTGTGTACCTGTTGGCCATCTGTATGTTTTCTTTGGAAAAATGTCTATTCAGATTCTCTTCCCATTTTTAAATTGTATTTTGTTTTACTGTTGAGTTGCATGAGTTCTTTATATATTTTGAATGTTAATCCTTTATCATATATATGATTTGCAAATATTTTCTTCCCTTCAGTATGTTGCTGAAAATGAAAAATTTTGATGATTTCCTTTGCTGTGCAGAAACTTTTTTAGTTTGGTATATTCCAATTTGTTTATATTTGCTTTTGTTGCCTTTGCTTCTGGTGCCAAATCAAAAAATTATTGCTAAGACCAATGACAAGATTTCCCCCTACCATTTCCTCTGAGAGTTTTAGAGTTTCAGGTCTTACATTTAAGTTTTTTAAAAATAAATTTATTTATTTTATTTTTGGCTTCACTGGGTCTTCATTGCTGCGAGTGGAGCCTGTGAGTGGAGGTTATGATTTAATAAATGAATTCAGTAAAATTGTAGAATACAAAATCAATGTGCAAAGTTCAGTTGCATTTCTATACACTAACAAATAACTACCAAAAGAAAAATTAGGAGCTCTAGGCGCGTGGGCTCAGTAGTTGCAGCACACAGTCTCAGTAGTTGTAGCTCGTGGGCTTCAGAGCATGGGCACAGTAGTTGTGACGCATGGGCTTACTTGCTCTGTGGCATGTGGGATGTTCCTGGACCAGGGATTGAACCTGTGTCCCCTGCATTGGCAGATGGATTCTTAACCAATGGACCACCAGGGAAGTCCTACATTTCTGTTTTTAATCCATTTTGAGTTGATCTTCTTGTGAAATAAATATCCAATTTCATTCTTCTGCATGTAGATATCCAGTATTTCTTAACACCATTTATTGAAAATACTATTCTTTCTCTACTGTGTATTCTGGGTGGTGCCTTTTCAAAGATCAGTGGAGATATATGTGTGGGTTTATTTCTGGGTTCTCTATTCTCTTTCACTAGACTATGTATTTGTTTTTATGTCAGTACCACATTTTTTTGCTTAATCTAGCTTTGTAATATAATCTGAAATTAGGAACTACAATGCCTCCAGCTTTGGTCTTCTTGCTCAAGATTAATGTGGCTATAGCAGCCTTTTGTGATTCTGCAAAACTTTTAGGATTGTTTTTTCTATTTCTGTGAAAAATGTCACTGGGATTCTTATAGAGATTGCATTGAATATGTAGATGGCTTTAAGTAGTATGGACACTTTATTCTTCTACTAAATAAATTCTTCCAAACCACGAACACAGAATATCTTTCTATTTATTTGTGTCTTCAACTTTTTCATCAATATTTTATACCTTTAGTGTATAGATATTTCACTTCCACGGTTAAATTATTTATAATTATTTTGTTATTTTCGATGTTAGTGTAAGTGGGATTATTTCTTAATCTTTCTTTTGGTAGTTATTTGTTAGGGTATAGAAATGCAGCTGAACTTTGCACATTGATTTTGTGTCCTGCAACTTTACTGAATTCATTTAATAAATCATAACAGGGTTCTTTTTCTTGCGGTACGCGGGCCTCTCACTGTTGTGGCCTCTCCCAGTTGCGGAGCACAGGCTCCGGACGCGCAGGCTCAGTGGCCGTGGCTCATGGGCCCAGCCGCTCCACGGCATGTGGGATCTTCCCAGACTGAGGCATGAACCCGTGTCCCCTGCATTAGCAGGTGGACTCTCAACCACTGCACCACCAGGGAAGCCCAAATCATAACAGTTTTTGATGAGGCCTTTAGTGATTTTTATATGTAAGATTATATCATCTATAAACAGAGACAATTTTACTCTTCCCTTTCCAATTCAGATGACATTTATTTCTTTTTATTATCTAAGTGCCATGGCTAGGACTTCCAGTATTGTGTTGAGTAGAAGTAGAAAAATTGGGCACATTTGTTTTGTTACTGATCTTAGAGGGAAAACTTTCACCTTTTCACAATTGAGTATGGTGTTAGCTACGGGCTTGTTATATATGGCCTTTATTATGTTGAGGTATATTTCTTTTATATCCAATTTCTTGACAGTTTATATCATGAAAGGAAGTTGAATTTTGTCAAATGCTTTTTTTCCCCTGCTTCTATTGAGTTGATTACATAATTTTTATCCTTCATTCCTGTTAGTGTGGTGTACACATTTATTGATTTGTGGAGGTTGAATCATCCTTGCATTTCAGGGATAAACCCCACTTGATCATGATATATGATCCTTTTTTTTTTTTTTGCTATATGATCCTTTTTTTTTTTTGCAGTACACGGGCCTCTCACTGCTGTGGCCTCTCCCGCTGCAGAGCACAGGCTCCGGATGCGCAGGCTCAGCGGCCATGGCTCATGGGCCCAGCCGCTCCGCGGCATGTGGGATCCTCCTGGACCAGGGCACGAACCCGTGTCCCCTGCATCAGCAGGCGGACTCTAAATCGCTGCACCACCAGGGAAGACCACACTGGGGGTTTTTTGTTCTTCTTTCTCTAATTGCTTTAGGTGTAAGGTTAGGTTGTTTATTTGAGATGTTTCTTGTTTCTTAAGGTAGGATTGTATTGCTATAAACTTCCCTCTAAGAACAGCTTTTGCTGCATCACATGGGGTTTGGGTAATTGTGTTTTCACTGTCATTTGTTTGTAGGTATTTATTGATTTCCTCTTTGATTTCTTCAGTGATCTCTTGGTTATTAAGTAGTGTATTGTTTAGCCTCCAAGTGTTTGTATTTTTTACAGATTTTTTTCCTGTAATTGATATGTAGTCTCATAGCGTTGTGTTCCGAAAAGATACTTGATATGATTTCAATTTTCTTAAATTTACCAAGGCTTGATTTGTGACCCAAGATATGATCTATCCTGGAGAATGTTCCATGAGCACTTGAGAAGAAAATGTATTCTGTTGTTTTTGGATGGAATGTCCTATAAATATCAATTAAGTCCATCTTGTTTAATGTATTATTTAAAGCTTGTGTTTCCTTATTTATTTTCATTTTGGATGATCCGTCCATTGGTGAAAGTGGGGTGTTAAAGTCCCCTACTATGATTGTGTTACTATCGATTTCCCCTTTTATGGCTGTTAGTATTTGCCTCATGTATTGAGGTGCTTCTTTGTTGGGTGCATAAATATCTACAATTGTTATATCTTCTTCTTGGATTGAATCCTTGATCATTATGTAGTGTCCTTCTTTGTCTATTGTAATAGTCTTTGTTTTAAAGTCTATTTTGTCTGATAAGAGAGTTGTTCCTCCAGCTTTCTTTTTTTTTTTTTTAAGGTACGCGGGCCTCTCACTGTTGTGGCCTCTCCCGTTGCGGAGCATAGGCTCTGGACGCGCAGGTTCAGCGGCCATGGCTCACGGGCCTAGCTGCTCCGTGGCATGTGGGATCTTCCCAGACCAGGGCACAAACCTATGTCCCCTGCATCGGCAGGCAGACTCTCAACCACTGCGCCACACAGGGAAGCCACAGCTTTCTTTTGATTTCCAGTTGCATGGAATATCTTTTTCCATCCCCTCACTTTCAGTCTGTATGTGTCCCTAGGTCTGAAGTGGGTCTCTTGTAGACAGCACATATATGGGTCTTGTTTTGGTATCCATTCAGCCAGTCTATGTCTTTTGGTTGGAGCATTTAATCCATTTACATTTAAGGTGATTATTGATATGTATGTTCCTATTACCACTTTCTTAATTGTTTTGGGTTTGTTATTGTAGGTCTTTTCCTTCTTTTGTGTTTCTTGCCTAGAGAAGTTCCTTTGGCATTTGTTGTAAAGCTGGTTTGGTGGTGCTGAATTCTCTTAACTTTTGCTTGTCTGTAAAGGTTTTAATTGCTCCATCAAATATGAATGAGAATCTTGCTGGGTAGAGTAATCTTTGTTGTAGGTTTTCCCCCTTCATCACTTTAAATGTGTCCTGCCACTCCCTTCTGACTTGCAGAGTTTCTGCTGAAAGATCAGCTCTTACCCTTATGGGGATTCCCTTGTATGTTATTTGTTGTTTTTCCCTTGCTGCTTTTATTAGTTTTTCTTTGTATTTAATTTTTGATAGTTTGATTAATATGTGTCTTGGCATGTTTCTCCTTGGATTTATCCTGTATGGGACTCTCTGTGCTTCCTGGACTTGATTAACTATTTCCTTTCCCATATTAGGGAAGTTTTCAACTATAACCTCTTTAAATATTTTATCAGATCCTTTCTTTTTCTCTTCTTCTTCTGGACCCCTATTTTTCGAATGTTGGTGAGTTTAATGTTGTCCCAGAGGTCTCTGAGACTGTCCTCAATTCTTTTCCTTTTTTTTCTTTATTCTGCTCTGCTGTAGTTATTTCTACTATTTTATCTTCCAGGTCACTTATCCGTTCTTCAGCCTCAGTTATTCTGCTATTGATTCCTTTTAGAGAATTTTTAATTTCATTTATTGTCTTGTTCATCAGTTTTTGTTTGCTTTTTGGTTCTTCTAGGTCCTTGTTAAGTGTTTCTTGTATTTTCTCCATTCTATTTCCAAGATTTTGGGTCATCTTTACTATCATTATTCTGAATTCTTTTTTAGGTAGACTGCCTATTTCCTCTTCATTTGTTAGGTCTGGTGAGCTTTTATCTTGCTCCTTCATCTTCTGTGTGTTTCTCCATCTTCTCATTTTGCTTATCTTACTGTGTTTGGCGTCTCCTTTTTGCAGGCTGCAGGTTCATAGTTCCTGTTGTTTTTGGTGTTGCCCCCAGTGGCTAAGGTTGGTTCAGTGGGTTGTGTAGGCTTCCTGGTGGAGGGGACTAGTGCCTGTGTGCTGGTGGATGAGGCTGGATCTTGTCTGGTAGGCAGGTCCACGTCTGGTGGTGTGTTTTAGGGTTTCTGTGGCCTTATTATGATTTTAGGCAGTCTATCTGCTAATGGGTGGGGTTGTGTTCCTGTCTTGCTAGTTGTTTGGCATAGGGTGTCCAGCCCTGGAGCTTGCTGGTCATTGAGTGGAGCTGGGTCTTGGCGTTGAAATGGAGATCTCTGGGAGATTTTTGTTGTTTGACATTACATGGAGCTGGGAAGTCTCTTGTGGACCAATGTCCTGAACTTGGGTCTCCCACCTCAGAGGCGCAGCCCTGACTCCTGGCTGGAGCACCAAGAGCCTTTTATTCACACAGCTCAGAATAAAAGGGAGGAAAAGAAAGAAAGAAAGAAAGAGGATAAAATAAAATAAAGTTATTAAAATAAAAAATAGTTATTAAATTTTTTAAAAAAATAATTAATAAAAAAGAAAGAAGAGAGCAACCAAACCAAAAAGCAAATCCAGCAATGATAACAAGTGCCAAAAACTATACTAAAAAAACCCCAAAAACGGACAGAGAGAACCCTAGGACAAATGGTAAAAACAAAGCTGTACAGAAAAAATCACACAGAGAAGCATATACATACACACTCACAAAAAAAGAAAAAGGGAAAAAAATATATATATCATTGCTCCCAAATTCTACCTCCTCAATTTGGGATGACTCTTCTATTTAGGTATTCCACAGATGCAGGTACATCAAGTTGATTGTGAAGATTTAATCTGCTGCTCCTGAGGCTGCTGGAGAGATTTCCCTTTCTCTTCTTTGTTCACACAGTTCCTGGGGCTCAGCTTTGGATTTGGCCCCGCCTCTGCGTGTAGGTCGCCGGAGGGCATCTGTTCTTCGCCCAGACAGGACGGAGTTAAAGGAACCGCTGATTCGGGGGCTCTGGCTCACTCAGGCCGGGGGTAGGGAGGGTCACGGAGTGCAGGGTGAGCCTGCGGCGGCAGAAGCCGGCATGATGTTGCACCAGCCTGAGGTGCGCCATGTGTTCTCCCGGGTAAGTTGTCCCTGGATCCCGGGCCCCTGGCAGTGGTGGGCTGCACAGGCTCCCCGGAAGAGGGGTGTGGACAGTGACCTGTGCTCACACACAGGCTTCTTGGTGGCGCAGCAGCAGCCTTAGCGTCTCATGTCCGTCTCTGGTGTCTGTGCTGATAGCCACGGCTCACGCCCTTCTCTGGAGCTCATTTAGACGGTGCTCTGAATCCCCTCTCCTCGCGCACCCCAAAACAATGGTCTCTTGCCTCTTCGGCAGCTCCAGACTTTTCCCCGGACTCCCTCCCGGCTAGCCGTGGTGCACTAACCCCCTGCAGGCTGTGTTCACGCCGCCAACCCCAGTCCTCTCCCTATGCTCCGACCGAAGCCAAGCCTCAGCTCCAAGTCCTGCCCGCCCCGGCGGGTGAGCAGACAAGCCTCTCGGGCTGGTGAGTGCCGGTCGGCCCCGATCCTCTGTGCGGGAATCTCTCCGCTTTGCCCTCTGCACCACTGTGGCTGTGCTCTCCTCCGTGGCCTCCGAAGCTTCCCCACTCCACCACCCGCAGTCTCTGCCCGCAAAGGGGCTTCCTAGTGTGTGGAAACCTTTCCTCCTTCATGGCTCCCTCCCACTGGTGCAGGTCCCGTCCATATCCTTTTGTCTCTGTTTATTCTTTTTTCTTTTGCCCTACCCACGTACGTGGGGAGTTTCTTGCCTTTTGGGAGGTCGGAGGTCTTCTGCCAGCATTCAGTAGGTGTTCTGTAGGAGTTGTTCCACGTGTAGATGTATTTCTGATGTACTTGTGGGGAGGAAGGTGATCTTCGCGTCCTACTCCTCTGCCATCTTGAAGCTCCTCCAAGACCTCTCGTTTTGTTACAACCATCCCCATGACTCACAAATGTGTGTTGGTTTCTGTATACCTCACAGCAACCTGCTCCCAGGGGCCAAGCCTTGATTCTGAGAGTTTAGCTACAGCCAGAGTCTGCAAGTAACGCAAGAGGAAAACTGGATGCAGTTGTCAGCTGACTATCTGCCACCCACCCCCTCCATCCAGTACTTTTACATTTCTCTTGCTCTGTTCACAGGGGCCTCTTCTCTTGGGGGGTCTTTGTCTCTTCAGAATGAAAAGACTCCTGTAGTTTCTGCTTTGATTTTCAGAAGTTTTGCCTTAGCTTTTTATCTTCCATCTTGAACAACTTCAACTCTCACAAATATTTTGAAGGGGAAAACTGCCTTTGTGTGGAGACCATCAAGCCTCTAATTTTATCACTCTGGCACTGTGGGAGCACAAAAGTTCTACTGGTTTCCTTATTCCCCATCTAAAGTGCTCTACCAGGGGTTAAATTTAAATTCTCAGAGAACATCTTTGCTCCATGTTGGCATATGCTCCCTCTCTGAATTTTTAGTTCCCCTCGTCTTCAGTTCTTCCACAGCTCTCAGGTAGCTTTAAACACACGTAATTCACCCAGGCTTTAATTGTTGTCTGTTGTGAGTGTTGGTCAGCCACAAGCTACTTCGTATAACTTAGCAGTAGAATTTTTCTTTTTTGGACTATTATCTCCTCTGAGGAAGAAACAAGAAAACAAATTATCTGCTCCCAAAGTACAATAGTGAGACAGGCATAAGATAACAGCTAAAGCCATTCACATTAAAAAAAGGAAGAAAGTAGAATGAAAAAAAAGTCATATTCCTAAGAAATCTCAAAATCCACTGGGGAGAACTCCATTAGGCTTTCAGGCATGGGAATAATACTCTGTGGCCCACTTTTCTATCTGTTGGGCCCATGGCTCTGTCCACTGGGTCTGCAGCTCTACCTTCAGATTATCTTTCCTTTTTCAAGAAGGGCAATATCTTTTTGCCACTGAGTAGTTTTATCAGCCTGTTTCCTGCCTGTAGAATCTGGGAGGTTAACAACCTTTTTCAATTTTGTCCTTTCTCGATCCTTTTCAGTCTAACTTGGCACTGTTTCTGCTGATATATCTTCTCAAGAATCTTGTAGATCTCCCATGTATATTGCAGGGATTTACTCATTAGACAAAGTGATTCTCCTCAGATGTGTCCTGAGTAATCTCATCTTTACTCTTTGATTCTTCTTAGATAGATGAGGAGGTTCATGGGTCACATGTCTAATCTCTTCATGGAGTCTTCTGCAAGAATGAATATTCTGATCTTTTGACCCTTTTGAAGTCCTGGTAAAAGGTTTCACAGTCTTAGGTTTCTCTTCAGAGGACGCTTCCCTAACAATGAATCTCATAATTTTAACATGTTTTGCAATCTGGATAGGCTGAAGATTCCCCAAATTGTTAAATTCATATTGCTTTTTGCTTAACAGTTTTCCCCTCAATTTATTTCTTTTCTCTCACATTATATTACAAGCAACAAGGAGAAAGTGGGCTGGACCTTCAATACTTTGCTTGTAACTCTTCTCAGCTAAATATACATGTTCATCCATTACAAGTTTTGCTTTCTGTATAACTGTAAGACATAATTTAACTAAACTTTCTATCCCTATGTAACAAGGGCCCCCTTCCAGATAGTTTTAAATAACATGTTCATTTCCTTCTGAGCCTTTACCAACACACTTTTAAAATTTGTATTTCTGACAACAGACTGTTCATGATGATTTGAGTATTCACTAAGATGATATAGGATTTCTCTGCATGCTCCTTACTTCATTCTGAACCCTCACCAGCAGTTCCAAGTTCCTTTAACTATATTTCTACCAACAGTGTGTTCAAGGCAATCTAGAGACTTTCTGTTATGTTCCTCAAAATTCTCCCAGCTTCTACCCAAAACCCAATTTCAAAGCTATTCTTACACATTTAAGTGTTTGCTCCAGCAGTGCCTCACTCTCAGTACCAAAATCTGTATTATTTATTTCTCTTGTAACAAATTACCACAAATTAAACAATACAAGGCTTAGAACAATACAAGTTAATTATCTGGAGGTCACAAGTGCAAAACAGATTGGCAGGGCCACAATCCTTTTGGAGACTCTAGGGAAGAATCTCCTTGTCTTTTCCAGCTTCTAGAGGCTGCCTGAATTCCTTGGCTTGTTGTGCAATCCTCCATCTTCAAAGCCAGAAACATAGCATTTTTCTAGCTCTGACCCTCTGTTCCGTCATAACACCTTTTCTGACTCTAATCCTCCTGCCTCCTTAATCGCAAGGGCTCTTGTAATTACACTGTGTCCATCAGAATGATACAAGATAATCTTCCCTTCTCAAAATCCTTAGCAGAGTCATATCTGCCTTTTGACATGTGAGGTAACATATTCAGTTCCTCAAGATTAGAAGCTTGATGTCTTTGGGAGGCCTCTGCTCTGATTAACACATGCACCTGATTTGGGGGCATAAATTTCAAGCCCTGAGTCCTACAGGATTTTGAATTTTTAAATTTAAAATTTTCTTTTTCCCACTTAAGCTGTTGTTTATTTCTGAGATGGTAAAGCCCAGACTGACCATTTTTCTTAGTATTTCTGCTGTGGCTTTCCTTCCTTCCTTTAGGCAGAAAAGGCACAATGCCTTAGATTCTTGAAGAGCCATGGAGTACAATGGGAATGGGAATTGGACACAACTCTTGATACCTCCACTGTAATTCTATTTTTTTTTTTCATGCTGTACTCTCCTAATCTTCTCTCCAAATGTCCATTCTTTACCATATATAAAGAGAAGTAGAAGTACTTCTCCAGGACAGTGTTAATTAAACTAACAGAATCATAGAGCAGGAGACTTCTGTTTCGTATTAAACAAAATGAAAAGAAAGAATGCTTTCATCAAAAGGTGACATCTGGGGTACAGTTTCTGAGGAGAATAAACCTGAAGGGCAACAAAACCTCATTATCTAGCTTTTTCTAATAACATCCTTAAACAACCTTATGTCTGAAGCATAACTTTGATAGTTGATGTTTCTACTGGTTTGCAGTACTACTGGTTAACAGACATACTTTTGCTTGTGGTTTAGCATGCACAGCTGGTTAAGATGCAATGAGGTTCTTACAATTAATCTAACAATTATACCTGTAATTCTCCTTGTTAGTGTAAAAGTCACTCTCTGGAAGAATTTTCTTTTTCTTTTTTTTTTACTAAAACAAGCTCTGTTGTGCAAAAGTGAAAATAAAAATTTGACACCTTTGCATAATCAAATAATCTAAAAAGATTGCTTTAGAATGCCTTTGGGGGAAATCAACTGTGTAAGACTGTATAGAAAAGACATATTTTAAGCCTGCTAGAGATTGTTGAATTTGGCACAAAGACAGAGAAATGTAAAGTCGGTGGTTTATTATTCTGTAATCCTTGGAGCTCTGAGGATTTCATGGAAGGGCCCCAGAGACTGCTGCAAAGTGTAAAAGGGCCAAAGAGGCAAATATTCAGCCAGAGTGCTCGGTTTTATCTGATTTATGTGTTGGTTCTGGATACCTTTTGATTGAACAAAGACTTTTATTCGGCTAAACAATTGGATATGAATTGCATCAAATAACATGACCTAAATCCTGGTCAGTGAGAAACGGGGCCAGGACTAAATCCTAGTCATTTCATTCTTTCACTTAAGTCCCTTCAGTGGCTCCCTGTCAGCTTCAAGATAAAATATATACTCTTTCACCATGATATTCATATTCTTACTGGCCTGACTCTTGTCTATTTCTTTAGTTTATTTCTTGCTTTGCAGTCTTCTTAATCCCTTAAAGACTCTCCACAAGTTATTAGAGTGTCCTAATACCTGGCAATGTTCATAATCTTTGAGATTCTTTACTTCCTACTTCCTTGATTACCACAGTAAGGTTTAGGGCCCTCTTCCATACTCCCATAGAATGCTTTACATACTCTATTATGGGGCTTAAATAATGTATTTCAATTGTTGGTTTGTTTTTCTCACGCAGCTAAACTGTTCGTAGTATGCTTTCTAAAGATTTCATCTCTGGATGTCTAGTGCCTGGCATAGGTATTGGGCCACTTTGACGATTAAATAGGCAAATCTCAATTTATTTCTTTCTCCTCTATACCGTGCTATGCAGAAATATTCCTGGTGCATGAGGAATTAGGATGGTTACCTGAGCCAGCACTTAGAGTTACTCTGCATCACTGGCAGCTGGATTCAGGAGCAATACCAGGGAGGAAAGAAATGATTCCAGCTGGCATTAAATAGACTCTATAAAGATACTTATTTAATTAATTAAATAATTAAGCTCATATCTGTTAAGTATCTTCTATATAGCCCCAGGCACTATTCTAAGTGAAATACTGTGGATACAACAGTGAAACATAGAGACAAAATATTTACCTTGAAGCTTCCATTCCAGTGAGGGTGAGATAGGTAATCAGCAATTACATAAAATGTCAGGGAGTAATAAAACTTCTGAAGGAAATTAAAGCAGGGTGAGGGAAATAGTAAATAAGAAAAGAAATTGCTCTTTTATAGAGCAATATTTAAAAAAAAAAAAAGGCCTCCCAAAAAGGTGAGGGGTGAGAACTGAATAAGTTCAGAGGAAAGTAAGATTGAGCCATGCTGGCATTTGTGGGAAGATGCTTCAGGTAGGAGGAGGTCAAATTCAAAGGCCCTGAGGCAGAAGCATCCTTCTTGTGTTGAAGAAGGGGAAGGAAACAGGGTCAGTGTGGCTGCAACATAGTAGAGAAATGAAGCAGGGAGGAGATGAGGTCCGACAGGCCACAGAATTGATCTGATAAATCAGGGTAAGAATTTTAGTTCTTATTCTGGGTGTGGTGGAAAAATCATTGTATCATTTTGTCTAGAGTTTTGATCTCATCTGATTTGAGTGTTTAGGGGATCTCTCTATGAGAGTAGAATACAGGGAAGCAGAGGTAAGAGACTATTGAAATAATGCAGGTAAGAGATGTTGGTGATCTAAATCAGAGTAGGAGTCACGGAGAGAGTGAGAAGTGGTTGAATTCTAAATACATTTAGAAGGAATAGCTGACTTCAGGTTGGGTTGTATGTAGAGTATGAGAGAAGGGAGGAGACAAGTACGACCCTTGACCAATTGGAAGAATTATTCATAATTTCCAATACTAAAGTAAGGAAGAGTTTTAGAGGAGCAGATTTTGGGAGGAAATCAAGATATTCTAGATATGTTGTTTGAGATGCGTATTAGAAATCCAAGTGGAGATGTGAAAAATGCAGTTGAATATTTAACACTTGAATTTAGAGGCACATTCAGGCAGGAGTGATAACGTTGGAAGTCATCAGAGTATAGACAGCATTTACTGCCATGACTGGATGAGATCACTCTAAGAGTAAGTGTCAAAAGAAGTTCCAATGCCTGAGCCCTGGAGGCACTTGATAGTTTAGCAGTCAGGAAGATGAAGAGAAATCAGCAAAAGAGATTGAGAAGAGGCCAGTGGGGAAAACCAGAAACAGTAATGTCCCAGATGGAAAATGAAATACATTCTCTAGAAGGAGGAAGTTGATCAACCATGTTAAAAGTTGTTACATCACATAAAATGAGAACTGAGAATTATTCATTGGGTTTGGCAACTTGAGGTTAATTGGTGAGATAGTAGGGACAAAAGCTTCACTGGAGTGGACTCAAGAGAGAGTTGAAAAGAAATTAGATCCTGAGAAATTTCTCTATAAAATGTGGTGACTTGAGGGGAACATGGGGTAAAGGGATTTATTTATTTATTTATTTTGTTATTTAAATTAAGAGATAACTGTAGCAGATATTTAGCTCAGTCTACACATCCTAATAGGCTGCTGGCTGAAGTCTTTGGAACTGATAACTGGATCTTTGAGGACATAAGATACTGGATAGCTTTCTAAAGATGCCAACCATTGGCACATGTAAACAACATGCCAAGCTGGACCAGCAACAGCTGTAGGTGTTACTGAGGCAGAGTCCTCAGTACCTGCCACTTTTCAAGAATACCATCAAGCAGGTAATCAGTTTCAATCAATGTCAACAAACACTGGGCTGATAAATTAAATCCCACAGACCTTAAATACAACACACTGGCAGTCTTTGAAGGATTACCTGATATCTTTGGGATTTCTGTTTTTAATAGAAGATTTAAAAGATGATAGTTTGCTTTTTAAAATTAAACTTAGTGTCCAAAAACCTTTTTGAAAATAAAAGTGTGAAGATTCAACCGTTCCTCTTGGTGAACAGCACCCGGGGAGAGCCTCCTCATTTTAAATGTAGAAAATGGTCAATTCCTGATGTGTCCCTTTGGGCAAATTTTAATTGTGGTCTCAGAGACTTCTTTTTTCAGTTTATTTTTTATTGAGGTAACATTGGTTGATAACATTGTACAAGTTTCACGAGTACAACATTATATTTCTACTTCTGTGTACACTATAGTGTGCTCACCACGAAGAATTTAGTTTCCATCCATCACCATAGAGTTGATCCCCTTTACCCATTTTGCCTTCCCCCTGCCTCTTCCCCTCTGGTAATCACTACTCTGTCCTCTGTTCCTAAGGGTTTGTTTTTGTTTGGTTTGGTTTGTTATTTTATTTTGTTTGTTTGTTTATCCTACTTGTGAGTTAAATCATAAGGTCTTTCTCCACCTGAATTATTTCACTTAGCATAATACCCTTCAGGTCCATCCATGTTGTCACAAAGGGCAAGATTTCTTTTTTTTTTTTTTTTTTAATGGCTGGGAAGTATTTTGTTTTGTGTGTGTGTGTACCACATTTTCTTTCTCCATTTATCTGTTAATGGGCACTTAGATGGTTTCCACATCTTGGTTATTGTAAATATTGCTGAGATAAACATAGAAGATTGGACTTCCCTGGTGGCGCAGTGGTTGAGAGTCCGCCTGCTGATGCAGGGGACACGGGTTCGTGCCCCGGTCCGGGAAGATCCCACGTGCCGCCAAGCGGCTGGGCCTGTGAGCCATGGCCGCTGAGCCTGCGCGTCCGGAGCCTGTGCTCTGCAACGGTGAAAGGCCCGCGTACCGCAAAAAAACCAAAACAAAACAAAACAAAAAAACCCATAGAAGATCATGTATCTTTTTGAATTAGTGTTTTCGTATTTTTAGGACAAATACCCAGAAATGGGATAGGTGGATCATATGGTAGATCTTTTCTTATTTTTTGAGGAATCTCTGTACTATTCCCCATAGTGGCTGCACCAATTGACACGTCAACCACAGTGCATGAGGGTTCCCTTTTCTCCACATCCTCACTAATACTTAGTATTCCTTGCCTTTTTGATAACAGCCATTTTAATATGTGTAAAGTGATATCTCATTGTGATTTTGATTTGCATTTCCTAATAATTAGTGATTTTGAGCATGCTTTCATGTGCCTGTTGGCCATCTGCATAGCTTCTTTGGAAAAATTTAGATTTTAGATTTAGATTTAAGGTTAGATTAAGATTTAGATTTAATCTAACCCTATTTAGATTCTCTGCCCATTTTTTTAATTGGGTTTTTTGGTTTTTTATTGTTGAATTGTATGAGTTCTTCATATACTTTGGATATTAAACCTTTATTGGATATATCATTTGCAAATATCTTCTCCCATTCAGTAGGTTGTCTTTTCATTTTGCTGACAGTTTCCTTTGTTGTGCAGAAGCTTTTTAGTTTGATGTAGTCCCATTTGTTTATTTTTGCTTTTGTTTCCCTTGCCTGAGGAGACAGATCTGAAAGACACTGCTAAAAACAAAGTCAAAGAGCATGCTACCTATGTTTTCTTCTAGGAGCTTTATGGCTTCAGGTCTTACATTTAAGTCTTTAATGCATTTTGAGTTGATTTTTGTGTATAGTGTGAGATAGTCATCTGATTTCTTTTTTTTCTTCTTTTCCTTTCTTCCCTTCCCTTTCCTTTCCTTTCCTATGCGGCAGTCTAGTTTTCCCAGCACCATTTACTGAAGAGATTATCCTTTCTCCATTGTATGTTCTTTGCTTCTTTGTCATAAATTAATTGTCCATATATGCATGAGTTTATTTCTGGGCTCTCTATTCTGTTCCATTGATCTGCGTATCTGTTTTTCTGCCAATACCATGCTGTTATGATTACTATGGCTTTTAATTAATTAATTTATTTATGGCTGTGTTGGGTCTTCGTTGCTGTGCATGGGCTTTCTCTAGTTGTGGCAAGTGGGGGCTACTCTTCATTACTGTGCATGGGTTTCTCATCGCAGTGGCTTCTCTTGTTGTGGAGCACAGGCTCCATGTGCGAAGGCTTCAGTAGTTGTGGTGCGCGGGCTTAGTTGCTCATGTAGGATCTTCCCAGACCAGGGCTCGAACCCATGTCCCCTGTTTTGGCAGGTGGATTCTTAACCACTGTATCACCAGGGAAGCCCTTAATGTATTGTTGTACTCAGTTTGCTAACATTTTGTTGAAAATTTTGGGGTCTATATTAATTAGAGATATTGGCCGGTAATTTTCTTTTTTTGTGTTGTCTTTGTCTGGTTTTAGTATTAGGGTGATGTTGGCCTTGTAAAATGAGCTCGGAAGCATTCCCTCCTCTTCGATTTTTTTGGAAGAGTTTGAGAAGAACAGGTATTAAATTTTATTTGAATGTTTGGTAGAATTCACCTGTGAAGCTGTCTTGTCCTGAACTTTTCTGGAGGGGGGAGGTTTTTGGTTACCATTTCAACTTCTGTGCCAGTGATTGGTTTATTCAGATTTTTTTTATTTCTTCATGATTCAGTCTTGGAAGGTTTTATAATTCTAAGAATTTGTCGATTTCTTCCAGGTTATCCAAATAGTTGGCATATAACTGTTCACAATATTCTCTTATAATCCTTTGTATTTCTGTGGTATCCATTGTTATTTCTCTTCTTTTGTTTCTGATTTTATCAGAAACATGTCTCTTTTTTCTGAGTCTAGTGAAAGGTTTATCAATTTTGTTTGTCTTTTCAAAGAACCAGCTTTCAGTTCCATTGATCTTTTCTATTAGTCTTTTAGTTTCTATTTTATTTACTTCTACTCTGATCTTTATTATTTCCTTCTTTCTGCTAACTGTAGGCTTCATTTGTTCTTTCTCTAGTTCTTTTAGATGTAAGGTTAGATTGTTTATTTGAAAATTTTCTTTTTTTCTTGAGTTGGGGCTGTATAACTATAATCTTCCTTCTTAGTAAATCTTTTGCTGAATCCCACAGATTTTGGCATGTCGTATTTTCACTTTCATTTGTCTTCAGGTAAATTATGATCTCTTCTTTGATTTCTTCACTGACCTAATAGTTGTTCATTAGCATGTTGTTCAGGCTCCACATTTTTGTGATTTTTCAGCTTTCTTCAAATAGTTTATTTCTAGTTTCATACCATTGTGACCAGAAAAGATACTTGATATGATTTCAATCTTCTAAAATTTATTGGGACTTGTTTTTTTCCCAACAGATGGTCTATCCTTGAGAAAGTTCCATGTGCACTTGAGAGGAATGTGTATCCTGTTGCATTTGGATGGAATGTTCTGTACAAATCTATCAAATCCTTCTTGTCTAAGATTTTATTTAAGGCCACTCTTTCCTTGTTGACTTTCTGTCTGAATGACCTCTCTGTTAATGTAAATGAGGTGTTAAATTCCCCTACTATTATTTTGTTGTTGTAAATTTCTCCCTTTTGTCCTGTCAGTAATTGTTTACATATTTTGGTATTCCTATGTTAGGTGCTCCTATGTATATTAATAAGTGTTATGTCTTCTTGATTAATTGTCCCCTTCATCATTATACACTGTCCCTCTTTGCCTCTTTTACCTTTTTGGCTTGAAGTGTATTTTGTCTGATATGAGTATGGCTACACCCTCTTTATTTTGACTGCCATTTCCTTGGAGTATCACCTTCCATCCCTTCACTCTGAGCCTATGTTTGTTTTTAGAGCTGAGGTGAGTGTCCTGAAGTCAGAATATAGTTGGGTCTTATTTTTTAATCCATCCAGCCACTCTGTGTCTTTTGATTGATGAATTACATTTATTTAAATTTAGGGTAATTATTGATAAATGAGGACTTAGTATTGCTATTTTATCTTTTGTTTTCTGGTTGCTCTATGTCTCCATTGTTTCTTTTTCCCTGTGTTTCTGTCTACCATTTTGGTTTGGTGGTTTCCTATGATGTTTTTCTCAGTTTCCTCTTTTTCTATGTTTCACATCTTTGCTCTAGATTTATGTTTTGTGGTTACCATTAGGTTTGAAAATAACTTCTCATAGATAAAATAGTCTTTTTTCTGCTGATTGTATCTTATCTTTGTTGACCTATATGGATTCCATCCTTTTTCTCTTTCCTTTTTGTGCTTTTATTGTCTCAAATGATGCATTTTTATGTTTGAGGTCATTACCAAATTGAAGTAGCTATAGTTATTTTTTCTGTTTTTTTTTCCCCTTTAACCTTTATGTTATAATAAAGTATTTAAAACCTACTCTAATATGGAGTTTCAATTTTCTTATTCTGTCTATTTATCACCTTAAAGTTTTATGTACTTTTGCCTTTTTGTGTTTGGTAGAAGAACTCCTTTCAACATTTCTTGTAAGTCAAGTCTAGTGGTGATGAACTCTCATGCTTTGTTTAACTGGGAAAGTCTTTATGTCTCCTTCATATCTGAATGACAATTTTGTTGGATAGAGTGTTCTTGGGTGACAGTTTTTCTCTCAGTATTTTGAGAATGTCTTTCCACTCTCTTCTGGCCTATAGAATTTCTGCTGGGAAATCTGCTGATAGCCTAATGGGAATTCTTTTGTAGGTTACCATCCTTTTTTCCCTGCTGCCTTTAAAATTCTTTGTCATTGACTTTTGACAATTCTAATATAATCTGTCTCAGAGAAGGTCTTTTTGCATCGAGGTAATTAGGTGTTCCCTTAGCTTCATGAATTTGTATATCCAGTTCCTTCCATGGATATCCATTTGTATATCCAGTTCCTTCTCCAGGTTTGGGAAGTTGTCAGCTATTATTCATTTAAATAAACTCTTTTTTCCCTTCTCCCTCTCTTTCCCCCTAAGATACCCATTACTCAAATGTTGCCCTTCCTAAAAGAGCTGAATAGCTCTCATAGAATTTCCTCACTTTTCTATGTCTTGATTCTGTTTACTCTTCTACTTGCATTATTTCTATTTTTCTATCTTTGATCTTGCTAATTCTCTCTTCTCTGAGGTCTTCTCTCTTTATAATGCTTGCTAATGTATTATTGTCTAGGTTACTGAGTTCTTCAGTTCCAGAATTTCTTTTTTTTAATAAATTTATTATTTTATTTATTTATTTTTGGCTGCTTTGGGTCTTCTTTGCTGCACATGGGCTTTCTTTAGTTGTGGTAAGCAGGGGCTACTCTTTGTTGTGGTGCACAGGCTTCTTATTGCATTGGGTTCTCTTGTTGCAGAGCATGGGCTCTAGGTGAGCGGGCTTCAGTAGTTGTGGCACATGGGATCAGTTGCTTCCCAGACCAGGGCTCAAACTTGTGTCCTCTGCATTGGCAGGCAGATTCTTAACCACTGTGCACCAGGAAAGCCCCAGAATTTCTGTTTCATTCTTTTTTAGAGTTTCATTCTCTTTCGTAAAGTATTCCTTCTGTTTATTAATTTTTTTCCTGAGCTCATTGAATTGCCTTTCTGACTTTTCTTGTAGCTCATTATTTCTTTATGACAGAATTCAAAATGAATTCTCTATCAGTTAGATTTCAATATTCTGTGACTTTAACTTTGGTTTATGGAGAATAGTCATTTTCTTTTTGTGGTACAGGGTTACTAAGTTTCTTTATGGTGCTTGGTAAGTTGCTTCACTGCTGGCTAACTTGATGTAATGGTCACCTTTCTGCTTGATTCTAATGACTTCGTGTTAGAAATTAGAGGCATTTCATTTGTTTTACTGTAGGTGGCGCTGTATCACAAGTTTTTGGTTTCTCTTGCCTAAGCTGCCTCTGGTTATATTTTGAGAGTCAGCACTTTCCACTCTCCACTGCCTCTGTCAAAGCTGCTGCCCTGTGGTTTCTTGTGCCTCTGGGGTCATTGATGCCTTGCTACTGCCAGTGTTGCTTGATCATCACCTGGGGCACTGGTACGGTGAGCTCTTCCTGTGCATCCAGGATCCCCTGAATCACAAGCTCCACCCCTGGAGGGAGGGAGTAGGTGAGTGGGGAGCTGTGGTTGCCCCAGCTCCTCTGCAGTGGCCTATGTTGTAAGGTTTTCAGGCTCCACCACTGAGAGTGGGGTGGGGGCAGGGACCCCAGAGTCATGGGCACCTCAGTGGCTGGAGAGGTGGGGTCCCAGGCCCCACTGCTATTGCTGCCCAGTTACCTGCAGCTAGGGGTGCTGCTGGGTCTGGAAGGCTGGAGTCATGTGCGTCATCTCTCTGCTGTGACCAGGTTCTCTGGGGCTGTGGACTCAGCTGCCATAGCTGGAGGCCGGGATCAAAGGAACTGATTCCACTGTTCCCCTGGTTCTACCTCTTTTATGTTTTCCGGTCCACCCGCCTTTACATGCACAGATTTATGGAATTCTCTGGCATCCTGTTGGGTTGGATGGGAACACCTTTGATGCTTTGATGGTTGTAGGTAAAAGGGGAGAGACGAAGCAAGTGTCTCACTTTGCCGTGCTACTGACATCACTCTCTCAGAGACTTGTATGCCTGCCTGCCTTCTCTTGTTCTTTTCACCTTTCCACTGTACTGTTATTTTGGCCTCTTTCTCTTTGTTACACCAACACCTCATTCCTCCCTTTTGCCTGTGTGATTCACCTGTTTGACACCTCACCTAGCTCTCCCTGCTCTTAACTCACATTGACGCTCTGATTTCCTTCTGTAAACCAAGTGGGAACCTGGGGTGCCAGTCTTGGTTTCGGAGTGTGAACCTTGAACTCCTAATAACTTCTTTGGGATTTCTGAGTTGGTCATGCAGTCCAGATCCAGGAGATAAAGACAGGACAATGCAAAAGGGCCCAGAGCCATGGAGACAGGATGTGGGAAGTAGGGAGACAGTACTCTAAGGAACTTCCTGATCCCACAGGGCTATAGAGCAACTCTTCTGAACATGGCTCCCAAAGTCTGCTCTTAGGGTTTAAAAGAACATGTCCTATTTATCAGACTGCTGATTTAATATCTCCACTTGAATGTCCAATAATCACCTCAACTCATAATTTCCAAAACCAAACTGATCTCTTTTTACCCTCCAAATCTACTTCACCTGAAGCCTCTCTCATTTCATTTAATAGCACTACATCCTTCTAGTTCAGGCAAACACTGTGGAGTTATATTTGAGGGCTAATTCTCACCCTACATACGATATGCCAGGAAATTCTCATTGAATTTATCATCAGAATATATCCAGAATTTGTCTACATCTTACCGCCTCCACTACAACCACCGAGGTGAGAGCCACCATCATCTCCTGCTTGGATTACTGCAGAAAACTTCTACTGTGTCTTCTTGATTTTAGTATGGGCCCCTGAGAATCTATTCGCAATAGAGCAGCCAGAGTGATTGATTTAAAATATAACTTAATTTTTGTCAGTTCTTCTAAATAGAATTCTGCAAAGTTTCTCATTTTTAGTAGAGAGCAATTCTGTAAATATATATTTGGGCTACTGAATCATCTGGGGTAGTTGTTCAAATGAAAATTACTGGGTCATACCCAGCAATCTCCCAAAGATTTTCTATGCATAAGAAGAAAAACCTAGGAAAATTTCAAGGAGGAGATAGGACTTAGATGATGGACTGAATCTGTATCAGGAAAAAAGTGGAAGAGGATGAAGAGCTTCTGCACTTTAGAGGAAACCAACAGGCTGTTGTTTATAACTTTCCTACAGATACCAGCAGGTAGATATGTATGTGCTGGGCAGTCCCAATCTATCCACCATAAGGTTGGATTTGAGACCCCGTAATGGCTGTGGATTTGTCAAACCAGACTGTCAGCAAAACTGCACCTCCATGACATTGACAAGTGCTATCCATGATGCAGGCCATCAGTATACCTGTAGTTCCATGTAGGCATTCTCGCTCGGTCCCATGCAGGGGCCAAGCACACTGCTAAGGTTGTGGTGCCCTTGGCTTTGAGGGCTTGGAGGCCCAATACGGCCCCTGCTCCAACAAGCCCACTGACTTGTCACTTCACATTTTATTATCAACTAAATAAGAACCAAAGCCTATTTATCCTCCTCCTGTTATAATGTCAAGAAAAAAATGTTTTATAAACACGTGGTATTTATAGGTAGCATACCATATATGATTTAAATTGTACAATTTGTAAATGATAGATATTGCAATATGGTGTATATAGCTCAAACTATTGGGTAGACTTGATATTATTTTTATTTCCTTAGCATTAGAGAATATAGAGATCAGAAATGTTATGAGATTTTCTTCCCTTCCTTCTATTTCTTTTCCAAATTTTTTTAAAGAAAATGAAAACTATTACATTTTTGGCTATTACGCATTCTCTAGTTTTATTTAGATTTCCCACCACCATAATTCACATGAGCAGCACACATTGCTCTGAATGTCAGGGAAATGAAACTTCTGAATGTGGTTCATAAAGTAGTTGAATGTCTTTTGACAAGAGACACCCCTCAAAGAAGATTGTATGCTCCTTTCCCTTGAAAATGACTCCCAAAGAATGCTGACATTAATGTACACCAAGACCCATTAACAAGGTTCCCACCTGAGGATTCTTTAGAATAAACCTAATTAACATATGTGGAGTGGCTGGATGTAGAAATTTGTCACTATTAAATAAATGTAGGTAGAAACAATTTTTCTTGGCTACATTTTTTTTTTTTTTTTTTGCAGTACGCGGGCCTCTCACTGTTGTGGCCTCTCCCGTTGCGGAGCACAGGCTCCAGACGCGCAGGCCCAGCGGCCATGGCTCACGGGCCCAGCCACTCCCCGGCACGTGGGATCCTCCCGGACCGGAGCACGAACCCGCGTCCCCTGCATCGGCAGGCGGACTCTCAACCACTGCACCACCAGGGAAGCCCCGAATTAGAGAATTTTTTTAAAATTCTAAACTAAATTAGTAGTATCATATAAGCATTTTTTTCTAAATAAAGTTTGCACTCAGTGAATTAAATAATACCTAATTTGTTTTTCTGTAACTCTGTACATAAGGAATATTCCAAATAACTAGAGATTGTCTTGATTTCTCTGTAGATTCTGGAAGCTTACTTTACTTGAGAGTTTTCTCTCCACTCACTGTAAAAGCTTTTACTTTGGAGGGAAAGGACCTTTTCTACTGTAAACTATAAGATATACAAATATATTAAAAAAGAATGTTATTATAGATTTATGAGGGTAAGTCAGATGCAAAAATTTAAAAGTCATAATAGTCTAATGATTACACTAAAACCAAAGCAGGCTATTCACCTATTCTTCATCTTGTCTTCACAACTGATGAGTATCAGCTACCTAGAAATAGTGGTTCTGCTTCACAGTGAATAATGATCTTAACCAACAACGTGTTAACTCCAGTGGATCAAGGGCAGATGGATAGGAACAATCACCTTGCTTTCTAGGAGCAGACTCTGGGTGCAGCATCTTAAAGAAAGACCAACGTCAAAACAAGGGCATTTCACTTCCTTCCTCATCTGACTTTGCAGAGCAGTATGACTTCTTATTCCCATGGTTGTGTCACATTCTGAAATCTATTAAAACCATAACAATAAACTCCTAAAATTTCATGTCAGAAGCATAGCATCTGAGGCTTAGTGATGAAAATTTAAAAGGGGTGGCTTGTGTGTTAAAATAACAATAACGAAACTTGGCATCACTTCTCACTCCTTCTTGCAGGAACTCTTTCAAAGAAATTCTTGTTTAAAGGAAATGCACATTGTAGAAGCTAAATAATAAATGTGGTATGACTAAATAGGATTAAGGTTAATTAGGACTGGGGAAGTTTTCTGTGCGTAAAAACAACTGTGAAGGGAAGAACATAGTTTTGAGTGCCAGGAAATCTAGGCCCTAGCTAACTAACCAGCCCTGCCTTACTAACTTGCTGTGTGTCCTAGAGATTCTCACATCCATCTCTGGGCCGAGATGGCTTAAGTAATTCTTTCTAAGTGTATTATTTTGGCGATTCTAAATTTTTTAGAAAAAATTTTCATATCTAGCAAGATATTTGTATGTGCAAACCAATAAGGTTTATAGATGTTTAGTTTTTCCCTGCATCAAATGATGTTTTTCAGTTATAATCATGGAGAAGGGGGAACCCAATCACCAAGAATTGCTAAAGTGACTGCCTTTGAAGCAATTTTGCAAATGTCTGAATGATATATTGCATAAAAGACCTATAAGCAATTAGTAGAGAACTTATTAAAGAGTGAATTTTTAAGTTCAAACACCAAAATATTCCTTTAAAATAAACATATGTGCATGTAATAGAAAAAAAGCTGTTTGATGTTAATATATCAAATTAGCTTTCAGTACTAACCAATTGGAGGAAAGCATGGAAATCATCCTTGGGAAAGATGGAAAAAGCTAACTCATTTAATGGAACTGAGAAAAAGTTCTTGATAATATTTATTTTCAGATAAACAATTGAATAGTTGTTTAAGAATTCATATGTTATTTAAAAATCCACAGGATATTTGCCAAATCATCAACATTTTTCCAACTTACTGTCTTTTATACTTGCATTTTCTGCTGTAATTTCTAAACCTGATGGCATGAAGTATGATTTAATAGAAGAGTAGATGAAGCACAGTGTAGTCCAGACCATGATTCTGAGAAGAAACATAGTCCTGCATATATAGAGAACACTGTTTGTTGCTACTAAGAGAGAGAATTACTAAAACATAATATCCATTTGCCTCTGTTATGTATTTTTATTTTTAATTATTATTTTCTCCTTATGAAATTAATTAGCGATTGTTAGCAAATATAAACATCTTAGAAATATTTATCATAAAAATTGAGAGGCCCCTATAATCTCAACTCCTGGAGAAATCTAGCAGATTAGCAGCCTTCTGTACTTGCCTTCTAGAACTTTCCCCTATAAATATATTAACGTATGAAGTATATTACTTGATCATTTATATGCTGGGCCATGGGGAGAGGTGACAGATAATTGTGCTGGGTAGCTGAACAAATCTGAGTAGTTCTTAAAATTCAGTGCATATAACATCAGCAAAAAACAGGTAATTATAGGTTATGATTAAAGTACTTTAATGTTAATAATAACGTGCTCTAAATGGTGCAAGATGTGGCCTGAGTTGGAAGGTCTAAGATAGTCTCACATCAGTTCAAATCAATAGCATAAATTCTTTCTAAATGTGGGACATGAATGCTTTACACCATAGCATCTTAGAACTGGAAGACACCCCAGCGCTCTTCTAAAGCCTAGGCCAAAAGGTTTGATTCACTGACCAGGCCAGAGAGCAGGTTCAGCACAACTCAGGCCAGTTCAGTCGATTGTCCTGTGAAAAATGAGATTCTAGGAATTGAACACATAAAGATGATACAAACTCTATCCTTTCCCTTGATAAGAGACAGGCATATTGACTGTTAAATTAAAAGCAAAATAGAGCTATGATGAAAGCAGGAAAGGCTTGTTGTGGGATTAAAGAATTAAAACCTGGCTCTAGCTTTGGGATACAAGGAGCTGATGCTCAGGAAAGATCCCTTAGAGATACAGGAAGGAAGCGGGCAGAGCACAACCACTAAAAGAATGACACAACCATTAAGAAGAACAGGATACCACAAAAACCGGTTAGAACTTACTAGGCCCAAGATGGTGGATGATTTGACTTCCAGTTGACCTTGAGCCTCATTATATGCTCATCAGCATCTAAATGACACACCCGCAGGTGCCAGGACAGTTCTGATGAGGTCGACCATAAAAGGCCAATAATTGGGCAGTGGCCCAATCCCTGGAAATCCCTACCCCTTCTCCGAGATAGTTAGAATACTCTTCCTACTTGTTAGCCTATGAAATTACCCAGCTCCTAAAAACTAACCACAGGCACACCTCCTGTCATTCCCACTTTTCTAGATATGACCCCATGCCCTCTGACCTCTCACCTTCTGAGACGGCCTACACTCTGCCTATGGAATGTGCATCTTTATAAATAAACCTGCTTTCACTTTACTGTGGCTCGCTCTTGAATACTTTCCTGCATGAAACCAAGGACCCTCACTTGGCGGCCCATCCCAGGGACTCACTCAAGACCTGGGACGTGACCATCCTCTCACGCCCCTTTTTTCCTACAACATTAGAAGAACTGGCACCTGCATTGGATCCTGAAGTATTAACAGGAAGTGCAGAAGCCAGGGAGGGAAGGACAGGCAGTGAATATGGGCCACAGGAAAGCCTGAAACAGACTCATGCATTTGGGAAACTACAGGCAATTCCGTGTATCTGAACTACGAAATGCAAAGGGTGGACAGTGGGCTTGAGTAGCAGCAAGGGCTATGGCCGGCCAGCCTACCATGCTGATGGGCCTGGATGATGCTTTGTGGTGACAGGGAAGCTTTAGAGGGCTTTAATCTTGCAGATTTATATTTCAGGTATCTTACTTTGGGGGCAATAAATAGAAAGTACCCCATGCTTAGAGTTTTCCTTCAGTGTGGGGCAGTGTCCTCTGCAGTGGTTTCCCTTCTCCCTGGCTGTAGTCCATGAAAGGTGACCAGCATGAAGGGGATTTAGGCTGTGTTCTGACAGTGCTAATTCCTGTCCTTGAGGAGGTGCAGTGTCTTTGTTAGGTGCTTTTATTTGTCTTTGTACAAGCGGAAATTCTTTCGTATCACCAAACTTCCTTTTTTTCAAAGTTGCTTTTATTCTTTACTGATATAATGACACACAGAAGGCAGATAGATGAAGGAGTAAATACTGTTTCTTAATCAACTATCTCAGGACAACAGTGCAGCTATGACATCAGTGTTTGGAATGAAAAAATCTCCTTAATCAGGAAAACAGAGTGACCTTTTCTGTTTTTATGATGGTAATGTCTGAGAGGCATCATGTTTCTTTTTCAAAACTCTAATTTCTAGATTCTTTTCCAAAAGTGAAGTGTGTTTTTTTCTTTCTTTCTTTTTTTTTAGTTTTGAAACTTAAAAAACATCATCAAAGCATTGTTAGTATTTCATGAATGTGTGTGTGTGTGTGTGTGTGTGTGTGTGTGTGTGTGTGTGTGTTAGAGACAGGGGACTTTCTCTTAACAACACCAACATGACACTATTGTTGGTTGAACATTGAGTACTATATATGTGGAAAGAAATTACGATGTTAATGCCACTTGCTGGCAGTGACTAGTAAATGTGAGAGAAAGCCAACTTTAAAATAAATATATCATTGTATATCTATCATCTTGAAATACACACTCAGGATGTGGATTCTAAGTTATAGTCATCTTATAGGTAAAGAGGTAGAATGGGGAATTGGAATCTTTATCTCATGAATATGAGGAGAGAAATAAGATAAAAAAATAATGTGTTCACTCTCTTCTGAAGTACCTACTCATTTAAGAATGCCTAGTCTATTTTCTACCCAGTAGAGAGCAGTAAAAGCCCATGATGCTCTCATAAAATCTACACCTCAGAATCACAGGCACATGACTTAGTACTCTCATCCTGGTTCGAGCTGAGTAAGAGCTGTCTAGGACACTGGCCTCGTGTACTTTCCCATATGTCACATTCCTTCTCATACTTGTTCTTTATATTAAGTAAAACATTTATATATCAATTTATATGGATGTTTATTTGGATACACATAAAGACATGGGTCAAGCTTGTGGTCACTTAGCATGCTTTAAAGATCTGTAGGTACACAAAGTATGGTGTTGGAAGAAGTTGTAGATACAGGGGAAACTCACAGCATGAAGGTAGGATAAACTTAGGATTCCTGAAAGAATACCCTAAGTGCCACTAGTTAGGCAAGCCTCATAATTACCAGCAACTAATATGTGGCATTCTTATGGCAATATTAGTGAAATACAGGGATTTTGACTGGTAGACAAACTGAGAAAAAATTAAACTAAAATCACCAACAGAATGTGTTGTGAAGGGATACGTATGTGGTGTTCACCAGACTCCATCTTTGTTACCTTTCCCTTGTTCTTTCAGTGTTTCCAGAGGGGATTAAAATATAGAGGGATGCTATCTAGTTATACAGATAGAAAGTACATCTTATCATCTTTCTTTCTTAGCTATCTGTGGTTTTGATTTGTATTGTAAAAAACCTTTGAGTGCAGACATTTTCAGCTTTTCAGACGTGTGTTCCCAGAAAACAGTTCTGAAGGAGGCATTTTTGAAAATGCAGATACTGTAGTAGTTTCTGTTTAGCCTCATTGACAGAAACCAATATGCAACTGAGTAAGTGTGACTGGAAATAAAGAATTAGATGTATTAGGAAAGTGTCAGAATGAAGTATATATATATATATATATATATATATATATATATATATATTATATATATATATTTTTTTTCTGGGCACTGAAAAATATGTTCATCTTTTCTTTTTATAAAAATAATGTGCACCAAGGGTAGATTCAGAGAGTATGTTAAAATGTTGTCTACATTTATGTATCAATGACATTATTGATTCATCATCAATAAGGCGTAGAATTTAAGGTGGTTTTGTTCCGGTAGTGATGCTGTCACAAGATGCTACATCCTTTGATTTGGCCATCCTTACAACCACAGTCATACACTTTAACTGGTAGACAAGAGTTAGGTGTGCAGTTTGTGGCAGTGGAACAGACTGGAGCTGACTACCCAACATGTGGTAAGCTTGAATGTCACCCTGCTCAGCTCTGCTCTTGACAGCTGAGCTAGTATATCACAGCAACCATTGTTAAGAATGATTTAATCACCACTAGTAACAACTTCTTGTACTTTCTTTCAAAGTGTAAGCATCTATTGAGGTTCAGAGTTTTGTCACTGAGGAATTAACAATGTTTGAATTTGGCTGTAATGTTTTTCTCAACATGTCAATATTCCTCAACAAATGAAATAAGAACTATTTTTTGAGTAAGCTTGCACCTTTTTCCATCTATTACGAGATTTACTAAAAATTTCATTTCAATGGTCAGTATGTATTAATTAAAAACAATTACTTTTTAAAATTATAATTTAGTCTTACCCTAGGCTGATTAGTAACCAATTAGTTTCATTTTAGAAAAACAATCCAGAGATACACACTATCATGTCTCTTTGTGTTTACACTTGAATGAGACAATGTAGTGTAGCCAGAAGAACTTGGACTTCAGACTTAGGAGATTCTGATCTTAATCCTGTAGTCTAAAGTCCTGTGCTCTTAATACACCATGCTTTTCTCTGCACGAATAAGAAACCGTAGTCAGTATGTGTAGAAATAGGGCAAATTGGATCCTAAGTATCAGTGGAGACAAGGGGTGGCTTTGGTGACTTTTAGCTCTTCGTCATCCCCATCATTTCCATCAGCCCTTCAACCTACTCTTTGATTTAGATAATGAATATTTTTGCCTGGCTTTGTTTAAAATGCTATACACATGAAGCCTTAAAATAAGTCCTCTAGCCCCTCCTTCCAATCAGATAACTGCTCTAAGCCATTTCTACAGAGACATAGTTCTGAGGATAAAAGTGGTGATAGATTTCAAGAGGGAAGGGCATGTTCCAAACCTCAGTTGTGGTTTAGAGTCAAGCTCTAGGGACCACCATCCCATCTCAGAAGAGGAGGAATGTATGTCCTGATGTGAAATGACATGGATCTAGGCCAAGTGGGAGCTCGGGGACAGAGATAAGGACTAAAGCCAAAAGACATTTCAAGGAGGCAGGCTGGGTGGATCCAGTGCATATAAGAACATGCAGCACAGTGAGAGGAAAGCATGAAGAGTGATTGCACATTTTCTAGTGTGTGAAGAGGACCGTTTTGTGGAGGAGAAAAATGAATCCAACTGTCGATGTGTTGAGGCCTGAGTGGTCCCATGGTATCTTAGACAGGATGTTCTTTATACATCTTCAGACATGGGTTGAAGTGCAGGTCAGAGGTTAAACTGGAGACATAGGTTTAAGTGTAGATGAAGTATAATGCTGCTTATCCTTATCTTCTCTCTTACTACCGTACTTATGACTCTCTTTGCTCCATTTGACCGAAATGGGGGTTGGGATTTGCAATCCAGGGAGAGTGAAGAGAAAGTGCAAAGACGCCAAGGCAGGGAAAAAGTTGGCCATTGAAGGACTTAAGGAAGGACAATGTGGCTGAAGTGTGATGGGAGAAGGAGAGAGGCCAGAGATATGGCTCGGGAGGTAGTTGGAGACAGATCAAGTGGGGCCTTGTGGGTCAAGGAAGAGTATTTGGATTTTATTCCTAGTGCATGGGAATTTATGCAGAAGAGTGAGATGTTGTACTTAATCACACTCTTTGTAGTATTGGATTGGCCAGAAAGTTCATTTGGGTTTTTGCGTAACATCTCACGGAAAAACCCAAACAAACTTTTTCGCCAGCCCAGTAATACTGCTGTTTTTCAGCATTTGTGCATCTTCATTTCCATTTTAATAAAAAGTTAAGCAGTTTCTAGGTTCTAGAATTTTTATGTTAGAGTATCCCAACAATAAGGTAGAAATGTACATATTCTAGTGTGTTTAAAAGATATGCAGGAAATGTAATAGACCCAGTGTCCTCATAGTACTTGGACTTGAAGACAGGTTTGTTGGCCCAGTGAATCTGTGTGGGGGACAGTACACCTTTGCCGGGCAGATTAGTATCACTGTCATAAAGGCAGAGACAGGTCAAGGTAAACATGTTTTCAGCGTATTAGGCTGCTGACCAATGTCTCTCAAACACACAAAGCCATTAAATGGGTGTTTTGAAAACTATCATCTGAACCTGAATATGAATTAAAATGTTTCTTAAAGCTGGCTCTTGAAATGTGTAGGACTAAACTGTTAGGAAAACATTCAGTATTTTCATTTCACTTCCTTTAGATGGACTGTCATATGATTCCCACACATGGTCTGATAATATCTTCCCCTTGAAAAACAACAACAAAAAACCACCCTGCCCTTAGCAAAACATTTTTTTTTCTTTTGTGTTGTGCTGGAGCCAACACCTTACAATTTGAATTTGGAGAATTATGCTTTCCATTTGAAAACAAACAGTGCTGAGGTTGTATCCTCTTTTTTGAAAACATTGAGAGGATTTTACATGTTCGTGATTATGATGAGGGTGTATGATGGGTTTCCTGGGTCTTGGGGAATCTGCTTGGTGGCCTCCCTGAGAAGCAGGAGTCTTTGTGAGGGCCATCCTCTGACCTCCTTCAAAAACAAGATGGGGATCAGATCCTGGGGGTTGTGTTTATGGAAAGTTCTTTACTTGTATTTTCAAGAACCTAGAGGTGAATTGACGAAGGGAAGAAAACGACTCTTCCTGAAGCTCTCTATTCCCTGAAATGATCTCAGAACAGCCCTGAATGGAAGCCTAAACGTAGAGAGTACAGTCAGATGAGATTATACCATGAATAGTATCTCTTAGATTTCATATGCTGAGTTAGAGGTTGTGTTTTATATATACGCTTGTGTTTGTGTATATATGTGTATGTATATTTGACTCTCATTATTCCCAGTGGTTACGTTCTCTGGAATTGCTGTGGACATGGAATTAGTGAATCCTGAACCAACCATTACTCCTAGGGGAAATACAGGGTTAGGGTCCCATGAGCTTCTGGTTACATCTTTTGTCAACTGATCAATATGTAACTTTTTAATGTGTTTTTCTGTTTAGACACCTTATAAAATATGTTATTGGTTCATTTACACTGAATGACATTAAAACTCATGCCTTGAGTGAAGTTTGCCGACACACATATTGTTCTCATAAGGTACATACATCACAGTCTTTCTGCACTTAGGAACACTAGACAGCACTTCAGCACCGCTCTTAGTGTCCATTTTAAACAACGAAATCACCAACAAAAAGCACAAAAATGTTTTGGCAGAAGAGCCAAGTGTACGGATTTTGCCATTACAAATAAATTTGAGAGAGGAGGAGGTGAATTTGCAAATATGGGATTCTTGAATAATAAGGATTATAAATATATAATTTTTACTATTGCATTCAATTTTTCCATTAGTGCTACACAAGGAAAAGATCTTGTTGTTTTGACACTTTCTCTGCATCATTATTCAAGAGTAATACTGATAATGATTGTTGTAAACACATAGTCTGAGAGAAGCTTTTTGTCTTTGCTTTGAAACTGACATTTCATTCTTTCCAAAGTGAAAAGTGTCAATCAATGAGTGAAAGAATAGCTAGATAGTGTCAGTTCCCATCAGCGAATGCATAAAGCCTGCTAGTGCGTTTTTTCTCAGAACCTGAGAGAGAAATTCAGAAATAAGTAGATTTTTCTAGCAGAAAATGGGAGCATGTTGATTTTTAAATTCCCACCCATAATTAATGAGAATGTAATGCAACTGGAGACAACTTGCTTTTTATCTTGGTGGTTATTTTTTCTCTTGAAATACAAATATAATTTCATCCTCTATAAATCAATAAAAGCTTGAGTTGGTCATATTTTCTAAGCTTTGTGAAAAGGAAATTGCATCGTAATAGCAGTCTTCAGATAAATAAGAAAAACTCATTCCCTAATGTCAGCATTTAAACCACAAATTGAATATCAAGACCTTCAATTGTTGTTTTCATCTCATTGTAAAATTTAAAAAATTCAGAATGATCCAAACCAAAAAATATAAAAACAAACTCAGAAAACTACATATTCAATTGTTTTTATCAGGACAATACATGGAAAAATTCTTAGTAAGAAATAAGTTGACAGAAACATGTAATCTTGACTTATACACTTGCAAATTAAAAGAGCATAATAGCAAAATATAATTCATTTTCGTTAGAAATGACCATCCCTTTGTAGGGTTATTTGAGTAGAAAGCTTGTACCTGAAGCCTGGTGTATGGGAAGGACCACTCATCACCTTTAGGAGAGTGGAATGCCCAGACCCGACTCTGCTGCCAATTAGAGGTACGCACTTGGGCTGAACAGTTAGCACCTCAGGTTTTTGCTTCTTACCGCTAAAATGTGGAATTTCGTCTACAAGGTCTCCATTATCTCTCTCAGCCCGGAAATTTTCTGGGGCTCTAGTATCAATACAAAACACCTATAGTAGATATTTACTTGAATTTCAGAAAATTGCTCAAGAATTGATTATGAATAAAATGGAGTAACAGAGTAATTCTAAAAAACACTATGACTATGTCAATCATATAATTTACCATAAAGCCAGAGCATTTTTGAGAGGGATGCTAAAATAATTTAAAATACATAAGCTTTTGAGATATTTTATTTATTTATTTTTTTTTTGCGGTACGCGGGACTCTCACTGTTGTGGCCTCTCCCGTTGCGGAGCACAGGCTCCGGACGCGCAGGCTCAGCGGCCATGGCTCACGGGTCCAGCCGCTCCGCGAAACGCGGGATCTTCCTGGACCGGGGCACGAACCCGTGTCCCCTGCATAGGCAGGCGGACTCTCAACCACTGCGCCACCAGGGAAGCCCTGAGATATTTATTTATTAACAAATTGTTTTTTATTATATTTGTGGACCAATAAAACAGTTCTTTTCAAAAAGTGCTTGAAAACAAAATTCTTTTAAAAAGTAATATTGTATACATAAAAACAATATAAAACAATTATTCATATTGCTTATTTTAAAAATTGCATAAGTAGAGTATTTATTCAAGAACTTTAATCAATTTTTAAAAAAACCCATATCTATCTCTAATATCATGTCACTGGTATTTTCCCAATGAATGTATTTTTTATACTACATAGGCTTATTACCTTTTATTCATGAAATTGCATGTAATCTTGCTCAAAGTTATATTTAATAAAGTTAATAAATCTTGAAAGCTTTTTTATTTTAGACACTTCTCTGTATAACCTTAATTGAGAAAATATTTTCTCTACAGATATTAAGTTACCTGGAAAGTTCAGAGCAAATTCTTGCTAAATATAGGCTATTTTCATTTCCAATTATTTAATTGAAATATGTAAATATTTCAGTTCAAATACTGATACTGTTTTTTATTTTAAGCTTTTATTTAGGTACCTCAACAAACATTTTTATAAGAAAATCAAAGTAAATGTCTCTACTTATAATCCTTTTGACTTTTGCCAAATCCAGATGCTGCAAAATCATAAGCATATACTTGTATCCTGTGGAATCTGGGAACTGTATCAAAACATTTCTCCAAAGAGAAATTATAAAATTTCAGAATTAAATTTTGTGTACTTTTGAATTGTCATCATTTAATTGATTCAATTCCTCCTGTGTTTTAAAGGGATACATTTTGATGTCTTCTCAATTGCAAGCTTGATTTCCTAGAAAAGCAATTCACTAAAATCTTTAAATATGATTTTTTGGGTACTTCATTTTTGGAATAATTTAATTAGCGATTTCCAGCTAATTTTCAACACAGTAGAAATATAAAGGACTCATTTGTAAAACGTTTCACATGAATTGTAAGATATGTTGACTTACAGAATAATTCTTTAAAGTTCCAAACATTTAAAAATCTGATTGGTAGCAAGTAACAGAAAGTAAAAGTACTCTCTGGCATGTTAAACAAATTTGTTTTTGTATTCAACACCTGCTTTGTAACAGAATTTTGAGGTAATAGTTGCTCTGTTAAAGTATATAGAAATGTAAATTTTGACCACAGTTTCCATTTAAATTGACAGAGTCTTGTTTGAGCACAACTGTGAATTGTGTATGTGCCACAATCAATTCTAGGTGTATTTCTGATGTTTGTGTTTCTTAGTAAAAGAATGGTATTTGTACCATTTTGCTCTGCTCCCCCAAAATTAATATTTGTATTATTATTGCAAAATATTACCTTCGGTGTAAACTTTAAAAAGAAAGATCTGTAAAATCTCTGCATACTTCATGTGTGTCTCAGACACAAATAGGTAAGAGGTACCTTGGCAGAAGTTAGAACTATCAAGTGGAGTAGCATCAAACCCATGAAAGCTTATTTTAATGTAAGTATTAATAATCAAATCTGGTTAATTTTTTTTTAATCTGGAGCAAATTCTTAATCAGATAAGACTTTAGGAAAATAAACATAAATCAGAAAAACTGGCATGTCTGGTTATCCTGAAAATGACTAAACTTACAGAAACTTGACCGTATTGGAAGTTTGGGGAACTATGGCAATTCTTAAAAGCGGTTCTTTAACATTTTGCTTTTTGTTTCCATGTTTTCGTGTGATCTTGCTGGCTAGTTTTCTTAAATTGCTAGCAATTGATTCATTTATCCAAATCACATTAGAGGGATACTTAGGATATTTATATATTTTTTATATATTTATATCCTAAATATAACACAGTAGACAGCATAACAGGCAAGACCAAAATTAACCATGGACCTTACCTTCAAGAAACTTACATTCTGGAAAGAAAGATAAAACATCTGTTTTATATTTATACATGAGTACACACAAACACACACTCTAATACCAGCCTTATTGATATTCTTTTTATCACTGCTTATGTCATCATTCTTGCTGTTGGCTTCCTCCTTTATGGTCTATTTGATATTTTGTTCACTCCACACTTAACTTCCTCATTCCAGTGTTGTTTTTATCTCCCACCCCACCTCAGCACCCCACTCCCAAGGTCTTTTCTGTAACTCTGCATTAGTAATGACTATGTAAACTCCAAAATCTGTGTCAGGATCTTGATCTCTGGCTACTCCCCTCTATCCATCTGGCTTACTTAAATTGTACCATTACTGAGTCCAAGCTTGTACTGCTCACTGCACAACAGGCCACTAAATCTAAAGATGAGTTATTGGGTCAAGAAATAGTGACTTTCTTCAGAAAGCCAGCAGACTGAGAAGAGGGTGGACTATTGTCCCAAAGAACCATCTTACCCAAGTTAGAATCTGGACTTCTTTTATACTTAAAAAGGGAGGGGCTATGGCTGGTTGCTGCAAACTTCTTGGTACTGGAATCCTTTGTTCTTGCAGCTGTCCATGTAGATCTAGTCACAGTGGTCCTATAAACCTCCAGCAAGACTATTGTTATTTCCAGTTTTGCAACTTTTATGTCTATATGAATGGAAAAATGTTATACCTTTAACAGTCAGAGCCTTGAGAATGGGCTATCATGCATATTTCAGGCTAGAGATAACATTCTTTTAGAGAAGGTTCAGAGCCAGAGTGACTAAGCACAGGCAACACAGCACAAGGTTAGAGCTAAAGGAATAGATCTGATACGGAGTCAGGTTTTTTCCTCTCTGTTCCAGTACTCCTACACCCACAATTCTCCAACCCCTCTTTGAACCCCATCACTTTGATTCTACTTTTCACTGTACAGCATCCTCTTTATAGTTTGATCTCCTCCTTACTCACAGTGAAGTCCTTGGCTCCACGGTCCACTACTATAATCATTTTCTTGTAAACAGTCTTTTTCCTGTTTCACTTTATTATAGGTAAGGCCTCAGATTTAGACATAGCTCCCTGGGGAAAAAACCTCAAGGTTCTCCTATTAAATTAATGATCACAAATCCCAGATGGTCTCCAGCTTTGGCTAATAGCTCTCCATTCTTCTACTAAATTTCCATCCCCACATTCTAAGAAAGTTATTCTATACCTTTTCTTCTTCACAACACTCCCAACTCTGACATATGACCTCAGACCAGATACCACTGATAATCTGTAAACTCACTATCAAGACCTACCTCACCTCACCAGCACGTCTTCAGACCAGCCTTCATCTGTTCCAAGATTCTTTGCTTCACCTCTTGTTAAGAAGAGTCTGTGATCTTACTGAGGACAAAGACCCTACCCTTGTCTACTCAAGAACTTTACTCATGTAATAATTGTGTCTTGCTCTCTTTTTCAACTTCAATTTAGCCTACATTGGATGGTTTCTAATGGCATATAAAAAAGCCTTAATATCTTTTATCTAAGAAAAACCCCACACATTTAAAATCCTTCTCTCATCCCATATCTCTATACTTCATAGAAAAACTTCTCAAAAAGTTGATTACTCTTTTATTTTCCCTTTCTTCCCTCTCTATTCTTTCATTATTCTACTCCAATCAAGCTTTCTTCACCGCTCCAAAAAATAACCCATTTCAAGGTAACCAATGGCTTCTACCTTTCCTGGCAAGTCCACTGGTCGTGCTGTGTCCTCCTCTTACTTGATCGTTCAGGGACCTTTGACAAAATGGAACCACCTCTCCTTCTTGAAACGTTTTCTTGCCTTGACTGACATCAGAGTCTCCTGGTTCCTTTCTACTCCACTGACTGCTCCTTTTCATTTGCCTACGCTGGTTCCTTGTTCTCAGTCAGACCTCAAATGCAGAAGTACCCTTTCAGCTCAATTCGGAGTCCTCTATCTTTTCTGGGTCTCAGAGACGGTTTTGACCTTGTGTCAGAATCACCTGAACATTTGTCAAAACACAGAGTGCTGGGTCTCACTCTCAGAGTTTCTGATTTGGTAGGTCTAGAGTGGGGTCTAAGAATTTGCATTTATAACAAATTTCCAGGTGATGGCTTGTGCTGCTGTTCCAGGGACCACTCTCTGAGAACCCCTGGTTTAGTGATTCAATTACACCAAATGATTTAGCATCGGCCTGACTTTCAATTATACTTCCATCTTTCATTATCTGTGCAAAACTGGGCAAATTCTTTAATCTTTATGTTCCTCAATCTGATTGTTTGTAAAATAAAGATAATACAAGTTGCTATCTCAGGTGTTGGGAGAATTAAATGGAATAATCCCATGACTACAATACTTTTTTTAAAAAACTGTTCTTCCTGCTTATACTCTTACCTCTCTAAAATCTATTTTCTGAAAAGTAGCAGAGATGTACTTTTAAAGATGTGTGTTAGGTAAGAATCACACTCCCTCCCCAATTTCGTCATTCAAGGGAACCCAGAATAAAATGTCTGGTCCCCTTCCAGATCACAAGCTCCTGGATGCATTATGCACCTACCATATTGGTCTTTTTCTGCTCTAGAAAATGTTCCAGTTACTCTTCACTGCATAACAAACTTCTCCAAAATTTAGTGGCTTAAAACAACAACGATCTTATCCTTTCTCACATGTTTGTGAGTCAGGAATTCCAATAGAGCTTGGCTGGGTGATGCTTCTCCTCTTCATGGTGCATTCAAATGGCTGCTGGCTTGGAGAGGTCAAAAATAGCTTCTGTCATGTGTCTGGAGCCATGAATGAGTAGCCAGGAAGGCTGCACTCAGCAGGACCCCTCTCCATCTGCCCCTGTTTTTAGTCATGTCCTCTTCCTGGGGTCTCTCCAGGAGGGTTGCTAGAGCTACCTATCTGCTAAGCGCTCTGAGAAACCAGGTGGAAGCTGCCAGTTCTCTGAGAGACTGGCCTGGAATAAGTACAGCCTCACTTCTAACACTCTTTGGGTCAAAGCAGTTGGAAGCCTGCCTAAATTCAAGGAGAGGGAGAAAAGTTGCCACCTTGCAACGGGAAAAAAAAGCGTCTAAGAATTTGCCACCTTTAATCTACCACGGGAGTACCCCGAGATCATTCCTGCTAAATGCCTTTCATACCTTTTCCTTCCTCTGGGAATTCTGCTTCCAAATCCTTCCATGACTGACTCCTTCAAGTCTCAGCTCAGCCATCACCTCTTCATTACAGAAGAGTTCTTCTGACTGCCTTATATAAATGTACTTCCTCCCATCATCATGTATTCCATCAACCATTTATTCTCTTCTGAAATTACTGTATTTATGACCTGCTGTCTCCCACTGTAATGTCAAATCCACAAGAGTAGAAACCCTGTCTTGTTCGTCAACACTATGGTTCTAGAACTCAGAATGATGCTTGACACATAGAATTTTCTCAATAAATATTTTCTGAAAGAATGAAGTAGTGATGACTATATAATTCATTCATAGAAATGTAAAGAAAATTTATAATTACCATAAAACCAGTTATAGTATTACTATCTGTACCTGAATTTTCTGAGTGTAAGGTATTTATGTGTACAAAAGACTTTTTTTTCCTCTAAATTGATTCCTTTTGATCATAGATAAAACTGACCTATCAGATGAGAAGACGGTATTTTTGCCATTCCATAATGGTACCGTTTTCTTCATTACATTTTTGAGACTCGTTCATTTGAATGACACTTTTACCTAGAATTACTTTTGCTTATCCAAGAGATCTTCAAGGAAATTAAACAGATTTCTACTGACTTACAAAAAACAATGTCATAAATGTCAAACCAAGTAAAACTTAACATTAAGAGCCACCTATACCTACTGTGTTTTCAAGTTTCTTCTTACTGTGTTTCAGTAAAGAAACTCAGTCTCTCAGTATAGTAAGTAGTTCTTAAAAAGCAGTAGGAATTAAATGAAAGAGATTGGAAAATGACGTCATGTTTTTTCAGTATAACCAAGCATTTGATGTTTCCTGAGAAAATAAATTTAGATTTTATAGAACCAAAAATGTTTGGAAAACATTTTAAGTTGCTTAGTCCAACATGCATCTGATTTCACCTTTTTCTCTAGTTCATCCAACATTTTCAAGATTATCTAAATAACCAAGTAATAATTTTGAGAGTAAATTTATAAATAGGAATATTTTTTTAAGTTCAAGATGATACATTGGTAAACAGAGAGATAAACCTTTTTTTTTTTTACTTTGTTATACAGCCAAAGTCATGGCAAAACACTAACCTTTTGTAAGTTTGTTAAAGAAATAGATTCAAGGGCTTTTTTTTTGATGGCTCCTCTAGTGGATTTTGCCTTCCCATCTTTAATCGTTACTCCATTATAAGTGCTCATAATACTCTGCTGTACCTATGGGACTCTGATTTGCACATAGTCAAGACTCAGTACATATTCAGTCCAGTGAATAATTATATTATAAAAGTACCTACAAAGACTTCAATGCATTTATAGCAAAACTTACATATATGCTTTTACAAATAATAGCTAATGTAGCATTAAAACATGTCTGTTTTCTTTATTCTCCCCCAAGTTTTACCAGTCTTTATTCAGGAAAGGATAATGAAGTAAAAAGTATGGAAGCACAAAGTATAGAAACAAAATGTAGAATAAAGGAAGAGAAAAGTTAAAGCTAAGTGGAATAAAAGAAAGAGGGTGATGGGCCTCAGTAGTAAAATGTGTATGCCAGGTTATTCCATTCCCTCTAAGATTTACTATTTTCTATATTTGTGTTTATGATTTCCTATAAGGCAAATGAAGCAACTAAGGTAAGTATATTTAAAATATTTTTCTGCCTGGTATACTCATGTCATGATTTCTGAGTGTGCTGGTCCTAACTACTGCAGGGTTTTAAGGCCCCCAAGAAGAGAATGGCACTGCAGTCATTGTGGACACATCACGTTAATTGTGGTTCCTTAATTAACGATAAATGCACTAACTAGTTTATGCTAAGTACTGTATTCGGTTCTCCCGGAAAAGCAAAATAAATATAATGGCTTCTGTCTCAAAGAGTTGGCAGTCTAGTGAGGAAGTAAAATTTTTTATAGATCTGGGATAAAATGTGTTGAGATAATAAGTAATTGACTTGGAATTTATATCTAAAATTTAAATCTGATCACAAATTACACCTATGCATTTTTTTAAAGAACATGTATAATACCTTCTCCAATATGTTAGACCTTCCTGTCTCCACTGAATCTTCTATTTCTTTGAGTGATTTTTAGGTAAAGAAAGTCTTTGATGTTTAGAATTTATCTCAGGATGTGTCTGAATATGAACAAATTAAAAAAACAAAAAACAAAAAAACACAGACCTTTCTGGTTCACATGTTTTTAAAAAAAGGTTTATGTTGGGTTCTTGAAATGACATACCTGGATTACAGTCATAGGTACATTTACATTAATATAGTCAGAGCTTGGATTACCTCTGTCTCTAATTTTGTGAGAAAACTAAACGTTCAATATTTAACTAACTTTCTTCTGACTCATTTCACTTTTCTCTTGATCTCCTCGGTCTACATTTTTTCCTCTTCTGTTTTCCCCTTTTAACCTCCTTTAAAATTTGTCTTTCTTTACTAAGTTACCTTGATGTTTAGCTTTAGGTTTAACATTAAATCTTCATTTTTGGTGAGTCCTTGAGATGGATCTGAAACATGACATAAGATACTTCAGAAAAACATGAGCTCATTAAAGTTCATTCAAGTAAGTGCTAGACATGTAATCGGGCAACAGCTTCTTCTGGCTTAATAAGAAAAACAACCTGGAGTTTTTGTTTTAAGTTAAGTAAAATCTGCAGGATTACCTCCCCATAAAATGTTGTAGTAGTTGGCCAAGGAAAATATAGTATAATTTACAACATTTCTCTTTTTAGATATCTATTGGAAAAAATGCTTTTGCAATTAGAAAGAAGTAAATGGATTCATTCTTCCCTCATTAATTTGGCAAACACTTTATTAAACTATTGAAATTAAAAATGGTCACTTCTAGTGAAATCATAAGGTTCAAATGAAAAACATCACTACAATGGTGCAATATTCTTATATTCTGGGAAAGAAGAAAGAGAATTAATATTTTTGAACACATAATATAAGCCATCCCTGAGCTGGGAAATTTCTACTACATTCATAATATATTTTTACAACATTATTGTAATCAGTAGCCCATATTTCATGTAAAGAGATGTGAAGTAATTTGTCTAAACCCTAGATATAGCGTATGGCCAAGCTTCAGTCTGCCTTGTTCCAAAGCCAGACCTCTTTCCATAAATCAAGTTACCTCCAATTTACTTAATAAATAATAAATCATTTTTATTATTCTTGTGCATGATAATTTACACGATTATTTATCAGTAAAGGTAATGTCAAAAATTCAGACAATTTCCATAAAAAATGAATGACAGATAATTTTAATGCAGATGTAACAATGTTCTTGAGAGTTATTTTTATAATGTTCAGAAATTACAGAAAATTTATAATAAAAAAGTATTAAAAAGCTGCATAAAAATGGAAATAAATTACAGTGAAAAAATGATCAATTTTATGTAATAGCATTCTATATACAAACTGAAATTATTTTCTAAACTGAATGAAAATATTTCTCTCAGTACCAAAAACTAACTTATGTCATGCCTAAGTAACACTTACTAACTGGAGAATTTAGTACAAGAATATTTAAGCAAATGATAGGATTCTGCAGTGGCTACTGAGGCTAGTTCATTTGCAGAAGAGGTGCTTTGAGCCAAAACTGGGTTTTTTCTAAGTGCTGGACCAGCCAAGTTTTAGACAAGTTTTTCTGTCCTTGAGTTAATTGATATGATGTAACTGATTTCTTAGCCAGAAACCAAGATTATTTCCAAGACAGGAGAAAGAATCATGATCTCTTTCAAACTAATTTATAAGTCAGGGCTATAACTTTCTCAGTAGACTAAGGATTGAGAGCTTTGAGTTTCTATAGGTTTGAGTTTCTATAGTAGGTTTGTTTCTTCACAAACAAAACTAAAAGACATTTTACCTGTATCTCAGTATTTTCATCTTTAAAATGGGCATATTTCTCTAAGGAATGTCCTCTGATCTTTGAAACTACTGAATGTAGAATTGCTGAGGAAGCCATTTGGGATAAATGCTTAGAGATGAAAAATAGGAAGGGAAGTATGTGGTCAGAGAGAGAGAGACAGCGAGAGAGAGAGAGAGAAAAAAAAAAAAGAGAGAGAAGTAACAGGTGAGTTTCAAGAGGAATTTATCTATGGAAATAAGAATTTCTCGATCAAAACAGAGACTTGCACATTTCACTTAAATGTTATCTTTTCATGAAATTAAAGCATTTTGCTATTTTCAGAAGCTACCACTAGAACACTAAATAATTAGAAAAGGTGGCTTAAAATTCATGAAAAATGTTTATAGGGACAGGAGGCAGGTAATATAGAGGTCAATTTTAGGAGTAATATAGCAGATTAATGAACACTCTGACATTCTTTATCTCAGCTTCACAGATACGTCCAAGATGATCCTTGTTCTTCTTGATCAGGCTGAACCTTAATGGTGAAAACTCCTTAAATCCAGTCTCAACAAGAAGGGCCCAATCAGGGCCTTGAAGGGCACTCTGTAAGCACAAAGGCATAAAGTGTTTGAAACATCAGAACCAGAAATTACTTGAATCTAATTTTCAGGTGTACAAGAGGCCGTTGTAACATGAGCGCTACAAGAAATGGAAAAAGTGAGATGTACTGCAGAACTTTGGATGGACTTAAAGCATGTGATGGATGAATGGAGAAGGGCGGCCAAGGAGCTGTTAAGTGAGGACTGAAGCCCGAGCCAGAATCTTGGCAGCCAACAAGTGAAGACATCAGCAGATTCTGAAAAGATTAAACAGATCACAATGAGAGGATAACTCTGGTGATAAGGCTTCCCCGATAACTGGTGATAAACTGGATTACTCAGATTATGAATGTCTAAACAAAGAGCAGGGAGATCATCAGCAAATCGCTATTGTTATTATTATTTGTTTGCTTTTGTTGTTGTCATTTTGTAATTAATGGAGACCTGATCGACTTTCTGCTAAGAATCATTTTTCTAGGCTCTCCTGTTTACTAAATTAAAATGAACTTCTTAGCATGCAATTATAAGCCCTCCATGATCTGGCTGGCTCTGACCTGCCTTCCCAACTCTAGATCTGACTACCACCTCACCCATTCTCCATTACCCTCTGCAACGCTGACCTGGTCAGTGCTCACTGGAAAAAGTCCTGTCATTGACCACCTCAAGGCACTTCCTTCTCAGAGCATTTCTTTTATTTTCTTATGCCTTCTTCTGCTTCTTTTTCCCTAAATTCTAATGACCATTTGAAACCTCTGGCATGAAATCTTCCTTGATTCTTCCCCAAAGAAATGATCCTACATCTTTTGTTCCATTGTGAGACTTTGGTTTCTGATTATAGCACCTTAGAGATGATCCCTGTATATTTCCTTCTGACAGACTTTGTGCAGCTGTCAGTCTCTCCAAATGGGCTATATTTTGCTTAAGGCATGACTTGCCTTGTTTGTCTCTCCATCCCCAAACGCATAATAAACATGTCTGCCATGATTTTTGCTTCAATTGGTATGGAAGACTTTTGGTTTAGGAGATGACAACTTAAACTGGAAGAGCAAGAAGCTATGGTTACTATTATGGCTTTGATTTGTCATGCTGTAATTGCAGCATATGGCAAAATATTAAGCACGCAAGGTGACATCAATGTTTCCACACCCTTAGGAAACAGACCAGGGTGTAGGCATGTGTGTGCAATTGAAAAAATTGAACTAGTCCTTTTTATTGACATTTTCTAAAATAAAAAATGTTGTTTAAAGCATAAAATGAACTGAACGAAACAGATTGACAGAGTATTATTCCTGTGCCTATTTCTACCCTGATGACGTGAATTTAGGCAAGCTATCAATTTTTTGAGATTTACTTTCTTCTGTTATGGAATAAAGGTGTTGCAGCAGAGGTGATCTCCAAGCTACAGCTCAGCTTTATAGCTCCATGATTCTGTTATACTCCGTACTAACAGAAGTAGCAACTTATGACTTATTTTCATCTTCTTGGTTTGTGTATCATATAAACACTCATGTCTATCATTCCTGATTAGAGGGGTTTGGTTAGGAAGAGTAATGGGCTGGGCATGTGGATAATGACAGCCAGCCCCCACCTAATAGTCCTCGGGAGAATAAGGGTCATTCCCTGAGTATTCAAGGCATTGACTGAAAGAGACATTTCGGGTGTCAAAGCTGGATGAAGGAAAGTGCTCTCGTCTGGCACTAGGCCTATTCTGTCTTAGTTCAGGCTGCTAGAACAAAATGTAACATACCAAGCGGCTTAAACAATGAGACATATATTTCTTACAGTTATGGAGGCTGGGAAGTCCAAGATCAAGGTGCTGGCAGATTTCATTCCTGGTGAGAGCTCTTTCTGGCTTACAAATGGCCCTTCCTGCAGTGTTTCTTTTGGTAGAGAGATAGATAGAGACAGAGATAGAGATATATATAGAGAGATCTGGTCTCTCTTCCTCTTCTTGTAAGGGCACCAATCCCGTCATTGGGGCCCCACCATCATAACCTCATCTAAACTAATTACCTCCCAAAGGCCAGATTTCCATGTGTCATCACAGTGCAGGGGTGGGGGGGAGTTAGGGCTTCAACATATGCATTTTGGGGGGACACAAGCACTCAGTGCATAACATTCCATGATCATTTCCTTTGGATTAATCAGAGTCCCAGGGCTAGGGGGTTGTAATTAAAACAGAGAAAAGCCAGGTAACTGAGGAGGTTTGGTAGGACATCAAGAGTCCAGGGTGAAGCTGCTGCATCTTGCCTACAGATGGCAGTAAGGCTGTCTGCAGCAGATTCTCTAACGGGTGAGCCCCATACAATATTGAGATTGGTTGCTTTAGGGCAATGACCAGTGAATCAAGAGGCCAAGTAGGAATGTGGAGGCATTCTAGTTCTGAGACTTTGCATTCACCTTCCTCACTGAGCCAGAGACTCAGCAAGAAAGAGGTTCAACTCTCCAACAAATGTGCAGCACCAGTGAGCAAAGCAAAAGGAAAATCAATGTTATTTTTGATCAACTTTTAATCAACTCTTTAGATTTTTTTCCTGCTCTATTATTCATCTGTGCTGGTAGCACTTAGGTAAAAGGATGATAAAACATTTATATGGATGATTTTATGGTTGCTTTCAGCTCTAATTTTCTATATCTTTAAAAACAAATAGAATTTAATAGAAGAGTAGAGGAGTTGTGCTTTTGGCAGCATAATTAAATTTACTGGAGCTGTGAAATTTGGTCTTTACAAGTGGAACAGAATAATGAGGGAGGTGAGTTAAAATAAGGCTGAATATAAGAGAGTTGCCTTGTATACACCACACTCTAAAACCTGACAGTTCTTTACTTCTATATGAAGCAAAATGTATTTATTCGGAACATGAGTTTTAAAAGTTTTTTTAAAGAAATCTCTTATTTATGTCCTTGAAACATAAAAATACCTCACTTTGGAGGAAAAAAAAACCTAAGTAATATCTTGTGCTTATGGTGTGTATGTTTATAAAACTTAAAAAAATAAACCTAATTCCAAGAGATTAAAGACTTAAGAAAAATTCACCCCCTTCCATAACGATGCAGTGTCGTTTTTTTATTCTTGGTCCCATGTCTGACTTGATTTGTGAGTTACCATTTGTTAAAGACTTCAGATGTCCTGGACACCCAGAAGTTGTTTCCATGTTCTATAGTCAGCATGTGAAATGTTATTTAAAGCCCACATTTTCCTTTTAAATATTACCCCGTGGTTTCAATTCTACAGAGGTCGAATTTCAACCCAACTCCTCGGACTTCCAGGCCTGGAAATCTTTAGCACGCTCTGTCTCTGTTTCCATCTCCTGAAAAAGTTGTCTCTGCAGACAGAGGTTTGGCATCTGCATACTTCCCTCACATATTATATATGACTTATGGAACCTGGGGAAACCAAAAAGCCTCATGGATGGAAAACATGGAATGTATAAGAATCCCTGGATATCTGCATTCAGATGTTTAGTATTTCTTCATTAATGAAGTTAAAATTTAGAAATTAAAACTCAAAATCAGATGTTTTAGAGAGGGTTAGAACGTAACACATTTATTTATTTATTTATTTATTTTTATTGGAATATAGTTGACATACAATATTATATTAGTTTTAATTGTATTGTACGGTGATTTCACACTTACATTATGAAATGATCACCACAATAAGCCTAGCAACCATCTGTCTCTATACAAAGTTATTACATTGTTATCGACCATATTCCTTATGCTCTATGTTACATCCCAGGGGGTTATTTATTTTAGAACTGGAGGTTTGTACTTCTTAATCCCCTCCACCTATTTCACCCGTCTCCCCACCTCACTCCCCTCTGGCAAGCACCCATTTGTTTTCTGCTTCTATGAGTCTGCTTTTGTGTTGTTTTGTTTGTTTGTTTTGTTTTCTAAATTTCACATATAAATGAGATCATATGGCATTTGTCTTTCTGATTTATTTCACTTAGTATAATATCCTCTAGATCCATCCATTTGTCTTAAATGGCAAGATTTTATTTTTATGGCTGAGCATTATTCTATGATATTTCCAAGCAATAACACTTCTTCTTTATCCATTCATCTACTGATGGTCACTCAAATTGTTTCTATATCCTGGCCACTGTATATAATGCTGCAATGAACATCAGAGTGCATATATCTTTTCAAATTTTTGTTTTTGTTTTCTTCAGGTGAACTCATACAATTCAACATCAAAAAATCAAACAAGCTGATTAAAAAAATGGGCTGAGAACATGAAAAGACATTTTTCCAGAGAAGACATATAGATGGCCAACAGGCATATGAAAAGATGTTCAACATCACTAATCATCAGGGAAATGCAAAGGAAAACCACACTGGTGTATCACCTCATACCTAGTCAGAATAGCTATCATCAAAAAAACCAAAAAGACAAGTATTGGCAGCGATGTGAAGAAAAGGGAACACTCATGCACTGTTGGTTGGATTGCAAATTTGTGCAGCCTCTATGGAAAACAAGATGAAGATTCCTCAAAAACTTAAAAATAAAACTGCCATATGATCCAGCAGTTTCAGAACAAAATGTACTTAAAAAGCTAGTGAATTCATTGTGGAATTACAGGACAAATCTTGAAACCTGTGCTACAGTGTATGTCAAAGCATGTTTTCTGAATGATCAGATTTTTTTTTCTGGTCATCCCAACTCAGTTCTAGATTTGATATCATCCTATATTTTTGCCACATTAGGTCAAAACTCAATTTATTATTGCTGTTTTGGCTCTGTAGTGGTAAAATACTGGATACAAAACCCCCAGAGTCCAGATCTACTCATGGTTGAATAAGTAATTCAGTGTGTGGCAGATTCTATTCAGCATGTTGCATAGCAAGGTTTGGTAACCTGAGACTAAGCACTGAAAAAATCAATTGCGTTTATGATTGGAAATGGAAGTACAGTAGTATTTTCAATTATCTCAAAGGTTATACTCAATTTCTTAAAGTGCATAATTCTATTTGCTGTCTTTATTAAGTTTTATGACATAGTTTTTTTTACTTAGGGACAACTGATGATAAAACATTATTGGAATGATTTTGAAGCTTCTTCCAGCTTTAATACAATACATTAAAAAATAAGAGAATTGCCTTGTATATACTACACTCTAAAACCTGATAGTACTTTACTTCTATATTAACCAAAATGTACTTATTTGGAACATGATTTCCAAATTCCTTCTATTCATTCCTTCTTATATTTTCTGTTTTATATGTTACATATGTGTGTGTGTGTGTGTGTGTGTGTGTGTGTGTGTGTGTGTATATATATATACTTATCTCCTAGATATATTATCTAGCTTTTATATATTATCTAGCTCCTAGCAATTTTTTTTTTTTTTTTTTTGCGGTACGCGGGCCTCTCACCGTTGTGGCCCCTCCCGTTGCGGAGCACAGGCTCCGGACACACAGGCTCAGCGGCCATGGCTCACGGGCCCAGCTGCCCCGTGGCACGTGGGATCTTCCCGGACCGGGGCACGAACCCGCGCCCCCTGCATCGGCAGGCGGACTCTCAACCACTGCGCCTGCCACAAGGGAAGCCCCCTTCCTCCTGTTTTTAAAAAAAATTTCTTGTTTTAGTGGTCTTTTCACTGAACTATGTCACTAAGGACTGGGAACCACCCAAGTGTCAAGAACCTTTTCTCTGCTTGCTAAATTTTCTAGCCTTTAAAAAAAATGTATTTTAAGGAAATACAGAGAAATAGATGGCATTTTATGGAGATATATTGGTCTTGTTAAGACATTCAGTTTAAACAACAATTCAATAATTAATCAATACTATTGTTATTTTGAGAAAATAGCAGCTTATTTGGGGAAATAACTTGCAATTGGGAAACTGTAGATTACTTGATGTTGTTTAAAATTGTGCTTATACTAGAAAATATATAATGTACTTAAAATCTTCATGTAGGCAAATAATTCTTTAAATTCCCTTTTCTGTATTACTTTCTATTCAATGAAATAATTTTATTTAGGTCTCTGTATCAACTGTATGAAAAGTTGATCTAGAACTGATTTTAGTGCCAGATTCTACAATGAACTTATTAACAAGGAATAATATTTTGAATTTATGTTTTGACTTTTAAAAATTTACCTAGTGTTTTTTTGAAGTAGATTTGTTCTTTGAAGAAACAAAGGCATCCATATACTTAAGGTGAGAAAGAGAATTATGCAATAGAAATGATTACTCTTACAGAATTAGTTGTGGAATATTTGAAATGAAGTGTATGTACTTTGGATAAGTATATTGTGAAGAGTGAGTTTTGTAGCTCATCTTTCAAAGGTATTTGGGTTTAAATCCCAGATTCATCACTCTATGTGAACCTGGATTAGCATTTAAAATTTCTAAACCTATCTCCTCATCCTTAATAAGAATTACATATGGTTATTTTGAGGATTTAAATCCATGCCTGGCACATAATTAGAGCTTAAGAAAGATCAACGATCTGTTTCTCTTCTCCTTTGTTTTGTCTTCTGAAAGAAGGCTCTGATATCAGTTTCTGTTACAGTTTGTTGTTATGAAGGGAAAGGTATAGTAACGACTCCTTTTCTGTGACCCATCAAGTTGGTATTCACAATCAGCTGGCAAAACTATCACTGTGTTGGTTTGCGCCATTGGAAGTATTGCTAATGCACCAGTTTTAAAGATCTGTCAGCTCTGGGCACCAACAGCATGGCTACAGTTGTTAAGTCTTGGTCAAGTTCAAACATGTATTTAAAGCAATGTCTGAATGAGTGATTTAATACATCTCTTTATAAATACAACAGAATACATTCATTAGAAATGGCTGACTGAGAAAGGCAAATATTGCATGGTATAACTTATATGTGGAACCTAAAAAAGCTGAACTAATAGATATGAGACTGGAATGGTGGTTACCAGGGTATGGAAGGTGGGGGAAAATGGGTAATTGTTGGTCAGAATACAAACTTCCAGCTATAAGCTGAATAAGTTCTGGGGATCTAATGTACAGCATAGTGATCATAATTAATAATACTGTATTATGTTCTTGAAAGTTGCTAAGACAGCAATTATTAATATAATTTAATATTCTCACCACAAAAGGGAATGTAGTTATATGATATGATGTAAACATTAACTAATGCTATGGTGGTAATTATTTTGCAATATATGTGTGTATCAAGTCAACACATTGTACATCTTAAACTCACAATACTGGATGTCAATTATATCTCAATAAAGCTGGAAAAGAAAAAAAAAAGAAATGGCTGATCCACTTTGTAGATGAATAACTATATGTTAATTACCATAGTGTTTTAAACATAATTACAAATAGCAAAACACATTTTAAAAACCTGATGGTGCGGTTCTGATATGAATTTATAATTCATCCTCTCTAGAAATTGGTAAAGCTTCTATTTCAATATAAAGGTGAGGTGTTTTGTTGTTTTATTTCCTGGAATGACTGCAACTTTGCTGCTTCTTTACTCTTCTTAGTTTGGATGATTCCCTGCTCTGTGTCTCACCCTATTTTTCCTCTTCCCCGGATTGCGCTAAAGTCACTTTCTTATACTCATTTATTCACTAAATTTTTACCAAGTCCCTATTATGTATCAAGCACTATTCTAGGCATTGGAATGCAATGCAAAATGAATGACAAAACCCCTGTACCCATAGGAATTTCTAGAGCAGGAGACAGAAAACAAAATCCATACATAGTCGTTTCAGTCAATGTTCCATGCTGCATAGAGAAACAAGTACTGTAAGAAGTTGGGCAGAGAGAGTGAGGTTGCTGTGGTTTAGTGGGATATTTGGAGGTCTCTGTGAGAGGACACTCCTTGACTAGAGACCTGCTATAAAGTCTGGGTGTTAAAGGAAAACTACAGAGAACTTTTATTCTCTATCTGCAATTGCCTTAGATTTCAGAGTCTTTATCAAATATCAGACCAAAAAATTGCTTTCCAAAATATATTATGAGGGACTTCCCTGATGGCGCAGTGGTTAAGAATCTGCCTGCCAATGCAGGGGACACAGGTTCGCGCCCTGGTCCAGGAAGATCCTACATGCTGTGGAGCAACGAAGTCCATGCGTCACAACTACTGAGCCTGGGCTTTAGAGCCTGCGAGTTACAACTGCTGAGCCCACGTGCCACAACTACGGAAGGCCGCACACCTAGAGCCCGTGCTCCACAACAAGAGAAGCCACCACAATGAGAAGCCCGCACACCGCAACGAAGAGTAACCCCCACTCGCCGCAACTAGAGAAAGTCCTCACGCAGCAATGAAGACCCAACACAGCCAAAACTAACTAACTAAATGAATTAATTAAAAATAAAATAAAATATATGGTGTAACGCTTGATAGCAAGTACTTACTACTGGACATGGCCTCACACTCTGTATTTGCCCTGCACCCCTTTTCTCACTCTGTCTCTTCTTCATCCTCTTTCTTCCCCTCTCTCCCTCCTTTCCCTCCCTTTTTTCCTTCCCTTTCTTTCCCTTCCTTTCTCCTTATATTTCTCTGGCTCCTGTAAACTTGGAATTCATTGATTATCCATTTCATGACTCCTGTTTATAGGATTCGCCATCAGTAAAGGAAGAATTTTAAAGGTGTGGTGGAAAAGACTGAAATATTTATTTCAGAAGTGACCAATATAGAAATAAATATAATTGACATGATTATCTAATTATAAATCTTTTAACTGGTCATTGATTTGATACATTTTGGATTAAACTCAAATAAAATTTTAGTTTTGAAATTATAGGAACGATCTAGGGAAAAGAAAAATAAAAGCAAATTTCTGCACAAAGTATAGTATTTTTAAAGGTTATCTACAGAAATTCCAGATATGTGTTTTCCTACAACATAAATAAAATAGATTTATCTTTTCTACCCACCATGACTATTTAATAAATATAGTGAAGAAAAAAGCTTATATATTAAAAAAATTTTTATTTTTCTATACTGACTCTATCAAACCTATCCAAACTGTGTTTATTTGGAGGAAAAATAACTACATGAAATATGAAAAGTTCAGTAGGTAATTTAATATTACCCAAGGTAGAGAAATGTTAACATTTATTGTATATCTGACACACACACACACAATAACATTTCTGTAATATTTATTTATTAAAACAAACCTAAGAGTTTATCCATGCCACTACTTTACAGATGAGGAGTTTCACAGGGGAGCTTTCCCAAGGTTAGTTACATATCAGCCCCCTCAAAAGTTGGGATTTTTAAGGTCTTTCTAGATTGTAAAAAGCATGCTCTATTCCTTGTAATATGTATCCTCCCTAGAAAAACAATCAGGCATGGATGGGATGCTCAGAGGAGATAGGAGTAGACATGAAATATTGAATCAGCCAACTGCTATTTTTCCTAGAATTGACCCCAGATGTAGATAATGATTCAATTTCCATCACAGTAGTATTTTAAATTTAGATGGTGAAACTTTATGCAAAATCAAGTCAGTTATATTGATTCCCATTTTCTACAAATTAAGATAAAGGCATTTTTGCTTTTTTTTACACTCCTTTCATAATCTACTAAAGACATTAAGAGCACAATATTGAAATTTACTGTGGATTATTCCATTTTCACAATGACATCTATTCTTTAGCCTAATATTTAAATGCCAGATCAGTCCCTAGTAATGGAATTGTTGGCTGATATAAGAAATTGCTTAATTAATTTTACTCAAATTACTTTTATTTTCCATTGCAATATAAGTTAATAAAACAAAAATGATGACACATTTAAACTCACCATTCATTACGCAGGTGATAATGATCTTATATATAGAAAATTCTAAAGACTCAACCAAAAAACTGTTGGAACTAATCTATGAATTCAGTAAAGCTGCAGGTTATAAAATCAACATACAGAAATCAGTAGTATTTTTATACATCAACAACTAAATATCTGAAAAAGGAATAAAGAAAACAATTCCATTCACAATAGTATCAAAAGCCATAAAACACTTAGGAATAAATTTAACTAAAGAAGTGAAAGATTTGTACAATGAAAACTACAAGACTTTGATGAAAGAAACTGAATAAGATACAAATGGAAAGATATCCCTTGTTTATGGATCAGAAGAATTTATATTAATAAAATGTTCATACTACACAAAGCCATTTATAGATTCAATGTAATCCCTATCAAAATTCCAATGGCATTTTTCACAGAAATAGAAAAAAACCCTTAAATTTGTGTGAAGCCACGAAAGACCTCAAATAGCCAAAGCAATCCTGAGGAAGAAGAATGATGCTGAAGGCAACACATTTCCTGATTTTAAATGTGCTACCAAGTTATAGTGAGCAAAGGAGGCTTCCGAGGAGGCGGAGGAGACCACAAGCCACAAGGAAAGAAGACGAAGTTTGAATAGTGTCTTCTATCCCTGTCTTCCCCTCTTCCAGTTGAAAGAAAGGACTCTGAGGTGTTTACTCTGTTACCTGCTCAGTGATGGAGCCTTCTGAGCACATTCCAAGACAGTATACAGCCCCATGGTCTACTTGGAAATCCGTATAGGTAACGTTTCAAGGGAGATAACCCTGTTGGTGTTGACTGGATATTCGTATAAACTTTTTAAAGAGTTGAGTGATAGAGCTAACCCTTATCTGTAAGTTTTGAATTTATATTGTTTCCTCCCATGTAAAAAACCACTTTTTTTCCTACGGAATTTTTTGGTTTTGGTTTTATTGTTTGTTTGTTTTGTGTTGGGGGGTTATAAAGGAAAGCAGAAAGTTTTATCGTGATTTTTGCTTTAGCAACTTTGGGACAAATTAAAAGTCCCAAAACTCATACAACTCATACAGTAACAGAAAACCAAACTAAAAAGTGGGCAGAGGAACTGAATAGGAAGTTCTTCGGATAAAACATGCAAATGGTCAACAGGTACATGAAAAGATGCTTGACATCACTAATTATCAGGGAAATGCAAATCAGAACCATAATGAGATATCACCTCACACCTGTTAGAACGACTATTATGACGGAGAGAAGAGATTAAAAAATGTTGGCAAGGATGTAAAAACAAAACAAAACAAAACAAAAAACATAAAACAAACCCAAAAGCCTTTTGTACTGTTGGTGGGAATGTAAATTGTTTTGACCACTATGGAAAACAGTATGAAATTTCCTCAAAAATTTAAAATAGAACTACCATATGATCCAGCAATTCCACTTCTGGGCGTATATCCAAAAAAATGAAAACAGGAAATCAAAAAAGATATCTGCACCCCCATGTTTATTGCAGCATTATTCACTATAGTCAAAATATGAAAGCAACATAAGTCAACAGATGAATGAATAAAGAAAACGTGGTATACACACATATATGTGTGTGTGTGTGTGTATATATATATATATATATACACACACACACACACACACACACACACACACACACACATATGTACAATGGAATATTATTCAGCCAGGAGAAAGAAGAAAAGCCTGCTATTTTTGACAACGTGGATGGACCTTGAGGGCGTTACATTAAGTAAGATAAGTCAGACAGAGAAAGAGTTGTATGATGTCACTTATATGTAGAATCTAAAAAAAGCTGAATTTACAGAAACAGAGTGGAATGGAGGATAACAGGAGCTGGGGGTAGGGGGGCACGAATTAGGAAGATGTTGGTCAGAGGGTACCAACTATATATTTTCAGAGTTTGTTGTAATTAATTAATTATTGAAAATATTAATCTGTGCTATACATTTTCTTCTGTTGTTAATAAATAAAAATCCAAGAGCCAGCCATTATTTTATTTTCAGATGTTATACATTACAGGAAAAAAATAAGGAAAAATAATCATCCCGTTAGAGGTTTTCCTCAAGATTATTTTTTATTAATGCACCTAATAGACATCATTAACTATGATTTCTGGCATTTTAAGGTTAACAAAAGACATGTGAGATTCTGGATATGATGATAACCAATAAATTTTTAAAAATTTAACTTTTTAGATAAACTAGAACCAAACAAAATATCCCGTCATTTTTATTAAATTTTTGCCTGGCACCATCATCTGTTAATAATGCCACTATAAACAAAGATGGTTGCCTGGGTACCAAAAATAGGAGACCTGGTTTGGTTAGGATGACAGCACAGTCACTCATGGAAAGCATATGGTCACTGTGAAGAAATATTCACCCCCCCAAATAAACAAACTGGGGCAAGAAAACAAAAGAATGCTTTTAGGAAAATGAAAGTAATCTGGTAGTAAAGAGGATAAAGCTTCATTAAGTACAAGACATAATTGAAGTGTTAATCTAAAACATTAATATTGAGCAGACAGATGTGTATCTTGTGAAAAAGTTAGCTACCAATTATTAATGTTTACCTGTGCAAGTACTATTTTAAATATTTTACCTTTAAGCCTCATCACAATTCTATGAGCTAGCTACTATTATCTCTCCACTTTACAGACAAGGAGACTGAGGCACAAACGGTAAGTATCTTCCTCAGGCTTCCATGGCTAATAGATAGTAGAGCTGGGAGTTGAACCCATGTAAAGAGGTTCTGGAATCCATGCACTTAAACATTGTGAGATACTGAGGTTTGAGAGGAAATTAAGGTTCAATGATAGCATACCATTTCAATGATATTTCACACTAAATTGTGCTTGGGTTATGCCACATTTGATGTGAAGCTAGACCTCATTTGAATTTATTTAGCACAAGTTGTGGCCATCCATAGGACCACTGATGCTGCACAATAAATACTCGTTACTATTATCATTAAGAAAAAAACGTATTGGAAAACTTTTGGTCTCCACATCTTCAATTAAAAGAAGGATGCAAGTAAGTTCCAATCATACATCTCATCCGGAAAGGACTGGCAAGCTTTAACCACCAAAATTAGAGTCCACCCAGAATTTATGACTGGCATTTTGAAGAAAATGCAAATGTTCCGCTGTTTTATCCCATTCCCTTTGGCAAAATGCAACTTTTATTCTTGAAAATAATTATCTTTGCCAACACTGCTTGCAAAAGGCATGTAGAAGTTAATAGAAATGACAGACAACATAGTTCACATAACTGAAGTGACTGTGGGATAATAGCAAGTGATTATTAACAAGTATATTTTTAACAAATTAGACAGCATTCAAAGCAGCTAGATTTTTTTGGTTTATCCTTTCGTGCCTTTAAATTTAAACCTCATTTCACAAAAATCTACAAAGCAGTAAAACTGAATCAGAAGTAGTTTAAAAGGAATTTAGTATCATCAAACTATGTATATACTCTTTATATGTACTATGAATATAGTAAAGAAAGATTATTTTTAAAAGCAAATTTAAAGTCTACTCGGTAAGAATTTTTTTTTTTTGCGGTACGCGGGCCTCTCACTGTTGTGGCCTCTCCCGTTGCAGAGCACAGGCTGCGGACGCGCGGGCTCAGCGGCCATGGCTCACGGGCCCAGCCGCTCCGCGGCATGTGGGATCTTCCCAGATCGGGGCACGAACCCGCGTCCCCTGCATCGGCAGGCGGACTCTCAACCACTACGCCTCCAGGGAAGCCAAAGAATTTATTTTTATTGTCGAAAATTATACCTTGTATAATAGTGACCATTTTAATCATTTATAAGTGTATAATTCAGTGGCATTAAATACATTCTCAAACGTGTATAACCATCACCACTACCTATACCTAAAACTTTTTCATCACCTCCACCAAAACCTGTGTACCCATTAAACAATAACTTTCCCGTCCTGTTCCCCCCAGTCCCTGGGACCTCTATTGTACTTTGTGTCTCTATGAATTTTACTGTTCTAGGTACTTCATATAAATGGAATAATATATTTGTCCTTTTTGTCTGGCTTATTTCACTAAGCATAATGTTTTTTTTTTTTTAATTTAAGTATAGTTTACTTTCAATGTTATATTAGTTTCAGGTGTACAAAACAGTGATTCAATAATTTTTAGATTATACTCCCTTTAAAGTTATTATAAAATATTGGCAATATTTCCTGTGCTGTACATTACACCCTTGGTTCTTATTTATTTTATACCTAGTAGTTTGTACCTCTTATCCCTTCCTGTATCTTTCCTTCCCCACATGACTTTCCTGTCTGGTAACCACTAATTTGTTCTCTGTATCTATAAGTCTGCTTTGGCTTTATTACATTCATTCTTTTGTTGTATTTTTAAGATTCCACATATAAGTGAAAATGTACAGTATTTGTCTTTCTCTGTCTCATTTACATCACTTAGCATAACACACTCCAGGTCCATTCTTGCTGTCACAAATAGCAAAAGTTCATTCTTTTTTAATGGATGAGTAATATTCCACTCTGTGTATATATACTTCCATATCTTAGCTATTGTAAATAATGAAGTTATGAACATTGGAGTGTTAAGGTGCATATATATTTTTGAACTAGTGTTTTCATATTCTTCACTCATGTACCCAGGAGTGGAATTGCTGGATATGATAGTTCTATTTTTAACTTTTTGAGGAATCTTTACACTGTTTTCCAAAGTGACTGTACCAATTTACGTTTCCACCAACAGTGAACTATCATTCCCTTTTTCCTTCATCCTTGCCAAATTTATTATTTGCTGTATTTTTGATGATAACCATTCTGTCAGGTGTTAGGTTATATCTCATTTCAGTTTTGATTCACATTTCCTTAATGATTAGTGATGTTGAGGATCATCTCATGTGCCTGTGTTTTCTTTAGAAAAATGTCTATTCAGGTTTTCTGCCCATTTTTTAATTGGATTGCTTGTATTTTTCATATTGAGTTGTTCATATGAGCTCTTTATATATTTTGGATATTAACCCTTTATCAGACATATCATTTACAAATATCTTCTCCTATTTAGTAGGTTGTCTTTTCATTTTATTGATGGTTTTCTTTGCTGTTCAAAAGCTTTTATACACAACATTGTAAATCAACTATACTATAACATAAAATAAAAATTAAATTAAGAAAAGCTTTTAAGTTTAATTAGGTCTGATTTTTTTATATTTGCCTTTATTTCCCTTGTCTGAGGAGACAGAAGCAAAAAAATTATTGCATAGATCTATGTTAAAGAGTCTACTGCTGGGCTACCCTGGTGGCACAGTGGTTAAGAATCCACCTGCCAAGGCAGGGGATACATGTTTGAGCCCTGGTCTGGGAAGATCCCACATGCCATGGAGCAACTAAGCCCGTGTGCCACGACTACTGAGTCTGTGCTCTAGAGCCTGTGAGCCACAGTTACTGAGCCCATGTGCCACAACTACTGAAGCCTGCATGCCTAGAGCCCATGTTCTGCAATAAGAGGAGCCACCACAATGAGAAGCCCGTGCACTGCAATGAAGAATAGCCCCCGTTCGCCACAACTAGAGAAAGCCTGTGCGTGGCAATGGAGACCTAACACAGCCAAAAATAAATAAATTAAATTAAATTAAAAAAGGAGTCTACTGCTTATGTTTTCTTCTAGGAGTTTATGGTTTCATGTCTTATGCTTAGGTGTTTAATTTATTTTGAGTTTATTTATGGTGTGAGAAAATGTTCCAATTTCATTCTTTTGTGTGTAACTATCCAATTTTCCCAGCATCACTTACTGAAGAGACTATCTTTTCCCCATTGATATTTTTGCCTCCTTTGTCATACATTAATTGACAATAAATGTGAGGGTTTATTTCTTGGATCTCTGTTCTGTTCCATTGATTTATGTGTCTGTTTTGATGCCAATGACATACTGTTTTGATTACTATGGCTTTGTAGTGTAGTGTCAAGTCAGGAAGCATGATACATCCAACTTTGTTCTTTTCTCTCAAGATTGCTTTGGCTTTTTGAGGTCTTTTGTGGTTCTATAGAAATTTTTAAATTATTTGTTCTAGTTTTGTGAAAAATGCCATTGGTATTTTGATGGATTGAGTTGAATCTCTAGATTGTTCTACATAGTATGGACATTTTAACAATATTAATTCTTCTAATCCATGAACAAGGGATGTCATTCAATTTATTTGTATTGTTTTCAATTTCCTTCATCAATGTCTTACAGTTTTCAGAGTATAGGTCTTTCACCTCCTTAAGTTTACTCCTATGCATTTTACTCTTTTTGATCCATTTTTAAATGGGATTTTTTTGCTTTCTCTTTGATATTTCATTATTGTATAGAAAATCAACAGATTTCTATACATTAATCTTGTACTCTGCAACTTTACTGAATTATTAATTCTAATTCTTTTTTGGTGGAGACCTTAAGGTTTTCTATATGTAGTATCATGTCATTTGCAAGTTGTGACAGTTTTACCTCTTATCTTCCAATGTGGATGCTTTTTATTTATTTTTCTTGTCTGATTGCTGTGACTAGGACTTCCAATACAATGTTAACTACAAATGGTGAGAATGGGCATCCTTGTTCCTAATTTTAGAAGAAAAGTTTTCAGTTTTTCACCATTGAGTGTAATGTAAGCTGTGGGTTTGTCATAGATGACCTTTATCATGTGGAGATATATCCACTCTATACAAATTTTGTTGAGAGTTTTTATCCCAAATGGGTGTTGAATTTTGTCAAATGCTTTTTGTATGTCTATTGAAATTATCGTGTTATTTTTATCCTTCCTTTTGTTAATGTGGTGCATTGCATTAATTGATTTGGGGTATTGAACCATTCTTGAATGCCTGGAATAGATCCCACTTGATCATGATTATGATCCTTTTTATGTATTGTTGAATTTCATTTGCTAATATTTTGTTGAGGATTTTTGCATCTATATTCATCAGGAATATTGGACTGTAATTGTTTTTATAGTATCTTTATCTGGTTTTGCTATCAGGGTAATGATGGCCTCAGAATGAATTTGGGAGTGTTCCCTCTTCAATTTTTTGGAATAGTTTAAGAAGGATAGGTATTAACTCTTCTTTTATATGTTTGGTAGAATTACCCTTTGGTGGGAGGTAGGGCTGGAGTAGGAGGGGCTACAGCCAGAGTCAGGTGAAAGCTGAGGCTTCTCCTATACTCAGTGGTGTCACTGTCCTGGTGCACTCTCATCAGCAATAGCAGACTTCACCCTAGTGGACAGCAGTGCTGGACCAATGAGGGCTGGAACAAGTGCCTGGTGCAGGGTGGGGAGCATGTTGGGGTGATTCTGGAAAACTAGACAAAGCCTCAAGCAGTTTTCAATCTGCTGCATCTGCACTGTGACTGGGAGTGGGAAAATCCATGTACATTCTTCAAGACCGAAGTCTTAGTTTCTTACAGCCTTCTGGTAAGCCCCCAGCTAAGGGGACTTGTCTTCTCAGTGTTAGACCCCAGGGCTGAGGTAGCTAATATGTGTCTTGAACCCCTTGCTCCCCAGGGAGGATCCTGGAGTCTATAATATCCCCTTCCTCTTCTGTGTTCCCTGCTAGGGGTGTGGATTCTGACCATATTGCTTCTCCTCCCTTCCTACCCGACTCCATGTGGTTCTTTCTTTACAGCCTTGGTTGTAATAGAGCTGTTCTGCTAGTCCCCAGGTAGATTTCAGTGAGTCACTCTACATGTAGTTTTAGTTTTGATGTGTTTTTGAGGGGAGGGGACCCCAGCATCCTCCTACTCTGACAACTTTATCTCTTCTCTCAGCATAATGTTTTCAAGGTCCATCCATATTGTAGCAAAAATAAAAATTTCATTCCTTTTTATGACTGAATAATATTTCAGTGTGTGTGTGTGTGTGTGTGTGTGTGTGTGTGTGCATGTGTGTATCACATTTTGCTCATTCATTCATCAGTTGATGGACCCATGGGCTATTGTGAATAATGTTGGTATGAATACTGGTGTATAAATATTTGTTTGAATCCTTACTTTCAATTCTTTTAGATTTATTCCTTGGAATGGGATTGTTAACTTTGTATAGTTTGAGGAACCATATATATGGCTCTAGGAACCACCATACTATTTTCTACAGTGGCTGCACAATTTTACATTGCTATCAGTAATGCTCAAGTGTTCCAATTTCTCCAAATTCTAATCAACACTGTTACTTTCCATTTTTAAACAATTATCACCTTCCTAGTAGGTGGGAAATGCTATTTCTTTCTGGTTTTGATTTGTATTCATCTAACTACTAATGATGTTAAGCATCTTTTTATGTCCTTATTGCCTATTTGTATATCTTTGAAGAAACGTCTCTTCAAGGCCATTCAACTGGGTTTGTTGTTGTTGAGTTGTAGGAGTTCTTTACTTATTCTGAATTTTAATCTCTTACCACATATATAATTTGCAAATATTTTCTCCAATTCAATAAGTTGTCTTTTTGCTTTCTTGATAGTATCCTTTGATGCACGAAAATGTTCTTAATTTTGATGAAGTCCAGTTTATCTAGTTTTCTTTTGTTGCCTGTTCTTTTGGTGTTTCTATCCATGAACATGAGATGTATTTCCATTTATTTAGTTCTTCTTTAATTCTTGCAACAATAATTTGTAGTTTACAGTGTACAAGACTTTCACCTCCATGGTTAGACTTAATCCTAAGTATTTGATTTTTTTAGGTACTATTATAAACACAATTGCTTTCCCAAATTCCTTTTTGAATTATTCTTTGCTGAAGTAAAGAGCCACAGTTGATTTTTTGTGTTCGTCTTGCACCATGCAACTTTTATGAATTAGTTTGTCACCTCTAAGAGGTTTTTTTTTGTGGATTCTTTAGGATTGTCTGTAGGTAAGGTCTTACTCCTCATAATCTGATCTTTACTCCAACTCTCAACAAACTCTCATAACTTTTCATTTCTTTAAGATGTATACCTGAAAGTGCAATTTCTGTGTCTTATGGCAAGTGTATATTTAGTTTCATAAGAAACTTAACTGTTTTCTAGAGTGCTGTATCATTTTATATTATCACTAGCAATTGTAAAATATCTGGTTGTTCCTCAACAGAACTTGATATTGCTAGTATTTTTATTTTAGCCACTGTAGTTGCAGTATATATCATAGTGGTTTTTATTTACAATTCTCTAATAGCTAATGAAGTTGAATATCTTTTCACGTGCTTATTGCCGTTTGTATATCTTCTTTGATGAAGGCACTGTACAAGTCTTTTTACATTTTATAATTGAATTTTTTTGTTTTTCTACTATTAAGTTTAAAGAGTTCTTCACATATTGTGATACAATTCTTTGTCAGATATATGATTTGTAAATATTTTCCTCCAGTCCATGGCTTGTCCTTAAATCATTTTTACAGGTTACTCTATAGAGAAAAGTTTTTAATTCTTTAATATGAATGATATCTATTTTTTTTAATGTATAGTGATTTAGATGTCTAAGTATAGTGATAGTCCTAAGAACTCTTTGTCTAATCCCTGGTAACAAAGATTCTTTCCTGTTTTTTTTTTTTTCCTAAAAGTTTTATAGTTATACACTTTTCTGTGAGATCGATGACCCATTTTGAGTTACTTTTTTACAAGGTGTAAGGTTTAGGTCTAGATTTATATTTTTGCCTGTGGAATTCCAATTGTTTCAACACAATTTGTTGAAAAAAATCTTTTTTCTATTGAATTATTTTTGTATTTTTGACAAAAGTCAAAAGCAGACTTACTTGTGTGGATCTCTTTCTGGACTTTATTGTGTTCAATTGATCTGTGTGTCTATTCTTTACCAATTCCACATTTCTTTGTTTTTATAGCAGAATAATAAACCTTAACATTATGATTCCTCCAAACACATTCTCTTTTTTAATATTGCTTTAGCTTTTCTAGTCCCTTCATTCTTCCATATAAATTTTTGAAACTGCTTGTCTATATCTCTAAAAAAGTTTGCTGAAATTTTGATAGACATTTTTTGCACCTGTAAATCAATTTAGTGAAAATTCACATCTTACTATGGTGAGCCTTCTAATCAATGAACACTGTCTTTCCATTTATTTATAAATTATTTGAATTATTTCAGAACTCTTTTGTGGTTTTCAGCCTACAGACTATGCACATGTTTTAATAGGCTTATATCTAAGTATTTCTTTTTTTGTTAAGCTATTATAGATGACATTGTATTTTAAATTTGGGTTTCCAGTTATTTATTTCTATTGTAGAGAAATATACAGTCTTTGTAGATTGACCTGTGTTTCCTGTGACCTTGCTACATTCACTTGTTACTTTTAGGAAGTTTTTTGTTTTTGGTAGATTCCTTGAGACTTTCTACATAGGCAATTATCATCTGCAAATAGGGCAGTTTTATTTCTTCCTTTCCAATCTATATGTCTTCTATTTCCTTTGTTGCTTTAATGAACTAAGACATCCATTACTATGTTGAACTGCAGTAGAGAAAGTGGAATCCCTACTTTTTTCCAGATTTTAGGGAAATTATTCAGTTTTATACCATTAAGTATGATATTAGCTGCATGTTATTTTATGGAAGCTCCTTATTAGGTTGAAAAAAGTTTTCTTCTATTCCTAGTTTGTTGATAGTTTTATTGTAAATGGGTAATGTGAATTTTTTCAAATGATTTTTCTACATCAATTGATATGATACTGTGGCTTTTATCCTATAGACTGTTTATATGGTGATTATATTGATTGATTTTTAAGTAACTCTTGCATTCCTGGAGTAATCCCCACTTGGTCATGTTGTATTTTTTGTTTCATATATTGGAGGATATGATTTACTAGTGTTTGTTGAGGATTTTATGTCTATGTTCACGAGAGATATTGTTTATAGTTTTCTCTACTTGTTCTATCTTTGTCTAGTTTGGGAATTAGGATAATGCGAGCCACATAAGATGATTTGGAAAGTGTTCTCTCCTATTTTTTGGGAAGAGACTGTGTAGAATTGATTTTATTTCTTCCCTAAATGTTTTGTAGAATTCACCAGTAAAATCGTATGGAACTGGAATCTCTCTTTTTGAATATTTTAACTAAAAATTTAGTGTATTTAATAGATATAGAACTATTAAAGCTATCTTGTTTTTTCGTAAGTATGTTTTGGTGGTTTGCATCTCAAGAAATTTATTCATTTCATCTAAGTTGTTGAATTTATGGGTTTTGAGTTCATAGTATTTTCTTATTATCACCCCACATGATTCTCAGGTACCTATTCTCAGGAGAGGAGGGAGAGTTGACTCTGCTCACAGTACTGGAGGTCCGGGGTGACTGACAGGCACCATCCCACAGTCTCCACAATTCCTAGTCGAGAGTGGGAAAGTAGACATAGGTAAAAATTTCCATTATACAGATTTAGCTTCTTCCTGGTTCTTGTTTTATGTGTGTTTCTGTTAAAAGACAATTTATTTAATATGTATTATTGATTCATTAACATTGAAGGCATGACCCATGGTACTATAACGCACGCCTAAACAAAGCTTACCTCAAGACCTCAAGACACATTCTCTCCTTAAGGCACATTGCAGTATTCTTGTGCTTATAAACTCTAGAAAATACTTCAGCAACATGCTTGGCAGGGAGACTTTTAAACAGCAAAACCACCAACAGAAAGTATGAAAATATGAAAAATATGGCATTAAATTGACTGAAAAGGACACACTTGTTTACAGTATGAGATCTGAAACAAGAGGGCAGAACAATGCTTAGTCTGATCTTGGTTGATAAAGTGTGTGGTGGGTGACTCAAGATTTTTGCAAGTCTGCACACATCCATGAATGACCTTGAAGCCACTGCCAGTATAGATTTTGGGGTTACAAATAAATTTTAGGAAATAGGTAAATTGGAAAATACAAAATGGATGAATAATAAGGATTGTATTTGAGCTCTAAACCTAGGATTCTAAATACCATTGAGAAATAAAGACACTCGCTGACAAGTTACTTAAGAAAAGCATATAATTTGACAGTCTTCCTTGACATATATGAACATACTTAGGTAACAAATATTACAATAATTTCAGGTATTAAGAACTTGAAAGATTCCTGTAAAGACCCCAGCTTTAGAAGTCTTTAGATTCTTCATTAACTTTTAATGGAAAAGAATCCTAGGAATCCACATGCAAGGTGGAGATGCCATTTCTCACTCTCCCGTGTAAGAAAAAATATTCTTAAGAACAGTGGTGTCAGGGTGGGAGTTTTTTCCTTATTTTAGTTTTCTACTGGATAATTGTTATCAATCAATGTCAATTTAAAAGTAAAGTTAGTGAAGACAGATTTTTTTCTTTCAAAATTAAAGTGAAATAATTTGTAAATAAAAAATAAAATGCAAATAAAAAAAGAACAAGTGTCCAGGAAGAAACTGCACAGAACAACAATATAAGTCTGTGGTCATTACAGAAAAAAGAGACAAAGGTCACAATTCCTGATTGCATAAATTAACAAAAAGAGGCTCTGTCTGCTAATGATGAGAGAGTTTGGCATTCAATGTTAAATGTCATACACTTTGTTTCTCCTCTTTTTTTCCTTTTTGGTGCTGGTTTCAATTGGTACAGCATGTCATCTGTAAGAAATGTCAATGCATTTCATTGAAAATAGGACTCTGAAAAATGTTTTCTCTTGAATATAAATGTAAAAACAGCCAGTCATTTAGAAAACAAAAATCAAGTTCTCTCTGACAGGACTTACATTCAGTAAAATTTCCTACACAATCTCTTGGAATTAAATGCTAATTTTTAAATTACTTATAATTATTGCAAAAATGAGCCTGCTTTGAAGAAGAAAGCCCCCAGAACTATATGTAAAAGGAATCAAAAGACTATTTGTCTAATCTAGACCAAATCACTTAGCTTCATCTAAAAAGTAAGGGAGGAAATAACGAATAATAGTGTTTATTGAGTAATTACAAAGCACTAGACACTGTTCCAGTCTCTATGAGATAGGCACTGTCATCATTACCATTTACAGGTCAAGAAACGAAGCTTCTGCGAGATTAAGTATCTTGTCATGTCCTACAATAAGTAGGTGGCCAAGTTGGGATGGAAAGCCAGGCCATCTGGTTCCAAGACCAAAGCACTTGATGCTGCACTGCCTCCATATAATGAGAAATGTTGCTTCTATGAGAAGAAGAAAAATGAATATGAAAGTATTTTTTATTTTTACTTTTAAAATTATTATTTTTAAAAATTTTTATTGAAATATAGTTGATTTACAATGTTGTACCAGTTTCAGGTGTACAGCGAAGTGGCTCAATTATACATATATATATGTATATATATCATATATATATTTTTCTCTTTTTTACATTCTCTTCCATTATAGCTTATTACAAGATATTGAGTATAGTTCCCTGTGCCATACAATAGGTCCTTGTTGCTTATTATATAGAAGCCTTTTTTAAATGATGAAGTAATACACACAAGTTAGGAAACATGATGATAATTGTGGGCTTTATTGAATTTGATGTGACTGTGGAGACCTGAATGATGAATACTGACCAGCCAGGTGAAGTGTGTGCATGTGCATATTCCTGGCAAAGAAAACCACTTGTGAAAATATCCTGGGATTGAAAGGAACTGAAAGGAAGCCAGTGTGACTGGATTTTAGTGTGCAAGTCTAGGGACAGTGGTCAATACCAAGAGGCAAAGTGTATCTAAACTATAGATAGTTACTCATACATTGATTTATTTGTTCCAGTAGAACACTAATACACAGTGTAGGGGTCTCTTTTTGTCATTGGTTGATTGATTGTTTTTGATTGGTTTCCATGTTAGAGATGGACACGCTCAGTGACTCTGGGTGCATGAATGTTGTTACCTTTTTATTTCTAAAATAAGCACTTAAAGAGACTCTGCACATTGTAATTTTCAAGTGTTTTGGGCTTAAATCCCCAGTGAAATAAACTGAAAGATGTTTGAGTCTCAAAATAAATAGATAGATAGATAGATAGATAAATAAATAAAAGGGATTTAGCCCATTCAGTTGGAAGCTGGCTGAGTGGTCTCCTTTTGTAACAGAGAACAAACCTGCCTCCATAGTGGATCTACTTCTAATGTCTGCACTCTGCTGCCTGTGCTTAGTCACTCTGTCTCTGCAACTTTTGCAAAAGAATGTTTCCTCTAGCCTGAAATATACAGGATAGCACATTCTCAAGGCCCTGACCTTTAAAAGTATAACATTTTCTATTCCTATAGAGACACAAAGTTGCAGAAGAGAGAATAACATGTGTCTTGCTGGAGGTTCACAGGAACATGTGACCAGACCTACGTGGACAGCTGCAAGAACAAAGGATTCCAGCACCAAGAAGTTTGCAGCAACCAACCACAACCCTGTCCCCTTTTAGTGTAAAAGGAAGCCTGAATTCTAACTCAGGTAAAATGGTTCTTTGGGGCACTAGTCCACCATCTTCTTGGTCTACTGGCTTTCTGAATAAAGTCACTATTCCTTGCCTCAACACTTCATCTCTTGATTTACTGGCCTGTTGTGCAGTGAGCAGTACAAGTTTGGACTCGGTAACGTTTTGACCCTTTCCCCTGGATCTATGCTTTTCCAATTGTGGTACTTATATTCCTTGGGTAAGAGGAATTATACTGGGGACACAAAAAAGTTTAGGGAAAGAAGTTTAAAAATTTTTTACACTTAAAATATTGCTTCAACTCCATTCAGAAGGAAAATTGGCAGAATTCATATTAACAAATCTCAAATTTATTTGTAAATGTCCAGATAACAAATAAATTTTATTTTACGTTTAATGAGTAATTAGGAGATTTACTATTTTGTTAGTGGGAGATCTTGTAGCTTTAACCCAGTAGTCGTCTTGTTTACCATTGTTTACCATTGTTAATCCATCTACCATTGTAATATGAAAAGATTATGCTTAAAGAATCAGAAATGCATGAAAAGGGCTTGCTGATGAGAGCAGACAATAGCTACATGCATGAGTTCAGAGAGGATTATACAGCTGTTTTTGAAAAACAAGTCTATCATTCAAAAAATCAGAGATTTTTTCTTTTTAATTTTGATTATATAAACACATGTTTTCTCCTAAAATTAGATCAATTTCCAGCCACAATTTTCTTCATCAGCATGTGTATAAACAAGTTGAAAATACTGGAGGTTTCTTGATGAGATGAAAATAAAAATTCTGAGTTTTTTCTGCATGTGATTTTGGATTGTTGTTCATTGATAGTTTTAAGATGTAATCCTTATAAATTTATGGTTTCAATTGGGAACATGGCTCTGTAGCTAAAAACAGGAGGTTTGTACTTGACTCTGAAATCAGAAAAATATTCAAGTTAAGTAAAGGATCAACTGAATCACGGAGGGCTGTGGCAAGAAGGGAATGCTGTGATAGTGAGCTTCCCAAAGTGAATTCAAAGACTGTGCTTCTCCAACCGTAACTGATAAGTTGGTAGTGAGCAGCAAAAGTCAATGTAAAGGTATAAAACATATGCAAATGCTCATTTGTTTATTTTATGCTAGTTTAGAGATACAGGTATATCTTAATTTTAGTGACCTGCTTGAGGAAACATGGACAATGATACATGAAGCCATCACTCTTTCAAATGACCCTAAAAAATCATCCATGCAAATTTGAAGGGAACTCAGCAGGAATCTTTAAAAGGAAAAAAGAGGTAGTGTTGAGTAGCAAGAAATAAGATAGAAAGTAAAATCGAATAATAAAATAAAGATGTTTGAAACTTCTTTTGAAGTCATTTCAGTTTGCAGTTATCTTGGATGGAAAAGATCAAGAAAATAAAAAAATTGACAGACATGGGGTGCAAATGTGAGTAAATTTGTTTTTAACAAATGATATATTTAACCTATTTAGAAGACGTGATTTAAAAACCACTTAAGAGGTTGAATTATTTCTCTCAAGTATAAACTGTTTATTATTTTTATTAAAAAATTATAGCATTCCATATAAAGATAAAAATAATACTGAATACAACAAACAGCTGAAGAATAAACAGTGTTATTATTTTGTGTTCATCTTCCAATTCAACTTTGTGTGCTATACACAGAAAGATACATATGTAAATATGTGATAGATAAGTACACAGAACCATAATTATTATTCAAATAAATTAAATCATGTGTAGTAGAAATTAATAGATGAAAAGAAACCCATCGAAAGAATTGGGCAAAATCTGATAAAATTTCCTTACTCAAGTCATATATGCCCTAGTAAGATTTATCTAGCATTAAGAAGATTAAAAATAGCTAGTAGGTTGTTATTTATTTTAAAATATTTTTATAAATAAACATTTTAATGAAAGTAGAACAAATGTAGAAAAATAAACAAATTATAAGTGAACAAATTATAAACAAATCATAAGCAATGTATTTTCACAGGTGAGCACATCCAGATCACCTCTTCCCAGGGAGATACATCATAAATGCTTGCCAATATCTCAGAAGGTTCCTTCATACTGCCTCATAGGACTTCTCTCTCTTTTTCTCAGAGGCAACATGATTCTCACTTCTAACACCATTGAAACCAAAGGCTAGTTTTACCTGTTTTAGAACTTTTACAATGAAATCACATCATATGTACTCTTGTGTTTGATCTTTAACATTATTTTTGAGAAATTAATCCATGTTCCTGGAGTAGTATTAGCTTTGTTGATGTACACCATTCCATTATATGAATATACCATATTTTTAAAAACTCTATTTTACTCTTTCCAGTTTTTCCTATTACAAAAATCACTACTATATTTCTGTATGTATCTTTAAATAAACCTATGTGTTTCTCTGGGAAAATTGCTTTGTCATACATTTGTTCACCTTTAGGAGATTCTGACAAATGGTTTTCTAAATTGTATCAATTTAGACATTCACCAGCAGCATATAACTGTTCCAGTTGCTTCACATCCTCATCATTGTTTAATGTTGTTAGTCTTTTTAATTTTAGGTATTTTTGTGGATATTTCCTGGAATCCTACATTTACTTAATGATTAATGGGGCCAATGTGTTTATTGGCCATGTTGATAACCTCTTCCATGAATTGCCTTTTAAAGTCTCTTCCTCATTTTTGAAATTGGTTAACTAATTATTCCTTATTGATATGTAAGAATTCTTCACATACTCTAGATATGAGGCCTGTCATAGTTCATTTGGACTGCTATAACAGAAAAACACAGATTAGTTAACTTATAAAAAACAAAAATTTATTTCTTACAGTTCTGGAGACTGGGAAGTCCAAGGTTAAGGCACCAGAATGCTTGGGTTAAGGCCCTCTTCCTGGTTCATAGCCAGCAACTTCTGTGTCCTCACATGGTGGAAGGGGCAAGGGTTATCTGTGGGGTCTTTTTTATAAGAACAGTAGTCCCATTCATGAGGGTTCCATTCTCATTACTTAAGCACCTCCCAAAGGCCCCACTTTCAAGTACCATCACCTTTGAGGGTTAGGATTCAGTATATGAATTTTGGGAAGACACATTCAATCCATAATAAGGTCTTTTACGCATTAAAAGTTGCTAACATCTCCCACTCTGTGGTTTGCCTTTTACCCCTGTAATGGTAGATTTTTATGAATAGAAAGTCTTCATTTTATGAACAGAAAGTCTTCATATTTTCCTTTATGGTTTGTCCATTTATTGACCATTTAAGAAATCCATGCACACTCCAATGACATGATGATATTATTCTAATATATTCTATAAGCTATATTGTTTTCTTTTTACACAGAGATCTATGATCAGTCTGGAATTGGTTGTTGCAACTGGGTAGAGGGCTCAGGATTCATTTATTTTCCTTCGTGTGCATATCCAGCTAAGCTGTGGCTGTTTAAGAGAGGCATTCTTTTTCTCTGTGCAGTATAAATTTTTTCAAAGCATGTGTCTATATATATGTAGGTTTGTTTCTTGATTCCTTTTGATGTTTCATTGTCTGTTTGTCTATTCTTGTGCTAATACTACATAATTTTAGTTATTGTAAGTTTAAAATAATTCTTGATATCTGTTTGCGTAAATTTTCTAACTTCGTTCGTCTTCAAGGTTGCTTTGGCTGTCCTTAACTCTTTAAATTTCCGTATCAATTTTGGAAGTAGCCTGTTAATTGAAAAATTTCTGGGATTTTGAATTGGATTTCATTGAATCACTATTGCTCTGGGGATAACTGACACCTTTACAATATTAAGCTTTTGAATCTATGAACATGGCATACCTTTCCATTTCTTTAGGTGTTCAGAAATAGATTCATTGGAACCCAATCAGATCCTCTTGCCCTCATCTCTTAGTGCACATCACCAGCCCAGCTTCTAAATGACAGCAACCACATTTTTTTGTTATGCTGAAAGCATTCTCAGTACCCTGGAGACTCTTTGCTGCCTGCAGTAGCAAATCAGAATTTCCAAGGAATTAACTCTGTTAGGAGAACTCAACCAATGACTGATAGGAGTTGTTGTATAGCCCAGTTCCTTTGCTTATCAGTTAGATACCTCTGAAGTTTGTATTTTACACCAGCTCTCAGAGTTCCCCCTTGGAATTAAACTTCATTTACCCAGAGTAGTAACATTAGTAGATACCCTTATTTGGATAAGGAAATTATATTTTTTCTTTGCTATGTTTAAATCATGAGTGAACCATGAATTTTGTCACCTGTTTTGGACTTATTGAGATAATCATAAGATTTTTTTTCCCTTTTATTCAACAATATAGCATTTATATTGATTGTTTTCTAAGGGTAGACAATGACATTCTTGGAATAATAATTTTTAAAACCCTCAGTTATGATGTGTTATCTTTCTTATGTATTGCTAGATTTATTTTGTTCATATTTTGATTATTTAAGTTTGCACCTATGATTATGAGAGTGATCTATAATTTTCCTTTGTTATACCGTCCTTGTCATGGTTTGAAATCAGAGTTATGCTGGTCACATTGTGAGTCAGGAAGTGTTTTCTCTTTTCCAATTCTCTAATTTCAAAGAAAATTGTGTAAGACTGTTGCTTCTTTTCCTAAAATGTTTGGAAGAATTTACTAGTAAAACATTCTGTGACTAGAGTTTTCTTTGTGGGAGGATATTTAATTAATTTCTTTGATATATGAATACTCAGTTTTTCAATTTCTTCTTCTTCTGTCAGTTTTTATTGGTTATGTTTTTCTCAGCACTTGTCCATCTCATCAAAATATCGTTTTTAATATTGATAGGATCTTAAAGTTGTATACCTTTTCATTGTTGGAGTCGGTAATTTATACACCTCGCTCTTTACATAATCAGTTTTTTTGTTTGTTTGTTTTTTGTTTTTTTGTTTTTTTGCAGTACACAGGCCTCTCACTGTTGTGGCCTCTCCCGTTGTGGAGCACAGGCTCCGGATGTGCAGGCTCAGCGGCCATGGCTCACAGGCCCAGCCGCTCCATGGCATGTGGAATCTTCCCGGACCGGGGCACGAACCCGTGTCCCCTGCATCGGCAGGCAGACTCTCAACCACTGCGCCACCAGGGAAGCCCGGGAAACATTTTTATATCAAGCTTTGGAAGATATAGTTGGTCACAAGAAATATTTCTACAGGGCAGAAGTGTAACAAGTGCAACCTAAAATTAAAAAAAAAACTCTTAGGTCTGAAAAGTCTATATAAAGTTACCTTTATTCAAACAAAATCTGAGAGTTGACCATGAGCAGACCTATACTGAAGGATCTTTAACAAGATATATTTTAGGAAACTGAATCCAATATGAAGTGAGTTGGCAAGAAGCGGTTATGAACAAAGAAATTTGTGACTATATAAGACAGCCTAAAAATACAGAATGTGAAAGCCAATAATAATTATAGGAAATAATGGGGGAGGGTAAAAACAATGTGGAACTAAAATATTGGACAGCAGTAAGTTAAGGGAAAGATGTTAACCAGAGTTAAAATGTTCTCATTATTATTCATGAGGAGAGAAGGGATATAGATTCTCTCTAAATTAGACATGTTAAAGAAGCAAAGGAAAAAGACGGCATATAGAAAGCATAATATTGCATGGCAGAAAAATGCAAAATATCTGTATTTAATTTGTATTTATTTATTTTGGCCATGCTATGTGGCATGTGGGATCTCGGTTCCCGGACCACAGATCGAACCCATGCCCCTTGCAGTGGGAGTGGGGAGTCTTAACCACTGGACTGCCACAGAAGTCCCCAAATGGTATTTAAAGCAAATGTAAAGAGATTAATTTTACTGGTTAAAATAAAAAATTACAAAATAAAAGTTATTAGTGACATTATCTGAATGTTAATGACAAAAATTTTAAAACAACTGGAAAGATGGAAGAGATAAGCTACATAAATACCAACCAAAGAAAAGTTTTATTTTATTATCAGAAAAACTTGATAAGAGCAATAACTTTACTCTCAAAAACTTGAGAGTAAAGCAATTTTGAACCTTGTACATTTAATGATATAACTTTAAAATACTTTAAAGGAGAAACTGACAGAAGGAAAAGGAAAACTGAAAAACTTCAGTCATAGAGGGAATTTTTTCACATCTCTTTTGAGAAAGAGTGTAGGGGAAGTGTTGATGAATTGAGACATTCAAAATAAGTGAGAACAGAGAGAATATAACCAGTCTCTTATAATGTTGATTTATGGGCAAAAACATGGATATTAAAAATATGATGGGGCTTCCCTGGTGGCGCAGTGGTTGAGAGTCCGCCTGCCGATGAAGGGGACGCGGGTTCGTGCCCCGGTCCGGGAAGATCCCACATGCCGCGGAGCGGCTGGGCCCGTAAGCCATGGCTGCTGAGCCTGCGCGTCCGGAGCCTGTGCTCCGCAACGGGAGAGGCCACAACAGTGAGAGGCACGCCTACCGCAAAAAATATATATATATACGCTGAGTGAAAAATGCTAGCTGTGAAAGGGTATGAATGATATGACTTGAACTGCTTTTGAGAATAAGAATGCTATTAGTACTTATGTTAGAGCAATGAATGTAAACCAGACTACCCTGAGTAAACTGGAATGTAAATTCTCATTCAATATAATATCATTGAAAAATTTAAATACACAAAACAATACTATAAAAACGCATATTTCACAAATATGTTGAAAAACAGTAAAAAAAATATTCTAGGAGTGAAGAGGGAGAGAGAGATGAGGGAATTGACGTTTACCATATCTGATAGGCAGAATAATGCTCTAACCCCCAACCACAATGTCCACACCCTAATCCCTGGAACCTGTGAATACGTCAGGTTATGCGGCAAATGGGGATTAAGTTTGCAAGTGGAATTAAGGTTGCTAATAGGGCACGGTGCTGTGATGTGGGGAGGACTAGACCCTCTGATATGTCTTTAAAGATGGAGGATCTCACATACTCTTAACTCTCAACCAGGAAGTTTTCCTTTCATTCATCCTATATGGGTTCTTGTCCTTAATCCTTATCCCTTTTCTTTCTATCTCAGTTATTCCTTTTCTTGGTGATTTCTGCTCCTAATTCCCCAGTGTTGCTAGCTGCACATCTTAAAATTACATATGTAGCTGGAATTCTCCTTCAATTCGTCATACTGGTGGGTGTTTTAGTTTGCTAGGGCTGTGGGAACAAAGACCCCAAACTGAGTGGCTTCAACAACAGAAATATATTGTCTTTCAGTCTGGAGGCTAGAAGCCTGAGATCAAGGCGTCAGCAGGAATGGTTTCTTCTGAGGGCTGTGAGGGAGGATCGTTCTGTGAGTTTTGCCTAGCTTTCTGTAATTTGCTGGCTATCTTTGGCATTCCTTGGCTTATAGAAACATCACTCTAATTTCTTCCTTTATTTCTAAGTGGTGTTCTCCCTGTGTGTGTGTCTGTGCCCAAAGTTTCCTTTTGTTAGTTTCCAGACATATTGGATTAGGGGCCCAACTTTCTCCATTATGATCTCATCTTAATTAATTAATTAAGTATCTGCAAATACTCTGTATTTTCAAATTAGGTTACCTTCTGAGATACTGGAGGTTAAGGACCTCAATATACAATTTTGTTTTTGAAAGGGACAGAATTCAACCTGTAACAGTAGCTGAGAAATGAGGAAGCCTGTGGAACCCACTCTTTGCCATTACTTTTTGAATTTAAAATTTTAAACAGATTATTTAGCAGATATTTTTCCAGGGAAAATGCTTATCAAAAATATATTTTAAAATACTTTTATTGCACTCATTATATATTTGCAAAGAAAATAAAATTGAGTTGAACAATGATAGCTCTTTTTCTGGAACTCATTGTCTGGAACTCAATATGGTGACAGTGATGGATGAGAGACAGCATTTTCAGTCATCTCCCACCGTTGGATAAAGTCTTTTGACAAAAATCTTTGTGATAATAAAGAGATTTACAGTCCATGAGAGGATCTTTCAATGCATTGTATGATAAGTGATTTGACCTCTCATCAAGTAGACCTACTAACTGACCTTTGGGTCCTGACTTGTATTTATTAGCTTCTGGACACAGGTATTGCTCTTGACTCATGAAAGAAAAGTCTAACTTCTTTCTAGGAACTTTGTTCTCCTTGACTCCAACCACTCTAAATAAATCTATTTCCTCATGTGTGGTTCGCAAATATTCAATCAGCCAACAATATTTTACTTTTAATTTTTTTCTAATTGCTGCTGACAAGTATTCTCTTCCCACAACAAAATTTATGAAAACAATGGAGATGTTTACCACATTGCAATTGTCTCAGTAATATTTTTAAATGTTAGCACCAAATACTAACAGCTTAAAATCATTTGTGTTCTTTGGCTAGGTTTTATTTTTCTCTAGCGTGTTTATTTTTTCCCCATAAGCAGTGTTTCTCTTCTTCATCATATTCAGTATAAAGAATGCTTTTTAGGTGTATATTACCTTTTAAGATGATTATTTTAATAGATAATATATGCACATAATCCACATTCAAAACTAATAAAATGGAATTCAGTGAGAGGTAATTCTCTTGCCCACTCTGTACACTAGTTGATATTTAATCCTATCTCACAGGCAAACTGTATTACCAATTTCTCATGTATGCTCCCAGAGATATTGTATTTATTTATGAGTGTATATATGCACTTATAACTGCAGGCAATTGTATATCTTACATACTTTTATAAAACCTGGTTTTTTTCTTTTGATAATATATCTCATTGGGTATTCTATATAGGTCAAATTGGAACTGCCTTTTGCTTTTTAACTTCTGAATAGCTTTCCATTGTACTGACCTACCTTCATTTATTAAATAGCCTTATGTTGGTGGACATTTGGGTTGTTTTCAATCTTTTGCTCTTACAGAACAATGTTGCAGTAAATATCTTTGTACATAAATCTCTGCAAAATTTTTGAAATACCGTTGCAGGGTAAATTCCTAAAAATGAATTTCTCAGTAGAAGAATAGGTATATTTGTAAGAGATAGATGATAAATAGATCAATATTGCCAAATTGTACTCTATAGTGATTGATGACATCAATTTTTAAAGAAAAATATTTTCTTTTAGGAGCCAAAGAGCTAAATATTAATAATATATTATGCTCAAGTATATCAGTTACCTCAATGACAAAAATGGGACTGCCATATACTTTTAAAGTGACTATGTAACTGTAACCAAGAGAGTTTAATTCCAGAATCTGACTTTGGGGAGGAGGAGGCAGAGAGTTCCTTGTGGTATTTGGCTTAGGGATTTTTGGTTGGGTCATTTAAAAATGAAATCAAAATAAAGTTTGTAACCCATGCATGAGGGTTTGGTTTGGCTTAAAAAACCTAATTTATATTGAAGAGGGAGGAAAAAGGAGCTTGTGGCTAGATTTTTTCCATAGTAGTTTGCTTATATTTCATTATAACTTGAAAGATATAGAGAACATCATCACAGTCTGACTCATACAGCAATTTGAACTTTAAGTCTATAAGAAGGATATGTTTATTTTATTCACTTTCTAATAGTGAAAAAGAGGGAGTGGAAGACACATTCTTTCTTTTGTTTGGAAATTTGGTCTTTTCAAGCTTTATGCCTCATGCATTTTCCTGGTATAGCTTTCTGGAAAAACAAATGCTCATATATTTCCTCGAGCTTTCCTTAATACCCCAAATGCCTTAGAGCATATTTAAATATTCACTGGAGTGGAAACACTCCTTGAAGAATATATTTATGCATTAAATAAAAATCTTAAACTCTGATTGCCTACAGCATAATATGAGTATTAACCACACTTTTAAAAGGAAGAATTCCTTAAGAAAAATGTTGCAGAATTCTAATAAGGAGATTTCTATAAAAATCCACAGTAATTTTCCATCTCATAAATGTCTTTTTAAGTACTTTAGAAACCATTTTTTTTCTTTTAGCTGCTCCCAGGGCCCTAGTCCATCCAATATATTTTCATCGTTTTCCAATTTTCAATCAACCACAAAATACTGCAAAATTCTTGTACATCTTCAGAAAATAACCAATTCTCAAGTATGTATGAGGAAGTTAATAAGTCTAAATTCCATAAAGGAACTATCAGACCCATTAGACCAAGTCATAAGAACTAATCAATTCTTGTTTGTTACTTATGCCATGAAATAGCCAAAATTACTAATTGCAAAGGAATACACACACATACACACAGTTTTTGATTTACTCACTTTTTTTGTTTTGTTTTTTCAAGCACCTGGTGGATTAAACATTGTACATAGTTAAATCTCCCTTTCGATCAGTTTTGTTTGCTATAACAAGTCTCACAACTACCTTACACTAAATTGTTTAAAGTTCTAATGCATGTAAACATATATAAATGTAGCATATTTAATGTTTATGCCCATAATAGATACAAACATTAATTGTATTTGTAGAACATTATACATTTTTTAGTGAAAATAGGCGAGTAGAAAGTCTCCTGTCCCTCATTTGACTGATAGTGATAGTGATCTATGAGTCTACTGATAGTGTCTGCCCAAAGCCAAACACTGAATTCTTTCAACTACCTTATATACGCAGCATCTGTAGAATGGGTTAGTAACACTGAGTTTATAATACTGAGAAGAATGGGTCTGTAGTAGTAATACTGGTGTAATATGAGGGCTAAGGTTGGTTTTTTTTTTTGATGCATAGATATTATCACAGCACCATTTGTTGAAAAGACATCTTTTCTTCCCATTGAATCCATTGAATTGTGTTTGCTCCTTTATTGAATATAAATTGTCTGTATATGTGAGGAATATTTCTGGACTTTTAATTCTTCTCCATTGATCTATGTCTGATCCTACACCAATACCACATTGTCTTGTTTATTCCAGCTCTATAATATTTAAGTCTTGATGCCAGGTAATGGAAGTCTTTTGACTTCATTCTGCTTTGCCAAAATTGTTGCAGTTATTCTAGGCCTTTTGCATTTTCATAAAAACTCTTAGAAACAGCTTGTGTATGTCACAACAACAACAAAAAAACCTAGGGTTTTTTTTTTTTTTTTAGGCTTTTGATAAGGCTCTAAATCAACTTGGGGAAACCTGACATTTCATAATTCTGAGTCTTCCCATTCATGAGCCTGGGATGTCTCTCAATTTAGTAAGGTCTTTAATTTCTCTCAGCAGTGTTTTGTCATTTCTAGGGTATAGACTTCCCAAGTATTTTATTAAACTTGTCCATAATCATCTCATATTTTTATGCTATTATAAATTATGTTTTTATTTTTAAACATCAATTTCCAATTTTTCATTATAAGTATATAGAGAGTGTTGATTTTTTTACATTGAATTTTTTTTTTTTAAAAGAAGATTTTGGGGGTAGGAGTTTATTTATTTATTTATTTTTGATGCGTTGGGTCTTCGTTTCTGTACGAGGGTTTTCTCTAGTTGTGGCAAGCGGGGGCCACCCTTCATTGCGGTGCGTGGGCCTCTCACTATTGTGGCCTCTTGTTGCGGAGCACAGGCTCCAGACATGCAGGCTCAGTAGTTGTGGCTCATGGGCCTAGTTGCTCCGCGGCATGCGGAATCCTCCCAGACCAGGGCTCGAACCCGCGTCCCCTGCATTAGCAGGCAGATTCTCAACCACTGCGCCACCAGGGAAGCCCTACATTGAATTTTTAATTATGACTTTGCTAAAAATAATTATTTATTCTAGGACTGCATAGATGGCCACTCACTTGCCTGTGTGCAGAGCCCATTCTGGCCACAACATGTAAGAACAACAGTAAAGTGGAAGTGGAAACCTGCTTCAGTAGCTTCTATCAGTTGCTCCAGGTCACTATTCAACTTTGTGAATTTTGGAAAGTTTGATCTGCTTCCCATCTTGATTAGATGTGGAGGCCTTGGGATTGTCTTGGCATATCTACACAGGTCCGCTATCTAGGTCTTTCACTGCCAAGCCCCAGTGGACTTCGTGTGTGACTAGAACTGTGCTCTTTTTAACACAAGGCAAAGAGAAATGAACCACAAAGCGTGGAAGGCTCTAAAACAGTAAAATAAACATTTGTGAATACACAAAATAAATATACTATACATCTTTATAAGTTAGATACACAACCTGGGATGTAACACTGTTGTTTGGAAGGGGGTGTGAGGACGTCTTTAAACATACAGATAACAAGCTGTAAAATTTTCTGCCCATCACCATTACAAAAAAAATGTGTTTCTATATACATATGTATATGTATGTATATCCTTCAGTAAAATCTAAATAATGGACATTTTGGATATCAAGTATCTAGAAGTGGCACAAAAGCTGTTGAATGTGGGAAAGAGTGAAGAGTATTTTAAGTGTGTATGTTTCATATTTTGATCCCCAAAGATTTAAAGTTTGTTTTTCCCCACTGTGAAATCAAGGGGTAAGAGCCACACATCTGGGTTTTCCTTGTAGCCGAACAATACATCGGTTGGATCTGGGTTCGTTTGGGCATCCCGGAGGCCCGAACAGCATCCCACATTCTCAAGCCCCCTGGAATTCAGAGTCTCTGTGGACACCGGCTGTGTAAACAGGAGGCTCAGCCCGAGTGGCACTTGTGGCCTTCTACCCACAGAGGGTCAGTGTTTAGCAAAACTCTATAATTTTAGCTTTCAAATCCCCAAGCCCCCAATTTTGTAACCTTTCTTAGCTTTTTACTGAAATTTCTTCCCTAAGGGAGGGAAGGAGAGAGAAGAGAGTTCCCTACTTCATTCTCAGGTTTTCAAGCATGTTATTAACGTGACCAGCAACTCTCTGAAGGCCGCACAGAAGCCACGCGCTGCTGTTTCAGAGAACTATGGGGGAATTCTTCTGGGGGATTTATTGTTTCTGAGAAGGAACTTTTTTTGGATCTTATTTCCCCTACCAGGGATGGAACCTATACCCCCATAGTGGTAGCCCAGAGTCTTAACCACCAGACCATCAGGGAAGTCCCAGAAGGAATTTTAATTTGTAAACACTTTGCCTTCGGGGGCCCATTTTCCAGGATACCCTTTACAATCATATTTTCTAAGTGATCTGAGGGTTTCTGAACTGAATTCTGTCTTGTCTCCTTCATTTCCTCTGGGATAAGCTTGCTGTGTGATTGCAACATCCTGCAGTCTCAGGAGCTTTGTACTTATAACTGGAACTGGATAAGCCTGTCTCATGTTAAGTGCTTAATAAATGTTGGATGAACTTAATTACATTAAGAAATAGAATTGAATATTACCAGAGAAGGTTTTAACCTGATATGACCTTGGTTAAGATGCTTTATTGCTTTGGACCACCTTCTCTCATAAATGATATGAGGAGTTTGAAACAAACAGTCTCTAAAATTCCTTCCATTTTTAAAACTATTTTATTATGCATTGGTAAATTGCAAAAGGTAATTTAAAAATACATAGACGTTACCTATATAGAAACATATTGCACTGCATCCTAAACTTTGACTGACTGTTAGCTTTTATTTATGCTATATAAATATAGCCTAGGGTTTCTGGTTTTTTTTCTTACACGATGCAAAAATTAGTAGTTAAAACTGAAGATTCTATTACAACCATTTGTTTAGTCTACTTTTCCCAACTAGCTTGTTATGCATTTTGCTATATTTAGAAATTGACTAGTTGCGCTGAGGTCACATATATGAAGCAATATCCAAAGATTTAAAAAAGGAAGAATTCAAATAAAATATGATTACATAAAATGCCATGTTTTATTGAAAAATAGCTAATAAAATGAAAAGAGAAAGCTAAAACATGTACCCCTCTTAAGGCACAACTTGCTGGGTATCTTTATCTTAATGTGTCTGAACAATTACACTATTTTAAAAATCTTTGAGACTATTCCTTCTATTTTGTTTGTGAAGTTGTTTTCTTAGTGAAAAGCCATTTCCCCACAAAGTTATATTTTCAAATTTGTCTACCCAGTGTTTTCCAGAGCATGTTCCTTGTGGGATAATAGATGTTTTAAAATTTTTAAATGGAGTCTCTTGTGAAATAAGTTTGAGAAACACTGAATTAAATAAAATTGAACAGATCATGGCAGGTCTGTCTAAAGACTATGTAGTAATGTACATTATAAATATCCAACAGGGGGTAAATAGCAAGTGGTGATTTACAGACTTCACCATGAGCCTCTTAATGGAAAGAAATATACACAATGGAAAATGCTACTGAGAAAATGTTTAAAAAAATTTTAATTTACAGAATTGTAAATGGTTAAGAAATCTCACTACTTAAAAATACATTATTTTCCCTTCCGTAGCATGTGTATATTTGTGTAATATACACAGTGAACAGAATAATGGGTTTCTTTGTATCAGTGAAAATTAAGATGTTTCTCCCTTTTGATAGAAATTAATTTTTCAGGGAAACCTAAAATCTTCAGTATTTTGAAAAAAGCTAGCTATATATTGTATAAAACTTTTCCTTCTTTATGATCTCCTACAATCATGTCATGAAGTTTGTTCCAGCTGTTAGATTTATGATTTGGGCACTTAAATAATTTCTGCCCAATAAATGTTGACTTAAAACCAGTTCTGAGTCTCCTTTTAAAGTTTGCTTTGACTGTAGTCTTGACATGTTTCTGTATGTGTGACTTCACACATCTGGACACCAACATATTTCAATTTACGTTATTCAGTTTCTGGTCCAAGCCTAAGCTAAATGAAAACATTTATATTGCCTCCTTCATTAACAATCCTTCCAGGAAACTGTTTGGATTAAAATTTTTGTTTTACTCTTCTTTAAGGCCCCTTCCAAACTTTGATGTATGCATGTCAGACACCCCAGGTTAGTCTAGGTCTAGTACATGATTTTTGGTTTGCAAACCTAAGAGTCATATGAATTACCTAAAGAGGTGGTTAAAAATTTAAATTTCTGGGACCCTTCTTCTAGACATTTTGACTTATTTCATCTTGAATGTTATACACTCCCAGCCTGATTTTGATGCACTGCCAGACTTGAAAACCACTGTACTATATATTATATGATAAATATTTTAAATGATGCTAAGCTAGTGATCCAGTGGAATGTGTAAGAAGAAATGAAGATTAGATGTGGAATTTAAAATTGTTATAAACTCATCTGTATTATCTCATCAGAAGTTATAATATCTAGAATTAATTGCTGGCATATCTGCATCTTTTAATCAGACTCTCTCATATATATAACTTATAGCAATTACATGAATATAGAAGGATAGAAATTCTGTCTGATCCAGAATGCCAAGCCACCATTGCAATTGACTCATCTTAACCAGGTGTCAACATATAAAAGTACAAATAATTTTAAGCATTTTCCCTAACCATTATAGGAAAGTAGAGGCTAAACTTCTTTGGAAAGAAACTTCCTTTGATGCATAGACTAGATTAGGACATCCTCTTTTTCATTTTTCTATAACCATTCTGTGTCTTAGTATCTTCTATAAACTGAGGCTAATAATAATATTTAACTCATAGGGTTGTTACTTAAATGAGTCGTATGTAACATTTAGAACAGTGTCTGGCACTTAGTAAGAATTCATAAAAATCACTATTATTTTATTGTCATTCCAGCAATCTCCTTTTCTCTAGTCAGAAGTAAGCCTAAATAAATTGCCATTCTGTTAGGGGTAATTCTTTCTGGCTTTTCCTACTCTGGGAACCAGACTCCTGAGTACAACTGTCAGAGATGATATTCTCCTTCTTGTATCTACCTAGAACAACATACTGTGATCATTTAACCTGGAAATCTATAAGAATTATAATTAATAGAAATGATCGGATATTTTTGAGGAAAAAATGTTTATAGTTTACTATGAAATGATATTAAAATTGAGCATCCAGTGCTTCCCTGGTGGCGCAATGGTTGGGAGTCCGCCTGCCGATGCAGGGGACGCGGGTTCGTGCCCCGGTCCGCGAGGATCCCACACGCCATGGAGCGGCTGGGCCCATGAGCCATGGCCGCTGAGCCTGCACGTCCTGAGCCTGTGCTCCGCAATGGGACGGGCAACAACAGTGAGAGGCCAGCGTACCGCAAAAAAAAAAAAAAAATTGAGCATCCATACTTATTTTCAAGTTTTTCACACAAGAAATTCATGCAAATCTCTTAATTTGTCAAGCCATTGTTTCTTCTTGAGCGCTATATGGATTTGTCTTCTTGTGTTATTCTTATCCTATCGATCTTCTTTATGTGGACCACTCATCATGGCTTCAAACAACATGTGTTCATGGCACATTTTGTTTGCTGTAGCTCAACTTTATTTTTCACACTGTTGGTTATGTGAAATATATTTACATGCTCTTATGTGGTCAGCAGTGAAAAACAATGTTTATTTTATGTAGCTACTTAGAAACTTGCTCCAGGTTCATTGTCAATAGAGTCTTAGTAATTGGGTCCTCCTGATCAGGAATTTACTTGTCGCACCAGGAATTACTTTACTTTCTATCTGAGGCATTCTGAAGACATCAGTGGAAGCCATGTCAACATATTGGGATCTTAAAAGTGTGTGTGTGTTGGGGGGGTGTTTGTGTATGTGTGAGCATTTATGTGTGTGGAGCGGTGTTGGTTTGTTCCTTATTTCACTCAGACTCCAATTAGTAGGAACACAGATATCACAAAATTTCTTTATGCTTAACAACATCCAAATTTTGTCTTGGGTACATGTAGGCTATATTTGCATACATTGCTGATTCATCTTTTTTATCACATTTGTAAGTAGGTAAGATTTTAGTTCGCAGATCTGCATTTGTTTTATCTTGCACAACTCATGCTCTTATATTTATTTATTCAAAATATTTGCGTCACTATTGAATAAGACACACAAGGCACTGTTCTCACTGATCTCTTACTTTATTTTTCTTTCTTTCTTTTTTTTTTTAACATCTTTATTGGAGTATAATTGCTTTACAATAATGTGTTAGTTTCTGCTTTATAACAAAGTGAATTAGTTATACACACACATATGTTCCCATATCTCTTCCTTCTTGTATCTCCCTCCCTCCCATCCTCCCTATCTCACCCCTCTAGATGGTCACAAAGCACCGAGCTGATCTCCCTGTGCTATGCGGCTGCTTCCCACTAGCTATCTGTTTTACTTTTGGTAGTGTATATATGTCCATGCCACTGTCTCACTTTGTCCCAGCTTACCCTTCCCCCTCCCCGTGTCCTCAAGTCCATTCTCTAGTAGCTCTGCATCTTTATTCCCATCTTGCCCCTAGGTTCTTCTGACCATTTTTTTTTTTTAGATTCCATATATATGTGTTAGCATACGGTATTTGTTTTTCTCTTTCTGACTTACTTCACTCTGTATGACAGTCTCTAGGTCCATCCACCTCACTACAAATAGCTCAATTTCGTTTCTTTTTATGGCTGAGTAATATTCCATTGTATATGTGTGCCACATCTTCTTTATCCATCCATCTCTCGATGGACACTTAGGTTGCTTCCATGTCCTGGCTATTGTAAATAGAGCTGCAATGAACATTGTGGTACATGACTCTCAGTTTAGACATGAAGTTTCTAGTATGGTATTGTAATATGGGTTTGATTTGATTCTTGACATTACTTGGGCTTAATATGAGTGTGGTTCTAGGGTAATTTGAAAATGCTTAATTAGTTACACAGGGATATGCTCTATTCTGTTCCACAGATTTATTTGTAAATTTTCATTCAAAAATTGAAGTATTATACTATTATCATCCAGATTTCTAGCTACCTAGTACCTTGTCTTCAGTAAGGTGCAGACTCTAGAATATAGGATTTTATTTATTGAAATCTGCCTCCTTAGGGGAGAGTCTTAAACATTTTGAAACTTATGTATTCTTTTCTCCTTTAAAGAGTACTTACAGAATTAATTAAATATTAGTATTAGGTGATAACCTACTCAAAATCCAAACTATGTGTTCAGAGAGGATTATGCCTTTTCACTCTTCTAAGAAAGACATTACTTTATGTAAGTTAATGGGCCAACTTCATTCATTTGGAATGTTGAGGGTGAATACATTTTTAGCCTTTTTACCTAATAAGGTAAACCATTCATATTGGGTTTATTTAAACTAAACTTGGAGAATGATCGCAGATGAGGTTCATGGTACCCGAGAAACTCTCAAACCACAAGAAAAGGCTTGTAATCATCAATAATATGTTACAAAATCCAAGATGAAATGTAATCAGGATATGTTTATCACTCCATAAGAAAAAATATGTAATACAGACTTCTAGATTGCAGTGTTTCATCAGATCTATCAACTGCCAAAAACTGCCTAAACTGTTTCTGTGACAGGACTGTGACTTAATTGCTCTTATGGTCAACTAGTTATGTAGTCAATTACTTTGGGGGGATGAAGCCGAAATTTGAACACAATTTTAAGACTAAGCTCTGAACTAACTTTTCCTCAGTAGAAAGGCCCACTGTCAGTGATGTCTGTCTTTTGACACTTTCTGGGACGCACCACATTTCAACAACTATTACTCCAAAATTTATTTTAAACAGGTGTGTCTAAGGTACATATTTCAGTGAATTACATCTTCTGACTAGGTAATCTTATATTGATGAAGAGTTCCCGTGACAAGATGTATGAACTAGCTCAGATGGTCTTCTTTATATATATTGATCAAATAATACTTATAATTTAATATTTAAAAAGATCTGAGGCCTATTTTCAAATGAAGAGAGGAATGTTATTTCTGCAAATAGGAGACTTTGGGAAGAAAAGCTTAGGAAATGATATCTAGGAATAAAATATGGAAATAATTATTTTCAATAGATTCTTCAATTATGAGATTTCATTCATAGGCAGACACACAAGCTCACCTCAACACTGAGGATTTATAGATATAGTTAATTATGCACAGTGGATATCTCTGGTCTTGGTGAAGTAGGAGGCAGATTTCCTTTGAATAGAAGTAGAGATAATATGCCATTACTCCCCCTTCAAGGTCCATTCTTAAGGTCTTTCATACAAGTTCACACCTCTCTCCTTGTCCATGCCTCCTTGATCAATGGATCTATGGAGATTATGATATCTAGTAAGGCTGGAACATGTTGATATTGGAATGGGAGTTCTTTAATCAATAAAATATCCCCCAAAGTCCATTTTTGTTTTGACAAGTAGAAAAGTTTTTTTGGGGGTTCAAATAAGACTTTTAAATTCTTCAGTCAATTTTTGTGCCAAAGATTCTGAAGATGAGATTGTCCTATTAAACTCGTGAAGTGACTTTGTATTTATGAAGTGAAATATTCATAAGATATGTTCTTTAGATCCACTTTGATATTGGTGAGATGTTGCTACCCATATATTAATTCTTAAGCAAGTTATCCTCAGACAACCATTCAAATAGGCAGAGACCTTAATCTCTTTTTCTGAAGTCACCTTTTTCTCCATTTAAGGAAAAATTTAATTCTATTGTCTGACTGACCAGAAGCATGCGTTACCAATAGTCCATTGACAACGTGAGACTTTACTTATTGAAAAGCTGTTGCTTGACCAGCTTCTGCAACTGCTCTTTCAATTTGTCCACATATATTGTTTAAATGCTTGATTTAAATAGCCCCCATTATATATTTTTAATAACAGCTTTACTTAGATATAATTCACATAGCATAAAATTCATCTATTTAATGTGTACAGAGTGTGGCCAAAATGATAGAGTAGGAAGTCTCTGAGCTCACCTCCACTCACAGACACACCAAATTTACTGACTAGCTTCTTCAAAGGTTCACCAGTGTTTTAGCATGTAATAGTAGTTCGTTTCTTTTCACTCCTAAATAATATTACAGTATATGAATATACCACATTCTATTTATCCATTTATGAGTTGATAGACATTTGGGTTGTTTCTATTTTTTGGCTATTATGAATAACATTGCTATCAACATTTGTGTGCAAGTTTTTGTGTGGACATGTTTTCATTTCTCTTAAATACATACGCAGAAGTGAAATTGCTGGGTCATATGACAGCTCTACCCTTAACATTTTGAGAAATAACCAGTCTAATTTTCCAAATAAGCTGCATCATTGTGCATTTTTACCAGTACTAGATAAGGATTTAATTTCTGTACATCCTCATCAACACTTGTTTTTATCTTTTTTTAATTTATCTTTTTAATTTTAATTTTAATTTTTTGTTGCTGTACGCGGGCCTCTCACTGCTGTGGCCTCTCCCATTGTGGAGCACAGGCTCCGGATGTGCAGGCTCAGCGGCCATGGCTCATGGGCCCAGCCGCTCTGCGGCATGTGGGATCTTCCCGGACCGGGGCACAAACCCGTGTCCCCTGCATCGGCAGGCGGACTCTCAACCACTGCGCCACCAGGGAAGCCCTCATTATGTTTCTGATTTGCATTTCCCTGATATATGAGGATGTTGATCATCCTTTCTTTTGCTTGTTGGTCCTTTGTCATCTTCTTTGGAGAAATATCTATTCAGATTCTTTTAATAGGGTTATTTCTATTATTAGTATTGAGTTATAGGAGTTTTTATATACTCTAAATATGAGTCCTTATCAGATATATTCTGTGTGCTGTCTTTAGTCTGAGTCTTGGAATAGAAAGACATGTGGGCCAGAGGGATAACAGTTGACACACAGCCATTGATAGCTAAAAACCATTAAAATTACCACTATAACCATTTCAGTGGGTAAAATGATCAGCATGTTTTATGACTGTTTTTGAGATGAGGAACTCTAACTGAAGGGTAGAAGCTAAAAACAGAAGATTGAAATCTTCTGTAAGTCAAAGCATAGCTATAAAGTTCATGTGAGAGCAAAGCATAAGATATGACTTCTAGGAATCATGTTTATATTCGCCATGAAATCACAAATATGATCAGATTTATATTGTGAATTTGGCAGTTTTTCTCACAAGAGAACTCATTATCTCTTTATGGCTCCCCATTTTCATATATATAATGCCCCTCTACTTTTCAGCTGTTGCTAAAAACCCTAGATCTTATTGCCTTTAAGTCTATCTCTCCCAGGTCATTTCCTGTTCATTATCACCATTTCTCCATCAAAACTATTTGGACATACGTCTCATTAACTTAGGAAGTAAGTCACTTCTTTCTTTCTAAGAGTGTTAAAAGTCCAACAGGTATAGATATAGATATCTAATTTATGCTACTGGAGTAATGGGATAGTGTTACTGAGCCCAAGCTCATTCTGCTCGCCACACAACAGGCCAATAAATCGGGAGACAAGCTGTTGGAACAAGGAATAACGATTTTAATCGGAAAGCTAGCAGACTGAGAAAATGGCAGACTAGCATTTCCAAAAACCACCTTACCTCCGACCGACTTCGGGCTCCTTTTATGTACAAGAGGGGAAAGGGTCGGGCCCCACTGTGGCACTGACCAATGGCTGAGCGGGACCACTAAAGTCGCTGGTAGACAGTTACGCGCTTCTGGGGAGGGGCCCACTGTGGCGCCAGCCAATGGCTGAGCGGGGCTGCTGTAGCCCTCGCCTGCCTCGCAGCTACCACACCAGGAGCAGAAAGATGTGACACCAGAAAGAGGCCAGGTCTGAAGAAGTACCTAGCCATTTCAGCAACGCTGTCCTCCGGCTCGTGGTGGAGCGAGGCCTGCAAGTGACGGAGACCGTGGTGGCCACGTGGAGGCGGTTGACGTGCCCGCCCTGGGATCGCTCTCAGGGCTGGGGTGGGTGTGGAGAGGTGCACCGTGGGCTCAGCCCGCCGCTGGCTTCACCGGTCAGCCAGTGAGTGAATGAATGAATGAATGAGGCGGCCCGGGGGGCTGGTGTCCCCGGAGCAGAGCTCCCCCTTGTCCGCTTGCGCAGTGAGCGGGAGGGTGGGCGCGGGGACAGTCTGGTGGGCTAGGCGCAGCCCCCGCGAGCAAAGGAGAAGCGGAGCGGCCCCTGCTGCAACCGCGCGCGGACCACGCGCCAAAGAGGGAGGAGGGAAGGGCCCGCCAGGCTTCGGGTTCTGGCTGCTGCAAGAGGACTAGAGTCCTAAACCTTTATTCTCTGTCAAATAATATTTGCACACTAAAATTATGCTGCATAGTTGGCCATCATTTGCCTATGTGCAAAATTAATCCTGGCTAAGAAAGTAAAAGCAGTACTAAATAAATATAATGTAAAAGACAGAATCCACATTCTGCAACTGCAACAATTCCCCAATCATTTATTAATCAACATATTCTACTTTTAATAATGTAAGGCATTGCATTAGATGAATACAACGTTAATTTAGAATTAAATTCCCTTTAATCTCATTCAATTTCATCCTATTGCAAGAATATAGACAGCACCCATTTTGGCTATGCCTACTTTGCAAATACACCAGTCAGAACATGAATGACTGTATGCCTACGTGTAGACACACCACACTACCGTGTGGAGTTGTTTAAAATCACTTTACTTTTCAGTTTTGTATACCACGAAATAGCTCTCTGGGGTAATTATGTGTGACCCTCTAGAGTCCAACTATGAATAGGGCAAGAAATAGAAGTAACAGAAGAAATCTCACCTAAGCAGTGGGGAAAAATGTTCCCAAAGGACAGAAAAGATAACATAGGAATGATGAGGTGATGACTCAACTGTGTTCGACAGTTTGAAGAATAAATTTTATGAGGAAGCACAAAATAATGGGCATGTTTAGCTATGCAGAGAAGTTTGACATATATTAATCAGGTGTCTTGGCATTGGAAATTTGTGTACTAAAGGTTGCTTATCAAGTTCTGTTCCAGAGTTGTCCATATCCTATGGCTGGGTCCAGTTTTAGGGTAGCAGCACGATCCAGAAATCTTCATGTCAGTTTTTGAGACTCTTTTCAGTAGCTTTCATTTGAAAGCTCCATTGGCAGAGACCTACTTCGGATAAATTACTCTTATCAGCATAGTTTAAAGAAGTCCTTAAGTATTATTTTCATCATTAAGATATAAAAATACCTTTCCTTCAACATCATATAAGTACATTCCATTGCAACTTATCATTCTGCTGCTTTTAATAATTGTTTTCATGAAAAAAGTGTCTTTGGGAGAGCCCTTTAAAAACAGCCAGTATCACTAGAAGTTATAACTAAATCCCTTTTATTTTTTATAAACATCAGAACTAGTTGGATGTTTGAAACATTATGAACATCATGAACATCAAACAAGTTTGAATTTTGGCAGAGAGGTACTTTCTGGGTAACTTCTGGGTACTTTCTGGGTAGACAGAATGTTTACTGCATGTCTGTGAACACAGGCTTGCTAAAAAGCCTTCCCACAAAACCCATATCCTGCCCAAAAGGTTTACAGTTCCTTCTCTTTTGAAATTCTGGTGGAGTCAGCAGCTAATCGGGTTTAAATAATACTTTTTAATAAAGTTACTCGTCAGTGGCTGAGAATTCAGACGCACAGGTATGTTCTTGAGTAAGAATTTGACTTTAATTAAAGTCAAATTATATTTGTAACCAAAATATAATTTGGTTACACATCAGTTTTATAAGTAATAATATATTTTTGAAAATGTTCAGAACAACTTTATAATCGTTTGTTAAATTCCTGAGGTAAATCTCCCACAGCTTATCTCCATATGGAGAAGAGATATGCCTTTCATTCAATAACTGATTTAGCCCCTTTATGTTCACAGGCTAAATCCCATCTTTTAATATGGATAAGAATATTCCCAGCCCCAGATCCTATCAGGATATGCAACTTTGAACCGCTACTATCCAGATATAACCTCAGCAAAGAAATGTTTCCCCGATCTAACAATCTAAGGAAATTGTTAGTTGTGCTTGCTTGTGATTATTTGTGAGATGCTGTAGAAATAGAAAAGTACAAGCTTTAACTACGTTGAATCAATCTTAGTTAAAATGAAAAGAAGCCACAAATGACAATGGTATTATTTTAAAGTACTTTACCAGTCATTACTGTTTTATGTAAAGGGGAGGGAGAAAATGGGGGAATATTTTCACACTAGTGTCCATAAGAACATTAACCAGCTGGTGCAAAAGTATTCTTTTTTTAAATAAACTTTTTGTGTTATAATAGTTTTTTATTTACAGAAAAGTTGGAAAGACAGTGCAGAGAGTTCCCCTATATCCTTCACACACCCAGTTTCCCCGTTATTAATGTGTTGCATTACTATGGTACATTTGTCACACTAAGAAGCCATCACTGGTACATTACTTTTAACTGAACTCATTTTATTCCCATTTGATCTTAGCCAAAAGTCTGCGGAGCTCTCCACATTTTATTCAGAGTTCACTAGTTTTTTCCTATGTCTTTTATGTTCCAGGATACAATCCAGGACGTTATATTTAGTTGTCATGTCTCCTTAGCCTTCTCTGTTTTGTGACAGGGTCTCCGTCTTTGCTTATTTTTGATGACTTTCTTTTGACAAAAGCTCTTCAGGTATTTTGTCTCTTGCTGGATGCTTTTCTCATGATTAAACGGGGGTTGTGCATTTTGGGGAGGGTAACCACAGAGATGAACTTCCATTCTCATGACATCACATTGGTGCATGTTGGGGATACATGACTTATCACTGGGGTGAGGTTGACCTTCATCACCTGGCTAAGGCGGTGTTTGCCAGGATTCTTTACTGCCAAATAGAAAAATAACATCTTATTCATAATGTTAATCTACACATGTGTGTGTAGCAGATATTTGTCACTCTGTTTGGCTGCCTCATTCTTTGAACCTCTTTCCTATAATAAGAAATTTCTCACCTTGTAAGTTCTTGCTTTGATGGGGCACAAGGCTGAAATGCGCAGCCTTCTTGCAGTAAAAGTGAGGAACTCTTGCTGTAGCAATCACAGGCATTACATCTCTAGAGAGGCAGATGCCATGTGGAACCCACTCTAGTGAGGAGATGGCAGAGACACCTAGTTTTAGAGGCAGCATGACACCTTGCTTATTTGTCAAAAAGGGGTAGAATACTGGTCTTGGCTTTGTCTGAAAGACCAAGAAACTCATTCTAATGGATTCTTTCTAACCACAGCAAAGAGTTCTTCCACAGTGTATTACTACTTATTTTTTAACAATAGGAAAGTCCTGAAGTTTACAAATAATTTACAGTATAATAAAAAGTAAGTCAGAGCAAAGTCAAAGCTGGACTCATGATTGTGTTGTTCTTATGCCCTTGATTCCATTATCTTCCTTGAGTGATAGAGGGAAGTTGTATCTGATACACATGGGTGTATGTTGTGCAAGCATTATCTGGTATGAATCAAAGTGAGAAATATTTGAACATTTCTGGGCTGTTACACCCTCCTTTATGTGTTTAAAATCCAGTTTTTCAAATAGGCATTTATACCTTTGGACCATATCATATTCGATCATTATCATATCATCTTTACCAAATAATGCTTCAACTTCTATGGCCTTCCAGTTTTTATGAAAAGTTACTCTAAGAATTAGACATATAATTTCCACTTTGACATTTTCTATGTTCTACAACCTTTTTAATGATATAAATACCTCGTTTGTACCTATATAATAAACAATTAAGAATAATCAAATTTGGTTTTCCCTAAATATTTGATACAGTTTTTTGCCTCTAATCAAGGGAAATTTTTAAATTATTTTGACATAATTATAGATATACAGGAAGGTGCAAGTAAATGTACAGGACGGTCTATGCACTTTTCCCCTTAGATTCCCCCAAAGTTAACATATTGTATAACTATAGTATGGTAAGAATACCAAGAAATTGACATTGGTACAACCCACAGAGCTTGTTCAGATTTCTCCAATTATGCATGCTATCATTTGTGTTTATATGTATGTATATGTGTATTGAAGTAAAATTATTAACATTTTAAAGTTTCTCTTTGCTTTACTGAATTGATTATGCTAAGTGATAAACTCCAAAATCTCAGCAGCTTAATGTGATAAGAATTATTTCTCATTCACACAAATGATGCTGTAGGTCACCTGTGTGGTTGTAGGTCACCTATGTGGTCATTTGAAAACTCAGGCTCCTTCTAGCTTGCTGGTCCATCCTCTCTTAAGTCCTACAGTAGGGTCCATTCATCTTGCAGATGGGGAAAGGCCAGGCATGGAAGTGTTGCACATCTCTGTGGCCCAAATTTCACTAGTCAGGACTCAGTCATCTGACTACTCTCAGGGCAAGGGTGGGTGGGAAACATACTGTAGCTGTATGTCCAGCAGGAAAAGGAAAAAGGTGTTGGTTTCTACTACATTTGGTTCCTTGAGGTTAAGGACCAGGTTTTATGTGTTATCATGTCTTGTTGAAAGTATTGGTTACTGTTTTCAGTATCATTTTCTCTTAATCTGTTTTCAAATTTTCTTTATAAATTTAGTTATCTTAAATTCTCTGTATCTACTTTATCATTTTTTTTTGCAAAGGAATGGGAAATGAATAAACTCAGTAAGCTCTAAAGGAGTTAAATAAGTTTTGCAGCATTTCAATTGCAAAAGTCGATTTTTTTTTATTTTTCAAATTCTTTTCTTCCTCGTTCTCCGATATGCTAAAAATTAATAATGAAAATTTATACTGTGACTACATGATAAAAAATATTTGGATTAAAAATAAAAACTTTGATCAATGATCCATATATTAGACTACGTAAGAGCCAAATAAAACATTAGAAATATAAAAATAATTTTACTTCTTTTCATAGAAGATTTTATCACAGTAGTTTACATGCGGAATATGGATCATAATAAGAAAAAAGTCATTTTCTATTAATTTTTATGAGGGTTATTTTATTTACATAGATTATCTGAAAGTTTCTTTCTAGCTTTGCTGTTCACAGTAATATTGAAAATAGAAGTCTTACAGTATTTCATTGTTAGCAGTAGTAGTTCTATAACCTAATTCCACTGAACTCTGCAACTCTATGAGTTCAATGAGTCTATCTTTTATCTTTAGGTACATAAACTCTGATGGAGATAATGTAATTGAGCCTCCTTGCAAATCTGCAAAAGGGATTTTACAAGCCCTAATGATTGCAGCATGCTGCGGTGAACGACTGAGCTTAATCGTAAGAAAGTGGCCACTTTCCCAACTGTAATTCTTCCAGGAAACTCTCATAATAAAGGAGATAAGAACTTAATTTAAAAAATCATTGTTCCAGGGCTTCCCTGGTGGCGCAGTGGTTGAGAGTCCACCTGCCGATGCAGGGAACACGGGTTCGTGCCCCGATCCGGGAAGATCCCACATGCCGCGGAGCGGCTGGGTCCGTGAGCCATGGCCGCTGAGCCTGGGCGTCCGGAGCCTGTGGTCCGCAACGGGAGAGGCCACAACAGTGAGAGGCCCGCGTACCGAAAAAAAAAAAAAAAAAAAAAAAAATCATTGTTCCATGGAAAGTCCTTAAATAAACATGAAAGTCAGTTCTGCTCTTTAGCAACTTTTGATTCTCAAATCATTATTTCCCCTGTGTGGTATTATGGTCTTTGTTGTTTGAGTTATTAAGAGATTAAGGCACAAGTCTAAGTATCTAGAAATCAGAGAATAGATGGAAAACGTGGCATGTTTATAGAAGCATTTCCATCTGAAATTTTATATCAGTTGTGGATTTGTCAAATATATTGAAGGAATACTGAAAAGAAACCCTAAGTTTAATTGTGAAAATCTTTCCGCAGTAGTGTATCTATGTAAATAAGAGGAAGACTCGATGATCTATCTCTGGTAAGAGTAACGTCTTGACTATGTATGGTGTAAACCCTGAATCCCTGAAGCACGTCAGGCTTTCCTGTTCCTTCCCAGACACTTAACATTCCTTTTCTTTTTCCCTTTCATCCTTTTCTGGCATGACAAATACAGATGTGAATATGGAAATCATCTATGGAGTTTTAAGGGACAAGCAATTCTAGCTGTTTTTCAGAGCAAAAAAATTTCCCACCCAATTTTTCTATACTTTAGTACTTTACAAGTTTTATTAACATTTATTAATATTCTTCAACCTATTTTCCATTTTCATGCCAGAAGCTTGTTCTCAAGGATGCTTTAAAGAAAACTTAAGCAGTTTTCTTCCAGATATATGACATCAATTTGCCGTGAGTTAATTTTTAACTAGTAGCTGACAATGGGTATTATGCTATGAAACTGTCATCTGGTCATTTGTCTGTCTTGAGCTATGGGATATATAAATCTTGAAGTATGAGAAGTTGCATCCTGCTATTTGAGTGAAAGACTAAAGTTGCAGAACGAGAAGATGGTATTTTATCTTTCGTGTGGACATTTTTGATTTTGTGACCTAACTGGGGTGAATTTTACCTTCCTGTTTTGATTCCTCTCCTGGGCCAGATGTCTGCTTCCCATGTTGGCTGATGTGTGTCCAGTGGTTCCAGACTGCTGTTCATTTGAGCCAAGAACAAAATAATTAAGATGAGAAATCTTGTTTAAAAACAGCATATATAATAAAACCAAATACTAAAAATGTTTGGAATGTTTTCAATATCTAAGACCATGACAACCCTGCTTTGGGCAGGTAATAATTCATTAGTTATGGTTCCCAGTACAATAGGTGAAAATACTATTGGTTTGTTTAGCATTTCTTTGGCTGTTAATACAGTTGGCTGTTTGTATTTTTTCCTTTGTGTACTGACTGTTCTTGTCCTGTTCCTTTTTTATGCTACATGTTGAAACCTTGTTAATTTATGAGTAGAAGAAAAGAGATTTAAATTATTTTTCTTTCATTCACATGGCCATACCCGATTATTTTTCACTGTGGAAACTAGTCTCCTTTAGGACACAGTGTTCTGAACGGAAAACTCAAGAAGGGAAGAACGTATTTGTGACATTTTGACCAGGAACAAATCACTACATTTAAAAGAGCATGCATTACAATAGAAAGGGGTGGATATTGGCTGATGTGTTGGTGTCATAGTTGCATTTAGTTCTGTAGGCCTGTCTTCTCTGCCTCACGCATTGCTTCACTTGTCCCCTAGCCTCTGCCAATGTGGGACCACCCAAGCTCCTGAATGCAGCTCTTTCTGTAGGACCTTAAGTAAAGCCCAAATTGCAGGGTAGGAGGCCTTTAGCTTGCTGTTTGAGGCATGAATAATTTCTCTGCCATCTCTTTCACGTCACTCAAGTTACCACGTGGAATGCCATTTTGGGTAGGTTGGAAATGGTTCTGGGCTCGTATCATAAAAAGACCCAGACATTTTTTGTGTACTTTGTGATGGCAGAGAGAAAATAAGGAAAGGATTCAGGGTTTGACCTAGAAATCCCATCCAAATTGGTTGGGGCTTCGGGTTTCCTGAGTTGTCATGTCTGGGGGAACCTTGCAAATGGGTTGGTAATGAGGCATTTTGAGGGCTGTTGATTTAGGAGACGGATAAAGTTGTCTTGGGTACGTGGCATCCCATCTGCTTTTGCATTCTATCTTGCATTTAAAACATGAACCTAGTATTGTGTGGTTATTGACATTTAGCTATATTATTAATTCTCATAGAAGAGGGTCTAGGAGAAATTTTAGAACCATGTCTTAATCATGAAAAATATGATTATTATATTTTCCTGAGGAATATACACTTTTTTGACTGAACTGTGTCCACAAGGTTTTCAATATTTGTCTGATTCCTTGTTTGCCAGTGACTGGTAGAGGGCTTTAAAGCTGTATTCATAACAATAAAGGGCTTTAAAGAGGGCTTTAAAACTGTATTCATAACAATAAAAGGCAGCTATTATGTTGCAGTAGAAAGTTGTCAAAGAGGCATTAGAAACTTGCTTGCTTCTTGTGCAGCCTCAGGGCAGTTACTTGTCGCCTCCAAATCAGTGTCTTCCTATATAAAGAGGAGATGCATTATCTGTAATATCTAACTCACAAGGCTATGATCAGAATCAAATAAAAGACTGAATGTTAAAATGCTAGGTAAAATATCATATGAATGCAAGTTCCTATTATCAACTGATAAATAACATGCTATGAGTTAGAAACTTCTATAAATATCTCCTAATGGAATGACCATTTGGACAAAAGTTATGGGAGACACCAAAAGATCATGTAGTGTGTGTTTGTTTTTAATGTGTGTTTGCATGGGTGAAGTACATATTTTCCCTCTTGGATTATTTTATCTATCATTTACTCTTATAATAAAAAAAAATCATTTCAAATTTGTTTCCTGAAAACGTTTTTACTTTTTTGAGATAACAAACCCACTGATTTAAATTCTTTTAAAGCTTGAAATGATCAACGCTATTTTCCTAAAATAAAAAAATGTTGGAAATAAAATATATCTATGCATATATATACCTACCTATCTATATGTATATACGCACATGTACAGAAGCTGAATTACCAAATATGGCAGGTAATCTAAATGGCTAGAATAAGAAGTACATTCTTCAGTCTTGGTTCATGCACTGTGGCCACAAAACATTCAGTCTTAATGTCAGTATCTTATTCAGCATTCCATTTGAAGGAAATTACTTTATGTTTTGGTCTGGCACAACTGGGCCCGATTCTAAATGACTGAAGGATTAAACTAAAATTAGGAGGAAATATCTAAGTTTCAATTTCTCTTTAAAGGTGTCAGGTGGCTTAATATTAGTGTTACAATTCTGTTTCAGTTTGTTTTACCTATGTTTTCTTTGTAGAAAATGTTTCACAATATACTAATACTGAAACATAGAATATGACATTTCTCCTTCAAGAATCTCAAAGTTGGCTGTTGTACCAACTAATTTACCACATGTAGCCGAGAAACACAGTGTTTCATATTTTACAGATTGAGAAACCAGTGCACAGGCAAGCATTAAAATAAGTGAGTAGGAGGTTAATGTTACTGATTTTACAAACTCAGAGGTGAGATCATCAGTGAACTAAAAAAGAAAAGAAAAGGTTAATGTACCCAGCTGATGCTAAAACAGTCAGATGATCAGGTCACTTGGGCCAAAATACCTGATCAGTTCAGTAAATAAAAAAGTTTAACCATTTTGACTGCATTTCCATCAAGAGGGTCCCAAATCTTCATAGACTTAATTTCCTACTGTTTGTAACAGCTCTGAATTCCTAAATGTAAGAATTTGCCTTTGAATAAAGTAGGTAATTGATTATCCTTTTAAAACATCACATATTAACTAAGCTGCTTCTTCCAGTTGAAATACCCTTCCTTTCTCACAACTTCCAGTTGAAAACTAGCTCACTCTTCAAGTGCCACCACACATGCCCCAGAACCCCCAACACAATATTATCTTGCTGTCTTTGAAATCTACCCCTTCATAGCCCATAACATGTACCTTCATCATAATAATTTAAATATTGCTTTCACAATTACTCTTCCCTCTATACTAAGTTCTTGTTGGCAAAGACTCTATATTCATCATTCCTGTATCCTTCAATACAATATATGCTCCAGGCTGATACTGCATATATTGTTTGGCAGATATATTTTAACTTGTACTGAAATATGAAGAATTTATATCTCAGATATACCCCCAAAGCTCCAGGTTTATATTCACATGTATACCATTTAATTTATGATGTAAATGGATAAGACAGAGGAAGGAGCAAAATCCCAAAGTACACTTGCCAGCTAGGTCCAGAGTTATAAAGAACTTTTCTGAATTCCAGAAGCTTCTTCTCACATCTCATTGGTCACCTCAAACTGCAATTGGTGTTGGGAAATTTATATCTCTAACCAGGTACGTTGGTCACCTTGACAATATAGGGGAGAGTAAAGCAACTAGCAGACTCTAACAGAAACACAAAAGTAAAAGAACCTACAGGAGAGCCTATGTGTAAAGTCCAAGATCAATTCAAGCTCAACATGTCCCAAATCCAGCTTCCTCTCCTCCTATACCCACTCCTTTTGCTGTGGATCCATCTCTATGAATAATATAGTCAATAATCCTGTCAATCACCCAAACCAGAAATGCTAGAAACATCCCAGATCCCAATCTCTCGTGCAAACCCTGAGTTAATTCATTTACTGCAGCTTCAGTTTCTCTATCTCTCATATCTGTCCCTACTCACAGTATCCTAGAGAGATTTCTTGATGTTCAGGTAGTAGTCATTTTTATCACCTTCTCCGCTTTTATATCTGCCCTATCTCCCCTTACCCCACTACAACCACCATCACCACCACTCACCCTCTCCCACCCAGTCTTTGCTCGTTCCGGCCCAGTAACTCTCCATTTTCATCTGGATTTCAGAGAATCTGGCACCACCTTTTATTTTAAAGATAAAGCACATGACCAATCAGCACCTACTATCCTGAATGCAGAGACTGGTTCCCAGATGGTCACGTAACCTTAGCCAGTATAAACACTGAAAATCTATGGACTTTCTCTGTGAATTCTGAGACAGTGACGCTCTTTTCTGTGTGATACTAATACAGAAGCGTGTGGAACTGAGACATGAAGGAAGCCGTTTGGGGATCATAAATATTTGCCTGTGATGAAGCCTACACCAGGAAATGTAGAAGGAAGAGGCAGAACAAAATCAGGTCCTGATGTCACTGTTGGGCCACTGGATTCACCTCTACCTGGGCCAGCTCAGTCTTTGAATCTTTTAGGAATGGAAGATATTAAATTCTATGTATTGAATAAGCAAGTTTGAACTGGATTTTCTGTTTCTGGCAACCAAAAGCTTCTTCTTGATTTAGTCCAGCAATTCCTTGTTTAATTGGAAGAGGAAAGTATGTAGTATATTGAGAAGTCTGTAAACTATGGTTATCTATTTGGTGCCTTTGAAAATGAAGGCCAGATTTTGATATAATTGTTGCTCTGGAACATTTAAAATAGGAAGGGTGGTATACTCTAGTGTTCTGCTTATCAGGGGACGGCCACATAAGAAGGGTGGCCGTTAGTCCTAGTTGACCTAAGATAGTCCCCAGTTTATGCCTCTTGAAAAAGCATAATTATTAATAGCTCCACACTTCATAATCAAGTGTCCCAGTTTGGACAATAAATTAAGTGATCACCGTACTAATAAGGTATCCAAGGCTCAAATAATCGTTTAGTTTGGGTACCAATTACCAAACACATAACAATAATCATCTCTGATTAAAGAGAGTGAGAAGATGTTTACCTGGAAGAAGTGTATATGAACCTCTAAATAGTGTTTCTGGCCGCCCCAGCTGTCTCAGCATTCAGCAGTCTTCACACCATTGACCCAGTAGATCACCCCAGCAAAATGAAGGAGGAACGCATGACTTGAAAGCATCACCACCCCCCTAGTAAAGTAGTTCAGAGGGTTGATAGTAAATTATCTTCCTGCCAATCAATGTTACTAGAGTGGTTTTCAAGCATTTTAAGTCTTTTTGTTTGTTTTTAATGCCTTAGAACCTTAACTTCTTTTTATTTTTTTCCTCTTTTTAAAAATTTTACAGTTATTTACTGTTGCTATTTGCAATAAGTTGGATGGACCTAGAGGGTATTATGCTTAGTGAAATAAGTCAGACAGAGAAAGACAAATAGAATCTTAGTTTCTGATGTAATATTGGGCTGTACCTAGATATTTAGAGTACAGTAAAGTGCCCGTCATCATTATGCTTTTCTTTTCTTGTTTTTTAAATCAATTTTCTTTGCCCATGTGATCTAGTTGATAAAGCCGTAGAATAAGAGTTAAGGAACATAGGTTCACTGCCATGTCCCCATTGTTTAGAAGAGTGACAGGAAGCTAATGGCAACACACAATGACTGTTGAATGGATGAATAGTGCCTGTGGGCATAATTTATAACACCTTAATCCAAGGCCATATAGCCTCTCTGACTTTAGTTTCCTCATCTACAAAATGGAATTAAAAATACCTACTCTATCTACCTCACAAATTTGTTAAGAGGATCAAATGAGTTGTGTGAAAAGCTAGCAAAGATATAAAATTATATACAAATGCGAAATTTAATTAAATACCAAAAAATGTAAATGTTACAAAACATTTAAAATTCTATCCAAGGAATAGATACACCTAAATTTGAATTACCTTACAGCGCTGTGCTGCTTCCATTGATCTTATCATAACTATTCTTTATTTCTTCCAATTTTAAAGCACGTTGAAACAGATCAAATCATTCATCAGAAAAACATTCCATGGAACAATAAATTGAAAAACTCATGATCATTACTGTAACTGAAGTTAACATCTTATGAATTCTCAAACTTGGCAATGATTAGCAGAGTTCTATTTTCCTTAGGTGTCGTAAACAGAAATCTTGATTTGTCACTAACTCAAGCATTTAATAAGATGTTAGAAAAAGAACTTATGAAGCCTTTTAGAAAAAATACTTCAGCATATAGGAAGCACAAACACATTAACAAACCACAGTCATTCTGCTTATACTTTTGGATTAAAACCAAATACAAGGTTTCTAGTGGTCAGATACTTCACTTCAAATTCCCTTTCCGAGGTCCTAAATTTTATAAAAAATTTCAAACAAAAATAACATAGTATATTTATAGAACCAGAACACATGTTAACATTAGATTAAAAAATTATTAGTAGTAGTCCAGCTTTGCTAAATTTCACCAGCCTCATAGGCAAATGCAAACCTCTCACAGGGTGACTTACTTGTGGTTACCTCTTACTCTACGCCTAACCAAGCTCTTAGAGCCATGTTTGAACCTCTTGCTAACCAAACACCCTTGAGGAATTGGTTTAACAACAGGCAAAGAATTTCTGTAGACCACCCAGGTCCCAGTCAAAGCAATATAGGCAGTTGGCCAATACAGGCACTTTCCTCAGGCTGGGAAAAGAAACAGCCCATAGGATTAAGCTGGGCAGGGGGCACGAGCAGCTGGGACTCATGGAATTTGGATGAATCAAAAAGCACGAGCAGGGCTTCCCTGGTGGCGCGGTGGTTGAGAGTCCGCCTGCCGATGAAGGGGACGCGGGTTCGTGCCCCGGTCCGGGAAGATCCCACATGCCGCGGAGCAGCTGGGCCCGTGAGCCATGGCCGCTGAGCCTGCGCGTCCGGAGCCTGTGCTCCGCGATGGGAGAGGCCACAACAGTGACAGGCCCACGTACCACCAAAAAAAAAAAAAAAAAAAAAGCACGAGCAAAGACTCCCTGAGAGAGTGAAGCACCTGGGGAAGGGCTAAGGACAAGATGTCTCTGTTCGTCCACTGTCCCCAGCCCTTGGTCATTTTACATTAGTGAGAATGGGAAAACGAAAGAAGGTGTGAAAAGTAAGAGTGGTTCAGTGACTGTCAGGGCTTGAATAGAAGCAGAAATAAACGGCTCTGGTTGCAGAAAGATTAGTCATGATGGAAATGTAAAGACATTTTTATCAAGTGCTTAAACTGAGTACCTGACTGGAAACCAACGACTAAATTCTTAGTAATTAGAAGATTTATTCGTTTGATCCAATAATCAATGTGCATAATTTTGATAAAAATAATTTCACCTCTGCTTAAAATGGGAACGACTAATCTCATGTGCCATTACAATGGTAGACTGTATTAAAGCCCTGTACAAATCTTCCACATCCAAGAGTGGCTCTGCTCATTTACTGGATAGGTGTTAACTTAAGAGGGCCAGAGGCTAGACTGAGGTTGGACCCTGCATATTGGGGCTGGAGCCCGGGTTGTGGTTTAAATTTCCAGGGGAGCCATCAACACCTCTTTCTGTGGCCAGAAATGTAATTTAACCATTAAAAACACATTTGACCCATCTACAATATTAAAGCAAATAATTTGCATTTCTCTACCTTATGAGAGAACGATTCTGTTTACGTTCCATTGCATGCAGGAGCATAATTTGCTGGTTTGAAAGAGTATGATGCAGACAATTTTCTAGCAATTTTCTTTGTTTCTTTTTACAACATTGTAAAAAGGTCCAACTCCAGAAATACCACCCAAAGAACCCATGAGTTCTCACAGAGTGGCTGTGTAGCAAGAAGTGAAGAGTAACAAACAACCTACTCATCAGAAACAGGAAGGGAGATGGGTTGTGGTACCCAAATGAACGTACAGCTGGGCAGGCCTCTGAGGGCCAGTGGGTGATCTGGAGGAAGATGGAGCAGGCAGGCAGTTAGCAGGACCCAGTGGGGTGGGGTTCACTATTTAATATTGGTTTTGTGGACATTATATGTGCAGACTGGTGGAACAGGTGTGCTCTGTGGGAATCTGGTTATTTTATTGGTCAGGAAAATGTGTTCCATGAACAAATAGTTCTTGTATTATTTGAATTTAAAATGTAATTGTTCGGTGCCAAGATAGGAATTCTGTGGATCTTTACTATTTTATGTATCAAGTTTGATTATGTTTTATAGGATCAGAGTATGTAATTTTATTGACATAAGTTAAGAAAAGGAGCTAAACAGGTTTGCCCATTTTGTCCCCCCAAAAGCAAAAGATGTGGAGAACCTAGAGGAATCTGTTATTTCCCTCAATCTCCTAAAAGTAGTGTTTTAAAAGTCCCTTAGACATTGATCAGAACCATGTGGTAAGCGATTGGAGTCTTAGCTCGCTGCCCCAGTTCGCTGTCACATACACAGTGGAGGATGTGAGTGCTGAAGCCTCTTAAGGGGTTCATTGTCAGTTTCTCTAAAGGAAGTTACACATGTGCATCAATGGGAGAACAATTAGGCCTTTAATTCCATAAAGGATCCATTCCACACAGAATCAATAATGTAGGCATTGTTCAAGATCTCTCTTCTATTGAGCAGGATTTTTATTTTCCCATTCTGTGAAGTATATCATTATACAGCATTTGATATTTTAATTAGTTCTTCAGACTATGATTCAGGGAGTTTCTGATGTTTCATTTAGAAATACCAGATATTTACTATAAGCGACTATGGAAGACTGTGGATGACTATTGAAGTGGAAACAGAATTCTTTTTTCAGGGAAAAGAATAAGCATTTTCTCAATAAAATGTAATAATCAAAAGCAGAATTTAAAGCCTTAGTAGAATGGAAATAATTTCATACAAGACAAATCGTTTATTTGGATTATACAAAATTCCAAGTAAAATAGGTTAACTATAATCTTTTCATATTCATTTTAGACCTTTTTTGGTGAGTGCAAATGGTCACTAGATGATTTTTGACCAAATAAAAATAGATTTGTTTCACTTTTTTTAGCAAAATATAACTGAAACAAGGTAAATATATATTATTTTAAGCAACTTTTAATATTGAATTCTGTAGGGTCATAGCTCTTTTTTCCTAAGTGTATACTTTATTATATTCTTTGAACTTCCTCTGACATGCACATATAATTCAGTCACTCCTGCTATGTAAGTCTATGTCACATTTTGCATGAGCAGAGTAATGGAAATGTCTTGTTGCCAGTGTACAAGGACTTTCTAATCATATACTGCCAGGTTACAGGGAGTGCTATATACAGGTCTCAAAATCCACAGGGAAATTGATTTAAGAGTGACTGACATACTGAGTACCTGTCAGGTAGCATCACTCTGGCTAGCACATTCAGTTTGACACATGGGATCTGAAGGAGGCAGAGCAGTACAGGTACTAGAACCTGGGCTTGAAGTCAAAGACTTCAGAGAAGATTACTCAGGAATACACACTTAGTTGCTCACCAGCTGTCTTAATTGGATTAGTTGCTTAACCTCTTGTTCTTATTTTCTTAATTTGCAATGGGGATAATAATGTTTCCTGAATGATTGTTGTAAGCCTTAAATAAAATAAGCTGTTTAAGACATATAGGCTAAACAATAAATCTTATTTCCTTACACATTTTCTATACCATTTAGCTACAAACATAGCATAAAACAATGCTCTTTTTTTGGATGTATAGTTGATGTACAATATTATATAACTTACAGGTGTACAGTATAGGGATTCACTATTTTAAAAGTTATATTCCATTTATAGTTATTATAAAATATTAGCTGTATTTCTCTTACTGTACAATATATCCTTGTAGCTTATTTTATACCTAATAGTTTTTGCTTCCTTATTCCCTAACCCCTCTATTACCCCTTCCCCCTTCCCTGTCCCCACTGGTAACCTCTAGTTTGTTCTCTATATCTGGGAGTCTGCTTCTTTTCTGTTATATTCACTAGTTTGCTGTATTTTTTAGAGTCCACATATAAGTGATATCATTCAGTATTTGTCTGTCTTTGTCTGGATTTCATTTAGCATAATACCCTCCCAGTCTGTCCATGTTGCTGCAAATGGAAAAATTTCATTCTTTTTTATGGTTGAGTAGTATTTCATTGTATATATATATATCACAGCTTCTTTATCAATTCATCTACTGATGGACGCTTAGGTTGCTTCCATATCTTGACAATTGTAAATAATGCTGCTAGCTATGAACATTGGGGTGCATGTATCTTTTCAAGTTATTTATTTATTAAAAAATAAAATGATGTTCTTTTGTTTCAATCCAGTTGCGAGAAACAGAAGAACATGAAATCATAAAACCATTTGGTGAGGCTACTGGAAGTACCATAAACAATGTTAATATTAGTTTATCATCATCTTTCAGATGAGTGGATTTAGTTCAAATTACAATAGAAATGCATGCAAAGTAATAAATTCTCATTAAAAGGTACAAAAAACACAGATATACCATCTTCTTAGAATTACTATGTGAATTTAATTCAGTTGTTTAAAATGAGGTATTAAAGAAACCAAGGCTGATTATAAGAACTCAGATGACCTCTCCCCTGATAGCTCTTGAGTCTAAAAATTTAAACCATGGCAGAGAGAGACTCAGAGGAGAACCCTTTAATTATTTGAGACTTCCCTAGTATTTTTTCCTACATTTTATAACCACCTTTGGCACAGGAATTCTGTGGAAATATTGCCTAGGATATAGATTTTGTGTCAAAGCTCTAAAGAAAGAAGTTATATTAGTCAGAATATATAGAAATATTTCTGTATATCAATGTAGATAGTAATCATTATTTGGGGGCTAAGAGAATGTCAGAGGGGCTGAGGGTACCAAGAAAATGGGTGAAGTCCAATATTCCAAATTCTATCACTTTATACATCCAACTGCACCAAATGAGGAGACACAAGCCACCTCAAGGCAGAGCAGTCTTATGCATCGTGTCCATGCTGCTCTTGTCCATGGAACATGCCCCCTAATCTGTTCATCGTTCTCAAAGTCTAGGAAAATAATTTGCATTCACACTATCAAACATGGAAGTCTTCATTCATCCACCCTGAAAAACAATACGAGCACCATATTAAAATTAGAAAACACATTCTGGTCTGCTCCCCATCCCCTTTTCTGTGTTCTCCAGTTCAATAATGTTAGGCGAGAAATAAAGAGCCTTTCAAATAAGTCAGGCACCTGTGCCTTTTATTCCCCTGGTAACTGTGACCTTGCCCCTTTCTTACAGACATCCTTATAAGAGCTTTAAGTGCTGTCTCATTTTATCATCCCAACAACTCTATAAAAGATAGACCTTTTACCATGCCCATTTTACAGAGGAAGAAATTGAAACATAGGGCTAAGTGATTTACCAAAAGCCATACAGCCAGTAAATGGTGGTGCTAGCGTGTGAACCCATGTTCTATTATTTCAGGGCCATGCTTTTAACCACTAAGTAAATGATAATGTATGCAAATTAGTGCTTTTGTATTTAAAAAAAAATAGTACATATACTAGCTCTCCAGCAAATTTATGGCCTTGTTCTTTAGGCCTTACATCTTCAGATGTAAGGATGACTCAGGGCTGATCAACTCTTCTATAGGAAAATTCAATTCAGTTTACTTAATTTTGTGTATAATTTGATCCTTACGTTTGGCAGAATACTGGTCTCCCAAAGATGGCCAACTCCTAATTCCTGGAACTTGTGATTATGTTAGGCTATATGACAAAGGGGAATAAAGTTCACAGATGGAATTAAGGTTGCTAATCAGCTAACATTAAGATAGGGAGATTATTTTGGATTATCCAGGTGAGCTTAAAGTAATCACAAGGGTCCCTACAAGTGAAAGAAGGAGGCAGAAGAGAAGGTCAGATCGATGTGATGTGAGAACACGTCCCCTCTATTGTTGGCTTTGAAGATGGAGGAAGGTGGCCACAAGCCAAGGAATGCAAGTGACGTCTGGAAGCTAGAAAAGGCAAAGAAACAGGATTTCTACTGGAGCCAACAGAAGGAGCTTTGCCAACACCTTCATTTCAGCGCAGTAAAACATCTCAGACTTCTGACCTCCAGAACTGTAAGAAAATAAATTTGTACTGTTTTAAGCCGCCAAGTTTCTGGTAATATGTTACACAGCAATTGTGAACTAACACAATCCTGAAAACAAATAGGCAAACAAAAATCCCCGAGGTATGTTCATTTATGGAATTGGTGTAAAACAATTTACAAAGTGGGCAAGGGAATGCTTTCAGAGGCCTGACGCAGACTCCAGTGTTTACAGCATCTTATCTTACTCTTGCCTTCACAGCTCTCCCCGAGCATCAACGCACATTTAACCAAACAGAAAGTACATGTTTGGATTGCTTGTGACTTAATTTAATCTTAATCTAATCTTTCTCCTTATTAATTAGCAACAGTACAGAAGATCTCGCTTACCAATCCTCAAGCCAAGATTCATTCCGTTGAGAATAAGAATTCATTGAGTATAGTAATTAAGGAAAATCGGTTGCTCTGACCAATCATATATTCCATAGGAAACTTATCATATGCATCTTGTCTATCATTATTTCAGTAAAAAACTATGAATCAATGCATTGCAGCTGAGCTATTTATACTGAAAACAAAGGTTATAATCACTTTATGGTCTTCAGATTATACACATGACTAAAATCTGAACATTTTATTAAATTGTGAATTATGATAAATATCCCAATGCCTCACGTCAGCCACAGAAACTTAATGACAAACTGTTTCACAGAATAATCGCATTTAAATCACAACATTGTAATTGTATACAGGAAGGGTCAGCAAAAAAACTGCTCTTGGAACAAAATCTGGCATACCACCTGATGTTGAAAAAAAAGTTTTATAGGAACACAGCCACATCTGCTTGTTTACATATTCTCTATAGCTGCTTTCACACAGCAGTAGCAGAGTTGAGTCATGGTGACAGTGATTGTATGTCCCACAAAGCCTAAAATACTTACAATCTGACCCTTTGTAGAAAAGGTTTTCAGACCCTTACAATACAGACAAAACAATCGCACAGATATTGTCTTATTTTTAACCTTAAACATTTAGTTATAATATAGAGTGTGATTGAGGCTAATTCCTCTAACTTCCCATGTTTAAAACTCACTTAAAAATTCACAAATATCGGGCTTCCCTGGTGGCGTGGTGGTTGAGAGTCCGCCTGCCGATGCAGGGGACACGGGTTCGTGCCCCGATCCGGGAAGATCCCACATGCCACAGAGCGGCTGGGCCCATGGGCCATGGCCGCTGAACCTGCGCGTCCGGAGCCTGTGCTCCGCAACGGGAGAGGCCACAACAGTGAGAGGCCCGCGTACGGCAAAAAAAAAAAAAAAAAAAAATTCACAAATAACAAGAAAATTAGAAATGCAAGATATTGACCAATGGTTTACTAGTTTTCATGAGGAATCACCCTAACCATAGAATTAACATGCTGGATTAAGAAATGTTCTTTGGCTAGTTTATATGTAAGCCTCTGGGAGAGCATGAAATGACCAGTAAGGAAAGAGGCAGAAGTTGGTTCTTTCTACTCCAAGAAAAACTCCATTGTCATCTGCATGTCTCTGGGAAAAACTTTTTTGAACATACATGCCAACTAACGAAAAGATGAGCTGAAGAAGAAACTCAAAAAAGGAAAGGGACTTTTGAAATAGAAGGATGATAGTACCATTAATACAACTGAAAATATATTTTAAAATATGCTTAATGAAATAATAATCCAATGAAGATAACCAGGTTACATAGCTTGAAACTGTAAAGTAGAGAGATGGGAATAGTAATAGAGTGTTGAATAGTATTGATATATGCAGTAGTCAAAATTATATTTGATGTTGATAATTAGAAAAGTATGGATAAAAACTTAGTTCTCAAAAACTTAAACATTACTATTACATAATTTAAAATATTACATACATATGATTCTCATGGAAGAAGATTAAAGTAACTAAGTCATAATTAATATAGAAAAATCAGAAGTCAAAGAAAATGGCAAGTGAGTTTTATAATTCAGACTGCCCAAAAATGCACTAGGCATTTGTCTGTTATAACCTTAAGCTCTTAATATTGTTTAAATAAATGCGGACAAAGAATGATTTCATACATAAAAATATATGACAAATAAATTATCAAAGATAAAATTTAAATATTTATAAATCCAAAATATGTTTTTTTGAGAAAAAACTAGCAATGAGATAGAAAAACTAATGAAAGTTATAATAAAATTAAGAAAAATAGAAAACAGGAGAAACACAACACAAAAGCAGAAAGGAGAATGTGAAGGTATCAGCAGTTACAGAGATTTGTTAAGTGTAAGGAAAGCCAGATAATGGCTTTTGCTCATTAATTTGAAGAGATGTACAAAGTAGACATATTAAAAATAAAAATTACTAAAAATTAGTCAAAATAAAGCAAAATCAGAAAAAAAGAAGTAGAGATAATCTAATAAAGATAGAAATAATCATATAAATAATTGAAAAAGTTTTCAAAGAGTTACATATAAAAATAACTCCAGGTTCATCATAGGACATACGTTCAAATTTAAATATAATAAACTGGGCTTCACTGGTGGCGCAGTGGTTGAGAGTCCGCCTGCCGATGCAGGGGACGCGGGTTCGTGCCCCGGTCTGGGAAGATCCCACATGCCGCGGAGCGGCTGGGCCCGTGAGCCACGGCCGCTGAGCCTGCGAGTCCGGAGTCTGTGCTCTGCAACGGGAGAAGCCGCAACAGTGAGAGGCCCGCGTACCGCAAAAAATAAATAAATAAATAAATAATAATAAAATAAATATAATAAACTGTTCCAAATGATTAAAAACAATGCACAGCCGTTGCTTCAATCAATCATTCGTGAATCAGCATTATCATGATACTAAAAGCTGACAATAGCACAAAAAAATTACAGAGCAATTACACTTGTGTGATACATCAATTCTAGATAAATAATAGGTATATTTCTACAGTTCTTAGAAAGAAGTATTCACTCTAATAAAATAGAATTTATTCCAGGAGTTAAAGGATGGTATATTACAAAATTTATTAGTATAGTATATCATTATCAATAGATTAGAGAAGAATAGATACAGGACAATAGCAATAGTTTTTTATGTGTTTTGTGATTAAACGTAATGCCAGTTCATTACTAAAAAAAACAAAACTAGCTAAAGTAGGAATAGAAAGCTCCATACCTAGTATAATAAAAAGTATCTTAAAGTAATAGCCAGATTCATACTTAATTAGAGATAGACAACTGCTTCCCAAATTGCCATTCTTTGGTGCACAAGTCTCACACGCTGTTTTCTTAAACAAAGGAGACTACTTGCTCAATAATTTTGGGAAAGGTAGCCTTTTCTTGGTGCTGTATTTTAAAGTAATTGAAGATTCCAAGGGGTGTCAGTAAATAGATCAGACTGTCTTGTTTAAACCAGCATTTTTCAACCTAAGGGATCAGAGAATCTTTTTTTTTAGGATTCCGTTAATTAGATTCCACAGAACATGCTTTGGAAAATACTTCACCAGATACATACTTATTGGTACATGAGTGAGAAATAAAGTTCTCTTGTATTTAACTCTCTCTACGTGAGGCTATTTGGTACTGAAGGTTACTATATTACTGAGAAGGGTTGCTGGTTCTATTGTCTCTACATATATCCCAAACCTGTTTAATAGTTTTCATTTCCTGCCACAGCCTTTGTTCTAGTCTCTGTCATCCTTTACCTGAATTACTGTGAACACCTCTAACTCATCTTCTTGTTTCCACTCCTGTTTCTCTACAATCAGTTTTCCACAACGCAAGTAGAGAAGTTTTGGGTTTTTTTTAATTGGGAATCAGGTCACATCTGTTACGGGTTGAATTATGTCACCCCAAATTCATGCTGAAGTCCTAACCTTCAGGACCTCAGAACGTGTCTGTATTGGAGGTAGGACTTTTAAAGAAGTATTTAAGGTTAAATAAGGTCATACGGTTCAGTACAACTGGTGTCTTTACAAGAGGAGATTAAGACATGGACAGGCACAGAGGAAAGACCAGGAGAAGATGTTCAAAAAAGATAGTCATCTACAAGTCAAGGAGAGAGACCCTCAGAAGAAATCAACCCTGCCAACACTTTGATTTGGACTTCTAGCCTCCAGAACTGTGAGGAATTAAATTTCTGTTGCTTAAGCCATGCAGTTTGTGGTGCTTTGTAATGGCAGCCTTAGCAAACTAACAAAATGTCCATGTCTTGTTTAAAATATTTCAACAACTAAATGCAATCTAAACTTCTTCCTCGGGCATAGAAGCTGCTGCATTATCTGGTCCTCTCTCATCCTGCTTTTGTTCATTCACCTCCAGCAACACTGCCTTTATTTCCTTCATTAAATATAGGAAAATCCTTCCTGCATCAGGTCATTTGTACTTGCCCTTCCCCCAGTCTAGAAAGCTCTTCCCATTGATCTTACGTGACAGAACTTTCTTATCGTTCAGAATTCAGCTTAAATGTCACCTCCTCAGAGGGGCCTTCCTGGCCACTTTTTCTAATGTTCTCCACACTCACATGACAATACCTTTTAATTTTCTTCCCCTGATTAATTTCTTCATAGGATTCCTCAGTTCTGAAATACTCTTGTGCATGTATAATTTAAGCTCTACATTAGCAGAGACATCTGTTTATCACTGTCTATCTGGAGACTGTAATGGTTACCGGCCCATTGCAACCATGAAAAAATATTTGTTAAATGTAGTATCAAGGTGCACTTGAGAGTATTTTTGATCATTGCTCATCAGGTTATAAATTGGTAACATCTTTGTGAAAAACAATTTCCCATTATGTCTGAAAAGCTTAATGATGTTCATATCTGTTTAATCTAGTAATATTCTCCTAGGAAAATAATTTAAAAAATCAGAGAAGGGAGTAAAGATGCTATAGAATTATATATAATATTAATACATATTATATATGTACACATATATAATATATATTAGTATTATATATATAAAATATGGTATACTGTGTTATATACAATAACAAAAATTAGAAACATCTTAATTGTCCAACAATGGGGAGTAATTAAATGAACCATTATATCACACAAATGACAATATTCATTCCATCTTGTTTTGGTAATTATACTTCCCCAAATCTCTCCCCGTAAGAGATTGGGTGCTCTGTATTCTCTTAGTCACAGGATAGACATTTGACCCAAGCTAGGCCAATGGAGTCTTTCCATCAAATTTGAATATTTTCAGATCGATGGAAAGAAGAATGAGATAGTCATAGTTTATTCACTTCATTGCAGGTCCGTAGGAACTTGAGCAGTTTCTGCTCATAAGGTTCCCCTAGATTGCCTGGCTCCTGCCGTGGATGAGACCATGCTGGGTCTACTGTTCTGCCTTCTGCTGTCAAAATATTTAATTACTTCTGTTGGGGCTTAGGGCAGGCCAGCCCAAAACATGCAAAAGCAGTATATTGATTATTTTGAATTAAGATTACTTAAGAAACAGCCAATACAAGAGGGACACTTTGACCCTCCTTGCTGTGTCCCTGAAAGCAGGGAACAAATCTCCCATACCCTTGTTGCCAGAGATAGGGAACTTGGGGCCAAGAAGCCTACGTGAACATACTTTGTTACTTCTTTACTAATTTACTATTCCAAGCCCAAACTCTTGTTTAGAGTCTTTATTAATTAAGGACCCTAAGTTTCTTTGTCCAGTCAATTCCTCACATATTTTTTGTTTTTTCATCTAAAAAGTATAAAAGCTGCCTGCTTTGGCCGCTTTTGGGGTCTTATTTCTCTGAGACCTCCATGTGAGCAAATTAAATTTTTTTCGCCTTTTGATCTGTCTTGTGTCAAATTAATTATTACACCAGCCAAAAGAACTCAAGAAAGGTAGGGGGAAATTTCCCCCTCCCTGATGCTTCCGTACTTGTTTGTGGACAGCCATTGCCCCGAGAGCCCTTCATTTCCCCCCTAACTCAGCCTTTCCTCCAGGACCCCGTGGACGGCCCCAAAATTGAGCAAATAACAGCGTAATACCTAGCCCACAGCTCCATGGCTGACGTGGATTCTGAAAGATACAGTGCCCCATGCCATTCACGTTTTTAAATGTTTCGAATATTATTTCTTCTTCCTGTCCTGCGTCCCTCTGATCTTGTATGTTCATGCATATTTTTCCTTTAGTTTTATATTTGCTATGTTAATTCAGTATTTGTGGCTGACAACTTTATTTGATGTGCTCTAAGTTTTGTTTTCAACTAAATCATGTTTGAAAAGTTGGAAAATTCTTAATGTTAAGTTAAAAAATAAGCATACAGAACTATATGATGCCTACATTTATTTAAAATATATTTTGAAATATTGCCACTTATAAAATATTGAGATGCATACATACATACAATATATGCCAAATACAACAAAATCTTATAATGGTCATTCTTTAGTATTGGAGTTCATAGGAGATTTATTTTTTCTTCAAAAATGTCTGCATTTGTGTGCGTGTGTGTATGTGTGTATGCTTTGATTCACTTTGTTGTATAGCAGAAGCTAACAGAACACTGTAAAACAATTATACTCCAATAAAGATGTATAAAAATAAATAAATAAATAAATAAAATTAGTTAGGATGGACTATATCTCCTTCAAGAGGCTTCCCTGTATCAGGTACTGTTGCAGGTTAATTTACATCCTTATAATTAATGATTACAGTACGTGTTTTAAACCTCTGTCTAGATGAGAATTAATTAAATGATTTCCTTAGAATCACAGGTTATAAACAGTTGAATGGAACAGAAAGCTATGTACTCTCACACCTATTTCTTCCATTAAACCACCTTGCCTAATGAATATGTGAAGTTTCCTGGCTTAGAACTACAAATGATTCTCTGTTACTATTTTAATTGCACACTTTGATCTTCTCCACCTCACGTCTGTTCCATATTTATCAAATTCACAATGTGTAATTCCTGCTGACTGTGCTGATAAGCTGACTGGATGTTAATTTACATAGTCTTACAAGATGATAAATAATATGGTTACCCAGTTTAGAGGTTATGTCCATTCTCAATTTACACAGTTGTTTAGGAAAAAAATAGTCCTTCAGCTGTCACTGGCCTTCTCTGTATTACTGGAATGTACCCGGGGACAGTTTCTACCTAGGGGGGCATGGTAACACAAATGCATTTGATTTTAAAGGCAAAAGCTGGGAGACATGGTGGTATTATCATAGGTAGTTTTTAGCTAGGTTTCTTTTGGATGAACGCTTTGAAAAATACCACATGCCATAAAATTCTGGAAAAAAAATCTCACTTCACAGCGCTGAATTTGGTTTACGAACCAGAAGACAGAAGAGTTATGTTCAACAGACAAGCCTTCTGGTGACCCATAGCTAGCGCTGGGCGTGGTTGCACATTTAACCCAAGGAAGAAATGCCTCTTGGACGCCTCACTCCCCAGCATGGAAGGTACTGAAGGTGTGTAGATTAAATGGTGCACAGGTACATTACTGAAAAGTATATTATGAAACGTTCTGAACTTCTTTTCCAGAGGAAAAAATGCTCAAGTTATTGTAAATACATGTATTTTGAAGTGTACTGCAGTTACATTATATATTAGTAGCCTTAGCAAGTTCACAGTTTGATAATAGGTACAAATTACTTAGGGCCACGTGCCTACCTCTGGCCAATTGAATGTATGTAGCATTGCACGTGGCCTCTGAACTTGTCCCTGAGATTCTCTGCTGTTGATCTCTCTCCCCTCATCTCCAGGCCAGACTCAGAGTAGCCAACGGAGTATTTGGAGCAGCCAATATGTGGAAGGGGCCTGGGTCCCTGAATCACCTTGTTGGCCACCTGACAAATAATTAATTGACATGAATGAGAAACAAACTCGATTGTGAAAATAAATACACACACATATAAAAATATAAGGATATTTTATACATCCGTACTATACAAAAATGCCCATAATGTCTATAATAAAATAAGGAACTCTACAAATGCCATAAGGAAAAGAAACATCCTACTGGACCTGAATGAAGAGGAAATCCATCTAGTGTGACTGTAACTCAGGAGAGGCACTCTTTTCTAGGAAGCATTCTCTGACAACTCATTCTTGACCAGAGCCTCGCATTTGACCCTGTGTGAAGCCCACTAGGCTTGCTGGTCTGACCCCCCAGCTACACAGTCAGCCGCGCATGGCAGGGCTGTATCTTATTTATCTCTGAGCACCTAGTACTTGCTTAGTGCCAGAGACGCAGCAGTCTCAGCAAATGTCTCTTTAAGGAGTGATATATGAAAATGAGAAACACTTCATGGTTAGAGAGAGCAGTAGAGATGAAATTTGTTGGATAATAGAATTTTGATGAGTGGAGACTGCGATGAAGAGGATGTTTCAAAGCAAACAACCTGAGAAAAGGGCAGAGCAAACAGCATGAGCGAAGGGCATAGAAGCAACACTCTATGATATAAGACAGGCTTGAGGACTGTAGATATAACAAGAAAGGAGTCTTTGGTATTTTATTTCTATATAGAAATTTATACTCCCTCGTGATTATTAACAGGATGAGTCCAAACTTTCCTCTACTGGTATTTGCTTCCATCTTTAATACATGTACGGCTGTTAGTGTGTGTACGTAAATTTAGATGAAAAGCAGAGAGAACATAGATAACATTCTCGAATATAAAACCATGTAAAATTACAGTTTCCAAATGACAATGACATCTTTGTGTAGAAAACAAAGTTGATGAACATTTTAGTAACACTAACTTCCCACTCTGATAATTGACAAATAAGAAAAATGCAAAACGAAGTATCATAATGGCATTGTAGATATCAAAATAATTTACCAATAAGATTAGCATTTCGTTAAATAGCTTGCTTTTTACTAATAAATCATGTAAAATCACTTATTTGTTCAAAGTATATTTTTATTAAGTGTGTAGTATGAGTCAGGCACCATTCAGACTGCTAGTTATGTACTGGGAATACAATAAACAAGGTCCCATCTTGTTTGGGAATTATAGTATGGTGGGGTAAATTGGGAGGGAAATAAATTGTGGAAAATGATAGATCGCTATGAGTACTATGAAAAAAAGCAACAGAGTGCAGAGTTATGAAATAACTGTGGGGACTGCTTGGATAGAATCAGTAGAAAGGCCTTTCTATCAAGGCAGCATTTAAGATAAGACATGTGAGGCAAAGAGACAGGCAGGTAGAATGGGGAGGTGTGTTCTAAGCCCAGTGGCTCACAGATGTCCTTTATCTCAGCTATTGATCAGAGTATCTGCCCTTTCTTCTTTCCTTCCCCAAATATTTGGTGTGTGGCTCTATTAGAGAAATCAATGTGCTTAGCGCTTAAAGAGATAGAAAGGGGATCAGACACATTTCTTATCTTCAGGAAGCTTAGAGTCATGGAGGGATTGTAAATTTGAAGTTGTGACTGACGGTGGAATGCTGCAGCCAGCTTCTACTACAAATTAGGGTGTTTTTCCCTCCAGAGGGTTGGTGGTTAAATATTTATCAATACCCCACTGGTCGTGAGAAAAACTGACTTAGAGGAGGAGCAGGGACTGTTCCCTGTCTTTGGTCTCTATGGTATGCTACTATCAGCTGTTTAAATGGGGTATGACTTTAAAAGAGCCGAGAAAGTATTAGGTTATAGCTCCGTCTCGATTTAATGCAAAGCGCTTTCAGAAGCAATTACAGTTGGAAACTTGAGACTGTAAACTTGATAAGATCACGGACAATATGGCTCTTATTCTCCACTCACCCTCAGCCTCCACCGTACCTGTGACCATGGCTCACCTGTGTTTGCTCTCCCAGACACTCTGCCCGTCACACTCTCCATCTGTCCCATCCGTCTGTCTTTCTTACAAGTATGGTGTAATATCTCCCATCCTGGGAAAACAATTCTTCCTTTACATGCTCATCCTTCCGTAGCTCTATTTCTTCATCTCTCGTTCTCCTGAGTGTGTTTTCTTCTCTGTCCCAGAGTCCTCATTTCGTATTCTCTTTCAAATCAGCTGCAGGCAGCTTCTGTCTCCACCACGTCACTAAACTGTTCCCTGTGAAGGGCGTAAGTACAAAGGGTGGTTTCAATCGTGGCCTTCCTCAGTCTTGCAGGGGAATTGGGCACAGACGGTGACTCATCCTTCTTCAAATACTTGCTGTGTGAGAGGCACGTTCTCCCCATTCTTCCCCAGCTCAACGCCCACTCCTGAGTCTCCGCAGCTGTATGCTCATCTGGATCCCAAATCCCAAATTCAGCTGTTCTCCAGGGTTCAGTCATCGAAAATCGTTCTTCGCTGTTTACTTTCGCTGGTCTCGATGGGTTGATGACTCTAGAAAAGCCCTTCCATAGTCTGGCCTCTGCCTCGCTCTCTATCATGCTCTCCTGCTCTTCTGACTCTCCACCCTCAATCACACAGGGCTTCTTATTTTTTTCCTGAAGAAATAAACCCGACTTGTTCCTCAGGACCTTTCATTTGAGATTTGCTCTGCTTGGAGAACTCCAGATCTATTTCTTCCCTGACTTCCTGTCCTGCCTCATTCAATGTTCTCCTCAAGTGTCATCTCCCTGAGAAGCTCCTCTAAAGTGGCAGCACCATTGCCTGACGATTATTTATTTTTCTTCATACTGCTTATTATGATATTGCACTATTTAACATATTTTCTAAGATATCAATCAATACAATATTATCTAATATACTGCATACTACGTAGCATGAAGTAGAAAAATATAACATTTCACGTATAACATAATATGACATAATAGATCGCTACAATGTAAGCTCCATGAGAATGAAACTTTCCTTCCATTACCTATAAACAACAGTGCCTGACATATAGTAACAACTTTTGTTTTTGTTGTTTTTTTATTATTATTTTTAATTTTTTAAAATTATTTTTTATTTAAAAAAATTTTTTAATTAAAAAAAATTTTTTTGGAATGACTGAAAAAAATTACCTAAAAATCAGTGATCCTCTTCTAATTTTTTAATGCTTCCTCACCTCTCCCCACCCCACTTTTTTCCACTGAAGACACAATGCTCACCTCTAGGCCATACAGCAGTAATTTATGGGGACCAGAACTTGAATCCTGCTCTTTTCATTATGTTTTACTTCGTATCCATTTTCCCCCCATTATAGTGCCACCTCGAATTATAATATTTTTTAGATGACACCCATTCACTTATCATATGGTCCCTCACTGGCAGTTTCTGGTCACAGGATTTATTTATCAGGAAGATCGATTGAACATCTACTAGGTAGCCACTCTATTGGTGCTTGAGATCCAAAGACAAATGAACACTGTTCTGGCATTCAAGGAACTCTCTGCCTTACACAAGCACAAAAATATTGCAATAATTTCTTGGAAAATGTTTCATAATCTGCACAGCAAAAGCCTCATGTTTCAACTTTAAAAATTCTGTTTACAGAATTAATTGCACACACATCCACGCAATCATAACATACACATATGTACTTCATAACAACCTTAATTGTATGGATGGTTGATATTAATTTTTCTATTCTTTAAGTAAACATCAGAACCAGATATAACCACAGAAACACCTGGCTTCAGCAGAAAAAATTATCTCATCTTCTTATTTGTCAAAGCGTGAGCAACAAAATCAGATGCTAGACTAGGAAACAGCAGCTTCACTTGTATCTCCACACAGTTCTTGCCCTTAAGAGAGTTAATGGAAAGTAAAGGCTTTTTTAATTATACACTTTTTCCAACTTGGAAAACTTTTTAATACTTGTTCTTCACTCTGGATATCAGCTATTTCTTTCACTGACTTGCATTATCTTTCCATATACACATTTTTTCCAGGATCATATTTGTCTGCAAATAACCTCAAAGGTAATTTATTTTGCAAGTTCGTGTTTGATCTATGTGGCATGACAAATAGCTTTCATATTATTTAGCTGGCTAAGATGGAAATTTGAAAAGGAAATTCTATTCGACAGTCTGTCAGCAGGCTGCTAGTGTGTTTAATGGGTCAGAGCGCTAAGAGCAGAACAGTCTGCAGAAGCAATACCACTGGCATTCTCAACTTTTTAAACGCTACCAAATTCTTTCATCCTATGATGATGCTAACTCTACCTTAATGAGCATGGTTTTGGCAAAGTCTGTCCTTAAATACACAAAATTTGTGTAAGTGTTGATTAAATAACCTCAAGCATTCAGTACTGTTCTTTGTAAGAATTTACCTCAAAAGAAATAAGGACTTGAAATTGGCTTGTCTTCACCCAAAAAGCACTAAAACTTTTTATTATAAAATTTAATATTAATCTCGACAGTCCATGTTATAGCGATTTTTCTTTTGTTAACATTCTGAATACAAGAATTACATTGAGGACTGAAGGTTTACACACACCCCGTCCTTTTAAAAATGCAGAATAATGCTAAAATAGTAATGACAATAATAATAATTAATATATTTATACCATGTACCAGGTACTCTTTTGCAATGTACATTGTTTGTGGCCCTTAAGAAATCCTTTGATCAGAGATGGATGAGGTAAAGTAAAATTGAACATAAGTACCCAATATTTCTCAAGTTACATCAAACTATAAATTAAAAAATGAATCATAATGAGTAGTTCCTTGTGGGGCTTTGTGGAGTTCTCGTTAGAAACAAAAACCACTCTCAATGGTTTGTGGAACTGCAGGTGTAACCCACCCAAGAATGTGCTATACAGTAGAGTCTTTGGCCACTAATGAGCGCCCACATTTCCCTGCCCCGGTTCCTGCTTGCTGCAGTGGAATCTCCTGTCACCTCGGATGCCAAAGCAACAAATGTGCCCTCAAATCTCATGTCTGCAGGAGAAGAGAGAACCCCAGTCCCTCATTGCAAAAGAAAACTGATGACAGCAAGACATCACAAAGTCCTACAGAGATTCTACTCAAAGACTGCCACTTTTTGTTTTTGCAATACAAGTTGAGCACAAAAACTAGAACATCCCCAGAACCAAAGGCCTCCCCTCGCCCCCCAGCACTGAAACAAACCTGTGCCCTTAAAAACCACAAGAAGGAAGGCCATCCCAACATTCTTGACATCGTAATTTTCCAAGACAGCAATAAATCAGGGTATTTGTGTACAATTTACTGATGTTTAAGTCTTCATTGAATTTTTTTCCATTGAAAATTTTTTTTATTGAAATATAGTTTACAATTTACAATGTAAATTTAAAATTTGCAATGTTGTGTTATTTTCAGTTGTACAGCAAAATGATTCAGTTATACTATACATACATATATATGTGTGTGTGTATATATATATATATATATATATATATATATTCTTTTTTAGCAGTCTCTTTCATTATAGATTATCATAAGATATTGAGTACAGCTCCCTGGGCTATACAGTAGGTCTCTTGTTGGTTTCCTGTTTTATATATAGTAATGTGTATATTTTAATCCCAAACTCCTAATTTATCTCCTGATGTTTAAGTCTTGTTAGCTGATTTAAACTCAGTGAGTAATATTTTTACTATAATATAGAAAGATACCTGAGATATTTTGATTTATAATAAGACATGCATACTGTGGTCTTCGTCCATGGCTCCTGACACAGCTCCTACATTCCTTGTAATTCACCAAGTGACAAAAGCCAGAGAGCCATCTTTTGTTATAATACTTAAACTTTGTTTCCAGTTCCTGAAATAGATCCAGAGTAATAAAAGTGAAATGTGTGTCTCTTGTTTTCAACCACACCTGAGTTTATATTAATGAGGTGATTTTTTGTTTTTTATTTATTTTTATTTTTATTTTTTTGCGGTACGCGGGCTTCTCACTGTTGTGGCCTCTCCTGTTGCGGAGCACAGGATCCGGACGCGCAGGACTGGCGGCCACGGCATGCGGGATCCTCCCGGACTGGGGCACGATCCCGCGTCCCCCGCATCGGCAGGCGGACTCTCAACCACTGCGCCACCAGGGAAACCCTAATGAGGTGATTTTTGGAAAGCTCCTCGATAACCCAAGGATTGGGACTGGTTGCCAGGGGATCAAACCCTGTAACTAAGAGGGTTAGAACTTTCAGCCCCACCCTCTGACCTCTGAGAACGGGAAAGGAGAGGTAGGTTGAATCAATTACCATTGGCCAATGATTTAATCAATCAGGTCTAGGTAATGAATCGTACATAAAAATCCTAAACAACAGGGTCTGGATAGCTTGCTGGTTGTGAACACGTGGAGATGCTGGGAAGGCGGCACCCAGGGAGAGCATGGGAGCTCCGTGTTCCTTTCCGTCTTACCTGCCCACACGCATATCTTCTTTCTGGCTGCTTCTGGGTTATATCTTTTTATAATAAACTGGTAATCTAGGAAGTGAACTGTTTTCCTGAGTTCTGTGAGGTGCTCTAGCAAATTAATGGAACCTAAGTGTGTGTGTGGGGGGGGGAGGTGGGAATCTTTGATTTTATCAAAGATTTTATTTATCAGTCAGAAAAGCTTCAAATTCCCAAAGACTCCCTTAACTGGAACATTTATGTGGCATTTCAGTAATGGATTTGTTGTGAAATCTTCTGAATCCCAGATTTTCCTGGTATACCCAAGCATGTGATCTGCACGGCTGAGTCCATCTGCAGTTCGTCAACAAACATGATTAACAGACATAAAATGGTAAACGCCATCCCACGCAAAGGACGACTCGCGAGGGAAGTGATGTACCATTCACGAGGCTTGACTTCCAACCCAGACCCTTGGGCCTTACCTGTGGAGGTCAAGTTACATGCACTTTAACTCTGGATATATTTCATTTAGAGACTGTTAGACACAGTTCAACAATTTTATTGAGATATTTATGTTCTTACAATTAATCTATTTACCACTTAACCTCAGGGACGGGCAAACTATACCCATGGGCCAAATCTGGTGAACCTCCCATGTTTTAAATAAAGTTTTACTGGCACGCAGCCACACACATTCATTTCCTTGTTGTCTGGCTACTTTTGTGCTACAGCAAGAAAGTTTGAGTAGTTATTGCAGAAACCATTTGGTCTGAAAAACCTAAAATATTTCCTATTCTGCCCTTTATAGGAAAAGTTTGTCAAACCCAGTTTTTGTCTCTAATTTGATAGGTAATCAGATTTAGCATTTTTCGCAATGAGAGTTACCTACTGTTTATTATCTGCCAGGAATTGTGCTACATCTTTCCTATACTTCTTTAACCATACTACAGCCCTATAGTGTATTATTATCTCCATTAAATGTATGAGAAAGGAGAGGTTTTGGAAGTTTAAATGCCTCACCCATGTGAACAGTGGAGTCAAGATTCAGCCTCAAGGCTGATTCAAAACCTGTGTTATTCCTCTTTAACCCATCTCTTCTCCAGTTCCATGGCCTTCCTCTTCCAGGCAATTTGCATGATTTGAAGCGATGAGAAATAGTATCAATAGATTTAAGGTAAGCCACTTAGCCACCTGGATGTGAAATTAAGTTTAATATAGAGCAGAGAGGAAAAAGAGCTTTAAAAGTGTCCTTGAAGTGTAAAGAGTTCCATCTAAGTACTTAGATGAGCCCTGCCACCATCTGTATTAAAACTTTCAAACCAGCCTGTGCCTGCGAGTCACAATTTGGTCATTAATTAGTAAACATCTTTTGGTAAACCATTTATATGACTTCTCTGAGCTTCTGTTTCTTCACCTTTTAATAAGGAATGAGAGCTAAGGGATGCAGGGTCATCAGAAGAACTGCAGCACACACGCTCCATCCTGTGCTCTCAGCCGGGCCTCCCTGTGGGGTCCTCTGTGTCCAAAGAGCCGGAAGGCTCTGACTTCCCCTAGCGAGTGAGCTACATGCCTAGACCCGAAGGCCCAGCTTATCTTCCTGGTGATAGCACATTTCATTGACGGCAACCAGTTTGACTCCCTGTCTGCGTGTTCCAAAAAAAGAACATTTTTACCAATAGCCATCCATTCATTGAACCACCTGGGAAGGCTGCACCCCTGTGGGCTGTTTATTATTTTCTCTCGACACAGGTATTCCTCACCTGTTTTCCAAGTGATTTCATATATTCCTTGGGAACTGTCAGTCAAGGATGTCGACATGATCGTACCCTTCCAGTCAAGGATTGTGGCTTTAACTGTGGCTTTTTATCCTCACTGGAAACTGGCAAAGTAGGTGTCTTGATGGTTTCTTATTTATTTTCCCTCCAGATTTACCCATGAAGAATTTGAGATAGTTACAACAAGAATATACACATCTACAAGAATATACTGAAGTATTAACAGGCTGTTCTACCTGAGGACAGCAACTGGATTGTGTTCTGGCAACTTCCAGAAGCTGGATATTTCCACACAGAAGGATACCTGTCTTGGTACGGAAGGCGAGAGACATGTGTCTTTACAGTGTCACCAAACCCCAGAATTTCAAAGGAAAATACTCTTGGAAGACATCTAGTCCAGCCCCCTGATTTTGTGAATGAGTAAATGGAGAACTTCATCCTCAAGTAGAATGTCACATGGAACACAGTACATCAACGTCTCTTGGAAGGAATCAGGTTATCCTACAGATCTGTTCATTATTCCAGGATTCTCCCTTCAGGGTTTTGACATTATGCAAATTAAGAAAATATTTCTGGTTTACAAAGGATAAAATAAGATTGTCAATAATAAAATTACTTTGAGAAGTTAAAATCATCATATAACCTGAAGTGATATTATTAGTAATAATTTGTTCCTTCCTCCTCCCAAAATTATAATCTTAGCAGTTATGACAAAAGGAAATTAAAGTATGAAATTTTGACATAACTAACCATTAATTTATTTTTCTCTAGCCATGAAGTCAACTTCAATATACAGTAAAAGTAAAGTAAAATAAAATAAAAGTCACTTCCTAGTGATTTTTCACTTCCTAGTGAAAAGCCTGGCAAAAACAAGGCCTATTTATGGAGACTTGTTTTCCTCATCTTTCATCTTTCTTCACCCGTCCCTCCAACCCCAGCCCTCCCTGTCCCTGGTCCTCTTTATGTCTCCACCCAAGAAGGAAATATTTCTGAAGCATGAAAACGGGGAGACTGAGATCAAGGGATTTCTGGACTTGTTGAGTTTCCATCCTTGAGGATTCTTTGAAACAGGCAAAACTTCAAATACTAAACGGTACATGTCAAATTACACTGAGAGAACTCAAGGGCATGTTTGCACTAAATGAAAAGCACACGTCTCTGAAGTCTGTAGCTCCTCATTTGGTCTCATTCCTTAGACCAAGTTCACGTTATTTTTTTGTGTATAAATGTGCACGGAGCTTCCAGCCAGCCTGTGACACCTCATGTCCACGTTCCTTCCATGAGTTCAGCCATCAGGGACATTTCACACTCACATTCATCATTTACGTGTCCTCGTGGTATTGTACCTGATAGTGGAAAATATTATCAGCATCTTATTCTAGTTACTTTGGCAAAGTGAATTCTCCTAAATAGTATTCTATTACATACGCGATGTGAGACCAAGGGACTCACAGACTTTTTTTCCCTGTTCTCCCTGAGTCATCTTGTCTGGCATTTCATAAAACATTCCAGAAGGCAAGGCGGAGAGAGGAACCGCAACAGTAGCAGAGGCAGTTCTCCGGGAGGAAACGTCTTTGTTTAAGGGAGGGGAAGAAAAAGAGCAAGAAAGAGGGAAGGGGGCTGAGAGAAGGGGAATCACACTGTGAGTAACTAAGAAAATAAAGAATATAGGTTACTCATTACTGTATTCACCTCCCTGTAAGTGAAACACAGGAAGAAGGATAAAGAGATTCAAGGAAAAAATTAAAAACAAAAACTTAGCTCTTGATCTTGATCTTGGCCTGTCTTCGACCCCAGTGTACTGGGATTCTACTTAGGGACTGGCCGAGAAGGTTTAAGACACATCAGACTGGTCCTGTGTGTGTGTGAGCTTCCAACTTTAAGTTTTAGTCTTTGAGGTTGGAATAATATTCAGTCTTTAGTCTAAGACCTTTCCTACTGTTTTTAAGGGCATTTTATACGAATGCCATTTTCCTTTCCAAAACAATCTCCAAGTAAGTATGGTCGCCTCCAAATTTCTGTTAATCTAGGAGATATTAACCTAGTTTTTAAAGAAAGATCAAGAATGACTTTCTTCTCGCCTACCAAGCAAAACTGCCGTTACTTATATAGTAGAAAGCCTAACAGAAAGGCCTGTCAAAACAGAAACCAAGGTACACAGTTTGCAAATATATTTAAGCTAAGTTACTGAGTTATTTCAATGGTAGGTGGGTATATGACAGCACAGACAGGAGACGCGAAGGGTGGTGTGAGAAGTGTGAAACAGATACGTACTCTCCAGCTGCTCCACACCCCCCAAAAGATGCCCAAGAATTGCACACACTGGCCACAATGTTTAAAGGCTACTATTCTGACATCTTTCTGACCTTAAATTTCTACATTTTGAGTTTCACAAAGACAGCGGAGTTAGACGTTACCTATTTTATATTACATACTCTTTGTATAAAAATAATATTACTTTTCAGCAAAGGAGACCAAAGGCTAGCACTAGCACCAGGGCAACTGCTGAGATAGTCGCATTGCCTGGAACGTGTTAGATGAGGGTCAGGAAGTGCAGGTAATTTCATCCACTGGCTTCACTGCCTCTCACAGTGGAACCTTCTGTGACTGCGGCTATCCTGCACCAGCCATAGGAAAAGAATTTTGTTAGCCTCTAATAATTTCCCAGACATACGAGGGCAAAAGGACCCAGCAGCAATTGAAAGCTCTCATGCAGGTGGAGGCCAGAACTGCAGACATGCTCCCAGGCTTTCTAGAGTTTATTCATTTGTTTATATCGCAGAGTATGGGGGGCTAAAGGGAGGCCGGTTAATGAAGTTTCCACAGGAGGATGTGTGCCGATCTCTGCCATTCTACTAAAAGAGAGTCGTCAAAACACTGAAATTGAGATTTTAAGTCTAACACCCAACCACCATAGAACTGGGAGAGGTAGAAATGTATAATCTGCAAAAGACCATTAGGCTGAGTTAATTCTCCCACCCAGCCCTCAAAGGGGGAGGGGGAGAGAAGAGGGAGAACGCTGCAGCCTCAGGGGCCGTTAAGCCAGGATGGGACCCCAAGAACATGCCTCAATCTTACTGAGTAAATCTGGCTTCCATTTACGGAAGAACAGAGCCAGAAGTTTTCAATGGAAAAATTGTAACTAATTCAGCTTCACTGGGACCCTACTGGCAGTTGAAAAAATGCTCAAATTGGACAGAGTTCATCCGTTGTTTGTGGCCAAAGTAGTGTTGGATAACAGACCCCTCCAAAACTCTGTGGCTTTAAATATGAAGCATTTAGTTAGCTTATGGGTCTGTAGGTTAGCAATTTAGATGGACGGGGCAGTGAGGCACCTTGGGTGACCCAGCTCTCCTCCATGTGTCTCTCATTCCTTGGCAGGCTGGCCCATGTATATTCTTACACTGGTGACAGAGAGGCACAAGAGGGCAAAAGTGATAACAAAACCTCATTTTTTAATCCTCATCTATTATTGAGTTTGCCAGCATCCCATTAGCCAAAGGCAATCGCATGGCCAGCCATGGCAAAGGGCACAGACACAAAGTGGGGGAAAAATTGGAGCCATGAATGCAGCCTCTGCCATCTGAGGCAGACACCGTGAGGCAGCCAGTGGGCCCTCAGCTTTCCCAGAGTGATAAGATGCTGGTATGAAAGAGATAGCAGTGAGAGGTGAAGAGTCTGGAAAAAAAAAAAAAAAAAAAGGAATGCTTTTAGTAGAATTAGAAGAGCTCGTGGCCAAGTAGGAGCAAACCATGACAACCTCTGTGAAATCAGCGGGTGTTGTGATTGGCAGGGCACCAGCCCCTTGGCTGGCTGTGTGGGGAAGGAAGGAAATGCATAGTTTTTCTTTGCAGCTACTGTATATCTAGAGCTATGTTAGGAACATTGTATTTATTGTTCAGTTAACCCTTGCAACATTTCTAATGTTTCATTGTAATTATCTCCATTTTATACACAAAGAACATGAATAAGGGTTAATTTCTTGAAATAACAGTACAAGCAAGTGGTGGAGTTACCTTTTTCTGATTTCAAAGCTCACACTCTCTGCACGGCATCTTGTACCCTTTGACCCTACCTTCTTCTTTAGCTAACGTTTTCTGTCTCCGTTTTCCTTCATTTCAAATATTTCGAAGAAACCCCTGTACCCATTGCCTCCGTTTCCTTATTTTTCATTCATCAGAGAACAGTGGAGCATGGTGGTTAAGATGGGCTCTGAGCACAAACGACCCGGTTCAAATCCTAATTCTGCTACTTTTCTTAATCTGTGTGATGTTCGTAAATCACTATCTCTGTGCTTCATTTCCTCATCAGAAAAATGGGGATGATACGCTGATAGCACGACTGACCTCACAGAGCAGTTGTGGGGATTAAATGCACTTATACTTAAAGAGGATGGAGGAAAGTGCCTGGCTTTCAATAAATAAGTAGAAAATGTTAGCTATTACTGTTCCTATTCTTCAACCAAGTGGAATCTGGCTTCTGTCCTTGTTAGTCTATTGAAATGTTTCCATCAAATGTCATTAGGGTTCCTGGGGTTGTCAAATACAGTAATATCTTTTTGGTATTCATCATGCCTGGTTCCTGTGCAGCACTTTGCCCACTTTCATCTTCATTTTATGAAGCTCTCCTCTTAGCCTCTCAGCAATTCTTTTGCCTCTGCACACCCATTAGATATTAGTGGTTGATTCTTTGTGAGTTGTAGATTGACGTATCCAGCTGCCTGAGAATATCTCTGCAGATACCTCAGACTCAGCATGTCTGAAATCAAGCTCACTGTGTCACTTCCTGGACCTCCACTTCCGCTTGCCACCTGCCCATCTTGATGAACTGTCAGCTAGGTCCCCAGGACCCAAAGCTGGGGGCATTTCAGATTTTGCCCTGTATTTCATACCCTGTCATCTAATCTTACACTAAATCCTTTATCATTTCCCTCACCATTAAGTCTCAACCAACATCCTTTTCTCAATTCCAGATGCCCCTTATTTAGTTAAGACCCTAATAATTTCTCACTTGTATTATTGCAATAGGTTTCTCATGGGTCTCCTTTTCTACACTTGTATCCACTCCAAACTTATTCTCTACACTGAAGGAAATGTTACCTTTTGAAAATGTAAATTGATAAACATCACTGTCTTGCTATAAAACCTTTCAGTATAAAACCGGAGCTCCTTTATGCAACCATAGTATATGCTGTGATCTGCCTACTTCTCTATCCTCATTCCCACAACCTCCCTACAATCCTCTCAGAAGGAAAGGATTAAAGAAGAGTTGGTTAAGCTTGGAAATGCATAGGAAAGGGGCAAGTTAAGGTAGTTAATGTGTCTTTACCGTAGCATGCAAAAACCTAGAAGATTTGGTCTACCCTTATTCATTCACGCATTTTATCAATAAATATTTGCTTTGAGCCTCTGATAAGGGCTGGAGTGGTAGGGATGCAGCAGTGAAACAGTTTATCTCGGTTCTAGAGATATATTGCAAAACAAAACAGACAAATTCCTGCTCACACAGGGGAAGAATGACGATAAATAAATGTGTAAACTTATATAGGATAGGATAACGACACATGCTTTAGAGGAAAAGTTAACAAAATAAAGGGGACTGGAGTGCTGGGAGAGGTAATTGGGAGTTGCTACTGTACATAGAGTGGTTGCAGGTAGCTTCCCTGGAAAGGTGATAGTTCAGCAGAGAACTGAAGAAAGCCGGAGAGAGCAAGCCATGCAGATACATGTGGACAGAGCATTCCTGGTGGAGAGAACAGCAGGTGCAAAGGCCTTGAAGCAGGATCAAGCTAAGGATGTTTGAGGGAGAGAAATTAGGTCCTTGTGGCTTAAGAAGAAAGAGTGAGGGGAGAATAGTAGGAGGTCAAGTCCGAGCAGTGTCTAGAGCCAGAACATGAGATCTTTTTTTTTTTTTAATTTTTATCACTGTTGTGGCCTCTCCCGTTGCGGAGCACAGGCTCCGGACGCACAGGCTCAGCGGCCATGGCTCACGGGCCCAGCCTCTCCGCGGCATGAGGGATCCTCCCGGACCGGGGCACGAACCCGGGTCCCTTGCATCGGCAGGTGGACTCTCAACCACTGCGCCACCAGGGAAGCCCTGGACCATGAGATCTTAAAACTCATTGCAAGGGTTCTGGCTTCTGCTAAGAGGGAACCAGGGAGCGCTTGCAGAGATTTGAAGAGAGGAGTGACAAGATCACTCTGGAAGGCTCCCGTCATGTTCCTTTTTCCTTTCACACTAATTACTTGAAGTTCCTCCTCTTACTCTCCCTCTGAGCCCCTCTGTGTGCTGCTACCTCTGCCTGGCACATCCTTCCCCCTCAGACCTGGCCCTCCTTGGAATACCAATCTCCTAGTAGATTCTCAGCTTCCATCAGAGATACTACTTCTCCAAGAAGGTTGAAGTAGGCATCCTTCCTAAGCGCCCCCATGACATTTTGTCAGTCAAGATGCTTCTGGATGCAAGTAACAGAAAACCTAACTATCAGTGGCTTAAATCATAAGAACATTAAATGCCTGTCCTTGGGGTGCCTAGAGGTAGACTGATCATTGTTAGTTCAGCAACTCAATATATTCACATAGACCCAGGTTCTTCCATCCTTCTGGTTCACCACAATAAGTGTGTTGACTTTCATCCTCCATATTGTCTCTACTGGTTGCAAAACGGACCCCATCTTATCCTCAGAGACATCTGACTTCAAAAGCAGGGACAAGGGGAAGGGATTCCAAGAACTTTTCTTTTGCAGTGTCCTTGCCCTTTGGCAGGGGAGATCATCTCTCCCAGAAGCCTTTTAGAGGTTTCTTTATGTCTAACTAGTCAGGACTGGGTCATATTTATTACAGGTGCCTACTTACCTGTGTCCTCCAACCACGGTATCCTTGCATGTAACACAGATCGTGACATATAGTTGGTGTTCAATAAATATTTGTTGAATAAAATACATGTTAACTGGTTTTTATTCTCTTTGTAAAATAGAGCATGAGGTTGAGGGGTGAGAGTTTTATGAAAATGACATACTTCTCATAAAAGACTTCCTGACTAGAAATGAGTAGAAGAATTGCTAGATCATGTTGTGGCCTCACCTCTGTCAGAGAACAGCGAAGCAATAGAGTTCCAATCTGTACTTTAGAGTTTCCAAATAAAAATTCACAAATCCTCAAAGTGTTGAAACTAAGTTCTCATTATCTAAAACCATGAAATCTAACATGCCTTGAATATTTCCTCCACCCTGGTTTTGGTTCATTGATAATGATCTTTAAAAATTCTTTCTCAGTTCTCTACTGAACTATATCTGAACCTCACTGGTCCACGAGCAGACCATGGGCCCTGAGATATAGGACAAGCACAAAACACAAAATAACCCCCAGGGACAGAGCCCTGGAGAGTCAGACGTTGATGGTACAGTGGGGAATTTCTACATTGGCACAGGAATGAAGGATATTTGGTAGTTCAACGTAGAAAGTGTCTTGTTGTTAGTGACGGGCTCAATGGAAACACATTTTTTGCAGGTATCCCTCACTTAAAGCTGGTGTCCAGGAAGTCTCAGTCCCTTCAGTGGCTCCCTTCCATCCCTGAGCAAGCCTGCAGGTATCCTATGGAAAGGTCTAGTGGCTACAGCCCCTTAGAGGCAGTCTGCAGGCTCTACTGTCCGCTTTCTATTTCAAGTCAGCTTGTTGTGTCCTAGTTTCCGCCTTTCCTGTCCTGCTCTGTTTTACTTCCCAGGCCCTTCAAACCTCAGCAGAAAAGGCCAGTTGGCCTGATCCAGGCTTTAGCCCTCCATCTCCCATAGTTCCCTACTCTGGAGCCTCTGGCCAGAGCAGCTCTACTCTGAGGCCAACCCAGGCTCTAAGAACTGCAGCCCAGGTGTAATACTCATTTGTCATTTTAGAGTTTTAGAAGCAGCCTCTTTATCTTTTAGAAGGACACTTAGTGCCCTACAGAAAGGGCCAACTGAGAGCCTTAGACCAAGAAACAGAAAGAGCAGAGACAGAGAAAAGATGCTGGGCTGGGCTGGACAACTAAGGTGGTCATGTACCACCCAATAATGAGGTAGAGAAAGAAGCTATTTGAAGTCAAAGGGAATATTACAGTGCTCACTGAAGGAGTGTAAACTTGTTTAAATGTCAGAATTTTAATGTTATGTACAGTAGCAAATTAGGAAATGCAGCAACTAGAGCTATCAAAACAAAATGATGAAGAATCTTAGACTTACATTATGAATGTTGTATAATTGTGAACCCACACAGAAATCTGTATAATGAGTTTCTTAGCTCTGATACAACAAAGGACCTCTTTTAATGTAGATGTGAACAAGTGTGGAGACAGATAAGCAACCACAAATCACATGGAATCAAACTCTGGACATACGTGGGATAAAAACATGTTCTCTTATCCAATACTATGAATTTCACCAAAATTTTCTAGTTACAGAAATTTGTATTTAGTACTAGGATTATACTACCACTTACCTGAGCTTTGTGATTATATCTGAGAATGAGTATGTATATGTGGAGAGTTTGAGTTATATGCAGTACATTTACTCTCTACTAATCCTTTATTGACTTCTAAGTTTAAAATCATCTCCCCACACCAAGCACACACACCTGTCATCAGGTATGGTTGAGGAGTGATGTATGGGAACCTTCAAGACGGCGGAGGAATAAGATGCGGAGATCACCTTCCTCCCCACAAATACTTCAGAAATACATCTACATGTGGAACAACTCCTACAGAACACCTACTGAACGCTGGCAGAAGACCCCAGACCTCCCAAAAGGCAAGAAACCCCCCATGTACCTGGGTAGGGCAAAAGAAAAAAGAATAAACAGAGACAAAAGAATAGGAACGAGACAAGCACCAAAAGAATAGGGACGGGACCTGCACCTCCCTCCCAGTGGGAGGGAGCTGTGAAGGAGGAAAGGTTTCCACACACTAGGAGCCCCTTCGTGGGCACAGGCTGTGGGTGGAGGAGTGGGGAAGCTTCAGAGCCGCGGAGGAGAGTGCAGCAACAGGGGTGCGGAGGGCAAAGCGGAGAGATTCCCGCAAAGAGGAACGGTGCCGACCGGCACTCACCAGCCTGAGAGGCTTGTCTGCTCACCCGCCGGGGCGGGCGGGGCTGGGAGCTGAGGCTTGGGCTTTGGTTGGAGCACAGGGAGAGGACTGAGGTTGGCGGCGTGAACACAGCCTAAAGGGGGTTAGTGCACCACGGCTAGCCGGGAGGGATTCCGGGGAAAAGTCTGGAGCTGCCAAAGAGGCAAGAGACTTTTTCTTCCCTTTGTTTCCTGGTGCGCTAGGAGAGGGGATTCAGAGTGCTGCTTAAAGGAGCTCCAGAGACGGGCGCAAGCCACGGCTATCAACGTGGACCCCAGAGACGGGCATAAGACGCTAAGGCTGCTGCTGCTGCCGCCGCCACCAAGAAGCCTGTGTGCAAGCACAGGTCACTAGCCACACCCCCCTTACGGGGAGCCTGTGCAGCCTGCCACTGCCAGGGTCCCGGGATCCAGGGACAACTTCCCCGGGAGAACGCACGGCATGCCTCAGGCTGGTGCAATGTCACACTGGCCTCTGCCACCGCAGGCTCGCCCCGCATCTGTGCCCCTCCCTCCCCCCCCCCCCCCCCCCCCCGCCTGAGTGAGCCAGAGCCCCCGAATCAGCGGCTCCTTTAACCCCATCCTGTCTGAGCGAAGAACAGATGCCCTCTGGTGACCTACACGCAGAGGTGGGGCCAAATCCAAAGCTGAGCCCCAGGAACTGTGCGAACAAAGAAGAGAAAGGGAAATCTCTCCCAGCAGCCTCAGGAGCAGCAGATTAAAGCTCCACAATCAACTTGATGCACCTGCATCTCTGGAATATCAGAAGAGACAACGAATCATCCCAAATGGAGGCGGTGGACTTTGGGAGCAACTGTAGACTTGGGGTTTGTTTGCTTTCTGCATCTAATTTGCTTCTGGTTTTATGCTTATCTTAGCTTAGTATTTAGAGCTTATTATCATTGATAGATTTGTTTATGGATTTGGCTGCTCTCTTCCTTTTTTTTTAATATATATATATATATATATATTTCCTTTTTCTTTTATTGTGAGTATATGTGTATACTGCTTTGTGTGATTTTGTCTGCATAGCTCTGCATTTACCATTTGTCCTGGGATTCTGTCTGTCACTTTCTTTTCTTTTAAGAAGTTATTAGAGATTGTTATCATTGGTGGCATTTTTTTTTTTTTTTTGGTCTCGTTGCTCTCTTCTTCCTTTATTTTTTCTTTATTTTATTTCTTTTTAATTTTTTATTTTAATAATTTATTTTATTTTTTAATAATTTTATTTCTTTTTCTTTTATTTATTTTCTTTCTTTTTTTCTCCCTTCTCTTCTGAGATGTGTGGCCGACAGGGTCTTCATGCTCCAGCCGGATGTCAGGCCTGTGCCTCAGAGGTGGGAGATCCGAGTTCAGGACACTGGTCCACCAGGGACCTCCTGGCTCCACGTAATATCAAATGGCGAAAGCTCTCCCAGAGATTGCCATCTCAACGCTAAGACCCAGCTCCACTCAACAACCAGCAAGCTACAGTGTAGGACACCCCATGCCAAACAACTAGCAAGACAGGAACACAACCCCACCCATTAGCAGAGAGGTTGCCTGAAAGCATAATAAGGTCACAGACACCCAAGAACACATCACCGGACAAGGTGCAGCCAACAAGAAAGACAAGATCCAGACTCATCCACCAGAACGCAAGCACTAGTCCCCTCCAACAGGAAGCCTACACAACCCACTGAACCAACCTTAGCCACTGGGGGCAGACATCAAAAGCAACGGAAAGTATGAACCTGCAGCCTACAGAAAGGTGACCCCAAACACAGTAACTTAAGCAAAATGAGAAGACAGAAAAACACACAGCAGGTGAAGGAGCAAGGTAAAAATTCACCAGACCAAACAAATGAAGAGGAAATAGGCAGTCTACCTGAAAAAGAATTCAGAGCAAAGATAGTAAAGCTGATCCAAAATCTTGGAAATAGAATGGAGAAAATACAAGAAACATTTACAGGGAGCTAGAAGAAATAAAGAGCAAACAAACAATGAAGAACAACACAATAAATGAATTTTAAAATTCTCTAGAAGGAATCAATGGCAGAATAACTGAGGCAGAAGAACAGATACATGACCTGAATGATAAAATAGTGGAAATAACTACTGCAGAGAAGAGTAAAGAAAAAAGAATGAAAAGAATTGAAGACAGTCTTAGAGACCTCAGGGACAACATTAAACACAACAACATTTGAATTATAGGGTTCCCAGATGAAGAAGAGAAAAAGAAAGGGATGAGAAAATATTTGAAGAGATTATAGTTGAAAACTTCGCTAATTAGGGAAAGGAAATAGTTAATCAAGTCCAGGAAGTGCAGTGAGTCCAATACTGGATAAATCCAAGGAGAACTGCTCTAAGACACATATTAATCAAACTATCAATAATTAAATACAAAGAAAAAATATTAAAAGCAGCAAGGGAAAAACAACAAATAACATACAAGGGAATCCCCATGAGGTTAACAGCTGATCTTTCAGCAGAAACTCTGCAAACCAGAAGTGAGTGGCAAGATATATCTAAAGTGATGAAAGGGAGAAACCTACAACCAAGACTACTCTACCCAGCAAGAATCTCATTCAGATTTGAAGGAGAAATTAAAATCTTCACAGACAAGAAAAAGCTAAGAGAATTCAGAACCACCAAACCACTTTACAACAATTGCTAAAGGAACTTCTCCAGGCAGGAAACACAAGAGAAGGAAAAGATCTACAAGAACAAACCCAAACAAATAAGAAAATGGTAATAGGAACATACATATCAATAATTACCTTAAATGTATATGGATTAAATGCTTCCACCAAAAGACATATACTGGCTGAATGCATACAAAAACAAGACCCATATATATGCTGTCTACAAGAGACCCACTTCAGACCTAGGGACACATACAGACTGAAAGTGAGGGGATGGAAAAGGCATTCCATGCAAATGGAAATCAAAAGAAAGCTGGAGGAGCAATTCTCATATCAGACAAAATAGACTATAAAGAGTATTACAAGAGACAAATAAGGACACTACATAATGATCAAGGGATCAATCCAAGAAAAAGATATAACAACTGTAAATACTTATGCACCCAACAGAGCAGCACATCAATACATAAGGGAAGTGCTAACAGCCATAAAAGGGGAAATCAAAAGTAACACAATCATAGTAGGGGATTTTAACACCCCACTTTCACCAATGGATAGGTCATCCAAAATGAAAATAAATAAGGAAACACAAGCTTTAAAAGATACATTAAACAAGATGGATTTAACTAATATTTATAGGACATTCCATCCAAAAACAAGATAATACACTTTCTTCTCAAGTGCTCATGGAATAGTCCCCAGGATAGATCATACCTTAGGTCACAAATCAAGCCTTGATAAATTTAAGAAAATTGAAATCATATCAAGTTTCTTTTCTGACCACAATGCTATGAGACTAGATATCAATTACAGGAAACAATCTGTAAAAAATACAAACACATAGGCTAAACAATACACTACCTAACAACCAAGAGATCACTGAAGAAATCAAAGAGGAAATCAGAAAAATACTTAGAAAAAAATGACAATGAAAACAGGAAGACCCAAAACTATGCAATGCAGCAAAAGCAGTTCTAAGAGGAAAATTTAGAGCAATACAATCTTACCTCAAGAAAGAAGAAACATCTCAAATAAACAACCTAACCTTACACGAAAAGCAATTAGAGAAAGAAGAAAACAACCAAAATTTAGCAGAAGGAAAGAAATCATAAAGATCAGATCAGAAATAAATCAGAAAAAAATGAAGGAAACAATAGCAAAGATTAATAAAACTAAAAGCTGGTTCTTTGAATAGAAAAACAAAATTGATAAACCATTAGCCAGATTCATCAAGAAAAAACGTGAGAAGACTCAAATCAATAGAATTAGAAATGAAAAAAGAGAAGTAACAACTGACACTGCAGAAATACAAAGGATCATGAGAGATTACTACAAACAACTATATGCCAAAAAAATGGACAAATTGGAAGAAATGGACAAATTCTTAGAAAAGCACAACCTTCCAAGACTGAACCAGGAAGAAATAGAAAGTATGAACAGACCAATCACAAGCACTGAAATTGAGACCGTGGCAAACAATCATCCAACAAACAAAAGCCCAGGACCGGATGGCTTCACAGGCGAATTCTATCAAACATTTAGAGAAGAGCTAACACCGATCCTTCTCAAACTCTTCCAAAACATAGCAGAGGGAGGAACACTCCCAAACTCATTCTATGAGGCCATCATCACCCTGATACCAAAACCAGACAAAGCTGTCAGAAAGGAAAAGGAAAACTACAGGCTAATATCACTGATGACATAGATGCAAAAATCCTCAACAAAATCCTAGCAAACAGAATCCAGCAACACATTAAAAGGATCATACACCATGACCAAGTGGGGTTTATTCCAGGAATGCAAGGATTCTTCAATATATGCAAATCAATCAATGTGATACACCATATTAACAAATTGAAGAATAAAAACCATGTGATCATCTCAATAGATGCAGAAAAAGCTTTTGACAAAATTCAACACCGATTTATGAAAGAAACCCTCCAGAAAGTAGGCATAGAGGGAACTTACCTCAACATAATAAAGGCCGATTGACAAACGTGCAGACAACATCGTTCTCAATGGTGAAAAACTGAAAGAATTTCCTCTAAGATCAGGAACAAGAAAAGGTTGTCCACTCTCACCACTATTATTCAACATAGTTTTGGAAGTTTTAGCCACAGCAATCAGAGAAGAATAAGAAATAAAAGGAATCCAACTCGGAAACAAAGAAGTAAAGCTGTCACTGGTTGCATATGACATGAATCCTAAAGATGCTACCAGAAAACTACTAGAGCTAATCAGTGAATCTGGTAAAGTAGCAGGATACAAAATTAATGCACAGAAATCTCTTGCATTCCTATACACTAATGATGACTAATCTGAAAGAGAAATTAAGGAAACCCTTCCATTTACCATTGGAACAAAAAGAATAAAATAGCTAGGAATAAACCTACCTAAGGAGACAAAAGACCTGAATGCAGAAAACAATAAGACACTGATGAAAGAAATTAAAGATGATACAAACAGATGGACAGATATATATATCGTGTTCTTGGATTAGAAGAATCAACATTGTGAAAATGACTGTACTACCCAAAGCAATCTACAGATTCAATGCAACCCCTATCAAACTACCAATGGCATTTTTCACAGGACTAGAACAAAAACTTTCACAATTTGTACGGAAACACAAAAGACCCCGAATAGCCAAAGCAATCTTGAGAAAGAAAAACGGAACTGGAGGAATCAGGCTCCCTGCCTCCAGACTATACTATAAAGCCTCAGTAATCAAGACAGTATGGTACTGGCACAAAAACAGACATATAGATCAATGGAACAGGATAGAAAACCTATATATATATATATATATATATATATATATATGGCTCTGAAAAACCTAGGGGCAGGACAGGAATAAAGACACAGGTGTAGAAAATGGACTTGAGGACATGGAGAGGGGGAAGGGTAAACTGGGATGAAGTGAGAGATTGGCATGAATTTATGTACATTACCAAATGTAAAATAGTTAGCTGATGGGAAACAGCCGCATAGCACAGGGAGATCATTTCTGTGCTTTGTGACCACCTAGAGGGGTGGGATAGGGAGGGTGGGAAGGAGGGAGAAGCAAGAGGGAAGAGATATGGGAACATATGTATATATATAACTGATTCATTTTTTTGTAAAGCAGAAACTAACACACCATTGTAAAGCAACTATACTCCAATAAAGATGTTAAAAAATACTTTATAGTATGAGAAACTCTACACACACACACACACACACACACACACACACACACATATATACACATATACAAGTTGCAGTTGGCAAACTGCAAACCCAGGAGAGCCAGTGGGATAGTTGCATTCTGAATCCAACAACCTGAGAACCAGGACAGTTGATGGTGTAAGTTCTGGTCTGAGTCTGAGTCCCAGGCAGAGGCTGATGTCCCAGCTTGAAGACAGTGAGGCAGAGAGAATGAATTCTTTCTTACTTCTCCTTTTTGTTCTACTCAGACCTGTAGTGGCTTGGATGAGGTCCCCCTACACTGGGAAGGCAATCTATTTTACTCAGTCTACAGATTCAAATGCTAATCTCATCTAGAAACAATCTCACAGATGCTCCCTGAATACTGTTTAACCAAATATCTGTGCACCTGTGGCCCAGTCAAGTTGACATATAAAATTAACTACCACACCCCATAAATGCAAGGACTGGTCTTATTTATCTGTGCTTCCATGAGAGCAAGGACTTTGCTATATTTCCCCAGAATTACTAGCACCTAACACAATGCCTGGCATATTTGGTATTAAACAAATCTTAACTGTTCAACTGATTGATTGGGGAGTTAATTAAATTAATAAATGTGTGAATGATTGATTGAATCATTGATTGAATCATGAATGGAAGGGTGTTTAGTAAATAATTACAAAAAACATTTTCTTTCCTCCACTTTGTTCTTGGCCATTTTTATAAACATTTGTTTTTCTTTTTCTTAATAGTTAACAGTATTACCATTTGTATTTTCAAACCATTTTGGAAAATAACTTTAAACATAGTTTTACATTTCACAACTTTTCTTGGCATGTTTCTAACACTCATCATATTGAATAATAATTGTGTAGCGGTATGTCCACGTTACACTGAGATTGATTTTTAAATTTTTGTTAACCATAGCATTTTCACTGTGTCAAGAACAAAATAGGTGCCCAATAAATTTTTTGCTGCATTGCATCATATTAAATGTGCTTCGGCACTCTTTTACCATCATTCTGCTCTCCCTGTTGTGAGCGGTTTACTCAACTCCCCTGCTCTTCAGATTTGCCACCTGAGCCCTGGTGGTTCTGAGGGACAAATGAGTACTGGATTTGTGTTCATATCTTCCAAAGCGGATTGCAATATGAGGACATGTGAGATGTGTGTAGGGGGATGGCATCAGGGGACCAGAATGAACCCCTTCGTGACATTCATGTACTCTATTCTGTGGTGGCAATTTAACATTTTTTTTAACCTCATTTTATAGTTAAGACTCATTTGAGATTAATTGGCTTTCTAGAAGATCCAAGCCTTGGCCTAGGAAAATCCAGTCATGTACTCCCCTGATTAACACCCTTCCCATGGCCCTGGGGATAAAGTCCAAATCTTATAACTCCTTTGCAAAGTCCTTCATGACTTGGCCCTCTCCCATGTCTAGGCTCTAGTCATCAGCAGCTTCCTTCAGACCTTTGAACCCACTACTTTCTCTTACTGCCTCTGCCTAGAATACTCCGAATGACCCTATCCCTTGCTCATTCTTTCCCAACCTTTAGAAATTCCATGGGCTCCCAGTAGGGGCCTTAGAAGGCAGCTGAGGTGAGAGCAGAGGCCAGAATGGAAGCCTCAGAGCCAGACGATTAGTTACAGAAAGCATAGGTGACTGAAACTCGTCACATTCTCAAAGTTATTCTCAAACTATTCCTCAGAAATTGGCAGCTCATCAATGTCATCAGCAAGTCAATAAACATCAGAATGTTCAATTAAGATAGTCTTCATCAGAAGAATCCTCAACCGAAGAGGTCTCTCTCTCCTGAATTTTTTCTTGAATTAAAAGCATTCTTTTCTTAACCTCTTTATTTCAGACACGAAATGCAAGTAACCCAGACAGTTAAAACAAGCTGGTGTATATCAAAGCAAAAATATTGACACTAAACACCTTTGCGTTTGCATAAATATTTTTCACATTTTAAGTCCACTGAAAAATGCCGAGAGAGCGCGCGCGCGCGCAAGAGAGAGAGAGAGAGAGAGAGAGAGAGAGAAAGAGAGAGAAAGAGGCTCACAGACTAAGCTCTATGACTGACCACATATCAAAGGGGCCCTGAGTCTCTCAGTCCCTTCTTTTCTTGGCCAACCACTGGGATGCTCCCAGCCACACTTCCTTTCACTGTTGACTCTACTCCTGGTTACCAATGGGAGGGTTTCATGCCACTTTCCTTTTAATCTGCTTGCCATTTCTCACTAGGATTTGACAGTCTGCATGGGTGTGCCTGGATGCCAATGGCAGAGGCAAGCCCTTCATTTGGGACCCAAGTAGGAATGTGAAAAGTGAGGCTTGGGTTAACCTCAGGTCACTCTAAGTGCACCCCTTTCAAACATAGGGAAGTCCCTTTTTGAGGAAAAAGGAAAAAAGTTGGAGCATAATTATGTCCTCTAAAAATGTAATGTGCACTGGAAATTGATCTTATAAATTTCCTACTTATTACTGCAAACAGACTGGTGTCAGTCTGTTTGTGTCAGAGGCTATCCTGTTACACCTAGCCCAGCTTATTCACTCAGATCCTGTCCTCTCTCTGCAGCTAAATGTGCAACCTCTTTTAAACTAATAACCGCTGTGGACATTTGGAAGACAAAGATTCTACAGGCTCAGGTTCTAAGTTCAAAGAAGATAAGTATGTGAGGCATACTCAGGGGACAGACAACAGGATGACACGAACAAAAGCGCCAAGACCAGAAAGCAGACGGTGTGTTTTGTGAGAAATAGGGAATCGGTTGTCTAGATCGCAATATTAAGGGTAGAACCCAAACCTTCTTGAGGAGGATAGTGGCAATGGCAGTCTCTTTTACCTAATCAAACGTGTCCCCAAAATAATTACAATTTGACTACTTCCCAGTCAGGACTTGCTTTTCCTGCCAGTCTGCATAGCCTTAAAAGTGTAGTCCTGAGTGATTTCCACGCAGTGTGATTTCTCCGTGGCAGGTATGATCTCCCTGATGTGGCTGATGGCTGGTGGTCACAGCCACTACCAGATTAGTATGGGAATAGCCACTACTACAGGGGATCAGTAAAGTAATAATACATTTTCATATGTCTACTCCCGTAAGCCCTTCTGATACATAGTTGTCAAACACTGCTGCTCTAAAACCAAAAAATGTGTTTCTGGGTCATATTAAAATTGAGAGCACTAGAACTTAAATATCTGCGTTTTGTTTATTTGTTTAAAGAATGTGTTGGGATTGTACAGCAGGGAAAATAGAATATATCACAGAAAATTTTAAGTAACGTGTAAATGTGTTTACATGTTTCAGAAAGTTTATTTTGCTGGCTTAACTAGTTTCTCCAAACACTAGAAAGATTCATTGGAGCAAAGAAAAACTAAATACAAAAGGACTATCCATTCTTGTAGAATGCAGCATGTAAAAACACAACCAAAAAAGGTACCTACGAAGTTGCTGATTGCTGTTAATTTTCCCCAAATACTGAATGATGTCAGTCCATAAAAATGAATTGCTTCACTTTCGAGGTAATTCAGTTGCCGTGTGTAAGTTCAGTGAATATGATGTCTTTATAATTGACATTAATCTTTTGGAAAAAAGTTCAGTGTGCACTTTGGAATGTCCTGCGTCTCTTCCCTCTGAAATTTCATCTGGTCCCAATTACCGTCTGCTCCTAGTTTGATCCAGTGGCAGAGAACGAGCTGAGCTTCTGTCCTGCAGCTGAAGCAGACACACTTCATTAGCCTCATTCTGATTTTGTTCTTTATAGATCAGCTAAAGTTTACAGAAAGATTTATATAGACTCAGCAACTTTATGAAGTCCTGTTAAAAATACATAGAGCTGCACTCAAGAAATGCATTTTTGACCTCTTAGCTGTCAAGTTCACTCAAAGCTGTTATGGGACTTTTTAGCTAGTTAAATAAACAAGAGTTTCTGCTACAGCTCTTATTTTATATTATTTTATTTTTTCTTTCCACATCAGAATCTTTATCATAAAGCAGCTGAATTGATACATTTGGAATAGACTGAGTATATGTCTCCCAGGGCCCCTTTGAGCTTTCTGGTCTATTCATTTTGGGTCGTCTAATATGTAAGGGTCGTTGCAATGCGCCAGGCATCGTGATAAGCACTGACCTAGAGCAGGGAAATGATTGAAAGAGCCCTTGCTTTCCTGAGTTTCAGAGAAGACAGACATTAACTAGAAGACTTAAAAACTAAAACAGTCTTTACAGTTCAAAAGAGTTGTTTTTTACTGCCTGTCCCTCTTCTGTACCCACAGTGTCCTTGGGTGCTGGTCAAAAGAGAACTGGGTGTGATCCACTCTGGCTGCATTCTCCATCTGCACCGCGATGTGGCCTGTGTAGGTCCCCCAGGCAACAACACTGGTTCCTAGCCTTCTTTTTCCAACCAGACAAAAAGCCATCCATCCATCTAAGGCAGGGGTTGGCAAACCATGGTCTGCAGGCCAAGTCTGGCCTGCTGCCTGTTTTAGCATGGTCCACAGGCTAAGAATGATTTTATGTTTTTAAATAGTTGAAAGCAAGTTGAAAGAAGAATATTTCATGACACATGAAAATTGTATGAAAATCAAATGTCAGTGTCCATAAGTAAAGTAATATTAGAGTACAGTCATGTTTATTCATTTACAGATCGTCTATGTCTGCTTTCTTGCTACAATAGCAGAGTTGAGTAGTTACAAGAGAGAGAATAACGGCCCATAAAACCAAAAGTATTCTCTATCTGTCCCTTTACAGAAATGTTTGCCAACTCCTGATCAAAGCTTCCATATTATCTCTTTTTGGATTTTTCCCACCCATCTATTCACTGTACAATGTGGGCCTTACTATATGTCATCTCCTCCTCTATCCTAGTTCCTGAATCTCTCCTCTCATAAGTGCATGACAACCTCACCTTATAAAAACTCCATAAGTCATTATTCAAAACAGGGAGGAGAGATGATAGGCTTCTAGCAAGCCAGAGGCGTACCATCCTATGAATCTGAACTGAGTTTTTGAGCCGTATAGCATGACATAATTCATGCATCTATGCTTAAGGTGTTTCAATTTTTAGGACAAAAACTGCATTCCTCTAACTAGCTTTTCTATGCCACCATTTGAATAGACTGATTCTATAATATAGATTAACAAGACATTTTGGTTTCTTAATTTTCTAAAATTATCAAGGGTTAAGTTACAGAATTTTAAATACATTTGGCCACTAGCTTTACTTTATAATAGTTATTCTCCTCTAAAATTTCTAACAACTTCTGTAATCAGGAATTCCTGAAGACCTGATATATTCTCCAAATGGCAAAGTTGGCCATTAGCTAACCCTAGTAAGTAACTTATTTAGTTATCTAGTTATATAAAGTACGTACTGGAACTCCCCAGTATATGACAGTGATAATTGATCCATGGGAGTGGATTTTACCATTTAGAATAAATTTCTTCATCTCCTATATTTGTCTCCATAAACTATGCAGGACTGATTATAACCATCTAATATTTCCAGTTTAGTACTTTCCTCACAGATAATCATAGGCAATATTTTCCTCATTTCATAATCACATGCCAGTTAAATGCTTACTTTAAAATATAATGAAAATTTCATTTGATGCTCTTATCCCCAGATAATATTGCAGCAAGTGAAATACATTTAAGCCATTTTTGTTAGATTCTTACTTCTGACAAATAATTTTTGATTGTGAAATACCACAGTTTAGGGCCAAGAGAAAATTATTAGGTTTAATCTAATTCTTTGAAGAATATCCAATTCCTTTCACTACCTTTCAAAGACACTTCTACAACTGTTAACATTGAATGCAATTGTATATTTAAATAATATGTATGAGAAACAGGTGGCTAGTATTTGGCTTATGAGAAAAGGGGAAAAAAGCTGTAAAACCGTTCCTCAAAAGATGAAAGAAGAAAGGTTACAGGCCTTGGTAACTTTTGCAGTATATATAGCGGGGACTAGTTGACATTCATGTGGAATCTCTGCCTCAAATATTAGTCATTCTTGAAAAAAGTGAAATGCTCAATCTAATTTCTGACAAGTACCCTAGAAAACCAATGTCTACTGCTAAAAGGTAGAGCTTTCTGATCCATGCTTCTGCCAGTTAGTTTCTGAGACTGAAGTGGGCAATGCAGCAGCAGTCTGGCAGACGTGCTCAGTGAGACAGCTGGCCTCTTCTTCATGGAGAAGAATTGGCTCTGATATGTCCCAAAGATAGAAATGGAAACCCTAGCACTTAGGTGTGTTGCTTAGAGCCTGTGGTGAAGCAGTATCTGAACCTGGAGCTTGGGGATCTTCTTCTGCTAAGCCTGGGACCAGACCAAGAGAATACACGGCACACAGCTTTTGACCATCTTGACCAGAACCGCAAAGTACTGGAAATGTCTCAGGAATGGATGTTCTCTACTGATTCCAGACCTTAGGTACGTCCTCTTAGGTAAGTGTAAGGGAAAATACGATGCCTGTAAAAGAAGCCACAGAAACTACATAGGACTGAGACAATGTTTGACCTTGTGCCCACTTAATTTGTGGAATATTATTGTTGCCTGCTATTTTATTCTTCAGCTTTAAAGAACACGACTCATTTGCACTCACATCTCTATGGAACTTTAGTATACAATTTCTCTCGGATGGAATAAAAGACAGAGGCATCAAAAGATTAACTAATTCCTTGAGATTTTAGTATTTGCACCAAATAAATGACAACACTGTCCCCTGCAGTATGCAACACTGATTTGACTTGTTCTTAATATCCTTGAGCATTACTTTCCTAGAGCAAGCCATTGAATCTAAACCTAATTTTAAGTGACTGTAATTCAGTTTGATTGTTCAGATGTTTATTTTTATTTTTTTTACATCTTTATTGGAGTATAATTGCTTTACAATGGTGTGTTAGTTTCTGCTTTATAACAAAGTGAATCAACTATACATATACATATGTTCCCATATCTCTTCCCTCTTGTATCTCCCTTCCTCCTACCCTCCCTATCCCACCCCTCCAGGTGGTCACAAAGCACCGAGCTGATCTCCCTGTGCTATGCGGCTGCTTCCCACTAGTTATCTACCTTACATTTGGTAGTGTATATATGTCCATGCCTCTCTCTCACTTATTGAGTGCCTGCTGTATTTCAGATCCATACTAAGCACTGGGATAAATGAATTATGAATTATTCACAGCCTCTGCTGTCTAAAAGCTTATAATCTAGTGGAAGAAACCAATTTCTAAGTAAATTAGTTCAGTATTAAATGTACAGGTTAACTGAGAAACACCAGGGGTTATGGGAGAGATATTTAGTCAATTTCGTCCCAACAAGAAGGTGGCTCCAGGAAAGGGAAGCTACCTTAGTTATGTGTCACAGTAGGAGTGAGCTTTATTCAGGGCATATTACGCAGGAGAAATAGCCTGAGCAAACCCTTAAAGAGTGAAATTACATAATGTACACATTTTATAGTACACAGTAAAATATGGGGAGAGAAAGATGAGTCTGAGGAGGGAGGTCAGGGGTGGGTCACATAAGGATTATTTTATGCCACATTAAGGGGCTTGATTCCATAGACAATGGAACACCACTTAAGGACAGTTATGCAGTCATGTCTTCACTCGAAATAAATTTCTTAAATTATACTGTAGAGAGTCGTTCTAAAGGACCCAAGACTAGAGGTAGGGAGACAAGGTAGGAGGCTGTTTCACAGCACAGACCAGAGATAGTGGGAGCCTGATGTGGGAAAGTGACAGCAAGAATGGAGATAGAAAGAACAAGATGGGAGAAATATGTAGGAAGTAAAGTTCCTGGGGTAGAGTGATTGGATTTGACGTGATCACCGAAGAGAGGAAGTCTAGGGCATGCTTCTGACTGGAGAACAAGTTGGATAGTTGGGTCATAGGCAAAAAATAATAATAGAGGGAGAGGAGAGGGTTTGAGGATGCATGGATAAAAAGATGAAAGAAATTTGTCATAGTTCCACATGCACAGCAACCAATATTCATATTTTGAAATATTTCTTTCTGTCTTTATTCTTCATATATTTTGTACATAATTAAGTTCATACTACATTTAAAATAATTTATTCTGCTTTCTATTTGATGAAAGAATCATTTCTTGGAAAAAGAAGTATTATTTCATAATATTAAAAATTCTTTTTGAACATACTTTTCAATAACTGCACAGTATTTCTTAGTATTGAACACCTATGAAATAAAACACTTTTACCTGTAAACTACATATGACAACTGAATGGATGCAACCTAAAGATTTGGTTAGAGTGAAGTACTTATAAAATGTTCTACAGGAAGTGAGACAATATTTTTTAGAAACAAGTAGTGAGTTCATAGGAGTCAATCAAATACAATATCTTAAGATAAAAATATGAAAATTCTTCTAATCATTTTATTTAAAAGATCAAAATCGGTCACTTATACTAACATAGTAATAACATTGTATTCTGGTTAAAATATGGCCTTGAGAAAGGGATATATAGTCAAGAACAAACACAGTGAGATTGGTCATTAATCTGTTTCCTCTTCTCCCTAGTAATATGGTGCAGAGGTACGAAGTCTGCAGATGAAAAAAAAATTTCATTTCACTAGAGCTGGCCTTAGGCAAATCCACACCGTCAATCACATGGATAAAATGTAGGCCAGGCTGCCAAGTGTTTTTCAAAATAGACAATAAATGAAATATAAGAAGTGAATATGATCAGGTATTTATAATTCTCACTTCTCAGTTGGCATAGCCCAAAATTATTAAATATATAGACAATGTTTCCATTATTTGGGGGTTTCTTCTCTTTTTTTTTTTTCCATCTTCTCAACAGGGAATTTCGGTGTACATTTTTGCCCTTTGGCTTCATCTTTTAGTAGCTCGTGAAAAGTGATACGTAGGTGGTTTACACTCAACGCCAGAATCAACATTCCTTCTGTTCCGAAAAGCTCAGGATTTGAAAGCGTTTTTCCTTCTCATAAGGATTTACTCAAGTATTTATATATCCTGTAAGAGTTGGCGTCAGTAATATTATTCCTTCGTATTTTGGGATACTTTTATTTAGAATAACATGCTTCACAACCAGAGAAGCAAACTACCTACAAAGGAATGAATACAACTTTATTTCCAATTATTTTCCTTCACATCACTGTGGAAGTTGCATTTAAATACATTTCATTCAAACGTCCTATTTTCCTCAAGTGGAAATTCTAGTAGTTCAAGGGGAACATGATATTTTTAGAACTGTTTAATCTTTCAGTGACTGATGAAGATCCAATTCAAACGAAGAACATTCTTCATATACAAAATATTGATTCGCTGTAAGTATGAACTGAGTAACTCAGAACTTTAAGATTTGAGGAGGGGGTGGGTATCAGCTGTTGCAAGCAGAGACATCAGGGAATTTTTATTCAAAAATAAGTGGACAGGAAAAAGTCTTAGCTGCTCAAAGGCATAGAGTAGAGGTGTGCCTTAGAGTACACAGTATTTTTGCACATTTCTGTCAATCTTAAGAGGCTATACGATCAACAGATTTTTCTACAAAATAAAAGAAGCTAAGATTTTCAATAATTCCTCTTCTTTTTGGTTAAGCTATATTTTCTGAGCACAAATTAGTACACATTCCCTAACAGAAATAGAAATGTGTTTATGGGGAAAAGAAGAGTATTTGAAATGGCGCCCTCATGGGAAACTTTAATATAAACCACTCTGCAAGGTCAGGACATATCCACTGTAGATAAAAAAAAATTGCATCCCTAACTACAAAATGGTACAAGGTATTAGAAATAGGTAATCGTCTTTAATATCTGTGACCCAAGCATCTGAAGAAGACAAACTACTCAAAATTCTACAACACAGTACATGAGTTTGCACAAATTGGATTGCTGTTTTTCATTAGATCATGTATTGCTCGCAGGCAAGAGAGCTTGTATTAGCCATCCACACTGGTCTACCCCTGCCAGTGTGAGGAAGATACCATGAGTTACAGACGCACTTAAAGTCAGGAAATAGGGAACGTTTTGGGTGAGCCTTTGGCATAAGGCAATTCTCTGATGCTTTCTGGTTACATAGTGATATTGATACATAAAGTATAAACATTAAATGTTCATTATGATCTAAACCTCCTTTATCTTAATATGGTTTTGTTAAAGGCCCCAGTGCTTACAACATCATACAAGAGCCACCATTAGCCTACGGCCTGGGCTCAGTGTCACTGGCTCCTTCATTCTGGCAAAAATACATTGAATGAACACTGTGTAAGGAGAATTTCTATTTCTGGTTTGAGTAAATTAACATCTGATTCATACTTGAAGTGTTTTGTTCTTTGAAGGAATAAAGAATATATCCTTCTTTCAGTCAGGGCTATATAGGCATCATCTTGAAGACATATTTATTAAAGAAAAGAACTAATTATTTCTTAAAAGTCCTGGCCAGGTCTACCCTAATAAAATTTCTTTTGGACCACAAATGTTGACAATCTCTAATGTTCTTTTGATGAATACTGGAATGTGTGAGGAAGCCCCACGGTGGCATGGTTGACGTTACGTTGCAGAAAGAGTGGAGTTTGGCTCTCAACGCTGAATCCAATGCAGATGAGCCGCTCTTGTTTTCCACTTACCTGAGCATGGCTGGAAATTGCCCCCTGTCCCCTGCAGGCAGAGCAACGTCCACGGCAGTGTGATCAGTTAGAGGGCAGCACAGTTCTGCTTTCTCAGACTGCTGGTATTTTTTACAGAGCTAACGTATGCTCAGAATCTGTTTCTAATTATTATGTTTCAAGAAAAACAAAGTGCCATTCATGCAAACCAAAAGGAAGTTACAAGCCCGAGGCTCAAAGCTGAAAATGGTCAATTGAATTAGCATGCTTTTTGTACATGTGAGCAGAAATGTACAGGTAACTACATGAGCAGGCTGGCCATTTAACATAGTATTTTAACATGATTATGAAAAGCAAAATACCTGTATTTGTGGGCAGGGACCTATGTGCAAAAGCACTTCTGAGTTCCAAGAATGTGTGCACCTTCTGAAAAAAGAAACAAGAACCTTGCGAGTTCATCTTGCGTGTATGGTGTCTGGACCACGATAACACCCAAGAAATAGCATTTGAACATGTTAATGTATAAATGAACGTGAAAACATGAATTGTGTACAATACTAAAGAATTCATTTTATTTTGCATTTGAGCGTGTGTGTTTTTCTTTTTTTCCCCCTCACTCTAGGTATGTATTATAAAAACAGTGACTGGATATGGTGAAAATTCAAGCAGAAGGATACAAAAGTCTTTCCCCCTACCTAATGGCCCCATTCCCATCTTTCTTTCTCTAGCATTGCTACTAACATTGGGTTCATTTTTAACAAACTGGATCGTATTTTATCTACTATTTTGCACATAGGTTTATTCCATCTACTATTTTTTGGAGATGTTTCCACATTTACCCAGATTACCGCCTTTACACACATATACTTATTTAATTCTTTTAAAATTTGACTCTAAATATTCTAGTCTACTACATGGCTAAACAATAATAAATTTCCAGTTCCTAGAAGATAGGCAATAGTGTTGCTTCCAATTCTTTTTTTTAAATTAATAGCTACAAATAATGATGAACTGAATATACATGCACATATATTTTTATGCAACTATGTCAGAATATACGTAGAATAACTTACTAGAACTGAAATAGGTGCATCAAAGGAATATGCATTTTTAATTTGGATAGCTACCGGTAAATTGTCATTCCACCGCAGTCTGTGAGAGCACTTGCTTTTCTGCATCTTTGTCAAACTGCGGTAACAAACTTCTTATCTTAGCTAATCTGAGAAGTAAAAACAAATATTAATTCATTGTTATCTTAATTTGAATTTCTATCATAATTATTCAGGTTGAGCATTTTATATTTATTGACCAACTTTGTTTCTTTCTTTTTGAATTGTCCAGAAATGATTTTTTTTAAAGATATCAGATGACAATCTGTGCTGTATGTGAGATCAGATACCGTAATTGAGAAGAAAGACATTTCCAATGCCAAGATGGAAATACTCTTTTCTTCCTATTGTACAAGTATTATGCAGTTCAAGCCAATTTTAGAGAACACTCTCTGAAAGCTACCAAGAAATAAATTGTGGATTTTTCTCCTGAACCAGCTGCAATGAACTACAGAAAATGGAACCTTCTACTCACTGGATATATCTTTGCTGTTATTCTCAAAAGATGAAATTCCAGAGATAGCATTGTACATTCATTGTGCTATGTGTCTTTTATTTTATTTCTTTGTTAACTTTTAGTTATTGATGGTTTATTATATACAAAACCATCAATATAGGATCTAGAAAGGCAAGTAACCAAATAAAATAAGACAACGAATTAGCCATAATTTTTCCTCTTAAGGCACTTAGAGTGTTTCTGAGAACAAACAGGAGAGGAAAATAAATAATAGGTTTGGGATCTTACTTGAGTACTAAGGAATTTGGACTTCACTTGGGGCAAGAAAGTGACTGCAGGTAATTAACAATATTCAAATTGTTCTGTAAGCAAATTCTTCTAAAATCCATGTAGATGAGAGAAGGACTAGAGGTGGAGAAACTAATTAGGAGGCTATTATCTCTCACAGGTAACAGATAATCAAGGTCAACACAACCACAGTGGTAAGGGAAGTGGCATGCTGGCAACTACCAGTGGGGATGCTAGGGGGATGCACAATTGTCAGGAGCTAATCCTGGATGGTTAGAACCATCAAAGCCAAGGAAGGATTAGGCCCAAGAAGGAGGGGACATCAAGAATGTAAAATGCTACAGACTAACAGAATCTTTACACTAGACCATCTTTATTCATCCTAGTGGAAATGAGAACATGTCATTATTACCTTTGTCCAATCAGTCCATGCTTATTGAATTCCTGCTGTGCCCAGACACTGTGCTATGTGCTGTTGATAAAATGGTGAACAAAATCAATAAGGTCCTTCCTATCACGTAACTTAAAATCTACCAGAGAGAGCATCGCATCGAAAGCAAAAATGGCACCTCCTGTTTGCTCTGGGAGAACCACCCCTCAACCTTTGTTAGCCCGTGTGCCTTAGGTAAACCGAACCCTCCCCCAGACCTGAAATGGTGTATCTGAACTAAGCCCAGACCCATGGGAGGAAAGGAGGGTGCCTTCCTTCCTCTGGCCATAGTGAATGTCCATGGATAGGTAGGATCCATGGGGGCCGAACGTAGCTGCAGAAATTTCATTCTGAGCCTTTTGTTTCTGATCTCAGAGAAGTAGACTGTCTCCCTTACATGGTGGGTACCTGGAAGTATGAAGAACCAGAGCCATGGCCGCCAACCATGGAGTCAACCTTGTCTACAGTAAGTAGAAAGCAGAGCCAAGAGTTGCAGAGAAAAACCATGTCCTGATGATGTCATTTGAGTCTGGTCAAGCTCTGACCAAAGCTAGATTTATTCTTGAACTTGTGGGTTAGGTGAGGCAATAAATTCTATTTTAGTTCAAACCAGTTTGGTTTGGATTTTCATTCACTTTTAATCAAAAAAAAGTCTAACCATTACAACTCAGCTCTAAAAAAATGTCCTGTCCTTCTTTTCCCCAGATGGCAAAAAGTTTTAAAATTACTTGTCTCTGAACATTTTATTGCAAAACTATGGTGTATTACAGAATTTAAAACATTTGAAATCTAAGAAGGATGGTGTTTCCGTAGAAATAATTAAATGATGATCTAAGGAAAGTTATAGTATCTTCCAGTCTGTTTTAAATTATGGTATAAAGTTCACAGCTGTATGTTCTTCAATTACCAGAACTCAGAGAAGTCTGGTATTTAGGCCATTACAAACCTACATTTATACCTCTTTTGAGGTAGCAAGAATGTTACCGAGTAACTATTTTATTGAAAAATGACTGCAGTTTACTTTTTATCTTTAGGTAAAATAGTTTTAAAAATTAAATAAATTAAAAAATTTTATTTTGGAAAATCTCCCATTTCAGTGGAGAAGGTAAACACATAAACCACTAAATGCACTGAAATCAGTGCGTGCTTTGCCTTAATCTTTATATTTTAAGCATTGTACGTTGAAATGTCTTTCATCTGGAAGCAATGATGACACTGATTGAGTATTCTGAGGAATTTCTTTGTACAGTACCTGGTCATCATTCAGAATCAGCTTGGAAATTCCGTATTAGACATAATCAGAGTTTCAGACATGAGTAAATACAGTGATGCCTGCTTAACCCAGAATTTCCCTCCCATGCAGGTATAACTTATGTAGTCTTACTTGTTATGGTTTTGGAGCAACCACAAGGATTTCAATTCCACTAGTCTGTTGTCTTTCCCTTGGGAATAGTTAGAAAAAGAAGGTAACAGCACTTGACCACAGAAAGGGAACATAACATTGTAGAATGTTTTTTTTTTTCCCTAATGAAGATGTGAGAGAGAAAGAGAATTGAAAACAATCACCCAAGCTTCCTCAGCTCAATTTTTAACATATCAGCTAAGTATGAGAGTGAAAACATAACCTTTTCTAACTACCTCACAGGCTTATCAGGAAGAGTAAACAAAATAACTTTTATGAAAGTGGCTTACCCATTTGCAACTGCTAGACAGAGTTAATCATACTTTCTCTTTGGGTTTCCTAGAAGCAATGTGTGGTCAGGGACAGTTGGTCAGGCTGTACATTGCACAAGTATGTCAAAGCATATCATGTCGATTTCTATATCTCTGTCAATAATTTTCTGGCAAATGGGACTAAAGAGAGTCTTGTTCTGATAAACTCTGTGTGTCATGACAATGTTCCAACAGGAAGGGGTGCCTTTTTAAAATTCTCACAAAGACCCTTTATACAGTGATAGAGGCAGCATGGTCTTGGCCTCCTTTCTCTCCCTTTCTCCAATCCAACATTCACACTATATGATCTGATAATTGCTGCTAAAATGCAAGCTTTAGTACTATCACTCTGCCAAAATCTCTACAATGACTCTTCCATTGTCTTCAGAGTAATGCCCAAATGTCTAAACTTGACAAGATTCTGGGCCCCTCATCTGCCCAGTCTCATTGCTCCCTGCCAGCCCCACCTGTGCTCCAGTGTGTGGAGGTACCTACAGCTCCCCAAACAGCATGTGCTTTCTTGCCTCTGAGTCCGAGGAAATGCTCCTCATGCCTGAAACATCCTTCTGCACCTCTTCTCCTACATGCAGCTCAGAGGTCACATTAGGCTTCCTCTAGGAAGCCCGTTTTACTCAACCCTAGAGGAATCTTTGTTTGTTCCTATGTTCTCCCTTGCAGTAACCTTGTTAGTCATTCAACTCCCTCAAGTAGATAATGAGTAACTGGAGGACAGAGCACGTGTACCCCTCACCTGTGTGCCTGGTACATGTTACACCCGACATATATTTGCTGAATGAAATGAGGTCTGGCTTCTAGTGTTGGATGTGCTGCTTATTTGCCTTGGGACCTTGAACATGTCACTCAATCTATATCCCACTTTCCTGCTAGAAAAATAGAAGTTGAATTAGCCAATCCATAAAGAAGAACATTTAGACTTGCAAATATGCCATACATTTTTCTCACCTAAATTCAGAATCTTCTATCTTTGCTGCTGAAATAGAAAAGAAAAGGGGGAGTGACATTTTGGTGGTTGAGACCTAAATACACATGAAATGTGTGTGTGTGTGTGTGTGTGTGTGTGTGTGTGTGTGTGTTGTCTTCCTAATATTAAATTTCCTTGACCAGCTTTAAGAAGTCTTCTACCAAATGATCATGGTAATGAAAATGCTTGGTAAGTGAAATTCAGTTATTTTACAGTGGTCTAACATTTTCCAAATGCCAAATGTAATAGGTGTTTGCCATTGCACATAATTCACTGGATCCTTATTTCATTTTTACTACAAATTTATGGATTGAGCTTCAGGGTAAATGGCTTCAACATACAGTCTGTGACTCTTCTGGGAACGGGAAATGAGGATTGGTACAATTATCTCATTAATTTGAAAGTCAATATACAGAACTCAAGTGCCAATTCCTTCTGGGCAGCGGTGTCTTCATCTTAATCATCCCGAGGATTTTGGAATGTGGGCAAAGCAGCGTAACATTAGAATCTGGGTGGAAGTAGCAAAAAAGTAAAAAAGGGGCTCTTGGAATTGGAAAGTGATAGTAGGAAGGCAAGAAGTGAATCACAGAGAGCAGCTGAAAGAAGAGAAAGCCCTTGGTGTCTTGAGATTTAGCAGTTTGAGTGATCCTATCGCGTAAACAGTGCTGATTGGTGTTTTGTGATATGGCCCTTTTGGTACCTACAGGATGGGAATGCTTTTGCAACCCCTGCCAATTAAGATACATTATGGAGGGTGATGCCCAGAGGACTCCATTAACTTCTGTGGATCTTCACTATACAAGTTTTGTTGAGCCTTATTTTCTGTAGGTTATATTATAAAAACAATATTTTTCCCAAATTAAAAATTACAGTAAAACACTGAATCTGGCTTTCAACATATACATGTGGTCTTCCTACAACTATGAGAAATATACTTCTTAGGAGGACTTGGCCCTCCAATTTAGAATCATGGCTGGGTTGGGTGTTGAAGAAGCAGCATGACAACCGGAAAAGGAAATGCAGCAGAGCTACACATGATTTAGAATTATTTCTGAGTAAAAACCTTGAGTTATTGAAGAGTTCATCTCAGATGAGATGAACACAAATCCACTGACTGCACAGGGCGGTCACACATATTTGTAAAGTGAATACTGGACTGAAAGTATCAGTTGTTTTATAGGTGACAGCCAGGGTCATAAATGCATGCACCTGCTTGCGGAGAAAGCAACATATTTTACTACCATGTCACCCTTTATAGAGTCACACAAACAGGCATCTGACATATATTCCAGTTGAATAAATCAGTGATTTTTAAAGACGTGTCAGTGAACCGGTGCCAGGCTAACGAGAGGAGAATCACGCAAGGAGCGTGTTATAAATCAATCCACCTGAGTCTCTTTCCAGTCCTCCTGGATTAGAATCTGGGGGCAGGGTGGGTGGGGGACATCCAGGAATCTTTATTTTAAAACAGCTTTGGTGGTAATTCATTTGACCAGGTTTTGGAACCGGCGTACTAAGTCATATTTCATGTGTCAGTAGCTGTACAATGAACTCTCCCCTCACCATGATATTGTATGTAATACTCTTTCCTGAGAAAATAACTGAAAAGCTTGATAACAGCAATTCTCTGTAGAAAGTAAGCATTAAGGGACCATGCAGCACAGTTCTGACTGGGGCATCAATTGCCTATCTTCTGCAGATGAAAGACTTTTTATCTGTGGAATCTTAATTGCTCTTTTGGCTGGGTCCTGAAATTGGAATCTTCCCGAAGTGAAGGTACATTAGTAGACTTTTACTCACTTTCTGGAACGAAATGGAAAAGTCTGTATCCATTCACACCAGAAAAAAAAAAATGTTCTCTTTAAGTCAACACGTCTTAACACTTCAAAATAGGGAGATGTTACTACTGCACAACAGAAAACATTTCCAAAGAAGTTGAATGACCTGCAGTACTCATGCCTTGCCATGATTCTCCCAAGCACCCGTATTTTTATGGGTGTGAATGTAAAGGTGAGCAAATAAATTGCAGCAAATATAAAGCTGTGAATCTAAAGGTGAGGCTTTTACCCAGTTTCTTGATGTCAAGATAATGGAATCTGGGGAGAAGCTCGAATGCCAGACTGTTAATCTGTATCAGAAAAACACTGTTCAATTTGGAGTTTTATAAATGTACATGAAAAATGATTGGAAAAAAGTCTTCAGCAGGAGTTACTTTTTCTTCAACTCATGAGAATGTGAACTTTCATTCATACTGTGCCAGCGATGGGTCAGGCACCCTGAGTAGTCTGCACACACAACTGGAGTTATTCACATTTAATGACATCTTTCCTGCCCACTAAACAATTATTTACAAAACCTGAATAGAAGTGACATATTTATTCACTCATTTATTTAAATAATTTTTTCTTGACGATCTTGTTTAACACTATGCTATGCTCTGTTAAGGATTTTTTAAAGTTCTGTACAGGGCTTCTCTTCTAACAGTTTACAGTCCATAACTGGTACAAATGACGGCAGAAAATAAATGTTTTACGTTCAGCTTCCTGGCTTCCTTATAAGAAAGAGAAGGACTGTTGTGAGAGGAGTGAAAGAAATACAGGTACAAGTTCTTTCCCAGGAGCTTCTATGCGGATTGATAAAGTGTGTTGTTTCTTTTAAATCAGCAGAGAGGTAGTTTGAAAATGATTTATTAGCCTATGAAATGGAATCCCGTGACCATTCATTACAACAGGTCTCTTACGTCCCTTCAACATCCTTCCAAACTCACCTATCACAAATCCAGCCCCGCTGAAATCCAACCCTCCCCAGGTCCCAGCCTGCACCGGAGCAGCTGAAGGTGGCTGGAGAACAACTCATACACTGATTCTTTTCCCTTTAAATTCACCTTCGTGCTTCCCAACGGTCACACTGTTTCTTTCCGAACTCTCCTCCTCTCTTACTTTTGCAAATCTTTTTCTCTCCCCTCAAACTCCTACACCTCTTCCATCCTCACCTTCAAGTGAAATTTTTAAAAAATTTCACATGTATTTGCATGAACTATTTCTGCCTTACAAAGTCCCCAAAATTAATGGCTTAAAAATGATTTGTTATTTCTCATAACTGGTGGTCAGGAACTTGGGCAGGACTCGGCTGGGCATTTCTTCCGCTCCACGGGCAGCAACTTAGGGTGATTCAGTTGGGAGCCACAGTGGCCTCTCAACCTCCATGGTTCTGCGTTTGAACCCTGAGCATCCGGTGCCGGGCGTTTCTTGGAGTGTGGCAGTGGGTTTGAAGAAGGAGGCAGCAGAAGATGACGACTTCTTAAGGCTCAGGCTTGGAAAGCCCAGAATGTCACTCCCATATTATTCTATTAGTCAAAGCAAGGCACAAGGTCAGGAGAATTCAAGAGAAGGAAAAGGGATTCAACTTCTTGATGTGAGAATCTGCATGTGGATACAGGGTTGGGAGGAACAGTGGGTAGATGTCATTAAAAACTATCTACTACGACTAATTAAATATTAGTTACCATGCTCTACACCACACCCAGCACCTTACCCATATCTGTGCCCACGCATCCACATTCCCTCATGTGACTGTGGATGAATGCTCCCACACCTAGTCTTCAAAATGCAACGTACAGTTCTCTGTTCTCATCTCACTTGACCTCTCTGGAACATTGGGGTCAACTGATCTCTCCTCCTTGAAACACTTATTTTTTTCTTCTTGGCTTCAAAAGCATTACACTTTCCTGATTTTCCTCCTACTTCAGTAGTGGCTTTTTTTCAGTCTCCTTTGTTGATTTCTTCTCATTTCCTCAATCTCTGCTCCAAGGCTCAGTCGTTGGTTCTTTTCTCATGTTTATTTACTCACATTTCAAGATTTTTAAACCTTTTTCTATATCTGTATCTATATTCTGAAAACTCTAATACTTATATCTCCAATCCAGACCTCTTTCCCAAACTGCATATTTTAGCTAATTGCCCACTTGATATCTCTACCTGGACATCTAATCAGAATCTCAAACTAAAGTGTCCAAAAGTGAACTGCTAATCATGTCCCCAAGTGGTCCTCCCACAGATTTCCCATCTCAGTAAATGACATCTCATCTTTCCAGTTGCTCTGGCCAAAAACGCGGAATAATCTTGGGTTCTCTCTTTTTGTCACAATCCTCATTGAGTTTGTCCCCAAATCCTGTTGGCTCTTCCTTTAAAATGCACTCATAATCTGAATACTTCTCACCATCATCTCTCACATAAATTTCTCTAAATATTGCCCATTCTTGCTTCCTTCTAGTCTATTCTCACTTCAGTAGACAGAGGGATCTTTTTAAAATGTAGGTCAGATGATCCCACTCTTCTGCTTTAAACCCTTCAGTGGTTTCCTGTTTCACTCAGAATAAAGGCACGTGTCCTCACAGTGACCTCCTATGTCCTACAGTCTGTCCTGATACCCTGTCATTCTGTGCCTGTGATCTCATCTCCCACCATCCTGCCCCTTACTCATTCCCTCCAGCCACACTGAACAGCTTTCTGTCCCCTGCCCACCAGGAATGCTCTCATCACAGGGCCTTTGTACTTGCTATGCCCTCTGCCTATAAAGCTCTTTCACCCTCGCCCCTCTGGACATAGCATTGATTCTACTTGTCTATTCATTCATAGCATGTCTCTCTCCATCACAATATAAGCTCCACCAAGGCAAGCACTTTCATCAGTTTTGTTTGCTGTCATATCCCCGACACCAAGAATAACAATGCTGCACAGTAGGCACTCCATTAATAGGCGTTAGAATTAGTAAACTTCTATTTCCTTTTCTTGTTTGTTTCATTTGTTTTTAAACATATTTCATTCTTCTTGCCCTTTGAAATGTATTTTATCTTATGATGAATTGTGAGATAGAAATCACTAACCGGTTCTTTCAACACTTTTGGGTGAGGCTAAATTGTGATGCTTATTCTGTTTTATATTTATCATTACTGGAATCTGTCTGTCCTTACACTTGTTTCATGCTGCTGGAATTAACATGGCTTTGTTAATGTGTTTTAACAAATCATAGTCACCCTCTCTTCTCAGTCCTAAATTTCTCATTTTCCCCTGCTCGTTCTTAGTTAGATATCTCTGCCAAGCCACTCATATGCTCCATCCTGATTAGCTGAGTGACAAGAAGCAGGATCTAGTTTAGACAGTTTCCACAGATCCTTTTCTATGTACTATTTCCCACTTACATTTTCTCTCGACTTCTAGGATTTGGGGGTTTCTGGAATGCCTCTTGGGATGGACTTGATGTCTCCTTCTCTTTCCTTTACCACCAATTCTGCTTGCCTTCCTGGAATTGAACTTTATTTTATCACACAGTTTCCAATTCTGTTTGACCATCTGTCTTTGGAGTCTGCCATCCGCTCAGGTGAGACCTTCCTCTGCATGAAGAGAGCCACGCTCCCAACAAAGAGCAATGGTGCCAGCCTCTGGACATGCTTTTAAGGAATGGGTTCCTCCTGATGAATTTTGTAGTTTTGTCATTTTTGCTTAAAGTGTTTCATCGGGATTTTGTTAATATTAGAGCACTTTATAAGTTGGGAAGAGTTGTTAACATCTTTTCAAATAAGAACATTTTATTTCTTATTCAAATTTTCCTGTAAATTGTTGGCTAACGTATAGTTTTTTAAAAAATTGGTAATGTGTCTCTTTAAGGGTAAGATTGGGTATTTACATATTCATTGCTATTGTGAATAAGAGCTTTTTCCATTGAGTTTATGGGTAATATATATGACAGTATGTTCTGTGTTTGGGGGATTTTGGAGAGGGGAGTAAAATATTTGACATCTGGGCATCTTTTAAAATTCTTCATCATAAAAGCATTTTAAACTAATTTTCAGTATTATAATGTATGTAATAACTTAGACTATTTATGCCTTTGTTCAAGTTGGATATATAAAAAGCTTCTTTATAACAAAGAACTGAATAACAAAAAATTCTGTATAACAAGAATAACATAGAATCTTGTTGAGGTTTCATAGAAAGAAGAACCTTGATATGTATTCTAAGATTTTATGAGCTCTTTGTGTATATTTGTCAGTTGGTCTAAATTGTAGGACATTCACATATTACCCATGTCACTCCATCACTGCCTCAAACACCACATACTGCCCCTATAAACAATGAATATTTTTAAATAGAAATTTAAAATTTTAAATGATTTAGTGGAAATTGACCTGGAATAATAACTAGATTTTCACATCAGTGTTGCACTTTCTCCTATCATTGTGTCAGGAAATATACTTGGAAATAATCCAATGTGCAACTTTTTCATGGAGCACTTGGCTGCACAGTCTGAGTGAGGGAAGCCTCAAGAGGCTTTGAGCTAGCTCTGAAGAGGTGGAACTGACGTGAATCTACTGCTTCAGAGTTGAGAAGTTTTATACCCTTTTGAGACACTCAAAATGGAAGCAATAAAAGTTGGTGGCAGAAAAATAGCCAGTCTCACATGTTTATACCCTCTCTCACTCTCTTTTTTTAAACTGAAGTATAGTTTATTTACAATATTATATTAGTCTCAGGTATATAGCATAGTGATTCTGTATTTTTGCAGATTATATTCCATTATAGGTTTTTACAAGATAATGGCTATAATTCCCTGTGCTCTATAGTAAATCCTTGTTGCTTATCTATTTTATACTTAATAGTTTGTATCTGTTAATGCCTTACCCCTAATTTGTCCCTCCCCCTTCCCTCTCCCCTTTGGTAACCACAAGTTTGTTTTGGATGTCTGTGACTTTGTTTCTGTTTTGTGTACACATTCATTTGTATTACTATTTAGATTCCACACATAAGTGCTATCATGCAGTATTTGTCTTTGTCTGACTTATTTCACTAAGCGCAGTACCCTCTAGGTCCATCCATATTCCTGCAAATGGCAGAATTTTATTCTTTTTTATGGCTGAGTAATATTTCATTGTATATACCACATCTTAATCCAGTCATCTGTTGATGGGCTGCTTCCATGTTGACTACTGTAAATATTGGGTGCTATGAACATTGGGGTAAATATGTCTTTCCAGATTAGTGTTCTCATTTTTTGCATATATATACCCAGGAGCAAAATTTCTGGATCACATGGTAGTTCTAATTTTACTTTTGTGAGGAACCTCCATACTGTTCTCCACAGTGGCTGCACCAATTTACATTCCCACTAACAGTACAAGAGGGTTGCCTTTTCTCCACAGCCCCTCCAGCATTTGTTATCTATAGGTTTTTTGATGACAGCTCTTCTGACCCATGTGAGGCGATATCTCATTTGTGTTTTGACTTGAATTTCTCTAATAATTACCGATACTGAGCATCTTTTCATGTGCCTGTTGGCCATCTGTATGTCTTCTTTGGAAAATGTCTATTCAGGTCTTCTGCCAATTTTTTGATTGGGCTGTTTGGTCTTTTTGATATTGAGTTGTATGAGCTGTTTGTATATTTTGGACATTAACCCTTTGCCAGTCATGGTCATATCATTTGCAAATATTTTCTCCCATTTAGTAGGTTGTCTTTTCATTTTGTCAATAGTTTCCTTTGCTGTGCAAAAGCCTTTAAGTTTAATTAGGTCCCTTTTGTTTATTTTTGCTTTTATTTCTTTTGCCTTAGGAGACTGATCCAAAAAAATATTGCCACGATTTATGCCAGAGTGTTCTGTCTATGTTCTCCTCGAATTTTATGGTTTCTGCTCTCACATTTAGATCTTTAAACCATTTGAGTTTATTTTTTTATCTGGTGTGAAGGAATGCCCTCATCTCAGTGTTTCATATATGGGTGTCCACATACCTTTTCTCTTAACCTTTCTCTATTGGAGAAAGACTGGTGTTGTCCAAGATAACCTCATAACCAGAATACCCCAAATAGAAATAGGGTACCTAAGAGCAAGCTCACCAGGAAAACACTGGATTTCCTCATTAAACAGTTAATATAATTCTAAAAGCATGGTTTGCTAAGCATGGGGAAAGGGATTTAACTAAGGATCCATTAGGATGCTTTTGCAGGGAACATTCCTGGAGCACATGCACACACACACACACACACATGTGTGTGCACGCACACACACACATATCTTGGTAATTCTGCTTTTGTTAGACTAGGAAAATTGCATTCTTTAAACATGCAACACTTGATGATGGAGCCAGATGTCAAAAAGCATGTGGAGTTGGAGAAGGATAGAATCTTAAGATTGAAGTTTTGCCATGGAAAATCCAAATACAGATCAAGGAATTTTTTTAAGGAAAACTTTTAACAGCCTATTGTTTGTAGTCTGTTTCGGAGATAAGATATCCTAATACTGTGAAAACAGTCATTCTTCTGAGAGTAATATTGATTATAAAACCTATTTTTTCATCACCACTGTATTAACAGTAATCAACTGACTGTACTGGCATTCATATTGTCAGGATGAACATATACACAGTCCTTTTCCCCAGTTCCGATAATGTAACGAAGTCCACTTTCTCCAAAGTCTAAGTAACATCACACACTGAGGCTGACATCTTTGTTAGTTTTACTTTAGATTCCCTACTGGTGTAAAAGTGTTTTATTTTACATCTCTGAGTACAACTTTGGTTTGGGGAAAACATGGAGGTTTATAAGGGTTGTGTGTAAAGGAAGGGGCTCATTAATAAACACATTGCACTTTAGGATTTTAAGGAAAGCTATCCAAAAATTGCAGCATGATGATAAGCTGACACATTGTTTTGTCTAAATAAATCCATGTGTTGGAGCGCCGATTCTAGGACATCTTCCAAAGCTACAGACCTTTGGTGTTGCCCTTGCTGCGTGCATTTGCACAGCTGAGCCAGCAGGCTATGCTGCTTTGACTCAAAGAGCGGTCCATATCCAGGCATTAAGTCACTATACCGGACACGCACCACTGGAATGCTGTGACCTACATACAGTGTATGTGGTTTACATTTTCAGTAACTGGGAGGCAATTTAATTGTCTGACTCAATTACAGTAAGTGAGAACCAGCCTGCCAAGTCTTCAGTCACCTCCTGAAAACAGACCCCTCAAAGTCAGGCCAGATTCTCGAAGGAGAAGCTAGGTCAGTGAAGCTGCTGATGAAGCATGTGTGTTCCAGGGTGTATCTCGCGAAAACTGCTGCTTTTTCTTGATCCTCTATTTCCAGCTCTGGCTCTCTGAAACAGGTCAAACTCTAGGATCAACAGTACAATTGAGTTTGACTCTAGCAGAATGGGAATCCCATTTTGGGCAATTGTTTCTTAGAGTAAAGCCAAAAGAAACATTGTCCAGTAGGAGGAACCATAATAAAGCTTGGTTTTGATTAAGTTGGAAAGTGTACATTTTCCAAGCAGCACTGTTGCACTTGGAATTTTATATTAGTCTTAATCTCCACTGGAAAGGGGTAGCCTGGGCTCTGGAGACTAGACTACCCCATGTCCTCTGTGGTCAACTGACTAAAGATTGGTTTGTCAAGGGACTCCTCCTTTGATCTGCCAAAACTGGCTTCTGACCAGAAGGTGCACGGTGCACTTAGCCAGAGAACTGCTGCTTAGCGAGAAACAGCCCAAGTGTCTACTAAGAAACAACTAGTCTGACTCTCAGCACCTCATGAAACAAAAGGAATCTGTTCACATCTCTTTCTTGGAATGTGCCAAGCAATAGGCATTCAATTTGACGTCTTCCCCTCTTCGGCAACTATGTTAAAAAAATATTGGAGAAAATTCTTGGGAGTGATGATCAAGACTGACACCTACTAGGAGAAGTCCTAGAGAAATGCAGATAAAATTCTAGTAAGAAAAGTAAAACTAGAGTGAGAGGAGATCCTTTTATTTTTATCCACCATTTCTGAAAACAAATAATTCTGCAGTATTTATAGTAACTATGGAAATCCCAGCAACTTGATAATAAGCAGCTAGATCACTGACACTTGTTAAAAGTACTAATAATTATGTTGGAAACGTGTTCCTCCCACATGCTGAGTTTATGAAGTTAAGGGAGGACCGAGAGTGGGGCAGGTGACGAGGCCGTGAGAGAACAATCTGACCTGAGGCCGATGTTTTCCTTTTTTTCATTTTAAAATTTTATTTTATTTTATTTCTAACTGTGGTAAAAGACCACATAACATAAAATTTACCAGCTTAACTATTTTTAAGTGTACAGGTCAGTAGTATTAAGTACATTCACACTGTTCGCAACCAATCTCCAAAACTCTTTTCATCTTGAAAAACTGAAATTCTATACGCATTAGACAACAACGACTTGCTATTTTTTTTTCAAATCAATGTTATATCTCAGAAATTATCATCAGTGAGTACAGAACAGAGAATTTAGTTTTTAACCCAGTAAGATCTGTATAGGTGCAGTAAAAGGTCTTTTGCTACTGATAAGGGCTCCAAATTATTTGAAGAGGCTAAAATACTTATAACTTGTAAGTCCAAGCACTGCATTTTCTGTTTATATATTATCGATGTCTTTAGAACCACATGGCTATATTTGAAAGACTACTGGGCCAGGAATTACCATAATTTAGATTCCATGACATTATGTCTATTCAAAATATGATATAGAGAGGATGCAATAAAATATAATAAACTTGTAAAGCAGATATGCCATTACCCATCCCCACCAAAGGGTTGAAGCTGTTCTCCTTTATGAGGAGACTATTAATCAATGCCACCTGGCTCTATCAGAGTCTTCACTTCTCTTTCCAAAGAGTACGTATTTTCAATAATATCCCAGAATTTGTTAACAATTCATTAATATTAAGTATATTTTGTTTTGGAAATTTTATGCTTTGAAAGATATTCTTCAAATCATTGGGTCCACAGAGTTTTGGGGGGAGAGTGGTAGGGGCTGGGGAAGTGTGGTTGAGTGTAGTGGCCCTGGGTTTGGGGTCACTGCAGATGAACCTGTGTTTGGACCCAAGCACTGCCATTTTGCAACCATTGGCTATACCTTTCTGTTTCTACTCCTCAGTTTCCTCATCTATTAAATGGGTGGGGGAAAAGCTAATGAAATAATACTCTCAGCTCTCAGCATGGGATATAGGAAACAGTTAACAAAAGTTACCAATTATTATTATCTTAAAAATAAGCAAATCAGCATGTACCCACACACATTGCCCTTTGCCCGGCCATCAGTACTAGAATCTCCATGTACTTCTTTAGCATAAGGGCCTGTAACATTCTTGTTCTTAGATGAAATTAACATAATATTAACCAGATGAAGTAAAGGACCATCTATAGAATGTGGTTTCAATGTTCCTGGAAGACCCTTCCTCACATGCTGAGGGCTGATGTTCCAAAAACTATCAGCTTCATCTTATTTAATTTCATTTCATAGTATGTTTAAATTTAAGTTTGAACAAATCCTCCCCTTCTTTCTCTCTTCCTCTTCTTTTCCCTCTCCCTCACCTTTTCTCTTCCCCTATCTGGGATGTCTTAACGGGCTTCTCAACGTTGCTATAGGAAGCTGGCACCAGCTGTCCAGGGTCAAGATTCACTGAGCAGGTCTGAAAAGTTGGCGTTACCATCTGCCAATTATTCTTTAGTTAACATTAAGATGAAAATATTTTTGGAGGAATAGACTTTAAGCTCTAGGTGGTAGCAATACGTTTTTATTTTCTTCATTTTCTTTTGTTTTTTCTTTTTCTTTTTTTTTTTTGCAATGAACATGTATGTCTGTCACAATCAGAAAAAAGTGTTTAAGAAAAATAAAGAAAGAAATTGATAGCATGATTTAGAGAGTGCAAATTGAGGCCAGGAATCATTTGTTCCCTTTCTGCTTCTTTTACCACAATTCCTAAGGATTTGGGGTGTATGACTTGGATAATTTGGTTATGTATTTTATTGTTCTTGACTTTCATCATGACATTTCTGACAGTTTCCTGGGAGATAAAAAAAGTCTATGAAGTACATTGACACAAAACATATATATTTTTTTCCTTCCTGGGCTTTGTACAGCTTATAAATTAGATTGCAAGTGTGAAAATTATTTGCTATCTTTAACTGCCTTTTGGCCTCAGAGGTTTCCTCACGCATTGACTTTTCCTTCTCAGCATATGATGTTCTAGAATGTTACATGCTTTAGCTTTTTACCTTCAGTACACCAGATCAACTTCTCATGTTCACGTGGGAGTATGTTTCAGTAGAATGGCACATCAATTTACACAATGAATAAGAGATAATACTAAAAGCACTTTTTGAAAGTAACATACAAAAGTAAAATTTATAAATATATCTTTAGAAATCAACTTAGAGTAGCAATTTCTCTGGTACAGGACACATTTTTCTTCCTTGAAAAGTATCTAAATTCAAGTCTATCCCTTTGAAGAAACTGTGACAGTACAGTTATGACTTTTCCCAGTGAGAAAAAAAGAAATTACATACATCAGTTGTTCCATATGCCTGCTTTATGTCAAAGTCTTTAACATTTTATTGACGCTGGTCAGATATCTCAGGAAACACATCAGCTTATGATACACACGTTCAATCCTTGAATCCATTTTCTTATACTGCTTTGAACTCGCTTTTCTTTGTGAGGCAAGAACATTAAAGTTTCAATAAGCCTGGCATTAAAGACAATGAGGATACTATCAGTAAACACAGGAGCCATCTCATCACACAGACTTAGAAAAAAGGAGCATATTTTTCAGACTCAGAAAACTCTTTTGAAGTTCGCACTTTTATGACTTGTGGCAGAGCCACTGTGGGATTTCTGGGTAAAGGGGTTTCCATCATCCCTTCTCTGGAAATCCTGAAAGCAGAGTCTCTCCCTGTGCTCCTGGCCAGCTCCGACCGTCTCGGCTTCCTGTACCACTTCCTCCCCAGAGATTCCTTACTTGAAACTTATTATACCACAACACGTTGGAGTCCTTCTTCCCATATGGCAACTTTATCTCCAAGTTATTTACAAAAAAACAAAAACTAATGAAGAACATTACTCATAGATTTGAGTGGCAACTTTCAACTCAATTTTTACAAATTTGGGAAAGAAATGGAATGGAGATTTGCAGTAGGAAAACTTTGATGAGTGGCTTTTGAAGTAAGTAGGAAAGAGTCTGCCCTTTTTACAGAGACTTTCCAAATCCACAGAGTCACATATTGAATATATTATGGGCCGTATTCTCATTCTTTTCCCCTCTTTTGATATGTAAGATGATACTTTTCCTTCCTTTGAGTCGTTGAATCCTTTAACATACTGATGGTTCATTCTTTGGACGCTCATGGACACAAAAACTGGTTCTCCTCCTGCTACTTTTCCAGAGGAAGTCTCTTTAATCTTACCTTATATGTGACATGTATCATTGTGCTGAGCATCCCCTGTAGCATGTTAACAGACAGGACACCACACATGTTCCGAAACTATTTGGAGAACTTCCAGAAGAGAGCAATCAGTTCTTAAGAAAATGCAAAATTAATTAAGATGATGAAATTTTTGTCATTTATATTTATATCTATATATGTTAAATTTATCTAACATAAAATGCTATGATGCTTTGTCACATTTTATTAATTTATATGCTATAGCAACACATAATTATTCTCTTCTCTATGTCAGTTACTTGTACCACGATTTTTTATAGCATTTATCATATTATATTATAACACTCTTCGACATGCCTTTCTGAGTAAACTGATATTATCTCCAAAGCAAAGACTGGGTCTCCGTTTTCCTTGATTTTGAAGTACTTTGCACAATCCTTGGTAGAGAATAGACAGCGAAATGCACAGTGGTTGAGTAAATGAAAATCAGGCAGATAGATGATTGGATGTATGGATAGTCAGACACATATATTTGATACTATAATCTTGTCTGTAAAACAAATGTAGGAGAATTTACTCGATTTTTCCTAGAGAGCTCTTTAGGATTAGGCATGATATAAAGAGGATGATGATGCAATACTGTACAACAGGGCTTCACAACAGTGGCAATTGCAGACATTTAGGCAAGTTAATGTTTTGTTGCAGGTGCTGTCCGCTGAATTGCAAGATGTTTAGCAGCATCCCTGGGCTCTACCAAGTAGATGCCAATAGCAACACCCGCCTCGTCAGCTCTGACAACCAAAAATGCCTCCAGACAGTGCCAGCTGTCCCTGAGAGAGGGAGGGGAAGAATCACCTTCAGTGGAGAAATGCTGCTATATAGTGTCTGATTTCAGGATGGTATGATGCATTTGTACCGCATTTTAGAAAGTGAGTACATATCTGGGTTGGGAAATAAAGGGAATAGTAATGCCATTTTCCTACCTAGATTAGGAAAGATAAGAAGCAACCTTTGTCTTCCTGAAAAAATTGTTTCAAGCAATGTCACTTATTCTGGTAAACTGTGTATTTCCAAGTTATAAAATGAAAATAAGCCTCTGATGTCCAAAATCCTAGTGTTCCAAAACATGGGCTCTCCATGTAGTTTCCTTCTATAAGATAAACTTTCACACATCTGTTGGAACTGCCTAACACTATCTTCTTTTCTCTTCTATGCTTGGATTATTTTTAGCACATATCTCACAATTTTTTAATTAAATATTCCCATTTAACAAATTCTGAAAAATATGCCTCTGTTTTGTTTTATTTTAGAAATTGGACAGAGTATAACTGAGTTGTGGACTCCTTAGTTTATCCATAAAATTTAATTAAATCTAATGATCATTTCACTAAGTTTTCAAAATGCTTTCACATTTAAGAAAACATATTCTCCCTGAAGAGTCAGGTCAGATAAGGTTTAGGTAATGAATAAGGAAGTAAAGGAAACCTAGAGAATTAGGAAACTGTGTGGGTCAGAGTATATTGCTGGTAGAACAAGCAGTGAATCTGAAATCTTGTGTCCCAATCGCAAATTCTAAGCTCAAATTTCAGCAGGCATAAGAATGGCCTTGGGAACTTGTTAAAAATGCAAATTCTTGGGCTTCCCTGGTGGCGCAGTGGTTGGGAGTCCGCCTGCCGATGCAGGGGATGGGTTCGTGCCCTGGTCCAGGAGGATCCCACGTACCGTGGAGCGGCTGGGCCCGTGAGCCATGGCCGCTGGGCCTGTGCATCCGAAGCCTGTGCTCCGCAGCGGGAGAGGCCACAGCAGTGAGAGGCCCGCGTGCTGCACAGCCAAAGATTCTGCTTTGGTAGATTTGGGTGCTGTCCAAGAATTTACTTATTATTATTTTTTTTTTGGTAGAAAGTCTGGTGCCCAGGGTTGAGATCTTTATACGTCTCTGATTATGGCCCACTTCAGTGCAAGGCTCTCTTCTGGACTATTTTTGGCTTCTCCCTTCTTCCCAGTTCCCATTCTTACTGCCTGTCTCCATCACAGATATTCACTTTAATGCGTTTAATATATGTTCTTAGATATGTATGCATATGTATGCATATGTATGCAGTAAAGTCTATAGGCTGTTTTGTGTGTACCTGTGCTTTTTTTTTCTTTCAACATCTTTATTGGACTATAATTGCTTTATAATGGTGTGTTAGTTTCTGCTTTATTAACAAATTGAAGAATAAAAACCATATGATCATCTCAAGAGATGCAGAAAAAGCTTTTGACAAAATTCAACACCGATTTATGATAAAACTCTCCAGAAAGTGGGCATAGAGGGAACCTATCTCAACATAATAAAGGTCATATATGACAAACCCACAGCAACCATCATTCTCAATGGTGAAAAACTGAAAGCATTTCCTCTACGTTCAGGAAGAAGACAAGAATGTCCACTCTCACCACTATTATTCAACATAGTTTTGGAAGTCCTACCCATGTCAATCAGAGAGAAAAAAGAAATAAATATTGGAAAGGAAGAAGTAAAACTGTCACTGTTTGCAGATGACATACTATACATAGAGAATCCTAAAGATACCACCAGAAAACTACCAGAGCTAATCAATGGATTTGGTAATGTTGCAGGATACAAAATTAATGCACAGAAATCTCTTGCATTCCTATACACTAATGTTGAAAAATCTGAAAGAGAAATTAAGGAAACACTCCCATTTACCATTGCAAGAAAAAGAATGAAATACCTAGGAATAAACCTACCTAGGGAGACAAAAGACCTGTATGCAGAAAACTATAAGACACTGATGAAAGAAATTAAAGATGACACCAATAGATGGAGTGAGATACCATGTTCTTGGACTGGAAGAATGAATATTGTGAAATGACTATACTACCCAAAGCAATCTAGAGATTCAATGCAATCCCTATCAAAGTACCAATGGAATTTTTTACAGAACTAGAACAAATAATCTTAAAATCTGTATGGAGACATGAAAGACCCCGAATAGCCAAAAGCAGTCTTGAGGGAAAAAAACGGAGCTGAAGGAATCAGACTCCTTGACTTCAGACTATACTACAAAGCTACAGTAATCAAGACAATATGGTACTGGCACAAAATCAGAAATATAGATCAATGGAACAAGATAGAAAGCCCAGAGATAAACCCACACATTTATGGTCAACTAATCTATGACAAAGGAGGCAAGGATATACAATGGAGAAAAGGCAGTCTCTTCAATAAGTGGTGCTGGGAAAACTGGACAGTTACAAGTAAAAGAATGAAATTAGAACACTCCCTAACACCATACACAAAAATAAACTCAAAATGGATTAGAGACCTAAATGTAAGACTGGACACTATAAAACTCTTAGAGGAAAATATAGGAAGAACACTCTTTGACATAAATCACAGCAAGATCCTTTTTGACCCACCTCCTAGAGAAATGGAAATAAAATCAAAAATAAGCAAATGGAACCTAATGAAACTTCAAAGCTTTTGCACAGCAAAGGAAACCATAAACAAGACGAAAAGACAACCCTCAGAATGGGAGAAAATGTTTGCAAATGAATCAATGGACAAAGGATTAATCTCCAAAATATATAAACAGCTCATGCAGGCTCAATATTAAAAAAAAAAAAAAACCCAATCAAAAAATGGGTAGAAGACCTAAGTAGACATTTCTCCAAAGAAGACATACAGATGGCAAGAAGCATGTGAAAAGCTGCTCAATATCACTAATTATTAGAGAAATGCAAATCAAAACTACAATGAGGTATCACCTCACACCAGTTAGAATGGCCATCATCAGAAAATCTACAAACAACCAATGCTGAAGAAGGTATGGAGAAAAGGGAACCTTCTTGCACTGTTGGTGGGAATGTAAATTGATACAGCCTCTATGGAGAACAGTATGGAGGTTCCTTGAAAAACTAAAAATAGAATTACCATATGACCCAGCAATCCCACTACTGAGCATATACCCATTGAAAACCATAATTCAAAAAGACACATGCACCCCAATGTTCATTGCAGCACTATTTACAATAGCCAGGTCATGGAAGCAGCCTAAATGCCCATCAACAGCTGAATGGATAAAGAAGATTGTGGTATATATATATATATATATATATATATATATATATATATATATATATATATATATATATACACACACACACATACAGTGGAATATTACTGAGCCACAAAAAGGAATGAAATTGGGTCATTTGTTGAGACATGGATGGGTCTAGAGACTGTCATACAGAGTGAAGTAAGTGAGAAAGAGATAAACAAATATCATATATTAATTCATATATGTGGAACCTAGAAAATTGGTACAGATGAACTGGTTTGCAGGGCAGAAATTGAGACCCAGATATTGAGAACAAACTTATGGGCACCAAGCGGGGAAAGCTGTGGTGGGGTGTGCATGTTAGTGTGATGAATTGTGTGATTGGGATTGACATGTATACACTGATATGTATAAAATTGATGACTAATAAGGACCTGCTGTTTAAAAAAATAAATAAAATTATATTTTATTCAAAAATTCAAAAAAAAAGGAAAAAAATTGTAAAGCAAAGTTCATTTAATAGAATAACTTCAGTAAATTATCTGAATTTGTATGTTCTAAAGTTTTATGCTACATTTTAGTGTCTGTTTCTATAAATGTTAAAATTACAAAATAGAATTCAGCACAGCTCTGAAAGAGCCAATATGAAACTTTGCAATCAACATAGGATATAGATACTGAATTCTTTAGACAATAGCTAATTGTCTAAGTAAATTAATAGAATGGCTATTATTATTTTTATTAAAAAGGCAATCAAAAACCATTCATTACCCTGTGTAAATTTAAGACACAGAAGTTAGCACGTATTCATATAGTTTATAAAAACTGCAACAGAAAGCTAGAAATGGAAAACTAGTTAATAGTAATCTTTGGATTTCCACAGGCTGAATGGGTTAAACAATTATATAAACTTCTTCTTTCTCAATAAGTAACATTGATCCAGAAGACAATATTTTTTCCCTCCTCTAATAATGAAATGTATTTTGTTAATTTTAGTTTTTTTGCTCTTTAAAGACAATGGAAAAATATATGCTCCTGGTGTTGGCAGAGTTGATGCATCCTAGTTATGTGGACACGTCAATGTTTTGAGATAGATTTATATTCTTTTTCCCAGAGTAGACGATGAAGTTTAACTTGGAATTTATCGAGTAATTTTATTCCATTTAGATGGACAATTCAGGCAATTTACATTACAAATTATAAAATAAGTGACTTGAAAATTTCACTTTTTTGTAATTACATATGTGAAATGAGAAATACAAGAGTAACACATTCAATGTTCATAGTTAGAAATGACAAAAAATGCACATAAAGATACATACTAGCATGACAAATGTCATGTATACACATATGTGTGGGTGTGTGTGTATATACAAAGTGAGTAATATATGTATATATTATAAACAGGTGTTTTTCAAATTTGTGCTGAGTACTCCCTCAACATGTCAGGGACTCTACTCAAAATTTTGTTTATTTTCTCCTTTCATCCTCATGAAAACCTTACAAAATATGTAATACTACTATCACCATTTTATAGAAGAGATAACTGAAGCTCAGAAAAGTTAAGTGACTTGCCCAAGTACTCCAGCTAGTAAGGAGTAAAGTCGGAATATTAAAAAAAAAGAAAAAAAAAAAGCTGGCCTGACTACTCAGACACTAGGTGCCCCATAGACCCCACTGAAGCTAATGCTCTCTAAGCATAGCAGGATGCATGGGAACATGTATTTCTTAAGCTTGTCTACTTAATTTTTTAAAACCACAGTCTATATTTATCAAAGGGTATGCTTAAATTAATTCATTGTTAAGAATTCTTTTAAAAAGCCATTTCCCAGCAATTGTCCAAAATGGGGGGAAAAAAGAAGTGACATTTTCAAGGAATAAAAGCTAAGCAATTCATATGGCTAGGCTTTCCTTGGAAACAGCATATTTTGGTTTAGTGCTGGACCACGCATCAGAGCTGGGCAGGCTCTAGAACATTTCCCAGACCCCTGGATGATTGTTTTAGCAGGAGGCACCGACACGAGCAGAGTTAAGTCAGGCACTTGTGTGGATGAGTCCTGACTCCTCTGTGAACAGCTGACAGAAGACAGACGGTGTGTGCTCTAGTGTGGGACAGCTTCAGGGCATGTCATGGTCCTTTTAGTCACATGCTCATATAAATGAACTGCTTCACAGAATGATAGAGCTGGAAGGGACCAGAGAGAACATCTTATCTAACTCTCATATTTTGCAGCCAGATCTAGAGAATAAAGGGATTGGCTCCAAGACACGCAGATAATCAGTGGCAGGGTTAGGAAGGGAACTGAGGTCTCCTGACTCAAATACAGTGATTTTAGCTCCCTTAACACAAGGTGAGATGTATTCTTTTCATTGCAAGTGTGAAACTGTATAATTCAAAGTGGCTGGAGTTTAAAGGAGGTATTGTCAGCTCATGTAACTGAAACAGCCACAACAATACCAAAAGGAGCCAGCTTTCCTCTCCATCTTTCACCAACACTTCCCCTACATTGACTCCATTCTCAGGCTTCCCTTGGTAGCAAGATGGCTACAGAAGGTATAGCTTCAATATCCTCTTAAGTTCAAGAGCAGGGGAAATGGGAACTTCTCTTTCTCCAAACAGATTCAAACTAAAATCTTGCCCTAACTTTCTCAAGCCAGAAATGCATTTGTCTCTGTTCCTGAAAAATCATCAGTGCTAGGGCAATGGAATGTCTGGAGCAGGGTCAAGTTCACATGCCCATCCTCAGAGCCTTTTTAAAACCACATGACTAAGAGTGGGGTTGGGATATTTGGGGTATTTTCAACAGGAGAAGAGTAAATGAATGAAGAGTGCCAAACAACGTATGCCCACTATATGAAAGTAAATAATGCTATCATAAAGTATGGAAGTGGCTAGTCATAGCTACAGAAATGAATAAAAGTCTCTATCATTGAAAGAAGACACACCATGATTTGTGTCACAAGTATTATTCAGGTTACTTACACTTTATTAAGTTATAAATCATTTTAAACAAAGAAGGGACAGAAAAATATTTTAATAACAGTGACCAAAAATCCAAAGTGTACTGCAAGTTATTGGGAGGAAGAGCAGAGAGGAAAAATGTTATCTCACCTGCAGGAAGTGGAAATGGTGATAACATTAAATCAGTATTTTTACCTATCCTAATAGAATGAAAAATTCTTATGCTGCATTTCATCTACTCTCTACATCCAGTGCTCTTCACTCTTGCCTGTGTTTTCTTTTTCATTTTTCCATAATATCATAATTTAAGATATTATATGATATATGTACATTTCTATGGTTTCCTGAGTGTGTTTCCAGCTAGAATATAAGCTCCTAAAAGGTAGGGATCTTTGTCCTTTGTGCTGATATGTTTCCATGTGTGGAAGAGTCCCCAGCACAGAGTAAACAGTTAATAAATTTTTGTTTATTGCTATAGAGTCAGATATGGTAGCCATTACTCACCTGTGACTATTTAAATTTTAATTTAAATTAATTAAAAGGAAATTTATTGTAAAAGCCAGTACATAAGTCACACTAGCCACATTTTATGTGTTCAGTAGCCTCATGTACTAGAGGCCACCATAATAGAAGGTACAGTTATATGTCATTGTTTTCATTTTAAGAAAGTTCTACTGGACACTATCCATTTAATGAATGCATAAATATTCAGAGTAAAGAAGAAGACAAGTGAATGCCATTATAATAATTGTCAGGCTGTGAAGTTAACATTTAAAAGCAGAAGGCTGTATCAAATCCTGAAAGACCTTTGTGGAAAATCAGAAACAATTAATAGTATCAAGTTTAGAGAAGTTTTTGATAAAATGCAAACCTGAATTTGACTCTAGATAAATAATGTAAAAGCTGAGAGACTAAATGATTTGGGAATAGACCTGAAAATTGACATTAGAAAATCTTAGGCCTTTAAATAGAGTACTCAATAGCATAAGGAAGGCTTTTTCACCTTATTATCTTCATTAAAATCACTTCATAAAAATAAGGAGAAGAAGAAAGATACATAATCTTTATTTTCAATGAAAGTAGATGACTAGTAACCTTAATACAAATATATAATTATGGAAAGCTGATAGAGAATTGGAATATGACACAATACCAGTTTTTTAGTGCCTCATTTTTAATTACAAATAGACAGCAAATGATCACCACGCATGTATGGAAAGCCTCCAACATGGAAGAGAGAAGCCAAAAAGCCTGAGGGAAAAAAAGAATGGAAAAAACAAGGAACAGTATAAGAACCAGGAAAAAATCCTCAGAGGAAGAAGATGATATTATATGCATTAAACAAAAACATTATTCTATAAAACGGAGAAAGAAAGAGCAAACTGTTTGAAATTAAAAATAAAACGGTATTTTTTCAATTAAGAAGAAAATAACAAAAAAATAAGGAGGAAGGATCAGAAAAACAGTAAAGGGTAGGATCAATACAGGAGGTCCAAAATCCAACTAATAGGCATTCTATAAACAGTAAATGGAACAGGACCTTCAAGTTGGCGGAGGAGTAAGACATGGAGACCACTTTCCTTCCCACAAATACATCAAAAATACATCTATAAGTGGAACAACTACTACAGAACACCTACTGAATGCTGGCGGAAGACCTCAGACTTCCCCAAAAGCAAGAAAATCCCCACCTACCTGGGGGCTTGGTGCTCCAGCCTGGTGTCAGGCCTGAGCCTCTGAGGTGGGAGAGCCAAGTTCAAGACATTGGACGAGCAGATGCCTTGCGGCCCCACGTAATATCAAACAGGGAAAGCTCTCCCAGAGATCTCCATCCCAACACTAAAACTCAGCTCCACCAAATGGCCAGCAAGCTCTATTGTTGGACGCCACATGCCCAACAACTAGCAAAATGGAGCACAGTCCCACCCATTACCAAAGAGCTTGGCTAAAATCATACTAAGTTCACAGACACCCCAAAAACACACAAACAGATGCAGTCCTGTTCACCAGAAAGACAAGATCCAGCCCAACCCACCAGAACACAGGCACAAGTCCCCTCCATCAGGAAGCTTACACAAGCCACTGAACAAACCTTACCCACTGGAAACAGACACCAAAAGCAATGGGAACTACAAACCTGCAGCCTGCAAAAAGGAGACCCCAAACACAGTAAGTTAAGCAAAATGAGAACACAGAGAAATGCACAGCATATGAAGGAGCAAGGTAAAAACCCAACCGACCAGACAAATGAAGAGGAAATAGGCAGTCTACCTGAAAAAGAATTCAGAGTAATTATAGTAAAGATGAACCAAATCTTGGAATTAGAATGGAGAAAATACAAGAAACATTTTAACAAAGACCCAGAAGAACTAAAGAGCAAACACTGATGAACAACACAATAAATGACATTAAAAATTCTCTAGAAGGAATCAATAGCAGAATAACTGAGGCAGAAGAACGGATAAGTGACCTGGAAGATAAAATAGTGGATACTACTGCCACAGAGCAGAATAAAGAAAAAAGAATGAAAAGAATTGAGGACAGTCTCAGAGAACTCTGGGACAACATTAAACACACCAACATTTGAAATAATAGGGGTCCCAGAAGAAGAAGAGAAAAAGAAATGGTCTGAGAAAATATTTGAAGAGATTATAGTTGAGAAATGACCTAACATAGGAAAGGAAATAATCAATCAAGTCCAGGAAGCAGAGAGAGTACCACACAAGATAATTCCAAGGGGAAACATGCCAAGACACATATTAATCAAACTATCAAAATTTAATACAAAGAAAAAATATTAAAAGCAGCAAGGAAAAGCAACAAATAACATACAAGGGAATCCCCATAATATTAATACCTGAGCTTTCAGCATAAACTCTGCAAGCCAGAAGGGAGTGGCAGGACATATTTAAAGTGATGAAAGGGAAAAACCTACAACCAAGATTACTCTACCCAGCAAGTATCTCATTCAGATATGATAGAGAAATTAAAACCTTTACAGACAAGCAACAGCTAAGAGAATTCAGCACCACAAAACCAGCTTTACAACAAAACATAAAGGAGCTTCTCTAGGCGGGAAACACAAGAGAAAGAAAAGACCTTCAAACACAAATGCAGAACAATTGAGAAAATGGTAACAGTAACGTACATACCGATAATTACTTTAAATGTAAATGGATTAAATGCTTCCACCAAAAGACATAGACTGGCTGAATGGATACAAAAACAAGACATGTATATATGCTGTCTACAAGAAACCCACTTCAGACCTAGGGACACATACAGACTGAAAGCGAGGGGATGGAAAAATTTATTCCATGCAAATGGAAATCAAAAGAAAGCTGGAGTAGCAATTCTCATAACAGACAAAATAGACTTTAAAATAAAGACTGTTACAAGGGACAAAGAATGACACTTCATGATGATGAAGGGCTCAATCCAAGAAGAAGATATAACAACTGTAAATATTTATGCACCCAACATAGGAACACCTCAGTACATAAGGCAAATGCTAACAGCCATAAAAGGGGAAATCGACAGTAACACAAACATAGTAGGGGACTTTAACACCCCATTTTCACCAATGGACAGATCATCCAAAATGAAAATAAATAAGGAAACACAAGCTTTAAATTACATATAAAACAAGATGGAATTAATGGATATTTCTAGGATATTCCATCCAAAAACAAGAGACTACATTTTCTTCTCAAGTGCTCATGGAACATTCTCCAGGATAGATCATATCTTGGGTCACAAATCAAGCCTTGGTATATTTAAGAAAATTGGGATCATATCAAATATCTCTTCTGACCATAATGTTATAAGACTAGATATCAATTACAGGAAAAAAAAACTGTAAAAAATACAAACACATGGAGGGTAAACAATATGCTACTAAATAACCAAGAGGTTACTGAAAAAATCAAAGAGGAAATAAAAAAATACCTAGAAACAAATGACAATGAAAACACGACAAATAAAAACCTATGGGTTGCAGCAACCGCAGTTCTAAGAGAGAAGTTTAGAGCAATACAATCCTACCTCAAGAAAGAAGAAACATCTCAAATAAACAACCTAACATTACTCCTATAGCAATTAGAGAAAGAAGAACAAAAAATCCCCAAATTTAGCAGAAGGAAAGAAATCATAAAGATCAGATCAGAAATAAATGAAAAAGAAGTGAAGGAAGTGATCACAAAGATCAATAAAACTATAAACTGGTTCCTTGAGAAGATAAACAAAATTGATAAACATTATCCAGACTCATCAAGAAAAAAAGGGAGAAGACCCAAATCAACAGAATTAGAAAAGAGAAATAACAATTCACACTGATGAAATACAAAGGATCATGAGAGATTACTACAAGCAACTATATGCCAATAAAATGAACATATGGGAAGAAATGGACAAATTCTTAGAAAAGCACAACCTTCTGAGACTGAACCAGGAAAAAATAGAAAATATAAACAGACCAATCACAAGCACTGAAATTGAAACTGTGATTAAATATCTTCCAACAAACAAAAGCCTAGGACCAGATGGCTGCACAGGTGAATTCTACCAAACATTTAGAGAAGAGCTAACACCTATCCTTCTCAAACTCTTCCAAAATATAGCAGAGGGAGGAACACTCCCAAACTTGTTCTAGGAGGCCACCTTCGCCCTGATACCAAAATCAGACAAAGATGTCACAAAAGAAGAAAACTAAAGGCCAATATCACTGTTGAACATAGATGCAAAAATCCTCAACAAAATACTAGCCAACTGAATCCAACAGCACATTAAAAGGATCATACAGCATGATCAAGCGGGATTTATCCCAGGAATGCAAGGATTCTTCAATATACACAAATCAATCAATGTGATACACCATATTAAGAAACTGAATGATAAAATCCATATTAGAATCTCAATAGATGCAGAAAAAGCTTTTGACAAAATTCAACGCCAGTTAACATAAAAACACCCCAGAAAGTAGACATAGTGGGAACGTACCTCAACATAATAAAGGCCATATATGACAAACCCAAACCCAAAGCCAATATTGTTCTCAATGGTGAAAAACTAAAACCTTTTCCTATAAAATCAGGAACAAGAAAAGGATGCCCACTCTCACCACTATTATTCAACATAGTTTTGGAATTCCTAGCCATAACAATCAGAGAAGAAAAAGAAATAAAAGGAATCCAATTTGGAAAAGAAGTAAAGCTGTCACTCTTTGCAGATGACATGATACCATACATAGAGAATCTTAAACATACTACTGGAAAACTAACTACAAGAGCTAAATAAATGAATTTGGTAAAGTAGCAGGATACAAAATTAATGCACAAAAACCTCTTGCATTCCTAAACACTAATGATGAAAAATCTGAAAGAGAAATTAAGGAAACACTCCCATTTACCACTGCAACAAAAAGAATAAAATACCTAAGAATAAACCTGACTAAGGAGACAAAAGAGCTGTATGCAGAAAACTATAAGACACTGATGAAAGAATTAAAGATGATACAAACAGATGGAGAGATATACCATGTTCTTTAATCAGAAGAATGAACATTGTGAAAATGACTATAATACCCAAAGCAATCTACAGATTCAATACAAGCCCTATCAGACTACCAATGACATTTTTCACAGAACTAGAACAAAAAAATTCACAATTTGTATGGAAACACAAAGACCCTGAATAGCCAAAGCAATCTTGAGAAAGAAAAGCAGAGCTGGAGGAATCAGGTTTCCTGACTTCAGACTACACTACAAAGCTACAGTAATCAAGACAGTATGGTCCTGGCATGAAAACAGACATATAAATCAATGGAACAGGATAGAAAGCCCAGAGATAAACCCACGCACATATGGTCACCTTATTTTCGATAAAGAAGGCAAGAATATACAATGGAGAAAAGACAGCCTCTTTGATAAGTGGTGCCGGGAAAACTGCACAGCTACATGTAAGAGAATGAAATTAGCAGACTTCCTAACACCATATGCAAAAAGAAAGTGAAAATGGATTAAAAACCTAAATGTAAAGCCAAATACTATAGAACTCTTAGAGGAAAACATAGGAAGAACACTCTTTGACATAAATTACAGCAAGGTCCTTTTGGACCTACCTCCTAGAGAAGTAGAAATAAAAAAAATAAACAAACGGGACCTATTGAAACTTAAAAGCTTTTGCACAGCAAAAGAAACCATAAACAAGATGAAAAGACAACACTCAAAATGGGAGAAAATATTTGCCAATGAAGTAACTGACAAAGGATTAATCTCCAAAATATACAAGCAGCTCACGCAGCTCAATCTCAGAAAAAGGAACAACCCAATTCAAAAATGGGCAGAATATCTAAATAGACATTTCTCCAAAGAAGATATACAGATTGCCAATAAACACATGAAAGGATGCTCAACATCAGTAATCATTAGAGAAATGCAAATCAAAACTACAATGAGGTATCACCTCACACCAGTTAGAATGGTCATCATCAAAAAATCTACAAACAATAAATGCTGGAGAGGGTGTGGAGAAAAGGGAACCCTCTTGTACTGTTGGTGGGAATGTAAACTGATACAGCCACTATGGAGAACAGTATGGAAGTTCCTTAAAAAATTAAAAATAGAACTACCATATGACCCAGCAATCCCACTACTGGGCATATACCCTGAGAAAACCATAATTCAAAAAGAGACATGTACCACAATGTTCATTGCAACACTATTTACAAGAGTCAGGACATGGAACCAACCTAAGTATCCATCAACAGATGTATGGTTAAAGATGTGGCACATATATACAATGGAATATTACTCAGCCATAAAAAGAAATGAAATTGAGTTGTTTGTAGTGTGGTGGATGGGCCTAGTGTCTGTCATACAGAGTGAAGTAAGTCAGAAAAAGAAAAAGAAATACCGTATGCTAACACATATATAAGGAATCCAAAAAAAAAAAAAGTTCTGATGATCCTAGGGACAGGACAGGAATAAAGACACAGACATGGGGAGGACACAGGGAGGGGGAAGGGTAAGCTGGGATGAAGTGAGAGAGTAGCATTGACATATATACACCACCAAATGTAAAATAGATAACTAGTCAGAAGCAGCTGCATAGCACAGGGAGATCAGTTCAGTGCTTTGTGACCACCTAGAGGGGTGGGATAGGAGGGTGGGAAGGAGATGCAAGAGGGAGGGGATATATGTATGCATATAGCTGATTCACTTTGTTATATAGCAGAAATGAATACAACATTGTAAAGCAATTATACTCCAGCAAAGATGTTAAAAAAAAAAAAAGAGTAAATGGAAGATAGAGAATAAATTTTCAAAAAATAATAAAAGTAAATTTTCCAGGACCAAATGATCCATAAATATGAAACAAATGTTCCAGGAAGTATATACATTGTATACTACCTGACACAACAACAATGATCAATGTATAATATTTATTTATTCACAGTAATAGATTTTAAAACGTAATATAACTATATTGAGTAATTGGGAGGAAGAAAGGAAAGGGTGAAGGAGAACCAAAAAATCTCTTCTATGGAAAGAGAAAATCAATGGCAAATCTAAAATTAGTAATTGAAGAAATAACACTGTATGAATGAATATTATTTGGAAATATTGTAAAATTTTCAAACATCTCAAATAATTGGAAAGTGGAGAATTGTTTTGTCATTTTTATACAAAGTTATATACATATATATATATATATATATATATATATGGTTTCTACATACCTTTTAAAACTATCTGCATGTCATGATTAGATAAAAATAGTATGCATGAGGCATATTAGCCTATATTCATTCCATAACCACAGACAACTTTAGCTTTGCACTTTTATCACTATTAGGGTTGTAAATCAGTCTAAATGCTTTTTCTTATTATTCTTTAAGTGCTTATCTCTAGCGAGTTGCAATCATTATAGGCCACAGAAGAGAAGAAGGTAAATCATTCCATCATGATATATATACATATATATGATATATAAGAATGTCTTCTTTTTCTCTACTTAATTTTTGCAAATACTTTCCTGTTGTCCCCATAGTTTAAAGAACTACCTCTAGCTTCCTATTCCAATTAAAAAAACATTTTTACTAAAATATTATTTATGCTTACTGATTTGGAGAATCTGCTTTTTCTGTGTGAAGCTTAGGAAAACATTTTTCTTTTCCACTAGTTAATCTGTAAGCTCCTGAAATGACTTTTCAGAGTGTATTGGATAGAACTGTGGAAGCCTCAATCATGCATGCTGACATGTATTCACTTAAGAACCACTTACAAAAATCTTACTGGAACTATATCACTCACTGTTTGTTTTTTCAAGGGTCTCACTAGAATTTAAGCTCCATAAGTGCAGGGTCTTTGCTCTCCTTATTCAGCATCTCCCTAGCATCAAGACTAGAATCTGGAATGTGGAAGACACTCAAGCAATGTGTGTGTCTGTTGACTGACTCACAGAGGAAGTAGAACTTAGTGTTTTAGAGTCAGATGGCCCCAGATTTATATCCTGGCTCTGAAATTTATCATATCTGTGATCTTGCCAAATTTCTTAAACCACTTTGTACATTTCTTCATTTATAAGATAGAAATATGATGCATTGTACATGGCTCTTGTAAGTATTAAGCATGAAACAAAGTATAAAATGCATAAAATCATGTCTGGCACAAAGTAAACTCTCAGTAAAAGGTATCTGTAACTATTAAGGCAGTTAGCCTCATAGGAAAAATTAGAATTTATTGATAGTCATAAGAAAAGTAAGGTTTACTAGAGCAAATATTTGTGCCAGTAAATTAAGAAAAGCAATGTCTTAGAGTTTTCTGATTGGGTAATTATCAGAAATAAAATCTCCTGGAAGAAATTGTCCTTCTAATTCCTATTTTCTCCTTGTCTATAGGAGAATAGTTGATTACATTACTACTGCTGATATTTTAAATGCTAAATTTTATAAATACAAAACATGTCTTCTGATGATCTCAAATCACTCATCTCTCTTTAAACCTCCACAGTGGTAAGAGGAGGTTTGTTACAGTGGGCAAAAACCAGTCACAGACCAACTATTGAAAAGATACCTCCTTCTTAACACTTCCCCAGACTGCAGGCAGCCCCTATGATGAAATATCTGGCCTGTGTCCAATTATTTGCTCTGGTAGATGTTCTCTCATCTCTGTAAGACATTAACTGAAAGCTTAAGCTAATGTATTTGATATAGTTTATGCATGATCCTTCCAAGATAGCATTTGAATAATTCATATGTGGTGACCGCTAAAAAAAGAAACAGAAACATTGGGCAAAATCCTTCATTCCTATGTCAAAAGACTCGAGGGTTCTCACACTTTCCCTAACTGTAGTAATTTGCAGGAGAGACACAAAAAAATTACCATTGAGAAAAGCTAGTTATAAACTAGAAGAATTCATGATATTCCATGTGGTCTCTATTCTTTTCTCATTTAAACTGAGACATAAGTAACATCTTTACAACCCTTAAGAAAACTTTTTTAAAAGTCTTAGGAAATTTATGAGGAAATTACTACATAGCAGACTCACCATTGATTATAAATGTTTATATATTTATATAATATTAATGAATGATATTATCATTTGAAATAGACAAAATAATAAAATGATAACAGCTGATGACATTTTTTTATTTGGCCAGACCTTTTATGTCTAAATGGGTAAAAAAAGGTACCACACCAGTATAGAAATCACCCATAACCTAACCTAGAAACCACCTATAACCTAACCTAGGAACACAGTCTGAAAAATAGAAGAAAATTCTCCAAGTAGTTTTACTAAAAGAAAATATAATAATCACGTGAGTACAATAACACAAAAAAACATAATAAAACCACAGAATGAAATGAGCTGGGATTGCAGTGGAAAAACTCCGAAACTGAGACATCACTTAAGCCTGATGACAAACTTCTAAATGAATTAGAAATAATAAGGAACGTAATAGAGTGAGCTGAAGTGGAGTTACTTTAATAGAGGAAAGGACCAAGATAACCACAGTGAAAGCAGAGGAAAAAATAATATATATGAAGAAAAGATCCCTGAAATGAAGGAAGGATTGCATCTGCAGAGTGAAAGACCACACTGTCTTCCAAGAAAAATGAGTATGGAGAAGTCAACTCTCAGGCCTCGCCTGAGTGAGTTACTGTTACTTCCAAGATAATTCTTCAGGCATCCAAGGAGAAAAACAAACCCCTCACAAGGAAAGATGTGAGCAAAATAGGCCATCCTCGGACGTGGTCCCAGCCACATTCAACGCCATGACACAGAGGAGCCACGTCTGCAAGTTGTGTAGAAGGACCCCCAGGAGAATGCACACTGCTGTCACACTGGTGTTCAAATATAAGGGCAAGAGGCAGATACTTTCAAATATGAAAGACCTCGAGGACTAAAGCACTTTTGAGCTCTTCTTGGGGAAAAAAGTACCATGCAATTAAATCAAGCCAATAAAGTCATTGATGGAGAAGCCTCAGTGAAAGGCACTCAGTGTGGAGGTACCACAGAGCAATGTCTCTAAAATTCCGAGAAAAAGCAGTATTGTCAAATTCTATACGCAGCCATGTTATTCTGTTATCAAGGCAATAGGCAGATATTCTCAAACCTGCAAGGACTCGGGGAATGTAGAAGCTCTGAATTTCTTTTCAACAATTGATGGTGGAATTCAGTCACTCAAAGGTCATTCAAATTGAGGTCAGAAATGGAAAAGCCATAGAAAGACTAAATACAATGGAAAATAATCAATGCATAAAAAGAATGTAAATATTATTATGCCCTTTATCAACTTAAAAAATATCTAAATAACAAAATTTAGATTTAGGGCACAAGGGATGGGTCAAGGAGGGAATACACTAATATTAATAGCTGGGAACCAATTGTTATTCTCAAAAAGCAAAATACGTAGTTAAAAAATAGAACTGTAATTTGTATTTTTTATTATTTCTTTAAAATTAGAGGGTCTTTTGCAGATTAAATATCTTTTGTGCAGAAATACTTATCTGAAGTTCCACAATTACTTTAATTCCCTCCTACTACATATAAATTTAAAAGTAATGGTTCGTACTTTAAGAATAGTATGCATGGTGTGATACATTTTTATAAATGTATTTATCTTTCTGTATATATGTGAATATATCTTTTATAGATATAAATATATGCACAGAGATGTTGGAATTATGTTCATCCAATGTTAATAATGTCTCTTTACAAGTAGTGTGATTTTACTTATTTTTTTCCAAGTATGTAATTTTAAATTTTCTTCATCTTTTTTGTTTCTGTATTGGTTGACATTGTAATAAGCATGCATCATATTTATAAAAATAATAATATCATTATCCTAAGAAAAACTTATAAAGGAACAAAGGAAGAGAAAGAGTCAAGGGAAGTCAGTGACAGGGTGAGACTGGATGTCCCCAGGTCTGAAGGTGTCATTTCAGGTTAATCATTTCATTTGCTTCATTCATCAGAGTACAAAGCCATCCAGTAAAATGCTTTTAATGCTGCTTCTCCCTTAAAACCTCAGAGAAGAGCCACTCTCTTCCATTCCTGGGAAAATAAACAAGGTTCAGAATTTCTCTCTGGCACCCAGGGCATTGTGGTGTAAAGGCACCAATACCAGCTCTGTGTTATTTACCATGTGTATCTGATGACTTGTCTTTGCATATAGTTTAACATTATTAATATTTTTTTTGGAATTTGGCAAGAGAAAATTCTTTCTTTTAGCAAACATCTATCGAGTGCTTACAAATATGAAGTACTAAATAATGAATGCTATCATCAAAAGCTTTGGTCTCATCAGGGAGACAAACATATAAAGATCATTAATGATTTGTCAGGTGACTGAGAAATCACTGCATATTCTCAACTTGTGCCACCATATTCTCCCAGTCCCAGAGGTTGTCTCTTCAAATTCATTAAATTCAGTGCCAGCTGGATATGACATGATTTTTTTTAATGTATTTGAATGTTTCTGTTTAGACATTTGTTGGGAGCATGTGAATAAGTTTTATATTATGCATTATTTATATTCTTATTTGGCAAAACAAAATTAATGTTTAAAAATAATAAATGTTGCAGTTGATCTTATGGTCTTTTAGATTCCTTGTTACTATTATGTTCAGTGTCATCCAGTTCATTTTTAAATGGATTTTCCATTGAAGCTGATGTCTAATGCAATTAATGCATGAAGTGAGGGCCAGACAGCATGAATTATTCACTGGGTTCTCACACTTGCCTTTATGGTTAAGTCATCATAATATATCATAGTTAACCATGGAGAATGTTAAGTCTCTAAAACCAAAAGTTATTACTCTTTTTAAAGTTTATTTTATATTTCACATAAGTATATGTGTTATGAAATCCATTATCAGGGACAAAGGACTTTACTTAAAGAATAAATTTTGATATTATAACTTTAAATAAAACATAATCTTTATCTTCAATGAACTCAGATTTTTGTACATATAGTTTCCTAAGAAATAAAGCACTTTTAAAGCATTTATCTTCCTTCAAGACTGAGTTTGAATTAAATATATTTACTTTAGTACATTAGTCTATAATTAATTCTGATTTTATATCCCCTAAGATTATTCATGAACACAAAGTGAGGAAAAATACCAAATTTGTTCTGCAAGAATATTGTTTTTTAGGTGTCTGTCTTTTCTTAACTTAATCATTTTAATTTGAGTTTTAATATATCTCAGAGTAGTGACACGTTCTTCATTTATTTCTAAGGCATGTGTTTGAAAATGGAGTTTAGAGGCTATGGTACCATTGCACTTAGATTAAAATGTAAAAGTCCTCCTGATAACCCATCCAGCCTTCAGGACTTGCTGTGTTGACCACATTTCCTCAAGCTCCTCCTCTACCCTCTATTCTACCCGCACTGGCCTCTCCGAAGAGTCCAAACTCATTTCTGACTTTAGGCTCTTGCCTTTACCCTTCCTTCTGTGTAGTGGGCAAGCTCTCTCCAAATCTACACACTGTAGCCAAGCCAGGTGTTCAGAGCTTAGTTCAAATGTCACCTTGGAGAAGATATATCATTGTTATATTTTCTTCATAACAAATTACCATTTAGAGTTACCTCATTAATGTATGGTTTGTACTTCACAACCATAATTACAAGTTAATTGTGATCTGTCCCACATGCAATGCAACCTACATGAGACTTAGACACTGGTTTCTGCCTCTTTTGGTCCCTGTGTCCCTTATCACCAGAGCCAGGGAGCACTCCCAACACAGAGTGAGTGGTCATTACATATTTGTAAAGTGAATGAACCAGGATCATCTAGGGCAGAGGTTGGCAAACTTTTTTGGAAAGAGTCTGATGATAAATATTTCAGGCTTTGTGGGGGGTATATCCTTCCCTTCCCTTCCTTTCTCTTCTCTTCCTTGTCTTTGCTTTCCTTTCTTTCTGCAACCCTTTAAAAATGTAAAAACCACTCTTAGGCAGACTTTACAAGGACAGGCCATAGGACAATTTTGCCCATTTGCTGGATTTTGCCCATGAGTCAGAGGCATGGTATCCCAACCCTGATCAAGGTGCCTTATTATATCACAGATTCTTACTCTAGACGCCTGAATCAGTCTCTGGAGGTGGCCCAAGAATCTACGTTTTCTTCAAGGAGATTTTCTTGACACTTAGCTGCTGATAAATTTGAGAACTAGGGGATTGAAGTGAAGTGAATAAGTTTAGTGAGTCACCTAGGAAAGAAAATAATCACAATAAAATTTCACTAAGCAATAAGGTTTGGGTTTTATTTTTTTGGAAAATGTTAACTAATAGTTTAATTTTTGTAGAATTTATCACATTAATTTACCTTTTCTCCGCATTTAATGAGGAATGGCACTTTATCTACTTTTCTTAGATGCCAAGAAGTGGAGTTTGTCTATTCTATTCCATTACAGAAGTGATAAAAAAAAAAAGCTAAGCTTAAATTTAAATGAAATTATCCAATGCTTTGTTCTACACCTATTTTCAGACTTTGCAGTGGACACCAGTGCTGGCTATGAACACTTTGTTTAGTAGAAACCTGACATGGAATTGGGTCACTGAGAAGGAGAAAGCTTTAATAGGGCTTTCTTTGAAGGGCCCTTAAATTCTATTCCAGTCTATTTGTGCAGTAGCATTTAGTGAAATGGAAAGCACAGCTGTGACTATTCTCACTTTCATTGTAGCAACCCTTCAACACAAGCTTAAAAACAGCTTTGCATCTGTAGATTTTAGTGTCAAATTGATTTATCACTTACCAGATGCTAGGAGCAATGTGAAAAGTAGAAAGAAGAATAATTAAAAGAAACAACTGCAATCTATTTGTAATTGTTTAGGTTTTTTTTGTTTCTTTGTTTCCCATTATATAGAAGCTTGGACTATATTTTCTCATGATCTGACTTTGAACATGTCCAGTCAAAGATTTGTGATTCATATAACCTCTTGTTTTATTATTTTTATACTTTTATTTATTAGTGGTATTTATGCCTTTATTACTTACTTATAATGCTTATTTTAAACACTGAGCGTGCTCCAGGCACTGTACTAAGCACTGTCTTGGCACGATCATCTTTAATCCTCTCTCCCTGCTCCCTGCCCTCTCATTTTGTGGATGAAGAAGCCAAGGCTGAGAGAGGTTACACCCATGGGAAGTGGTGGAGTTGGGAGGGCCATCATTCGGGCAGGCCTGAAATATGCCAATAGAAGAAGAAGAGGAGAGAAACAAAGGATTTGGACGTGCAAAGGAGGAAAGAGGATAAACAAGGTGGAAAATGTAGAGAAACAAAGAGTTGTCTTGAGTTCATGTCACTTGATAAGACTTCTCAAGACAATGTCAAGCAATGGAGAACAGCACTTCTCTCCAGTATCTTCTTCTGTTTAGAGGCTTTTAAACTTCTCTGTGAAAAATAAGTATTATGATGCTACTTAAAATGAAGTACATCTTGTCATTTTCCCTAAATTTTGTGTGTTTTGAAGCAAAAAGACTTTTCCTTAAACAGAACAGAAACTATCCTTACCCAAATCACATTTATTAAACTTGTATCCATTCATGGCAATTTTTACCCTAGAAAACCCACAACTGAATGTCAGATAGATAATAACCAATCCAGACCAAACGTTTATATATAATTGTGAGGGACTTGGATTGAACATTCTTTAATGGAACGTTTTCTTGGAAAATGTCACTTTATAATAGATTCCAAAACACGGGGTCATGATATGCTAAGAGGCCAGAATACAATGTGGAAAGTTGACTCAAATATGCAGAGTCACGTACATACACATGGTTCTGCATATACATGCATGTATACACAAACACACCCAGCTTTCTCTCCAGAAAATGTTTTAAGTGTTTATTGTTCTGTTACCATATAAACACATAGAATCATATTCCTATGGTTATGTCAGTGCTTTAAAATCTATTATTTTATATTCAATGCCAATTTTCTAAAACCATGAGGTACTTATTATAGGATATAAATGATCTTAAACAATTAAATCCTACACTGCTAGAAGGTGTTTATTTCAATTAGGAAGATCTTTTATGTGATAAAAAGTGATGATAGATGCCTAATAAAGCATGACCTACAATTAACAAGTTAAAGCATTTTGTCATGTGATAATCTCAAAACCAAAGACATATATGACACATTAGTATCTCCTTAAAAGTCATACAAATTGAACAGTTTCCTCCGGCTCTCTAAATGTCCATTTGCAAAGCATAATGTGGTGTCATGATGATTTTCTTTCATGCCCCTGTGACATTTAGTTAGTACCAAAGCTTAATATGATCAAAATGCTGTGAAGCAACCAAGGATCAGAGGGTAACAATGGTGATCTCAACCACATTGTGGCCATATTATTCAATAGTTTGAAAAGGAACTAATGACCATGGTTTTTCTTGGTGGGAAAGAGTGGTTACTGAGTGAAAAGAAAAATCAGGGATTTCCAAAATAATTGCACAGCAGCTATTCTTCAACTTCCATATGAATTTGTATTATTATTACCACTATTATTATCCCTAGAACTACAAATTGTTTTAATTAATACCTTCATAGGAAAATGACAATTGATATGATAATCAACTGATAAAATGATTTAGAACAAACATACAGACTTGCATTTCTTGCAATAGAAACAAAATGAAATACCTAGCTAGTCATTTTATGGTAAAATTGTAGAACAAAAGACAAATGTTAAAGGCATCTAAAAAAGAAAAACAGATTAGCTACAAGGTAACAGTAGATATCCAACTTCTCAAAATAAAAAAAAAAATGAATGCTAGAAGAGAATGAAATAACATAAAGTTTTAGAAAAAAATATGCTGTCACATAATTGTATACCTAGTAAATGAGAATGAAAAAGGACACATTCAGATAATCAAAAAGGAGAGCTTACCACCAAAAGATTTTCATTAAAAGAAATTTTTAAATATGTCATTCAAGAAGAAGAAAAATGATTCAAATTGAAGGTCAAAAATGAAGAAGAAATAAATGAGGAAAGAAAAAGACAAACATAGATAATTCTAAATAAATATTTACTGTATAAAACAGTAATAATAACTTCTAATAAGAGAGTTAAATATAGAATTAAAATACTCTTCAAGAATTTTCATGCCAGCTAGCATAGGAAAGTTGGGTGTTGTCAGGAGTTAATGATACAAGGTCTTGCATCATTCAGTAGAAGAATAAAGAGATCAAATTTAGACTTTAGCAAGCAAGCTAAAATTTCAAAGTAACCACTAAAATAAAATAGAATTTATAAATTTTGAACCAACAGAGGGAAATTGGTAGCATAAGAAAGAAAAAAATTGTAATGGAATAGAAGGGATGCAAAAGGGAAAAAAGCAACCCAAGAAGGATATAGCAAAAAAAAAAATGTAGACATAGTATAATGGAAATAAATCCTAATATGTTAATGTTCATAATAAATCTGAATGGATAAAATTCATCATGTAAAAGGTAACAATAATCAGACTGAATTGAAAAAATACACAGATACTTTTTAGAAGAAAGAAGGAGAAACATTGAAAATAATAGAAAGAAGGCTGAAAGTAAGAAGAGCATACACAGAAATAGATAGAAAAAGATACATGCATATATTTGGGAGTAGGAAAGATCATGGCACATGGAAGCTAAGTGTTGGAGCAAAATGAGTGGGTTTCCTTCTATGAATGTGAAAGATGAGGTTAGAGAGGGAGGTGAATTTTGAGCATAAAGAACCTTGTAAGCAAGATAAGAATTTTGGATTTTATTCTAAAGGGAATGGGAACTAAACATTTTAGCAGTGGAATAATGTAATCTGTGTAACAGATTGAGTTAGGGAGAAATCAAGAATCCAGACTCGATGCTTATAAATTTTGAGAGATATTCAGTGGAGGTGTCAAGTAAGCACTTGGATCTACATATCTGAACTTAAAATTCCAGGTCTAAACTGGAGCTCTAGGTTTGGAAATTCTCAGTCCACAAGCGGTATTAAAATGTGTATGGTCTCTTTAGAGAATGTTGGCTGAAAAGAACCCAAGATTGAGCCTTAATAATCCAACATTTAGAGGAGGTACAGAGAGGGTAGAACTATCAAAGCAGTCTGAGAAGGAGTTCCAAAGAAACAGCAGGAAGACGGGGGAGTGTGTGTTAGTTACAACTAACTGTAATGCAAGCACTCATAAGTACATCTCTCAGTCATAGTAGTTCATTTGCCAACTCTGAATTTCAATCAATAACTTGGAGCAGAGATTAAAATATCAGTCTATTTTCCCTACAGTTTTGTCCAAAATATGTCTTTCATTTGATACAGAGCACTGAAAACTCTATTTTATGAAAATTTATACAATGGAAGAGATAATTTGGGGAAATTCACTCCCATACTTAGCAACAACAGATTTTTTTCTCCCATAACCTTCTTTCTTTTCTTTAATAATGGAACCTCCAGAATTTTAGGTGGGCACGTGGTCTACCAGAAGATTCCATTTCCTATCCTCCCCTATACATCAATGTAGCCATCTGGCTAATATTTGGACAAGGGAGTAGAAGAAATGTGTGAAATTTCCAGGATGTTTCTTTAGACAGATGGGATTTGTGCTTTATTTTACTTTTCTCCTAGAAAGAGAGCATGATGGTAGAAGAGGAGCCATCCTGTACTACAAGATGGAAACCTAATTTTGAAAGAGACAGTAACAAGATGGAAGAAATAGTTTTGGGCTCCATTAAGTCACTAACAAAGCCTTGGCCTAACTAAACAGATCTTAATTAAGAATAAATACATTTCTATCTACTTTAAGTCACAGTAATTTTGCCTCTCTTTGTTACAGCAGGCTAACCTGTTTGCCATGCCCATATAGTTACTTCTATCCATGGAAATATTTTTGCCTACTTTTTTTTTTAATGTGATAAGTCTTCTCAGAACAGCCTCAGCAGTATGTCGGGGGGTTTGGGGTTTGGTTTTTTTTCTTCTTTTTTTGGAGGGGGGCATGCCATGTGGCTTGCAGAATCTCAGGTCCCCAACCAGGGACTGAACCCAGGTCTCTGCAGTGAAAGTGCTAAATCCTAACCACTAGAGAACCAGGGAACTCCCTTTTGCATACTTCTATTACTAGAGAATTGCTACATACCTCAAATGTTCCCCCAGCTCAAGGCCCATCTTGAAAAGCCTATGTGAACAAGCTCATTCCTTTTCCAGTATCTCAAAAATGACTTTTAATTTGTTTAACTTCCCATATAATTTTATATAGCCGTGACATTACCACAGTTTATTGTCGTTAGTGAACCATCACCCCCTTTTGAAATGCATTCTGCCCAAGGATAGGAACTTTAAAATTTTTTTCTTTATTGAATCATAATTGATTTACAATATTATATTATTTTCAGGTGTACAACATAGCGGTTCAAAATTTTTATACTTGATACTCCATTTAAACTTATTATAAAATATTGGCTATATTCCCTATGCGGTGCAATATAACCTTGTAGCTTATTTATTTTATATCCCCTACCCCTCCCATCTTTTGTTTCCCCATTAGTAACCACTAGTTTGTTGTCTATATCTGTGAGTCTGTTTCTGTTTTGTTGTATTCATCCATTTGTTTTAATTTTTAGATTCCACATATAAGTGATACCATACAGTAGTAGTCTTTCTCTGACTTATTTGCTAAGCAAAATTGATTTCAAGTCCATCCATGTTGTTGCAAATGGCAAAATTTCATTCTTTTTTATGACTAAGTAGCATTCCATTATATACACATAACACATATTCTTTATCCATTCATCTGTTGATGGACTTAGGTTGCTTCTCTATTTTAGTTATTGTAAATAATGCTGCTATGAACATTGGGGTACATGTATATTTTTTAATTAGTGGTTTCATTTTCTTTGGATATATACCCAGGAGTAGAATTGCTGGATGATAGTTCTTTTTTAGTTTTCTGAGGAAACTCCATAATGTTTTCACAGTGGATGCACCAATTTACATTCCCACCAACAGTATACAAGGGTTCCTCTTTCTCTACATCCTCACCAAAGTGGTTACTTGTGGTCTTTTTGATGATAGCCATATGGCCGGTGTGAGGTAGTATCTCACTGTGGTTTTGATTTGCATTTCCCTGATGATTAGTGATGTTGAGCATCTTTTCATATGTCTGTTGGCCAACTGTATGTTAATTGATTTTTTTTTGATATTGAGTTGTATGAGCTGTTTTTGTATTTTAGATATTAACCTTTTATTTTTCATATCATTTGCAAATATTTTCTCCCAATCAGTAGGTTGCCTTTTTGTTTTGTCCATTGTTTTTTTGTTTGTTTGCTGTACCAAACCTTTTGAAGGCTAATTTTGTCCTATTTACTTTTGTTTTTGTTTCCTATGTCTTAGGAGACAGATCCAAAAAAATGTTGCTACCAAGATTGTTGCTGCTAAAGATTGTTCTGCCTATGTTTTCCTTTAGGAGTTTCCCCATTGTATATTCCTGCTTCCTTTATCAAAGATTAATTGATCATAAGTATGTGGGTTTATTTCTGGGCTCTCTATTGTGTTCCATTGATTTATGTGCCTGTTTTTGTGCCAGTACCATACTATTTTAATTACTGTAGCTTTTTAGTGTAGTCTGATATCAAGGAGTGTGATACCTCCAGCTTTGTTCTTTTTTCTCAAGACTGGTTTTGCTATTGGGGGGTCTTAGGTGTTTCCATACAAATTTTTAAATTATTTGCCTTTGTTCTGTGAAAAAAGCCAGTGGTATTTTGACAGGGATTGCATTGAATTGGTAGATTACCTTGGGTAGTATGGTCATTTCAACAATACAAATTTTTCCAGGGCTTCCTTGGTGGCACAGTGGTTAAGAATCTGCCTGCCAATACAGGGGCATGGGTTCAAGCCCTGGTCCTGGAAGATCCCACATGCCGTGGAGCTACAAAGCCCATATGCCACAACTACTGAGCCTGAACTCTAGAGCCCTTGAGCCACAACTACTGGAGCCCATGTGCCTAGAGCCCATGCTTCACAGCAAGAGAAACCACTGCAATGAGAAGCCTGCACACCGCAACGAAGAGTAGCCCCTGCTTTTTCTTTCTGATGAATCTGGCTGAAGGTTTTTTATTAGTTTTGTTTGTCTTTTCAAAGCACCAGTTCTTAGTTTTATGGAACATTTCTATTGCTGTTTTAGTCTCTATTTATTCCTGTCCTAATTTTTATGATTTCTTCTATTAAGTTTGGATTTTATTCTTTTTTTTCTAGTTACTTTAGGTGTAAGTAAGTTTAGATTGTTTATTTGAGATTTTTCTTGTTTCCCAAGGTAGGCTTGTATAGCTATGAATGTTTCTCTTAGAACTGCTTTTGTTACGCCCCATAGATTTTGGATTGTTGTGTTTTTATTTCATTTATCTCCATGTCTTTCTTTTTATTTCTTCTTTGATTTCTTCAGTGATCCATTAGTTATTTAGTAACATAATATTTAGCCTCCATGTGTTTGTACATTTTTTGCATTTTTTTCTAGTAGCTGAGTTCTAGCCTTAAAACACTGTAGTGTTTTACAACATGCTTGGTATGATTTCAATTTGCTTAAATTTACTGAGACTTGTGGCCTAGCATGTGATCTATCCTGGAGACTGTTCCAGGTGCACTTGGAAAGAATGTGTATTCTGTTGTTTTTACATGGAATGTCCTATAGATATCCATTAATTCTATCTGGTATAATGTGTCATTTAAGGCGTTTCCTTATTGATTTTCTGTTTGGATGATTTGTCCATTGATGTAAGTGAGGTGTTAAAGTTCCCTACTATTATTGTGTTACTGTCTATTTCTCCCTTTATGTGTGTTAATATTTGCCTTATATATTTAGGTGCTTCTATGTTGGATGCATATATATTTACAATTGTTATATCTTCTAGGATTCATCCCTTGATGATCATATAATATTCTTCTTTGTTACAGCCTGTTTTAAAGTGTATTTTGTCTCATATGAGTATTGCTACCTGGGCTTTCTTTTGATTTCCATTTGCATTGAATACTGTTTTTCATCCCCTCACACTCAGTCTCTATATGCTTTTAGATCTGAAGTGAATCTCTTGCTTATAGCATATATATGAGGCTTTGTTTTGAATCCATTTAACCATGCTTTATCTTTGATTAGAGCATATAGTCCATACAAATTAGTAATGAATGATATCTATGTACTTATTGATATTTTGTTAATTGTTTTTGAGTTGTTTATATAGTTCTTTTTTGTTCCTTTCTTCTTTTGTTTTCATCCCTTGTGATTTGAACTATGTTTAGTGTTATATTTGGATTCCTATTTCTTTTTGTGTCTATATCTATTATAGGTTTTTTTTATTTGTAGTTACCAAGAGGTTTATATATATAGCAGTCTATATATATATATAATTATATATATATAATTATTTTAAGTTGCTGATCTTTTAATATCAAAAGCATTTTAAGAACCCTGCATTTTAACTCTCCCCTTACCACAATTACTATTTTTGAAATAATATTTTACATATTATCATATGTGTATCCCTTAACTATTTATTGGGGAATAAATGATTTTATTACTTTGTCTTTTAACTTTCCTACTAGCTTTTTATGTCATTGATTTACTATCTTTAGTTTATATTTGCCTTTACCAATGAATTTTTCCTTTCATAATTTTTATGTTTCTAGTTGTGTCCTTTTCTTTTTTGCTTAAAGAATTCCCTTGAACATTTTTTGTAAAGCTGTTCTTGTGATGCTGAACAAAAGACAGCATCACAAGCTTTTGCTTCTCTGTAAAACTTTTGATTTTCCTGTCAAATTTGATTGAAAGCCTTGCCAGGTAGAATTTCTTTATTGTAGGTTTTTTCCTTCCACAACTTTAGATATATTGTGCCACTCCCTTCTGGCCTGCAGAATTTCTGCTGAAAAGGTTGGCTGATAGCCTTATGGGAGTTCCCTTGTACATAACTAGTTGCTTTCCCCTTGCTGCTTTTAATATTTTCTCTTTATCTCTAATTTTTGCCATTTTAATTACAATGTGTTTTAGTGTGGTCCTCTTTGGGTTGATTCTCTTTGGGAATCTCTGTGCTTCCTTGACCTGGATGTCTGTTTCCTTTCCCATGTTAGGGAAGTTTTCAGCTATTATCTCTTCAAATACATTTTCTTCCCCTTTCTCTCTTCTCCTTCTGAGACCCATATAATGCAAATGTTGGTGCATTTGATGTTGTCCCAGAGGTCTCTTAAACTCTACTCATTTCTTTTTATTCTTTTTTCTTTTTCTTTCAGCTTCAGTGATTTCCACTTTCTGTCTTCCAGCTTGCTAACCCATTCATCTGTATCACTTAATCTGCTGTTTATTCCTTCTAGTGTATTTTTAATTTTGGTTATTATATTCTTCATCTTTGATTCGTCTTCATATTTTCTAACTGTTTTTTTAAAACTCCTCATTCTGTTCATCCATTCTTCTCCCAAGTTCTCTGATCAACTTTAGAATCATTACCTTGAACTCTTTATTGGGTAGATTGCCTATCTCCACTTTACTTAGCTGTTCTTCTGGGGTTTTATATCATTCCTTTGTTTGGAACATGTTCCTCTGTCACCTTATTTTGCTCAATTTGCTGTTTTTGTTTCTATGTATCTGGTAGGTTGGTTACGTTTCCCAACCTTGGAGAAGTGACATTTTGTAGGAGACATCCTATGTATCCCAGCAGCACATAACTCTCTGGTCACGAACATCTGATTCTCCCCATTCAAACTCTCCTCTCTTAAGTACTTTCCTATGTCCTCTTTCTGGCAAGAGGAGTTGCCTATCCAATTGTCCAGAATATGAAATAATTGGGCCACATTCAGTGATGTGTCAGTTTATTATACCTTACAGTTAACAATACTTTATTTCTCACCTCATCTTCCACTACAAATGCATCAGGCTCTCTTCTTCTGGTTCCACCTGGACAGGGTTTCTTTCTGCTGGGAGAAGTCTGTCCTTTTTTCTTTCAATCCAGGTCCTATAATATGAGGCTACTCAGGTAAAAAGACTTGGTAACTTCCCCATAATCACAATCGCTTTGCATAGGCATGCATGAGTATGTGGGTTCCAATATTCACATTCAGGATACTCAGGAGGAAACCCAATTTGGCATGACACCAAGGCCACACTCAAAAATCAAGTCTTTGTTACATCTTTGCTCTATTATATTAAACACCTTCCAAAGAACTGATAAAATTTTTATATTATTTCATACATGACTTTCATTCATTTGTGCCATCTTCTATTAGTTTAGAACTCCAAAAGTAGAGAGGATAAATGATAGTAGCATTTGGGTACTTAAACTTCACCCAAACCTTAACAGATACTTCCACACTCAAAGTAACACTTTAATATCTTTGTGTATTATGCACCTTGTTCTTACAATGTATATTTGCTTATATGTAAGAATTTATGTAATAATCAGTTGATATAAGAAAACAGAGACAAGCCTCTTAGATAGCATCATCCACCAGAGGGCAGACAGCAGAAGTAAGAAGAACTACAATCCTGCAGCCCGTGGAAAAAAAAACACATTCACAGAAAGATAGATAACATGAAAAGGCAGAGGGCTATGTACCAGATGAAAGAAAAAGATAAAACCCCAGAAAACAACTAAATGAAATGGAGATAGGCAATCTTCCAGAAAAAGAATTCAGAATAATGATAGTGAAGATGATTCAGGACTTTGGAAAAAGAATGGAGGCGAAGAGCAAGAAGACGCAAGAAATGTTTAACAAAGACCTAGAAGAATTAAAGAACAAACAAACAGAGATGAACAATACAATAACTGACATGAAAACTACACTAGAAGGAATCAATAGTAGAATAACTGAGGCAGAAGAACGGATAAGTGACCTGGAAGACAGAATGGTGGGATTCACTGCTGCAGAACAGAATAAAGAAAAAAGAATGAAAGAATGAAAAGAAATGAAGACAGTCTAAAATAACTCTGGGTCAACACTAAATGTAATAACATTTGCATTATAGGGGTCCCAGAAGGAGAAGAGAAAGAGAAAGGACCAGAGAAAATATTTGAAGAGATTATAGTTAAAAACTTCCCAAACATGGGAAAAGAAATAGCCACCGAAGTCCAGGAAGCGCAGAGTCCCATACAGGATAAACCCAAGGAGAAACACACCGAGACACATAGCAATCAAATTGGCAAAAATTAAAGAAAAATTATTGACAGCAGCAAGGGAAAAATGACAAATAACATAAAAGGGAACTCCCATAAGGTTACCAGCTGATTTCTCAGCAGAAACTCTACAGGACAGAATGGAGTGGCATGATATACTTAAAGTGATGAAAGGGAAGAACCTACAGCCATGATTATTCTACCTGGCAAGGATCTCATTCAGATCCGATGGAGAAATCAAAAGCTTTACAGACAAACAAAAGCTAAGAGAATTCAGCACCACCAAACCAGGTCTACAAAAAATGCTAAAGGAACTTCTGTAAGTGGCAAACACAAGAAAAGAAAAGGACCTACAAAAGCAAACCCAAAACAATTAAGAAAATGGTAATAGGAACATACATATTGATAATTACCTTAAACATGAATGGATTAAATGCTCCAACCAAAAGACACAGGCTTGCTGACTGGTTACAAAAACAAGACACATATAAATGCTGTCTACAAGAGACCCACTTCAGACCTAGGGACATATACAGACTGAAAGTGAGGGGATGGAGAAAGATATTCCATGCAAATGGAAATCAGAAGAAAGCTGGAGTAACAATACTCATATCAGATAAAAAAAGACTTTAAAATAAAGAATGTTACAAGAGACAAGGAAGGACACTACATAATGATCAAGGGATCAATCCAAGAAGAATATATAACAATTATAAATATATATGCACCCAACATAGGAGCACCTCAATACATAAGGCAACTGCTAACAACTATAAAAGAGGAGATCGACAGTAACACAATAATAGTGGGGGATGTTAACACCTCACTTACACCAATAGACAGATGATCCAAACAGAAAATTAATAAGGAAACAGAAGCTTTAAATGACACAGTAGACCAGATAGACTTAATTGATATTTGTAGGACATTCCATCCAACAACAGCAGATTACACTTTCTTCGCAAGTGCGCATGGAACGTTCTCCAGGATAGATCACATCTTGGGTCACAAATCAAGCCTCAGTAAATGTAAGAAAACGGAAATCATACCAAGCATCTCTTCTGACCAACATGCCATGAGATTAGAAATCAATTACAGGGAAAAATCGTAAAAAACACAAAAACATGGAGGCTAAACAATACGTTACTAAATAACGAAGAGATCACTGAAAAATCAAAGAGGAAATCAAATAATACCTAGAGACAAGTGACAATGAAAACACGATGATCCAAATCCTATGGGATGAAGCAAAAGCAGTTCTAAGAGGGAAGTTTATAGTTATACAAGCCTCCCTCAAGAAACAAGAAAAATCTTAAATAAACAATCTAACTTTACACCTAAAGGAACTAGAGAAAGAAGAACAAAGAAAACCCAAAGTTAGCAGAAGGAAAGAAATCATAAAGATCAGAGCGAAAATAAATGAAATAGAAACAAAGAAAACAATAGAAAGATCAATAAAACGAAAAGCTGATTCATTGAGAAGATAAGCAATATTGATAAACCATTAGCCAGCCTCATCAAGAAAAAGAGGGTAGGACTCAAATCAATAAAATTAGAAATAAAAAAGGAGAGAGAAGTTACAGCAGACACAGCAGAAATACAAAGCATCCTAAGAGACTATTACAAGCAACTCTAGGCCAATAAAATGGACAACCTGGAAGAAATGGACTAATTCTTAGAAAGGTATAACCTTCCAAGACTGAATGAGGAAGAAATAGAAAATATGAACACACCAATCACAAGTAATGAAATTGAAACTGTGATTAAAAATCTTCCATCAAACAAAAGTCCAGAACCAGATGGCTTCACAGGTGAATTCTATCAAACATTTAGAGAAGAGCTAACACCCATCCTTCTCAAACTCTTCCAAAAAATTGCAGAGGAAGGAACACTCCCAAACTTATTCTATGAGGCCACCATCACCCTGATACCAAAACCAGACAAAGATACTAAAACAAAAGAAAATTACAGACTAATATCATTGATGAATATAGATGCAAAAATCTTCAACAAAATACTAGCAAACAGAATCCAACAACAAATTAAAAGGATCATACACCATGATCAAGTTGGTTATCCCAGATATGCAAGGATTCTTCAATAAATGCAAATCAATCAATGTGATACACCATATTAATAAATTGAAGAAAAAACCATATGGTCATCTCAATAGATGCAGGAAAAGCTTTTGACAAAATTCAACACCCATTTATGAAAAAAACTCTCCACAAAGTGGGCATACAGGAAACCTACTTCAACATAATAAAGGCCATATGTGAAAACCCCACAGCAAACATCATTCTCAATGGTGAAAAACTGAAAGCATTTCCTCTAAGATCAGGAACAAGACAAGGATGTCCACTCTCACCACTATTATTCAACATAGTTTTGGAAGTCCTAGCCATGGCAATCAGAGAAGAAAAAGAAATAAAAGGAATACAAATTGGAAAAGAAGAAGTAAAACTGTCACTGTTTTCAGATGACATGATACTCTACATAGAGAATCCTAAAGATGATACCAGAAAACTACTAGAGCTAATCAATGAATTTGGTAAAGTTGCAGGATACAAAATTAATGCACAGAAATCTCTTGCATTCCTATACACTAATGATGAAAAATCTGAAAGTGAAATTAAGGAAACACTCCCATTTACCATTGCAACAAAAAGAAAAAAATACCTAGGAATAAACCTACCTAGGGAGACAAAAGACCTGTATGCAGAAAGGTGTAAGACACTGATGAAAGAAATTAAAGATGATACCAACAGATGGAGTGACATACCATGTTCTTAGATTGGAAGAATCAATATTGTGAAAATGACTATACTATCCAAAGCAATCTACAGATTCAATGCAATTCCCATCAAATTACCAATGGTATTTTTTACAGAACTAGAACAAAAAGCCTTAAAATTTGTATAGAGACACAAAAGACCCTGAATAGCCAAAGCAGTCTTGAGGGAAAAAAATGGAGCTGGAGGAATCAGGATCCCTAATTCAAACTATACTACAAGGCTACAGTCATCAAGACAATATGGTACTGGCACAAAAACAGAAATATAGATCAAGGGAACAGGATAGAAAGCCCAAAGATAAACCCACACACATATGGTCAACTCATCTATGACAAAGGAGGCAAGGATATACAATGGAGAAAAGGGAGTCTCTTCAGTTAGTGGTTCTGGAAAAACTGGACAGCTACTTGTAAAAGAATGAAATTAGAACACTCCCTAACACCATACACAAAAATAAACTCAAAATGGATTGGAGACCTAAATATAAGAGCAGACACTATAAAACTCTTAGAGGATAACATAGGAAGAACACTCTTTGACATAAATCACAGCAAGATATTTTATGATCCACCTCCTTGAGTAATGGAAATAAAAACAAAAATTAAAAAATGGTACCTAATGAAACATAAAAGCTTTTGCACAGCAAAGGAAACCATAAAAAAGACGAAAAGACAAACCTCAGAATGGGAGAAAATATTTGCAAATGAATCATCAGACAAAGGATTAATCTCCATAATATATAAATAGGTCATGCACCTCAATATTAAAAAAACAAACAACCCAATCCAACACTGGGCAGAAGACCTAAATAGACATTTCTCCAAAGAAGACATTCAGATGGCCAAGAAGCACAAGAAAAGCTGCTCAACATCACTAATTATTAGAGAAATGCAAATCAAAACTACAATGAGGTATCACTTCACACCAGTTAGAATGGGCATCATCAGAAAATCTACAAACAACCAATGCTGGAGAGGGTGTGGAGAAAAGGGAAACCTCTTGCACTATTGGTGGGAATGTAAATTGATATAGCCACTTTGGAGAACAGTATGGAGGTTCCTTAAAGAACTAAAAATAGAATTACCATATGACCCAGCAATCCCAGTACTGGGCATATACCCTGAGAGAGCCATAATTCAAAAAGACACATGCACCCCAATGTTCATTGCAGCACTATTTACAATAGCCAGGACATGGAAATAACCCAAATGTCCATCAACAGATGAATGGATAAAGAAGATGTGACACATATATACAATGGAATATTACTCAGCCATAAAGAGGAATGAAATTGGGTCTTTTTTAGAGACGTGGATGGATATAGAGACTGTTACACAGAGTGAAGTAAATCAGGAAGAGAAAAACAAATATCGTATATTAACGCATATATGTGGAACCTAGAAAACGTTACAGGTGGACCAGTTTGCAGAATAGAAATTGAGACACAGAAGTAGAGAACAAATGTATGGACAGCAAGCGGGGAACGCAGCGGGGGGTGGGGGGGTGGGATGAACTGGGAGATTGGGATTGACATGTGTACACTGATGCGTATAAAATGGATGACTAATAAGAAGAAAAATAAATAAACTAATTAATTAAAAAAAAGAAAGCAGAAAAAGTTCATAGACTACAGCTAGGTAGTATCTGTATAAGAACTTACCATAAGGTTTATTCTAGGCAGTGTGGGTAAAAAGACATAAATGAGGTAAAGAATGATGGACACTGAGAGAATCAATGGATTGAAATTCCCAGTAGGCCTGCTAGGTTGTTGGCATTGGGGTTCTAACGGAAATGAGCTTAAAAGTTATTGGTTAGTAATTGTGAAACATGGTTAAAACTATGCAGAAGTTCAGTTAACAGTAATGTCAAGGTTTGGGGAATGGCCATGGGATTGAATAACTAAGGAAGTGTGTGGAGAACAGCAGTATTTGAGGGGAGGAAGGCTGCTAGAAAGAATTATCCACTTACATAATAAGAACAAGAGCAGTGTCAGAAGTGAAGAGTGAGTAAGAAATTAAGGCCATCATAAAAGGAGAGGCAACTCCCTGAAGGTAAATGGCAGTAGCAGGGTATTAGTCTGATGACATTGGATTCAAATATAGGAAAATTTGGGTAAGTTGTTGGGGAGGATAGAGAAGGGATGACAAAAGCACCCATCCAATATTTCAGGCTGGTAGTACAAGAGTTATCAGGGGAAAAAAATAAAACAAACAGACAAAAAAACAAACAAACAAAAAAACACAATTTAAGAGCTATAGCAGTGGCAGCTTCCGCTGGAGAAAGCCAGGTTTTCATGAGTGCAAGAAGATGAATGGTGAATTTAGAGAAGTTGAACAAACTGAGGAATATTGCATAAGATGGACCAAGAAATCCAGACACTGAGAAAACATGCGAGTTGGAGAGAAAGGAACGGACATAGCAAAGGGTGTGGAAGGCTTGGGAGGCAGGGTTTATCATGGATACTAACAATAAGGATAGGGGCCAGTGAGGGTAGCCTAGTGACTCACAGTAGAGAATGGTGCTAGGGCTGTGAGGGTTGTGAGGAAGAGGGGCATGGGTTTCTGGGCACTCTCCATCCCACTGTACAGTTCATCTTCGACTTCCAATAGGAGATAGGTGAACTGACTCTCAATGTGTATGCTCAGTTAAGACCATTGTTCATAGAGTTGAAATTTTTGGAGAAGCTGGAGTCAGACCCCCTTCTCCTGTGATGATACAGTGTCCAAGGACAATGACTCATCTCTCTTTGCCCCTTAATAATTATGTGATTCTGAGAAAGTTATTTAACTTTTCTGAACCACTATTTCCTCATTTTAAAATGTTAACAATAACTGTGATAATTAAATGAAGTAACATATAAATTGGTTTAGAGCATGGCTTTTGGTGGACATTCAGTATATATTACCTGTTACTGTTTATTTCCCCAAAGCTTAAGTTAATGATTTAGGAAAGAACATCAAAGCCCTTTGTCTTGTTCTTATGGTTAGAATTAATTCCTCTCCCATTCAGAAATTTACCTACTGACTTCCAGATGCTTGGTTACCTTTCCTAAACATGAACTGAAGGCAAATCATCTCCTATTAGTACCATTTCTGCATCTGGGATGGAGAAACTAACTCTTACATAAAGTATGTTGATTTGAATCTAGTTGGTATTCATTGTTATGTCTGTAACAAATTATGAACTCATCATGTGAACTAAACACTCTAATACTCTAAAAACTATCACTGTTTAGACTTCCTGACCTGTGGCATACACAGTAAAGCCAATCGCTATAATTCAGAAATTATGATCAAAACAGAATAAAAATTACTGTTTATTCTTTTTTTACTGGGATAAAAATTGGTAGAAAATGGAAAAAGAAATACAGATAACATTGACATCATGTTTTTTTCTAAGAATGTCATACAGGAAAATCAGAAAGGTGAATATTCAAATCTTTGAAGGTATTTGATTTTTTTCAACAGAATTTCATGTTACTCAGTCTAACCCCTATGTCTAAAGAAATACTGATGCCAAGGGATCCCATATTAAAGAATTACTTTTCAAGCAAAATCATGTAACTATAAGGTACAGAAAAAAAATGTATATGTTCCAACAAAATTTTCTTTTGGACACTAAAATTTGAACTTTGTATGGTTTTCATGTGTTAAGAATTATCATTTTTGTATCATTTAAGCCATATAAACATGTAAAAACCTTCTTAGTTTGTGGACTGTACAAAACCAGATAGTGGCAGGATGTGACTGATGGATTTGGCCTGTGGGCCATGTGTTGTAGTTTGCAAACTAGATGATGGAAGATGGTATACTCAGGTTTGCAAAACACTACTAAAGGTGACCACAATTTATGGAACCAAATAAACTGGGTATCAATGCAGTTTTTTAAAAGGTAAATACAAAATGCAAAAAAATAAAAGGCAAATAACACTTTGGAAAAACTATTTGCAGCAGACATGGCAGACAAATGACTAGCATCCTATATATGCATAAATTATATGTAAAGAACACAAGCTTAGGGACTTCCCTGGTGGTCCAGTGGTTAAGACTCCACGCTTCCACTGCAAGGGGCATTGGTTTGATCCCTGGTCGGGGAGCTAAGATCCTGCGTGCTGCAGGGCACGGACAAAACATTTAAAAATAAATAAGCAAATATTAAAAATAAAATAACTCCTTTAAAAAAAAAAGAGAACACAAGCTTTAATGAAAAAGAATATAATCCAGGGGCTTCCCTGGTGGCACAGTGGTTAAGAATCTGCCTGCCAATGCAGGGAACACGGGTTCAAGCCCTGCTCTGGGAAGATCCCACATGCCACAAAGCAACTAAGCCCATGAGCCACAACTACTGAGCCTGTGCTCTAGAGCCTGCCAGCCACAACTGCTGAGCCCGAGTGCCAAAACTACTGAAGCCCGCGCACCTAGAGCCCGTACTCTGCGACAAAAGAAGCCACCCAATGAGAAGCTCGTGCCCTGCAATGAAGAGTAGCCCCCGCTCGCTGCAACTAGAGAAAAGTCTGCGAGCAGCATCAAAGACCCAACGCAGTCAAAAATAAAAATAAATAAAATAAATTTATTAGAAAAAAGAAAAAGAGTATAATCCAGGCAAAGACACATACAAATAGACATAAACAAACATCTAATAAAATAAAATCCTAATAAATAATTAGAATTCTAAAGGAGGTGAGGGGTTGGGTGAGTTCTTAGCTGGTCAGGTGACTTCAGGCTCTCTGGATCTTGAAGATGGTTAAGATGACTCTTGAGAGTTATTTTTATGCATTTTTAAGAGAATTTTATTGCTAAGAACTGAGACACTTTCTTCTCTGGTTTACTTGGTCAGCCTGATGCACCACTATTCTAAGTGTTCTCCTGTAACTCCTTCTATAGTCACCAGTGAAACTGAGTCATCAGTTAGATAGATCCCTTAAACTATAACTTGCTTAATAAACAATATCTTGTAACCTGCCTTCATAAATCAAGCTTGCCTTAATCATTCTTGCAAATTACCTACCCTCCCAACTTCACATAGCTTAGACAATATACCACAAGACTCCTTTACCCGCCCCCAATAAATAACACCTCTGATGTATGGGTTGCTCTAGTAAAGGTTGCTTAAATTGTTTTTTAGGAACGTGGAGTTAGTCTTGCTCTGATCAAACTGGTCAGACCACTGACCATTAAACAGGCCTGCACAAATGTCTGATGGATGACCTTTTGATGTAAGAGGGCAGAAAACTCTACCCTCAGATCATGCTAATGTTGTCATTTTCTGAACATACATCCCATGAAGAAACACTTAACTCAGATACACCATACAGAACACTAATTACGTCACCTTTTTCTCACCTCCAGTTGTCTTTCTCCACACCTCAGACCACCCCACTTCCTTATCTCATAAACATCTTAAGCCCCAGGCCTTTGGGGAACTGGATTTGAGACTTCTTCTCCCATCTCCTTATCTTTTTTTTTTTTTTAATTTTATTTGTTTTTTTTTATAGCCCACCTCCTTTTTTGTAAACAAACGATTTCTCTGCTGCATACCTCAGCATCTCAGCATTTGGTTTGCTGCACATCAGGCAAACAAAGCTGGTTTGGTGACACTAGGAATATGGCATTTGCTTCTAGCCTCTTGCTCTTGGAGTCTCTCCATTCATCTAAGTGCTTATTTTTTTTTTCTTAACATCTTTATTGGAGTATAATTGCTTTACAATGGTGTGTTAGTTTCTGCTTTATAACAAAATGCATCAGTTATACATATACATATGTTCCCATATCTCTTCCCTCTTGCATCTCCCTCCCTCCCACCCTCCCTATCCCACCCCTCTAGGTGGTCAAAAACCACTGAGCTGATCTCCTTGTGCTATGCGGCTGCTTCCCGCTAGCTATCTATTTTACATTTGGTAGTGTATATATGTCCATGTCACTCTCTCACTTTGTCCCAGCTTACCCTTCCCCTCCCCATGTCCTCAAGTCCATTCTCTAGTAGGTCTGTGTCTTTATTCCCATCTTACCCCTAGGTTCTTCATGACCTGTTTTTTTTCTTTCTTAGATTCCATATATATGTGTTAGCATACTGTATTTGTTTTTCTCTTTCTGACTTACTTCGCTCTCCACCTCACTACAAATAAATCAATTTCATTTCTTTTTATGGCTGAGTAATATTCCATTGTATATATGTACCACATCTTCTTTATCCATTCATCTGATGATGGACACTTAGGTTGCTTCCATGTCCTGGCTATTGCAATCCCACTACTGGGCATATACCCTGAGAAATCCATCTAAGTGTTCTTTCGTTAGAACCTAAAACAGCCTCAGGTCAGCACAATTTCCTTCAAGGGCTTTCTACATCTGGTCAATAGGAAACAGTCCTGCATCCGAAGTCCTGATGCCTCTAGGCTTTGGCCACTCAGTGCAACCCTCACTCTGCTGCTCCAGCTCCATCAGCATTCTCAGACATGCACTACATGGCTGTCTCTCCACCACAGGGAACACATTTCAAGCTCTCCTGTGTTCCCCCTTGCAACTCCCATTTTCTAAGTTTAAGGTGAATGTAGAAGGTAACTTTCTCTACTCTCTGACCCATTTACATTTCTCAACCTAGCTGAGGTTCCCAGATTAGCATGATCTAACTGGTTTTTTAAACATTTCCTTTGTAAATTCTTCCCATAAGATCTGTCTTAAGCTAATTTTCATATGTTAGTTTAACCTCTCATTACATACAGTTATAGAACTTTGGATTCAACAAACAATAATGAAATTCATAAGGAAAATGTTAATACTTTTTAAAAAAATTATAAGACCATGTTCTCTGACCATAAGGTAATATGATTCAAAATTGAGTATAGCTATTGTCATTTATGTGTTTATAAAAGTCAGACTGGCGGTTAATTAAAAAATGTTATTGGTGGTTACTCCTGAGATTAATAAGGAGTGATAATCAAAGGATTTTCTATTTTCTTTTATTTCTTTTTTTTGCTATTTTTAATAAGTATAAATTTAAAATTAGAAATTAATTCAAATGAACAATGACAATGAAAAGAAAAGTGAAATCTTTGTCAGCAGAATCTAATACCACAGACGAGTCAAATAAGATAAAGACTGAACAAACTTCACTGCATTCAGCATTAAGCAGTTCCTAGAGATCTTAGTCAGAGCCGTTTCACTGGAATACCAGATTTCAGTAAGGAAAAACTACATGAGGTAAGGCAGGAGGGTTTTTAAGTGCCGAGGTGAGGTAGTAGACAAGTACTGGAGGAAGCTGAATGAGAGACTGGTCAATGTAATTAGGCCATCTGTGCTTACTAACCAATGCTTAGTGAAGTTAGGCTCTTACTTACACTACTTAACTCAAGACTTATGATAAAGATACAGTAGTGAAGACACTGTGATACTGGGAAAAAAAATAGACAAATAGATCAATGGAATAGAGTAGAGAGCCCAGAAATAGACTTCCATAAATATAGTCAACTGATCTTTGACAAAGGACAAAGGAAATACAATGGAGTGACAATTGTTTTTAAACAAATGGTGCTGGAACAAGTGGGCACCCACACGCAAAATAGTGAATCTAGACATAGACCTTATACCTTTCACAAAAATTAACTCAAAATGAATCACAGACTTAAATGTGAAATGCAAAACCATAAAATTCCTGAAAGATAACATAGGAGAAAATCTGGATGACCTAGGGTTTGGCATTGACCCTAGATAAAATGCCAAAGACTCAATCCATGAAAGAAAATTGGTAAGTTACACTTCATTAAAAATAAAAATTTTTGTTCTGTGAAACACATTATTAAGAGAATGAAAAGGCAAGCCACGGACTAAAAGAAAACATATTCAAATGGCATATCTGATAAAGAATTGTTTCCAAAATATAAAAAGAACTCTTAAACCTCAATAGTAAGAAAAGATAAAACTCAATTAAAAAATAGGCCAAAGATCTTAACAAATACCTCAACAAAGAAGATATATAGATAGCAAAAAAGGTTATGAAAAGATACTCCACAGCATATATCAACAGGAAACGAAATTTTAAAAAACAGTGGGATACCACCACACATCTACTAAAACGGCCAAAATCCAGAACGCTGAACACCAAATGCTGACAAGGATGTAGAGCAACAGGAACTCTCATTGACTGCTGGTGGGAATGGAAAATGATACAGCCACTATTGAAGACAGTGAATGCTTACAAAACTAAACATACTCCAGCCATAGGATCCAGCAATCAACACCTTAGCACGTGCACAAAGGAATTGGAAATTTATGTCTATACAAAAATCTGCACACAACTGTTTATAGATGCTTTATTCATAATTTCCAAATCTTGGAAGCAACCAAGATGTCCCTCAGTAGGTGAAAAGATAAATGAACTATGGTACATCCAGTCAATGGAATATTATTCAGCCCCACAAGAAATGAGCCATCAAGCCATGAAAATACATGGAGGTAGCTTACGTGCATATTACTAAGTGAAGGAAGCCAGTATGAAAAGACTACATACTGTATGACTCCAACTATATGACATTCTAGAAAAGGCAAAACTATAAAGACAGTAAAAAGATTAGTGGTTGCCAGAGGTTAGGGGGAAGGGAAAGATGAATAGGTGGAACATAGAGGATTTTTAGGGTAGTGGAAATACTCTGTATTGATACTATAATGGTGGATACATTTGCCCAAACCCATAGAATATAATACAACTCCAAGAGTGAACCCTAATGTAAACTATGACTTTGGGTGATAATGATGTTTCAATGTAGATTCAGCACTTGTAACAAATGTACCACCCTGGTAGGGGATGTTGATAATGGACAGAGTCTATGCATGTTTGGGGGCAGGGTGTATTTGGGTTATCTCTGTATCTTCTTAAATTTGGTATGAGCCTAAAACTGCTCTAAAAAAGTTGTCTTTAAAATTTTGTTTTAATCAAAACCAACTCTAAGATCTTTATTAACTGGGATTTAAAATTGTGAATGCTTATGAAAACTTAACATTTGAGTTTACTCAAATAGTTTTAAAAACAATAATAACATGGGAATGAATAATTCTTTTCAAATGTATAATATGTCATCTCTTCCAGTGTTTATCACCAGTGGGATAAAGAAGAAAATGATAATGTTCTCATTTTAAGAACTTACATTATGTGGTCTTGTTTAAAATTCAACAAAGAAATCTATTTTATTTCAGTCTGTTTTCCAGATTTTATACATCTACCAAATAGAATGTTTGACAATATAGTTTGTGCTTTCAGAGTCTATTCTGTTATTAAACTGACTTGTTTTAAGTTCTTGGTTTACAGTATTTTTACATATAATTAAATGTTTGGCACGATAAATAATTTACAGCCAAATAGCTGAAGTTTTACAAAATGGATTCAGAAAATATTATATCTGGGTCAATAAACTCTTCTATGATAATATAAATAAAAAATATACCTTTGCCTCATTCCTTGGATTAAATATGTGGTACATATTTCCAAACATTATAGGAAAATAGTCATGTTTGGTTTTTATTTCCAGACAGTGAAATGACAGCCAATTCTGTCGAAAAGGGAAAAACATTTTCTAAATGTAATGTGTTTCCAGTCCATAGCATCCAGAAAAATACTTTTCATTTGTACTGGTTTAATGTTTTAACCTTTACTACATTATAGTTAAGAATTTTATTATATGTATAAATCATATGTTCTAGCTATTGAAATATTTTAAGCAATAATTGAAATATTTTAGGAAAATAGTTGTTTTATATCATACTCTTTTATTTCCTAAAAACCTTGACTTAATTTAAGTAAGATTTTAACTTTTCTTGACTCTTTGTGCTAATGGATTCTTTTCACTTTTTTGGACTTATATTTTCAACACAGCTTGTTATAGATTTTCTATTTGAACATTCTTACATGATTATTATAGAAAAATATATAATACAGATAATTGAAGAAGACTGAGAAAACACTCCTGTACCTAATCACCAATATAACTTTGCTAATATCGTGGCATAATTTTATTCTGAATTATAATTCTTTAAAATGCCTTCTAATTTTCTTGGAGAGTGTTCTGATAGGTTGTGAATTATGCTTTATCAGTAAGAAAATATTATTTTACAATTAATTCCCAGTAAAAATATATGAAAACAGGTGTGCCATATAGCAGTTATTAAAAGGAAAGAGTTTTTTACTTAGCAAAGTTGTTGAAATCAAGTCTGACAATGAGCCTTATGGTGTGTTTCTCAGTAATAAAAGCCAGAGAAAACCTGGGATCCCACACAACTTGGTTCCACTCTCAGTGAAACTTTTGTCATGTAGTGGTGTGGCAAGTTCTCTATCTGAGGACAGTCCAATGTTTTAATTCAACATACAGTTATTATTTGCTATGTGTTATGGGACAATCATTCTGTAGAGTGAGGGAAAACTTAGACAGGCTGCTGTAACATCTCCAGCCAAACTGTGCCCCACTATTTTTAATGTTTAGCTCAGCATGATGTATTCAACTTGGCTGTTGAATTGAAAATTACATAATTTGGTTAATTTACTTATATATCAACTAATGTAAGTAATTCAACGTACAGTTAGCTCTGTAGTTAATCTAAGTAAATGAGAATAATGTGTACCTCATATAGTTGTTGTAAGGTCTAATGAGACAAAATAAACAAAGAATTCTTAGATATTATCCAGATATTAGAATATCTGGATCAGAAGGTATTGTTTATATATAGGCTATGATTATTACTGATGTTAATACTATAAAAATAATATTTTATTTTTCTTACTTGAAGAAAAATAAGGAACGTATACATAAATTTTCCTTCAATATTTGAAAACATGCCTCTTTTGATTATCTCAAAAATTTAAATACATATGATTTTTATAACAGTTATATAATTTGCATAAATATACAATTTACATTTTAAAAACCAGAGAAGGAAATTGGAAGTATCTCAAGTAGAAAGTCTTACTAAGTCTCATTTTCTGACACATACATACTTTGGGAGTTCTGGCGTGTCCCATTTCAAAACTAGTATACATATTTATACATATATCAATATTCTCAGAAATAATCTTGGCAAGGACATTTTGGTTCAAAGAATAGGTTCTAAGGCAAACACAGTGGGTAACTAGACAAATATCATGGTTCATGAAGAACAAACAAAGCTCTTTAAGAACTATTTTCTGCAATTTTTGATGGCAAGTATTTTACTTTAAGGTTCTGACAGTGGACAGTCCAGGTCCACATGTCCTTATATAAAATTCCCAAATCAAAAGTATTCTAAAACCAGAAAAATGGTTTCCTAACCAATATAATGGCAAAACCTGAAGTGACCTAAATTCAATCAGTGGCAAAACACCCCCCTTATGCCACTTTACCAAATCTTGGCCACGCTGAAACTGAGCAGGACCCTGTGTGACCTTTCCAGGTTCAAAAGCCCTTCCATGTGCCCTGTTTCTTCTTATTTTAATTTTTAAATTTTTTTTCTCTTTTTAAAAATTGAGTAAAAGATCATTTAAACTCTATAATGCTTTACAATTTTCAAAAGTTTCACACAGGGGGGATTCAAGATGGTGGAGCAGTAGGTGGATGTGGAGTTCATCTCTCTCCACAGATGCATCAGGAATACATCTATAGATGCAATAATTTTCACAGAACACCAGCTAAAGACTAGCAGAAGACCTTGGACACCAGAAAGGACTATAAAGATCCCTTCATAACTGGGTAGGAAGGAAAAAAAGAAGGGAGAAGGAAGAGGAGAGGAAGTGGGACTGGACCTGCACCCCAGGGCATGGGAGCTGAAGCAGAGTAGAGATTCCCGAATTCAGGGAAATCCCCTCTCTGACGGAGAAATGCCCTCTCCGTCCGGGAAATCGATTGGGACAGAAGGGAAGCATTAGAGACTGTCGGAAGAGAGTGAAGCTGCCGATCTGTGGCAGACAGGATAGAGTGAAAAATACGCAGACGGTTCGTACCGCAGCCCTACGTGCCCCGGACTGGGACGTGTGTTCACAGGTGTGCAAGGGAGCTGGGAGCTTGTGCGTGGGGACTGGAGAACACGCTCAGAGTGAGAACTGCTGTTGGCTGTGAGGAGACGGACCGAGGGGACAGGAGGGAGGAAATCTGCAGCAGGGGACGCTTATGGAGGAAGATGGGACTGCCATGGAAGCAGGGCGCTACTGCTGAGTCACACACATGGCAAGGAGCCGCTATTGCAACCTCTCTCTCCCCACACACCGGCGCTTGCCAAGGACAATAAAAGAAGCCCGCTCAGGGCTGGCTCTTGTGTGCCTGCTGCCAAGCAATAAAAAAGCCCCCTCAGAGCTGGCCCTCACGTGCCGGCTACAAGGAGCCAGAAAACCCCGGCCAGGGCTGGCCATCACATGCCTTACACTGGGCGCCAGAAAAGGCCCTCATTAGGGCCATATCTCTTGCGCCCATGACCTCCCGCTTCCCTGTGCTTTTGACGCGACTGGGGCTCCCACCATCCAAACCGTCATACCACCTCTGCACCTGCTCTTCACAGGGCAAACCCAAGAGTTCCAAGGCAGCCTCAGGACCAGACTTCTGTGGGTGGACCACACACAGAGGTGGGGATAAAACCAAAGCTGAACCCCAGGGATGGGGTGACTAAGGAAGAAGATCGAAAATCTTTCCATCAGCTGTACAAGCTGCAGATTAAATCCCTGCAATCAGCTAGGTAGACCCTGTATCTGTGGAATATCTGAGTAGACAGTGAGTGTTCCCACAAATGAAAACGGCCTAGCTCTGGCAGATGTGGGCTTGGGGGCAGCACACACTGAAATTGGGCCATATCAAAGTCTGAGTGGTGCCCACGGGGCCCTCAGCAGGTCCAGAGACCAGCCCAGAGGCAAAGGAGAGCCTCTTGGGGAGGCAAAGGTGGGCTGTGGCTCACGACGTGTGCAAGGACACTTACAGCGGAGACCCCAGGGAAGCATAGTTATTACTATTAATTTTATTATATTTTGATTCATTCTGTTTTTGGTTCTAGCTTTTTTTTTTTTGGTTTCTTTCTTTTTTTGTTTGTTACTGTTTTAGTTTATTGTGTTTTTTGGTTCTTTTTTGTTGTTGCTGTTTTTTTGTCTTTTGGGATTTCTAAGTTTTATAACTTGCAGCTCAATACCAAAAAAACAAACAACCCAATCCAAAAATGGTCAGAAGACCTAAAAAGACATTTCTCCAAAGAAGACATACAAATTGCCAACAAACACATGAAAAGATGCTCAACATCACTAATCATTAGAGAAATGCAAATCAAAACCACAATGAGGTATCATCTCACAACAGTCAGAATGGCCATCATCAAAAAGTCAACAAACAATAAATGCTGGAGAGGATGTGGAGAAAAGGGAACCCTCTTGCACTGTTGGTGGGAATGTAAATGGATACAGCCACTATGGAAAACAGTATGGAGGTTCCTTAAAAAACTAAAAATAGAACTACCATATGACCCAGCAATCCCTCTACTAGGCATATACCTTGAGAAAGCCATAATTCAAAAAGATACATGTACCACAATGTTCATTGCAGCAGTATTTACAATTGCCAGGATATAGAAGCAATCTAAATGTCCATCAACAGATGAATGGATAAAGAGGATGTGGTGCATGTATACAATAGAGTATTACTCAGCCATGAAAAGGAATGAAATTGAGATATTTGTAGTGAGGTGGATGGACCTAGACAGTGCCATACAGAGTGAAGTTAGTCAGAAAGAGAAAAACAAATACTGTATGCCAATGCACATTTATGGAATCTAAAAAAATGGTACTGATGAACATAGTGGCAGGGCAGGAATAAAGACACAGATGTAGAGAATGGACTTGAGGACGCGGGGTGAGGGGGGTGGGGAAGCTGGGATGAAGTGAGAGAATAGCATTGACATATATACTCTATCAAATGTAAAATGGATGGCCAGTGGGAAGCAGCTGCATAGCACAGGGAGATCAGCATGATGCTTTGTGATGACTTAGAGGGGTGGGATAGGGAGGGTGGGAGGGAGGGAGGCTCAAGAGGGAGGAGATATGGGAATATATGTATACGTATAGCTGATTCACTTTGTTGTACAACAGAAACTAACACAACATTGTAAAGCAATTATACTCCAATAAAGATATAAAGAAATGAAAAAAAGTTTCACACAAATGATTTCATATAATCCCATAATAGCCTCTTTATTCCCACCTCTATATTGCCCCTCTCCCTTCACTCTCCCCACTGGTAACCACTAGTTTGTTCTCTATGTCTGAAAGTCTGTTTCTTTTTTGTTTTATTCACTAGTTTGTTGGTTTTTTTTAGATTCCACATGTAAGTGATATCATACAGTATCACACATCATATATTTCACTTAGCGTTATATCCTCTAGGCCCATCCATGTTGCTGCAAATGGCAAAATTTCATTCCTTTTACAGATGAGTAGTATTCCACTGTATATATATACCACATCTTCTTTATCCATTCACCTGAAAGATTTCTTCTATACCTTGGCAATTATACATAATGCTGCTATGAACATTGGGGTGCATGTATCTTTTCTAATTACTGTTTATGGTTTTGTTGTTTTTGGATATATACCCAGGAGTGGAATTGTTGTGTCATATAGTAGTTCTATTTTTAGTTTTTTGAAAAATGAAAACACAATGATCCAAAACATATGAGACACAGCAAAAGCAGTTCTAAGAGGGAAGTTTATAGCAATACAAGCTTACCTCAGGAAACAAGAAAAAATTTAAATAAACAACCTAACCTTATACCTAAAGCAACTATAGAAATAAGAACAAGCAAAACCCAGAGTTAGTAGAAGGAAAGAAATCATAAAGGTCAAAGCAGAAATAAATAGAGACTAAAAAAACAATAGAAAAGATTAATGAAACTAAAAGCTGGTTCTTTTAAAAGATAAAATTGATAAACCTTTAACCAGACTCATCAAGAAAAAAAGGAGATGGCCCAAATTAACAAAATCAGAAATAAAAAAGGAGAAGTTACAACTGACAGCACAGAAATACAAAGGATCGTAAGAGGCTACTATGAACTGCCAATAAAATGGACAACCTAGACGAAATGGACGAATTCTTAGAAAGGTACAATCTCCCAAGACTGAACCAGGAAGAAATAGAAAATATGAACATACCAATTACCAGTAATGAAATTGAATCAGTAATTTAAAAACTCCCAACAAACAAAAGTCTAAGACCAGATGGCTTCACAGGTCTACCAAACATTTAGAGAAAAGTTAACACCTATCCTTCTCAAACTATTCCAAAAAATTGCAGAGGGAGAAACACTTCCAAAATCATTCTATGAGGCCACCATAACCCTGATACCAAAACCAGACAAAGATATCACCATAAAAGAAAATTATAGATCAATATCACTGATGAAGATAGATGCAGAAATTCTCAACAAAATATTAACAAACCAAATATAACAATATTTTTAAAGGATCATACACCATGATCAAGTGGGATTTATCCCAGGGATGCAAGGATGTTTTAATATCCACAAATCAATCAAAGTGATACACCACATTAACAAATTGAAGAATAAAAACAATATGATCATCTCAGCAGATGCAGAAAAAGCTTTTCTGATACAGTTCAACACCAATTTATGAAAAAAACCCTCCAGAAAGTGGGCATAGAGGGAACATACTTCAACATAATGAAGGCTATGTACAACAAATACTGTTTCTTGTTTGAGACCTTTATTCTCCTAGGCCTTCCCAGAGTTTTGAAGAGCAGGCTCAAGCAATTGATAGGACATTAGAGTCACAGGACTCCTAGTTCCTCCTGAAGGGATATAGATAACAATCTGGTATATAGATAGCAATCTCTGAGTTCTTCTACAGAAACTAAGACCTCCACCCATGTGGAGGATGGTGACTACATGCTGACCAGAGCACTTAGACCCCAGACTGTTTGGAGCCAAAAGGTTGAGCTTCCAGAGACATCACCGTTACCTCACCACCAACCAATCAGAAGAAAGTCACACACCTTGCAGCCCTCACCCCAAATTTTGCCTTTAAAAACTCATTCCTGAAACCCTTTGGGGAGTTCAGATCTTTTGAGCACAAGCTGTCCATTCTCCTTGCTGGGCACCCTGCGATAAACCTTTCTCTGCTCCAAACTCCAACATTTTGGTTTGTTTGACCTCACTCTGCATCAGGCACATGAACTTGGGTTTGACAACAATGATAACTAATCATTCAGTCTGACTGAGGGTTGTGTCAACATCCAGATAGTGCAAAAGAACCTGAACTAGTCTTTGTTCCTGCTGATGTGGACACCTGGTGGACTAGGTGCAGAAGATGGATGAGTGACAGGTAATGGTATCCAGGACAAGAAAACATCACACTGCCTCTTCTTTTGGTGAGTCATTTGGGCCCTGGAAAAACTCTATAGAAGCTCGAGGACTATCTCTTATCCAGATAAAGATAATAGGTGGAAAATTTTCCCTTGCATTGAAAACAAACATGACATAGGACCTTTCCTGGGTGACATACCAGGATGATATTGCAATCAAACTCTGTGGTTTGATTCCACAAGTTACATCCTCAAACCTCTCAAGGAAACTGTGACACTAGAACAATGGGCTTTTTTAGCACAATATCTGCCAAATCACCAAATATTCTGGATGACTCACAAGCCACCCTTGTACAACTTGGGATATTACAGCTGCCCCATGATTAAGCTACCCGATGCTGTGAACTATACATGGGTGGATATAAAATCTGGACTTACTTGATTACGTGACAGAACCAAGCTTTACAGCTGCCAGGACCAGACTACTGGCCTCCTATATCGGCTATTTCACAGTCTATTTTGCTCTCACAGATCGACAGAAATGCATGGGAAATGGAGGTGTTTGGACACTAATAGTACCAATGGCCAAGGTCATGGAATACTCCAGACCTTGGGAATTTCAGTTTCCACTCTAATCTTGTCTGTAAACCACACTGGTCTTTTAAAATATTTAAGTTTATAAAAGATTCCCACCTAAATGGTGAGGAAGATGTGGACTTGGGTACCTGGCTCCTTCCGTTACTGAACACTCCACCCTAAATACCAGCCAAGTTACAAACCTGAGCTCTTTTGTTCATAAAGTTGTGTCACATAAATGTGCCAGTTGATAGATCATAGAGAATCCTCTTGTGCTTCACAGCTCCAAGTTCTTTTCGGCCCTGAGGGTCTTCTTCTCAAGCTTTGGAGATTATAAATCGGAAAAAGCAATCTTAAATCTCTCCATGGTAATGGAACAAGAGTTCAATACCACTATGCAAACTCTGAAAATATTCCAGTCAGAATTTAACAGCTTAGACTCTGGGGTGCTCCAAAATATTTGTGCCCTAGATACACTGACTGCCCAGCAAAGAGGAGTTTGTTGAAATCATTAGTGAAAAATATTGCTTTTATGTGGATTAAATGGGTCAAGCAGTATCTAACATCTGTCTAATAAAAGAAAAGATTAGCTTTTTCCATCAGATAAATGGAACTTACACATTTTATTGGACTGAACAATTCCCAGGATTGGGGAACTGGTATAAGTGTGGTGAAATGTGCTCTGATTGTTCATTTCTATTCGTTCATCCTCCTTCTAAACTATGTTCTTTTCTCCCTTTGCAGATTTCTTACTGTTAAGTTACTTAACTTATTTTCTCTCTCCACAGTCATCAGCTGAACTTTTTGTATGTCAGACTTCCAGGGAAGTTTCAGCGGAGGGAACTGAAGGGGCTCAGGGCAGGCCACCCCAAAATGTGTCACTCTGGTATGCAAATTATTTTGAGTTGAAAACAAGCAAAGCCCAAAAGATTTAGGAAGAACCTTTGAACCTCCCTCTAACTGCCTAAAAGAATTCAAGATAGAAGGCCTGTTGCAGGAAGGAGCTATCCCCACAGATAGTAAAGTATGAACTAAGTGTGGTAGAACCTAGCAAGACCCATTTGATCAAAGTTCTCTCTGTGTCTCATTGTCTCCAGATGGCCCAGCAAACATTTGTTCACCAATCATTAATTGTGTTTCATTTTCCTGTGAGTTACCTTACTTCCTTTTGAAGTCCCCGACATCTACCTCCTTCTCCTTAGTCCACAATGACATATATACCTCATCTCAACTTACTGGTTTTGGAACCCCTCCTGCTTGTATGAATTCACCGTACATGCTGCCAACAAAAATTAATCAATAGTCTATGAAAGAAGTGAGAAATTTCATTCAAACCAAACTTGAAGATTATAACCCAGGAACAGCATCACAGAAAGTTCTGACAACTGTTCTACCTGTCAGAAATCAAGGCACTGTTATATATAATTTTTTTTAGACAGAGGACTGTACATTATATATATTATTGACAGTTTACACAATCCGGATCTAAGCATTATCATGGCCCCTTATAAGATCAAGAAGGAACGTTATCTTTAAGGAGTTGTCTTGTTGGTGCTAGGAGAGTGTTGCTCTTTATGGTTGAGCAGGTATTTCTGCCAATGGGAGAGGTCTGGTCGATGCAGATACACAATGCCCAGTAGAGTGGAGAGAGGAGGCCAAAGGGCAGAGAAAAATTTTTTGTTTCAATTTTTCTTGTCATAAAATATGAATTTTATTTCACAATGCATAATAAATTTGATTATCTCCTGCTAATATCTGCCTTATGTCATTTTAATTGCCAGCCAAAAAACAAAAAAATGAAAAGGGGAAAAGGGGGAATATTCCCCTCTACCACAATATATAAAATGAGTTTCATGGCCTAACATTTAAAGTTACTACTATTAGTAGCACTAAAAATACATATCTTAAAGTCTATCATCTTATTATGAATTAATAAATTAATATAATTTTGTACCTTCCAGGCCAGATGTTTATCAAATATAACATCTCACATTAACATGTCTGCAATAATAAGCCAAATATAGAATTTTTTTTTTTTTTGGCTTACAGTGGTATTTAAAATTTGATCATATTAAAATAGAAACAGTACAGATTGTCTTATTTTTGTATTTTATTCCTATTTGTATCAATGTAATATTTGCTTATAGTATAAAAATAAAATAATACTGAAAGGTTCATAACTATTATAAGCTGTTTCTTATTCCTAATTTATCCTACTCTTGGTACCAAACCAGGTCTGTTTGCCTGACATGCAGCAAGTCAAATGCTGAGATGCCAAGGTTTACAGCCAAGAAAGGGTTTATCCCCAAGGCAGTCAAGGGAGAAAATGGGAGAACAAGTCTCAGTTCCACCTCCCCAAAGGCGAGGGGCTTGGGATATTTATGGGATAAACAGGGTGGTCTTAGGCATGGGGAAAGGTGATTGGAGGCAGGGAAAAATGTGTTTTGCACCAGGTGCATCTGGGTTACATACTTCTGTTTATTCAAAATGGAGGCCCTCAACATGATCCAAGGGTGGAGTTTTCTGGTCCTCTGAGGTCAACAGGCCATTCATCAGACATCTGCACAGGCCTATTTTAGGGTTGGTGTCCCAACCAGTCTTAACTGGCTGGCACTGTCAGGAGCTGACACCAGTCTCCTGTAGAACAACCAGTTGCCTGAAGCTGGGAAGGTGTGCAATGAAAGAGAGGAAAAATAAAGAAAAAAATAACTAAAGTGAACTTAATCAATGAAGGCAGTTTACAAGCAAAGGGGGTTTAAACAAGCTGTTCCCTCATCTATTATTCTGTAGGACAGGCTTAAGAATTTCTAGTAGTTATCAGCTTCTGTCAACCCTATGGGGCACAGTTTCACTCTCCATCCACTTGATTTTCAGAAGCAATAACTTTTAACTCTTGTAGCTATTTCTTCTTTGCTTGTTTCTGATTACAGGGAAACAATTATACCTGTAAAATACATGTATCTCTCTCTATATATATTATAGATATAGATGGTATATGAGTGTATACATACTTACATATAATTTTTCCTTATTTTTATTTTTGTCAGAGTAGTATTTGCTCATAGTATAAAAGAAAAATAGATCATTCCTGGGTCAAATGGTGCACGATGATTATGAATCATCTCTTGTATAACTTACATTGATTTTCCTGGAATAATTGCTTCATTATTTTCTTACATCAGATTGCTCTCTAAGTCTTGGAACCAAATTCAGCATTTTGCAGCATTAGATCACTTTTTCCTAGATTTCATGTCTTCTTCCTTCTTGGATGATTCCTCATTTTGCAATCTTTGGACATAGGAGATAGCATCTGAGGTCCTTGTGTTTGGAAATGTCTTTATTCTACCTTCACACTTGACTGTGTCTTTATTCTACCTTCACACTTGACTGATAAATTGACAGAACGTAGGATTCTGGGTTTCAAGACATTATCAGAATTTTGACGGCATTACTCCCATATGCTAGCATTTTGTAACTCAAAGTATAGTCAGGTCACCAGCAGCACCAGCATCATCTGAGAGCTTGTTAGAAAGACATCGGACCTACTGAATCAGAATTTGCATTGTAACAGATATTCAGTGATTTGTAAGCATGTAAACATTAGAGAAGCACTGATCTAACCTGAAGTGTTGCTATTCCTTTATATGGTCTTGTTTCATTTGTTGGGCTGAAGATGCAATGAGTCATTTACAACTTGAGAATTATGTCCTTTGTTTCTGGGAAGTGTCCTTGTATTGTTTCTTCATAATTCCTTCTTTGCCATTTTGTCTCCTAATTGGAATGTCTCCTAAATAGATGTGGAAACTCCTGGACTGATCCTCTAAGTCCTCATCTTTTCTCTCCTTTTTCACTCTTTTCATCTATTTTCTTTCTAAAAAAAATTGTTACATTGTCTTCCAACTCCATTGAACTGTGTATCAGCTATCATAGTTGTAACTTCAATGAGTTCTTTCATTTTTCTGATTGTTCCTTTTACATCTCATTGTCCAGAACGAGGTCATAATATACACCTACCTGCATGAGATGCTGAGAGATTTATTTTTTCATTCCAGTGAGGAGTGTTGTTAACAAACTCAGGTTTGTCTACTTGACACTTAAAAGCCAGCACACCAGTACTCAAGAGATGAGTTTGGTTGGAAAGAAAGGCTGCTTTATTCAGGAGTCCAGCAACCTGGGGAGAAGGTGGACTCATGTCCAAAAACCAACTCGGAAGATTCTGCTTGACCGTGAAAGTTTTAAGGGGACAATCATTTGGAGAGGGGGTCAGAGTCTTCCACTGTATACAGATTTTCTTCTGACTGGTTGGTGGTGAGGTAACAGGGATTCTATGCTCAGCCTGAATTTACCATCTTCCACCTCAGTGGGGGCCTTAGTTCCTACAGAAGAACTCAAAGGTATTGTTATATATATTCCTTGAGGAGGAACCAGAACCCTGCCCCAGGCCTGCACTATTGTTTCTTGACTGCTCCTCCTTAGTTTCTGCATTCCTTCCTTTCCTTGATAAATAAATATTTGAATCTGCCCTTTGGAATTCAGGGAATGTCAAAGAGGCTGAATAAAGCCTATTCCCTACAAACAAGAAACAAGGGACACAGAAAGGATTTGTACCCAACAGGGTCCCACAGGGTCCTGCTCCATTTCAATGTGACCTGCTAAAAATCAGTATTCTGTTACTAAGGAAAGGGAGAAAGTATAAAGCGGTTGGTAACTACAAGCTTCTACCACAAGTTCCAAATAACTAACTTATTTCATATGAAATAATAATGTGTTGTCTGTTTACTTGTTTGGTTTACATCTATCTATAAGCCTTCTTGTCATAAAGTAGAATAAATGATAACTAGTAAGCATTGGAGAAAATTATTTTAAATAGGAAAATTATTTGAAAACAAAAACATCTGAACCAAATACCATTTCAATTTTCAAATTCAGAATAGTGCTTCAATTTAGAGTTAACCAACTCCATACCTTCTAAAATATGTAAGATCTGAGTCAGATCTTACAAATTGCAGTCAGAGGACTGATTCTTGTAGAGGTTATAGTAAAGTGTACAAATTACTTTTGTTCCCTGGAACAAAGTCTGAATGCTTTATTACTGAAAGGATTACACCCTTTGACTGTTCAGACTTTGGAAGGACAGGTGTGTAGAGGTGAAAGAGGAAAGATAAATTGCCTAGTAAGTTTATCAGTCAAACCAACCTCCCTAATTATAGTATAAGCCCTGATGGTTAGCTTTGCTTTTTGTAATTCAAGTGCCTGACTTAAGCTTTGATTGCCAAGGCATCCACTTCAAACAGGCATGCATTTCAAAGAGGCATTCAACAAGACTATCTGGAATAAACACTTTGCCAGATAAAGAGCCAAGCTGAGCCTCCTTCATTTTAGAGATGTTGATTGATTTTGATAACTGACCATTTGGGTCACTTGTTTTTTCACTTCAAACTTCAAATCTTCAAAGTTCTGCTCCTCTATTTTACATTCATCAATAAAGAGTGGCCCAGGAAACCCCAGACCCCTAACCCTAACCCCAATAAAAGCAGAACCTCAGGCCCATGCTTTCTTTCTCTCTTTCTCTCTCCTGGGACCTCACTGTGTGCCCCCTGGCATGCGTTGTAAATGCCAGGGCATGTAAGTAATAAACTCTTTTTTTCTTCAAAGTTTCCTAATGGTTATTGCTGAAGGGCATCTTGCAAACACAATAAGAATCATAAGGGTCCTCCAGTGTCATATTGATTTGGAAAGGGGAAAGGTCTGTGAGAAGTGATCTGGGGGCTTTCCTGGTGGCTCAGTGGTTAAGAATCAGCCTGCCACTTCAGGGACACGGGTTTGAGCCCTGGTCTGGGAAGATCCCACATGCCGCAGAGCAACTAAGGTCGTGCGCCACAACTGCTGAGCCTGCGCTCTAGAGCCCTCGAGCCACACCCACTGAAGCCCGCAGGCCTAGAGTCCATGCTACGCAACAAGAGAAGCCACCAGAATGAGAAGTCCGTGCACCACAATGAAGAGTAACCCCCTGCTTGCCACAGCTACAGAAAGCCTGTGCGCAGCAATGAAGACCCAATGCAGCCAAAAAATAAATAAATTTAATTAATTAATTTTTTTAAAAAAAGGAGCAATTTGGGGTACAGGTGAGTCCCCTCAGGCATTTCTATCCAATAGCAGTACTGAGATCAGTACAAAACACCATAGTCCTCATCATCCATGAAGTCATTAGATTACATTTCTATCCTTCCATTTGGTCACCTCTTGACTAAAACAACAGAAATCCTAAAATATCTTGTATTTACATTAAAAAATCTGCCCTGTGGCAGTGAAACAACTCTACAACCCTAAAAATTAAACTTCTCATAGAAGAGAAAGGATCAGTGGAAGATGCAAAATCTATCCATCATTTGAAATCTCTCATATTATTCCGGAATGCAAAACCCTCATTGGGTTAGCCAGAAAATATTTTTAAATTTTAGAGTTACTTCAACCACATTGGGTTAATACTGATATTTCTAACTATTAAAATATTTGTTAGAAAAGAACTGTGGTTGACAGATAGCAAATGTAAAATAACTTGACATTTAAAGAAACTTAAATAGAAATTGATTAGTATATGTTCTCAGTATGCTTATTTTACATGTCATTGTTATATCTAAAACTTATATGTTCTTTCTCAAAATTTATAAAAACTCCAAAAGTTTAGAGATTCTCTTCATGAGGTTTAGTTTTATTTAATTTATTTTATAGTATAATATACTTTACTTATATTTGTATGTTTCTATACAACAGATGTCTATTATATATTCTATCTATCATCTATTTTGTTGCAGATAGATCAATGCAAATATAGAAGTTCATTAACATATAGATCTTTAGTCTTGTCCAGTCTTTTTGAGACATTAAAAAAACAAAAAACTAAGAGGAGTAGCAAAATTTAGCTACGTTCATTCATATTACTGGAAACTATTGCTTCTGGCATAGCAATTAAAACTGATGTTTGTGACTGCCAGAAATAATGAAGTTTTAGATTTATGATGAGGACTGCAGAGTTATGCCCCTATTTTATTTTTAAAGGTAAAAGGTTTACAGTCATCAAGGCTTGAACTTGTGTGGTGCATTCATTCCAGAAATGTGGGAGTGAAGGAATGTGAGTGCAAGGCCCGAAAATGTTGTCATGTTGTGGAAATGGGACAATAAAAAGGATGCTAATAATTTAGCAATTTATTTTTAAATGCTTTGTGTAAAACATATACAGCAATTCAGTAACAAAATCAGAAAACTTAAGAGTTATATATGTCATTATATTCTTCATCTTTATTTTCCCTACAGATATTAAGTCTCACAGCAAGGTGTTCTTCTTCATTAATCATTAGAAAATTCTCAATTCCCCAGAGAAGCCAGTTTACACTAAAAATAACATTCAGAAAAAAACCAGTACCGGCTTCTCTTCTTTTCTTACCCCTTTTATTTTCCTGCCACTTTTCTCTCGACATTTTTATTTGAAGCACAATTTCTACTTTAACATTCTGTATCCCAATAACCCTACCACTTCCTCTGAGGAAAAAAATCAACTAGACTGCTGTAATAGTTATGATTTAATTATTTTCTTTTTCTCACGTTTTCAAACTTTTGTTTTCAACTTCCTTTGCGTGAGGCAGAAGGATAAATTATTTTCCACTTTACTGAAAAATAATCAGGAGCTATTTTCTTAATCTGTCTCAGGTGTGGCCTGAGTCTTCTGAGATGGTCACAATTATGGTTCCCATATTTTTGGAATCAAGGGACTTGAGGACAAAGTACTGTGTTTGTTCCCACATAGAGCTTTTCTAGAAAAAAAGGTTCTTCTTTATTTTTACATTTTATATGTATCCAAGTGATGCTAGAATGAAATCTCTCTTAAGCCAAGTATAGGTTTATTTATTTAGGAAATAAATAATACATTCACACAGGTTAACTTACAGAGATAGAGATACAGATAAATAGATAATATTTTTGAACGAGTAGGCAGAAATGCACTGAAAACTGGCATATTATTTCCTCAATGAAAGATTAATGTAAGGTTTCAAAGAAATCCAAGATATTCCTATCAAATTGAATATGTTTACATCATTATTAATAAAATTCTCCTGCTGCCTCTTTTATTTTAAATTTATTTATTTTATTATTTTTAACTGAACTTTGAATAGGCAAAGTTCATATATGTATGCATGTATGTAACATATACATACATAAATATACTAATCTGCTTTTCTCTGGGACATTTTCTTGTTTGTGAGAGTCTATCTTGTCAATTACGTGTGTTCTCCCCAGACAGAGAAAGCTCTGGAAGGAGAGAAGGGTGAGGCAGAAATGTAGAGAGGAGAGAGCAGAGCCTGTGCTTTCCTCCCTCCCTACCAGTGGTTGAGAGCTGTGGGGACTAAAGCAGACCTATTCCTGGGAGATGCAAGACTCCTTTGAAGGCTGATGCAGGCGGACTCTCAACCACTGCGCCACCAGGGAAGCCCTGCCAAATCTTTCTTACACTGCATAGAAAACTAGGATGGCTCCACTCAACCTTCTACGCCCTCTCCTTCACTTGGGGTCAATTTGCATCTTGGTCTCCTATAGCCTAGCCTTTTCCATCTCCCTCCCTATTTCCTTTAAACAAGCTTTTCCCCTAATAATATCATTGCACATTTAATCATGTCTCGATGTCTACTTTTCAAAGGAGTCTAGATGTGTGCATCCACCAGCTAGTCTATGACTTGATGCCTCACTGGGTCACTGCCTTCTGTGGAGCTTGAGATGGAGCTGTTCTGTATTGTACTGGAGTGGTGGGCCATGCCTATATGCATTTGTCAGATATCTTAGAACATACATTACAAAAAATGAGTTTTAATGTGTACAATTTAAAAATCAATCAAAATTTTGGGGATTCTGGATGGAGTGCAGACTGAAACAAACAAATCTAACTGTATTATGAATGTATATATGGCATTGCCTCACAGAAGGGGGTGGGGGGAAAATGGGCTAACAATAAATGTGTCTTGACCAGATAAAGACAAAAGGAAGTGAATATGAACACTGCACTCTAATTGGCAAGTTTGCTTCTGGCTGTGGTTTGTGTTAACAATTCTGAACCTGCTTTACATATATACTGGGTCGAACAAATTCATGGATGGTGGATGCTGGGAGCCAGGTCTCTCACTGTTGCAGAGGGAAGTAACAGATAAGAAAAGTGGAGGGAGAAAGGTTAGACTGAACCCTATGGAACTGAATTGGCGTGGATGCATTAATATGAATGCTGTTTAACTTTATATTTAGACAGATACATACAAAAATAATTATAGATATGTGTGTACACATGGGTTAGTTTACATACATATATTCCCTTGATCTGCCCTCTTGAAAAGTCTTGAATGGTGATAGTACAGGAGCAATAAGCACACTTAACACTCAGATCTTGATTTCTAAATACCATTCTCAGTGAAAGGAAACCTGGCTCCTCAGAGAAATGGATGATTCTAAATCTGAGCAGGGAATATATATGATGACGATGGATCATCTCGTAGTGCCTGAAAGTAAGGATGGGCTCAAAAAACCAAAATGATGGAGTTACGAAAAAGGGTTGCAGAAAACATCTAGAAAGAGCTTCCAGTGGTCAAAGCTAGAAGAAATTGAGAAACCAATAAACAGTGTGGTACTATATTACATCTCAAAGTATAAAATAAATATCCATGTGTCCATACTGATATAAATAAATGAGTGAATAAATATATGGGAGAGAAGGGACAAATCTTCCATATGGAAGAATTCTAAACAATATAAGCAGATATTCAAACCTCCAGGAAGGGGAACTTAACCTCAAGTGCTGGCTAGACTCAGTAATTTGCATCCAAAGAACAGATTATACAAAGCTGAATCCCTCCTCTGAATCTCCCGTGGCAGAAGCAGGCTGCTTGTCTCAAGGTTATCGATTATGATCATCCTGTCACTCACCCCTATCCAATGACTTGTTGATGCAGGGGATGGTCTAGAAGACAAAGACTCACCCTCTTAACTCAAAAGGGGCAACACCGAAGGTTATGCCAGCTCCAGAGCCCCCGGTAAGATTTGCTGGAATCTCATTTCCAATTGCATCAAATTTCAATTTCTCCTGGCTCAGCTCTCCTCCTTACTTTCATTTATACATGTTTTCCAGACAGGCCTCTCTAGGAAACCACCTGCATGCAAATCCCCTACTCAAAGTGACCTCTCAGGGGCTTTACCTAAGACACTCTGCAAAAAAGAAGGAAGGAGGCAGGGAGAATGTAGGTGATAAGTATACAGTGAAGAAGAAAGTATTAGATTAGGGAATAGATGCAATGATGAAACAGGAATGAAAACTTGGAGAAGTAAATAATGATAAGTAGATTTTACTAGTCTAGAGGACAGGGTACAGAGCATAGTATGACAGGAGATGGACACGTTTGAGAGAATGGAGATGGAAAATCTCTTGGATTTCAACGGATCCTGAATGTAGAGGGAGCCTCTACTCTCCCCATAGATTCCCTAACACCCTTTGAGTGCACACCAAGTGTGGCTCTTCTTCTACTCACCTTCAGCCACTGCTCATGGATCACTGGAATGACCTGTCCCTGTCATAGTTTACAAAGGGTTACTTTGGCCCAGCCCAAACAGTCTTAATAACTTAATAGTCTTAATTCCAGTTTAGCAGGAATATAAATATTACTGCCAAGTTTCATCAAGTCTAAAAATCTCTTTGGGATCTAAACTGACCCAGAAATAATGGAATTATTTATCCTAATTGAGAAGCAAAGAGAAATTAAGAAAGTGCTGGAGAGTATATGAAACAATTAGTTACCCTGTTGTATAAATTGAGTTTGTGGCTACAAGATGGAAATGAATGTAATATAAAACATAGGCTAGATTTGGTTAGACTCATATTCCCATAAGGAAGCAGGCTCAGCTGAGATTTCTTATGGGTAGCTCTGGGGCCCTGGAGGGTAACAAGAGTAATTGGATTCCTACAAATTTGGATGGACAGACCAGCATTAAAAAGGATCAGGAGCGGGCTTCCATGGTGGTGCAGTGGTTAAGAATCTGCCTGCCACATATATACAATGGAATATTACTCAGCCATAAAAAGAAACGAAATTGAGCTATTTGTAATGAGGTGGATAGACCTAGAGTCTGTCATACAGAGTGAAGTAAGTCATAAAGAAAAAGACAAATACCGTATGCTAACACATATATATGGAATTTAAGGAAAAAAATGTCATGAAGAACCTAGGGGTAAGACAGGAATAAAGACACAGACCTACTGGAGAACGGACTTGAGGTTATGGGGAGGGGGAAGGGTGAGCTGTGACAGGGCGAGAGTCATGGACATATACACACTAACAAACGTAGTAAAATAGATAGCTAGTGGGAAGCAGCCGCATGGCACAGGGATATTGGCTCGGTGCTTTGTGATATCCTGGAGGGGTGGGATAGGGAGGGTGGGAGGGAGGGAGACGCAAGAGGGAAGACATATGGGAACATATGTATATGTATAACTGATTCACTTTGTTATAAAGCAGAAACTAACACACCATTGTAAAGCAATTATACCCCAATAAAGATGGTAAAAAAAAAAAAAAAAAAGAATCTGCCTGCCAATGCAAGGGACACAGTTTCGAGCCCTGGCCCAGGAAGATCCCACATGTCACAGAGCAACTAAGCCCATGCACCACAACTACTGAGCCTGAGCTCTAGAGCTCACAAGCCACAACTACTGAGCCCACGCATCACAACTACTGAAGCCTACACGCCTAGAGCCCGTGCTCCGCAACAAGAGAAGCCACGACAATGAGAAACCCATGCACCACAACGAAGAGTAACCCCCGCTCACCGCAACTAGAGAAAGCCTGCACACAGCAACGAAGACCCAACACAGCCAAAAATAAATAAATAAATAAATTTATTTAAAAAAAAAGAATGATCAGGAACACTAGAAGTGTAATGATGGGCCAAATGGTTCTATACACAGACAAATCCAGTTTCTCAAGGAGAACCCTGTGACTAGAGAAACAGTCCAATTATGATGCAAATTCCAGATTCTCACAGGCTGATGTCATGCCATCCCATTGTACTCTTACCTCAATTAAACTGTAAATAGAAGCCATATCTTTCTAGTGAATAGGTATTTTCATCCACAGTAAAGAAATATCAATAGAAAACTATGTATCTTTTTACAGACTTTTACCAAATTCTATGGTGTGTATCATCTAATTATTAAAGATTATGGTTAGAGAAAGAAATGACTCAAAAAACTGTCTTACTGAAAGAAATCTATTTCCTAATTCATTTCTATAGAAAATAATTTAACCTGTAAGTAAAATCAAGAATTTCCTAAATAACCATATTGAAAACTGAACCAGAGATCATAAAAGTAATCTAGAAGAAAATTTGAAAGTCTTGGAATTTTCAAACCCCCAAGACGGTGCAAGAAACAGACATGTTTTTGCCTATTTCAAAGATTTTCATTCCAAAAGGATTTTTCAACATAATAGTAAGCAATTCCTTTGTGTGTGGGAGAGCAGGGAGAAGGGGTTTGTAGTGTGGGCCACTTTCCAAAAATGGAATAAAGGTATTTTATATTTATATATTTTATATATTTTATATTTTATATTTTATTATATTTTATATATTTTATATTTATACTTTTCTTCTTCCTCCCCTTTATTTCTACTAATCAAATTGTGCTTTAATGAAATCATTACAGTATCATTAATAGTTTTGAAAGGTTATCTGTTTCTGTCTCCTGCAGAATGTTGTTCCAAGCTTAATCATTTTGTTTTAAGCTTTTTGTATGTGTCAGTATCTACCCATTATCAACATTAATATTTTGGAAATAAAAACGGCAACTGACAAATTGCTTAAATTTGCATATATAGATAGAAGTTAATTTTAGAAATTCCTATAGTCACTATATTTTATCTATTCATTTTTCTCCTAACAATTTAGAATGGTATAAATTAGAATCTATATAGAATATTTACAGAGAAAAAATATAACTATGATTTTGTGCTGGGGATTTCAGGATGTTTTAAATTTAGCTAATCTGCTTTCATAAAAAATCCTGTTAATTTTCCTTTGCAAATATGTATAACTCATGCAAACTTCACTTATTTCTTTCCATTTATGCTAAATGATTTTAGAATAATAAATGATTCATATATGAGATAGCCATTTCTAAGCATATAGAAATAATTTCTAGAATACATATTATGCAGTAACCACTTATTCATGGCATTTCCTTTTTTCTTGCATTTAATTCATTTTTCCTCCCTCTACTTCCATCCATTCTATGTTTTATCAGAATGAGAAAACTGTGTTTACACAGTTAAGGAAAATGAATCAACTTATCACATCTAATTTTCCTGAGTTTAAAATTGAGAACAGAAGATGGTAAAATTTGGCTGCATCTTAAAATGCTCTGAATTATCTTGCCAACTCTGTTACTAATTATTCTAAAATTGGATTTAATTTTATAACTAACACCATGATTCCCATTTTTTTTTTACTATTCCTAGTTGGAAAAATACCAGAGTCTAAAATAAATGCCTTAAGCAATTTCACATCTAAAATTGCATTTTAGGAGTGACAGAGGAAGACACCAGAATAATGTGTTAGGAAATTAAAAAACACGACCCAGTGAATGTTTGTTTTCTGGAGGACCCTTCTTCCATAGCTGTTGAGCAAGGAGTAATTTTCACTGGAAGAATTCTGTACTATTTCTTCCACCAGCATCATAAAAGTGCTTTTTCTTGCTCAAATCCTATGACAATTGATTCTGAGAATAATCCAGAGAACACAAACTATGATATAAAATGAAAGTGTAATTTTTTTCCAAATATATTTTTTCTCTGTGTCCAAGAAAGCAAAGACAAGTTATTGCAAACACAGTGACATTTAACAGAGGAAAAGAGGTAAGCCATGGGAATCAACCTGCAATAGTGAGGCTTCAGACTCCACTCAACTAGACATGGGAGGTCTTCCTTGGATAGGCAGTGATAGAGTGGGAAGAGCTCACTGGGAAGAAACCCTGACTCTGGATCCTGGCTCTGTAACTTACTAGGCCTGAATTAGGACAAGTTTTCAGCCTTTTTCTGAGTCTTGGTTTCCTTACTTGTAAAACAGACAGAATAAAAACAACCTTATACGATTATTTTGACTATCAAATAAACAGTGAAGGTTAAGCATGAAATGGGTGTTCAGTGCTAACCTCTGCATGGGTCTACTCAGAAAGCTGGTCTCATTAGCTTTAAAGTGTGGGATGCTTCATCACCTTGCTCTGGCTGAAGAGTCAAATATATGTAACTCAAAGTAGGCTGTACATTTCTGGAAAATTCTATTTTAAGGGGAGTGAAGGAGAATAAAAAGAAGGTTATACATTTATCTAGTACCTACCAAGTGACAGACACTGTTTCCACAAACATATTATATGATAACTAATTTAATCCTGAGACACACCCTATGAGATAGGTACTATTCTAGTCCTCACTTTCTTAGCATAAAGAAGCTAAGAAATGTGTTTGAGGAGAGAAGGAGTCAAGATGGCAGAATAGGAGGACACGGAATTTGTTGCTCCTCACAAATACATCTACAGATGGGACAGTTCTCACAGAGCACCTGCTGAACATTAGTTGAACACTTCAGACACCTAAAAGGACAAGAAAAATCCCCTCACAACCGGGTAGGAAAAAAGAAAGAAAAGAAGAATCAAAAAAGGGACCAGCAATCCTGGTGGGAAGCTGAAGGTGAGGGGAGGTCTCCACACTCAGAAAAATTCCCTCTCAGTGGGAAATCAGCTGGAACAGAAAGAAATATTTGGGGGGGGGGGTCAAAGGATAATGCAGCAGGTGGTCTGTGAAAGGCAGGATAAAGTAAGAACTGTGCGCATAGTCTACACTGTAGCTCTGAGCATTCCAGCCTGAGGTGTGAGTCTCCAGTTCAGACTGGGGGCTGGGTGCTAGAAAGTGGGGTTTGGAGTGCAGACCCAGGGAGGGGACAGCTGTTGGCTGTGAAAAGACAGGTGAAGGGACAGGAGTAAGTAGCTCCACAGCCAGGAAAGTTTGCAAAAAAAGCCTGGGTCACCATAGAAGACAGGTGTCATTGCTGATTGGCATGCAATGGGCAGGACCACCATTACAATCCCTTTCCCCACCCACCAGCTTCTTTGGCCTCTGCAGGTACTGGGAGGGGCTCCCATCTGAGTAGGCTTTCCCGTCCCTCAAGCCAAGACATCCTCCACCCGCATAGGCTCTGGGGTCCTGAGTGCCACCCATCCCAATGCTTCCTGGGGAATCGCCCTGAGTGGCCCTGCCTGAGATGGAAATCCACCAGTGCTGGTGGGGGCTGAGTGCTAAAGCATGAGGTTAAGAGAGCAGATCTGGGGAGAGGACTGCTGTTGGCTGAGCGAATACAACAGAGGTGTTGGGAGTGAGGGGCTCCGTGGCCGGGAATGCCCCTAGTGGAAGCATGGTCTGCCCAAGAAATGAGTCACTATTGTTGAGAGGCATGCAAGGGGCAGGGCTGCCACTCGCCCCACATGCCAGCCCCTGTCTCCCCAGGCACTGGGAGGGACTCCCAGCAGAGCAAGCACACCCCAGTCTGTTGTAACTGCCTGCTGGTCTCTGCCACCACAGGCAACTCATGCACACCCCAACTGTGGCTGCCGTACCCCTCCCCAGCCTGAGGGAGTAAGTGTGCCCCAATCAGCTGCTGCCTTTTCTCCCTCTTGCCTGGGCAAGGAGCAGACGCCTGAGGGTGGCACATATGCAGAGGTGGGGCCAAAGCCAAAGTTGGGCCCCAGGGGCTGGGCAACTAAGGAAGAGGAATGGTAACCTTTCCCTGCAACTGCACAAGCTGCAGATTAAACCCCCAACATCAGCTTGGGAAATTCTGTGTCTTTGCAATAGCTGAATAGACAACAAGTGTTCTCACAATTGATACTGGTATAGCCTTAACAGCAATGGACTTTGGGGACAAATATACATAGGAGTTGGGCCAGGTTAGTGTCTGAGCTGGCCCCACAGTGCCAACAGTAGGTCCAGAGACCTACCTAGAGGTACTGGAGGGCCTCCTGGGGAGGTGAGGATTGGCTCTGGCTCACTGTGGAAACAAGGACACTGATAGCTGAGGCCCCAAGAAAATATACTTATTAATATTATGCTTTTTTTCTTCATTTTGTTCAGTTGTTGGTGGTGTTGTTTTTATTATTTTTATTTTTTGTTTTCATTTAAAAAATTTTTTAATATATATATTTTAATTTTGCTATTTTTACTTTTTGTTGTTTTGCATTTTTTCTTTTTTGTTGTTTTTTTTACTTTACTTTATTATATTTTATCTTTTTTGATTGTTTTTATGTGGGTTTTTTAAATGTTTTCTTTGATTTTTTTAATTTGCTTTCTGCTTTTCTTTTATTTTCCATTTTTTGTTTTTGTTAGTTTAGTCCTCATTGATTTTTCTCATTTTTCAGTTCTTTGTTTGTGCTCTTGGGTTTTTTTTTTAGTTTTTGGTTTTTGGGGCTTTTTTTTTTCTTTTCCTTTTCAGTCTGCTTCTTGTTTGTTTCTGTTAGTTTGGTTTTGCTGTTATCATTTGTCTCAGATTTGGTGTGTCTGTTTGTTTTCTTTCTTCTATTTTTTTTTGTGTGTGCATTGTTGCTACTGTGTGTTTGTTTCTGTCTTTGCAATTTCTCTTGGATTTTGTTTGTCTGTTTGTTTTCTTTTCTTCTTTTTTTCTTTTTTCTTGCTTTTCTTTCTTTTTTCTCTGGCTGCACTACATGTCTTGTGTGCTCTTGGCTCCCCAGCCAGGGGTTGGGCCAGGGCCTCTGGGGTAAGAGTGTCAAGTTGAGGATGCTGGATTACCAGAGAATTCACAAGCTCAAGGAATATTAATTGGCATGCATTCTCCAGGAGGTATCCATCTCATCACCAAGACCCAGCTCCACCCAACCACCTGCAAGCTCCAGTGCTGATAACCTCACACCACACAACTAGCAAGACAGGAAAACAGACTCAGCCACCAGCAGCAGGCTGCTTAACATCATACTAAGCTCACAGACATCCCAAAACACACCACCTGACATGGCTCTGCCCATCAGAGGAAAAGACTGAGCTCCACTCACCAGAGCACAGGCACCAGTTGCTCCCACCAGGAACCTACACAGGCACCAGGACCAACCTCACTCTGGAGCAGACAACAGAGCAAGAGGAATTACAACCCTGCAGCCTGTAGAAAGGAGACCATAAAAATGGTGGGTTAGACAAAATGAGACAACAGAGAAATATGTTGCAGATGAACGAGCAAGGTAAAACCCCACAAGAACAAATAAATGAAGAGGAAATAGGTAATCTACATGAAAAAGAATTCAGAGTAATAATAGTAAAGATATCCAAGATCTCAGAAATAGAATTGAGAGACAGATAGAGAAGATATAAGAAATACTTAACAAGGACCTAGAAGAAATAAAGAACCAACATTCAGTGATAGACGACACAATACCTGAAATGAAAAATACACTAGAAGGAATCAATAGCAGAATAACTGAGGCAGAAGAAAGGATAAGTGAGCTGGAAGATATAATGGTGGAAATGACTGCCGAGGAGCAGAATAAGGGGGGAAAAAATGAAAACAAATTAGTACAGTCTCAGAGACTTCTGGAACAACATTAAACACACCAACATTCTAATTATAGAGGTCCCAGAAGAAGAAGAGAAAGGGAAAGGGCCTGAGAAAGTATTTGAAGAGATTATAGTCAAAAACTTCCTGAATGTGGGAAGAGAAATAGCCAATCAAGTCCAGGAAGCACAAAGAGTCCCATACAGGAGAAACCCAAGGAAAAACATGCCAAGACACATATTAATCAAACTAACAAAAATTAAAAACAAAGAAAAAATATTAAAAGCAGCAAGGGAAAAGAAAAAAATAACATACAAGAGAATCCCTACGAAGTTATCAGCTGATTTGTCAGCAGAAACTCTGCGGGCCAGAAGAGAGTGGCAGGACATATTTAGAGTGATGAACGGTAATAACCTACAACCAAGATTACTCTACCCAGCAAGCATCTCATTCAGATTTGACAGAGAAATCAAAACATTTACAGACAAGCAAAAGCTAAGCAAATTCAGCACAACCAAACCAGCTTTACAAAACATGCTAAAGAAATTTCTCTATGTGGAAAACATGAAAGAAGAAAAAGACCTACCAAAACAAACTCAAAACAAGAAAATGGCAATAGGAACATACCTATTGATAATTACCATAAATGTAAATGGATTAACTCCTCCAACCAAAAGACACAGACTGGCTGAATGGATATAAAAACAAGATCCAGGGACTTTGCTAGTGGCACAGTGGTTAAGAATCTGCCTGTCAATGCAGAGGACATGGGTTTGAGCCCTGGTCCAGCAAGAATCCACATGCCATGGAGCAACTAAGCCTTTTGCCACAACTACTGAGCCTGCACTCTAGAGGCCGGGAGCCACAACTACTGAGGCCACGTGCCACAACTACTGAAGCCCATGTGCCTAGAACTTGTGCTCCACAACAAGAGAAGCCACTGCAATGAGAAGCCCATGCACCAAAATTAAGAGTAGCCCCCAATTGCTGCAACTAGAGAAAGCCCGCATGCAGCAACGAAGACCCAATTCAGCCAAAAATAAATAAATAAATAAATAAATAAATAAAAACAAGATCCATATATATATGCTCTCTACAAGAGACCCGCTTCAGACCTAGGCACCCATAGAGACTGAAAGTGAGGGGATGGAAAAAGATATTCCATGCAAATGGAATCAAAAGAAAGCTGGAGTAGTAATACTCACATCTTATGAAATAGATTTTAAAATAAAGACTATTACAAGAGACAAGGAAGGACACTACATAATGATCAAGGGATCAATCCAAGAATATGATATAACAATTGTAAATATGTATGCACCCAAAATAGGAGCACCTCAATACATAAGGCAAATGCTAACAGCCATGAAAGGGGAAATCAATAGTAACACAATGACAGTGGGGGACGTTAACACTCCAATTATATAAATGGATAGATCATCCAGACAGAAAATTAAGAAAACACAAGCCTTAAGTGACACATTAGACTAGATAGACTTAATAGATATTTATAGGACGTTCCATCCAAAAGCAGCAGAATTCATTCTCCTCAAGTGCACATGGAACATTCTCTAGGATAGATCACAAATTCGGTCACAAATCAAGCCTCAGTAAATTTAAGAAAATTGAACTCATATCAGGCATCTTTTCCAACCCAATGCTATGAGATTAGAAATCAATTACAGGAAAAAAAAACTGTAAAAAACACAAACAAACAGAGGCTAAACAATATGCTACTAAAAACCAAGAGATCATTGAGGAAATCAAAAAATACCTAGAAGTAAATGACAATGAAAACACGACTACCCAAAACCTATGGAATGTAGCAAAAGCAGTTCTAAGAGGGAAATTTATAGCAATACAATCCTACATCAAGAAACAAGATAAATCTCAATTAAACAAACCAAAATTACAGCTAAAGCAACTAGAGAAAGAAGAATAAACAAAGCCCAAAGTTAGTAGAAGGAAAGAAATCCTTAAAATCAGAGCAGAAATAAATGAAACAGAAATGAAGAAAACAACAGCAAAGATCAATAATACTGAAAGCTGGTTCTTTGAGAAGATAAAGAAAATTGATGAAACTTTAGCAAGACTCATCAAGGAAAAAAAGGGAGAGGACTCAAATCAATAAAATTAGAAAGGAAAAGTTACAATGGACACTGCAGAAATACAAAGGATCATAAGAGACTACTACAAGCAACTATATGCCAATCAAAGGGGCAAGCTGGACAAAATGGACAAACTTTTGGAAAAGTACAATATTCCAAGACTTAACCAGGAAGAAATAGAAAACTATAAAAAGACCAATCACAAATAATGAAATTGAAACTGTGAATAAAATTTTTCCAGCAAACAAAGGTCAGGACCAGATGGCTTCACAGGCAAATTCTATCAAACATTTAGAAAGGAGCTAACACCTATCCTTCTCAAACTCTTCCAAAAATTTGAAGAGAGGGGGACACTCCCAAACTCATTCTACAAGGCCACTATCATCCTGATACCAAAACCAGACAAGATATCACACACACAAAAAAATTACCAGCCAATACCACTGATAAACATAGTCGCAAAAATCCTCACAAAAAATACGAGCAAACACATCCAACAACACATTAGAAGGATCATACACCATGATCAAGTGGTATTTACCCCAGGGATGCAAGGATTCTTCAACATATCAATCAATCAGTGTGATACACAATATTAACAAGTTGAAGATTAAAAACCATATGATTATCTCAATAGATGCAGAAAAAAAAAAATCTCAATAGATTTCAACAAAATTCAATGCCCATTTATGATAAAAAACTCTCCAGAAAGTGGGTATAGTGGGAAACTACCTCAATATAATAAAGGCCATATACAACAAACCCACAGCAAACATGGGTGAAAATGGTGAAAAACTGAAAAAAATTTCCTCTAAGATGAGGAATAAGACAAGGATGTCCACTCTCACCATTATAATTCAACATAGTTTTGGAAGTCCTAGCCATAGCTATCAGAGAAGAAAAAACAATAAAAGAATCCAAGTTGGAAAAAAAGAAAGATGTAAAACTATCACTGTTTGCAGATGACATGATGCTATACATAGAAAATTCCAAAGATGCCACCAGAAAACTACCCGAGCTCATCAATGAATTTGGTAAAGTAGAAGGATACAAAAGCAACACACAAATCTCTTACATTCCTATGCATTAACAATGAAAGATCATAAAGAGAAAGTAAGGAAACAATCCCATTTACTACTGCAACAAAAAGAATAAAATACCTAGTAATAAACCTACCTAAGGAGGCAAAAGACTTGTACACAGAAAACTATAAGACACTGGTGAAAGAAATTAAAGATGAAACAAACAGATGGTGAGATATACCATGTTCTTAGATTGCAAGAATCAATATTGTGAAAATGACTATACTACCCAAGCAATCTACAGATTCAATGCAACCTATCAAATTATCAATGGCATTTTTCACAGAATTAGATGAAAAAATTTTACAGTTTGTATGGAAACACAAAAGACCCCAAATAGCCAAAGCAATCTTGAGTAAGAAAAATAGAGCTGGAGTTAGTCATCAAAACCTTATAGTACTGGTACAAAACCAGAAATATAAATCAATGGAACAGGATAGAAAGCCCAGAGATAAACCCATGCACCTATGGTCACCTAATTTATGACAAAGTAGGCAAGAATACAATGGAGAAAAGGCAGTCTCTTCAACAAGTGGTGCTGAGTAAAGTGGACAGCTACATGTAAAAGAATGAAATTAGAATACTTCCTAACACCATACACAAAAATAATCTCAAAATGGATTAAAGACCTAAATGTAAGGCCAGACACTATAAAACTCTTAGAAGAAAATATAGGCAGAACACTTTACAACATAAATCACAGCAAGATCTTTTTTGACCCACCTCCTAGAGTAACGAGAATAAAAACAAAAATAAACAAATGGGATCTAATTAAACTTAAACGCTTTTACACAGCAAAGGAAACCATAAATAAGATGAAAAGACAACACTCAGAATGGGAGAAAATACTTACAAATGAAGCAACTAACAAGGGATTAATCTCCAAAATATACAAACAGCCCACACACCTCAATATCAAAAAAAAACAAACAACCCAATCAAAAAGCAGGTGTAAGATTTAAATAGACATTTCTCCAAATAAGACATACAGATGACCAAAAGGCACATGAAAAGATGCTCAACATCACTAATTATTACAGAAATGCTAATCAAAACTACAGTGAGGTATCACCTCACACTGGTCAGAATGGCCATCATCAAAATATCTACAAACAATAAGTGGTGAAGAAGGTTTGGAGAAAAGGAAACCCTCCTACACTTCTGGTGGAATGTAAATTGGTAGAGCCACTATGGAGAACAGTATGGAGGTTCCTTAAAAACTAAAAATAGAACTACCATATGACCCAGCAATCCCACTCCTAGGCATATACCTGGAGAAAACCATAATTCAAAAAGACACATGCACCTCAGTGTTCATTGCCACACTATTTACAATAGCCAGGACATGGAAGCAACCTTAATGTCCATCAACAGAAGAATGGATAAAAGAAGATGTGGTACATATATACAATGGAATATTACTCAGCCATAAAAAAGAACAAAATAATGCCATTTGCAGCAACATGGGTGGACCTAGAGATTGTCATACAGAGTGAAGTTAAGTCAGACAAAGAAAGACAAATTATCATATGATATTACTTATATATGGAATCTAACAAAAGCATACAAATATACTTATTTACAGAACAGAAGTAGAGTCACAGATATAGAAATAAAGTTATGGTTACTAGGGGTAAGCAGGGGAGGGATAAATTGGGAGATTGGGATTGACATATACATACTACTATACATAAAATAGTTAACTAATAAGGACCTACTGTATAGCACAGGGAACACTGCTCAATACCCTGTAATGGACTATATGGGAAAAGAATCTAAAAAAAGAATAGATATGTTTATATGTATAACTGATTCACTTTGCTGTACACCTGAAACTGACAACATGCTCCAATAAAAATTTTTAAAAAATAAGGTAAGGGTGTCATATTTATGTGAGGTTTAAATGCCAATATTAACCACAATTCCTACTGAGCACTGTATGAGTTTGGCCACATATGTCTAAGGGTGTCCCTGAATACATATCTCATTTTCTACAGGAAAAACAAGTGAGTGAAACTGACATATTCTCCCGGATTTCTATTCTCCTTTCTCATTTATATTTCCACAATTACTCTCCACACTAGCTTCTTGGTTTTCTCTTTACTTGTTCTCCATACTCATTAACCTTTCCTATATTGCCCTCTCTTTTCTTTTTCCCTCTTTTTCTATCAACTTTTTTAAAAATTATTTTTCAGTGTTACTGAGGCATAGTTAACAAATAAAATTGTAAGATATTTAAAACGTACAAACTGATGATTTGATATACAAACACATTGTGAAAGGATTCCCCAAACCAAGTTAATTAAAACACCCATCATCTCACATATTTACCTTTTATTTCACTTGGGTAAGAACATTTAAGTTCTACTCTCTTAGCAAATTTCAATTATACAGTACAGTATTATCAACTATAGTCACTACATTAATAGATCCTCAGACCTAATTCATCTTATTCCTGAAAATGTGTACCTTTACCAACCTCTCCCAATTTCCCCCACACCCCCAGTCCCTGGCAACCACTTTTCTATGAGTTTGAGGGGTTTTTTTAAATTTATATTCCACATAGTAAGTGAATGGAGTATTCGCCATGCAGTATTTGCCTTTTTCTGTCTGACTTATTTTACGTCACATAATGACCTTCTTTATCCCTTGTTACAGTCTTTGGCTTAAATTCTATTTTGTCTGATATAATTACTCCTGCTTTTTTTTGGGTTTCCCTTTGCATGGAAAATATTTTCCTATTTTTTCTCTTTCAGTCTGTATGTTCCTGAAAGCTGAAGTGCCTCTTATAGGCAGAATATAATTAGTTGAGTATCTTTTTTAAAAATCCATTCAGCCACTCCATGACTTTTGATTGGATAATTTAGGTCATTTATATTTAACATAATTATTGATAGGTATGAATTTACTATTACCATTTTTTATACTATTTTCTGACTTTTTTGTATTTCCTCTATTCCTTTCTTCTTCTATTGTTCTATTTCCCTATGATTTGATGATTTTCTGAGGTGGTATGCTTTGATTCCTTTCTGTTTATCTTTTGCATGTCTATTATAGGCTTTTGTTTTATGATTGCCATGAGAATTACATAAAACATATTTACAACATTCTATTTTAAACCAATAACAGCTTAACTTCAAGCATAGTACAGAGTTCTAGATTTTTACACTCCCACTCTCCTTTTATGTTTTTCATGTCACAATTTACATCTTTTTACACTGTCTGTCCATTCATTAATTATTACACTTACAGTTATTTTTAATACTTATGTCTTTTAACCTTCATACAGTGAAGTGAATCATAAAGTGATTTATCCACCAGCACTGTAACATTAGGATGTTCTGAATTTAATTATATATTTATCAGTGAATTTTATACCGTGGACAAAAAATGTTGCCTGCCAGTTCAGTAAATAGTGAATGTTGCCCACCAACAAGCCATCAGTCACAGCAACTGCCCCTAGGTGGTGAGCCTTGAGGGGAATTCAGGATGGAGAAAAAGAGGATACTGGCCCTAGATAGTTAAGATGCATATCAAAGGAATAATTTCAATGATTCCAGGCTCTTGCATCTTCCCATATGCAAAAAAGCATTAAAATCATTAACTTGAAATGTCTGTTTTTTGTGATTAGCAGTAATATTTTGATCTTCAACCATATTTGTTTGTTTTTTGTTTGTTTGTTTTCAGGAAGAACTCCTATATATCCTGGCTCTTCCCTTACCTCTTTGGAACAGTTCCTCAGAGCTATCTGAGAAGCTGTCTCCCGGGCTATTGTCCTCAGTAAAGTCCCCGAATAAAACATAACTCACAAATTTTAAGTTGTGCTTTTTTTTTTTTTCAGTTAACAATACTTACCCATGCTTTCCTGTTACTAATTAGCTTCCTTTATTTTCAGCATGGAGAACTTTTAACATTTCTTGTAAGGCTGGTCTAGTTGTAATGAATTCCAGCAGCATATGTTTGTCTGGAAAACTCGTTTTTATCATTTATTCAGTTTTGGAGGACAACTTTGCTGAGTAGCTTATTCTTGCTAGTTACCTTTTAAAGTATGCAGATAAATCTGTTTTCAGGGAAACACTGGGCGATGGGTGAATTTTGCCTGCTTCCTCTGTGCTAAACCCTGGGGGCAGCCACAGTGAGTGCTCTCACACTAACAACTGCTTCTTTTTTGGTATAGTTTTGTGAATATCATAGATTAAAGACTCTTTGGCTTTCAGAGGTAGCTGTTTTGGGGAGGTCCATCCCTCAGGTGAAAGTTTTAAATTTGGGATGCTGATCGTGTGGTCAAATCCTTTGCTCCTCAGGGAGAAGCTGGGAACTGGGCATTCTTTTCAGATTGTATGACCCTGGGCCAGGCATGGGGTTTATGGTCAGACTGTGTCTCAGCTTTTCCTACCCATTTCATTGTGTACCTTCTCACTGGCCCAATGTGTAGGAGCCACTCAGCTAGTTTCTGTATCTCTTTCATTGGAAAGTGCCATGTGAATAGCTATACAGCTGGTGCATCCATGAAAGCAGGGGAACTCAGGAGCTTCCTATGTCACCATCTTGGTCCTCTCTCTCTCAAGCTTCTCATTCCATTGTTAACTCAGAGAAACCTGCTAAACAACACTATAAGAATGCAATCAGCAAAATCCAGAATGTGGGAAACTCTAAAGGGAAAATAACTTGGTTTCTTTAACAAATGAATTGCAAGGGGAAAAAAAGGAGATCTATAAAAAGATATATTAATCAACTGCAATATATGGAGTTTATAAGCACTTCCATTTGAAGTAGTTAAAAATAGAATCAAAGAAATTTGAACAGTCATATATTTTATGACATTAAAGATTATTGATATTTTTGGCATATTGTTTTTAAAATTCCTTGTCTTTCAGAGATACAGTCTCAAAACTACATATATATATATATAAATAACATAAAATTTTTCTTAATTTTTCTGATAATATATACGTGCATATATACACACACATATATATACATGCACACACGGGCACATGTATGAAATGAAAAGATATAGATCTTATTTAGAATAATGGGGTTGTACATGATGGCAATGAATGTAAATAAAAGAAGATTGGCATGAGTTTATCATTATTGAAGCAACATGTTACATATTTTGGTGTCTGATATTATTCTATGTTGGTATGTGTTTGAAATGTTCCATAGCCAAAAAAACATTGAAAAATTTCACTCACACATTTAACCTTTACCGTTTAATATTCCCATGAGCATTCACTCTTGGAGGGAACTCCCTCTTGTATTGGAGATGGTCTGGGGTTGCAGCTGATACACATAATTCAGGTAATTCTCCATGTAGGACTACTGTGGAAAAGAACAGGAGGAAAGGAGAAGGAGATTAAGTGACAGGGAAATTACACCATCTACCTTCGACCCTAGTCCATGCAAGGACTCAACCTCCTTTCTGCTTCTCCCTTCCTACCTGGAGTCTAAAACCCAGGCTACGTTGCCTGATTTTATTCCTCCATAAAGGAAAATAATTCTAACTCAGAGGAGGAGAGATGTTTCCTCATATTCAGTTTAAATTGATTTGGAACTTCCAAAGCCTGGATTTGGGGCACACCTGTCTGTAGAAGTCCCTGGAACCCTATGCTTTGGGCATTACTTACTGGGGAAGAAAAAAGTCAGCATTTACCTCTAGCAATATTTCTCCAACTTTCTTGATATTAAGAATCCTCTGGGATTCTAATAAAAAATTTTGGTTTGTTCTCTGTATATGGCCAGATTTAGAAAAAATATATAGAAATACAATTATTCATTGTTTATGTGTAATAAAATATAGGAATACAATTATCATCTACATGAAATTCAAATTTAACTGTCACAGGCTCCGGACACGCAGGCTCAGTGGCCATGGTTCACGGGCCCAGCCCATGTGGGATCTTCCCGGACGGGGGAAAGAACCCACGTCCCCTCTTATCGGCAGGTGGACTCTCAACCACTGCGCCACCAGGGAAGACCCTTCGGGTGGTTTTTGTTACAATGTCTTGAGTAGAAGCTCTGAGCAGTTTCGTTTTCAGCCGAGCCTACCAATCACCTTTTAAATGATTTAAAAATGCTCAAATCAGTTGTGTAAATGTCACTAATCTCATTTTTAGTTTCTATTTATGACTACTTACCTTATCTTGTAATTATAATTATGTTGATTGTTAGATGCATTTAGTTCTATCCTTTTTTTATTATAACACTAAACTCCTGACTTATAGTTGGTCTTCAAATTTTATAGTTCATAATTATTGTCTCAATTTTTAAAATTCGAAGGAAAATTTCACAGGATACCCTAGAAGCTGTAAAAGCAGGTCCTTGGATGTGGAATTTATTAGTTCTTTTTGACCTTGAATTTATGACATCATTTGAATCAAGCTGATTAATGATATAATGTGGTGAACATTGACTCACAGTTTTGTCCTCAGAGGATCCTCAACTCTGGAATGTGCTTCTTCTCTTGGTCCAATGAAACATGAGCTTCTTGGCTCCAAGGATACCTTCAAGGGCCAATTGTTTACTAAAACATCTGCCTGCAGCCTTAATAATAGGGGTTCAGAGGATAGACATCATTTTAAATGCTTTTTCCATGAATGAATCCCAAGGGGATCAGTAATGAAAACATTTCAAAAAGTAATACCACTAATTAGGCATGTTGGTTTATGAAAAATTAGCTTCATAGACTTTGAAGTTTTGGCATGCCAATGATTCCCTGATTTCTAAAGTCAAGGTGTGAGAAACTGATTGCCAAAAAATATCGAGATGGATTTAATAAACATAACTCAGTCCAGCTTCAATAGCCAAGAAGGCCAAGAAAATTTCAGGACTTGATTTCTCAGAACTTCTATGACCTTTGGGAGCCTTCCATTAAAGAAAAATGAAGCAGATACGCTTTAAGTAATTCCAACCTTCAATGATAAATAGAAGGAATCCTTCACAAACATCAGAGGTCTTTTAGTTTTTATTTTAAAAGGCCCAAACGTTTTGTTGGGTTTTTTAATTATTTTCATTGATTTGGAGAAGGTATTGGCTTCTCAGGGCCAATACTCTGGGAACAATGAAAAATGTACTGGGAGACCTGCCCTCCTGCAGAGCCTATGTTAAAAGGAAATATGATGTAAGATTGAGATGGTTTCCTTGTTTTGGTCTGAGGAGTACTTGAAATCTACCCATATTCCATAAGATTGTACAGAATGACTGGCCCCTAAAATTCTCATTAAACTTTTTACCTTCAGACTTTGTTAAAACTTTGACAATACCTCTCCCCTCCTCAATTTCAAATGGTTTAACTCCTGCAGGAGAGAACATGATTACTTTCTTAGAAAAATTACTCAGTTATTTTATCCTTCACAAAATAGTAGGGATTTGAATTCTCCAGTATGGATTAGAACACAGGAATTCTTAGTTTTCTTAATATACTGAAGTAGTGTTTCTTTTTGCCAATTTTACTGCCCATCAGTTTACTTGGTGCTATTTCAAGGCCTTCTTTGAATGTAAGCAGACTTTTTCCCATGTTTGACGTTAATTCAAGGAGTTTTATCTACCACAAGCAGTTATTTGCTATTGACTTTTACTACCAAATTGTTTCTCTTTTAAGAACAGTTGACTTAAAATTTGGTCAGGCCATCTCAAGTCTTAGAAACTTGCTCTACCCCCAAATCTGTTCCACTTGTTTTCACTCAGTTTATTGATGTAAAGTTTACATACAATAAAATTCTCCAATTTTAAGTGTAACACTCAGTGAGTTTTGAAAAATATATATCCATGTGTACATATTCCCTTATGCCACTTTGTAGTCAATTTCCTTCCCTCAACTTCAGCCTCTGACAAACTCAGATTTGCTTTCAGTCAACAGGGATGTGCTTTTTCTTGTAATGTTTTATAAATGTCCGTGTTTGGCTTCTTTCACTTAGAGTAATGACTTTGAGACTCATCCATGTTGTGTGTATCAGTTGTTTGTTCCTTTTTCTTAGTGAGTAGTAGGCCATTATAGAGATATATCATGATTTGTTTACTCACTCACGTGTTGATGGGCAACTGGGTACCATCAATGATTTGGCTATTATGAACATTTATATACAAATAAATGTGTGAACATATGTTTTAATTTCTCTTGAGTAAATACCTAAGAGAATCCAGTTAGGGATTGCTGGATCTTATGGTAAGTGTAAGTATAACTTATTAAGAATGTTCAAAATGTTTTCTAAAGTGGCTGTGGCATTTTTCATTCCCACCAGCAATGTATGAGAATTCTACCAACAAGAATAAAACAAAATCACATTGAGTAGATTTCTCACAAGGAGAAAAATTCATCAATTAATAATAATTTAGAAAGCACAAACTTTGTCATTTCTGGATCTCTTTCTATTGATTGTTTTGTGTCCTGGTTATGGATCATATTTTCCTTCTTCTTAGAATTTATGGTTAAATTATAATTGGATGGTGAACAATTTGAATTTCACTTTTTTCCTTGCTAGATTTTGTTGTATTACCTAAAAGAATATTAGATTTTTTTGAACCTTTTGACTCCTTTGTGACTGTCTTTTAAGCTTTGTTAGAGTGGGTCCAGATTAGACTTTAGGGTCAGGCTAACTTAACTCCTTTACCAAAGCAATATTCTTGTGAGTATTCACCTGCTTGTTGGGTTTCTCAGTGTAACAATATTAGAACAATTCATTTCTGTTGCAGTATGTTTTCATCATAAGCAACCTTCTTTTACCTTAATTGTTTTTCAGAAACTTATAATTGATAAGTTTTGGAGGATTATAATTTTGATATGCAATTATTGTTATGGCCCATCCTCTTCAATTGACCAATATGTAGCAGTCAAGTTTATCCTAAGTTTTAGCATCTAAAAGAGGAATTCAGCCTTATTAAAAAATGAGGAAATTAGCACTTGGCTCATTCTGACCTTTCTCTTCTCCATTAGTTCCATTAAATTTTTTTCCAAAATCATTCTTTATCTACTTATTCTTTATTTATTTATTTATTTAGACTCTCCTCATATTTGTTTTAGTCTTGTACTCTATATCAAATAAATTGGATTGAAGTAGGACTGCTTGGGCTGCCTCTCAAGATTTTTAAGTAGGCTTCCTTCAAGGAGTAAAAGTGTCCTCAATGCTTCATTAAGTTTTCCTCATTATATGTGATAAAAGAAACCAGTTGAACTGGTTTAAGTAATTTAATTACTTAAATTAAGTAGTTAATTTAAGTAGTTAATTTAATAGTTTAATTAAGTAATAAATGAAGGGAAAGAGACAAATCTCTACAGAATTTCAAATAATTTATATAGCTCTTCCCCCTCAAGGACATGGAACTTAACACCCTACCCCCTTGAGTGCAGGGTGCACTGAGTATGGGGGGAGGGAGAAGAGATATCCTTATAAGTGAAAAATTTGACAAATACAGCCTCAATGAAGTAATCAACATTAAGGTCATCAGTGATAAATCATGTTTATAGCAGGTACCCTTGATATGATATAATGAAAATGGCATTTTACTTCTGTGTTTGCCCTTTCAAAAACTCATAACCCCAATATAACCACAAGTAGATCATCCAATAAATCCAATAAACTCAAAGTTATCAGTTATCAAGGAAAAAAAGAAAGAAAGAAGGGAAGTCTGAGGAACTGTCACAGTCAAAGGAGCCTAGGGAGACATGATGATTAAGTGTGGTGTGATGTCCTAGATGGAATCTTGGAACAGAAAAAGTACATTAGATTAGTGATTTAAATAAATCATAAAGTTTAGTTAGTAATATGTCAATATTGGTTCATTAGATGTGACAAATGTGTCACAGTCATGGCAAATGTTAACAAAATGGGAACTAGATGCAGAGTTTATGGGAACTGCTTGTACTATCTTCACAAATTTTCTGTAAATCTTTTCTTCTAAATTAAGTTTATTAAAACAAAAGGATATTTTGAGCTTTATGCTCTAGCCCAAATAAAGATGTCTCCTGTATTCAAGTCGAAGTATGCCTTAATTATTAGGAAGTAATTTATACTGTCATTAAATATTGACTATGCCTGGAGAACACATATAAATTCTTATAAACTCACTTTTGAGAAGTTCCACTGTCATTGAAAATACGAACGGAAATTTACTAAATTATAATTATCTGATAATTATATATCCACAATTACCTATAGAGGAAGACAAGAAGGTGTGTTGCAAAATAAAAATCTAAATCAAAGGCTAAAGCACTCTTAGCAACTTTGGAACAAAGGAAGCAGGCAGTACAGAATTTCTTTTTCTCCAGTCTCTGTAGTAGCAGCAATTTTAATCATATTTTAAACTGGTTTGAATCAGCAAATGAACAGCAGATAAGATTGAGGAAGGTGACAAGAAAAATCAAGTAAGATTTGATAGCAATGTAGGATGAAAATATTTATTTCAGTTCACAGGCTATGGCTAGGGAACTCAGATAAACTGAAAAGATGACCCATTTTCTGGGGAAAAACATATAAGAACAAAGAGCTAATGGAGCCAGGACCGTAAACCCTTTTCCTTTCTCTGCGGAATCTGAAGGAGAGCACTGACGGAGAGTAGAGATTGGGAGAACCATCGGGACTGTCTGCTGCCCGTGAGAGGCGAGCTGTAAATTGCTGCTACTTCTAGTAGATCTAATGGAAACCACCTCCCGCCTCTGCTGGAATATGATCCTGTTTAGCTCAGTGTTAAGAACTATGCTGTGTATTTCAAGGGCCTTAAAAGAGAAAACCCAGAAAATGTGCCAATAACACTGGGTGAAATTTATATCCTTTCCTAAAATGATCCTGCTGACCTGCTCTACCTTGCACTGTTCTTTATTAATATCCTTCCATTTTAATCAGCCAACTGAAAAAACAAATCATTTCTTATTGTATGACCTGACACATGAAATTAATGACTGGCGGTGGTATTTTTTTAAACTTTTAATTACATGCCTTGCCAAGGACAGAATTTATTATGTTTTCCATGAAAGCTGTTTTCATAATATGTTCTTCTTGCAGTCAGTATAAATATTGAGAATTTTATGATACATTGTTGTCTACAATGAATCTTTCAGAATGGAATTCTATTCATCTTAGAGTTTATAGGGGAAGCGTAAGAAGTTTATCTCTTTACACTGGTAATGTTTTGCCTTAGAATGAGCCAAATGGTGTTATAACAATATAAATGAGATGCAGTATAACTTTTCATGGAGTGCTATATACTCTATAATTTTTTTGTCTTTCCTTTTTTTTGGTTGGTGATTCAACTAAAAACACAAACAAATTAAGTATAATGCAAACTTACTGCTGATGTTTTTAAACAGCTTTATTGAGGTATAGTTGACATGCAATAAACTGCACATATTCAAAGTGTACAATTTGTAAGTTTAGGCATATGTATAAACCCATAAAACCACCATTACAAGCAAGATAATTAATGTGTCCATCACCTCCAAACATTTCTTTGTGCCCTAGTATAATCCTTCCCATTCTCTAACCCCTATTCCCAGGCAGCCAGTTATCTGTTTTCTTTCACTATAGATTTGTCTGCATTTTCTAATATTTTATATAAATGGAATCATAAAGTATGTACACTTTTTTCTCTGCCTTCCTCCACTCAGTATAGTTATGTTGAGGATCATTATTTTATTACACATATCAACAGTTCATTCCTTCTTACTACTGAATATTATTCTAGTGTTTGGATACCACAATTTGTTTATCCTCTCACCTGCTGGTGTGTATTTGGATTGTTTCCAGATTTTGGCTTTTGCAAATAAAGCTTCTCTGGACATTTGTGTCCAACTCTTTAAAATACCCTGTTGAATGAAAAGACATGACACAGACTGGAGAAAATGTTTGCAAATGATATATTTGTTAAAGAACTTGGATCCTGAGTATATAAAAAACTCTCAAGCCTCAATAATAAGAAAACAGACATCCCCCAAAAAACAGTGGGCAAAAGATTTTAACCAATCTTTTAACTAAGTAAAAAATTATAACAGAATAAAGAAGATAAATAGACTTAAGGAAAGATGCTCAACATTATTCGTCATGAGGAAATGCAAGTTAAAACCACAATTAGGTACCACTATACACCTCTTCTCAATGTTGACAAGGATGTGGAGAAACTGAAACTCTCATAACTCTCATACATTTTGCCAGTAGAAATGTAAAACAGTACAACCACTTTGGAAAACAGCTTCATAGTTTCTCAAAAAGTTAAACATATACCCACCAGATGACTCAGGCTGTTCACTCCTAGATATTTATCCAAGAGAAATAAAAGCATATGCCCTTTCTGATGAGTTTAGTCATTCTGACATTTGTTCTTCTGATCACTATTCAGTTTGACTCATACCTGTTTACCTTTAGTTGTATCAAGCTGTTGTATATTTTATAATACGAGGCTGAACATTTTTTTCACATTGCAATAAAATCCCCCCCAAAATTTATCACATGGTTAATTCCTACTCACTAGTTATTCACCCATAGTAAAAATGGTAGATTTTGATGAATTTGTTTCAACTAATGTCTAATCTTAACCCTGAAGTTGGGTTAAGATTAGACATTAGTTGAAACAAATCCTGCTGTGATTTATGTCAAAGAGTGTTCTTCCTATGTTTTCCTCTAAGAGTTTTATAGTGCCTGGTCTTACATTTAGGTTCAAATCCATTTTGAGTTTATTTTTGGGTATGGTGTTAGGGAGTGTTCTAATTTCATTCTTTTACATGTAGCTGTCCAATTTTCCCAGCACCACTTATTGAAGAGACTGTCTTTTCTCCATGGTATATCCTTGCCTCCTTTGTCATAGATTAGTTGACCATAGATGTATGAGTTTATCTCTGCGCTTTCTATCTTGTCCCATTGATCTATATTTCTGTTTTTGTGCCAGTACCATATTGTCTTGATGACTGTAGTCTTGTAGTATAGTCAAGTCAAGGAGTCTGATTCTTCCAGCTCCATTTTTTCCCCTCAGTACTACTTTGGCTATTCAGGGTCTTTTTTGTCTCCATACAAATTTTAAGATTATTTGTTCTAATTCTGTAAAATATGCCATTGGTAAGTTGATAGGGATTGCATTGAATCTATAGATTGCTTTGGGTAATATAGTCTTTTTCACAGTATTGTTTCTTCCAATCCAAGAACATAGTATATCTCTCCATCTGTTGGTATCATCTTTAACTTCTTTCATCAGTGTCTTATAGCTTTCTACATACAGGTCTTTTGTCTCCCTAGGTAGGTTTACTCCTGGGTATTTTATTCTTTTTGTTGCAATGGTAAATGAGAGTATTTCCTTAATATCTCTTTCATATTTTTCATCATTAATGTACAGGAATGCAAGAGATCTCTGTGCATTAATTTTGTATCCTGTAACTTTACCAAATTCATTGATTAGCTCTAGTAGTTTTCTGGTGGTATCTTTAGGATTCTCTATGTATAGTATCATGTCATCTGAAAAGAGTGATAGTTTTACTTCTTCTTTGCCAATTTGTATTCCTTTTATTTCTTTTTCTTCTCTGATTGCCGTGGCTAGGACTTCCAAAACTATGTTTATAACACTGGCGAAAGTGGACATCCTTGTCTTGTTCCTGATCTTAGAGGAAATGCTTTCAGTTTTTCACCATTGAGAATGATGTTTGCTGTGGGTTTGTCGCATATGGCCTTTTTTATGTTGAAGTAGGTTCCCTCTATGCCCACTTACTGGAGAGTTTTTTTTATCGTAAATGGGTGTTGAATTTTCTCAAAACATTTTCTGCATTGATTGAGATGATCATATAGTTTTTATTCTTCAAGTTGTTAATATGGTGTATCACATTGATTGATTTGCGTATGTTGAAGAATCCTTGCATCCCTGGGATAAAACCAACTTGATCATGGTGTATGATCCTTTTAATGTGTTGTTGGATTCTGTTTGCTAGTATTTTGCTGAGGATTTTTGCATCTATATTCATCAGTGATATTGGTCTGTAATTTTCTTTTTTTGCAGTATCTTTGTCTTGTTTTGGTATCAGGGTGATGGTGGCCTCATAGAAAGAGTTTGAGAGTTTTCCTCCCTTGTAATTTTTTGGATGAGTTTGAGAAGGATGGGTGTTAGCTCTTCTCTAAATGTTTGATAGAATTCATCTGTGAAGCCATCTGGTCCTGGACTTTTGTTTGTTGGAGGATTTTTAATCAGTTTCAATTTCATTACTTGTGATTGGTCTGTTCATATTTTCTATTTCTTCCTGGTTCAGTCTTGGAATGTTATACCTTTCTAAGAATTTGGCCATTACTTCCAGGTTGTCCATTTTATTGGCATAGAGTTGCTTGTAGTATTCTCTTAGGATGCTTTGTATTTCTGCCGTGTCTGTTGTAACTCCTCCTTTTTCATTTCTAATTTTATTAACTTGAGTCCTCTCCCTCTTTTTTTTAATGAGTCTGGCTAATTGTTTATCAATTTTGTTTATCTTCTCAAAGAACCAGCTTTTAGTTTTACTGATCTTTGCTATTGTTTTCTTTCTATTTCATTTATTTCTGCTTTCTTTCTTTCTACTTCATTTATTTCTGCTCTGATCTTTATGATTTAATTTCTTCTGCTCACTTTGGGTTTAGTTTGTTCTTCTTTCTCTAGTTCCTTTAGATGTAAGGTTAGATAGTTTATTTGAGATTTTTCTTGTTATTGAGGTAGGATTGTATAGCTATAAACTTCCCTCTTAGAACTGCATTTGCTGCATCCCATGGGTTTTGTATCATCATTTTTTCATTGTCATTTGTCTCTAGGTATTTTTTGATTTCCTCTTTGATTTCTTCAGTGATCTCTTGGTTATTTAGTAACGTAATGCTTAGCCTCCATGTGTTTGTGTTTTTTACGTTTTTTCCCCTGTAATTGATTTCTAATCTCATAGTGTTGTGGTCAGAAAAGATGCTTGATATGATTTCAATTTTCTTAAATTCACTGAGGCTTGATTTTTGACCCAAGATGTGGTCTATCCTGGAAAATATTCTGTGTGCACTTGAGAAGAAAGTGTAATCTGCTGTTTTTGGATGGAGTGTCCTAAAAATATCAATTAAGTCTATCTGGTCTATTATGTCATTTAAAACTTGTGTTTCCTTATTAATTTTCTGTTTGGATGATATGTCCATTGGTGTAAGTGAGGTGTTAAAGTCCCCCACTATTGTTGTGTTACTGTCAACTTGCTCTTTTTGGAGCTGTTAGCAGTTGCCTTATGTATTGAGGTTCTCCTGTGTTGGGAGCATATATATTTTTAATTGTTATATCTTCTTCTTGGATTGATCCCTTGATCTTTACATAGTGTCCTTCCTTGTCTCTTTGACATTCTTTACTTTAAAGTCTATTTTATCTGATATGAGTAGTGCTACTCCAGCTTCTTTTTGATTTCCATTTGCATGGAATATCTTTTTCCATCCCCTCATTTTCAGTCTGTATGTGTCCCTAGGTCTCAAGTGGGTCTCTTGCAGACAGCATATATATGGGTCTTGTTTTTGTATGCATTCAGCAAGCCTGTGTCTTTTGGTTGGAGCATTTAATCCATTCACATTTAAGGTAATTATCAATATGTATGTTTCTATTACCATTTTCTTAATTGTTTTGGGTTTGTTTTTGTAGGTCCTTTTCTTTTCTTGTGTTTCTCACTTAGAGAAGTGCCTTTAACATTTTTTGTAGAGCTCGTTTGGTGGTGCTGAATTCTCTTAGCTTTTGCTTATCTGTAAAGCTTTTGATTTCTCCATCGAATCTGAATGAGATCCTTGCCGGGTAGAGTAATCTTGGTTGTAGGTTCTTCCCTTTCATCTCTTTAAGTATATCATGCCACTCCCTTCTGGCTTGTAGAGTTTCTTCTGAGAAATCAGCTGTTAACCTTATAGGAGTTCCCTTGTATGTTATTTGTCATTTTTCCCTTGCTGCTTTCAATAATTTTTCTTTGTCTTTAATTTTGCCTGTTTGATTACTATGTGTCTTGGCGTGTTTCTCCTTGGGTTTATCCTGTACGGGACTCGCTGCCCTTCCTGGATTGGGTGTCTATTTCCTTTCCCATATTAGGGAAGTGTTCGATTATAATCTCTTCAAATATTTTCTCGTGTCCTTTCTCTCTCTCTTCTCCTTCTGGGACCCCTATAATGTGAATGTTGTTGCATTTAATGTTTTCCCAGATGTCTCTTAGGCTGTCCTCATTTCTTTTCATTCTTTTTTCTTTATTCTGTTCTGCAGCAGTGAATTCCACCATTCTGTCTTCCAGGTCACTTATCCGTTCTTCTGCCTCAGTTATTCTGCTATTGATTCCTTCTAGTGTAGTTTTCATGTCAGTTATTGTATTGTTCATCTCTGTTTGTTTGTTCTTTAATTCTTCTAGGTCTTTGTTAAACATTTCTTGCATCTTCTTGATCTTTGCCTCCATTCTTTTTCCGAGGTCCTGGATCATCTTCACTATCATTATTCTGAATTATTTTTCTGGTAGGTTGCCTGTCTCCACTTCATTTAGTTGTTTTTCTGAGGTTTTATCTTGTTCCTTCATCTTGTACATAGCCCTCTGCCTTTTCTTCTTTTCTATCTTTCTGTGAATGTGGTTTTTGTTCCACAGGCTTCAGGATTATAGTTCTTCTTGCTTCTGCTGTCTTCCCTCTGGTGGACAAGGCTATCTAAGAGGCTTGTGCAAGTATCCTGATGGGAGGGACTGGTGGTGGGTAGAGCTGACTGTTGCTCTGGTGGGCAGAGTTCAGTAAAACTTTAATCTGTTTGGCTGATGATGGGTGGGGCTGGGTACCCTCCCTGTTGGTTGTTTGGCCTGAGGCAACCCAACACTGGAGCCTACCTGGGGTCTTTTTTGGGGCTAATGGCAGACTCTGGGAGGGCTCACTCCAAGAAGAACTTCCCAGAACTTCTGCTGCCAGTGTCCTTGTCCCCACAGTGAGCCACAGCCGCCTCTGCCTCTGCAGGAGACCCTCCAACAGTAGCAGATATATCTGATTCAGTCTCCTCTGTGGTCACTGCTCCTTCCCCTGGGTCCCAATGCACACACTACTTTGTGTGTGCCCTCCAAGAATGTAGTCTCTGTTTCCCCCACTCCTGCCAAAGTCCTACAATCAAATCCCACTAGCCTTCAAAGTCTGATTCTCTAGGAATTCCTCCTCCTGTTATCAGCCCCCCGGGTTGGGAAGCCTGATGTGGGGCTCAGAACCTTCACTCCAGTTGGTGGACTTCTGTGGTATAAGTGTGCTCCAGTTTGTGACTCACCCACCCAGCACTTATGAGATTTGATTTTATTGTTTTAGCAACCCACCTACCATCTCATTGCAGCTTCTCCATTGTCTTTGCCTGTGGCTTATCTTTTTTGGTGAGTTCCAGTGTCTTCCTGTCAATGATTGTTCAGCAGTTAGTTGTGATTCCGTTGTTCTCAAAAGAGGGAGTGAGAGCATGTCCTCCTACTCTGCCATCTGGAGCCCATCTCCCATGACTCTTTTTGAATTATGGTTTTCTCAAGGTATATGCCCAGTAGTGGGATTGCTGGGTCATATGGTAGTTCTATTTTTAGTTTTTTAAGGAACCTCTATAGTGTTCTCCATAGGGGCTGTATTAATTTACATTCCCACCAAAAATGCAAGAGGGTTCCTTATTCTCCACACCCTCTCCAGCATTTATTGTTTGTTGATTTTTTGATGATAGCCATTCTGACCAGTGGTTTTTTTTAAACTTCTTTATTGGAGTATAATTGCTTTACAACGATGTGTTAGTTTCTACTTTATAGCAAAGTGAATCAGCTATACATATACATATATCCCCATATCTCCTCCTTCTTACATCTCCCTCTCACCCTCCCTATCCCACCCCTCTAGGTGGTCACAAAGCACTGAGCTGATCTCCCTGTGCTATGCGGCTGCTTCCCACTAGCTATCTATTTAACATTTGGTTGTATATATTAATCCATGCCACTCTCTCACTTGCTCCCAACTTACCCTTCCCCCTCCCGATGTCCTCAAGTCCATTCTCTACATCTGCGTCATTTTTCCTGTCCTGCCCCTATGTTCTTCATAACCATTGTTTTTCCTTTTAGATTCCATATATATATGTGTTAGCATACAGTATTTGGTTTTCTCTTTCTTACTTACTTCTTTCTGTATGATAGACTCTAGGTCCATCCACTTCACTACAAATAACTCAGTTTCATTTCTTTTTATGGTGGAGTAATATTCCTTTGTGCCACATCTTCTTTATCCATTCATCTGTCGATGGACACTTAGGTTGCTTCCATGTCCTGGCTATTGTAAATAGAGCTGCAGTGAACATTGTGGTACATGACCCTGTTTGAATTATGGTTTTCTCAGGGTATATGCCCAGTAGTGGGACTGCTGGGTCATATGGTAGTTTTATTTTTAGTTTTTTAAGGAACCTCCATACTGTTCTTCATAGTGGCTGTATCAATTTACTTTCCCACCAACAGTGCAAGAGGGTTCCCTTTTCTCCACACCTTCTCCAGCATTTATTGCTTCTAGATTTTTTTTATCATGGCCATTCTGACTGGTGTGAAGTGATACTTCATTGTAGTTTTGATTTGCATTTCTCTAACGATTAGTGAGGTTGAGCATTCTTTCGTGTGTTTGTTGGCTGTCTGTATATCTTCTTTGGAGAAATGTCTACTTAGGTCTTCTGCCAATTTTGGATTGTGTTGTTTGTTTTTTTATATTCAGCTGCATGACCTGCTTATATATTTTGGAGATTAATCCTTTGTCATTTGCTTAATTTGCAAATATTTTCTCCCATTCTGAAGGTTGACTTTTTATCTTGTTTATGGTTTCCTTTGCTGTGCAAAAGATTTTAAGTTTCATTAGGTCCCATTTGTTTATTTTTGTTCTTATTTTCATTTCTCTAGGAGGTGGGCCAAAAAGGATCTTGCTGTGATGTATGTCATAGAGTGTTATGCCTATGTTTTTCTCTAAGATTTTTATAGTGTCTGACCTTACATTTAGGTCTTTAATCCATTTTGAGTTTCTTTTTGTGTATGGTGTTAGGAAGCATTTTAATCTCATTCTTTTACATGTAGCTGTCCAGTTTTCCCAGCACCAATTATTGAAGAGGCTGTCTTTTCTCCAATGTATATTATTGCCTCCTATACCAAAGATAAGGTGACCATATATGCGTGGGTTTTGTCTCTGGGGTTTCTATCCTGTTCCATTGATCTATTTTTCTGTTTTTGTGCCAGTACCATACTCTCTTGATTACCGTAGCTTTCTAGTATAGTCTGAAGTTAGGGAGCCTGATTCCTCCAGCACCATTTTTCTTTCTCAAGATTGCTTTGGCTATTTGGGGTCTTTAGTGTTTCCATAGAAATTGTGAAATTTTTTGTTCTAGTTCTCTAAAAATGCCACTGGTTGTTTGATCGGGATTGCATTGAATCTTTAGATTGCTTTGGGTAGCAAAGGCATTTTCACAATATTGATTCTTCCAATCCAAGAACATGGTATATCTCTACATTTGTTTATATTATCTTTAATTCCTTTCATCAGTTTCTTATAATTTTCTGCACACAGGTTTTTGTCTCCTTAGGTAGGTATTTTCCTAGGTATATTATTCTTTTTGTTGCAGTGGTAAATGGGAGTATTTCCTTAATTTCTCTTTCAAATTTTTCATCATTAGTGTATAGGAATGCAAGAGATTTCTGTGCATTAATTTTGTATACTGTTACTTTACCAGATTCATTGATTTGCTCTAGTAGTTTTCTGGTAGCATCTTTAGGATTCTGTATGTATAGTATCATGTCATCTGCAAGCAGTGACAGCTTTACTTCTTCTTTTTGGATTTGATTCCTTTTATTTATTTTTCTTCTCTGATTGCTGTGGCTAAAACTTCCAAAACTCTATTGCATAATAGTGGTGAGAGTGGGCAACCTTGTCTTCTTCCTGATTTTAGAGGAACTGGTTTCAGTTGTTCAACACTGAGAATGATGTTTGCTGTGGGTTTGTCATTTATGGCCTTTATTATGTTGAGGTAAGTTCTCTCTATGCCTTTTTCTGGAGAGTTTTTATCATAAATAGGTGTTGAATTTTGTCAAAATCATTTTCTGTGTCTGTTGAGATTATCATATGGTTTTTTTCCTTCAGTTTGTTAATATGGTGTATCACATTCATTGATTTGCCTATATTGAAGAATCTTTGCATTCCTGGGATAAACCCCTCTTGATCATGGTGTATGATCCTTTTAATTAGAAGACTCAAATCAACAGAATTAGAAATGAAAAAGGAGAAGTAACAACTGACACTGCAGAAATGCAAAGAATCATGAGGGATTTCTACAAGCAACAATATGCCAATAAAATGGACAACCTGAAGAAATTGACAAATTCTTAGAAAAGCATAACCTTCCAAGACCAAACCAGGAAGAAATAGAAAGTATAAACAGACCAATCACAAGTACTGAAATTGAAACTGTGATTAAAAGTCTTCCAACAAACAACATCCCAGGACCAGATGGCTTCACAGGTGAATTCTATCAAACATTTCGAGAAGAGCTAACACCTATCTTTCTCAAATTCTTCCAAAATATAGCAGAGGTACGAACACTCCCAAACTCATTGTACGAGGCCACCATCACCCTGATACCAAAACCAGAAAAGTATGTCACAAAAAAAGGAAACTACAGACCAATATCACTGATGAACATTGATGCAAAACTCCTCAACAAATACTAGCAAACAGAATCGAACAGCACATTAAAATGTATTTTGAATGACACCAAATGAACTGATTTTATCATTAAAAGAAACATTTAGTTTCACTTAATATTGTCTCATTTTGTCACTTATGGTTTTATCTTCCCAGAACATTTCTATCCCTTGCAATTATTGTATCACATTATAAGATTCTATTTACTAAATTGATTCCTGACTCTAAAATAGAATGTTGCTATAGTGTCCAGACGTTCAATATTTTTGACAGATGTGCTATGTCTATGTAGTGGAATAATATTTCTTGGAGTATTTTTTGGAATGCCTAGATAATGTTTTTTTAAAATACCTCAGGGGGGTTTCCCTGGTGGCACAGTGGTTGAGAATCTGCCTGTCAATGCAGGGGACATGGATTCGAGCCCTAGTCTTGGAAGATCCCACATGCCACAGAGCGACTAGGCCCGTGAGCCACAACTGCTGAGCCTGCGCGTTTGGAGCCTTTGGGCTTCCCTGGTGGCGCGGTGGTTGAGAATCTGCCTGCTAATGCAGGGGACACGGGTTCAAACCCTTGTCTGGGAAGATCCCACATGCCGCAGAGCGACTAGGCCTGTGAGCCACAACTGCTCAGCCTGCGCGTCTGGAGCCTGTGCTCCGCTACAAGAGAGGCCGCAATAGTGAGAGGCCTGCGCACTGTGATGAAGAGTGACCCCCCCACTTGCCACAACTAGAGAAAGCCCTCGCACAGAAATGAAGACCCAGCACAGCCAAAAATTAATTAATTAATTAATTAATAAAAAAAAAGCCAAGCATTTGAAGCCCTTTTAAAAAAATAAATAAAATAAAATACCCCAGTGATTTGAAGAAGGCAACAATTACCTAATGGATGCTTAGAACCATATGTGGTTAAAAATAAATCCTCCATTATTAATAGTAATGTTAATGTTACAAAAATTAAATTATAACTACCAAAAGCCAATATTTTCTAAAAATTGAAATTCTAAGAAATATTTTTTTTATTTTAAGGTTGATATGTTTTTTGGTTGATATGTAAATAGGTCAATATAATTTGTTCAAAATCAATGAGTATAATATATTCATAATTTCATAAGTAATTAGATGTTCATTCAAGAATATACAAGTCATCAAGTTAAAGTGTAAGATAAATATATTTTTAAAACTTATTTCTACATATAATCAAGGATTACATTCAATCTCTCATTCTTTTCTTGTTAAGAAGTTGTAGTAGAGTGATTAATTTCACTTTATTTTATTTACTTTTGCTTGATTGTATTGTATTTCAAACTTGCTACGAATTCTTATGGCAGTACACACAGTGTTCCCTCTCCACTTTCTATACCAGAATGATACAGAACTGTCATCTTCTGTGTAGTTTTCTGAGAAATTAGGTAACTGGCACCAGGCTTGAACACTTTCAAATTACTGGAAGTCCTCAAGAGTTCAATTCCACACCTGCAATCCAATTCAGAAGTCCAGGGTTAACTTGTGTCAGCCACTAAGGTACTGATAGAATTAGGGACATCCTGTCAACAAATCACTGTTGCTGACATCTCCACTTCATAGTTCCTAATCCTTCTTTTCCATAGTATTCTGATCTTTATGCTATCTGAAACTGGCTGACTGTGGATACTGGAAATATATTACAGGAGCTAGACTGAAATCAGAAGGGTAGTGTCCAATCTTGGCTCCAACACTTATTTATTAATTATGTGATCTTGGACAAGTTTCTTAACTTTCTTAAATTCTCTTAGCCTTATTTACCTGTAAGATCAGAATATCAATACCAGTATCACAGGGTTATTGGAAAGCTTAAAAGAACAAAAACTTCTATAAAGCAATTAGGACAATGAATAGCATCATTCTTTAAAATGTATACTTCAAAACATTATGAACTCTATTATTTTTAAGAGTTTTTCTGAGTAAGCACACGATTTTTTTTTTGGGGGGGGGGAACACATTATGAGAACTTTCTTTTGCTAAAGTAATTGATCTGTGATTCTGTATGAGCAATATTGTCCATTCAGTAAACATCTGCTGAGTGCCTACTCCATGCCAGGCAACACACTATGGGAATCTGCTGAGATGTGTTTCAATAGTAAAACATGAAATTACCCTTAAATTCAAATGATACCTAAAAGTACAAGCAGACCAAAAGTAGTGTGTGAGAAGGTACTGTTTCCTTGCTCTTTCAAGAGGAGAATGGGAGGTTGTTTCTTTCTCATTTGAGAAGACATCTACAGAGATGCATGCTCTCAGAGGTGGCACTCATGGTCCCACCTCTAAAGGAAACTGCATGGAATTCGACAACAGGTCAGAGGTTTACAAGCTTGGGAATCCAACATGGAATCTAGATGGCCAGTTTGAGTGGTGAAGTGGAAATGATGAAGAATCATGAAACAAGATACAATGTTATGTGAAAAAGACCATAGCATGGAAGTATCTCTGCTTTGGTTATAACAATATTTAGGTATGGACAAACTAGAAAAATGAGAACTGTTGATATGTCAGAATGAGGACAATGTGAGTAAATTTTTCTCCTATTTGATATCCTTTACTGTTGTAATAATGTTGCCTAGGCAATAAAGTCAAGTTAAGAGAAACCAAAAATAAAGACTAAAAAGTTTTTAAAAATGTAAAACTACCATGGGCAAGTAAAAATTTTCGAATTGAAATGAAGCACTATTTATTTAAAGCATTGTCTTGAAATACCATCCAAAGCAATCCTTAACATATGGAAACTCAACCTGTAGATAAAAACAGCATTAATTAATTAAACAGAATCTATCCTTTACTACTCACCTCTCCTCCTCCCCATTGTAGAACTTTTTCTCTCTACAGCGAGATCCCAGGTGTCCAAGGTTCTGCCCCTTCTTTCTCCTCTTCCTGAGGCCGTCCTTTGCCACCAGAGTTCCGTATCACTTCTGAAACCCACATCTCCCAAGGGATTAGGACTTAGAAAAACCATCGATGCAAAGTTAGGTCTAATGAAATAGAGTTAGACATCTGTGCACTAGTTTGGGACTACCTCTCATTTGTAACTTTATTTTATGAAAAATTGTACTTAGCAGGTAAATTTTCCTATAAACTTTTAAGTTTCAAATGAAATTTAAGAACAAAATCTATTCTTACCTTTGTCCTGAAAGACAGAGATTTTGCAAGTTTGGTTCCAGACAAACTCAGTAAAACAAGTCACACAAAATTTTTGATTTCCCTGTGCATATAAAAGTTATGTTTACACTATAGTGTAACATAAGTATGCAAGAGGATTATGTTTAAAATAACCATGTACATACCTTAATTTAAAACTACTTTATTGTTAAAAAATGCTAACCACCTCCTGAGCCCTCTGAAAGTCATAATCTTTTTGCTGGTGGAGAGTCTTACTTGGATATTGATGGCTGCTGACTGATCATGGTGGTTGTTGCTAAAGGTAGGGGCGACTGGGGCAATTTCTTAAAATAATATCACAACAAAGTTTGTCACATTGATTGATTCTTCTTTCCATGAATGATTTCTCTGTAGCATGCAATGTTGTTTGATTGTATTTACCCACAGAAGAACTTCTTTCAAAATTGGAGTAAATCTTCTCAAACCCTGCCGCTGCTTTATCAACTAAGTCTGTGTAATATTCTAAATCCTTTGTTGTCATTTCAACAGTTTTCACACTGTCTTCACCAGGAGTAGATTCCATGTCAAAAAATCACTTTCTTTGCTCATCTGTAAGAGCAGCTCGTCATCCATTCAAGTTTTATCATGAGACTGCAGCAATTCAGCCACATCTTTAAGCTCCACTTTGAATTCTAGTTCTCTTGCTGTTTCCACCATCTCCTTAATTACTTCCTCCACTGAAGTCTTGACCCACTCAAAGTCATCTTGGAGGGTTGAAATCACTTCTTCCAAATTCCTGTTAATGTTGATATTTTAATCTCTTCCCATGCATCACAAATCTTCTTAGTGGCACCTAGAATGTTGAAGCCTTTCTAGAAGGTTTTCAATTGACTTTGCTCACATCCATCAGAAGAATCATTATCTCTGATAGTTATAACATTACAAAATATATTTCTTGAATAAAAGACTTGAAAGTCAAAATTACTCCTTGCTTCATGGATGTAGTATTAGCAGACATGAAAACAACATAAATCTTGTTGTATACCTCCACCAGAGCTCTTGGGTGACCAGGTGCATTGTCAGTGAGCAGATTTATTTTGAAATAAATCTTTTTTCCTGAGCAGTAAGTCTCAATAGTGTGCTTAAAATATTCAGTAAATCATGTTGTAAACCTATGTGTTGTCATCCAGGTTTTGTAGTTCCATTTATAGAGCACAGGTAGAGTAGATTTAGCATAATTGTTAAGGACCCTAGGATTTTTAAAAAGAAAAATGATCATTGGCTTCAACTTCAAGTCACCAGCTGCATGAGCCTCTGACAAGAGAGTCAGCCTGTCCTTTGAAGCTTTGAACCCAGTCATTGACTTCTCCTCTCTAGCTATGAAAGTCCTAGATGGCATCTTCTTTCAATATAAGGCTGTTTCATCTACATTGAAAATTTGTGGCTTGGTATAGCCACCTACATTAATGATCTTAGCTAGATCTTCTGGATAACTTGCTGCAGCTTCTACATCAGCTGCTTCACCTTGCACTTTTATGTTATGGAGATGGATTCTTTCCTTAAACCTCATGAATCAACCTCTTCTGGGTTCAAACTTTTCTTCTGATGCTTCCTCACCTCTCTCATCCTTCATAGAATTGAAGAGAGCTAGGGTCTTGCTCTGGATTAGGCTTTGGCTTAAGGGAATATTGTGGCTGGTTTGATCTTCTATCCAGACCATTAAAACTTCCTTCATATCAGCAATATGGCTATTTCACTTTCTTATCATTCATGAGTTCACTGGAGTAGCATTTTTCATTTCCTTCAATAACTTTTTCTTTGCATTCACAACTTGATTAACTGGTGAAAGAGGCCTAGCTAACAGTGTATCTCAGTTTTTGAAATGCCTTCTTTACTAAGCTTAATAATTTCTAGCTTTTGATTTAAAGTAAGAGACATGTGAATCTTCCTTTCACTCAAACACTTAGAGACCATAGAAGAGTTATTAATTGGAATAATTTCAATGTTTCTGTGTTTCAGGGAATAGGAAGGTCCAAGGAGAGGGAGAGAGGTGGAGAAATGGCCAGTCAGTGGAGCAATCAGAACACACACATTTATCAATTAAGTTCAACATCTTATATGGGTGTGGTTCACGGCACCCCAAAACAATGACAGTGGTAACATCACTGATCATCATCATTGATCACAGATGACCATGACAAATATAATAAAATGAAAAAGTTTGAAATATTGCAGGAATTAACAAAATATGACACAGTGTGTCATATATGAAGTGAATAAATGCTGCTGGACGTAGGGTTGCCATAAACCTGCAATTTGTGAAAAACACAGTATCTGTGAAGCCTGATAAAGTGAAGCACAATAAAACAAGGTATGCCTGTACTATATAACACTTGTATTCAGACATTTCACATAAAAGTCATATAATTACAGGCAACTGATCAATAAGTAAATCAGCCTCTATTAGTACTCATGAAATCCTGAATATTAGCACTTTTAAATTGAGTTGTTCTCTTTCTAAACTTAAGGAAGATTTAGCATCGTAAGCCATCACATAGAGACCAACATCTGTACTTCTGAGAGGTATGGTAAATGACAGGATCCACACATTTCCACCAGAATGCTGAGTTCTAGCGGAACAGGATGACACTCTCTGTTCTCATATAAATACAAGAATGATAGCTTTGTTTTATGTCTTTTGAGTTGTAGGGAAGGAAGGGAGGACTATATGGCGAAATGACTTAATCTAGATTGTCAGCAAAGTCATAGTGTTGCAAGGTCCTTTATATGATGTTTCACTGGACTGAAACATTTTGGAAACTAATTCATCTGTGCTCCATTTTTTGTTTTATAACCTAGGTACTTAAAAAAAGAAGTTAGTATATAATGTGGCAATAGCTACCTTTTACCTGCTAAAAACAATGTCTTGGGAAAAATGCAAAAGAAAAAATTCAACTGGAGCTTTTATTAATGATATTTCTCCAGAAATTCAGATACCAATCCATTCTGGAAACTCCTCCAACCTAAGTTTCACTAGTATTTTTATTTCTAGAACATTATTATGTATTTCCTCATGCAAGGTTATATAATTGCTCCCGAAGTGTTCTCTATCTGTGTATTTCATCTGTCAAATTATATTGTTGTTTCCTCTCAGGGAGTGAACATGGCTTTTCTTTTGCATGCCTCCTTTGAAATCGTTCTTAAGTGGTTTAACTACAAAGTAATGGATAGAAAAAATGGTCATATAGTTTACACAGTTTTACTACCACAAATAAAATATTTATTTCCAAAGAAACCAAATTGCATTAATTTAGATAGCTGTCTCTGATGAAATGAGTGGCTATTTTACTTATTAATAATATGTGTGCCACAACATCCGCTCTGTGCTACCCTCCATGTGTTGCATGCACAGGCTGGACCCAGGCATGGTGAGCTGCCCAGATTCCCTCTCCAGGACTGAGGCCCTCAGTGTTGTCTGCTGATGGTACAAACATGAAGCCCTCTCTAGAAGTTTTCCTAGACCATGAGGAACTGCCTGGCTGAAGGCCAGGAGCAGCCTTTACCTTCCTCCTCAAATAATGACAGCTGTGAAGAGCCATACCTGCTCCCATGAGCCCAGTGGAGCCAGCTAAGACCTCTTTTGAATCTGCATCACAGCTCAACCCTCCCTCTGCCCACGCCTGGCTCCCTCATGCCCTTACAGGAGTAATCCCAAGGCATTACTCAATAACCCCTGCACACAAACCTCGTCTCATGTCTGCTGCCTGAGAACTCACCCTGGGACCTTCCTCCCTCAGGAAGGAAAAGAAAGTGATCTGAGAGAAAGTATAATATGGGAAAGAAAAATAATTTGTTCACAGGCACACTTTGCTTCCAAAATACCTGCATCTGGTATTCTGTGTTTCCTTAAGTGAAAAAGAGCAGCAGCTAGGAGGTTTTAATCCTTTTATTTCTCCTGTTGGTGGCTCAGTCCAGGCACTCCCTTGTCAGGAATTTAAACTATGTGAATCCATTAAACAGGACTTTAGAAGCTCCTTACCCATGATGTATGTGCCAAAACAAATGTACTGCTAACCATCAAGCAGAGCTAATGGATATCTAATGGGACATTTAAAGCACTATTATATGATGAAATAGAAAAATCTATAGTAAAAGAAATCGGTAATACTTCCCTTTGTCCTATGTGCAGCATAACTCAGAGTTTGGTATGAAAATACAGTTATATCCATTTATTTTTCCAGTTAATTTCTCAAACTCCAAATTGTCCTTATTAGCAGGAAGCCCAATGTCTCAATTCTGAGGCTGGAAAGGAATTCAAAGAGAAGTTAAACTCTGATGTTTTATTCCTTAACAAAAATTTGAAACAAATAGGATAAGATAGTAATATGTGTTAATTCTGAGCAGATGTATATGTATATTTGTATTACTTTCAGTACTTTTCCATATTTATGAAAATTTTCACAGAAGATAGATGAATAACCTTACAGTCAGTAGAATAAATAAAATCTTGATTCACTAGGTACCCAACAGCATATGGAAGAGACAGTTTGATTTATCTTAAATTCATTTATTTGAGAATCAGTTCAAACCCCACCCCCCCAAGCAGCGGTTGCCTAGCTCTGGGCACTGCCAACGTGTCACTACAGTAAGTCCCCTACATACAAATGAGTTCCGTTCTGAGAGCGTGTTCATTAAGTCCCATTTGTTTGTTAAGTCCACAAAGTTAGCCTAGGTACCCAAATAACATAATCAGCTATATAGTACTGCACTGTAATAGGTTTATAATACTTTTTGCACAAATAATACATAAAAAAACAAAGAAACACAAAAAATAAAACATTTTTAATCTTACAGGACAGTACCTTGAAAAGTAGAGTAGTACCAGCTACATCACACCTGCTTTTACGCTTGCTTCTGGACATCCTGGGCTTGAAATAAAAGTACTGTACTACTGTACTCTATACAGTACTGTACAGTAAAGTACACAAAAGCACAATCACTTGTAGAGGATGCACACACGTGACAATGTGCGCCAGACACATGAACTAACTTATGTGACTGGACATGCAAATGTATGTTCACATCTTTGAACGTTCACAACTTGAAGGTTCGTATGTAGGGGATTTACTGTACTGTGTCCCAGACAGTGGCTATGTCCCCTCTCTCTGACTTGGTGGCTGAGACATATCTGTTCTCTATTTGCCAATCACCCCAGGTACCTCTTCGTATTCATCTGAACTACGACTTCACACAGGATTCACTCTCGGTCATGAGAGTCCCCCACTCAGAATTAAGTCCTAGGAGTTGTTTGCATTTACCCACTCTTTCCTTGCTTCCTCTTCATCTTGCTTTTTGACAGTCCTCAATTTTCACATCAGGACCAATGTTTCCCTGTTTTTATCTACTCAAATCTCTCTAGAGATCCAATCAGCAAGTTTAGAAGTGTGCAAATGTCCTGATAATAAAAAAGAGATGTTAACAAGTCTTTATAAAGAGAAACCATGAAAACACGAAGGGGAACAGGTAGAGTCATGCTTTCTTTGTCCAGAACGCGGGGACCTGGCATTTAAATTTATCTGGAATATGTCCCACAACCTAAAAACTGAGACAAAAAATAAAATAAAAAAGCGACTGAAAAGTGTAGAGAACATCAAGTCCACAGATTAAGTCACATATTAAGTTTGCTTAGAGGAGCATCCTTCAGGCCTGAATTCAGAAAGTGTTTGCCTTATTTTAGATACAATTTTACTAAGCCTGGTAATCTGGGTTTCATGCTCTCTGAATATAAATTAAATTGGATGAGTCAAGAAGGACTTATAATAATAACTAGACGAAGGAGAAGAGGCTAAAGTTTTCTGAAAATCAATAATAGGAATTTCAAAATAATAATAATAATGTGGAGTCAATTAATATAGAGACTCACGGTTTTAAAAAACTGAGTAGACTTAAAGACCTCTCTGTATCGTGCCACGGTATAATAGTAATAATGTCATAAAGAAAAAATTAAGTCCTGTAAAGATAGTGATTAACAAATCAAAAAAAAAGAGTCTAAAGTACATATTAGAAAGCTTTCTATCCATCCAAAATGACAGAATTAAAATATTTATTTAAAGCTGTCTAGGAAACTGGGCTACAGAGCAGTTCTTCCAATTCAAATCTAAGTGTGTCATTTCTGTGCTTAGTGTTTTACTTTGGTTTCTATTTCCACAACCATGGTCTCCAAAGAGGGGTGTATGTACCTCAGGGGGGAAAAGACAATCTTTTGGAGTGAAGGAAGAAAATATTGAATTTTTTGCATTCATTACACTGTATTAAGAAAAAGAAATTCACTACACTCTGTTGATATGTAATATACAGGTGGACCCTGGTGCCCTCCTTCAGTTCCACTGATAATAAATGGTCACATAAAGAATTCAGAAGCAAGAGTTGGGTGCCCCAGTGCAGTTTATGATGACACCCTCACTCTTTCATTTACTTTCAAAGTATTGCAATGTACTGCAGTTTATATGAATCAGCAAGTGAATGTATCATTTATATTATTTAGTTTTGACTAAATCTCAGAAAATGAGCGAGTTGCTTAAGAACACTCCCCCAAAGAAACCATTGATTGAAGACAATAATATAAGCAAAGAGAGCAATTAAAAAATGACAGAGCTGAGACATCTTCTTCCCTTCACACAAGCTTTCTCCCAGCCACATCGCAAGGTAAAGAGAAGGGTGACCTAATAAGAGTTGAGAAGACGGTTGGCAAAAAAGTTCAAAATTATCAAGAAGATTATTAAATATACTGATTAACATCTACCATTATTATAGATGAACCTCAAAGTATGTTTCATACCTAAAGATATCAGCTAATGATAATATAAATCTATCCCAATTAGCAAAACCCTTCAAACTCCATTTTATTTCATCTTTAGCACATCCTCTTGAAAATTCTATTTTTATTTGTGTTTAGTAATGTGCCTCATTCACTGAACGGCTATTTATTGAGCCCTCTTGTGCCAGGTACTGTTATGGACACTTGAAAGATATCAATAAGTAAGAGAGATGTTTTTTAAAACTGCCCTTATGGAGGTCACAGACAATTAAATAAATAAATAGACATACAGATATTGAATGAGTGCTTTTTTTTTAACAAATTGTATGTGTAAAAACTAAAAAGTTTGTATAACACTGGTATCCAAAAAAATGTCTTACATGGCATGCAAGAACCTTCCTACATGTGTGACTTTAATTCTTGCCATGTGTAGTATCAAACTTCACTCCCCTGTAATTGTGACATATTTACATTTCTTCAAATATTTCATTATACTACTCCTCTCCTCAGTGTTTTATTGTCTCTCTTCACTCTGACCAAAGTAATTTGTCTACCCTTTATTTCCTGGCCATCTTGTTTCTCATGTCTCCTTTATATCCTTCAAACTAAGCTCACTCCCCCTTCTCTATGGAACCTCATGTGGTTGTTCTCCAGAATGAATCAGTCCTTTCTTATGCCCTCCATTACTGTACCTTGTGTCGAAGTCCATTATTGCAATTTTCACATTGTTCTGACCCAATTTTTGACATACTCATGATATTTCCTCAAAGGAGAGATTACATCTTATCCTTTGTTCTATCTCCAGGCCTAGTACCATATCTAGCTAGCACACAGTAAGCCCTATAAAATATTTTAAGAGAACTGTAAACTAATCTCAAAATAGTTTTCAGATAACTAAAGTTTCACTTTTTCATTTCATCAAAAAAAATTAATTAAGGGACAAGCTTTGCTGGTTTTCCAAGAGAATATGTGTCTGGTCAACATGAAGTTAATAACAGTTATTTGTATCATATGCTGTCTTGATTTTACAATGTCTAAAAGCATTATCCTGATTCCTGTTTGGCAATGTTTGTTCCACAAACAAAATGGTTGTAAATCTGTAAGGTAGACTAATCTGCTAACATTGTTTGAACAAAATTGCTAGAAGTTGCCTGTAATTTTTTTCACTTCCAGGAAGCAAATTGAATTAGAGAGACAGTGTGATCCCAGGAGTATCTCACTTCCTTATTAATTTTACTGAAAAGTTACTGTGAAAACTAAAGAACACACTAAAGACTAAAGAATACACATATTATAGCCATGAATACTGGTAATGTATGTAGAATTACAGGAACCCAAGTTGTGTAGTCTTCAAAACACCAAATAAATTTCAACTACCAAGGTTTTCATTTGGCATTTTCATTAGCTGTTTCTTGCCTCTGGCTAAATTGTCCATTTTATGGCCTTTGTTCTTACATGCCATCTTGTACTACATGCAAAATGGATTTCAAAAGACTCCAGTGATCTATGTTCCAAAGAAGAAAACACTGTGGGTGAGCCATTAAAGAATTTAGGGATGAACTTTACCTGGTAATTTTAGCCACTTAATGCCACATCCACAAATGAGAGAAAGAGAGAGAGAGAGAATATTAAAGAGGTTCAGCTGCAACTATGATTGCAATAAAAAATATGCAGAAAGCAACAGGAAATGCCTAACAGAAAATATGCAAAGGCACAACTTCTTTTGTTTTCATTATTTTGACAATAAATCTTAATATTTTCCAGAAATTTGGATGGATATGATAAGAAACTATGTTTATAATAATGTGATTAGGTTTGCTAAATTAAGAACAGCAAGAAGGTCATGTATCCTCTGCTATTTTGGGAAACAGTGAACAACTAAAAAGACTGATATCTATAGAAATTCTGTTGGTCCCATTAATTCTTATTATAATTGAAATAAGGGAAAGCTTACATGTTCTATAAGATCATTTTCCCTAAGCTACCTTAATCATTTTCTTACTGGTATTGACTAAGTTCCATTGCTTTCTTAAAACCCTTTTTAATGCAACATTTTTTATGTTCTATATCCACATCTAAAATATGAATCTTCTACTTTTGACTTCAGTGTTGGGTACTTTGGCTTAATCAGACATGGTATTTTAATCATTTATCATCTGGTTTATTACTATATGATAAACCTTAGCAAGAATTTTTTTTCCTGAAATTGACTTTTTATTGTGGTCCAAGTACAGAATTACCAAACTGTTCTTTGTTAAATATGTAAAAACAAAATTAAAACCAATATTATAGTTGATGATACAAATAAATCTACATGTGCTTTTGTACTGAATTATGTGGACGTAAAAGAAAAACACAAGTGGTGGCTACCATAATAACTTAAATCAGTGGCTTTTATGCATTTTTTTCCTTTGACAGATTTCTTTCATTATATGACATCTGATGTCAAAGGCTACTGAATAAAATAGATCAAAGTGAAGCTCCTCTGGTAGAACCCGACTTTATGGGGTCAGAGCTCTTTCTCCTGGCACCTCTCCCTTGTCCCAACCGTGTCCCCCAAGGCACTGCCACAGAAGCTCTATGCTTCTAGAAATTCCCGATGTCAAAACTGTGGTTTTAAAGTATAAGATCCTTTAGAAGAATGGAATATTACTTCTAGAAAACTAATGTGCCAGTTATTTCATACATATATTCTTATTTCACCCTTGAATCAACCCTGTAGATGGGATATTTATTCCTACATTACATCTATGGTAGCTGAAATTCAACACAATGAAGCCATTTACCTGGGCATTTATGCTGCCCATGAGTGGTAGAGTTGAGGTTTCCGTTCACATCTGTCCATTCCAAAAGCTGACTTTTTTTTACTTTATCATCTGCATTTCCTTAAAAAAATAAAAGGGTGGGAGAGAGACAACAGGGCTGTGATTAGACCCTCTTATGAGAATTTGGCATTAGATATATATTAAAAAAAAAAAAGCATTTGCTGTTCTCTAGATTAAAGACACCAAATTACTAAGTTGGTAGTTGAGCAGTTCACTCTTTTTGGGTCAAAAGAATGGTCACAGGGTAAATGGTTTCTTTTGAGCCAAAACCTATATGTGCCCAGAAGTGTGCTGGGCACTGCCCAGGGGTGTGATGGTGGAGAACAATTTTTTCACTGCTAAACTGGGAGGGAAATGTTGACCAGTGGATTCCCAAGCCTGGTTGACTTTTAAAATTATGTGGGGAAGTTTCTAAACAAAATGATACCTTCATCCCACTCAAGGATTCTGATAATTGGTGGAGGTGGTGATCTGGGCTTTGGTGTTTTTAAAAGTGATTTATCGAGTAGTCAGAACTGATGTCAATAAAGTGCTCAGGGGAGGAGCTTCAAGATGGCGGAAGAGTAAGACGTGGAGATCACCTTCCTCCCCACAAATACATCAGTAATACATCTACATGTGGAACAACTCTTACAGAACACCTACTGAAGGCTGGCAGAAGACCTCAGACCTCCCAAAAGGCAAGAAACTCCCCCACGTACCTGGGTAGGGCACAAGAAAAAAGAATAAACAGAGACAAAATAATAGGGACGGGACCTGCACCAGTGGAAGGGAGCCGTGAAGGAGGAAAGGTTTCCACACACTAGGAACCCCTTCGCGGGCGGAGACGGACGTTGGCAGAGGGGGGAAGCTTCGGAGCCACGGAAGAGCGCAGCCACAGGGGTGCGGAGGGCAAAGCGGAGAGATTCCTGCACAGAGGATCGCTGCTGACCGGCACTCACCAGCCCGAGAGGCTTGTCTGCACACCTGCCAGGGCAGGTGGGGCTGGGAGCTGAGGCTCGGGCTTCTATCAGAGGACAGGGAGAGCACTGGGGTTGGCGGCGTGAACACAGCCTGCAGGGGGTTAGTGCACCACGGCTGGCCGGGAGGGAGTCCGGGAAAAACTCTGGACCTGCAGAAGAGGCAAGAGACCATTGCTTCGGGATGCGCGAGGAGAGGGGATTAAGAGCGCCACCTAAACGAGCTCCAGAGACAGGTGCGAGCCACAGCTAACAGTGCGGACCCCAGAGATGGGCATGAGACACTAAGGCTGCTGCTGCCGCCACCAAGAAGCCTGTGTGCGAGCACAGGTCACTCTCCACACCTCCCCTCCCAGGAGCCTGTGCAGCCCGCCACTGCCAGGGTCCCGGGATCCAGGGACAACTTCCCCGGGAGAATGTGCGGTGCGCCTCAGGCTGGTGCAACATCACGCTGGCCTCTGCCACCGCAGGCTCGCCCCACATCCATACCCCTCCCTCCCCCCGGTCTGAGTGAGCCAGAGACCCCCAGTCAGCTGTTCCTTTAACCCCGTCCTGTCTGAGCGAAGAACAGACGCCCTCAGGCAGCCTACATACAGAGACAGGCTCCAAATCCAAAGCTGAACCCCGGGAGCTGTGCGAACAAAGAAGAGAAAGGGAAATCTCTCCCAGCAGCCTCAGGAGCAGCAGACTAAATCTCCACAATCAACCTGATGTACCTGCATCTCTGGAATACCTGAATAGACAAGGAATCATCCCAAATTGAGGTGGTGGACTTTGGGAGCAAAGATATATATATTTTTTTCTCTTTTTCTCTTTGTGAATGTGTATGTGTATGCTTCTGTGTGTGATTCTGTCTGTATAGCTTTGCTTTTGCTTTTACCATTTGTCCTGCAGTTCTGTCTATCTATTTTTTTTTTATATATATAGTTCTTTAGCACTTGTTACCATTGGTGGATTTGTTTTTTGGTTTGGTTGCTCTCTTCTCTCTTTTTTTCTTCTTTTTCTTATTACTTAAAAAATATTTCTTATTGTTAATAATTATTTTTTACTTTAATAACTTTATTTTATTTTGTTTCTTTCTTTTTTCTCCCTTTTATTCTGAGCCATGTGGATGACAGGGTCTTGGTGCTCTGGTCAGGTATCAGGGCTGTTTCTCTGAGGTGGGAGAGCTGAGTTCAGGACATTGGACCACCAGAGACCATCCAGCTCCACGTCAAATGAAACGGCAAAAATATCCCAGAGATCTCCATCTCAATGCCAAAACCCACCTCCAATCAACGACCAGCAAGCTACAGTACTGGACACCCTATGCCAAACAACTAGCAAGACAGGAAAACAAACCCACCCATTATCAGAGAGGCTGCCTAAAATCATAATAAGGTCACAGACACCCAAAAACACACCACCGGACGAGGTCCAGCCCACCAGAAAGACAAGATCCAGCCTCATCCACCAGCACACAGGCACTAGTCCCCTCCAACAGGAAGCCTACACAACCCACTGAACCAACCTTAGCCACTGGGGGCAGACACCAAAAACAACGGGAACTACGAACCTGCAGCCTGTAAAAAGGAGACCCCAAACACAGTAAGATAAGCAAAATGAGAAGGCAGAGAAAAACACAGCTGATGAAGGAGCAAGGTTAAAACCCATCAGACCTAACAAATGAAGAGGAAATAGGTAGTCTACCAGAAAAAGAATTCAGAATAATGATAGCAATGATGATCCAAAATCTTGGAAATAGAATGGAGAATATACAAGAAACATTTAACAAGGACCTAGAAGAAATAAAGAGCAAACAAAAAATGATGAACAACACAATAAGTGAAATTAAAAATTCTCTAGAAGGAATAAATAGCAGAATAACTGAGGCAGAAGAATGGATAAGTGACCTGGAAGAAAAAATGGTGGAAATAGCTACTGCAGAGAATAAAGAAAAAAGAATGAAAAGAATTGAGGACAGTCTCAGAGACATCAGGGACAACATTAAACACACCAACATTCAAATTATATGGGTCCAAGACAAAGAGAAAAAGAAAGGGACTGAAAAAATATTTGAAGAGATTAGAGTTGAAAACTTCCCTAATATGGGAAAGGAATTAGTTAATCAAGTCCAGGAAGCACAGAGAGTCCCATACAGGATAAATCCAAGGAGAAACACGCCAAAACACATATTAATCAAACTATCAAAAATTAAATACAAAGAAAAAATATTAAAAGCAGCAAGGTAAAAACAACAAATGACATACAAGGGAATCCCCATAAGGTTAACAGCTGATCTTTCAGCAGAAACTCTGCAAGCCAGAAGGGAGTGGCAGGACATATTTAAAGTGGTGAAAGGGAAAAACCTACAACAGAGATTACTCTACCCAGCAAGGTTCTGATTCAGATTTGATGGAGAAATTAAAACCTTTACAGACACGCAAAAGCTAAGAGAATTCAGCACCACCAAACCAGCCTTACAGCAAATGGTAAAGGAACTTCTCTAGGCAGGAAGCAGAAGAGAAGGAAAAGACCTACAATAACAAACCCCCCAAAATTAAGAAAATCGTAATAGGAACATACATATTGATCATTACCTTAAATGTAAATGGATTAAATGCACCAACCAAAAGATTTAGACTGGCTGAGTGAATACGAAAACAAGACATATATATATGCTATCTACAACAGACCCACTTCAGACCCATGGACACATACAGTCTGAAAGTGAGGGAATGGAAAAAGATATTCCATGCAAAAGGAAATAAGAAGAAAGCTGAAGTAGCAATTCTCATATCAGACAAAATAGACTTTAAAATAAAGAGTATTACAAGAGACAAAGAAGGACACTACATAATGATCAAGGGATCAATCTAAGAAGAACATATAACAATTGTAAATATTTATGCACCCAATGTAGGAGCACGTCAATACATAAGGCAAATACGAACAGCCATAAAAGGGGAAATCAACATTAACACAATCATAGTAGGGACTTTAATACCCCACTTTCACCAATGGACAGATCATCCAAACTGAAAATAAATAAGGAAACACAAGTTTTAAATGACACATTAAACAAGATGGACTTAATTGATATTTATAGGACATTCCATCCCCAAAAACAGTATACACTTTCTTCTCAAGTACTCATGGAACATTCTCCAGGATAGACCATACCTTGGGTTACAAATCAAGCCTGGGTACATTTAAGAAAATTAAATTAGTATCAAGTATCTTTTCTGACCACAACACTATGAGACTAGATATCAATTAAAGGAATTATCTGTAAAAAATACAAACACCTGGAGGCTAAACAACACATTACTAAATAACCAAGAGATCGCTGAAGAAATCAAAGAGGAAATCAAAAAATACCTAGAAACAAATGACAATGAAAACACAATGACCCAAGTCCTATGGGATGCAGCAAAAGCAGTTCTAAGAGGGAAGTTTATAGCAATACAATCCTACCTTAAGAAACAAGAAATCTTAAATAAACAACCTAACCTTACACCTAAAGCAATTAGGGAAAGAAGAACAAAGAAACCCCAAAGTTAGCAGAAGGAAAGAAATCATACCAATCAGATCAGAAATAAATGAAAAAGAAATGAAGGAAACAATAACAATGATCAGTAAAACTAAAAGCTGGTTCTTTGAGAAGATAAACAAAATTGGTAAACCATTAGCCAGACTCATCAAGAAAAAAAGGGAGAAGACTCAAGTCAATAGAATTAGAAATGAAAAAGGAGAAGTAACAACTGACACAGCAGAAATACAAAGGATCATGAGAGATTACTACAAGCAACTATATGACATAAAATGGACAACCTGGAAGAAATGGACAAATTCTTAGAAAAGCACAACCTTCCGAATTGAACCAGGAAGAAATAGAAAATATAAACAGACCAATCACATGCACTGAAATTGAAACTGTGATTAAAAATCTTCCAACAAACAGAAGCCCAGGACCAGATGGCTTCACAGGCGAATTCTACCAAACATTTAGCGAAGAGCTAACACCTATCCTCTTCAAACTCTTCCAAAACACAGCAGAGGGAGGAACACTCCCAAACTCATTCTACGAGGCGACCAACACCCTGATCCCAAAACCAGACAAAGATTTCACAAAGAAAGAAAACTACAGGCCAATATCACTGATTAACATAGATGCAAAAATCCTCAACAAAATACTAGCAAACAGAATTTAACAGCACATTAAAAAGATCATACAACATGATCAGTGTGGTTTATCCCAGGAATGCAAGGATTCTTCAATATACTCAAATCAATCAATCTGATACACCATATTAACAAATTGAAGAATAAAAACCATATGATCATCTCAATAGATGCAGAAAAAGCTTTCAACAAAATTCAACCCCTATTTGTGAAAAAGCCTTCCAGAATGTAGGCACAGAAGGAACTTACCTCAACATAATAAAGGCGATAGACAACAAACCCACAGCCAACATCGTCCTCAATGGTGAAAACTGAAACCATTTTCACTAAGATCAGGAACAAGACAAGGATGCCCACTCTCACCACTATTATTCAACATTGTTTTGGAAGTTTTAGCCACAGCAACCAGAGAAGAAAAAGAAATAAAAGGAATCCAAATCAGAAAAGAAGAAGTAAAGCTGTCACTGTTTGCAGATGACATAATACTATACATAGAGAATCCTAAAGATGCTACCAGAAAACTACTAGAGCTAATCAATGAATCTGGTAAATTAGCAGGATACAAAATTAATGCACAGAAACCTCTTGCATTCCTATACACTAATGATGAAAAATCTGAAAATGAAATTAAGGAAACACTCCCATTTACCATTGCAACAAAAAGAATAAAATACCCAGGAATTAACCTACTGAAGGAGACCAAAGACCTGTATGCAGAAAAGTATAAGACACTGATGAAAGAAAGTAAAGATGATACAAATAGATGAAGAGCTATATCATATTCTTGTATTGGAAGAAAAAACATTGTGAAATGACTATACTACCCAACGCAACCCACAGATTCAATGCAATCCCTATCAAACTACCACTGGCGTTTTTCACAGAACTAGAACAAAAAAATTCACAATTTGTATGGAAACACAAAAGACCCCGAATAGTCAAAGCAATCTTCAGAAGAAGAACAGAGTTTGAGGAATCAGGCTCCCTGGCTTCAGACTATACTACAAAGCTACAGTAATCAAGACAGTATGGTACTGGCACAAAAACAGAAGTATAGATCAATGGAACAGGATAGAAAGCCCAGAGACAAACCCACGCACATATGGTCACCTTATCTTTGATAAAGGATGCAAGAATATACAATGGAGAAAAGACAGCCTCTTCAATAAGTGTTGCTGGGAAAACTAGAGAGCTACATGTAAAAGAATGAAATTAGAACACTCCCTAACACCATACACAAAAAGAAACTCAAAATGGATTAAAGACCTAAATGTAAGGCCAGACACTATCAAACTCTTAGAGGAAAACATAGGAAGAACACTCTATGACATAAATCACAGCAAGATCCTTTTTGATCCACCTCCTAGAGAAATGGAAATAAGAACAAAAATAAACAACTGGGACTTAATGAAACTTAAAATGTTGCACAGAAAAAGAAACCATAAACAAGATGAAAAGATAACCCTCAGAATGGGAGAAAATATTTGCAAACAAAGCAACTGACAAAGGATTAATCTCCAAAATTACAAACAGCTCATGCAGCTCAACATCAAAAAAACAAGCAACCAAATCCAAAAATGGGCAGAAGACCTAAATAAACATTTCTCCAAAGAAGATATACAGATTGCCAACAAACACATGAAAGAATGCTCAACATCACTAATTATTAGAGAAATTCCAATCAAAACTACAATGAGATATCATCTCACACCAGTCAGAATGGCCATCATCAAAAAATCTAGAAGCAATAAATGCTGGAGTGGGTGTGGAGAAAAGGGAACCCTCTTTCATTGCTGGTGGGAATGTAAACTGATAAAGCCACTATGGATAACAATATGGATGTTCTTTGAGAAACTAAAAATAGAACTATCATGCAACCCAGCAATCTCACTACTGGGCATATACCCTGAGAAAACCATAATTCAAAAAGAGTCATGTACCACATGTTCATTGCAGCTCTATTTACAATAGCCAGGACATGGAAGCAACCTAAGTGTCCATCGACAGACGAATGGATAAAGAAGATGTGGCACACATATACAATGGAATATTACTCAGCCATAAAAAGAAATTGAGCTATTTGTAATGAGGTGGATGGACCTAGAGTCTGTCATACAGAGTGAAGTAAGTCCGAAAGAGAAAAACAAATACCATATGCTAACACATATGTATGGAATCTAAAAAAAAACAAGAAAACAAAAACGATGGTCATGAAGAACCTAGAGGCAGGATGGGAATAAAGACACAGACCTACTAGATAATGGACTTGAGAACACGGGGTGGGGGAAGGGTAAGCTGTGACAAAGTGAGACAGTGGCATGGACATATATACACTACCAAATGTAAAACCAATAGCTAGTGGGAAGCAGCCGTATAGCACAGGGAGATCAGGTCGGTGCTTCGTGAACAGCTAGAGGGGTGGGATAGGGAGGGTGGGAGGGAGGGAGACACAAGAGGGAGGAGATATGAGGATGCATGTATATGTATAGCTGATTCACTTTGTCATAAAGTAGAAACTAACACACCATTGTAAAGCAGTTATACTCCATTAAAGATGTTAAAAAATAATAAATTAATTAATTTTTTTTTAAAAAGTTCTCAGTTAGGGAAAGTTTACCTGTCAAGGTACAGTGTTACATAGCTGTGACAGCAGCGAGGCTAGAAGGCATGGATGTGGGGATAAGGCGTGTAAAAGAGGTTTAATAGCATCTTTATTTCTTTGTTGAAAAAACAGAAAGCTCATTAAAGATTTTTAGATCCTTTCCAAAATGAGGCCTATATATAAAATGTTGACAAACTTCTGAATTGCTGAAGTTTCTACCTTAAATATCTACATGTTCAAAATTTTTAAACAGAACAAGGAAAATTAGGGAATACCTATAGATCAAAGCAACTGAATTATAAGTTTGAGTATGGAGTTCATCTTGATTTCAATCCAGTTTTAAGTTTTCCAATGGGAGAATATTTTCAAACATGAAAAATCTATTTTTTTGACCATAACCCATGCATGCGGGATCTTATCCCCAACCAGGGATGGAACCCGCACCCCCTGTTGTGGCAGAGTGGATTCTTAACCACTGGAGCACCAGGGAAGTCCCTGAATAATCTTTTAATAATCAGCTTATGTGCTCAATAATGAGTAAACAACCCAATTATTTTTATTATAGAAAAAATTATCTAATGGTTTAAAAATTAGGTCATTGGCTGTTCTGAACAGATATTATTTTACATCTTAAAAAGAATGAATTGTTCTGACTGTATCATCCAACAATAATATTGGATGTCCATAAAATATTTCTTTTCATTACAAATGTCTAAATAGTCAAAGATTAATGAGGATAATGAGCAACTAATGGATTATTTGCAAGACTTAGAACATTATCCCATCCAAACAGAAACTACCTGAATGGCTTTTTCTGCAAACACAAGGTCCTTGGAAACTTGAGAAGAATTTGTAGAACTGTCTCATATTTAAGTAACTTTCTGAATCTGCTAGTGATTAGAATATGAAAAAATAACATGGAATGCAAATAAGTGGTATATACATTTAACAAAGAAACCTAAAGCCCTACTTTGATAAAGCATCTAAGTCTGTGAGGAAGACTACATCTAACAAAGAACAGACCAGTCAGAATATACTTTCTGGCCAGAATTTCTGAGTCTCTTAATGTGCCCAGTGACTAAAGTAATATTTCCTGAGTTTCAAAACATGTGTGCCTATGTACACAAGATAAAAATGAGGTACCAGTGAGTTTTCTTTCTTTGATTCCTCCTTAGCCTCAATCTTTCCTCACTTTGCTCCATATTATTAATTGTTCAATCCCATCTGTGAAGAACAGACTTGCTTCCCCCAATGTTACCACCTCTGGCAGGAAAACCCCGAAATAGAGCCATTCCTCTGCCCCTTGTTATCTTTTTCTCAACCTCTTCTCAAGTACTTCCCAGCCCTTGTACTGCACATGGTGACAGGGCTAATTTTCATCCCAGATAATCAGATATTTGCTCTACAGAAACTCTCCAGATAGGTTCAAGTAAGCTATAAACTCGGTGATATATTCGTTTTATAGAATTTAGTCCATCCTTTTGTATCTTTCTCATTGTTATCAATAATATGATCCAGTGACACACAGCAATTAAAAATTTGAAAAACCACAAGGGCCAATCAAACTTAAAAGTTTTAATGTCTGTTTCCTTATGATATGATTATCTTTCTGTTTATTATAATTTTTTAAGGCCTTAAACCTGGGCTAACTTAAACACGGGAAAATTGTAGTTACAACAAATATGCTCATATTTGTGCTCTCCCACTTACTAACCCTCTTGCCTTGGACAAACCTCAACTTCTCTGAGCCTCACTTTCTTTATCAGTAAGATGAATTTAATATTACACCTGGCTTTCCTACTGCAAGGGATTATTGCAAGAATAAAACAAAATCATTTATGTAATGATGACTAGTACATAACACTGTGGTATCTAAATACTATTGTTGGCATGTTGTGTGCCATTTTCCTTGTGCACTGACAATGGATACAGGTAAGACATTGTAAGTGTCCAGTTGCCCACATAACTGTGCTCACAATATTGACATCATACATGCCAAGAAGCAGGTGAAGCAGAGCTCCTAACATGACAGATTATATACCCAATAAATATAATTGAATGAATACCACATTTTAAACTAATTTTCAACAATTCTCATTTAGAGTCTTCCCCCAAAATAAGCCTGAATTTGAAGGTAAAAGGGCAGGCGGTTATATTTATCATGTCGGGTTCGATATATCATTCAATGTTTGAGTTCTTTCATGAAGTTTTGAAGACCCCTAAACATATAAGGCTGGTAAATTCTTCCTCATTTTATGGGTGAGCCGACTGAGAAACAGGGAACTGAGTGAGCCCCCGTGATGGACGGCTGGGAGGGAAAACATGCTCTGAGTACCAGCCCTCATGCTGCCTTCAGACTGGCAGACCCGGTGGTGCCTTTGCAGTTTGGACTTAGTCCCCACCTGATTATTAACCAATGTGCTCTTTCCTTACTTACCCTGCAAACACATGTGTTTCGTGTTTGTAGTTGGATGTTAGTTCGCATCTTACTGGAATATTTTGTCTACTGTTATATAATTAAGCTAGAAGGACCACTGTGGAATGTGGCAATGCAATATGACCCAAAGATCATCAAAGGAGTCACAAGTCTTTTAATGATCATGTATAATTGGTTAACCACACAAAGTAGTCTTGATTTTGCTTATATCAAGCAAAATTTAATAATATTTTGAAAACAGTATCTGTGCCTTATTTGGTTGTTTTTGTTTGTTTGTCTGCAGCATACCAATACCTAACAAGATTTTATAGAAGGACGTGTTGTCTATTGAGGACAATTCCTGGATCACAGAACAAAAGTGATCATCCTCATTGTGGATATATTATTATAATCATCAAGACATTGGCTGAAAGCCAATTTATGTATTTATAAAGTCATTTTGTTTTAGGTTGAATAATTCTAACTGTAATTTGTCACTTTGAATAGCAGTGACACTTCTGTTCACAGAGCCAGAAGAGTTTAAATGAGATGGGATTCTCTGGAAAATTTTTCCTCCTTTAATTTTAAAAGTCTGTCAGAATGTTCTCTTTTCCATTCCATCAAATCATGAGCTTTTCAGTAAAACACGAGTGAAAGGGAAAAATGAGGGAAATATTGACTTTGCAAATGGTATCCATGAGTCTTTTCTCTTAAAGACCCTTACCAACTTTTTAGTTCAGCTACACTCAGGTTCTTTTTTATTTTAAGACAATAAAGAATTTTTTCATAATTAATCTGTCATATTCATTCTGACAAAACAGAGCTCAGTGTTTAAAGTTATCCTAGGACAAACACAAAAACTGCCAAAAATAGTAGATTCAAGATGTACTGTTGTTCAATTACTCGCTGAAGTACCCTGAAGTTTGACTTTGCTATTTTCACACATCCTCTGTCTTGCAGGATTCACTAGCTTGTGCCTGGTTGAGAGTCCTGATTTGAAGTCTCCTTGGCAAAACATAGCTGTCTATTCCAGGAGTTTTTCTCGTTGCTTTTGTAACATTTTTCTTAAATCCACTATAAGGAAAGACAATTTTACATTAATTTTTTAAAAGCATGGGTGTACAGTGCTATGAAATTCTTGATGAATTTTATTTTCCACCGGAGATTATGTATCATACAGGTAATCAAAGCCAAACAAACTAAACAAAAACCAATTGACCTGACTGGAAAGGAGGGATCTCTGAACTTTCTCCCACCGTGGGTTAGAACCCAGATATTTGGGGCTGAGGCTGGAGTGTGAAAGACTGAAAATATGCCAACCTTTGATTTCTACCTGAGAGTACACGTATTTCTGAGCGTAGGTTCCCTTCTGGTACTTCACACCACACAGCACATGCGAGTCCATATACCACATGGTGTAATGCCATGTTTGATGGTAGTCAGGATCAGTTTCTCATCTTCATCCTCTGCTTCTTGTCTTATTATTACTTGAGTGCTAGATTTATAGCCTTGACTTTCCCAAATGGAAATGGAACACATCAGAACACATTTTTCCAAACATGTAATTAACCATAGATTCATATTATTTCTTATGTGTGATTTCTTCAAAGAGCTTTGATTTTTTAAATTTAAATTTATTTTAAACAACATTTTGGAGAATGTACTGTGTTGACACTAGAGGAGGTAATCTAGGTAACAACAAAATGCTCACTTTGTCCTCTTATTATGGTTCAGAAATAAGATAGGTACACAAATAATTACAATATAAAGCAGAATGTGAATTGTTTCAATCAGGGGAATATGTTTTTATTTTCCCTTCCTTGTGTGACAACTTACTGTAGCTTTTCCTGACTGCTTTTTCTTTATATGTTTATAATGTATGCTGTGGCCTTTGACATTTATGTATGCTTGAAGTAATCAAGGTTGTTATTTCTTCAAAGGAAAATATTTTTTATACTTTCCAATAGTTTGACATTTGAAGTGTTGAATTTTATCTAATAAAAAGGAAAAAATAAAATGCTGTTGCTTACAAGACATTGCCATTACTTCTCAGTTTCATAAAAACATACTCCTTTGCCTGTAGTAAATGTAAGTAGAAGGTGAAATGCTTATAGAGGATGATAACTACCAGGGCGGCTTTGATTTTATTTTTGCTATATGACTATGCTCTGTGATGGTTTCATTTCAAGCCAGACACGATGACCTTCCCAATTTCAGAAAAATTTTCTCCATGATTGCTTCATCTTAGAACTGTAGAGCACATATTTCCATCTGGAAATGAATCACTCAGTGATCCACATGTGCCATACCAACTAAAGTCAATCTGGGGCCCGTCTCCAGTGGCTCTGCCAAATACAAGGATAATCCAAGCCATGAGATGTTGGCTTTCCTATTTGATTAACGAGGGCAATACTTAAATTTGATATATTTTAAGGTCAATCGTTTGCTTAAAAGCAAAAGGCCTTCATTTATCTTATTCTTAATAAAATGGTCAAGTGTAAATGTGGATTAAAACCTTCTTCATTTTGAGCCATTGAAACGTGCTTCATTTTGGAAAGTGGATTGTTTCCGTCTAATTTTCTCTTTTTTCCTGATGACAAAGAATTTCGTTTATTGAATTTGTTGAATTTCATTTACTTCCCATTTATTTTACTGATGGCAAGGGATTTTATTTATTGAACTATTGAATTTCATTTATTTTTCTTTTATGATATAAATTTCTCTTTTATTCTTTAAAATAAATTTTGAAAATCTTTTGACAAATCAAAATAACCTAAGTGCCCTCATGTCTCAACAAATATACCTACCAAAGGACACAATGGGTTTTAAAAGAAAATGAAAAGACTGTACCATATAGACACACCAATTCTGTTATCAGCAATATCAATGAGCACAATTCTTGTTGTCCATGCAATTATCTTTTTGTTGTAAAATTTATACCTTGTTTACCAAAGGTCAAGATCACTGAAGATCTTATTAAGTAAAGGTGGAAATGATAGCGATAATTCACTTATAAGTCAAACTCAAATAAACCTTGAAATAAGGTGGGCTTGTGTTAAATATGAAAAAAACACTTCTTTATTCTTCCCTCCCTATCAGATGTAGAATGTGAGTTTTGTTTCATACACAATTACTCATAGCTTGTGTACTAAGTTCAAAAGGTAGAAAGCACAAGATTTGTTATCTATATTATATTCCATATAGAGTATATAGCATATATTAGATAGGTCCTTATCTTATATAAGGACCTATCTAATATTGACTTAGCTTAGGTTCCCCAGAAACCAGAGCCTGAGACAAGAGTTTGTATGCAGGCAGGTCATTTGATAACTGATCCTATTTATAGTAGTGAGGGACTTGAGAGAGTGAAAGAAGGAAGGAGGGAGAGAGTCAACATAATTGTCACTGTTTGAGCACCACTATGAGTAAAAAGGTGCTCAATCCTTCTGGGAACTTCAAGGGAAGGGGACTTAGAACGTTTAGTTGTAGATGGCCAGTAAAGTCTATTATATCTTCCAAGCTTATGACCTGTACATCATTGCTAATTCAATACAGTTATATTCTTTCAGAGCAGCAATGCCCGAGATGGGTTCATTAGAATACATGAATAATGATAACATTTGTAACCGGTACCCCAAGTTTTATGTTCAAGTAAATATGAGAAGTATTTAAACAAACTGGAATAGATTTCTTCGCTCAACACTTTCTGAATATTTAATACTTTGATGAGTTTCTGAATCATGATTTTAAATGATCTGCTACTAAAATTATTTTTTCTATTTCAACTATGTTTATTGTCTCATTTGGATTTTCTCTTTCTCCTTAATTTTATTTAATTTTTAATGTACTCTTTAAAAATGAAATTTTCAATTAAAATTTCCTACTATCATAATAATTTTTTACTATTTCAATCTCATCCATATTCCCAATATTATTTATAATTATGTCTTCTCTCATTTATATAGACCTGTTACTTTTGTAAAAGAAGTAATTTCTGGATTTAGGTTTCAATTTGAATTTTTTTCTAAATTAATTCTTTTATCTTTCTCATTCTGTTTTCCATATATTAATTTTTTACTTGTTTTTCTTTTACTAACTTCTTTTTTATTCCAAATTCTGAAATTTAATTTTTATTGAATTATAATTGACTTAAAATATATTAGTCTCAGGTATACAAAATATGGTTTCTTTATTTTTATACATTATGAAAGGATCACCACAATAAGTCTAGTTACCATCTGTCATCATACAAAGATATTAAGTTATTATTGACGATATTCCCCACAATGTACATTTCATCCTGTGACTCATTTACTTTGTAACTGGAGTTTTGTACCTCTTAATTTCTCTTACCTTTCACTCATGCACCTACCCCCTTCCCCTTTGGCAATCACCTGTTTGTTCTCTGTATCTATGTCTGTTTTGTTATGTTTGTTCATTTGTTTTGTTTTTTAGACTTCACAAATAAGTGAGATATATATATATATATATATATATATATCACATCTTCTTTATCTATTCATCTATTGATGGGCACTTAGGTTGCTATCATATCTTGGCTATTGTAAATAATGCCAGGAGTGGAATTGCTGTATTGTATGATAGTTCTACTTTTAATTTTTTGAGGAACCTCCGTATTGTTTTCCACAGTGGCTGTACAATTTTACATTTCCACCAGCAATGCACGAGGATTCTTTTTTCTCCACATCCTCACCAACACTTGTTATTGCTTGTCTTTTGGATGGTAGTCATTCTAACAGGTATGGAGCGATATCTCATTGTGGTTTTGATTTGCATTTCCCTGATAATTAGTGATGTTGAGCATCTTTTCATGTGCCTGTTGGCCATCTGTATGTCTTCTTTAGAAAAGAATCTATTCAGGTCTTCTGCCCATTTTTTAATTGAATTATTTGATTTTTTTATATCGAGTCATATAAGTTCTTAATATATTATATTCTGGATATCAACCTCTTATTGAATACATCATTTACAAATATATTCTCCCACTCAGTAGGTGGCCTTTTGGTTTTGTTGATGGTTTCCTTTGCTGTGCAAACCTTTTTAGTTTGATATAGTCCCATGTGTTTATTCTTGCTTTTGTTTCCCTTGCCTGAGGACACATCAAAAAAAAAAAAAAAAATGCTAGGACTGATTTCAAAGAACATAATGCCTATGTTTTTTCCTAAAGGTTTTATGGCTTCAGGTCTTACATTCAAGTCTTTAATCCATTTTGAGTTTATTTTTGTTTGTTTGAGAAAATGGTACCATTTCATTCTTTTAGGTGTAGCTGTCCAGTTTTCCCAACACAATTTATTGAAAAGACTGTCTTTTCACCATTGTATAGTCTTCCTTCCTTTGTCATAGATTAATTGACCACACCAGTGTGGGTTTATTTCTGAACTCTATTTTTCCCTATCGATTTATGTGTCTAATTTTGTGCCAGTACCACACTGTTTTGATGACTGCAGCTTTGCAGTATAGTTTAAATTCAGGGAGCACAATACCTTTAGCTTTGTCCTTCTTTCTCAGGATTGTTTTAGCCATTCAGGGTCTTTTGTGCTTTTATACACATTTTAGAATTATTTGTTCTAGTTCTGTGAAAAAATACCATGAGTATTTTGATAGGAATTGCATTGAATTTGTACATTGCTTTGGGCAGTATGGACATTTTAACAACATTAATTCTTCCAATCCATGGGCATGGAATATCCTTCCATTTATTTGTGTCGTCTTCAGTTTCTTTCATCAATGTCTTGTAGTTTGCAGAGTATAGGTCTTTCACCTCCTTGGTTAAATTTCTTCCTAAGTACTTTATTCTTTTCAATGCAATTGTAAATGGGATTGTTTTCTTAATTTCTCTTTCTGATAGTTTGTTATTAGTTTACAGAAATGCAACAAATTTCTGTGTATTAATTTTGTATCCTGCAACATTACTATATTCATTTATTAGTTCTAGTAGTTTTTTGGTGGCACCTTTAGGATTTCTATATATTGGTATCATGTCATCTGCAAATAGTGACAGTTTTACTTCTTTCTTTCCAATTTGAATGCCTTTTATTTCTTTTTCTTGCTTAATTTCTGTGGCTAGGACTTCCAATATGTTGAATAAAAGTGGTGAAAGTAGGCGTTCTTGTCTTATTCCTGATCTTAGAGGAAAAACTTCCAGCTTTTCACTGTTGAATACGATGTTACCTGTGGGTCTGTCATATATGGTCTTTATTATGTTGAGGTACATTTCCTCAATATCCACCTTGTTGAGAGTTAATATCATAAATAGATGTTGAATTTTGTCAAATGCTTTTAGTGCATCTATTGAAATGATCATATGATTTTTATTCTTTGTTTTGTTAATATGATGTATCACATTGATTGATTTGCAAGTGTTGAACCATCTTTGCATCCTTGGAATAATTCCCACTTGATTATGGTATGTGATCCTTTTAATGTATTGTTGAATTAGGTTTGCTAATATTTTGTTGAGGGCTTTTGCATTTGTGATCATTGTTGGCCTGTAATTCTCTTATTTTGTAGCATCTGTGTCTGGTTTTGGTATCAGGGTAATGCTGGCCTCAAATAATGTGTTTGGAAGCATACCTTCCTCTTCATATTTTGGAATAGTTTGAGAAGACAGCTATTATTTTGTTTTAAACGTTTGGAAGAATTCATGGGGGAAGCCATCTGGTCCTGGAATTTTGTTTGTCATAAGTTTTTTGATTCCTGATTCAATTTTGTTGCTAGTAATTGGTCTATTCAGATTTTCTGTTTCTTCATGGTTCAGTTTTAGAAGATTTTATGCTTCTAGGAATTTGTCCATTTATTCTAGATTGTTCAATTTGTTTGTATATGATTGTTTATAGTTGTTCCTTGCTATCTTTTGTATTTCTGTATTGATTGTAACTTCTTTTTCATTTCTGATTATATTTATTTTGGTCCACCTTTTTTTTTTTTTTTTTTTTTTTTTTTTGCGGTACACAGGTCTCTCACTGTTGTGGCCACTTCCATTGCAGAGCACAGGCTCCAGATGCGCAGGCTCAGCGGCCATGGCTCATGGGCCCAGCCACTCCACAGCATGTGGGATCTTCCCAGACAAGGGCATGAACCAGTGGCCCCTGCATCGGCAGGCGGACTCTCAACAACTGCGCCACCAGGGAAGCCCTGGTCCACCTTATTTTTCATGATGAGTCTGGCTAAAGTTTTATCAATTTTATTTATCTTTTCAAAGAATCAGCTCTTAGTTTCATTGACCTTTTCTATTGTTTTTTAGTCTATTTCATTTATTACTACTCTGATCTTTATTATTTTCTTCCTTCTAATTACTTTGGGTTTTGTTTGTTCTTTCCCTAGTTCCTTTAGTTTTAAAATTAATTTTTTTTATTTGAAAATTTTCTTGTTTCTTGAGTAGATGTGTATTGCTATGAACTTTCCTCTTAGAACTGCTTTTGTTTTGATACCACTTTATACCAGTGTGGTCAGAAAAGATGCTTGATATGATTTCAATCTTCTTAAATTTATTAACATTTGTTTTGTGAAATAATATGTGATCTATCCTGGGGAATGTTTTATGTGCACTTGAAAAGAATGTGAATTGCTCTTTGGGGATGGAATATTCTGTATATATCTATTAAGCCCTTTGGTCAAATGTATCATTTAAAGCCAATGTTTTCTTGATTTTCTGTCTAGATGACCTATTCATTGATGTAAGTAGGGTGCTAAATCCCCTATTATTATTGTTTTGCTGCCAATTTCTCCCTTTATATCTCTTAATATTTAGTTTATTTACTTAAGTCCTTCTATGTTGATACATAAATATTTACAAATGTTTTATTCTTTTGGATTGACCCCTTTATCACTATGTAATACCTTTATTTGTCTTTTGCTATAGTCTTTGTTTTAAAGTCTATTTTGTCTGATATAATTATTGCTACCTCACCTTTCTTTTTGTTTCCACTTGCATAATCTTTTTCTATCTCTTCACTTTCAGTCTCTGTGTGTCTTTAGATCTGAAGTGTGTCTCTTATGGGTAGCATATATATGGGACTTTTAAAACATCCATTCAGCCACCCTATGTTTTTTATTGGATAATTTAATCCCTTTATATTTAAAGTAATTATTGATTAGCATGTACTTATTACCATTCTGTTAATTGCTCTTTTTTTTTCTTTTGGTAGTTCTTCTCTGTTCTTTTCTTCTTTTTTGCTCTCTTTCCTTATGGTTTTATGACTCTCTTTAGTGTCATGTTTGGATTGCTTTCTCTTTATTGATTTATTTGTGTGTGTGTGTGTCTATTACATGCTTTTTGTTTGTGGTTACCATGAGGTTCATATACAACAACCTATATATATAGTAGTCTGCTTCTGCTCTACATTTTTACTCCCTCACTCTCCCCCAAATTTTGTGTTTTGGGCATCATAATTTACATCTTTTTATGTTGTGTATCCCTTAACTAGTTATTGTAGTTATAGTTGATTTCATTTTATAAGTGGTTGATCTACTACCTTTACTATATATTTGACTTTACTAGTGAGAATTTTTCTTTTATGTATTTTCTTATTTCTAGTTATGGCCTTTTCTTTTCTACTTAAAGAAATTCCTTTAACATTTTTTATAAGGCCAGTTTAGTGGTGATAAACTTCTTTAGATTTTACTTCTCTGGGAACCTCTTCATCTCTCCTTCAATTCTAAATGATAACCCTGGCAGGTGGAGTATTCTTGTTGTAAGTTTTTTCCTTTCAGCACATTGAATATAGCATGCCACTACCTTCTGACCTAGAAAGTTTCTACTGAAAAATCTGTTGACAGTCTTATGGGGTTTCCCTTGTAAGTATTAAATTGTTTTTCTCTAGCTGCTTTTAAGATTCTCTCTTTATCCTTAACTCTGACGATTTTAATTATAATGTGTCTTGGCGTGGTTCTCCTTGGGCTGATCCTGTTTGGAACTCTGTGCTTCCTGGACCTGGATATCTGTTTCCTTTCCCAGGTTAGGAAAACTTTTTGCCATTTCTTTATATAATTTTTCAGACCCCTTCTCTATCTTTCTCCTTCTATACTGTTAATGACAGTCTGCTTGATGTTATCCTAGAGGCCCTTAAGGTATCCTTAGTTTTTAAAACTCTTTTTGTTAAAATATTGCCACTATGTGTGGGTGAGATCCATTGTTTTGTCTTCCAGCTCACTGATTTGTGCTTCTACTTCATCTATTCTGCTCTGGAACCCCTCTAGTATAATTTTCATTTTAATTATAACCTCTGTTTGGTACTTTCTTTATTTTCCATCTCTTTGTTGAAGTTCTCATTGTGTTCATCTATTCTTCTCCCCAGCCTGGTGAGCATCTTTATGACCATTATTTTGAACTCCTTATCTGGTAGCTTGCTTATCTCCATTTCATTAAGGTCTTTTTCTGGTGATTTGTCTTGTTCTTTGGTGTCTTATTCTCTGTCTCCTCATATTGCCTGATTCTGTGTTTGTCTGTATGTACTAGGCAACACAGCTACCTCTCCCAGTCTTGAAGATGTGGTCTCATGGGGTCTTGTGGGGTCTTGTGATGTGTGGGGCCCAGAAGCACAATCTCTCCTAGTCTCCAGAGCCCAGCACTCAAAGGTCATCCCTTGAGCACCCTTGCAAGGTATGGTGGGGCCACAGCTGCTGCACAAGATAGACTGGGCCCAGGGCACTCAACGAACTTGGTTGTGCAGGGCAGGTGGGGCTTGGGACAAGCCCATTGGTGCTAGTGGGAGAGCACCAAAAATGGGGGCCTCAGCTCCATCACCAGCAATTTAGAATGAAATTGCAAAAATGGCACCCACTCAACATTTATGTCCCCAGAGAAAATCACTGGTGCTTCCTGCCTTTCTAACAGCTGTTTTAGGATTAGCAAGTGGGTCCCCCTCACTTCTGGTTTAGGCACTTTTCAAACTGCTGCTTTTGTTCTGGATGTCAGGGTAACTGAATCTGTGTGGGAGATCTTTTAGAGCAGGTTCTCAGCTGCTGTGTGGGATGGGTGGGACATGGGACCTGCCCACCAGTGCTAGCAGGCTAGAGGGAGGGCACCAAAAGTGGCACTCACCAGCTCCATCACAGGCAAGTTAGAATGAGTTTGCAAAAATGATGCATGACAATGTTGCCATCCCCAGAGAATGTCACTGCAGGTTCCCCCCTTTCCAGCAGCTGCTTTAGGATTTGTAGGTGGGTCTCCCTCACTTTTCAAACTGTTGCTTTTGCATTGGATCTCAGGGCAAGTGAGTTCTCACGTGAGCTTTTCAAGAGTGTGTTCTCCATTCCCCACAGTTCTATGGCTCCCCTTGATTTAATCCCTATTGATTTTCAAAACCAGGCATTTGGAGGGCTCATTTTTCTAGTGTTGGACCCAGGGGTCAAGGTGCCTGATGTAGGGCACAGACCCTTCACTCCTTGAAGGAATGTTCGTATTTTGGGGACCCCTTCCCAGTTGTGGGACATTGAACCTGGCATGGAGTCCTAGATGAGAGACTGATTCTCTGCCTCTCTTACTGTCTCCATACAATACATCTTTTTTATCTTTTGTTGTGCAGGTGCTTTTCATCTAGTTCTCAAGTCCTTTTCAGGGGAAAATTATTCCATGTGTAGCTGTAAATTTTTTGTGTCCATGAGAAGAAGTGAGGATGGACCTCCTATGCTACCATCTTGAACTCTCTCTCCTTATTATTATTATTTTTTTTTGTGGTACGTGGGCCTCTCACTGTTGTGGCCTCTCCCGTTGTGGAGTACAGGCTCCAGACGTGCAGGCTCAGTGGCCATGGCCCACGGTCCCAGCCGCTCTGTGGCATGTGGGATCCTCCCGGACCGGGGCACGAACCCATGTCCACTGCATCGGCAGGCGGACTCTCAACCACTGCACCACCAGGGAAGCCCTGTCTTACTTAGTTATAAAGGAAGATTTTCCTCATGGAGAACTTCAAAAGATGTAGGTGCCATAAATTTATAATTGTAAAAAGTAATAGGTAATACATTTTGAGCTTGTGTTATGTGCAAAGCACTGCTCCAAGAGCTTTATGTGTACTAATGTATTTAGTTATCACAATTTTGCAAGACAAGGAAGATTATTTTCTCCACTTTACAGAAATAAAAAATTGAGGCACAAAGTAAACTGCAGGAAATTTGCCTTAGAGTTTTAAAGGTGATCCAAGACAGAATCTTTTGAGTAAGTAATACAAGTGGGTATGAAAACTGCATTGGCATATTTATTTTCCAATTATGTCCAAAGTTTGGTGTATCTGGAAGTTTCAGTAGTACATATTTATAGTTTATTTTCAAACATATTTTATACATCATAAATACAACATAACTTTTAAATATATTTTTCAATACATCAATAAAACATCTATGATATTCATTCTATTTTTCTCTCTAAAGTAGTCTTTTGGCTTTTCTGAAAGCATCTTATTTCCAATTCTAGGGATGACTTTCTTAATAATACTTATTTTGAAAAGAATGTTTTATTTTCATTTTGTGCAATTTCGACCAAGTGTTCAAAATGAAGTTTGAAGAACCAGAAGCAAATGTCCAAGCACGAGTTTTAGAAAAGATTCATAAGTATGATGGGTACAGGCTGGAAGTTGGTTTGGAGGATTTGATGGGATTAAGATTAGCGTTAGGGTTAGGGTTAGTGTTGGGGTTTGGATTCGGGGTGAGGATGAGAAAGGAAAGGAAGCTGATGGGTAATTTACATTAAGCAGTTAGACAGAAGTTAATAGTGTCAATTATTATTATTACTGTAATTTGTATATCACAATTGTTTACATTAAAATATTTAGTAAATATTTATATTGGTTATTTTAATAATTATGAAACTGAGCAGGACTCTTTGGGGCCCTCCTGGGTACAAAACCCTTTCTGTATGTCATGTTTCTCATTTGTAGGAAAAAGGCTTCAGTCTCCCTCCCTGAATTCCAAAGGGCAGATTCAAACAGTTACTAATTAAGGAAGGGAGGGAATGCAGAAGCTAAGGAGGAGTGGTCAAGAAACAATAGTGCAGGGATATGGGCTTCCCTGGTGGTCCAGTGGTTGAGAGTCCGCCTGCCGATGCAGGGGACACGGGTTCGTGCCCCGGTCTGGGAAGATCCCACATACCGCGGAGCGGCTGGGCCCGTGAGCCATGGCCGCTGAGCCTGCACATCCAGAGCCTGTGCTCCGCAACAGGAGAGGCCACAGCAGTGAGAGGCCCGCGTACTGCAAAAAAAAAAAAAAAAAAAAAAAAATAGTGCAGGGATAAAGCAGTGTCCTGGTTCCTCCTTAAGAGACATACATAACAATATATCTCCGAGTTCTTCTACAGGAACTAAGGCCCCCACCCAGCCAGAGGGTGGTAACTTCAGGCTGAGCACAAGCATGTGGGGTCCAGACTGGTTGGAACCATAAGGCTGATGATTGAGATTTCTAGGACACCAACCTGTTACCTCACCACCAACCAGGCAGTTGAAGGTTACACACCCTGCAGCTCTCCCCCCAAATTTTGCCATTAAAAACTCTCCCCCAAAAACCATTGGGGAGTTCTAGTCATTTGAGTACTAGCAACCCGTTCTCCTTGCTCATCCACTGTGATACACTTTCTGTGCTCCAAACTCCAACATTTTGGTTTGTTTGGTCTCACTGTGCATTGGGCACACAAGCTTGGGTTCAACAACAGTTACAGTGTTACAAGTTAGGGTAGATTGTAAATGCCTTCCATGTCTGGGGAAACCTAACTGGTTCGTTCTCAATACCATAAACCTGATTCCAAAGTGCTGTTTGTGTGTTGAATCATCAAATAATTATTTGTTAATTGTTTAACCAGTGTGTATAAAAGCTTAGCCTCAGCACCACCTGGACTACTTATTCAAAATTGAGGTTCCTGGGCCTCACCACAGATGTACCAAATCTGAATCTCTAGTAAGGAGGCCCTGATATCTGCATTTTCAGAAGCTCTCTGAGCAGCTATGAGAAACACTGTTGGAAAACCATTATGTAGGCCAAAGTGATGAACAACTGTCCCAAGAATGTCATGGTCCCTAAATCAATTCCCAGATTTAAGTGGATTTATAAACCCAGAACCCTTTGAAAGTAGGGGAGGTGGTGAACTCCCCTTGAGGAAGGACCTTAGTACACTACCAAAAATTCATACTCTTAAACTGTTATCCCAGCTTTTCACCCAAGGACATGCGGCCTTTTACCAGAGTAACTGCTATGAGGAAAGGACATAATCAAGCCTTTCAGAGACTACTGGATACTGGCTCTGAACTGACATTAATTCCAGGATTCAAAATGTCATTGTGGTCCACCAGTCAGAGTAAGCACTTATGGATGTCAGGTGACCAATGGAGTTTTAGCTCAAGTCTGTCTCACAGTGGGCCCAGTGGGTCTCTGAACCCATCTTGTGGATGTTTTCCAGTTCCAGAATTCATAACTGGAATATATATACTCAACAGTTAGCAGAATTCCCACATTGATTCTTTACCTGTGGCTATCATGGTGGGAAAGGTCAGGTGGGAGCCACTAGAACTGCCTCTACCTGGGAAAATAGTAAACCAAAAGCAATACTGCATTGCTGGGGGGATTACAGAGATTAGAGCCCCTATCGAGAACCTGAAAGACTCAGGGATGGTGATTCCCACCACATCCCTGTTCAACTAGTCTATTCGGCTTGTACACAAGACAGATGGAGGTTAGAGAATGACAGTGGATTATTGTAAGCTTAACCACGTGATGATTCCAATTACATCTACTGTATCAGATGTGATTTCATTGCTTGAGCAAATTAACACATTCACTGGTACCTAGTGTGCAGCTATTGATCTAGCAAATGCCTTTTTCTCCATATTTGTCCAAAAGGCACCAAAATCAGTTTCCTTGCAGCTGGCAAGATCAGCAGCACACTTTCCCTGTCCTACCTCAGGAAAGTATCAACTCTCCAGCCCTATGTAATAATTTAGTTTCCAGGGATCTTGATCACCTTTCCCTTCCACAAGATAACACACTGATCCATTACATATTCTGATTGGAACTAGTGAGCAAGAAGACATGACTACCTTAGACTTACTGGTAAGACTTATTGGTATGTCATTGGCTGAGAAATAAATCTGACCAAATTTCAAGGGTCTTCCAGGGGTCCAGTGGTGTGGGCATGTAGACAGTAAGTTGTTGCTTTAGCCTCTTCTACAATCAAAAAAACGCACAATGCCTAGTGAGCCTCTTTGGATTTTGGAGACAACATATTCCTCATTTGGGTGTGTTACTCTGGCCCATTTACCGAGTGAAGCTGCTAGTTTCAGGTGAGGCCTAGAACAAGTGAAAGCTCTGCAACAGGTCCAGGCAGTTGTTGCAAGCTGTTCTGTCGCTTGGGCCATATGATCCAGCAGACCCAATTCTGCCTGCAGTATTGGCGGCAAATAGGGATGCTGTTTGTAGCCTTCGGCAGGTCCTGTAGATAAATTTCAGTGCAGGTCCTCAGGATTTTAGAGCAAAAAACCATCCTCTATAAATAACTGTTCCTCTTATGAGAATGAGTCCTTGGCCTGCTAGTGGGCCTTAGTAGAGGCTGAATGCTTAACCACGGGTCTCCAAGTTAACCAAACAACCTGACCTGCCCATCCTGAACTGGGTGTTTCCTGACACAGCAAACCATAAAGCTGGACATGCACAGCAGTACTCCACCACCAAATGAAAGTGGTATATGTGTGACCGGGTCCAAGCAAGCCTCAAAGACACATGAAGATGTAACCCAAATACTCATGGTTCAAGCTGCTGCTATACTGCTTTCTCTCTCCCAGACTGCACCTATGGCCTGCTGGGGAGTTTCCTATGATTAGCTGACAGGGGAGGAGAGTCTTGAGCCTGGTTTAGATATGGTTCTGAACAACATGCAGGCACCACCCAGAAGTGGATAGCTGCAGCACTACAGCCTCTCAGTCAGATATCCCTGAAGGACAGTGGTGAAAAGAGATTCTCCCAGTGGGCAGAACTTTGAGTAATGCACCTGGTTTTTCACTTTACATGAAAGGAGAAATGACCAGACGTGTGGTTATATAGCAATTCATGGGCTGTGGTCAATACTTTAGTTGAATGGTCATGGACTTGGAAAGAAAATGATTGAAAAATTGGTTGGAAAGAAATTTGGGGAAGAGGTATTATATGAATAGACATCTCTGAATAGGGCAAAAAGAAATGTGAATATATTTGTGCCCCCTGTGAATACTCACCAAAGGGTGACCTCAACAGAAGGGGATTTTAATAATCAAGTGGATGGGATGGTGACCCATTTTGTGGATACCAGTCAGTCTCTTTGCTCAGCCACACTTGTCATCAACAAATGGGCTAATGAGCAAAATGGCTATGGTGGCAGGGATAGAATTTATGCATGGGCACAGCAACAAGGACTTCCAATCACCAAGGTCATCCTTGCTATGGCCATCACGGAGTGCCCAATCTGCCCGCAGCAGAGACAAACACTGAGTCCCTGATATGGTACCATTCCACATATCAGCCAGTTACCTGGTGGCAGATTGATTACATTGGACTGCTTTCATCATGGAAGAGACCGTGTTTTGTTCTTATTGGAATAGCTACTCTAGATAGAGATTTGCTTTCCCTGCACACTATGATTTTGCCAAAACTATCATCCATAGACATACATGGAATACCGTGTATAAGGCTATCCACCATCATGGTATTCCATACAATATTATTTCTGATTGAGGAACACTTCACCGGAAAAGAAGTGTGTCAACGGGTCCATGTTCATGGAATTCACTGGTCTTACCATGTTCCCTACCATTCTGAAACAGCTGGCTCAAGAGGATTGTGGAATGGCTTTTTGAAGACAGTTACAGTACCAGTTAGGTGGCAATAACTTGCAAGGTTGAGACAAGGCTCTCCAGAAGGCTGTCTATGCTCTCAACCAGTGTTCAGTATATGGTGCTCTTCCTTCCCTAGCTAGAATTCATGAGTCTAGGAATTAAGTAGTGGAAATGGGAGTGGCACTACTTGCTAGTGATCCACTAGCAAAGTTTTTGCTTCCTGTTTCCAAGACTCTGCTGGCCCAGAGGTCTTATTTCCAAAGGGAGGAATGCTTCCCCTAGAAGATACAGTAGTGATGCCACTGAACAGGAAGTTAAAACTGCCACTGAATTTTTGGGCTCTTTATGTCTCTGAATCAAAGAAGGGAGTTACTGTGCTGTCTGGGGGGATTGAGTGTGACTACTCTGAAGAAACTGGATGACTACAGTAGAGGTGAGGAATAGTATGTCTGGATACAGGAGATCCCCTAGGGTGTCTCTTAGCATCACCATGCTCTGAGATTAAGGTCAATGGAAAACTACAACAACCCAATTCAGGCAGGACTACTAATGGCCTGGACCCTTCAAGAATGAAAGTTTGGGTCCCCCCACCAAGCAAAGAATAAAAACCAGTTGAAGAGCTTTTTGAGGCAAAGAGAATACAAAATGGATAGCGGAAGGAGATAGTTATAAATACCAGCTATGGCTATGTGACCAGTAGCAGAAATTAGGATTATAATTTTCATGAATATTTCCTCCTTATTTTATGAATACCTTTGTTTGTGTATTTTATATAAAATATGTTATAATAAAATTATATATATATATCTGTAATATCATAGTATTTAAGTTCTATTAATTTTACATCACAGTATTTAAGTTCCAGGACACCAAAGAGAAGAGTAAACGTCACTCAAGGACTTTAGCTCCTCTTCTGGGGAAAGAGTTAGTGCATTTGCAGTTGTACGCAAGAGAGTTGTATCACATTAGTGGAATTAAGGTCTTGTTATTGCCTTTATTTGGAGATTAAGCATGGCTTAAGGAGATGCATATAGATGCCAAGTTGACAAGGGGAAGACCTGTGATGTCTAAATCAACTTGACTGAGCCATGGGTTGCCCAGATATTTGTCAAACATTATTCTGGGTATGCCTGTGAGGGTGTTTGGGAATGAGATTAACATTTGAATTGGTAGACTGAGTAAAGTAGATTGCCCTCCCTAATGTGGGTGAACCTCCTTCAAGCAGTTGAATGCCTGAATAGAACAAAAAGGCTGACCCTCCTGTGAATAAGAGGGAACCATCATCCCCTTGTCTGTTTGAGCTGGAACATTGTTTTCTAGCTTTCCAGGATTCAGACTGAACCACGGGCCCTTCTTGGATACTGAGCCTTCTGCTGGCTTTCAGACTGAAACTTATCATTAATTACTCTGGTTCTTAGATCTTCAAACTAGAATTCAGATTAGAAATATATATCTACTCTCCTGGATGTTCAACTTACTGACTGCAGATCTTGGAATGTCTTGGTCTCAATAATTATGTGAGCCAATTCCTTATTTTTATCATATATCACTCTTTACATAAATGAAAAGTTCAACACAAATAAAATAATTTGCTTAAAGTGTTCAGAACATTTTGAATTAATTAAAATTAATTAATTAGAATTAAATTCATTGATTTTTGTATTTTTCCACAAGATATTCTTTTCAATGTCTTCATGATCATGGGTCATACAACATTTCTTAAAAGATTTCATCATTGTACCCAGAGGGTTAGCTCAAGTTGACAATACTCATTATAGATATTTTGACTATTTCTTAATATTTCCAAAACTGTCAGGTAAAACAGCTATGCTGTATTAATCATCTGACTGATAACAATTATAAGACAACATTGATTGAAAAACACATTCTGACACCAGAGATGTTAAAATATGAAAAAAAAATCGTTCATCTTAGAAATGATGAAATGTTGACGGTTCTCAATAAATAAATAAATATTCTTTTCGATGATGATGGTGATAATAATGATGAATATTAGCTGGGAGAAGTGTCCTTGTGCCTGATGAAGTGTGTTTGTATATTTGGGAATGTGTGCCTGATATTTGGTGCATTTATGGAGAGGCTAAAAGACTTGTGCCAAATGAACATGAAAACCAATGGTCAGAGGTGTCACCTGGTAACAATTTTAGTTCCACATGTGACAGTGACCAACTTTTCAGGTTATCATTGGGGCTGCTAAAGCTGGCTGTTCCGACACCATACAAGTTAAGCATTTCACTCTCAACACTATCATTGAGCTTATTATCACTGTTTTTCCATTGCTTGTGACAGAATTCTTATGAGTAAAATTCTTCATGGAAAAAAAAATCAAATATTCCAATTCCAGAATTCCTTTATTTCAGGGCTCCCTTCCTCTGGATATGTTCTTTTACATTCTACACTTACCTCTTCTTTCTCTTTATACTCCCTAGATTGAAAAATAAGTAAATTCTACTCCAAAAATAAAAACAGACTGAAATGGATGGTCCAGAACATCAAGATGAAAGCCATTTAGAACTGTTCACTTTTCAGCAACTGGTTAGCATTCCTTTTCAAATAGTCCATATTTATTTTGAAGCTTGTTCAGTTAATATCATTGTTCTTCTATTTCCTACATATGATGTACTTATGCCAGTGAAGCTGAATTATGCATTTTCCAGATGGAAAAACCTTTTGAAGAAAGTATTGTGGTGGCAGACCTGGCCAGCAGACTGCACCAACTCTTCCTTGTTCAGCTCTACTGGGAATAAATTAGATTAGGCATGGCCTCCAGGAATGCAATCAAGGTCACATTTCTCCTTTAATTCTGCAAAACAACAGTTCTGAAGAGAAGGAGTGCACTGCATAAATTTTGAGTTGCTTTTCATTGGAAGTTTCAAATCATCTAGAGAATCTGATGTGGCTAATAGCAATCCAGAAGAAAGCTTTCATTTTTACTTTGTTTAAAATCTCTAGCAGGTTTGTAAGTTGTTTTACTGGAAATACATCATCTTTATTTATCTCTAACCATCACTCCTGGCTTGGGATCCCTCCCCTTTCTTTGTTTCCCAGCTACATATGTAGTTATGTAGCCAGAGTGAACAGGGTTTTATTTTATTTTTTGCTAGTTCATGTTTATTATGGAAGGGAGAATTTCTTGAATCATCACAGGATTACAAAAGTAAAAAGATTTAATTTTCCCCTTAGATTGCCTACAATCTTCACATCTGAGTATTTAAAATTATCTTGATATCTGAGAAAAGGAAACCAGCACAGGAACCAAGACATAGTTCTGAGTAATTCCTGGCAGGTAAGCAGCTCCAACTGATTAATGGGTTACATCCCAAAGGGGAATTGCCGGGCTGCTGCTTCATTCACTGAAGGATCCATGCATGCATTCGCTCACTCACCCATTTTGGGGGAAGAATTTACTTCGAAAGGCCCTGAGATTGCAAAGACAAACATACGATCATTTGTTCTAAGGGATTTACCCTCTAATAGGGGAAGAAAGATATGAAAACAGGGAAGAGCAAAGAAATATTTGAGATATGACAAGAGAAGAAACAAGATATATAGGGATGTGATGGAGGGAATAGCCAAATCATCCTGGGAGAGTCATAAAAGGCTGAAAAATGAGCTGTTGTCTGTTGTCTTAAAAAATGAGACACTATTTCCCTATCACCTAGTCTAGGAAATCCAACCCAAGTTGGGTTGAGGGTATGGGGGGGAGTGAGGGCAGGGGCTGGAGGTTTTGAGCAGATCCTAAAGACATGAGACCTCCCTATGTGTTCCCAGAACTACAAACATTCTATCTGATTAACAATAATGAGAGACTGCAGATTTATCTCAAAATAAGGGTAGATCATGAAATACAAATTATTTGCCATTCTGAGGCATTTTCTGATGGGAACTCTAAAGAGTTTGTTTTTTGGAATTTAAAATGCACATACAATAATGATTAGGTTCCCCTTCTCCTCAGCAAGGGCCTTTTTCTTTTTACCATTAAAGAAACTGAAACGTAGTGAGACTGTTAATATGTGTAATTCCTGAGAGCCGGGAATGAGTAATTTAGGAGTAAGGGGAAAAAGTTCAATTTCACTACTCTTTTCAGTTGCTTTGCAATTTATTTTCTTTCTTTACAAATTCCCTGGATAACACTCATGCCCTAATTGCCTCTAATCCCTATTCTTCCCTAAACCTTGACAACTGGACTTCTGCTTCTTTCATTCCTTTCCCAGGCTCAGGATAAAGCCTTTTTAAACTTCCTGTAGGTACCCATGCACCTTTTTTTTTCTGCAGAGCCTTAGAACATTCCATCCTGCTGTGCCAGGGCTTCTTGCTGAAGGGAATCCTGCATAGTCACTCCACCTGCTTTCTGTACAAACTCCTAGTCCCAGAGTGGGATCTCACTTTAGTTTCTAGCAAAAAAACCAATCTGATTGAGCTCATTTCTCTAACACTCCATACATTTCCCAGAAGTATTTGTATTTATAACTCAAATGTATTGGTGGAATTGTTTTCCTTTTTATTTTATTTTTTTTAATTAATTTAATTTTTTTATACCAGAGGTTCTTATTAGTTATCTATTTTATACATATTAGTGTATACATGTCAATCCCAATCTCCCAATTCATCCCACCACCACCACCACACACTTTCCCCTCTTGGTGTCCATATATTTGTTCTCTACATCTGTGTCTCTATTTCTGCCCCGCAAACTGGTTCATCTGTACCATTTTTCTAGATTCCACATATATGCATTATTATACAATATTTGTTTTTCTCTTTCTAACTTACTTCACTCTGTATGACAATCTCTAGGTCCGTTCACGTCTCTGCAAATAACCTAATTTCATTCCTTTCTATGGCTGAGTAATATTCCATTATATATATGTACCACAATCTTCTTTATCCATTCGTCTGTCAATGGGCATTTAGGTCGCTTCCATGACCTGGCTATTGTAAATAGTGCTGCAATGAACATTGGGGTGCATGTGTCTTTTTGAATTATGATTTTTCTCTGGGTATATGCCCAAATTGGTGGAATTTTAAGCAATAATGTAAACTGAAGGGAATATATTCAGGCTTTAGGAAGAAACACCCTTAAGAAATGGCAGGCACCATTCAGGCCCACTGGTTGTGCCTCAGACACTACCCAGTATGAACTCCCCAACACTGTTACAGCTTTTCCAAGCTCAACTTCACCTAACATGTGGAACCCTCAAATTCTCTAAAAGTTTGATGTATTTTTTGCAGAATCACCTATAGGAGCAATAGCAGGAGCTGAACAGCAATTTAAAAAGCAGTGGCCTCATGCAGGGAAAGTAAGCAGGAGGTTATATGGAGGACCTTATTTTCAATAAAGGTATAATCTTACCCCCCAGAAATAATAGTACTTGTAACCACATTCACATTTCTGGAACTTGACACTGAAGTTTATTGAGGTCTGCGGAGAATATAAGAAATTGTGCATTAATTCATGCATTTGTTTACATGTTTAACATTTTTCCTGAGTATTTTTTATGTTGCTTTTTTATTGCATTATATAGTGGTAGAGCCTCCGAGATTCAAATAAAGATTTTTCATAAAGGTTTAAAAAGCCAAATTTCAGTGAAATCTCTTCTTTTAAAAAGTGATTTCTACTGCTTGCAAATATTGTTTATTTGTATTGTATGTGATAACAATTTACATAAATTTTAAAAAACCTAATTCATGTTTCTAAACAATCAGTTCCTAGAATGTAATAGCAAAAATATTTGCATTCACTAAATTATTCCAAAAGCTTTTTTAAAATTACCACACGGTTAATTTTAAAGTTTTAAACTGTATTCTAAAAATCAGATGATAGTATATGAGAGGTCTAAAAATGTCATTTGCTGCAAGAGCTTAAATATATTTGCCAATGTAAAACTATTTACCAAATATTTATTAAATATCTGCTATGTATAGTATTTTCCTACACCAATAAGTGTTCATTTCATTTGATTTCACTTTTGAGTCAGAAGGGAATATCTTTAAAAGTCTTTCACTGTGCACCTCCTAATTTTGCTGTTTTCTTTCTTTTTTTCTTTTTCTTTTTAATCAGAAAGACTATGTTGGCTAAAGTTAAAAATATGGGGTTCCAACCTAACTCTTTCTTCCCATCTTCTTGACCTCAGACCATAAATGAATTTATTCTTTATAATGTGGGGCTTCACAGATTCATACATAATAGTGAACACAATGAACTTCAAATGCTTCAATTTTGATATAATTAAAGCAAGCAGGCATAAAGTGGATAATTTCTTTTCATGAATTAATGCCCTTTGGAACTTTAGTAGACCCTTACCTTTGTTAAACCTGAGATAATTCTCCATGGATTACAATGAGTCTTAGTGAACTTCATTGAAATTTTCCATCTCTTGACATCTACTTAGAGAGCAGTATGTACCTAACACCTAGTCCCCAAACTGAGCTTCTCATTCTAAATAACCCACAGGTAAACTAGAGTGTAAGAAAGGACAAAATGTCCTATACCAAGAAAGTCACTTCTTCTTGCCTTCCAACTAGCCAAGTCAATCCCAGCATGTACACTTAAGCTTTTCCAGATTCCAAATTAAGGGATCTTGGTTTCTTGGTGATTTCCTAGGTAAATATAGTCATTCTGTTCTTGGTAGAATAGAAACTATCCAAGATTTGGAGCTAAGGAGGCCTGTTTTTAAATCCACACAGTGACATTTAATAGCAGATTACATGACCTCATTTTAGTTTTGATAACATCATCTATAAAATATGAATGAATAAAATGTCTGTTTTACAAGGTTGTCCTGAGTAAAGAGCTTAGCACCACAACTGGCTCGCAGTAGAGGTTTCATGAATCAGTAGCATCAGTAGCAGAGGCAGTAGTAGTAGTAGATGGCTATAGTGGTGGCAGTAAAAGTAATAGTAGTAGAAGTAGTCATAGTAGGTGGTGGAAAGACAGCAGTAGTAGCAGCTGGTACCAGTGTTCGTACCAGTAGCAGTGGAAGAGAAAAAACACAGGTGGCCATTTTCTTGTGCTAGAACACTGTAAGAGTCTCATAGACAAGACTATCTTAAAAGGGGGACTCAGAAATTTCGACAGAGTTATGATGGTCCGTGTCTTGGGAAGACATTATAATTGGGAAAATGAGATTGAATATGGATTGAAGTTGTCAGGGATTTGAGAAAGAAATGTGGAAGAATTATTGGTTATAGAAAAATAAAAGAGTCATTGGTTAGAAAAATGTCATCTGGGCACGTTGTACTGTAAGTGAGATGTTTGCTTAGAGTTATCTTAGATTGTGGACATCAGCAATAAGTCCTAGGTGTTGGTAGATCTGATCTGCTGGGACTCATGCCTGTCTTGGTGACATTTGATATCTCTAAGGTAGATGAGTAGAAGGACACAGTAGACCTGTATCAAGCAGTAATAAATATTCAAAGAACACTTCAGGTGAGACAAAATGAGGAACTCTGACCAGCCTTGACTGACACTGAGAATCACATATTTATAACTGAAGTACAACATCTAGAAGTATACCTACCTCCATCCTTAAAAGATTCCATCAGATAAAAATGCCTGATCCAGCCACTCTGCCTTGGCTCATTAAGAAAGATAGGACGGGGCTTCCCTGGTGGCGCAGTGGTTGAGAGTCCGCCTGCCGATTCAGGGGACACGGGTTCATGCCCTGGTCCGGGAGGATCCCACATGCCGTGGAGCAGCTGGGCCCGTGAGCCATGGCCGCTGAGCCTGCGCGTCCGGAGCCTGTGCTCCGTGACGGGAGAGGCCGCAACAGTGAGAGACCCGCGTACCACCAAAAAAAAAAAAGGATAGGACGTTAGAAAACTTAATTGAATATGATTGAGTTTAATGACATGCTTAAAGACATGCTTGTATAAAACGTATTCCTATAAACTGATTGCAATTGTTGTCCATGATTTCAAGGAGTTTGGTTGGAAAATTCAGAAGGACTTGATTGTTGGTTGGTTTAACTTACTACAAATAAGTATCTCTCTTTAGATATAACATCTCACTCCCTTTTCTTATTACAAAATTATCTGTTTGAACATCAAGTAATCAATTAAATTGGAAGCTTTGCATCTTAATCATATCTGCATATAGTATTGGATAATTCATTTTCAAGCTGTTTTACTATGTTTTTTAATTACTATTCTCTTTGTTCTAATTTGAGAAGGAAACAGGAAGGATATAGTTTTGTAAATTTGTGGTCCTTACTTTTTCAGTTACCCCATCCCACTTACGCGTTTTCAATCTTTCCTCTACTCTCATTGTTTCCATTAACACATGTAAACACACATACATGCAGACCCCTCTACATTTACCTCTCCTCATCTCTGCCTCTACCTGTTCCTGATATCCTCACTTTCCATTTCTTCTTATGCTCTCGTATGTTGAAATTACAACCATGTCTTCACTTCCATTTTGTTTATAAATCCACCTCAGTCTTATCTTGACTTTAGTGTTTCTCTGTATCTACTTTTATTGCAGCTACCATAGATCATTTAATCATTCATTCCATACATTGATGATAATTTGTGGTAGGTACAATGGATGTAAAAATGAACTGATATTGTCTTTGATCTCAGTGAATTTGTAGTGCAGTAAGTAAAATTATTCAATACTTTCTCTTAGGGTTGATCTTGTCCACCACCCATACCAAAAGTCAAGTTCTGTCCTTGACTTTTTAAATTATAATTCCTTGAACAGACATATATTGAGGATGAGGATCTACTATGATTCTAAGCATGTTAAGTAATGAATGGGTGGTATCTGTGTCTCTGTACTATTAATCTTTTAATCCTCATACTCCTTCTCTTAGTCTAGTCTGGCTTCCTACTTGCTGTTCTCTGGCTTCTGTGTTTTTCTGAGCAGATTGCTCAGAGCATGACTGGGCTGCCTGATACTTCTTTTATAATTTCTGTGAAACATATTTCTTAGACTTGTCAAGGGTGCTAGGGCTTCTGTTGACAAGTAAACAAACATTGTGCAACAAATTAAAAAGCAGGTAGAAGGGGTTGTCATGCTATGTATTAGCTTCAGAGCTAATAAACAATCCCAAGCTCAAGCAGACATTTTTGTTATAAATAATGTGTCTAATCCCAACATGCTACCAATTTGGATGCACTAGAAGAGAAGAAACAGAAGAATTAAAAAATATGGCTGGGTTTATAAAATAATTTAAAGCAAATTAGACAGATTGGAGAATGTTTAATAATTGGATTTCCTATTCCTAGAGCATCAGATTTTAAACCTAAGACAGTAAAACTGTTCTTGACTTATAATCATGTTATAAATCCCTTAAAGATTGGTTCCAGTTACTACTCTGTACTTCTTGAAGACTTGCTATGTCCACATTAATCAATTGACTTCAATGGAAATGTAAGGAGATAGTTAATAACAGTAAATTTTTTTCCTCATAGTTTGATATTATTCTGGAACAAATTAACTGCATATTTTTGATAGGTTAGTGTAATTTTTGTGCAAAAATTTTAGACCAAAATTACCTAGCTCAAATCTTTCTATCCCCACCCTAGAATATCAATCCTAGGACCCAGGGCTTCCAGAAGCCATTAGGTTACACCTTTCCACTACAATTGAATTAGTAAATAAAGAATTCCAGTGTGATGAAACTTTTGACAAGCTACCAAGATGCAATGCTTAGATATTGAGGTTACTGGTTAAGATTTTGAGTTTATAGCTTAACATTGTTATTAAGTACTGATGATAGTACGGTAAAATGTGTTTTATGATTATTGAATAGTAATTCTAGGATTATCTCTCAGCCCTATAAACTTTACTTTTCTTGTCTAAAAACTAAAAGGAGAGACTATCTGTCAATATATTTATTTCTATTTATTTTAAAATATCCTATATGTCATAAATTAATAATATGGAAAAAACAATAAAAGTAAATGACTAAAGAAGTGAAAAAAAAGAAAAACAAATTATAAACCATTTTTCAAAATTATTAAAGGATCAGGAATATAATTAATCAATCTAATTTCTACAAAATTGCTATAAAAAACACTTAATTTTTATATATAATTGACAAGAAACAACACTATCATCCAGGAACTGGCACTGATCTTCACCACACTTTGAAAAGCTCACATTATTATGGTCATTTTTAACGTTCTCTCAGAGTTAACATTTCATGATATAATATTAGTGAGCAAACAAATGGAATTAAAAGACCAACAAGCGATTTTTTAAATTTTAAAGCAATGTTTTTTGTTTTAAAATATTTCTCCTGGAGAGTTGATTTTAGATATTAAATGGAGGAAAAGACATGCTTTGTGGAAAGAGGAGGGAAAGAAACTGTGGCAGGGACTACTATCAGTTTACCCAATATCCACGCTTCTTACCTTCTTTTGTAGCACAAACATGTTTTTATTCAAGGTGGTGGTGAGCTCCCTTGAAGTTAGAATAGCAAAGTAAAAGTCACTAGGTAAGGCTTCTGAAATCTTTAAAGAGATTTCAAAGAAGCTTACTCAACTAGAAGTGTCTTTTTTTCCACCCCTCTTCCCCTAATTTATTCCTGAAAAGTGAACAAGATGGCCTGAGTTGCAGCAGCCATCTTGTAATCACAAGGCACCCTCAAAGGTGAAATACATAAAGAATGGCAAGGCAAAAAGAGGAAATCTGGGACATTAATGGTTTCAGAAGAGCCTACTTTTAGATTGTTTTCCCACGAGAGAATGAACCCCTAAATTGTTGAAGCACTGTTGTTGGCTGTTACAAGTAATTAAATGCAATTCTAAATGGCTAAAGGAACTAACATTTATTTCCCAACTTTTACCCTTACTCCAAGAATTGTTCAAACCCATAGAATTTCTATAATCTCTGAACTAATCTCTGAACTGTACATGAAAATAAAATTGAGGCTGGTCATCTTGGAGGGAATTGTTCTGACTGGGGGTGCATTTTAGACATAAAATGACAGTATTTGCTGAAGAATGGAATAATCAAGAATGCTGAGACATTTATATATTTGAGCAATTGGGTGGATGAGGGTACCACTGACTGAGATGGGGAAGTCCGTGAGATCACTTATTTGGGATTGGCTAATAAGAGTTTGATTTTGGCCATGTTATGTTTGAGATACATATTACAACATCCAAGAGGAGATGCCAAGTGAGCAGTTGATACATGAAACTGGAGTTCTGGGGAAGGCCAGGACAATGAGATTTGGGAGATATTGTTACATAGATGATATCAAAGTCATGTGACTGTAAGACATCACACAGAAACAGTGTATAAATACACAAAGAAGAAAACTAAGGAGTGCTCAGTAAGATCAAAGGAAAACTATGAAATGCCATGTCATACATGCCAACAGAAAAAGGAGGAAGAGGTTGGCTAATCAAATGAAATCACTGAAAGATCAAGAAAGGTAAGAGCAAAGAAGTGACCACTAGATGAAGCAATCTAATTGCCATTTCTAACTTTGTTTTGTTTTGTTTTCATAAGGTGGTGGCCAGGTTTCTTTCCTCTTTTTTTTAAATTAATATATAATTGACATATAACACAATAAAAGTTTAAGGTGTTGATTCGATACACATATATTGCAATATGACCACCAGCTAACATTTCCATCACATCACGTAATTATCTTTTCCTTTTGTGGTGAGGACATTTAAGTCTGGTCTCTTAGCAACTTTCGGTATATAATGCAGTATACTGTTAACTATAGTCACAATGCTGTGTATTAGATCCCCAAAACTTATTCATCTTCTAACTACAAGTTTGTACCCTTTGACTAACATCTCCCCATATCTCCCAGCCCCCAGACCCTGATAACCACCATTTCCAAATATAAGTGATAATTTTGTCAGCAAGGTCTTAGAGCAGTGATGACAGAAACCTGAAAGGAGCAGATGAAGGAAATAACATTATGTAAGAAATTTACCCTTTCAAAATTTTGCCAGAAGAGGCATAGACAAAGGAGGCAGTGTCTGGAGTAGAATGTGGACTTCCCATTGCAATTAGAAAAATCCCAAATTTCTCATGTTGTCCTATGAGCCCTGACATGGCCCACTCTCCCTACCTTTTTGAATCATCTCCTAACAACGGCCTCTGCCCCATTCACTACTTTTCAGCCAAAAAAGGCCTTCTCTCTGCCCTTCAAAATCTTCAGAAAGCATTTTTTTTTTTCTATCATAGGGTCCATGCACTTACTTTTCTTCTGTTTCTTTTGCCTGGAATGCTTTCCAACTGATTCCACATGACTGGCTCACTTTGTCATTATTATCTCAACTCAAATATCATCTCCAGGGAGGCACTACATAACCATAACACTTAAAAAGGCACAGACATTATCCCATCACCCCGCCTTTCTTCTCCACAACATACACCACAATATAAAATTCATGTATTGCTACCCACAATGGATCGTGAGCTTCATAAGGTCTGGAGCACTGGCTGTGTTGTTTGCGCAATGTTGTTCACTGTGTGTCTTCAATACCTGGTACATAGCAGGAGCTTAATTAATAATGTTGAGTAAATGGATGAATGGTAGCAAATACTAACCAACTGGTAAATTTAGCTAAGCTTTCTCAACTGTGAAGAAAACAGAAAAACATTCAGAAACTTTCAAGAACTCAGGGAAAGCAGCACGTATGAGTAGTTCTTTGGAACATGGAAGCAAACAAAGGAAACCGACAATGAAAGAAAACCAAATAAAAGATGACTCTAATAAGGAACTCTGAAATGGAGAAGCCATAGTAAAATGGATTCATGGTGTACTTTAGATGAGTGCAAAACTAAACAATTATGGAAATTATGGTTACACAAGAGAATGTAAAATTTAAAACACATCAATGTCAGAAAGAATAGGAGGTGTGGGGAAGGAAAATTGGGAGAAGCTTAAATGGGGTATTTTCTCATCTTTTTAGCAGGGTAGTCAACTGATTCTGTCTTTTGTTGAAATGAGTAGCTTAAAAAGAGCCACCAGGGCTTCCCTGGTGGCGCAGTGGTTGAGAGTCCGCCTGCCGATGCAGGGGACACGGGTTCGTGCCCCGGTCCGGGAAGATCCCACATGCCGCGGAGCGACTGGGCCCGTGAGCCATGGCCGCTGAGCCTGCGCGTCCGGAGCCTGTGCTCCACAACGGGAGAGTCCGCAACAGTGAGAGGCCCGTGTACCGCAAAACAAAAAAGAGCCAACAGCTTTTAAATTTTTCATAATCTTTTAATTAACTTTAGAAGCATCTTCTAAGATTTGTTAACTTTTGTTGGAAGAAAAAAATCATTTGAAGTTTAACAATTCCTTTACTAACTTTTCTTTGGTTAAATTCAAGAATAATTTAATATATTTTGATTAAAACAGAATGTATCTTGTGATTCTATTTTCCTTAAAATATACATTATATTTTATGCAGCCTATTCTTTCTTTTTTTTTTCACAACTCACACACACACTGTATTTTATTTTTACAAGAGATAAATCAACTGACACCAAGCATTGTAAATGGATGACCACAACAAAAGCAACAATGATTGCAATTACCAAACATGAAACACACTCACACTATGTCATAATATTGACATTCAGTCCAGGAATCCTCCACTGTAACAGCTCCTTTACTTTGCAGTGAAAATTAATTTGTATACTTTTTGCCTCTGAGTCCTTGTGAGATTTTATTTTTATTCAAACAGAAATTCACAAAAATTTTAACCATCCTCATCAGTTCACTCAGTCCCATGTAATTAATCTTTTCTCATCTTGATCTTTTGTTAACACTTTTATGAATTCATCATTTTCCATTAGAGTTCTGAAAATGCTTATTCATTCAGTTCAGCAGTATAGTCAGTTACCAGAAACGTGTACTTGTCAGAATCTTTTCCATGAACTCCTTGAAAATGAAACCTTTTTATAGGAACATTTTTGTGAAAGCATCAGAGTACACCCAGAACTGTCTGTAAATGACAAAAGACTTAAAAATGACCGCAGTTAAAGATTTGATGAAAGTTCATAATAATGCAATTGACAAGGAAATTTAGTTATTTCTGAGATATACATTTTAAAATAATAACTAGAATTATGACTTATGACATTATACCAGAACATATAAGATTTTTAGAAATTTCATGTAATGTCTGATACATTTATATTAACATATTTCCATACAAATAACCCAAAGTTTAGTATTAGTTGGTTTTTTTTGTTTGTTTTTTGATACTGCAGGTTCTTATCAGTCATCAATTTTATACACATCAGTGTATACATGTCAATCCCAATTGCCCAATTCAGCACACCACCATCCCCACCCCACCATGGTATTCCCCCCTTGGTGTCCGTACGTTTGTTCTCTACATCTGTGTCTCAACTTCTGCCCTGCAAAAAGGTTCATCTGTACAATTTTTCTAGGTTCCACATACATGTGTTAAAATACAATATTTGTTTTTCTCTTTCTGACTTACTTCACTCTGTATGACAGTCTCTAGATCCATACATGTCTCAACAAATGATTCAATTTCGTCCCTTCTTATGGCTGAGTAATATTCCATTGTATATATGCACCACATTTTCTTTATCCATTCATCTGTCGATGGGCATTTAGGTTGCTTCCATGACCTGGCTATTGTAAATAGTGCTGCAAAGAACATTGGGGTGCATGTGTCTTTTTGAATTATTGTTTTCTCTGGGTGTATGCCCAGTAGTGGGATTGCTGGATCATATGGTAATTCTATTTTAAGTTTTTTAAGGAACTTCCATACTGTTCTCCAAAGTGGCTGTATCAATTTACTTTCCCACCAACAGTGCAAGAGGGTTCCCTTTTCTCCACACCCTCTCCAGCATTTGTTGTTTGTAGATTTTCTGATGATGCCCATTCTAACTGGTGTGAAGTGATACCTCATTGTAGTTGTGATTTGCCTTCCTCTAATAATTAGTGATGTTAAGCAGCTTTTCATGTGCTTCTTGGCCATCTGTATGTCTTCTTTGGAGAAATGTCTATTTAGCTCTTCTGCCCATTATTAGATTGGGTTGTTTGTTTCTTTAATATTGAGCTGCATGAGCAGTTTATATATTTTGGAGATTAATCCTTTGTCCGTTGATTCGGTTGCAAATATTTTCTCCCATTCTGAGGGTTGTCTTTTCGTCTTGTTTAAGGTTTCCTTTGTTGTGTAAAAGCTTTGAAGTTTCATTAGGTCCTATTTGTTTATTTTTGTTTTTATTTCCATTACTCTAGCAGGTGGGTCAAAAAAGATCTTGCTGTGATTTATGTCAAAGAGTGTTCTTCCTATGTTTTCCTAAAGAGTTTTATAGTGTCCGGTCTTACATTTAGGTCTCGAATCCATTTTGAGTTTATTTTTGTGTATGGTGTTAGGGAGTGTTCTAATTTCATTCTTTTACATGTAGCTGTCCAGTTTTCCCAGCACCACTTATTGAAGAGACTGTCTTTTCTCCATTGTATATCTTTGCCTCCTTTGTCATAGAATAGTTGACCATAGGTGCATGGGTTTACCTCTGGGTTTTCTATCTTGTTCCATTGATCTATGTTTCTGTTTTTGTGCCAGTACCATGTTGCCTTGATTACTGTATATTTGTAGTATATTCTGAAGTCAGGGAGTCTGATTCCTCCAGCTCCGTTTTTTTCCCTCAAGACTGCTTTTGCTATTCGGGGTCTTTTGTGTCTCCATACAAATTTTGAGATGATTTGATCTAGTTCCGTAAAAAATGCTATTGGTAATTTGATAGGGATTGCATTGAATCTGTAGATTGCTTTGTGTAGTATAGTCATTTTCACAATATTGATTCTTCCAATCCAAGAACATGGTATATCTCTCCATCTGTTGGTATCAACTTTAATTTCTTTCATCAGTGTCTTATAGTTTTCTGCATACAGGTCATTTGTTTCCTTTGGTAGGTTAATTCCTAGGTATTTTATACTTTTTGTTGCAATGGTAAATGGGAGTGTTTCCATAATTTCACTTTCAGATTTTTCATCATTAGTATATAGGAATGCAATTGATCTTTGTGCATTAATTTTGTATCCTGCAACGTTACCAAATTCATTGATTAGCTCTAGTAGTTTTCTGGTGGCATTTTTAGGATTCTCTATGTATAGTATCATGTCATCTGAAAACAGTGACAGTTTTACTTCTTCTTTTCCAATTTATATTCCTTTTATTCCTTTTTCTTCTCTGATTGCCATGGCTAGGACTTCCAAAACTATGTTGAATAATAGTGGTGAGAGTGGACATCCTTGTCTTGTTCCTGATCTTAGAGGAAATGCTTTCAGTTTTTCACCATTGAGAATGATGTTTGCTGTGGGTTTGTCATATATGGCCTTTATTATGTTGGGGTAGGTTCCCTCTATGCCCACTTTCTGGAGAGTTTTTATCATAAATCGGTGTTGAATTTTGTCAAAAGCCTTTTCTGCATCTATTGAGATGATCATATGGTTTTTATTCTTCAATTTGTTAATATGGTGTATCACATTGATTGATTTGTGTATATTGAAGAATCCTTGCATCTCTGGGATAAATTCCACTTGATCATGGTGTATGATACTTTTAATGTGTTGTTGGATTCTGTTTGCTAGTATTTTGTTGAGGATTTTTGCATCTATATTCATCAGTGATATTGGTCTGTAATTTTTTTCCTTGTAGTATCTTTTCTGATTTTGGTATCAGTGTGATAGTTGCCTCATAGAATGAGTTTGGGAGTGTTCCTCCCTCTGTGATTTTTTGGAAGACTTTGAGAAGTATGGGTGTTAGCTCTTCTCTAAATGTTTGAAAGAAGTCACCTGTGAAGACATCTGGTCCTCGACTTTTGTTTGTTGGAAGAATTTTAATCACAGTTTCAATTTCATTACTTGTGATTGGTCTGTTCATATTTTCTATTTCTTCCAAGTTCAGTCATGGAAGGTTATACCTTTCTAAGAAGTTGTCCATTTCTTCCAGGTTGTCCATTTTATTGGCATAGAGTTGCTTGTAGTAGTCTCTTAGGATGCTTTGTATTTCTGCGGTGTCTGTTGTAACTTCTCCTTTTTCACTTCTAACTTTATTGATTTGAGTCCTCTCCCTCTTTTTCTTGATGAGTCTGGTTAAGGATTTATCAATTTTGTTTATCTTCTCAAAGAACCAGCTTTTAGTTTTATTGATCTTTGCTATTGTTTTCTTTGTTTCTATTTCATTTATGCTGCTCTGATCTTTATCATTTCTTTCCTTCTGCTAACTTTGGGATTTGTTTGTTTTTCTTTCTCTAGTTCCTTTAGGTGTAAGGTTAGATTGTTTACTTGAGATTTTTCTTGTTTCTTGAGATAGGCTTATATAGCTATAAACTTCCGTCTTAGAACTGCTTTTTCTGAATCCCATAGGTTTTGGATTATCGTGTTTACATTGTCATTTGTCTCTAGGTATTTTTTGATTTCCTCTTTGATTTCTTCAGTGATCTCTTGGTTATATAGTAATGTATTGTTTAGCTTCATGTGTTTGTGCTTTTTATGCTTTTTTTCCCTGTAATTGATTTCTAATCTCATAGCGTTGTGGTCAGAAAATATGCTTGATACGATTTCAATTTTCTTAAATTTCCTGAGGCTTGATTTGTGACCCAAGATGTGAGTTATCCTGGAGAATATTCCGTGTGCACTTGAGAAGAAAGTGTAATCTGCTTTTTTTGGATGGAATGTCCTATAAATATCAATTAAATCTTGCTGGTCTATTGTGTCATTTAAAGCTTCTGTTCCTTATTTATTTTCATTTTGGATGATCTGTCCATTGGTGTAAGTGTGGTGTTAAAGTCCCCCACTATTATTGTGTTACTGTCGATTTCCTCTTTTATAGCTGTTAGCAGTTGCCGTATGTATTGAGGTGCTCCTATGTTGGGAGCATATATATTTATAATTGTTATATCTTCTTCTTGGATTGATCCTTTGATCATTATGTAGTGTTCTTCCTTGTCTCTTGTAACGTTCTTTATTTTAAAGCCTATTTTATCTGATATAAGTATAAGTACTCCAGCTTTCTTTTGATTTCCATTTGCATAGAATATCTTTTTCCATCCCCTCACTTTCAGTCTGTATGTGTCCCTAGGTCTGAAGGGGGTCTCTTGTAGACAGCATGTATATGGATCTTGTTTTTGTATCCATTAAGCAAACCTATATCTTTTGGTTGGAGCATTTAGTCCATTCACATTTAAGGTGATTATCGATATGCATGTTCCTATGACCATTTTCTTAATTGTTTTCAGTTTGTTTTTGTAGATCCTTTTATTCTCTTGTGTTTCCCACTTAGAGAAGTTCTTTTAGCATTTGTTGTAGAGCTGGTTTGGTGGGGCTGAAATCTCTTAGCCTTTGCTTGTCTGTAAAGCTTTTGATTTCTTCATCGAATCTGAATGAGATCCTTGCTGGGTAATCTTGGTTGTAGTCTCTTCCCTTTCATCTCTTTAAGTATATCATGCCACTCCTTTCTGGCTTGTAGAGTTTCGGCTGAGAAATCAGCTGCTAACCTTATGGGAGTACCCTTGTATGTTATTTGTTGTTTTTCCCTTGCTGCTTTCAATCATTTTTCTTAGTCTTTAATTTTTGTAAATTTAATTAGTATGTGTCTCGACGTGTTTCTCCTTGTGTTTATCCTATATGGGACTCCCTGCCCTTCCTGGACTTGGGTGACTATTTCTTTTCCCATGTTAGGGAAGTTTTTAACTATAATCTCTTCAAATATTTTCTCTGGTTCTTTCTCTCTCTTCTCCTTCTGGGACCCCTATAAGGTGAATGTTGTTGTGTTTAATGTTGTCCCAGGGGTCTCCTAGGCTGTCTTCATTTCTTTTCATTCTTTTTTCTTTATTCTGTTCTGCAGCAGTGAATTCCATCATTCTGTCTTCCAGGTCACTTATCCGTTCTTCTGCCTCAGTTATTCTACTATTGATTCCTTCTAGTGTAGTTTTCATGTCAGTTATTGTACTGTTCATCTCTGTTTGTTTCTTCTTTAATTCTTCTAGGTCTTTGTTAAACATTTCTTGCATCTTCTCGATCTTTGCCTCTATTGTTTTTCCAAGGTCCTGGATCATCTTCACTACCATTATTCTGAATTCTTTTTCTGGAAGGTTGCCTATCTCCACTTCCTTTAGTTGTTTTTCTGAGGTTTTATCTTGTTCCTTCATCTGGTACATAGCCCTCTACCTTTTCATCTTGTCTGTCTTTCTGTGTGGATGTGTTGTTTGTTCCACAGGCTGCAGGATTGTAGTTCTTCTTGCTTCTGCGTCTGCCCTCTGGTGGATGAGGCTATCTAAGAGGCTTGATGGGAGGGACGAGTGGGAAGTATAGCTGACTGTTGCTCTGGTGGGAAGAGTTTAGTAAAACTTTAATCCACTTGACTGTTGATGGGTGGGGCTGTGTTCCTTACCTATTGGTTGTTTGGCCTGAGGCAACCCAACACTGGAGCCTACCTGGGCTCTTTGGTGGAGCTAATGACAGACTCTGGGAGGGCTCATACCAAGGAGTACTTTCCAGAACTTCTGCTGCCAGTGTCCTTGTCCCCACGGTGAGCCACAGCCACCCCCCGCCTCTGCAGGAGACCCTCCAGCACTAGCAGGTAGGTCTGGTTCAGTCTCCCCTGGGGTCACTGCTCCTTCCCCTGGGTCCCAATGCACACACCACTTTGTGTGTGCCCTCCAAGAGTGGAGTCTCTGTTTCCCCCAGTCCTATTGAAGTCCTGCAATCAATTCCCACTAGGCTTCAAAGTCTGATTCTCTAGGAATTCCTCCTCCCTTTGCCAGACCCCCAGATTGGGAAGCCTGACATGGGGCTCAGAACCTTCACTCCAGTGGGTGGACTTCTGTGGTATAAGTGTTCTTCAGTCTGTTAGTCACCCACCCAGCAGTCATGGGATTTGATTTTACTGTGGTTGTGCCCCTCTTACCATTGTGGCTTCTCCTTTGTCTTTGGATGTGGGGTATCTTTTTTGGTGAGTTCCAGTGTTTTCCTGTCGATGATTGTCCAGCAGCTAGTTGTGATTTTGGTGTTCTCACAAGAGGAAGTGAGAGCACGTCCTTCTACTCCACTATCTTGATTCCCCCCCACCCCGACCTATTATTTCTTATACTGTGTGTGTGTGTGTGTAGATATAGGTATAGATATGCAGGTGCAGAAGTTGATAGATAGATAGATGTTAGATAGATAGATAGATAGATAGATAGATAGATAGATAAATAGATATAGTGAGTGAAAGAGTGTGGGGGAGAGAGTTTCTGGATGAAATCACGTATCTTCCATTTTTATTTCTAGTTGGTTATATATGGAATGGTTTTTTAAAAACCTTCTTCTCATTTTATGTATTTCTTAAATATTTATCCCAAGCATACATAATTTTTATAAAATAATTAAGCCATTAATCTAAAAAAGTCATATTTATGAGCACAATTTTTACGAAAATATTCAAGAGATAGCTGGAGATATTAATTGTTCAGATTTGGTAGACAATGAGATCAAATATGTCTTTTAAAAGCCAAATGCTTTATAGTTAGGTAAAGAATTCCTCAAGCATTTTCATTATTACTAATGGTATTTAACTGATTTGATGACATTCTAAAAATATTACATAATTATTTGGAAATATGCAAAAGTGTTTACATAATAAGTTTTACCATTGATATTTTGGGCTCTATGGAATAGTAACATGACAGTAATAAATAACACTCTAATCTGTTTTATTTCTTCCAAAATGAAGTGAAATGATTGTCTGTCCTATCAATTTTTTCCTTTTGAATCTCTAGCAAAAGAAGAGAATTTATCATCTATTGAAAGATCATCGAAAAAGAAAATTGAAAGAGATAGAAATATAATTTTAGTTTTTTCTCATTTGTTTGACTTTTATTATAAAATACATGACTAACACTTGAGACGTGGCATGTCGTTTTCAACAACGGTACAAATTCTATTGATTAAAAAATATACTAACTAAAAAAAAAAAGAAGAAGAAGAATGTTGTTGTAATGAGACAGAGAGAGTAAAAGAGAGATTGCACTTTTTCTACTCTTTATCCTGTGGATAAGGGAACATTTTGTTCCTGACACACATTTTTAAATCCCCTTGGCAATCATTCTCTCATGGGTAATCTACCAACATTCCAACATTTTATGGTCTTCAATACTCTCCAAAAGAAACAGATTCCTTTAAACCATTATGTTCTTCAAAAGAGGTTGCCTTTCCACAGTCCCCTGCTTGGCTTTGGATGCAGTTAAAACAAGATAAATGGGGAGAGAATTTAGGACGGCTGATCAGATGCACCTGTTAAAGCCAAACCAGAAGGTCCCCTGCCGGCTCTCTAGTCCACGTGGTTCATCATCAGATTATTTTACTGTCCTGCCTAAAATCTTCCTATTGCTTCTCCTGACTTTTAGAATAGAGTCAAATTTTACCAGAGCCCACAGAGCCCTACACCATATTGCCCCTGACTACTTTTCCTACATCGTCTTTACAGCCTGTTTCACTAGAACCCAGCTACTTAATTTTCTTCCACTTCCACAGGTGATCAATCTTGTTCCTGCCCCTAGCTTTTCACACTTGGGGTCCCTCTGCTTGGAGCAGGTTCCCTCAAATTTCCACATGCCTAACTGCTTTGCATATATCAGGTTTTGGAATAGATACGCCTTCTCAAGGATGCCTCTTCTATATCTATACCTAAAATACTGCATTCTCCATTATTCCCATATTCCACTACCCACCTTTATTTTCTTTATAACTCTGAAAAGCATTTGAAATGTTATCATTTTAAACATTTGTCTACATGTTTCCATGCTGCCTTCCTCCAGTAGAAAAGAAGCTCCATGAGAATAGGGACTTTGCTTGTGTTGTTTACTTATCACCTGGTATGTGCCCAGCAAATAAATAAATGAATGAAAAGAAACAGAAAAAGCAAACAACCTCTCTGTCAATCTTAACCTGAACATACTCTCTGAAAGTCTGAGGAGTTGTTATCACCCTGAGGTGTTATGTGTGTGAATTTATATAAAACAGGCTTTTAGTTAATTTTATGAAACATATCTGTGTTAAGATAAGGCTTTTCTATCTACTGTTACTTATATCTAATGCCCTTTGATTACCATAAAAAGTTCTTTATTTACTATATACATGTCACTTGTTTACCGATCATATTTAACTGTATACTCGATGTACCATTTTTACAATTACTTAATATGTCAATGATATTAAAGAAAATATAAATATTGTCCCAAGGTACACTGGCTATTAAGAAAGAATATAATTAAAAGCAAAGGTTGAAATGGAGTGTATAAGAGGAAAGGGACACACATAGTAATATTTCTATTTTGTCTCACTATGCTTATACTTTCAGATAAATAAACATATATGTATATACATACATATATGCAGACCTATGAACATTATATAAAAGCATTAAATGGAGTCAAGTGATTTAAGAAAAACATTAATATTTTTGGTATCTAGTCAGGGTTTTAAAATGTTTTATCTTTATATATCTAGATAATTTTAAATGATGCCAAAAGCAGTTTTGTAGGAGAAAAAAATAAATCAGCTCCTTTTCTGACTTGGAGATGTTCTGTATATTAATTACAGAAATCATCATTAAATATCTTTTAATGTTGAGTTAGTACAATGTGATTGGTGACACTCTATGTTGTCAGTAATTCAGATATGAAATGGAAGAGATAAACATTTAATTTGACCCTATTTGCAGCCATCAACAGAGCACAAGATTGCTCCTTATTTTTTCCCTCCAACCTCTAATACCTTGAGGAACTCAGAAGATTAGACCAAAGAAAGACACTAGGGAGCCAACCTGAGGTCAAAGATAGTCTCTGTAGGAGTGAGCTAAGAATAGCACATGGTGGCCTTTCAAAGTTGGTCTTTTTGGTTTTCTTATCCTTTTTAATAAGAATGAAAGAGTTTAATTTATCATTTATAGTTCTCTGTCTCTCTCTCTGTGGCTATGCTTCTAATGGCACCCTCACCAGCACCCAATCCAGCCAGCCTTTGCAAAAATGGGACATATGGTCCAGATGGAGGCATAGCTCCTTCCTTTCACTCAGAATTTGCTCTCCTCTGGGACTCCTGATTCCTGTCTTGACTTTGCCTCTGCTTCTCCAGGTTGCCACCTAAGAAGGACTGCTCACCTGACTCTTGAGGTCTGCATTGCCCCCAGACACATCTTTGCATCAGGACTGTCTCCATGCCCTGCAGTCTAAGGTCAGGTTCAGCTGACAAGTCCAGCAAGAGTTCACTGCTCTTTAGAGAGGAAATATCAGTCCTAGTCAAACCCTTCACTAAGGTAATGAAATCAGAAAATTTTAAACTAAGCAATTATTGCTACTATTTAGGAAAACAATAGCAGTTAGCCCAATTCATCCTTCAGATCATTGTAGGCTAACTTAGGTAAGTGTCAGTAAAAATGAAGAAGGTGAAATCTGAGCTGAGCTTAAGGAGGAGTAGGCTGAAGTCAAGCATAAAGGAAGAATAATGCATGTCAGATGGAGGCGAATAAATCAGCCAAGTTACAGCATGAGCAAAACACATTCATCGGACAATCTCGGGAGAGCTGCTGCTTTCAAGGTTACACAGGTAGCCTTAGCCAACTTATGAGGCATTTGATGCCAGTTTTTTGATCCTCTTGTGAGTTGGTTTCTGCTTTTTCAAATGATTGTCTGAAGACCACCTGCATCATAATTACCAACTTGCTTCACTGAAAATAGTTGGGACCCGTGTAAGCCTGCTATATAAGAATCCTTCAGCTAAAGCTAGGGAATTTGGCTTTGTATCAAGTTCACCAGGTCATTCTTGTTTGAGAACAAGTACCATAGAGTTATCATTTTTAAACTTTTTGTTGTTAACAGTCAACTATCATATGTTGACAAAAGCCTTGTTTGCATGGTGTGTGTGTGTGTGTGTGTGTGTGTGTGTGTGTGTGTGTGTGTGTCTATATGTGTGTAGCGGGCTCTTGGAATACCTGTGCTCTCAGTGCTCAAGAGAAAATCATTGCTGTAATTAACAGGGCAACTCTCCTCAGAGAGGACAGTTATAATGACAGTGGAGGTTTTAGAAGATTAACCAATCATTAGGGTGTGAAATGAATTTGCTTCATACGAGACACACTTTAGATTCAAAGACATAAATTGGTTGAAAGAAAAGGATGAAAAAGATATGCCATGCATATGGTAATAAAGTTAAAGATATTAAAACAAAATTTATTACTAGAGACAATGATGAGTCAATCAAACAAGAACTGCTATATCTAAATACATCTAATATAGCAATTATCAATATAAAGACATATATGCTCCTAACATCAGAGTCCCAAAACAAATAAAGCAAAATCTGACAGAATTGAAGGGAGAAATAGAAAAATTCAACAATAATAACTGGAGACTTCCATGTAATTTCAATAATGTACAGAACAACTAGGTAGAAAATTAGCAAAGGAACAGAAGACTTGAGCAACACTGTATACTGACTATATTAAACAGACATCTATAGTACACTTCACCCAACAGGAACAGGCTATACATTCTTCTCAAGTGCACATTGAATATTCTGAGTATAGACCATATATCCAGCCATTAAGCAAGGCTAAATAAATTCAAAGGAATTTAAATCATATAAAATATGTTTTGTGATTACGTGGAGTAAAATTAGATGTTAATAAATAGGAATTTTGGAAGATCACAAGTATATGGAAATTAAGCAATGCCCTTCTAAAGATTGGGTAAAATAAGAAATCACAAGAGAAATTTAAAAATAAATCAGCATTTCCCAGGCCGTCCAGTGGTTAAGACTCCATGTTCCCAATGCAGGGGGCATGGGTTCAATCCCTGGTCAGGGAACTAAGATCCTGCATGCTGTAGCCAAAAAAAAAAAAAAAAGACTATGAAATCAATAAAAATTAAGATACAGCATACCCTACAGTTATAGGATAAGGTTCAAGTAATGCTTAGAGATAAATTTATAGCTCTAAACACCTATATTTTTAAAAGAATAAAATTAATAACTAAAATTTCATCCTTAAGGAATTCAAAATAATGCAAACTAAACCAAAGTTGAGGGAAGAAAAAAAATAAAGATTAAAGAAGAAATAAGAAATAGAAAAAAATGAGAAAAATCAATAAAACTAAAATAGGTTCTTTTAAAAGTCGATAAAATTGGCAAGCATTTAGTTTGACTCATAAAGTAAAAAAAAAAAAGAGAGAGAGAGAGAGAAGCTTCAAATTACTACTATGAAGAATGAAAATGGGGACATAAATACCAACGTCACAGAAGAAAAAAAACTAGCAGGCAGGATGGAAGCAAAAGGTTCCATGGTAACCAGGGAATAAAAAAGTAACTATAGACTACTCATTTGAGATATTTATTGGTGAAAGAAATTAGTTAATTAGGCAAGAGCTTAGGGAGTGAAGAGTAAAGAAGGGTTTCTGGGAAGAGGGTATATTTTCAAATGTTGTGATTGTTAATTTTATGTGTCAATTTGGCTAAGGGATGCCCAGATTACTGGCAAAACATTATTTCTAGGTATGTCTGCGAGAGTGTGTCAGGAAGAGATTAGCATTTGAATCAGTAGACTGACTAGAGAAGCGTGCTCCCACCAGTGCTGGTGGACATCATCCAATCTGTTGAGGGCCCGAATGGAACAAAAAGGTGGAAAAGAAATGAAAACTCACTTTCTCTGCTTGAGCTGAGACATACATCTTCTCCTATTCTCGGACACCACTGTTCCTGGTTCTCAGGCCTTTGGACTCACAACAGGACTTATGCCACTGGGCCCTCTTTCTCAGAACTTTGGACTTACACTTAGACCATTGGCTTCCCTGGATCGTCAGGCCCTTGGACTAGGACTGAATTACACCACTGGCTTTTCTGGTTCTTCAGCTTGCAGTGGCAGATTGTGGGACTTCTCAACCCCCATAATCACATGAGCCTATTCCTATAACAAATCTCTTATCTGTATCTATGTCTATAGCTATATCCTATTGGTTCTGTTTCTTTGGAGAATCCTGTTAAATACAAATCTTATATTTGGAAGAGATAAATTAGAACAGTTAAGCAAAATATAAGTGACAATTTACTGGTTCATTAAATTAGAAAGGATAATGGTGGGGTTGAAATCAAGCATCACTGGTTTTAAGAATTTAAAAGTTCCTCTGTCTCTCTTTCTTTTACTCTCACTCTCTCACCCTCTTCCTTCTTTCTATTTTTCCATACTGTACTTTGTGGAAGGAAATCACTACGCTATATCACTTAAGAGGTGAGTGCCCTCCACCTCCTTGAGGGCAGAATATCTACATAAATTATTTGTATATCTACTAACCCATGTATATACACATAGCAATAAACATTTCTATATGTAACCATATTCTTCTATATTAAGCTAAACATGAGTTCATACCAATGTTTATTCTGCTTATGTTTTATAATACTACAGAATACCTTGAGATTCAGTTGGACACAGAGGATGGAGAAAGGAAAATGCAGATTCTCATGCTCCAGAGCAGTACTAACCAATGGAAAGTTAATGTGAGCCACAAATGCAAGCCACATATATAGTTCTGAATTTTGTTTGGAATTGACATGTACACACTGCTATATTTAAGGTAGATAACCAACAAGGACCTACTGTATAACACAGGGAACTCTGCTTAGTACTCTGTAATAACCTAAATGGGAAAAGAATTTGAAAAAAATAGATACATGTGTATGTATAACTGAATCACTTTGCTGTACACCTGAAACAAACACAACATTGTTAATCAACTATACTTCAATATAAAATTTAAAAATTTTTAAATAAATAAAAAAGTAAAAGGAAATAATTGAAATGAATTTTATAATATTTTAATTTAATCCAGTATATCAAAAATACTATCTCTTCTATATGTGATGCTAGACATGGTTCAAGTGCTCAGTAGCTGCCCGCAGGTAGTAGCTACTGTATAGGACAACATGGCTCCAGGGAAAAATAACAATCGAGATCATTTTCCAACAATGCAGAAAGTGAATTGTATCATTGAGAGCATAAAAATGTTTCAGGGCTTTCTTTCACTTTAATTTAAATTTCTTCCCTAGAATCCTACTCTCAGGTCATATGAAATTGTGATCTTAGGATTTGAGATCTTTTATACTGAACTGAAGAGGGGTCCTTTGTTTGTACTTTGTACTCTTAAGGTTAAAGTAATAGGCATTTCATTTGCTTTTTTTGTAGGTTTTTCTTTACTAGTTTATTCTGTTTTACAAGTACTGAAGATGATTGTGAAAAAGATGGTGATGGTGGTATAGTTTTGTAATTGCCTCAAATCTCCCCTCACAAAATGTAAAACAATTAGGATAATAAAACAGAAAATACACAGACAATATCTACAGAAAAACTAAGAATTCCCAGTAACTTCAATATGCAAGTGGGTGAGGACAAAAGAAAGATAACAAGAAGACCATTTCCTATATTAACTATGTAGAAGGAAGTGAAGGAGGACTAGACATTCTGGGGGCTCTAAGTGGTGGAGAACTCCAAAATCAGCAGACCAATTTGAGGCTTGTGGCTGAAACAAATGTGGACTTTTGCAGGCTCAAATTCACAGGTAAGAACAAGGCACCCATGGAAGTTCAGATGGTGTTAAATTTGTTGGTTGGCCCCTTATGAACTCTGAAACGTAACCAATTGAAACTCCATTCTAGAAAAACAATCTTGCATTGGGGAGAAACTGCTAAAGATATAATCCAAACTGAGCAAGAAAAAAACACCAGGAAGCAAGGAAAGAAAAAGCCCAGATAAAGGTGAGAGATATAACAATGGAAAAGGAAGCTCTAAGTCTTGAAACTGTGCTGTCCTCATCCACCATCCCTTCCTAAGAGTTCAGTTTAAAAAACCAATTAAATATAAGTAGTAGGAATGAACTTAGTTGAATCACTTAAAAAGTTATTGTAGAAAAAGAAACTAATGAATCAATAAAATAAGTGTACATTAGAAAGGTATGCCCATGCAACAAATACATAGTTTAACCAAAAATGTCAAATCAAGCTAAAAGAAGTTAAGAAATGCTAGAAGCAATAAAAGATCGACACAAACCAGAATTATAAAAACTCATAAGTGAGAATGTAAGATGAAAAGGAAGAAAATAAAAGAATTAAAAGAAAAAAATAACTATAGATTTGAACACCAAGTTAGAAAGAACACTAAAGCATATTAAAATAACAACTAATGTAAAAGATAAAAAGAATATAGAAATAAAATTTAAAAACAAGTAATGAAAGAGATGGAAAGGATTTGAGAGAAAGTGCTAGATAGAGGACAGGTAAAGAAGATCTAATATAAGTACACCAGGAGTCACTGAAAGCGAAAATCAAACCAATAGTACAGAATAAATACTAAGCATTACAATTTCAGAAAAAAATTCCTAAACTTTATAAAAGAGCTTGAAACTATATTTAAAAGGTTATGCCACCTACTGGGGGGAATTGACCCAGAACAGCCAATGTTGCAATATATTTTAATAAAACTATTGACCTGAAAACTAAAGGAAAGAATATTTGGAGAATCCAGGCACAAAGACCAAGTCACTTATAATGAAAAAATAAATAGATTGCAGGCCTTTCCAGATCAGTGTTTTATACTAGAATGCAATGGAGTAACATGTGTAAGATTTTAAGAAAAACATTATTAATAAAGAATTTTTTCAGATCAAATTGATCTTGTATAAATAGACAAACCATGAGGAAAATGAAATAGCATAGGAAATATTATTGCTGAATCTACTTGAGAATAAGCTTCAAATAATCTATTTGAGAATAATAATCTACTTGAGAATAAGCTTTAAAACACAAAAATGACCAGAAATGCACTGGCATAAAGAACTGGTTATGGCCATAGAATCTACATTTACCTGTAGAACAAAGACTAGATAATGATTTTCAGGGAGATGGAATAGTATATGATAGTTACATTCTCTGACAAGGTAGTAACAGTGCAACTACAACAATGTTGTAATAATTGGGACTGTATATAAAATGTAGAACAAGCTCAGTGATTTCAAGTATGTTGCTTGAGATTAGACCACTGGAGATGGAGAAGAGTAGAAGATAGTACTAGTTCATTTTTCTCCTGCATGGGGGGAAAAGATTAATGGTCTCTAAAAAGAGGGTGGGTATGAAGAGTACTGTATAAAAGAATTAATATACAGGGAGTTATTAAGACAAGAAAACAAACCTTTCTAAATATATGATAAAACAAAAAGTAAGAACAAATATATGAAATTGCATTTAAAAGTATATTTATATAGGGCTTCCCTGGTGGCGCAGTGGTTGAGAGTCCACCTGCCAATGCAGGGGACACCGGTTCATGCCCCAGTCCGGGAAGATCCCACATGCCATGGAGCGGCTAGGCCCGTGAGCCATGGCCGCTGGGCCTGCGCGTCCGGAGCCTGTGCTCCGCAACAGGAGAGTCCATAACAGTGAGAGGCCTGCGTACAGCAAAAAAAAAAAAGTATATTTATATAAACATGTAAATGTATATATATATGAATATATAATCATATAAATATAGTATATTTATATTCATCATATAAAATAATGAAATACAACATTGCAGAACTAAAGCCAAACACATTAATTTTGTCAGCAAACATAAATTGGCAAAGCATAGCTATCAAAAGAAAAGGATGTTCAAATTTGTCAACAAAGCAAAATCCAAAAATATGCTATTTACTAGAGATATACCTACAACCAAGAAATTCATAATGATTAAAATGACAGGATGAACAGATATATACCACCATAAAAATATAAAGAAAGCAAAGTTGGAAATTTTTAAATCTGGTGAGATAGCAATCAGAACATTAAAAAAGGCAAAGAAGGATATTTTCTAGTGCTAGTAGCTACGATTTACAACAGAGATTTAATTACTGATATTTATGCATCCAATAGTAAAGAAATTTCATAAGGAAAAAAACCACATGAGTTTGCTGGATAGACAAAAACACAGCTATAATAGGAGATTTTAATATACACCTTTAGGATTGTCATGCCTTCTTTGAGAATTGATCCCTGTATCATAATGTATCCTACTTATCCTTGATAATCTTTATTGTTCTAAAGTCTACTTTGTATGAAATTAATACAACTACTCAAACTTTCCTTTTGTTAGTGCTCTCACATTAGCCTAAACTCAGTTTTCAGCAGTTCATTAAAAAATTCTACCTTAATCTTTCTACCAAATTAGATGGCATTCTATCTGAGGCAAGCAAATGCATGGATCTTGTTTCTCGTTACAGGTGTCTCTACAAATTTCAGGTAAGCTGTCTAACCTGCAACTTTATTTCTCTGGTGGGTGCAAGAAAAGTCATTAATTTGTAGTTTGCCTAGGTTTTCATTTTGTTAGGATAGAAGCGATGCTCTTTCCAGCTCTGTATATCTCTGAGGTGAAAGTGGAAGCACTCTACTAGGTTTTTTATTTGACTTTAGTGAGATTAGACATCTGATTCGTATGTCTGACAATATACACGCAACTCTACTTACTCAACAAAGGAGACTTTGGAAGGAGTTGATAAATAATATCCCTTCATCAGGCAAAACCAGGATGCTGAGAGGCTCACCTGGATGCTTATCAAGCACCCCTGTGCCTTAACCTATGTTTGGACTATTTTAAAAGCTGAAAAATCCATTCTTGGTGTTTTCTGGCACAGTATCTTTCCCCCCAACTGGAAATGTGGTTGTCTCTATTATCTGCTCCTTCGTGACCTGGATGGTACATGAGTTGTTAGAAAGGAAGCTACTTGGTCTTTTTTGTATTTTCCCATCTCCCTTTCTCTGTCATTTGCACATTGAAATTCTGGAAACTTTCTTTCTGTTCACAGATTTTCATGGAAACTGAACATTTGAAGGGACTCAGAGATAATGTATTTCAACTCTTCATTTAGGGATAGGAAAAGGAAGCCTAGGGAATCAAAATGACTCTAGTTTTACAGAAAGAAGGATTGTTGTCATATTACCAGTGATCCAGTTCTCTTTAAAGAGTTCAAATAATCAGATAGCAGACAGCCCACAAACTGCTATTTAGTATTTATATTTTAAAACATGGTCAGTGAATAAGCATGAAGAAGAAGAAAAAGTATGAAGCATAAGACATGTTAACACCTAGTCTAGCCTGTTGGTTACATGGTTAAAGTACTTCCAAAAATTATCTAAGAGTTTATAAATTTCATCCAATTTTAACATAACTTTTCTTCTATTCGAAAAATATTCTCTTATATTTAAGCATCCTTTCTATTCACAAGCATTTAAAATAGATTTTTATGTGTTGTTTTCACAGTATAACATGCTGCGACATCCATAGCTTATTTTTTAAAAATCTAAAAATACTCCTTTTTGAATTTGTCAATATGCTCTCGAGGTGGTTACAACCATGATTTTATAAGTTAATGGCTATGTGAGCATTTCTATAATTTTGCCTGGCTTCTCCAGATATCTTTATTTTCTCTTCAATATATTATCTCCTGGGCTTTACATACAGTGTGGCAATTAACATTTTTTAATAAAATAAGTAAAAATGATTCAGCCTCCCAGCATTCCTACTTCTATTTTTGGTTGTATCAGAGTACATATTTCATAAAGTTTTTTTTGTGTGTGTTCATTTTTTTGTTTTTGCGGCACGTGGGCCTCTCACCGCTGTGGCCTCTCTCTGCGGAGCACAGGCTCCGGACGCGCAGGCTCAGCGGCCATGGCTCACGGGCCTAGCCGCTCCACGGCATGTGGGATCTTCCCGGACCGGGGCACGAACCCGCGTCCCCTGCACCGGCAGACAGACCCTCAACAACTGCGCCACCAGGGAAGCCCCTTCATAAAGTTTTTACAGAGCTAACCCCAAAATAAAGAAAATATGAAGTTTACTACGTAAGTAATCATTTTCAGTCACTTTCATAGCTACTTTATGAATAGTTAATATGGATTTCCTTTGTTTTATTGCTAGATTTTGTAACACCTCGGCTGGAAACTATCAAAGTAATAAAAAAGGAAAATAAGCATTAGATAATTAGGTTTACATGGGATTAAATTTTGGTGGCACAATTTAATGAGGGACCTCAAATTCATGATGAACGTTTAGTTGGCCCCTCTTCTTTCAGCCAAGCATCTTACGTGATTAGTTTAATAACACTCAGTGTTTAAATGTTACAGGATGTGAATAAATTTGATGATTTGAGAGTGTAAGACATAAAATAGATTTTGATTTACTTGCAGCCCATTATTTTGATTAAATTTTCCATGAAACTACACAGTTTTAAGTTCTGGGGAGCTTGGGTAAATTTTTGCATGAGTAACATACAAAAATATTTAGATAAATATTGCAAAATTCAGCTAGCTCTGTGGTTCCTTGACTACACTGTGTCAAAAATTTAGATCTTTTGAAATTGTTAGCTGGTTCAGTGAAATTTCCATTCCAATATTTGGCATCCTGTGAATTCAAGTTTGACTGGCTTTGTCTTATTTTATATTTTGTCACTGGTTAGTTTCCATAGATCAAAAGGAGACTGAATTAGGAATAATTTAAAGTGTAAGGACAGTCAGCAGAAAACACATGAAAAATCATGATTCTATTATTTCAGATAACTGGGGCAAAGTATGAAAAAACAAAATTCCTGAATTTTGCTTTAGCCGTTAATTTTACTTTCTTGTTTTGCACTTGGCTTTGCCAAACTATCTTAACCCAAATTACTATCAGAGTGAACAATTAACTTCAGATGACTTGCATGTTGTTTTTAAATTATTTTTTTATCAGGTCAAAAACACAAAGACATATAAAGAAAAAGTAACAACCATGTGACCACCAGTCAACTTTATCAGATCTGAGTCTTTTGTCATGTTTGCTTTAGAGTTTGCAAGCAATTAAACATTAGAGATAATACAAAGTTATCATTCCAGAAACCAGTGGACCCCAGACAGTACACATCTAAGGACTAGCTCAAAGACAAGAGACCACTACCATCTCCCTCTCTACCACTAAGGTTCCCTTGTTCACTTATACCCAAAACTATCTAAAGGAAGTTGTAGAGGAATGACGATGATGTTAAGAGACAAAATATTACCAAAGTGACTATTGAAAATATCAGCTCAGATTAGGTTTAAAAACCAGAATGTATGAGTTCCTTCTTTCTCCAGCTAAAAAATTTGTATTTGTGAAGCAGAGATCAGCTTTATCCAAATAATGTAACACATTTTCCTCTACATGTCTGAATTGCAGTAAAAAACCATGCACATACATATAAAATCTATATATATATACACATATATTTATATATACACATATATATGCATAGATATAAATTAAGTCAACTACTTTGCATTAAGTAACAGAATATTTAACTTGTCAGAGTCACACAATTTTCCATTTATGGAATAGGTATGTTTTTAATTATTAATGTGAATATACCACAATAAAGCAATTTTTTAATAATATGAAATTGCAATGCACTAAACACCTAACCAAATAATAATGGAAGAGGGTAATGTCCATTTGAAATGGAATACTACTCAAGTAGTAAAATGATTATGAAATAAAAGTCTTATTATGTCTTTGAAGAATTCCCATTTTAAAATATAGCCTAAGGGTGTTTCTTTTCTTTGTTCGATTTTCACTGACTGAAATAATTTAACAGGAAGACAGGCATGCATGACTGTTATTCTGCTTCTTTGGAAATTCAGTGACTAATATGCTCCGGAAGAGTTAATGCTTTGCAATGGAAAATGGCATTGAGGAAACAAATTAATTACATTCTTGAATGGATGTGGATTTTTGCACCAAAAAATTTAGATAAATGTGGATTACATTCACTTACTTATATAAACTATTATCAATAGTATAGTATTAATGCACAAACTGATTTTCCAGCAAATTGTCATGAATATGTGTTTGAATTCAGTTTTGTGTCATATTTATTCCCTAAAATAATTTCTATATCTCATCACCTTGATCTGCTGCTTAGTGCTACAAAAACCTAAGCTGTGGCCTCCAACAATATGTGTACAAGGATACTTAATATAACATTACTTGCAAGGGCAAAAAACTGGAAACAATGTGAATACCCTTCAGTATGGAAATAGTTGAATAAATTATTATATATCTCTACTAAGTATGAAACTAGACATTAGAAGAATAATTTAGAACTCATACACTCTAACTCATGGAATATCCAAAAATATTGTTAAATCAAAAGCATAAGTTGCAACAAAATGTGCATAATATATATGAGTTATCTCAGGATTTTTTTAAAACATGATTTGAATGTTTTCCTTCCTTTACTTGATTTGAAATCATTCAAACAGTATTGAAAGTATCTGATCATTAACAAGCTGATAGAATTTCCCTACAGAACCACCTCGACCTAGTATGTGTTGAACGTTCATTGGGTGGGTGAGCTTTTCTTTCTCTATATTTTCTGCAGTAATTAATCTGTTTAGATTTTCTGTCTTTCCCAAGGCCAATTTTGATAAGTTGTACTTTTCTGGGAATTTCTCCATTTCATCTAGAGTTTCAAATTTACTTGCAAAGTTGTGCAAATTAGTCTCATCATTTTAAAAATTTTCTTTTTTTTGATAGTTATTTTCCACTTGTCATTTCTAATTTTGTGTATTTGTGTCTTAGTTTTATGTTGGTAGGATAGCTAGTGGTTTGTTTCTTTCATTGGTAGCCTCCAAAATGAATTTTCTTTCAGCAAAGTATTTCCATAAACAAAATGGATGTTTTTCAAATAATTTCCATTTAGATTTATTTATTAGATCTACTATTTTTCTATTTCCAAATTCATTAATTTCTATGTTTATACTTACTAATTTCTTCTCGTTTTTAATTGTTCTCTTCCTACTTTAATTTGTAAGTCATTAATTTTATTATAGTATATAATAGTTACTTGAATATATTGCTGATTCTAGAACTGAGGCAGTGAAGCTATGAGATGAGCCTGGAATATCTCATAGTGCCACAAAGGAATGAAGTATTCAAAAGAAAAAATGATGGGGTGGTGTCAAATAGATACAAGAGCCAATCTGAATGAGATTCTAGTGGCCAAAGAATTTGAGCAATAAAATAAATAACAATAGCATTGTTTTATAACCCAAAGTATAAAATAAATATATATGAGTACATACTGGTATAAATAAATAATTTTAATAAATGAGGAGAAAGGGATAGTTTTTTTTTACAAAAGAATTCCAAATACTGTATATAGATATTACTCTCTCTAGGAGTGGAGCTTAATAACGACCCCCTGGAATGTGAAATGGACCTAGTCATGCACTTCCACAGGATACAGGCAGGAAAAAATAGTAGCCATGCAGTGGAGAAATCTGACAAACACAACCTTAACCGAGTGGTCAAGGTTAATATTATCAATATCATGTTGATACCATATACTCCTAAATATATATATGTGATGAGATGGGTGCTTCTTTTCTGTGGTATTCTTCCAAAATCCACAAACCCAGTCCTCATGAGAAGAACATTAGACAAACCCTAATGAGAAACATTATATAAAATACCTGACTAGTACTGTTCAAAAATGTCAGATCATAAAAAATAAAGGAAGACTGAGAAGTTGTCACAGACTGAAGGAGACTAAGGAGACATCACAGCTAAAGGAAATGTATTATCCTGGATTGGATTCTGGAAATTACTGGAAAAATGATTAACTAATTGGTTAATAGTAATGTACCAATGTTGATTCCTTAATTTGGACCAAAAGTACTATGATACATAAGATGAATACGATAGACTCAGTGGCTTATAAACAATAGAAATTTAGTTCTCTCAGTTCTGGAGACTAGGAAGTTCAAGATCGAGGTGTCAGCAGATTCTGTGCCTGGTGAGAGCTCCCTTCCTGGCTCACAGACTGTAGTCTTCTCACTGTGTGCTCGCATGGCAAAAGGGTGAAGGAGTTCTCTGGGTTTTTTTAATAAGGGCACTAACCCCATTCATGAGGGTTCCACCCTCATGACCTAATAACCTCCCAAAGACCTGCCTCCTAATTCCATCATATTAGGAGTTAGGATTTCAACATAATGAATTATGAGGGGATACATTCAGTCTATCACCGATATTAACACTAGGGGAAACAAAGTAAAAAGTATATGAAAACTGTCTATGTTATCTCTGTAACTTTTCTTTATATCTAAAATTATTTCTAAGTAAAAATTTTATATCTAGAATGGGTTGCAATGGCTTAAGTAAAATATAGCTTTGTGAATTCAGCCAATGGAAATTCAGATATTAATCCATAGTTTCTTCATTAAGTTATTTATTCATAAATATGTATTGATAATTTAGTGTATGAATAGCATTGTGCTAGGTTATGGATTGTAAAATGACCAAGTTAAAATCCTCAAGGCAACTCATCATCCTTAATAGATATGCTCAGATTCTGTCAAATAAACTTTTGAGGTTTAATTAGGGACAGGGGATTATTTTTGAAAATGTAAGGGAAAAACTGACTCTAAGAGACAGATGCAATACCTGAGTCTTCAGAGAAATCCAACTATTTTTATGTCTTTTAATATGATCTTTTTATTGATGAATTCAAACTACTCTAGCCTTTTAAAATTATTTGATCAGGCAAATATTACTGTCAGAAACTAGCTCAAATCAAAATTATCATGTAACCAGTTAAACTCATTGCATTTGAATATTAATTTCTGCCAATCCATAATCTAATCGTTTCAAAATAATCTGTTTTTTACCAAGTCTAATGATTTCTCAAGGAATGAAACACTTGGGAAAACATTACAACGTGTTTTGCTGGGTACAAACTAGCCCTTTAAATCTGTATTTTTCAAAACATTTATAGTGGCCTATGGGTGAGCCATGATATTTTTAAGTATTTCATAATGAAATAGATAGAATATAATAGAGTACAATACAATATAATACAAAATGGGAATAACCAAATGGCATTTAATACAATAAAGATTGTTTTGTAAAATTTGTTTTAACTTAGATGTATGTGTGGGGTGTGTGTGTGTGTGTGTGTGTGTGTGTGTGTGTTATGTCCGGATGTAAAATATATTTCTTATATATGGATCAAGAAAAAACAGTTCAAATCTTCTGCTCTTATGCTTTTTTCAGTGTTGTTCCAGGACCAGAGACATAGCATATAGGTCTTATAAGAGGAGTCTTAACAATAAGCAACATGAAGGTAAAGAAAATAAAAAACATCTTCCTTGGGGAATCGGAAAAGGCTTTTTGAAGGAGGTGAGATTTGAACAGAATTCTGAAGAACTCATAATTACATACAAGAATCCCAATAGGTCGACATACTAGGAAAATGATACTTACTATAGGGTGGCTGGAAAGATGAAGACAAATGCTTCATGTGAATCAGAATCATCTAGACGCTTGTCAAAATGCAGATTTGGGGGCCTTGCACCCAGATATTCTGATTCAATAGATCTGGAGTGTGACCAAGAAATCTGCATTTTTAATAAGCACCTGCTCCATAAAAACACTCCCTGGGATTCTGATTCATGGGCTCCAAACACCCTGCTAGCTTAGCGAAACGAAATTTACAAGAGGTCATTTAGGACAGTTTGACTGAAATAAAGTGAGGGTCCATAAAGGAAAATTTTAGAAGAACAAGCTAGAAAGCCAGATTGAGCCGTGTTGTAAAGGGCTGGGTATTTCGATTTAAAGAGTGTGCACCTTACCTGAAAGCCATAGAGAATAATTTTTATGGAACTGAGAGACACCACCTACAATGATTAATTTGATGTTGGTATTAAAAGAAAGACAAATTGAAAGTGGAAAATTGGTCATAAGCATGTTGAATATCTAAGTATGAGTTAAAAGACCTGGCTTATTGCAGAGGAAGAGCAAATTTTGCACACTGAGAGTGTCTTGATTTTTACATAAACTATCAAGTTAAGTAAAGTAATAAATTTTCAGATGATAGACTTAATCAGAATGTTTAACCACATATATCAGGTACATCCATGACCGCTAAAAGAACGGCTAATATTTTGTTCCGATCGGAATTCAGCATATTATGCTGTCCCTGAGATTTAATAACAATGTTGTCCCCTGCGAAACCTCATTCTGTCCCTTAAAAATAATAATCCATTTTATTCCTAACAAAGTAGGAAAACATTCGGCAATTTTTGATGCATTAAGTTTCAGCAGAATTGACATTAATTTTCAAAATAAACCACCTTTGTATTAGAGAATAATCATTCATTCATTATATCCATAATGTTTTCATTTAGCCTTAAGTGTGTATAAATACAATCTCCAATTTCTGCTTATTTTATCTAAACTATGTGTTTCTGGTAACAAATCTTGCTTGTTCAAAAATGAAAATAAATTAGCATTAATTTTCATATCCTTGAATCCTGATATCTATCTATAAAGTCACTGTAATAATCTATTTACTATGGTCTCTGCTCATTTGGAAGAATATAAACGTGTTTCTTCTGCAATGTGAACAACTCAAAAAAAAAAAAACAACAATGGAAATGAAGCCCAGGTGAACTTCAGAATGTGCTAGATTTTTTTTTTTAATTTTACTTTTTCACAAAGAAAACTGCATGGGGATGCCTGGAGGCCAGGGTTGTCTTTATAAGGAAATTGAACTTTAAGGAAAAACAGATTTGACCTCAAGCTACACATGCATAGATGGAACTTGGCAAACTTTCCCGTGGTCTAATGATTCTGGGAGTAAACAGGGTGCATGCATCCCCACCAAATGGCATCGTGCAGTCAGAATACAATAGGACTCCTTCCTCTACAAGCCTCAAGCTGAGTAAAACAACACATTTTCAGATTATAGACTTAATCAAAACACTTAACCACAGATGGCAGGCACATCTATGACCACTAACACAATTGCTAATATTTTGTTCTAAGAGCCTACACTGGGTTCTGTTTCTCTAAAGCACACTTATTTTAATCATTAGAACTAAATTTGATTGTTAGAATTTCAAAGCCACAATTCAGATTAGAGTTTACAAAAGCAGCTCTCTAATTATTCAGGCACAATAACCACTGATGTCTCGTGTTGGAAGTGACTTTACAGCTAAATTGAGAGTCTTAATATTAGGAGTGTTTTCTAAAATCAACTTATATACCATACAGTCTTTGCTTTTGAATTTTTAAATGCTTATAGGATATACACTATACTAAGGGCCAAATTTACTTCTATTAATAAACTGTGTCTATGGGGTTGCTTAAGCTAAATGTCTATGGCAGCATTTATTAAATTTATGTTTATTAAATGCCTGGCATTGTACTAAGTGCTCTCTGTATGATCACACAAACATACCTAGAAGAGGAGTGCTATTGTTACATATGAATGAAAGCAAACTTAACCTGCCCATGGTAACACAGCTAGTAAACTGCAGATTTGAGATTGAAAACCAAGCAGTCTGGCTCCAAAGCCCATGATCTTAACTGAAATAAATATTATAAATATTTATTGATGAATATCTAAAGAAATCATAGCTTTAAAGGATCCATCCCTATGTGTTCTGATTACCTTTCGCTACTGAGCCAAAATAGAAGGTAGAAATGAGAAGCTATTTTCCTCTGCAAGTTCCCATTTGAAAGTAATAAAGGAAATGTTTTTCGGATGACTTCTGCTCTATTATTGCACATTATCAACTGGATCACATTTCCTATTGCTTTGCAATTTATTTGCTATATTTAGCTGCAATTGGTCATTAGTCTACTTTGCTGGGTAAGTTGAATTCTCTAAGTAGGGTTTCAAAAAGTACTAAAGAGGGCTTCCCTGGTGGCGCAGTGGTTGAGAGTCCGCCTGCCGAGGCAGGGCAGGGGACGCGGGTTCGTGCCCCAGTGCGGCTGCGCCCGTGAGCCATGGCCACTGAGCCTGCACGTCCGGAGCCTGTGCTCCGCAACGGGAGAGGCCACGACGGTGAGAGACCCACGTACCGAGAAAAAAGAAAAAAAAAACATTCAGCAGTATATTTCCTAAATTGGTGTCTGCAGCTGTGCTTCTGATTTGCTATAGGTTTTAATGCAGGGTACCTATACCCTTCTCTTTTAAATTCATTTTCTTATAAAATAGTTTATAGTTTTTGGAGTAAAAAGCATCTCCTTTTACTTGAGTAATTACTATTTTGGGCGGTTCATCATCCCTTCCTTTATCTTTGCCTTTGCATTCATTTCTGCCATTTTCTGCTTGGCTCACCAATGTTTTCGTGAAAAAATGGTGAAGAAACTGGTTTACTTTGTGGAATATTTTTGCCAAAAAAGCTGGTTTGCCAAGGGAAAATAAAAATCCAGTCAGGGGGCCAAAGCTTAACAAGCCTAAAACAGAGGCATCAATCTTCTTGCAAAAGCATCTATTGCTCCTAGCAATGGGTCCATTTTCTTTTCAGACACAGACTTCACTTTCTTTTCAGATGTAGCTTTAGTTTTGCTGTCATGAAACAAAAATGATGGTTCTTGCTGTAATTTGTTTGAACCAAATAGGGAAAGAGACTGTGTTTCAACCAACATTTTGTTAGTTCCATTTTGATCATTATTACTGCCCCTGTTCCCATGTTTAATGTCTGCTAAATATTTCTTACAGTCTTTAAGGATAGGTGCTAGATCAGAGTGGGTTTGTGTCACATGCTTCACTATCCAATCATGAAGAAAAAGTTTAACACAGCCGACTTCTTGTTACTAGCATTCCATTGGTATGCTTTATCCCAATAAAGACAGGAAAAGGGCCATTAGTTTTGGGATTTGAACTCTTTTTCTCACCTTTTGAAGTAATAGAATCAAAGGCTACCTTGGTCCATGTCCCAGTCTTTGGACTATTGAGGGAAGGGGCACTAATTACTGCTCTTTCCATTTGACAGTCCTTGTGAAGGTTGAACTCCAGTGCCTTTACCAAATCCAGAAAACTGTCCTCCTCCAGAAAGTACAACCAAACCGTTGAAACATTTAAAAGCCCCTTCACTATCAGATTGAAATTTAACCTTCCTACACTTTGCTTTTTTTTCATGACTCTATTCCTCAAGACTTCCTCACTGACCACAGAGGATGCTGCCACATCTTCTGCTTTGTCATCTTGATCCCAATTTCTGTTTATTCCTTCTCTGTGATTCTTTTGGCACGTCCAAGGTCACAATAGAGGAGCTTGTGTCTGAGGTAGATGCTGGTCTCCTGGAAGAGCGCTTCGTTGCTCCCAGTGAATTTCTAGGGCTCATGCTAATCCGAAAACTTCATGGTTATTAAGCCCAGAGTCTCAAACACTGCTTTTCCCAGGGGCCTCATCACTATGTTCCAGAGTGAAGAGGAGACCATCTCCCACTTCACTAAAGACCACTGTAGTAACAGTGCCAAGCTCTGGGCTGCCATCTTGTAACTACAAGGGCATTTTATATTTTTTAGTTACTAAATCTGGCAACCCTATACTGAGCTGTGAGATATTTCAGGGAAAGGATGAAAGACATAGTCAAGACTTAGCAGATCGACATTACTAGAAGGAGCTAAGAGGAGGGTCTTGTTTGTAGGGAGATATAATCAAGATCCCTGCACGCTAGTGGTACCCAGGGTTCGGTTCCCCTTGAAACCCCTAGATAAGGGAAAATCACCTGGAAAAAAAGGTACTTTTGTACACTGAACTACGTATCCTGAAAGCAACTATTTTGAAACAGTGTTCCTGGAAGTGGCAATGTTAAGTGTTTTCCCCTGAACAGAAATAAACACTCTTGGGAAAGTTTAAGTTACATTTCAAAAAATATGAGTTTGTGACTATAAATTTTAACTGTGACAGTTGCCTCTTTGAGATGTGTTGCCAGTGCCAAGATATATTATCAGGGTTGCATATAGCAAGAGAATGAGAGCAGGGGCACCCCTCACACAGTAAAGGATAGTGCCTTTGTTTCTGTGACAGTGACCACTGCAGTTCCCTGGATACTAACCAACCTCTTCCCCAGAAGAGCCAGGGATAGCAAGACTTGTGTTCATAATTTTTTTCTTTAAAAAAAAAAGAATTATCTTATCAAAATAATATCCCTATTTTTAACGAGAAAAAGTAAATAGTCCTAAAATCTTATTTAAAAGAAAAAATAGCAATACCTTGCTTTACAGTTCCTCATCCAGACCCCCACTACCTAAAATTTAACTGAGACCTTTTCTTTGCCATTTGCTCCTATTCTGACTACAAGTTTCTACCTTTTCTGTTCTTCTACACTCGTTCAAGTGGGGTTTGTGGAAGATCTTCAGATAAATATGTGTGTCTTCAATACGAAGTCTGGAAGTCTGATTTTCTTTATAATTCTTCACGGTGGCTAACACAGTGATCTATCCAAAAGGACAAATCAGTAAACAAAACTGAATGTTACTGAGCACATAGAAGGAAACAGCTGCTCTGAAAAACAGAAACTGGCAAATTCCCATTGGTAAATCTGTTTTTAGTGATGACCAAATACCTGTGGTCTGGATCTGCTGCACATCAGTGTTCTTGTAGTTCTTCAACCATGTGTAAATAGTCTCCAAAATTATTGGGAGATCCACAAGAGCATCAGAGCACATGCATGAAATCGGTGGCCACTGCCAATTTTTCAATGCCATGTCTCTCTCTTTTACTAAGCAATAGAGTCACAAGGTCTTTCCTCTGTGTGCTCATGGAGAGAGCGATTTCTGATGTTTTTTCCTCTTCTTATGAAAACTTCTTATGAGGACACAATTCCTGTGGAATTAGGGCCACATTTAACCTCATTTAAATGACCTCATTTAATCGTAAATACCTCCATATAAAGCCCTATCTCAAATTGAGGGTTAAAGACTTCAACATATGAATGGGGGTGGGCACAATTCAGTTCATAACAAACAAAAATCATCTAAATAAATATTCAGTGGTTACATGTTATGTATATTATAAAGTATATTTAACACTCAAGGGGAAAGTCTGGGAAAGTTGAAAGCGGGAGTTAAACAAAGACACAAATTTTCAGTTTTCCCTCAATTTCACTTGAAAATAAAAGCATGACTTTAAATATGTCATTGCAAGGCAGGAGAACCAGCTCTATAAATCTGGATATTACATTTCAGTTAGTAAATACCTCTTCTAAAAGGAGGTATCCTTATCAGTTGCTATCTAGTTTATAGAAATTTACTAAAAATAGGTCAGACAATTATTTGAACCTGGAGATTATATAATCTCAGCACCCTCTCCCCACAGATTAATTGCAACTCTGAATGTACAAAACTTGAATAAAATGTTAACAGTAAGCCTACTTCCCTTAGGAATTTATTATATTACTGGAAATTATGCAAATAGCTTTCCCCAAATTTTTTTCAGAAAATATTTATTGACAAACCTCGTGGAATTATCTCAACTATTTCCATGGCTGTTAATTTCTCTTAAAGTCTGCGTCAGTTTATTACTGTACTTCCTATTTGTGCAGGTTGTCATACTGATGAAAAGAATAAAAATAGCTATTGCACTTATTTGTTTGGTTTTTGTTGCTGTTGTTGTTTTTGTCTGCAGCATGTGGGATCTTAGTTCCCTGACCAGGGATCAAACCTGTGTCCTCTACAGTGGGAGCACAGAGTCTTAACCACTAGACCACCAGGGAAGTCCTTTTCTGCACTTATCTGTAACGGTGGAAGTTTTGTTGCATGGAAAGGACCAGATTTATCATTAAGTTTCAGGATACTTTTAAACAGAATTCAGTCTAGAAATAATATGGGGGAAAAGTGTTTCTTTTGAAATTATGACAAAAAGCTCATAAAATAATTATATCATCGTATTACGTAAGTATGAAACATGTGACCATATGGAATCATTCATAAGCAGAGAAAGTGGGTCCAGAGGGTGGCTGAGGGATTTGAAGGGTGTATGGCAGGAACAGGGTCCAGTGGGGCCTGCTGCTGATTTGCTAAGCAGAGAAGGGATCAGTCTCCAGTAACAGACTCATGTTATTCAAATTGCCCAGGAGAGATCCAAGGAGAGGACTGGGGTTGGCTGCATGAACACAGCCTGAAGGGGGCTAATGCACCACAGCTAGCTGGGAGGGAGTCCGGGAAAATGTCTGGAACTGCCTAAGAGGCAAGAGACCATTGTTTCAGGGTGCACGAGGAGAGGGGATTCAGAGCACTGCCTAAATGAGCTCCAGAGAAGGGCGCGAGCCGCGACTATCAGCACGGACCTCAGAGACGGGCATGAAACGCTAAGGCTGCTGCTGCAGCCACCAAGAAGCCTGTGTGCAAGCACAGGTCACTATCCACACCTCCCCTCCTGGGACCCTGTGCAGCCCGCCACTGACAGGGTCCCGTGATCCAGGGACAACGTCCCCGGGAGAACGCACGGCATGCCTCAGGCTGATGCAATGTCACACTGGTCTCTGCTGCCGCAGGCTGGCCCGACATTCCATACCCCTCCCTCCCCCCGGCTGGAGTGAACCAGAGCCTCCTAATCAGCTGCTACCTTAACCGCCTCCTGTCCGAGCAAAGAACAGATGCCCTCAGGCGACCTACATGCAGAGGCGGGGCCAAATCCAAAGCTGAACCCCAGCAGCTGTGCGAACAAAGAAGAGAAAGGGAAATCTCTCCATGTAGCTCCAGGAGCAGCAGATTAAATCCCCACAATCAACTTCATGTACGCTGCATCTCTGGAATACCTGAACAGACGATGAATCATCCCAAAATTGACGCGGTGGACTTTGGAAGCAACTGTAGACTTGGGGTTTGCTTTCTGCATCTAATTTGTTTCTGGTTTTATGTTTATCTTAGTTTAGTATTTAGAGCTTATTATCATTGGTAGATTTGTTTATTGATTTGGTTGCTCTCTTCCCTTTTTGTTTTTTTAGTGTATATATATATATATATTTTTTCCTTTTTCTCCTTTCGTGTGTATGTGTATGCTCCTTTGTGTGATTTTGTCTGTATAGCTTTGCTTTTACCATTTGTCCTAGGGTTCTGTCTGTCCATTTTTTGTTTTTGTTTGTTTGTTTTAGTATAATTTTTAGCGCTTGTTATCATTGGTGGATTTGTTTTTTGGGTGGTTGCTCTCTCTTTCTTTTTATTTTTTTAATTTTTAATAATTCTTTTATTTTTTATTTTAATAACTTTATTTTATTTCATTTTTTTTCTTTCTTTTTTCCCCCTTTTCTTCTGAGCCGGGTGGCTGACAAAGTCTTGGTACTCCAGCAGGTGTCTGGCCTGAGCCTCTTAGGTGGGAGAGCTGAGTTCAGGAAATTGGACCATCAGAGACCTCCTGGCCCCACGTAATATCAAACGGCAAAAGCTCACCCAGAGATCGCCATCACACGCTAAGACCCAGCTCCACTCAACAACCAGCAAACTACAGTGCTGGACACCCTAGACAAAAAAACTAGCAAGACAAGAACACAACCCCACCCATTAGCAGAGAGGCTGCCTAAAATCATAATAAGTTCACAGACACCAGAAAACACACCACTGGACACAGTGCTGCCCACCAGAAAGACAAGATCCAGCCTCATCCACCAGAACACTGGCACCAGTCCCCTCCAACAGGAAGCCTACGCAACCCACTGAACCAAACTTAGACACTGGGGGAAGACACCAAAAACAATGGGAACTACCAACCTGCACCCTGCAGAAAGAAGACCCCAAACACAGTAAGTTAAGCAAAATGAGAAGATAGAGAAATACACAACAGATAAAGGAGCAAGGTAAAAACCCACCAGACCAAACAAATGAAGAGGAAAAAGGCAGTCTACCTGAAAAAGAATTCAGAATAATCATAGTAAAGATGATCCAAAATCTTGGAAAGAGAATGGAGAAAATACAAGAAACGTTGAACAAGGACCTAGAAGAACTAAAAAGCAAACAAACAATGATGAACAACACAATAAATGAAATTAAAAATTCTCTAGAAGTAATCAGTAGCAGAATAAATGACGCAGAAGAACAGATAAGTGACCTGGAAGATAAAAGAGTGGAAATAACTACTGCAGAGTGGAACAAAGAAAAAAGGATGAAAAGAATTGAAGAGTCTCAGAGACCTCTGGGACAACATTAAATGCACCAACATTCAAATTATAGGGGTCCCAGAAGAAGAAGAGAAAAAGAAAGGGACTGAGAAAATATTTGAAGAGCTTATAGTTGAAAACTTCCCTAATATGGGAAAGGAAATAGTCAATCAAGTCCAGGAAGCACAGAGTCCCCTATAGGATAAATCCAATGAGAAACACGCCAAGACACATATTAATCAAACTATCAAAAGTTAAATACAAAGAAAAAATATTAAAAGCAGCAAGGGAAAAACAACAAATAACATACAAGGGAATCCCCATAAGTTTAACAGCTGATCTTTCAGCAGAAACTCTGCAAGCCAGAAGGGAGTGACAGGACATAATTAAAGTGATGAAAGAGAAACACCTACAACCAAGATTACTCTACCCAGCAAGGAGCTCATTCAGATTCAATGGAGAAATTAAAACCTTTACAGAGAAGCAAAAGCTAAGAGGATTCAGCACAACCAAACCAGCTTTACAACAAATCCTAAAGAAACTTCTCTAGGCAGGAAACACAATAGAAGGAAAACACTTACAATAACAAACCCAAAATAATTTTTAATATGGTAATAGGAACACACATATTGATAACTACCTTAAATGTGAATGGATTAAATGCTCCCACCAAAAGACATAGACTGGCTGAATGGATACAAAAACAAGAAGCATATATATGCTGTCTACAAAAGACCCACTTCAGACCTAGGGACACATACAGACTGAAAGTGAGGGGATGGAAAAGATATTCTATGCAAATGGAAATCAAAAGAAAGCTGGAGTAGCAATTCTCATATCAGACAAAATGGACTTTAAAATAAAGACTATTGCAAGAGACAAAGAAGGACACTACGTAATGATCAAGGATTCAATCCAAGAATAAGATATAACAATTGTAAATATTTATGCACCAACATAAGAGAACCTCAATACATAAGGCAAATGCTAACAGCCATAAAAGGGGAAATCAACAGTAATACAATCATAGTAGGGGACTTTAACACCCCGCTTTCACCAGTGGACAGATCATCCAAAATGAAAATAAATAAGGAAACACAAGCTTTAAATGATACATTAAACACGATGGACTTAACTGATATTTATAGGACATTCCATCCAAAAACAACAGAATACACTTTCTTCTCAAGTGCTCATGGAACATTTTCCAGGATAGAGAATACTGGGCATATACCCTGAGAAAACCATAATTCAAAAATAGACATGTACCACAATGTTCATTGCCTCACTATTTACAATAGCCAGGACATGGAAGCAACCTAAGTGTCCATCGACAGATGAATGGATAAAGAAGATGTGGCACATATACACAATGGACTATTACTCAGCCTTAAAATGAAACAAAATTGAGTTATTTGTAGTGAGGTGGATGGAATGTCATACAGAGTGAAGTAAGTCAGAAAGAGAAAAACAAATATCGCATGCTAATACATATATATGGAATCTAAAAAAAAAAATAAAGAAAATGGTTCTGAAGAACCTAGGGGCAGGACAGGAATAAAGATGCAGACGTAGAGAATGGACTTGAGGATATGGGGAGGGGGAAGGGTAAGCTATGACAAAGCGAGAGAGTGGCATGGACATATATACACTACCAAACGTAAAATAGCAGCTAGTGGGAAGCAGCCACATAGAACAGTGAGATCAGCTCGGTGCTTTGTGACCACCTAGAGGGGTGGGATAGGGAGGGTGGGAGGGAGACACAAGAGGGAGGGGATATGGGAATATATATATATGTATAGCTGATTCATTTTGTTATACAGCAGAAGCTAACACACCATTGTAAAGCAATTATACTCCAATACAGATGTTAAAAAAACAAAAAACTGCCCAGGAGAGAGATCCAGTTTATTCACAGTTTTGCAAGAGTCTGAACCTCAGCGTGTGATTTTTAACATAAGATAACGTTTTGATGAATATAGTAATTTGTGAAAGTTTGAACTATTTACTTTGAAAAATAAGAGACTGAACATAAGCATGGTCTATGAATCATTTTTCACAGATTTCACAGAGCAGGAAGAAGCTGACATTTATTATCTTTGCCCCCAGGTATCCCAGTCTATGGATACTTCAGAGTGAGAGTTGATTGTCCACTGAGACACATGCAAACGGGCTGTTTATGATCAACTTCCATTCTGATTGGCCAGTGTTCTATTTTGATGCGCTACTGTCTGTGCCATAAAAGGTGCCTAAATATTCTGAATATCTCCCTGATGATAATTTTATAGCAAGTATTCAGCTTAAATTTTCAAATGATATTATTTCATTGATACATGTGTGTGTGCATACACTTGATTTCACTTTATAGTAAAATATAAAAATTCTGAATATCATTTGACAGATTTTACAACTCCAAAGTAGACAAAATAAGCCAATAGGAAGCCAACTGACCCTGTTCTTGGATGTCGTATGCCCTACAAAGAGCGCCATCTCTTCATGCCACTAAACAGCCCTGCCTAATCCGAGCAGCATCATTATATACGAAGCAGGGACTGCAATAATGAAGGAGAGACTTAACCCAAGTCTCAGTTCTGAGAACTTGCACACATCACCTCTGTAAGTGAAAGCCTCCTTACCTCTAAAATAGAATCAAACAGTATGACCTCATCTTTTCCAAAAGGCTGCTGTGAGAGGCAGGTGAGAAGGTAACACAAATGTGAGGTCTTATTTTTCATTTTGTTTCCACTAGCTTTTAAAATCCAATCCATGAAATTTTCTTACTTTTAGGGACAACAGTGCTTAAACAAATTATCTTTGGTTCACTTGGATTCACTGTTTACACTAAAGAGAAAGTACCTACAGCAGAATTCTTAAGAAGTTGGCCCTGATAACTGGCTGTTTCCTCATTTCTCTCCTGTTAAGCTGAACTTCTTGGACCATCTTCTATACTGAAGAAACCTAGCGTCATTATCCCACCTCCACGTGTTCAATTCTCTTTCAAATACACTTTCCCCAGTATATGACATGAAGTGACTGGAGGCATATCGCATTTTTATTTCATACAACAAAGCAAACATTGGATTTTTTAAACTGTCACATTGGCTACACATGGGAGGTAAACATAAAGTGAATTTTGTTATAGCCCCTCTGTCAGAGAATTATTTTTACACTTAATAGAAAGGGGAATTTTATGAGAGGTTTAAAATCTGTTGTACAGTGTGAGCTAGAAACACAAAGGCCACATAGCTAACTGCAAATGTGAGACATGGCTGAGGGTGGAAGAGTGAGTAGTGGGGACAAAGGGTAAGCGTTCTGTGTGGGAAGCAACCTCTTCTCCTGTATTTAACCTAAGTTGTAACTCTGATTTTTTAAATTTACAAACAGTTTGCCAATCTTATAAAGACCCAAAGGCATACTCAGTCATGATAAAAATAGAAAATCATATCTGGCCACCTCCGTTGTAAAGTGGGCATGGTCGCCAAGAAAGGGGAATCCATGCCAGCACCTGTGGGTCAGGTGACTTCAGAGAGCCTGACCATATGGATGAGTAGCTCTTGTGTCTGCTAGACGACTGAGGAAGACAAAGTATTCAGGACTAGCATTATTTTTGCTTAAAGATTCCAAGAGGGAGAGAGAGACTATACTGAAAATAATGGCATTCTAAAAGTCACAGGTGGTTTCAGAAATTCATGGCAGTCCCTCTATCCAGAGCCTTTACCAAAATGTCAAGGCCGTGAGGACTTGGGGAATTTGGTTGCTGGTTGAGCAGCTGTTTCCCAGAGACAATTCTATACCAAGAAAGGAGAAGTACATGTTTGAGGAGCGCTAGTCATCTCTGCCACAGCTAAACCTTTGGCTTTAAAACGTTTGGGTAAATAATTTGCATACAATTTTCAAACTGAGCTGTGTATGAGATCTTGAACATTATTATTTCCTTGAGTGATTTTTATGATAAATCTAAAGTTGAGATTTCATTTTAAATGGATGAAGGGTAGATCCCAGCTTCCAATATAATCTTTGATTACATTGTTAATCAAAGTGAAATTATTAATTTAGGGAGTATTGCATTACGAACGGTTTTTGAGGAAGAGCTGTCTTTGTAAGCCAGCTGAGATTGCTTGGTCTTTGGTCTCGGCCGTGTCCCAAGTTCTGACTCTCCTTTTGTGGTCAATGAGTTCTTATGACAATCACCAATCTCACTTGTCCAATAATTTTCCTCTGTTGAAAGACTTTCCTTTTGCTACCTAGTGAGCAAGATTACTACTGCCTAAGAAAACAAGACTCCCCGTAGATTAAAAATCATAAAATGTATACAAATTGGGGGGATTTGAGGTGGGGCAGAATCCAGATGTTTTAGAATGGTATGACGGATTTTGCATGGTTGGTTTTAGTTACTATTACCACTAATAGCCCTATCATCAAACCACTTAAGCCTAAAAACATCATACAGTAAAATCACTCAGCTTTCACTTAAATGACAAATGGAAGAGTTTATATATACACTGAAAACCCATAAGTGACAAGGAAAGAATAAGTCAAAGAAGGACATATACTCATTTTCCTATGTGTCCCTTTTTTGGCTAAATAGAATTCTAAACATGAAGATAATTTATATATGGATTAGGAAAATAAAGCTTGTAACTTACTCTCATGTTCGGTGAAGTTTTGAATTTTAAAAAGGGGATGAGATGTTAGTAATCCAGGTAACAGAGGCCAGAGGATGAACATCTGAATGAGAGCAGGGGCTGGCACGTCTATGTAAAGAAACACATATAGAATATCTCTTATGTTCATGAGTCTATGATTATTACTGTTATGAAAGAAAAAGACACAACATTTTGCTTACAATGTGAATTCAGCTTGTGTGTCCTACTCTGAATGCAGAGGCATAAGCTATCAAACAGCAATAGATTTGCTGAGCCAAAAAATGAGTTAAAAAGTTATTTTAAAATATTTAACCTCGGTTCAGGATTTCAGATTATACTTTGGTAAAAACGATTATTTTAATAAGAACCTTTTGCTTCTACTATCAATAAGTATTTTGTAATACATCGATATATATAAAGGTTAACTTTAAATTTATTGTATATTTTTTAATTCAGTCTAGGAATATATTTTGGCATCTATAAAAAAGTTTTGAATTCAAATTTAAATATTTTTATTGTCAGAAAGGTCAGTAAATTCACTGAATAAAAAAGCCTACTATAACTTTATTAAACCTTCAGTGTTTGGTAAATTCCACATAAATCAGACTAAAAGCAGTGATCGCATTTCAGCATTCTACCTAATGACAGTACAAAATACACCACAGATCAAGATCTTTAGGTAAAGGATGTTTTCTGATGAGAAAAAAAGTGGAAATTCAAAAGGATAAGCAAATTAGCTTGAAAAATATTTTTACACACAATTGTAATAAAACTTTAGAATAAAAATCAAGTTTTTTTTTAGAAAATACCGTTATGAAAATAAAATTTTCTTACATATTCCCTATGGATATTTTTAAATTATTTTAAATGTAAGAATTTGTGTCTGGTTAACAGCTTAGAAGTATATGTTTGTTTACAACTGTATAGTCATATTCAGCAGAAAATGGCAACTAAATATGAAGAGTCATAAAAAGAAAGCTATATTTTTCCATCAGCTTCTTTTAGTTTTTGGATTTATTCTGGTGCATGGTCAAATGTCCTAAATCATTGCTGGGGTATTAGGTCCCCAGAGCTGCTATAACAAAATACCACAAACTGGGTGGATTAAACAGACATTTACAGCCACAAAGCCTGGAGGCTAGAAGTCCAAGATGAAGGTGTAGGCAGGGTTGGTTTCTTCTGAGGGCTGTGAGGGAAGGACCTATTCCATGCCTCTCTCCTTGGCTTGTAGATGGCCATTTTCATGTTCCTATGGCTTTTCCCCTGTATGTGAGTCCATCTCCAAATTTCTCTTTATAAGGAAAACAGTTATATTGGATTAGGGCCCATAATCACCTCATTTTAACTTGGTAAAAACCCTATCTCTAAATAAGGTCACATTCTGAGGTACTAGGGTTAGGACTTCAGCATATGAATGGGGGAGCACAATTCAGCCCATCACAACTGTAAATCTCAGTAATCATGAGTGCAGGTATCGGAGGATATATGATTGAGGCAGGTATATATATATATATATATATATATATATATATATATATATATCATCTTTCCAACTCTTGTGGTAGCAGAGGGTCTTTCCATCCAGGGGAGAGCGCTGGCAGCCTTCTCAGTTTTCACTAGCACAAAGTAGTCACAACTCCTGCTTTGCTGGCTTCCCAAAGTGAACGTGTTGTTTGACAATAAGTGATATATGATGTCTGCAATCCAGAATGAGTGCTTTGTGAACATTCATTTAAGGATTCTAATGCTACTCTTGAATCAAATGAGTCATTAAAGGTCTACCTGAGAGCTCTCCATACCAAATAAATACCTTAACATTTGTTACACTAACTCCTTGCAGGGGGTTGATCACAGACTTACAATGTAGTTTTAGCCCTTGGAGTTTATCAAGGTGAATGTTGGAAATAAACTTTTGAATTCTGATTCTACATTTACTGTAAAACTACTGTTGTCCATTTTTTTTGTTTGTTAATTAGGAACAGAATTGTCTTTCTCAATAGCCAGCCTGTTCTCCCTTCTCTGATTATGAAAATATGTAATTTAAAATGCTATCATTTTGGCCTTTGTGACTGTTATCAGAATTGGTGCTGTCAGAGGAATTATGGAGCATAATTGTTTTTCTCCTCTTAGATGCATTATTATCTTTTAAAAATATTCCACATTTAATCTGTCTCTGTGTGTGTGTGTGTGTGTGTGTGTGTGTGTGCACATTTACCCATGCATGTGTGAGTGTGTCTCTTCTTTGGCAAGTTTTTCCTTAAAAATTTTGTAAATACATGAGGGGAAAGTGAGTCAATAACTTAAAATTTAATATCACAAGAAAAAACCAAACTACCTTCTTGTTTCTTATACTGTCTATTAATCTACATGACCACCTGTGATGACACAGTTACTCTCAGTAACTAAGGAGAATTAAGCCAATTTTATCTGTCCGAAAGCAGAATGGTTCTTAGAGTCTATAAATGTCAGTTATTCCAACTGCATCACGTGATTAATATGCAAACACTGAATGGTTTAAGCAGATGTCACAACTGAAATATTTCAGGAATCTTAGCTCCTGCTACTGAACCATTAAATATCACCTGTTGCCTTAGTACCATATGATTCATCAAGGACTTAAATAAAATTAAGTCTCTAATAGTACTTTCAGTAGATTTAAAGTTGAGGTTACACTTCTCCAATGCCTGGACATTTGTGTTAATTTATAAATTATTCATAGCTATAAGAGCATTCTATATCAATTCTACAAACAAATTCAGGGGCAGCAAATTTAAATCATATTTCTTCTTTAATATGTTTTATAAAGTTAATTTTGTTTGCTTTGACCTGTGATATCACCAAAATCTGGTGAACAATTGAGACTAAACAACATCCTAGGCGTGTACATTTATAAGTTGGGTAACACTTGAACAAATTCTTTAATTTCTCTATCAAGATCTCTCATATCAGATCATTACACGTTCGCATCAGGGTTGTTTCATTATTGAGTTGTATATCCCATCTCAATAATTGTTACATGACTCTTAGAGATATTAAATTGCCAATTGGATAATGACCATGGGATTCTTATTTCTCCACTTCTAAGAAACTGTTTGGTATCTAGGGTATTTTTTTATTATATAGCTGGTAGGATCAATCAAAGTATTATTTTAATTCACAGATTTTCTAGATCAAGTGCCGCTTTCTATCTTGTCTGTAAGAGTTTTGTGTAACAGACTATTAATTCAGAGTCCTTGCTTACCTGAAAAGTTCCTTCATTTCACAAGAAAACCCCATTATCCAACAACTCCTCCCACTAATTGGTCTTAATACCATTCTATCTTCTGGGCCTGTGTTTCGATAATTCAGCAGCATTTTTTGCTCATGATGAGGAGTATGTTTTTATTTTTCATTATAATGTGGTTCCAGACCACTGCCTGTCTTGTCCTCAGAATCGCCTGTTCACTTTCCAGGGGGCAGCCTATGAGTATTTAATCCAAGTAGAGGGATCAGATGGGATTGTGATGCCTAGAAATGAGGCAGACAAATGTATGCAGGGAGGAGACACCCATACTTTCAACAAAATATATTAATGAATTCTTTGTGGATTCCGCAATGTTCTTTTCTAAAAATAGATGGAATATTCTAAGTTTCAATACAAAGTCTGAAAGTCTAAATTAGAGTGTGAAACTTTCCACTCTTCAAGTTATAGAATAACGTATTTTCCCAAGCCATTCATAACAGTTTGTACCAAAATGAAATGTGTTGCTTACATCAGAGCCTTCTAGAACAAAATATCTATTCCAAATTGTAGAGGAAAAAGTAACCAAGATCCATGAACTAAATATCTGAATTTTTAGAAGTTAATATATCATCTTATCTGCAGTTCAGAAGTTTCAATTTGTCAAAATTGGAGGAAGCTTATTGGGTTGCTGAATGGCAATACCACACCTTATTCCATACACACAATAGTTTCTTTATATGCATATATTATCATATTTTCATATACTTACTATAAATAATGTCATAAATTATGTATACCATTTTATATGTATACATTTCCATAGAACAAATACCTTTACACTTGTAATCAAAGGGATAAAATTATCCATGTTTATTTTTAAAGTATGTTTCAGTATTTGTGGGACTTAATACTAGAGATTTTGTCTAAATAGATAGCTGGATGATAATTCAATGTTACTTTTCAACTACGGTTTTTAACTAAATTGCAAAGTTCATCTTCTCTATATCTATAGTAGCTATGAAAAACCTCTCATTTCTCTTCTCTTATTCCAGGAGAAACCTGGTACTAATGTGTTAAGAAAAAGAAGTAAACAACCTTAAGATATTATAAGTGGTAGTAACCAGAGAACATTGTCAGAGCTTTAGAAATTCAACTTCATAATCCCATAACATACATTGTAGATATATTTGGTGATGAGACCATCTGCAGCTCTTGGTGCTAACAGGAAACGTCTTTACATGACAGATTTAGGGTATTTTTTAAAGTACTTTAATCTTATTTTATCCACCCAGAATGTCAGTTCTGCTCTCCAAAGAAATTTAACAGTTACTCTATGTAATGTTTGCATTAAAAGGTGCTAAAAAACAATCATAAGTAGATGTTGAATAGTTTCCAGGCAGCTAAACACAGAGTGTGAAGATGTACAGAAAATATTAAGTTGTTAATTTACCTCATGAATATTATTATTAAAATACAAATTTTTTATTCTTCAAGTAACATAAATTTATAGGATTGATAACATGCTATAGTAATTTGCAGTCAAGTTTCCATTTGTCAAATAGCCTACATTTATAAAATTTTTAAACTTATTACCTGTTAGAAATTATACTAAGATGCCATCATGGGTCCTATAACTCAATAAGTTAGAATGGCTATCATGAGATGATATCTCAGTGTGGTTTTGATTTGCAGTTCCCTAATGATTAGTGATTTTGAGTACTTTTTGTACCTGTTGGCTATCTGGATGTCTTCTTTGGAAAAATGTCTATTTAGATCTTCTGTCCTTTTTAAAATTAGATTGTTTTCTTGTTATTGTGTTTTGTGAATTCATTATATGTTTTGGATATTAATCCCTTATTAGATATATGATTTGCAACTATTATCTCCCATTTGGTAGGTTGCTTTTTCATTTTGTTAATGTTTTCCTTTGCTGTTCAGAAGCTTTTTAGTTTGACGCAGTCCTACTTATTTTTGCTTTTGTTGTTTTGCAAAAAATCGTAACTAAGATTTATATCAAAAAGCCTACCACCTGTTTTCTTCCAGGAGTTTTATGTTTCAGGTCTTACATTCAAGTCTTTAATCCATTTTGAGTTGATTTTTGTGTATAGTGTAAGATAGTGATCCAGTTTCATTCTTTTACACGTGACTTTCTAGTTTGCCCAACACCATTCGTTGTACAGTTTTGACTTCTTTATCATAAATTAATTGACCATATATGTGTGGGTTTACTGCTGTCCTCTTTTTTTGGTTCCAATGATATATGTGTCTGTTTTATGCCAATACCATACTCCTTGGACTGCGATAGCTTTGTTGTATAGTTTGAAATCAGGAAGCATGATACCTCCAACTTTGTCCTTCTTCCTCAAGATTGTTTTGGCTATTCAGGGTCTTTTGTGGTTCCATAAAAATTTTAGGATTATTTGTTCTATTTCTATGAAAAATGCCATTGGAATTTTGATAACAATTGTATTGAATCTTAAGATTATTTTGGGCAGTATGGACATTTTAACAATGTTAATTCTTCCAATCCATGAGCATGGGACATGTTTCCATTCATTTGTATCATCTTTAATTTCTTTCATCAATGTCATATAGTTTTCAGTGTACAGGTCATTATTAGTGTATAGAAATGCAAAGAAAACTTAATATGTTGATTTTGTATCCTGCAACCTTACCAAATTCATGTATTAGTTCTAACAGTTTTTGGTGGATTCTTTAGGGTTTTCTATAATATAGTATCATGTTATCTGCAAATAGTGATGGTTTTACTACTTTTCTTATTTTGATGCTCTTCATTTCTTTTTCTTTCCTAATTTCTCTGAGTAGTACTTCCAGTACTACGTCAAATAAAATTGGCAAGACTGGGTATCCTTGTCTTGTTTCTGATCTTAGAGGAAAATTATCAGCTTTTCACAATTGACTATGATGTTAGCTGTGGACTCCAATCAATTTCTTTTGCATAGAAATTAAACACTACTGATTTTACTAGATACCTACCATGTTTTTTTGAAGGGTGACTTGTTATGCTGTATAGTTTATGCCCAGCCAAAAAGTTTGAGTGACAACCAAAATCCTTATTGCTCCACTCACCAAACATTGCTCTTTGGCTTTAGTTCTTATCAACTCAGAGGGTGAGTCTTTTTTCTAGCTTGTCAATTCAGACTGTACCTTTTCTAAATAACTGTATGTGATGATGGGGTAGCCCCATCTTTGGGGTCATTTTATTTTCAGTTAAAACTATCCAAAGTTTCCTTTAAGGCTAGGAAGTTCATATAATATCAATCTGAGAGGTTTGTCATTTAAAAGCCTTCTAGTGGGGACTTCCCTGGTGGCACAGTGGTTAAGGATCCTGCCCACTAGCTAACTGTTTTGCATTTCATAGTGTATATATGTTGATGCAGCAGCATAGCACAGGGAGATCAGCTCGGTGCTTTGCGACAACCTAGAGGGGTGGGATAGGGAGGATGGGAGGGAGGCCCAAGAGGGAGGAGGTATGGGGATATACATATGCATATGGCTGATTCACTTTTTTGTACAACAGAAGCTAACACATTATTGTGAAGCAATTATACCCCAGTAAAGACCTATTTTAAAAAAAAAATAGAATCTGCCTATCAATGCAGGGGACACAGGTTCAAGCCCTGGCCCGGGAAGATCCCATATGTCACGGAGCAGCTAAGTCCTTGTGCCACAACTACTGAGCCCACGTGCCACAACTACTGAAGCCCACGTGCACAAGCACTGGAGATTATACAGACAAGAAAAGATGGGGAATCTCTAAGTTGGAGCACATTTCCCCACTTCCACAGATCATCAGTGGGGGTGGGGCTGGAGGACAGACTAGGAGCCAATGCATTACCAGTACTTTTCCTCTAACCTCACTTCTTAGCTGTCAGGTGTTAGGTGTGGAGGTAAGAGTGGGTTGTGTGACATGGAAAAGAATATCCCCAAAGCCAACTCTGCAGTTTCAGAACAAAGGTAACTTAGGGGGAAAAAATATACTTAAGAAGTCAGTACATTTTCTAAACTATATTCTCACCAAAGTGTTGGCACACCCAGAAGCAAAAGTTGTGTCACAATTTGCCAACACAATAGTCTCAAGCAATTAAAGAAAAATCACGCAAACAAAGAAACAAAACGGAGAAAAACAAAAACTCAGATTGTAGCTGCAAATAACAAAGTCAAGGAAGTTACAACTACACTATTCTGGAACAAATAATAGGTGGAGAAATAACCATTTATTCCAAGATGTGTAGATAGAAAAATATTGCAACTTGAAACTTTGTCAAACAGACTTCAGGTATATATTACAAAAGGTATAGAGGATGTCAGAAATGAGAAACAATTTTAGGAAATTGAAATATATCACAAAGAATTAAATAACATGTGTCTGTACTTTCAAGGAATGTTGAGAACACTAACTCTATGAAACATGCTGAAACATGAGTTAATAAGGCATTAGGGTGATATTTTATTTTTAAAATCAAATAGGCACAAAAAAAACTACAGAGAAAAATAATACAAATGAAGGATTTGTAATGTAGTTAAAACCATTAATACACAGAAGACTCTAATGATGGTATGGAAAAGTAACTTCAGAAAAATTACACAAAATGAAGAAATGGACAAAGAGATAAAAATAATTATAGATAGATATGAAGATAGATATTGGGGACCCAAAATATGGTGTTTTTTGAAAAATGACTAGGATAAATGGAACAGGGAAAAAACCCTCACAGATATAATAGAGGGCTTCCACATAAATATGACAAGCTAGCCACATGTTTCTATCCTCCCTTACATAAATCTGCACTCAAAACACCTTACAGTAATGAAAAGTGGTAATGAAAGTCCATACAGACAAAAGAATTTGAAAGGGGACACCAGTGAGATAAGACTCCAACCAGGTTTGCGAAGAAGGAAAGCCGATGAATTACAATGTTTTGGCCATGGAAAGCAATATCGAAGAGACGTTCAGAACTGGGGCAAACCGTGAAGTTGGAAAGTGAGGTCCTTGTTTCAGGCATCCCAAGACCACCCACAATTTTGATGATTCACTAGAAGGAATCACAGGATTCAGTATATAGTTGTACTCACAGCGAATATTTATTACAGTGATACAAGAAGGATCAGTAGGAAAGACATAGGTGGAGCCTAGAGGAATCAATGCGAGGACTTCCTACACTCCATCCTCTGTCATACAGAGCACACATTCCTGCCATTGAGGAAAATGCAGCAACATGTGTGGTGTTGCTGCCCAGGGAAGCCTGTTTGAGACTAAAAGTTTAGGGTTTTTACTGGTGGCTGATCATGTAAGCACCTTTTGCCTAGCACCTACCAAAATCTACACTCCCAGCAGGAAAGCAGGTATTCACCATAAATCACAGTGTTGTATAAACAGACGAGGCACAGCAACTAACCTTACCACTTAGGGACAAAGGGAACGTTTTGAAAAGCCAAGGTACCAGAAGCCAGCCAACGGCCAACCTTGCAAGCAGGCCCTTCTAAAGACAGGAGCTTCAGCCTGCTGTGCAATGTCTCCCCAGGCCCATCTCAACTTTTACAAAATGACTTCCTCTTCCTCCACTCCTTTGCCAGAGAAGAGAGACTTATTCCCTGGAGAAATTGAACCAGGCTGTTTTAAACTGGGGATGCAGACCTCATGTAGCACAAAAAATGAGGCACAGGATGAAATGCAAGGAGAGAGTAGGTAAAAGTCTGTGCATTGAGCTATGGAGTTCTTGGGCCACCACTGCTAGAAGGTTGGAAGATTCTAGTCTAGAGAATGATTCCCCAAGAAAATTATCCTGTACTTCAGGTAAAGATTTTCCAATGAAAGAATTTTAGAGATATTTAAATGCATTTCTCTCAATTAACTGACTAAGTTACTTTAGTAGACACCTGAGCTGGTTTGCTAAGGATCTCCTGTCTACAAACTGCCTCTTCCCCCATCATTATGTTTAGAAGGAAATGCTTCTTTCAGTACAGTGTGACCTTGTCCCTTGGACCAATTTGATTTATGTTTTGTGCTCCACTCAAGTTGAATCCTTTTCTAGGATATTTTAATTCAGCCCTAGGGTGATATCTTGAGGTCATTCTCTTCCTGGTGTCTTAAAGGATGAAGTATAAAGATGGAAAGCCATTGGCAACCACATGTTCTGCCATGTGGAGAAGTGTGTTCTTCAATGGAAGAGAATAAAGTTCAACAACAGACAGGAATGGTGGCATCTGAGTACCTGGCATGGAATGTGCCTCACGCCCAACTGCATCCTTGCCCTTCCCAGGGTTTGGTAGTCAACATTTTCCTGAATTCTATAAGCCAACCCATTTGTCTTTTTTCATATGCCATTTGGGGTTGGCTTTCAGTCGTTTGCCAATAAGTGTTATTACTAAATATATTACGGTAATAAATCATTCCTGTTAGGTGAATTTTTAAGTTTATTTTTAGTTTTATGCATTCTTCTGGAACCCAAATGACATTTTATCAATATTTCCTCTGATTCAATTATTTCATCTGTAAGATAAAATGTTGGACACTGGTTTTTCAACCCTGGCTGGGCATTGAGAGTCACCTGGAGGGTTTGTGTGTGTATGTGTTTAATGTCCAGACCCCACTCTGCAACTTTCCTTTTCTTCTTCAAATACTAAAATTTATTAGTCTATGATTCAACTTGAACATTTATACAATACATTAGGCTAACCTGAGAGATATTTTTGGTGTTGAAAGGTTTAAGAAAAAATTGACATTATATAATAGAATATAAATCTAATCTAATTTTTCAGTATTCCAAAAGAAGCTAGTCAGTTAAATGTCAGATTCACTGTGGTTGTTATCTTTTACTATAATAGCAGGAAAGGAACAAAAATATCTGAGGAAAGAGAAAAATTACATAGTATGTAAATAATACCAGTGCAGAATATTTTTTCTAAAGAAGTAGTATTTAAGGAAAATCTCACTGTACAAAGGGAAGAATCTCTTAAAGAAAATAATATTAAATCTGGTCATCTGCAAAGAATTCAAGAATTGCTTTCAAATGTCTATTTCATCATAGAAAACAGCTATAAAACAAAGATGAACAGCTCTTGTAGTGGAGCCTTGCAGACCTCCAGCCTCGTATAAATACCCTGCAAAGTCCCACACACCCGAGGTCACAGCCTCTTTCCTCCTTCCCACAGAAAGAAACAGAAGAAACACGTCTCTTTCTCATTTTCATTCAAGTCTTAATCATAATCCAAAGCTCTTATCTGCCATTAGTTTTTTCATTATTTTTCACTAATTGAGTCAACTAAATATTAAAGCATCTATTCTAGACAAAATACAAGGCCAACTCAAAGGAAAAAATAAAATTAAAATACAAATTCTACTATACTCTGAATTTGTGGGGATAAAGCAGGTCTACATATAAAATATATGGGCACCACAAATATATAAATACCAGATGAGCTCTAAAGAGAATAAGATCAAACACGAGAGCCATTGTACCGTAAAGGGTGAAAGTCTAGATTTTGAATCCAGCATTTTCATTTTCCTGCTTTGTAACTTTAATAGGTATTTAGTCTCAGCTTCCTTATCTTCAAAATGGGGATGACGATATCCCCATTTTGAATTTTTGAAATTCAAAAAGTAGTTGTAAGAATTAAATTGATTAACATATGCACCATGACTATCACAGTACCTAGAATAGGGTAGTCATAAACCAAAAGAATTGTCTTAGTCAAGGCTCTTTTGAGGGCAAGTTTCAGAGGAAAAAAAAAGGGTACTACCTTAAATGGGATTATCTCAAGGAAATCAAAAGAAGAAATTTCTTAGGAAGGAAGAAAGGACAAAAATCAAGACCTAGCCTCTGGAAGTCTCAGTAGCCATTCTCCCAGCTGTCTCTCTCCTCCTCTTTTCTTTTCTCCTCACATAGCCATAACACATACAAACCCACACTTTACAACCTGGAAAAATCTCCTAACCAACTGTCAGGCACCAGTTTAAATTTGATTTGTTCTACAAATTGTTCACAAATGCCCCAGAGCAGAATTAACTACTCTCCTTTCTATATTCCCATACACATTGTATTCTCATACATACATACATACATACATATGTAATACTCTGTGCAGGTCTGATCTCTTTAAAGGTGATCAGAGTGAAAACCTCAGAACACATGACTACAGAAACCACTCAGAACCAGTTTGATCTTTCCTAAAAATGGTTTCACCTAGCTGCCTCTTCCATTTCTTAAGTTCATAGCTCTTCCTTTTTGGCTTCTTGGATCAGGAATTCTGGAAGAGCATGGATGGGATGTTCTGAGTCAGTCTCTCTCTGAGTTGGTCAAATGTTGGCTGCAGCTGGAGCAGGTGACTGGCTGGGATCTATTTTTCTAAATGCAGTCTAAGAGCTTCTCCGTAAGGTCTCTCCGTGTGGGGTAGCTTGGGCTTCCCTGATGAATGGCTTCCCTGGGGCAACTGAGCGGCTTACAAGGCAGTTTAAGCCTCCAGTACTATTGTTGCATAACAAACTACCCCAAAACTTAGTGACAACAAAAAAATCATTAATTTATTCATGAATGGCTTCAAATCTCATGAATCTGAAATGTGAGCAGGACTAAGCACAGTATCACCTAAAGTCATTCAACTGGGGACTAGATAGTTAACTCTCAAGATGGCTTATTCACATGACTGACACACTGGTCTAGACTATTGGTGGATAACTCACCTACGAGTACGGAACGAAGCCCCATGTTGGCTTTTTCATAGGTTTCTTGGGCTTCCTCAGAGTGTGGTGTCTGGACTCCAAGAGCAAGTGTCCCACAAGAACAAGGGCATTTGTGGCATTTTTAAATCCAGCCTTAGAAACACATAATGTTAATAATGCCACATTCTACTAATTATAAGCAAGTCCCAAACATGCCAAAATTCAAAAGAAAGGAATTAGGTTCTACCTCTTGATGAGATCATGTTAAGGTTCGAAAAGAACATGTGGAATAAGGAATTTTGTTGAGGACATTTTTGGGAAACAATCTTCCACAGCATATCCCTAAGAATATGGAAAATCTTATCTGAAAGCTTTGGGGCTGTGTGTGTTTAAAAATTCAGAATTTTCTACCTTTTAGAAAGGTAACATGGTATCTGAATGCTTCCTATATAAAATCCCCAGCGTTAGGGAATCAAATGTAATCAAGAAGAGTAATATTTTCCCACTGCAACAGTCATTCTAAGTAAAGTAAATAAACCTTGGAATGACATTATGTCAGCTCAGATCCTGTTTTGCCACCAAATATTTGCCACATATTTACAAAAAAAGAAAAACTTATTTTCAGAGCTTTTTGGGGTTTTTGACTTGTAAATAAATGATTATACAACAAAAGTTATAATTTTTAAGAAAAGATTAATGTCTCAGTGATACCTCATGGATACATATCTTTAAACACTGTATTTCTCTTTTTTTAATTATTTATTTTTTTAAGTCATACATCCTTCAAGTAGTACTAGTTTGTAATTTTTATATCTTGCTGTGATACATGGAAAGCAGAATATTAATTTAACATCTCAAGATTTCAAGATTTGGGGGAAAAAGGTTTCCAAAATCATGTTGACAACATCCAGCTATGAAAACTGTCTTCTATCCAGAAGTAATAAAGAATATGAAGAAAAAACAATGGTGTTAGAGAAAGGTGGGGCTTTTCAACCACCAGCTGAATGTTTATTTGGCAACACAAATGTGGTTTGGAGGAAGCTCAGAGCCATTTGTTGTCCGCAGTGCTGAGAGACTATTGCTCCTGAGTTATTTAACACATTTAAATGTTTACTATGAACAGTTATCAAGGACAATCTAATAATAAATAATTATTGGATAACATTTCAGCTTTCCTCCATTGCCCCAGAGGCTCGTTCTACGATGGTGATCTTCAGCCTTGACTTAAACTAGGCATTGATTTTAATGCCCAAACTTCCAGCATCTGGCCAAAATGTGTATTGTGTTACCTCTTTGAACAGTTTAATCTGTAAAACCATTACTCCTTCATTAAAAAAAAAATTATCTTGACTACAAAAGCAAAATAAGAATGAATGAAATATTACTTGATCTTTAATAATTTTTATTTTTCAAAAGCAAGATGTATAGTACTCACTTTATAGTGTTGTATGTTTTTTAAATCAACTGTCCTTTAGATAATTAAGAAGGTAGCAGAATCATTGAATTTTAAAGCCTGGAACATTTTTATATAGTTAATCCAAACTGACTTTATACATGAGGCAACCAAAGCATAAAGCAGCTAGCAGATTTGCCCAAGGAAGTTTCTTTCATTGTTATAGAAATTTTCTCCACTTTCTTTTTCTCAATAAACCCATTTAAAGTAAACCAAATGAATCTTTTCACAATAAAAGATAGCCGAAGCTTTGTTCCTGACTTCCACATATTTCCAGAAACCAAAAAAAGGGGGATTCCTTCCAAAACTTTTCTTCAGTAAAACCTTTCTTAACATCTCTTTTTAATAAAATAATTATTAATGATATGCATAGTTTTCCTGAAAAAGTAAGTGATTTCTCAAGTGATACTTTCACTCTGTTTAGTAACAAAGTATAATTAAGAAAAAAGCACCTGGGGACTTCCCTGGTGGTCCAGTGGTTAAGAATCCGCCTGCCAATGCAGGGGACACAGGTTCGAGCCCTGGTCAGGGAAGATCCCACATGCCACAGGGCAACTAAGCCCGTGAGCCACAATTACTGAGGCTGCGCTCTAGAGCCCACGAGCCACAACTACTGAGCCTGTGAGCCACAGCTACTGAAGCCCGTGCGCCTATAGCCCGTGCTCCTCAACAAGAGAAGCACCGCAATGAGAAGTCCGCCCACTGCAGCGAAGAGTAGACCCTGCTCGCTGCAACTAGAGAAAGGCTGCTCACAGCAACAAAGACCCAGCACAGTCAAAAAAGAAAGAAAGAAAAAGGCAGCTGAATAAACTGTGTGATGTTTGAAGGTTAAACGGTATCAACAAAAATGCACATAAAAGATTTTTAGTTTCTTTTTTTCCAAAATTAACCTAAAGGTTTTGTGCAGTTTGGATCTGACATAATTCAGTAGAGTACGAATAACAAGCCAAACTACATTTACTCTTTCTTTTCTTGAAATCTAACTGAGAAAGTTTATAACCATCATCACACTTAACACCCCTGAGGAATGCTTTCTGGGTGAACACAGCTTGACTTTCATTTTGATAAAATAGCTGATGTACCTGAATTCAAAATTTATAATAATCCAATCCAGTTTCAGCATTTTTTCCAGAAAGGTTTTTACATGCTATATTTTTCTGGAAAATATGAACTATAAGTCATGTGTTCACCTTCCTCAACTTCATTTCGTCCTTTTCCCGCTGCTTCATTCCTCAGAAAGAGAAAATAAAATAAAACTGATGTGACACTTTTAATATTAACCTCAGCTATGTCTGCAAGAATACAGTGATGTGATTTTTGTTTTGAGGTTTCTTTTTTTTCCTTTTGGAATGTGGAACGTTAGGTCATGCCTCAACTTTGTCCAGACTTAACCACCCCTCCTCTACTTTATATGTCTTGCTGGACCCACAGAGTCTGAGAATGGGACAGAGGACGCTTCCACATCTGGAAATGGGACGGGGAACCGATTATATCTATTTTTAAATCTTCAACATTTTTGTAGTAGCTGAAACCTGGAAACTGGACTTGAATTATCTCATTGTTGGCCCTCATCTAATACCCACTTATCCTTTCCCGCATGTGGTCACTTGGAGATTTCTCCTGCCATTTCTGCAATGTTGTCAGAGGCCACCATCACTTCCTCATTCATTCCCCAACCACTCGCCACCTCAATACTCTAACTAAATGATAACCTACTGGCTGGAAAGAGTTAAGATAGCTTTCTAAAGGCCAAACTAAATTCCATTCAGTAAAGCAATTGGATGGTATCTTTGTGAGTTTGAATAGTTAAATAACGTCCACAGGAATGGAGACTAACAAAATCCAATAGAGCAGACTAACAAAGAGACTGGAGCCTCACACTCTGGGGAGGGGAGTTGAGTTTTTGTCCCTTTAAATAACATTGATACATGAGAAATAAGCTGAATATGCTACAGCCACTCCATTTCCAAATGTACTCCCAATGGGTTCTTCATCCGAGATTCAGTTTAACTGAGTACATGCTAACTGAGTACTTCCTGCAGGAGAGGCTCTGTGTTTACTACTCCTCTCTGTCAGACTCTGTAATAAGAAATGGGTCTCATGCAACCTCCTTCCTTGACGGGCTCATAGTTTAATAGGGAAGAGAGGCACTGACAACTCTATTAGAAAAGGGTTGACCTGGAAATATAGCCAGAATGAGTTGGGACCCCAGCAAAGGGACATCAATCCAGCCTGAAGATAGAAGTGAATAGTTTCCGGAGAGAGATACCTGGTAGATGACAGTGGGTGGATAACAAGAAGGGTGGGAGATGAGAGGAGGTGCTTTTAGGCAAGGGGAACAACACAGATGAAAGCATGTAACAAAGCACAGTACGTTAAGGAACAACAAATTGTTTGGTGTGCTGGGAGCACATAAGAAGGTGTGAGCTGATACGGGCTGGGGAGATAATAGCATGAGATAGTATCATGAAGGGTCTTCTATTCCCAGTCTACAGAATGTGGATTTTATCTACAGGCAATGAGGAGCCATTGAATCAGTGCATGATTTAACCAGGGGAAAGAAGAGATTTTTCATTAAAAGAATTCTCGAAGTAGGATGCTGAGTTAGAGTTGTAAACTAAAGCAGTGGTCCTGGAAATGAGAAAGAAATTTGGAAGCTGTTTGGAAGTGCTCTATCACTCTTGATTACAGGGTATTTGGGAAAAAAAGCAAGTTAGGGAGGGAAATAATGTGAGAGGAATAATAGAAGCAAGTTAGGGAGTGTTTTGATGTAGGTAAGTTTGAGGTGCCTGAGAGACATCCAGGAAAAAATGGAAATAATTATACATGTATACACCAATAATGCAGCTCAGGAAAGAGTTTTGGGCTAGAAAGTGATATCATGAGCTCCTGAACAAAGCTCACATGTCACAAAAATATTCAAAAGATAAACAAAGCACAGGTAAGTGAGAAGTTAACCCAGGGATGCTCCTTCCCTGAAACTTTCACTCATGAAGGCATTTGTTCAACCCCATCTCTTGGAGGCTGCTGAGGGATAGACTCTCTGCTGGGGCTTTTAAAGATGAGTGGAATCCAGCTTCTGCCCTCAAGTGCTCACAGTGGGGGGAAGGTTCTTAAATGGGAACAAACAGTAGAGTGTGAAGAATAAGTAACAGAGGCACACTACAGTGGTTGTTTAGGACATAATTTGTTTTTCCTAGGAGACAGAGTCATAAGGAGACAGTGTCACAGAAAGCTTCACATAGTAAGAGTGACATATAAGAAAAGTCTTGAATATCTTTAAATGTAAATTAAATGAAGAAGAAGAGAGTATTATAGCACAGAGTTTAAAGTTCCACATAGTAAGACTCTCTAGAGTTCAATAGTGCTAGACACAGACCAGAGTTTCCAAAAAAAAAAAAAAAAAGGAAGAATGGCTAAAGATGATTTAAGGCTTAGTTTTTTATGTTTGTTTGCTTATTTTGAGTTTTCATTTTCAAATAATGATGGATTAGATTAAGCCATGGTTTCTCAAAATCAGCATTATTGAAATGTTGGACCAGATAATTCTTACTGTGAGGGCTGCCCTGTGTGCTATAGGATGTTCATCAGTAGCCCTAGCCTTTACCCACTACATACCAGTAGCACCCTTACTCTCATTTATGACAACCAGAAATGTCTCCAGACAGTGCAAACATCCCCTGGGGGAAAAAAAAACCCTTGAGAACCACTGGGTTAAGTTATTTGTACTTTCAATTTCCCACATCACACAAAAAAGACAATAGTTAAAAGGTCCATGTGCCTTTTCTTCATTCTTAGTACCTAAGTGTTTACCCATGCAACAAAATTATATTCATATTTGAATCAGGGATCACCGGAATTGTAATTTCCTAGCCTCTGAACAGGATTCAACTTATACTTCTGCTCTCCTCTGATTATCACTAAGTGATTAAATTGAGCAATACCTATGCCTTCTGGTCTCCTGTTTATTTCTATTATGTTTTCCTTTTTATTTCCATAGCAAATGTTACTTAACATTACTACAGTACCTTATAGTGTTCAGAGTTCTTCCACAAAGAGAAACGATTAGGCATGTTCCGTGGTTGTGAAGACAGGGAGTTTGGAAGTCTGCTATTGGCAAATCTCGGAAATGAGAAAAAATAAAGAAGTAGACATAGTAACTAAGGAAATAAGCTCTACTGGGAAACAGGAGGGAGAAAGAGCAGGAAGGAGGGAAGGAAAGGGGACTCCTTAATAGACACAATCTCTTTTCTCTCCCTTCTGAGAAGCCCATTAAGCCTTCAGAAACAGAATGATTCATTTTTATATACACTTGATATTCTGTAAAAGTCCATAATTACATTAACAATGAAAACATCATGGATGCATTGGAATAGTGCTAAGGCCTCCCAGGTTCAATACCCTACAAATCATTTGACAGAAAACAAACACAGGGCAGTCATGCAACCAGGTCACCACGTAAATAGGTTCCATCCCCATCTGCTCAAACTTTTGACACATTTAAGCCTCAATATCCTTTCATCCAAGAAATTTTCAGAAATGTTTTATTTTAAGAAGAGCCAAAGGAAAACCTCTTTGCATTTCAAATACCTTATTTAGACACTGAGTAGCTAATGTTTTATTTAGAAAAATGAGTAATCATCCTGCAAGACTTATAAAATGCTTATGAGAGGAAAAAAAGACCTTTAAGTTGGAAAATTCCTCTCGAAGGAATTCTAAATATTGCAAAGAACATACTGGACCAATTTTTTTTTTAATTCTCTTTGCATCAGCGTGTATAATTCACATCTGGGTTGCAACACAGAGGCTGAGACTGTTTACAGATCATCATTATCAGAGACAGAAAAATGTAACTCTAGTGAAGCCGGGTCCGGGGTGACTGAAATCACCAGCAGATCTCCCCGAAGGAAGCCCTTGAATCTGGCCTCCCCTGCAAGCCAGAGAAGTGGAGCCAGACCATGAAAACATTTTTGTGTAGATACATGCTACCCCCCGCAGAGGACTCCCTGGAAGGACCAAGACTTCTTGGTGGTTAGCGCTTTCCCATCATTTCTGTCCCCTTCAACCAGTCTGCTTCTGGACCAACTTTACAAGGTTGGATAAGATAAATGTTTTCTGTTAGCCTCCATGTGAGCTGGAGAAAGTGTACTCCAATCCTTCCACTGAAATGAAGAATTTACAGCTTCCTACCAGTAGTTTGGGTTTACGTACTGGGCCTCAAGGCAAGATTTCTGTGACAGCTTCAACTGCCCCACAGACTGTTCGCTCTACAGATCCTCTGACTGGTCCTCCTTGAAACCCGGTCTTGCTTAACAGAGAGTCCTTCCAAATCCAGTGCCTGAGCAAAACAGGGCCAGACTGGGAGGCCCAGGGGTACCCTGGGTGGATTAGAAGCAACAGAAGAAAACAGGGAGTAAGGGGAGGATGTAAGAGAATCCAAACAGCTAAACATCCTTTTCAGTTGCTTTAAATGCCCTTCTTCCTCCCTCCAGACCCCCAGGAGGAAGGATTGTATTAATTTGTTGCCTTTCCTTTTGATCAAATGCTCTAGAGCTCAGCTGCCACAGATAGTAAAATAAATCAATGTCTAGAATCCTGCCAGAAGGGAGGTGCTGCTGCAGAGAGTGTGAGGAACCAGAAGTGAGTATAGCAGCCGAGAAGCTGCCCTCCCTGGGTGGGTCCCCAGCCCTGGATGAGGCAGCTTATTTGCTTTTATATCCGTGGTTTCCACAAAGGTATGATCCTGATCATTGTTATATCTGTGAAGAACAAACTAAAAAGGTTTTTCTCTCAGTAAATGAGCTCCCCAGTAAGGAATAGAAGAAGGTCTTCTCAATGAACCTTCTACATAGCATCAAGAATCCAAGGACAACTCTCCATGGACTAAGTTGCCAATCCTATGATCAACTTCAGGCATGAGAATGGACACCATCATTTGTTGTCCAAATGAAATGCAAACCTCAGAATATTTTAAAGGATATCAGTATTTCTTGGGAAAATAAAGTATTAACAGAAAATACTTAATAAATTCATGATGAAGTTTTATTTGCTTATAAAGCTTATGTTCGATTTTTTAAAATCTGGTATTTATCCTTTCTTCTACAGTTATAACTTGACCCTATTTGTCAAACACCAGATGTTTAAAAAATTATTTCTGCTAATATTGTGCTTTTAAAAATTGTATCTCATTAAAGTTCTCATTTGCTTTTTTTCTCAGTATTAGCACTGAGATCATGATTTTTCTTTTCATATGTTTGAGTCATTTCTATTTCTTTTTCTTTCTGGTCACATTCTTTGTGCATTTTATTGTGGTTTCTCTGACCTTCTTTTTAAAATCAATTTGTAAAAACTGTTCATATAGCAAGGAAATTAACCAGTTAGCTGTCTTATGAACATGAAATTACTTTTTTTCTGTCATGTTATCTGTTTTGACTTTTTATAGTATATATGCCATATACAATCTTTTTTTTTCTGACACCACTTTTCTTTCTAGAGGTATAATGGTATATACTATTTCTGGGTTGTGATTATATGTTCTTATCTGTTTCTTTAAAAAGTATTTGAAGGCGGGAACTATATTCATCTTTACAGCCTCAACACAGTGTCTGGTACATATTGGATGCTCAATGAATGTTTCAGTTCCCTCATGGTAGAGGTTTTGTCTATTTTGTTCACTAGCTTGTACCTAGGACCTAACCAGAGACTGCTTCTAGGTCTCAAAAAGTATTTGCCAAATGAATGCATGAATGAATAACTCAAATAATGTTCTGGGAGAAACATTAATTCAGGCATCATTATTTTTTGTCTTTAGAGAAGAAATTCAGATTTTTAAATATAATACAGTGTTATCAACTGTAGTCACCATGTTTTTACATTAGATCCTCAGAAGTTATTCACCTTATAGCTGAAAGTTTTTACCCATTTCCAACCTCTCCCTATTTGTCCCTTCCCCCAGCCCCTGGCAACCACTTTCAACTCTCTATTTCTAAGGGTTTGACTTTTTAGTTAGATTCCATATATAAGTAATACTGTGCAGTATCTGTCTTTCTCTGTCCGGCTTATTTCACTTAGTATAATGCCCTCAAGTGCCATCCATGTTGTCACAAAAGGCAGAATTTCCTTCTTCTTAATGGTTGAGTAATATTCCACATCTTTTTTATCCATTCATCTGTTAACAGACACTGAGGTTATTTCCATATCTAGGCAGTTGTGAATAATGCTGCAACCAACGTGAAAGTGCAGTCATCACTTCGATATCCTGCTTTCATTTCCTTTGGATATACACCCAGAAGTTGGATTTTTGGATCATATAGTAGTACTATTTTTAACTTTTTGAGGAACCTCCATACTGTTTTCCACAGTGGCTGCACCCATTAACAATCCCACCAACAGTGTACTAGGGTTCCCTTTTCTCCACATCTTTACCAATATTTGTTATTTACTGACATGAAATGCCACCTTCACCATATACAAAATTCCCACGTGAATATTCAGTTTGGTTCCATGGATCTATTTGTGTTTTCACGGATCAATGTTGTTTTATTCATTCAGATGCTCAAACTTTCCTGAGCATCTACTAAGTGCCAGGCATTGTTCTGTTTCAGGCACTAAAGATACAGCCTTTGGAGGGTTTTGAGCAAGGGAATTATATGATATGCTTTTTGCATTAAAAAATTATGATGAGAAATGTATTGAGAATAATTACAGGTTGAAGGTGTAGAAAAAGGGCAACCAGTTTAGGAGGTGAACAACAATGGTAGCTTAGAGCTAAATGGTAGAGGTGAAGTTGGAAAGAAGTGGTAATAGTATGGATGTATTTTGAAGGTAAAACCAATCAGATTGACTATCAGATTGGAGGCTGAGTGTGAAAGAAAGAGAAACATGGAAGATAAGATTTTTTAACAAAAAAACAGAGCAAATGGAATTGCTATTAAGTAAATTGGGAAGAGTATGAAAGAAACAGGCTTGGGGGAAGTATCAGGATTGTTAAGAATTCTTGTGCATTCCACATCTGCACCACAGATGGGCAAGTTAAAATAGCAAAAGCTAGAACCAATGACTATTTTGCTCCAAAGATTATAAAATTCGTTAGAGCTGTTCACAAACATTCCAGTTTTCTTTCCAGGCATCTGGTAGTCTAACAATTCCCCATCCAATTTGAAGTTAGGTGTAGCCAAGTAACTAGCTGTAGTCAATGAATGCTAGTTACACGGAGCCTTCATCAACTAGAGGCTCCATCAGTCTGAGTCCCTGAACATCCACAAGGAAAAAAGTTCTTCTATTATCCTGTGTTGGACATGTAGCTGGAGGAGGAAATAAACTTTGTTGGGTTAAGCCACTGAAGTTTTAGGGATGTTTGTTACTACAGCATATTCTAGCTAGCACTACGTAGCATATTCTTACTGATACAGAAGTTAGCACGTAGTGTGACGTGCAGTCATGATATATAACATAAAACCACAAATACATAGCATTGCTTAGTAATCAGGTGATGGGCAGCTAGGAAACTGTTACTGGAAGCTGAAAAGATGAGGATTAATGCTGCATACCAATGATATTTTTGGTAAAACTGTTGCCTGAAATAACTTGGAGGGAAGATAATATGTAGAGAGAATCTGTAGCTTTAGTGAAAGACATAAGAAAATAATGTTACTGTTGTGTGCTGGTTGCTGTTAGCTTCGTTTGATAAAGTATTATGAGGAATAGATGAGTTCAGAAAAGAATTGGCTAGCTTCATGCAGAAGTAAAAGCAAATAAACTGGAATAGATAAAATCCACAAATCAAAAAGCTGCAAGAGGCTACTACTTCTCCTTTCTCAATTTGTACAAGAAAGAATTAAGGATGCCTTAGAATGATAGAGACCAGTTAGAACGCATGGAGGATAAAATCAAGGCTGTGGCTTTCAAACTCATTGTTAAAACCTCTGAATTGATTAAGGAGACAGAACAGCAAGGTACAGCTAAAGGTTTAATGCTTATTTCTTCCAACTGGAAACAGGGTTTAGGGAAAGAAGATAAAAGCTTCATACACTCTTAATTAAGTCAAGTGGAGACAGGAGAACTTCAGCAAAATGAATTAGTATGTCTAAAACGAACTGGTTACTGGCAAATATAACTGAATGGAATCTAAAAGATATGGTGCTTGCTATTTTCAACAGTTATATTACCACAGAAACCATATATGGGAACTGAAAAAGGGTGGTGACTGTTCAAGACTTAAAATGATCTCAGGTGTCCACAGGTATGAAGCAGATTGATAAAACTGCTCAGTACTCAATGACAGACAAACTTCCCAGTATCTGTTTTGATTATCTCAAAGAATAATGGAAAAGAAAGAACACTCTAGAGTGACAGATTCAAAAGCCATGGGGAACAGTGGACCAGGAAGCTCTCCCAGTGAGCAGAGTTGGGGTCTAAATCAAGGAATGTTCCTCACTGTCTGGATTTCAGAATCACTATGGACCTGAAGCTGCTTTGTGTCTCCAGTTCTTCCCTCTTTCTAAATGGGAATGTTGATTTTTCTTGTCCTATTTCTCTCCCACCACTTTGTAATGGGTGTGTGGGAGGTAGGTAATTTGTCTATCACATTCACAGGTCTTCAGAATAACAGCGGCCATGTCTAGACCTGGTAAAAACACTCTGCAGCATCACTCAGAGATTTTGGACTTGGGGCTGAATGCAATACCTGGATGGAACTTTTGGGTAAGAGGTAGCCAACTATTTGAGGATCAGAAAGGTAGACTACGGTGGTCATTGGCTGATAAAAACTGACTAGAAGTGAGATAAGCCACTTCCAGACGGAAACTTTAAGAATGTAGGATTCCCTCACATTCCCTTTTTCCTCCATCTGTCAGTATAAAAGTACATAAGGGAGTGGGTAAGTGCAACTCCTCCAAGTGTCAGGAAGGAGAACAGAAACCCCGATGAGCAGCCCTAACGACCACCAGAGTCTGCCTGTTCTCAGAGAAGAACAGTTATCCCTGAGGTATTCTAGTCTCAGCCTCCTTTCTGCAAGTAAAAGGGAAGTAAAGGAGCAGACCCTGCCCACTCCCATTCCAAATCTACTGGCAGAGAGGACGAGCTAAGTTTTCAGTCAGAAAGGAGACTAGAGTTTTAAAATCGACTCACTTTAAATCATCCAAAGTGACCCCAATTCTAATCTGCCCAAGATGTTGTCCAAGATACAACAAAGAGAAATTCATCTGAGCTTGGTCCCAGTCAGTGACTACAGGAAAACTGGATGGTTTCGTGTTCATTCCCCACTGAGTTCAGACTGCTTGAGAAACCAGTTACAGCTGTGACCCCGTCGGAGCCCTGTTGTGCAAAGATAAACGTGGACTCTCAAAACGACGGATGTGGGAAATACCAGTGAATGTGACAGAACTGAGTTTGAAAGCATGTACAGAATGCTTTAAATCTCCTAAGAAAGTGTAGAGTAATACTCAAAAAGTTTAGAAAGGAAAAATAGCTGAGAACAATCTTAAGAGTTTGCCTAAGAGGTGGATTTCTCTGTCATTACTAGAGAAACACCAAAAATAGAGGAGTATAGAAATTGATTTGTGAAGTCTCTGTCTCAGATCCTGAATTTCCAAACAGGAAACATCTTCATAAATAAGAAGTGCCCACGATGACCTGGATGCCAGAGTCCTGGGGTATGAAAACACTCCCATGGTCCCTCACTTAAACATACCACCCAAGACAGCAGCTAACACACTGAAACAGGCAGTGGGGAGAAGCTGTATTTCCTCTGATGCAAAAAGTAAGTTATCAATAACTGAGTTTATTTTCCAGGAAAAGAATTCCCACCCTTTAGGGCTGTAGTGAATTTGAATGACTGTCTCACTAATGAAAACAGATGCCCCGATGTGTTGAATACCAGAGATCAGAGCATGTCAGTTGTTTGAATGAATGCCAGGAGGCCAGTTGAACAGGTGTGTGTGTAGATACACACTACAATGTGGACGGATTGGAGGGGTTCTAGCCACGGTCCCTTTAGACTCAGGAAATGTGGATGGTCTCTTAAAAACAAGTACAGCAGGACAATTTTCAGCCACTTGCTTTGCTCTGAGATCAATTTGACTAAACCCTGACACATCTCTCATTTTTTTCAACTACCGATGCCATTATAGAAAAAAGCAGAGGAAGGCCGCGATGGCCCACATCCAATATTTGAGAAACAGGCGTCAAATGGATGATTTCAGGGGAACTGGCCTAAGCTGTAACCAGCTAAAGTGGACAAGACATTATCAGAGCAGCTGAAAGCTCAGTCAGCTGCTTCGTCAGCTGTTGGGAAACCTGGGGTCAGCACCTTTCCTGAGGCCCCTTCCAAAACACACTGGCAGATAAGATAGCTCATACCTACCAGCGGGCAGACCTGTCAGTCCGCTTGCTTGTGACTAGTCAGTGTGACTAGTCGGGCAACAGGCAAAGGTCCAGGGTTTGCAGGAGAAGGACTGACCCCACAGTGAGGCTAAGGACCACACCGCACAACCACAACAAGGGGGTTGAGAAGTGCAACTGCCCGTTGGTTAGCTTTACGTGTGGGCAGGGTGAGTGGACTGGAACGAGCTGCACCCACCAATCTGAAAACAAGGGCATAGGCATCCCGTGAAAGCAAAAGCAGGCTTGGTGGAGCTTGAAAACCACAAACCAGGTGGGGAGGGAGAATGTCCTGGTCCCCCAAGAAACCAGTCTCTGACCCAGGTAGGCAAGAGAAAAAAACCTGACATTACACCTGGTGATGGACATGCAGTAGAAAAGGGATGGGCTGCGAAGTGGCAATGCCAGCCTCTCCTGGGCCCAGGAAGGACCTGCAAAGTCCACAGCCTGGATCCTTCTCTCTCAGGGACCTCCGTAGAAATAGAAACATGAAATTTTTGAGATTCTCAGTTAGAGATTCTGGTTGGAAGATCAGCCCAACTTTCAGCTCAAAATTAAATCCTACATGGCTTCCTTTAAGGCAAAGGCAGCTTCTCACTGGCTGATGAAGCTGTCTATAACCATGGGAAAGTGAGGGGCTCAGAGGGTCCTGGCCCAAGTTTTCTGACCAGTTAAGACCCTGGAACTTTTGCCAAAGCCTCTGGCAGAATAGAATCTTCTCATAAAAGCAGAACTACAGTTACATTTCCCACCAATAAAGCACGGAGCCTGGAAGCCAGGTTATATTTGAGTAACAAAATATATTAAAATGTGACTTTTTTCCACCTGAGTTTCATGGAGCAAATTCAAATCTAAATACATATATTAGATAGATAGGACTCCAATCAAGAGCTACTCTTTTATACAAAAATATTTTTTGTATTATTGGAAAACATGGATAAAAAAGAGAAGGAATATCTGCATGATTTTGCCACTAAAACTTCAGGTCATTAGTGACTAGTGGGTATATGACTTCAACCAAAAGAGTCATTCTAATGAGTCAGACAGCATTATGTACCTCTTGGAACAAACAGCCTTGGAGTTGTTCGAGGTTTGATATAGTTGCTGTTATTACTCCCAGTCTCATAATTTTTTTATTGAAGTATAGTTGATGTACAATATCGTGTTAGTTTCAGGTGTACAGCACAGCGATTCAGTTATACATACATAAATGTATACTCTTTTTCAGATTCTTTTCCCTTATAGGTTATTACAAGGTATTGAGTGTAGTTCCCTGGGCTATACAGCAGGTCCTTGTTGGTTATCTATTTTATATATAGTAGTGTGAATATATTATCTCTCCCCCCACCTTCCTTTTCCCTTTGGTAACCATAAGTTTGTTTTCTGTGTCTGTGAGTCTCTTTCTGTCTTTGGAATAAGTTCATTTGTATCTTTTTTTAAGATTCCACACATAAGTGATATCATATGATATTTGTCTTTCTCTATCTGGCTTACTTCACTTAGTATGATAAGCACTAGGTCCACCCATTTTGCTACAAATGACATCATTTCATTCTTTTTTATGGCTGAGTAATATTCCATTGTGTGTGTGTGTGTGTGTGTGTGTGTGTGTGTGTGTGTGTGTACCACAGTCCCATAATTTAAATACCATCTATATATTCTAATGATTTCAAAGTTTATATTTTCATCCTACACTCACTTCTAAGCTCCATGCATTCAACTGCCTGCTTTATACCTCCGCCTGATGCTTGCAAATCACACTTGGTTTGCACATCTCCTCCTCCAGTCGTGCTCTCCACCTTAACTGGTGCCGCTTCCATCACCCAGTCTCTCAAGCAGGGATTCTGAGAATCACTCTTGATAGTGCCTCATCACTCAGTCTTCATTTTTTTAAAAAAATCCATCCCAATTACTGTCAGTTCTACACACAAAATAGATTTCGAACTCAGCCACTTTTCACGAGTTCCACTGCCTCACGCTAATCCCTAGTCCCAGCCTCCATCATCCCTCCTCTGGGCCACCACTGCCCAGCCTCCTCTTTTGCCTCCTTTTCTTCTCCTGCTGCTCTCAATGTTATGTCTCTATCATCCAGTTTTCTCCTGCCACATGAGGTCTTCTTTCAGTTCTTCTTGCAGCACTGACACTGTGGAAAATGAAAATGCCCATGGAAATCCAACCTCAATCTAGGATCACAAGATCCCTTCCTTCCCAATGTTTCTTTCAAGTTTGCTTAAAAATGTAAAACATGAAAAAAATTGTACATGATTTTGAAGACCTCAAACATTGCAGTTCAACAGAGCAGACTTCTTTTTCCTACCAACCAAGACTTTCCTTCCTTCTAATGCCAATTTATGCTCAAATACCGTTTTTCCCCTAACAACCTGAAGTGTGAAAACATACGCTTTCCTCTGTTCACACCGTGTCCGTAGCACATCCTGTAAAATTCCATCCTTCAGCAGTTAACTTATAGCTGTAGAATGATTATAGGTCTTAAAATGAAAGTTCGAGGGCTCAAGGAAAATAGTGGTTCCTACTGTAAATATATCATGAGGCCAAACATTTCAGAAAATATTTGAGTTCCATAAACTTGCCTTTCTTAAAGGAGTCTTTGGAGAGCTATTGCTTTTTTCGTTTCCATTTAAAAATATGAAGTTTGTGCAATGATCATTTCCCCTAGGTTTGTAAATGGAGGCAAGTTGTACTTGGCTCTCCAAGAAAGATCACAAAGCCTAGCCTTTCAGGATACTCTGGAAAAATGAACCATTTTTAAAGCAGTTTCTGCACTGTTGGGATAAATTGCAGTACTGAATTCAGTGTATGCCTCAGTCTGGAAAAAAAAGTTTTTAAACCCACAATAAACTTTTTTGTTTAATATGAGTATGATCCCAAAGTAGATAAGGTGGCACTGTTCAGTAGCTAAAAGTTAGATGGCAAAATGTACTGTAGCCAAGCCATTTCTGTATGGATCCCATAACCTCAGAAAACAGTGCAGTGAATGAAGTGGGTATGAATATCCCATATTCTGTCAAAACCTATAATAATGAAGGGAGTAAGGAGAATAAAACTTATAATTTTAGTGCAGGTGGATTCAATTAGGGGAAAAAAATGTTTTTTGGATCCAGAAATTGCAGAGGCATAATAAGTATCTTTTGAATGAAATAAAAGAGGCAGATAGTCTTTTATTAATAGCAATGAGCATACCTAACTGAAGGGATAACCAGAAGAGAAGATGACAGAAAACAAATCACCAGACCTGGAAGTCTGTTGTAGCAGAGTGGTTGACACTGTGTGACTTATTTCAAGGGGCGACTGATAACTGGAGACGGGTTTCTCTTCTATGGGACTTTGGCATCACTCGGTCTCTCCCTCGTCTGTTTCCGAATGTAAAGGTTGTGTGAGATAATGTCCAATGGCAACGTTTGCATGAACAGGCTGTACCATGTCCCTAAGAAAGAATCACACCTGTGCAACTTCCCACAGGCTTTAAAATGCCAGAAAGTACTAAGTAGCCTTTCCAAAGGATAACGGTATTCTATATCTGGAATCCCAGATGCATTTTGTTAAAGAAATACTGAGTTCAGAACTGAAAATTGATATGGATGATTCAGGGAGGGTTGTTTTGTTTTGTTTTGTTTTGTAGCATTAAAAGTAACCCTAGATCATGCTGAATAATGGGAAGGTGGAGAAAGATCAAAGTCTGACAAGTAGAAGAATGACTGGGCTAATTGTTATGTTGTCTTGATGAAACAGTATGCAGCTACTGAAGATGATAATTATGAAAATGAAACATTAAAACCATTATAATTTAATCGTCATTGATAAGAACACAACATTGATTACAATCGTGGTAAAATATTTTTTGCACAAGGGCTAGAAGGGAGTATAACACATGAAAGTTATGTTTGGATGGTTGCATGATGGATTTTTAAAAATTTTTAGATTAATTTTAATATTGTTTTATAAATTTTAAAACAATTCCTGACTACCAAGTTTATTATACTCTGTATGTCTAATATGAAAATAGAAATTTAAAATTCGAAATTAAGCAATTTTTATCTTCATTAAAGAGGTACAAGAGCATAACATTCGGCTGGTTCAAAGCCTAGCTCGGCCCCTAGATAAGGGGGTTAACTTTAGATAAGTTAACCTTTCTGCACCTCAATTCTCTCCTCCACAAAATGGAAATACTAACTCCTCATGACTATTGTCAAAACTAAATTAGATAATTCATAAAAAGACTTAGCAGAGTACTTGGCACGTAGGAAATGACAACTACTATTGTGAATATACAAAATATAAAGCTCATTTATATTCATGTTTGTATTACATATATGTTTATGTATGTAAGGGCACTTAGCACATGCCCGTCACATACACTCAGTACGAAGGAGCGATAACATGATACTCATATAGCTACATCTATGAGCACATAGTATATGCCAAGAATTCTGCTAAGAATCTTTTTTTGTTTGTTTTTGTTTTGTTTTGCGGTACGCAGGCCTCTCACTGTTGTGACCTCTCTCGTTGCGGAGCACAGGCTCCCGATGCGCAGGCTCAGTGGCCATGGCTTAGGGGCCCAGCCACTCCGCGGCATGCGGGATCCTCCCAGACCAGGGCACGATCCCGCGTCTCCTGCATCGGCAGGCAGACTCTCAACCACTGCGCCACCAGGGAAGCCCCACTGCTAAGAATCTTAAACACATATATTATGCACTGTATGTGACATGTTATATGTTCTGTACTATAGCATCTCATTCTTACAAATATTCTGAGGGTGGGGAATTATTATCCCCATTCTACAGATAAGGAAATGGAGGCTCAAAAAGCTTAAATAACTTCCCCAAGATCACAGAACTGCTAAATGCCATAGCTAGACAAGAACAAGGTTAGCTGACACCAAATACAAACTCTTCCCTGTTGGCCATACTGCTTTCAATAAACGAGAAATAAGATATACTTAGCTCATATTTCAGCCCAGTAGATGCATCAATGGTCTGGTGACACTCAGTAAAACGGAGGTGCGAGTCAATCTCCTGGGAGTGTAAAGTCCTGTTGTGAAGACCGTGACTTTTCTTGTTGCTAAGAATCCTGGTCCTTCTGACTTCAGCTGCACCCAGCAAAGGCTGTGGGCCACGCTAATTTGAGAAATGAGGACGAGGGGTGTGAGGTCATCCCAAACTGGTGTTAAGGGAAAACAATTCCCCATTAGCAAGATGTACAAAGAAAGTCTTTCTCTGCAGATATGTCATCTTAACTATTAACACTGTTAAAGAATTTTTTTGTTTTGGGGGGTTTTGTTTTGTTTTGTTTTTACCTTTGGAACTCCTTTAAGTTTTTAATGTGCTACTATGAAACCTGGATGCCCAAGAGAAGGATTTAACATGCAGTATTTCCAAGACTCTTTTTCTCCCTAGAACCCTTTGTTCTGGGAGCTCCAATTAATACCTTCTGGAATGAGTGTCCCTAGCAGCCCATTCCGGGGATGCTGATCGAGCAGAATAAGCCATGGCCTGGCATCAGGAGATGGAGTCTGGGTCCCAGCCCTCCACATATATCCAAGTGATCTTAGGCAACTGCTGTGAGCGTCGGTTCTCGCCTATAAGATTAGGAGATGGTATCTAAAATGCTATGAGTGGTACAGAATGTCTTTCTCTGTCAACTTCTGGAAAAAATCAACCCACACAATTACTCCACACCAGTGTGGCTCTTAATTCCATCCTTCCATGTGGTTGAGAACTGGTTGATACAGGAACAAGTGTTAAAAAGATTGAAGCCCACATTGTTTGTTCTCAGCATAATACAGGAGGAATGTAAGAATTATAAAGCTAATAATGGAAAACTTAACAACCTAACAGGGCTCAGGAAAAATATTCTTCTGCCAGGCAACACACTGATGCCATGCTCAGAAAGCAATCCCAAGTGTTTTTACTGTGGAATTTCTCTCTTTGCCTACCCAACCCTACCGCCCACCACTCTCCAATACCCCCTCCCCTCCAGCCAAGCCAATGTCTCAGGTAAACAAAGCTCACCACACCTAAAATGCTTACTCCCTTCCCATAATGCTCTATTCTTTTGCCCAAAACAGTGCCTCTCACCTGACATGTGGTGCCTTCCTTGATTCAGGAGATTCTGAGCTTCTTGAGAATAAGAACTCTGTCTTCTTGAATTTCCAGTTCCTCACATAATACTAGGCATATTGTAAAGACCAAATGATAACACCAGCTTATCATGTTCTCTCCAATCGCTAACGCCTTTTCTACTTCTGTAAGCATACAGATAAGCATTTAAAACTATAATCTGCCACATATAATCATTTTTTCCATATTTTTCATGGCTGCTTGTGGTATCTCTTCAGTAGGTTATAAGAGACTTATTCCTGCAGGTCATAATACCAAGAAAAGTATTAGGCAAGTAGAAAGTATTCCTTGAATACTTGGGATTGTCTAGTTGATTGTAGCCCTTTTCTAAGAACCATTATAATATTAATAATATTGCTAGACTGTGATTAGCACTTGACACATATTATTTCCTTTATCCCTCATACTTAACTTTGACATAAGTAACATCATCCCCATTTGTACATAAGAAAAATAAGACTAATGTAGTTAAGTGATTTTCTTAAGGTCATGCAGCTACTAAAATAAGATGTCTATAAAATCTGTTGTCAACTGGGATACATCTGAACATGAGCAAAAACACAAAGTCATTAAAGTTATAGAACTTTTTGAAATATTTATTGAGAGTTGGTTTTATTACATTAGTAAACCTACTAAATAATTTTATTCAAAATTTTTCAAAATTATAATTGTTTTAAAATAAAAATAAAGCAAATTGAAAAAATTCATGACTAACTGAACATTAAAAATAACATAAATTAATAATTAGTTATGATACATATTTCAATATCTAAAATTGTTTTATAGTATCTTTTGAGGAATTTTATTTTCATGATAGTTTTATTATTTTTACATTTTTCATAAAGTTTCCTGAAATCTTCAAAATTGCACTTTTGATAAGTAGATATAAAATTATAACACTTTCAATGGAATTTTTCCTATGAAACATACTTTTTATTAATTAAGAAAAATACTTTCTAAAGGTTTTGAGGTACTCAGAAAAATGTCTGCTAAAGGAAGTCTATCCTCATTTCTATTTTCCTCATCTTTTTTGTTTGGGAACAGATCAATTTTGTAGGCCAAGTAATTTCATTCAATGTTGTCTATTCAAAGAATGTTTCCTTTTAAGGAAAGTTCTTAATATAAGTTGATTTATTACCCCTTAAATACTTTTCCAAACACAGACCCTGCAAAATTATAGGTAGGCACTCTCATTCCACTGCAATTCCAATATATAATAAATATTTGTCCAATTAAAATAGGAGTTCCACCAGAAGGTTCTTCCCATGAGTCAAGATATTCCAAAATACAAGTACAGAGTTTATAAATCATCTTTTTTTCAGCTTTACTGGGGTATAATTGACCTATGAGATTGTAAGATATTTAAAGTGTACCTTGTGGGGCTTCCCTGGTGGCGCAGTGGTTGAGAGTGTGCCTACTGATGCAGGGGACGCAGGTTCGTGCCCCGGTCTGGGAAGATCCCACATGCCACGGAGCGGCTGGGCCCGTGAGCCATGGCCGCTGAGCCTGCGCGTCCGGAGCCTGTGCTCCACAATGGGAGAGGCCACAACAGTGAGAGGCCAACGTACCACCAAAAAAAAAAAAAAAAAAGTGTACCTTGTGGTGATTTGCTATAAGTACACATTGTGAAAGAATTCCCCTTATCTAGTTAATTAACATGTCCATCACATCACATCTTTCTGTGTGTGTGAACATTTAAGTTTTACTCTCTTAGCAAATTTTGATTATACAATACAGTGTTATAAAATATACTCACCATATTTTATAGGAGATCTGAGGACCTTATTCATCTTATAGGTGAAAATCATAGTAACTTTTTAACCAACTTTTTCCTATTTTCCTCACTCCCTAACCCTTGGCAACCACTTTTCTACTCTGTTTCTATGAGTTTTGACTTTTATTTTTGATTCCACATGTAAGTGATACCGTGCATGACTTGTCTTTCTCTGTTTGGCTTATTTCACTTAGTATAATTTGTCCAATTAAAATAGGAGGGTCCATCTATGTTGTCAACAAAGGGCAGGATTTTCTTCTTTGTCATGGCTGAATAACATTCCATGGTGTGTGTGTGTGTGTGTGTGTGTGTGTATAATACCACATCTTTATCCATTCATCCATCAGTTATTGACATATCTTGGCTATTGTGATTAATGCTGCAATGAACATGGAAGTACAGATATCTCTTTAATATCTTGCTTTCATTTCCTTTGGATATATACCCAGAAGTGGAACTGTTGGATTGTATGGTAGTTCTATTTTTAATTTTTTGAAGAATCTCCGTACTGTTCTCCACAGTGGCTGCACCAACTTACATTCCCCCCAATAGTGCACAAGTGTCCCCTTTTCTCCACAGCTTCCCCGGCACTTGTTATCTCTTGTCTTTTTTGATGAGAGACATTCCAGCAGGTGTGAGGTGATATCTCATTACGGTTTTGCTTTGCATTTCCCTGACGATTAGTGAGGTTGATTATTTTTAGATAATTGTCTCTTCATCCAGGCAATAAGTTTCTAAAAACAGGAATTTCTAATTATTAAAATTTGTCTTTCTAGTTACTACTTTATCATCTCTTTTTACTTCAATTAAATAATTAAATCGTCCCTTTTCTAAAAAGTAGAATTTTTTTAATTAAAAAATTTTTGACTCAGAGGTTTCTGTAGATAGGAACAAAGCTATGCCTTGGAGCAAAAGCTCATCACCAACACATAGTGTTAGTGTTTGTAGCAGGTTGTTACAGAACTGGCCATTGTGGATTTTATTAGTCGATGTGTTTTCTCTATAGGTGATTAATTTTTAACTATCTTCCAAACATTAGGGACTTTATAAGGTCCTGGAAGTGCAAACACACAGTGAGAATGTTGAAAGTATTATTAAAAGGCATAAAATTACAAGAGAAATAAAAATAGAAGAAATAAAAATGAAAGTGGAGAAAAAATGACCAATGTTGTACCCCATACAGGATGAGTTGTTTGACAATGGAAATATTTGTGAAGAATAAAGAAGAAACTATACATGCAAGAGTTGCATGGTGCCTGAGCAGTGACATTAATCCAAATAGTTCAAACGTAAGTTCCATGAGGACAGAGAGCCTGTCTGACGTTTCAGCTTTGTCCACTGTGCCTGGCACATGGTCTGCAAATATTTGTTGAATAAGTTAATTAATCAACCAATCAACTAAAGACAAGGAAATGTAATTGGCCAAATAAAGACATTTTAGGGTATATTTAGAGAATCAGCGTCCATGTTTCTTAAAGACTGAAGGGAAAACTTAAATGCTGAGCCTGATAGAAGCGCTATCACCCACAGATTATGACCACCCAGGAATAATTCAGTGGGTTCACGACCCTTTAAAGTCATCAGAAGCAGAGAGTGTGTGGCAAGGTAGTGTCGCTTCCAAGGAGCTTCCTGTCTCAGTGGTGTCACCATCTAGAAAAATAACTGATTTTTTAAAAGATGCCTGAAGAAAGTTGTCAGCCAGAATTATAGGACTGCACTGGTTTACAAATGAGCAAAGAAAATGCATCTACCCTTCCTCACAAGTCCTCATTAGGAAGAGAGTGAGATCCTAACCTTGCAGACTAGTGGCATCTCAACATCTTCCAGTACAAGGGACAATTTTCTGTGACTCTGTCTCTTTTGAATAAAGGCTTAATCATTCACACTTCCTCCCCTCTCCACACTCGCCTTCAAGATCGATCTGGGTTAAAGCAGGAGGTGTAGGAGGTCCACATGCCTTCATTGAGGGAAAGGAGCAGCAATCCTTGTCTCCTCCATCTGGGGGGATTTCTGCTCTCCATGGTGCTGTCCCCAGTCAACCTGGTCATTTGTACCCTGCTGGCCTCCAGGCAGCGGTGTTCTCTTTTCTGCATATCTTGATGACTACGCCTACTGTAGCTTTCACCTGCACTTGGGTCTCCTATGAGGTCTGCTTGTGACTTCTATTCCATCCTGCCTCAACAAGTCTGCCTTTCTCCAGTCCTGGTGAAACATCCAGTCACCTCTGCTATGATAAACCCTCTGGCAAGTTCACCAGTCAAATTCTTAAATATATTCCACTTCATCCAGAGAGCATGTCAGAATTTCTGGACCCTTTCCATGACAACATAGTCCAAGGTCAGCTTGATACAAACAAGCTTGTTTTTCCAGACATCTTTTGCTGCTACTGCTACTCTAATGGGAACCACTATTATCCCTCTGCCATGTTGTTTTTGAGACCACACACTAAGACAAACTCTTTCTAGGGTTCCAAAAGGGGAGTGGCCTAACATTCCTCGGCATTGGGTTTTTCCCTTAAACTAAATGACACAATCTGTTCCCTAAGATTTGAGCCTAGAGTTAGAAGTTTTGTCACTTATCTAATCTCCATCTACCCCTTTCCACAATCCCTGGGAGAAACTGTTGGCTTCCTACTCCCTCTTCCTTTCTGGGTGGAACTTTGTCTATATCTTACCCTACTTCTTTCAGAGAAAAGACTGCTGGTCTCCATCTTAATGGCAAAAAGTTATCCTTTCTTTACAATGGGAAAATTTTGTGATCTAAATCAGGCAACTAAAGATATTCATAAATAAGGGCTTAATATCCAAAATATACCAAAAATTCATACAACTCAATGGAAAGAAAAAACAGATTAAAAATGGGCAGAGGACTTGAAGAGACATTCTTCTGAAAGAAGGCATACAGATGGCCAAGAGGCCCATGAAAAGATGCTCAACATCACTAATCATCAGGGAAATGCAAATCAAAACCACAATGAGATACCACTTCCTAGCTGTCAGAATGGCTAGTATCAAAAAGACAACAAATAAGTGTTAGTAAGGATGTGGAGGGAAGGGAACCCTTGTGCACCTTTGGGGGGAATGTAAATTAGTGCAGCTACTGTGGAGAACAGTGTGCAGGTTCCTCAAAAACTTAAAAATAGAACTACTGGGACTTCCCTGGTGGCGCAGTGGTTAAGAATCCGCCTGCCAATGCAGGGGACACGGGCTCGAGCCCTGGTCCGGGAAGATTCCACATGCCGCAGAGCAACTAAGCCCGTGCGCCACAACTACTGAGCCTGTGTTCTAGAGCCCGCGAGCCACAACTACTGAAGCCCGTGTGCCTAGAGCCCCTGCTGCTCAACAAGAGAAGCCACCGCAATGAGAAGCCCGTGCACCGCAACGAAGAGTAGCCCTGACTCGCCGCAACTAGAGAAAGCCTGCGTGCAGTAATGAAGACCCAACACAGCCAATTAATTAATTAATTAATTAATTTTTAAAAAGTAGAACTACCATATGATCCAGCAATTCCACTTCTAGGTATTTTTCCTGAAGAAAATGAAAACACCAATTCCAAAAGATATGTACACCCCTATGTTCATTGAGCATTATTTACAATAGCCAAGATATGGAAGCAACATAAGTGCTCATTGATAGATGAATGGGTAAAGGATATGTGAGATATCTATATATAGATAGATATATAGATAGCTATATATATACAATAGAATATATATATCTTATATATAATAGATAATATATATAATGCATAATAGAATATTAGTCAACCATAAAAAAGACTGAAATCTTGCCTTTTGTGACAACATGGACAGACCTTGAGGGCATTAATCTAAGTGAAATAAGTCAGGCAGAGTAAGACAAATACCATATGATTTCCCTTATACACGGAACCTAAAAAACAAAACAAAAGAGCAACCATAACAAGACAGAAACAGAGTCATAGATAGATGCAAAGAAAAACGGGTGGTTGCCAGAGGGCAGTGAGGTGGAGAGATGAGTGAAATAGGTGAGGAGATTAAGAGGTACAAAGTTCCAGTTACAAAATAAATGAGACATGGGGCTGAAATGTACACAATGGGGAATATAGTCGATAATAATTTAATATATTTGAATGGTGATGAAGGGTTCCAGCTATATAATAAATAAGCGCTAGGGATGTGATGTACAACATGATTAATATAATGAGTGCTGCTGTGTGGCACAGATGAGAGCCGCTAAGAGAGTAATTCCTAAGAGCTCTCATCACAAAAAATTATTTTCCTATTTTGTATCTACATGAGATGATGCACATTCACAGTAACTGTTTTTAGAATTATATACTCTATATATTAATAAATATGTATTATTTATAAGTATCATAAAAGCTTAAGATTCAGAAGTAATATATAATTCAAATACTATTCAATTGCTTAATATAATACCACAAAACTAGGAATTTGGCTATATTTTATTCAATTAGCCTGCATAAATACCTTCTGGTGTGTCCTAGATAAGCTCCATTAGTTAAATATAAAGAAGTGAAGAAAAGTTCAAAATCTGTTATTATATGTACCAGTTTAAACGTGGACAGAGAAATATATATGCAGCAATAACCCATCACATTTTGTAATTATTTACAAAATAAATCATTAGCAGTTCAAGGAAGAGTAATGAATTATACTACTACTGAGAAATAATTTAAAATAACAAAATTCTTAACTTCTTTCAACACAGAAAAGATTAAGCCAATAAGAGAAATTATTTAACTCTCAAGAACTGATTATATAGGGAGGGTGGGAGGGAGGGAGACGCAAGAGGGAAGAGATATGGGAACATATGTATATATATAACTGATTCATTTTGTTGTAAAGCAGAAACTAACACACCACTGTAAAGCAATTATACTCCAATAAAGATGTTAAAAAAAAAAGAACTGATTATAACTTTCGTCTACACAGCATGAGAACTATTGATTTCACCTTTACATTTCTAAATAAAAGTTTTCCATGTTTTTCTTTCTGTTTTATTTTCATGGTGTACATTAAACTAAGATGTAGGGTGTATATATAAGATAGTTTCAAATAAAAATAGCCTTTTATTATCTTAGAGAATCTCTCTTTGGGATGCCAAAAGAGTAATCTCCACTAGCCCATCAAATAAGGCCTATTTCACGTCCGCTTTGTGTAAAGAGTTGGGCTAGAGGACGTAGACTTAAAGATGATTAAGACACAATGAGGGACTTCCCTCGTGGCACAGTGGTTAAGAATCTGCCTGCCAATGCAGGGACACGGGTTCGAGCCCTGGTCAAGGAAGATCCCACATGTCATGGAGCAACAAAGCCTGTGCGCCACAACTATTGAGCCTGCGCTCTAGAGCCTGCACGCCACAACTATTGAAGCCCGCACGCTCTAGGGCCCATGTGCCACAACTATTGAGCCTGCATGCTGCAACTACTGAAGCCCACACACCTAGAGCATGTGCTCCACAACACGAGAAGCCACCGCAATTAAAAGCCCATGCACTGCAACGAAGAGTAGCCCCCGCTCGCCACAACTAGAGGAAGTCCGCGTGCAGCAATGAAGACCCAACACAGCCAAAAATAAAATTTAAAAAATTTTTTTAAAAAGTATGTTGATGAAAAATCAGAGATTAAAAATAAAAAAGACACAATGAGTATTATTATGCAGTTATGGAAATAGGAAATACAATTTTAAAATATTTTAATATAAAAGAGCTAAAGGTAAGCGACATACATGTGAAACTTGTCACTGATGAGTGCCCTGGTGAGCCCCAGTGGGGTGCGGAGCAGCAGGTACTGGATTGTGGAGGAAGGAACCTGGTCCTTGAGATCCAACAGATCTGTTATTCCTCCCTGTTCTGCAATGTACTAGATAGAAGAACTTGGGTAGGTCACTTCATGTCTCTGGGTCTGTCTACAAACTGGGATGACAGCATTCATCGAGGGTTATGTAAGGGCTCAATGGGATGTCAGCTTTAAAGGCTATCACAGTGACTGGCATAGATGATACATCACTTCTCTCCCCAAAGACCCCATACAGGTTATGTTATCTATGTTTCCTTCCCCAAGAGCTGTATTTGGTCGTCTGAATTTGCTCATTCTCTTTGAAAGCACTGTGTAGCTCATTTGTTCTAGAATATCCATCCTGTTCTTTGGGGATTGAGAAGAACAGGACAGCGCAGACTATGGAGAATCAGCTGTTTTATGGTGAGAACCTCTATTCCAGCATTTACACAACATATTACAATGTTCTTCTATGATACTTAATAACATAGTAATGACACACATAATTTTTTTTTACTTTATCTCATTTTATGGTGCCTCTATGGGTTACAAACTTTAATCTGGCAAACTATTTCAGATGAAGAATTTAACTTTATTTTGTCCTTTCCTTTGCATGTTTTATATGGAATTTGTTCATTTCTGTTTTTCCCATCTGGAGACTTGGTGAATTCAGCAGGTACATTTGGTTTTTTGAATTGCCTTGTTCACATTTGGTTTAATCATATAAAAATGTCAGAAAAATTAGATCACTATGTAAAAATACCTAGTGTTTAAAATAATAATAATAATCAAATAAGAAATTAAGAAAGTGCTCCATTGATTGGTATTTATAATTTTTCACCAGGCCCCCAAAATGATCCTTTTGTAAAATTATGGACAAACAGCACTTAAATATGTTGAGCAAAATTTACCTTAATAAAACCCAAATCCAATTGAAAGCAAAGATCCAGAACCTGGAGCCCAGAATAACAGCAAATACTGCCATCTGAGAATGCCACTCTTCTTTTCCTCAAAGTGGTGGTTTTACCACCCACTCTCTGTCCTTCTGTGCACAATTTTAACAAGCTCCCTTAAAGTTATTAGAAAAAAAAAAGGAGATAAATTCATGTTCCATTGAATGCTATGATTTTTGAGAATTTTGTCACTTTTTTATTATGATATAAATCAGTTTCTAAGTGCGTGTGTGGTGTACAGAGAGATAGCGAGACACAGAGATAGATATTGATTAAATGTACGTTAAAAAAGATCTAGAAAGATGCACCATGACCTGTTAACAGTGCTCAACTCTAAGGAGTGAGATTACAAAGGTAGATTTTTCTCGTATACTTTTATATTCTTTGCATTTCCCACAAATATTACACTTGAAAATATTTAAGTAAAGGAAAAATATTTCTTGGCGCACTTAATGTAACAAAACATAGCAAGCTACATTCAAGGGTTAGGATAAGTCTTCCCTCAAGATTTCCCCCCTCAGAAAAGAAAGGCAGCGTTCGCCGTCTCACATAGGAGCAAAACATAGGATTCCTGTGTGCTTCTCTTTCCTTGACACGGTACTTCCAGCAAGATCTGTTGGTACCTTACCTCCTTCACCAGCAGCAGGCCATGTCCAGGGCACATTCTCGTCCATGTGGGCTACAGCACATGCCTGAGAACTGGTCTTCTGCTTCCGCTTCGCTCTGCTAAGTCACTCATGTCAATCCCCCGTGCAAAAACCTGTTCACACTTACTAGGAACAAAACCCAGCTTCCTTATCACCACGTGATCCGGTCCCTGTCTGTCTTTCCAGTCCTATCTCGTACCACTCACTGTTCCCTTCTCAGTCTGATCTACCTGCCATTCAGCAAACATATCGAGCTCTTGACAGCTGACATACTTGTATTAGTCGGCTTGGGCTGCCATAACAAGATACCAGAGTCTGGGTGGCTTAAACAATAGAAATTAATTCCTCACAGTTCTGGAGGCTGGAAGTATAGGATCAGAGTGTCGGCAGGTTTGGTTTGTCCTGAGGCCCCTCTCCTTGGCTCACAGATGCTACCTTTCCTGTGTCTTCACATGACCATCTCTGTCTGTGTCTGTGTCCAGATCCCCTCTTCTCATAAAGATACCAGTCATATTGGATTAGAGACCACCCATGTGAGCTCATTTTACCTTAATTGCCTCTTTAAAGGCTGTATCTCCAAACATAGTCACATTCTGAGGTGCTGGGGGTTAGGACCTCAACACTGCAATATGGAAAGTATACAATTGAGGCCGTAACAGTGCTCTTGTCTCCGCCTAAAATGTTCTTTCCCAAGGACTTTCATGGTTCCTCCTTTCATATCATTCAGCCCTCTGCCTAAATATCATCTCTTCAAGCAGGCCGTCTTCTATACCAGTTTACAGTAACACGTAGGACCTCTTCATCCTATACCTTACCTACTTTAGCTTTCTTCACGGCACCTCAATGCTTTAGTAGCGCTATATGATTTCTTTTTTAATTTTCATTGTTTCTTCACCCTCACTTCCAGCACACATGCACACACTTGCATTCACACGCATGCACACACACACAGACACACACACATTAATGTATGTTTTATGAAGGCAGGGATTTTTATGTCTTATTTATTGCTGTAATTCAGTGTGCATAATTCTACCCAGAACACATTCTCAGCTCAGCAAATATTTACTTAACTAATTAATAATATTTCAAAGATTTTGCAAAGAAATTTCCATGAGGTCTTTCTAAGAGCATAAAAGCATGGGGTAAAAAATAAACAATTCCTTATATAGACCATGTACAGAAATGAGCATGGAACATGTTATTTTGGTCATGTTCCCTACAATTAATGTTTGCTGTTGGCTATTTAACAACAAATTTAACAGAATGTGTTTTACCGTGATTGATGTAGTTTATTAATTATGTACTGAATTAGACCAGCTGTTCTCAACCAAGGTCACTTAAATTCTCCCCAGAAGACAGTTGGCAGCATCTTATATATTTTTGGTTGTAACGACTGGGGCAGGAGTTCTCCTGGCGTCTAGTAGGTAGAAGCCAGGGATGCTTTAAACATTATACAATTCAATGGATATCTTCCCACAACAAAAAATTATTTGGCCCAAAATGTCAATAGTGCAGAGGTTGAAAAACCCTGATCTAAAGAAATTTAAATCAGAATAACAGAGATTCTTCTACTAATTACCCCTAATTTACTCCTATAGCTTTTTTATTTTTTTGCATAAATGATGGGTTCTATATAATAAAATATCAGTGTGTCTTTTTAAAATGCCCTATTCCTAGCCAGCTCTAGACAAAATTGCAAATTTTGTCTTCGGAGGCCTTTCACTTTTTCCCTTCTGCCTTACTCCCTTTTTAATACCTCTTTATCCCTGTTAGTGTGGTCCCTTAAAGACTAAGATGTTCTCCCACTGAAGCTCCCTAGGGGCCAAAGTTTTCACTAGATACAATACCAGGATCTATCCTTACATGGGATAAGCCCCAGATGCCCACCAAGCTTTGTCACTTGTCTATGTCAGCTCAAAATGCTAGAACAATGGAAACAAACCATTAAAAAAAATAACTAGAAGGGGAAAATATAGAGCTCTGCATTTACGTCTCATGGACCAAATTTCACCAAGACGACTGGATCAGGGAGATGATTTTCATGCTGAAAAGATCTGGGATATTTTATTGAGCCCCAAGCTCAGCATGAGCCAGGACTGTACTGGAGGCTTAATGCCCTAATCTAAGAGCGTAATAAAACAACCATACTTGATCTGGTAAGCAGAACCTGGAATATACAAGAAAGTGTTGGGAACCTACAATGATTATGTGAGCATCAATTTCTGGGGGTACACTAATAAATCACTCTATTCAGTGGAACTGCTGAAGTGACTGGGTACCTCAAAGCCATGCTTTATATGGAACAACTAAAGAAACTTGAAATGCTGGTGCAGCAGAAGAGAACACTTAGAACAGACAGAATAACAATCTCCAAATATTTGTGCAATGACTACCCAAATAAATACTTTTCCCTTGCTTTAGAGGGAAGAACTAATAGTATTGAGGTGAAGTGGCTGCCTTATGCTCAATATGGAAGAATTTTATGACATCTTGGTAAAAAGTGCTGCTTCACAAATAGTGTGTTTCTCATTACTAGAAATATGCAAGCAGAGACCACAGGACTGCTTCTCAGAGACACTGCAGAAGAGATTCCTATTTTGGGTAGGAAGTTAGACTAGAAATCTCTATGTGCCCTTCCAATTCTGGGATTCCATGAGTCTAACCATTCTTTTATTAAAAGCAAAATATTTAACTATTTTCTCCCCAAAGAAAATATATTTGAAATAAGTTTTTCTCCTTACTCTCAATGGCCCTAAGCAGATCATGAGAGAAATAGATTATTGAACATCTTTCAAACACTAGAAGGTTGTCATTAAATAAGTACCCTAACAAAGTTATAATAAAAATTATAATTGATATCACTTTTTTGACATATAATTATAGTTTACTCTGGGCATTAGAGTAAGAATACATATAACTTTTAGTAGCACAATCTGTCTATTAATCTCTTTTGATTTTTATTTAAACGCTTTCTTAGATATGTTTTTTCAGGTAGGTATAAAAATTTTCTATAAGTTACATTTTTTTTAACAGACATTAGGGAATAATCAAAAAAGCTATTAATTAGATACAGAGAGATGGGTTTCCAGTTGTGGCTTGTTCCAGTATTCTAGCATTCTGGCCACTAATGACTGTGTCTTCTGTCCAATTAATAAGTCTCTGGATCTCATTTTCCTCATCCTTAAAATTAGAGTTTTGTACTCAATTATACCTGAGATTTCTTTCATCACTTATTTTTATTATTCTATTACTTGCCATCATAGATTAAGTTGCTACACAAGCTACCAGTGTAAGTCTTGAAGACTTCAAAGAATTACAAACAAAAGAGAGGTCAGAAAATCAAGGGAATAGGACAGACCCCAGACTCCTCAAAATGCTGACGTTTCATGTGATATTACTGACATATAAAAGTGTAAACAGAACTGTGGTGCCCCAATCAACTAATTTTAGAAATCACAGCTTTTTGAGAATTAATCATTCACATGGTCCTGTTTGGTATGATGGAATCAAAAAGGAGGATGCAGTGCACATGTGAATAAGAGCAAGGGAAGTAAACCTATATCATATTTTTTCTTTTCCTTTCATTCAATTCTACCCAAAGACTCAGTACCTGCAGCAGCTGAGAAAAACTGAGTTTCTTTGGCATAGGTGAAGAAGCCATTCTGAAATGTCTATAGCAGCCTAAAATGCCAAGCCACAGTGCTGATTAATATTGGTGAGAATACTGATTGGTTCTTCACACTTGGGTTTCTTCAATGCCACATCAGTGTGACTGTAAAACCACATGGAAGCCCCAACGCTATGAGTGGACCATTGAAATAGAAGAAGTCACCATAAAAGCTGTTGCCTTCCCCTCTTCATCAGATAGGGAAATTGAGATCCTTTACTTGAAATCTGTATGTTATATCAAAACTTTAAGCAAGTTACACTCTTGACAATTAAAATTGTACTTTACCAACTTTCTCAACTTGATGATGAAACAAAATCATTGTTCAATTATTTCTTTTTTCCTACAAAGGAAACCCCTCAATATTATGATTTAAATCAATAGTTTATTGGCTATCATCTACAATGTATGTCTCATTTTTAACCAACAATCTGCAATTTCCCAGCATATGATATATAAGAGGTATTGCTTGAGATTGAGAACCCACACTCGGAACTGGTACGGTGCTGTGCCCCTCCAATGAACTCTCCACCCTTCTCCACTCTGCTCTGTAGCCTAAGAGGCTGACCTGTATGGACAAGATCAGTGAATTCCAGGGCCCTCTGTTGGCTTCCAGTTGGGTTCACCAATGGGGAATTCCATCCGGAGACAGGAAGGAGAGAGCAGAGTGAGGCTGGGGCATATACTTCCTGCCTCCTTTTCCACAGGGTCAGTGCAGGCTGGCTTTGACTCTGCACTGAAAGCCATGGAAGATGGCTTCCCTGCACAACTCTCCTCTTCCACGTTCTACTTGTAGCTTCCTCTCCTTGTCCCTTCAAAAGTGAATAGTGATAACAACTCTACTGTTAATACCTGAAGATACTGTGCTACTTTCTTCATTTCTCCTACCCCGTACCCTTGTCTTAGTGAACAGTATCTTTTTCAAACCATCCTGGAATTATTCTAATAATTTGAGTGAACCATTTATTTTTTTGTTGGAGCCTGATCGTGTCACATATTTAGGTGAAGTTTAATAGACATATATAGTTTTCTTTCAAAACACCTGCTTTTGGACTCATTTATCCTTTTAATAATTTTTGCTTTCTATTTCATTAAGTTTAGGTCTTATACCAGTTAATCCCCTCTTCCCAGTTTCTTTTCGTTTATTTTTAATTTCAGTAAGAGAAGTAACTAGTTATTTTGTCTCATCCTTACTTTTTAATAATGGTGATATCTAATATTATACTTTTTTATGAGAACTATAGCTGCTAGGTTTCAATGAACTTGAATAAAGTATTTTTTCCCATTGATTTCTAGAAAATGATTTTCCTTTTAATTTCCTTTTTGGTTCAAATGTTATCTACCACTATTTCTTAATTTTTAAATATTTTAAGTTTTTGATGGGGTCTCCATCTTACTATTTATTTGTAATTTTAACATGGTATATATCCTTTAAAGTCTCCCTTTTTTTGAATTCAGTAAGGACTTCTTTGTGGCCTAGTACATAATCAATTTCTTTGTACTTAGATACTTGAAAAAAGTATATTTTCTATTTGAAGAATGTAAGATCCATACATCCAATACATCAAGTTTGCTAAAGAAATTCTTATTTTTCTGCCTAATAAATTAATCTATTTCTGAGAGAGATATAATCAAAAATCTTTCACCATCATTGTACTTGTATGAGGTTTTCTTTGCATTTCTAATAGTTTTTGCTTTGTCATTTTATGACAAATATTTATTGGCTTAGATTTATATCATTACACAATATGTCTGTTTATTCTAAGTGCTTTTAATCTTCAATTTCATCTTGTGTGATGTTAATATTGTCATTCCAGTTTTCTTTCGGTTTGCATTTCCTTATGTGGCCCTACCCCTTTACTGGGAAGAAGGAAAGAAGGAAGGAAGGAAGGAAGGAAGGAAGAAAGAAGGGAGGGAAGGAGGGAGGGAAGGAGGGAGGGAGGAAGGAAGAGACAGAGAGAGACAATTATTTATTTTTTTTATTTTTTTGTTTTGTGCTACGCGGGCCTCTCACCGCTGCGGCCTCTCCCGTTGCGGAGCACAGGCTCCGGACGCACAGGCTCAGCGGCCATGGCTCACGGGCCCAGCCGCTCCGCGGCATGTGGGTTCTTCCCGGACTGGGGCACGAACCCGTGTCCCCTGCATCGGAAGGCGGACTCTCAACCACTGTGCCACCAGGGAAGCCCGAGACAATTATTTTTGACTCAATATGCACTTCATTGCAGACTCACATATCTGGAATTTGTTTTTTAGCCCAAAGTAGAAGTTTCTAGATTTTAATGGATGAATTCAGTCCATTCACATTTGGCACAAGATCTAATGTTGTTGATTTTATTCTTTCCACTTTACTTCATTGTTTTCTACTCATTTACATTGTCGTTTCCCTATTTTTCTTCCTCTTGGTTTTGCTAGTTTGATTGAATTGCTGCTTGTTCCTATTTCCCCCATGTTAATTTAAAGGTTCTGGTGGATTTTTCCATTTCCTTAATGGTTACCATCTCTTTCCCTGCTCTCCTAATCAGGCACATATGTCACTACGATTGCTTTAAAAACAACGTACTAACTATATTCCTGTTTTCCCCACCATGATATTCTAATCCTACCTTCTTTCCCACCTTTCCAATAGAAAAAGAGCTTTAAAGTAACTGATCATCCCTCCCATCCTTCCCCCCTGACATATGCCCCCCATCCCTTGGGATACTTTTATCTCTCCTTTCTTGCCCCTACAGAGCAAAGGTTTGCCAGGATTCTTAAGTGCTCACTGTATCAAAACTTCCCTTACGGAATGTCTCCTCTATTTCAAGACTCCTTAACCAGCAGTTATACTGTCTATTCTTAGACAGCATTTTCTTAAACTATTGTATAGAATCATAATGATATAACATTTACTGAGCATATATTACATGCCAGATTCTCTTCTAAATGTTTTACATTTATTAAACCACTTATTCTTTGCAACCACACTATGGGATAAACTCTACCATTATTCCCATTCTTTATTTTACAGATGAAGAAACAGGCAAAGAGATGTTCAATACATGCCTAACGTCACACAGAAAATGTGACACAAGCAAGAATTGAATCCAGGTGTGCCACTCAGACCTTGTGTTTCCAAGTTCTGGACCACACTGTCCCACCACTGTGGTTGTCTCTCTTCACTGCTGTTCAGGTTGAAGTCCCTACTTCAGTTAGTTTGTTGTCTAGTTATAGTCTATTTCGTGCATTTTCCTAATATGGGGAAGGTGGGTGGCATTCAGCCTGAGTTCTTGCCTATTCCTGAGTTCATGCCTTTTACCTGACATATGAATGAGTGTTGGCTCTGTATAGGATTCTTGGAATGCGAATCTTTTCTCTATATGGCTTGTCTCCTAGTCTCTGAGACTGAAAATGAGAAGCCTTCCTTACCTTACTCGACCAAGAAACTATGGGAAGGTAGAGAGTAAAGAGACTTTACATGGTGCTAACATCCTGCCTGTAGCCCATAGGCTAATGGATGAATTGCAGCAGGATTCCCACCAGTCCCACCAGTATTTCAAGCTCCAATGTGCTGGCAGAAAAAAATAACTACTGATCTGTGGAGCCCCAAAAGCCTAAAAGAAAAGGATCAAACTAACAATTTGAACACACACTATAGAACTGCTAGAAGAGACAGGTGATCATCTGAATAAAAATTAATCATGAATGCTTAAGGAGAACAAAATGGAATAACACAAACAAAAACAATTTCTAGAAATTAAAATCATTTTCAAACTAAGACAAATCAGTAGATAACAAAGGAGAGTTTGACCACCGAATGCTCAGATCAGCAGCTTAATTTTAAGAAATATCTTAAGGCACAAGAATGAGAGAAGTAGAAGTCATGTGGGAAAAGGTGAAAGAGTAGTAGAAGATCTAGCAAACACATCATGGGTGTTTGGGGAGAAAAAAGTGGACCAGATACATGAAAGAAAAATATTCCCGGGGCTGAAAAAAGATCTGAATCTGCACACTGAGATTCAAATGGTTTTCATGAAAAAAAATCCACATCTAGGCACGTTCTGATGGATAAGAAAAATACATCAAAATCTAGATAGAGAAAAAGTCACCTATCAGTGCTTATTTCACTCTCAACCTGTGAACAGAAAACTCAAGTGTTGTCAATGTTGAGAACAAACTGAATCCCATCCTAAAATAATCCACAAAGTTGTTCCTGCCATGGTTGTTGGACAATATATTTAAAAGAAGGAGACCCATCCTGCAGGCAAGTGGCCCTGTTTGTTCAGCAAAATGGTGTCACGATACAAAGGGACTGTGATGGAAAGAGACTTAAGGGGCATAACTACACAAAGCAAACTGTGGCTGTGAATTGGATACTCTTTTGGACAAACCAGCCACAGAGGTCGTCCTGGAGTCAACTGGAGAAATTTCAATAAACTTTGGGTTATCACGTGGAAGAGAGATGCACTGATATAGTAAAATGGAGATGGTTAACTGAAGAAAACAGGTTACGAAGCAACAAACCACACACACCATACACACGTATATGCATGTATTTTATATGTATGTACATACACAAAACATACAAATGTGTTTACATATACATAACAACTATATATATATGAAAAACCACATATGTATATTATATATGTTCTATATAGATATGAGACCTGAAATGATGTACATTAGAGCTTAAAATGATGATCTATGGTTGGTGGCAATATGATGTTTATTCATCCGATTTTCTAATTTTTAACAATGCAAAATACTTCTACCATTAAATTTATATCTATATACTTATATCTAAATCTATAAGAGAAGGAAGAGGAGGGGAGAGAGGAGGAGAAGAGAAATGGGAGGAAGATGAGAAGCAGGAAGGGAAATTGTGAGAGAAAATCCAAAGGCCTCCAGATAGAAGGAAGGTGTAGATTCAAGGACAAAGGACACCCACATTGCATGATCGTCGTGGAGTGTCTGGTGCACAGCACAGATACAGATGCAGAGTATGGAAGAGTGTTTCTTGTTGCAAATCACCCGAACTACCATCGGAAGAAGATTTAACCCTGACCGTTTATGTTTAGTTTTTCACACATCAAAATGTGGCATAAAAGGTTTCAGAAAGACAGAACTAGATTCAATTTTGAAAAAAGAAGCCCAAAACATAAATTAATTATTGATGTCCCCAATTTACAGTGTTTGTTTATACACATGTTAATGATTTGATGAGTTTTATGATGTATATTTCTCTTATAAAAAATATCTAAAATTATTTAAAATGAACCTGGTCTTTGTTTTGTTAGGTCCATATTCTCAGCAGTTTTAAATATCATTAATTTAGACTTCACAATTTTGAACTATATAAAATTTAAGCTGGTGCAAAGCAATATTTACATAAAGTAGTCCATGAAAAGGGATTTGTGGACAAGTTCATCTTGTAAATAAAATTGCATGAAGCATGTTTAATTTTCATAAATTACATACTCTTATTGAAGAATTTGTAAAACTCTATGTACACTGAAGATGCTGAATTCGGTTAAATCTTAGTATACATCAGCAGCAGCTGATCAAACTCGTCAGTATTTTTTTTCCCTGACTTTTACTAACTATACCAACTTGACAAAATAGGCTTAGTTCTGTATTTATCCTCCCAACAATTAGTCAAGATTGGGGAGCCTCGAATGTTCTGAGAGTTAAATATATTTAAAATAAATTTCCAATTTAGTTTTTTCTCTATTTCATAAGGAAACGCATTGGGCATGTTGATATTGCTGCACTGAGTCACACTCAGGGTTAACTCCTGCACACGCTGTGATAATGTCCCTCATCAACGGTTGCTAGGACAGTATAGAATTTTCAAGCCAAATGGTTTGATGAATTTCCTTCCACCAACTGATTGATCCTAATTAAAATTTCCCCCATTTTTGGTTCTGTAACACTTCATTTTGGGGGGGTTCCCAGGAACTAACAAACAGCCACAAAACCAACATAAGAATACAAATTATTGACATTGTTAAACAATCAATGTGATGTATATACAATGATATTGCTGAAGCCAAACCTCTTACCACCAGTGTTTGGCCCTGTGACAGCATGAAGAATCAGATTTCATGCTGCTTTGAGAGTTTTCCTCTTGCACCTAAAAATGATGTCTATGTGGCAGCATAGAAACCAAGCATTCAGTCACTAATTTTTTCTGCAACACAGTTATTTTTAGTTTGTTATATATGTAAATACTGAGTCAACAAATAATGTTACCTTCGGAGAATTTTGATCCTCTTTCAAGTTCATTACTGTTTGTCAAAATACAACAACATATAAAGAATTCGTTCAGGGTCCTCTTTTTTTTTTTTTTTTTGTACATAAAATTCTTCCGAAGGTATTCAACTAAATATGGTTCTAATGAAATGCTGGCAGTAATGTCATAAAGTAGCAAAACCTTCCAGGCAGTCTGAGATTTTGTTTTCCAGGAAGCATGAAATGTAAACGGTTGGAATGTATCCGGGGATGAGGAATATCAGTGGCATGCTTACACAAACAGAGGAGATAACTTTTCCAGTTCTCTGATGTACTAGATCCATGGAGCACATGGACACAGTTGGCATTATAGCCTACTATCTTATTCCCTGCGTGCTGAATTGAACACACTGTCCTCTGCCCCAAATTATCAACTCTTTCCCATTCATGGTTAGTCTGAATACTTTCACCTAGCCGCAGAGCCCACAGCTGCCAGAGCTGCATACAGGCACACCCTCATATTCTTAAAATGGACGTACTTAGAAATTTCAGGAGCTCCTTTGCTTAATGTCTCAAGATTTTCTGCTGTCAGCCTGTCTGTTCAACTTTAAAATAAGCTTGTTCCCGTAATTGTTCAGGTTTTAAAAGCGTGGGTGTGCCTAAAATCTGGGACACGGTTCACAAGCAACTTCAGTCATTCATTTTTGCATTAACTCATTGTCATTTGTTCTAATTAGGGCCTTGTTTTAATTTGGATGAAGGTAGAAATCTCCCAAAAGGAAGAAGCATGTGGAGAGAGAGACACTTAACCAAGGTTCGCACAACATGATCTTTTCCTTTTCCACAGTCATTCTTTACTTCCCATTGGTTTTGTCTGGTTAACGCCTTTACACAAGGCAGGTACTGCAGTCTTTCCTAACTGAACGTGATGAAACCATTCTTAGTGATCAGATCCCTTCTCTCTTACAACCAGGCCACCATGGTGGCTGAAAGGTAGGGTCAAGTGTGAAAGCGGGGGTTGTCTGTGACAGAGGCTCCCTCAGTTCACTTCAACTGAAGATACTTGTGGTCCAGCTGGAACCGCCACCCCCAGGAGACTGCCAATCCTTCTGTCTGCACATGTGCTCAGCTCTCATCTCACGCTCATTGTTCACTTCTTCTTCTATGACCTTAGTTAGCTAGCTGCTTCTCCAACTGCCAAACCACCTCATTAGACACTGGCCAAGCCACAGTTTGAGTCACAGGACACATTTGAGTCAATAGCCTGAGTCTGATGCAGCACAGGTCTGCCTCTGAGCCTGGGGATGAGTGTAGTCAGTTCAGCAAGATTGAAAATAGTACATGGTGAGTACCCACTCTGGCAGATGCAGCGCAGGTTGCCAGGCTCCAAAGCTTGATAAAAGGTTTTATAATGTAGCGTGCCCCACAAGACAGTATTTTTCCACTCAAGTTTTGAGCCACATCTTCTTGGTTACTCTTGACTTTTATACAACTGATTTTCGGCAAAACTCAAAATGCTGGTTTTGGTGGATGAAGTCCCAATTCTGTTTTCTTATTTTGACAACTTGCATTTTCAGTAGCCAGTCTATTGAATTCTTCTAACTGACTCTAAGAATTAGCTCTTCTGGTACGTAAGAAGAATTCCAGATCTTTAAGGCGGGGAGGTGAAACTACACAAAAGCAATACTGCATTTTTTAGCTAGCTTCCTCAAAAAACAGACCCCTTTACCAGAAAAAGAAGATTATACTAAGAAATTCATGAGATGGCATGACAGGTAGGGAACTCAAGGGTCTTCAGTTAAAAGGTTTATGGATAGAATTATGGATTATGGAGGCTATGCCCTCCCTACACCAGGGCACTTGCCTGGAATAACTGCCCTTCTTCAGTGCTTTCAGATACTGTAGGAGTGAGAATGCAAGTGGAAACCGATGTTTTGCTAAGTTGACTCTCAGGACAGTTTTCTCCCCTCTGGAGGTGTGTACATGTGTAGAGCCTGGGTCCACATTTACTGCTGAAGAGATCATCCCATTTATGTAACCAGCTGTTTCAATAAATGTCACAGATTTTAGATATAATTACAAAAAAGGAGTTAGAGAACTTCAGTCCCCTAAGGAAAGCAGAATATGTCTTTATTATTTAAAATGTGATCCCCAGACATCAGATATGTTAGGGTTAGCCACAAAACAAACAGATTCAAAAGAAGACAAAATCAACTAGGTAAAATGAGTGATGCCAGGTGAAGAAAAGAAGGAACAAGGCAATTCTATAATCTGGACTATTAGTTAGATGTTGACAAATTAAAGACAATTCTCTTGGATTTCAGAAAGTTACATTCATTTCTATTTCCATATTTCTTATATTAGAGCACAGCTTAAGGCTGCACAGGTTGTTCACCGCACAAATCTAGGGAGTGCAATTCATATAGACAATACTCATATGAATCATATTATAGAGATAAGACCCTAGGAACTGTGCAGGGCAGCAGCTCTGCCTTCCAGTCTGTGTAGCATAAGAACAATAGCGTTAAAAGGCACTTGTCTGCTTACAGGTTCCTCTCTCTTCTATGGCTCATTTGATACAGTATTTCTTTATAATTCATGGGAATTTAAGTCTTCCTAGCTTGCCCAACACCTAAACAAAAAAACAGAAGTTGAAGTCAGTTCCTCACCCAAAGTCACACCTCTTCCAAGGTGACCCACATCCAATGATTAATTGATGGAGAGACAAAGGCTTGGTCCTCTCCTCTACCTCGAGACAGCTCAGAAAGGCCATCCCATCGTAAGAACTTTGTCACTGTCAGCTGAGGTCTCCATTGTGGCTACATCAAAGCTCGATTTCTTCCTCTCTCCTAACCCTAACCCTAACCCTTCTTTCCTTCCCTTCCATGGGTGTTGATCTCAAGAGCACCCCCCAGTAAACCTCCTACACACGAATTTCATCACAGATTCTGTTTCTGGGGGAACCCAAGTTGAGGTATCCTTGAATTCCAAATCCCATGCTTTCTTTACCGAATTGCACTTGACACCCTCATGAAGTTTGTCTGTAGTAGATTTGGAACAACTCAATCATACATAGAACAGACAGGCCCTTTTCTGTTCACACCTCCTTAATTCTTCTCATCCCCAGACATCGCTTTTTCATCACTGATTCTTGAAATCCCCTTAACAATGCAAAATTGTCCATTCTACAGAGTATATTTTTATGACAATACCTACAAAGGGTAACACAATAAAAAGTGACTACAGTGCATGATGTGCAGGCCGAAGTTCAGGGATCCTGCTACTGGAAGTGTATGGGGATAAGATGAATGATAATACAATCTACCTGATAAAATAAATCTATGTGTAATCCGGTCATTGTTAGCTCTGTGTTGCATCTACACACTCAGCAGACACGTTTGTGCATAAGGGTCAATGTCTCATAGACTTACTTCCTCTGCCCTCTCTCATGCCTCAGCTCCCTGGACAACAGGTTTAATGTCTCTCTTATTCGTGAAGATTCAATCATGCCTCTTATATAGCATTAACATATGACAACATAAAGTCATAAGCTAGACAGATCTGCAAAAGCAACCAGATTCAATTCCTTCCTAATTATTAGACAGAAACAAGACAGTATTCTCCTTGTCCTCCTAACGCAATAAGAAATGGAGGAGGGCTTCCCTGGTGGTGCAGTGGTTGGGAGTCCGCCTGCCCATGCAGGAGACACGGGTTCGTGCCCTGGTCCTGGAAGATCCCACATGCCGTGGAGCGGCTGGGCCTGTGAGCCATGGCCACTGGGCCTGCGCGTCCGGAGCCTGTGCTCTGCAACGGGAGAGGCCATGGCAGTGAGAGGCCCACGTACCACAAAAAAAAAAAAAGAAATGGAGGAAACAAACCCCAGACGTGACCACTGTTCCTCGTACACTCACTTCTCTAATTATAGGGAGAGAGAGGAATGTGTAGCCTGAAGAATGGGAAAAGTTTTATCATCCAGTGTCCTCACACAAATAAGGATACATGCACAAGATCACACATACACACACACACACACAGACACACACACACACACACACAATCCTACTGATCCCTTGTAAGCCTCTGTTGTTGTTGCTATTGTTTACCTAATTATAACTTTGTAGCAGTCAATGTACATCAAATCATACTGTGACAAAAACCAACCCCAGTGGCTTGCACCATAAAGTAAATATTCACTCAAACTACCTGTGCATCACAAGACTTCTCCACCTTGTCTTCATTCCAGGACCCAGGCTGAGGGAATGGCTCTGATTGGTTTTCTTCTACATATTTAGTAATATATTGATATTGTGTGAAATAGAAGAATGTGTTTAAGTTTCTTCATAGGTACCTGGCAGAGGAAGCAAACCGATGATTTTTTATTTTAAAAAACTGGAAAACTGAATAATAAGAGGCTTTCTTAGCCATATTTTACCACATATAAAAAATAAATTTCTGTTTTCTAGGTTGAAGACTTTTTTTTGTTTTGTTTTGTTTTGTTTTTTTGGTTTTGTTTTTTTTTTTATTTTATTTTTTTTATTTTTTTATTTTTGAAGACTTTTTATTTCCTTAAGGATTTAGTCTAGAAAGACATACTGTCCACTTGGAAGGAAGGATAAGGTAAATCTGCACTCCTTTGTCCTATCACTCATGGCCAAGGTAAATGTGATTATTCAGGTCACTATGAGGTTATAACTTAGAAAGATTATCATCTGCCATCTTTGTTCCTGATTCTTTTGTCCAAGTTTGACTCACAAACCAGTTACAAACCTCCTCTGACCTCACACCTGCTGAGGGAAGTGCGTCAACCTGACCAGTCTTGGCCATAGTCAGTGACCTCTCTAAAGAAAACCAAAAAACAAAAACAATGAAACAAAACAAAACTTGAAAATAGTACTTCAATAACAGTTTCAACTATTATCCTGATGTTCTGGCTTCTACTGAAAATCTTGCTTAAGATTATCTTAATTTCAGATTTGGGGGGTTTTCCCCCTAAAAAAACTATCTCCTGGTTCACCTCTGTCCCATACTCCATTTTGTCAGCAAGTAGCCACATAGGAGGGTGAGTTATTACAGGAAGACAGAAAAAAAGACCAAACAGGAAAGCAGCTAAGAAAAGAGTAAGAAGAATAAATGGCTTGAATGGGTATTCTGTGAAAATTTTTCAGTGTTAAGGACCCTGTTTTGATGGAGAAATTGAAACAGGAAGCAAATACTCATTCTTAAGAGGAAGTTTACTGTCCTAGCTACATAAAGACCACACCTGGGACTTTAGCGGGGAAAAGCGATACATGAGTAAGACCATTATTCCCATCACTTGAATGACCTCAGGCATAAAAGTTACAGAAGCCACCACATCTTGATCCAAGTACTGCAAGTTGCCAAGAGTGCTGCCCCCAGCCTTGACAACCTAGATTGCCGGAAGTAACTAGTCACTAGTAACTAGTCACTTCTTTGGATTCAGATATTTTAGGGCCATTTGTCTAGTCTTAATATAATTATATTATTTTAAAGAAAGAAACAAACAATGTTTAGTTATTTTTTTCTACTGTTTACTAAAGCCTTAAGATAAAAGAAATATAATATTTCCTAGAAAATAAGAAAGCAATGTCTGGGCTCAGCAGCAGTACAAAGGGGCCCCCCGGGAAGACTGAACCCCACTGCCCATAATCTCCATCAGCCTCTCCCAAAGCGCCTCAAATATGCGTTCAATTTGAAGAAAATGGTGTGTCTGTTCACAAATGTAGCTTCGCCGCACATCTCACAGATTTCCCTTCCAATCAGATTACCCATCCTAATTTCCTTACACAAACTCTGCATCGGCCAGACCACAGGCCTCTCCCGACCCTGAGCAGAGCCAAAGACAGCTCCACATATGGAAGCTCTGGAGAGCAGGAGGGTGGCATTTGGTATCTGGCAAGCTAAGTTGGGAAACTTAAGGAAACACAAATCGGGGAAGGCAGCATTGCAGTTCATGGCTGTATCAAAACAGGCTTCGTGGAAGCAATGGCAACAAGAATTCCAAACTAGCTGATGGAGAAAAGCACCAGCCAGAGCAACAGGAAAGTTTGTGACTGGGAGGAGGATTATGTACTCAGAGCAAGGCCCCAACCAGGATTAGAGGTTCAGAGAACAGAAGCAAACGCCCTGGGAAGAGGACAAGCATTACGCAAGGCCCCAGCCGAGGAGGCCCGGCTCAGCTCGTGCCATTCCCAGCACAATCAAACTCAATTTTTGCCAAAGAGAAGACCCGCCATACCAGGCCACGCTTGGTTTCGGAACTGAACTACGTCTGGGACTAAACATAGGCACAAAATAGCGCTACCTCAGGAACTCAGGAAGAAGCAGCAGGGGACAATTTTTAAAACCATCTGTATCTCATGATGCATGTTCTAACAAAGATCTCATGTAATAAAGCTTAACATCGTTGTAAAAATTTTAAATAGTTGGCTAATGTTATTTTGATTTTGCTAAGTTTTTAGAAAGAAAATACAAATGGTAGCATGTATGTTGCCATAACTTTCATCTTAGAACAAATAGCTACTCTATTTCCTGTGTACTCTGAGAACATTACTCAGTAATCTGTTAATATATTAACACTCAAATTTGATCCAATGATTATATGCACAAGAAACAAACATTTCCACTTGTTTGACGTTATTCACCTGATGTTTAAAATTTAACATGTAGTTCCTCATGTATATCAGCTGTCTATATGGCTCACTGTAAATATTTAAACTGAACCACACTTGAACATCTCAAGTAGCTTTCCCCTAGGATTATGATCATGTACAGAAGCTCTAGATAAACACGATCCATCAATTCAACTGTGAGTAGAACAAAGGCCTCTCTCAAGGGCTGAAAACAAAGCCCACAATGAGAGAGGGGCAGGGGAGCCAAGGAAAATTTGATGAGGAGACTGGCTAAAACATATCTCTGTTTTTACCATTTTTTTAAATTATTAATTTTTGGCTGTGTTGGGTCTTTGTTGCTGTGCACGGGCGGTGAGCGGAGGCTACTCTTCGTTGCAGTGCACGGGCTTCTCACTGCGGTAGCTTCTCTTGTTGCGGAGCACAGGCTTCAGTAGTTGTGGCTCACGGGCTCAGTAGTTGTGGCCACACAGGCTTAGTTGCTCCACGACATGTGGGATCTTCCTGGACCAGGACTCAAACCCGTGTCCCCTGCATTGGCGGGCAGGTTCTTAACCACTGCACCACCAGGGAAGTCCCTGTTTTTACCTTTACGAGTCACATTTCATGAAGTAAATTTTCATATACAAATGTGAAGTCTCTTTCAGATGGGACTGTGCCCCTCTTATGGCTTAAAGGTACTAAAGACAGAGGAAATGACTTGTCTCATGTTCCATGTTGGCTTCTGTGGAAATTTATTGGTTCTCAAAAAAAGAAAAGAAAAGAAAATCAAACATACTTTGTATCTATCAGGTTTACAGAGCTGTGAATAGATTTGAGTCTTCTTCCATGTTGATAGCTCTACAGTGTCAGCAAAGTTCCTTGGAAACACATAAGCTTGCAGTCCTAGGAATAAGGGATACTCAAACCATCAGGGAATTCCAGCATGCAAGGGGATTCAGATGCCTGTGTCCAGACCCATAGATGTCGCTGTGTGTGGGAGTACATCTGAGTTAGACTGATACACGCAGAAGAGGAGAGACATCACAACATACAAAAGAGAAAACCACGAGAGGACAGAGGTAGCGATTGACATGTGCGTCTACAAGCTAAGAGAAAGGTACGAAACAAACTCTCCCTTAGAGACTTCAACAAGAGCTTGGCCCCTCCAACACCTTGGTTTTGGACTTCTAGCCTCAAGAACTGTGAGAGAATAAATGTCCATTGTTTTAAGCCTCCTAGTCTGTGGTACTTTGTTACGGTAACCCCAGGAAACTAAAACAGCCCAGCCACGTCTAGACCAGGCTACCTGACCAGCAATGCCCCAACTGAACACACTCTGCCTGTTCAGCAATGTCCAGACTTCCTTGCTGCCTGGAATACTGATAAATGCTCTTTTCAACAGCTACCACTAATTTTTACCAAGAAGTTCCAGTTACTTTTTCCACTTCTGGCTCATTCCAAAGAGTTCAAGAGGTTTATGAAATGTTTGGAAAACTAGAGGTTTCTTTTTACAAAAGGAAAAAGAACTCTCTCATCTTAAACCTCTCTCTCAGAATGACCTTAAAAGGCTTGAAATTGTAGGTTATTATGGGTACTTAAAAGCCCCTATTTGAAGACTTGTTTGGGGACTGTCTCTTCTGCGGATCACACTGGGGAAAGGACACGAGACATTCCTGCTGTACGTTGGCCTCTCAATTGCCGTCTTCTAGGTCTATCCCAGAAACAACAGTCAGGGCTTTCTCTCAGGGAATTAGGAAAGTAAGAATCATATTCTCCAGTTAAAACCACTGGCCTAGCAATTGACTCAGAGTATAGACCATAGTTCTCTTCCCATATACCTGTGATCTGAGTCAAGACATTTATTCTCTCTGGATAAATTTATGACTTATGATATGTTGAAAGCATATGTTGAAATGCTCTTTATCAGCTCCCTCGCACCAGTAAAATCTGATCATTCCACACCTTGCTTGGTCAATTCCTTACCCTCATGTCTTCTCACCTAAATTAGAGCATTAAACGTGTCTTTCTCCAGCACTGCTGCAGACATTTTATTCAAGAGCTTGGCGGGCTCTTCAGGCCTCTGTAACTTCTCTGGCTTGTATTAGAAGACTGAAGTTCTTACACTTTGCGATGTGTGCCTGTGGCTTTATCTCCCAGCTATTGTCAGCATGAATGGAAATCACATTTGTATTGCCCTTCAGTCTCAACAACCTGATTAAAAGGTTTGGGATACAGTGGCAATCCTGGCCATCCCTTCCTTCACCTAAATGAGTAATTCAGGGGAGATGTTATTTGGGAGAAGTGGTGGGTGGAATGGAACCAAGAGGAATGAGAAGCTCACACTAAAGCTGTCTCCCACATGCAAAATTTTGGGGTGAACTTCTTCGAAAATGAGAGAATTTGGAAGAGAGATGTACATGTAGTAACATTAGCAATCCTTATTGCTATGCATATGGTATGAATATGCATACCATTCCTCTTCACAAACTGTGCTTAAAATTTGATCTAAATGAGCTGTTTAGTCCAGAAAAATCTGACAGCCCAAGCCCAATTTCTGGGATATAGCAGTCTACTAACAAAATTCCAGCCAAAAGAAAAAGCCAGAGATGGTTCCCTGGGAACTAATATTCTCTTCCTTTTTTATTGCAGAGTTGCACTGACCAAGATTACAGCCACTAGCCACACATGACTATTTAAGCCTTAAATTTAATCAACATTAAATAAAATTTAAAATTCACTGTTTTAGTCTTGGTAGTCACACTTTGAGTGCCCAAGAGTCCCCTACGTCTAGTGGCTCCTTATTGGACAGCACAGACAGGCTTCATCTAGAAGACGCTTCCAACAATGAGTTCATAAGGGGTTCTCAGCCTTACATCACCACGTATAGCATTCTTTCATTTAAAAAAAATTTAAGCTTACAATTCACAATAGTATAATTATGTATCACATTTTCTTCCTAACTAGAAAAATATGGAAGCAATTTGTTTATCATATTTCTCATTTTAAATATGTTTTTCTCCAATACTATTCTATTCCCTTAGAAAATAAATGTCCAAGATCATTGTAAAAACAGCTGTCTTGGCACTTTACCATATAATGAACTTGAGTCTACTGTCTTTGTGTTGGAATATATAGGTAATTTGGTTTTTAAATGTAAGATATTCTGGAAATATAATAAAGTACCATGAAATTAATAAATTTTCAATAAAACACTTCCCCCAGATGTTTATAATTTCAATACTGTTTGAATTTTTAAAAGAAGGGTTTTTTTTTAAATATAGACACACATCAGTGAAGAGCTATGAAAAATTTTATGGCTATCATAAAATAAGACAATATTTATATACATGATGTCATCTATGTACCATCCCAATTTCTGTTGACTATATGCTTTGCACCTCACCATACTTTGAACTTTATAATAGAGCCATGCTAACAATATTCTGATGATACAGACATTCCCAAGTCAGTTTCAATTCTAAGAAGCAGTAACAATTCTATTTCTAGGTTGTTGGTTGTATTAGCTAAAATCTATATGAAGAAAATGTAAGCACCTCTCCCTACTAAACATGAAAAAATGAATACTATCTAGTAAATAAATGTCACTGATCTGAACTAGGTTTAATTTTTCCTCTGTAACTTTTCATTAAAAAGTTAGAGAGGTGGGGCTTCCCTGGTGGCGCAGTGGTTGAGAGTCCGCCTGCCGATGCAGGGGATGCGGGTTCGTGCCCCGGTCCGGGAGGATCCCACATGCCGCGGAGCGGCTGGGCCCGTGAGCCATGGCTGCTGAGCCTGCACGTCCGGAGCCTGTGCTCCGCAACAGGAGAGGCCACAACAGTGAGAGGCCCGCGTACCGCAAAAAAAAAAAAAAAAGAGAAGTGGCTGGGACATAGTCTGCAAGGAAACCACAGATACATCAATATAGGTCATGCTAGTGTGCTTTTCTATAAGTTGCCACATGTGGAATGTATGCTTAGAAATTTTGTTGAACTAACTTTCATAGTGGTTATCTACACGTTTTTTTTTTTTCATTAAAATGCACGGTTTAAAGTATCACACAAATGGAAGACATTTTAAACTACAGGAGAGGTTCTTTACAGATAGAAATATATAATAAAATATTTTTCTTTTCATCTAAAATGATATTGTCTACGGTATAGCACAGGGAACTCTACTCAATATTCTTTAATAACCTACATGGGAAAAGAATATGAAAAAGAATGGATATAATTATATGTATAACTGAAGTACTTTGTTGTGCACCCGAAACTAACACAACATTGTAAATCAACTATACCCCAATATAAAATAAAAATTAAATTAAAAATAAAAAATAATAAAATGATATTGTCAAAATACAAAACACAAAATCACCTTACTTAAAAAGAGAACATCAAGAATACAGAAGAGGGGCTTCCCTGGTGGTACAGTGGTTGAGAGTCCGCCTGCCGATGCAGGCGACGCGGGTTCGTGCCCCGGTCCGGGAAGATCCCACATGCCGCGGAACGGCTGGGACCGTGGGCCATGGTCTCTGAGCCTGAGTGTCTGGAGCCTGTGCTCCGCAACTGGAGAGGCCACAACAGTGAGAGGCCCGCGTACCGCAAACAAACAAACAAACAAAAAGAATATAGAAGACAACATTTTTAAATATCACTGCTAATCAAACTCTATTGAGTAAATTAAATGTGTCAGAAAGGTCTTTTCATGATCGGAGGCTATGCTCCTCAAACTTTAATATGCATGTGAATCACCCAAGGACACTTTAAAATGCAGATTCTGATTCAGGAGGTCCAGGGTGAAGCCAAAGGAAGTTACATGTATAACAAGTTTCCAGGTGAAGCAAGTGCTATTGTTCCTTCTCACCTTGAATAGCACTCGTCTGAAGAGTATTTTTATCAGCAACGATCACAAGCAAGACCCTCTCCTTGTAGACTTTATGACAGAGTAACTTATTTTCGAATTTCACAATTAATTTCAAAATTAAGATCTCAGTTTATCAGTGTGGATGGACAAGAGAGTGGCCCATATTTGTGATTTAAGGGCCATTAGAACAAACTCCTCCCAAGAAAGAAGAAAAAAAGATACCAATCATAGAGGATGGCATGTAATCATCAGAAATTGAGTTATTTGGCCTAAAGTAGTTTTTTTTTTTCAAACTTGCCCCAAAATATTAATTCCTTAGGTAGTTATTTAAAATATAGATTCCCAGAGCCCATCCTGGACCACATAAGCCTGAATCTCCAAGGATGGGATTAGAAGGTTGAACAGCCTTGAGTATTTCTTGCCATCAGGCAGGTTTGGGAAACAAAAGATTGCTTCCTCAGGAGTTTTATTTAAAATGCAAATGCCACGGGGAAAAGTCACCTCGTAAACTGGTCTCAGTCATAACCTATCCAACTGCATTTCTTGTGACAATTAAGATTAGAGCTGTTGGGAAAGAAATTTGGATAAGGAAATGAATAGGTCATTTTGCAGTGCTGTCAGGGGAAAGCTAGGCTGGGTAAGGTGTCTAGGGTGAACTTTCCTAAGCAAACAGATTATGAGAAGTGGAGAAAGAGAACATGGAAACCATAGTTCTCCTTTACTAAGAGCTTATTAAGTGCCCAGCACCATTTTTAAATGTCACGTTCAATAACGCCTTTCACCCTCACAGTGTCAATAGAGGGTAGGTTCTACTTTTAGCCCCATTGCACACGTGGGGAAACAGAGGCAAAGCAGCTAGAAAATGGCAGAGCCAGTTTTCAAACCTAGGCAGTCTCGCTCCATAGCCCACACTTTTATTCATCATGTTAAATTCCCCCCCAGATATCTTCTGATGCTCAAGGCCAACCGTCTTATCTGGGTTAGTATCTGAGGAAGGAGGTGACTTTGAGCCAGTCACAATATCACCACAGTGACATTTTGGGGTGAAAATCAATCAAATATTGCCCATTTCATACAACTCAATCTACATCAAATGTTTTAGTCAACATTTGAGTATTCCTTCAGCACTCGCTTTCTGCTCTGTCCTGCACTAGTTATAACTGTGTTCTAAGGTATATCAAGCCCTCCTCTGCCTACGAGCGCTGACACTCTAGGTGGACAGACCGCAAGGGGATTAGCAGAGTCAAATGGCTGTTTAGGGCTTCTGTGATTGAGACCCACACAATTTCTGAGCCTTTAACCCGTTACCATTCTCTCTCCCAAAGAGTTCCACTCTCCTTCTAGAAGTCAATAGCACAAAGGAAGATGACCAGTTTCTCCCTAAAGGCTTTCTCGAATAAAAGAAAGGCAGAATTCTACCTTCAAGTAATAAAGAGTGCTCAGCATGGCATACCATCGCAGAGTTTGCAACCCATCAGTTATTAACTAGAAATATGTTTTAGTTAGCCTACACAGTACTTTTTTTAAAAACCAACTTGAATTAAATTCCAATGTTTCAAATGTGAGAGATGTCTTTACATGAACAACTGGACTTCTGGCATGTCCATGTCTCCCTGTGACAACAGATGGTGGCAGCTGATTGGCAGGGGGAGCTTTCAGACCTGCGGTCCCCTCCCAGCCCTGCTCCTCACCAGCCCCCTTGTCTCCTATACCTGCAGTGATTTTGAGCCATTGGAGTTTGAATCTCCCTGTTCTACTTCCCCTTCCTTAACGTCTTGTGTCTCCCAGAAGAGCCTTGAGCAATTCCATCGAGTTACCCTCCGAACAACACCTCCAGGGACTGTTCACAGGAAGATGAAAGATGTAGGGACACAGGCTTTGGAGGAAGACTGACTAGAGTTCTAAGACCTCAGGAAATGTCTCGTGTGATAGCAGTTTCGCTCCCAGGTGAGTCACAGAGACAACCTTGTCCACGAGTCTTTTCCATTTGATCTTTTCATAATTCTGTCTTGTTCTCCCCTCACTTCTTCAGTTTATTTAGATCTTTGTTGAACCTGGAAAGTGCTTTACTGTTTCATCTTTCATCTTATTCTCCCGCCAGGACAGAATGTTTTCCCTACCATGCATTTGGCCTAGGTTGGGAGTTACTCCTTCTCAGCATTACCAATGGTATCTTTAGTTTACTCAAGACTATTCAGAATCAGCAAGATGTCAAATGTATCTGTAAAGTGGAAAAGTTATTCTTCAATTTTTGTTTGTTTGTTTGTCAGTTCCACTGGGGCTGCACGTTCTTAACAGAACCTATGATGAGATTACAGTCTGGCTGGCACTGTGCTGAACGTTTTTACCTATGAAAAGGAATTTGTGTTTTCTACACTATCCTTGAATTATTTTCTATGCATGTTTCTCCACCTAAATATAAAGATCCTTATGGGCAGAGATGATTCTTCTATATCTTCCGTGCATCACTGGGTGCTTAAAGTAGTATTAGGCCCATCACAGGCCTCAAATAAATACTTCTTGGTCACTGACTCAGTTTTTTTGTTTTTGTTTTTGTTTTTTTTTGCAGTACACGGGCCTCTCACTGTTGTGGCCTCTCCCGTTGCGGAGCACAGGATCTGGACGCGCAGGCTCAGCGGCCATGGCTCACGGGCCCAGCTGCTCCGCGGCATGTGGGATCCTCCCGGACCAGGGCACGAACCCGTGTCCCCTGCATCGGCAGGCAGACTCTCAACCACTGCGCCACCAGGGAAGCCCTTGATACTCCATCTTAATGATCCAATCTGATTTTGAGAAGCATTTCCAAATATTTACTCTTTATATTTCTCATTTAGCTAAATTTCCATTTGGCCATGAAGTTTCTACTCTCTATATACAGTGATTTTAAATTTATATCTAGGAAATAACATTTAAAGTCATTAAATGTTATTAAAAGTTATTAAACACGGATGTGGAGTGGATATCGGGTTTATGCTTTCCACCTAAAGCGCACCTTCAAAGGTCTAAGTTTATTAACATCACCTTTCATGAGGTTTGCCCAACTAGAGTCAACAAGTCTTTACTGAGTCCACCCCTTGGGCAGGGCATTTAGCACTGGGTCCTGGGGAAAGGGCAGTGAGTATCACACAACCCCTCCCCTCAAGGACTTTCCAGCTGAAAGGGTTTATCTTATTTATACAGTTGATGTCTTCCTCTATGCCAGAATTTATTTTTCTGAAAAGAAAAGTCATCATTCAGTGACTGAAGTAAAGAATCATGATGGAGATAGACGTGTAACTAAGTACAAGACGGAAAAGACAGAGTGTCTCAGAAAACACTGACTTGAAGCCTGCCCTTCACTAGCCTCTACGCACTAGAAGGATTTCCAGTGGTACCAAATGCTAGCCCTGTCAGGACCTTCTGGGAATATAAACTTTCTTTTAATCCCTACTGAAAGAGGAAAAATTCTGTTTAGAAAAAGCTTGATTAATTTCGGTGTTCTAATCATGATTTTAGTCGAATGCATTATTATTATTACCGGGTATTCAAAAGTTTTTGGTGAAAAATCCAGTGGTGTCTTTGTGAGCTTGATTTCCTCAAAGTCCGCATATCATAAACTTCTTGAGGAAAAGTAAAGAACAGAGTTTTGTCTTGCCCACAAATCTAGCATAGTGTGCAGCCTGCAGCAATACCTCAATAGGGGATAATTTATAGAAGATGGTAGTGGTTTTTCAGCCAAAAAGTAATCTAAAGTGGACCTGCTGGTTCCAAGGATATGCTCATTGAAAATTTAATAACTATAGATACCCTAACCCCAAGAAAGGTGGTACCAATTTACATTTTTCACTAACAGGGAAAAAGTGTACATTTCCTCAAATCCTCACCAGTGCTCAGTTTTGTTAGTCTTTCCACCCTTTGCCAATCTAATCAATAAAGCATTATAATTCAATGTCCTTATTTGCATGGCATAGTGTAAGGTTGATCATAATTTTGTGTCTCTATTGGTCTATTGTTTTTCCTTCTGTGAATTGTCTGTGTTTTTGTACATGTTATTAATGATATGTTTAACTTTCTGCCTATTGATTTTATTACAGTTTTTGCAGATATTTTTGTAAATTTAGTGTGTATGTCTTTATTTTGGCTTTATGCCCCAGTGCTCACTAATAAAGAATTTTGCTGAGTAGAGGATAGTACTTGTATACCATGGAATATTACACAGCCATTAAAAATGATGATGTAGCTCTCTATTCATGAATACAAGCACATGTTCATTACACATTGTTGAGTTTACATGAAAACACAGTAAAGACTGGTTTGGGTTCTGTTACCTCATTTGTATAAAGTGTATGAATGTATGAGTAAGTGCTCAAAGGTCAGCATTTTCCATATTTTTGGGGTTTGTTTTCCAAAAAGGAATTCCAGTGTCATAAGTTTGGGAACTACTGTACGCTAAATTTTTCTTTGTGGTTCTCACAGCATAACCAGATAGTAAAAGTTCTGAGGAAGTTACAATAAAGAAATATGCTTAACATTGTTCAAAGTAGTATTTCTCAGACTTAATTTATCACTAAACCTTTCTCATTAAAACATAATATATTGGGCTTCCCTGGTGGTGCAGTGGTTGAGAGTCCGCCTGCCGATGCAGGGGACACGGGTTCGTGCCCCGGTCCGGGAAGATCCCACATGCCACGGAGCTGCTAGGCCCGTGAGCCATGGCCACTGAGCTTGCGCGGCCGGAGCCTGTGCTCCATGACGGGAGAGGCCACAACAGTGAGAGGCCCGCGTACCGCAAAAAAAAAAAACATAATATATTAACTGAACCAGGGTTCTGAGAGCACAGTTTGAGAACTGTAGCATGGAAAACCATTTGGAAGGACAGTCGCTAAAATGGTAGGAGACGTTATTGCTGGATACTGGAATATAGGTAACTTTTACTTTGTTATAATATTTTTCTTTAACGGTGGGATTTTTTACATGTATTATTTTACAGTTAAAATAAATAATAGAACCTTTTTCATTTTGAAAAATAAAAGGAAAATCTTAAAAGAAAACCAAATTTAGGGATCTTAAAAATAAATCACCATCAGTTTAACTGATTTGTCATAAGAAGTTTAATGACATTTGTTTTGTAAACAAAATGCTATCAGTATCATCTGGAATTGTTTTTCCAGTCACATGGGTGGATTTGGACTGTTTCTGTCCTACTCATTTCTCAGGTACTAGAGAATATGCATCTGTGTACTGATACCCTCAAATAGAGGTTCCCCAGCAAAGAGCAGTTATTCTACTAGGCAAGGGGATAGGAGATACAGAGATGAGGAAGGCCTGGGTTGACAGACAGCTGGCAGATTAGGGTTGTTTTGGGTTTTTTTTTAACATCTTTATTGGGGTATAATTGCTTTACAATGGTGTGTTAGTTTCTGCTTTATAACAACAGATTGGGGTTTTTATGGACCAGAGTCCCTACTCCCGTGTTGATGTTCAGCATCTGTCCACTTCCTTAAGGACTATGTTTGTATAACCTTATCATAGTGATCGTGTTGTTTTAAGACAGGAGGAAAGCAGGGATATTATTCAAGGAAAACATGTCTTTGACTTTCTTCTTAAAATTAAAATGTCTCACTATTTTTATTTACATAAACTTTTTTCCAGTATTTGCTGAAAGTGCCTTCAAAAAACTTTCTAAAACAAACTTCAACTCAGATGAAAATGCAGTTGAGCTTGAATAACCTGAGTTCTTAGGGAGAATGTCTCTTCATCAGCTTCTATGAACAAAACCAAAGACACAATTTTGCAACAGATTTGGTCATATGGTGGCACTTACGGGCATTGCCTTCTTGGGCAAGCAGCAGCTTGGAAGGAGTCATGCTGATTCCAGCTAAAAAGGTTTTATTAAAAGTGTAGGCAAACTACAAATGGTATTCATATCAGAAGGGGTGCTGCCTAAGGCCTTAGGCACAAGAAAAGCACCGCAGGGTGCACCACAGTCTCATGACTCAAGCTTGGTCAAAGTCTTATGTCGGAGTCTTTCAAGGTTACTTCAAAAAAAATCTAAACATCTGGGGGGAACAATTGGTTCTGGACAAAGAAGATACTAGAGCTCAAATTTCAAACAAAACTAAGCTTGCACTTAAGGAAAGTCCAATTAATCAGGAGCCCATGACTCTGAGACAGAACTGTCAGCAGTAATACCAGGAGATCACCGCACATCCCTGGCATAGAGGAGTTTTCAGTGGGAACCATAACTAATTTTCATCAAGATGGCAGAATGTGTCAGCTCGGCCAACAGAGACTAACTAGCACAGTGCTGAGAAAATCGTGGAATTTCACATTTACTGATTTCTAACCCAGATTAGGGAATGGAGTTCAGGAAGGATTCATGTTCACATTTTACTATTTAAGACAACTTGTATGTTCTTGAAGCCCAATGCTGCATCTGTCTGATTTTTTCCGTGGAAACGAAAGGTAATTTTTGACAATGAAGACATCTCAAACCGTCCTTAAGAAGCCTTCTCAGACTCCCCTCAGGGTTATTTATCCCTCTCTTGACTCTTTAATACTTTCCTGATATTTCTGTTTGGATCTGAGAGCATGGATCTAATTTTTCTTATCTCTGTCCCTCTATATACTTTTTTACAGTGAAAATAAAGGGAAACAACAGACATTGTAAATCAGAGGACAATGTTACTGAAGTTATTCTTCCCATCTCTAGGCAGAAAGTCACCTAATCTATTCAGAACTATGTTAGCTACATAATGGACACTCAAGAAAGATGCCTTACATACAACTAAAGTGACTCTTCTCCTTTGCAGGTGTATTTGTTCTGCTTTTTCTTAGATCGTAACCAATATTTGTAATACATTTGTATAGAACTGAATTATAGATAGAGTACACATTTTTTTAGCTTGAAGAGACTTCAGCAGATATCATATAATAATCATATAATCATATAATATATATATTATATATATTATATATATATTATATGATTATAATCATATAATAATAATGAGTCAACACTTACACTGTACTAACAGCTTAGTAGTTATTATTCATGCAGTCCTCACAAAAATCAGACAAGCCTATTGTCATTTTACAGCAAAGAAACCAAAGCACAATGAGTTAAGAAGTATGCCGATAGTCATGTAATTAGCAAGCGACAAAATCAGGATTGGAATGTAAGGCTGTCTGGTCACACAGGCGGTACCCCCCCCAGAGCGTCCTCCTGTATTTCGGCTCAGTTGCTCCGTTTACAAATAGACTCAGTGTGATTCACGGACTTCCTAAAATCAGAGAACAGGGTCTACATTCCTGAGCCCAAGATCAATACTCTTGTTTTCTAAATTTGCATACAGCCCACCCAGCTACCTGCAAATAGATTCCCAGAGATGGACCATGATATTTATTTACAAACCTTTCAAAGAAGAGATTTAATAATTGACAGGAATGTATGACAGCCCGCACTGGCAAATCCTTCTTTTCATCCCATCTGGTCTCTGCTTCTCCACTGCCTTCACCCTCCAAGGACTGAGGACAGTCACGCTCTACAGAGCAGCCCTTCATGGGGAGCCTAACGGGGGCAGAAGAAGCAGGCCTGAGTCAGGCGACTGAGTTTCAGTCCTGGACCTTCACTAACCAGCTTTGGAAACTTATGGAAAAGATTTAATCTCTTGTGGTATAATTCCTCACGTGAAAAATAACAGAGTCAGATAGATTGCTTTAAAAAATGAAAAACCCTTTAGTTTTCAATAATTTGTATGACAGAGTGCCTAGCACAGAGTATAAGCGCTGGACAAATGTTTGTTGCACTAAATAAACTTTGGCCAGACATTCAGTGTTTTAATATTCTGTTTTTACACATTTTTGTCCTCTTTCAGTCGTTACTTATGTGGGCTCAGTTTTCCGGCTGGGACATCCTTCTGCAGACAAGAGAAGGCTGTAAATGCTGGTGGGAACCACTCAACGTTCCCAGTTGCTTCAGTGACACCAGTAACCACCCCTTATCTCGGAAAAATAACTGTGAATAATACTACTAATAATGCTCTAATCCAAATTTCCACCATGGTGATAATCAACTCATTTTCTAGACGCTTCAGAGAGTAAATGGTTTCCTTGAGATGATCCAAACTCTAGCGGTCCCCTACCTCTTATAACACGCTTAGCTAAATCCTAGGAATAAGTGTCCGGTTGGCACAGTGTGTGTGGATCACATGCCCACACACTGAATGTCCCCAGGGCGAGAAGAAGAATCTGGCCCCTTTGACAGTTGTACTAAGAGGGAAAACTGGGAACCCCATCATATCAAGGCCACTTATGATGGTAATTCCCCACCAGGAATTCAAGGCTCTCCTGCAAACAGAAAGGAATATTGGGAAACCAAAGAACAAACAAATGTGTACTCATAATATTAATGCATATATCCCTTCAGATTTTCTGTAACAAAGTCAAAGTGACTAATCATTTGCTATTTCTGATGTAATATGACTTGACATATTGTAGCCAGATTTAATAGATTACAATTTTCATGCTGAACCTGAGGATAAAAAGTTTGGACAGCACTGAAATATTCTTGCTAAAGAATCTGGCATGGCCCTTTTGTTCATTGTTTGCAGACTTTGCTTACAAAATAGTCCTGTTTGGAATTTCACAATCACATTAGTATATTAAAATGTGTGTATAATTCTGCACAAAAGAAACTTGTTTCACCTGGTATAATCCACATTTATTTAACCATGGAACAATTATTTTAGTTTTATTTGACCATCCTTTTTCACAAAATAAATATCATTTCAAAGAAGTGTTTAACAGGGAATGCATATCAAAATCATCTGTGGAATTTTTTTAAAAAATACATATGTAGCTCTCCCAACTCCAGTTGGTGGGGGGATAGAAGAAGGAATGGAAGATATTTGTATCTTTTAGATCTCTAGAAGTGACTCTCACTCCCAGTTGGAAATCAACCTCCTAGAGGAGGACAAGAGTCCTGTAGAACCCAGCGTGAGCCAGGCTCCCTGAGCTGATGTGTGGGAAATATTAGCCATTTTGCTCTTAATCATTCGAAACACAGATTCCAGCCCTTTTAGATCAAACATATGCTTAATAATCTGTATATTCTAGTGCTGTGCGTTAGAGGGTATACAAAATAATAGCTATTTTCTAGGTAACATGTATCCACAAAGGAAAGAAATCTGCAATAAAATATAACATTGCAAACTTGGATTGCTATTTCTCATTTAAAAGATCATCACTTGAAAATGTAAGGTGACTTACTCAGGTTGCTTCCTTCCAGATTGAGGCATATTAGAGTGAATTCTCAGGATTTCATGGACTCATCAGTATGGCTCCTGGGGAGTGCTGTGGGTTTAGGAACCTTGCCATGCCAGAATCATGTTTCTTTCCTTAGCTGTAACTCTTTGAAGCCTGAGTTTTGTCCCTTTCTGGTTTTGATCGCTGCTTTGGACTTTTTTGCCTAGTTTTTCCTTTGTTGTTGTTTATTCCATTACGAATTGGAGCAGGGAGATTCTACAAGGCAGCAGATACTTCATTTCAGTATCTTATCCAGAAACTGTCTCTTAAACGTAACTATGTTTATGAAATAATTTATATTTAATTTTATATTAGCTAGTTCTTTCAAACTCAATTACTTTGCTGAGATCTAGGCACAGAACTTCTTACACTTAACTAAACTGGAGGCGGTAAGAGCTCTCATTTGAAAGAGAAAAAACATGAAACCAGAAATGTGAGTCTCCTTTTTCCAGTCAGCTGTAATTTTGTTAAAAAATTGTGAAGCCATTCACCGATCACTGAGGGAATTTATTTTATTCCAGCTCTGTGATGTACATATCTTCTCTTTGCTGATGAGAGAAGTTAGAGGATGCAGAATACATATGACCCAGGCTGCTAAACTAAGGACTATTTTTTATGTTCTAGTGCAACTGAAATTATTTTCTGTTGTGTTTTCACACTACTCCATGTAACAAAATAAGGATTATATTGCTATTAAATTCTTTTAACATAAAGGATTCTTTTTAGATATCAGCTCTATAAACTTCTAAAAGCTTTTATACATGTAAAGAATCATGAAATATGTTTCATGCTATTGTGGTAACTCACAAACTGGTGACAAAAAAATGTAATTTTTAATTTTCAGTTTTTCTCCCCAAAGCTATATCGTTGTTTCCACCAGTACCATAAACACTACTGTGTTAGTTCCAGTGTTTGAAACGGCAGCACTCTGTCTCTGCTCTGACACGTTTAAGACAAAGACTGCCTCTAAAGTCACAAATTCTATAGCAGAACTCAAAACTTTGCTTATTTTTCAACAAGGTCAACCTGTAGAAAAAATTTGTTATCAGACTATTAATTTTAATTCTTTTCTTCTCTGCTCCTTTTTTCGTATCTTCTTGTCTCTTTATTTATGCTCTTCCTGTTTTATCTGAGTTTCTCAGTACATATAATTTTCTGCTCCTTGTTCATAGTGGTCAGGCAGGTTGTTCTGCACCCCACCTAGGATGCCAAATAGCATATAAAAGTTTTCTCTGACTTCCAAGGAAAATCATTTAGAGCAGCATGCTACAAATGGTATTCCTTTTCCACTCTCCTTTTGTATTTCTATTGGCTCTGTGTAAGTTTTGTACTGTCTACTTATCCTCAAATAAGCCCTATGAAGACCTGATGTTTCCAAAAATCCTGGGAAATAGCAGGTCCTTGGCCCTGCTTATCCTTTGATTGGGTGTTGGTCAAAATTCCATCCATCAAAATTCTGCAGAGGAGCGAGCATGTTAACACGTGCACTTTCTAATCCAATTCCCAATGTCTTTGAGGCTAAACTGAGTTGAGATTATCTTCATATCCCACTCCCTGGAATCTGATATTCCTAACAGACTGTGTGCACTTATGAGCCACAGCACCCACTGAAACCAGGACTCTTCCTATTTCTACCCTTTTCACCTCAGTTTTAAATGTCCCAGGATGCAGTCATCACCACTCATTCTCTCCCTGCTTCCTAAACTGTGAGAGCTAAGACCACTTGTGTCCACAGAACTTAACTATTAGAATGAAGGAATCCGGCCGCATGTGTCAACATGACTTTATTTATTCCAGGACATTATTGAAGGAAGATAGGGATGCAAGTCGGTAAATAATTTCACCGCTGGCTTCGGTAAATTCTTACAAACCAATGTATTTTTTATAATCTAAGCAAACAACTTGCTTAGTAAGACTTTCTCAAGATCGTAATTCCACTGCGTTCACTAACACTAAACTATTATGTCATGAACTTAGCTCAGTCCTAATACATAGGCTTCCCACCCTGAACAACTAGCTTTAAGCCACTTTAGCCTGGATACTAACACCCTATAAATATCCTTCCCAGACCTTCCTCTTCTGAGACACTTCTAAGATGACAAAAGTAGTGTTCTCCTTTATTGCATTAGGTCTACTGAATACATATTTGACCGATCACCAGAATTTTTGGTAGTCTTCTGGAGAGTTGACATCTTCGGGAGGTACTTGTCGTCCTAATGAGCTTACATTTTATTAATATGGAGGAAAAAAAATGGGGAGTAGAAGAATAGTATCATGCTTTTCCAAAAGCATGAGTAGAAGAATCCCTTGCCTCATTTCCTAACTGATTCACCACCTGGGTCTAAATCTAGACTAGTAAATCAAGGAGATGTCTTCCATTACTTCAGGTATGTGAGGTTTGTTTTGTTACATTAGGCAAAATACAGCGAGGCTAGTTGTACTGTTATCAGTCCAGGTATTGGCAAACTTATTATCTTGGGATTTCTCCAAGAATCTCTAGTAGGTTGTCTCTAAGACTTACAGTTAGGCTGTGATTTGATTTTTACTACATTTTTATTTTCTTTAACTATTTTAGAAGAAGTTGGAAGATATTCCATAAAGAGTTTTTAGGCAGATGTTATTTCAAACCATAAGTTTGTACTCCTTTTCAAAATGAAATATCTGTGCTTGTCATTCAAATTGGCCATTCACTTGTTTTTTTCTTTTCTTCTTTAAGCTAATATTTACAGAGTATCTACCCTAGGCCAAACCTTGGGAAAGGAGTTAGAGTTTTGCCTTCCCCACTCTCAAGGATAATGTATTAGAGCTTTTATCTGCCTACCATTTATGTGAACACAGATTTTCTCCTTGAGAAGAAAAAGGTATTACATAATGAAAAATGGGGTTGAATGGTAGAGGGAAACAGAAGGTATTAAAAAAAAAATCCCAACGATTTAAGCTAGGATAAAGGTTCTTGCCTTAAAATTGGTTTTGAAAAGGCCACATTTCCAAGTCTTATTTTCTCATGTTTTGTCTAGAATAGCCTTATAAAGGGTCACTTTCATAAACACCTGAGAAAAGTTGTTATGTGTCTCAGGCTAGAAGCTGACACTGACTTCACTCCACTTCTTTCCACGCACCTCCATGCCGGAAGGCAGCCCAGCCCATAAAATATATGATGAAGAACTAGTGTTCTGTGTGCTTGTTGGAGATGATTTTCAAGTAAATTCAGTAATTGTATCCTCAAGTCCACTTACACAAGGCTATATTATGAGTCTTACTGAAGTGAAAGTGACTTCAAAGAATTTCTAATAATGTGTTAGCTTTCCCAACTTATGTTTGACCGATTTCCAGAGTTGATGTTAGTAGCCTAAATCCACTGTTAACTAGCAGTTAAAAAAAAAAAATGAGAAGGTAACGTTAAGCAGGATTTTGACTCATAATTAACACAAAAAAAGTAGAATATATGAAGATACAATGGGTGACCTCTCCAGTGTAGAATGACCTTTTGTCTTAATTTTTCCAGGACAATCTCTAGTTCAAATGTTTTGCTCTGTCATCACATGAAAACTATTTAAAATAGTTTCAAGTCAGAAATTATGGTCCAAGTTCCTATATTGTATAATTTCTACAGAGTGGAGTCCACTACATAGAACTCTACCTCCCATACTACTGATTGATTGGAATTCCACAGAAAGTTTCACAGTTGATTTACTCAGTGATCTTTGGTATAAATAGTCCTGGTAGTGCTAACACAATGTGGATGCATTTTTCATCTCTTCCTGAATGCAAGTTTTTAAAAAGGGGGGTGGAGGGAACATGTAAGAGTGCTGGGTGCATGACAGTCTGGAAATTTGTATTAGAGAATACTAGGATAGTGCCTAGATATGGAGATTAAAAATATAAAAACATATTTTGTGTCCTCAGAATTTGCCTAGATTTGGCCCTGCATGCAGTGCCTTCTCTGCTCTTGCACATTAAGAGTTCCATATCGGGGCTTCCTTTGTGGCTCAGTGGTTGAGAGTCCGCCTGCCGATGCAGGGGACACGGGTTTGTGCCCCGGTCCGGGAAGATCCCACATGCCGCGGGGCGGCTGGGCCCGTGAGCCATGGCCGCTGGGCCTGCGCGTCCGGAGCCTGTGCTCCGCAACGGGAGAGGCCACAACGGTGAGAGGTCCGCGTACCGAAAAAAAAAAAAAAAAAAAAAAAAAAAAGAGTTCCATATCAGTTATATTCTCACTTTGACTCCACCCACTATGCATATCTATAGCTATTAAGTGGAGAATGTTGTTCTCCTTTCCCTGAATACAGAAGGGAAAAAGAGATTTTCGTGGTAATCTAACACCAAAGTGACTGTGAGGAAAGGAAGGTATTTTTCTACCACTAGAAATTACTCAACTCTATCCCAGCTTTAGGGATGTTTACTGAGGCCAAATTCCCCAAGTTAAACCCCAGTCTTTGCACCCAGCATAAAAGCCTCTGCAGGCCAGCCAGTTCTAAGGCTATCTTGGTATTAAGGTTCAAAACAGTTTGCTCAAAGTAGGCCTGAGGAGTTCTTAACAACCCAACTTCTGAAATTTGACCTGGAGCTGAATCTGGAATTCCTAGTACATTTCAGTGACAAACTATCCTCTGAAATGAAAGAGACGAAAGGATTTGACACCCTGTCAGTTCATATCATCCATGTGCGCATTTAAACAGAAGGCAGGATTTCTTAAGAGGCGTCATTAAGATGCTAGTGAAGAGGTTATACAATTCCCATTGGCAAAGAATCTGTGTGGGCAGAAGTGAGAGTCTGCCTTGGGGTAGGGAATGGCCGTCCAAAAGTCCCCTCCGAACCAAGACATTTCACGACCTACCATTGGACGCAAGCTGTACTGAGATCGTTGTGCTGCTAACGGTCATAAACACGTCTATTACATGTGTGTGCTTTTATTTAAAGGAACTAGAAACACGATAATGGACAAAGGAGAACAAGGTTAATACAATCCCCCACCACCACCACGTGAAGAGTGATAATGATGCAGAGGACAAAGGAAGCAGGAAGCAAAGGAAGTAACCAATCAGGAAAGGAACAGTAACCGAAACAGATGAGCAAGTGACTTGTAAACAAACGCTTCATAATGAAGGCTCCAAAGCTGATGTGATAAGCAAATCCTATTAATTTCTGTTTTACACAGAAATGTGGTAGTAGGCTGACCAAGGGCAGGGAGGAACCAGAGTCTGAGAGGAAGACACAGATCTGATGTGGAAATAGGAAGAGACGCTATCTGGTATCAACCTGCAAAATCTTCATAGATACAGAATCAAGCTTTCAACGTGCAGGTGTTGGTGTGAGCCAATTTGCGACCTCTCAAAATAAGAAATTCTTGGAAGCAGAGGGAGGAGACTGGTTATGAAAGAGGTGGAGGAATTTTAGTAGCCAAAGAAAAGGCTTTCTGCAGCTTGGAATTCCCTTCAGGTTAAGCTGGCATGCCAGAAACTTATTCATTCCAAGGTCTTTTCAAAGAAGCCTGCAAGTGAAATAAAAACACCTGTCATGACTGTGATGAACCTCTCTGGACAATTTGGCAAAAAGTGATCCCCTTGCTCTGTGGTGAAGAGTGCACCCAGTTCCATGCTGTAATTATTGAGCAATCGGTTGTATAGAAGGCAGAGCCTATATGTACTTTCCTTCCAAAGACTGAGTGGCCTGGCACCTAAATTGTACTATTCAATTCTGTAGCCCGGAGCCTTCTTCTCTCTTTAAAAGCATGAGAATGTCTTTTCTATTTGTATGACCTGGTTGGGAAGGCTGACTACAGCAGACGGTGCAGGACCAGCCTCATCACCTCCACCCCTGTGCCTTCCACAAAGACATGGACCCCATGCGTGAAGCCTACAGAGTACACCAGTGAAGTCTACAACTGGCTTTCAGGCTCTTCCTGGGCAAATTCAAAAAGGTAGGCAAAATTAGTCTCTTTCTACCACTTGAGCTGCCTCAGTCGCTCAAGGTCAAAATTTTATGGCCCAATGGACCGGGCAGTTTCCATTATTCCAGACCATTGCACCTCCTTCCCCTAAAATCATCGTAAAATTCACATCAACTGGCTGCAAGTCCATAAGTGAGTTAATCCGCTTGCCAAGGCTTGGATCTCCTCATTTTTTAAAAGGCTCATTGGCTTTATACATTCCATATTCTAGGTAAACTTTCATGTGATGAATGGTATCTACAACTCTATTGGTATTTGTAATTGCAAGACACAGAAACCTGCTAAGAAAAAAATTTAAGGAATTTATTAAAAGGACCTAGCTCATAGGATCTTAAGATGGCTGCAGAATCAGGAATGGAAGCTACACAGCCAGAGCAATACCTAATATCACAGCACAGAACTACTCTGCTGGTGAAGACACAGAGCCAACACTGGGCCTAAGCTCACCCCACTGATAACACCAAAACTGGACAGCAGTGCACAGCAAACTCACCCCTTCCACACTTTCTCCAGAATGGATTCCACATGACCCCTTACTCTTCTTGTCACTAGATTCTTGAACAATTATAAACTATTTTTATTATCCTAATTGTACTTATATATGGTCATTAGAAATAAAACTAAATTTATTTTCAAATAATCTACAATTCAGACTTTCTTATGAGTCACATGGGCTTTTTCCCCTATAATTTATACCAAATTAATTACTTTTACTTATAATCAAGTAAATGTGGTTACCATCAAGAAAAAATAAGACAACTTATCATGAATGAGCCCACAGCGTCTATAAAATGTCAGGGAAGGCAGAAAGATAGGAAAGGTTTGAGTTTTTAAAAATCAGTGCTTGAATCATTATCATCTCAATTCAAAATTTTGAAAGAAAACATGAAGCAGTTGATCTAAAAAAATTGGTTTACATATATCCATATGCATCCAAGCAAAATTATATTTTGGAAAATATTCAATGATATGATAAAATGCTTAGATTTCTTGTTAAATGAAAAAAGCTGGTGTCATAATAGTGTGACTACTGTGATCTTAATTTAGCGTGTGTGCTCGTACACACACACACACACACACACACACACACACACACACACACACACATCCATGCATACAGACTGCAGGAATATATTCCAAAATTCTTAATGTTTTTATTTTTAAAAACTTAAAGTAATTTTATCTCACGATATGTCATCTCTCATCTTAAAGTGGTTGCCTAGTGGGAAGTAAGAGTATGTCATCCTCCTGGGTTTAGTTTGACAATCCAATGCTTTTGGTGATCAAACTCTCCTTGAGTTAGTAAATCAAGTATTGAAAAATTGAAAACTACCTGCCACCCACTCTTAGCACTGTTTCTTTTTGTACTCAATTTTAAATTAAAATGTATCCAACTATAATCCTAATAAAGTTCTGGACTTATGGAGCTCAGATGTGAGGTAATATGGCTACTACGAAAAAGAATTCCAATCTTTACTTCTGTCTCATAGCAGTAAAAAGGAATACAGTTCATAACATCCAGCAACACTATTCATGGGCCACATTCTCAGTGACCACACAACCTACACTCCTCAGACTTTTCTTCCATAGCCCCCAACTCTTCATTTTTCCTTCACTGCCCTTGATTTTACCTCTCTTTTTTCTGATATCTCTCTTTTATTACAGCAGGATTTGATGCTATTTATTTAGGAGGTAAAGAAGGACCAAAGGGCGGTTGTGTAATTTGGAAGAATCTGATGACATTTACTGAAATAGGAAACAAAGAATAAAAAAAAGAGAAAATAGATAATATTGAGTACTTACGATTGTTGAAATCTTGTGCAGTTTTTCTTGATGAATTATCTTACTTGATATTTACCACAAACCAATGAAAGGGATACTATTATAATCCTCATTTTATAGATAAGTAAACTAAGTCTTCGAGAAGCTAAATTACACGTGCAAGGTCACAAAATTAACACATAGATGAGTTGTCATTTGAAAGTCAACAGAGCACATGATCTTCAGTACTTACCCTCCTTGAGGAAGAATGTATAATAACTTCAACTTTAGACCCTTGGAGGAAGAGGTACCCATAGATCAACCAAATGAACATTTCTAGTTGGAATTTAGATAAACAGATCCAACTCTCAAGAGATGTGAGTATTAGGTAACTAGAATGAAATTTTTGAAGAACGTCATAAAACCACTTAAGAATTTTAAACTAATACGTGAACTCTTTTTTTTCTAGCATTCATAAGCTGTGAGACTCATAGGTAAATGAGAGCATGGGACAATACATATGATTTTGAAGGTCCTTCTCTTTGACAATTTATATTTGTAAGATTCACACACACACACAAAAAGTTACATTTCAAGAATAAAATAGATTTAGTTTTCTATAAAGTAAAATCACAGATAAACATATTCAACCTGCAAGGATTCTTAAAGTTTCCTAGTGAATCTCCAATACTGGGATTTACACACGAGAAGCAAGAGAGAAAATCAACAGAAAGCATACATCTTCTCTTTCCCAAATAACAAATTCTGCCTCAGCTTTCAAAAATTGATTCTTATGGTTTCAAATATCCTGTAGGTAGTACTGGAGATGAAATTTAAACAAATGTATTTAGTCATTTGAAAAGATGAGTATCATAATGTTTCAACTTGTCTATAAGTGTCTATGATTCATTCTGTCTCCAGATTAAGCAAAAGTCACCATGTGTAGAAGCTTGTCAATGAAATAAGAGGGGGGATAACTAGAAAGAACTAGAAACAGTAAGAGGGAAAAGAACTGGAAGAATCTGAAACAAAATAAGATTAGGGTAGATGATTTTTTCATCCATATAGAATGATTCTATGATTTTTATGGTACACTAAGCTTTCTTAGGGTAGAACTTACATACTACAAAATTCACCCAATTTAAGTATACAGGTCATTGATTGTTTTTCATGGGTTTACAGAGTTTTGGAGCATTCTCACTGCCCTAAAAAGTTTTCTCAGCCCATTTGCTCCCATTCCCAGCCCAAGTCAACCACTGCTTTGATTTCTGCCTTTTCTAAGAATTTTATATAACTGGAATTACACACTATATAACCCTTTTGTCTGGTTTCTTTCTCTGAATATAATTTTTGAGATCCATGCATGCTACAGTATATATCAAATGGTTTGTTCCTATTTATTGCTGAATAGTATTGCATTGTATGGATAGATGACATTTTGCTTAAAAATTCATTAGTTGATGGACGCTTGGATTTTTTTCCAGTTTTTGGCTGTTGTGAATAATGTTGCTCTGAACATTCATATTCCAAGCCCTTGTATAGACACACATTTTCAAGTCTCTTTCAAGATTTCTTGGAGAGGAACTGTTATGTGATTCCAGGATTCTAACGGCAAAATCTAAATTGAAAAGTGATTAAAGCAAAGATATTTTCAAAACATGGAATCAAAGAATGAAAAGTAGACAAATTTCGCTCTCAAACTGCCATGCTCATTTCAGGAAAGCCCATTGTTTGTTTTTACACTTTCAGTTCTCTCTTTGATGGTCAGCCCAGTAAAAACTACTGCACCTCACTGACTAGATCCATCTGTCTATCTTAGAGAATGGCCTTCTCTTTGCCACTTAGAAAACAAAAGAAAGCAAGAAATCCAACCTCATCACCTCTAACTCTTCTTCCCCTGACACACTTTCCCACTAGAAATTCATGGAATTCGGACTTCTTTTAAGTAAGAGGAGACTAGTCAGCTCCTTATGAATTTGGAAGGACTTAATAAAACTGTACTTAAATTTCTCTGACAGTTTTCTCTCTGACTACTTTGCTGCTGTCTCCGCCTCTCTTCATCCTGTAAATATCCATATTTTCTGGGGAATCAGTTTCTTGACTTCTCTTCTTGCTCTGTGCCTCCCCTCTTCACGTACCCAGGACTTTCACATCTGTATTCCCTGACCTCCCATCCTACCCCAAGACTTAATTTGCAGCTTCCTTCCCAGTCTCCTCCTTAGTCACCTACTGTAGCTCACCATTTCACAGACCTGCTTCCCCTACTCTGTTCCTCATTTTAGGAACTAGGGTCACCTTTCCCCCAAGCCTGCAGCATAAAGGTCATCCTTGACTCGTACTCCTCTCTTTACGCTTTTCTCCTGTATAATCAAATACCATTTCTGTGAATTCTACCTCCTAAAGTACATGTCTGACACTCCCCTCCACTCTAAATGCGGTATCTTGGTTGTAGCCCTCTCTGCTCTCACCAGGAACACCCACTCACCCTTTGTACAGCCTACCTGTTCTATCCTCTCTACTGATTCCAGGGTGATTTTTATAAAGTGAAAGTCTCATCATGTCTCTATCCATTTTAAAATCCATCAACGGCACTCCATCACTTTCAGAATTATGGCCAGCATTTTAAGCATGGCTTCCATGCTCTGTATTATCTGGTCATTTCTTATCTCTCATTTCATATCCTGCTGCTCTGGAGAATCCACCACAGAGAGAAAATCCACATAATGTGCAGTTCCTCCAAAATACAAAGGATGTTTCTCACATCTCATGCATATCTTTGCACATGCACTTCTCTCTGCCTGGTGTGCTCATCTTTGCTGTTTCCCATCTTCACGTTGCAAACTCCACTCCAGGAGGTTTCCCCTGTATCTGCAGAATGCCCACACAATGTGTCCTTCTTTTGTGCTTCCAGCATCTTTCCCGTACCTTGTAATGACAACCTTCATTCTGTGTTGTAGTTTGACTTAGTTTTCTGACTCCCCCACTTGAGTAAGAGCCTCTTTGAGGCCATGGACAGTAAAGTGTTAAGAACACAGATTGCTTGGATTTGAATCTTGGCTTTGCCTCTTATTAACTCCATGATCTGGGCAAGATCATTTAAACTACCAATGCCTCGATTTTCTCATTGGCAAAATGGGGGAAATAATAGCATCTGCTGCACAGGATTATTGGGCAAATGAAATTAGTTAACCCATCTAAGACACCTTGAAGGTTGATACTCTTCATCATATCCTTATCACCACCTCTACAAATCCAGTTTCTAGCTAAGCACACAGCACATCAGATGTGTTGTTCGTGGAAGAAATTCGTAAACTAACAATCTTTATGGAAGTGATAGCTAGAACAAGAGGATGTAATTTTGCCTTCCCCTGTCCCAAAGGCTACAAAGTCAGAAGTACATAGAGCCTGTGAAGCCTTGAAAGGTACCCATGGTTAGTAGGGGTGATACAGTGTCACAAGGGCAGGGGAAGAGACTGTTTCAAAATAAAGGGGATGAGGTTTGGCATGTTTGAGAGAGGTCCAGGAGACAGAAACCTGAACCAAGCCATTTGAGTCTGGGCACTTTCAGTGGGATGGGCTTGATGACAGTCATGCTGCTGGAGGTGGGGAGGGTGAATGAGTGGTGAGGAAATCAGGACACAGGGGCAGACCAGCTCAAGAGATATGACAGCACACAGGAGGGGAAGAAAAGTAGGATAGAGGTTAAGGGGAGAAAGAGAATGCTTATGAGGTAGTTTCCTAACCACACCAGTCTACTAGTTTCCCTCCTTGAGGGGATAAATGTTGCCTTAACCAGAGGAAAAACTTGCTTCTAACCTTGTGACCAACTTCTTTATTTACTAATCATCAGTGTCTTGCCAAGAATAAAAATGGTGACAAATCCTATGGGAATGTCTGACTTTTATTTTTATTTTTTTTTACTTTTTGTATTGCTCCATTTACAGGAAGAAATTCATTGTTCCACAATTCTTGCCACACTTTAAAGTTGAAGAGATAAACATGAGAGAGAAGAGCAAGGATGTCACCTGCTTGCTGAAGCTTGCAAGGAATGAATTAAATGTTTGAGTCAGAGATATTCATCAAGACATTAGTCAATTTTACATAGCTCGTCAAGAAACATTTTAAGTTCAAAATTTCCAAGTAAACTAATCTTATTACCAAAGTAAATACTAAATTTTTAACTTCAAAATGGTGTTTCTCCTAATTAACATATTAAATCAAACTTCATGTAGCAACTGTAAAAATTATAAAATATTAAAAAAAAAATCAAAATCTCCTGTAATCCTACCACCTAGAGAAAAGTACTATTGACACTTTAATATATTTCCGAACAGTTTTTTCTCCCTATACATATGTGTGTGCACACACACACAAGAAAATTCTTACAAAATTTATAGCATACTCTATATAAATTTTCTATACGGCCATGTCTCACTCAATATCATACCAGGACATTCCATGTCTTGAAAATTACTTGAAAACATAATTTATAATAACTATATAATATTCTACTTATTTTACTTGATAATCTTATTTTTGTTGGAGAGTTCTTTTCAATTTATTTTCCACTATGAACAGTGAGGCAAAAGTTCTACTAGTTTATCAGCATTTGACTCTAAGCCTTATAATTTCTTAACAATGTTTTCCTAGAATAATTACAATGTTAAAATGATCCTCAGCAGAGAGCACACATTGCTGTATAATTTTCCAGGAGTTAATAACAATTGACATTTCTACCACTGACATGGGATGGAGCCAGTCTCCCTGTGCATACCCTTGCCAGCATTCCTAGTAGCATTTTCCATATGATATGTGACATAAGGATCCAATTTTTATTGCATTTTCACTTACCAATGAATCTGAACCTTTTTAGAATCCATTATAGCACATTTGCATTTCCTGTTTTATAGGGAAAAACCCCATTATTTGACCACTGTTTTATTGAAGCCTTGTTGTTTTTCTTAATAACATTCCTTGTAAGAAAGATATTAATCCTTTGACCACATTGATTTGCCTTTTAATTTTGATGGTGCATTCTTACATAGCTAAAATTTTGTACAGTAAATTTTATCATCAAAATGCTAACATAGTTTAAATATTTGGCTCTTCATGGCTTTTATTCTTAGAAAGACTTCCCTCATCTAAATCAGATGAGTTTTATTCATATTTTTCTTTTAAAATGGTTTTATATTTAAATCTTTAATCCATCTGGAGTTTACTTTGGAATATACGACAAGGTAAAGTTTTACCTTCGTAGTTTCCAAATATTACCTAATCATCACAACACAATCTCATTAACTTATAATCCAACATTGCCTTCTACTACTGATTTTTTGGGGCCACTTTTATAGGTAATAGACAAATTTTTCTGCCTACTAAGATCTGTTTTATATTTTCTATTTTGTCCGTTGATCTGTTTATTGATTCTGGTGCTAGTAAAGTAATATTTTGACGGCTAGCTTTAGAGTATGTTTTGTTGCCTCATAAGGCATTAAAGGCTTTTCATTGTTTTAAATCTAGAGCTTCTGGTGCTTTGCTTTCCCACGGACAGAATCTATCCCAATACTGAATTCTCAAACCATCTGTAGGAAATACAAGCCTTTGATCCCAAGTGATGCCATCAAACTTTTCTAAGTGACCTCTTGGCTCTTAGTAAAAAATCTTTCTCTGGTGATGGTGAGCCCAAGGTCATGGTGAGCCCAGATATCTTCCTAATAGGGGTAGTTAAAGAACAAATCACCCTGGACTAGGAAAGTATCATGTCAAGCACACTGCTTCCCAACCTATATGTGGAAAAGATGTGAATGACTAATTTTTTAAAAAAGAGGATCTAAGTTTTCAATAAAAATTAAACCAAACAGGTGTTTTTTTAGTTTTTCAGCCCTTCCATCATAAACCTTAATTGAATAAGAAAACTGTTTCTTTCTCTTCATCAAACTATCTAACAAAATATATTCAGTTAATTAGTCCTGTGAAAATAAGAAGCTGAAGAGTGTTTACACTATTATTTTAAACTTGACTAGTAAAGTTCCCTCCTTTAGCATAGAGAGCACAAAATGGTGATTCCTACTTACTTCTCAAGTTGATACTCACAAATGGAACCAAGTTGATACTCACAAATTGTGTTTCAGAAGAAGTTCCTTCCTGGAAATAAGATGAAACAAAATGGTTATTTACTGAAAATGCACAGATCTATCAGGTTGGTGACCAGCCAGAAGAGGGGACTCAAGCAATTTCAACAACAACAGAAAGGCTGCATTCCTTTAATCACAATAACATTAACAAATGCTCTTCTGGATATCGGATAACTCCATGCTTAGACCTTGCCAAGTCACTTCTTTAAATTCATTGGCTAGTGCACAATTAAAATTTTTTCTTCCCTTAAATTAATCCAGTCCAAACATATCAGTTGCTAATCCTGTACGTGCAATCTAAATGTCAGCTTTCTCCACCAACTTAGTAAAGGGCTTTCTTGTAAGGAAAATTTAGGAATTCATTTTCCAGAGAGACTGTTTCCATCTAAAAGCATTAACACTGATTAACTCTGAAAATAACCCTGTGTTTGAAAGGAGGAAGCAAAGATTTTGGGTTTTTTGAGAGGTTTGTGGCCTCTCTGTTTTAAGGTACTCTAATAAAGAATCCTAAGACTTATAAATTATAAAATAAAAATGTGATAGTATTTAATTGAATCCAAGAAGCTTCCTTTCATTTTAAATAGGAACTTATAAGAGATTTATGGTGACCTGAAAAATATAAGTATTGTATAGCCCAGGACAGGTATAATGAATAATCAAATATTAGAATGAGTTGACCTACCAGTAGGGTACAGATGTTAAATAAAGGAATATCTGGTGGCCAGACCCTCCAATAACAAGGAAACAACAGGAAAACAGGCAACAGTGGATGTGTGTATGTATGTATGTTGGGAGCAGGGCAAACATAGGAATGAGGGAAGGGAAGAGTATGCTAACTAATATTTTTTAAAGACTGATTAACATATACTCATAAACATACAATAAAAGTTAATTTTTTCTTAGGGTAGTCAGTGATTATTTAGTTCCACAATTAGTCCTTACAACAATCCTGGAAATTAGATATTCCCCTCAAAGCAAGCATGATTGATGTTCAATCTAATGGCCAAACATTATTTAGCATCTACTCTATGTGAAGCTAGCTGCTAAGTACCACCTCTCCAAGGGATAATGCATCAAACGCTCTGCAGTATTCCAGTATTTAGTACCCCGTGGCTTAAAATACATATAACGATCTTTCCTATTTATCTTTCCTAATCAAGCATTGTGTTGACTTTTATACAGCCACAGATATTGAAGTAAAACCTTTAAAGATTCATTTCCTATATTTTATCTTAAAATTCAAAACCTACAAAATTTAAAATGAAGAGATTCTATTTCTTAAATGTATTGTTATACTTAATGCCCTAAAATGAAGAGAGCACACTCCTGGGTTGCACCAAGGAGGTCTGCCCCAACTCTGACTGCTCATCAAAAGATAAAGTAAAACTTCCTGTGAGCTATAAGGTAATATCACCCAAACCACTATGATATTTATAGTTTCTGGCATTCAATCAAAACTTATCAGTATTCTCAATAAATAAGATCAGAGAATAAACAGACTAAAAAATTCACAGATGATCCAGATTTTTGAATTATCAATCATGGACTTTAAAATAATTGTGGTTAATATTTTTAAGAGGTGAAAAAAAGAAAAGGGATGAAAATGGAGCATTTAGTCACAAAAATTGGAATTCTGGAACTTAACAATAACTAAATTAGGAACACAGTAAACGAATTTAACTTGTAGAACATAGCTGGAGAAGGAAGAAGTGAACTAGAAGACAGATCAGTAGAATATTTACAAACTTAAAAACACAGAGAAAAAAATAGAAAATACAGAATAGAATGTAAAACATATGGGCCATAGTGAAAATGTCTGCATATGTATAATTTGAGTCTTGAGAGAGAGAGAGAGAGAATGAATAATATTTAAAGAGATATATTTAAACAGATCTAGACTGACTACGTGAAAAAGAGAGAAGATTCAAATTACTAAAATAATGAATGAAAGAAGGAAATTACTATAGACATTCAGAAAAAAAGTATAAGGGAATATTAAGAACAAGTGTACAACAAATTAGATAACAGACGAAATGTAAGAGTTTCTAGAAATGTATAATTACCAATAATGACTGAGGAATAAATAGAAAGTCTGAATAGACCTATAATAATTAGAGAGACTCCATTAATAATTTTAAAACTCTCCCAGACCCTAATAGTTTCCTCCCAGACCCTAATAGTTTCCTTTCCAAACATTTAAAGAAGAATTAACACAATTCTTCAGAAAAACTTTCCATGAAACAGAAGAGAAAGGAACAATTCCAAGCTCATTTGCATGAAAACAATGTACTACCCTGTGCCAAAACCAAAACCAGTCAGAGCTATAACAAGGAAAAAAAAAAAAAAAACAAAACTACAAACCAATAGCTCTTATGAATATATGGAAACATCCTATCAAACTGAATCCAGCAAACCATAAAAAGATTATACACTGTCATCAGGGGGGATTTATTCCAAGAATTCAAGGTAGGTGTAATATTCAAAATCCAATTACTGTGAAGAAGGTGTGATCAAGATGGCAGTAGGAAGACCCTGAGCTCACCTCCTCCTATGGGCACACCTAAATTACTACTACTTAGAGAGCAAATTTCTTTTTCTTTTTTTTTTTTAACATCTTTATTGGAGTATAATTGCTTTACATTGTTGTGTTAGTTTCCGCTGTATAACAAAGTGAATCAGCTAAACATATACATACATCCCCATACCCCCTCCCTCTTGCATCTCCCTCCCACCCTCCCTATCCCACCCCTCTAGGTGGTCACAAAGCACTGAGCTGATCTCCCTGTGCTATGTGGCTGCTTCCCACTAGCTATCTATTTTACATTTGGTAGTGTATAGATGTCCATGCCACTCTCTCACTTCATCCCAGCTTCCCCTTCCCCCTCCCCATGTCCTCAAGTCCATTTTCTACATCTGCATCTTTATTCCTGTCCTGCCCCTAGGTTCTTCAGAACTTTTTTTTTTTTTTTGAGATTCCATGTGTTAGCATACGGTATTTGTTTTTCTCTTTCTGACTTACTTCACTCTGTATGACAGACTCTAGGTCCATCCACCTCACTACAAATAACTCCATTTCGTTTCTTTTTATGGCTGAGTAATATTCCATTGTATATATGTGCCACGTCTTCTTTATCCATTCATCTGTCGATGGACATTTAGGTTGCTTCCATGACCTGGCTATTGTAAATAGAGATGCAATGAACATTGTGGTACATGTCTCTTTTTGAATTATGGTTTTCTCAGGGTATATGCCCAGTACTGGAATTACAGAGCAAATTTCTATGAGAACTGAAGACTAGCAAAAGTGTTAGTCTTTACAGCTAAAGTTATAAAGAAGGAATCACAACAGGATGGGTACAAGAGGAGGAGACATGGTATAGGCAAGACACACACCCTTGATAAGTGACCCCAAACAGAAGATGATCACCATTGCCGAGGTTCTCCCCAAAGAGTGAGAGGTCCAAACCTCACATCAGGGTCCCCAGCCCAGGTGTTCTGCACAGGGAAGATGATCCTCCAGAACTTCTTGCTTTGAAGATCTGTGGGACTTGCATACAAGAAAGCTTGAGGACTGTAGGAACTCCACTCTTAAAGGGCACACACAAAATCTCATACATTCCAAGACTCAGCACAGAGGCAAGAATTTGAAAGGAGCCTGGGTGAGACCCACTTGCTGATCTTGAAGAGCCTACCAGAAAAGCAAGAGGCCACTAGGACTCCCCCTGAAGACACAGACACTGGCAGCCATTTGGGGGAGTTTGTTTTACCACAAGGACACTAGTGCTTGTAAGCAACATTCTGGAGTCCTACCTCTAGCCTATTAGTGCCAGGGGCTTACTGCCTCCCAGCAGACCTGCCTCAGCCTTGGGCCTAACAGCACATGCAGCGAGTTGCTCCAAGAACTGGCCTTGACCATCAGCAGGACATAACCACTGCATGAGACAGTGCCTGACAGCCAAACTGGACCAGAGGCTAGCCCCACCTACCAGTGTACCCACAGTAGTCAGCCCCAGCACTACACCCCCCAGAGGGAGCAACCCTAGAGCAATAGCTCTGATGACCAGAGAGTAGTATATTTCTGAGCCCCATAGGACATCTCCCACATAAGGCAGTGTCACTAAGATTGGAAAACAAAACCGACCTACCTAATATGCAGAAATAAACACAGAGACTTAGTCAGATTGAAGAAACAGATGGATATTTTTCCATGAGAATATCCTATGAACTAGTAATTCCACCCCCTCGGTATAATGCCTCTCAGAAATGCATGTTTATCTGCATCAAAAATCATGTATGAAAATGTGAAGAGTAGCATTATTAAAAACAGGCAAATACTGGGAAAAAATCCAATGTCCATCGGCAGGAGAACAGATCAATAAAATATGGGATATCCATACGATGGAATACCACTCAGCAATGAGAAAAATCAGCACAGTAACATCGATGAATCTGTAAAACATAAAAAAGTACATGCTCTGTGTCTCCATTTAATAAAACCTCCAAAACAAATAAGACTAGTCAATGCTGTTACATATCAGAATAACGGTTAACTCATTGGAAGTAGACAAAAGGGAGGTTGCAGTGGTTAGCATCTTGATACAGGAAGTAATTATATGGATATATGTACCATGTGAAAATTCTTTCAGCTATACTCTAAAAAACTGTACACTTTTATTTCTGTATGTTATGCTTCAATCAACAGTTAAAAAAATGCCAGCATGGTGGTTATTTGCAATGATACATTATTCACGTCACAATTTTACAAATATAAGATTTCCAGGCTTCCCTGGTGGTGCAGTGGTGGCGAATCCGCCTGCCAATGCAGGGGACACGGGTTCGAGCCCTGGTCCGGGAAGATCCCACGTGCCGCGGAGCAACTAAGCCCGTGCGCCACAGCTACTGAGCCTGCGCTCTAGAGTCAGTGAGCCACAACTACTGAGCTCGCACGCCTAGAGCCCGTGCTCCGCAACAGGAGAAGCCACCGCAATGAGAAGCCCGCGCACCGCAACAAAGAGCAGCCCCCGCTCGCCGCAACTAGAGAAAGCCCGAGCACAGCAACGAAGACCCAACACAGCCAAAAATAAATAAATAAAATTTATATATATAAAAAAAAGATTTCCAATGGTCCTTGCAAACCCTTAAGTGGTGCTGCTATATTAACCCTTTGTTATCAAGCTTACAAGTGGCCCTTGAGTGGTCTGAGACAGTTAGATCTTGACCTCTACTTCAAATGCCTGCTTGAGGGTAAAATGCCCCCTCTTCGCCTTCTTCAGGGATCAGATTCAGCCCTGCTCAAGGTATTTTTATTTCAAAAATATCTAAAGTGTGACTTTCCTTAACCTTCTGATGGAAAATCTATTCATCTTGATTACACTCCATTACAGGGGAAAAGAAATCATCTTTCTGATTAAAACTGTGAAATAGGGCTCTGTATTTATGTACATCGTCTTTAGGAGGATATAGGATGTCAGTGGGTATCACTAACACTCACTGCACATGGATGTGGCTGATATTCATGCCAAGATAAGTTATTGTTCACTCACTGCAGGATTTATGTTCCGTCTGCCAGAGATAGGGTGTTTCCTCACACCCCAGGGCTGTGCGTGTAAACGCAGGCCCCTGTAATCTCTCCTCATGCAGGCCCTTTATTTGGGTCTTCCATTGGAATTATTTTGTCCACACCCAAATTTATACTGGGAGGAGAAAAGAAAAAGGAGAGAGAGACAGACAGACAGAGAGGTCCATGGTTCGTAGGACTATCTTTGTAGTTAATCAGGTGTGTTGTACAGGCAGGAACCAGGGGCCACAGCAACTCCTTTTTTTCTGCCTCAGATAATCTCCCTCCTTTTGTGGCTGCATATAATATATATCAGAAAACAAGTTCATACTCTTGCAGGAGAGTAAGTAAGTTGAAGAAAAAAAATCTTTTTCCAGCATCAGGTCAGGAGAGAGCCAAACTCTTGGCCACATTCACTTGACATCTTCTGGTTGGGGCTCCATCTCACAGCCGATGTTGTGTAGGCAGCATCAGAGGCTGATAAACCTACCAAACAGGTTTGGAGGTGGGCACCATGCTCTGGGCATCTTCTGGTCCTCTAGTCCAATCCCAGGCCTGCTTCCATGCCTGAAATCTGGCTAGAATAATAACACCAACCACAAAGGTTTCCCGTAAGACATCACTGATGTGTGGCTAAACACAAAGATAAAAACCTTCAGTTTGAAAAACTCTGAGAATCAATCATCCAACATTATTTAACCAAGCTGCTATGCTGCAAATTGGAATTTTAAAATGGTTTCAATTTAATAAGCCTTTGCATATGCTTATTATAGATATTGCAGTCAAGGCCAGAACTTCCTTTAAAACATCAGGTCCCATCCCTCCTCTGCTCAAAGTCCTCCCTTGCTTCCTCCTTGCTCGAGTGAAAGCCAGTCCCCACCATGGCTGCAGGCCAGTGAGATGCACCTGGGCCCTCATCACTTCCTAACCTCCTCCCGCCCCGCCCTCTGGGTGCTCCCACCTCAGCTGCTGGCACCAGCCATTCTCTATGCCTGTCGTGCTCTCCCCATATATCCTCTCCATGCTTTTACTTAGTTGTCAGCTCTATGAGGCCTTATTCAAAGTTTCAACACCTACCCTCACCCTACACTCCTGATTCCCCCTTATCCTCTGTGATTTTATCTTTTCTTATAGCAATCGTTACCTCCAAAAGATATCTAATTTACTTATTTAAGTTGTTTGTTGTTGTTCCCTCCCCTCCGCAATGGGAGTCCTGTGCAGGCAGGGATTACTGTTTGATTTATCCTCAACACCAGAACAGGGCCTTCGCCATGACAGTTGTGCAATAAATATTTTTGAATAAGTGAATTACTGGAATACAAACATCTCCTCTGAATTCAGAAACCTGACAGTTGCTAGAATAGTAGCACCAAGTTTCAAAGCCATTTCCCGCACTTCCCAGTGGATTGAGTCACAGGGACCCCGGCAAGTAGAGCCAGATTTGCAGACTTTGGGACTCAAGCTCTAGACAGGATACAGAGATTTGGAGAAAACAGTAGGAACTAGTCTTTGTTGAATGCCTTACAAATTACAAAACACTTTCTCATTGGACCTTCAAAGGAACCTTTTGAAGAATACGATATTATCCTTATTTTTAAATAAAGAACTAAGAGTCATATATTCTAATTTAATTTTCCAAAGTCTCTTTGTGACTAAGTGACAGAGTCAGGACTTGAAAATGGGTTTTCATCCAGTTCTTGATTTTTCTGTCAACCCCAGCCTCTCCTATAACAATAATACATATCCTGGGGAATAGATCAGAGATACATACATTTAATAAAGATATTTTTTAAATCACTCACAGAGTTTGGTAAAGGACAGTCAAGCACTTCCAAAAAACTACATCAATAAACGGAGCCTTGTAGCCTTGTGATAGAACCACGAGACATAACTCTGTCACCTTCCAAGTTGCACAGCAGTGAAAAATAATGTCAGTATACTTATCAGACACGTAAGGCCCATTATGGCAAATCTGACTGATATCTGTAATAATTTTTTAAAGCAGGTTAAGTGCTAACAACCATGACAGTTCTAGAAACTGCCCAGAACTTAGCTCTATGGATCATTTAATATAGGAAAAATTATTTTTTCATATAAAATAAATATAATAGTTTTCATTATTTCACCACTTTACAAACGAGGGAAATTTTGGTGCTGATAATTTAAGCACATACCTGGGATTATTGAGTTTAAACAAAAAAAGTCATTTGCTGAAGTAACAGGCTAAGGCCTCTTATCTTTTACCTTACTTGAATTCAACATCTGTTTATTGGGCGTTTGGAGAAAAAAACAAGCATCACAGAGGAGCTTGAAAGCTAAGAGGAGGAATAAAATAATTACAAGCATAATTATAATGAAAAGCAGGACACAGTGCTACGGAGAGATACAAGGTGCTGTGAGGGTTCCAATACTAAAGAGATCATATCTGATTGAGATATTTAGAAAATGTAAAGGGATTGAACTTATTCTCCTGCCTAAGACTAACAAAATATCCAAACAAAATATTGGAAGTCACGGTTTTCAAGTAAGAACAGTAATCCATGAGAAACCAGAAATAACCAAGGCGAGCCAGATGCTGAGCTGACTTCCTTGAGAGAGTTTCCAGGCGGCAGTGCAGGCAGAGGGAACCCGGATGGGAACCAGTGGATTCTCTGATTGAGGCGACGGAACTGAAAGTCTGATAGCCCAAAGTGGGTAGAGTTTGCAGGTTAGAGTGCTGACAATGGGAGAGCTTTGGAGAAAAAGAACTCTGAAGATCTTCAGAGGCACCTGCCTTGAGTATTTAGCAGACTTCCAATCATCACATGCATATGAAGAAACTACCCTAGGCCAGGGGAAGAGCCATCTAAGGATTAGGGGAAAACAGGGCCAGCGCTCACATAGAAGGGGAATAGTGCCTGGTCCTACCACGAAGATAGAAAAATCACGTAATTCATGGGGCTTTGGGTAGAGTACTCAGGACTTTGGGTAGAGTGCTCAGAAGGGTCTTGCCTCAGTGTTGGGGAATAATTAGCTCTAGACGGGTCCCATCTAATAAAAATTAAAAGCAAAGCATAAAAGAATCAAACTGCCTTCAAGTGTTTTAACTGCATCCCAGAACCAAGTTCAAGAATATTTATAGATGTACAAAAATATCCAACACCCAAGAAGGTAAAATTTCAAAATATTCTGAATTTTAAAAAACCAGACCAAAAAAAAAAAAAAGAGTAGATAGTAGATACTGAATGATTCCATGTGTATAACTCTAGAAGAAGCAAACTAATAGATAGTGACAGAAAGCAGACCAGTGCTTGCTTGGGAAAGAGAAGTGAGAAGGAAGGCGATGAAGGGATTATAAACTGGCACAAGGACACTTTTGGGGGTGATGGACATGTTTATTATTTTGACTGTAGTCATGGTTTCTCGGGTGTATACATATGTCAAAGCTTCGAATTCTATACTTTAAGTATCTACAGTTGAGTGTATATCAATTATAGCCCAATAATGTTGTTTAAATAAAATGTATAGACCTGCTTCACTAAAACCCTTCCCTGCTAGGATCCTATAGTTATGTGAGCTTGCAAAAGAAGAACATAAAATTTTGCTTAATGGAATACAGAGTATATTCTGAAAACTAGCAGCGGACAAGTGGAAAGGAAAGATATCTGGATGTCCTTAATAAATAGCATTTTAATTGGGTAGAAAATGAGTAGGCTACAAAGGGTTTTGGGGTTGTTTTGGGGGTTTTCTTCAAAAGATTATATGCTCAGAGTTACACTTGATGAAGCTAAATTTGGCTGTAGTGTTTTGAGATGTATAGAGAAGTCTTTTAAAGTGTGAAGATTATTTCAGAAGCTACCATATTAGCCTGGTTAATGAAATTAAAAGTTGAACTAGAATGGTGCCTGTGTGATTTGCAAAAAGAGGATAAAGATAACTGCCTTTGCAAAAACAGATGGGGTGAGAGAGGAGAAGGGTCTGCGTGATCAATTTGAGGATATTTTGGCAGAAATTATTCCAAGGAGTTGATTTGGGACCAGGTAGTATTAATTGGTTTAGCTCCATAGAAATGCTTTCATTCATTCAGTAGTGATCTGGATGTTCACTAGTGTGGTTTATCTTAGAGTAGCTTAGATGAGAATTCACTGGTAGGTTTGTGAGGGAAAGGCTTTTTCTAACTTCTCAGGAAGAGGATTTACTCTCAAATCATTGTCTCATATAGAATATTCTCTATATTCATTATTTTTAGGATCCCCCAAGAGCTCTGTTGCTCTGAATTCCTATTTTATTACTAGCCACTCCACTTTTTTAACTCACAGCTGCCAAATATGCATAAAGTGTCTTGAGAAGTTTATAGCATCATTGGGAGGCTAAAATGGCCAGAGTATTTTCTGAGCAATGAGATCTCATATCCTGCCAGGAAGGATCATATCCAAATCAACAGATATCGTAGTGAAATAATTTTTTTTAATGTATATATAGAGTTTCAAACTTTGTAACTGACTTGACAGACAAAATTGAAAATTCTGTTTGAGAAAAACTATAGTGAGAGAGGCCATTGGATTGGTGTGTACCCCCAGAAAATTCTGGGGGGAAAAATCCTTTTCTAGTTCAGAGTCCATTTAGTTTAATAAATGGAACTATTATCAATATTTTAATTAATTATGTGAATGACCAATTCTTTCAAAAACTTCACTCCAAAACAAAGTAACAATGAGGAGTTACACAGTATAGTGAGGTCCCAGTTAAATGTCTGAGTCCTTAATAATGAATCAAAAGTGTTAGTGAAAGACAGTTAATCTTATTCACTGGCAAACTAACAAGTCTAGGAATGAGAGGCTCCCTGTTTACCGGGGAGTCCAGCAACTAGAGAGTTGACTAGTTCTTACTTTTATATATGATTTGTAAAATTAACCGTGTATTTGTATCATTCAAATTAATGTTCTGCTTCAAATAGTCCCCTGGCCTTTCAGATTTAAGGTCTTTCTGAAGATCTTCCCAAAACAAAAAGAAAAGCCAACTCCCGCTTTCAATTAAACAAAGTAATAACCACAACACATAAAAATCGAAAAAAGACATGGGACTGGTAAACGCCTGAACAGAGGAAAGGGAGTTCTAAACCAAAGGGCTGGAACGAGAGATACTCACTAGAAATAGGCTGCAGGACTCCAGCAGCCCTGCTTTTGGAGACATCAGTTATGGCAGAAGGAAAGAGTGAAATAAGGTCACAAACCATAAGTGTAGATTTAAAGTCTGTATAAGGAGCAGTTAGAGCCCCACATTCCTATCTCTGCTGTAACCCCCATCTAGCAACAACTACTCCCCCATCATTATAGGAGAAGGAAGTATGTTTCCTAGATGAATTGAATCTGAGATCGGAGACATTCTGGACTCTGGAACAGAGGTAGAAAGGAGGACTGGAATGAGGTGCTAGGCTGAAAACTAGTGTACTCAGTGAAAATGTACACATTGATTAGCAAGATGAAAACTGCCCTCGGGAACCTTCACCTGCACAGATCCAGAGTGCCACCTCCCAATCTTATACTGCCTCTGGAGTTCTGCCAGATTGGAGAATCTACCCTTCTCTGGAAAAATGTAACATACTCAGAAAAAAATGCCTAATAAGTAGGTTGCAACCCCAAAACTGGATGACTGCCCATTTTCTTGCAAGGAGTTCTCCCTGCCAATGAAATAAACTATGTACAAAGTGTTCATAACTGATTCTTCAAGTTCTCACTTTCAAATGTGAATGAACACCAGGGATCACCAACAGATATTTGAGTAAAGTCTCTTACATGAAGAAGGTAAATCATGCAAGAGAATCAGAAGAAAGTGAGACTTCAAGGAGTAGAAGAAAATAAAACAACAGAAAGGAAAGAAAAATCTATATCATCCACTCTCAGGGATAAGAGAGTATATTCTATGCATGAAGGAAGAAGAGGGTATTATTTTTAAGGGATATTTAAAACTATAAAAGAGCTCTTAGAAATTAAAAATATGATAGCCAAAGTAAAAATTATGAGCACAAGTGGGAAGATGAAATAAAGAATCTTCCTAAAAGTAAAACACAGAGGTAGACAAAGATGAAGAGAAGATTAGGGAGCTGGGATGTCAAATCTATTAAGATTTTCAGAACTGACGGGAAAAAATAATACAAGAAAATTTTTCAGAGCTGGAAAGCGTAAGGTTCCCAATTGAAAACATTCAGGACAATGAACATAAAAAAAATATTCATTCTAAGACACCTCACCATGGATTTTTAGGGTAAAAGAGAAAATCCTAGAAAAAATAAGTCAGAAGCAAAGAATTGAGAATCAGTTACTGGGCTTCTCAACAGCAATGATGGAAACAAAATAATGGAGTAACATCTTCGAAATTCTTAGGAAAATTATTTTCTACTTAGAAGTTTTTGTCTCAATAAGCTGTAAAGAAAGTGCAAGAATAGAATGGAGACAATTTCAGACATTCATGGTCTCTATTTATTTCCTGGGTATCCCTTCTCAGAAAGCTATTGGATAATGTACTTCAACAAACTGAAGGGAAAAAAAGAAAAAAAAGATATGAAACAGGGAATCAGAATCTAATACAGGGACAAGATGTAAAGAATTCCTGGAACTTCTGCAAAGGAGAGTCCCAGGATGACAACTATGCTCCTGTAGAGCAAATCTAGACTGAGTCAGGAATATAGATGGCACCAGAAGGGAAGTCCCAGGAAGAAAAATTGGGAATTACAGATTACCTGGCCAATTTGACCATCTAGGAAATTGTAAAGGGAAGTAGTCTACAGAGCAATTGGAAAATGTATGGAGACTCAGTCTTAGGTTCAAAGAATCAGCAAATAAAAAAAAATTGTTTTTAATTGAGTAAATTACTAACTCCAGGAAAAGCAAACAGCAGTAAAAGAAAGAGGATGTAATTACATATATTAGTTGTCTGAGCAGTGAACAATATTTAATATCATAATAAGGAAAACATTTAATAAAAAACTGTAGTACAGCTATAATTAAAAGATATGGAAAAAGTGAGAAGCAACAGAGTTTCAATCTTTATGTACCAAAATAGGAAGTCAATAGAAAATGCATAAAAATGCTTAATCAAGAGAAAGCATTATACATGCACATTATTTAGAATTATGAAGATAATTTCTTGAAGGAACAGCTAAAAATTAGAAGTAGCTATCTCTTAGAAGTGTAATGGGATGAAAAAGTAATCCAATAGGGGTTCTACATTTTTTTATTAAGAGCTTTCTAGCACTATTTAAACGTTTAAATTATCTTCAATATTTGAAGCCTTCATTGTTTCTAAAGTCTTCCTCCACAAATGGCAGCATAACCAGTAATTCTCCCTTCCAACGGTATGACTAGATTTACTAATAACTAATTTTTAAATTCGCTTTTCAACTTTTGCCAAATAAACACTGAAGTCTCAGTTTTCTTACTGGCCACAGAAGTCCAGTTTGTAAACTCGGAATTTTTTTCAAAATGCTTTTTAAAATATTTGCTCAAATGTATTTTCTGATCTTTTATCAATTTCTCATTGAAATAGTTAAATTTTTGCTATATGAGCAATAACATATTTGAATTTATCCAGAAAGCTTCATTGAAGAAGTTACATGATTAAAATTTTAAGTATAAAGTTGTGCTTTTAAAAAAATCACCTAAGTGTCTCCTGAAATTTTTTACAATTCTTCAGTTGTTCATATACTGCCTAAGCCCATATTAACCAGTACCGTTCACCAGTAGTATTTTTACAACTAAATACATAACGCAACATGTATTCAATTCTAACAGAGTGCTAAATTGGAAGTTTCAACCAAGGCACCAAGGCCAATGGACATCAGATACCAAAATGAGTTATTAAACTAGCTTGGAGGAATTCACAGTAGGTGTTTGAAAATCAGTTAGATATCAAATGTATCTAGGGATGTTATAAGTTGAATTGTGTCCCACTAAAAAAGATATGTTGAAGTTCTAACCTCACCACCTCTGAATAAGACCTTATCTGGGAATAAGACTATTGCAGATGTAATTAGTTAAGTTGAAGCCATACTGCAGTAGGGGGCCCACTAATTCAATGTGACCGGTGTCCTTATAAGAAGATGGCTATGTGAACACAGACATACATACAGGGAGAATGCCCTGTGGAGAAAGAAGATCAGAGTGATGCATCTAGAAGCCAAGAAATGCTAAAGATTGCCGGCAAACCACCAGAAATCAAGCAGAGGCAAGAAAGGACTCCCCTAAAGGTTCCAGAGGGAGCATGACCCTACCAACTCCTTGATTTCAGACTTCTAGTCTGTAGAATTGTGGGACAATAAAATTCTATTGGTTAAAGCTCCCACTTTGTTGTACTTCATTACAACAGCCCTAGGACACTAATGCAAAGGTTTAAATGGTTAAGAGATGGAGTTAGAGGGGTTTTTTTAAGATAGAAATTCCTTTCAAGAAAGCTGCTAGTGTACCATGAGTTAGCAAGGGTGTGTGTTTTCTCCAAGGATAGAGGCACTTCAAAAAGCCCAATCAGAAGGCTTAGTGTGTCTTTCCTGGGGTATGAAAGGATCACAATGGATGGCTGTATGATACATAAAAACACTTAAAGAATCTAAAGTCAAATGGCTGTAACTATCAGCCCAAGATAGTAAGGCAGACAGACCAGAATATATTAAAAACTAGTTGCACTTTCACTGACATCAGAGGCAAGGATTCTGAATGTCTCTCATGAACAAGATAGGGATACAAGGGAGAGAAAAGTGATCTGAAGTTTTGCCAAAGATAGATGCCTGGAAAAGCAATGGAATCCAATTAGAAAGAGACCATCCAGGGGATTCCCGGGGCTTCCCTGGTGGCGCAGTGGTTGGGAATCCACCTGCCAATGCAGGGGATGCGGGTTCGTGCTCTGGTCCGGGAAGATCCCACACGCCGCGGAGCGGCTGGGCCCGTGGGCCACGGCTGCTGAGCCTGCGCGTCCAGAGCCTGTGCTCCGCAGCAGGGAGGCCGCAACAGTGAGAGGCCCGCGCAAAAAAAAAAAAAAAGAGAGAGAGACCATCCAGGAGACCACTAGAAAATCAGAGGATGAGAGGAGAGTGCTCAGTAGAGGAAGATGCACTGACTACAATATAAGAAGGGCAGATAAACATTTAAAGTGGGTCCTCAGAAGGAACTACCAAAATGCCCACAAGAGAAACAATTTTAAATGTCTACTATTAATTGCCTTTAAAATCTTTTCTACTTCTCACCTAGCTTACATATGACTTTTTGTTTTTCTATTTTGAGAACAAGTTTACAGCTAGCAAAAGTAGGCTGGCTGAACTTTTTTAAAATATCTTTTCAATTGTGAGGTGTTTTAAAATACTACAATAGGACATTTATTTCAGAAGAGGAGAGGTTAATGGCGATAAGAGTGCCAGGGACTATGCATAAAATTATATATTTCCAAGGGAGCAGAACAAGAAGAAATGTTCATGTGAAAGTAAGTAAGTTATAGTTAACAATCTCCATATTGATTTGCAGTAAGTATTTCCATTTTTACCTAAAGGCTTTCAGCTACCATTTTGTGAAAATATAAATAACATGGATTAATTAAAACTCAGATTTAGCCAGCTATTAGGCTGAATTGAAGAAATTCACTCTTTAATTCTTTCATCCTGCCTGGCTCTGTTCTCAAAAGTGGACGTAAGTTTACACTGGCAATCACATGTTCCCCACCAGAAGTGCTACAATCCTTGTTTATATTAAATACAGGAATTTTTGATTAAATAGAAGACACTAACTCTGACATGTTGAGAGTTAGTGTCTGGGTAAATCAGATTCTCCTGCCCTTAATTTTTTAGATGTTGAATATATCCAATATTTTTGGCTAAATACCACTCACTATGCTTCCATAACTGCATTTCTTTAATAAATACTTCTGTTCTGGTTGATATGCTTAAATCTTTTGTGAACTGCATATCAGTAAAACAGCAATTGAGCAATAACTTCCATTATATTAATTTCATGCAATGTGAAATTAATTTACATTTTATTGACAGCCTCACTTAAAATTAATTTGATTTTTTTTAAGTTATAGGATGATTTCTTGGATTTTCTTTCAAGAGGATATGCACCATCCATGTGATGAAGCTAGCTGATAAAAATCTAGATTTACAAGAAAGCCAGTTAGAAAGTGGCATCCACATTAAAAATGTAACCAAACTTGGGACCTGTTTAATATCTTGTGCCCCTTATGCTTTTATAATATATTGTGATTTATCAAAACGTGATTTTACCTACTACATTTCTGCAATATATATATAGTATGATGAGTGTCCATTGGTCATCTTAATTAAATAGCCAAAGAAAAGCATTTGTTTGAGTGTGGCCAAGATGGTGGCATAGGAAAACTCTGAGCTCACCTCCACCCACATGCACACCAAATTTACAACTAACTACAGAGGAACTATCTATGAGAACAACCTGAGAACTTGCAAGAAGATTTTCCATAATATAAAATATAAAGAAGAAACCAGAATGAGATGGGTAGGAGGGGCAGGGATGCAATATAGTCAAGACTCTCACCCCCAGGTAAATGACCCACAAACAGGAGGATAATTGCAATTGCAGAGGTTCTCCCCAAGTAGCAAGGGATCCAAACTGCACATCGGGCCAGCAGACCTGCATCAGGAAGGCAAATCCCCAGAACATTTGATAGTGAAAGCCAGCAAGTCCTGCTATGAGAGATCCAGAGGGCTATAAGAAATAGAGACTCCATGGGCTTCCCTGGTGGCGTGGTTGAGAGTCTGCCTGCCGATGCAGGGGACACGGGTTCGTGCCCCGGTCCGGGAAGATCCCACATGCCACGGAGCAGCTGGGCCCATGAGCCATGGCCGCTGAGCCTGTGCTCCGCAATGGGAGAGAGGCCCGTGTACCGAAAAAAAAAAAAAAAAAGAAATAGAGACTCCACTCTTAAAGGGCATGTACAGAATCTCACACGTTCCAAGTTCCAGTGCAGAGGCAGTAATTTGAAAGGAGCCTGGGTCAGACCCACTTGCTGATCTTGAAGAGTCTCCCAGACTGACAGGAGACTCCCCCTGGGGACATAGATACTGATGGCAGTCATTTGTGAGAGCTCATTCTAGGACACTGTTGCTGGCAAGTGACATTTTTGAGTCCTTACTCTGACCTTTTTGAACCAGGAGCTAACCCACCAGCAGGTGTGCCAGAAGCAGTCCCAGTTCAACGCCCAGCCCACCTATAGGCCAGCACCAGCCCAGGCTAACTCAGGCCTTGTACTCAGCCATTCAGGCACCTTGCCCCATCTACCATTGGGCTGGCAACCACCACATAAGGCATGGCTTGGCAGTCTCCAAGCCAAGGGCAAGTTGTGCCTACTACTACACCTATAATAGTCAGCCCCACCACAAATGAAGGGCTCATGCAGCCCATAAAAAGACATGTAGCTCTGGTGAGTGGAGAGGAGTGTGCTGCAGGGCCCCATAGGATATCTCCTGCATAAGGCCACTTCTTCAAGATCAGAAAATGTGAATGACCTACTAATATACAGAAATAAACACAGAGAATTAGGCAAAATGATGTGACAGAGGAATATATTTCAAAAGAAAGAACAAGATTAAACTTCAGAAAAAGAACTAAAGGAAGTGGAAATAAGCAATCTACCAGCTAAAGAGTTCAAGTTAATGATCAAAAATCAGGAGAAAATGCGTGAACACAGAGAGAGTTTAACAAAGAGTTAGAAATATAAAGATGAACCAAACAGAGCTAAAGAATACAATAACTGAAACAAAAAATGCACCAGGAGGTATCAACAATAGACTATACGATACAGAGAAATAGATCAGCAAACTGGAAGACAGAGTAGTGAAAATTATCCAAGCTGAACAGAAAAAAGAAAAAAATTTTGAAAAATGAGAATAGTTTAAGAGAACTTAGGGATAACATCAAGCATAATAACATTAACATTATAGGAAACCCAGAAGGAGAGAAGAGAGAGAAAGGGCCAAAGAACTTATCTGAAGAAATAATAGATGAAAACTTCTCTAACTTGGGAAAGAAAACAGACATCCAAGTCCAGGAATCACAGAAAGTCCCAGACAAGATGAATCCAAAGAGATCCACACCAAGAAACATTGTATTTAAAAAGGCAAGTTTTCCCTTTTTTAATGGCTGAGTAATATTCCATTGTGTGTGTGTGTGTGTGTGTGTGTGTGTGTGTGTGTGTGTGTGTGTGTGTGTGTGTGTATATATATATACCACACTTTCTTTATCCATTCATCTATTGATACACACTTAGATAAGTTCCACATCTTGGCTATTATAAGTAGTGCTGCAATAGACATTGGAGTGCATATATCTTTTTGAATTAGTGCTTTTGTTTTCTTCTGGTAAATACCCAGAAGTGAAATTCCTGGATCTTATGGCAGGCCTATTTTCAATTTTCTGAGGAACATGGACACTGCTTTCCATAGTAAAAATACAAGATTATAATACCAACATCAGTGCACAAGTGTTCCCTTTTCTCCATATGATTAACAACACTTGTTTTCTGTCTTTTTGGTGATATCCATGCTGACATGTGTGAGGTGGTATCTCATTGTGGTTTGATTAGCATTTCCCTAAAAATTAGTGATGTTGAGCATCTTTTCATGTGTCTGTTGGCCATCTGTATGTCTACTTTGGAAAAATGTCTACTTAGGTCCTCTGTCATTTTTTTAAATTGGATTCTTTGTTTTGTATTTTGAGTTATGTGGGTTCTTTGTGTATTTTGGGTATTAACCATTTATCAGATACAGCGTTCACAAATATCTTATCCCATTCAGTAACTTACCTTTTCATTTTGTTGATATTTCCTTTGCTGTGAAAAAGCCTTTTAGTTTGATATAGTCCCATTTGATTATTTTGTTTTTATTGCCCTTGCCTAAGTAGACTGATCCAAACAGTATTGCTAAGACTGACATCAAAGAGTGTGCTCCCTATGTTTTCTTCTTGTAGTTTTATGGTTCAAGGTTTTACATTTAAGTCCACAATCAATTTAGGGATTATTTTTGTATGTAGTATGAGAGAGTAGTCCAGTTTGATTCTTTTCATGTAGCTGTCCAATTTTCCCAGCATCATTATTGAAGAGGCTGTCTTTTCCCCATTTTATATTCTTGCCTCCTTTGTCATAGATTAATTGATCTAATAAGTGTGAGTTTATTCCTGGGCTCTGTATTCTGTTCCATTCATTGATCTATGTGTCTGTTTTTGTACAAGTACCATACTGTTTAGATTACTGTATCTTTGTAGTATAGTCTGAAATCAGGGCGCATGACACCTCCAGCTTTTTTCTTTTTCTCAAATTGTTTTGAGAGCCTTTTGTGTTTCTATTTAAAAAACATAGAATTACTTATTCTAGTTCTGTGGAAAAAATGCCATTGGTATTTTGATAGGGATGGCATTAAATCTGTAGGTTGCCTTGAGGAGTATGGTCATTTTGGCAATATTAATTCTTTCAATCCATGAGCACAGTATACATCTTCCCATTTGTGTCATCTTCATTTTCATTCATCAGTGTCCTATAGTCTTCCAACTACAAGTCTTTTACCTCTTTCATTAGGTTTATTCCTAGGTGTTTTATTCTTTTTGATGCAGTTGTAAATGAGTTTTTTTTAACTTCTCTTTCTGATAGTTCACTTTTAGTGTACAGAAATGCAATAGATTTTTGTGTATTAATTTTGTATAATGAGACTTTACTGAATTCATTTATTACTTCTAATAGTTTTTGGTGACCTCTTTAGGGTTTTCTATATATAGTATCAGGTCATCTGCAAACAGTGACAGCTTTACTTCTCCCTTTTCAATTTGGATTTCTTTCTTTTCTTTTTTTTCTCTGATTGCTGTGGCCAGAACTTCCAATATTATGTTGAATAAAAGTGGTGAGAGTGGGTATCCTTGTCTTATTCCGGATCTTAGACAGAATGCTTTCAGCTTTTCACTGTTGAGTATGATGTTGGCTGTAGGTTTGTCATAAAGGGGTTTTATGATGTTGAAGTATGTTTTCTCTATACCCACTTTGTTGAGAGATTTTATCATAAATCGATGCTGAATTTTGTTAAAGGCATTTTCTGCGTCTATGGAGATGACCATATGATTTTTATTTTTCACTTTGTTAAAGTGGTGTGTCACGTTGGTTGATTTGTGGATATTGAGCCATGTTTGCATCCCTGGGATAAACCCTACTTTATCATGGTCTATGTTCCTTTTCATCTATTGTTTAATTCTATTTGCTAATATTTTGTGGAGGGATTTTGCATCTATGTTCATTAGTGATATTGGCCTGTAATTTTCTTTTGTTGTTGTTGTTTCTTTGTCTGCATTTGCTATCAGGGTGATGCAGGCCTTATAAAATGAGTTTGGAAGCATTCCTTCCTCTTCAATTTTTGGGAATAATTTAAGAAGAATAGGTGTTAACTCTTCTTTAAATGTTTTATAAAATTCCCCAAAACCAGTCTGGAGAAAGGACAGCCAGAAATAGTTCATCACGAACGTTATATTACCCTCTTCAAGAAAAAAAAAATACAATAAAGTGGTCAAAGAAATCCCTTTAAAATTACCTATTCAAAATAATTGTTCATTATTCTATTTTAACTGAAAGTTGTGTCCTTTAAGAATTAAAAAATTGAGGGCCAAAATGCCTCATGCACTGTTGCAGAAAGAGATGCAGAACACTGAAAGAACTTCCAGAAAGTCATTAGTTGCATTTCAGTTTTTAAAAAATTAAAACCTGTTTTTTGGTTTTTTAAATTTGCTTAACTTTTATTGGCCTGTGAGTGACTTGGTTACTTCATTGACACAGAAGTGTTTGTGTGTGTGTATCTGCACATGTAATATGGATTTTTACAAACAAATTATGTGCACCATCTGTGTTTCTACTTTCTCTTATAAGCTTATATGATGATCATATTTTATAGCTCACTCCAATTCTGAAAACAACATTTCTGTTTTCCTCACAGTCAAAAACAAAGACCACAGTAGATATGCAATAAAAACCCTATCTAAACAATCCAAATTATGAAGGAATTATAGTAACATTCTATTCCTAGACCAAAAATATATTAAAAGTTTAACGTACATTATAGTTTTCCCTCATATTACTCATCCTAGAAAGTAGTTTCACTTTGAATTCCCCTGTTCTCTGACAGCTGTGTTTACCTAAAGGATGTTCTCACCAAATTATTTGTTGCCTTTGCTGTTTAAAGTTGCTTTCTTCTTACATCCCGTGTTCTGAATTAATCTATTCATTCCTTTACTTCAGCTTATAGCCTCTATTTCACTCACTTTTCTGCTCCTTTGTTTTTTGTGTTTCTGGTTGGGTTTCAAGGATTTTAAAACAAACAAAAACTACAGGTTATGTTACAGTATTCTTTCTTTTAGCAAAATCATGTTTGCTAAATGCAAGGAAATGTGGACTGGGACATTTAAAACCCTCTTTATGCCTATATTATTACATCAGCATCCTAGCTCTTCTCCATTCAATCTACCTGCAGCCTTCTGCCAAAAGTGCTCTTTTGAGCACTTCTTTCTATCATGTCACTTTTTGTGGGGGAAGTCTATACTAGCTGACTCTTCACTGGAATAACCTTCACTGCCAGACTTCCTTTGGTCATCATCTTGAGAATCGTCTGTCTCTTAATTTTCCGGGTCCCATACTTCTCTACCTCTTATATCCTTCAGTGAAAAATCATGCAGGACAGATGATTTTTCAAGAGCTTGAATAATCTAAATAGTACTATAATTTCTAGGAAGAATATTATTTCCCTCATAATTTTGAAAGTATTTCTTCATTTTTCTTCAGTTCAGTTTCTTTGAGCAACCCATGGCATTCTTAGCCCTAGGTTGAAAATATGACATATCATCAACCTAGATTTTTTCAGAATCTTCTATTTCCTCATAAATTTCTCTTGAGTGAATGTTGCCTTCCAAGGACTTCTTAGAACCTAGATTGAGCTACAAGTTTTCATATCTTCTTTCCTTGTCTATTTCTCTGTGTGTCATTCTGCTTTCTTAGGCATTTCTTCAACTTTGTCTTCTATTTAATTTTAATTTGGAGTATTATATTTTTAACACTCATGAGTTTTCTGCTCAATATTATTCTTTCCAGCATCCTATTCTAATACTATGGATGCAGTGAATTTTGTCTCTCTGAGGATATTAACTCTAGGAGTTTGTTTGGTTTTGTTTTTTTTAAGATTTTTTTCCTTTTCCCTTCATTGTATTTATTTCCCTTTTCCTGTTTACTTGTTATAGTCTCCAGTCAATGAAGGAGGCTTTTACTGAATATTTCTTGGCGATCCTTGGCTATCGGTTCATGTTTAAGGGGAGGCTATAAACAAGGATGATTGGATGTTCTCCATGCACGGGGAGGTGAAGAGGAGAGAATATGAGGTGCGAGGAGGAAAGGAGCTGTCAGTTAATGGTTTTCACCAGAGAGTGACTAGGCAAGAAGACAGATTTCTTACTGGGATTCCTCCAAATATCAGAATGCCCGGGTCCTTTCAGTTTCTCCGGAGAAAGATTCTCCCATCTCCTGCCTGGGAAGTAGATGCCTGAGAACCAGAGTTCTGGGAGCAGACAGTTGGGGGTTGTGTGACTCACCATCCATGTAAAGACTTCACTTGATTCCCTTTTTTTAGCCCAGCAGCTCACTCCAGCTCCATATCTCTCTAAGACAAGAACTAATCGGGTGTAACATCCCCGTAGTCATAAATCCCCAGGGCTCTGCACTTGTGGAGGAGAAGTACTCACCTGCCCTCCAGGAAGGAACTACACAAAATCCCAATTCACCCTCCCAGTTTTAGCCCCATGACTTTTGCAGCACTTGGTGTCTCCATCTCGCGAGCCTTTGCTGGGTTCCGCAGGAAAAACTCAGCTTCCTCTCCTATGCGGTCCCTCCTGTAGACCCTTTCAGCTGCAACTTTCTTTCAAACCAGTTAGAAATCCTCTAATTTGGACCTTCCAAAACTTGTCATCTCTCACCTGCTATTACCTCCTCTCTCTCCCTCTTCATCATTTTGGTTTATTCATCTTTTTGGTTTATTCTCTCTGTTTTATTCCCGTGCCATGGGTTTAGTAGGATTTTGAAAAAGCTCAGATACAAACATTTGTGTTACTTCTGCTTTGTTTACCCAGGAGGCAAATACAAATTTTTAAATAAAACTATTAAAAAAGCAAATCGCAAGCTCTTTGGGGACAGTTGACCCACAACACCTATTGCAGGAAGGGGAAGACAGGAGTTAGTAAGAACTTCATTTATTTTGAGAGGAGCTTACAGGTTAAATATTCACAGAAAGTGTACTGGTATTTCACAAACTAGAACAAGGATTTCTTCCTTACTGTGATAGATCCTCTTTCCAGAGGCATTTACAGTAAATTTGACCAGACCTTTCTCCCACTCATTCTTCTATTTGTTTTCATTTCAGATAAAAAAAGAAGAAGAACGTTTTGTTTAGTCTTTTTTTTTCTTCAGACATGTGTATGGGTGGGAAATGGAAAGGGGGTTCTGTTACCATTATTCACTTGGGTAGAAGTGGCTGGGGAACCCACGCAAGCGTCCTGCCAAACCACAGTCTACGTGCAACAGTGCACAAGGCTGACTTTTTTCCACATATCCGGTACCAGATAAGTGTAGGATACGTTAAAGATGTTCAAGTTCGACTGTTGTAAGGGACAGAGGAGGATGGAGAAGGGCACATTTTTCAACGATTTGTTTTTGCCCTGAAATTCACCGCAACCTTGGCTTCTTCAGAGCCTGACACTGAGGCGCTCCACAGCTGGAGGAATGTGGTTTTAAGTTTGCCCAGTGAATTGTACTTTTCTCTACTCGTGGCCCTCAGCGTTCGATGTCAGAGATGCCTGAACCCTTCATCTAAATAAACAGACCCAGTTCTCACTGGAGGAATACATCTGAGTGATGTCTAAGAAATAGATCCCCCTCCACATACCAATTTCACCATGAATTCCTGTATATGGGACCCTCTCCTTATGGAAGGGGTTTAGCTTATTACAAGATGTGGAATCTGTATTATATAACTCCTCATTTAAGAGTCAGTAAACAAAGATCTTTTCAAGAAAATTTATACAAAAATTTGATCAAAGGAGCATTCTTGGACTTATAATTAAAATTCCAAAAAGAACCACAAATTCTGCTGTTTCTGCCTCAGCCCCAGTCCCACCTCATCCTTTCATAAAAACATCACAGTAAGCAGTAGCTAGCTAAGAGAAAGGAAACAAGAGAAAAAGATTAGATAATTTTCCATGCTCACAATAAAGTCATCTTAAAGGATATGGAGAATGATAAGGCTATCTGCTGTTAAATATTTTAACTAGATTTTATGAAGATAATATTTGGGGAGAAAAAAATGGGGTTTTTTTCCATAAATTTTTAAACTCCAGCACATTAGGGGAAGGAGAAGCATCTGGCATTTGTTTGCTATCAACTTTGTGCCAGGAACTTTGCTGTTCCCTTGTATAGATTATCTCATTTAATATTTACAGCAACCCAGTAGAATAGGTGTTAGTTTGCCTCTTTTACAGAGGACAAAACTGAGACCTAGTTTCTAGGGTTACTCAGTTAACACGAGCTCTAGCCAAGATTTGAACCTAAGCCTTTTTGAGTTTGAATTATGTGGGAGAGAGCATGGTATGTGGTAGAAATCACAGATTCTAGATCAAGATTGCCTATGTTTGAATTCTAATTCTACCTTTTCTAAATGACCTTAAGTAAGTTGTTTCAATTCTCTGTGCTTTAATTTTCTTATCAATAAAATGGAGTTGATAAAATTAATAATCTCACAGGAACATTGTAGAAATTAATGAAGTGAGACCTGCAAAGTACTTAAGATCAGTGCTTTGCAAATAGTAAGCTTTCACTAAATATTAACTATTATTATTGCATTATCTACTTCCATGAAACTATTTCTCTTATTATTTCTAATATGCAATAAAAGAAGTTTGCATAAACAATAGACACAATAAGAGGCAGATTCATCTCCCAGAATTTCACTTGATACAAAACAAAAGTTGAATTTGCCCAGACATTCAACCAAATTGGAAGTTACACATAAACTTAATCATCCTGTTCATTTATACATCCCAAAGGACTTCCAATAACTCCTTCTTAAAATTTCAAGTATTTTTATTGGATCTTGACACACATATTTTGATATTTTAAAATCTGAGGCATAAGATCTAGTTAGGAAATAGAGTTGGCTGACTTTATGGGTAGAAAGTACTTTTAGCAGCCATATTAAGAAGGGGAAAAAAAGGCTAAAGTCTCAAGTATTGACTCATGGTCGAGTAAGGACCATGGTAGACAAAGTAGGACCGTGAAGTTAAGCTCATGCTCTTAATAACTTCTTCGCTTAATGATTGACAGATTCAAAGTACTTTTACACACATATTTCAAGAGATCTTTATATTCCTAACATCACTATCTGTTCTCTGCATCTAGTGATGTCAAGCTCATTCTTTTGTGGAGGGGAAAACTGAGGAACTTAATCTTTGAAATTTTCCATATCAGGTCAAAGTCGATCAGAGATTTTAAAGAAAATATATTTTATGAATTCTGCTCTTCTCTCTCGATGCTGAATTTCTTGGAATTCATTAAATTGACTAAGCATTTACAGCCATCAGACCATTTTTCCAACCCGTAGATTGAAACTGTTCATAAAGCTCTCAGGGTCCCATAAACATTCAGCATATGCCATTTTAATGCAGCCTCCAGGTTAATCAGTGCACAGTCAATGGGATAGTGTAATAGGTGGCATGAAAACAGGGAAAAAGGAAAGAAAACAAAGCAGTAGTTTTTAAAGGATTTTCTGCCACAAAAATGTGCTTACATATACATATATTTCTCTTATAAGGTGTCTTCTGTTTGTTTAAGTGGTTTAGTTTTAAGGAAAGCAAGACAAAACAAAATACTTCTCAGTTGTCATTTTACTTTTATAAATATCATTTTTGAAATTTAAAAGAAATATAAATGCTTTAAATTGTATATATACTTACTTACATAGTGTGCATGTGTCCAGATATTGATGCCCCAGCTGGATGAAGATAAATGTGGACCCAGGTGGGGAGCTGTTTTTATGAAAGGAGTTGTTGAGGAAGGCAGGGGAGTTTAGATAACAGCGGGAGAGAATCAAAGAGCCAGCGATGGCAAATCCTCAACACTGATCTTTGTCTCTTCTGCCTCTCACACTCACTACCTTTTCCCCACATACAACAGCCTATGAAACCTGCCCAGGGTTTTTTATCACACAATGAATCTGAATATTCCTTCAAAACACAGTATAAGAGAATCTTGCTTAAATATTTTTGGATCCAAAGGTGTACGTTTATTGTTTACGTGGGTCCTCTTTTCACCAACAGATTTTAAGTGGCATAACTTGGGGGGACATGAGGAAGTTGTACTCTCTGCCTATCTCCTCATAGGGATCAGCAGAAAGGAACACAGTTACTCAGGGCACACGATTCATCAACCTCTATATTTCATATACATTAACATCAATCGTAGCAACTGGTCAGGGAGGTAGTTTAATATTCCTTTGACAATAAAGCAATTGTGCATCAATGACTTTTCCTTTCCACCTAAACTAATTATAGTTGCGTCCATTTCTATATGTCATTATTTTGGAGCATTTTTCTTGGGCATTTAGCCACCAGTTTTGCTCTACAGGGGGTAGAGCAAAATTTCAAATGTGGTGTGTTTGCCAGGGAGTTCAGTTGAACGATCCTGGATTAAATTCAAGAGTAAAAATGAAGAACAGCAACATATTTCTAGAAGGGGTCTCCATATTTGATTTTATTTTGTATTTTCTCAACCAGTTTTGGTTGAGAAGGTCTGCCTTGCCCCTAAATTAACACATCTAGTCTCCCAGATTTTCCTGCAAATTCTTATTTTGCATGTTTTAGTTGCTAATCTATGCGGAATTTACGTTTGTGTGTGCTGCAAGGTAAGGGCTCAATTTTCTTGTATCTCCCGTGAGCAGCCAATTATGGCACCATTGAGTAACTAAGTACTCATTTCCCACTGAACTGAAATACCGATTTTAACACATATTAACTTCTTGTACATAACAGGAAACATTTCTGCTGTATCTATTATATACCTTCTAGTTATAGTCTCTTCTTATATTAATATTTTATTGATTTGATCACAGAGATTTTTTTAACGTTTTTATTGGCGTATAATTGCTTTACAGTGGTGTGTGAGTCTCTGCTTTATAACAAAGTGAAGCAGTTATACATATACATATGTTCCCATATCTCTTTCCTCTTGCGTCTCCCTCCTTCCCACCCTCCCTATCTCTCCCCTCTAGGTGGTCACAAAGCACCGAGCAGATCTCCCTGTGCTATGGGGCTGCTTCCCACAAGCTATCTATTTTAGGTTTGGTAGTGTATATATGTCCATGCCACTCCCTCGCTTCGTCCCAGCTTACCCTTCCCCCTCCCCATATCCTCAAGTCCATTCTCTAGTAGGTCTGTGTCTTTATTCCCATCTTGCCCCTAGGTTCTTCATGACCTTTTTTTTTTTTTCTTAGATTCCATATATATGTGTTAGCATACAGTATTTGTTTTTCTCTTTTTGACTTACTTCACTCTGTATGACAGACTCTAGGTCCATCCACCTCACTACAAATAACTCCATTTCGTTTCTTTTTATGACTGAGTAATATTCCATTGCATATATGTGCCACATCTTCTTTATCCATTCATCTGTTTATGGACACTTAGGTGCTTCCATGTCCTGGCTGTTGTAAATAGAGCTGCAATGAACATTTTGGTACATGTCTCTTTTTGAATTATGGTTTTCTCAGGGTATATGCCCAGTAGTGGGATTGCTGGGTCATATGGTAGTTCTATTTTTAGTTTTTTAAGGAACCTCCATACTGTTCTCCATAGTGGCTGTATCAATTTACATTCCCACCAACAGTGTATGAGGGTTCCCTTTTCTCCACACCCTCTCCAGCATTTATTGTTTGTAGATTTTTTGATGATGGCCATTCTGACCCATGTGAGGTGATACCTCATTGTAGTTTTGATTTGCATTTCTCTAATGATTAATGATGTTGAGCATTCTTTCATGTGTTTGTTGCCAATCTGTATATCTTCTTTGAAGAAATGTCTGTTTAGGTCTTCTGCCCATTTTTGGATTGGGTTTTTTGTTTTTTTGATATTGAGCTGCCTGAGCTGCTTGTAAATTTTGGAGATTAATCCTTTGTCAGTTGCTTCATTTGCAAATATTTTCTCCCATTCTGAGGGTTGTCTTTTGGTCTTGTTTATGGTTTCCTTTGCTGTGCAAAAGCTTTGAAGTTTCATTAGGTCCCATTTGTTTATTTTTGTTTTTATTTCCATTTCTCTAGGAGCTGGGTCAAAAAGGATCTTGCTGTGATTTATGTCATAGAGTGTTCTGCCTATGTTTTCCTCTAAGAGTTTGATAGTGTCTAGCCTTACATTAGGTCTTTAATCCATTTTGAGTTTATTTTTGTGTATGGTGTTAGGGAGTGTTCTAATTTCATTCTTTTACATGTAGCTGTCCAGTTTTCCCAGCACCATGTATTGAAGAGGCTGGCTTTTCTCCATTGTATATTCTTGCCTCCTTTATCAAAGATAAGGTGACCATATGTGCGTGGGGTTATCTCTTATCACAGAGAATTTTTTTTCTTTTTTTGCCTTTTGTAATTTTTTTTTTTACATCTTTATTGGAGTATAATTGCTTTACAATGGTGTGTTAGTTTCTGCTTTGTAACAAAGTGAAGCAGTTATACATATACATATGTTCCCATATCTCTTTCCTCTTGCATCTCCCTCCCTCCCACCCTCCCTATCCCACCCCTCCAGGCAGTCACAAAGCACCGAGCTGATCTCCCTGTGCTATGCGGCTGCTTACAATGTCCATGCCTCCCTCGCGCTTTGTCACAGCTTACTATCACAGAGATTTTTAACATGTTAGTTACATCTAAGGAAAACAAGTAAATATTTAAATTTAAAGAAACATTTTTCTATATTTTTCTCTCCATATCAGATATAAACATTGGTTGATTTGGTATAGCTTATGTATTCTTCAGTGATTCCACACATGGAAAAGTCAATAACTAAACTCATTTTTTACAAACCAATGCCAATCAGAACATTAGTTTCAAAAAAATAGAATACCCAAGCTAGGTACCTGGCAATACCTTAAATGCAAAAGTATTTAAGGTAGATACAAGTCTCTCTGCTTTCAACCCCAGACTCTACTTTATGATTCTAATCTACACTTTGAGTCCTAAGAACTAAGATTCTAATACAGCATAAGTACTAATGCTCTGACAATAATTCTGTCCCACATTAAACTGAGATACTGCTTCCTCAGGCATCGTATTTCCTAAAACAGTGGGCCTGAAGAAACCCAAGCCTCAGAAAAGCCCCTGCTCTCCTGTAGCAATATATTCCAGATGGAAATGCGTGACAAGTTCTAGAATTATGCTCTGCCTGGGAGAGATAAGTCGGTTCAGTCAAATTTCCACATTCATGTAGTTAGAAAATTGTCATCAAAGCAATTAAATGGTAATTGGTTTGATCTAAAGTACTATGTGTTTCAAACACTTTGTTATAAGCCTACATAAACTTTGATAATATTGTCTCTATTTTCACAATTTAGGCATGCAGTGTTTCAAAAGGGGAAATTTTCCAGCCTGATGCCCAAATTAAATTCTTCTTCAACACAAAGCTCTTACATCCTGCTTGTCAGAACGATCAGAAGTACACCACATACAAATTAGACAGTAATTCCAGAGCTCACCCACTTCTTCCTTCGTAGTGTAGAATTTTAAAAACGGTAATAATGATACTAACGTGCATGTATATACACATATACATATATATCTGTGTGTTAGCATCCTACCTTGTTCTGAAGTGGAGCGACGGCATTAAACAAAGTTATAGAAAATAAAGCAAGAGAGCGTAAATTGGAAATAAATGAGCAAGAAAAAATAAACTTAGGAATCAAGCAAATACAAAACTTCATGTCACAAATTTGTAGTCACGTGGTACCAATGGACAATAAATGTGCACTAAGATTTCTTGAAAATAATACTACTACTTCATATCTGTAGTACTTTTATGCAGATTATCTCACTAATGGCCTTGTGCCTGCAATGCAGGTGAGATAATCCACTACTCAAATGTAGATTCTAACATGCAGGACATTATGGGGCATAAGCTTTAAGCCTCACAAAATAGAGCGTATGCCATGAACAGCCCTCAGATTTTTCTTAAAGAGTGCTGTGGAAGCATCATGTTTCAGGAACCAAAGGGAATATACACAAAATCATAATGACTTACTGAATGCTTGCTATATTCTAGGCACTTTTCATCTAAATAATTTATTACTGATGAGGATCTAAGCCAGTTATCAATGGACTTATTTGGACTATGAGAAAACTAAAGACTGCCAAAATGAAAGAGCTCACACAAGATTGCACAGCTAGAAAGAATTAACTTTAGAGCCCAGCACCAATACTCCTTCCACTGCTGTGTCAACCTCAGAATAGTCAAGTTAATGGCTTGTTTAGACTTGGGGTCACCATGAACTACTAGCAATCCAAAGTCTAAGTTCAAACAGGCTGTTAATTAAATATAAAGTCCCTTATAATTGTGTCTATTGTTTGGATACAATGGATTGTCTATTCTAAGCTTATTTTATACTTGGGTTTAATTTTCTAATCCAATTACTTTAGTATGCTTAGTAAACATTTTACTTAAAAGGACATGGAATGAATGTCTATAGTAATAATGATAATAACTATAGTTTAGAGTCCTTTCCAACATTGACATTCTATAATTACATGTCCCTGAATATTATAAAACAGTTTACATAAATCTCAACACAACTATTAGGTGTGTTTTGTATATTTCATACAAATTTCAGGTTTTCAGATCAAACCATAATTAAAGTGAGGTTTTTTCTAAAATGCATTCAAGTCTCCTGATGTTCATTTGCCTGACAACAAAGGAGAATAAGAATTTCCAAAGTAAATTTTTGTAATTGGTATCTAAATAACTCCAAAACTATAACAGATAACTTTCTCTACCTCAGTGACCAAAGCCATCCAACATATAATAAACAAGCAACCATTTAATTATTATTTTTGGCAAAATAACTAAAAAGAACTTAAGGAAGGTTTAGGTTTTGTTGATAGGTTTTTTAAAATCCATGAGTAAAAAAGTTAATGAAAGTAATCAAATGAGTCAAGAACGTACATATATTGAGGTAGATTAAAGTAAATATCACATCAAAAACATAGTACAGAATGTTCTAAAGGAAAAGAAGAATTACTATGCAAACGAGACAGGCAAAACTCTTGGGGTAAAATAAGGGAAAGTTACATTACAAAATATCTGTATTTCATATGAAAAGAAGTTATGAGATCAATTAATTCTGCCCTCTAATAACTGTAGAATAGATAATTAATATTCTGCTGGAAATGAAACTGGAAGTGTTTGGTCCTGAATTTGAGCTACTGTGTCTCACATCCTAAATACAAGTCCTCAAATCTCACTCCATGTTGAGAAATCATAAAAGTTAGAATAAAATATTTCCCTTTGACAAATACATTTAAACATCCATCTGTCACCAAAGCAAGCAAAACTACATTTGAAAATTAAGCATGACACACAGAACTCTTACTCATGGAACCTTCTGTAAAACTCCACCTCCTAGTGGAGATGGCCATGTTAGAGTCTCCCATGAACATTGGCTCTCAGGGTGAGGCAGGCACTCAGAGAAATCATCAAGGAGCAACACTCAAAGGAATTAGAGGTTATCTTAGACCAAAGCCCTCATGGTAGAGTTGAGGACACCGGAACTGTAGAGTTTAAGTGACTCATCCCAGGTTACATAATCACCAAGTACAGAGCCTGAACCCATATATCTCAATTTCAACTCTGGTCTTCTTTCCACACTGGCCTTCTGAGTTCTGGTTCAGTGGAAACAGCTCCAGACTACAAATCACAAATTGTTGCCAACTTTACTTTGATCATCAGGAGTGAAGAATATAATTCTAGAGATAAGGTAAGACACAGCCACACTCACAGTCATGTTCACTATATTGGCTTCTATTGCTGTTGTAAGAAATTACCACAAACTGAGTGTTTTAAGACACAAATTTATTATCATACAGTTCTGTAGGTTAGAAGTCCAACACAGGTCTCACTGGGCTAAAAGCAAGGTGTCAGCAGGGCTGCATAACTTTCTGGAGTTTCTAGGGGACAGTCTGTTTTCTTGCCCTTTCCAGCCCTTAGAGATTGTCTCCATGTATTGGCTCGTGGTCCCCTTCTCCATTTCCAAAGCCCACAACACTGCATCTCTCTGGCCATTCTTCCATGGTCACATCTCCCTCTTATTCTGACCATAGCAAGGAATGATTCTCTATGTTTGATTCTTGTGATTAGACTGGTCCCATCTGAATAATCCAGAATAATTTCCCCTGGAGGAAGGGGAAAACTTGTTACTAGTCCATCCCCAGGGAGAGTTTTAATTTTAAATCAGAGGTCTTGAGAACCTTTCAGATGTCATATTTAACATTGACTGAGGGTCCTTTGATCTTCAATCCAGAAGCCTCTACTCCTGGGCCTCCATGATTCCCTGACCTTTACTTTCATCTCTCTACTCTCTAGCACTTACAGAAACCAAATAATTATATCCAGTTGAAATTCAACAAAATCAGTAGATTCCAAGAATGTAGAATCTCAAGGGGAATTCACAGATGGTGTAATTCAATCCTCTTTCCTCTCCCTGATTTTTCAAATAAACAAACTGTGACCAGAAGTTTAAAGTCCTTTCTAGAGGGCATTCTGTTGACAAGAGTGCCAGAGTTTGAACCCAGGTATGGGGCAGGGTTCTTTGTAAAGCATGATGCTTTTATCAGTCAGTCCTCCAAAGCTTTTGGACTTTATAATAATGTCTTTATCTTTGTTTCAGTCAAGCATCCTTTGGCTACAAGAAACAGAAATTGCTCAAACTAAGTCAGGTTAAAAGGATGAGGGGCTCTCACAAATCTAGGGCATGGCAGACACTTCCCAGCATCATGGGAACCTGGGAGGGAGGGCCTGAAAACCTTCCGGCTCTTGTGAGGCTAATGGTCCCTCCCTCTGATCCCCTCTAATGCCCTCTGAAGTATCCCTACATCGGCTTCCTTCACTTACTCATACTCCAGTCAAGCACATGGTACAAGGTCACCACCTCCAATCTCCTCAACCCCAACTGTCTGCTTCCTTTTGTGCCCCTTATTTCTAAGTTTTACAAAGTGAAATCTGATCAGAGCAGATCAGCTATATTTGGGCATAGCTTTTTCCTCTAGGAACACACAGGAGTCCAGTGGTCACTTCTGGTTCAGTGGCCACATCTGCTTGGTTAAGCTACAGAGGAAAGATGGATACAACAGGAATATTGATTTATATTCCTAGAACAACTTTTACTTGACACATTTTTCCCTTTTAGATTTGGAGACCAAATCTTCTTCAAAGATTAGTTTCTGCATTTGCCCAAATTTACATTTGTATGCTGAAAGACTGAGTAGGCTCCATTCACTGCAGCCTGGTAAGACGGACCCTCAGGTCAGAGACCAGGAACCAGTGGCTTACCCGGCCCTCAGGGCCAGAGACTAGAGGATGCCCTGAGAAGATTAAACATTTAGTACTCCTTCAAACCACAAATATATAAATCCCTTTGAACCTTTGTTTAGTAAGATAAAAAGAACCGGATTTTTCTGCTAATAAAAATTTTATGTTCTCTGTTCATGTTCAAAATAAGGGATTTATTACATGCATTTACTTTGTGTGCTTCTGAGCCAGTCAGCATCTTAGTAGGCATTTGAAAGGGTTTAACTTTAGATAATAAAACAAGTCAGTCTTCTTGGGAAATAGCCTTATGCCACATATTATTTGGTTTCAGAGTAGCAGCTGACTATGCCTGACAACTTTGGAAAAGGAAACTCTCTTGTCTCTTGGTAGAGTGGCTTGGAATTGTTCCATGAAGTTTGCACAGATTTTTAACAGAGATGGAGACGTATGGGTGAAAAGTGTTTAAATTTCTACTAGGGGCACTGTCTCTATTCGCTGGATCAAGACAACTGGTATTTCATCAATTATGTAAGTAGCAGTGGAAACTTGAGTTAACTGATACCATGTTTCTAATTTATTTTAGTGAACTTTTTTAACACCTCTTTATCTGGCTCTTGTTCAGATTGCTAATGACTTGAGCCTCTGAAATCTCTAAGTTTCCTGACTATAATCAGACCCATACTTTCTTAAGTGTTATATGACAAAAAAAATACAAATACAAGAAATGCTTTTCAGAAAGGTATTTGTCTATGAAAAGGAGCGTTGGTACTCCAATTCATGGATATCATTAATTTTAAAAAGCTAAAGCAGGACTTCCCTGGTGGCGCAGTGGTTAAGAATCCGGCTGCCAATTCAGGGGACACAGGTTCGATCCCTGGTCCTGGAAGATCCCACATGGCCGCGGAGCAACTAAGCCCGTGCGCCACAACTACGCCCGTGCGCCACAACTACTGTGCCTGCGCTCTAGAGACAGCAAGCCACAACTACTGAGCCCGCGTGCTGCAACTACTGAAGCCCACGCGCCTGGAGCCCATGCTCCGCAGCAAGAGAAGCCACCGCAGTGAGAAGCCCGCGCACCGCAACAAAGAGTAGCCCCCGCTCGCCGCAACTAGAGAAAGCCCACGTGCAGCAACGAAGACCCAATGCAGCCAAAAATAAATAAATTAATTAACTACATTAATTTTAAAAATAAATAAATAAATAAACATAAAAAGATAAAGCAAATACTCTCCCCCAAGAACACGGAGACAAATGTCTTGAGCTGGTTTTTGCCTTGCACAAATCAATAAAGAATCCCTTAAGGACTCCAGACAACAGTCTAACTTTAAGTTCTCAGTCTCATAGAACAACTATTTTAATTAAATACAGAGATTCCCCCACCAACTTCAATCCTCAATTATTTAAGACTTTTTTAAAAGGCATTAAAATGGCTTTAATAAAGATACTGACAAACTCATGACCATGGAGAGCAGAAAATGAGTTTCCAATGAAAGGGATGGTTATTGCTGCTATTTTAATAAATGAGGTACTATAATTAGGAAGGTCTGGGCGCTGCCCTCATGCTGTTTAAATTAATCCATAAAACTCTACATGTGCAGCTTGTTCCACACTCACCCTGAAAAAATGTGACTGCAGAAGGCAACGAAAGTCCATATGTCTACTGCTAGTAAGGAAGGCTCACTCGGGAACACTTTGTAAAGGCCTGGGATGGGCACAGTTAAGGTTAAGGTTCGTAAGTTGAGATAAAAAGAACCATCATAGATGCTGCTTCATAAACCTGAGTGTTCAAACATCTCTCTGCATCTTACAACTGTGGAAAGAAAATAAAAGAGAAAATTTATGCACAATAATGACTCTCCCAGGAGACTTTCCTTTCCTGTTCCCTCTTAATGAATCTGATAAGGAAATGCATGGGACCAGAAGTAAAAAAGTTACATGAAGTAATTAATATCACTTTTTATTTTTAAATCCAAACTTAAAAAGAAAGGACTATAATTAGCTGCAGGAAAAATTCTTTGTATCCAAAGTAATATTAATGGGTAAATAAATAGAATATGCTGTTTTTTAATAAATGTTCCCCCCCAAATTATTTCAACCAGATAGGAAAAAATCCTATTGAAAAGAAATTAATGTGGAAGAAATTCAGTCTTGTTCCAACAAGCACACATCAAAAGTTGGCATTCTGTAATCCTTAGGCAAAACTAGCATTCCATTAAGTATCAGAGATGCAAGCATTTTTCCAGATAAATGAATTCCATTTCTAGTCTATTACTTTGAAAAGGCTGACAACTTAGTTAAGTATATGGCACACCCTCATCCAACACTCTCCAAGCCACAACATCCTGGAAGAATCATATCAGTTCTCCTTTCTAACATCTATAATTAATAAAAAAGATATGAATTTTCTCTATATATTTCCAAGTCATAACAACAGACTACAATAACTTCGTAGGGAGTATTTGAAGGTTCTAAAACAAAATCTGAGTGACTAACAGAGGGAAGGACATACTATATTGATAAATGGGAAAATTTACTACCATTAAAGTGGCAATTTGATCTCAAAATAAAATACAAATTTAAGAAAATTCCAATTAGAATCCCAATGTGGTGTTATTTGGAAGAGATTAAAATAACTATATAGTTCATGTGAATAAAATGTGTATGAATGAATTAATAAATGAAAACTGCCAAGAAGTGTTTAAAAGAAAAAAGGAAGGTTAAGGGGTAAGAGACTTATTAGAGAAATGTGGCCCACTAGATATTAAAACTGACTTTAAAATCACTATCACCGAAACAATATTTTACTGACATGAAAATAGACAAGTAGGCAAATGGAATTAAGTAGAAAGCCCAAAGAAATCTTAATATATGAAAAGAGTGACATTTCAGTTGTTAATGGATGGATTATTTAATGGTATTGGCAGAACCACAATCCATCTAGAAAAAATGTCATGCCATTTACAAGAATAAATTTCAGATGGGTTAAAGATCTGTGTGTGGGTCTTAAGTTTTCTTAAATTTTATTTTGGTAAGAACGCTTAACATGAGACATTAACAGATTTTTAAGGGTACAATATGGTACTGCAAACTATAAGCACAGTGGTACCTCTAGATTCTATTCATCTTCAAATCTCTAGAGCTTGTTCATCTTCCATAACAGAAATTTCACACACTTTGATTAGTGACTCTCCATTTCCCCCTCCTCCCAGCCCCTGGCAACTACCATCCTATTCTATGAGTTTGGCTGTTTTGAATACCTCGTATAAGTGCAATCATGCAGTATTTGTCCTTCTGTGGCTGGCTTATTTAATGGAGCATAATGTTCTCAAGGTGACCCATGTTTTCACATATTGCAGGATCTAATTTTATATACATACAACACAGGATATGTATAGACCTTCATCAGAAAGATAGGAAATCCAGAATTCCCCAGAAGAGAAGACTGGCAAATTTGACTTCTTTAAAATGTAAAATGGGACTTCCCTGGTGGTCCAGTTGTTGAGACTTCACCTTCCGACGCAGGGGGTGTGAGTTTGATCCCTGGTTGGGGAGCTAAGATCCCACATGCCTCGCAGGCAAAAAACCAAAAAACATAAAAGAGAAGCAATAAATTCAGTAAAGACTTAAAAAAAATTTTTTTAATGTAAAATGCCTCTTTGATAAAGATTGTATTTCCTCAGAGAAGACATTTGCAGCCCTTGTAATTAACCGTTGGTAAATATCTGTAGACGAAGAGCCCCTCAATCTGCCCATCAGAAAAATGGGCAAAGGATAACTGACAGAAGCAGAATAGAAAATTTGAATGGCTAATAAACATATAAAATGAGCTCAAGTTCATTGGTTGTCTTCAAAATGCAAAGAAAAAAAAATGACAACAATGAGAGGCTATTTTTTACTCACCAGATGGGCAAATATTAGCACTCACTAATGCCTGGTATTGGCAGGGGCTCTCATATACTGGTGATGAGAATATGAGTAAATATATTTCCAGCAAGTGATTTGGCATATCTATTAAAACTACAAATGTGTGTAACCTTTGATCCAGCAATTCTATATCTAACGTTACATTCACAGAAATAAGACCACCAATACCTAAAGATGAATGTTCATGAATGCTTTCTGCAGCACTGTTTGTAGTAGTAAAAACTGTTAACCTCCATCTCCATCAGTAGAGGAAGAGCTGGATAAACTAACATAAAATCACACTTAGAGGATCCATAGAATATTGCTATTGAAAAGAGTAGGTTTATCGATATGTAGTTACCTGAAAAGATATTCATCATATACTCTTCATGTAAAAAAAAAAATTACCAAACAATGTGTATAGTGTAATTGTGAAATTTTAAAAACTCTTTGTGTCTGGGAATATTTGTAGATAAACAGAAAAAAAAAAGCGTGGAATGACATATACCAAATGGCTAACATTAAATTCAAAGAGGAAGAGGAAGAGAGACTCTGTAGATCAGAAAGAGAAAGGAGAAGGCTAATGTTTCATTTGCTGTCTTATTACCTGAGGAATTTAAAGATACAAATACATTGTAAGGCAATATGTTGCCATCGTTCACGGATACTTTTTTCACCTAAACTCCACCTGCTCCTTTGGCCTACGCATGTTCCCACTGCTGTCATCTGGCCTTCAAAACAGGTGGCTCACGGATAAACTGACTGATCTAAGAATTCATGTGAGTCATAAAGCATTTTATTTACTAAAACATTGCCCAAAATGACCTAACAGGGGCTCTCCAATAATTATAGTGAAAAGGAAATTTCAACCTAATTTTCCCTGTGAGTAGTAAACAAAGAGGGGAAGAAAAGTAAGCCAGACCTCTGATATCTTACCTCTTAGAAATTGTGTGAAACACTCTGTGGTCTGAGCTTTCTTTTTTCAATAAAAATTTGGGCCTAGGAGGAACGTATCTCAAACCAGCTCAGTTATTTATCCAATTATTCTCTGAAAGCATATCTATTGACACATGAGTATTTTTGTACGCAAATACTCATAAAGTTTTACTTTCTAAAGAATGGGAACAATTTTTAAGCACTTTTGTAATAATAAAGAAGTTACTAACATTTCTGGAAAGCTTACTTTGTATCAGGCGCTGTGCTAAGCATTTCATATACATATTTTATCCCACTATGACAACAATTCCTTAGGTAGATATTATTATACACTCTGTTTTACAAATGAAGAAGCTGAGGTTAGGGACTGTAGTAATCTACACAAAGGTACGCAGCCAGGAATTGGCTTGGCCATTAGGGAAGCCACTTTGCCTCCCTATAGAATATCAGAGGCTCCTACAGAGTAAAAGAGGTTTCCCTCAGAATGTTCTAAGGGCTGGTGAAACAGGTCAGCCAGGGGTCCCCTCATAGACAGGACCATAGATGTTCCAAAAGATCCATTCATTCTTAGGGTGGTTCAAGGACAGTGAACCATCAGCCAATGAGCTTTGACTTCATTATCTAGATCCTACAGCAACAGGGCTGTGATAAGTGAGCAGGTAAACACTCTAAGAATAGGAACAGTAATAATCCCATAGGACACTGGGAATATGAGGCATCAACAGACCTTGGATCTGCACAGCAGTGCCACTCACTTTGCATCCACTCCCCAGGAACAAACCAGCAACAGACACATTTAGAGGCTGTTTGCAGTGGTGAGAGATATTACCCTACACACCAGCAAAACAGGATGGGGAAAGAGCCAGCACCATGCGGCTCTGAGCAGACCAACATGCAGCAGGCCTGTGAGTTGGACAAGAACTCCCATCCGATGGGGAAGATGCAGAGAAATGTTTCACTGTAACTGCTATATTTACCCTGTTTTTAAAAACATGCACCATCCTTGCAGAAACTTCCCTAGATCTGACCTATATTTTCCCACACAAAGAACTTTGGAGAACTCTACCTCATCTTTCAGTTTTGTGGGGAATAGCCTTTAAGGAGAGCTCATTCTATTTAGAATGTGAGGGTCAAACATGACATAAGGTATATAGAGCCATAGGTAAAGTGAACTCCATAAACTTACAGAACAGAATCGTAGGGCAACAAGATTTAACCAGCTTGTATTCACTTAACTTTGCAGATACACAAAACTAGGTGGCTACTGGAAATACAAGGTTGACCTTCCAGTTTTTTATTGCCCGCAGGGATTTTCTGATGAATTAATTTCAATCAATGGAAGACAAGCTAAAAAGTATTATGGCATGGTATCAGAGAGATTAAAAGATTGAAGAGGTTTGCTGTAGTCAGTCTAGATACCAACAAGAGACAGATGGTATGCTCAAATAAAGAAAATATGAGAACTTTAAGAAAGGATTGTTGACAGAGGTGTGGGTAAGGTATAGGGAAACCCCAAGGGCCTCAGGAGTAGTCGTTCTAGTTACCACTCCTGTGCCTGAAGAGGGAAGGGGAGGCAAGTTACCAAGAGAGCTGTGTGGAGACCATCTTAGAAGAGCTGTGACCCTCAGCTGAGGCAAAAAATCAGCAAGTTGAGAACCCACAGGAAGGGGTGCCTCCCCATGGGCCAAATGCAACTCATAACCAGAGAGCAAGAGACGTTACTGATGTAATCCCCAAAGGTCAGCCTGCTTGCCATACAGCAGGGTGGAGAATAAGAAAGAGTGACTAAAGCGACAAAAGGAAGATACCCAGGACAGCATCTGTCTTTCCACTCAACGCCTGTAGCAGGCTAGGCTGCTGACAGTTTAAAACTAAGAAGAACACAGTATATTTTGGCGTAGTCCATGGAACAGAAACATCTCATTCAGAGCACAAACTGAATGGCACAAACATGCCTTAGGCAGTTTGGTCAGAGGACAGGGGTTCCTTCACTGCAAGAACAAAAAGATCATTAATTTTAGACTTGGCTTCTCCTATTCCATTTGTAGAACCAAAATATACTACAAGCATACGTATCCACAGTATCAGTATCTGTATCAATACAGTATCAAGCTGTAACCCCAGTTCCTTAGCTGCTTTCATTACAGCACCTGACATAGAGAGAAAATTAACTGGGAAGAGACAGAAAGCAAGGAAGATGAATGTTCTTAAGTTTATTACAGGCCACATGCACATATTTTAAACATTACTTGTTTCCAGCAGGTCAAAGGTCAAAGCTACCTGTAGGAATTGTGATGGTCTCCACTTGAGCCAATAATCATTCCATGTGTCCAGGAAAGTTCATTTTTCAGTGTATGCTACTGGCAAATTATCAGAATTGTATGAAGCGCTTGAACTCCCTTCCCTCTCATTGGAATACTTCAAGAGTAATTTCAGCTGACATCCAGGATTCATGACCATAAGATGATATGTCACTATAAGATTTTAACATATGGTAAGTTCAGATGTTAACCTAAGAGTGTCACATCCATTAATACCTCTATAATGAAAAGTATGCCAGAATATCTTTTATTTCACCTGCTTGGTGGGTTTGCAACATTTAGATAGATAGATAATAGATAGATGGATAGATAGATAGATAGATAATAGATTCTTTACTCTCCTTTTCTATATTTTTTTTCAATTTAGAAAAATAAAACTTGGCTCATTTCTTATGCAAAATGGATCAAACTTCCATCTAGGAATTTCAGAGAAAAGTTCTCTTTCAGTAGTCAATTACTTTGGTTTAAAAAAAGAAAATTGTTGGTCAGAGAAGGATTCGCTCCCAAGGTCTCTCCAAGCATCCCTCCTGCTTGTTGTGAGACGGACTCCTAGTCTCTAGGGCCCAGTTTATGAAAGAGAGTGGGCTGATGGAGAACTCCAGGCCCAGAGGGTTTCATAGTGAATTCTAGTAAACATTTAAGGAACAAGTAATCACAATTTGACAAAATCTCTTCCAGATCATAAGAGGAGGGAACACTTCTCAATTCATATTGTGAAGCCAGCCTTGCCCTGATACCAAAATAGACAGAGACACGACAAGAAAACCATGAACAAAGCTATGAACTCTCATGAACACAGACCAAGGGTCAGCAAACTGCAGTCTGTGGGCGGGCAGGCTGTAAATAAAGCTTTATTGGAACACAGCCACATCCATTCATTTGCTATGACAGAGCTGAACAGTCGCAGATGCAACAGAAAATACGTGGTCCGAAAGTCAACGATGTTTACTATCCGACCGTTCACAAAGTTTGCCAACCCCCGACGCAAAATTCCTCAACAAAAGAGCAGCAAGGTTGAGTTGAGAAATATGTAAAGGCACAAAATACCTCGGGGCCAAGGGCAAGGCAGGGTGGGGTAGATCCCAGAGCCAAAGGGGTGAGGAGGGCATCTATGCATGGGCACCGGGCCAGCAGCCCAAGCAGACAGAGAGCGTCTGCAAAGTGAGCTCGGGGACCCAAGTAAAATGAGAAGGCATCCATGCTGCCGGCAGCAATGGCAGTAGGACAATAATTCCCTACACAGGGGATGTAGACAATATGGAAGCATGCAGAGAACAATCTTCCTGCACCGGAACTAAAAATCCCGAAAGTCCTAAAAGAATCATGAGGGTATGTCAGAAGGTAAAAGATGCCAGTTTAAAGGGCCTCCTACCTGCCCAACTGTGGACAATTATGATATTAATGGATTATAATTTATTGAATCAAGATAGGTATGGATGAGTTCACACTTATAAAGAAAGAAAGAAGCTGTTCTTTACGGTTAAAAGGCCAACTAATAAGTGCGGAAGGAACAGCTAAATTATAAAAACTTAACCTTTTGGCAGCCATCCTAGTAATAATTAATTCAGCCAAGAAACACCCATGGAGGTTCAAACAGAGGCACTGGCGTGTTGGAGTCAGCGGTTAAATCTTCAGGAGCTTTGTGAATCCGTTGTTAAAATTATTAAAACGTAAATTATTTGAATGTGCAATTAACTCAGTTACGTATAAATAAAGGTAGCAAGCGCTCAAACCTCACCCCTTGGGCGCAAAGACCTCTCCCCAGGCCACGGCAGCCCTGAGGACAAGCTCATCTGCTTCGGTCCTGCCTGCTGCATGGAGGCCCCTCCATCTGACTCAGGCTACACCATCCCGTCCTGCCTCCCTCTCTCCTCACTTCCTTTGGCAGAAGTAAAATTGTCACCTGCAGGTCTAGACTTCTATATTAACAGGTCAGCGTTGCCGGAGACAAGAAGCTTTCCTTCCCAATAGTTCTAGCAAATGTTCCAGCCTGCCACGGACTGGCTTGATTCGGGTCACACAGCCACCCCTCGATCAGTCCCTGTGGTAGGGGAGGCGCTAAGGACCTGGATGGAATATGCTGACTGTAGAGGCGAGGTCCAGGTGCCTGGCCCTGGAACCAAGGAGCTGGGCCAGCCCCTCTGGGACCACGTGGGCTGCGGACGCCGGGGAGGTTGATTCTCTGAAGGAAAACTGAGAGCTAGAACCAGAAGAAAGAAGAATAGAAGTGGGGCAGGCAAGAAAACCCTGCAGGTACCCACATCTACGGGAAACAAACGGGAAACAAAGTGGACCCATCAGGCAAGGGAGAGAGCAGCCCTTCAGGGAACTAGAAGGCACGAATTTAGTGGGAAACAGGGAAGAGAGTCATAAAGGGGGGAGGACGCAAAAGTGTTCTATTCAGCAAACATCAAAAAACAGTGTAAAAAGAAAAAAGGCTTTGTATCCGGCAATCATTAGTAACACTGTGAGGGCTACTGGAGCAGAGTCGGAGAGGGGGTGTTAGTCATAGTTGAATAGTTCACAGAACGATGGTTTAAGTCGATAGTGAGGAGGTGGAAGCAAAAGGCAGAGACTCATCTTTCCAGAAGTTTCTCTGACAAAGGACAGAACGAGATTCAGTGTGTAACCCTAACCCCGACCATCTAACCCTAACCCTAACCCTAACATGATTTTTCTGAAGGAGAAAACCTGAATATATTTACAGGCAGACAGGAGGAAATGCATAAATTGTGCCACATTTGAGAACACTGGAAATGTACTGAGATAAAGGAGTAGATAGCTAGTGGGCTACTATTTGAGCTGTGCTCCAAATGATGTCACTTTCATGCTGTCTAAGAAATGATCCTTTGCTATAAACTAAAAATTTGTGAAGACCAGAAGGTATCTTACTTCTTCAGTTTACCAAAAAAGGCTGACACAGTGCCTCTGAATAAATTAACAATATAAAACATGTTTTAAGTGTGCTCTGTTGAATTAGAGCGCTCAAAATGAACAAATTGCACTTGGAAAGCCTCAGATTTCAAATCTTCGATACCAAGCAAACAGAAGCAGGCAAAACAAAACAAAACCCGGCCAAAGCTGCGAAATTCCCACAGAGGGAGACGTGTCCAAGTAGTTTAGCCTTACACTGGAATATCCTACATCTATAAGTCATTCAATTTCCCGGAGAATATTTGCTCAGTATTTATTTTAAAAATATTTGATTGCCTACTATGTGTTTAATAATAACACACGTCTATAATGTGGGTTTCCATTAGTGTAGATTGAGAAGCTGTTTTGTTTGACTGTTTTCCAGATAACTTCTCTGAGTTTTTCAGTATAATCTAAAAATATCAGTCACGGGGACAGCCCTCCAGTTTGGAAATCTTGATGCATTCTCGAATGAGAACACACTGTGCCTTGGGCAGGAACTGAATCTCTTTGCTCTTTTCTCCTTCCTTGAGAGTAAGCCTGGTTTAGAAGAATAATCTGCCCGTTTGAACAGTGAACATAGCTGCCTGCTTGAGAGAGTTCTTAAGTCCACATCTGCATAATCCTAATGAAAAATGAGAATGAGGAATGAGTGAAGAAAAGTCCCTTAATAACGACATAATACCTCTGTCCATATCTGTAGGATTTGAGTTTCCATTCAGTCAGAATTGGCTAGGAAATTCAAATGTGTCTTCAGCGCAGCAAAGGACACAAAACAGATGCATGATGAGAAGGAGGTATTGCTCTTCTGGTTCCCTGACTCTATGCAAACAAATATGTTGACAGGTCATCTAACAGTAATTTTATAAGCAAGTTCAGTTTCCCTCGGAATTAAGCAAAGCAGTCATACCCTAGGCAAGAAAGGAGCTCTTTTTTCTTTTTTTATAACATCCTTATTGGAATATAATTGCTTTACAATGGTGTGTTAATTTCTGCTTTATAACAAAGTGAATCAGCTATACATATACATATGTTCCCATATCACCTCCCTCTTGCATCTCCCTCCCTCCCATCCTCCTTATCCCACCCCTCTAGGTGGTCACAAAGCACTGAGCTGATCTCCCTGTGCCATGTGGCTGCTTCCCACTAGCTATCTATTTTACGTTTGGTAGTGTATATATGAGAGAGTGGCATGGACATACATACACTACCAAAGAAAGGACCTCTTAAGTAACACGGTGCCCCGGGTCTGGTTCTCCCCGCTCTGGCTCACGGCTGCCTCTCTGTTTCTCAGCCAGTGACTGGAGGGGAGAATTCCAGAGTGACTCTGAGACCCAGCCATGCCAGGGGAAAGCCTGGATTAAATAAATTAAACAAATCCAGGCACTTCTGATCATGTCACACTCGGAGTGAATATCTCCCGCCCCGTCTCTCCATCACCTCCACACTCATCCTCAAGATAAAAGTTGGCCTTCTCAGCTTGATTGCAAGGCCCTTTCTCCACCATCTGGTTCCCATTTCCCTCTCCCGACATATCCCTGTGCCCACCCGGTCTCCCTTCTCCCTCCACGCTCCTTCACACCTTTTTAAAAGTGGCTTCATCTGCCAGAAATGCCTTTCCTCTAGGAAACAAAACTTGCTTAGTTATATTGCAATGTTCTTGTCTGAGAAAATAGTAAAATCCCAAAGGTAGCGCCTCACTGGTACCTCTTGCCACCTACAAAATGAGCCTATGTTTCAGTCTAAAGTTTTACTTTTGGTCTTTTCTAGGGAAGCCTAAACTCTGTTTTTGGTAATCCACTTTGAATTGATAAATCATTAGAATTCTAATGGAAACAAGAATAACACCGATGAAAGCTCAAGAGAAATACTCACCATCATATATATGATAGGTGCAATTTGACTTTCACCTTAACGGTATGGACTGGACTCTGTTGTGTATTATATTTGCAGCCACTATTGCTGGCTACCTTTGCTCACAGCTGAAATGCTGAAGGACTTAAGGGTGTCAACAAAAATGTTTAAGTAAAAAGTCATTTGAAAATCATAATTAAAGCCCATCATTTAAAAGGTCTTTGGAAACAATAATTTAAGCTTCCAAGGGCCTTGGGGATTCAAGAAGTTAATTTCAGATCAATTCTCATGACTATGATGTATCATTTCTATAAAAGCTATAGTACCAGAATAACTGGATATTATAGTCTACAATTTCATAGAGCTATGTATTCTAGTGTTTTATGGAGATAAAGAGTCACTAGGAGTTTCTTATAATCTGTGATAAATATCAAGAGGGAATATCTTAATGATATTCATCAGAATTTAGAGAATTGGTCACCAGTCTCCTCTTTGGTGTTTCTCCCGTATACTTTTCTTCCCTACAGCCCCAGGTTTTGATGGCTTCTACACTAAAAATTAGGCCTTCTATTGCTTTTCCCAAGATAATTTCTTGGTGTTTTTGGATCTGAGGAACATGAGCTATGGATAAGGCAACAAGGAAAAAGAAGATGACCACAGAATTAAGTGCCGTGAATAACAACAGTGTACATGCCAAAAAGATGACATACTAATAGAATGAGACATTTAGGTCTTGCTCTGATGCGCCAAAGCTGAATTGATTCAAGCTGCTCTTGGAATAAGGATTCCTTGGAACCTTCATGTGCAAATGATGCTGGCTGGGTAAAAAAATACCCCAAATAAAATCAAACAAAACTGATAAAAGCTGGAAGAACTTCCAAAAGGTATCCATATAGCATTAATGTAGTAGGGAGTGTTCCTTGGCTTCGGAAGCTGATTCTTACACCTAGAAAAGCTATTCCCATCACAGACATCAATTAAATGATTGCTCTCGCTTTTAATAAGAATGTCTATGCTCATTTCAATGGACCTTTCCTTTCTTATGATGAGTGAAAAACAATGAGCAAAATCAAGTGGTGGTTGTTATTCCATTTGTTCTTATTTTCAAAATGTATTAAATTACGTTAGACAGCTATCCTTGAGCCTTTTCAAAAAATCATTCATTCCAATATCATACGAATATAGTATTTTTGTGAGTCATCACCTTCAGCATTTCTTCTGGAAAAATTACTTCCAAATTAAATATTCAATGAAAACTCCTCAGAATATCACTGAGGTCATTTTCTTTTCTCCTACATTTAGTCAAGGAGCGAACATGATGAAGCCATTCCTCTTCATCTGCTCATTTGTTGAGTAAAATTTAGCTCTCGGTCCCTCTCGCTCTCTGTCTCTTTACAAATATATTTCTTCTCTCCATCAATTTCATCATTTGTTTTCCTCTGCTTACTTTTCCTCCGTAATCTCTTACTCATCCCCACATTCAACATTTCAGTAGCTCACCTTCTGCTACAGTTCAACAGCACATTAGGACCCTCCAGGAGAGAGGAACTCTGTAAGCTGAATGAATAACTCTGGTTTTATTTAAAATTTATGTGGTTTTTCAATAAAATATAAATTTAAACCCTCCAATTTTGTATTTTCTAAGACCTGGGAATGGAAAAGTATGTTAAAAAAAAACTCATTGGGAGTGGCAAGCAGAACCTGACAAAGTATAGGAACTGAATGAATGAAGACACTGGCCCTAGAAGGGCACCTAGAAGGATCTAAAACTAGATGCCCACATCTGCAGGCTGCAGCTCCGCACACGTGCTGTTAGGCAATGACGGCAACCCACCCATATCTCCGCACTAACTTAATCCTCCTTAACTACAGCATTTGGGAATCAAGGAAACAGCTGCCTTCTCCCACAGGAAGTCTTTATAATCCACTTCTGCCCAGCTTCCTGTGCCCTTGCATCAGTTTTCCTTATCTAGAGGAAATCCAGCCTGAGACTATGTGTGGCTTGAGAATTTTCTTAGTATTTTTCTCTTACAAAGATAAACATTTCTTTACAGTGCCTGAGATAGTTTCCAGTTCACCCTGTTTGAACTTGTATCTGCTTCCACTATCTAAAAATGACAAGGCTTGTCATCCAATCCAAACTGCTACTTTCTCTTTCAATCACGTACGCCATGTATGGTTTGGAGTCAGAGGATAATGTCTTGCCCTTTCTACATGAGGTGAAACAGAGGTTCAGAAAAGCTAGAGCATTTTCTCCAGAGATCCCTGAACCAATTAGTGGCCAGTCTACTTCTAATTCCAATCCAGCGTTCTTCTCTGAAGCCTTGACCCCTTGTGTATCAGTCAGAGTTACAGAAGGAAAGAAATTTCTCCCAAAGGGTGCAGACGCTATAAGGCTTTAGTAAAAAGATGATTTACATAGGTGTGAGCAAGTTCAGAACATAAACTAAGAACGGTAAAGCATTCAGAAACTAGCAATGGGAACTTGCTAATGGGAAGACATTACCATTCCCAATGCTGGAGGCATGCAGGTAGAAACATCTATGCTGTTGTTGTCAGAGTTCAGTGGAAGCTGAGGGTGAGGAGAAAAAGACACCCAGCGACAGGCAGAGTGTGGTGGGACACGGCTACTGACAGAGATGGGACAGCAAAGACTTGTCCCCTTCTCCCTCTCGCCTCCTGCTGGGGCTTCCTGTTGCCCGAGCCCCACCCAAAGTCAGACAGGAGAAGATCCCAAGTGATTTCTTCCCAAGGAGTCAGCTTTCACGGCCAAGGGTGCAGGATAGATTTAGAGGTTAGGACTAGAGGGTGAGGAAAATAACCAATAACCGGCACACTTTATTTAGGCCGTATTTGTGAATTGATGATTCTATTTTTCAAGGTATCATTCATACCACTAGAGATATGAATCATTCCCATTTGAAAGAGTCTGCTTAATACTTAATTGACATTTCATCCTTGTGTAATCTTACATATAAAAAAAGCCTATGACCTCAAATACTCCTAAAAACTACAAGACTCTTGTTTTCTGGTCAACCAATCATCCAGCATCAGAAAACTCATGTTACCAGGCCACGAGCTGTCTGGAATGCAGTATGAGCCTCCCTAGGAGAGTCTACGTAGACCACAGGAGAATTTTCAATGCTGTTTCTCGTGAGAGGCTCCATGGAAAAAGCCGGAGAGAGGTCTGAACATCTGATCAAGATAAAACATTGCAATTGGTGAACTAACACTCCCTCAACACTCACAGTCACTGAGTCAAATGCAGCCCTAGCTCCACTGCTCCAAAAACGGAAAGTGCCCTTGCATCTCATCAAAGAAAAATGTCCCTTGTTCCCATATATCCCACTGGTCTACAACGCTATCAACACTTTCTATTCCATGTCACTAACAGTGCTTTCTCATTTCATTTTCTACGTATTTCCACCAACAAAAAGGGCTATGGAACTTCATTCTCTGCAATTTGTGTTACTCACCGAATAAGCATAGTGAACATGCATCTTCAGATACACACATACTCTCATCCTTCAGATTCTGATATCATCCTTACCCCTCCCCAGGGAAAATGTTTCCCACAATAATTGAGAATCACTAACCTAGAGCCCTTGGGTCACGCAGGTGGAGAGCATTCATAATGAAGTTATCTAGATTATATTTTGATAGCCCAATTTTCTCCTGGAAGTATTCCCAACATCCCAGACAGAAGAAGTTTCCCCCTGGCTTTCCATGATTTGGTCTAGACTGGGCTTGTCACACACACATATATCTGGTACAGATATTGGCCCCAAGAGTCCACATAAAAGTGGGACAAAGACCTTCTTGGCCAGTCTGACCCGTATGGTGTGGGACCTTTAACTGTAGAATTCATGTCTACAAACTGTGACAAGCAAAGGAGAGCTCTAGGTTGAGCTGTGATCTTAACGAGGCAGGCTTCTGGTTCTTCCTTTTCCTAGCCTTTCAAATTCCATTCACCAGATATCTTTACATGACATCTGGTGTCTTCACAGGTTCCTCCCCTTTCCCCTAATCAAACCTTTTTCCAAAATTCATTTGCCCTGGAATATAGACCACAAATATCTTAAAGTGTTATCCACTGCACACTCCACCACATACACACACACAATGGACTTGATTATAAGCAATGATCAAAGTCAGACAAGAAAGGAGCAAGCCAAACACCATGGAGACTGATAAGATCTTCAAAAGAAAAATGTCTTTAACATCGAATTCCCTGAATTTCTGACTTCTACTCAGTTCTAACCCAACTTTTACTGTCCCATTTTAGAATTCTGGGATGTCTCTGTGCCTTTACCTGACCCAGATGGTGGACCTCCTTTTTCTTATTTTTAATTTTTTTTAATTGTGCATCTCTTTTTTGAATATAACTGAATACAATATTATATTAGTTTCAGGTGTATAACATAGTAATTCAACATTTATATATGTTACAAGTTGATCACCATGTTAAGTCCAGTAACCTTCTGTCACCACACCAGAGTTATTATAATATTATTGACTATATTCCCTTTGTTGTTCATTACATCCATGATTTATTTCATAACTGGAAGTTTGTACCTCTAAATCCCCTTCACCTATTTCACCCAACTGGCTACCATCCTCCCCTCCGGCAACCACCAGTTTGTTCTCTATATCTATGACTCTGTTTCTGTTTTGTTTTGTTTGTTCATTTGTTTTGATTTTTAGATTTACATATAAGTGAAATTATACAGCATTTATCTTTCTCTGTCTGATTTATTTCACTTAGCATAATACCCAGTAGGTCCATCCATGTTGTTGCAAATGGCAAGATTTCATTCTTTTTTATGGCTAAGTAATATTCCATTATATATATGGAATATATATAATTATATATATACAAGATATATGTAATCTTTTTATCCGTTCATCTAATGATGGACACTTAGGTTGTTTCCATATTCCATGTCTTGGCTATTGTAAGTAATGCTGCAATGAACACAGAGGTTCATATATCTTTTCAAATGAGTGTTTTCATTTCTTAGGATAAATACCCAGAAGTGGAATTGTTGGATCATATGGAAGTTTTTTTAAATTTTTTGAGGAAAGTCCATAACATTTTCTATAGTGGCTGTACAAATTTATATTCCCACCGTCAGTGCACAGAGGGTCCCATTTCTCCACATCCTTGCCAATGCTTGTAAATTTTTGCCTTTTTAATAATAGCCATTCTGACAGAGATGAGGTGATATATCGTTGTGGTTTTGACATGCATTCCCCTGACGATTCATGATGAAGAGCATTGTTTCATGTGTCTGTTGGCCATCTATATGCCTGCTTTTGAGAAATGTCTTTTCAGGTCCTCTGCTCATTTTTTAATAAGATTTTTTCAATATTGAGATGTGTGAAGTCTGTATATAGTTTGAATATTAACCCCTTATCAGATATATCATTTGCAAATATTTTCTCCCATTCAGTAGGTTTCCATTCTGGTTTGTTGATGGTTTCTTTTGTTGTGCAAAAGCTTTTTGGTTTGAGGTAATCCCATTTGTTTTAGATTTTGTTGCCTTTGCCTGAGGAGACAGATCCAAAAAATATTGCTGAGACTGATGTCAAAGAGTTTATGGCTTATGTTTTCTTCTATGAGTTTTCTGTTATCAGACCATACATTTAAGTCTTTAAACAATTTTGAGTTTATTTTTTGTATATGGTGTAAGAAAGTGGTCCAGTTTCATTCTTTGCATGTAGTTGTCTGGTTTCCCCAACACCATTTATTGAAGAGACTATCTTTTCCCCACTCTATATTTTTGCCTCCTTTATCATAAATTAATTGACCAGATAAGCATGGGTTTATTTCTAGGCTCTCTATTCTGTTCCAATGATCTATGTGTCTGTTTTTGTGCCAGTACCATACAGTTTTGATTAGTACCGTTTGTAGTATAGTTTGAAACCAGGGAACATGTATCTCCAGCTTTGTTCTTCTTTCTTAAGAACATTTTGACTATTCAGAGTCTTATGTGTTTCCATACAAATTTTTAAATTGTTTGTTCTGGTTCTATAAATAATGCCATTGATATTTTGATAGTGATTGCATTAAATAAGTAGATTGCTTTGAGTAGTATGGACATTGTAACAATATTAATTATTACAATCCATGAGCACTATATTTCTTTCCATTTCTTTGTGCTATCTTCAATTTCTTTCATCAGTGTCATAGTTTTCAGAGTAGTCTCTCACCTCCTTGGTTAAATTTATTTCTAGGCATTTTAACCTTTTTCAGGTAAATGTAAATGGGATTGTTTTCTTAATTTCTCTTTCTGATAGTTCATTATTAGTGTGTAGAAATGCAACAGGCTGCTTTTATTAACTAAGTATCCTACAACTTTACTGAATTCATTTATTCTAATAGTTTTTTGGAGAAGTGTTTAGGGTTTTCTATATATAATATTATGTCACCTGCAAACAGTGACAGTTTTACTTCTTCCTTTTCAATTTGTATGTTTTTATCTCTTTTTATTGTCAGATTGTTCAGCTAGGACTTTCAATATTATGTTGAATAAAAGTGGTGAGAGTGAGCATCCTTGTCTTGCTCCTGATTTCAGAGGAAATGCTTTAGTCTTTTCACCATTGAGTATGACGTAAGCTATGGGTTTGTCACTGATGGTCTTTATTATGTTGAGGTATGTCCCCTCTATACCCACTTCACTGAGAATTTTTATCATAAGTGGATGTTGAATTTTGTCAAATGCTTTTTCTGCATCTATTGAGGTTATAATATGATTTTAATCCTTCATTTTATTAATTTGGTGTATCATGTTGATTGATTTGTGGATGTTGAACTGTCCTTATAGAGAATAGAGGAAAACAAAAACAATTGGTAGAAAGAGGAGAGAGCAAATAAATAAGCAAATCAAAACCAAGGGCTTCTATTTTGCTGGAGTTTGTAAATGTAGCTGATTGGCACATTGCTTTATGCAGATCTAACGGTAGAACACAAAATCTATATAAATCCCCAATATAATTTAAGGACTACCAGGTTTGCTTCTTAGGTTTCCCGGGGGCTGCCACTTGCCTTTATTGACTCCCAAGTTGACCTGTCTCCTCCCCCACCAGATGATTCCTTAAACCGACACAAATTCATTTCTTATGCTTAGTGAGACTTTCTTTTACCAGTATTATCAGACTCCTGGTACATCTATAGCCCCTGTAAATGCTTATCTGCTTTATCTTCAGAGATTTTGAATCTCACTAATGAATAAATTCTTGTTCATTACAATGTACAACACTTATAGACCTTAAAAAAAACTGACTAACAATAGTCTTGACTAAAGCCATGTGGATTAATTCATGTTCTCCTTACTATTACTTGATATGAAGCTTAAAGATGGTTGGAGAATAATTTTAATAAACTGAGTATTATAATAATTCAGAGCTTGTGCTCTGAGTTAGAGTTTCCTGAATTCCAATAACAAATTTGTTATTTACTAGGTCTGTGACCTTGAGTAAATTACTAAATCTCTTCAAACTTCTGGCCCCATATTCATTTTATAATAGATTGTATATAACAGTAGATTTGTGATCAATAATAATTGCTAAAAATCCTTTTGAGCATTTACTATGTGCCAGGAACTGATCTAAGTGCTTTCCATGTATTAACCCATTTAATGCATATTGTATGTTTGTCATCTTGGTGACACATGATAAAGAGCTTAACAAATGTCTGCTATTATTAATAATGTTAATGAATCAACTTAAATGTTGACTACCCCCTAAAAATCAGAAATAAAACAAGGGTCTACTCTTTTTCAACAATAAAAACCAGCTTAGTCTTTGTAGAATATAATCTTTCTATATTTGTTTTCAAGTATGTTGTAGCAATAATGAGGCAACATTTTTACCAAAGAGATTCAGATTAGCACCATCCTTGATAATGATAAAAGGGAAGTCTTCTTCTCATTGTTGACTTAGCTCAGCCATAAGCGTCTCCAAGAAGACGCCCTCCTAGGAAATCCTCCACACCCCTCACATACCCTGCCAACATGGCTCAGTTTTTCCCTTATCTTCTACGACTCTTCTCATAGTATCACATTCGATTTTAATAATCTCTTTAATAGGATTTCACTGAAGACTCAGCATATGAATGTCCACTTTCAGTGCATTAGTGACCAAAGATCTAATGAGAATTTGAGGCAGATTTTTTTAGGACGTTTCTCCCTACCCACAAGTTCCAGGAAGGGTCTTTGGATTTCACATGGAAAGTACTGAGTGGTTATGGCTGCCTGCCTACAAAATCAAAACCCCAAACAAAATCCATTTGAGGTTCTTGCGTCCCAAGACAGCGGAGTCCCCACCTCCCCTTACCAAACCACATACCACAGTATATCAAAGGGTGTTTTGACTCCTGGTTGACATGTGCTATTATTTTTATTCAATTCTGAAAGGGTAGAGTAGTTGAGGAAATGGCCCAGACTCTTTCATTTTGTTCATAAATAGATTATTGAGCTCTAAATTTGTTGAAGTGATTTTCTAGATATATATTTTTTATTCACCTGCAGGTCAGAATATTTGCAGAATGGATATGCTAGAAATCCAAGGAATAATTCAGTCAGTAATTATCTTATTGGCTAGCCCAATTTGAGGACGCTCTCAAAATACCCAAGATAAAGTCATAGTAAAAATTGGATTGCATCCAGTTTGGAGAGTACATGTAATTCACATCTTGGTGCCATTACCCGATTCATAGGTCTCGTAAGCTATTCCCACTAGTAACAATACCTATCATTTCTTGAACACATTTTACTAACATGACAGCATCTGATCCTTACATCAATTCTAAAGCTGGTTAATAGCTTCACTAAGAGTCCTCTAAATTCTAGGTAGATCTCTGTTAAAAAATATGCCATGACAAATATAATCCTGCTAAACAGCCAATTAACTTGAGGACTGAGGAGGAATTTCCAATCGGCCATAACTTAGACGTAGAATGTTTTTGAGGACAGCTACATTTTTTCTCTGGCACTTTCTCTCTCATAACAGCTTGCTCGTATCCTACTCATTATAATGAATCACAGAACATCAACATGGAAATAATCCCTATATCAAATATAGAAAAAAACCCAATTCTACTCATTTAGAAATTTCCACTAAATTAAAAATCAATTACTATCTATCAAGTGTTTATACATGTATTAACTCTAATTACCTCTAATACAACATTGCAAAAGAGATATTATACCCATTTTATAGATCAGAAAAGTGAAGCTCAGAGAAGTTGCATTACTTTCCCAAAGCAGCTAGTAAGTGGCAAAGTCGAGACTTACATCCAGGTTTTCCTGGCTCCAGAGCCTTTCTTTTTCCCCTACTGCACTGCCAGTCCCCAGATGGGCTGCTTTCTCTTGGTATTTTGTTGTTAAAAATGTAACCCTACTCCACAACCTAAGAACACAATGTTATTTAAGAAAGATATAATACTAATGCCTTCAAAAATTGTGAAGCTATTCTCATTAACAAATTCTGATAAAGGTTTACACACTCCCAGAATGTTCCTGTTTCATACATCCTTTCCACTTTCCTCCTCCACATTCTTCCATCTGGTTAAGTCAAGACAAGGAATGTTAAATTCCTGTGGTATAAGATCCTTACTAAAACCTTGTGCAAAGTCTTCATCATAATCCCCAAGAAGCACTGAGAAATCCAGTCACATGTCAAGACAAATTTACTGGATCTACTGGATGGCTAAAGTGGAGAGGGAGCATCTATTCAGGGACCAGCGCTCGGCATCACATCATTATCTTCTCTGATTCTATTGATAAGAGGGATGAAGCTAAGGATGATCCGCTATCAAAATGTAAAAGGAGAAACAGATGTTAGAACTTAAAGTGATGTAACGAAAACTGAAGAGAAAGTAAGAAAGCTTCAGATGGAACGTGAACGGGAAAAACCCTAGCATAAGCTGGAATAGCTACTGGAGACGTTTCTAATGCCTCTTCACGGGATTTGTATCCAGCTTAATATTTTAATATGGTCAAAAGTACTACAAATATTGGCATGAATGTTCCCACAACTCTAGAGGTAGGTATGAGGCCCAACTATTCAGAACTTTGGAATCAAAGAGGTTAAGAAAATTCTTCATAACACAGAAAGCACCTGAGTCAGGGTACAAACCCAGGTTTATCTGAGAGCAAAGTTCGCACTCTTAACGCCATCATGATTTATACACAGGATTACGCCTTCATCACCACAGGTAAACAGTAAGGACAGCAGAGTGTAGGAGAAAGGCACAGGCTGAAAACCTCTTTTAACTGTATGAGCTTCAATAATAGTTTAATTTTTTGAAATTTTTTTCTAATCTGTACAATGAAGATAATAATACCTATAAGAATAGCTAAGTAAAGGCACTTAGCACCATGTCAGGCACAAGATAACTTACATGTGAGTTTTATTTCATGTCTTTAAAATATCTATGAAAAATACTTTATAACTTCATTAGAAGTTCTCCTAATATCTAACTTAATGTCTTTGCATCAATTACATTTTGCATTCTGTTCTGAAATTAATATTGCTAAATGAGAAACTAAGAAACTGAGAGGTCAAGAAAGATATATATATATTATTATAAGAAAATCTAAAGTTAAAAGGTATATATAGAAGAAAAAAATGTGTAAATGGTTAGCATAGTTCAACTTGAATAAATTGACCTTAAACAATGTATTCCAGTGGCATTTGCTTTGAGGGATCTAAAAAGCAGAAATTTAAACTGATAAATATCTCACATCTGCTTTGATTTGGCAACCGTGGGAGATATTCTGATTAAAGGTATTTCCCATTTCGACACACTTGGCTTATCCCATTTCAGGTAACTTGAACTACAATCAAAAGCTCCAGTGGGGTTTCCCTGGTGGCGCAGTGGTTGAGAGTCCGCCTGCCGATGCAGGGGACGTAGGTTCATGCCCCGGCCCGGGAAGATCCCACATGCCGCGGAGCGGCTGGGCCCGTGAGCCATGGCCACTCAGCCTGCGCATCCAGAGCCTGTGCTCCGCAATGGGAGAGGCCACAACAGTGAGACGCCCGCGTACCAAAAAAAAAAAAAAGTTCCAGTGATTGACAACACTTCTCACCAGGACCTGTCTCAACAATTAATTTTATAACAAATTAATTGTTATAACAAACAAATTAATTTTATAACAAATTCCATTGTCTAACCATCCAGTCATACGCTGACTCTTGGGGGCATGGCTTGGGCAAAATAGTTCTTTCTAATGGAATAAGGCATACTTTCTTCTCTGTGTCATTTCTTGAACACCTTAGGCTTTTTTTCATTAATAATTCAATGGGATTTTGGGGCAACCTCTTTATCTTATTTTCCAGTTATGAACCCTGAAAAAGAACATGAAATGTTTCCTATAATCTAGCCAATTATCTTCCCTTCATTGCTCACGTTGCCTTGAATTCAAAGGTATAGGTGTAGGTCCGAAAGCTCAGGAGCTTCCTGGGTGAAAGCTGACACCAGCCCCTGTACACAGAGGGCAAGGAGAGACCAAAGAAAGAGGCAGAACACTCCGGATTGGTAGGCAGCAGGTTTAATAAGCAAGGGGACTTACCTTAGGGGGCTTGTCTTGGGCAGCCCCAAGACCAGAAGATCTCCACATTCACCTACCAGAGTCATGAGTTTATATGGAGGCCTTAACTGGGTGCAGACATATATTCAGTCCAGATGGTTCAAGACCACATTACTCCCTCAAGTCTGCATCCTTGAAAACAGCTCCTAATGTAAGAACGGTGGGTGGAACGTATAACCCACAGTTAGAGCAGAGGGGTGAGAAGCTTCCAGCTGCCCAGATCTAGCTGGAGGGTCAACAGGCAGTCATGTTCTCTCGATGATCTCCTCCAACGGTAGAACAGCACCATGAAAAGAAGCACAATTGTATAATAGCCCAGAGTAAAGAATAAACAAGCCTTCCTGTCACTAGTGGCTCTTACGGAGGGAAATAAATAAATAAATATTTAAAAATAAAAAATAAAAACAGTGGTATCCTCCCCTGCTCTGCAACAAAGTGGGCATGAAGAAGTTCAATTACATGTGCATTATTCAATCTTCATACAGTATTTCGATGTTTCAAATAAAATTTCGTGTATCAAGGAAGAGAGTTTGTTCCACTGAATGACAAATATTTATTAAACACCACCTAAACACCAGTACTCTGGTGGCTGCTGGAAACATAAAAGTAAACAAAAGAAATATGATTCCTGCCCTTATATAAACTTGCTATCCAGTGGGGAAGGCAAATTGGGTAAGAAGTTGCTGGTATGATAGAAGTTATCAAAGGGAACATAAGTGGTATTCATGCATGCTGCAGGGATCTTGAACTTTGAAAGTGACAAACGGGTGTCCCAAATGAAGTGACTATTTGAGCATCAAATTAAAGGATGAACAGGATGTGACCAAATGAAGAGAGCATGTTCCAGATAAAGGAAACAGCACCCAGGAAGGCTCAGGATTAAGGAGGTGTAGAGCAGGAATTCCAGGGCGGTTGGGGAAAATCAATTGAGATAAGTGAGGCATCATGATGGCAAAAGTAGGAAGAGCCCAGATCCTTGATGACACCTGAGTCTTGATGAGGTTTCTGAATTTGATACCACCCAAAAATTTAGGAAATGCCATGATATGACCAGATTTGCATTCTTCACAATCATTTTGGCTGCTAAGCTGTGAGAAAAATGGATTGGACAGAGGTAAGAGTGGTTGGGAAAAGATCAGATGGAAGACTTTGGAGGAATCCAGACGAGATGCTGGGGCCTAGAGGAAGAGAATGACAGTAGGGATACAGGGAGGTGACCAATTGAAAGATGCTTAGAAAACAGAAACCAAAGGATTTAGTGATAGATATGACGTAGGAGGTGAGAGAAAGAGAAATCATGTCAATTCCCGGGTTCTGGATGAAGCAGTTGAGAGGGTGGTGGAACCACTCACCAAGGCAAGAAACTTGTAGAAAGAAGCTGGTGTGGAAAGCAGGGTGAGGGATTTCACTTTGTTCATAGTAAGTTCGAAATGCCTCTAAAACATCCAACTAGAGACACACCAAGGCAGGTGGAGATACATGCCTCAAGGATCAGAAGAAAAGACTAAAATACAGTTTGCGCATAAAGACAATATCCAAAGCCAAAGAGAGAGGGTGTAAAATTTCCCATCCTTGCTGATCATGTGACTCACCTGAAGAATCTATTTAAATTATACAGATTCTTGAACCTCCGTCTCCAACATGCTGAATCAGAATCTCTAGGTCACAGCTTGACTCCTTAGCTGTACTCTTTAATTAACTGGGAACTTTTAAAAATCCTTATCATCAGACCTCACCCTTACCCAATTAACCAGAATTTATGAGGGTGGGGTTCAGACATGAGGATTTTTTTTTAAGTTCCCCAGGTGTGTAGGCAAAAGTCAAGAACTACCGCTCTAGGGATATGGCTGGTAATCTACATAATTACAAAAGCATTCGATTATACAGTTATCAGCCAGATTCCAGCTCATGCTTTCAGTCAACCTTCATTCAGGTGTCTGTTCAAACAGGCATTTCCTACCACCTTACCTAAACTAGAACGCATACCCAGCACTGTCTATCCTTTAGGCCTGCTATATCTTCCTTCATAGTACCTAACACCCTCTGACTATATATGCTTTACCTGTTTACTTATTAGTGTCTGTTCTCACTCCAAAAATGTAAGCCCCATGAAGGAAAGGACTTTGTCTATGTCCTTCTGTGTTCGTTGTAGAATCCTAGCACCATTTCTAACAGCACCTACCACTGAGTAGGTGCTTAGTCCAATATTTGTGGAAGGAATAAAAAAGGGTTCAGAATTCAAGGAGTAGAGATGCTCCTTTTGTTGACACAGGAGGAAAGGGTGGGTCCAGATGCAGGTGGTTTTGTAGCGCTGGTGATAGAAAGGTGAGTCTCCAGTTTGGCTTCTTATTTCAATATGGAATAACTTCTATGAGAAGTAACGAGAAATCTCATGATCAGGATGAGGTATAGGTTTGGAGTTTGGAAAATTTTGTAAAGAGTTGAGAATATGGTTAGTCAAATTACTGTGTTGATCGCTGAGGTTGATCATAATGGATTTATAGACTTAACCCTCTGCCCCAATGGTTGATTTTCTCCTACTGTGCGAAGTACCCTGGGTATAGTCATGGATATTACAAACAGTTGGGATAATCTGGAGTTAGGGTTTTAATACATAGGTGTGACAGAAAAATAAAGGAGCAAGGGAGTTTGGCTCATCTGGATAATTGAGCTATTAAATGGGGCTTTTCCTTTTGACTCAGAAGTTGACAAATGGCCATAAAGATAAAAGAAAACCATTAAGTACCACGCACATTCTAAAGAGAGCCATAAAGCACATTCCATTAGAACTTCCAAGAATTGGTAGAACTGGCTCTGCCATCCAAACTGACTCCATCACACCAAAGCAGCCTATATTTGCAAAAGAAAGAATCAAGAAGAATCCTTGGAAGCAGGTGATCATTGGTGTAAGGCAGAGAGTTGTGGTTTTTACTTTCTATTATAGAAAGAGTGCTTCACAGGGAGATCAGCTCTGTGCTTTGTGACCACCTAGAGGAGTGGGATAGGGACGGTGGGAGGGAGACGCAAGAGGGAGGAGATATGGGGATATATGTATATGTATAGCTGATTCACTTTGTTATAAAGCAGAAACTAACACACCATTGTAAAGCAATTATACTCCAATAAAGATGTTAAAAAAAAAAAAAAAGAGTGCTTCAAACCTTCACCCAGTGAGCCACATGAGAGAAGCTCTAAGGAAAACCATTTACAGAGATTGAATGGTGTCTTCAAGAAGAGCATATTATTCCATGCATGGGTATGTATTACACAGTAGACTTGCTGACCTAACTTACATGCCTACGTGCTTGAATGGGGAAGAATGAATGCGAGGCAGCAAGGCAAAGAGAGGTCGCATTTGTGGGAGCAGACTTTCATTTTTCATTTGGCTTGACAAGGATGCTTCAGTCTCCTGTGGTCAAATGGGCGCTTAGAAAGTCACCAGACTTGGGCCATCTTACTGGAATCCCCCCTAGCAGGACTTTAGGTTCGGGGAGAGGACCTGAGTAGCAAGTAGCTGTGAGGTATTCCATGGGGACAAAAGCTGACTGGGGGTTGGGAGAGGTCATTCTGGACATAACTGGGTAGTGGACGGGGCCCCTGAAGGCTCCTCTGAAGAACACACATATGTACCCAACAAGAGGAGTAGTACTTGGGTACACATCACGCAGTGAGCATTGACATTCAGGAGAGGATTCTAGTAGCACACATTAAGTGGAGAAAACCTTAACCTCCTTTTTCTCTAGCCCTCATCCCCTAGCTGAATTCTGAAGAAGCTGGAGGAAAGAGCTGACATACCATCTCTACAGTCCAAGTCCTAAATTTTGACTTTAAGGTAGAAGGGAAAAGGAATACTAAATTAGATTTGAGATTAACATTTTCAAGTGGATTAAATTGCACTGGATTGGACTGGAGTATTCACACTTGAAATAACCTAAACGCAATGGGCTCTGTCTGAGGTATTCGAAGGGACAGAAAAAGATTATCCAACAGAGCGTAACTGAAGGCAGTGCCTAAATAAAAATGAAAATAAAAACTAGCTTTGTACTCCTTGGAGTTCAGGTGGTTCATTAAACTGGGTATGTTACCAAGACATGAAATCCAAGGTGGATAGGAAAGGAGTGAAGATAAGCAGGAGGTGATGGATAGGAAGATCATAGAAGCTTCATCACATTGAGTGTCATGACGAAGCTGAAAGAGCTGCAGTGGGGGTACTTGAGTAGGTGAGCTGGAAACCCAAGAAGATTGGTCTGTCTAAATCAGTGATTACAGGACTTCCCTGGTGGCGCGGTGGTTAGGAGTCCACCTGCCAATGCAGCGGACACGGTTCGAGCCCTGGTCTGGGAAGATCCCACATGCCGCGGAGCAACTAAGCCCATGCGCCACAACTACTGAGCCTGCGCTCTAGAACCCGCAAGCCACAACTATTGAGCCCGTGTGCTACAACTACTGAAGCCCATGAGCCTAGAGCCCGTGCTCTGCAGTAAGAGAAGCCACTGCAATGAGAAGCCCTCGCACTGCAACGAAGAGTAGCCCCCACTCGCCGCAACTAGAGAAAGCCCACGCGCAGCAACGAGGACCCAACGCGGCCAAATATAAATTAATTAATTAACTAATCAAAAAACAAAAAAAGACAGTGATTTCAAAGTAGTGGCAGTTTGATACAAGTCCAAGACCTTCAAGAGACTGAGTAGCTGAGATTAAGTAAAAGAAAATGATTTTGAAGAGAAGAAGATAACTGAGATAATTGCGCATTTGTCACCCAACATGGATGCTTAAGACACCCAGAAGATATTGGGGTGGATAAAAGCACTGATGGCCCTGTACAAGCCCCTACTGAATGGGGTGGAGTGACCATGAAGTAAACAGACGACAGTTATGGGGAGTTGAGTATGAGCCTCAAATGATGAAGGTGTTTTTCAGAAGGAAGGATTGTTCGTCTGGAAACAGTGCTGAGGAGTTAGGAGGACACATCCCCACCCACCAACTCTGGGAGGTATCAACCATCTCTGTGGTGTCTTCAGGGTCAAGCCAGGAGGTGCTGGGATTGCTCACTGAAGAGGCTAAGGTTTTGGGGGAGTTTGTTGAGAATGGAATGGGAATTCCAGATGTTCCAGTGGAAAGGCTGATGATAAAGGAGGAATAGGGAGTTAGCAGAGTCAAGATTTGTAGAGAAATCTGTAAACCTCTTGAAGAATGTTGAGCAGAAGACATGACATGGTCAGGTTTGCATTTTAGGTAAATCACACTGGCATGTGTGAAAGACTTCTTGGAGGGCTCCAAGGCTATATGAAAAAGGACCACTTGAGAGACTGTGATTTGTGGCTAGAAACTGCCTCGAACTTGTTAGACGCTCAGTATCTCCTTCTTAAACACTAGTTTGTGCCCCCAAACAACTTCTTTTGTTTGGAACTGGATGTGACTATAAATGTAACAGAACCAAAGTCCTTTATCTTGTAGCAACGTATAAGGTTTTTGTGTCAAAATGTAGGAAAAATGAAGGTAAATTTCTTGCATTTCTCCTCTCTTTACTAACTTGAGCTCTTCTCTTTTTTTTTGCGGTACACGGGCTTCTCACAGCTGTGGCCTCTCCCGTTGCGGAGCACAGGCTCCGGACGCGCAGGCTCAGCGGCCATGGCTCACGGGCCCAGCCGCTCCGCGGCATGTGGGATCTTCCCGGACCAGGGCACGAACCCGTGTCCCCTGCATCGGCAGGCGGACTCCCAACCACTGCGCCACCAGGGAAGCCCTTGAGCTCTTCTTAATAGTCATAATCCAGAGAAGGGGAGCAGGAATCACCTGTATGACATTATCTAAGCATTACTTCGGGTCTGCACAGCGACTCCCCGTTTCATTTAAAAGGAAATTGGATAAATGGTTGATTTGTATAAATAAACTGTCAATGAATCAAACACACACACACACACACAAAGTGACTGTGATTATACTCCTGATAAGAAATCCCAAGGGTCTAAAATCAAGTAGTAACAACAGGGTGATTAAGATATGTATGTAGGAGCTCAGTCAGCTAGACTTGATGAATTGGATGTGAGAAGTGAAAGAAGAAAGAGTTTACAATGACTCTCAAATTTCTAGCCTCAGGAACTGGTGGTTGGTGGGGACGATGGAGGAAAATCAGATTTATGAGGAGATATGTTCGGATTGGGGCATTGTGTCAAAGAATAAAGTCTCGAGTTGACGCCCAGTATTCATTTCCCCTCATATCGTTATAGGTAGCTGATTTTGGTTTGGTACATGGCCACCCAAAATAATGACAGCATTTCACACCAATAGCTGCATGTAGCCACGTGACAACGCTCTGGCAATTGGCATGTAACATAAGTTTGGTGTTGTAAGCTGTGCTTGCAACTTCCAGGAAGCATCCTTAAAAGGAGGGGTGAGACACAAAGCCCAGACGCGGAGAAAATGGCGGCAGGGGTCGAAGCGGCAGCCGAGGTGGCGGCGACGGAGCCCAAAATGGAGGAGGAGAGCGGCGCGCCCGGCGTGCCGAGTGGCAACGGAGCTCCGGGCCCGAAAGGTGAAGGAGAACGACCAGCTCAGAATGAGAAGAGGAAGGAGAAAAACATAAAAAGAGGAGGCAATCGCTTTGAGCCGTATGCCAATCCAACTAAAAGATACAGAGCCTTCATTACAAACATACCTTTTGATGTGAAATGGCAGTCACTTAAAGACCTGGTTAAAGAAAAAGTTGGTGAGGTAACATACGTGGAGCTCTTAATGGACGCTGAAGGAAAGTCAAGGGGATGTGCCGTTGTTGAATTCAAGATGGAAGAGAGCATGAAAAAAGCTGCTGAAGTTCTAAACAAGCATAGTCTGAGTGGAAGACCACTGAAAGTCAAAGAAGATCCTGATGGTGAACATGCCAGGAGAGCAATGCAAAAGGTGATGGCTACGACTGGTGGGATGGGTATGGGACCAGGTGGCCCAGGAATGATTAATATCCCACCCAGTATCCTAAATAATCCTAACATCCCAAATGAGATTATCCATGCATTACAGGCTGGAAGACTTGGAAGCACAGTATTTGTAGCAAATCTGGATTATAAAGTTGGCTGGAAGAAACTGAAGGAAGTTTTTAGTATGGCTGGTGTGGTGGTCCGAGCAGACATTCTTGAGGATAAAGATGGAAAAAGTCGTGGAATAGGCACTGTTACTTTTGAACAGTCCATTGAAGCTGTGCAAGCTATATCTATGTTTAATGGCCAACTGCTATTTGACAGACCAATGCACGTGAAAATGGATGAGAGGGCCTTACCAAAGGGAGATTTTTTCCCTCCTGAGCGTCCACAACAACTTCCCCATGGACTTGGTGGTATTGGCATGGGGTTAGGACCAGGAGGGCAGCCTATTGACGCCAATCATTTGAATAAAGGCATTGGAATGGGCAACATAGGACCCGCAGGAATGGGAATGGAAGGCATAGGATTTGGAATAAATAAAATGGGAGGCATGGAGGGACCCTTTGGTGGTGGTATGGAAAACATGGGTCGATTTGGATCTGGGATGAACATGGGCAGAATAAACGGTGGAGGCGGAGGCAGTGTCCCTGGAATTGAGAGGATGGGCCCCGGCATTGACCGCATTGGGGGTGCCGGCATGGAGCGCATGGGTGCAGGCCTGGGCCACGGCATGGATCGTGTGGGCTCTGAGATTGAGCGCATGGGCCTGGTCATGGACCGCATGGGCTCAGTCGAGCGCATGGGCTCCGGCATCGAGCGCATGGGCCCACTGGGCCTCGACCACATGGCCTCCAGCATCGAGCGCATGGGCCAGACCATGGAGCGCATCGGCTCTGGTGTGGAGCGCATGGGTGCCGGCATGGGCTTTGGCCTGGAGCGTATGGCCGCACCCATTGACCGTGTGGGCCAGACCATCGAGCGCATGGGCTCTGGCGTGGAGCGAATGGGCCCTGCCATCGAGCGCATGGGCCTGAGCATGGAGCGCATGGTGCCCGCAGGCATGGGGGCAGGCCTGGAGCGCATGGGCCCTGTGATGGATCGCATGGCCACCGGCCTGGAGCGCATGGGCGCCAACAACCTGGAGCGCATGGGCCTGGAGCGTATGGGCGCCAACAGTCTCGAGCGCATGGGCCTGGAGCGCATGGGCGCCAACAGCCTGGAGCGCATGGGTCCCGCCATGGGCCCGGCCCTGGGCGCTGGCATTGAGCGCATGGGCCTGGCCATGGGTGGTGGTGGCGGTGCCAGCTTTGACCGTGCCATCGAGATGGAGCGTGGCAACTTTGGAGGAAGCTTCGCAGGTTCCTTTGGTGGAGCCGGAGGCCATGCTCCTGGGGTGGCCAGGAAGGCCTGCCAGATATTTGTGAGAAATCTCCCATTTGATTTTACATGGAAGATGCTAAAAGACAAGTTCAACGAATGTGGCCACGTGCTGTATGCCGACATCAAGATGGAGAATGGGAAGTCCAAGGGGTGCGGTGTGGTTAAGTTTGAGTCGCCAGAGGTGGCTGAGAGAGCCTGCCGGATGATGAATGGGATGAAGCTGAGTGGCCGAGAGATTGATGTTCGAATCGATAGAAATGCTTAAGCAGTTGCCTTTTTTAAACATCGATACCAGACCTCTGAATTTGTATTTTTTCTTGTTAACCATTTTAATTTGTTGGCTGGATGTATAAAGATGTTTAAAAAATTCAGTTGCTTTTTGGGGTAATTTGAATTACTTTTTTAATGACTGGGATTCCATTTGACTGTTTGCATTGAGATTGCAATGTGCGCAATTTTTTTTGTAGTTGTGGCATCTTGTTGACATCGAATATGACTTTGATAATAAATACCAGTTCCTGAAAAAAAAAAAAAAAAAAAAAAAAGGAGGGGTGAGTTTTTCTTCACTCCTTCCTCTTTCCTGCAGGGGACTATGGACATAATAGCTAGAGGTCTACTAACCATCTTGGTCTAGAAGTGTAACTTGGCCACAGAAGCCACAAAAAAGCAGAGCAGAAAAACGGAAGGGGCCTGGGCTTTGACTTCGTAAACATGAAAAATAAATTTCTGCTTGTTTAAACCACTGTTATTTTGTGACTTTCTGTTAGTCACAGCTGAATCTAATCCTAATACATATCGCGTGTTTATCCTGAAGTATCTGCGGGACTTCAAGGAAGGATATACAGTTGGATATACTGATATGGAAGCAGGCAAGAGATGAGTTGGAGACAAAATCCATGAGTGACCAGCACACAGGTCATTTCCTGAAAGCAAACCCATGTGATTTTTCCCAATAGCCTTCAGCAGCCTCATTTTGAGATGAAAAAGTTAATAAATGTTCACTTAGACATTCACGTGTAAATTCATTTTCTAACCACAAGTATAAGGTGAATTAGGGATCAATATTAATGTGTATCTAAAAGATTGCCTTTGAAAATAAAAGATTCACCACCGCTGTGTTTTGTATAATTGGCTGCCCTTTATAAGGCACTCAGACCCCATGAGGAGAGTACAGTCAAGTCTCCTCTTATTATAGAGTAATTATGGCTAAAACCAAATAATGAATAATCTTATGTGCCAAATACAGTGCAATGGATATAATAATAAATACTTAGGAACAATTACATTGATGTGATTTGTAGAAAAAATAAAATGTAAGTTTGACCAAGTGAATAGGCAGCGTAATTCTTTACAGACTCAAAAACAGATACTCACAAATATGAGAAAATATACATGCAGCCACCTATTCAACTTGCTAAATTGCTAACCCCATTGTACAAATATTCTATAAAAAAAATACTCAGCAGCTAGTATCTGTGTAAGCGCTGTTTTTAAAGTTTGAAAACTTTCCCACTGTAGACCTCATTAGAAGCTGCCACCCCTTCCCACCGTTATTTCTGTCTAATTTCTTAAAAATAAGAGCCCTACTTCAAATAAAAGTTATAATGAATTTCTCCTAATACTTCCAGATTTAAAGAACTAGAAAATGTGTTTCAAGTTGTTCTGCATTCCCTCAAAAGAAGTGTGAATAAATAAGCCAGCACCTACAGGTTTGATTTGGGGGGGTGTGGGTTACCACTGGTTTTTAAACCCAGACTATCTGACCATCTTCTCCCTATCACTTGTCAGTATGCACTCAGGGATTACGGAAATAATTTTTAACTTCGTCAAGGAGGAAATATACTATGAAAGTAAAAATCCCAACATATATCTCAGTTATTTATTAATTTGTGCTTAAGACTGCCTTGGTCCCTCCCCCTTCTCCCAGCACAGACCAGAAGGTAGCAAATCTGCATCACCAACATCAAGAATTGAACCCACATCCAGCTGGTGAGGGAAGGTGGAATTCCTTTGCGCCTCAAATCCATGTGGTCCTGGGACCCAGCTGGGTCAGTGACAAGGAACTGAACCCATCTTCAGGCTCCCGATACAGAGGCTCATCATCAAGGAGTATCAGAAACCCAAATGAATCAGAAATTAATGAAGATAGGGCTTCACTGGTGGCGCAGTGGTTGAGAGTCCGCCTGCCGATCCAGGGGACACGGGTTCGTGCCCCGGTCCGGGAGGATCCCGCGTGCCGCGGAGCGGCTGGGCCCGTGAGCCATGGCCGCTGAGCCTGCGCGTCCGGAGCCTGTGCTCCGCAACGGGAGAGGCCACAGCAGTGGGAGGCCCGCGTACCACACACACACACAAAAAGACATTAATGAAGATACATTCATAGAACCTTGAAAGATGAAAGCTCCTGCCCAGAAACTAGGGGCTCCCAGGAAGGGAGAGGAGAGTATCTGATGATAAAACCAGGTGAGAAGCACAAGGCCTAGAGTCCTAGTCTTGCTCTGATAACTGATTAGCTGAGTCTGTTTCTTCCTAACAGAAAGCAAAGAATTAGACTGGGATGATCTCAGTGGTCTCCTTCAGCTTTAAAATGTACGTATCAGAAATTACAGATGAATGCTATGAATTTGGCAATCTGCTTGAAACCTCTTGATCACAATACATTTATTATCTAGTCCTTTTTTTTTTTTTGCGGTACGTGGGCCTCTCACTGCCGTGGCCTCTCCCGTTGCAGAGCACAGGCTCCGGACGCGCAGGCTCAGCGGCCATGGCTCACGGGCCCAGCCGCTCCGCGGCATTGGGATCTTCCCGGACCGGGGCACGAACCCGTGTCCCCTGCATCGGCAGGCGGACTCTCAACCACTGCGTCACCAGGGAAGCCCTATTATCTAGTCCTTTTTTTTTTGACTCGTGAATTTTTTTATTTTTATTGAGCTATAGGGGATGGGTTGGGAAATATCTCAGTAAGTTATGCCCTACTAGGGAAATGTCCATTCTAACTTTCCTGGGATAGCTTTCGGAGCTTTTTCTTTTTCTTGGAGCTGCTGTTCTTGCTGACAGCAGCCTCTTCAGGTCCACTGCTGAGAGGCTCCTCCTTGGAAGAGAATTTCCTCTTTTTCTTGGGGACCCTCTTGATCGCAGTCTCCAGGGAGCATTTAACTCAAGATGTTTTGCTCTGTGGAAAATGTTCTTTCAGTACTTCTCTCTTCAATTGATGTCAGTTCTTTCAAACAAACATTTACATTGTTTTCTTTGATATTTAAAATGATGTTATTGTGTTCGTAAAAGTAAAAAAAAAGAAGGTATCACTAAATGTAAACATTTCCATTAAGGATTATCCTTTTTGCAGTTAAACATGCTATTGGGTAAAGTATGGTATAGGAAAGTGACTGAATGCATATGAAATCTTGTGGCTTGTTAAAGGTTGTTTGGTTGTTTGGGGTCTCCTAGGATACTTAGTTGTTTTTCCACCAACCCACACTTCCTCTACATTCCTAATAAAGCCTTTGGAATCTGCTGGGCTTTTTAAAGCTCTCTCACTACCCTCTTTCTATGACTTCACCACATAATTAAAAATCTAAAGTTATTTAGCATAATTTAATAGTATTAGCAAGATTTGTAACTGTATCCAAGGATATGAACTTGTTTGTTTTAACAACCGCCTGGACAGTCCAAAAGGCCATTAAAGAAAAAACATACCATGTCAAATTTTCAGTAGTTTTATTGAAAAATGCCTCTTTTGTTTCAGAAATAAATAATATAAGGCAGTGAAATTCACAATCTGCAGTTAAAATATAAAAGCAGCAATTCTATGTTCATAGTCTTGCAAACATTTTCCAACTGCTTTTGATAACTAAGAAACATTATGTTCTGGGGAAAAAAAGTTCATTCTAAATGTACAACACAAACATGCAATTCCATCTCTGCAGAATAATCTGCAATTTGGTATAAATGTTAGCGTGTCTAAAACAAGGAGGTTTAAGGCAATATGGAACTGTATCCAGTTGATACAATAATTTCAGCTACATGGCTTAAGGTTTGTGGTTGTTAAAGGAGATGTATAAGAGCATACTATGCCCTAATGTATAACAGAAGATAGAAGAGGAAGATAAATAGTCGCAACAGAGTTGACTTTTCCCTCTTTTTTGGTTTTAGGAGGGGAACTGCTTGGATCGGGATGTAATTGAACTGCAAATAAGCATTGGAAAAGATAAACTGCCCTCTCGAAGTACACAGTCGTTCTGGGTTCCAGGACTTAACTGCTTAACCTAAGAGTTTCATTGAGGCTTCCCGCTGTGCTACCTAAAGGCACAAGGCACGTTCTCTCCCTGCAGCTTTTGTGAACAAAGTATTTCGCAAGCACTTCAAGGGCAAAGGCAAAGACTTCTACAGACTGCGTGCAGCGAGCTAGGCTTCCTGCAGGAACAAGGTTCTCTACAGCCAGAAAGGGTACTCTCGGATGAAGCAACGCCGGAAGAAACGTGACAGATAACACGTACACTGCTCCGTCTGACCTGTAAATGAGAATCCCAACACCTCCCCCCAGCCTGGCCGTGCTGCGCGCGCGCGCGCGCCAGGTGTCAGCTTCACTGCCGGGGGCCGCGGAGCAGGGCGCGCCGCCAGCGCTCATGGGGAGGACGCTCCTCGGCGGGCTCGTCGGCGCCATAGTCCTCGTACTCGTCCGCCGTCCGCTCGGGCTCCACCGGCACGATGAAGGGCTCGCGCTCAGGCAGGTAGGCCCCGCCCTCGGGCACGTAGGGCTCTGTCCGATTCAACATTACAGTTATGGCATGATTTGGAAGGCACACACGCACACACCCACACACACACAGCAAAAGCTAAATCATCACCCGAGGGGATGGCACTCCAGTCTTAATCTCATAACTATAAATAGATAAATTACAATGTTCCCATTGCTTCCATTTGCAGAGAGAATTTGGTGATCAATAATGAAATGGCACTTGTTTTTAACCTTCAAAGATCCAGCAGTAAGTACAATCATTGCACAAATACCTGGGAAGGGTCAGAGACTGGGCCAAGGAGAACTGTAAACCAACCTAGGTAGGATATTGCAAATCCCCAAATAACCGTTCATGACTTCAAACTCCTCAGTTCAGAGAACCATTTGGAAAGATGAGGAGGTATGGGGAAGTGACATTGGCTCCTAGAAACTGAACTCTGGAGGTGAAAATCAACTATCACCAGGTAATATACAGTACATGACATGTTCTGTGGCTGTCTCTCCCACGGCCTGAGTTACAGCTGGTGGGTGAGGACCTCCAGTGACTACAGCGAAACAGGAAGAGAAGAAGTGACCCTCAAACTTTGGTGTGAAAATTGCGATTACAAAATCCAAATGAAAGTACACGTACAAAAGGTAATCATAGGAAGACACATGCCCTGAATCAGACACATCGCTAACAAGCGAGAGATGAGATTCTATTTGGTGTTATTCCGGCAGAGAGCAAGCAGCAGGCAGAAGCTGATTGTACAGGACTGTTAAGTGATTTTAGTGGACAGGATCACATACAAATCATTTACAAGCCATCATTAGTTTATTATTTACATAAGGTATTTCTCTTGAACCAGGTTAATTGTTTTTCTCAAAATGGCATCATCTCTGCGGTTAGTAGTTTTATTATGCGCCTCTTTCAAAGCGGAGGCTCCTCGTGAGCTGTGTGTTTGAACGTTTTCTTTTAAATAATATTTTTCTACATTATTACTGAAATGCATCAGGCTTATAAACTAACACCACTGCTTTTGTCTCATTCAAGTTAGTATAAAGAGTCTCCACCCTCCGTTATGATGTCCACCCAGTTCATTAACCATATCTGTGGTGAGATTTCCATACAGACTCATTTCCTAATAAGCACGTGCGCAAACATCTCAGAAACAGGATTTTCATGTATTCAAACTGTAAGCAGCGCTGGCGACTTAGAAAATTTGTTAGCCGGAACCTGAAACAGGTCAAAGATGATAGTTTTTAAAAGTTGAATTACTATGCAAAAAAACATCTATACACATTCATCTAAGTATGTAATGGTTAAAGTAGATATGTATATATCCATATATTTCAAGTTATTCACACATACCAGAAGGCAGAGGTAATTTAAATTTCTTTTATAAAGAGTGAAATTGTAATTTTGTGAATGGGTTGCTTGAGAAATTTACGATTCATGATTACTTCTGGTCATAGGTAAGTATGCACATAAATATATAGATATATAGATATTTAGATATTCAACTACTCATGCACTACTTGCTAGTAGCCAACCATATCAAACAGCAGTATCATTTTTAAAACTTGCAAGATGCTCGAGGGTGTGCTGATGGAAAGGTCACCGCTGACCGCTGCCCACAGCATTAATATATTTATTTTCAGATCAGCATATCTCCTTTATCCCCACAGTCCCCAAAGTCAGGCTTAAGAGACTTCTGCCTCCTGTAATTGTCGAGTACTAGAATTTCATGACTGACTCTAAAAACATTAAGTCCCAGAGTTTATAAATATTAATTCCATGGACAATGTGAAATAGTGAAATATTTTCAGTTGTCTGCACCATGTTATCGAATAGTCTGCCTACACAATAGAGTCTCAAAACAGTTTTTTAGATATATTCTTGTATTCAACAAATCCCTCTTCCCAGCCTTTAGGGTTAAAAAAAAAAACAAAAAAAAAAACCAGTCAATTGGTAGCATTCTTTGAACTCCCAAGAGAAATAGAGGTTTATGATGTGATTTGGTAAGTGCAGAAGTATAGAAAGGAGGAGAAGATAATTATTCAACTCCTAACAGTGAAATAATGTTATAAAATTAACATTAATTCTTTTGAGAGAGAATAACAAAACATACAACTGAAAGAGTTGATATCTTCAAGAAATCCTCAGATCAACTTTCCTTCCGTCCTAGGGAACTTCATTTCCATAAAGGTTTTTTAATTCAGGTGAGTTTGGGTCCCTATAATGGCAACAACATACCTGGATAGCCTTGTCCATTGTATGGGATGCTGGCACACTGGGAAGAGTCACAGTATCCAGGAGGACCTGGGGGGCCTCGGATACCTGAGTTTCCAGGACGACCAGGGGGACCTGGAGGACCTCTTGAACCTGTGGACCCTGGTGGACCCGTTCTGGATTCTCCTTGTGGACCTATTATGGGTTTAAAAGAAATATTTCCCCTCCTGTCAAACACATCTCCTGAGGCAGTCAACAATACTTCGGCACTCCACTACTTCAAGACTAGACGATTCACTAGTGTATGGTAAGAAAATATGTCCTTAAGGAATCACCAGTATGACCCAGTGTAGAACTTTCTTACCAGTGATTCAAGAATTAATGCCAAAAATCCAACTATGTTAATGATTTTATTCAAAGAAAACTGACTTAGCAAGAATTGAGCCAAACTAAAGATATCAGTGAGTTCTCTGGTTTGCTCCCACTGTCTTAGAGGTAAGACTCGCTGCAGGAAATGGCTGTGGTAGCCAAGGCAGACATTCGGGTTGCCTGCTCCACCTCCAGACTATGTGAAGCAGTGCTATTTCTGGATCAAGTGACGCTTACTCATGCTTAACATAAATGTAAAGATTTAACCTCCAGGACTGACCGTGGTTGCAAGGGTCTCACGGACCTTATAACGAAGAAAAAAATTCATTTTCAATCTAGTAAACAAAATGCACAGAACAACTATTATTTCCTTCCAAAACATCAATAAAGAAACTGTGAATGAAATCTTGCAGCGTGTCAGGATTTCTAATGAGAGTATATTTCCTCAGTCTACTAGCGACCTCTTAAAGAATACCAGAAGGAACAGGAAATGACAGCATCCTTAAAGGCTATGAGGCCAAACCAAACAAACAGGAATCCCATAAAGAGAAAACAACAGCCCTCTGTGTCACTAAAACTCAAACCCTCCTATATTAAAGTTAGAGTAAATGCTTAAATAGAACGCACTGAAACATTTTTGAACAAAGAGAACATAAAAATGAGGTATAACCTCCTCTATAACTTCTTGCTAAAATACCTTCCGTGATGGTCAGTATGCCTGAAGCTAACAGGATGAGTTTGTGCATCTCGTGGGGTCGTATGTTCTCTCGGTAATGATATGTTCACTTGTTTGATGTACTAGCAAACCTACCTGAGGGGCCAGGCAGCCCTCGAGGTCCTGGAGATCCAATACCCCTTTCGCCTTTCTCTCCCGGCAAACCTAAGCGAGCACAAAATGGGAAAACACAGAGGGAAAATGATCCGGAAACATGTAGCCTTCATCGGAACTGATAGTACTTGATTCAAGTAATTCGTTTCCCGTAGTGAAAGCAGAACCCAATTTTTCACAGAAGTCCACGCTTTAAGCCAAATTCTTTCTAGACATTTGTGTAATTCCAGATTCATGGCCAAGAAACAAATCTGGCTACAAGTCAGGGGAAAAATTACTTGAAGAAAACAAACACATCTAATATATTATTTTAGAAGCAGTAATTAAGAACAGAAATCTTGAATAAATAGTTACAACTCACTGAAGACGTCTTAAAGGTATCTTATCTTTAGTAGCCCTATCAGTACCTCATCTAAATAATCAGAATTATAGACATATCTACGTTTTCCGCAGAATGTTAGCCATCACTTTGACAAAAGTGAGTACCCAGCATCCTGAAACATCTGGAATCACATAATCCTGTTTTTCTTCTTTTCCTTCAGTTACACTTATCTACCATGAAATTAAAGCCACATAAACACATAAGACCAGTTTCCAGGCCCTGAATAAAGGAACCAGAAGAATTTAGATCCAAAATCTTAGGGCTGCTTGCATTCAGTTGCTGCCCAGCTCTTGCCAGTCAAAACAATTAATAAGATTTCATGCCTGATTCAGTTTGCCAGGATACAGTTTTCCCATTAACGACAGCAACAATCAGAAAATAGCGTTGTCTTTACTGAGCTCTCATGACAAAATCTTCCTGTTTTCTAAGACAGGGATCTCTACAGCCTACAACTGCCTAAAGAGAAAGACAGGTTCATGGATGCACGGCTCTTCTGGGGCTGTCCGAACAAGACCAGTGTAGTTTGCTAAGTCCAGTCTTCTACATGCTTTTCAACCGGACCCAGCTCCTACGCTTGCAGATTCCTTCCTTTATCCCTGTGCAGCAGTCAGGAATGCCTACCTCGTTCGCCCGGGGGTCCCTGCATCCCTGGTGTGCCCGGGAAGCCTGGCCGCCCCCCAGGCCCTGGTTCTCCTCTGGCTCCTGCGCTGCCAGGGGGCCCTGGAGGACCCGGCGGGCCTGGTTGGTTGCGATTAGAGTGGTAGTCGTTTGGAATCTGATTCAGCATCTGATTGAATCTGCTCATCTGACCTAAAAAAAATAAATAAGACTTATTAGTAAGAAACCCAATAAGGGGGCTACCCTGGTGGCGCAGTGGTTGAGAGTCCGCTTGCTGATGCTGGGGACACGGGTTCGTGCCCCGGTCCGGGAAGATCCCACATGCCGCGGAGCGGCTGGGCCCGTGAGCCATGGCCGCTGAGCCTGCGCATCCAGAGCCTGTGCTCCGCAACGGGAGAGGCCACAGCAGTGAGAGGCCCGCGTACCGCAAAAAAAAAAAAAAAAAAAAAAAAAACAATTTTCTATCAGACAGAACGTAAGGATAACAGGCTATTATTTTACCTTGGTTTATTGTTTTATCTTAATGCTAGTCATTAAAATATCATTGGCTTTATCTAACAGGATACAAAACTGACAACGTATAAAAATAAGAGCTCATGGAAATAGAAACATCTATCTTTGAAAGTTTATGACACAAACTGCATTTTCCTGCAATTAACTAAAAACAACACACACACTCATACATTAAAAGGAAAAGAAATTTTACCACTTATCAGTTGTTCACAGACTTGTCTTGCAACTGCTCGCATCATGTTCTGGGAAGCAATGTCTCCCTAGTTAATTAAATCAATAAGTAGGATCAGCATATTATTTCCATAGTTTCAGAGTTCAATGTTTAACACACGATATAAATTTGTAAGTCAGATTTTAAGCAATACATACTCTATCACCTTTCTCTCCTTTCAATCCCGATGGACCCTGAAATATAGGAATTTCAGATATGAGAAACTGACAAACATGGTCTAAAATGACTCATGAATGGACAGGATGATGAAAGAGGGCAAGGTCTGCTTTCTAACAAATTAGCAAAATGACACATCACATTTACATCCATGTTACTCACATTTTGTTTGTCTGTCAAAAGGAATCTAATCTGTCTCCCTGTCTCTCTCTCTCCCTCTCTCAGAAGCACGTGTCCTCCAATATAGTGCTGAGTTGTGAATTTTATGATCACCAATTTAGAAGTTATGTACTGTGCATACATTTTATGATGCCATTCACAATACAGGTCTGCAACTGAAACACATGTAAAATTGCCCTTGCTACCATTCTACTTTCCTTTACGTCACCATGGCTGGGGAGCTCAGGTGGTTACTTTAGGTTGTGCATGAGGTTAATCTTGGTTCAGTTAGAACCCATAAGAACCTGTTCTAGTAAGAGCTTTCTGTCAATTCCCTAACTAAATATGTATCTGTAACTCCTTCCAGTGATTTTTTGTGCACTGGGCATGAAAGGAACCATGTGCCTCCCTTATTAAAGGGCTCAATCCAAGTGGTGGTTCCCACATCCAGATGCAACCACAGCACATTTGTCCCTATTCTGTCAGGCCTCTCACTGGCCATTAGAGGATCTTGGAAAAAGTCTTCCTTCTAGTGCAAGAAGTTTTTGTCTTTCAGTATATCTCCAGGCTGCCAGCTGAAAGGAACGCCCAAACCATTGACAAATCTGATGGTCAGATAACATCCCAAACCAAACTGCCTCTTACCATCTCCAAGACTCTTGCCTGAACGGCTCCAATATCCTCCTAACTGGTCCTCCTGCAACCCATTTGGCCCCTTTTGAGTCTGTTCTCCACAGAGAAGCCAGACTGATATTTTTAAAAAGAAAATTGGCGCATGTCACTCTGGCTCCAAGGGCTTCCCATCACACTAAGAATAAGATAAGAGATCCTCACCATGGGCTGGGTGGTCCACATGCTTACCTGTGCCCAGCTAGCTGACCTCATCTTTCATCCCTCTCCCCTCACTCCCTTTACTTCCGGTGCCCGGGCCTCTCTGCTGTTCCTTCCACGTGCCACCTTCGTCCTCCCTCGGCCTTTGTTCATGCTGTTCCCACTTCCTGGAATGCTGTTCCCACTGCCTGCTCCCTTGCTTCATTCCACCTCCTCAGACAGACTCCCTGACTGCTGTATCTGAAATAGCCCCCTTCCACCACCACAATTACCCGCTAACCCCTTACTCTGTGTTTCTTTTCTTTGTTATCACTCATCATCACCAGAAACCGTATTGTTTATTTACATTTTGGGGTCTATATCCTCCACTAGAATCTCCATGAGGGCAAGGACTTTGTCTTGTTTACGTTTATATCCCCAGACCTTAGAACACCGACGGGCACATTTAGGCACCAAACAAATGGGTGTTGAGTAAATGAATAAAAATATTCCATCAGCAGTTCCTGGAAACATCCACGACACAACATCAGGTGTTACAAGTTAGCAAGAAGACACCACTGGTTCCAAGAGCTAATGACATAAGCTAACAGTGACTGAGCTAAGCTCTCTCCTAAGACCTTTATACTCCCGTCTGCTAGTTTTGGTTTTAGAAACTAAAGGTAAGACAGAAGAGAGAAGAAAAGGAGAGGTAATTTGCTACCTTAGAAGGATGAGGAAGGTAAAGGGGGAAAAGGGGGTAGATAAGGTCCAAATAAATGTTACCAAATTATAGTCATAAGAAAAACTGGAGTTTGCCCTTTGCTAAAAGTACTGGACTCTTATGGAAACATTATTTAGTTTGGAGCCTTTTGTAAATTTCAGGAAATTATTTTTTACACTTACTGCTACTTTGTTCCCATGTGTTCTTTTTTAATTTACTGCCACTCTGAGATTGTTCTAGGATGTAAGATTTAGAACTCATCTTTATTGCCAGTATCTAGAGCTCTCATTTCAAGTAAAGGAAGTAGAAGTTTCTTTCAGGTTTCTAACTTCAGCCATCGATTACATCCGTGATATTCTTACGTTAGACTCTCTTTCAGTCATAGTAAAACGAAATAGAATTCTGAAAGGGTTAACAAGTTCCATGTACTTTTAAGGGCTCTTGTGAAGTTTCTGTCATGATTCATTGAGGAAAAGAAAGTAATACAGTCATATACTAGAGTACACACAGAGTAAGAAGTACACCAGGAGTCCTTTCATCTTTATCCTGCTTGCTTAATTTTATGTAAACATAGAAGGCAGGCCATATCACATGAAGATTCTAAGTTAGTTTGACATTAAAATTTTTTAAGCTTGGGTTTATATAACTTTGGACAATACTTCAGAAGAGAGAAGTTCTGTTCAGAGAACAGCCCTGATAGATGTGTCATTACTAATAATTGGACTTGTTGATCTTTGAGATAAATTTTTATATTTCAGAATTCTATTCAGACAAAAAAAAAACTGCTTAAAATAAATTCATTCCTCATACATACAAATAAGGAAGAGCTTGTAACAAAGAATATGGAGCCCAACAGTTATTACAAATACTTCCGGGTATTTTAGAAGCTATGAATTCAGTTTTGGAGATACTGATTTGCAAATAGAAGATATGCATGATACCATCTCAACTATTATTTTAATCAAAACATCTGATGAAAAGAAAATTAAACTGGATGTAAATTGGAGCAGGGCAGTATAAAAAAGTATAATGGGGCTTCCCTGGTGGCGCAGTGGTTGAGAGTCCGCCTGCCGATGCAGGGGACGCGGGTTCGTGCCCCGGTCCGGGAAGATCCCACATGCCGCGGAGCCGCTGGGCCCGTGAGCCACGGCCGCTGAGCCTGCGCATCCGGAGCCTGTGCTCCGCCACGGGAGAGGCCACGACAGTGAGAGGCCCGCGTACCGCAAAAAATAAATAAATAAAAAAGTATAATGGTGGGTGAGATAAATCCTTTTAATTCTGGGACTAATGTTCTAGCAACCTCAGCGCAAGAGAAAAGAGCCAGCAGTGTGGCTACAGGATACTGACAAAGGGTTAACTTCTGCAGAGCACCCATGGAGGCGCTATGCACCATCATGTACTTTTCTATCTTAAGCTGCATACCGCTCCTAAACAAAAAGAATGATTTTGCTGACCCAGCTCTGAGTGTTTATTCAGTGCAGAAATATGTGTCTTGGCTTATAATCCCATTCTCCTTTTAAAGAAACCCTATGACCACAATTTTCATCCCAGAATGTTATAACTTAGAGAGAAACTTTTTAGAACTAGTACCAAGTTAAATCCATGGATTTAGCATAGCTTCAGCAAATGCTTCACACACATTACAGCAGAGATAACATAAATATGCCACAGCCTTGCAGTCTCCTCATTCATGGCCACAGTGGAATGACTAGGCATGCAAGCTGTCCACTTACTGGTCTGCCGTGGTCTCCGGGTTTTCCTGGTTTCCCACTGGGTCCTGTGACTCCTGGAGAGCCTGGGCTTCCCTACAACACAGGGAAGCTTACCATCAAAGAAGAATTTCATCTAAAGTAAACTAGCAAAGCATGGCTGGTTTTAAAAGCTTTTAGCGCATAATCACATACTAAGGAAGAACAAAATCAAATTTTAAGATAACACGGAGGAAAAAAATCTTGAAAATTCCCATTCAATCTTTATGGACTATATTTAATCGGTTTCACTATTCACAGACTGTGATCCTAGTAAATTGGCTGCTAAGTGAATTTGCAGAAAGCAATTCCTATTAGTTTGTTTCTATTACCAAACCAGAAAACTCATCAAAAGACAGGAGTGAACTCTGGCTGGGGAAAATACTGAGAAGGTAACTGGGCACCACGTGGTGGAGTTTCCCCTTGTCTCCTGGGAGTTGTATCTCAGCCTAGAAACTCACTTTTTCTTTGGTGCATTCAATAAAGGGTGCCTCCTCTTCTATCATATCAGCACCCTCTATCCCATCAAAACCGTAAGAATTTCTCCCCGTTCCTTTCAGCACAGCTTTAAGACATTTTAGCAACATTTTTAGTAAAATATTTATAATATCGCTAAGTCAATACATTATGTCTAAAGCTAAAATATCCTTAAAATAGAATCATCAGATTTTGGTAAAACAATCCTTTATTCATCAATTATGTAAATTTTAATATCTGTAGTAAATACTTTAAATCAAAGCTTATTATACATTTTCAACTCTACTTGAGAACATCTATATTAAACATAAATAATAAAATTATTTTAACATATGCTCTCCAGTCCTCATATACAGCCAGAAGCCATGAAGAGCATCCCTCACCTCAAACAATGTAATTGTGATCTCACCTGGATGCAGATATACAGACGCTTCTTTCAAAATCATTGGCTTCAGTATTTTCCCCAAAGATCTTAATTAGAAAACCTACTCGGGTAAAACTTACTTCCTCTGAATGACTTAAACCTGTTCGGTAATTAATGTCCTTAAAATTCAAATATCATAGGCTACGGACTCTTAAAATTCTAGAACAGAAAGTAACCAGTAAGGTCATAAAACCTACCACTTAACATGGGCATGGAAGGAACTGGTTGGTTAGGGATATTTTTGTTGTTTTTCAAATATAACTTGATTAAACAGAAAGATTCTATTTTAACACCTCTGTTTTCTCTAGCCCATTTTGATTTAGGAGAATAAAAACAAGTAGCTCCCTCGACGGTGTGCCCCCCAGCACAGATGGAACATGCCTCAAAGGTCAGGTTACCAGGCTCTTCCCTAGCAAGCGGGGCTAGGGGTTTAGGGTGGGGAGATAAGAGTGTCACCTATTCCATTCTTACCGGTGGCCCAGGGGGGCCCCTAGGTCCCATTGCTCCATCTTTTCCAGTAAAGCCCTATTGTAAAAATGAAATTAATTATAGATTAGTGAAATAATGACCAAGTAAAATGGAAAGACATTAGACAGGTTGATAAGAGTGACAGGTGAGGGATTTAACCCAACTGCAGGTAACCTTTCAATATAAAGACAAATATGCCAAAAAATGTTTTCCATTGAAGTTATGCTTTTTATTGAATAATTCATTTCTATACTCAGTCATTTATATAGTTATAAATATAAATATAAATCATTTTAAGAATCAATCCAGTCCTCTCCAAAGAAAGCAGATTCCTTTTAGGAAGATACTCATGTTTACTTTTATAAGAGTGTAAAGAAGTCTAAAGGAAGACTAGCCCTTTCTACCAAAAAGTCAATGTCGACTAACTGGCCCAGGAAGGATCAAAGTAAGATGAAGGGAGTGTTGCATCACAGAAGATGCAGGAGGGGCCAACCACCTGGTTAGAAAACCCCCTTCCTTGTTTCCTAAGCAACACCAGACAGCCAGGGCAGGGCCACTGATGCTTCACTCCTCAGGGATTTCTCTCCTCCCCTCCAAGAAAGAGGCAAAACTATCTTAACTCCTCCACTCAAAAGAAAGGAAATCCTCACTCAGTTGTTTTATCGGTCCGTCTCTCCTCATCTCACAGAAAGGCCAGACCCAGTCAGGGTTGCAGTGGGAGAAGGGATCTGTACAGAAGCACCGGGCATCTCTGAGCAGCTTGCGTGGTGCCAAGTGACCTCTGCCTGGAATGAGTCACTCGCTGCCCGGTTAGCATTCATCCCAAGTACAGACCTCTGAAATCCAGCCAAGGATTTCTGAGTCAGGTCGTTTTCTGTGTTGCTGCGTTCCTCTGTCAAAGGAGATTTTTGTCTCCTTGGAGAATGTGTGTTAATTTTATGCATATTCTGGGATTCTAGCGCAAATCGAGAACATTTGGATCAATACCTCCATTAAGTATCCACACTCCCATTGATTTTACAAAAGAGGAAGTTTAAATTATTTCTTTAAAATTGTGTTAGAAATATTCCACCCCCTGCAAAAAAAAAAATTTTTTTTTCGGAAACTTATAAACATTTCAGACTGTCTTCTGGAAGATCTAGGCCTGCTTAACAAAATGCAGACTACAGGTTCATCTCATGTAACATCAACACTGCTTCTGAGAGCCACTTAAGAAGCAGAAATGCTCGGAGTATTGCTTGGACAGTTCAAATGGCATTTCTACCATCTAAGTTTCCTCCAGCTGCTGTAGAAGATACACTTTTTTTTCCACTTTTTTTAGGTAAGTATCATATCTCTGAATAATCCTCCTTCAGTCATCCTAAGAACTTCCTGATCAACCATTTTCTCTTTTTTTTCTAGCTTTATTGGGGTATAATTGGCAAATAAAAATTGTATGTATTTATGGCATACATGTGGTGTTTTGATATATGTATACGTTGTGAAATGATTACCGCAATCAAGATAATTAACACATGTATCACCTCACATAGTTATCATTTTCTTAGGTAGGAGAATAGTTAAGATATACTCTATTAGCAAATTTCAAATACACAATATGGTATTAACTATAGTCATCACACTGTACATTAGATCTCCAGAACTTATCTTGCATAACTGAAACTTTGTATCCTTTTTAAAAAATTTTTTATTGGGGTGTAGTTGCTTTACAATGTTGTGTTAGTTTCTACTGTACAGCAAAGTGTATCCACTACACGCATACATATATCCCCTCGTTTTTGGATTTCCTTCCCATTTAGGTCACTGCAGAGTACTGAGTAGAGTTCCCTGTGCTATACAGTAAGTTCTCATTAGTCACCTATTTTATACATAGTATCAATAGTGTATATACGTCAATCTCCATGAAACTTTGTATCCTTTGTCTAATATCTCCCCATTTCTCCCTCTTCCCCGGCCCCTGGCAACCACCACTGTACTCTGTTTCCGTGAGCTCAACTTTTTAAGGATTCCATACATTAAGTGAGATCATGCAGTATGTATCCTTCTGTGCTTGGCTTATTTCAGCTGGCACATCCTCCAAGTTCAAGGTTCATCCATGTCGTTGCAAATGACAGGATTTCCCTCTTCTTTAAGACAGAGTAATATTCCATTATATACATGATATATACATATCACATTTTTTAATCCATTCAGCCATGGATGGACACTTTGGTGTAACCAACCATCTTCTTTTAGAAGAAATACATATCTAAGTTGGGGTGAAGCAGATTTTATTCTGATGGCCTCAGAAGGGCTACTACCACTGAGCCATCTGTAGCACTTTGTAGTGTAATTTTTTTTTTTATTCTCCATTTTCAAAACTGTAGCAGTTATTGCTGCTTCCCTCCATGGGAGGGTGGCTGAGAGGACCTATGGCTGCTTTCACAGATATACTGCATGTCATGCCTGCACCTGTGGCTCTCTTGCTACTTTCTGACAGTCCCCAGAGCTGTGCCTCATTTGAAAATCATCTGTGCTGAAGGCAACCCATGCCTGCTGTTCCTACCACCTCCGCCTTGGTAACATGTCTTCCTCACCATGGTCCTTGGGTTTGCTCTCCTCAGCTGTCTTCTCTTCTCTTCTACCACAGGGTTCAACTTTCTTTCTTTCTTTTAGTGTTCAGCGGCGATGCCTGCACCCAAAGTCTAACTTTCCAAAACTGTTTATGTTCCCTCAGCTGTGCCTTCTACTCTCAGCACTAGCAGTAGGAAACTAAGTGGTAGGTCGGCGTACAAGACTGTGATGGAAAAAGACAAATGATTTCCTGAAGACTTTCCTCAGCCTCAACACGAGAGTCCTGGGTGGCGTCACCAGGACTGGATTCACAGGTTAGAGCTAGAAGAACGCAGTCCTTTCCACTCCCTCACTTTTCAGGGACACAGCGATGGCAGCGGTGGCTGCCTGACTGCCAGTTCAGGAGGAACGTGTTGATGGGATGGCGCTGGCCACCCAGCGAGTCTGCACAAAGCCCGCACTGCATGATGGGCCCAACAGGGCTTCAGTAGCAGCGGCAGCAAGAGAGGCAGCCCATCATTTTTTTTTTTATTGGACTATCGTTGATTTACAACATTGTGTTTAATTTCTGCTGTATAGCACAGTGCTCAGTTATACACACACACACACACACATATATATATATTCTCTTTCATATTCTTTCCCATTATGGTTTATCACAGGATATTGAACTATATTCAATGTGCATCATTACTTCCTGATTGCGGAATAGACTGACTTGTCACCTTTGCAATCTCACCATTGTCCTTTATTGTAAAATAAGAATTCCAAAAAACTGAAGTGTCAGTCTCAAAAGAGTCAGAAGAATATGTATATAGAAGTACCACTGGGCCCCAGACTCCCAGAGAATACCGTTTTCTCTTTGACCTCACTCTCTCATAAACTCAAGAGTAGGCATTGGAGCAAATAACTTTCACTGGCAAATCATCCAAATCTGGACTTATCTGGGCAAAATCTTTGCTCCATCTGACTGACCCAACTCTCCTGCCCCATGATGTCGGGGAGGCGTTAAGGGTAACAAATCAATGCCTTTAGTGACAGCTATTATAGCCCTGGCCCTCTGAGACCCTGCTGCTAGTCCTGTGTTTTAACTTGATAAGTCAGAATCTAGACAACTCTCAGACTGTTGTCTGGACCAGAAGATGCTGAAAAGTCATTAGTGCCTTGGTTCTGAGCAACTCTAAAATAGTTTATTAAAGCATTCGTCGTCTCCTATGAAAGCAAATTTTCTGTAACATTGGATTAGAGCACAGAAGCCATGTTCACTGTGCTTCTCATTTACTTGTCCTAGAAAAAATTGGGTCTCCTGCACCGATTTCATCATAAGTCAAGAGCAAAACTGAAATCTGCCACAAATGAGCAAGATGCCTACTAGGTTCCAGTCGGCTTTCCATCACAGAGGCCTACAGGGGGTATCTGAGTTCTGAAGGTGTAGAAAAGATGTCCCTGACGGCATAGAAAGTGCCACGGAAATCAAGACTATTCTTAGAGTTACGTAAAAGATGCCTCATAACAAAGATTTTAATTTTGCTAGGATTCTTGAATCTCTCTCCAATGAACCAAAATTCCTTTTAGGGACTTGTTTTTCCAAATATGATAAAAGAAAAAACTTTTCCAAAATTAAAATTCTGACAACTCATTTGAAGTGCCACCATTTTGTTTCATAGACCTTGAGATTGACCTGGTATCGGTTGGTCCGCTGATATTAGCTTTTCTGCCTCCCGTGAGATGTGTGAACTCCGCATTTCCAGCCATGCAAATTGAATTATGGGGGGTTCTTAATTAATAGGCAACAATGTGATATCATTTCCAACATCCTTACAGCCTGCCCAAGAAAACTTACTCTATCTCCTGGAGGGCCCATTGGTCCTGGTGGGCCAGGTAATCCTGGGGTTCCCTACACAAAAGGAAACAAACAAGTGAAACACTGTAATTAACTTCTTGTGTGAGAAAAGGGATTTGTGTTATTCTCTAAGGTGTTTGGGGAAAAAATGCAGGGGGCTCTGAAAGGAAACAGACACTCAGAAGCAAGCCCAGTGCCAGCCCAAGAGGAAGATGCTCGCTCAGTCATCAAGCCCAGACCTGACTGAACAGCACAAGCTTGAAGACTAACCAGGCAACGGAATGGAAATGACGTGCAGCACACGGCCAGGCTTCTGCTTTGCTGCTTAACCTTGGCTCACCTTTTGAGGCACCACAAGGGCAACTATGCAAATAACACTGGACCAGCAAAGAAAAGGCCGCGTGAAGAACAACTCACCGTCCGGCCTGGAAGTCCCGGCTCTCCAGCATCGCCCTTCATGCCCTGGCGACCCTGGAGCAAACAGAGGGAAAACAGGTCTCAGGTGTTTTACAGAAATTAAGTGAAAAGGAAAGACGTGAGCCGTTCCTGAAATCTCTGTCACTTCATAAATACAGTGAAGCATATTTGTGACGGGAGGTGAATCAATTATTTGGGGGACTGATGTTCACTTTTTAAACTACAAATGCTGTTATAATTTCCACTAATCATGTGATGGGATAATTTTATATAATCATGGGAGAATATGCCTCCTTTGAAAGAACCTAATTGAACATAGGGATTTTCATAGAAATAGAAGTTGAAGGGAAAACTTTTTTATTTAATATATTTAATTTGGCGCTCATTTTAATAGATATTCAATGAAACACTGTAACATAATTTTGGTCTTTATAACTACATGCTAGAAGACACTTGTTACACAGGCAAATCTGAATTAATTAAAGCTGATAAACTTCATGTAGTAGCAATAATAAGAAAAGGTAAAAGCCCTAAATCTCCCTTTTGGACATAAGAAGCTAAAAGTTAGATGCATCAACCCTTTTGAGTGAAAAAGTCCTAGCCCTTCAAATGTTTCATTTCTAGTGATATCTGATACAGATTGGTTTTCCTCTAAATGCCAAAAGGATGTATGTGTCTTCTATTATGGCATCTTTAAAAAGGAGTTTAGGACTTAAAACTATGAAATTATCTGTATTCTTATTCATTACTGTATGTTTTAAAGTATAGAAAAAAGTAGTTAAATAAAATATGAGCCTTTAAAGATAAAACACCTCTTTATAAGTTCAGATTAGCATTTGGAACAAAAGGTAAACATGTTATTAAAAATTTTTATAGAAGTAATGATGTAGATAAATAATGCAAGCTTGCCTTGAAGTCATAAACATTAGAAAAGGACCCCGGGGCTGCCACAGACTCAAAGCAGTATCAAAGCTTTCAGGATGTTGAAGGATATTTGCATTACTTAGTAAAAAAATTTTTTAAAGGTCAAATAATTAGCAACAATTTTCCCTACACAGTTACGTATTATTACATACAGTATTTACATAGCTGAAATTACAGTCATAGGAAGTCTTCTCAATGACTAAAATTTGTTGAGTTCTCTGAGAAAACATTTGAGTTTGGCGAAATAGAATAAAAAAATGTTCCAGTTAAACTCAACGTTAATCCACCACCCTCATTTCATACAGAAAGCTTTGTGCTTACTTGTTCTCCTGGAATAGAGAGGCCGTTGGGTCCCTGGGGGCCTGGCGGACCCTGGGGACCGGGAGGACCTGAATCTCCACGAGGACCAGGGGGGCCCTAAATACACGGAAGAGAAACAAGCACAAAGTCATGGAATGCCCTTCCAGTGCCTGTCTTCATAACTCTAAGACACCAATCATATAATCTTTGCAAACATTTTACAAATCTATCCATCTATAAAAACATGTAATTCCTTTCTTCCCTTTGCTACTTTCTTCCCTTTGCTACTCATTAAAAGAACAACTGGAAAGTACAATAAATTCACAAGAGCACTTATATTTCCAAAATTCCTATTAAAAGTAGGTTTCTAAAAGAAGTAAAATACATTGAATATAATATATTCATATATTTATAGTCCTAGATTCATTCAGAGATCAAAGCTCAAAATTCACTGGATTTGGGCTTCCCTGGTGGCGCAGTGGTTGAGAGTCCACCTGCCGATGCAGTGGACACGGGTTCGTGCGCCGGTCCGGGAAGATTCCCACATGCCGCGGAGCGGCTGGGCCCGTGAGCCACGGCCGCTGAGCCTGCGCGTCCGGAGCCTGTGCTCCGCAACGGGAGAGGCCACAACGGTGAGAGGCCCGAGTATCGCAAAAAGAAAAAAAAAAAAAAAAAATTCACTGGATTTGATTTCTTTTAAGCTCGTTCTGATTTCTCTTAGACTTGGGCTTATTTCTGGAACTAACGTATGTATAAGTCAAGCAAGGAAAGAGCAGATATGTTCACTCTATGCTGGAGCTTCTTTGCAGTGTGTCTAGGTGGAAAAGGCACAAACTTGGAGTCAGACAGACCTGGGTCAGTCAGCACCCCAGCCTCACTTTCCTAACTGGGTTAGCTTATCATTAGTGATAGTATGACAAAAACTACACATCATCTTCATAATATATTCCCCTAAGAAGCTTCAGTTGTCTTATGGAGACCAGTATGGAACCGGTAGAAGGGGCTGGTGACCTGCCATGAACGTACATGTGGCTGCTCAGCTATTTCTCTGAGACAGGTGAACCGTCCCCAGCAGGACCCTGCTCCCTGTGGGGTCTTCCAACTGATGGCCAGGTCACCCCCTCTGCTTCCCCAAGTGACAGCAGAGCCCTTAGGTGCTTCTGCAGGTTTCCCATGTGTGATTCCTACATCAGTGAGATGCCCGGTACATTCTTTATCTGGCTAGCCTAATCCATCATTTTGACACCCAGAGACAAGACAGAGATAATTATATTGCCTAAGGCACACTAAACTTGAATCAACTTGCTCAAGTTGTAGAAATTTGAATAACCAGACTTTAACATACAGGTGAAAATAAAAATGCACTCTAAAATATACTTACAATTGCCCCACTGATACCTCTTTCACCTCTGGGACCTTTAGCACCAGGTCCTCCCTAAAATACATAGTAAGAGTACATTTTAGAGTGAACACAGGAAAGTAGGAAGAAGTTGATATATAAAAGTTGCTTCGAGAAGCAGTGCATTCTCCAGACAATACAGTTATTTATAAAATATGGAAGTAAATACTTTATATCCTACAAATGTGTGGGGAAAGAGAATTTCGAAACTTTGTACATTCTAAGGATCTCATTTTTACATTCTGAACTTTTCTTAATTGTTAGCAAATTTTGAAGTTATTTGAAAATTTGAGGTTTACTGGGAAAAAAACAAGCATTACTTAAATACTATAGTTAAGTATTTTTAAGGAGAAAAATCTGTTTTGGAATTATATGAATGCATTCTTCAGGGAAAATAATATGCAAAAAGAATCTCTCAAAATCTCAGAACATGTAGTTTAGTAACAGGAATTCAGAGACCACTGAACAAAGATGAAATAAACATGATAGTGAGATCCAACAATGTTATCATACAATTAGAGGGAAAAAAATCCCTACTTCTCAAGAACATCTGAGTCACATCCAGCATATAATTTTATGATTACAAATATAAATCAGGTAAGTCACCGTTAATTGCAAATAGTCTTATGTTAAATCTTGCTTTGCTCTTTAATATCTTTATTTTATGTTTTGCTTTAGGAAAACTCACATCACAAAAATATGTTTACAAAACCATCAGGACCACTGGTAATTCCAGAGACATTTTGATTCCGTATATGTGGAGCTAGTTTGTAATTAAAATCAATTTACATTATTTGCTATGACCCATGTATAGTAAAATCTGGTGTTCTGAGGCTCTCTGAACTGTTCGTATGTTAATTAACCGTTTTCTTCAAAGAGTTCAATAGAGCTTACAGGTATCACTTCTATTCTGAAAAACCAGCCCAGGTCAGATGTTAGATTGACTAAATCGGGGAGTCCACATTGATTAATGAGACACATGAGTGTACTCTTCAATGTTTTGCATTGCATTTTCTTGGTCTCCCCTCCACCCATGAATAGACCTGGTCAGTCTTCCCACTCAAGTTATTCCTAACACCAACACTTTCACCCAGAGTTTATGATATCATCACATATGTATATTATCCTCTATGTTATTCTATGATATGTTTGCTAATAACATACACATATGCTAGGCTCTAAACAAGTTGTTGTTGGGCCAGCCTCTCAACCACGGCTCCATAACATACGTACGAGAAGCGTCAGGAAACAAAGGAATTTTCAAAATCAAGTGATTACAGAGAGAAACCCAAATTCATATCTTTAAGAGAAAAGCTCTTGAATGCTAGCCGATATCATTCATTCTTGTGTGGCTAGAGAAATGTGTTCAGATGTGCTCAAATTTTCTGCTTGATTTACTCCACTTCAGATCTCAAAACACGCTACAAACATGGTGTGCAATGCAGCTTGTTCTGCCCTAGAACACACCAGTGGCTGGGAGCTTCTTACGCATGACATACCGGCCAAAGGGTGATCATGCCCAAGATTTACCAGGAAAAACTAGAGGAACTATTTGTTTCCTTACCGCAGGGCCTGGTGGTCCTGGAGGTCCAATGCTGTCCTGCGTACACGTGCAAGCATTTGGAAGACTGGGGCATTTTGCTTCATCTCTCTGAAATTTTGAAATGAATATTTATCTATGAATTGATGGTAAAAACAGCTTCCCATCCCCCATGCTCACTAATCTTATATACACAAGGGAATCTATTTCCCAACTTGAAGAAATAATTTTTAGCTATGATTACAAACAGTCTTACATTGAATCTTGCTTTGCTCCTGATGTCTTTAGTTTATGTTTTGCTTTAGGAAACCTCACACAACAAAAATATGTTTACAAAACTATCATCAAGACCATTGGTTATTTAATCCAATTTTCTCTAGTCTGGCGTTAGGAAAAGGCTGAGTATCTCAGATATGGAGGCCCATTTCCTTCAGAACAAAATCTAAACTCCTTTCCAGGCCTACAGGGGCTTACATGCACTGCCAAGCAGCAGCACACCACCTTGCCCCTCCCACTGCCCTTCACTCTGCCCCAGCGCTCCCTCATCCACTTCATGCTTCTCAGATGTTTAGGGCACCTTGCCGCCTTAGGGCCTTTGCACTTACAGTCCCCTCTGGCTGGAAGTCTCTATCTCCATTATCCACATTGTTTGTCCTCTCACTTCACTCAGGTCTCTGCTTAAATCTCCCCTTATCACTGACGGCTGAGGGTACTCACCTGGCTGTCTCTCCCTGTATCCTGGCGTGTTTTCACGCAAGGATTTTTCACTCTATAACGTACTGTATACCTACTTGTTCATTCCTCCTCTCCCCCTACCTTTCACTAGAATATTCCCTTTCACCGCTGTAACTCCGGCACATAGGATAGTGCCTGGCTTACAACAGGTGCTCGGTAAGTATCTGTTGAATAAATAACGCATCCTCATCCCGTGGGTACGTGCAGCTCACTGTTCGCCTAAAGCTTCAAATCCATCATCAGCATTCACCTTTGTAATTATTACAACCTACACAGATACTATGGGTAAAAGCCATCATCTTGAAAAGAAATATGGTTATTTCTACTTAGATATCCAGAGAGGTGATGGCTTATCCTGTAAAATGCTGGTATTTTACAAGCAATAGGAAGGACTCTGCAATAAGTGGGTTTATCAGACACACTGATTCAGCTGGACTTTTCTGACTATGCATAACCACCCTGGCTGGCAGGGAGGATTTCCAGATGCGGTTCTCTACATTCTTGACTTTCGAGGGAGGGGTCCCCAGCCTGAGCTGTGGTCGCTGATGAGCACACACACTTTGCGTGTCCCTGGCTCCATCCTGGAGATGCAGCTGCAGAGGGCTACTTGCTCTCCCAAGCCATCCACGCCCACATCCCTTATTCCTCGGGGACTCTTAACACCGCCACAGAATTCCATTCTGTTTTACTTACCCTGGAAGGAATATCACAGCATCTGTCTCTACTGGTCCACACTGGACTGCAGACAATATCAAAATTCTGGATTTGGAACTGCAAACAACCAACAGCAACATGAGCTAAAGATGCGTGAAAACATTTCATATTAACGTTTCCACATTTTAACCTCTGCCAACTTCTCACAGAGACGCTCCTGAGGGAACAGGCAATGAAAGCAATGGGATCCTTACCTCATAAGAACAGAAAAACCTATGCCTGAGAGAAAGCGATAGTGAAGCAAAATGCATACGTGATATTCCCACTTCTGATCCACTTCCTTGGCTAAAATGAAATGTTTGATTGAGTTTTGGGTTTTTTTAAGAAAACATTTACTTAAAAATTAAGAATGTATTTAATTCTGAATTTGAAGACTACACACATTTAAATCAACTTTTAAAAGTCCACCCTTGCAGAAAAGTAACATTAAAAAAATATATTCCTCACTTATTCTAAAATTGATGCCCTTCTTTTCATAAGTTCTTACCTAGGGGCTAACTGATAATTTTATGATTACCTTCAGCTTAACTATTTCAATATAATATATATTTTCTATCTTTCTACATTTAAAAAAATAGAGCTCTTTTGATAAAGATTGTTTAGCTGCAGCCATTCTTTTATAAACCTAATGTAACTGTTCTATTTAAATATCAAATCCAATATTCAATAAATGATTTTAATCACAATTCTATTAAATTTGCACTCTTTGGTTCTACATTGTGGAATAAAAATTTCACTTTTGAATCAAGAAGAAGAAAATCCTATCCGTGGAAGAAAGCTACATTCAGTAAATGCAATTTTAAAAATAACAGAAGCCAAGGCTATTAGTCTTGCTTTTAGAACAATGTTATTATTGGTCAACATTTAATACGAACTTAATTAACCTGGTACAGTGAAAACCTTAGGTTGAAAATCTTACTACTAAGTAGCGTTGTAAAAGGGTTGGCAAGCCCCCGCCTCCAACTTGAGCCAGTGACACTTGTGAGTGAGGAGTGGCTGACCGACTACACTCATCTTCCTTCTGAGGCAGATGTGACCCCCCAGTGAGGGGACAGCAAGTCTGTGACGGTCACAGCCAGTGTCCACAAATGCATAGTGTCCTGAGTGCACACATTTTTATTAACAGTTACGACCTTTGAAGAACAAAAAATGAATTGGTTTAGATTTCACTGATTATCCTGGCAACTATCTGTGTTGTACTCTCCAGTTTGATTCAGTTTCAAGTCGACTACATGATGTTCTCTGGTGCCTTGACAACTTAATTTGTTTCTAGCAGTAAAGCCCATTATCATGTTTTGTCAGTAGCATATTTTCTCAGTGTAACTTTTCCAGCCTTTCAATCTAACCAAGAAATAAAACAATTTAAAACTCACCGAGGAAGAAAACTTCACTGATTACTTTTAAAAATGTCATTTCAATCTTAATACAAGATACCAAGAAAAATAAAAATGTGTTACTTACCGTGGCTGATTTCCTCTCCCCTTTAAGTAGTTTTCCAAGAATTTCATAACCATCAGTTGTGATATTTCCAGCTTCCCTGATGTCCTTCTCTATAATTTCATAGCAGTCAATGTAAATCTTAACACTTTTGGAGGTCACTACGATATGAACCTAAAAAGATCATTTGTTTCCATTACAAAATTTCTACCCAGAACAACCTGGCTCCTACATATTTCAGATCACGGTTTTTAAAAAATGTGTTCTTAAAGCTATTCTCGTCCCAAGTCAAGAGGCTTGGACTAAAAATCCAAGCACCAGGTTGCCGTGTCAATGTCATTTATTAACAGCGTCAAATTAAATGAACCACTTAACCTTTCTGGGTCTCAGTTTCCTTCAGCTATTATACACTTGCATAATTTCTTATTTTCCCCACTCTGTACTCTTCCTGAGATGGCCAGAGATATTGTAGTAGATGAGATGCTTCTGTAAACTATAAAGAGCTATTCAGAAAAGAAGCAGACTCGACAGATGTAGAGAACAAACTAGTGGTTACCAGTGGGGAGAGGCAAGTGGAGGGGCAGGATAGGGATACAGCAAAATAGGGGTAGGGGACTAAGGGGCATAAACTATTATGTATAAAATAAGCTACAAGGATATATTGTACAACACAGGGAGCAGAGCCAATATTTTATAGTAAGTATTTAAGAATAAATTACAAAAAATGAGCTATTCAAATACAAGTAAATAAATCATTAATATATTATTATACTCAGGACAAAGGAGCCTCGAATGTCTTCCACTGATTTCGCTAAATTCCATTTTTAATTTGTTAGTCCCTAATCCCTGCCAAAAAGATCTTACACACCATGTAGATACCTAACATAGGAAAGAGCTGGCACGTGTCTTTTATAGAGATTCAGCTCTGGAAATCAATAGATTCAAGATTCAATTTCCTTATAAGAAAAGAATCTTGTTGATTTAGTTTTTTATCTGATATTGAAGACACTCAGAATCTCAAAAAATCCATTAGTACGGATAATTAAGAAAACATCTGTATTTCAGTCATGTAAAGAATGGCTGTGGGTAATCTTTGACTTTATAGTTATACTCATAGTTTCCACTTATCACAGCCCAAATACTCAAGTAAGCCCATGATGATTACTTTGAAAAGTTTGGCTCCAAGTTAAGGAACAGAAATTCCCTTAAATGCTTTGAGTAAATAAGCATAAGACAATCTCTAGAGATTTTTTTAAGCAGTAAATATTTTTTTCCACATAGAATCACCACCAAAACACTAATTTAGTGCATCTATAAGTGGTAAGTATGAATTATATATTGCTTTTATATAAAAGTGATATATGGCTTACTAAAAATAATTTTAAATACCCCTAGGGCAATCATCTAATACTAAATTCAAGAAGAACACCATACAAACATTCCCAAGATATTTATTATCTAATAAGAACTAAAACTTATTTGTTGGCTCTTATATGAACAATCTGAGAAGCAAACATTCACAAACTATTTGAAAAATCATCGTATCCAGAAAAACTATTTCAAAATCAAAACTTTCAATTTTTGAAACAAAGTTATTCCAAATACACTTGTCATTCAATGCTAACCAGAAAGAAACACATGCTAAAAATATACTTTGCTACAATCTCTTCAGTGTGTTTCATTGCATTTTAAACACACGCATAATTACATTTCAGAGTGGCTTTTATCTGGAGACCATTGTCCCAAGTATTTAGGGACTCTTTCCCAACTGGGAAGGATTGTTGGTCACAGACCAGTAGAAAGAAATAGGAACACTCTTGTCAACTCATCACCCTTCCCAAGGTCTGCCATTCCCTAAAGCCTTATTTTTCATCTATTCTGCCTCTTTGTCGCATTACAAATTTCTCTCTTGAATCTATGTCATCTGTTACAATTGTCCCAAGTATTTAGGGACTCTTTCCCAACTGGGAAGCATTGTTGGTCACAGACCAGTAGAAAGAAATAGGAACACCCTTGTAAACTCATCACCCTTCCCAAGGTCTCCCATTCCCTAAAACCTTATTTGTCATCTATTCCACTTCTTTGTCTCATTAGAAATCTCTCTCTTGAATCTATGTCATCTGTTACAACAGGAATGGAGACATAGAAAACGCTTCAAGAGAATTCTCCAGAAGCAGTAGTTGTCTGCCATTCCTTACTTAAGCTACCCCCATCTCTCCCAAGAGCCCCCTGTATGTTATTCTCACTAATTTGCTGCTATCAGAGAACTACTTGTTCTTATCTCAAGGATTGAAGAACTTCAGTTCCCGAATTACATGGAAAATGAGAGAAGAGTGTTCGAATCCTTGGATCAGTGGAATGTAAGTAGCCAATAGTGATCGCACTTGGTACTTGAATAGATAGGATAAATGAGAGTAGGTCAGAAGAACGGTGTGGGGTAATGAAGGAGGGAAAACAGTATAATGAAAAAGTAGAGGAGGAAGTAAAAACAAAGAAAGACATTATGCAAAAAGAAGGTAGAGAATTTGAGGAGAAAAGAACACTTGTGAGAACAGGAAAGAAGAGGCATTATGTAAAACCTAAGAATACAAATACCTCTCTCTATAAAGCCAATTTAAGAAGGGAATGTCAAAAAATAATTATCTTGATTTGCAATAATTAATGACTGTCACTCTTGACCTCTTCAAAATACTGCCTTATTTTGCTCAGTAAAATGAAGCATTCAATGAAAGTTGGAAATTAATAATAGTTATATTATTAATAATAGCTCCTAAACGGTTATCCGTTGGTTAATAGAGGGCTGAATTTCTAATATCTTCAGTGGGTATGGAAGAAAAATAAAATAGTCTTTTTGGGCGAGTTATTCAAGCGTAAGTTTAATAGGTGTATCAAGGAGCCAAAAAAAAGTTCCTAAGAACTTTGCCAGATTCAACATCTATTATCGGACAAGGAGAAGTTGAAGCCAGTAATATCCGTCTAGAATCTGCTTTCCCAATGAGGCATTTATTTTGCTGGACCTTACCAGGAAAGTCTGTAAACTGTTAAGCAAATAGGCCTTTATTCTCAGAGATCTCTGTTTTTCCATCATTGCTTTTTGCTTCTCACTAATGTGCCTGCTGAGGCCTCTCCAAGCCCCATGAAGAGAGTCCCTTGTCATCCTCACCAAGAATCTGATTCATGAATAAGAAGAACATTCTGGAAAGAAGCCAAGATTCTCAGGAAGGGAATCAGCAAGAAATTCAGCTAAATCTACCCAAGCACAGGGTCGTTCTTCCATTTTCACTTGAGAATCACATTGAACCAGAAATATTTGTCTTCTGTGTATGGGGACTAACTTTCTGAGAGCTACACTGGGGAAATTTTAGACCACTTGCACGACAAGTAGTCTTCCTCCTGTTAACTTGATCCAGTGGATGAAGAAATTCCATTAAAAAGTCCACTCCTGGGCTCCCCTGGTGGCGCAGTGGTTGAGAGTCCGCCTGCCGATGCAGGGGACACGGGTTCGTGCCCCGGTCTGGGAAGGTCCCACATGCCTCGGAGCGGCTGGGCCCGGGAGCCATGGCCGCTGAGCCTGCGCTCCGCAATGGGAGAGGCCACAACAGTGAGAGACCCGCGTTCCGCAAAAAAAAAAAAAAAAAAAAAAAAATCCACTCCTAACCTAGACGGTGCTTTTCATTTCTAACGCTGCCAACTTCAGCACTCTTATCTGTAAGTTAATTTTCCTGACAGCAAGTTTCTATTTATCCTCGATGTTGAGATTTTAAAAATTAAGATCATCAAGAATAGATAATCCCCTAAGAATTTATCTTAGAACTTTTAATAAGATTTTTTTAGAGAAGTTGTAAATGTGTTCATGCAGAAGTTAATTTAGTAAACAGTTATCTTAATTATTTTGATAGTTAATGATAACTTTTGGACTGGCATGTTTGTAACTTTTCAATAAACAAGCAGGTAGAAGCAGCTTACTATTCTCTATAAAAGAATAAATAATTTGATCAATTAAATACAATCCACAAAAATTAAGCTTTTGAAACAAAATGACATAAAGGTTCAAAGTAAAATGGTAGGTAGAAAAATGGGCATACAATATTGTATATACTACACGACTCATTCTGAAAAGACATTAGCATTGAAAATACATTGAAATGTTAATAGTAGTTATCTCATGGTTAGCAGAATTATCGTTTTAAATTTCCTTCTCTGAATTAATCAAATTCTTTGAAATAAGGTATTATTTTTAAAAGACATGGCTATGTTTCCACCAGTTTAACATGACATTTTAATAAATAATAAATTAAATTAGTTTAAATTTTAAGTCATATACGTTTTTCTACAAATAACTTTTTTCTATAAATATTTATTTTTCTATAATCTTACGTTTTTACCTTATGAAAACTTCCATAGAATAATGTCTTCACTTCCTCTGTGTCAAATGTAATAGTTTGTACCTCACCCCTTGTATCCTTGTTAAAGAATGATAATGTCTTGCTAGAAGCTGTAATCAACACATAATTGTTATTAAATCAAATGCATGGACACTCTATATTGAAAGTATTAAATAATTCTTGTTGGAGAATTCTCTAAAAAAATTAATAATTTCAGTTAAGATAAAATGTAATTCAAATATTTACTGATATATTTTTAAAACTTTAAACATAAAAGCATAATCAAGTAAATATATATATATATATCCAGAAGGTTCTTAAAGAAAGAGAAAAGGAAAAACATAATCAAAAATATGCATGCATGTGCCTTAAAATAAGATAAATTATAATCCTTACGATCTGCAATCACCCCAACTTGTGGTTTGTAGTCTCTGTCTGTGATCTGCCAAATTGCGAAAGGGTCATTGGGAGTTTCTGGGAGAAGTCTGAATAGTAATATAATCGTATACGAAGTGGGGAGGCCATTGGGATGTAGATCTCTGTTGGATGAAACAAAATTAATTAATTAATAAGGATTTCTCACCAGAAATAGAGGATATTTTAAATCTTTGGGCTCGAATCTCATCATGAGTAGTATTAGAAGCCATTTATAATAATCTGGCTACATATTAGAAGGGGAAAATTTAAGAATGACCTCAAAATAGCAAACGCTAAAGACCCATTATGTAAGCAGTAATAGATGATTTATAATCGGATAAAGTCACAAAAGTCTGGGAAATTGCCAAGTGGTCTTTCATCCTACTGGTAATAAATCATTTTTTCTAAGCACATGGATAATTATAAAACTATATAATGATTTTAGGGTGATAAAACTTGTATCTAGGGACGTAATTTAAAGAGAGTAAATCTTACTAAATATATTTAATTTCCAACATCAGGAGTATGAGGTCATAAACAAGATGGCTTAAGGCTTTAATTGCGCCCTCCCTGTATCTAATAGTTTTTACACTTCCCTAGTCCTCTCTTAAAATCAAGTAAATCAAATAATCTCCAGAAGGTCACATGTTCCCCGAAACAAAACCAATAATAGATTTTATGGCCACGTACATTGTGATTCAATTAAAAGGAAATGTTTCTTGGCTCTAAGGCTGTTAGACGTAAAATGTGGCCCCATGTGTCCTTCTAGGGTTGAGTCAGTCATTGTTCTGGGGGAATCTCTGAAGCAGAATTAATGGTTTTTTGTCTGAGACCATTTAATAGCACTATCTTCCTGAAGGTAGGAAAAGGGGCTTAATAATCAGCTCTTGGAATGGACTAGAGGACACGGGGAGGGGGAAGGGTAAGCTGGGAGTGAGAGAGTGGCAGGGACATATATACACTACCAAATGTAAAATAGATAGCTAGTGGGAAGCGGCCACATAGCACAGGGAGATCAGCTCGGTGCTTTGTGACCACCTAGAGGAGTGGAATAGGGAAGGTGGGAGGGAGACGCAAGAGGGAGGTGATATGGGGATATATGTATATGTATAGCTGCTTCACTTTGTTATACAGCAGAAACTAACACACCATTGTAAAGCAATTATACTCCAATAAAGATGTTTAACAAAAAAAATCAGCTCTTGGACAGAAGAGAAGCAACTCCTCCATGGATTTTGACAGAGGGCACAGACCGTCTCTTGAGGTTTCGTGTCCTAGTACCACACTGCTAGTACTTCTGGAATATAACGCTGCCCTACTTTTTCTTTTTTTAATTTTTATTCGAGTATAGTTGATTTACAATGTGGTGCTACTTTCTGCTGTACAGCAAAGTGAATCAGTTATACATATACATATCCACTCTTTTTTAGATTCTTTTCCCATATGTATAGCACAGGGAACTCTACTCAATACTCTGTAATGCCCTACTTCTTAAAGCATATGTTCTGGGCAAGCTGACACGATGCCTTTTGTATGTCCATAAACTGACCATCTTCATAATATTCCACATTAAAAATAATTTCTCCATATTAATTCATTTCTCACCTAGCCCATTTTTCTCCTTTTTTAGTTAATGAGTGATTAGGAAAAAAATTATTTAATTGCATTTATGCCTCTTTCAGCCACAAGTTCTTAATCTTAAGAGGACAGTGGTCTGTCATAAGTTAAAATGTAGGAATCACATCTTGAGGTGACAGAGTTACATCCTGGGTACTTAGGTTCATTGATAAACCTAAAACTGCGAACCAGTGTGGTTAACCATAAAAGAGTTAGGAACTCACAGTGTGGTCACACTACAATACAATCTGTGCTTCCTTAAAAGAAATGAACTTTGGTTTTACTCTGAATTTTCCGTCAGCTTTCTCAGAGCATTTCAAATTTCAGGCATCATTGGCTGACCCTGTCCTAAGTTTCGGAAAACTTTATTTCTTCTTGTTCTTTTCCCTCCATAAGATGCCAAACACATATTTTTTGACATTCAAGTGTTTTCATTCTAATAAATAAAAAGTACATATTTTGGTTATTGGACCCTGGTACAAACTTTCATCAAGTAAAATAACCAACATCTAGAGCTACCCAACAGATTGCCAGAGCACCAGCCAATAAAAACTAACTGTTGGGCTTCCCTGGTGGTGCAGTGGGTGAGAGTCCGCCTGCCGATGCAGGGGACACGGGTTCGTGCCCCGGTCCGGGAAGATCCCACATGTCGCGGAGCGGCTGGGCCTGTGAGCCATGGCCGCTGAGCCTGAGCGTCCGGAGCCTGTGCTCCGCAACGGGAGAGGCCACAACAGTGAGAGGCCCGCATACCGCAAAAAAAAAAAAAAAAAAAAAAAAAAAAAACCATCTAACCAGCATTCAGATTAAGAAATAGGACATAACCTGTTGTAGTAGCCTAGTAGCTTCCTATGTACCCTTGTCCAGTTTCCCCCATTCCCTACAAAGGTAACTATACTATCCTAACTTCTAACACCATAGGTTAGTTTGCCTGATTTTGAACTCTATATAGTAGGAACCATGGAATATACTATTTTGTGTTTAGCTTCTTTTGCTCAGCCTTTTAAAAAAGAGATCTGTCAAGGGCTTCCCTGGTGGCGCAGTGGTTGAGAGTCCGCCTGCCAATGCAGGGGACACGGGTTTGTGCCCCGGTCCGGGAAGATCCCACATGCCGCAGAGCGGCTGGGCCCGTGAGCCATGGCCGCTGAGCCTGCACGTCCGGAGCCTGTGCTCCGCGACGGGAGAGGCCACAGCAGTGTGAGGCCCACGTACCGCAAAAAATATATGAAATAAAATAATTTTAATAAAACTAACTGCTGCCTGTCAGATCACAGATCATGGACAAGCAAGGCCACTGCAGTCTTTCATCTTGTGGAGTCGGAAACACTGGGGAGAATTCCTCTTCTCATTCTGCGTTGATTCCATGCAGTCCCTCTGCACCAAGGGAGAAACGTTCAAAAGAAGAAGTTGCCTCCCTGTTTAAACGACCTCTCTTAGCAGCGTAACTATAATCCTAGACTTAAATTCAAAAGGATCAGTAATCCATCATATGGCAGACACAGGATGAGATTCTTGGGTCTCAGAGTAGCAAGCTTGAGTCCTAGTCTCCCGTGTGACCCAATGGAACGCAGTTAACCCAACTGTACTTAAGGAAACTAAACCAGGTCACCCATAGGACTCAATTCTAAAATACCAGGGTTCTAAGACATCAGCAAAGATTCCAAGCCTCAAAAAAGCATCTGGCCCGTGGTAAGAAAGGGAACTCCTGTTGTCACACTCACGCTGTAGGCTGATTCACAAAGGCGTTCTTCTGAAGCCTGTAAGACGAGTGGCTGGGAAAAGACCCTGACTCCAAAGAGACTCCTTGCACAAAAGCAAAATTCTTTTCTGTCAGGTTGTATGCTTCAAGCATCTTAAAACCTGTACATCAGAAAAAATATATATATTGAAATGAGGTCATTTTAATTATCTTATTGCTTGAAATCCTGAAATAAATTAGCCCGAGTATGAACGCTTACCTGGTGAGGTGTAGCCATCCAAATAAATGAGAGGACAACCTGCAAAGCACAGTGTTCTTTAAGTATGATTCACCAACAAGGTATACAAACATTATACACGCACAGAAAGCACCTGCGTACATACATCAAGTAACAAACCTGTTCATTCATTTATAAAACATTATCAATCTAACCTCTTCTGAGTTATTTTGTGTAGACTTTCCACGTGTACGTGAAATTATACTACTGACCAGTGTGGCCATGTTTTCTGGACATTCTCCAGTCCAGCTGGAATTTTACAATGTTCTTAAGAATGGTAAGATTGGGGCTTCCCTGGTGGTGCAGTGGTTAAGAATCCGTCTGCCAATGCGGGGGACACAGGTTCGAGCCCTGGTCCGGGAGGATCCCACATGCCGCGGAGCAACTGGGCCCGTGAGCCACAACTGCTGAGCCTGCGCTCTGCAGCCTGCGAGCCACAGCTACTGAGCTCGCGTGCTACAACTACCGAAGCCCATGCGCCTAGAGCGCGTGCTCCGCAACAAGAGAAGCCACTGCAATGAGAAGCCGCACACCGCAACAAGGAGTGGCCCCGGCTCGCCGCAACTAGAGAAAGCCTGCACACAGCAACAAAGACCCACCGCAGCCAAAAATAAATTAAAAAAAAAAAAAAAAAAGAATGGTAAGATTGAATTAGAGGGGGGAAATTTATAGATGTTTTTCAATAGATTAAAGAACTTTTACTGATGAGGATGATTATAATTTTTGTGACTTTCTGTTTGAATAAAAAAAAAAATCCCACAAGGACTCAGAGGTGAAAAATATACAAATCAATTTTCACTGCAAAGTAAAGGAGCTGTTACAGTGGAGGATCACTGGACTGAATGTCAATATTATGACATAGGGTGAGTGTGCTTCGTGTTTGGTAATTGCAATCATTGTTGCTTTTGTTGTGGTCATCCATTTACAATGCTTGGTGTCAGTTGATTTATCTCTTGTAAAAATAAAATACAGTGTGTGTGTGAGTTGTGAAAAAAAAAATAGAAATCTAAAAAAAAAAGAACTTTTCTCCCAGGAAACTTCAGATTTGTGCAAGGGCAGGAGGCGTTTGTCGTCACCCAGTCTTCTCTGCCAAGCCATGGAGGCTCACACTGGCCACCAAACCTCACAGTGGCAGGTGTACAGCGGGTCTCACCCTGGGCCCTGGAGCTGGGGCAGCACAGGGCTGCATCCGGGACCTCGTGGAATGGAGGGGGCAGCTGCTGCTCCCTGCTCACTTGCACTAGTGTGATTCCATTCTGAGCTTCGGCGAAGTTTTACGGTAAACCACCGACGTTTGTTTACTACTGCCGCCTCCAACCCGAGTTCTGAGATCTCAATATAATGTTTCATAGGGTAAAACATAACACTTAAAAAGCACAGCCCTGCCTGGGATCAGGGGTCTAGACCAGCCACGCAACTGTCTCCATAATCTAAGACCCCAAGACTCAGAGTTCATGGATGGAGAAGAGGAACAAACCAACTTCGGTAATCAATCTTTTGTCCTTCACTGTATTTTAAGAGTTGAGCTTGAGGTCTCGGTATAATATGAAAAGTCTACACCCAAGTAAACAAGTGGGAACCAAGTGAATTTCTACAGTGCACACTCACACAAGTCAGTTTTCTCGTGGCTCTCCTGAAACACGGATGTTGACGGAACAAATACCAATTGATTGCTAACAGGGAAAAAACTTCATCCCACGGAATGCTTCTATAAATGCATTTCTAAGTTGAAGATTAATTTTCTCAAATGTCACAGGCATTGGGACGGTGGGAAAAGGATATATTCAAACACTTTATTTCCATACAAGGAACATTACGTCTTCAAGGCTAAAAATGGACCTCTGACAAGCACACAGTTAGCATGATCTCAATAGGAACAGTGATTCATCAGGTTCTCAAGTGGTTTCCCAGGATCTGTTTATGCACGGACTTGATCTCGTATAGGATAGGGAACGGTCTACCCCAGCGGTCCCCAACCTTTTCGGTACCGGGGATTGGTTTCGTGAAAGACAATTTTTCCACGGACGGCGGGCGGTGGCGGTTCAGGTGGTGATGCAAGCAATGGGGAGCGGCTGTAAATACAGACGAAGTTTCGCTCACTCACCCGCCGCTCACCTCCTGCTGTGCGGTCCAGTTCCTAACAGGCTGTGGACCAGTCCCAGTCCGCGGCCCAGGGGTTGGGGACCCCTGGTCTGCTCAGTAGTTACTTTTGCAAAACAACTGAGACTATGGACCCATGTGGGTCATGACTTACTTGAAGTGGCAGTTTCACAGACGAATGTGATGAGGTTGTCCTCTATCTTCTCAAAAGATTCAAAGTCGTCCACAATGAACACGTGCCGCTCGCTAGGTTTGCTGGCTATGTTGGCAAGTTCGTTGTAGTCGACGTCAGCCACGCCAACTACAAAGACACTGAACCCTGCAGAGCAGTGTTTATAGAGAGAATTACACATCCTTTTTTCCATCCTTTATGGTTTAAACAATTCAAAACAAAATCTTATCAGAAATGATGCCATATTTTCTCAGCTAATGCAACAAGTTCTTTTAATTGACATAAACTCTCTTTAATGAACATGTACTTTTTCCAGGTCTTCCTACTTTCTGGCTTATAAAATTCAATTAATTGGATTTCCTAAAATAAAGTCTTAACAATTAAAAGATGAACATTTTAATAGCAGAATGACTTAATGTGGTACTCATTTCCTTCCACACATCCACAGTCCTAATATACCCATTCATTCTGCAGCTGTCTTAGGCAACATTAACATTTCAAGCTCATGTGCCTCAGAAACCAACAATGGGCTCATTTTAAACTCTGAATTCCTGAAACTGATTTACTCAATAAACTCAGGCTCAAAGTCAGCACTGTGACCACTTTCAAAATGGAATCTACAAGTCCCACTGGCAATAAACTTTCACTTATTTAGGCTAATACAAATAAACAAAGTTTTCACTCCAAAAGCTTAATTCAACAGTAGAATTAGTTACATAATTAGATATAAATAAGGTAACTTGAGAAGCAAGCATTCATAACCCCAAAGTTAAATCACAAAGGAGCCTAAAATATACAGGAATCTGCTCAAAGTGCATAATGTAACAGCAACAACTTATAAAAAGATCAGTGCATAGAACAATCTCTGTTGTAAGAAGACACAGTATGACTTAGCACTAGTCATGACTCACTTTTAGCCAAAGACCCATGTATGTGCAGATGACAAATTCCATGTAACGAAGGACTTTACGATTTACACCACAATAAATCATGCATAGCATAGAATTCTCTCTAAAATATGTCCACCTTGGACGCTGCCTGAAGGATTGGGGGTGTTCATGCAACTATAAAGACTTAGTTTCATCTCTAATCGTCCTGAATACCTAATCCAAAGGGCAGTGTAACAAGGAGGCTTTCAGCATGTTTGATTGACAAGATCTACACCAGCAATATCTCCCTGAGGTCTCTCTGCTCCTTTGCAGTGAACCTTCCAGCAATCTGTTTGGGATCTGCATCTGCCAGGACGTGCTAAACCGATGCCTCTCCTTGCATAGGACTGAACCAGCATCAAGACTCATTTATGCTATGGCAGGAAGCCTGCTCGAGGATCATCCCATTACTGCTGTTGTGTAGGCTTCCAGCCACTATGGGGGACTGACCCTGAGGCACGTCTTATACAAAGAATACACCATGTCATTTCTGAGCAATTATCAAACCATTCCATGATGAAATGTAAACTAACATTAGAAGGGTACGGAATACAGAGTAAAACAGAAACTAAAGTAAAATCAGTAATGTTGGTCTTTTGCAATCATTCCTGGACGTTTGAAACTGTGAAAATAATGAGTGCCATCACGAGGCATCAGACTTAAGCTCGTGTGATGTGGAAAACAAACTTACGGTCACCCGGGGGTAAGGAGGTGGGGGACAAACTGGGAGATAGGGATTGACACATACACATTACTATATATAAAACAGATAACTAATAAGAACCTGCTGTATAGCACAGGGAACTCTACTCAATACTCAGTAATGGCCTATATGGGAAAAGAATCTGAAAAAGAGTGGCTATATGTATATGTACAACTGAATCACTTTGCTGTACACCTGAAACTAACGCAACATTGTAAATCAACTAGACTCTAATAAAATTTTTTTTTAAATGTATGCTTGTGCTTACCTGACTGTTGGATGACCAAAGCTGCCTTCTTGACCTCGTCCTGTGACCGACCGTCTGTGACCACGACCAGCACCTTGGGGACATTCTTCCTCATACCACTCTCCCAGGTCAAGACCTTCTCCTTGATAAACGTGAGAGCTTTGCCTATAGAATGTGGCATGGAACATTTTAGTGTCATCTCAGTGGAAGCTCTCCAAGTGCCCTTAGCCACGCCCAACCGAGAAGCAATTGAATGTTAGAGTTACACTCCGCCTATCACTCCAAAGGCTTTGGAGAGTAAAGGTCTATGTACACGCTGATGAACTGTACCTGTTCTTGTGTTTCCTCCTCTGTACCGGATATTCTGGAGGGCCCCGAGGGCCAGGGCCTTGTCGTTGTACGTGTTCAGCTTAAACTCAGACTTGACCTCGTCGCTGTACTGCACAAATGAGACCTGAAAGGAAAGGCGGTTTGGTGGTGAGGGTAAGTCGCCTCTTTTAATGTTTCAATTGTCAAGTGATTCTTCTAGCTGCATAATGGGAAAAAGAAGTCTATTAGACCTGACAGAATATGGTATGCTCTTTATAGCTAATATTATAACACTGACTACTGTTGTCTCACTAAATTCTCTGATTTCTGATCTTCAATGAAAGTGTCAGTAATTGATATGAATAATGTACATGCACTGTATTTATTCTCTAGGATGTAAGAAGGGATGGGTAAAGCTGGAGAGCAATGAGATTCCAAGATCAGAAATGAGAACATACCATCTTGAGCTCAAATACTGGCTAAGCAATTGCTTCTCAGACAACTGACCCTTCTCACTGGCCACATCTATTCTTCATTGTAATATAAAAATGGCACATGAGTGATAATAATCAGCACTCGTCACCAATTCAGTGACAGTGTGATTTAGTGGAAAGAATAAAAGCTTTATAGTCAGGATTCAATGGGCTCAAATCCTAGTGCTGCCAGTTAATAGCTTTGTGACATTGGGTAGGTTCCCAACATCTCTGGGCCTTTGTTTTTTATCAGTAAAATGGAGATAATTATACTTACTTCTATGGCCAGTTTAAGGAATGAGAATCATGTATACAAAGTAGCTGGCACACAGAAGTTAATAAAATATGGTAGCTTTTTTTCTTATTTTTTATCAGAAATCTTAATTTCTAAAAGGATTTCAAAAAAGGCTTACTTGCTCACACTTTAAGACTGTAACTAGCCTGACATTTTACTCTTCTTGGGTTGGAATAACATCCACAGAATTATTGGGGGATGTGGAATTTAACATATTCCACAAAGCATTATTGCATAAAAGAAGACATGATTTGTTTATGAAATTATTTGTGATTTACGTCAAAAATCTCTTATTTTCATAACATCTCTAAGATGTACCTGCCTAAATAAAGAAGAAACTTCACCAAGAGAAATGGGAAGGGAAAGAGGATTCAGAAAAATAATAACACAATACAGTCTCTTGCCTTAAGGAGTCAATGATTTAGACAGAAGAGAATCACACAAATATTGACAATATAAAGAGACACGTGCCGTAACAGCAACATAAACAAAACCCTTCAGGAGTCTGAAATGCCTAAAACTATCAAGGAAGCCTCTCCAGAAAGGGTGGAATTGAAGTGGGTCTTCGAGGTTGCAGAATCCAGGTAGTAAGTAACAGAGCCACCGGCCCTGAGTCCAGGGGTATGTTGGGAGTGGAGGAGATTCTCAGCTTTACTGGTGGGTCAGAGCTAAGCGAGGAATTATTCTTTGAGGTGGAAGGATTAATTTTTCTAAGTTCCCACTCTAGTAAAAGCAATAAATTTGGAGTGATTCCAAAGCAAGATAATTGGTAGTTATCATTGTAGGAAAACAAATTAATTTCCCTTTGAGTTAACAATGGCCTTTCTTCTTCTGGTTCAGGTAATATCTGCAATGTCATGATAGAGGGGGCAGTAGGGTTCCACACAGCCCCTCCAGTCACTACCCATCACTGAATCTCCTGACTTAACGGGTACAACAATCACAATGCATTTAACTTCCAGAACATAAAATGACCTTTCAGGAAACTGTATCATTGTCAAAAGAGTTAAGCAGGAAGTTAGAGCTAGACTCCCCTAAATTCTGCAACAGGAATATCATCTCGCCAAGAGAATACCTAGAGGAATATTTATTTTTCTCTTTATTTATCATATGCACCCAAGTCCTTCCCAAAAGTCTATGTGTAAAGAAAAGAGAAAATAACAAAGTCAAAATGGAGTTTATACTGAAAAGTCTTTCTACTTAAAAGTTTAAAGGAAAGAGCAAGACGTTACAGATGAATAACCTTTGAAACGACACCCACCTGAATTCCAGCAGGACTGATTTCATCAAAGGCTCCCACAGTATTGAAGATGAATTTTACAACTTTGTTAAAATTATCATCCCCGATACTCCAGGAGGCATCAGTCAAGAATACAATATCTGCCTTGGCCCCTTTGCACACTGGGGGAAAAACACAGAGGAAGCCCCAAATCTCATGAATTCTTTCATTTAAGTGAAGTTACACAACTGAGACACGTAATCTAACACCCTGCTACTCCTCCAAGTGTGGTTCAGCAGCAACGGCATCGCCTGGGAGCCTGATAGAAATGCAGAGTCCTGGGGCCCACCCCAAATGTCCTGCAACCGAATCAACAGTAGCAAGGTGCCAGGTGATTCACGTGCCCAGTGAAGTCTGAAAAGCGCTAGTCTAACTGGCCCTCAATTTCTGCTCTGGAATTACTCCATCTGGTCATTCTGCAAACATATGCTCCCTCCTCATGGGATTCTTCAAGGAGCTTCAAACAATAACTAAGGAGGAAATCAAGTGAAAAAACAACCATGCTCAGAACTTAAGAAGAGCCCTCAGTGGGTTTGGAGATTTTTGTATATAATTATCAAAGACTTGGTGTAGATAAGGTGTCTTTTCATTTTAAATTAGGCCACTAGAATCATATGGAGGGAGGGAAGGGATGGAATAAAATAAAGAAACACCTTTAATTAGAATCTTCAGACTTGAAAGCTAAAAATTCTGAAAATAAAAATTTAACATTTTAGTGATAAAAACTTGCCGTGTAGAATGTATAACACCAAGAATAAACCCTAATGTAAATATGGACTTTGGGTGATAAAGATGTGGCAATATAGGTTCACAGGATGTATCAAACGTCCCACTCCAGGTTGGCAGGGGGGATGTTGAGAGTGGAGGGAGGCTGTGCATGTGAGGGGGCAGGGCATGTCAGGACTCCTGTGTACTTTCAGCTCAAATTTGCTGTGAACCTGAAACTGCTCTAAAAAATAAAGCCTATGAAGAAAAAAACCTTAACATGTCTTTTTTTTTTCAAAATTCACAATCTTATATGTTGTGGAATACGAATACACCAGAGAAGTAAGTCATTACCACCAAAAAGGTAACAAACATATCCATGCCCCCCAAAAGTTCACTGGTGTCCTTTTATAATAGTCTCTCCCTGTCAGTCCTCTCCACACCCCTTCCCATCCCCAGAAAATCACTGATCTCCTTTTGACATGATAGATTAATTTGAGTTTTCCAGAATTTTATATAAATGGAATCAGACAGTATCTTTTTTTTTTCCTCAGGCATCTTGCACCCAGCATCATCATTTGCAGATTCATCTATGCTGTTGTGTTTAACAGTAGCTTGTTCCTTTCTCTTGCCGAGAAGAATTCCATTTATTCCATTATTGCTTATTATTTCACTTTTTCATGAACATTTGGGTCACTTCCTGTTTTTTTCCAATTACCTGGTTTTTTTTTTCTTACAAATAAAACTGCTATGAATATTCATGTAGAAGTCTTTGTGGGAACATATGCTTTCGTTTCTCTTGGTTTAGCACCTTGTAATGAAATGACTGAGTGGTACCGTAGGTTTATGTTCAACTTTAAGAAACCGCCAAGCTGTTTCCAGTGTAGTTCTACATTTTACATTCCCACCAGCGGCGCATGACGGTTCTAGGTACTCTACGTCTTTGCCAACACGTGGTCATTTTAATCTTAGACATCCTAATAGGTGTAGTGGTGTCTCCTTGTGGTTTTGGCTTGCATGTCTCTAATGACTGATACTGAGTATTCACACATCTTCTTTGGTAAAATGTCTTTTCAGATTTTTTCCTCACTTATTAAAATTGGGTTGTTTGTATTTTTATTACTGTGATTTGAGAATTATTTATGTAATACGGATATAAGTATTTTAGCAGATTATGTGGTTTGTAAATATTTTCTCCTAATCTGCGACTTGTCTTCTCATTCTCTTAACAATGTTGTTCAAAGAGAAGTTCTTAATTTTGATGAAGTACAATTTATCAGTTATTTCTTTGCTCACATTTTTGGTGTGATATGGAAGAAATCTTGGCCTAATTTCAGGTCACAAAGGTTTATAGATTAATTATTATATGTGGGTTTATGATCCATTTTTTAAGATGTTTTTTTATCGTGGTAAAAGCCACATAATATAAAACAAACTATTTTAACCACATTTAACTATACAGTTCAGTGGCAGTAAATACCTTCACATTGCTGTGAAACTCTTACCATCATCCAGCTCCCTAATTTTTTACCTTCCTCAACTGAAACTCTGTCCCCACTGAACACTAACTCCCCATTCCCCCTCCCCACCCCCCATTGCCCTCCTGCCCCGGCATCTACCAAAGTACTTTCTGACTCTACGAATCTGACTGTTCTAGGTACTTCATTTAAGTGGAATCAAACAGTATTTGTCTGCACCTACTGTATAGTGGAATGCATTTTTAAGGTGAACTTAATATAGGCCCTACAAACAGATTGTACCTTCTTTTTTCTTCCCCCTGTGCTATACAGTAGGTTCTCAATTAGTTATCTATTGTATACATAGTAGTGTATATATGTTAAATCCCAATCTCCCAATTTATCCCACCCCCTTTCCCCACCTTGGTGTCCACACGTTCGTTCTCTATGTCTGTGTCTCAATTTCTGCTTTGTAAATAGGTTCATCTGTACTATTTTTCTAGATTCCACATAGATGCGTTAATATATGATATTTGTTTTTCTCTTTCTGACGTACTTCACTCTGTATGACAGTCTCTAGGTCCATCCACGCCTCTGCAAATGGCACAATTTCCTTTTTATGGCTGAGTAACCTTCCATTGTATATACGTACCACAGCTTCTTTATCCATTCCTCTGTTGATGGACATTTAGGTTACTTCCATGTCCTGGCTATTGTAAACAGTATTGTAAATAGCTGCAATGAACATTGTGGTACATGTCTCTTTTTGAATTATGGTTTTCTCTGGGTATATGCCCAGGACTGGCATTGCTGGGTCATATGGTAGTTCTATTTTTAGTTTTTTAAGGAACTTCCATACTGGTCTCCATAGTGGCTGTATCAATTTACATTCCCACCGACAGTGCAAGAGGGTTTCCTTTTCTCCACACCCTCTCCAGCATTTACTGTTTGTAGATTTTTGGATGATGGCCATTCTGACCAGTGTGAAGTGATACCTCATTGTAGTTTTGTTTTGCATTTCTCTAATGATTAGTGATGTTGAGCATCTTTTCATGTGCCTCTTGGCCATCTGCATGTCTTCTTTGGAGAAATGTCTATTTAGGTCTTCTGCCCATTTTAGGATTGGGTTGTTTGTTTTTTTTGATATTGAGCTGCATGAGCTGCTTGTATATTTTGGAGATTAATCCTTTGTCAGTTGCTTTGTTTGCAAATATTTTCTCCCATTCTGAGGGTTGTCTTTTCGTCTTGCTTAACATGTCTTTAAGCCAAAAATATTTACTGAATTCCTTTCAACAGTCTAAAGAAACACACTACTATTTTATCCCATAATAATACACTTTTAATTTTACTTCTTTAATAGGCTTAATAACCATAACGTTCTAGAGCCTTCTAAGAGAAAAGAAAAATACTTTCAATTAAATGTTGGAAACAGAATGTGGGAAAAGAATAAACCAGTAGTTAATTAGCTAAAACTTAATTTGATGAAGCACTGAGCATTGCCCCAAATTACTGAGAGACCAATCTAAATAGCTCAGTCTATGTCTTTTTACCAGTTTACTACAAGGGACAAATATGTCTCCAACCTTGGTGAATGGAAATATTTTAGCTTTGTGTAATCCAGGGCCTTCTTAGGTCAGAAGCCAGGAATTCCAAAGCCAAAGGCCCAGGAGTTACGCTGCAAATTTAGCCCCAAAGGTCCCCAGTGCCTGTTGATGCCAGCAGCCACAAGAAAGAAATGCCCTCCGTGTGACAATGGATTATTTAAGGCATCCCTAGACCTTCATCTGCAAAATCGAGGAAACGGAGTTCCAGCTGAAGAGGCAGAGTGGTTTATCACTGGGGTTTTTTTTTTTTTTTTTTTTAATGTCGGTTCATTGGTTTGTTTATTAATTTATTTTTGGCTGTGTTGGGTCTTCGTTTCTGTGCGAGGGCTTTCTCTAGTTGTGGTGAGCGGAGGCCACTCTTCATCGCGGTGCGTGGGCCTCTCACTGTCGCGGCCTCTCTTGTTGCGGAGCACAGGCTCTGGACGTGCAGGCTCAGTAGTTGTGGTTCACAGGCTCTAGAGCGCAGGCTCAGTAGTTGTGGCTCATGGACCTAGTTGCTCCACGGCATGTGGGATCTTCCCAGACCAGGGCTCGAACCCGTGTCCCCTGCATGGGCAGGCAGATTCTCAACCACTGAGCCACCAGGGAAGCCCTAGGACTGGTTTTATTCACACTAAAATGGGCCTGGAGCAGAAGAGCAAATGACGGGTAATCTTTGCCTTTAATTGAAAAACTCTTTAGCAGGAATAATAGGTCAGAAATGTTCTATATCAACTGCGTACGTAAGAAGGCTATCAATCCCGATCGGCTGAATGCATTGCCTGATGGCTGTACTTACCTTCCCGGGCTGGTGGAATCGTGGGAGGGGGAGGAGGTGTAGGCGGCTCTGTAGGAGCTTCTGTGGGTTTTACGGCTAGAATTAAAAATAACAATTAGAAAAACGCAACATGTGCACATTTCATATCTCAGAAAGTAAATTTTTAGAGCCATTTCAGTCCTCGATAACAAATCAAGTGTCATGGGCACTGACATACTGGGAATCCTATCTTATCCAAAATTGGTACCATTGGCAGTCACTCAACATTGACTACAGCAGCACGAAGCGAAGCCCAGATGCAAAGGGAGAGCGTAAGACCTTCAGATACAGTCAGATGAGCAGAGGTCATCAACACGGATCCATGTGCACCTTCTCACTGTCAGCTAGAGCCAGCTCTCCCTCCTTTAGGTCTTTCCTTACAATTACGCCAGCTCTAACAGGGCAGCACGGATCTGCTGCAGATAAAGGTGCTGAACCCGCTGCAGACGCCACCTCAAGGACCTGCCATCATGTCACTATTGCCGCTCGTAAGGAGAAGTGTCACACAGGAGTCACTTATGTCTCCCACACCCAGAGCATCCTACTCTGAAGCCTTACAGAGACTCCCCAGATTACTCAAACACTTACTAGTATGTTCTTTGACAGAGACACCTGGTCCCTCAAGATTTGGTGTCTGCACAAAGACAGTGACGCCATAATCAGTGTCTGGTGACAGGCCGGTGAAACAGTGACTGGTTTCTGATCCACGCACTGTAATTTCCTGTCCTCTTGTTCCTGATTAGGACAGCAGAGGAAAAATGCCAGTGTCACCAGTAATTATCTTTAAAGACATTCTGATACATCATTTTATAAATAGAATGACACCTTTACTGAAGTTTTAAATGTGGCTACTATGTGCTCCAGGTCATTTTTTTTGCACACGTACCATCCGCAGGGCTTAGTTTCAGCCTGTAGGAAGTGGCTGCCCGGTGAGCTGACCATCTAACACAGAATGTATCCCACCCGACCTGGTGAGTTTTCAGATCTGTCACATTCAAATATACTACAAAAGAAGGACAGAAAGAAATAGATTTACTTCATAAATAAAGGCCAAAAAAAGCATACTTTTAATCACAGCACAATTTTAAAACTTCCACTGTGGCTGAAAAAAATAATGTCTAAAGTCTCACATTGTTTCTTCATAAGAAACAGACATGAAACAAACACGAAAACATGGTATTGTCGAAACCGACCTCCCTTTCTATGACTGATTTTCAAGGGAAGGAAAATCCACATTCAGACGTACCTCTGAGATACTGCAGGTTCAGTTTCAGACCACCAGAATAAAGCAAATATTGGTACAATAAAGCGAGTGACACAAATATTTTGATTTCCCAGTGCATAAAAGTTATGTTTACACTATACCGTAGTTTATTAAGTGTGCAATAGTGTTATGTCTAAAAAAATAATGTTCATACCTTCATTAAAAACACTTTATTGCTAAAAACTGTTAACCATCATTTGAGCCTCCAACGAATTGCAATCTTTTTGCAATAGTAACATCAAAGATTACTGATCTCCGATCACCATAACGAACATAATAACAATGAAAAAGTTTGAAATATTGCAAGAACTACCAAATGTGACACAGAGACATGAAGTGAGCAAATACTGATGGAAAAATGGCCTTGCTCCGTGCCGGGTTGCCGCAAACCTTCAATTTATAAAAAAAACACAGCATCCGCCAAGTGCAATGAAACGAGGTCTGCCTATAGCCCCTCTCCACGCCATGAATGTCAACGACACCTCATGAAAAATAATAAAAAAAAATTTTCTGAAAGGCTATCTGCTAAGTCCTCAAATAGCCATTAAAGCACTGATGATAACAAAATCTACCTGCAAGCTGAATCAGTCATCATGGCATTTATGGGAAAACTTTCAATTAGATCAATACATTTAGGGAATATATGTTTAACATCCAATGTCAGGAAAAAACCACATACCATCCCACATGGATAAAACCATAATTTTTATAATTTTTATCTTTTAAAATTCAAAATGTATTTTCTATGAAACAAACATATCTCATCATTATACATTTTGTACCCTTGATTATATGACGTAAGTATTTGTTTAGCTGGACACAAAAGAGTTACCTACTCAAGGCCGAGGAAACATGCGTAAGAAAAAGAAAGAAAGAAAATTAAAACAGAAGGACCTGGTCATTTACACTACACTTTTTCTTACAACCACAAAAAGCTACGTGACTCACAGGTAGTGCCTTGGTCCGTCAGAGGGACACTGAGACCAGAATCATACTGCGCGTAAACGTTCACGTCATAGGTGGTGCTGGGGCTGAGATTGTGCAACGTGTACGATGTCATTTCTCCAACAAAGACCTCCATGGGCTCATTGGAACCTTTAATAACAATCACAAAAATACATAGACATATGTCATTCCTAGTCTCAAATTTTTCTTAAAATCAAATAACTTATACTCAAATGATAGTATGAACACCATTAATTCCATAGCCCTCATGCACGTGCTCCCCGTAACACCCGCTGCATTACATGGTGAATACGAAACTGGAAGTGGAGGCCGAATCCTTTTCCTTGTTATTCTCAAAGCATAGCACAGTAGCTAGCATGTGTACTAATGAATGTAGCAGGTTTGTAACTACTGTTCCTTTAACGAATAAATCATCACACCGTCAACTACTCTAGACTCTCAAGCCTCTTCTTTAAGCTGCAGTTTGCAGCATAGTGCTTTGTACATACTGGGTGCTCAATGAACATTTTTCTGTTGTAGAGATGATTTAAGAACGTCTATCTCCCACCCCGTTCCATGCAGTGTGGTTACTGAAAGTCCTCCACCTTGAAGTTCCCTCTCCATTTCTTACACAGGCTCACATATCCTTACACTTGCCTTCTCTCCTTTATCTTTTTCTAGTTCACATCCTTCCTGGGTGCATGGAAGATACCCCAGCAAATTTACTATAAAAGTATTTTGCTTCCATTTTGCTAAACATATAGACAGAAGATGGAAACACAGATGGCGAATAATTTAATAGCGGGGATGTCCATTTAGGTGAAAGTGTCCGTGGGAAGCCAAAAGAAAGCCTGTCGTGAATAAACTAAAATGCACATGCCCCAAATGGAATAATACCTTGACCTAATGGGAAAAATACACAAGTTTATACTAATTAAGTACTCATTCTTTCACAATCATAATAACATATAGGTTGTCTGATCACAGCTTCAATTTGTGCAATTTTATGAACCAGATCAGACGTTTTTGCCATGCAGATTAATGGGAGTTGCATCTAAACCCATAGTAACAATGATACTTTAGAGCATTGGCTTAAATACTATTTCCAGAAACGTTACCTCTGGTAGGAGAGGACTTGATGTGATAACTGAGCTATCAGGAGAATCTAATCGTGGGGGATGCAACAAAGAACACCCTCATGCACAAATAACCCTCCAATGCATTTCTAAGATGATAAAGGTGCTTCCTTACCCACTGGCTTATACACAATTTTATATCCAAGAACGGGAGATGGTGAAGGATCCCAGGACACTCTGAATCTCGTATACCATTCATCTGAGATGTGTATGTTCTGAGGAGGAAGTAATCCCACTGAAAACAAATATTGGCACACGTTACTGACCTTTTATTGACAAACGAGGAGAGAGCACAGAACTTTATGAGTATTGACCATGAATATTGACAGTGCAGCCTCATGAGAGCAAATTAATAATATCCCATATTGTCCCGCTCCAGAAAACAATTAAAAGGTCTTGAAATGTTCAACAGAAAGCTTAGTAGTTTTCCAAATTCAAACAGCAAATCAAATGGACTCAGGAACCGGTGATTTCTAGAATTGGATTCAGAATTATAAAAAGTAAAAGAGATCTCATACCATTTTTTTGAATGTTATAGATTACAGATTGTTAGAGCCAAAAAAATGATTTATAGACTATTTAATCCAACCATCTTATCACAAAAATAAGATATGATTTGCCCAAGACCACACAGCTAGCTAGTGACCAAAACGAGGTTCTTCCCCAGTACCACTATAACCTCTACCAACATAACCTAGAGTAAATCCTCACACCTCCAGAGTACTACCCAACTCTACCCCTATTAGATCAATGCTGTGCGGTAGCCTGTTAGTCAGCCACTGAGTTTTTATTCACAGCATTACACAAATAAGGACTTAACTTCAAAAACTTTTTTACAAGAGAAGCCAGAAGCGGCTTTGGCCCTTCCTAGAAAACTAAAGATCTAGTAGAGATTTTTGTATGTTCTTGATTAAGCACAGAATTCTGAAATACAGCATTTCCTCCAGAAAAATACCAAAATATATTCTGAAACCTAAGGGAAGAGTGAAAATGGGAAGCTGTTAAATTAAAATCATCTTGAGTCGCTAGATGGAGTCTGTGTTGAATCAGTCCTGTAGACAACAGGTGTCAATAAATATACAAATTCCTCAGCCGCCAAAGACTGAGCTGAAACACTCTGGTCCTGCTTTTCTCTCAGGAGTTTTCAAATGTTACCTCTCCCAAATCCTGTAATGTTGTCAAGATCATTTAAGTAGAAAAAGAGTTTGGGCAACTAAGTGTAGCAAGGAGACTGAAATCATCTTACTTAAGTGGATTTTTGCTGAACGAAGTGGAAAAGTGTCTTACCCATGTCTCCCAGTAACGGAACCCAGCGGACCCATGGCCCAACCCACCTTCACGCTCAGCCAGGGACTCTCAACTTTGGCTGCGCACTAGAACTTCAGCAGGTCTGGACCATGTCTAGACCATTAACATCAGTATCTCTCGGGGTGGCGTACAGGCATAAGCCTTTTTAAAGGTCCTCAGATGATTCCAGCAACCAAATTAGAGAACTTTTGATCTAAACCATAAGAAACTGCTACCCACGCAGGCTAGAAAAGGGGCCTGAACCCTGGTAATCCATTAGTACAATAGAAAAAATAATTTTTAAAAAAAGCTAAATTTGTAAAGACAGAAGATGATTCCCAATCATCCTGCTTCTTTTTCATGACTTAAGATTCTATGGTGATGGGGTCTTTTTTGCTGAACACTTAATTGACTGAGTTAACAGCTACAGCCTTAACTGATACCACACAAACTAAAATATTCAGTGACTAAGCAGTTGTTTTCCAAAGAATAAAACTATCTCAAGCAAAGCAAAATATGCAGATTTGTGTCTCATTTTCCTTCTTTCAGTGGACCTTTAAAAAGTTAATAACACATTCCGTTGTCATATCATTCTGACAAGATTCAGTACCTAATACAAATGTTAATGCAGTATTAATGGAGTGTCTGAGATGTGTATACTCAAATATGACCAAATTTAAAGATTATAAAAGGTTTAAGAAATTTACCAGTTCTTCCATTTCCTGTCAAATGGGTACCATCTCCATCTTCATAAACAGCAATAACAGTAATTTTATATGGGGTATCAGATTGCAGGGGCTGTAGCATTACGTTGTTTCTTCTGCCTGGGACAGTGGTCTGCAGGGGAAGTTAAATTATGAGTTATCATCAGCTAGAGGGCTTCCAGATCAATACTTTTGTATGTATTCCCATAAACAGGAGCGCTTTCTTCATCGTTTCTTTTTCTTGCACAATGCTCAGGGCGAGGCAAACTGTCTACCACTGTGCAGCAAGGGAAATGGTTTTAGAGTCGGGCAGGTCTCAGCTCAAATCCCGCATCAGCCACCTCCCAGTCTTGTGGCTCAGCATCTCAGAAGGAAGGATGGAAGCCGTGAGGATGAAAGGCAGTATCTCGTACAGCACCTCCACACACGTGACTGAGCACCACTGCGCTCCCTTCCTTCCCCACTCCTCCATGTGTGTCAGTTTCGTGGGACTCCTTCCACAAATGGGCACCCTGTGCCCACCGTGGGCCAGGTGTGGTACCAGCCACTGGGAGCCCACTGGGGAGCAAAAGCGGACTCAGTTTCTGTCCTCAAGAGCATCAGTTTTGGCTTCCCTGGTGGTGCAGTGGTTAAGAATCCGCCTGCCAATGCAGGGGACACAGGTTCGAACCCTGGTCCGGGAAGATCCCACACGCCGCGGAGCAACTAAGCCTGTGAGCCACAACTACTCAGCCTGCGAGCCACAACTACTGAGCCTGCGCTCCACAACGAGAAATCACCACAGTGAGAAGCCCGCGCACCGCAACGAAGAGTAGTCCCAGCTCGCCGCAACTAAAGAAAGCCCGCGTGCAGCAACGAAGACCCAGCGCAGCCAAACGTAAAATAAATAAATTTATATTTTAAAAAAAGTATCAGTTTTGCTAATATTAATTAGGGGAAAAAGAGGAAATGGAAAATACATTCAGCTGCCCCCACGAAGAGCAAATGAACCAGACAGACCTCTCAGTCTCTCTTCCAACTCTATGCTTTGCTTCTACAAAAAGCAGGGATCACTTAAACCATGAATTCCAGCGTGGAGTCCCCTAATTCCAAATGGTGAATTGGGAGGGAAGTTACATCTTTAATGTTTCCAGAAAGTGATGGGAAATTGCATATTTGTCCATGGCAAGGCTGAATAAACACTAAAGCAGGAGCTTCTCTGCTTTGGCAAACTAAGTGTGGTAATACCGCTTATCCCATCTTGATCTGAAACTCTTAAATGGCAGTTACATGGGTTTCTGATTAATAAAAATAGGAGCTTGGGGCTTCCCTGGTGGCGCAGTGGTTGAGAGTCCGCCTGCCGATGCAGGGGACACGGGTTCGTGCCCCGGTCCGGGAAGATCCCACTGGGCCCGTGAGCCATGGCCACTGGGCCTGCACGTCCGGAGCCTGTGCTCCGCAACGGGAGAAGCCACAACAGTGAGAGGCCCGCGTACCGCAAAAAAAAAAAAAAAGTTAAGATTTAGAGTCACATAACTCGAACATTAAGTTAGGTAGCTCAGAATAATAGGTATCATGTTTCACTGACTCAGTTCCTATGGTATAGATAGTTAGAAATACACATTTTTATGAGATAAGATAATTTTTCAACCTGTGTTTAGAAGAGAAATGAGCCCAAAGATACTGATCGTGCAGGTGGCCCCAATATCACATCAGAGAAAGACTCAACTGTAATCACAGCACTTCCTAAAGAAGGAAGCTTCCTTTCACCCTCCAACCGGGTAAGAGATTTCAAAATGCTCAAATGAATGAGTAACCAACTCACATATTCATCAATTGGGTCACCAACGGTGGGAGAATAAATGATCCTGTATTGCTGAACCGGCCCATCAGCGTGGTCCCAGGCTACCGAGAGGCTGTTGGTTGTCTCCCCAAAGACTCTCAGATTTCTTGGTCCACTTCGTGGTACTAAATAAATAAATACAACAGAGTTAGTTTCCTGTCTGTGACCATAGTGGACACAGGGGTGGAGGGAGGGGCATGAAAGAACGGGACCCAGGGCAGAGTAACTGGACCCCGGTACTTCACGACTCTCTGGGTTGCTCACTCCCTTACGATGAAATACACATCTACGGCTCTAATGTGAAACCATAACCAATAGAAAGTGCTGCATTCAGAGCTACGATTACATGCTGAACTTCCAGTGACAGAGAGTTAGGTTTGAACGTGAAAGTACAGACTGGGAGAGAAAGGGATTATTTTAACTGCTATAAGCACCTCCTGTTTAATGAAACAGAGAGGCCGCGCCCTAACACTTCCAAAGTGCCCAGTTGGTGAGAAGACCCATCGCAGGCAGAAGAAGGGAAGAAACCCCTCCTTAACTGGGGTACCAGATGAGAAAACGGCCAAACGATGTCACTCAGCTGGGAGGGCAGTCGTGGCCCCAGGGTTCCAGGCTGAACGTGACTGTGGGCAACCCAAGCGCTCCCCTCACCTGCACAAGGTAGAGGCGATTCCCCACACGCCTCACTCACCACCACCACCCCCCAGGCCTCCTGCCCCAAGTCACAAGGGAACCCGGTGGAGAAAGGATTTCCGCCTCACACGTGCGGCCCTGGGCGGGGCTGGGAGTCCCCTCTGCATCCGAGTAGAGGGCAATGATGTTCACGGAATAGGGTGTGTCCGGAATCAGCCGCTCCAAGTGCACCGTGCGGGTATTTCCCGGCACCACGATCTGGAGGGGAGGACACACCAGATTCTGCTTGACCACAGCCCAAGTGCTTACCGAGTCTTCTATTAGTCCGCATCATAATGTTTACAGTAAAAGGCTGAGCCCAGCACAGCAGAAACCACCTTCTGTGCTACCTCGTAAGGTCTGTCCAAGCCACACTGTTAAGGGCAATTTATCCTCAGAAATTTCCTCTCCAAAAAAGTTAGCGCATACTTGATGCTTAGTAACTTCAACTATCTCCCATTTGTGTTCATGATAAAGGTTCTCAAATACAACATCCAGGGCTCATGAGAGCTACCCAAAAGCATCCCGAATGTTAGATACACATAAGAAAAGGGACCACACACACACACACACACACACACACACACACACACACACACTGGTAAAATAGAGAGCTACTCCATGCAATGGATAAGGGCAGTACTGTCTGAATGTGTCGTACCATACACAGGGACATACAAATCAATATTCTTACAGAACACATCTATCGCTCCTCACTTGTTTACCTTTGTTCATTGTCATTGTTTATTTTGGTAAAGACTTGTAAATTAAATTAGTCTATAAATGTACTTCCCCATAGGTGTTCTATCCCTTGTCCAATTAGAAATTTCTGATCTCAAAATTATTAATCTACTTAGAAAACTGCACAGTACTAGGGACTGAAGATAGATTGGGCAACTTAAGAGCCAATGAAGGCAAACTTTAAGGTATTCTCATAACAAAGACTTGTATGTTACAACAAAAGCCCAGACTGACAAGGTCTAGCAATGATTTGCATCCACTGCTGGGGTTTTTAACTTATATAGCTAATTTGCATTTTTCCAAAATTCATTTTTGCTAACTGACCCTCTAGTTAATACACTTACTTTAGTTCATCAAAAGCAATCATTTAGGCATTACACATGGGCAGGCCCGTGGCTTGCATCCTCACAGGCAACCGAACAGGACACAAACTTGAGCCTTAGCTCATCAGGAAAGGAAGTTTCCAGGAGACCCGGTAGGTACCACACCAACTGACTTATTGTTCCGGGCCAGCAACTAAAGCAGGAGGCACAGTAAAATCGACAGCATTCTTCTGTCGAGCTCTACGACGACAGCATGACTTACAGATTCTGAGGGTCTCTGGCCAGTCAGGGGCGAATACACGACGCGGTACTGCTGCACCGGCCCCGGCGCCGAGCCCCAGCGAACGTCCAGGCTGTTTGGCGTTGGATTGTACACTTGGACGTTTCTTGCCAGCCCTCTCACCACTGAGGAAAGAAAAGCCAACACATATTTCTTACATCTGTTTATATATGTCAAGCTGTTGCTATCACTTCTCCAAAACTTCTGCTCTGTTAACAGGATAAAATACTGTCCTCCTTAAACTTCTAATTATCTACACCCAAAAGCAGATGAAAATTCTGCAAATCCAAATGTAGTCAAAATTAGCCAACTATGTCCTCGGTCTATATGGAAGCAAAGTTGTTGCCAATAAAAACAAGCTAGTGAAAGTACGATAATAGCACTGGGTTGGCCATAAACAAACAAGGCGCAAGGGACAAGAAGCTTCAGTTTTCCAACACAGGTAATGGAGAGATAGAGAAGAGGATTTCATAGCTCTGCCTTCAAGGTGAAAACTGACAACACCGATGAAGCCATCTAATTCCATCAGCTACATTCACCCATTCATTCCTTCTCATTCAACAAATAGATACCGAATGTCTTCTGTGATTAAAAGAAAAGGCAAAAGGAGGGAGAAAAGATACACTCAGTTCTCAGTTAACTGCCCCAATAGGGACTTAGAAAACATGCAAATTAAATCCATGTATTAACCCCAAACTCTAGTTTAGCCAATAACATCATCTTTCCAGACCGCTAATCTTTTACCAAAAGAAGTCATCTGTATTTGCTCTCTTTTAGCCATCAGCAAGTGTATTTTTAGAGCCAAAGAAATATTTATAGGTATGCCCCAAAGCCTTTAAGCAGTACTAGAAAGAATTGTAAAACCACTATACGCTGGTTTCTCAAGATGTTAATGGCAAATGAAAGCACACAGATTTTCAGCGCCAGAAAGCACTTCATCAGCAAACCAGAGAAATGTGCGATCAAGTAATGTGACGAACAGATTTCAACAATTGACACTACGAAAGCCAATTACAAAACACTGCTTCACACAAATTTATAAGGCACAAAGCAAAGCTCATGAACTTTTGTGAGTGAAACGGAATACTGGTGATTACACACACACTTATAAATCCTGAAATTATCATTTCAGAAGAAGAATGCCATTATAACCTTTTATTTCATACACTAAAATATTAACAGTTGGTGGCGTTTGGATGGTAAACTATGGGTAATTTTTATGTTTTTGCTCTATCATGAATTTTCCAAATTTTCTTCAATGGGCCTATATGGCCTTTACACGGAAAAGCAAAACGTATCATGAAAAAGCGATATTTTTCTGCCTTCTTACTTACATGTCCTTCCAGTATCTGATGTGCGTCCTCCATCACCTTCAGAATACACGGGAACTACTGTAACAGTGTATGCGGTATCTGGCTGCAGATTCCTAAGAATGGCATAATTGGTATTCCCAGGGATTGGTACCTAAAGATTTTAATAAAATGTAAAGTATCTGATTTGAAAAACTTGCAAAAGAAATAATACTTCGAATAATATAATACTCAAAATATTAACTCAAGACCAAGCCAAGAAGCAAGTTCTATAATATTGGGATGTAATGATGTGCCCCCAGACGGACTGTTATAAGAGCTTCTGAAGACTTCTCTACACTCACCCCAGGCTCCCTCTCAGAACCCCCTGAAATGATTATTTCCCCTAGCCCCAACGCCCCGCAAAAACTCCCTGATCACCCAGGCACAAGACACCAACCTACCACCCTCTGTCAAGTCCTACCGAATGAATATGAACTTCTTCAGCACTAAGGTAAATTGGTTAACTCTTTAGCTCCACTTTGCAATCGTTCGGCTACAGCTAAAACAAACGTGCTTTTTTCCCTACAGGAAATAAGTACCAGTTCCTCCGGACCGCCTGCTGTGGGTGCGTAGAAGAGCTTGTACTGGCGAGGACTGCCCTCTGCGTGGTCCCAGCGAACGTTCAAAGTGCTGGTGGAAGGGTCGTACACTCTGAGGTTCCTCACGGTATTCAAAGGTTCTGAAATGCACGGAAAGCACATCACAGTGTGGTCCTAACAACCCAGCGCTCACAAAACACAGGTTCACTGATGTCTCCCCACCCCACAAATATTTGCTGCAGTCCTGAATAAGGGAAAGAATGTCTGTGATCATCTGACACATGTCTCATCTCTCCAGAGAGATTTTGGCCCCTGAGCGGTTTTTGTTTTATCCTAGAAAGTAATAAACGTCTTTCTCCTTGAACAGAGACAGATGACTCCAAGTAAGGATATTAAAAATCAATTAAGATCATTATTAACATGCATTTTAAAAGATTAGCAAAAGGCTGTGTCACCCCAGGGTTTCCAGAGAAAGATGTGATTCCATCCCCGTGAACGTTATTTAAAAAGCCGTGGGAGGGCTTCCCTGGTGGCGCAGTGGTTGGGAGTCCGCCTGCCGATGCAGGGGACACGGGCTCGTGCCCCAGTCGGGGAGGATCCCACATGCCGCGGAGCGGCTGGTCCCGTGAGCCATGGCCGCTGGGCCTGCGTGTCCGGAGCCTGTGCTCCGCGATGGGAGGGGCCGCGACAGTGAGAGGCCCGCGTACAGCAAAAAAAAAAAAAAAAAAAAAAAAGCCGTGGGAGACTGGGTTCACTTACTGGTCTTGCCCCTTCCTGTCATGCGACCGCCTTCACCATCTGGATACAGGGAGGACACAGTGATTGTGTAAGGAGTGTCGGGCTTCAGCTTCTGTAGGAGCACACTGTTTTGCCGTCCTCCTACCATGGTCTTGAGTAAAACAGGGATAAGTGTAAGCCTTGCTCGCTCCATCTCACTAATCTGTTAGAAAAAGCTCTTTCTACAGGGGAGCTGTTTGAGACCTTTGCCAAGATCTGGAAACAGGTCCCAGAGTGAAACCTGAAAATGTATCTTAGGGTATAATTTTAAATGTAAAATATGCACTTTCAATCATAAAAAGGATTTTAAGCCTTAAACTGGTGACCTTACAAAGATATTTCGACTTGCTAGCCGCCAGCACTGTGAAATTTCATCCAAAACACATTTCACAGATCTCCTCCCCAAAAAGGCATTTATCATTAAGTGAGCTGCAAAGGAACTTTAAGATAGCAAAGAACTGCACAATAGTAGAGGCTCTGCACCATTAAGTATTATTCTTACCTTTTTACAGATGTTTTTTATTTGCTTTAGAAACATATTTAAATGATTCAGCAAAAGATCTAAAGCTTTTGGTTTTCTCCCCCTCAAAAACTGCCCCTCTAACAGCATGAGCTGTGTAAACTACGTGACAGGACACTCTGCCAGGCCACACTCAGGATTCCAGCCTTGTGGTATGAAGCTTTTTCAATATCCTCTGATTACAGAGTTTGAAGGGTTTTATTCATTGCTTAAGGCCATCTAGTTATCTTGCTGAAAGGAAATTTGTATGATTTGTTAACGGTCTACCAAATTCAGATGTTTATGCCACACTAATTAAAAGCGCATGAAAATGGCATGCTGCCCACGAGTCCACATGTGGATGGTGGGTCCAGATGTTTCCCACTTAGCACGCATCCACTCAAGCAGTCTGCGTTTCAGAGAAAACCTCAGTGAAGCCCCCTCAAGAGGGGCAAATTGAACCACAGTGGCTAATTCAAACAAATTTAGTATTTGAGGTTATGAGAACAAAGTATCAATGTATTTGATACTTAACAAATCTGAAAGCATCCACTTAGTAGAACTAGCCTCAGGAGGAAGCAGAATGGTGTGTGCCTGCTTCTCCCAGCCAGCTCTCCAAAATATGCCAGCATCAGTGATTCATTGCTTTGACTATTTCGTAGACCAGCATTAAAATGCAAATATCCTTAGGAATAACAGACCTTAAGGGCTTATCAGCTAATACTGGACAGAGGATAAGTTTATGAGACGCCTTCTAATTACAACAAACAGCTGAGAGACAGGAAAGAGAGACCCAGGGCAGCAGCTGGGTGGTCAGTGTCACCAAGAACAGAAATGCTAAGGACAAGCTTTGCCTAAATCTGGCCTGGCACAGACGAAAGTTCTGTTTCTGCCATTAAATTATCGGTCCATCCAATGTGTCTTATTTTATATAAAAGCCAGTTGATGACACTTGGTATTTAGTTCACTATTGATAAACTATATGAAATTCTTAATCCAAATGTATCACACTACCTAAGTCTAGATCTATGGAAACCTCAACACAGCAGCTCACGAGAGCATTAGTTCAGCTAAACCCACTTCCCGCGCAGGTTCAGAGACCTTTAACCACTGCCAGCATCTACCTCTGCTAACACCTCTGAACTGGGAAGAGGTATGACCCATTTGCTGGAGCTCAGAGAGTCAGACAATTAAAAGTTAATAACTCACTCTCTCTAAGGCAACATGAGGAAAAATCACAGCCCCCAACAGTCAACAGAATGCTAGACCTCACCAAAAGAGGTATTTGAAATAAATCAGAAAGCATCGCCCTATCTGTGTAAAAATCATGCTGCTTCCTGACTCAGGGTAATGTGTGCAGCTCTGATCACACATCTCATACAACAAAGCTGAAGAAGGTTCAAAGACAGACAACTAAAGTAAGCAAGGTAAATGGACAAGGGTTCTTGTTAAATAGGGGAAGGCTGGGAAGAAAAAGAAGATGAAAGCCGAGTTTACAGTAGTCCTACAGTCCTTCTCAGGAACCTCCATTTGGATAAATGTAAAAGTGATAAATAGTATAGGTTAGGTTGAACAGATACCCAGATGTAGAAACATCAGATCTAGAAGATACCTTATGACATGCAAAAAACAGAAAAATTAGAATAATGGAAGTTTAGCGAACTCTCAACACTTGATCAAGTTAGAGATGTAAGAAATGAAAATACAAATAGAGTCAGAAATCTAGCTATTTTCATGGATGACCCGTGCCTAATAGTTTTTAAGGAAAACATGAATGCATGGAAGCACATGCCTGATGCTGTGAGGCTCCATCAGGGATGAAGCCAAAAAATTCCATGCAATACAGTAAATCTTGCAACTCTCAAAACAGTAAGTGTGACTAACTAAACACTGGGAGTGAGAGGGCTTTGAGACGGAGAGGGTAGAACTTATCCAAGTCACGTTTTTTCAAAATGAATTACCGTTTGTTCATTGCCTTCCCCTGCGGAAGGCTGATAGGTGATTCTGTATTTCTGCACACGACCGCTAGCAGGATCCCACTTAACAGTCAAGCTGTTAGAAGTTGCATTGTACACCTGAAGGTTCCGTGGGCCACTTTTTGGAGCTGAAAAAGGATTGTTGAGAAACAGAGTAAACACACTGGAGAATGCCCCTCCCACAAATATGCACTGTTCCCCAGGAAATCAAGAGAGCTGTATACTTCTAGGCTTAGAACTAAAATTTTTTTTAACATCTCTATTGGAGTATAATTGCTTTACAGTGGTGTGTTAGTTTCTGCTTTATAACAAAGTGAATCAGCTATACTATACATATATCCCCATGTCTCCTCCCTCTTGCATCTCCCTCCCTCCCACCTTCCCTACCCCACCCCTCTAGGTGGTCACAAAGCACCGAGCTGATCTCCCTGTGCTGTGTGGCTGCTTCCCACTAGCTATCTGTTTTATGTTTGGTAGTGTATATATGTCCATGCCACTCTCTCACTTCATCCCAGCTTACCCTTCCCCCTCCCCATATCCTCAAGTCCATTCTCTAGTAGGTCTGTGTCTTTATTCCCGTCTTGCCCCTAGGTTTAGAACTAAATTTGACCTGACGGTAAATGATGGTCATTGACTCTCAAATGACTCCTCAACAAATAGTAGCAAAGAGCAAAGATTTTTGAGAAAGACCTGTTTAAAAGAAGCCCCAATCAACACCTTACGATTTAAAAGCAGAAGGCCTGTTTGCAATGGATTTTGTGTTATTTTTCATTCATTCATTCATTATTTGGTCATCCGTACAATCAGCAAATTAAATTCTTACCTTGTGTTGTTAAGGGTATCAAACGCACTACAAAAAACAGAATATGGGGAAATATTACGAATATAGGCATAGCTCTATTCTGTTCATTTTAAGATAACAATGTCCTACTGAAGGCTGAACACCTACTTGTGCGCTCGCTGCCAGTCAGGTCATCGCTTTCTGACTCATCGGGATAAATGGCAGTAATAGAAACTTCATAGAGAGTGTTCGGGTTCAGGTTTTCAAACACCAAAGTATTCTCATCTCCATTTAGGATGGTCTTAGGGAAAGAGGAAGAAACAACAAACCCACACAAGGTTAAGTCACCGGCTACATCATGCACTCCATGGCAGTTGGTTGACATCATTTAGCCAGATACTCCTCCTGCTTTGAGGCACGCCATGAGCTCAAAAGCCACTAGTAGGGAAGGATGCTTTTCAGTCAACAGAGGTAATACACATTTCAAACAAGAGTCCCTATAATGAAATGTGATCTCAAAAAAGAGAGAGAGCAAAAAAGAGTTAACACTACCTCCATCTTATCTGTGCTTCCGGAAGGTGCCCAGGTGATTCTGTAGAGAGACACATCCGAAGCTCCGTGATCCCAAGTCCCTCTGAAGCTCTCTGGTGTTACTTCAGTAATCTGTAGGTTTGCTGGGGCTGGCACAGTGCCTGTCACGAGAAAAGGCAGGACTGTTTTTCGATGTGATCCCCAAACTTAATATAATAAAACTGCCTTGTTCTGTTTTTAACGGACATGGGAAAACTGGCTGACAACCTTGCTTAGAACCAAGTATCTAACCAATTCAGTCCATTTGAAAGTAAATATGAGAGAGAGCCCTGAAAACTGCAAGCATTTTATGGCTGTAACAGACTACTTCCCGTCTGTTAAAATGGTGATTTTTTTTTAAAGGTACCGTTTAGTCATACTGTTCTAACACGGTGGTTCTTCATCGTTTTGTCCCTCCCACTTTTTGAGAATCTAAGGAAAACCCTGGACTCTTTTGCACAGCAGTACAGAAGCACAAACTTTAGCCCATAATATCAGAGACTTCATGGACCTTCATGGCCCATGAAATCTTATGATCTAAGTAATCCACGCATAAGCTTTTCCTGCAGATCACTAACCTTACACACAATGTGAAGCTGACTGTATCAACTCTATTCAGAGACAGGACCAGCCCTGCAGTGCTGATGATGGCTGAAATCCCAACTAAGAGCCCTTCTGTTGACCAGGCACTGCAGCTGGTTTGCAGCACAAGCAATTTGGAACGTCTGACACCACTTCTGAGCTTTCATTGTCAATTATTTCTCTATCTCCTGGTAACCAAAGCCAACTACACAAAAGCCAGAGCCACCAAAAATTTGTTTCCAATAGTTACAATGAAAAGGCCCATTGAGATAATACCACTTTCACAAGCACAACTGCAAAACAAACCGACCATTAAGCGTGCACTTTGGATGTATCTAAAAGTTCTTAGGAAATCCTAAGGATTAAAAACAAGTATTAATTTATTTTTTTTTTTTTTTTAACATCTTTATTGGGGTATAATTACTTTACAATGGTGTGTTAGTTTCTGCTTTATAACAAAGTGAATCAGTTATACATATACATATGTTCCCATATCTCTTCCCTCTTGCGTCTCCCTCCCTCCCACCCTCCCTATAGTATTAATTTAGTATATATTAAATGACAGGCTTTGACTAGGCTTTCTTCCTGACTTTTTCTGCCCTTTATTGTTCCTTTACTTCCCTTTAAATTCCTGCTGTATTTATGAACATCTGTCAGCCTGCTCATACGGACAAATTTTCATCTCTAGCCACTACCCTTCCAGGAAAGAACTGATGCCAAGAAGGTTATTAAAGTTGCTAAGAGATTTCACATGGTAAGAAAAGAGCAGAAGTGGATACTGTCTGAAGTTAAGGAGGAGGCTGTGAAATTTGACAAGATGCCTTGATCATGTATAGACCAGCTGGGCACTGAAGGAGAAGCTCCTGAGCCTCTGGTGAGGGAGTTGCTGGATAGGAAGTAAAGTTCTGGACTATAGCACTGATCCCTCACCACTAGCTTCCTGGGTGAGGCTGGGCAAGTCATTTAAATTCTCTAGACTCCCTGTGCTGTCCACCATGGGAGCCACCAGCCACATGTAGCTATTGAGCATTTGAAATGTGGCATCTGAATTGAGATGTGCGAAAAGTGTAAATTAAGACACACCGGATTGCAAAAAAATTACTACCAAAACAAATGTGAAATATAAATAATTAGTATACTGAAAAATGTTGAAATGCTAACATTTTAGATACACTGGGCTGAATAAAACACATTATTAAAATTCATTTTTCTCCTTACCTTTTCTATTTTCTAGAAAAGTTTGAGTTACCTCTGTGGCTCCCATTATATTTCTTGGGAACCCTGCTGGCTCTAGACCTCAATTTCTTAACCACCATTTAATTAGGAAATGCTGTGCTGAGCACTGAGTGAGAAACTAGAGACTCAAAATGGAGCAAAATAAATATGTTTGTGCCTTCATGAGGAAGGGGCCAGGGGGAAGTAGAATAGATAGGAAAAGACCAACAGGCAATAAGAATTGGGTTAAATGCTATGGAAGCAGCATGAGAAGGAGAGAAAGCGACATCCCTTGAGGTGGCCCAGAATGGAGCAGGGAAGATGGGGCCCCTGCAGGTGCCCTGTATTCTTCCACCTTCCCACTGTGGAATCTCCCCTTCCTCTGAGTGCCATGTACCTCACCTTCCTTACATGATCCCATGTATTGTTACTTTTTATCTTCACAATGGAATACTACTGAGAGCAAAGATGCTTATATTTTGTTAGCCCTGATAGCACTTTACATATAGTAAGATCTCAAAAAAAATTGATAACTAATGCATGCTTTCCAGAGAAAACGTCCAATATGCTTTCTCCCCACCCCCTTACACACACACACACACACACACACACACACACACCCTGGTTAAGTATCTGGAAGATGAATTAGTGACAGTGGCTGGTAGAATAATAGGAAAGAAATTATCATAAAAGGAATGGACATAGAGATAGAAGATGGGAAGAAATCTATGAACCCAAACGTTATTAAATTCTGGCAAAAATAACATTAAGAAATGCACAGAGAACTATACTCAGTATTTTGTAATAACCTATAAGGGAAAAGAATCTGAAAAGCAATACGTACATACATGTGCGTGTGTGTGTATAACTGAATCACTTTGCTGTACACCTGAAACTAACACAACATTGCCAATCAACTATACACCAATGAAAAAAATTTTTTTTAAAGAAATGAAATAATCCAGATAGTTCGGCGACACGTGCATGCAGTGTTGTCTTCCAATTATCCATAAAGCGTAAACCAACTCACGGGTGGTTTCCTGAGCAGTCGCTGGGGGAGACTCCCCTTCATCATACACCGCAGACACGCTGACTGTGTACCGGGTTTGTGAGAAGAGGTCTTTAAGAGGTGTGCTGGCCCATGACCTGTCCACCTCTACCTACAATAGAGCAGTGGAACTATTTTTACAGAGTTTAATTTTGACATCCCTCTGTTGTTGGCTATCTCTCTCAGCACAAGAGCATAAGAATTGTGGTACAAAAAACAGCAGTGTTTTCCAATTTGCATAAGAGTCCAGGAATTGGAGATCATTTAAAATGTTTCCAAAGTGGAAAAAATGTATGTACTGAGCTGTATCTGGCACTAGGGTCTGGTAAATGATGACTGCCTAGGAATTCAAACAACCTAATCATTTCCCCCACTTCCCCGTCTCCCTTTGTATCACTGCGCGATTCATTTCGGAAAAATTCTCCTGTGCATTAGCTGATTAGACCCACTGGTCATTGCACTGCTTTTGACGTTGAAACCCAGAATGAAATGAGTGTGTGCACAGGTATAAATTAGCTTGTGTACAATCCAAATGACCTGCACAGTCTGTAACTGGGTGCTTAGAGAAACCACTTCTAGCTTCCAAAAACGCCTCTGAGATTCTCACATTAATGCCCCTTCAGGCAAACATACGTTCTAAACCCATTCGCTGGTGAAGCGCCTCAGTTTGCTTCCACTTTGAAGCAGGTTGTCCTGGAAATAGCTCTCCATCTCAGCATCATCTCAAACATGCCCGAAGCCAGAGGGACAATCCTCTGACATCATGTTCCTACTTTCTCTCTGTCCTGCTCAAGTGTCCTATCTTCCCATTCCCTGACAAACTCCCCCTCTTCTTTCCTGCATCCCCTTGCTAGCTTTCATTTTTAGAAACATTATTATGACATGTTTTAGTAATTCGTAGAATGCAGAGCACCATTTGAAGCATCTGCAGGAGAGCGAAATGCCATCTAGACTCTATAACTCTTTATCTACAAAGGGATGATGTTTTTAGGATTAATATCACACAGCAAAACATTTCCAAACTAAATGCAAGACAGTCCAATATATTACCAATATTCAAATAGTGCTCTATAAATATATAACGTTTCCAACACTATGTTCATAAAGTGACAAGTATTCAAAACGCATAATACTTGTTTAGATGCTTCTGTTAAACCTACTAGGACTAAACAAATATTTCTAAACCCCTTCTAATCTCAACCTACCTCTTTGGCATCCTCTTCCGGTGTTTTGTAGCGAACAATGTATTTACGCACTTTTCCAGGTGCAGGTTCCCATAAGACGTTCATGGTGCTGTGAGTCACATCTCTGAGTTTCAGATCTCGAGGACTGGGCAAAGGCACTGCAAATGCATGAGAAATTGGGGCCAGATGTGGTTCTCAGCCAAAAAGCTCTAAAGCATCCACACAAGCTTTCAAGAAGTTGTTTGGAGAAAACTTAAAGGTGTGCAGCAAAGTAACTAAACAAATTGGCTATGATGATAAAAGCACTTTGATTCTACCAGGTACAGCTGGATTCCTCTTAAGGAGGCTTTTTAAAAACAGGATAAATTTAAATTTTTATCACAACTCTAACTTCTCATTTATATGTTAACTTTCTCCCGCTCTATTTAAATAAGCTCTTACTTGCTGCTCAGCTATAATAAATCATAATTCACCATATATGTACAGCTCATGTGTCTTTATCAGATATTTAAGTTGGTTAAGATAGAAATCAAAATGAGTCACGCTTCCTGAAGAACGTGATAGAAAAACAAATGGTTACAAGAGTGAAGCATGAAGATGAGACGAAATTAAGCAACCAATAAGCTTACAAGAAAACCCACAGGAGCCCAAACGGTGAGAAGAAAATCCAAATCATAAATTTTCACCAAGTCAAACAAAGCTTTACCTTACAAAGGACCAGGAGGATAACTAATGGAGAGATTTTCTCTTGTTCTATGAGACACATCTCACTCTCTCGAGCTGCCTCTTTAACCCACTTCCTTTGTCTCTCCTTTCAAGTCTGTAAACCTCTCTTCCTGAATCTCTGTCTCCACTTCCATGTTTCTGCACCTCCATCCCTTCAACGTTTTCATCTCTCAGCCCCTCTCTGTACCCTCTCCTCCCCTACTGCAGCAGTCTAGCCCCACATCTAAATCCATGGCCGCATTCGTCTTTCAGCCGCTCCCTGCTCTCTCCACCTGCCGTCGACCCACTGCCGCAAACCACCAGCTCCAGACAGGATCCGACATATGAAAGATGATTATTTGTTGTCAGTGACTGTATCCTGCTCCACCTTGCGGGGTTTCTCTTTTCTGCCTCATCATGCTTCTGTCTCAACACCGTTCCCCCTTGAACGTTTCTTCCAACTTCTTAATTTCCTTCGAAATGTGTTCTGAGACTCACCAAATTTAAGCCAAGACATACTTAGAATCCCAGCACGCCCACCTCGAGAAGCACGAAACAAAACTACTGGCTGGGTAAGGCCAGGATCCTAAGAGCAATCACTGTCACTTTTCAAGAAAAAGCACCTAAGTGCTAGTGAGGCAAACCAGAAACACAAAAGGGGCTGAACAATACACACAAGAGAAGTGCAAACCACGAAAGGGTCCGGGTCCTCCACGCTGCCCTACATTTTTATCAGTACATTGCCAACACCTAAGCACAGGACTGGAGTGTCGTAGATGATCAGTATGTTTGGGGATTGAGTTCATTTACTTAACAGAAACAGACATTCATGTGTGCCATAGTTTCTACTTCAACAAGAACTTAGAACATCTTGATCTTAAACCTAGTATCTTCCTGCAAAACTACACTCACCCGACATTCCCTTCTCACCAATGCCATATACAATATTTCATGGATCTGTAACAATATGGATTGTAAGATGCATCGTTATTTCTTGTTCTATTCCCTGATTGACACCTCACCAAGCGCAATGGTAAGACACCATTGACTGTAAGATACATCTCAAAATATGGGAAAATAAATGTGAATCTTACAATCAATTTAAGATGCTGCCATAAGTCCAGAAATAACCTTAATTCTCAAATTAGATTGCCATAAGTAATAACCCTGCAACTGACACACAAATTATCAAAATTATCGTTAGCACGAGCGGGTGAAAGAAGACGCCTAAAGAGCGTGTTGTATTCACAGCAATAAGGGAAGAAGAACTGGCGACGTCTTACAGGTGACCTCCCTCGCAGTGAAGGGGTCGCTGGTGAGGTCGTGAAGGGCGGCCTGGACCGTGACCGCGTACTCAGTATTGGGGAAGAGGTCACTCAGCTGCACATCGGTCACTGTCGGTTCCATGCGCATCTGCCGATCGACATGCCGAGGGGAGACAACACATTCCAATTAAACGTTTCCACTAACAGCGGATGGACAATTACACCAATCTGTGACTGCTAGATTTTCACACAACTTTGATTTTTCATTTCTCTGCCCTGCATTTCCTTTCTCATGCTGATGTTTTTTTAAGATTCGTCACAGGTCACAAATCTAATCTTGTGTTTTTCTGTTTGGGGTGTAAAGTTATAAATGAGTTCGTGAGTAACTGCCCCTTAATGGGGACTCTGCAACCGTGAAGTCCCAGGAAGACCCAACAATAAAGAAACAAACGCCTCCCACCTCTTTGGGTTTGGTCGGCTCTGTGGCGTTGATGGGTTCGTAGGACAAGGCGTAGCCAGTGGCGCCCTCCACTGGCTGCCACTTCACGTGCATGGTGGTCGAGCCAATGTCGTAAATGGTCAGGCTGACCACGGGCACCGGCACTGTTGGAATGTAAAAGAAGACACCAGTCTAGCTCTTGTCAGTCTGCTCATTTTTCAGTCGTTTCCTACTTATTGATATTTGTATATGCTAAATAGAAAATAGGTTGCTGTGAGAAATCAATGAGAGTTAATATGACCCTTTCCTCTCCCCGCAAAAACCCGATCTCATTGTTTATCGCCACCTCATACTAGGACTGCATGTGATAACTATTTCATAGAGCAAAGAAGTTTAAGTGTAAAATGGCATTCTAGTGAGTTCATGTGGAAGCCAAAACAGAAACCAACTTCCTGAGATTTCAATCTCTTTTTCCAGAACATCTGTAAGTTGACCATTTTCATTCTTCAACCATAAAATTTCATACATAAAAAGCCAACATAATATTTCATTTCATTTTTCTTTTTAAAACATTTTAAATGAGGGTGTCATCTGTTAATAAGTGGAACTTAGGGGATTCTTCAGAAAGAAGATTAGCCCATGAGGCAGAGTAAAAGGCTTACTGCCTTCTCTCCACTTAACACCTACACAGCTTTCTATTTTTTGTCCTAAGATTGAGTTTAAAGTTTTAAGGAATTAGCAGATTAATCCTGTCCATTATGAAATACATTATTTCCCATCTCTGATGGTCTAAAATAAAGGGAAATAAGAGAAGAGATAAAGACCTAAGGGACTGAGCAGTGAGTAGAGGCGATTCAGTGACGCTCACTCCTGCCTCTTGTAAGAGGCCTCCCCTCTTCCTGGAGCCCAACCATGAAGGAAAGAGTATTTTCATATGGCTTCAGAAACCCTACCAGGAATAGGAGTGAGGAACATCGCTCCCCAAAGCTCTACTCAAAGCCAAAGCCATTAGAGCTTCTCCAGTAAAGGCCAGAGTCCAAAAGTCAGTAAAAAAAAAAAAAGGGGGAGCTCTCACTGCCTGCAGGAAGAACTGAGCTGGTCACTCCTGCAAGCTGCTCTTCCAGGTAATCTGAGTCCCACTCCCCACATGGTATCTTCCCTTAAGAAGTGGATAACTGTTAAAGGTACTTTTCCCTCTAAGATATCTCAGACCATGACTACCCAGCCAGGTCCCATGATGGCAGAAGCAGCCAGTAAAAGGAGAAAACCACAGAGTATTTATTGAGGACCTGCACGAAGTGCGCATTCAGTAAATATGTGTTGAATGGATATCGAATAAAGGAATGATTTGGAAGGCTGACAGAAGTCCCACACGGTACAAATGAACTTACTTACGAAAGACAAATAGACTCACAGATGTAGAAAACAAACTTATGGTTACCAAAGAGGACCGGGGTAGGGGGGACAGAGAAATCAGGAGTTTGGGGTTAACATATACACACTACTATATATAATATAGATAACCAACAAGGACCTACTGTATAGCACAGGGAACTCTACTCAATATCTTGTAATAACCTATAAGGGAAAACAATCTAAAAAGGAATGTATACGCATAACTGAATCACTTTGCTGTGTACCTGAAACTAACACAACACTGTACATCAACTACATTTCGATAAAAATTTTTTAAAAAAGAACACAAAAAAAATCCCACGAGGGCTGTCACCTCTTTAACTTAAAAAATAAAACAATGATAAGATTTTTTTTAAAATCTGACTTACGGGTTTTTTCTGTGCCCTTCAGAGGTTCACTGTATTCATCTTCTACCACAGAATACACGTTAACAACATACTCAGTTTCAGGCTTCAGATCTTTCAGTACTGCGCTACTTTCCAATCGGCTCACATAAAACTAGGGGAAAAATTTTTAAAAGAATAACAACTTATGTTACCATCACGTCCCTCTTTTCTCCTATGATTGTGAAGTAGTTAACTACAATGAGCTTAGAAATTATATTTTAATGAGACCGTTGTCTTTTGTTTTTGGAAACCACCAGATTCCCATGAGACCTTGGACAATTCATACAGTTTATTCTCCCAGCTGTTGTTTCCTTATTTGTAAAATTAGTGGGTAAAACTAGAAGGTCTTCAATGTTCCCTCCCTACTTGATGATTCTAATATAAACTCATGGATAAATTAAGCATCCTCTTAATCCTTAATTAAAAATACTTAATTAAAAAACCATAAGAAATTAAGCAAAGCTCTTTCCCTCTAATTAAGCCCAAATGGAAGCGCTTGCCTAGCAAGAAATGGAGAGCGTCATCTTGGACCCAGTTCTGCCCCCTACATCCCCCCAGCGTTCCTCTCAGAGCCCTAAGGAGGAGGACCCAATCTCAGGACCAGGAAGGAGTGGGCTATCTACTCACTTCTTGCCGTTTCCCTCCAGAAACTGGGTAGTATTCCACCTTATACCTATCCACACTGTCAGAAGGAGGTGTCCAGCTCACTCTCATAGATCGATGGGTCTGCTCAGAAATAACTAGGTTGGAAGGTGCTTCCAAGTCACCTACACGAGGAAATGAAATACATACACTTTTTTCATTATTATAGCAAGGTGATGACATTTAAATTTGGTTGAAATGGTATTCCTCTCCATATTTCAGGCTTTTGCATGTATTCTATCACATACTAAGAAGTTACGGTAAATCAGCTTAGAGGCCCAATACTCCTAAGTCCTCTCTGAATGGGTGGCCAAAGGGTTCTTCAGCCTCAGGAAATTCAAACCTGAGCTCATTATTTTTCATGAAAAGTTGCTCCCCCTCTTCCTGAAAGCACCACAGTTTATCAGTCACCTAGACTCAAAACCTCTGACTTAGCCTTGTATACTTGCTCTGGTCTCTAACCTTGTACATATCCCAGTAAATGACACCCTGAGTCCTGACAGCTCCACTGCCTTTATCACTCTTGGCACCACCCAAGTTCACTGCCCTCATTATCATATTGACTATTTATATGCACGTCGTATCTCCATAACTATAAGTTATACTCTGTGAAGACAGAATTGCCTTCTTATTCACGTTTAGTTCCTTTACAAGATCTAATTCGGTGGTACGAGAAGTTAACCACTTTCTCACTCAGAAGACAGGAGAAACCAGCAAGTCTTCTAAAATTCGGGAATATCCTACTGCCTGTGATTGTATTCTCTGTTCATAAGTATAGGTGAAATGACTGATATAGAAAAATATTTGGAATACATGTCAATGAAAATAGAAGTATTAGGACCGTTAGAAAGATGTTCCAAATAATAATTATACGAGAACTAATGCAGTGACTCTGTGAGCACGGCAAATCATTCTCATATAAACTCTTTCTACTTTCTTTGTAAGCCAAAGCTGAGAAAAAGAATTTCCATTCTTAGTATCCTAACCTTTACTGCACTTGGGTCATAATCAAGCCTACAAAATTATCAAGCAATTTTACTGTCTGGGAAACTAAATGAATGCAACTATTACGTAGCTGATGTAGAAAAAAAGAAAGAAAAAGAGATAAAAGATGTTTTCATCCCCACTCAAAATTCTCTCCAACTAAATAAAACCACAACTCTCTCAGCTAATCCAGAGCCAGATGCCTACAAATTCTTGATTCCTGGCTGGTCTGTTTCTCCTGGGAAAAGGCAGTCTATTGTTCAAAATCCAAAAAGAAAATCTGCAAAATTTTGGAGAGAGAAATTCAAGAAGGAACATTCAAATAAATGTATCCTCAGTATCCAAAGCACGTGAAACATTTCTACCACTTTATTTATTAAACTCATTCCAACTTTCCAAAACCAGAATAAATTAGTGAAAGACAATCTTTACCAGAATCTACATGTATTTAAAAGAAATTTTTCTCATATAATAAGAACCATAGTTTTTATCATTCGTTTTCCAAAAACCTTCAATTTGGTGCTTACCATGTTCTGCCCTATGATTTACACAGATAGTAGTCATTTTACACCACTCTTTGTCACTAAAAATTCACTTCCATAATTTTATTTCTAAATCTTAATTCCTTATCAGTAGCTACCTTTTTTCAAGGACCTCTCAAAATGTCTTTACCCATTTGGCCTTGAGTAAGTAATTGAATTTCTCTAAATCTGTTTCTTCAGTGGTAAAGAGAGATGATATCCTCTCCAAAAGTCCAAATTCTAAAATTATAATTTGTCTTTATATTTAGAGGTTACAAGTGCAAAGTATCAAATGTGATCATCTGTAGTTGGGGCAAAGCAAATCATATATAAGACCCCTCTTCCATTTCTAATCCAAAACAAAAGGCAGCAAACCTTAGAAAATAAAAGTCTGGGAACAACCATTTAATAGTTACGTAGAGTGAAGATGCTTTACCAGAGAATAGATATACACCAGGAAAGAAAGCATCTCTATTTCTTCCCCAATCTCACGTGTGTGTGTGTGTGTGTGTGTGTGTGTGTGTGTGTGTGTGTGTGTGGTGCAGGCACATATAAACAAAATGTATCCTCAGATAAGCTAGAAGTCATGTACAGTTTGATGCCATCAGAAAAAACATCAGGGACTAAATCAACGATTCTCAGCTGGAGGCAGTATTCTCCCCAGCAGACATTTGGCAAATTCTGAAGATATTTTTAGCTGTCATGACTCAGGGGATGCTACTGGTATCCAGCGGGAAGAGTCCAGAGATGCTGCTAAACATCTCACAACGCACAAAGGAATCCACTTCCTCCATCCTAAAAAGAATTATCTGGACCAAAATACCAATAGTGCTGAGGGTGAGAAACCCTGGGCTAACCTTACCTGGACCTTTGACGCTGTTACACAAGTTGACGATGAGGTCATCCACGATCCTGGAGAGGGACTCAAAATCCGCCACATTGTATGCGTGGGTATCATCGGGATCTGTCGCAATCATCTTTAACTCAACTTCATCAGCATTCTTAATACCTTGGGAAAAATGGATATATACAAATTAAAAGCACGTCTCAGAAAAAAATTCATGGAACAAAGCAAATATTTCATGGGCTACCCTTATATACTCGATGTTAACTAGAATGTATATATGATTTTCCTGAATAATAAAATGATTCCATATATAAAATAGAAACAAAAAATAATATAAACTAAAGGCTGTTTTGTTTAGCTTCTTCTAAATGCTTCTGGCACTGATTCCCCACCAAAAAGTGTCTCTCCAGTGTTTTTTCTGGAAAGTGAAATAACGGATATCAAAAATAAACATGGTGCTGTGGAAAACCAAACAAGAATTTTCCTGAATCCTATTAATAGTACATTTGTCCTCTTGATTCATTACTCTCTTCCAAGAAGCCATGTAGTTTCATCCCATTACAAGGAGAAAAGAAAAACATGAATGAACTTCCTGGTACATTATTTTGATAAATGATGTGATAGGGCAAGTGTGTCTGTTTGTTTTTTCATGCTTCAGAAAATATCTTTAACTACAAAAATACCCTCGGCACATCTGTCACCTCTGGGGGCGTGGCAATTCTCGTCAATGCTTACCAACAGCAAACAGTTCCACGCCCTCATCCTTCAGTTTTTTTGAAGGTGCCTCAACGTCATCTTGTGATTTTCCGTCAGTGATGAGAACGCCGATTTTTCGAGCTCGAGGCCTCATGCCAGCTTGAGTCTTGAAGCTCTGCTGGCGAATGAAATTCAAAGCCATGCCTAGTGGGATTGTTAAAAGAGAATCAGTCACATCATTTTTCAGCCACAAGCTTTGACCGAAAGCGAGAGCTGACAGCTCGCTGGAGCATCTGACTCACCTGTGAGGGTATTGCCTCCTTTGTAAGGTAGGTTTGCCACAGCCTGCAACAAGCTCTTCTTGTCTTTGTGAGCATTTAACTGCCACTCTGTTCTGGGGTCCCCGCTATACTGAGCAAGGGCTAAAAGGACACCATTGGCATTAGCATGTATAAAAGAGCACGATGGAGACGTCTAAATGCCTTCAATGTTGTCACACCTACCAATCTGTACTCTTTTGGGGCCAATCTCAAAGACTTCCACGATACGGGAGATGAAGCTCCTCACGGTTCTAAAATTCGCCCGGCCGATGCTCCACGACCCATCCACCAGCAGCACGATGTCTGCTTCAGCCCTGGTGAGACACTCCATCCCTGACACAGCAATCGTGAGACAGCACAGAGTAAGGAGCACATTCTTCGTCGGGTTACTTCCTAGCCACGCCTCTGCCACCCCCTGGGGGCTCAGTGTCGCCTAACTGCCTCAGTTCTGTGGCTCAGCGATGTAATTTGGAGTTGAAGGCTTTGAAAACATGTCCATACGATTTATTAACCTCAAATAAGAGTCACAGGAACCATCCATCCCTCCAGTAATTATTTCAGTGGAAAATCTTTCCTTCATCTTTGGCTATATTTCTAGCCGCAATCATAGAACACGGAGGATTAAACCGTCATCGTAAATTTGAACGAGCTCACAAACCCAAAAGGTAAAATATATAAGTGGGAATGTAGAGCCACCTAACGATAAGACAATAATAATTTTAATAAAACTTTTAATGTGATCTAGATTGGATGTTGCATTTTTCTAAATATTCAGCGGTCATTAGCGGACAAGTATGAGATGAACTGTTAAAACGTGTAAGCTAGAAAAAGTTTCAGTGAGCCAATAATATCTTTTAAATTAATTAAAGCCCCCAGTATTACATATATTATGAAGGATTAGGCATATAACTCTTAAAATTAGAACTTTTTGAAGTAAAGATATAGTGTTTAAAAGTCTGATAGCTATTATTTAGTTTTTAATTATTTAACTGAATCATCTACTCTGTATAACTATCAGGTAGATACAGCTGGTGAGGTCTGCACATTTAAAAAATCAAGAGAGAAGGAAGACAATCTAGAAAAAAGATACAAACAGGTATACAGATTGAGAGCTACAGACACCACAGGCACAAACACTGATACAAAGCTAGGGTGCTTTGGAAAGAGAGAATTATCCCAATATCCTCAGTGCACAAGCTACAAAATAAAAATATAAGTCAGTTAATTAACATCATCATACGAGAAGCAATTGAACATTAATGCAAAACAGCAAGAGTTGACCCTTTCCCTTCTTTTACCCACATCCATGTTTTCAAACGCTTTCTTTTCTAGGAGCTTACGTTACCAGCTACAAATGTTTCAACTTCTTGCCATGTTAGCATCTGATCTTTATATTACAAAACAACAACAAAAAACTCGCTGAGAAAGATTCAGTGATGCCCATCACAGTCCAAAGGCGTCACTGCAGATTGGACGCTCCATCAGGAATTAGGATTCCCAAGTACTATTCCAAGCACCTAAGGCTTTACAAGTCTGCCCCTGATGTGCCAAGACCTACTCTTTGTTAGCAAATGATTAAAATATTTAGAAGCAAACTCTACCCACCACCCTCACCTGGAAGAATGTTCAAAACTAGCTTCATGCGTATCAAAGTTGTGGTCGTGGCAGGAGCAGAAAAGTATGAGGGCTTTATGTTACCATTTTGCTTCCCAAGTCTTAGTTGCCCACCTATTTACGGAACAAGGTGCTGCTTGCTCAGCCCAGATAAATCATTTTTACGATGACTTTAACAAAATAAAACTGCATTTTAATTATTAGAAAGAGATTAAAGATAATGTATATTAAAGGTTAAAGGTAATGTCTATTATCATTGTAAAATCTCAACTTTAAATAATACAGTACTATGTAACTAACGCAACACTGACAAGGAAGCCTTAAAAAATGTCGGCGAAAGTGTGCTTAGCTGTATCTTTGAAGAATGTTTTAAGTATATGTTACTGAAATAAATTTTAGTGTAAAATTTAATAGTTAATTTTCATGGTATGAGTCACCTAACAATTCATATTTGAAAAAAAGTTGCAAAATACTGACTTTTCCTAGGGGAATGTAACTCAATTTCTTACCAGAGGATAAAACTGGCATTACGGTTGTGTCAGAGAGAGTTGTCATTTCTTGTCCAACAAGTGGTGAACTTTCTCCTCCATCAAACATTCCAAAAACGTTTACTTTATAGGTGGTACCTGCCCTGAAATGTTAAAATATATAGTCTGTATGCATAATAACCGCAAGTGGTAGCATTTTTTTTTTTTGCTTTGTTATAAACGTTCAACTTGACTTACAAACTTTCATTCAGAGGAACTTATAATACATAACATTGCAGAAGAAGGAAACTAATTTCCATTACATTCTAGTTTAAGCCCACACTATGAGGTATCAAGGGGAACTAGCCCGCCAGCACTCTAGAGAATACTAGGGGTTCAGGGCGCCAAGTTCCACCTTGCCTTTCCATTAGGTGTAGAATCCCCACCTTCCCGCTGAGCCACTCAGGGAAGGATCGGGCTTTCACTCTTATTGCTTCTAAGTGATGGGCTTTAAGAAGACAATTTAAATGTTGTACTTGCAAGGGAACATAAAGCACCCAGCACAGTGCCTGGCACGCAGGAGGCTCAATAAATTTCATCCTCCCTATTCCGATAAAAGTCAATATCAAGCATTTATACAGATTCCAATATTGTTGAATGAATCGTTGAAACAAACCAACTTTCCACCAGGCAATGCACAGCAGCCTGTTCTTTTTACTGTGAAGAATGCTGCTGTTCCAACTCAAACCTCCTTCTTTCCCACCACACAGCCTGCAGCAAAAGCTTGCACCCGCCCCCATTCCCCAATCCTCCCAGCTGAGCCCAAGAGCAAAGGCCTGCCCCCTGACTCCTGCAGCCCACCCTGGGAGACGATGCACACTCGCATCTCAGTGTCAGTCACCTGGGCCTTTCCGGAAGGCATGGGGACTCCTACGTTCCCATAAGGCTGGCTGGCGATAAACTGCTTTTGGTGAAATCATGCAATGTGGGTGTTAATTTTTAAAAAGCAGGGTGTTACTGAAGAAACACCATCCCTGATCACTTAATAACAAAAGTCATTAAAAGAGTACAACTGCTCAGGCCTAAATTTGAGTCTCTGAACCCTAACCTCAACTTCAGCAGCACCAAGAGTGAGAAAGCAACTTTGGCTGATTTTAAATACTCTGCCGGCAACCAGACACATACGTGATCATGTGTGGAACGCACAATCTGTTAACAACAACGGAATAGAGTTCATTCCTACCTAAGTTCCTCCAAAACAACTGTGTTGTCATATGGTCCAACCACTAACTCCCCCAGTCTTCTGTCGTCTCCCGTGGGGTGAAATGTGACCTTGTAACCCTTGACCTCCCCAGGTGCAGGCTCCCAAGTCACCCGGAAGCTTGACATGGTTGGGTCAGATGTTTTGAGGTTTCTGGGTGATTTAAATCGAGAAGCTGTAAAGATAATAGATGTTAAAATATTATCCATAAGCCTAGGCTTTGGGGTTTTTTTTTAGCCCCTACAATAATAAGTTGAATTCAAAATATCTAAGTGATATACATGGCAATCATCACAAACAAAATACTTCAAAATATACATTTATAAAAAGGATTAAGTCAGAAAGCACAAGCTATAATACCCAATAAAAATCAGAATAATAGAGTGCTACCCAAGTGGAAGTATAAATAGTACTCACAATTCAGAAGATTAGATTAGCATTAGAACATTAATATGTAGAATCATTTTACCAGGAACTAGACTGGTAAAAATCATATGCTAATTAGGCAACCTACCTAACTATTATAGTATAATTTATTACAGACTGCATTTTAGACATTTACAAATGAAGTAGATATATTAAAATCTCCCTTTAAAATATTACACACTTTCCCCAAAAAATTATTATGGTTTTATACCTGTTGTTCCTGAACCTTGCCTAAGCTTTCCTTCTCCTGTCTTGTAAACTGGGAGAACTGTGATGTCATACGTGGTCTGGGGCTGAAGTCGCTTTAACATTGTTGAGGTGACAGTGGGTGACACCTTGGCAACCATCTGTCTCCCGCCCACACGGGGGCGATACACAACACGGTAGTTGACAACTTTCCCAGGTGCTGGTTTCCAGGTAACTCTCATTGTGTTTTCTGTTTCTTCATCCACTTTCAAGGTTTTCGAATCATCGGATACTGTGAGATGAAAGGAAGATTACAATGTATACTGTGCTGAAAGAAAATGTTTATGTCCACCTCCCCATTTATATGACAAAACGCTATGTGTGGTTTCTTAAATATGTACACTATTCCTTTACTTAGCATTGTGAGCTCTCCTAAGTTCAAGAGGGCTTGTGAGCCTAATCTCAGTGAGGTCACAGTGAGATGTTTTCTCTTCAACTGGCTAATAACTAAAAAATGGGAATTCATATTGCAAGGATTTCATATTTGCATTCCAGAGACTTTAGTAAAGAAAACGCCCATTTCTGGAGATGAGCTTTTAGAATTTTTATTATATTTCCATCTGTAAAGAATTCCTGTAGAAATTACAGTGTGCAGAATTCTAAAAATCATGAATACAGGGTCAGAAATATTCCTTGAATCTTTTCAGAAGAAAGAACAATTCATAAATGACTAGCCATAGCGACTGCAGTTAACACCATCCTTTGTGACTGCCATGAACATGTAAGACTATCAGCGCAAAGGAACAGGAAACTGACACATAAAAATATCTCAGGGGGGGCTTCCTTGGTGGCACAGTGGTTGAGTGTCCTCCTGCCAATGCAGGGGACACGGGTTCGTGCCCCGGTCCGGGAAGATCTCACATGCCGCGGAGCGGCTGGGCCCGTGAGCCATGGCCGCTGAGCCTGTGCGTCCGGAGCCTGTGCTCCGCAATGGGAGAGGCCACAGCAGTGAAAGGCCCGCGTACCGCAAAATAAAAAAAAAAGAAACGGCACTACAAATAATGCATATGACAGAATTATTCAAAAGGGACCTTAAAACAGCTATTATAACTATATTCCATATGCTAATGATGGTAGAAGAAATGTTAAGCAAGTTAAGTAAACACACAGAACAAATAAGAAAGACTCAAACCAAACTTCTAGAGGTGAAAAATACAATGTCTAAGATGAAACATGCACAGGGTGGTATTAAGAGCAGATTAGAAATTGCAGGAAAAAAATTAGCAAACTTGATGACATGATAATAGAAACTATCTAAAATGAAACACAAGGGACCTCCCTGGTGGTGCAGTGGATAAGACTCCATGCTCCCAATGCAGGGGGCCTGGCTTTGATCCCTGGTCAGGAAACTAGATCCCACATGCATGCCGCAACTAAGAGTTCATGTGCCACATCTAAGGAGCCCACGTGCTGCAACTAAGACCTGGCGCAACCAAATAAATAAATTAAATTAATAAATTTTTTTAAATAAATAAATAAAATGAAACACAAGAAAAGAGAAAAGACTGACAAACTGAACAGCACAGCAGTGAGCTTTGTAATAACTTCAAGCAGACGAGTACATGTAGAACCAGAGTATCTGAAGAAAGTGGGGGACAATAAATAAAATATTTGAAGAAATAATGGCCTGAATATTTTCAAATTTTATAAAACTATAAACCCACAGATCCAACAATTTCAATGAACCCGAAGCACAAGAAACATGAAAAAACTACACCAAGGCACATCATAAGCAAATTACTTAAAATCAGCATAAAAAGAAAATCTTGACAGCAGCCATATTAGCAAAAGATATGTTATGTACAGAGGGCAAAGGTAAGAATGACAAAATAGGTAAAGAAATTCAATATATGGTTATAAATTAGTTTTCTGAAAGATGCAAGTATAATTTCAACTAAGAGTATATTGGTTGCAATTTTTTAATTTTAGGGTTTAAAGAAAGTAAGAGAGGGAGGGTGGGAGGGAGGGAGACGCAAGAGGGAAGAGATATGGGAACATAGGTATATGTATAACAGATTCACTTTGTTATAAAGCAGAAACTAACACACCATTGTAAAGCAATTATACCCCAATAAAGATGTTAAAAAAAAAAAAGAAAGAAAGAGAATTCTCAGCCAATTCCATTACTTTCTGGAAATATTAAAATTTATTTAGTTAATCCTCAATTCTTTATTACTATTCTCCAGGTAAGTGAACTATTAAAAGAAAAAATATATATTTTCAAACAAAAAATGTAACGACCTTACATAGGATTTTGGAAAGAGTATGGGAAAGAATAGTACACAGAACAATCTATTTATTACAAATGTTGAATAAATCAATGTATGTCTAACACTTTTCTAGAAAGAGTTCTGCTAAAATACGTTTTCTGACCTCTTGTTTCCATCTCTTCAACTTTTGTTCAGTGGAAAAGGACATCTCTCCCTTACACAAATTTCTCAAACCAATTTCATACAACTCAGAATTGAGAAAAATGGACATTTAAATCTTATAAGTATTGATCTAAAAAGAAACCTATGTCCCCAAAAGAGTGGGATCGCAAACTCTAAAATATTCCCAAATTTAAATATGTTAATAACAGTCAAATATTGTACTTCATACCTTGAAAGGCTTCAAGGATCTCAATTGTATTCCTGATTTTTAATTGATTCTTTAAAATAGAGGAATTGAAGCTAAATAAAGTCCAACATATCTCATCTTAGCTTTAATGGGAAACTTTGGATTTTAAGGAGGGAAAAAAAATCCTTGTTGGCTTCCCATAAGGAAAAAGCAAGATTTTTCACTCCATTCATAGGTATGCCACATGCCATAAAAAGCTGTTAATGCTCCCACTCTAAGTCCTTTTCATGTTTCAGCAACTCGCACAAGATGCTTTCCAACACCCACTGTACCTCTGCTAAACCAGCTGCCATAATTGGAGGGCCGGTAGAAAGTTTCCCATCTGCTAGCTTTCTAGCCACAATTCATGGTTTTCATTGTATCAACAGTCTGCATACCATGCCTCTGAGTGTCAGGTGAAAACAGAAAATATTTCCTGAAAATATTTCCAAAATGTCTCCTTGGAAGTTTATAAGAAACTCTAAGAGCATGACCCAGTGACTCGACCCAGTTATCCGCACCATTTAGGACTCATCCACCACCTGAATATGCGACGCCTGACGCAGATTTCTCAAAGTACTTTCTAAACTACCTCACTTTCCACAAAGAGAGCAAAGCAAAACACAACAACAAAATGGTAGTAGAACAAAGAAAGGTTCCTGTCTTCCATCTTACTTGCCTAGCTGTTTGAGAAGCTGGCATACCCTCTAGAAAATGTACTTTCATTGCTGCCTAGTATGGTCATAGTTAGAAAGAGGCTTTTCTGTTCACTCACCTCTAAATCAATCAATTAGCCAAGAAATAGTGAAAATTTCTTAGATGCTCAGCTTCTTAGAGATGAAAATTTATCTAGGATTTCTGCTAACATACTTGCTTTGGACGAAAACATATCCTTGGGGAGGTTTTAAATCCCAAATAAATATCTGAAGATTCAATCTTTTCACAAGAAGAAATGATGGAGGAGAATCTTTGGGAAAAGTTTCCCTCTAAATATATAAATTTTGATAATTTCTCAGCCAAGTGAATTGTATCTTCACTCCTACAAATAAATTTAGCTAGATGTGTCATATGTGGCCTAAGTTTACAACATGGCTTCTCTTTACAACAAGTGACTATTTACCAGAAATAGAGATGAATTTGGGCCAGCTTCTTAAACTATATCAGCCAATATATTCAGACACAAGATTTCAATCACTACCATGGAAACCAATCATGTGACTATCAGAGAAATGTGCCCTTTCTTGTATTTAAATCTCCTATCAGGAGTTTGATTTTTTTAATCCAGTTAATTTTGACACAGATTTAAGCTTAGACATATCCAACTCAGTTTGCCAGTGATTTAAAAAAAAAAAAAAAGATGAATTCCTCAGAGAACTCAGACCAAAAGATTTTCATTTAAGGACAACCTAAAATCCGGATACAGGACTTCATTGAAATTGCTCGTGGTGTTTCCCTCTCTCCTCCTTTGGCAGAAAAACCACTCCTTTCCTCCAATTCTTTCTAATAAAAGGAAATGCAAGAGTGCCCCAATCTTTCCCCTTTTCCTAAAATCCTCCCAAGCAATAGGAATAAACTTTTCTCCTATACATACTTAGAAATGCCCATCCTTAACAAATTACTTTTTAGGAAGGACAATTGAGAAATACCGACATGCCTCTCACTAGCCACCTGATAATAAATGATGAGAGGGTGATTCAGAATTTTTCACAAGAAAGAATATTAATGAGATTAAGGTCAATTTTAGCCTCCAGAAACCTGAGTAGACTTGACTTAGCCTCCCTAGGATTAGTCTTGGATGTATCATATCGTATCATATTGAGACAATCCTAGTCTCAGTAGCCACGTCATTCATCAACCTTCTCGAAGTAGCCAGGCACTATGCTTGGTGCTTTGCCCACTGTTATTTCATTTAATCCTCAAGACAATCTGAGGCTGCATTCTACACATTAGGAAACGGAGGCTCAAAGAAGGTTCCAGAACTTGCCCAAGGTAATATAGTTATAAATGTGCCTGAATTTTCTTTGTCTCCATAGCTTCTGATCTTTATACTAGCCGAGCTTCTTTTTTCCACGAGAAAAAAAAAAGAGAGAGAGAGAGACTGAGAGAGAGAGACAAACACAGTTCACCTTTGAACAATGAAGGTTTGAACTTCGAGGGTCCACTTATACACGGATTTTTTTCACTAGCAAATGCTACAGGACTACATGATCTGAGGTTGGCTTTTTCCTGAGATGCAGAGGAAGCTCAGATAAGCAGAGCTGACTACAAACTGTACTCAGATTAACCCTCACATTGTTCAAGGGTCAACTGTGTAGGTAGTTGGAAGGGATTCAATATTTCAGACTTTGATATAATTTTAGATACAAAACAAACCTGAATTTAAACCACATTCATTAAAGGTCCTAATTTTTGAGTCCCCACTTGTCATATAAGGAAAAACTGCAAGCAGTTATGATGAGCTGATAGCTATTAGGTAGCACCAACACACTCAAACCCCCTCGGACTGTTACCTACATTCAGTTGTGGCTTCTCCACTCAAAGGTTCTCCTTCTCCGCTACTGTAAATTGCAAATACTGAAACTCTGTATTTGGTCTCTGGCTGCAGATTTTCTATGATAGTATGAATTGCATCTCCAGGAAGACTCTTCTCTCCAGCCTCAATATCATCATACATCGATTTCCAAGAGACCCTGTAACCGCGAACCATTCCTGGAGCAGACGTCCAGTAAGCGCCAATCGATGTGTCGGTGATATCTTTAGTAATCAAATGCTGAGGTGAACCACGCTCTAGAATAGAAATGAAAGGGGGATCATTTTTTAATGTCTACTATACATGTAAATACTCCTTCATCCTAGTAGACATCCTGATTTGCTGGAGTCAATTTGTCTAAAGTTGCCCATTTCTTCCTTCTAAGCTGTCTGTCCTATTCTGTCAGTGGAACAGAAGATGGGATTAAACTTTAGAATTATACCTGATTCCTGCCTATCACCCTGGCCCCCATATGTCCAATCAGACTGAAATGTCCTTCAGGACAAGAATGGCATCGAAATATGAAGAAGTATGTGCCTAAAAAACAATTCCAAAGGAAAAAAAAGCATCTAAATCCCCAAATTTTACAGTTCATTTCTCCTTATTGTGCACAAAGATCTTTACTTCTTCACCATCATTTTTTCCTCTTATCTTATTTAAATAAGCTCAGTTTCAACATACCACTTCCAGTAACTCCCACAATCTCATATCACTTGCAAATCTTAATTCCAACAATTTTTGGGGGGGGGGAACTCTATTCACAAAGCTAAAAGAGCAGAAATGCAAAATTTTAATTATAGCTTAACCCTAAGGAAACTAAAAACCACCAATTCTTCTGGAAAATCTAAAAGCAATTAGTCATCAAAATAAAACACACCACTTGTTCTAGCCGATCGAAAATGCTTGCTGCTAAATTTTGGCTCTCTCATTTAAAAAAAAAAGTACAACCCAAACGGAAAAATACAGCAACCTTGACTTAATAGGAGACACAGATGTCTACCAATAAAACCCTAACTTTCCATAATTTAAATGTACGATAAATATACAGGTCACTTTATATTGGCTACCTTTACTAGGGTTTATGCCACAGTATGACATAAATATAAAACTATCTGCTTCTACAGCATACATTTTACCAGTAATTGTTGTGTATTCAAGAAAATGATATATAATGCTGCTACAAGAATGTTGAAGACTGTTATTTCGCTTGAATCAGAGTAAAAATGAATATCTTTAAAATACTCATAATTATTTAAATTTCAGTACATAAAGATAACAGTAAATGAAAAAGAAATCTTAGTGGACAAAAAACTATCATATATGGTAGATTACAGAGGGAAAAATAAATAAAATGGGAGCTGGGCATCCTACCAGACCCCAAGATGAAATGGAAAATTCTAGCTCCATTATAAATAACTTCAACTGCTGACAGGACATCTCATCTCTGGAGGGAAATTGGTTACATATTTCACTGCAACCTAGAGTATTTATTTTCAAGAACATACTGACTTATTTCCCCCAGTACTTGAGGTTAATCTTCATTTGAAGGTCTTCTTTAATTGTATTTGCTACTTAAATGGTCACACATCTTTACATCTTCTCTATTTACAGGGACATAAACAAACTGTTTCTTTGGTTGTGTTGGGTTGGGTTGGGTTTGACTTGGTTGCTGGGTTTGTTTTTTTGCTTTTTACTTTGTTTTGATCATCGATAGCGCAACTACTGGTCTCTAAGTTTTAAATCTGCAGCATGTTTCCTCTGCTTGATATACACTACATCCTTTTTTCACATGTGCCTCTTCACTTAAATTTCCTAAGTTGCAGTTAGCAACAACTGTGGTGAAATAATACTTGAAAGTACTTGAAAGTGATTCTGAAATTAAGTGAGCTAACGAGCTGCATTAATAACATTCTCGAAAAGTATAAGACAAAGTTAGCTTAGAACATGGGAATTATCTTCCAAATTAACACTGCAGTAATTTACAAACAGTAATTTTAGTTTCTAGTTTTCCCAAAGGTTATGCTTCTCAGCCTGTTTTTCTCCCTACTTTCTATAGCACCGAATTTGTGACATTGTTTATTTCCATGGCAACACGACATCAATCTCACAAACACAGGCTGATGATTTCACTGTGAGAAAAATAATAGGAAGGGAACTGTGGTTGAAGCAAAAATACATTCACAAAGTTACTTCTGGGCTACAAACAAAAGAAGCCTAGCTCACGAGACATGTATTCCCATGGATTTTAATCAACTATGTTAACACTCTCAAGACCTGGAAAGCTAGAACAAAATATTAGTAAAACTGCAGTAAAGGCCTTTGCAAGGTTTGTCAACGTCCTGGAAAGAATCTGTAAAACCACTTTTTAAGATTCAAATAAAATATTAGCTGAAAAATATTCCTGAGTTCCAGTTAATGGCATGACAACACTAATTCAAGTGAACACTAAGTAAATTCTCAATCACAGAAAAACATCCTCAGAAAATTATAGTTTCTGCCTCGCGCATAAAGGCATTACTGGCAGTAACTGGTACTGCAACACTGCACGTTCATGACAAAGAAATATGGAACCCAAAGAAAGAAAAAAGACACCTCAAATCAGAAGCCAAGATTGAACAGATAAACTGCTTCAATGGATTTCTTGTTATGTCAATCAGTCAATTTGATAAAAATAATCCTAAATATTAAGTTTATACTGTTGTCAAATGCATTGAAAAACAGTTTTGCTCCAAAGAGCGGGGGAGTTGGGTTTTCCAGCTGTTGCACTACACCCAAGAATCTTGAGAATAGGATGTACTCGTGACAAGTCTATTTTATCAGACCTATAACCCTTGAAGTTTTAAAAAATGGAAACTTGGCTTGGCCAAATATTAACTTACAAGAAAAGCAGCAGTTGAACTCACCCTGTGATATGACTGGCAGGCTGCCAAGTGGCCAAGCTGGTCTGGGGACCTGGTGAGCAGGCCGTCACCTCCTGGGGCCCTGGGACCCTCAGCAACACAATAATTGGACTGGACCTGATCAGATACACAGAATCACCCAGACAGCTAAAGGCTCGGCCATGCCCAGGTCGATTAAATTGGAGTACCTGGAGATGTGCCTGAGCCCTGATGCTTTCCAAAAATCCTTTCAATCTCCTCTGTGATCCTAATTCCTCCACGATCCTCTACCCTTTTCTCATGTGGGGGCTTTTATTTGGAAGTTGTTTGGTCAGTGTGGGAAGGAACCCTCACACTCGCTCTCACTCTGAAATGAGAGACAGGTGTGGTGAAATAAAGGCCGGTGTGATTAAAGCAAAGCTGGTCAAAATTGGCGGACACAGGGACGCTGTGTGGGACGGCGGGATGGTGTCTATATCGCATGGGTCTACGGCCACACACAAGTCACTCTAGGTAGTGGCACGTGCCCAAGGCTACCCTCGGAGAACGGAGAAGTCGACTGAAGCCTCTCATCACACCCTTTCCATCCCATAACATGAGTGGGATGTTCACCGCTGTCTCCTCCCCTCTATCCTGCGTCAAAAGGCTCTCAATGCATGCTTCTTCTTCAAGCGTTGATCACATTTTCCTGTGAATGAGGTTTGACCCAAGGGTTACCTAGCCAGGCATTTGCTTTGGTTTAATATATTGAATTGGAGGTTTTGTCCTCAAACTATGGAACTTCGGACATCAGTAGCTACAGAAAGAGATTATTTGGCTTGGAGAGGGTTTGCGAGAGTCTCTTTTTAGTGTACCTGGGAAGGAAGAGGAAAGAGAGAGGAATAAGAAAGATGTAAGAAGACCAGTATATAGCCTCTGTCCAGCAAAGGTTACCATTCTTCAAAAGGGGAAGACATAGAAACAGTGGCAGTGAGCAGAAACCAACTCCAGGAGACCTTTTTGCCACTTTGTCTCCACATTTCCCCAAACGTGGACCCACTTCTGCACCAGCAAAGGCTCCCCTGTTTTGAGTTCCTCTTCTCCCTTTGCCCCAAGACTTACAAATATATGTTTTATGATGTTTGGGTTTGTTCATGTTTTTTACCTAAGTGACATTGCTTTCAATAATTCAATCTCATGGTACTTGTTTTCTGCTGTTCTGAGCCATATGCCTGCACTTTGCATATTACTTTTACCTCTGGGAATAGAATTTCCGGCAATCGTTTCAAACAAGTCATCTTCTGCAATGACGGCATTCCTTCATCTCTATTCCTTTGATTCCTTCTCAATAGTTCTCCTTTCTACTCTGTTCTGCCCAGTATAGTACCAGGATAGATGCAAGGAATAACAATGCTTTTCTGTCATAAATTTAAACAAACAAAATTCATCAGTTTTTGAAATTTTGATACTCAGTATTTCTGATCTGATTACAGAACATACTCACATATATTCAAAAGGCATCATTTCTGGTGCCTGCGTGCATGCATCTCTGTGCTGCTGAGACAAGTAATTAGACAGGTGCATTTCTCATGATCTGAACATCCACAAGGGGTTGATTCTACTTTTTCCACAGATGAGGCCAAAGAACTAAGGCCTCATTTAAGTCACTTTCCTACATTTCCTCAGCTCTTTTCCATTTGCTTTCTAAAAAGCAAATCGTCATCCAATTCAAATATAATTATACACAAATTAGCCAATGATGATAACTGAAATATTAATCATTATGAAATGAAACTCTATTTTCACCTTATAGATTGTTCCAGCCGGCTTTCATTGAGCTTCACATACCACTTTCAAAAATAGAAGTTAAATTGAAAATGCAATGTAAACCCTCTTCTGAATCAAGTTGTCTTTTCCGTTAGAGCTCAGCTCAGAGTCATCCAACTTTCCACAGCAGAATACAGAAGACCTGCTCTGGATAACGTTCATGTGGAAACACACTTGATTTACAACCAACGACTTGGAGTCACCATTCCAAAGGACAAAGTTCACTATTGATCAGTTAACTTAATTACTTTAAGCAGCACATAGTTCTAGAAAACCCCTAAACAATTAAATGGACCTTCAACCTCAAAGCCCGGGTGAGATTTCTTCCATTAAGTGTCACCTCTCTGATGTAATATAGATTTTTCTCTGATAAGCCATTGATTTGCAGAAAAGAAAATATGAATTACTGTTTGGTGATTGTGCTAAAGTTCCCTGGAAACATCAGAGTTGTTATACCCAGAATGTATGATTTTTCAAATTATGAGACAGCAGTAAATCTAGGATAACATAGAGGCCTTATTTAGTCCATCTTGGAGGGGCCCCATGTCACTCAACATCTTGCAGAAGAATTCCTGTGATGTGCTAATAACCTCATTGTAACAGAATGTCAGCTGAGTTAGCTTGGTTTGATGTATAGGAAGCCATTCATGTGTAGGACACTGGAGAGTTGCTATGGCAACTGAAACAAAGGAAATTCTGAAAAAATCATCTTTTCCATAGCCAAAAAACACACTCAAAAATAAAAGAACTGTATTATTCCAAAACTGAAATTTTCATTCACTTGTGGTAAATCTCTGAATTAAAATGGGCATTATTCATTTCGAGGTTTATAAGGGCAGGTTTGCCTCTCTGTAAACACTAACAGTGACAACCAAAAGTTCTTTCAAGACTTAAAGTTCATTTACATGTACAGCATTGTTTTAGTAATTACATTAAACCCACTTTAACAACAACAGGAGAAAGAAACAATGTTAATCAAACCTAATAGTTTGTGCTCAGATCCCTCCGAAGTCTGGATCTGAAATGGTAATGAACTCTGCCTTTGTGATTCTGTTTCATACGGTACTGGGGCCAACCATGAACTTCCCCAACGCCAATGCTAATAAATCTCTCTTCCAGGGACAGGGGAATTTTCTGATCATTGGCGACATTTCAAGAAAGCACTAGGAAACAGATTCAAGTTAGGGATGGTTGTAGACCACACTAATTATTTTTTTTCATTCTTTTTTAATTGAATAGAATGCACTTCAGTCAATCTATACAGTTTTCTACCCACAGAATGCCCTTGCTGGCTGAACCATGCCACTGGACGGAAGAAACATTCCTTCAAGGTCTGCTCTAACCACCTCCTCTCCCCAGAGAAAAACAGATTAGAAAAACAGCAACCCTCAAAAGCAGTTGCCTGGCTCTGTTTCTGGGCTTTCCATTCCCTGCATTTACCATCATATCCTATTCCTGTATATGGTATGTGGATTTGGCTAGGTTAATATAATAAAATGAAATAGAATAACCAGGGGCAAAAACCTTCTACTATTTTCACTTAGTCACAACTATGCTTTCACATATTCCTCACGTTTACCACACATGGTGCAATGAGATAAATATGTTAATAAAATCAGGCTGGTAGCAATTTCTCTAATCCTTCACTACAGTAAAGAGCTTTGGTGTCAATGGAAAAAAATCTACTCTTACAATTTAGTTATGAATTAACTATATTTTTAAAGGGAACTTGCACATCATCTAGCTTTCCTCCTTCTCAGGGAATGGGAAGCAGTAATTTTTTAATTTATTTTACTACCTGTGCATCTCCCGTCGAGATTATTTCTGATCAGACACATGTGTGTGCACACTCACACACGCATACAAGTTGTTAGATTTTCTATACCACATGCGCAAAGGCATAAAATTATAAACAGTTTAGCTATACACCTGGCCTACAAAAATCATCACCCAGTAGTATATGTTTGCTGTTAAGTAAAAATGTGCATCTTACCTTCTAAAAATTGGTAATACGTTATTCTTAGTAAAGATGCCTTAATCTTTAGAATCAAGATTTTTGACTGAATATAAATATATTTTTAAAGTAAGAAATGCAGAATTTGAGCAGGTTAAAAGGTACAAGCAGAAGTAAAACTATTACATTATTTCTAAGATATCCTTTATAAGGGAGAAATGTTCGCAAATATAATCTCCAGCTATTCTATAAAAATGAAAGCTCAAAAGTTAATCCTTAAAAAAATCCTATGAATAATCTACGTTGAAAGCCTGTAGAAAGCACATGAGAAAGAGAACTTCAAAGGTCAAAAGAAAAGGACAATCTTCTCAGAAATTCTGAATGTTGCCCCAGATATGAAGATCACATGCTTTTGTTGTTTGGACTATGTCTCCGTAATTAAGGCAATTTCCATTCCTTTCATTATTTTCAAAACTTTAGAGTAACCAATCAATATCTTTGAAATACTTACAAAAGCTGTATTTTTAGATATCAGTTCTAAAGCGAATGTTGTTTCCCCTTGATGAATTTCATATACGTGGGGTATTTTATTTAGAGTTGCCAAAGCGTTTCACTTACATTCTCCCATTTGATCTCCACAGTAAGTCTGGGAGGAAGGGGGAACAGTGGCCATCCCCTCTTTATAGATGGGTAAACTGAGGCTCAGCAGGGTTAAGGGATTATTTCAAAGTCACATGGCAAGGTAGCCAAACCAGGACTCTTCTGATAATCGGTACTTTACACACTGATATTTAATCTTTCGTTTAAATCCTCTTCTAATAATAAATCTCACAGAGTAGTGGACTTAAACTCTTGATGACTATTAGAGAGAGAATTTTGATTAGACTGTTTTTGTCTGTCTGTTCTTATTTCTTGACTAAGTCTTGACGTTTTAATCAAAAGTGCCTCTTGTAGGCCTCGTCCCTGTCAATCATAACATATACAGTCCTCCAAGCTCCTGGATCCACTAAATTTGATGGACATTTTGCCTAATATCACTGTGATCTCACATTACAAAAGATACTCGGATTTATTTTCTTCCTACAATTATTTTAAATAAGTCATAGAAAAGATGGTGATAACAAAAGGAAAGCTATACCTGATCTCCCATTTAGGCCCCCAACTATGGAACTGAGTCATCATTGTAACCATCCACGGATAATTCTTTCTAACACTACAATCTATTCTCATTGTGGTTAAGTCACATTTGTATCTTCTCTCACACAGGACTTACTTTGTGGTTATGGTGAGTCAAATCTAAGCTGCCATTATAGTTCAAAAGAGCCTAAGAAATATGAAGGCCTCTGACAATGAACTCCAGAGAACCAAGGAAACAGCTCCGGTCTCCATGGTTCTCACTAAGTACTGCATTAACTTTGAACTTCTAACACTGAACTGAACTTTAGGGATCATTTAGAAAACAAATAAACAGTAACTTGGATTCTCACATTTTTCAAGCTATTATGAATGCTTATATGCATGGTGCATGAAAAGAGGCTGAGAGTCAAAAAAAGGTTTCCGCCTGCTCCTGGGTGATGACAGCAGCTGTGTTACCTTGGGCAATCCAAACCCTCTTCCTCCGCAAATGTTTCCCAAGGCCCCTTCCCACCCAAGTGTCACACACCTATTCTCCATTTAACCAGCCCGTGGCACTGCAGACACATTTCTACGGCCTTACCATGCGCTCAGCTCCCCAACACACTTCTCCCCAACCAAGTTTAATTGTTTCAGTAGCTTACATTCTACGTCTCTGAATAAGAGGCAGTTTTATGACGACTTATTTTTCAATACAAATTCCTTTAAGGAAAAGGATCGCACACTCCCAGATTTCATTCTCTGAAAACATTTTAAGGTCCCTAAATGCGATCGCAAGCAAGCTCAGGGATTTCTATACAATATGACAGTAATTACCTTCAAGCGTTGCCCCTTCTCCAAAGAGGGCATCTCCAGCCCCGGACGCATACAAGGCTGTCACAGATAAGGCATACTGTGTCCCTTCGTTTAATCCTCTCAGGACAGTATTGGCTGTGTCTCCCTTCACAGTGACCTCTTGAGTCTCGCCTCCTGCCACGGGGGTGTATGTGACGAGATACCGTTTCACTTTTCCTGGTGCCCCAGTCCAAGATAATTTCATAGTTGATGTCGTAGGGTCAGAAACTCTTAAATCTCTTGGGTTCCCTCTAACTTCATTAAAAAATAACAACAACATCAAAACTCATTATTTAATAAAATGACTTAAAATACACTTTGTTGCTTTATATATATATGTATAAAATCAAATTCATATCCTAGGTGAGGTTATGGCTATCAAAACTATTGACTGGCCAGAAGAGTTTAAGCATCTCTAAATTGGTCCCTATGTGTCAGTAGAAACAAAGCAAAAGCCATCTAACTCCTCTTCTGTATTTACACATTCTAAGGTCTTTCATGTTAGAATCTTTCATGTAAAAACTTCAATGTTTTCTCTAAAAGTGGAACAAAGCACTATAAAATGTATACGTGCTGATTAGCATCACAATGGAGATTTTAACTCTGCTAAGAAATTATCAATAAAAAGGTTAGCATAATGCTATGAACGTCTAAATGTGATGGCCATGAAATACACCAATGTGATAAAAATGATAAATGATAAAAACAATGCCATCCCTAGAAAAAAATATATGAGAGGAAACAGCCCAAGCGAGGTCAAGTCTTGGATAAAACTCAAGGGCTGCCCATCTCTTTGCAACTATGTTTGGCTTTTCATGCCTTTCCTGGTAGAGTGGCCATGTGGTCTCTGAAGGGTCTCAAGGCACCCAAGTCTATGACTCTCCCCACCAGGCACACATCTCCAGCCACTTTAACTCCAGAAACTAGAAAGATGAAGCATCATTGGGTCTTTTTCTGGTGCCTGGCACAAAGAGCCCTAGGTCCCCAACTGGAAAGAGGGAAAGAGAAGTGACTTCCCAGAGGGAAGAGAGGAGGAAGAAAGCAGGTGGGAAGAGAAAGTGTCTCTGTGGGAGAGGCTAATTAGCTAGGCTGCACCAGGAGGGAAGTAGTGACGCAGGCCCAGCTAGAACGTGACTGTCTGCCCAAGGGCAAGAAAGTCCACAAACTCAGATTCACCACTTATGAGCAACATGACTCTGAGCTATTATTTAGTTCCCTTGGCCTCGATTTTTTTTGTAGAACTAGGATAAAAAAGTAACAACTTAATAGATTCTATGCAGGGATTAAATGAGATAATATATGAAAAGCTCTTTGCACAGAACCTGATACAAATAGTTGCTTAATAACTTCATTATTGCTAATGTGTAGTTATTATTATTTTTAAAAACTTTACAGATAAGGAATAAAATGAAAATTAAGAGTGTCTTAATTTTCCTCAATGAAACCACACATTACATATTAATAATTTGCAACTAATATCAGAATCTATCCTAAGAGCCCAACCATTCCATTTAAATAAAAACATGTTAATATTCTTAAATCTTCCTGAAGAAACGATATGTAATCCCTCTCAATGGTACATAATGGTTTGATTTTTAATCCCTTCATCCTTCAGTTTATATTAGAATATTTAATAATATTACTTTAAAAGAATATTTGGACCATCTCATAGCATTCAGGTTCTTTTGACACCAATAAATGCTGTCATGAGTAAGTCAAACATTTGAGTAAGTCAAGTCTAATAGGACTACCATCGAAGATACTCAGATAATTGAGACGAAGTGTCTCATGGCTCATAGCATCTGCATAGTTGTGCAAAGCTGCTCCTACAGTCTAAGATTTCAGTTGTTACCAAATGATGAGCATATTTCCTCTACCTTCTTCAGTGGCTGCATTTCCAGTCAACGGAGAGCCAGATCCTGAGAAATATTCAGGAATTACAGATACTTCATATTTTGTGTCTGGAGTCAGGTTCTCCAGCGTTCTCCTCCTCTGATTGGCTGGGCTGGTAACCTCTTTGCTTTCTCCACCAGCAACTGGTCTATAGATAATTCGATACCTCAAGACTCTCCCCGGAGCCTGAGTCCAGGTAATTTTAAAGCTATCTGTAGTCTCATCCGTCACCTTTAGGTTTCGAGGTGCTCCTTTTACTGAAATTTAAAAAATAATAAGTTGACTGATTTTATGTGAAAAATAGAACACTAGTTTTTGATCACTAAATTATAGCATTTCTCTCAGCAAATCCATGAGCAGTTTTTTGACAAACATCCTGGTTCCTGCATGCATTTAGCCAGATATTAACTAGATTCTGAAAGAGCAAACACTCCACGATACCCAGAAAGAAAAGAAGTACTGTCAACTTTTTAATCAAATAAAGACGTATATAACAGTAAACTTTTAATATCATAAATACTCTATTAAATTGTAAATTAATGTTGACATAAAATTCAAAAATAAAAACAATCTGTTTCTTCAAACATAAGTAACAAGGCTTCCACCCTTACTAGATTTTCTCAGAAAAGTAGGAAGATAATACCTAACACCCAGGTCTACCACATTTACCCACTTGAACAAACTCTCTTATCCAATCAGTCCCACAATTCATTTTCTTATCTGCACAGTCATTTGCCTTGAGAATAATTAGACCATACATGTGTTACACCAAATACACTGTAGGCACCTAATGAATGCTAGTTGAATCTAAATCCCGAGGTTAAACTACAATGTAAGTAACATCCACACACTCAGTCTTAAATGAAATTTTCGTTAAGCCCACATGAGAATATCATTTGATTTTGTGGTTTAATGACCTTTTTGTTTAAGAAGCAAATTGTTCATATGGACAACACAGTCAGGAGAGATGACCTAAATCTACCGGGGTAAAACCACAGTGCAATAGATCTGCATGCACCTCACATACAATTAGAAGTTTATCTAAATGTCCAACACATCCATAAACCACTCCAGGGAAAAAGGAGTTGTGTACCTCAAGAAAAGAAAGAAATGGCAGGTGGCAGACTTACATCCATGATTCATTTAATATGGCAAGGAAAAAGACTAAATTAGTCAAAACAAAACTGATGGATTTGAATACTGGCTCTGAAATTTAATTAATGTGTAATTTTGAGTCTCAGATTACCCAACAGTAAAAATGTGACTATCTGTAGGGTTACTGAGGCAGTTAAATGAGACAATCCATGGAAACAATTATCATAGTACCTGACACATGGCAGAAGCTCAATAAGTGCTAGTCTAATAAAGGTATTGAATCAGACACTTCCTCATTGACAAAAGAAAATCTAAATCTCAGATTTCAGTACAGGCAGCAGAATTGGAAAGGTATTACCAAATTCTATTGTAGTACCCCAATGACCAAAAACTAGAGTGTAAACGAATACAGTTGGCTCTATTCACAACCCCTTTAGACTTCAATTTCTTCTTGAGGCATAGTTCCATCCCCATCCCAAAGTGCTGAAGAAAGAGGGCCAGGCTCATGAAGCCGCAGTGTGGGCATTACAGAGAAATCATCAGAAAGTCATAAATACCTAAGTGTGGACTGCTAGGTTATACCATCACAAAAATCATAAGACAAGAAGACATCTTAGGCCATTTAGTTTATCTACTAGCCTTCGGGCAGAAATATACCTAAACCATGCACAAAAGAAAAATCAATCTTATCTGAAAATTTTTTCGGAGAAAAGATTCTCTAGCTTTTATCAGCAAGTAGACCAACATATGCCCTCCCTGTCAGCCAGTACTTCTTTGTAACTAAAATTCCTCACGCTGCTGTTTCAGTCTCTTCTGTACCGAATAAAAATGGAGGAGAATGACTGATATCTCTTGTAATATTCACTGTATATATCAAGAGTAATTGTCTGGTGCTGGCCTGCTAACCAGGTTCACTGGAATCCTTTAAATGTCAAATGTAGAGAAATGTATCAGAAAGTATTCAAATCTATCCAGTAAGGTGGACACATCTATACAAATATTGCTTAAAATATCTGGTAAACTTTGTACACCCATGTTCTTAGCAGCATTATCCACAATAACTAAAGGGTGGAAGCAACCCAAGTGTCCACCGATGTTGGTATATACATACAACGGAATATCATTCAGCCATAGAAGAAAGAACATTCTGACACATGCTACAGACACTGATGAACCCTGAGGACACTAGGCTAAGTGAAATAAGCCAGTCACCAAAGGACAAATACTGTACGATTCCACTCACATGGAAACCTAGATTCATCAAATTCATAGAAACGGAAAGCAGAATGTTTGTTGCCATGGTCGGGGGGACAGAGGGTAGCAGGAATGGAGAGTTATTGTTTAACAGGTAGAGAGTTTCAGTTTTGCAAGATGAAAAAGTTCTGGAGATGAATGTGGTGACGTTAGCACAACCATTGAATGTATTAATTGTCACTGAAATGTACACTTGAAATGGTTAAAATGGTCAAGTTTATGTTTTACGTATATATGTGTATATTTTACCACAATTTTAAAAAAGAAAAAAAATTTGGTAATATATATTCACCATCAGAAGTTTGGTAGTTTCAGAAGTATCTGAACATGACACTGTTGGTACATGGGACAGAAAATGCTAGATAAGCAGTATTTCCAGAGTTAGTTCCATAATTATTAACAGTTCTCTATGTCTCAACCTCAAATTCATCACAATAAATCTAGGGTCTTTTACTTAAGAGTTTTTCTCTTTTTAGAAAGATTTATGAGGGCTTCCCTGGCGGCGCAGTGGTTGAGAATCTGTCTGCCAATGCAGGGGACACAGAGGTTCAAGCCCTGGTCCGGGAAGATCCCACATGCCACGGAGCAACTAGGCCCGTGAGCCACAACTACTGAGCCTACGCGTCTGGAGCCTGTGCTCCGCAACGAGAGGCCACGACAGTGAGAGGCCCGCGCACCGCGATGAAGAGTGGCCCCCGCTCACTACAACTAGAGAAAGCGCTCGCACAGAAACGAAGACCCAACACAGCGAAAAATAAATAATAAATAATAAATAAATAAAGATTTATGAGTAGCTGTGTTTTAAAGGTACTGAATCTTACAAGGGCATTCACAGTGTTGGACTATAGAGCAGATGGTTATTTCAAATGGTAACTTTGTTCTACAATAAACTGTTAGTTTGGGGAAAACAGTGGAGAACCCTCTCACACCTTCTGCGGTGGTCTCCTCTCCAGCTAAGGGTGTACTGAAGCCATCCTCGTATTCCGCGGTCACGTTGACCAGGTACAGGGTCTCTGGCTTCAAGTTGCTGAGAACGACACTGGTGCTCGAGGCTGGCTCCACCACTGTCACCTCACCATCCCCAGTAGCCTCCTTGTAGGTGATGTGGTATGAAAAAACATTTTCTCCAGAAGGAGACCAACTGGTTTTCAAACTGTAGGAAGTCACCTCAGAAAAACTAAGATCCTTTGGAGGCACATAAGCTGTTAAGGAAAAAAAAAAAAAAAAAGGACATAGTTAAAATTTTTAAATCTATAAAGCAAAAATGGACCTAATGACTACACACGTTTTCAAATGGCTTACACGCATGTGGGAGAGTGGTCATTGAGACCAATGCACTGAGTAACGTTGCACACAAGACCACTGAGAGAAAGCCTCTCACTCACAGCCCCACAAAGAGGTCCTGATCATTTGTCTTGACCATTCATACTACTAAGTTATGTGTTTAAATAACCAGTTAAAACTGAATTAGAGTTTTGAGCTTCCTAAGACAAAGCACTAATGGAATGGTCCTGCCCACAATTGGAATACTTAAAACAGTAACAGACCTAAAATGAACCATCAAAATGTTCCCATTCATCCCGGGCCATCAGATATTAACCTTCGGTGGTAGACAGATATTTCAAAGTAATAATTTAAAATTTTTTCCTAACAAAAGAATATTTATTAAACTAAATCATAGGAAGGCACAAGGTTGAAGGCACACTCACTGTCCTTAGGGGACATACAATCAAATTGGAGAGACAAGAGAGTGTAAAGTTATTAACAAAAGAAAGTAGTATATTTGAATGCCAAATGACTATAAGTGATAAGTGTTATAGCCCTAGAACAATTAAGAAGCTTGATGAAAGAGATGGGACTTTTAATCGAATGTTGAAAAACAGAATTTGGACAAATGAAGAAAAAAGGATAGGGAATTCCAGATGTAAGGAAGGATGCCCAAAAAATGGTCCAGGAAAGAGAATGCATAAGGAGGATTCAAAGATCCAGGACTATGTTCCAGTCACCTTTGATTCAAAGCAACTAGCTCAGCATCTAACACATGGTAGACACTCAATTCGTGGTTATTGAACTGGATGCGACAAATGGGTTTAATAAAGCTGGTTCCCCGCCCTGACTGAGGATCTAAGATCAAATACAGCTCATGACTCTTAGGATAAACAGCTTTTTCACCAATAAATACCTGACCCACACCCAGGAGAAAGTCATATCTCAGAGCTAAATGAGTTAAGTTCAGTAGTTTTCAATAACATAGGAAGGTTACTTTTTCCTATAGATAAAAATAATTGACAAAGCCTATTATCCACAATTTTAGAAGCACAAATGCTGTGTTCATGAAGAGATGACTTTTACTTTACAAAGCCTACTGACCTTTTTTCTTTATAGCTGCCAATTCTTGCTCAATTCTAAGACAGATAGACTGTGTGAGTTCAAAAGATATCCTCTGAAAAGCATCAAAATCTTCCACTGTGAACACATGGGTCTCGGCAGGAGGAGAGGCAATGGCTTCTAATTCTGAGCGAACAGCATCCTTCACACCAACTGCAAAGATTTCAACATCGGAATTCCTTAGTTTTATAGCTGGGTCTCTGAAAGCATCGGAAGATTTTCCATCCGTGATAAGAATCATGACCTTTGGGACGTCGCTTCTTGAACCCTTGCTCGGCACAAATATTTTCTCTCTAACGTAAGTCATTGCTTTCCCAGTGTTGGTAGATCCTCCTCTGTAGGGGAAGGTGTTTATTGCTTCGATTATATCTTCAACTTTGGTGAATTTTTTCAATGTGAACTCAGTATGAGGATCCCGGCTGTACTGGACAAGACTTATCTGTACCCTATTCGGTGAAATCTCAAAACTTTTGACGAGAACTTCCAAAAAGGCTCTAACTTTAACAAAGTTTGCAATCCCAATGCTATAGGAGCCATCAACCAAAAACACAATATCGGCTTTTATATCCACACCACGTGAGCATTCTGTAAAAAGAAAGAAAGCCCATTAAAGTTCAACAAATCCAAATTAATCAATAAAATATAGATACAGCTGTCCCTCTGTATCCTTGGGGGATTGGTTCCAGGACCTCCTTCCCTACACCAAACTCCAGGGATGCTCAGGTCCATTCTATAAAATGGCATAGGGAAGTAAGCCCTCCAGATCCGCGGATTCCACATCTGCAGATTCAACCAACGTCAGACCACACAGTGGTTGAATCTGTGGATACGGAACCTCAGATATGGAAGGCCTATGGTATCTGCTTTTCTTAGTAAGCAGCCTTCTTTAAAAGAAAACTATTGCAAACATTTTGTTTAAAAGTAAACCTGAACCAGCATACTATTAAATGGACCTTCAGGTATTCCAGACTCAGTGATACACCCATTAACTCACCCACTTGAATTTTCATTGGCTGAGTCTTCTCCATTATTGAAACCGGTTCACTGGATGTCAGTCCCTTCATGGCAGAAACGCTGATCTGGTATTCTGTGTCTGCTGAGAGGTCACGAACATTGAGTGTGGTCGTCTGAGGACCCACACTCAGAGCATGCTGTCGGCTTCCTGCGGTCATGGGTGTAAGGAGAACTTTATAGCCAGTCACTGGGCTAGGAGATGGATTCCAACTTAGCTTAACGTATTTTGATGAGACTTCCGTGGCAATCAAATTTGAAGGAGGTTCAACAACTACAAAATAATGAGCAGAAGAGTGATTTATAACAGTGAGATGCAACCCTGTTAACGAGGTCTTCATGTTTGCACCTCAATTTTCCTTATTCGAATTAATCATGAATGCATCAGGAAAAGTTCCCCAATCCCAGTCCCCCACTTCCACCTGTACCCATCAAACCGAAAGAGACTCAGTGCCTGAATTTTAATCAGAGAGATGAGAAGTTTAGGGAAAAAGAAGTCCTTGGAGAAATTAATAATAGGACATCTGATGCCTAATTCATTCTCTGGGACCAAGATTTTCCATTCTGGTTTTGGTATTACACTCATTGCCTTTATTCAGGTACCAAAGGAAGCACTTGATGAGTATTTGTTAAATCAATGACTTACTCAATGCTTTAGAAAGTTTTTCTCTCTTAATAGTAATATAAGCATAATAATGTAACATTTAAGATACTTTATAATATGCCAAGAAAGATAAAGAATTCAGCAGTTCTTAAATGACAGGCTCTTATCGTCTTAAGCAATTGTATTTCCACTTATTCAAGATAAGAAAAAAAGTTCAGCTATGTTCATAATGCCACCAAACAGGGGTGAAACAATGGTTTACAACATGCATATTGACAAGCAAATACTGATCATCTAAAAATGTTCTATCCTTACTCAGTGTAGAACAGAGTCGTGTATTGGGCTGGCCAAAAAGTTCGTTCGGGATTTTCCGTTAAGATGTTCCGAACGAACTTTTCAGCCAATCCAACACTTAGCAGATAACAAAGTATTTTAAGCTATTTCAGACCAAATCATCCAAGTTTTAGACTTGCCAGGAACCAGAAGGTATAGTTCTAAGTTTTTATAAGTCAGGCCGCAACAGTGGATGATAAAATATGTACAAGGTTACCCACTGTCCTCTCAAAAAGGCAATCGGATGTAGTCCATAAAAATGACGCATAAGGAAGTGAGAAGCAGTGGGAGGAAAGCAATGGATGTGCCAACTGGAAGTTTAGGCAAAGCTCTGGATTGATGCGGAGACAGTGCTGGGGAGCGGAAGTCTCAGGCGATCGCCAGCAACAGAGAGAAGAGGCCCCAAAACGGACTGCAACGCAGCCCACACCCCTTCCAGGGAGAGTTCAAACGGGGGCAGAACCAAACTTTGGCCTAACCTCGCACACACACCCTAGTCAATGTGAAACACGTGAATGCTTTAAAAGACTGAGTAAAGAGAGGTTGACCAGGGGAAAGATGGGCGGGGGTGGATTTTGTAATAAAGCAGAGGAAACAATCAGACATTAGGCAGTAAAACAAAGAAAGAGATTCAGTCCATGAAATAATAATAACATTGCCAAAATACTTGGGGTTTGTAGATTAAGGAGTTTATATGATTGAAGATGTAGCTCTTTAGAACTTATCTTTAATCAGTTGCGAATTCTTAGGCTGAGAGGCGAACAATTATGGAAACTGTGACTTTTTAATACTCCAAAGGATGCTTATGAAATGTCTTTTCTCTCTCCCACGTACTTAAAAGCAATGACTGATAAAATGGAAGCATTTTCCAAATGTGGGAGGATCAAACTGACTGATCTTTGAAATATTCTTAAGAACCCTGAAAACACTCTGCAGAGTATGGTGACGGAAACTCTTTTCCTCCGCCATTTCATAGAACCAGAATGCTAAACTAAATGTCCCTCTGCCTGTGAAGCCGTAACTGCTCTCAAGCAATGGAAGAGGGGGACACATGGGAACGCCCAACAATTCACTCACCTTCTTCTCCACTGACCAATTCCCCGAGCTGGTCGTCCACACCTGAGCACACCTGGGAGATGATCTCGTTCTGGATGTCCACAATCGCGTCGAAGTTGGCCACGTTGAAAACGTGATTTAGGGAAGGTGTGGAGGCGATTTGTTTGAGTTCTTTTGCATCTGCGGCTTTAATGCCTTAAAAAAAAAAAAGGACAAGGATGTGGGAAGGGAAGTGTGGGAAGTAAAGACATTTTCGACTCCTATTCAGTCATAAACTGGAATTGTTTTGCGTCCTAATGAATGTGCAACTGTTGAAATGACAAAAGCATTTTCCCATTTCACGTAACATGGCCAAAGAGGCAAAAGGCTAGTTGGTAAAACAGAGTGGGCTCTCATGCCAACCATGCCATCATTTGTCCCTGCCATCTGTAAAGATAATACTTTGTACTTCCAGAGTCCTGAATGAGCTGGAACCCTCTGAATTCTTCAAGTGTTACATAAGAGAGGAAACATAAAAAACACTTAATGATAATAGGAGGAGGATCTTTATTAGAATCATTGGCCCAGCATTCTTTGAAAAGCAGAGTGTTGACAAAGAATGTGAATACCGCCTTACTTAATGCATATGCTAAAGGAGTTACGTGAGAGAAATAGATAAGCAGAACTTTTACTCAAAAATGATTTGGATTAACACTACACTATCAAATGCAGTAAAAACTGCTTTCCTTCCTTGAGAAAGAATCCTTCCTCGAGGAATCAACCCTTCATCTTCCTGGCCATTAAGTATTAAAGTAGTTCTAAAATGAAAATACTGAACCAAACTTGACCTACCCAAAGAGAACACTTCAACCCCAATACTGCGAAGCTCCCTTGCTGGAATTTCCACTTCGTCCTGGGATTTGCCATCGGTAATAATAATTGCCACTTTGGGAAAGCCAACTCTTGATCCAGCAGATTCCGTGAAAGTATTTTTAATTAAGTAATCAATGGCTTCCCCTGAAATGAAAAAGAAATATGTTCAGTTCCACGTGACACAATTTTACCAAAATCCAAAGCTATGGGATTAATTTCAAAATTATTTAACATATGATAATTTGGGCAATGCGTCATTTCTTTCCCAAATAGATACTTCATTTATCTTAAACAATACCACAATTTGTAGAAACATACCTGTCATCGTGTTGCCACCTTTGTATGGGATTTTTTTAATTGCGGCAAGCAGTTCATCCCGTTGGTAGTACTGATTTAAGTTAAATTCCGTCCTGGTGTCAGAGCTGTACTGAACAACTCCAACCCTTGTCTTCTCTTCCCCAACGTCAAAAGCAGACACAAGAGCAGCAATGAAGTCTAAAATGTACTTGAAATTATTTCTTCCCACACTCCACGAGCCATCCACAAGGAACACTAGATCAGTCCAGGCACTGACAGAGCATTCTGAAATGCATGTGATATATTTTTTAAATGACACACTAATAAATCCATCTAGCATTAAGGAATACAAACTAACGTGGCAAAAAGGCTGTCAACTCAAAGACAACAAACCCCATAGGCTAAAAGGAACATCTACTGGGAAACAGCATTTTGTTCATTCGAACTTTTCACATTGTTCTTTACCCACAACTGACATGCACAAAAGAATGTAAAACTTTATTGGCACACATAGAAGCATTTTCAGTATGCATCTCTGCAACTACACGTCTTTAAACGGTTGTATAAGACACTGTGCAAGACTAGATACATATATGACCCATTCTCCAAGAGCCTGTGACCCAAGTATCGTTGCTATTGATTTGTCTATTTTTATAACTATATCCTCACTCTTTTCTCCAAGTAAAAACTATATAAAATATCTAGGAGACAGACAAAAGAAATGTAAGCAAAGTGTTTTCATTCTTGGTATTCTGAGATCAATAAAGACAAAACAATTGCTGTACCATTTAAGCAAATGCGGTAGGGGTGAAGAAAAGAGCACATCTTTTTTAACAATTCTCCTGCATTTTACGATATAATTGTCTAACGTTTGCAGCTCGCTAGTCTAGAGGGTTAATGGAGTCTTAACAGAAGTACCAACAAGCATAAATGTGATGCAAAATCGCCATAATATCTTGTCCTAATTATCAATGTATTTTAAATTGACAACTAAAACCTTCTTGTACTAAACAAAATGGGGGAAAACATTTTCATTCAAAAGTAAAAATATATGTAGTACCCCTAAATCACTAAAAATGCAACAATTGGCCTTTATAACCAAACATATTTTTCCCTCTCTCTGTGGTCAGGTGGGGAGGGGGGAACACGTTGGTTTTTATGAAAATCTGTATTCATAAGGCAAAGCTGAGTGAATTTTCTGAAGATATTTTTGTCCCTGCAGTCAGTTGGTAGATAATAGAGAAGTATTTGGCTAGGAAGAGGAGGAAAGGTCCTGGGAAATTTGCAAGCCAATACAAGTTGCATGCCTAAATAATTTTTGCCTACTATTTAATGGGCCAATTTAAGCCTACTGAAAGTCAGTATTTAGAATAATGCTTTGATTTAGAATAAATATTGATGATTCAGGGAAAATATTTGCATTGTAACTGCATACTATAAACTTCGCTTCAGATGATTAGACATCAAAAAGAATTATAAACAGTGACCTGGCGGGAAAAATTCAGGATAAAGGGAACTTCATGTTCACAATCTTTTTATTGTTATCCTGAGTCATAAATCCAATTTACAAGGTGGCAAAATTAGAAGTCCAAGAAACCCTTCAGGGATCCATCCCAGCAAGTCACACAGAGCAGTGTAAGACCAAAAGGGGCTAGAAGCCACAAAACCAGACACTGCTTTCATTTGATTACAAATGCATCAACTTATCAGGGACGTCTTACAGAGACTCCGGAAACGGTTACAACTGCACCAACTAAGCCCATGTAAACACCCTAGAAATAAGCATAACATATACAGAGACATAGAAATACATTTTCATGGCAATGGAATTGCTGAAAACACTGTGAGGGCATCTCCCTTGTGGTCCAGCCCTGTAGCTCTCATGCATCCCTGAGCTACCACCTATTTCTATAGTTTGTCTTTGAGAAAGGAGTTAAGTCCAGTGATGAGCTTTGTTTTTCACCTACTGCCAAAATCCTGCAGGGGAACTTGGACACACACACATTTAAAACACTCCCAGTCAAAAGAATATTTAGTACATAGAATGAATGGTTAGAAAGTCAGAACGTAGGTGTTACAACCACTTAGTCATACATTACTAACACGTTGCCTGTACTTCCTGTAGATAAAGCTTACAGAAATTCATATAGGAGTGAGATGAAACTATGGACCTAGTTGGAACATCTCCTTTAGATTACATTTATAAGTTCTGCAAAGCCAAGCACAAATATTAAGGGAAATGCTTACTTTGTATCTCTGTTTTTCCAGGTTTCTTCTCCCCTGGCTTTATCGGGCCACCTGTTTGAACTGAATCAAAACTTGATTATTACAAAAAGAAATGGACCCATACAATTACTTCCTAAGAAGAAAATAAGTACGTTGTCTTTCAAATGTATGGTCCGTTCCCAGCTGGTCAGAGAATACAGCCAAATAAGCATTCCCTTGCAAATCTCATTATTTTTAGGGAGATTTTAGATACATTTCAAAATGGATATTAACATTGTTGTCTGGCAAAGCCTAACGTTTTTAACAGTTTTCATTCATAATATTCCCGTTGTTTCCAGAGACCAGGATTATAAATCAGGAATGAATTATTCACAGCTACGAACATCTAGGATCATTGAAAGAATAGCTAATATGGATATAAATTAACTCTGCATAACAACAACTTAAATTTGAAAGCTGGAGAAATCTTCTGCAAAACATAAGGTATAAAAGTACTTTATGTGTGTGCTTACTTGTTAATTGGCCTATAACTGGTACACTTTCTTCTACTTCATCATATGAAGTGATTGTCACCACATACTCTATTTCAGGTATGAGCTCTGTTAATAAAGTTTCAGTGGTACTAGCTGCAAGGGTAAATTCCCTAGTGGGCCCATCTGAAAATATAGAAGGAAAAACATCAGTGCAACAAAACTTTTTTCACATATAACATAACATATACTCAAAATCTGAAAATTCAAAATACACATTTTTTTTAGAATACCCAAACACTATTTTTTACTGCCTTCCAAAACAAACATTTTGAATTCTAGAAATTCAATAAATGGACTGGCATTGCCTTTACTTGTTACAATCATATTCCATATTTGTTTGTGGACTCAAGTATTCCTCTAGATTAAAGATATACCAGAATATCAAACAAAAATCTCTCATTATTTTTGAATATTAATGGTAGACAACACATGTTTTTATAAATTAGAGATAAAGCAGAAAATAATTTAATTTTAAATGATGCACTGGAGGAGAGCACTGAAAGAAAAAGAAGGGCTGAAAATCAACTCAAAGACAACAAACCCCATAGGCGAAAAGGAACATCTACTGGGAAACAGCATCCTCTTCTACAGAAGTGCATCCTCCGTACTCCAGCGGGGGATGGGAGCATACGCTAATGGGTAACCATGGTCCTCTGAATTGACTTAACTAGGTATCAAACATTTCAAGGTACAGTGTACTGAGCGTTTCCTTATATACTGACAATTATGTACTTCCTTCTAGATTATGATAATGCTCAATTCAATCAGGAAACACAGTAGTTCCTAGGGACTAAGTGACTTTTAAAATTCTTAAACATATTAAATTTTCATCAAAACATAAATAATCGAAAAAGGTAACGAATGTAAAAGAACCCTGAGAAATGCTCCAGGTTTACATGTGGAGCATTGCAGAACCCACCAGGGCCCCCATGGGAAAACAAGACACCAGGGCTCTGCTAGGTTTTTAAGGTATAGGAGTCAGTCATTGCCAACATCTGGAAACCAGATGAACTCTTTTTCAACTGTTTTTCTGCTTTGGAATAAATGAAATAGTTAACGGCAAATATATCTGGGAAGAAAATATTCAAGGAATAAAAAGTAAATTCTTGATCGCTTTTTAAGTTCTCGGATCATATGGGAGAAAAATACAGCTTCCCAATTTCCTGATAAACCAGGATTTAAAATCAGTGGTATTTTTTAAAGGCCACAAGTATGTAAACACGGCTCTGGTGCTAAGTCATGTTGACATCATCTATCGCTTCTGTCAGCCGATACAGACCTCTTCCTACCACTTGGCCAGTGCTAGTAAAACTGGTTATTTTCCCATTCCACGTTAGAAATAAAAGTTAATCAACAGAGATGGGTTCTCCACACTTGGGCAACATCACGAATACTAAAGAAAACTTTTGAGAACAAGCAAAACAAATTTTCTTCTTTCAAAGACTCTTAGCCTTAGGATCTACAGAATCTGTCTAGTAAATCGTTGTCTTCCATCATGGCAGCTCACCACCATCCCAGAATCTGTGTCCTGGGTACTGAAGTGTGCAGGACACTGGGCAAGGCGTAATAACTCACTTCATCACTTGTCACTTGAAGTGTTGGACAGATTAAGTGATTCAAGAAGAATGTCAAGAAGTGATCATTCTATTTTATAAAAGCAAAGATTACCAGCAATATTCTGATGGGGGGGCAGTCTATTTTTAGTAACAACAGCTTAGCACAGCAAACCAAGTTAATAAAGCTAACACTATAAAAATATAATAACGGGTCCTGGGCTGGAAATCTGGAGATCTGAGTCCACCAAATATCTTGCGACGTTAGGTGAACCCCTCAGGTTTTCTAAATCCTGGCTTCCTCATAATGAAATGGAAGGAGGGGAAAAGATCAGATTATATCACCTTTGATGTCTCTGTCCTAAAATCCCAACATGTCAAAACTTACCCGTTGTGGAGTCCACTGTTATTTTGAAACCCACAATTGGATCAGGTGGTCTTGCCCATGACATATGAACAGTATTTTCATCTATAATTTTAAAATTCAAGTCTGAAGGTGGGTCAACTGCAAGAGAGAGAGTTGATATCAGTTACACTTTCCAATGTCACAAAACGGTCAATTTAATTAATAAAGAATTGTGTTGAGCAAAGCTTACTAAAATTGTCTTTGCATAAATTTGTTTCCAACAAATATAAAAGATATCTTGTTGGACGAGAATAAAATTAAAAGCTGACAAGATGTGACAAAACATCAGAGAGTATACATATTACAGAAGACAGCACAAAACACTTTGGATTCTTGAGTTGCTCGGTCATCCAAGAATGGCCAGCAAAATCAAGCATAATAGAAACATATTTGGATACAAGTACATATACAGGTACAATGAAATCACATATAATAACCACATATGCAAACAATTCACATAACAATTAAGGAACTTTCGATACATGCTGAGTGCATTTTGAATAAGCATGCCAAATCACAACCTGCTTACAACCACAGAGGTTAAGTGAGAACACTGACATAATACATTTTTTCCATAATGTGGAAAAGGATCAATGATATTTTGGTTCATTCTCTGCATCATTGCCTTGTTATTAATTTTTGTTTGATAATTCTCAATCTGTGGCAGAGATGAAAAATGTATTGAAATAAAAAGGAGGAATCATGGGAAATTTAGCACTGTTATGTCTCACAAGGAAATATACATTTAAATGTATATTTGTATTCATATAGACCAATGTTCAAAAATAGTAATAAGGGGTGTCAATCAGTTATAAGTATATAAAGAGTGATATACAGATGTTTATAAAACTAACAAACATTCTGCCTGTTTACACCAATTTGCTGTACGTTTGCAAGGTGTAAACCAACGCTGTTATTTTCCTTTGCAGCAGGTATACTCCATACTAGAAGTGGCATTTTAAATTAAAATGCCAGTATGGTCCTTTACAAAACAATGGTTAATTATGAAAAGACAACATCAATGTATATTTATGGACATTTATTTACAGAACTTAAAGAAAATAGTGAGGAAGGATCAGCCATCTGAAGACACGACTGCGCATAAATCTTGGAGAAGTCAATGACAGGAATAATTGAAAAGTACAGAAAGCAATAGTTTACATACAAAACTGTACAGCATCATGCATGTGTCAATGAAATGTTGACTTGTTTTTAGTTTCCCACAATGAATGAAAGCCTCCATGTACAATAGTCGTTACACAAAGACATTCCAGAAATATTTTATAATGATATTCTCTCTGCAGTGTTCATGCCTCATCATGCAGCATTGTACTGACTCACTGTCAGTGCATGGTCGATGCATTAAAAAGTATTACTCTTGAAGCAGGTCCACACAATAAGATGACTTTCTGCCATACTCTTCTTAAAGTGTTTCGGATTGAAAGTATTCCTGGTGAGTCAGAATTTTTGTCTCTCTTTTGAGAGATTACAGTCTCCTTTTAGGTTTTCCTAAAGGTCAATTGAACTATAGCAGTAGCTTTGAGACATGAGTCATAGAATTGAACTGGGGTTAGGTATTTATGTAATATTAATAGCACATTTTAATGGAAATTATACAAATTAAGCAAACGTTTGCTTTAATGAACTGCTGCTTCCAACTGTAGGAGATGGCTTTTTATTCTTATTGGATACGCTAGTAATGGAATGAATGTTATTTTCTTACTATCCATACACAGGCAGTGAGATTAGACTATTAGTCTACATGCATAGTTTAATTACTCAACATTCTGCTGTCTGTAACCGTTTTGCGAGGTTTACTGGCAGTCATCACTTAGTATAACAAGCATGCAACAGATGTTAATAGGACAATAGGTATTAAGAATATCATTATAAAATATTGTTCCAGTAGCAATGGCTCAGGACAAATTTAATGCAAAGGCAGAGGCAACTGGCCTGAGCATGCTTTTAAAAAAAATCAGTACATGGAAAAACAGTACCACCAACCTTGCAAGGAAATTGACCTGAAGCAGCAGACATTAGGTTAAAGCTGCTGAGGGGCAGCAGCCGCCCACCTTGTTGATTTCCAAATGACCAGGATTCCAGAAAAACTGAAAAATTGACTGTTGGGAAAAGTCTTTAACATTTCAGAGGACTTTAAGGTGTTTATAGAAACTCAGATGTGGTACTTGGGGATCAAAAGTAGGAAAGAATGGTCGACCAGCTTGTGTACAACAGAGAGCCCTTTCCACTTCTCTTCTTGCCACTTTTATCTCTTGTAAAACCTTTTAGGCTTGCCATTCTGTTTATATATTTTGCTTGTTTGTCTCATGAAAAAAGATAATAAAGCAGGTGTGAGTGTGGACCCCTGTCAACTTGAATCAATGCGAAATGTATCTTCATTAACTTTGAAAATCTTTTATTTTATATAAAAATAATTCACAACCGCCCTTGCATTGTTACAAGCAGCGTCTATGCAGATGCCAGAATATTTCTAGGATGAACTACCTACATAGGGATCATGACTGTAAAGACTCATAGTTGTGTAGAAGAAGAATCTGAACGAAGACAAAGAGAAGTAAAATTATAAATAAATAAGATAGCAATCATATATATTCATAAAACTGAATACTGATAGTGAAGAAACTAAAATTTTAAGTATTCATAACACTAGCAGGTTAAGTTCATATTTATGAATAATGCTTTTTGTTATCAAAAAGCTATGCTATGAAAACTGCATTCTGCTGGTATCTTCCTTAGATAAATTGGCAGGATTTAGGACTTTTTAGGAATAATTATAGCTAGCATTTGCTGAGTGTCTCTTCTGTGACAGGCAGAGAGCTAGTCACTTTATATATTGTCTCCTTCTTTTCTTATGATCACCCAGAAGAGTGGCCTAATTATCCCTGATTAACGGGTGAGTCAGTGAAATTCGCAAGGGTTAACACAGCTAATAGGCAGGAAAACTTTGATCCCATAGTCTGACTCCAGAGCATACAGCTTCCTACCATATTTGCTTAAATGTAAAAAATAAGAAATATTTGAGTGGAAGATTAACTTTAGAAACCAATATTGATATGTATTTGCCTATTAAAATATACATAAGTATTTCTCTATAAAAAACCTTTATTTGATGCCTGGTCAACAATCAATATGTGCTATTCAGACATCTCCAATTCAGATACAGATAGAATTTGGTATATTAACTTTACAACTTGTTCAAGCAATTTTGAAACCAAAGTATCTACCTTGACATATAATTCTTTCACAAAACATTGTTTTTAATTATGGCACCCAAGAGGAAGACATAAAAGTTTACCCAGAGGTGGATGGATGGATGGATGGATGGATGGATGGATGGATGGATAGATGGACGGACAGGTGGGAGGAGATTAGTCTAGTAAGATTTGGCAAGTGTATAAAATGTATTAAAGGTAAAGGAAAACTGAGAACACACTACTAAAATATCATCTTGATGAACTAGTAAGACCTTTAGTCTAATCTTTGTGATGGCAACACTGAGAAGGGTACTACCTTAATGGCAGAAACCTTGAGAAGTGCACAAAGTGTGGTTTCACTATATTCAGTATGCATTAGTTTAACTTTTCCTTCCAAAGCTAGTATAAATTTAATGATCTCTGCCATGATACAGATACTCATTTCGTCTGTGTTTATAAGATACCAAAAATAAGCAGTTGAAAAGTTAATATTTTAGACAAGTAATAAATTATTCTGTACAGATTACAAAATGCATCCTTTCATGAAACTGACTGGGTCGACCCGTTTTCAAGCAAGAAAGCAGCACAGTGTGGGCAAACTAGCACGAAACCAGGACTAGAAGACCTGGGTCTTGTCTATGCCTTGTCCCTAGGCAATCAGGTTAGTTGACTGAGTTATTCAGCTTCTCTGGTCCTCATTTTCTCATTTGGAAAATGAGAGGATTAGAACAGATGATCTATAAGTTCCCATCGAGTTTGAAATTTCTGTTAGAACATAAGTTAGACACAGGAGTATAGAAATATACATTAATTAGCCTCTTAACCTAGATGTAAGATAATTAAAGCTTAAGACTTCAACTCACTCATGAACTAAAAATATCCAATCGTTCATTATATATTATGAACTACAAATCAGACTTACTAAAATTACAACTCTATTTTTTTTACAAAACATATGTCCATCTCAAATTCTAGATTAACTAGAAAGGCGTCTAACTCTCAGGGAACACTGGCCATTAATCTTTAAATGCAAAGCGTTAAATTTTCTAAATGGCAATTTACATACTGTATGATACAGGAACCAAAAATAAGTTACACATTCTAGATCTTACAGAGCACTGGCCAGGTTATAAGGTTAATAAAGTCTATGCTGTAGCTAAAAATTACAAATATTAAAAGCAAAAAAAAAAATCACTTTCACTCTTATTTCTATGGAACAAATACTGTATTATGAAAAATAAAGTTCCTTGTATAAGTAAGTAGAAGAAAACAACATGACAAAGGTGGTACCCCTATAAAAAAGGAGCAATGCAAAAAGTGAACGCCAAAACCTTTTAATTAAAGGTATTGAGCTTTCAACATATAAAAAAAAGTAAGTAGAAATTGACTGGAAAATAGTATGAATACAAGAGTACAAGCATGAGTTGCAAAAGGGAAAGAAAAGTAGCAATGGCTACTTTTTTTTTTTTAATGTACCCTTTTTTTTTAAAACATCTTTATTGGAGTATAATTGCTTTACAATGGTGTGTTAGTTTCTGCTGTATAGCATAGTGAATCAGCTACACATATACATACATCCCCATATCTCCTCCCTCTGGCGTCTCCCTCCCACCCTCCACAATGGCTACTTTTGAACTAAGATCAAACTAACATATCAAGAAGCAGGGCTGCCAGTTGAATTTGTGAAATGTGCCATCAGAAATACTTCAGAGAAATTCTGTTTGCAGCCCATTGTCCCCAGAAAGGCCTTGGCCACAAACTTTGTTAGCCCTTCCCAGGCTCCTGGGGCCACTTAGGAATTAACACCGGAGCTTTGCTGTCCAGTACTGGAGCCACAAACCACACGTGGCTATCAAGCGCTTGAAATGTGGCCAGTCCAGATGAAATGCACTGCAAGCGTAACATACATACCCAATTTCAGACTTAGCTACAAAGAATGCAAAATATCTTACTAATAATTTTTATATTGATTACATGTTTAAATGGTAATATTATGGATATATTAGGTTAAGTGAAATATGTTATAAAGATTAATTTCTCCTTTTTCTTCTTCCTTTTTTAATGTCATAACCAGAAGATTTTAAGTTACATATGTGGCTTGCATCTGTGGCTCACAGTCTGTTTCTATTTGACAGTGCCAAACTAGAATAAGGCCCCCTCCACATAACAGATCTTACAAAAGGATCATTATTAAATGCTGGACTAAGTGGGTGAGAGACAAGAAGAGAAACAGCTTAAGAAAGCAAAAGAAAGAGCTGTATAATGTGGAAATAAATACAAATCTAAAAGATAAATTATGAGAAATACGGAAACAATCAGTAATGTAGACAGTAAAATGTTCTTTTCAACTGCACTTTGCTAACCAGCCATTATCCAATTCAGAACTGATTTTTTTCCATTTACATCATTTCCAACCCAATCCTTGTCCTAAGACTTCTCAACCCTTTCTGATTTTCAAATAACTATTTTCTTAATGAGCAATAAATATGCCACTTTAGTGAATTATCTAAAAATATCTTTAGTAAGGCTTCCAGAAGTTCCTCAAGTGAAATTCCTTCCTAACAACGACATAGAAAGGAACATTAAAGGCAACCTCAGCTGAATATTACTTCACAGAGGCCACTCTGAAAAGCCTCTACATTCATAAAGTATTAATCAGATAAGAAGAGCCAGCACGTTTCCCTCACTTTTCTGAACAAGCCGTACATTCTGAAGACTCTCTGCTTTGCCCAATCTTAGTCTTTTGTACCTGCAGTCTCAAACTAGAGAATCAAACACAATAGAAAGTTTTTGAAAATCTCAGTGTGGTCATAAAACAGCTCTCCTTCCCCACAGCCTCTAAGAAACACAACCCCCCCCCCCCCGCCCTACCCCCCTTCCACACTGACCCACACAGAAGTATTGCTCTCCTCCCTTAATTTCATCGGGGGCATTTCTGCATTGGAAAAAAAGTATACATTTCTTAAGATGTCTTTTATGGTATTACCCCATTTACCTTGCAGAACAATAAATCTAGTTTATCAGGTCTCCAACGATAACTGAGAGGACACAGAAGCCCCTCTTGGGTCAATATACAGAAAGGGCTTGTTCCGCGAATGCTGAGAAAAGAAGGCATCAAGTGCACACCGCAGCAAGCCTAAAACAAGGTTAAAACTCTAGCAGAAGTCCTTCGTTTTCCAAGGGCTGGAGCGTACTGAGCCGTTTTGCAGACCCTGAGGCCCTGAGACCCATCTCCGAACCTCTGAGCGACTCCGCACTCAGGTCTGAAGCTGAGGGAAGGAGGGAGGGGTAGGTGGTGCCCGGCTTGCCAGGCGCCCGCTAGCTTCCTAGCTTGAGAACCTTGGCCCAGACCCAACCTGTTCGCGTGGGGCTGGGCCTGGGCTTGAGCCACGGGTCTCGTAGCCCAGCGAACCAAACAGAGACAGCGGCGACCTCGGGCCGCGAGAACACACCCCGCGTCCCGGATCTCTGCTGGCCCGCCAGTCCCCTGGGCGGTTGGGCTGCTACCTCATTTGCCTGCACCGCCCGCCTAGCCGACTGAACTCCCCACAAAACACACAGACGCGCAGAGCCGGCTCTGTTGGAGTCTTTTATTGCGTGCTGTCACCGAGGTCGCAGTCCCGAGCCACGCGCACGAGCGAGCGCGCCCGCGCTCCGGGGCTCCTGGGTACCCCCCCCGGAGGTGTTCGTCCCGCAGAGCTGGGTGCAGCCGTCGCCCCCTCCCGGACGGCTGGTCCTCTCGGAAGGCGGCCGTGTCGGTGGCAGTGTGGACAGCACACCGCAGAGACCAGAGCAAGGAGAGCACACAGCACTGTACGGGACGGCTTAAGCAGAATACGAAAGAGCGAGACCTGAGAGCTGGGAAATGGACAGACCTCAGAGAAGGGGGCGTTTCTCCGAAGGAGAGAAACTCCGGGAGAACACACGAAGCGCAGGGAGAAACACAGCAAGCAACAGAGACAAGAAAGATCTGCTTCTTTCCTTTCTAGACTTCTGCATGGTCACGGGGGAGAAGGAGGGAAGAGCCTTTTACCTTCTGCCTCAATGGAAGACAGGAGCAGGGCCGCGCCCAGGGCGGCGAGCGCTGGGGGAAGCCTGGTCCGCATGCTCGGCCTCGGGGCTCAAAGCCGCATGAAGGGATCTGCGGGAGGAAGCAGTGACGGCGTCAGAACCGGGTCCGGGCAGGCCGGGAGCCAGGTTAGAACTGGAGCCTGGACCCGGGCCAGGACCCGACCAGATCTGCCTTAATAACCATAGGGCCCAGACCAGCATATAATGGGCCTATTGTGAAGCAGTGTAAGTCAAGTTCATCTGCAGCAGTTTAATCACGGGCACTAAGAGAGAGTTCAAGTTTAAAGCGGGTCCTGTTTTCCTGGAGGCTGGCCCTGCTTAACATCCGGGGTGAAGGCCTTACCACGCCCCACATAACTCCATCCCCCTGGGTGATGGCTAATTCAGAGGTCATCTTTTCCCTGACTCAACCAAATGCCTCTTCCAGCTGGGGGTTTTATTTGGCCAGCCGTTTTTTCCTAGCTGCTGAGCTCTTTAGGTAACGGTACTTTAGTGGTCTCGGGGTAATTTGGAAAAGTATAATAAACCTCTTTTACTCTCTTTTTTTCTTCATTTTGTTCTGCCTACAAATACGCAGCTCTTGAAGGTCTGACATGGATTATACAGAAATATGTGCAGACCAAGAGAAACCTGACCCCCTGCTAGCTGTGTTATCTTTACAGCTGATAAATCTTTTACTCAAGATGAGGGGAAAAAAACAACTCTAAAATACATCATAAAAAGGGAAAGGCAATAGAAGAGACAAAGCACTCCTTCCTGTTTTCCCAGGACTTTTTTTTTTTTTTTTTTTTTTTTTGCGGTACGCGGGCCTCTCACTGTTGTGGCCCCTCCCGCTGCGGAGCACAGGCTCCGGACGCGCAGGCTCAGCGTCCATGACTCACGGGCCCAGCCGCTCCGCGGCATGTGGGTTCTTCCCGGACCGGGGCACGAACCCGTGTCCCCTGCATCGGCAGGCGGACTCTCAACCACTGTGCCACCAGGGAAGCCCCTCCCAGGATGTTTTTTAATAAAATTCTCAGTAATAATTAATCTCATTTAACTGTTCATTTATTCCAGAAGATTACAGGCTTATATGCTCAGGAGGAGAATACATTCTACACTGATTTTTCCTGATTCTGTAACTAGGTTATTAATTCTTTAAAGACAAATAGTCTTATTCGTCTTTTGTGGTTCCCAGCACACAGTAGGTGCCTAACCTATGTCAGTAGAAGGAAATCTTCCAAAATATTCTAAGGTCCAATTCAGAGACAAAAGCTACTAGCAACGAACTTAAAGGTGGGGGGGGGGGGGCTTCCAGAAGCAAAACATAAAAAGAGAATTGATTCTGAGGTACATAAAGGATTGTAAGACAACACACCAGTCCTCGTGAAAAAAGAAGTCATGCTTGGGAATTCAAAAATGAGCCACAGGTCGAGCCCTCTTTGAGAAAAGAAACTGACAACCTCCAACCGTGTGTTTCCAAATTATTGGCACAATGTATTAGGGCAGCTTTCCTGGACCTGAGTGTAAATTGCATTTTAAATGTCTGATGAACGGGTGTGCCAAATTGCCCGGAGCTCATTTTTATGAAGCCAAGATTAAACTTTTGTCGCTGCTCTGGGGATCCAAGAACTCTAGCAATTTCTTTCTTCCTAATTAACAACTCTTTGACATTTCTAACCCTTTTCTAAATCAGTGAAAAGCAAGAGGTGAGACTGGCCCATTGTCCCATCATCTGGCCTTAACTTTGCTATAATAATTTCCAACTCTGTTGGCAGTCATGCTCGAGAAAAGTTAAAGGCTAACAGTCGACCCAGCGAAAAACCGTGTGCTGCTTTTTTTTTTTTTAAACCTCTTCGCTAGCTACAAAAACCTGAGTAGTGGAAGGGCTATTGCCTGGGTCTAGAGCGCCACCTATCGGCTACCTGACTCAGCGGCACAAGGAATCATGCCTCGGGGTTATCTGAACATAGAATCAGTTCGGCCAGCCAGCCAGGCATTCCACCCATATGTTAAAAAAAAAAAAAAAAGTTTTATCTCCTTTTAGCCAAAATATTTATATGAATGTTTAGCAGCACTTCATTGAGCACTCTCAGACATAAAATCTGAAAGCGGCCGCCCCTACGTGGCAGTGAGGATTCCCTCACTTCACCCTCATGTATGAATACGAGTCAATTGCGGGGGTGGGGAAAGGGGTAGGAGACTTACGGGATTCATCTCCTCTTGCCAACTCGTCCCCTCCCCCCTCTCCGCTGGAAAAGGCCAATTCCTTTAACTCCCTTGTCAAGTTAAAAAAGGAAATGACACCCTCACCCCTACCCCGCGGGGTGCCTCCAGATCCCCTGCGCGTCACCCACAGCAACCTTGACATTCGTTACCCAAGGACCGAGTTTAGCGCTCATTTCCTTTCTTGCCCCGTCCCTCCCCAGCGTTCCAGCACACTTCAGAAGGCCACATAATCCGGGGTGATTTGGGGGGAAAGGGGTCCCAGAAAGCCCCGTAAGGACCCTACGGGTGCCTCCTTTGCTGTACCTCTTCTGCTGCCTGGCTACAGTCCCCGCTCCGTAAATAACTCTCTGATCCCTACCCTCTTTGGATATGGGATGGAAACTCCCCCAGAGGTTCCACGACCCTGAGTAGGGCGTCCACTTATGCACTGAGGGGGAGAGGTCGGGGGAGGGAGTTGTCTCCAGCAGCTGGATAAAGTCGGCCAAAGCTGAGTCCCCGAGAGCTGAGCTGACCCACCATGTGGGATGCTTTGAAAAGCTGAGAAAGGAGCCAGATCACTCGCCCGGGAGTCTGTCTCCGGACGCCACACACACCGACGCAGCCTCGACGAGGGGCAGAGCCCTCCGCCGGCCCTCCAAAGAATTCCGCGCCGTGCATCGCTAAAACACCTTCCCTGCGCGCGTGCGGCACCGCGGCAGCCGCGAGGCCCTGAGGGACTGGCGGCCCCAGGAGCCGGCGCGCCCTGCGTCAATTTCAACGAAGCATCTATAGACGAAATCCCTCCACATTCTGGCACATCGAACGGGGTGCCTTACGCGCGCACAGCCTCCCTGCATCAGCTCTTCAGAAAACCTACAATTCTTTCCCCCTCAATGACACAGACGAATCACAAAAAGCTCAGAATACCCGGCAGATCTCAGGCACAAGTCCAAACGGTCCCCGCTCGGGCTCCTTAGTGGCTTAGAACCGAGCAAGGAAGAGGCTAGAAGCAAGTTTCCCTAGTTTTCTTTGGAAGGGACGAGGTGACGGGGCCGGAAGCCGGACCGACCTGAGGCGGTGGTGACCGAGGTAGCGGCTGCGATAGCGGCTTCCCGACGTCGTAGAAGCCGGCCCTCGGTGTGGCCCCCGCGCGCCCCGGCAATCGGCGCTGCGCTCCGGGCGCACCTGGCGGCTGCCCGGAGGTGGGCAGCGGCAGGGCCACCGGGGCGGACTTGTAAGAGAAGGAGGATCCCGGGCGGAGAGGCGGGAGCCGCAGGGCAGGCGGAGACGGCCCGGGACCGCAGCTGCCGGCGCGCGGACGCGTCTGGGGCGGCTCGCCTTCGTCGAGTGGGAAGAGGCTCCGCGCCGCGGGCTACTTAATAGAGGGCTGTTCCCAGCTCTCAGTTTACTCGGTTACGAAACGCCTGAGAAGGTGGACGGCTGCCACGGGGTGATGTATGCTCCTCCGGCGGTGAAGGAGGTCTACTTTTGGGAACGTGTGCATACTTCGAGCATTCCTTCTGCGTGAGGTGGCGATCGCCGTAGTAGCAGTGCCCCGCCGGGAAGGAGGGAGGGGGGCAGGGAAGGGGGAGGAGGAAGCGGGGAGGGGGACAGCCGCAGCCGGGTTCACTGCCAAGGGAATCCGCTCACTCCTCCGCTTGGGGCGGGCTGGGGAGCTCGGGTTTCCCTATCCGTGCGATTTTAATAAATTTATTTTTCTAAATTAAGAACGATGGGAGGGAAGTAAGCGGCTCTCGTTTTCAGAACTGCGAGGATGCGGCTGACCCCACCCCATCATAGCCCCATCCCCCATCATCGCCACCTACACCTTCCTCCCCTTCCGTCCTGGGTGCACTTAAAACCGATTTACAGGGTTTCCATTAACTAACTGTCTGCGCACGCGGCACGCCTTCTGTCTTTTTCAGTCTCCGGCGATTGGAAACCCGGATGGTCGCCTGCGAGGGGCTCAGAGAGGGGATGGCTTTCCCAGTCCTGTCTTTCTCCCCTGGGGCTTCGGGACGGAGCTGGGAAGCTTAACTGGAGCCAAGAGAGAGGGCAAGGAACGCTAGGAAACCTAGGGATCCTCAAAATTAGAAGCCGCTCAGGAGGTACATCCACCGTAGAAATTTCTCACTTGGGCCAGAGCAAAACTTGGTCGCGAGTCGAGGCTTCGGAAGGGAAGCTCTGCCCTTAAAACGCCCCGGGGTCAAGGCAACTAAGGGGAGTCAGTTTCCCCCCGCCCCGCACTGCTGGGAGCTGGAGGCCAAACGCGGGGCTGACGTTCTGCCAGCACCTTCTCGAGGTCTTGCCGCCCCTCCTCGCTCTGCTCCACCTCTTGGCCCTGAGAGCGGAGCCTGGCACTGAGGGTTGCCAAATCGTACTTGACGCACCGGAGGAAGCGCGGGGATCCTACACTGTGGCATCAGAAAACCGCTTTACACACGTCTGTGCGCTCAGCCCAAGTCCAGCACCTTTTGGCCTCTTGGAGCCCAGGGGTTACTCCCACAAGTTTAAGCTGCTGGGGATGGAGGAGGGGGCCGGAGGGGAACGCAGGAGCGGCCTCCCTGGAATTCACCGCCCGCAACACAGGAGGAGGTCGTGTGGCCAGCGTAAACTTCTTTTCCCTATTTGGTCTGACATCTGCTAACCTGGCCTTCCCTTCACCAGGCGCGATAGCCTACGAATTTGCCTTTAGAATGATGACAAGAACTTGTAGGGCCGACGGTCCCCTGCACTCCGCCCCACGCACAGGCTGCTCCAGCGAAAGCCGAAGGAAGCCTGGGAGAAGACTTGGAGGGAGAGAATGGAGGAAAATGGGAATCGCCACCTCTGCACATTCCCCGAGTACACAAGGCCCACTCGAAGTCTAGCTGGGAGCTCACACAAAGAGCCCACACACGCACGATGCATAGCCCTTTTCCCCTTCAAACTCACCCCCCGACGCCCCGGGCGTGAATAACACGACGGGCACACCCCAGCGTGCGGTGATCACCGGGGTAGCAGCCCTTCACCTGCACTCTCACTCCACTCCCCTCTCACAGACGCACGTAGGCGGGTGGCAGCCTCGGGGACAGAGCGTGGAGCAAACAAGTCCCGGCAGCCGCCTTCCGGGCACCCAGCAGTGCTGCGCCGCCGCCTGGAACCGCCACGGACTCCCCTGGGAAATACGGACTCCCCAGGGAAATCCACACTCCCGTCTAGAAAAGGAAAACTGTTTGCACGTCAGCCCAAGCTGGCTGGAGTTTGCATTTCGCCCAGGTGGGCGTGTGTGTGTGTGTGTGTGTGTGTGTGTGTGTGTGTGTGTGTGCGCGCGCGCGCTTTTTCTTTATGTACTTAAAAAAAAATTGTGATGGCGGTGTTGACTAGGAAGCAACTTAACTGGGTGTTGATATTCTTGGTTTAAAAAAGAGTTCTCCCCTGCCGATTTGATTCAGAGCCGCAAATGCATCTGTCAGCCCGGGCGGGAGTCCAGCAGTCGGCCACCCTCCGGGGAGCAGAGGGCAGAGGCGGGCTTCCCCTTCCCGAGGCTGGAGGCCGCAGAGACTGGGTGGGAGAGGCGTCCGCCCCCAGAGGACGCGCACTGCGCCGCTCTCCAACCCCGCGCGGCGGCCGGGGACCCGCGTGGCCAGCCTCTTTTGCTCAAAGCATTCTCGTCCGCATGCTTAGATTTAATGCATTTGAAAATAGTTGCTGCGAAGAAGTGAAGGTAACGTTAAACCACCGGCCCCCAAAGCACTGCCTCACTCGGAAAAAAGATCATACGGAAAACTTCCAGAGTATGGCGAGAGGAGAAGGGAGGGGACACTGCCGTCGGGAAATACACAGATGCACATCCACAAACACACGCACATCTACATCCCAGGGGACACGAGTGCAACTCAAACGTATCCAAAGGTGCGCCGGCGTGGGCGGGGTTCCTCCCAGCGTGCGGCCTGCACTGTTTGACCTCAGGGGACCCTTCCGCTGGGCTCCCAGTTTGGAAAGCGGACACACGAGTAAAAATGCACTAATATGTATAAAATAGATAACTAATAATAACCTGCTGTATAAAAAAATACACTAAAAAAGATTTTTTTAAAAACGTGTAAACCGTCTTCCAATATGTGCCCTTCAGTAGTGCGTCCAACTCTTCGTGACCCTTGGAACCCGTTAGTATTTGCAACAAATTGATGATATTTATCGACTGCGGCAGAGTTGGTTGGACTTATTCAGTTTGGGGATCTCCCTCACCTCACTCTCACTGCTCCCACCTCTTCTCCCTCCGACTCCTGGGTTCCCGGCGGGTCCGGAGCTTCAGGATTTCTTGTCCGACAGCGCGATCTAGCGGTCAGCGCGGTCCCTGGCGTCGGAGGTCAAAGTTACAGAACGTAGAGGCTGGAAGTTGACGGGTTTAGGTTGAGTTTTTGGACGATGTGTCATCCATGTATCTGACTCCCAGGATTGGCTGAGAAGCGACAGGATGGAGGAAGGAGTGTGGAGGTGACCTAACTTTCTGTGTGCCCATCAATTAGCCGCCCATAGATATGCCTGCCCCAAGGCGGCTGCGAGGTTCGGGTTAGGGGTAGACAAAGGAAGAGGTGCTAATTTCAGGAAGAAGTGCAGCTTACAGCACCGCCCTTAACTTCTCAAAGGGCAAAAGCGGCCTCTTCGTTGATTTGCTTGGCGTTAGGACAGCCAACGTTCCTGGCGACAGGATAGTATTGTTTCCATCTCAAGTTCCGGCTGATTTCCTTTGTGGGAAAGAGAAACCTGGGCTCAGCGAGTACAGACGGTCCAGCTCTTAGGGCTGCGCGCGGGCCGCCCCCAGAGTGAGCTTTAAGGGTCTTGGTGAAGAAAGCTCTCGCAATCCCCTTGAGATAAACGTGTGAAGGAGGGAGGCAGAGACGCAGTGACAGCAGCAGTGAGGGACAAGGTATCTGGTATCCTGTTCTTTAGATCCCCGTTCTCTAGGCAAGTTAAATCACACTTACCAGAACCTTCCATGTGTCTGTACAGAGCCAAGCTCAGAGGGGTGGATATAAAGATAACTACAGAGGCGTCGCCCTCAGAACTCTATCTCACAACACCTTGGGGCACCTGAAGCAACTTCACGTTGGGCCCACTCAAATCTCCCAAGAGATTCTGCCTCCAAAATGTTTTACCATTAGAAGTGAGAAGCAGCAGACCACGACCCGCTCTGCACCAGCAACGCTGAGGAATCGGAGACCAAAGGAATCCCTGAAGGAGGGGAGAGGGGAGCTGTGCCCGCCTGCCTTCCTGAAAGCTTCTGCTTTCTCACAAAGGTCTATTTCAGGGAAGCCCACAGGCTTGGTGCCACTTGACCCAGACCTCTCAATTGCACTGACACATCCTCCCCTATCAGAGTTTGAGCAACTCTGGAGCAGAAAACAGTAACGCACCGCGTTCATCCTACTACACAAGGTGACTCGGCCTCGCGTGACCTCAAAAAGTTGCGGTTGCACGGGAAGCTTTGAAAATGCAAAAAAACAGTGCATCCGGATACAATATCTGCTTAGGATGAACCCTTTAGATTTCAGGAAAGTCAAGTGCTGCTGGGAGTGGATTATTCAGTTAACTCTGAACTCCTTAAGCAAAGTGAAAAAGATAGAAGAAAATAAATTCACTTAAGAGTTCAGAAAGCACCCTCTGCCACTTCCTCTTTCATTTCTGTAAGATTCAACACTGTTCAAGTCATCCTTACACCGCAGGGCACTGGGAATCTATTTCGTTTGTAACTATCAAAGTAGCAGAAGGTCCAGAATTTCTAGCCAGGCCACTGTGCTGTGTGTCAGCAGTGGGTTTGTGTACACTGACACTGGGGATTGCGTGCTTGACATACGCTTCCACGTTGGTGGAAAATGTGAAAACTCATAGGAACCCATTCTTCAAGATTTGGTCTTGGCCTTCAAACTCACGGCATAGTAGACTGAAACGCAGTGATGATGAAATCATAGTCAAAAGAGAGGTTTCATTGGTCTCAGCTGGAGCTCCTGTGTAGGATGAAGTGTAACCAGACCAAGGCTCCACTTGATAATGCATTTGATACCCTTACTAATTCATTCAGCTACATTTATGGTGCACAGACACCCAGGTAGTCAAAGCAGACAAGAGCTCAGATTTGGGGTGCTCCTGAATGTGGAATGCGCCCTCTGGTGGACAGGAGGAGAAGGGTGGCCACTGTCTGATCAGACTCAGGGTTTAATCATTTTACCTTGAGCTTTCATTCAGCAATTGCTGTTATTCTAGTCATGGTGTTCATGAGGAAAGGTGGGAGAGTTTTTTCCTTAAGACAAATCAAAAGAAGTCCTGTCCATAAAAACTTCAATGTAGTAACAGAGACTAGAAATAAGCATTAAGCAAGAGTCAAATGTTTCAAGAGAGGTCTGGAGACTGTGTAGTTGGAAGCTGAAAAAACCATATGAAAAATAATTTGAGTGGGGCTTCCCGGGTGGCGCAGTGGTTGAGAGTCCACCTGCCGATGCAGGGGACGCGGGTTAGTGCCGCGGTCCGGGAAGATCCCACATGCCGCGGAGCAGCTGGGCCCGTGAGCCACGGCCGCTGAGCCTGCGCGTCCGGAGCCTGTGCTCCGCAACGGGAGAGGCCACAGCAGTGAGAGGCCCGCGTACCGCAAAAAATAAATAAATAAATAATTTGGGTGGAAAAACATGGTATAGAGGAACAAGGTAAATGACATCGCAGGAAGCAATCAGCTCAATCCATGATTCAGAACATTCCACCGAAAAAAAGATTTTTTTGCACAAACCAATCTCTCTATAAACCAATCTTTCCACAAACCAATGACAAAAGAGGAGGGAAAGGGTAGATTGTTATGAAAAAGTATTTAGGAGCTACTGCAACCAAATAATAACAATAACAATGATAATAGTAGTCACCAAGAAATGTGAAGGGTCTGGAATTTTATCCTACTTGCAGGCTAACAAGCTACCCTGCTGCAGTTTCATGGCTGCTGGCAGACAACCCAAGGAACCAGAGACAAAGGACTATATTACTCACAGCAGCAGCCGTAGCCAGAGTATCGTGCTTTGCACAGTTCCCTAAGCCCCAATTCCCACAGGGTGATGCAGAGGGGACCAGCGACCTTGCATTCACAGTGGCTGCATTAAAGGACCCAAATCTGAGCGTGGGGAGCCCAAGTCTTTCACAAGGGCAGTAAGCTTGCCTGACTTTTGCCTTGAAAAGAGACATTATATTTGTTATATTGGACAGTAAACAAACTTGCCCTTTGCTCTTCCAAGGCTGCTAGTGTACAAACACCCTAGAAGAGCTCATCTGGAACAAAAGCAGCCTGTGTCTCTGCTCAAAAGACACACAGACACAGGACAGACCCACAGAGAAAAGTCTCAGCAGTGAGAACTGTTGGGAGTTCACGGGAGGGAGAAAGCACGGTGTCGAGATGGTCCCTGAAGCATTTCTGGAGGAGGGAAACTTGAAAGGACTAGAACTAAGCATTCCAGACACCAGATTCAAAATGAGAAGCTGAAAAATTAGCAAAGGACAGGAAATATCTTGGACAATAAATAAAGCTGAGTTGTTTTAGCAGAAAGTTTGTGAACACAACTGGAATAGCAGTGGGGCGTGGAAGTAGCTGTGATTCTGGAATTTAATCCCTTAAATATAATCATTTACAGGGTGTATTCCAGACCCTGCACAGAACATTTTCTACTTATTAGTTCACGGAATCTGATTTCCCTCTCTATGCTATAGATGAGAAATCGAGGCTCAGAGGAGTCTAGTGATTTGCTGGTCAATTTTGGAACCAGGATCTGAATTCAGCTCTCTGACATCTAAGCCTATGGTCTTTCTATTATATTAGAAGAAATGCTTGTTAAAAGAATGATTTAAAAACTCTTGTAAAAAAGCCTAATCTGGCAATGGAGCTCATAGTAACTTGCTGGGGAAGAGGGTATGCCGAAGTCCAGGCAGAAGATGCGGAGGGTCCGTATCAAGGTGCTCACAGCAGTGGCCGGCAAAGAGGAAGGCTGTAGGAAGTAAGGATGGGAAGATATCTTAAGATGAGCAAGCAAAGTCAGATGACTGGAAGAATGATGGTGCCATGGAGAAAATTAGGGAAGTGAGGCAGGCGAGTTAGCTTTAGGAGGACAGGACACAACAGCTTCAGATGTGCCTTCTATATGATCAAAATCCTTGTGGGTTTTTTCCTAATAAAGTTTATTGGTAGCTTTCTATTATATTAATAACTATTATATAATTTCTATTATATTAATAAATTATAATTTTTAATATATTAAAAATAGTATCTCAGATTCTTTTTTTAAAATATTTATTGGAGTATAATTGCTTTACAATGTTGTGTTAGGTTCTACTGTACAGCAAAGTGAATCAGCTCTACGTATCCATATGTCCCCTCTTTTTTGGATTTCCTTCCCATTTAGGTCACCACAGAGCACTGAGTAGAGTTCCCTGTGCTATACAGCAGGTTCTCATTAGTCATCTATTTTATAAATAGCATCAATAGTGTATATATGTCAATCCCAATCTCCCACCACCTCCCCTTCCCCTTTGGTATCCATACATTTGTTCTCTACTGCTGTGTCTCTATTTCTGCTTTGTAAATAAGATTGTCTATACCAATTTTTTCAGATTCCACACATATATGTCAATCCCAATCTCCCACCACCAATTTTTTCAGATTCCACACATATATGTGTCAATCCCAATCTCCCACCACCTCCCCTTCCCCTTTGGTATCCATACATTTGTTCTCTACTGCTGTGTCTCTATTTCTGCTTTGTAAATAAGATTGTCTATACCAATTTTTTCAGATTCCACACATATGCGTTAATATACGATATTTGTTTTTCTCTTTCTGACTTACTTCACTCTGTATGACAGTCTCTAGGTCCATCTACATCTCTACAAATGACCTCAGATTCAAATATGGATTTATTTTTTTAAGACAGGTGTATTCGTGTCTCTTTTTCTCAGGATTTTGCAAACTGTGAAAAACTACTAGAGTCACATTTGCACTCTCTGAGACAGGCAGTTATTCAAAGGGAAAACGATGGCGTTGTTTGGCCTTGGCCTCCTGCAAGCTTACTCATGGGCGGCTAAATACATAACACTGCATGTGATACAAAAGCATCTGGAAAATGCTTAAACAATGTCTCCATCCTCCCCCTGTCTATCCGCTGCCAGAGTGTTGGACTCATCTAGATGAAAGTACATCAAGTTCTCATTCATTGCTTAAACTGAAAAAATAATCACCTCAAACTCTCGCATATGGCCTAGTTTTTCCTTTTTTTTTTTAAAAAAAAAAGGGTGGTTTTATTTATTGAATGGCTTCTTTTCTTGCAGTTTTGGGGTTGTTTTTCTGATAGCAACGGCTTTGGAACAAAACCACAAACTGCCCCCAGAATAAAAGATTATGATCTCTGGTGTTAGGAACACCGAAGGCTGTGTCCGTAACAGGGACGTAATTAGAAAACCAAGGATTGCGGATCACGTGTATGTTTTTATTACCACGTTTGCGAAATGAGGTCCTAGGCCCTCACTATTTTGATTATGACCTATGAAAATGAAGTTGCAACGTCTGGTATCGCATTTTCCAGCAGTGCCTGATGCTGTTTCAGACCTTTACACTGGAGCTGAGGCGAGGGTCTCGGCCCATCAATAATGGGCTTTCACAGCGTGGTCACGGCGTGGGCCTGGCTCAGCCATGTTCCTCCCACTGTCGTCCTACTGCAAGGTCACCATGTGGCCTGAGGTGGCCCTGGAGGGTCTGAGCCAATAGGTCCCAAGCCTCCCAGCACAAAAAGTCACTTGGTGAGACTGACCAATTTCTGTCAATTTCTGTACTGATGCCTGAGCACCGCCCTTACACCAGTTGAACCTGATCCAGGCTGGCGCGGGCATCTGTATGCTTTTGAAGCTGCCTGGATAATTCTGATGGCCGATGAGGGTTGACATGTGCCCGTCTAAGCCAAGTCCCTTCGTGTTAAGGAAATGCTGGGAACCCGGCTGCCAGTGGAAGATGGAGTGTCCTCACCTAGAACCGGCAGGGAAAGAGGACCAACCACCCGTAGGGCTGGTCCCCAAATCCGTGGTCCAAGGGGGTGTTTAAATTTGGGTTCAGTGTTGGCAGCAGCAGTTAGGAAAAGTATTATGAGAAAACCAGCAAACTGAGGGAAAGTGTATTGGCCAGAGCTGGCAAGTGGGGCAGCGAATCAGATCCAGCCCCACCAGCTTCCCAAGTCTCCACAATGCCCACCTCCACGTCACACCTGCAGGGACCCTGGTTCACTTGTCAGTGGCTCAAAAGTCTAAATCAGACAGAAACAAGGTCCAGTGTCATTTGCCAAAGGACACTCAAGATTCAAGATGCTATTTATCTCTTGTTCTTACTGGTGCTGACGTTAAAGTAGATGTCCAAAGGTGAGAAATTTCTGTTTTATTTCTTCTGATGAAAATACTGGTAATGTTTTTTACCGTATTTGTACTCAACAGTCTAAAATATGGCACAAAATAAACCTATCTATGAAACAGAATCAGGGGCATAGAGAATAGACTTGTGGTTGCCAAGAGGGAGGGGTGTGGGAGAGGGATGGATTGGGAGATTGGGATTAGCAGATGCAAACCGGTATATCTAGAATGGATAAACAACACAGTCCTACTGTATAGCACAGGGAACTATATTCAATATCCTGTGATAAACCATAATGGAAAAGAATACGAAAAAGAATGTACATAGATGTATAATTGAGTCACGCTGCTGTACAGCGGTAATTAATATTGTAAATCAACTATACTTCAGTTTCAAAAAAGTAAATATTTGTACTCAGCAGATTAGTTGAATAATTTTAGAGAAAGACATGAAACGGTATGGTGGGTGGGCCCCAGCTAATGACGATGGGATTATCACAGAGTGATGGGAGCAAAGGGATCTTAGAAATCATGCAACCCGCTCCCTCATTTCACATTTGCAAAACCTGGGAAGCAGAGCAGCTGAGTAGCTGGCTGAAGGTCATGTCTGTATCAGCTTATCAGTGGTGCCAGGACTAGAATCCAGGTGCCAACTGCCTGGTTGGGCTTCTTTCCACTCTTCTGGGTACCCTATTCCTGGGCACGTCATTAATTTGGCAAAACATGTTGGGACTCATCGCCTCACTGTCTGGAGGATGGGCTGGACTAGAGCAGTGGAAGGCTCCCTGCCGCCTATCACAACATATCTGCATCTGCAATCCTTTGAAGTTAAAGGAAAACAAAACTTGCCGCAAACAGGCAGTGACATATGCAACGGGATGCGCCTGGCCCGCTCAACGCTTAGCAGTACAGCTGACAGAGCCGCTAGGAAGGAGACCAGACGCCTGGGGCCATGAGTTCTGCTCCCAGAGAAAGAAGGGGCGGTAACTCCCTCCTCGATGCAGACACTAAAGCAGCCTGTGACTGTTCTGAGCGCAGGTGAAGATACAGACCAGCAGAGTGACTCGTGTCCTGTGACAGGCAACGTCTGCTTTCTTCCTGAGGAAGATTCTCCTCTGGGATCCCGTGAGAACTTTGCTGCACCCACTTTTTTTAAAAAAAGTTTTTAATGATGTATGGTTGATTTACAATATCATCTTACTTTCAGGTGTACAGTACAGAGATTCTTTTTATATATATGTGTATATATATATTATTCTTCAGACTCTCTTCCCTTATAGATTAGTACAAAATATTGAGTACAGTTCCCCATGCTCTACAGTAGGTCCTTGTTGCTTACGTATTTTATGTAAAGTAGTCTGTACTTTATGTAGAGTAGTCTGTATATGTTAATCCCAAGCTCCTCATTTATACCTCCCTCCACAGCCCTTTCCCCTTTGGTAACCATAAGTTCGTCTTCTATGTCTGTGAGTCTCTTTACAACTGGCATTCTATTGCATCAGAAGGGTTCCGCTGCTGGCAGCAGAAAGCAGAAAAAGCAGGGACTAAAACACTCACAAAAGCAAGAGGGAGGCAGTCCACAGCTGATACAGTGGATCTGCTCCATGAACTCTTCAGGTACCTGGGCTCCTTCCATCTCACGACTCCACGGATGAGTCCTCTGTTTCAAGGTATATACGTACAAGACATGACATACAATTTTAGCAAGAAGGAAAAAGCAAAGGGCAAAATAAGGTGTGGGCTGGTCACACGGTGATCTGTGTGGTCTTCTGAGGAAGTTTCCCACAAGCTGCTCTTTGATGACTGTGATTATATCTCATTGGCCAGAACTTAGTCACGTGGTCCTATCTAGCTGCAAAGGAGCTTGACAATGTAGTTTATTCTGCCGTCCAGGTGCCCATCTAAAACTCTAAGGTTCTATTATTATAGAAGAAGGAGAGGAGAGAACGGGGGGTGACCGCTGATAGACAGCAATCCAGTGGTAAATGTCCACTTTCTGTGGACATTCGATGTCCATAGAAAGTGTGCACTTGGTAGCTAATAAGTAAGCTAGGCCAAGCCCTATCCACGGCGTCATAAAGTCCTGGTTACTGATATCAGATTTAACAAGACCATATTCAAATTTTGGACTCATGCCCCTCAGTCTGGAGAACTAGCTGCAAAGTACAGAGGAATCCCCTTTGCACTGTTGTCTTCAGAAATTCCTTAACTCCTGCTAAGTCCTGGCCCGCACACTTAGCATAGTTTGGAGACTGGCTTTACTTGAAAGCAAAACCATCCTGTGAGCTAGACAGTCTATGGAAACAGCAGGTCCCCAGAGAACAATGAGGCCGTGGAATCATCACTGGTGACATCACTGCACAGACATGTGTTTTCCCCAGCGAGTCATTTACTCCATTAAAACTTCATTTCATCTTTCCTCTCATAGAAGGCATTGAAAGGATTACATGACATTGTTTTTACAAACATTATTCTGGAACACAAAAAAAGGCAAAACAAAATGCAGTTATAAATAGAAAGGGAATATAGGAAATTTTCCAGGAAAATGTAGGCATTTTATAAATGACTATGACTTAGCTTCTCCTGTAAAAAGATGCTGTGTTTGTCTTATGTTTCAAAGGGGCAGGAAAAGAGATTAATCTGCGAGGAGACACCACTGATATGGTAGGTAGGGGGTAAAAGTCAAAAGAAGGTTCAACAGAAGAGAATTAACGGAGGGAAAGCAGTTTAAAAAACTGACCAAATAAAAGACACTCTGCTTCCCTGGTGGCGCAGTCGTTAAGAATCCGCCTGCCAATGCAGGGGACACGGGTTCGAGCCCTGCTGCGGGAAGATCCCACATGCCGCAGAGCAAGTAAGCCCGTGCGCCACAACTACTGAGCCCGTGAGCCTAGAGCCCGTGCTCTGCAACAAGATAAGCCACCGCGATGAGAAGCCCAAGCACCGCAATGAAGAGGAGCCCCCGCTCGCTACAACTAGAGAAAGCCCGCGCACAGCAACGAAGCTCCAATGCAGCCAAAAATAAATAAATAAAATAAATTTTAAAAAATAAAATAAAATAAAAGACACTCATGAAGCAGAAAGTGCACTTAGGGTTAGGGTTCCCGTGCATCTCCATGCAATGTCCACAACAACGGTCATTCAGCGCAGATGGAGCTAATGTTATTTCCTCAGCACCTCAGATGAAAACAAAGAAATCTGATGTTTAAATAGGAGGCCACATGACTAGAAAGTGGCACCCCTAGTTCTCAAACCCAGTTCTACTGCCAGTTCCTGCCCCAGCCTCCTTCGCGCCTGGCTGTTGGCGGTTTGTCCTGTCTCTGCCTCATGGTGGCATCCCACTTCCCATCTTTGCCTCGTCCGTGGACTCAGACTCTCCATCCTCGGAATGGCTCTCGCCACCCCACTCTTAGCTAGGCCTTTGGAGAATGATCCTGATCAACCCTGATGGAGCGATCCTGTCAGATCAGCTTCCTGGGGACTCTGAATGCGAACAAATTTGGCAGGAAACATGACACTGCACAGAAGGAATTTCAAGTATCGCTCACTAAAACAGTGGAGGAATTATTTGGGGAGGAATCGGTCTGATTCAATATCTTTCTACTCTGGCAACCAAAAAAGCTAGACCTCAGCACATCTATCCATCTACTTTGACACATTGTTGTGTGTGTTTTTTTTTCCATAACTTAGTAATATCTTACAACTATAAAACCGAAAATCTAGTACAAGTATGGTTATGATATTTATTTTCAAAGCCCTAGTGAACTGAAAACTGCATGCACTGCCAGTAGAAATGTAAATTGGTACAACTGCCTTGGGGAAAGTTAGCATTTTATTATTATAAACACACACTTACTGTATGACCCAGAAATCCCTATCCTATGTATTTAGCCAAGAGAAATGAAAATATATGTCCATATAAAGAGCTGTGTGTGAACGTTTATAGCAGCCTTACCCATAACAGTAAAAAACTGAAAACAACTATAATATCATCTAGTGGATAAACACATTTAGACCATGCATACAAGGGATATTACTTAGACACAAAAATGAATAAACTACTGAAATTGGCAACATGGATGGATCTCAAACTCATTAGATTAGACCCAGTGAAAAAAAGTCAGACACAAAGGGATACAAACTACATATGATTTCATTTATATGACAGTATAGCTAGCAAACTATAGAGACAGAAATCAGAACAGTGATTTCCAGGGGCTGGGGGTAGGGGTGGGGGATTGACAGCAAAGGAGCAAATGGATCTTTTCGGGGGTGAAGGAAATGTTCTGTATCATAATGGTGGTGTGGTGTTTGAGATTTTTTTGAATCTCAGATCTGAGAAAAACATGTTTAAAAAAAGAATTTATTGCATATTTGCCATAAGTCATGCACTTTGCTGGGATCTAGGAATACAGAGATGAAAGACCTGGTCCTTGACTTTAACGAGTTTATAATCCAATGGAGAAGAGAGCGGAGTGAACCATGACACTGAGTAACAAGTGCATTGGTGGAGACATGCAGAGCATGTCGGTGAGACATATTAAAATGTGACTTGTTCTTTCCAAGGAAGTGGTAGATGATCTTGAGAATCCAGAAAACCAAGTTCATAAATAAACAGGGCTGTTACGTAGTAAGAACAAGAATCCTTGGCTTTAGCATCGTGATCTGTCAATTCCTCAGTGACTCAAGGATAAACACAGACTTTATTGATCGTCCGTTTTCTAATATCTACTATTTTACTACTTCGTGTCCTGTTTACTTCAATTCGTTGATTTAATAGCTTGACTTTTAAAAAAAGTTAAGCGCATAGAAAATCTGGTTGACTGTCATACTGCCTCATTGCGGGACATCCAGGAATCATTTAGCATGGTGTGTTACTTCATGGTACCAAAGTCCCTTCCCAAAGAGGCAACAAAAACAGTACAATCTGATGATCTAAGTAAAGCATATGCATAGTCTCACAAAGCAGGTTACTGCATGTTACCCCACAATATTTCCATATCTATTCCATTGGCCAGAACTTAGTCACATGGCCATGCCTAGCAGGAAGGGATGATGGGAAATGTAGTCTTTATTCCAAGAAGTCGTGAGCCAGCTGCTAGTAATGGAAAGGATGGGTGGTGTAGGATAACCAGTAGTCCCTGAATCAAAGATGAGATTCCCTTTATCCCTCAGAATACTGGGGTCTTCAAGATAGTGCATTTTCTAGTTAAAACATGAACTCTACAATTTAATTGTCAAAATTTTCCTCTGATTGGGAGCTATTTGTTTTTTCACCTAGTATTACCCTGAAGCTTCACAGATTACTTTATGAAGCTCTAAGGACAGTGCCTGGCACAGAGTAGGTGCTAGACAAATATTAGCTATTACAGCCATGGTCTCTTGGTCAGGAGATCATAGAATCTTAGAGCCGCAAAAGAGAGAATTTAGTCTAATCCTCTCCCCTCCCTCACCCCTCACGCAGAAGTTTGCTTACAGTCCTGGTAACCTAGTTAAAAAAAAGAACAGTGCTCCACGAAAGCAAATAGCACTTAATAATGTATTTATAAAATGAGAAAAATGTCTTTTGCAGAGTTGTGTTTTCCTTTAAAAATATTTTATTTTCCATTAAATTCCACCTCATAGGCCTTCCTTAAAGCTTCCATGGCAGGTTGGTTGTCAAATACACCTGATTGCTTCTGCCTCTATCAACTGCAACTTTGTGTGTGAATTCTTACTGCATTTGCAAAGGTTAAAATTTGTATTCCTGTACAAGATAGTGCCAAAACTCTCCAAATAAAAAGTTCTTCTTGGGACTTCCCTGGTGGTCCAGTGGGTAAGACTCTGCGCTCCCAGTGCAGGGCGCCCGGGTTCAACCCCTGGTCAGGGAACTAGATTCTGTAGATTCTGCACGCATGCCGCAACTAAGACCCACGCGGCCTAAATAAATAAATAATAAATAAATAAATTTTTTTTAAAAATACTTTGTTCCCTTTTTTAAAAAAAAGTTCTTCTTATATATATTTTCTAATTATTAATTTATTATAATCAGGCACATTTGCTAATAAATTGGCTACATTCTTTGTAACAAAACAAAACTGAGGGACTTCCCTGTTGGTCCAGTGACTGAGACTCTGCACTCCCAACACAGCAAGGGGGCCACAAAAAAAAAAAAAAAAAATTACAGTTGCCTTTTCCAGTCATCTGGTAGCCATTGAAGGCCTTTCCCAAATTTGCATGTCAATATATCAAAGAGAATTGGCTTTCTTTTTAGAAATTCAGGCTTTCATTTCCAAGAATGTCACTGAAAACTGGGCAAGAAAATGCAAAAATGTTTCAGCTTTCTGTATATCTTTTCCTGGGAACCAAGCTCAAAAATGACATTTTGTTGTATGCGCTCATGTTCTATTTTGGCCGATATTTCCTGATGGCTAATTTTACAAGATAGACCTGAGAAAACCTAGATAAGATTGTTGATCTATTATTTTTATTTTATTAGAAAGCATCCTGGGTAATTTCCATAGCATCAGAATGACCTGGCGGGGTGGGGGGAAGGGAATAACTACATATTTCCATTAATTGCAATGTAATAACAAAAACTAGCAAGGAGATTTCCATTATTTTTCTTTTTTTCAGAAATTAAATAGAAAACAGCATTGCCATTTACTTAAGGACTAACTGGTTTGAGAACTGAATGTATAATTAGGCCAAAGACTAATCACATGAATTATTATATGAAGGAAACAAATTTGCCTCCAAACAACCTTAAAAAGGAGTCAGTCCAACAGATCTTGGATCATATTCTTTAGGAAACTAATTTATCTTCTGGGAGCACAGAGCAAAAATAAAATCTTTCGAGTGTTTCCTTATTCACTAGTAAATGTAAAGCGTTAGCAATATTTCTAACATCTCTGTCTCACAGCTATGCACAGTCTAAAATCAGTGATTCAGGGACTTCCCTCATGGCGCAGTGGTTAAGAATCCGCCTGCCAATGCAGGGGACACGGGTTCGAGCGCTGGTCCAGGAAAATCCCACATGCCACAGATCAACTAAGCTCGTGCACCACAACTACTGAGCCCACGCGCCTAGAGCCCCAGGGGCACAACTACTGAAGTCCACGTGCCTAGAGCCCGTGATCCACAACAAAGAGAAGCCACTGCAATGAGAAGCCTGCACACCGCCACGAAGAGTAGCCCCTGCTCGCCGCAACTAGAGAAAGCCCACGTGCAGCAACAAAGATCAGACACAGCCAAAAAAAAAAAGAAAAATCAATGACTCAGACTTTATTCTGTCTCTTCTCCTTCACAAAAACCTCATTATCCAAGACGTGGCTCCAAAATCTTCCATGAAAAATCCCTCTCCCAGCACAGTCTCAGCCTTTCCAAGTCTCTTATTCTTTCCCAAATTAGATTGAGACCTGTGGGCAAACCCGGCAGCCTAATAATGTGATGCCACCTTCAAACCATACCCTGTAAACATCTATTTGACATACAGTGCAGGTGAGATGAAACTGATTACCTATTAATAAAAAAAGTATGCCCTTCAAAACAAGTGGCACTGGATATACCACGGTATATATGGTATACGGTGTTTTAACTCATTTGGAAATGTCTCAAGTTGCAATGCTTTCACCCCTCCTTTTATGAGTGATGAAAAGAAGGGATAAAGAAACTATAACCCAATTACCATATGTCAAATGTCACGTATCAGTCGTATTAGTTTACTGGGGCTCTCATAACAAAATACCACAGCCTAGGCGACTGAAATAACAGAAATTTATTTCCTCACAGTTCTAGAGGCTGGAAGCCCGAGATCAAAGCGTAGACAAGTCTGACTTCTCCTGAGGCCTCTCTCCCTGGCTTGCAGATGGCTGCCTCCTCACTGTGTGGCCACGTGGTCATTCTCTGTGTGTGTCTGTGTCCCAATCTCCTCTTCTTATAAGGACACCAGTCATATTGGATTAGGGTTTACCCTAACTACCCCACTTTAACTTAATAAGCTCTTGAAGGCTCTATTCCCCAAATACAGTCACATTCTAAGGAGCCAGGGGTTAGGGCTTCAACATATGAATTGAGGGCAACACAATTCAGCGTGCAACAGCTGGCTATCCTCGAATGCTAAAATCAGACAGGGAAGGACTTAATTTCAGCCCCTGACAGCTTTTGACTACAAAATCCTAAAAGTAACAATCTGACATAGCATTTCATACTTCACTTTTGGATTTCAAATTATTTTCTGCACACGAAAATTTGCAGAAACTGAAGGAACAAAAATAGATTTATTACTAATTTGCTTTGACTTGCTAAAGCAGAGTCAGTATCCTGAGAGGGAAAAAACAGCAAAATAGGCCCTGCTTTTATTAAGCACTAGTTCTCCCTTCAGCTTTCTTTTGTGACTTTTGGAACAAGGCAACCTCTTGGGAGATACGCTAAAGGGTTTTAAATTTAGAAAGCAATTTTTAAATCACTCATTCCTTAGAAGCCACAAATGTCAACTGCATCAATTATGGTTTTGGCTACAAATAATAGGAAATCTTGCTAAAAGAGGTTTAAGCATTAAGGACACTGATTATCTAACAAGAAGCCCAGCGGCCCACACTTCCAGGTTGGTGAATTCAGCAGCCAAGTGAAGAAGGAACCAGTGGTTTCCTGCCTGTCCCCTCCGCCAGGGCAGGAGTTGGTTCCTGTCACCTCGGGGTTGCCAGGTGGGCGCCCAGCACCACCTCATCACACCCAGAGGCTGGAGGGAAGCCCTTATCCTCCTGCACCTCTGTACCAGGGAGCAAAGCTTTGCCCAGAAGTCAGCCTCTTCTACCTCATGGTGCTGAAGGAGGCAGAATCTGCCACCCCAAAGCATGACAGTAGGACTTGAGGACATGCACCCCAACATATGCTGCTCTGATATATTGATTGCTTTGAACTGTAGGCACTTGAAAAACCGCAAACGCAGGAAGAGGCTTTCTGTGAACTCCCCTCGTGTGTCTAAAGATAGATTCTCCAGAAGGAACCCAGATGCCATAAATCCCCTCACGGGAGTTTCCTCAACCTAACCTGGGAAGCCTGACGCTTATCTCAGGAAAGGGGACTGAAAGTCATACCACATCCAGACAAACTCTTGTCACCAACTATCACAGCACTACCTGTTCTTCTAAGGGCCCACTCCTCTCCCCTAAGCGTCATTTGCCCTCTTCTAAGAGGACTGCATCCCTCCCCTTTCCCTAGTAAGATGGTGTTTAGTCCTGATCTCCAAACCACCACCAGGAATCACTCATTTTCCCCCAGGGGTCTCCCATGCACACATGAGGTCTACACGCTAATGAACTTCTGCTTGTTTTTCTCTGTTAACCTGTCTTTTCTTACAGGGGTCTCAGAAGGGTGGAGGGAAAGTTATTTTCCCCTCCTTCCGTCCCAACCTCCCCAGGCCCGCCCTGGTAAAAGGAGATGGGATTTATTCCATTGCTTTTCACACAGATACACAGCAGAGATGGACACGTGCTGAACTGAAGTGCTTTTAAACGAATCACCGTTCACTTCAGTGGAGGCAAATCGATGCACATTTCATCGGCGTTTTCATGAGGGAACTTAAGTTTATCAGCATCGTTCTTTCAGTGTGTTCAGCAGTGTTTTAGTACCTTGTTCCAATTGTCTATTGATGTGTAAAAAGTTACCCCAAATCATGGCTCAAAACAATAATATTCATTTCCTTTGCTCCGTGACTGTAGTCCCTATGTGGCTGCAGTTGGGCAGTGGCTGGGCTGAGGTCATCCTGAAGCTTCTCCACTCATCTCTGCACCTGGGTTGCAGCAGCCCAACAGCTGGGGGTCCCTGGACGCTTCTCTCTCTTCCTCTCGGGGAGGGCCCCCCACGTGCTGACCTCTGGGCAGCTGACCGTTTACAGGGCAGCTGAGGCTCCATGAGCGAGTGTCCCAAGAGAAAGTGTCAGATGCTGTGTGACTTCCCACCCCAGCCTGGGAAATCACAGAGCATCACTTCAGCTATATGCATTCCTCAAGGCAGCCGCAAGACCGCTCCGGGTCAAGGAGAAGGAACAGAGATTCCGCCTCTTGACAGGAGGAGTGTCACAGGACTGGTGGGCATAATTAAGTACCACCACACACCCCTTAAAGACTGGCCCTCCTGTCACCTACTCGATTGAACCACCTTAACTGACCTGAGTCCACAGAGCCTGCTTTCCACCGTCACCTCCAGACCCTCAGCCCTCGTTACTCTCCCTGTGAGTAATTCCCACTTGAGCGTCATGTACCTCTTCCCCCAGGATGCACTATTTCAAGAGAGAAGTCATGGTTTTTGTGAAAAGGGACCAGGACTTCTGGTCAACCCCAGGTTATTTTTGACGAGGCCAAAATCAACTCCACTAAGACAAAGACGCTCATAACCAGAATTTCAAACTAGTAAACTTGGAGGCTTGTTTTCTCTCACACTTCGTGGTTTCCAAAGGAAAAGAAAATTCAAAGACAGCCAACTAGCAGTGGGAGAGGTTCTCCTACACCTAAACCCACAGCACAAAGCTGTCAGCTTTGTCCATCCTCCAACAGACATGAGCAGAGAAAAAAAGGCAAGTAGCCCAGTGTGAAAGGAACGCCCACTTGGTGGACAATTCTGGGCCTGCCTGTTCTCCCCTCTGAAGGTGGAGGGCTGGTTTCATATTGCTTTACCCACCTAGCAAAGCGGACGAGCATCTGGAATCTCATCCCTTTCTCCTCTGAACACCTCTCGCTCCGTATTGATCAAGCTGACCAACTTTTTCTTGAATAAGAGATTCAAGTGAGAGCCTGGAGTAATGAGTATTCCTCAGAACAATGTCACAAGAAAAATCAAATAGGGACTTCCCTGATGGTACAGTGGTTAAGAATTCGCCTGCCAGTGCAGGCGACACGGGTTCAAGACCTGGTCAGGGAAGAGTCCACATGCTGCAGAGCAACTAAGCCCATGCACCACAACTACCGAGCCTGCGCTCTAGAGCCAGTGAGCCACAACTACTGAGCCCGTGTGCCACAACCACTGAAGCCTGCGCACCTAGAGCCTGTGCTCCGCAACAAGAGAAGCCACCACAATGAGAAGCCCACGCACAGCAACAAAGAGTAGCCCCCGCTCGCCGCAACTAAAGAAATCCCGTGGGCAGCAATGAAGACCCAAAGCAGCCAAAAATAAATAAATTAATTAATTAAAACAATTTATTTTTTAAAAAAGAAAAATCAAATAAAATCCCTAGGGACAGGTCAACCATTCGGAAAGAAAGAGAACCTGATATATTTTGCACATATTAGTAGGAGGGAAGGGAAGGAATTCAACGATGCTCCAACTAAGACAGAGTCCACTATGTGGAAATAAAGTATTCAATACCCAAATATTCTCAATTCAGTCTTAATTTATATTAAATTATATTATTTATATTACTCTGTTCATTTGTTTGTTTTTCTTTGTTTTAAGCAGGAAACGTTGAAGGAAATTTTAGGAAGTTATTTTTACGAGCACATTTGAGAATGCAAAGCGCAAGACTTACAAATAGCTTTGTTTGGATAACATGGAATTGAGCATATATACACAGCAGTTACCATCAACTATATAAAACCTATACTTCTGTATTTTGTGATATATAAAATGATATAAAAGACATTTGGGGGTTGAGACAAACGAACACAGCCCGTATAATAGGAAATAATATTTCATTCGTTAGGAGTGAATTTGCTACTATGTTATGTAGCATTTTGGTGTGAAATTCCATATACTCTACAATTTTAAATGATTTAGTAAAAAATACATACATGAAGTGTATGCAGCAAGATAACAGTTGTCAGATATAGATGGCAAGTATACAAGTATTGATTGCACTTTTCTCTATTTTTCTTTGTCTGAAAATTTTCAAAATACAAGTTTTTTAAATATATGGATATTATTCCTGTCTCCCAGTTTTTTAAATTCTTAAAATAAGAAGAAAGGCATGTTGAAGTTGGCCTAAGATGGGACCTGTCACTTCCAAAAAGAGCTGGTGAGTACGGCAAAGTGCTTAGCTCTCCCTCAGATGTTAAGGCCTCGTCATCAGAACAAAAAAAAAAACAAGAAATCTTGGCTCACCCTTAGTTTTCGGGGCTGGACACCGTTCCGCCAACGATGCTCCCCTCATGCGAGGCAGCCTGGAATGTCCTAGGAGCTGCCAGGTCACCAGTGGTGAAAAGTGTTGGGCTCTCTGTTGGTTTCACTGTTTCTGTCTCCCAAACTCAGTAAGACAACTGGTCAGAATCAGCCTCCGTGGCATGATATGACAGCAGTGACAATGAGGCACGCTATCAGCAGATAATAATGCCTAACACTTATCAGGTACTCAGTAAAAGGCCTGATAAAGGCACAGTCAAGATGACACATGGATATTAATGACAGATAAGGCGTGTAGTCATGATGGAGAGTCTTCCCTTCAGCCGGGTGTCCAACAGAAACTTATGAAGTCTTTCCTAGTGTCCACGTGGACGGACTCTCACAGTCAAGCACTAGTGGCAGCAGTAGAGGGGCTCCGTGGGCTGGGACACCCCTCTGTCCATGTGCCCCCCTCTCCCCTGACTCCGGCCTGACCTGTGTCCAACCTGCTGTGTCCAGGAGAGCCCCCTCCACCGCAGCTGTGGCCCCGGCAGCCTGCATGCGCCCTCGCTCCAGTCCTCAACCTCAGCGTCACCTGTAACCTGTCCACCTGTTCCACACGGTTCGGGACCAACATTGTCTCATTTCTATTCATTTTTTTTTTTCAAAATGGTAAGAGCCATTTTTATTTTCAAAGTAACAAGTAGTCAATGTGTAAACAATTAGACAATGCAGAAAGAGATAAAGAGAAAAGTAAAAAAATCATCCTAAATCTCACCACTGGAGAAAACTAACCACCATTTACATTGTGATATCTTATTCATTATTTTTTCATATCTCTACCAATGTTTCAACTTGGGCCTCCTGCCCCCGCCTGCCTGAGTAGCCAGAGACACTGCGTCTTCCTCTGGGAACTTCCTCTGTGCCAGAGCGCTCAGGAAAAGAAGGAATGAACACTGACTTAAGAACGAGGGTGTCATCAGCCTGACCTCCCCATCCAAGAATAAGCTCAGTCTCTGGGGACTGTGGTTCCTCGGGGGCCACCTGTACTCAGTATTCAACTCACTCCACAGGGTTATTATGAGGATCAAACGACCTAACAGAGGTGGCAACACTTAACAAAGAAAGAACTTCATGTTTGTTATATAAACCAATGTCAGGTTAGTTTTGTCTCCCTTATTTAATACTTTCTACTCCACATTAAACATCGAAGTTGTATTTTTATAAAAATGTCCTCAACCATTAAAAACTTAGCATATATTCAGAGGGTACTCATAAAATATTCACTTATTCAGCAAATATTATGTCATAGGCTAAAGAAGCATCAGTCGACTTCAAGGAACTTTACAATTGAATGGAGGAAATAACAAATGCGAAGCAGGCTTGCTGTTAGGGGTTCGTGTAAGCAGTGCTGAAGGAGTTCAGAGGAGATAACTTCTGTCGGGCAAAAGCCTGATATTTTAAATTCAGGTTTACTGAAATATTTAATTCTGCGGTAATAGGATGGAGGCGAAGTTTCTCTGTCTCTATACAACACTGCCCCCTAGTGGTGCGGTGGCCCCCTTGCAGCGCCTCCCAACGCCCCGACGGGGTACAGAACAGACAATGGAAACGCTGTGTCAAATCACTACCGAATCTGGATGGATGTGTGAGTATTCGTTTCCAGTTGAGCCGTTTTAAGTGAAGCCGTTATTTCCCTTGTTTTCCCCTTCCAGGAAAACCGTGTCCTACCATAAAAGTATCCTGTCCTTTGGGTCCTAGCCTTTTTTTTTTTTTTTTTTTTTGGCGGCACGCGGGCCTCTCACTGTTGTGGCCTCTCCCGTTGCGGAGCACAGGCTCCGGACGCGCAGGCTCAGCGGCCATGGCTCACGGGCCCAGCCGCTCCGCGGCATGTGGGATCTTCCCGGACCGGGGCATGAACCTGTGTCCCCTGCATCGGCAGGCGGACTCTCAACCACTGCGCCACCAGGGAAGCCCTGGGTCCTAGCCTTTTATCACAGGGTGCCCTGGGAGAAGGCAATGACGCCCGAAAAGCGATATAAAAGGGAAAAGCTGACCTTCCGCGGCCTTCAGGGAAGAGCCGATTCCCGCTCCCAGGCCGCCGTTGAGAGTGGCCCCCGCGGAGCCGGCGAAGGGCGGGGAGCGCACCGTTCTTTCCCTGGGTCTGCGTCTCACGGAAACAGGGTCCTGAGAACACTGACATGTTGAGGGCTGTACCAAAAGCCCAAACTCCTGTCGTGTCAAAAGTGGGGCTGTTTTGCTCAGGTGGCGATTTCGGCACTCCTTCGGGGCAGGCTCTTACCTTCTTCTGGGAAAACCCCGGGACGGGTCACGTGACTCTTCTAGGGCAAGGCTGAGGCTCCAGAGTCGTGGGAAGGGCCGTCAGTGCCGCAGGCGCAGTTACAGCCTTGAATGCTTTTGTTCCGTCAACAGAAAGAAATGGTCGCTCTCTAAATATGCGTGGGCTGGGGTGTGCCTAAAAACAGTTGCTTCTTTTTGTGGCACGTGAGGATTTTGTTGGAGAGGTGCTAACAGGAGCCCACAGCCGGGACGGTCATCGTCACCAGAAATGTTGCCAGACTCAAGGCCTCGCTGCGGAAGCGGCTCGGGGTATAACTCACTGAGAGCAGGGATTTTGTCTGTCTTGTTCATGGAGGTATGACCCAGGGCCTAGAAGCCTGCCAGGTGCATAGAAGGCATTTCAATGTTTGTTGAATGAATACATGATGGGAGAAGCGCTCCCCATTTCTCCATACAACACAGGGCTGCCCCGGGCAGAGCAGTGCCTGGCCGCGGCGTTGGCGCAGCAGCTGGACAAGAAGGAGAAAAGGGAAGAAGACGGAAAATCATGTTCCTGGCCATATGTGATGTGCTGATGACTCACAAAAATGAACTAGGACACCTTGAAGGGTGGCAGAGCCCCCAGGTGGGCACATGGAGCTCAGAAACGTGGTTATTTGGACACGAGCGTAAGTGTGACCCCGACTGGCTCCCAAGCTGGTGTGACCTTCAGCGTAAGTAACACAGCATCACCCCTCCTTGTCTGCGAGCAGCACCTCTCTGATCTACACTCCCCGTATTCTTACATTCAAGGGCCTTGGAGGGTGGGTCCCCTTCCTGAAGGAAAATGCTGCAACTGTTAAGTTATAACTTCCAGTCCTAGATCACTTCCTCTGGCAACTTCTTTTTCCCCTCTGAGTTATTGAAGGTGGAAATCTAAGAAAGATGTAGCTGACCCTCTTTACACATTTACCTGTACTTCTCTTAATTCTGCTCTCTTCAGGGCAGCTATTCTGCTTCTCACACAACACATAAGACGTTAGGTTACCGTTAACATCTTTCCTGACACCTCCTGCCACCCTTACCTTCCTCTCACCCAAGAATGACAATTCACTTCCCTATTTTTAATCTTGCTTAGTCTATTATAATATCCTCCTCACTAGCCATTCTGTCTCCACACTGCTCCATCTTAAATGCCTATTGCCTAAATCTTCTGAATTTCTCCAATCATACCTCCTCCTGCCCTCAGTAGAGCCCCATCAAAACGTCAAGAAATGCTGCAGTGGATCTTTGGATGACAAAATGTGACAAATTTCAGATCCCATACATTTCAGAATTTCTCTTTCTCCTGCACTAGAATCGTGAGCAGAAGATTTATTCCGCATTTCTAGAATTAACTAGTTTTTCTCTTCTACCAAGATATTTTCCATCATTTGTTACTCTTGAAAAACAGAACCATATCTTTAATATGTTTACCTCCTTGATTAAAGTGCCTACCTGCACTTGATTGAACACACCAAGTGCATATAGTATTAAATCTTCAATCCAATGTTTATCATGGTTTTAATCTGTGAGAAATTCTTCAGAGCATTAGCTCCTTAAATAGAAGAAGCTATTGGTTGGCAAGGAGTGGGCCCCAAAACAAAGGAGACCAATTATGGTACCTTTGCATTGATGGATCCTGGGCCAGAGCCCTTGCTTGAAATTTATGAACAAAAGACCAGAAATTACCCTTATTTTCTTTCAGGTGTGTCCCCTCAAAATTCATATTTGAAGTCACCTCAAGGTGACTATATTTGGAGATGGGGTCTTTATGGCAGTAATTAAGGTTAAATGAGATCATAAGAGTTGGGCTTTAATCCAATAAGATTGGTGCCACTTATAAGAAGAAGAGACACCAGAGCACTCTCTCCCCACACCACAGTGGAAGGATCATGTGAGGATGCAGTGAGGTGACCATCTGCAAGCCAGGAACAAAGCTCTCACAAGGAAGCAAATAGGCCATCACCTTGACCTTGGACTTCCCAGAAAGAAAGAAGTTGAAAATGGCTCAAAGAAATGGATTGTAATAATTAATATTGTTATAAGGTCCATACTACCCAAAGCAATCTACAGATATAATGCAATCATTATCAAAATACGAATGGCATTATTCATAGAACCAGAACAAATAATTTTAAAATGTGTATAGAAATTCATGAGACCCTGAATAGTCAAAATACTCTTAAGAAAAAAGAACAAAGCTGGAGATATCATGCTCCCTAATTTCAGACTCTATTACAAAGCTATACTAATCCATACTGTATGGTACTGGCAGAAAAACAGACACACAGATCAGTGGAACAGAATAGAGAGCCTAGAAATAAACCCATGCTTATAATGGTCAATTAATTTATGATAAAGGAGGCAAGAATATACAATGGGGAAAAGATAGTCTCTTCAATAAACAGTGTTGGGAAAACCAGACAACTACATGCAAAAGAATTAAACTGGACCACTTTCTTACACCATATACAAAAATAAACGCAACATTGATTAAAGACTTAAATGTAAGTTCTGCTAGTAGAAAACTCCTAGAAGAAAACATTAACCATACACTCTTTGACATCAGTCTCAGCAATAATTTTTTTGCATCTGTCTCCTCAGGCAAGGGAATCAAAGGCAAAAATAAACAAAGGGGATCTAATCAAACTTAAAAGCTTTTGAACAGCAAAGGAAACCATGAACAAAATGAAAAGGCAACCTACTAAATGGGAGAAGATATTTGCAAACATTATGTCTGATAAGGGGTTAATATTCAAAATATATTTTTAAAAACTCATACAACTCAATATCAAAAAAAAGCAATCCAATTAAAAAAAATAAGCAGAGGACCTAAATAGGCATTTTTCCAAAGAAGACATACAGGCAGCCAACAGGCACACGAAAAGATGCTCAACATCGCTAATCATCAGGGAAATGCAAATCAAAACCACAATATCACCCACACCTGTCAGAATGGCTATCATCAAAAAGGCAAGAAATAGCAAGTGTTGGCGAGGGTGTGTCTGGAAATGTAAATTGGTACAGTCAGTATGGAAAACAAAAATTAAAAACAAAACTGTCATACAATCTAGCAATTCCACTCCTGGGTATTTATCCAAAGAAAATGAAAACATTAATTGGGAAAGATACATGAACGTCTGTGTTCATAGCAGTATTATTTACAATAGCCAAGATATGGAAAACAAGTAAGTGCCCACCAGTGGACGAATGGATTAAGATGTGCCATATATACACAGTGGAATATTCCTCAGCCATAAAAAAGAATAAAATTTTGCCATTGCAACCATATGGGTGGATCTGGAGGGTATTATGCTTAGTGCAATAAATCAGACAGAGAAGGACAAATACTGTATGTTTTCACATACATGTGGAATCTAAAAAATAAAACAAACAAACATATAGAACAGAAACAGACTCAGAGGTACAGAGAACAAAATAGTGTTTACCAGGGCAGAGTGGGGTTGGGGGAGGGGACAAATAGGTGAAGGGGATTAAAAGGTACAAGCAACTAGGCATAAAATAAATAACGTACAAGGATATAATGTACAGCACATGGAATATAGTCAATGTTTTATAGTAACTTTGTATGAAGTGAAATCTAAAAGTATCAACTCACTATATTGTACACCTGAAACTAATACAATGTTGTAAGTCAGCTATACTTCAATTAAAAATTAAAATAAATACAAATAAATAAATAATCATTACAATGATCATTAGGATAGAATCAAGGTGGGAAATGACCAGACTCTAAAGGTGTATTTTTGTGACCAAAACAGTCACAATGATTCATCACATTCTGATTTCCCAAAGAAGATACGGTTTTAAGAAAAAGCACCATGGGAAAAGTATCCAATAGTAATGGCCATGAATAAAACATTTAGCACATTAATTGGGGTAAAATGGCCTGGAAAGAGATTAACAAGGCCAAACAAAGACAATCGCCTTTAATCGTCAGAATAACACCAGAGAATCCTTTTAGCAACTCCCCAAAGGGAAGATGACAGCCTCCTACAAGAGGTCGATGAAGATCTGAGCTAGTCTCAGAATTAAAGGAAACAGCCCATCTTTCATTATACTAATGGAACATTTATAACTGGAAACCAGTGATCACATAATTAAAAACCAAAAATGAAAGCCATACAAGTATATACATACACACACATTTGTTACATTCTAGCACTAAGGCTGCAGCATCTAATACTGTGATCTCCTCTTCCTCTGGCAGACTTCATGTGTGCTTTGAAATACCCATTTCAGTAGACAGCGCTCTAGTTTCCAAGCAATTTAATTGTAAACATTTAATCATGACCGCCCTCTGGTGTATTATACTAAGATAAACATTTAGAAAATGGCTTATGTTTTGATTGGTTTTCCTCACTAATGAGTTCTTCAAAATATCCCTGACTTGGAGTTGCTTTAAAATAAATAAATAAATAAATAAATATATATATATATATATATATATATATATATATATATATAAGAAACAACTGTAAAACTATAATTTCAATAGAGACAGGCAGTCAGAGCAGATACATGTTCAGCTTCTTGGGAATCACAGAGGAGAGAGAGAGAGAGAGAGAGAGAGAATAAAAAATCGCCAATCATTAAGATGCAGATTTACCAAACATAACCAGTGAATCAGCAGTGTTCACACAGAATAAAGTCTAGAGGGAACCAACTAGTACAGTTGTCCTAAGTATTTTTTTCTTCTTTCCCCATCTAAGAAGTAACATGGTACATAGTGGATTTTAAAGATGGGATTCTGGGGGCTGCCCTGCCCTGGTGGCGCAGTGGCTGAGAGTCCGCCTGCCGATGCAGGGGACACGGGTTCGTGCCCCAGTCCGGGAAGATCCCACATGCCGCGGGGTGGCTGGGCCCGTGAGCCATGGCCGCTAAGCCTGCGTGTCCAGAGCCTGTGCTCCACAACGGGAGAGGCCACAGCAGTGAGAGGCCCGCGTACCGCCAAAAAAAAAAAAAAAAAAAGTGACTCTGAATAAGGTAGATTTTGATTTGGGATCAGGTTCAAACATAACTGCTGTGTGTTTGATCTCCCCTTAACTGTATTTCCTCAGCTTCTAGTTCTTGCTAATAACAGTAACAACAACTGTCTGGAACAGAATGTTCACCTGCTAGTTTCTGTTTAGACTTTTGGATAAATCAATGCTATGGTTATCAGACTGTGTTGTGTAACATGAAACCAGAAAAAAGGCCATCTGGACCTTGAGTGTAGGAAGAGGGCCAGGTGTTGTGTTGGTCACAGCGGAAGAGGTAGCCACTGCTGCCGTCTTTCTCCAGCTCCCTGTGTTTCAACAACAGTGGTCTTCTATCTGCAATTAAAGACGCAAAGCAACTTCCCTTTCCCCTCAATGCTTTTCTCCTGAGTTTTAGCACAGTAGACCCCTTCTTTTCTGGTCTTGTTTCAAATGACACTTCCTCTGAGGCCTTTTCTAGCTTCCACTCCGGCACTTTTCCTGAGATCACACTGTTGATTCCTTTACAGCCGTTCCCATTGTAGACCATTACCATGCTTATGAATGTATTTACTGTCTACGTCCAGTAACTAGAATGTAAGTTCCACAGAACAGCTTGCCGGTCTAGTTCACACTTGTATTCTCAGAGCTGAGAACAGTGCCTTACACAAAGTAGGCTTTCAATAAGTAATTGTTGGATGGATGGATGGATGGATGGGTGGATGGGTGGATGGGTGGATGGGTGGATGGATGGATGGAGAAGGGCAAGGTCTAAGTGGCTGATGAGTAAAACTCCTCCTGTTCATAATCCGACCACTTTCCATTGCCTCCATCACTCCTTACCTGATAGCTGCACGAGTCTTCCTGATGGGTCTGCCTGCTTCCACCCTGGGTCCCCTATGCTCTATTTCAACATGACAGCCAAGCCTGTCCTCTTTAGAACATACAAGTCTCTCTTCTGTGAGAGACTCTGCAATGGCTCCCCATACCGCTCAGAGTAAAAGCCCAAGTCCTGACAATAGCCTGCAAGGCCCTCCTTGGTGCGACCGCTTCTTACCTCTCTGCCTTCCCCTCTCCCACTCGGTCAGCCATAACTGCTCCTGCCTTCCTGTTCTTGAACATGCTGGGCACATGAGGGCACCCGCTCTAAGCTGCTCCCTCTTTAATGCCCTTTCCCTATATATCTGCTTGACTAGCTCCCTCACCTCTACGGTTTTTATCTAACTCTAACCACCCCATTGAAACCCATCTTCATACCTCACTTACTACTACACCCAATCAGCCCACCCCCATGCCAGCTGTCCCCTTTGGTCTTTTTTCCCCATAGAATTGACTACCTGCTAACATACTGTACAATTTATTTTTGTTTATTGTCTTCCCTGCTACCCCTCACTATAACGTAAACTCTGTGAGGGCAGGAATGTGCATATTTTGCTCACCAATGACCCCCAGGCACACACAACAGTGTCTGGCACCCAGTAGGTACTCAATATCTGTTAACTTGAATTACTGATCTTGAAGTATATGTAGAAGCAAAGCCCTGGGTAGTGGATCATGACATGTTGCTTACAGGACCCAGGCAGTGGGAGTCCCAAGCTGGAGGCCTGTGAAATTGGCAGCTTTGGGGAACTTGTGCATAACTATCTCAAACGGCAGGAAGGGTTCTGCAAACCCTGAACCCAATTGGCTATAGCAGCACTGTAATTCTTATTTTTATCATTCTTGTATTCTCTGTATCTATTGGCATTTATGGTGCATTGAGCCATTCCTGTCTACTATGAGAAACCAGTAATGGCTGCCTTTATTAAGCACCTAACTATGGTTTAGAGTAAATGGTAAAAGTGTGCTCCTATTAGATGGTATGATAGATGCGAAACTCAGGAAATACTGCTTTGTTTGGTTCCTGGTTGAGAAACCTACCTGAACTAACTTAAGCACAAAGAGAAAGTTATTGGACGATGAAATGCAGCCAAGCCTACCAGCAGGCATGGCTGTGGGCATCAGAAACAACTAGAAGTAGGAACCAAAATGCTCCCAGGTCCTGTCCTGTGCCCTCCAGTGTGGACTTCATTCTTTTAAAAAACAAACTGGCTGAGGGAGACTATTCGTTGTCAACTCAATACCCAGTCTCCCCTTCTTATTAAACAGAACTCCAATTTTGCTTGGCAATATGCCCATTTGAGACATTTCTTGGCCTCCTTGAATGCAGGCATGATCACGTGGTGGAACATCTGGCTAAAGGGATATAAGTTTAAGTCTTTGTGTGGGGCTTCTGAGGCTCTTTAAAGAGAGCTCGCTTGTTTAGCATGTGCTCTTTTCACCAATCCTTCTTCCTGCAGGAAAACACACACAATAGCCGGAGCTGCAGCAGCCATCTTACAAGGAGAATGAAAGCCACACACTAAGGAGAGCAGAGCCAAAAGAAGGCACCCAGGACATGGATGAAAGCGTGAACCTCTCCTACCAGCCCTGACCAGCTTATGGTCCCTGCTCTATGCCAAGTTGATAGGGATATGAGTTGAAAGGTATAGTTCCTTCTCTCAGAGAGCTAACAATAGAAGTACCTAGCATTTATTGCACACTTGGTATGTGTTGGAAACCATTTTTCGTGCTTTACTTGCATTAGAATAACCATGTGCCTAGGCATTATTCCATTTATGCAGATGAGGATACAGGTTTAGCAAGGTTGGCTACCCATGGTCATCTAATCCAAGGGTTGAAGCTGGGTCTTCTGACTCCATGATCTGTAATTAACTACAATGCTACACTGGTTCCCAGTCTTATCAACAATTATAACTCAAATTTGAATTCAGATTCAGAGGCATTAAACTCTTGGTAAAGATGAGTACAGGGAACGCTGGGAGCAAAGGGAAGAATGTCAACGTTTCCAGCAGAACCTGGGGGCTTTCCCAGATTCTCAGTCAAGAATAAGTATGCACGCACCAAGCAGAAGAGCACTGTGGTTGGGGACGAGTGCCGACTTCAGATCTCATTTATAAAATGGAAGACACAGATGTTAAATACGTAGGTATGTTGCAAGTTATACAGAGGGATCAATGTGAAACTGAATAAAGGAACTGGAGACTGTAGCGATCACTCTTCCCAGAAGTCTGACTGGACAGGGGATGGAAGTCTGTAGGGCATTTGTATCTGCATACGAGGCTACCAGCAGTGCACTGAAGCTATCCCAGCCCATGTAATTAAACGCCTGGTAAGATGAAGTATACTACAAAGACCATGAACTTTAAGAATCAGATAAAAATGGACTTGGAAATCGTGCTGCCATTTATTTGTAGCTTTGGGTAAACTGCATGCCCTGAGTTTTAGTTTTTTCGATGTCACTTCATCTAGAGTAGCTAGACTACAAATCCAATCCTGAGCACAGTACTAATTGTGACAAAGTTTCACTTAAATATATCTCCCATGGCGCTTATATTAGTGGGATAATATCGTCAGAGAATTTCTCCTATTTAGTAGCAGATACTATTCTCAAAAGGATAATACGTGGTAAAGATACAAAGGAGACTGGAATGATAGTTGTTCGTTTCCTGAAGGCCACATTTGCAATACTTCTCATGGACTCTGCTCTATGAACATTTGGTTAGTCTTTGAATCAATAATAGCAATCTCTCTCTTACTAAACGCTAAGAATAGCAGATAATTTCATGAGCTCCTATCCAGCAACCCCTCTTCTGAGACCTCACCCCTTGTCCCCTCCCCATCTCCACCCCTGCTGACAGTGCAGAATTTTAGGATGAAGGGCAAAAACTTAATCATAGCATTTAAAAATATTTTAAAGTCTCTTAAGCATTTAACCTACTCCTACTTTATCCAATCTTGTCATGTTACTTGAACATTTTGGCATTAAAAAAAAGTTTTAATTGTCTGACTAGGTTACACCAGAAATAGAAAAGCACCTCTCACAGAATCAAGAGCTGAAGGTTACAGAAGATACCAAGATGTTCTTCCTTTTTACTGCACAAAAGTATCTTTCACATCATGTTATAAAAGCATTTCAAATCACATTGATGAAACTCTCCTTTGTACAATGCTGATAAATATAGCTTGTTTCAAAATATTATCACTGGTTGCTTTTTAGCTGTGAATCAGAATTGAACCAGATTCCAGGCCTACTTAAGATATTTCTCAGCATTTAGAAATGTCTAACAATATTCATTCCACTCCCTTCAAAAGCAGTGTTCTCTGCTGATGTTAGTAATGAGATTCTGTGCGGATTCCTGCATTCAGTGGCAGGTTAGATATATGGCTAACCAAGATCTTTCTAACTTTCAAGACTCAAGGCTGAAACACCTTTCATTAGGTACCTCTTGAAATGGATTTGTACCATAAGCCTCAATGTTTTAAAAGGAAAAGAGTTAGTTTGGTATTTCAGACTTGACTCCGTTTTTCTAACTATATTAGTTTTCTCAATTTTATCCAGAAATTGAAGCTTTTATAAAACCCTTACTCATAGATTTCCCCTAGATCTGACGGATCTAGACTCTTAATCTTCACTGTGTTACAAATGCACACCTTGCAGAGATGACAAAGTCTGACTCCTTCCGTTCCCCCAGAAGATAACTTTTACAAATGAACTAAGTATTTTAAGGAAAGGTACACTCTATGTTACGGATTAAACTAACATAACAGAAGCCCATTCTGAGTGTGAAAAGAACAAATACTGGATTATTTTACAGCAATTCTACTAAAGCCTACTCTAAACTGTGGAATACATCCAATATTCTTAAACATAAACACACAGAGCTAAGGGAGGAAAAAAGAAACTTGAACCCCATGAGCCAAAACTAACCTGCTTCCACTAACCCTAGGTGCTAGCATATCCCAGGATACACCACAGCAGGGAAGAGAGGGGAGGGGAAGACTCAAAGAAATATGCACTCCGAGTGTCAAGCTCAATTAGAGCTGAAGACCATCCCCTGTTGGAATTCTAAGCCGCTAAAAATAAAATTTCACTAAAATAATACCACAATGGTACTATATATAACCTAATGACAAAAGATTCCTCCTTACCTAAGGTTTATAAGGCTGCTATTACTGGTATAATGTATCCTAAAGTGATCAAATAAAACAAAGCATGGTAAAGACTGCTTTATTGGTGGCAGCTAGTACAAGTCAATAAATATTGATCCCCAAAGAAGAACTCAAGTTAGTTATCAGACTACTGGTCCACAGAGAACTGAATGGAGTTGAACCAACCGATTGCTGGGAGGATAAACTGAAGTCAACCCTGCTTCTTGGGGAATGAAGCCACAGCCAGCAGATACATGCCATATGCTGTTCCTGAAAAATAAAGGAAATAAGAACTTAACAGGAAATTCTCAGGTTTAAATGTATAAACCCAATATTCCAGCTAAAAAGTTGTAAGATAAAGAGGCAAGGCTGGTATTAAAACTACTTTTATGGGAATATACAGAAGTATTTTGATAGGTGCTGGCAAAATTTAAAATAAATACATACAAAACACGTTTAATCTAGTTTTAGTATTACTTAACTTGTATAGAAGTGTTAGATGCAGCACGGTAATGTATTTGTTAACGTAATGACATGTAAAAAAATTTAAAATAAGATTAAGAACATAAAACCTAAAATTGCCTGAGAAATGCTAAGAATGATTCAAAAGCCAAAAGGTCAAATAGGCAAAGCCTTCCCTGAAGTGTATTATCAATATAAAACCAAGCAAAAGGGACATATAATTTTTAAATAATCAAATTTGAAGTAAGAATTTCTAATAACTGGAAATTTATTTTTAAAACTAATTACCAAAACGTCTATGAAATAGTCACACTGGCCAAAAAGAATTTAGGGCTTTACCTTAAGAAAGCCCAAACGTCACTATCTGCTTGTTGTCCATAAAATGTCCCTTCACTATATTCAATTCAAGCCAAAAAAGGCACCTTGGCATAAGCATAAGGGGACTTTGTGCTTAGGGTTCAAACACCAGCTCTTCCAAAGCAATATTATCTGGGTAATTAACATAATTTCTCCATCTTTAAAATGAGGATACGTTACAGACTTAATACAAGGGTTACAGAAATCCACATATGTGGCACTCCTATCAATAGAATGAGCACACAGTAATCACTCTAATACTGTTTCCCTTTCTCCCGCCAGGGAGCAATCATTCAGATTCCTAACTCTGCTCCTAGCATGCTTATTTGTGATATTCCACTGCTAATATTGAATAATGGAACTGCCCAATCCACAGAAAAACTATCAAAGCACTTTACATGCAGTAAAAGTATTGTGCTGTATAAGGTTTTATCTCTGTCATAAATATGTATGTACAGGGATTAGATGTAAAGTGTATTATTATTACACATCATAGTCAAAATATTTAAGAACCCCTGTTATAGGAGATGGGATAGAACAGCTATCTTTGGCTCTTCCAAAGGCCTGCAGGGCCACCAGCGGCACATTCCAAAAGCCACCTCTATCACAAGATAATTATCAAACTTTATCGGTTTATTTTTTTTAAAAGACATTAAAACGTTCTTACACAATATGTATCAATCACCTTTGTGAGTCATTATATGTAAAGCAGTAAGACCTCAGATTCTGGGGACAGACTGCCTGTGTTAAAATACTGGCACAGTGAGAGCAATGATGTTGTTAGTTATCGCTGCTATGATTTTGCTATAGAGCAAGCATTCCAAATGTCTTACCACCAACTGTAAGAATCATGGTGGCTCTGTACAGGAGGGCATCAGCTATCCCACCCTTTAGATGCACTGGAATTCCATTATCCTCCTAGGTTAAAAAAATAATAATTAATGTATATCATTGGTTTCCAACTAAATGAAAAAGACTAATCCATTCATATAAAATTAAGTGGCTTCTTAAAACACTGAAATTGAAATATTTTAAATATCAAAATTAAAAAGGACTACCCTTTTGCTGAATCTTTCTCTACTGCAACTACTTTTAAAATAAAAACTCCTAAAAATCAACATTCTTTCTTTTAAAGTTAATTTGAGATCTAATAAAATGTTCTTTCCAAAGAACACATAAACAGTAAAGCTGTGAAAATATATTCATTGAGTTCATCAATTTAATTATTAAAAAAAAGCAATAATCATCACACTTTGGTCATAGGTACAATCTTTTTTTCCCTTAAAAAAACAGGAGAGAGAGTTTTGGTTTATAACCCTAAATTATATCCTTAGTCTCCCAATCCAGCACCTGGCATAGTGTAGGATACTTAACACACCTGTTAAATATAAGTATTTTATTTTCATGCAGCATACATAATACTTTTTTTTTAACCACTTAAAATTTTCTTTATGAAACATCAGAGATCACAATTAAACAAAAAACTCACTGATAACCTAACTACTTATAAAGGTAAGTGCTCTGTCCCACTAAGTCTTTCCTCATGAGAAAACCACTATTAACACATATTAATACATATCCTTAATTTTTTAAAGCTTGTATTGTCATAGCTTCTAATTTATGCACATACTTGTTTAATACACAAAATGAGATTATGCTATATAATGGCCTATCACAGATTTTTCACTCAACATTATCTTAAAAACCATCTAGCCCATTTAAACCTACTTTGTTCCTTTTAATGGCTACACAGCATTCCACTGTGCAAAAAATAAAATTACATTAGCCAATCCTTTATTAATGGGTATTTAGGTTGTTGGGTTTTTTTGATATTAAACTCCCATAATGATTAATAGCCTATTTCCTATTTTTATATATTTATGCTACTATTCTGTAGGAAAGATTCTTAAAATGGGAGTCCTGAATAGGATATGTACAATAATTTGCTTCTAATACTTTCAAATACTCTAAAATTTCTGTACCAATACTACTTCCTAGCATGTATCAACGTACTGTATAGGAACGCACTTATCTCCCACACCTGGCTAACATAACCTATTTTAAATCTTCTAAAATTTTGACAATTGAACAGGGAAAAAAAGTAGCAACTTGTCATTTTAATGTGCATTTCTTACTGATTTGTAGGAGCTCTCTGTATGCTAAGGTTATTAACTTTTTGTTAATATTAAAAATTTTGTTAATTTAAAAAATTTTCCCTCAATTTGTCACTTACCTCAATTTGTACCATAAGTACATTTAAAATTTTCGTGTCACCAAACCTTGCAATTTTTCTCCTTTACAGCTTCTAGGCTTTGTAAAGACTTTCTTAGGATGACCCCTAAGATTAAACCTGATTGTGGTAATCATTCATAGATACATTAAATATAACATTGTTTGTACACCTTAAAAAAAAATCAGGTACAACCTAAATACAAACTATTTATTTATATTTTCTTTCTTTCTTTCTTTCTTTGTGTCAGGTCTTAGTTGCGGCACGTGGGATCCTTGTTGTGGTGCGTGGGCCTCTCTATAGTTGTGGCGCGTGGGCTCAGTAGTTGCAGTGTGTGGTCTTAGTTCCCCCAGGGCAGGAAGGATCTTAGTTCCCCCATCCCCAGGGATCAAACCCGCGACCCTTGCATAGGAAGGTGGATTCTCAACCACTGGACCACCAGGGAATTCCCAATGCTTGCGATTTTTACTTGTCAATCATACCTCAGTAAGCTGAAAAAAAATTCTCCTATATTTTCTTTTAATATTTTTTGAGGGAGAAGTATTTATATCTGCAATTAATCTTTTAACACACAATACAGAACGGATATAACTTTACTTTCTTCAAAACAGCCACCCAGGGCTTCCCTGGTGGCGCAGTGGTTGAGAGTCCGCCTACCGATGCAGGGGACACGGGTTTGTGCCCCGGTCCAGGAAGGTCCCACGTGCCGCAGAGCGGCTGGGCCCGTGAGCCATGGCCACTGAGCCTGCGTGTCTGGAGCCTGTGCTCCGCTACGGGAGAGGGCACAACAGTGAGAGGCCCGCGTACCGCAAAAAAAAAAAACCACAAAAAAACAGCCACCCAATTTTTCCATTCCCCACTGATATGAAATAGCACCTTTAACATATATCAAGTTTCTACATATATTAAGTTTCTACATATATTAATGTATTTGTTCTGTTTCTGGGCTCTTTCTATGGTCTATTTGTCTATTACTGTGCAGCTACCCCAGAGTGCCAACCCAATGTGACTCCTCCAAAAGAAAGTGTCTTTGATCTTTACCCCTTCATTTCTTCTGCTTTCCCAAGGGCCTCTTGGTTATAGCAAATGCCCAGTTAGCTATCGACAGACAGTTTCCTATTACTCTTCTGCTAATACAACAGGATTGTTAACAATCAGACGTCTCCAGATTTACCTCCTATCGCCAACTTTTGGTAATCTAATCATAAAAAGTAACAATCTCCTATAAAATACTTCAGTACCTGAAAGAGCTTTTGTTTCTCTGAAACTTTATTTTCAAACTGCCTGCGTGAAGCAGTACTTATGGTCCTCTGGGCAATCTGACGAAGAGCCTGAAATTAAAAAAAATCCACATATACTAAACAGACTTAGGGCTTAAAGAAACCCTTCAAAACCAACCATTCCCAATCTTCAGTATTACAGAAAAGTGAAACTGAGAGTTAAAACATACCCGATTTGTCAATAACAAAGTCACAGACAAGCACTGAGGTTTTCCTATTTGTCGCCCCGCCACTGCTCTTTATATTATATTCTGAAGTCTCCAAACACCACATTTAAGAAGCAATTCATGTAGATTTTGAGGGGGGAAAAATCATGATCTTTACCTGAATTGAACCAGTAGCATTATATGAGGAAAACATACTGATATATAGATATTACAGAAATAAAGAATGGTTACAAAATACACGAGGTTCGAAGTTTTTTATTTAAATACTCTACCATATTATTAAAAATCTATTACTTGATATCAAAATAAACTGGCATGATTCCTACTTAATTAAAATGCTTCCCTCATTACATTTTCCCCAAAGAATTAATAGGGCATAAATCTTTTACAAGAGACTTGCATTACATATCCAGTTGAAATAAATTACAAATATGCAATCCACTTTCTAAAATAAATAATATATTGAGAAGATAAGTAAAGTTTTATTGGATAATTACCGAAGAAAACGATCACTGTTACATTTTCCTTCTCTTTTTCAAAATTTGGGGAAAATATTTCACATGCTCAAAGTCGGTGGAGCGGTGAAGGACACTGCAGAACCGCCTGATGGAAGCAACACGACCCTTCGGCCATGAATGCTCCTAAAGCGCCAGCCAAAACTGAAAGGCTTGCTTTTTAAACTACCTTCTGCTGCTCACAAACCTCAGAGTCACTGAAACTCAAACCCCTCGTTATCCGAGGAACATCCTTCTGCTGACGCTTCCGGGTATCAGAAACTTCCCACCCGCACCCACAAGATTAGGGGTGGCGACTAAGAACCCAAGGCTTGCCTAACGCACAATCCTCTGGTCACCTCCCCAGCTTCTCCACTCCTTACAACTACCCAGCACAGCTTGGGGCAAGAGTGATCCATGGAAGGGAAGGAAGGTCAAGCGAAAAGGACACGGACCAAGGAAGGTGACCTCCGAAGCCGCCCTCTCCCTCTCTCCTCCCCTCCCAGGAGAGACTTTCCTGTCGCGAACCTCTAGCCTCCGCTCCCAACCCTCTCGCCCCACATCCCGAATGCCAGCCGACAAGCTACTCACCAGCAGACTCCGCAGCATCTTGGCTCCGTTGCTGCCCACCAACCGCGACAACTGAACACGAGGAACGAAGACCCACACGCCGGAATCGGAACTACCTTCTGGCCTTGCGCAAGCGCCTGGAGCCTAAATACTTCCGGGCGGAGGAGGGACTTGCTCCTAACCATAGAGAGCGGAAGAAAAGAGAGAGCGGCCGGACGGCTGTGGCCGCTCTAGCCGGCGGGCTGTCTCTGCGCCTCGACCTCGCTCCTGAGCCGCCGGTTACCCCGGGAGCGAAGGCTGGGGATAAAGGAACGACTTTTGAGACCTGAGAGGCAAGGAGCGAGGCATTACGTACTCGTTTAACTAGCTCAGATAAAATTAATGTGAGACCAGGCTATCGAAGAAAATTAGTGTGTGTATTTTGAACGAGAAGACGTAAAACTCTGAGCAACCTTTGAGCCACTGTTTAGAACGCTGGTTTGGCCGAACTCTAAACTGTGAAGCTGGATGAAATACAAAACAAAAAGTATAACTTCTCTTACACGGATACAATCAGTTTTCTCCACTGTTGTGAGGACGTTACTGTTCCGTGTGCTGAGAGTGTGCTGTGTAGAGCTGCGTCGGGATACTAGTTTTTATCTTGCTGCACCTTTGGGTGCTGCAGAACTCCCCATGCAAGCAGCTCTCCCACAGTGTCGCGAAAGTGTGGAAGCTGTTCACTCGTTTCTCTGAGTCTGGGAAAACGCTGAAAAGAGGGGGAAATTCTAATTGGGGGACCAGAAATGGGAGGGCAAATCTGGACTCCGGAGTCTTGCTGCCTCAGGCTAGCAGGGCACTTTCCATGGTTGGAGTTGCCAGGCACAGCAATTATTGTACAGGTACCAACTGTGCTTAAATAATGCCACATTACAAGTGTCTGTTACAAGTGCCCACCCTCAAGCGGGTATAAATACGAAAGTATCCACCCTATACCACAGTAAATATCTGTCCACCTTTTTACAAACTCATAATTATTCCACTGTCATTTCAAATAGAAAGCTGATGATGTATGGGTTCAGCATAGGTGAAATGTGTAGATAAAATTAGTAATATTGAAATTATTATTCCTTCTGATCTTTAGACTTAGACCCACCAAGTTACTTGTTCCCAGTTCAAGTTATTTTCCTCACCGATTTTAATACCCAATTATTTATAAATTTATATAAAGGTTTAAATGGCAAATGGTCAAGAATCAGAACTCTATTTCAATATCATTCTGGTAGTAGTGAAACGCTGGATTGGATATGAGTTACCAGGACAGAGAGTCCATTAGAAGGTACTTATAGTAATCCAAGGAAAAAAGAAAACCTGAAGTAAGTCAACAGCAAAAGAGATGTAGCTAAAGGGATGGAGATAAGGGGATGGGTTAGAGAGCCAACAATGAGGAAGTACCTTCAAAAATCAACAGAATGTAGTGATTTATTGGATTGGGAAGTTGGGGAGGAGAGCAGATTTCTGGCTTAACTCATAAGATGGTTGGTCATACCTACCATTCACTACATCGAGGAATATAAGAGAAACACCAGGCTAGGATGGGATGAGTTCCCTTGATTTGACAGAAGGGAGTGGTGGTCGTTCACCGAGTGCCATTTTTCTATACTTTGTGCCAAATGAGTTTCATCTATCACTTCCCTTATTCCTCAAATCAATATCTGTCAAGTGGGTATTAAAATCCCCATTTTACAGACAAGGAAATGGTAAAGTAAATGATTTAGGGGCTTAAATAATCTGAAGATACAGCTTTATGTATTTGAGAGCCAGGTCAGCCTGATTCTAAAAACCGTATTCTGAATCTTTCAGGTGCAGACTGATAGTGAAGAGACTACAGTGCAACAGTGGGATGAAAGCCTGGCTGAGGGTGAAGATAGTAATAAAATATAAACTGCTCTTTTACAAGCTTTGTCGTGAAAAAGGAATGACAACATACCCCGGGGATTAGACCACTGATTCAATTGCAATTTGACATATAATTGTAAATCTATTTCTTTCTGCATTGCTTGTCCTTGAAACAAAGTGGCATGTAAGTCTTGACAGTGAAAGTGATGTATGGTGAGTTCAATCTTCTGGCACATCACCCTGCATAGAAAAGCTTGTGGCATACAGACAAGCTCCCATTAATGTCACTTAAAGTACATAGTTTTTCAAAATGTACTAAGATCACCAAAAGGTACTTCGAGGTGGTTCCGGTTTAAGATAGCGGATTGGCCCCAAGAGTTTGTTTGTCCTCCCTATCACTCCAGTAAAAATGAAAGAAAAGGAATTGAAAGGGTATGAGGTTTTTTTCTTTTCATTTTTTTTATACAGCAGTTTCTTATCAGTATCTATTTTATACGTATTAGTGTATATGTCAATCCCAACCTCCCAATTCATCCCACCACCACCACCCCGCCACTTTCCCCCCTTGGTGTCCATATGTTTGTTCGTATGAGGTGTTTTTAGATACATCACCTTAAATGAATCTCAAAGGCATTATGATGAGTAAAAGAAGCCAGTTTCAAAAGATCACATATGATATGATTCCATTTATGACATTCCAGAAGACAAAACTATGGGGATGGAGAAGAGATCAGTGGTTGCCTGGGCTTATGGGTGGAGGGAAGGGTGACTATAAAGATGTATAGTAAAAGGGAGGTTGGGAGGTTTTGGTACTGCTCTGTATTCTAAAATGGTTACACAAACCTATGCGTGTGTTAAAATTCGCAGAACTGTACACTACAAGTACAGAAAGTAAAGTTTACTGTATGACAGTCTAAAAAACATTTCTTAAAAGACAGCCCAAAAGGATGGCGACCAAAGAGGAGACAGAAAATCAATTTCAACAGATTTCTGGAAAACAGAAAGCAGATGGGATATAGCTGAGCAGGACCAAGGAAGCCACAATCTAAAGGGACTGCAAGGGGGATGGATACCAGTGAGAAGCATGTTGATTGGTTCTAAAACCCCTGAGAAGCTCAGACTTGAAAGTAGAATTTATAGCAAAGAGTGGAATCAAGGGACAGGCCTGAAAATGAGTAGTTGAAAATTATATGCAACAGAATGGTCAGCTCCCTGCAATCTCTGCCCTACCCCTCTCGGCCAAATACAGTCTCTCACCTCGGTCACTGTCTCCCACAGGTAGAAGGCAAGAACATTTTTATCTGGAAGAAGTAATGGGAGACAACTAGGTGGAAGGCATATGCAAAGGGATGGGTATAGCTGAAATATGTGAAGTGGAAAACAGAAGCTGGGGTGGAAGACAAGGCAGAAGCAGAGAGTTCAAAGCAGTAAGAGACAGAGCCTCTTTCAACCCCTTCCTTTTGCAGAAGACTAGAGAATTCTTCCCCAGAGAAACTGAACAGTCCCACAGAAAAGGCCTCCAGCCAAATGACTGGCTCCCTGACAGTCATTCCCTAATGCGGTGCTTCTCAAAATTCAGTCTACCTACAGTTGCTGACCTGCCAACTATTTATTACTTGTCTAAGCATTTTATCATGAACAGAACAAATAATGCACTCAGTGGCATTTTTGAGTAGCACTGCGCTACTGAGGCCATCACTTGTCAAGCACTGCCCACAAACAAAGAGCTTTCAATGAGTTTTGGGGGTCCATTTATACATGACAGATTGCTGAGACTAGCCAGAAATACAAGGAAAGTCACCTACGCGAAAAACTGAAAATAGCTCCAGTAAACAAGAGAGTGAACTAGGAAACAGCAGATCTAACACAGGAGGGTGACAAAAAGAGGGAATGTGATAATGGCTGAGTAGCTGTTTGAAAAAACCACCAGTAGAGATTGGCAGAGAAGGACAAATGCAGAATAGACCTTTCTAGCAAAAACAGGGAATCAGGTTATCAGGTATTTGGGGACAAAAAACCTTCAAAAGACTAGTGATAAGAACAGGGTGGACCTGATAGAAAAGTTGGAAAAACTTTAAGACAGGCTTCCAGAAAGTTATGTTGATGTTAAAAGTGGGGTGATTATTAATTCCAGGAAAAATAAAGTGTACAAAGTATAATCTTGGTGCTCTGCTTCGCTCTAAAGTATACAGTATTTTTAAAGTCATAATTAAACAACTGCTAATGTGTTTATTAAATATTATAATTATATAATGGGGGAAGGGGAAGTACGTGTGTTAGCTACATCATCAGGTAATATTATCAAGAAGACAATAATGTCTAAAACTGTTAAATCAAGCAATAGTAGAACAGGCATATAATTTAGATACACTAAGATAAATACCAAAAGTAACAACTTTTGAAGTCAAAGTAATTGTCTCTAGAAAGTTGGGACAGGTACTGCTGTTTTTCATCATAAGGCCTTTAGATTTTTTTAACTGTGTACACGTTACTTTGACAAATTTTACATATTTAAAAGAAAATAAGGTCACCGTGGTCTGATGTGATTTTAGACGATATTTATGTATTTATTTTTAAATGATATTTATTTTGAAATTTCAAATGACATTAAGGGAAATGTGATTTTTTTTTTTTTTTTTCCGGTATGCGGGCCTCTCACTGTTGCGGCCTCTCCCATTGCAGAGCACAGACTCCAGACGCACAGGCTCAGCGGCCATGGCTCACTGGCCCAGCCGCTCCACGGCATGTGGGATCCTCCCGGACCGGGGCACGAACCCGTGTCCCCTGCATCGTCAGGCGGACTCTCAACCACTGCGCCACCAGGGAAGCCCGGGAAATGTGATTTTTACGTTTATTGAATGGGGCATGGGCTAAAAAGGGGCTCTAAAACACTTTACTAGATTATCCAAATACTACAACAAACATTTATGCACCAAATTCTTCTTGAAGCAGCACTTCCTTACTCCCTCCACCCTCCCCTCAAACTAACCATGTTCGCAAAGAACAGAACTTTGAAGCTTAAGCAACAAAGGATGGTACAATAATTCTAAGGCAGTGTTTCCATAAAGACGGGGCAAGCAGGCTGAACAGCAGTCGTTACGCCTACCACTCAGCTGCTCCTCTTTGCTAGTCTGGCTTTTCATTTCCTGTGTCCCTGCCCAATTCATTATTTTCGTCATCATTGTCTCTATACCAGTTATTCATTTTCTATTTACCAGAAGTTTCCCTTGATCTAATACCAAATTTAGCCTGTCTGCTTATAACAGGTTATAATCTGACCACTTCTTGGTAAGAACAGATGTTTCTCAGTAGCATGAATAAATCCTGCAGTTAATGCTATCAGAGTGATTAACATATTCACATATGGCAATCCAATCTAGGCATGGAAATGTTAAAATTTGGCCTCATTGAGCCTGGGCTACAATTTAGTGCTAAACATCTGCAACAACACTGGGGCGCTGTTATTTTAGCAAAAGACACCTGAACATAGCAAAATTAATTTTGTTCATTTTTATTAATACAGAACATACTAACAGAAAGTTATCTTTCAATGTAATCAAAGTTACAAATACTGTAACCAAGAAACAAGTAATATTCACTTGACTCTCCTCTTCGTTGAATAATTTTCTATTAGGTAGTACAGTTATTTTTACCAATTTACTTTTAAACTGCTTTCTGATTTCAAAGAAATTTCTTAGCTTTTACTTATTAAATAATTCCTTCAGTTGGGAATTTCATATATCAAAATATTTCCTGCAAGTTAGTACATTCTTCAATGCCTTCTACTTAACCTAGTTGTCTTAAAATGCAATATGATTCTTTGAAAGTTGAGTATGACATCAGTGTTTCCCAAAGATCAGCATAAAGCCCATAAGAAAGAAATGTTTTCTTTCCGCCAGTCACAGAGGCCATATGAATGTTCCACATTCTTCATATTCAGCAACAGGAATCGCTTACAGCTCAAATGGCAGGAGACAAGGGAGAACTTAGGCCATCAATGTACTTGTAAAATAGATAAAACTCCAAATATATTTTAAGATTCCGTCTTGACCACAGATGAGAAAGTGTTGGAAGAGCTCTTCAACTTTTCTGTAGCAGCACCTCTGGTCCCCCAGTTAGAAAAAGAGACGCAGGACGGCAGTCCTTCTTAAGCAGCACAAACTCAATCTGCAAAGACTGGGAGAAGCCCTCTCCCCCAAAGATATACCCCAGAAAATAAACTGCCATGTGCAAGAGGGTCAATTATCAGAATAAATAACCATATTCTGAAGGACTGATAAAACAAAGAATAGTTTTACACAAAGAATACCCTATGCATTCAGAAATTTCAGGACAATTATACATTAAGTACTTAATGCAAGTAATATTCTATCTGTTGAAAGTCATTATGAACTACAAGTTCTTTTAACTGAATTTCATATTATACAAAACTTAAGAAGTGTGGCACATTTCTACTATTAACCATTACATTTTTTTGTTTTTTTAAAAAAAAACATATATTAATCAAAACTGATACATTACCCAGACCTTTTGATTTAAAATATAAACGAAGGAAACCATTACAAACTCCGAATTCAAACAGGCATTCTTCTATACAAACCTATGAGTTATTTTAGTTAAAAAAAAAAAAAATAGCTATTTCAATGCAATTAAGCCACCTCTGATTAAGACATACATTTCATGCATGTGAAACAATAAGTTTACATTCAAGAATAAGTTCCATAGCAAACAAATTACAGCATTTATTCAATAAGGAATATTAAAAATAATTCCAGTTAATAGAAAATAAAATAACTTCAAGCACATATAATTTATCATGTACATACTCCAAAATCTCCAGAATTCAATTAGGAAATTTAAAGAACTTCTTTTTAAAGTACATCTTAGAAAAACCAACCAAAACAATCGGTGGCTTAACTAAAGAGAATGTGCATACATATTCATCCTTGACCTATATGTAAAAATTGAATGAAATATAGAGGAAATGAAGGTTACTGTTTTCCAAAATTTCTGCAAGATAATATTAGTACTTAAGTCAAAACACTTACCTGCAAAATAAAAACAGCTTGAGGTATTTCCAATGCTGAAGCAAATTTCTTAATGTTAAATACCACAATGAAAACAGTCTCCTTTGAATATTTACATCTGGTTGACAGTTGAGGCAGAAGATAAAGGTCGGCCAAGAAGCTTTCCAAGCTCACCTATATTCTTTCATCCCTTATGAAGTGTAAGCTTCAAGGGAAATGGTTACATGTAAAAACATCAAATGAGATGGGTTTCCTGACTGCAACATCTTAACCAAATGGAAAGAGGAATTTTAAGTCTTCCTACCGGAGACCTACCATGAGCATTAATTCCTATTCTAGACAGGTAAATAGGTCCTTTGAAATCAAACCTAAGCTTGACAAAGAACTGTACTGGATAAACTGAATACATGAACCACCTCAACAAAGATGGTACTTTAAGCCTTTACACACGACCTGTGAAAAGGATGAAGTGTTTTATTTAGATTTGGTCTTTCTTCATCTTTTTGTAACTATGAATCCTAAAGGGTTAGCAAGTCATTATACTCACACATCTTGTAATCACTTTCTTCACACAATAGGCACACATATACAGTATCATATGTCAATATAATATTATCAACACAGCATAAACATTTAAGCAGCAGACGCATTTCGCATGAAAGAGGCTCCATGCATCATACGGACTGTCCCATCAGAAAGGAAACATAAGAATGCCATTTCAGCAGTTACAGTGTTGATATGATCAGTATAGCGAATTTGTTTTATACCCGTCATATATTTTCCTAAGTCATCCATTAGGAAGAAGCAAAGGACAAAGACAGCTTTAAAAAAAAAAAGTTGTGTGCCAACTTCAAAAATGACATACTAACCAGACATCAGCATTTGAAAGCTAGGTTGAATAGGACTGGCCTTGATGCACATGCAGTAAATTTGTTTTCAAAATATAAAATTAAATGGTAATGTCGGCAGTATTACTACTGTTTCTATATTTATGATTAATTACTAGCAGTACAACTCCCAGAAGGAAGGAGATGGATCCAATAGTGATGTAAGCAATCCCCAAAAATGGATTTTTTCCTCCCATCCATGAAATAGTGCTCAAGATCATCCGTTTTCGTCCATCAAATGAATGTACAGGGTAATCTGAAGAGTGTATAGGAAGACTTTTCCATGTCTAGTTACTTGATTTTTAAAATACAACTTAAAAAGTTGGCATTTAATTGATTGTAATTCATTGGTAAAATTCTACAATACACAGGTACCTTACTCATATGTTCTGAATCACAAAATAATTATATAATTATTATCCAAAAGGATTGATTTCACAAATTAAATGTTAGTAGTAAAAGCCAATATAGAGACAAGATGAAAAGGCAGAGGGCTATGTACCAGATGAAGGAACAAGATAAAACCCCAGAAAAAAAACTAAATGAAGTGGAGATAGGCAACCTTCCAGAAAAAGAATTCAGAATAATGATAGTGAAGATGATCCAGGACCTCGGAAAAAGAATGGAGGCAAAGATCGAGAAGATGCAAGAAATGTTTAACAAAGACCTAGAAGAATTAAAGAACAAACAGAGATGAACAATACAATAACTTAAATGAAAAATACACTAGAAGGAATCAACAGCAGAATAACTGAGGCAGAAGAACAGATAAGTGACCTGGAAGACACAATGGTGGAATTCATTGCAGCGGAACAGAATAAAGAAAAATGAATGAAAAGAAATGAAGACAGCCTAAGAGACCTCTGGGACATTAAATGCAACAACATTTGCATTACAAACGTCCCAGAAGAAGAGAGAAAGGACCTGAAAAAAATATGTGAAGCATTATAGTCACAAACTTCCCTAACATGGGAAAGGAAATAGCCACCCAAGTCCAGGAAGCGCAGAGAGTCCCAGACAGGATAAACCCAAGGAGAAACATGCCGAGATACACAGTAATCAAACAGGCAAAAATTAAAGGCAAAGAAAAATTATTGAAAGCAGCAAGGGAAAAATGACAAATAACATACAAGGGAACTCCCATAAGGTTAACAGCTGATTTCTCAGCAGAAACTCTACAAGCCAGAAGGGAGTGGCATGATATACTTAAAGTGGTGAAAGGGAAGAACCTACAACCAAGATTACTCTACCCAGCAAGGATCTCATTCAGATTCGAAGGAGAAATCAAAAACTTTATAGACAAGCAAAAGCTAAGAGAATTCAGCACCACCAAACCAGCTCTACAACAAATGCTAAAGGAACTTCTCTAAGTGGGAAACACAAAAGAAGAAAAGGACCTACAAAATCAATTAAGAAAATGGCAATAGGAACATACATATCAATAACTACCTTAAACGTGAATCGAGGAAATGCTCCAACCAAAGACACAGGCTTGCTGAATGGATACAAAAACAAGACCCATATATATGCTGTCTACAAGAGGCCCAATTCAGACCTAGGGACACATACAGACTGAAGGTGAGGGGATGGAAAAAGATATTCCATGCAAATGGAAATCAAAAGAAAGCTGGAGTAGCAATACTCATATCAGATAAAATAGACTTTAAAATAAAGAACGTTACAAAAGACAAGGAAGGACACTACGTAATGATCAAGGGATCAACCCAAGTAGAAGATATAACAATTATAAATATATATGCACCCAACATAGGAGCACCTCAATATATAAGGCAAATGCTAACAGCTCTAAAAGAGGAAAACGACAGTAACACAATAATAGTGGGGGACTTTAACACCTCACTTTCACCAACATATGGGACCTAATGAAACTTAAAAGCTTTTGCACAGCAAAGGAAACCATAAACAAGACGAAAAGACAACCCTCAGAATGGGAGAAAATATTTGCAAATGAATCATCAGACAAAGGATTAATCTCCAAACTATATAAACAGCTCAGGCAGCTCAATATTAAAAAACAAACAACCCAATCCAAAAATGGGCAGAAGACCTAAATAGACATTTCTCCAAAGAAGACATACAGATGGCCAAGAAGCACATGAAAACCTGCTCAGCATCACTTATTATGAGAGAAATGCAAATCAAAACTACAGTGAGCTATCACCTCACACAGGTTAGAATGGGCATCATCAGAACATCTACAAACAACAAATGCTGCAGAGGGTGTGGAGAAAAGGGAACCCTCTTGCACTATTGGTGGGAATGTAAATTGATACAGCTATTATGGAGAATAGTATGGAGGTTCCTTAAAGAGCTAAAAATAGAATTACCATATAACCCAGCAATCCCACTACTGGGCATATACCCTGAGAAAACCATAATTCAAAAAGACACATGCACCTCAATGTTCACTGCAGCACTATTTACAATAGCCAGGTCAGGGAAGCAACCTAAATGCCCATCGACAGATGAATGGATAAAGAAGATGTGGTACATATATACAATGGAATATTACTCAGCCATGAAAAGGAACAAGTTGGGTCATTTGTAGGGACGTGGATAGATCTAGAGACTATCATACAGAGTGAAGTAAGTCAGAAAGGGAAAAACAAATATCGTATATTAACGTATATATGTGGAACCTAGAAAATGGTACAGATGAACCGGTTTGCAGTGCAGAAATAGAGACACAGATGCAGAGAACAAACGTATGGACACCAAGGGGGGAAAGCAGCTGGGGGTGGGGGTGGTGTGATGTATTGGGAGATTGGGATTGACATGTATACACTGATGTGTATAAAATGGATGACTAATAAGAAAATAAATAAATAAATAGGAAAAATAACAAAATAAAAGCCAGTACAGTTTACAAGCAAAAACAACTAAAGTTAAGGGTTATATAATTTCTCATTTCTTAGATATTTCTGTTCTCATTACACAGGAGGGGTAAAAGGTCTGTAATGTGAAAATATATTTCAGATAAATAGCAATGAAACCCATAGAGGAAAAAGAGCTTGACAGACCAGGAGAAAAAGGAAGAATGAAGAGATTAGGGGTCTCTATGAGCTCAAAGAGCACATGTAGCAAGAGTGTAGTTATGAGAGAATGGGACGACTCATACAAGGTCGAAAAGCATGACAATGAAGTTTTACATTAGTGATTTGGAGCAATGGTGAAACTCACGGTGTGACACTGGATTGACGACTAAAACAGAGTGGAATTGAAGGGTGGATCCTTAAACAAATTTGAGAAATGGGACACCAACATGTTGGATGAGCTACCTACATGGACCAGTTCTAGGATTTGGCAAGAGTTAGGGAAGAGAAGAAGACAGAACTAAGTCCCTATGCAAAAGGTTTACAACTTTTTCAAAAGCATCTTTTGAATCATGTTAGTTCCCATCTCTTTCTCCAGCTTCCGTAGCTCCCCAGCCCCGCAGATGACTCCCCAGCCCGGCTGTGACTCCAATGGCAGGCTCAGCTCTACTAGTTCTTAAATCAATCCCAATCTGAGCCAGGAATGACTGTAAGAGCTCTAACTAACCCAACACTCCATGGGATGTGGTATCAAATCACCCATGCTAGACATTATATTTGGTAATAATCTTATTACCAAATAAGATGCTTGAACTCTAGTACAAAGTATTTAAAACTTAAAGGCATTTCTGGAAGAAACAAGTTAAAAGAGACTTTCTCATACATACACACATACTCATAAAAATGCAGAGAGCAAAACTAAAACACAAAGTAGCATGCCACATAACTGAGACAAGACTGGACTACACTCCTTTCAAATTCTTTGAATCTGTGCACATGGCCAAAAAAGGATACTGTATGTGATATTCAAATAGTATCGTCCAGCTGGTAATGTCGGATGTAAATCACTTTTCCTCTCTATAAGACGATACAACTTACGAAAAGTAGGTAGTGCTGCCGTACGCATCCAAACAATAAAATCCTCATTTATGAACCCACTATTATCTTCGTCAGGATCCAGCATATATACTGGTTTAACCCAGTTTACTGGCTTTGTTGTGCCTTAAAAAGGAGAGATCGGTGTGGGGTGGGGAGACAAGACATTCAATTCTGTTGAGAGTTTCACTGAAAATTCACACTCTAATAAAACAAAGATATACAATATGAATATTTTCCTTATGTTCAAAAGTAGAAATATATTCATATTCTAAGCAAGTCTTAAAATCGAAAGAGAAACCAATTCTTCACATAAAAACTTAACAAATAATTACAAAGATTTGATTGATATCTCAATTAAGAGAATACTAAAAGTAGGCTACTGAGTATACTCCAAAAAGCAAATGACTTAATTCAAAGATATAATGGTAAGAAACATTACATTGTGAAATCAAGGAGGCATAGAAACAAAAAGAAATTTGGACTTATAACTATTAATAATTAAAATAAATAAATAAATACTTGTTTAAAATAAACCTTGTCACAATTTTAAAAGATTATGGCTGAAACGCTTACAAGGAAATACCAGAGAAATTCAAGATTAAAAGTATACTACTTTTCCTTTAGAATTTCAGTACATTAGAAGATACTACATATTTTACCTAACTTGACAGCAAGTTAAGAAAAGTTGCTTTTTAAAAAGCATAAACTTTTTTAAGATTCTAAAGACAGAAAATTTTAGGTACTTCATTAAAACGCCTAGCTTATGTTTTACGGGATATTAGTAATATTTTACCTTTGAATCGTTCTTCTAGGGGAATGTCTGCTCCAGGGGGATTTCTGAATTTCACATTTTTATCTGTCCACCAAGCAATACCTTTCTTTATCAAATGAATAGGTGTAGGATCAGATTCATTGCCAACCAGAAACAAATCTAGTGTATCTAAACACAAGAAAAGGAAGATACTGCTAAACATCTACTGAATATCCATAGTGCCGGCTTTCTTCCATGAGAAATGAGGATCTGGTACTTGCCCCCCAAAGCGGTTGTAACGAAGCAGGCATGTGATGAGCATTTGCTCTTGATTATTCACATGTGAATTAACTATGGTAACTTTATAATCCTAGATGAACTTGCCTTCCCTCAACAGTTCCAGGTCATTTTCCTACATGGCTAACTGATATGTGATATGGTCAAATGTTTTAATAGTAACCCAACTAAAACAATTTGCAAGGTAAATCTGCCTCTATTCTTTAAAAAAAAAAAAAAAAAAAAAAAAAAGCACTGCTAAATAGCTTCTGGCTTATCAATTTCTCTCTCTGCACTGTCCAATCTGGTAATCACTAGCTATATATGGCTACAGAGCCCCTGAAATTACGGCTGGTCCAAATGACTATGTTTTGTAAGGATATAATGTACATCAGACATCAAAGATTTAGTATAAAAATTAGTATATAAAATATCTCACTAATAACTTTTATATACTGAATATCACTTACCTGCTGAAATGATAATATGTGGGGCATACTGAGTTTAATAAAGTAAAATTAATTTCACTTGTTTCTTTTTTATTGTTTTTTTAATGTGACTACCAGAAAGCTTAAAATTATACACGTCTCACATTTATGGTTCACATTACATTCATATCAGACAGTGCTGCTCTAAATGATCAACTGTAGCCCCTATCTAATGGTATAAATATTCAAAGTTGTTGGTAAAGGTAGCCTGGCATTTATTTTATCATGTATGAAATAGTAAGTTAGCAGAATGGCCCTGCTTCTTTCTTCCCAGAGACAGAAATTCATTCTTAAAATATAAGAAATCACAAAAGAAAGTCATAAAGCATTATAATACCCCACTAAATAACTAATTCACATATTTATCTTAAAGCTGTTGAATTTCTCAATCTCATTCATGTTTCTGAAAGATTATACAAATATTCCTAACTACAGTATAATATATATATATATCATCTTTGTTTATCTCTGTCTCATACCATTAAACATGCTGTTGGCAATAGCTCCACAAGGAGCAATTGGTTTGTCTTCATTTCTTCGATAAGGCTCACATTCCTTACTGGGATTCTGATATTTAGAAGGAAAGAAGAGAGAAGTTATTACCCAGGCCTCTGGGAGAACTATGAGTTAGTCCTAATTACTGATTAAAAATTCAATCCCTAATATTTCTCATTTCCAATGCATGTAAAATGTCTATATTATAAACAGACTATAAATAATACCACATTTAATTACTCAAAATATATTCTTTAACATTACTACATTATAGCCTTTTTTTGCATATACTGTCATATAGGTATATGTCAAATTGACTTTTTTCTCTTTTTATAAATTTATTTATTTTATTTTTGGCTGTGCTGGGTCTTTGTTGCTGTGCACGGGCTTTCTCTAGTTGCAGCAAGCGGGGGCTACTCTTCATTGCGGTGCATGGGTTTCTTATTGCGGTCGCTTTTCTTGTTGTGGAACACGGGCTCTAGGTGCACAGGCTCAGTAGTTGTGGCGCACGGGCTTAGTTGCTCCATGGCATGTGGGATCTTCCCAGACAAGGGTGTGAACCCGTGTCCCCTGCGTTGGCAAGTGGACTACCAACCACTGCACCACGAAGGAAGCCCCCAAACTGACATTTTAAACAATTTTCATACCAACACAGAAATCATAACTACAAAATGTTTTCTGCACAAGAAAAACTAAGAAGCCGTCTATTGTCAATCCAGCTGTGACAGAATGAAAGGAATCTTAAACTTGAAGTAAGAAGACTGGAGCTTCGGGACTTCCCTGGTGGTCCAGTGGTTAAGACTCTGGGCTCCCAATGCAAGGGGTCCGGGTTTGATCCCTGGTCAGGGAACTAGATCCCTCCTGCATGCCGCAACTAACAGCCCGCATGCCACAACTAAAGATCCCGCGTGTCACAACTAAAAATGATCCTGCATGTCGCAACTAAAAAAAACAAAGATCTCGCATGCTGCAACGAAGATCCCACACGTGGCTCCCACATGCTGCAACTAAAACCCAGCACAGCCAAATAAATAAATATTAAAAAGAAAAAAAAAAAAAGACCTGAGCTTCTAGTTCCAGCTATGTACTATGTGACTTTGCGCAAGTCCCTTGATTTATCTGCACTTCACTTATGAAATTAACATGTTCAAGTAGATAATTTCAAATCTTGTAATTTGGAAGGGAGGGAGGGAGGAAGGAAAAGTCTAATGCAGATTCCTAGAATATACCAATTTTCTCTAAGTTGTGCACCCAGGTATAAAGAAAGCACAAATGTTGGCAAGGCAAACAGCACTTCACCTGTCCTCCAGATTTGGTTTTGGCTTAGTCCCTGTTGAAGATCTCAAGGAAACGTGGAAGCTGTAGGATTAATCCAGAGATTCTACCAAGTCTGATATTAGGTATACATCTGAGTTGTTCTGCGACCCCAAGGCCACATTAAGCCATGTCTCACAACACATAAACAAACCAAGATAGTCTCGATTTGAAATTAACTAGAACCTAGTTAGGCCTCTTAGGGCTATTCCATTATAACCAACCTTGACTTGTATCTACGTTCTGGCAGGGAATCTCATAAAGTCTCTTTAATATTTGACTTCCCAGCTTTTTGGTCCCTAAGACATCTACATTCAGAAAGTTAGTATTCTAAGACCATGAAGATTGACAATGTATAACTTGGCTTATTACTATTTGAATGTTTTGATGAAAACTGATTTCAAAAAAATAAGGTAAATAAACTCTCAATGGGGCAAATATATTTTAACCATTTTGGAGGGGAGGGGGGCAAGGAATAGCAACTTTATTTGGAAAACCAGAAAAGATGGTGGACTAGTGTCCTGAAGAACCATCTTCTAACTACTAAATTATTGAAGTTTTTTTAAAAAAAGGAAAATATTTACTACCTATGCATCAGATACTGAACTAAGCAATGCTAGGTACTTTGCAGTAACTGGCTTATTAGGAAAGCCATTTAATAAAGAGTACCTAACATGTACCACATACCATGTAAGGTGCTAGAAATGGAAAAATGAAAAAAAAGTCCCTGCTTTTCAGCTGCTCGCAATGTAATATAGGAAACAGACTCAAATACAACCAAGTATAATATGAAATAAGAGCCATGATAAAGGTGTCTATATTCATTCCATATATATTTATTAAATGCCTTTCATGTGCTAGGTACTGGAGAGGCACTTGGTATATGGTGATTAAAGAAAGTCATGCTCCCTGCTCTCATGAGCTTGCAGTGTAGTTGGGAGGACAGAAGATAAGGGGAAGACTGTCTCTGGAGGTAGTATCATGAAAGTTAAGACCTAAAGAAAGTAGGAGACAGCCACGTGAAGAGCAGGCAGAAGAGAGCTTTAAGCAGAGAGAACAGTACACACCATTTAGAAAGAACTTGATACCTCTGAGGAGGTAAACAGGGAATGTAGTTAGAGTATGGCAATAAAGAAAATGACATATGATGAGACTGGAGAGTCATGCATAGCTCAGATCATCCTGAGTAAACCAACCACTGAAAGACTTTAAGCAGGGAAGTGGTATTTACTTTTTTTAAAAGATCACTCTAGCAGCTCTGTAGAAAATGGCCTGGAAAGGAAGAGCAAGAGTAGATGATATGGGGAGACAGTGTGTTAAGTAAAGTGAGAAGTGACTTGGAACAGGGTATGAATGAAGTAAATACGTAAAGAAGTTATTTTGCATCCAAAGACACTAAAGTAAACAGCAGGCCTGAGGTGAGAGGCCCTCCAGGGAGAGAGTAAAAACCACATTCTAGACAAATGAAATGGAAATACCCAAATGGGCAGATTACCTGCATCACCAGGCATGGTTAGGGAACAGCATATATGGCTCAGGGCAGCCAGGCCAAAGGTACATTAAGGATAGAATATAAAATCAATGAAGCTGAAGTGGTAGGCTGACATCAGATTGTGAAGGGCCTTATATACAATGTTAAGTTACTTGAACTTCAATCTGTCTGTTCTTAACATCTTTAAAATTTTTGAAAGCCACCTGGTCTTAAAGTCATATATTTTGGTCTAGTCCAGGGATCGATAAATGACAGCCTGCAGGCCAAATCCAGCCCCAGCTCCTGTTTTTGTAAATAAAGTTTTATTGGAACACAGCTACCCATTCACTTAAGTATTCTCCATGGCTGCATTCATTCTAAAATGGCAGAGGTGAGTAGCTGCAATAGACTATATAAACTGCAAAGCTGAAAATGTTTACTATTGGCCCTTTACAGAAAAAATTCATCAATCCTTAAGTTTAGTCTAAAAGCTCTGCTTGAGGTTTGGAAGAAAAGAATCTCAGCTTCTTTTGCCCTCAGTGAAGAGAGTGTGTATCTATATAAAAGAACTGTAAATCAACCACCACTGCTAGGTCTTTCAACACACCCAATCTATGATCCCAATCAACAAATTCTTGGTGTGCCTCATCAACTTGGTGTGTCTCACAGAACTTCACCTTCTCTGGACTTGAGTCCTGAAAGTTGGATCCCACGACATAAATCCCACATGGACTACAAGATATTGCAGACCTAACCAGAATCTTTAAATAGACTTATTATTTCTTAAGATCCCAAACATCAGGAAATAGCAATAAAACCAGGAAGGATAACCTAGAGTAACTTTACGTTTACCAGGACCATTCTGGTCCCAGTATGGTCCTAAATTGCATTCTAAGAGTGTCACTGTTTCTAAGAGATACTTGAATTGCTAAAGGTTTGCTGCATTGGTAGCAATAATATAAAATACTTGGGCACCAACCACTACTATGAGAAGCTGAACAACAGTCAGGAAACTAAGATCCTGTAGTCCACAGATTCCCAAACCAGGCTGAGCATCAGAAGGGGAGCTTGTTAAAAATAGATATTTTAGAGCTCCACCCCTGTAGACACAGACATATGAGACTTAGGAGAATCCTGGAATCTGTATTTTCAAAAAGCTCCTCAGACGGTTTTTCAGTAACCCACACCCTTTGGACTTCAGTACTCGGGCTCCCCACAAGGTAAAAAGCAAAGAGCATACATGTTCAATTCTAAAACACAATCTCAGAAATTAAAAGTAGCTTATTTACATATTCCTACCCAGTGTAATAATAATGAGTAAACTCAAACAGAACAAATTATATTCCCAGAATGCTAGACTCATCAAAATTCCATTACAAACAGATTAACAAAGCAAAAATCCCAATGATACTACCGGAAACAAGCAGGTTGCAACGTGTCCTCTGGCTTCAAGAAATCATTAATCTGTGCAAATTCCAGGGGAAAAAATTTTAACTAAAAACCTTCACTAAACAAACTAAAAATGTCAAACAACACTTTAATTTCATCTAACATTATTAAATTTAACATTTCTAATTGAACAGTTACCACATGTTCTTAGTTCTTAGACACCGCAGTTTCATGTTCCATCATTTACTTACAAGTAAAGCACTAGGATCTCCATTTAGTTGACTATCATCTCGAGATTTCACATAACGACGATGGTTTTGATAGAAATTAGACAGTCCATAATACATAAACACATTGCCCTAGAGAAAGAGAAAGGGAAAAAATGTTCATATAAAACTATTAAGTATGAAGTTGTTTCATGCATACATAAAAGCTATGTAATTTGCACTAGTTTAGAATTTGTGATAACTTAAAACAGTTACTGGGGTGAATTCTACCAGTACTTAGCAATCTAAAATGGTACAAATTGTAAATAAGGTTAAACAATCAAACCAAATCAAATAATGTTAAAGAATCAAATCAAATAAGGTCAAAACTCCAAGAGTCAACTTTGAAAATACTCTGAAAGACCTCAAGGACGTCTATTTACATTAAGACAAACAAACAAACAAAGAAGCTCTCAAGGAATCTAATTATTAGCCTAGTCTGATCAACTTTCAGTTTTATTTATTTATTTTTTTTAAAGATTTTGTTTTTGATACGGACCATTTTTAAAGTCTTTACTGAATTTGTTACAATATTGCTTCTGTTTTATGTTTTGTTTTTTTGGCCATGAGGCATGTGGGATCTTAGTTCCCAGACCAGGGATCGAACCTGCACCCCCTGCATTGAAAGGCAAAGCCTTAACCACTGGACCGCCAGGGAAGTCCCTACTTTCAATTTTAAATCTTCTCTAATTCAGATTGGTCTTCATCCAATTAGCATCAACTTTTCAAAGGAATAATGCTTTCAAGCTTTCATTTACTGCCCAAAATAAATTCTGAACTTGAATTGGGTCATAGTAAATTTCTCAGCAGGATACTATATAATATTAGTAATGAACAAATTAATAATTAGTAAAGTATCTAAGATAATGAGTCACTTTATAATAATCAAGAAAAGTACTTTAATGTATTCAGTGGACTCAACTTGGAAATAATCTGGGAAATAAAGGTAACCTACCTACATTGTAACTATTTAGAAGATGTTATGAAGTCATCTTGAATGACTAAGATTTTTAGAGGTGGCAAAAACATCAGCTATTTTCTCCTTTCTGGTTGCTACCTCCATTGTCTATAACCTTATACTCAATTAAAAGGAAGACAGAAAAAAAAAAGGAATTCAATAACATTTTGCTTTATTTGATTTGCTGTTTTCTTATACACAATCATTTATTTAAAGCTTGATTTTCAAATGTCAAAATATGCAAACTTTCCCATTCCTTATAAAGAAAACACTTACATAGAAATCTTTCGTTTATTTATTTGGTTGGTTAGGTTTTTGTCCTATGAAAAGGCTTTAGTCTAATTCAGCTTGGGCTTGTAAAGGAACACAGAGCCCACAAAAGAATGAATCTGAGGATGATCACCTTCGCAGAAGAACAGTTCTGAAATGCTTAATGTTTTTGTATGGGGGAAGAAACTAGTGGAGCTTCTAAATCATTACAAGTCTCTTCCATGTCTTTAATTCTGCCTGTTCTGACAAAAGCAGAACTTAATGCAACTTATAGTTTGTCCATCACACAAAAAAATCAAATCTTTATGATGTTTTAAAGTTATATGTTATTTCTGCCAAAACAAAATAATTAAATTCCTGTCTTCTCCCTAATTTATTTTAAAATTTTTAAAAAGGGAGTGTTACAGTCCACGATCTCAGGGCAACAGCATCCATAACCACTAGATGGCAACCATCTATTAAGGACCTCAAAAGTCATCACGACCTTTAAGAAAATTTAAAGCATAGCTACAAAAATCTAAAAAGTTGGCATGTATTAAAGCAGTTTTGCTCCCTGAAGAATAAAACAATAATTTTTTAAAGCTCAATTTTCAGGTAAAGAAGAACATAAACGGGTCTTGTCATGCCTATTTCTGAATCTTTGTGTCCTTTAGCATCTGCTCAGTTTCCAAGAAGAATGACAGGTAAGTGTGAATGCAAAAGACACACAGACCACACACACACACACACACACACACACACACACACACACACACACACACACGGATGGTATTCTAACTGCTTGTCAATAAGGTTTTACTGTTTGCATTTATGTTAAAGTATCATATCTGATGAAAAAATAATGCAATAATGGGTGAATTAGTATTTATTTTCCAAAGTAAAACTTATAGTATTAAAAGTAGGCAAAACAGTTCGAGCAATAATTTTTTAAATACAAGTAGATGTAGATAGAAACTTGATACAAAAAAAATTTTTGTACAGTTATAAAATTTTCCAGAAAAAGAATGTTTTAAATTTAATTTAAACTACTAACTACAATAAACTATTAATGTATTTAATTATCAGGCAGCATAATCCAATAGCAAAACAAAACAATCTTCCTCAAAAGTGTATAGATTCCCAATAAATTAAAGCAACATATCAACAAGAAAATAACTAGTAAAAAAAAAAATTTAATATAATATCAATATTTTTTAAAGCATGGCTTTTCTAAAACACTACTTGGGAATACAGACCTCAAATGACTGTTCCAGAGTGAAGTTAATGGTACAAATACAAGGTGTCACATTCGGAGACAAACATTTATTGCAGGGACTGGAAGGGTCTGTTCCGGTATAATCAATCTGCAAGAGAAAAATATAACTAAGCACACTTCCTTGGAGAAACTGGATACACTCTGAAATAATTTGCTATCAGAGGGAAAAATGAGCCTGATGGAGCAATAATAGCCCAGAAAAAACCTTTTTATAAGGTCAGCTGTTTATTTTGACTGGAAAGGGTCCTATGTCATCCTACTGGCTCATCTCTCCTTTTTACCAAAAGAAATACATTTACGCATAAAATCATAAATATAAAATTCAAACTGCATGATGTATAAAGGTTTAAATAACTACAAAGTCTAAACAACTTTTCCATCATCTCAGCTTTCCATGGCACATTTTCAAATTAAAAAAACAAACACAAACAAAAAACTACCAGGTTTCTCAAGGGCTACCATTTCTTTAAAACCTGGTGTTGGATAATTAAGAATCTGTCTTATCTTTCTCCTGGGTTCCTGGCAGGGAGCCTCTGAATCCCTTAAATTCCCCTGGTGATAAGAGTGCATTTGTTTTTGATAAGCCCCTGAGTCACCCTAGAGTTTATGCTAAGGAGATGGCTCAGGTGAGGGCTGCTCACCAGAAAGGCTAGATGTGATTAGGGACTCTGGAAAGAGGGAGAAGGCTGGAAATTTAGTTCAATCATGTGGCCAATGTTTAATCAATCATGCCTTCATCATGGAATTCCAATAAAAACTCTGGCCACCACAGGTGAGCTCCCGGGTTGGTTAACCCATCAATGTGCCCTGATTCCACAGGGAGAGGGCACGAAGCTCTATATTCAAGACTCTCCCAGACCTTGCCAAATGTGTCTCTTTATTTAGCTGGTCCTAGTTTATATGATTTATGATAAAACTATAATTGTAAGTCTAGCATTTCCCTGAGTTCTGAGTCATTCCAGCAAATTATGGAACCTGAGAGAAGTTACAGTAACCTCCCATATTTATAGGCAGTTGGTCAGAAATGCAAGTGGCCTGGAGACCTCTGAACTTGCAACTAGCATCTGAAGTGAGGGCAGTCGGGGCGAGGGGGGTTTGGGAACTCCCGGATTTGTAGCTAGTTGGCCAGAAGTATGGGTAGCCTGACTTGCAGCTGGTGTCTGAGTGGTACTGAAGTATACTGTTGGGGACCATGCCCTTACACCTGTGGAGTCTGACACTAACTCAGGTGGTCGGTGTCAGAATTGAATTGCAGTACACCAGCTGTTGTCAGAAGACCTGACCTGATAGCTAAAATGAGAAAACTTTTTCCATTATACGAATTTTTTTTAATAGAGTTTATTTTTTAGAGTGGTTTGAGGTTCACAGCGAAATTGAGTGCAAACTACAGAGTTCCCATATACTCCCTGGACCTACACATACACAATCTCCTTGATTATCAATATCCCTCACCAGAGTAATACATTTGCTACCAATGATGACCCTACAATGACACATCATTATCACCCAAAGGCAGTGGTTTACCTTAAGATTCACTCTAGGTGTTGTACATTCCATGGGTTTTGACAAGGGTATAATGACATATATACACCATCACAGTATCACACAGAATAGTTGCACTGCCTAAAAGATCCTCTGTACTCTGTCTATTCATTCCTCCCTTATCCCTAAGCCCTGACAACCACGGATCTTTTTACTGTCTCCATAGTTCTGCCTTTTCCAGAATGTCACATAATTGGAATCATAAAGTACGTGGCCTTTTCGGATTTACCTCTTTCACTTAGGAATATGCATTTAAGGTTCCTCACTGTCTTTTCATGGCTTGACAGCACATTTCTTTTTAGCATTGAAGATTATTCCATTTTCTTGGTCCACCACAGATTATTTATCCATTCACCTGCTGAAGGATATCTTGGTTGTTTCCAAGTTTGGGCAAGTACAAGTAAAACTGCTATAAACATCCACATGCAGGTTTTTGTGTGGACCTATGTTTTCAGCCCATTTACGTAAATAACAAGGAGTAGAAATGCTGGATTTCATGGTAAGAGTATGTTTAGTTTTGTAAGAGACTGCCAAACTGTCTTCCAAAGTGACTGCACCACTTTGCATTCCCACCGGCAATGAATGAGTTCCTGTTGCTCCACAACCTCACCAGCACATGGTGCTGTTGACGTTTTGGGTTTTCACTAATAGGTGTATAGTGGTATCTCACTGTTGTTTTAATTTGCAATTCCCTAATGATCATGTCAAGCATCTTTCACTTGTTTACTTGCCATCTGTGCACTATGGACTAAAGGTTTATGTCCCCCCAAAATTCATATGTTGAAGCCCTAATTCCCAATGTGATTAATTTGGAGGTGGGGACATTGGATTAGGGTTATTTATTTATCTTTTAAATTTTATTTATATTTTTGGCTGCGTTAGGTCTTTGTCGCGGCGCGCGGGCTTTCTCTAGTTGTGGCGAGCAGGGGCTACTCTTTGTTGAGGTGCGCAGACTACTCATTGCGGTGGCTTCTCTTGTTGCAGAGCACGGGCTCTAGGCATGCAAGCTTCAGTAGTTGCAGCATGTGGGTTCTAGAGCACACGGGCTTCAGCAGTTGCGATGCATGGGCTCAGGAGTTGCGGTGTGCAGGCTCTAGAGCATGAGGGCTTCAGTAGTTGTAGCGTGCGGGTCCAGTAGCTGTGGCTCGAGGGCTCCAGAGCGCAGGCTCAGTAGTTGTGGCGCACAGGCTCAGTTGCTCCGCGGCATGTGGGATCTTCCTGGACCAGGGATCGAACCTGTGTCCCCTGTATTGGCAGGTAGATTCTTAACCACTGCGCCACCAGGGAAGTCCCTGGATTAGGTTCAGATGAGGTCATGAAGGTAGGGCCTCTGTGATACGACTAGTATCCTCCTAAGATGAAGAAGAAAGACCAGAGCGTGCTCGCGCTCATGCTCTCTCTCTCCCTCTCTCTCTCTCTCTCTCCCTCTCTCTCTCTCTCTCTCTCCCTCTCCCTCTCTCTCTCTCTCTCTCTCTCTCTCTCTCTCTCTCTCTCTCTCTCTCTCTCTCTCTCTCAGCTACGTGAGGACAAAGTGAGAAGGCAGCCGTCTATCAATACAAGTCAGGAAAAGGGTCTCCACCCTTTTCAGGGTGAAGAATCTGAAGGAACTGAATCTGCCAGCACCCTGATCTAGACTTCCCAGCCTCTAAGACTGTGAGAAATAAATGTCTGTTTTTTAAGCCATCTAGTCTATATTGTTTTTTTTGTTTTTTAACATCTTTATTGGAGTATAATTGCTTTACAATGGTGTGTTAATTTCTGCTTTACAACAAAATGAATCAGTTATATATATATATTTTTATAGCAGCCCAAATTGACAGATTTCGGTCCTGAAAAGTGGGGTGCTGTTTTAACAAATACTCAAAAAGAAGTGGCTTTGGAACTGGGAAACGGTTAGAGGCTGGAGATTTGAGATGCATGCTAGAAATATAAACATTAAAGGTGATTCTGGTGACATCTCAAAGAGAAATGAGGAGAGTTAGAAAGAAAGCTTCCATCTCCTTAGAGAATTAATAAATAAATGTGATCAGAATATTGGTAGAAATATAGATGGTAAAAGGCCATCCTGGTGAGGTCTTACTCAGAAATGAGGAGCATTACTGGACAATGGAAAAAAAGGTGATCCTTGTCATAAAGTGGCAGAGAATTTGGCTAAAGTGTGCTCTAGTGTTCTGTGGAATGTAGAACTTGTGAGCGATGAAACTGGATATTTAGGTAGATTTCCAAGCACAGTATTCAAAGAGTGTCTTGGTTCCACCTGACTGCTTACAGTAAAATGGAAGAAGAGAGAAACAAATGGAATAAGGAATAATGTTAAGCAAAAAGGGACCAAAACTTATGATTTGGAAAATTCTCAAACCTATCCGTACTACAAAAAATCAGAAAGCTTGTTCTGAAGAGAATACTACGGTGTAGCTGAACAATCATTCGATAAAGAGATTAGTGTGGGTTTGAACCAAGGACCTAGTCAGTCATTCCAGCAGAAACACTGCCAGTGTGAACGGAAGGGGAAAGAGAAGGGACAAAATGAAGGAAAGCTGAGGGACTTGCTTAGATCTTACAGGACTGGCCCATACAGCCATTCGGCTACAGAATGTGCTATTGATTCTCCAAGATGAGAAGAATGATCCCAGAGATGAGTTCGAGACCATCAGGGCTACATCCTCGGTTCATACTGGGGGAGGAGCTCAACAGACCAGAGGGCAGCAATCTGGAGCCTTGGGGCAGGATTTCTACCCCAGTGGGTCCTGAAGGCAGTGTCAGACCAGAGAGTATTATTCTCCAGCCTTAAGATCTGATGACATTTGTCTTGCTAGGTTTTGGAGACTTGCTTGGAACTCATCACCCCTTTCTTTTCATTTCTTCCCCTTTCAAATTTGAGTGTCTATACTATGCCTGTCCCTCCATGGAATCTTGGAAGCACGTCTGGTTCCACAGGTTCACAGCTGGAAAGAAATTTTGCCTCAGGATGAAAGTCTCTTAAGCCTCACCCATATCTGATTAAAATGATATTGAGAAGACAGTTTAGACTTTAGAGTCGATACTGGAAACAGTTGAGACTTTTGGGGCTGATGATGGAATGAACGTGTTTTGCATGTGAGCACATGAATTTGAGGAGCACAGGGGCAGAATGTATGAACTGAATGTTTGTGTCTCCTCTCCCTCCAAATTCTATTTTGAAGCCCTAATCCCCAGTATGATAGCATTTGGTGGTAGGCCTTTGGAAGGTAATTAGGTTTAGATGAGGTCAGGAGGGTGGGGCCCCCATGGTGGGATTAGTATCCTTAATAAGAAGAGGAAAAGAAATCAGAGCTCCTTCTCTCTATGCCATGGTAAGGACACAGCAAGAAGGTGGCCATCTGCAAGCCAGAAAGAGGGTCCTCAGCAAGAACTGAACCTATCAGCACCATGATCTTGGACATCCCTGCCTCAAGGACTGTGAGAAATGAGTACCCGTTGTTTAAGCCACCTAGTCTACATTTTGTTATAGAATCCTAAGCTGACTAAGATATTGTCAGGTGAGGTATCTGTTCAGGTCTTTTGCCCATTTTTAATAGGGTTTTCCATTTTCTTTTATTGACTATTATGAGTTCTTTGTACATTTTGGTAACAGTCCTTTATCAGATATGCCTTTCAACACTTTTTTCTCCCAGACTATGACTTGTCTTATCACTCTCTTGATAAATAAGAATTTTATCATTAGCAACCCTAATTGTCTTTAATAAAGTTAAAAAAAAAAGCCAACTAATCTTTATTTCTGAAGCTGAACATTTAAACTTTATATATGGATATTCAATTTCTTTTCATAATTAAAAAAAAAGGTTAAAATATGTATATAGAAAATAGAGCATCAAATTACAACATCTACAGAACCCTCCTATATTTTTGGTGGCAATGTAAATTGGTACAATTTACAATTGTACCTATTCTTGCTATGGAGGTTCCTTAAAAAACTAAAAACAGAACTACCACATTATCCAGCAATCCCACTCCTGGGCATATATCCAGAGAAAACCATAATTCAAAAAAATACATGCACCCCAATGTTCACTGCAGCACTATTTACAACAGCCAAGACATGGAAGCAACCTAAATGGCCATCGACAGAGGAATGGATAAAGAAGATGTGGTACACAGGGACTTCCCTGGTGGTCCAGTGGTAAAGAATCCACCTTACAATGCAGGGGACGCGGGTTTGATCCCTGGTCAGGGAACTAAGATCCCACACACAGTGGGGCAACTAAACCTGTGTGCCACAACTACTGAGCTCACGCACCTCAACTAGAGCCCACGTGCTGCAAAACTACAGAGCCCAAGCGCTCTGGAACCCACGCACCACTACAGAGCCCACACACCCTGGAGACTGCGCGCCACAACTAGAGAGGAGAAAACCCACACGCCACAACTAGAGAGAAGGCCACGCACCTCAACAAAAGATCCTGCATGCCTCAGTGAAGAGCCCACGTGCCGCAACTAAGACCCAACACAGCCAAAAATAAATAAATAATAAATAAATAAATCTTAAAAAAAAAAGATGTGGTACATATATACAATGGAGCATTACTCAGCCATAAAAAAAGAACAAAAGAATGCCATTTGCAGCAACATGGATGGACCTAGAGATTATCAAACTAAGTCAGACAGAGAAAGACAAATATCATATGATATCACTCATATGTGGAATCTAATTTAAAAAATGAACTTATTTACGAAACAGAAACAGACTCACAGATTTCAAAAACAAACTTATGGTTACCAACGGGGAAATGGGGTGTGGGGTATAAATTAGGAGCTTGGGATTAACATACACATACTACCATATATAAAATAGATAACCAACAAGGAGCTACTGGGTAGCACAGGGAACTCTACTCAATATTCTGTAATAACCTATATGGGTAAAGAATCTGAAAAAGAATGAATATATGTATATGCATAACTGAATCACTTTGCTGTACACCTGAAACTAACAAAACATTGTTAATCAACCATACTCCAATAAATTTTTTTTAATAATTTTAAAAATTACATCTAATTGCTTTTCAAAAACCACAAAACTGCTTAACAAAACTTGGTTTTGTCAAATTCCGATATAACTTATTGAAATGTCCTCCATCAAAGCTTACTTACTAATGAAACTTTGTTTAGAGAAAATTTTCATTCACTGCAAATATCTAAGAGAAGCTAGGCACGTAATTAAAACAAGCTAAAAAAACAGGTCTCCTAAATGAAGAGAAATAAAACGTGTATAATTTTTCACTAAACCTGTGGGGCCACAGCTTTCCACCCAGGGCTTATTCATGCACAATATCGCACTTAAAAGCCAACTTTTATGGTTTTGACAAGATGAAAGAAAACATGAGAACATTTAGAAAAATCAACTATATTTAAAAATCTATGTTAAAATATATTAATTTTTTTTTCGATTTTTTTAATTTAATAATCTCTGCACATCTTCTCTCTCTTCTAAGTCAAATTTAGGATTAAAAAAAAAAAGTTGTCAGCTGGGCCTATTACCATATTGTTTGCCTTTGAACAAAAACCTCCTAAACCACTCTCTTTCAAATTATTTTCTAGGGCAAAGGAGGAAAGACAGATCATCAGCTGTGATTAAGCAAAGATATATTTTCTTTATTTAACTGAACAAAAATAATACGATGGAATGTGAAATCTAATAAATTATACTACAGTACATTAAACCTAAACATTTTTCGAAACCAAGAATTATTGCTGAATGTCAAATTATACTTCAAAGAATAGCTATAACATTTTCATCACAATCTTTTAATTATACTTTTTTAAATGTACAAAAAATTGCATGTCTTTTGATTCCAGGAAATTCTGAAAGTAAAAAAACTGTCATTCACATTTTAAGCCTTACTATGTGCAAGGCATGACATGAAGATACAAAAGTAATCATATCTTATACTTAGTCGATACAGTTTACACAGTCCTTTCTATTCCACACATATTTCATCTGATCCTCACCAAAATCCTATAGTATTATCCTCATTTTACATAAAGAGAACATTCAGAAGCTTGTCCAAGGATACACGAACAGCAGTAGCTGGTGCTACGCTAGAAGCAAGGATTTTTTACTCCAAGTCCAATGTTCCTTCTACTAAACTGCTTCTTCACCACCATAGTCAGTCCCCTTGGCCCTCCAGAAGACTATCAAAGATAGTGCATAAACACAAAGAAAATGACTATAAATGTTAAGTGCTAAACTGAACGGCAAAGAGGGCAGTAAGTACTAGATTGACTAGCACTTTCTCACTGAGAAGAAAAGAGGATTTGAACTGAGCCATTAAAAGGAAAAAAAAGGATGGAAAAAGGCGACATATGGAGAAGCACGAAGGTAGAGAGCACAGGTACATTTCAGGATGACACTTTGGATTTGTGGAGAGAGTTTTCATGTTGGAAGGAAACGAGAAAACACTAAAAGGTAAACTGGATCCGTAACTACATGCTTTGTTTTACTGGCCACTGCTTATTGAATGGATATACTAAGTGTCAGACATTATAAGCACTTAACACACACCATCTCATTAACACGTAGTCCTGAAAAGTTAATTTTTATTTTCCTCATTTTAACCTAGGAAACTGACATTTAGGGAGGTTTAGTAATTTTCCGAAGATCACCCATCAAGAATTTGAACCCAGCTCTGCCTTTCTCCAAAATCTCTGTTCTCTCCACCATTCTATGTCCTCTTGCACAATGAACATACCATCCTTTCTGATATACAAACTCAGAGTCTGCTGATTATAAGAATGAAGATAAATCTGGGGGATAACTGTGACTTATTGTTGTTAATTTGGATGCCCAGCACCCAAACACACTTCCAAGCCCTGGGGAATTCTCCTGGTGGAGAGTTTTGGAGGCAGGCCGGGCTCCAACTTCCACTTCAGAAGCCAAGGGAGTAAATGAGTCCTTCCTCTCCCTAACCCCAGGAGCCAGGACAAAAGCATACATACGATCAATCCTGATTGAGACTAGAGAACTGAATCTCCATATAAATCGGAGAGGAGTGGGTGTGATGAGCTCAGCAGCGGCAGCAGAAGTCGAACAGGGAACTCAACAGCAGCTGTGGCATCTGAGCCACTGTTTCTGCTTCCAAACTTCCCTTCCTTCCCTCCTGTCTCCAAACCTGATCCTCTAGACCTCCCATCTATTTTGTGTGAGAGCTACCCAATCTCCTCCAATAAATCCCTTTCCCCTGTAAGCTACCCAGAGTTGGTTAATATTGCTGACAACAAAGCCTCTGAAAGTTAAATAATCCCGAGTGTTAAAAATGTCCTTCAGGAAATAAGGAAATGGAACTACCCTGGTGGCGCAGTGGTTAAAATCCGCCTGCCGATACAGGGGACACGGGTTCGATCCCTGATCCAGGAAGATTCCACATGCCGTGGAGCAACTGAACCCACGAGCCACAACTACTGAAGCCCGCGTGCCTAGAGCCCGTGCTCCGCAACAAGAGAAGCCACCGCAATGAGAAGCCCGCACACCGCAATGGAGAGCAAGCAGCCCCTGCTCGCCGCAACTAGAGAAAGCTCGCATGCAGCAACGAAGACCCAACACAGCCAAAAAACTTAAAATTTAAATTTAAAAAAGGAAATAAGGAAATGGAGACAAAGGAGGCTAACATAATCAAACACTTGTATTGATATTAACAACAGATTTTTTTAAAAGTCTAAGATAACGAGACTTTGATTTCTTCCTGAACACCCTGTCAGGAAAGAATCACTTATTAACTTAATATTTACTTGAATGTCTGTGTGTTCCAGGCAAGAGGGACTCATCCCAATACCTAATCACATGGAGCTCACTGTCTAATACAGAACACGGTCACTAAGATGGAACGGGTGTTTTGGTAAAAGAAGTACAGGTACTATGGAAACACATACCTAATCCAGTATTTAGCAAATTTCTCCACGAGGGCTGACAAGTGGATGTTATCTACAGGGAGACAGTACCAAGAGGGACAATCTCTAACTGAGGGCTTAGCACAGGAACAAACCCAAGATACAAGAATTTAGGACAAAGTTCTGAGTTAAAGATCTGATAATCAATCAGGGGTTCTCCAGTTAAGGTATCTAATTTTTCTACAGTGTCCATTTATAAAACAGTTGGCTACTAGTAATAAGGAAAATCTAGGTCTCAGAAATCAGGAAAGTGGAATAGGATTGCAGAGTCGAAGCTAGAGGGGTAGAGTTTGTGACGAGCCACTATAAGCTAGAGCAGTGTGGCTTTGCAGTCCAGGTGACAAAATGGGGATAGAGCTGTGGAAAAGGCCATCCCAGTACTGTTGTAGAATTCTTAGAAACAACGGTATCAGAAGCTTCAGGAGATAGCACCCTCCACCAACACTGCTGCACACACGAGGTGCCGTAACCTCAGCAGCCACCAGGAAGCTCGTTCAGTTACCATCAGGCAAGGCAGAGGAGCGAGGGAATAGGAAGGTCAAGACGGTAACCTTGCCCGAGGGGCCTAGAGCAGATTCTTTAGTTTTATGAGTCACGCTGATGCCACTGGTGTGGCACAACAGCAGCCAACTTCCCTGCTTTGCTACTCAGAGATCTTGGGCAAAAAGAAAAGGCTGTAAAGGCTGAGCCACGGTGCACATTCTTGCCTCAGAGGAAGTAATGCAAGTTACACTGCTTCCTACTCAAAGCTCACACATGAGGGACAGCACTGAATTTTCCACAGAGATTACTATGACTGTAGACAAGGTAATTTGTATAACCCAGGCCTGAGTGGGAAAGAAGGTGGGCATTGATTGAGAGAGTGAGAGGAACAGTAAAAGAGGCACAAAAAGACAGCAGCGTGTTGTGGAGTACCGAACATGTTAAAAAGTATTTAAAATGCTTCTTTTTTATTAAATTAGTAATACATAAATAAGAAAAATTCCCTTCATAAATGCTCATCAGGGCTTCCCTGGTGGTGCAGTGGTTGAGAATCTGCCTGCCAATGCAGGGGACACTGGTTTGAGCCCTGGTCTGGGAAGATCCCACATGCCGCGGAGAAACTGGGCCCGTGAGCCACAGCTACTGAGCCTGCGTGTCTGGAACCCGTTCTCCGCAACAAGAAAGGCCGCGACAGTGAGAGGCCTGCGCACCGAGATGAAGAGTGGCCCCCGTCTGCCGCAACTGGAGAAAGCCCTCGCGCAGAAACGAAGACCCAACACAGCCAAAAATTAATTAATTAATTAATTATTTTTTTTAAAAAAAAGCTCATCAGATAAAAGGGGGTGGAGGAAAGAAATAAACATACACATGTGGACAGGGAATGTGGCCCCCATACCAGCTCTACAAGGGTCAAGCCATTAGACATGGCAGCTGCCCACCAACGGTGCACCCTGAGGGAAGATTCAGGATGGAAAAAAAACAGGAAGCATTCTGTGTTTTAGATACTGGCCCGAGATAGTTAAGATGCACATGTAAGGTATAATTTCAGTGAGCCCAGACTCTTGCATCTTCCCATACACAGAAGAGCACTAAAATCATGAACTTCGGATGCCTGTTCTTTGTGATTAGTCCAGCAAAGACTCCTGCACATCCTGACTCTTCCCTTACCTCTTCGGAGCAGTTTCTCAGAGCTGAAAGGCTGTGTCCTGGACTGTAGTCCTCAGTAAGATCCCCAAACAAAACTTAACTCCCAGCTTTTAGGTTATCGGTTTTCCTTCAGTTGACACATACTTAAATTATTTAGAGCCTGTTAAAAGTTAAGAGTTCAATTTTTTTTTAATTCAGTCACTCTTTTATTTTTGAAGATTAGCTTTTAAAAAATCAAAAGCTTAGTTCTAAACTGATAGCTATAGAACATGCTCAATCCTTTATATCCTAATAAAATTCTATGGGTCACATGAAATCTGCAGCATGTTTCTGTAGGTTAAAGAATCTGAGTGGGAGCCACAGAAAAGATGTTTACTTCTAATTCAATCAGTAAGTCTCATGCTCAGAGGTGGAAATGATAAATGAATGAATTAGGTGATATACAAATGTAAACTATCTTTGAAGAAAGAATAGCAATAGAAAAACTAGCTATTATTTCCCAAATGTCTATTCCATAGCAGAACTATTTTAATCTTTTACAGAGAGATTGAGATTCAGAGGTTAAATGACTGCCCAAAGCCAATCAGCTAGTATGTGACTATTATTAGTTTCCTAGGGCTGGTGAAACAAAATACCACAAACTGGGTGTCTTAGAACAAGAAAAATTTCTTCTCTCGCAGTTCTGGAGGCTAGAAGTCTGAATTCAAGGTGTCAGCAGGGCTATTCTCCCTCTGAGACTCTGGGGAGAAACTGTCCTTGCCTCCTGCTAGCTTCTGGCAGCAGCCGGCATTCCTTGGTTTGCAGCTGCATCACACCACCTCCGTCTCTGCTGTTACACAGTTCTCCCTATATCCCTGTCTTCACATCTTCTTCCCTCTGTGCCTGTCTCTTCTTATAGGGACACCAGTCATACTGGATAGGAGCCCACCCGAATAACCTCATCTTGATTACATTTGCAATGACTCTATTTCCAAATAAAGTCACATTCACAGGTACTAGGAGTTAAGATTTCAGCACATCTTTCGCTGGGACACAATTCAATCCATGACAGTGATATAATCATATCTGGCTAGCTCCAACGTTGCTGTTCTTTCCATTAGACGGCACTGCTGCCTCCCATTAATCCTGAATAACATGCACCATACAATAATTTAGAAATATGGAAGTCAATTTAAAAGACATTATATTTTAAAAATAAAATTGGCCCCGTTCATGAATATGCTGACGTTTTAAACAGTACTACCAAATCTTCAGAGTTTTCACCTAAAATACAGATCAAAAACAACAACTTTGTTATGATAGGTAGATGTCATTCTAGCACCATCTTAACTTGTAGAATCTGAAATAGAATTTTATAATATAAAGTTCCATACACAAAGTTTTTATATCTGGCATTTAACGCATCTCCACAAACGAAAAAGTAAATTCCAACCGGAAGTTTTAGTTTACCCCTTAAAACTCTTACAAAAGTATCAAGTTATAAAAACTGCCTTGGACAGAACTGATGAAAAGGGCTTTGCTAATTATGCTCCAACCTATGTAACAGGGTAGATCAAAGGAACAGATAAGCAGTTAATATGAGTAAAGCAGGGCTTTTATTTTAAGGAAATACATGGTCTTTTCTATATAAAACATTGTTTTTGTATAGTCATGTAACTGATGTTCAAACATCAGTGGCTTTTATCTTTGTCTCCAGTGCTACTTTGTGACGATAACCTCATGCTACCTCATATCATATTTCATACATTATACTCTCCTCTCTAAATCACCACCGGTCTTATTTTCACCCCCCAGTCCCATTTTTATATCCCTAGATGTATTCATTTGGTTGAATTTCTTCCCTCCCACTTGAAACTCTTACCATCTCTCTCTATTTCAAATCCACAGTGATCTTTCCAAAACTAAGTCAGACATATGTGACTTGTTAATTTGGGGCAGGGGGCCGGGGGGGGCATTATGCTTCACTAAAAACTTTACTTAAAAAAAAATCAACAGTGATGATTCACTGAACCCCATAATCTCACACCCAACTGTGGTCTTTTGATGCCTATAAATGGTACCACCATTGTCCCAAGCATCCAAGCTCAAAATCTTGGCATCCTCTTGGGAATTAGCACCCAAGTTCTGTCAATTCTTCCTTAGCAATATGCTTAGTATCCTTGAATTTGACTCTCACTTCTTCCAGTACAAATCAAGCTTTGAGACTTCATGCCAGTTTTTTAAAAGGGAGAAGAAAAAGTACATTCTATCGTTTTAAAACTCAAGGAAAAACAAATAATTTCAAAAACTTTTTCAAAGTTAAATATAATTGTATATAATGTGAGACCTGAGAGCTTAGAACAATAGCCAACTTACTCAGCATAGTGATGCACAATGTTATTAAATGTCACATAATCATTCTTATATTTTAATTAATTTAGAAATTAAACTACAAATCCATGTAATTGGAGGTTGGTCTATGGTTTCCAGCTTTTCAGAACTAATAAGTATACAACAGTACCTCCTTCTAAAATAAGCATCAAAAAAATCAGGGCTTCCCTGGTGGCGCAGTGGTTGCGAGCCCGCCTGCCGATGCAGGGGACACGGGTTCGTGCCCCGGTCTGGGAAGATCCCACATGCCGCGGAGCGGCTGGGCCCGTGAGCCATGGCCGCTGAGCCTGTGCTCCGCAACGGGAGAGGCCACAGCAGTGAGAGGCCCGTGTACTGCAAAAAAAAAAAAATCTGCCATTTTTAAAATCATCATCATCCCTCTTCTGCTTGCAGCATTTGCCAAAAAACTTGTTTGCTAAATTTTTACTGTTGTGAATTACTGTTCAATAAGCAAATTTGTTTGCCTTCAGATATGGATGGATATCATAGTTATACATGTTTGATCTTGCATATTGTATATATATCATTTTCCTTGAAAATGGAAAGGGGAGAAATCAGGGAAAACCTTCCATAGTGTTGACAGGAACGTAATTTGAAAACCATGGTAGAACAAGAAAAGGAAGGACATTTCAGGTAGATCTAGCAGCATGCCACATCCCATAAAATACAGCAGTTTGCTATGGTTAGAGCAAAGGGCAGGGGAGTGGTAGGAGACGAGGCCAGAGAAACAGAAAGTAGCCTGTCATGAAGAAAGTTACATTTCACATTAAGGGTTCTGAACATTATCCTGAATGCTACAGGGAGACATACAAGAAATTTTAAGCAAGAGAATGAAATATTCAGATTAGGCTGTTTAAAAGATCACTCTGGCAGTGACATGCAGAAAGACTAAAGAAAATGCCAGACTAGAACGAAAAAAGAAAAAAAAGAATGCTACTGCAATAATCCAGATGAGAAATGTTAAGAATATAAACTAAGAAAAAGGCAGTGGTAATGGGAAAAAAGATTTTAAAAATATAGAGAAAGTAAAACCTATAGAACTTAACGCCTAGAGATGGGATGATAAGCTTAGGTAGACTTCCAGAGTTTCTGGCTTGAAAACCCTCATGGACAGTGACATCATTCACTGCAAGACTGCTCCTTTCATGTTGTAAACCCAAAGGCCAGCCCTCAGTCCTCACTGGCTGCTCCTTTCCAGTCTCCATGCTAGTTCCTCCTCATCTCCCCAACTTCTATAAGCACTGGAGTGACTCAGGGCTTTCTTTGGATGTTCTCACTTTTTTTGACCTATAATCACTCTTTTGACTTCATTCCATCTTATGTCTTTGTATATCATCTACGCTGATGAATCCTCAATGCTTAAACCCAGTCTCAACCTTCCCCCTAAACTCTAGCCTCATATATTCAATTGTCTACTCATTATTTCCGACTTGGATGTTTAAAAGGCATCTCATCGTAACAAGTTAAAAACAGAACTCTTTACTCAGCTTCTCACACCCTAACCCCCTACTGTCACACTAAAACTTTTTCTACAGTCTTCCCCATCTTGATAAATTGAAGCCAAGTTTCCCTAAAACCATGTTCCCTTACTGAGTTTATGATTAATCTCTCTCTCCAAAGCTTTGTTCCCTCTTTTGTCCCCTCTGACCTCAATTCTGTGCTAACTGAACACTAATCATCCAGAGTCAGAGGACTAAGATTGCTGTTGTCGATAACATCCTTAATGTACTAAAATTTTTGTTGTAGATACCATCATTAACACACAAACTCAGGCTGTTTCTCCAGGGCAAGGTGAGCCTACAGACCCCCGAGCCATGGATCACCTAGCCAGAGAACTGTAGACCAAAGATATCCTGATTCCCAAAACCATTCTGCCCCTTTAAAACATCCCTAACTCAAAGACCGAGTTGGAGTGGATCTGAGGCTTGTCTCCCACGCCCTTGCATGGCACCCTGCAAATAAACCCCTACACTTTGCTGCAAATGCTTGCTGTCAGAGTTTGTCTTTCTGCAACCAGGCACACAAGCCCTTGCTCGGTTACAAAATTACAATTCCATCCTTCCAATGCAGGCCAAAATATCTTAGAGTTATCTTTGATTCTACAATTTCTCTCACACCCGACACATCCACTACATGAGAAAACTCTATTAGCTCTACTTTCATAACACTTCCTAAATCTAACTGCTCTTCACTGCAACCGTTCTACAGTGGACACCATCATTTCACTGAAACAGGAGGGACGGGGGTAGGGCACAACCTTTAAAAGAATGACATAGTCCAAGGACACAACATAAACTTATTTAGAACCAAATAGATCCAAGATGGCGGACAAGTCGACTTCCACTAGACCTTGAGCCTCAGTATACACTTACTGTTACACATCAGCAAGCTAAATGACACACCCACAGGCGCCAGGACAGTTCCAAGGCCGACCATAAAGGTCAAAAAGTGGGCAGTGGCCCAATTCCTAGAAATTCCCACTCCCTCCCCAAAATAGCTGGAATATTCCTCCGACTCAGTAGCCTATGAAATAAATTACCCACTCTGTCTGTGGAGTGTGCTTCTCCCAAGCCCGCTCCCAAGTCCTGAGACCAGGTGTGTGATCTCAGTTAAAAGACCATGGGTTCAAGTCCCAGTCTGGGTTTTGGCTGGGCTCGAGTTCCGGCGCGTGGGTTCAGGTCCCAGTCTAAGTTAGGCGGTTTCATCATCATCAAATACCCAGTCTATCCACAACATGGCACCAGCTTATTTACCCTTACTCCTACTTTCTCTAGACACCTTTTGATTTCCTGCCACTACAATCTTGTTCATATAAATCTCCTTTCTTGGAATGCATCCAACCTCCTCCTTAGAAGTGCTATTTATCCTTCAATTCCAGCTCAAAGCCCACTTCCGCCACAAAGTTTTCCATGGTTATTAGAGACAGATGTAATATTGTCTTCTTTCGGACCACTAAGGCATATTCCTTCTGTCTGTGCCACTCATCTAGCAATGCTTGGTTTTCCTTTAATATGTATGTTTCAACTCCCCCCAAAAGATTCCAGGTTCAGGTACCTTAAGAAGGGTTCTCTGTATGAGGGGGAAGGAAAAAAAAAAGAGGCCCTGTCCACAAACTTTTTTCTGTCGCCCACTATGCCCAGAGCAGCACTTTACATACAGAAAATGCTCAATGTTGATTAAAACTCTTGATAAATTTAACTCAGTCTGTGAGTTTTTACCATCAAAAGACCACTATATCCTCCATGAGCTAAAATTCAAGGGCAGCCTGGCCTAATGTCCAGACTGTAATAAAATCCATTTGGGTATAAAAACAAAGTTTGTGAACGTGGGAGTGCAGATATCTCTTCGAGATACTGATTTGGTTTCCTTTAAATATATACCTAGTGGAAGTACTAGATCTTATGACAGTTCTATATTTTAATTTTTTGAGCAACCTCCATACTCTGGTCCACAATGGCTGTACGAGTTTACATTGCACAAGAGTTCCCTGTTCTCTACACCCTCACCAACGCTTGTTATCTCTTGTCTTTTTAATAAGAGAGTAACTATGGGAAGTGATAGACATGTTAATTAGCTTTATTATGGTGATTATTTCACAGTATACACATATATCAAGCCATCACAATGAACACTGCAAATAAATACAATTTTTGTCAATTGTAACCTTAATAAAGGAAGGAAAAAAAAGCTTATACTAAAGATAATAGTTCATAACTTATCCTAGAAAGAAAGAGGCTACCAGGTGGGAGAGGAACTACAGTTCCCTTATTTTTAAAAATTAATGCCTGTTAAATGTCAAAAGCATACAAGGCACAGTGCAGAATACAATGATAAACTGGAGACCTGCCAATAGCTTAAATTCAAAACACAAAGAGCCAGAGGCAAAACAGAACAACAGATGGAGATGACTGGATTAGTTTAAGAGTTATCGTATTTCTCAACTTTGTTCTGCTACCATTGTAACTGCTCTCCTAAATCGAACTGGCAATTCTTCTTAGTAATTCTAAAAATACATCCCGTTCTTAAGAAACTGACTGAATTTAATGCGGTGGGAAAGGAGGAATCTGAAGGACATGCCATTTTTACCCTGCATAAGAACTGGAGAACTTCCATTTTTGAATGTAAATCTGTCTTAAAGGAAATCAATATAATATCTAAACAAGTCACTCGACAAAATGCTGAGTAATAAGGTAAATCATTTTAAGTATTAATTAGATTAAATTAAAAATGGCATTTTTAAGTACCCCTTTGAACTGATTCCACACTAAAGAATTTATCTTTAAAAGATAAAAATTAAAAAATAAAAGATAAAAATAAAAAAGAATTATTTGTCCTTTCTAGAGGCTCTAATGAAGACAGAGGTCATTAAAAATTTCAAAAACAATTTTCTTTAGTTCCTTCAACTTTATCTGACTGTGACAAAGAAATGAAGAATATTACCTGCGCCAAGGTTAATGGTAAATTCAGCCAAGGTATTCTACATCTATTTGTACAAAGAAGGTAGAACACAAGCAATTACCAGTAATCTCTACACTTACCTTGAAAAGATTATTGAGGATCAGAATGTATAAGTTAAACACTGCTATTTTTGTAACAACTGCTAAATTTGCCAGTATGTCTCTTTAAAACTCTAAGTCAAGGGTAGGAATGTCTTTTCTGTAAGGAGCCAGAAAGTAAATATTTTAGGCTTTGCAAACCAAGAGGATATTTGTAGGTTCTTATATAACAGAGAGAAAACAAATTTGCACACACTTTTATTGACGAAATTCAACATATAATAACAATTGTGTACAATTTTCTGGTAACACAGGTCTACTAGTAAGAATAAAATTCTTTTGGGGGGGTAACATTTCGCATTATCGGAGTTCAAAGTTAATGTTCCCTATCATCAAACTCAATAGCAAATGTTCATCTGTAAAACCATTCTCAGTTCCTGGGCTTCACAAAAATGGTCTGGCTAGCCATACTTACTTTGCCGTGCCTTGCCCTAAGTACTAAAGTTACGTGAGAAACAAATGATAACACTAACACCACAAACCTCTTAATTTCCAAGAGTCAACTTCTAAGTCAACTTCTAAGCAACTGCAATTCATTTGACTATTAAAATCTTTACACTTGCCTAATTTTTAGTGCCTAATCCACTAAAATTTGACGAAAATGTATGTTGAACACTTTGGCAATATTAATTTGAAGTAAATGTTTAGTTTTAAGTTTATACTGAATATCACTCAGAATAACGTCCTCATCTGATCCTAACCATTAATTTACAGCTATATAGGACTTCCTATATAGGTGGTGCAGTGGTTAAGAATCCACCTGACAATGCAGGGGACACAGGTTCGAGGCCTGGTCCGGGAAGATCCCACATGCCGCAGAGCAACTAAGCCCGTGCGCCACAACTACTGAGCCTGAGCTCTAGAGCCCGCGAGCCACAACTACTGAGCCGACGTGCCACAACTACAGAGCCCACGTGCCTAGAGCCCGTGCTCTGCAACAAGAGAAGCCCGCGCACCGCAGCAGAATAGCCCCCGCTAGCTGCAACTAGAGAAAGCCCGCACGCAGCAACGAAGACCCAATGCAGCCAAAAATAAGTTAATTTAAAAAAACATTTACAACTATATAACTTCACACAGATAAATGTGTGAAATTGCAAAAATTAAGAATATCTCCTACCTGTTTCAAGTTAGCCCCATTCAATTAATATCTCTGCCTCACCAACAAGGGCCCTCAACTAGAAAAACACTACCTATATGGTAGAAAGAAGTGCCTGACTCCTACAATTGCCAAATTACAGAAAATATTCATTCCTTGCTGCTAATAATAAATGAAGATATTAAGTCTTAGTCTTAACGAGATATTAAATATTTTCTTATGAATGATAAAATTAACTTTTGTTTTCTAATAACTTTATTAGATTATGGAAAATCTAAAAACCAACTAAACGAGATATATACACCTAATGGGGGGAGGAGATATTCTTCCAAATATAAGCATTAAAATTTTTAAATACCTTTTTTACTCCCTTTTTAGGAGAGTCCAACATGCTTTACAAGAGTAGTAATTTTTTAGTATAAAATTTCTGGGAAAAGGATGAAGACCCTCTGATTTCTCTACCTAAAAAGTCTGGATTTCTGATCTTAGCACTTCAAGCTATATTACAAAAGCATTCTGGGGGCTTCCTCCCTGGTGGCGCAGTGGGTGGGACTCTGCCTGCCAATGCAGGGGACATGGGTTTGATCCCTGGCCCGGGAAGATTCCCACATGCCGCGGAGCAACTAAGCCCGTGCGCCACAACTACTGAGCCTGTGCTCTACAGCCTGTGCTCTGCAACAAGAGAAGCCACGACAATGAGAAGCCCGCGCACCACTCGCTGCAACTAGAGAAAGCCCGCGCACAGAACAAAGACCCAACACAGCCAAAAATAAAAACAAATAAATAATAAAGTAAAAAAAAAAAGCATTCTGATTGGGAAAGTCTCCTTTGGCCTAGTAATTTGATGTACTGATAATACAACAATACAAGTTCTTAAAATTTTCAATAATGAGGCAAAGAGCTGTGAGCAACTTATAGTATGGAAGTGAATGTTGCCAAGAACTTCTCGTTACACATTTACTTTTAATAACCCTCAACATATTTTATTACTAAACTAGTGGCTGACAAAGGGTGGACAGCAGTCGGAAACACGCATGTGTGTTTTGGGAAAGCTCCCTAGGTTTTTCTAATAACTCCACACCCAACTCTGAACCAATTCTCCACATAATCAACAAATTTTTAAAAATTTATTCTATTTGCATAACTGTATGTGAGCATTGGTACAAAATTCCTAATCATTCCTAATTTTCATTTCCTCTGGTTCCAAAGGTGATACAATTTGAATATGCAGCATTTTTCTTTAAATCACATTAAAGTTGGAAGTCACAGAATATTAGAGTTGAACAGCCTCTTAGAGACCACCTAGTCTGAATCTTTTGGCTCTTCAAGTAAAATGAAAATCGAGACTCAGAAATATGCCTAAGATCACAAACTAGGGAGTAAAAGTTGGGACTTCAACTCTGATGCCTTGACTCTTAACTTTAGTGCCCTTCTAACTAGATCAAGCTGCAGAAGACTCTTCAGGCAACTTGAAATCAGAATTATATACATGAGAACTATTTAAGATATTTCCTACTCAGTGCTCTGTGGTGACCTAAATGGGAAGGAAATCCAAAAAAGAGGGGATATATGTATACGTATAGCTGATTTACTTTGCTGTACAGCAGAAACTAATACAACACTGTAAAGCAACTATACTCCAATAAAAATTAATTTAAAAAATGTTTTTTTAAAAAGAAATTTCCATTTCACCAACTACTTGGTGTGAAGAACTGTATTTTATTTCAGAATCCGAAAGTGTTAAAGAAAGTAAACATTTATCTTCATAGTATAGTAAATATCTATAGGTGAGTTCTGATAATTTAGTAAATACTCATCATATAAAATTCCAAACTATCGCTACTTTCATCTTAATATCCTAAGAAGTTTCAAGGACTTCCCTGGCAGTCCAGTGGTTAAGACTTTACCTTCTTATGCAGGGGGTGCGGGTTCAATACCTAGTGGAGGAGTTAAGATCCCACATGCCTCGTGGCCAAAAAACCAAAATGGAAAACAGAAGCAATATAGTAACAAACTCAATGGAGACTTTAAAAATGGTCCACATTAGAAAAATCTTAAAAAAAAAAAAAAACCTAAGAAGTTTAAATAAGATGATGAAATTTCTAATGTTAAATTTTCTTCTACTTAACTACTAACATTGCAGTAAGGGTCCTAGTGTAGCGTGAAAGCTTAAGACTGAAAATCAAGACATCTGGGTTTGGTTTCTGTCTCAATTTTACAATACTCTTCTAGCTTACTAGCAAATACCAACCCCTCTGACTCCATTTCTCATCTCCTGATTCGGGGTCATCACAATAACAGTAACTATTGTACAAACTTAGTGCCAGGAATATTATCTATATTGTTTCTAATTCTCACATTTCACAAGATAGGCATTATTTACCGATTTTACAGGTGAGGAAACGGAGGCTCAGAGAGATTATGTTTTCCAATAAACTGAGCTGGTTAGTGGCTGAGCTGGAATTTAAACCCAGCTCTGCCTGACTCCTGCCTAGAGCCCATAGTCCTTGTATTACACCACTTCGCTCACATCCTGATATGTGTGGTCCTCGTACAGTTGGGAGAACAAGAAGTACTACATTTGAAGGACTACTAGGAGATAAAAATGATAAAACAAAACTTTATGCTGAAAAATAAATACCGTGTTACTTTCTTTAGTTATTAAACTGAAAATGAGTTTTTAGTAAAAGATTTAAAAACTAGGCTATAGATATTGTACAATTCTTATTACTATTATTAACACAGAAATGAGCACTGTACAATTAAAAAATATAACGATTTTGCTTTTACAGGTAACACTGTGAATTAAACTGGAAAGTATGCCTATTTCTGTAGCTGAAATAAAATTGCTCTGAAAGCCCTATTAAAAAGTATGCATAATTTTTAAGTATTTAATAAAATTAGAGGGGAAAAAAATGACACAATCTGATAGAACAGAAGCAATCAAGAGAACATTGTACCAGCTCCTCCCCTTTCGAACAGATAAAAATATTTCTCAGATATTCAAGAAAAGTGGATGAGCAGATGTTTAATATTGGACATCTACACAAAGTATTTACAACCTGTATCAACCTATGTTCACCACTGCAGATGGATGAAGATACTGATTGTTTCTCTGACAAAAGTCAAGACGCTTCCCCAAGTTTCTCTAACACGTCTTATAAAAGTAAAATATTCAGTAGACAATTCACAAATTATTCTCTGTGTTACGGTCGTTGACTCTTTTTCTTCTTTTTTTTTGTTTTAAGTTTGGGGAAAAAAAAAAAACTAGGGCGAATGTAGGGCATGGTTATTAATCAATGTAGCCTAAAGGCAAAACCGGAATTGAAGTTTCAGGTTACCTTTTACCTCATGCCCTATAACTAAAAGCATCTATTAACTCAAAAGGTACTGTACACACCTCGGTCACACGTCCTAATATGTGATCTGGTAACATGACACCTTCTTGACATAAAAATCATCAATGCCTCTAAGACTCTGGGTCTTTTCCCCAACAATGGCCAAGGTGTTAATCTCCGTGTCCCGGGATAATCCCCACACAGGTAATGACACTCTGGCCGTGTCAACTCTCCTGGCGTTTTATCTCCACATAACTTCTTTCCACTTCTCTTTTTCTTTGCTTCTTTTTTCCACCACCGTTGGAGGTTAAAACCACACACACCGCCCAGGAAAGGGGCGCTCTTCCCCCGACCCACACTCTGCATTAAACATTCATTCCCTCTCTAACCCGGTAAACAGCGAGAGGAAGGGCGGGCAAAACTGCAAATTCAGAAAACCCGTAGGAAGAGAAAGTGGAAACTGAGGAAGAGAGAAGGTGGGGGAGGGCGGGGCCCGCCTGTCAAGCCCCGGGACCCGAGGAAGGAGTGGGGTCGGCGGGGGGACCTCGCTCCCCGGCGGCGCCAACTCCCACCGCCGCTGCCTCCCGTCCGCTCACCTCGATCTCGCGGATGTTGTTGGAGGTGACGAAGATGCCGATGCCAATGGGGATGAAGATGAGGCCGATGATGAAGAAGGTGGGGAGCACCGTGCCGGCGGTAAGAATGGGCTGCCAAGCCGGCAGCCGTTGCTGTTTGAAGGCCGTGTTATCCGGTCTCCGGTTCTTAGCGGTGCCCCCGGGAGCACACGGGGGCCCACCATCCACTTCATCCTTCGCGTTGTAGTTCATCGCCATCGACCCCCCCCGGGCGCGGCTCCGCGACGCGCAGGTGGACCGCCCAGCTGACCCGCCAGCTGACCCGCCTGCTGACCCCGACAGAAGACGCGCCGCCGCCCCGCCGCCGCCGCCGCCGCCGCCGCCGCCGCCGCCGCCGCCGCCGCCGCCGCCGCCGCCGCCGCCGCCGCCTCGGCTGTAAAGGCGGAAGAGGCGGGACACCCTTCCGCAGACAGCCGCCGACCGGAAGCGGGACTCGGCTGGGCACGCCAGAGGGAGGGAGAGAGGAAGGAAGGAGAGGCCTGAGGGACGAGGGGAGGGGAAAAGGGAGGAGGGTAGAAGGGGGAGGGAGAAGGCGGAAGCCCGCTGATCATTGGCCCTGTGACGACGAAGTAAGGGCCTCTGTCCCCAGAGCGTGAAGCTGCGTTGGCGCCTGCGAGGCCCCGGCTGGGTGGGTCGAAGAGGCCTCGGCCATTGCGCCACAGGCGCGTCTTCGCTCCGCTCGCGGAAGCTTCGGTTCGCACACACCTGCCGGCTTCTTTGGTATCGTGGCGACTGCCGTTCCGGGTGGCGGGTCAGACCCGGCCGACCCGGGCCACACCCGTTAGCCCAGGAGCGGGTGGCTCCGGTGCCAGACAGCTTTTTGTTTCACCTCGAAGCCCTTTCGGAAGGGGATCGGAGCATTGAAAAGGCCACAGCATGAGAGCCAGAGGCTCGTGGGATCGGCAGTATTTGCTTGAGTTGTAAAACCACGACTTTTTCTAATTCAAAAAATAAATCTCCACACAAGGAACAAATGTAAATATTAAGTGAGATGCATTATGGGTGACCCTTTTGTCCTCAAGAATAAATCATCTGACTTGGTTAACCCTGTTATCTTGGCTGAGATTGAGCTGTTCTCGCTTGTTTTTCCGCCATTAATAGTCTCCAAGTTACTTTGTACCGTCTTTTCTGAGTCCACGTTTATCTTTTGCACATTGATTTAAGAAGTCTTTTTTTCTTTATTTGCGATATATAAGTTTCGAGTGTACAACATAGTGAATCACAGTTTTAAAGGTTAAGCTCCATTTATAGTTATAAAATATTGGCTATATTCCCTGTGCTGTACAGTGTAACCTTGTAGCTTATTTATACATAGTAGTTTGTACCTTTTAATCCCATATCCCTACCTTGCCCGTCCCCCTTTCCCTCTCCCCACTGGTAACAAACTAGTTTGTTTTCTATGCGATCTGTGAGTCTGTTTCTTTTTGTTATATTCACTATAGTTTGTTTTATCGTTTAAGTTCAACATATAAGCAATATTACGCAGTATTGTCTTTGTCTGACTTATTTTAATTAGCAACATACCCTCCAAGTCCATCCATGTTGTTGTAAATGGTAAAATTCCATTCTTTTTTATGGCTGAGTAGTATTCCATTTTATATATACCACCTCTTCTTTATCCATTCATGTGTTGATGGATACTTAGGTTGTGTCTACAGCTTGGTACATAATTGTAAATAACGCTGCTATGCACATCAGGGGTGCATGTATCTTTTCAAATTAGTGTTTTCATTTTGGGGAGATATATACCCAGGAGTGGAATTGTTGGGTCATATCGTATATCTGTTTTTAATTTTTTGAGAAACCTCCATGCTGTTTTCCACCGTGGATGCACCAGTTTATGTTTCCACTAACAGTGCAGGAAGCTTCCCTTTTCTCCACATCCTTGCCAACATTTGTTATTTGTGGTCTTTTTGATGATAGCCATTCTGACAGGTGTGAGGTGATAGCTCATTGTGGTTTTGATATGCATTTCTCTGATGATTCACAATGTTGAACATCTTTTCATGTGCCAGTTGGCCATCTGTATGTCTTCTTTGGAAAAATGTCTTTTCAGGTCGTTAAGACGTCTTTTGTAATAAGCTGTAGCTCTTTATTTTACTTTTTTTTTTTTAAAGCTAACACCAGGAAAACATTTTAATTAAACTACAGAAACAATGGTTATAGTACAGAATATTCATGAGCAGGAAGATACACCATATTATAAGTACCTAAAAAGTTACAAGCCATCTGTTTGCTTCCTCAACATTTTCCATATTTTAAGTTCATATGTGAAGATGATCAGATTTACCATTTTGGGGGGGGGAGAGGAAGAAAAATAAAAGGTGTATTTATCATCGCTAGATGTGCTCTCTGTATGCTCCGTTATTTATATTCAAGGCCCAGGTGACTGGAAGTGCAGCTGTCAGGCATTTTAATAAACTGGACAGCCATTTGCTTCTGCTCGACAAGGCATCTTTACACACGAGCAATCAGGAGAAAACAGGAAACAGCCGAGCACTCTGCACTGCAACACGCCACCTTAACGGCTAACCAGCCGTTATTATTATTATTCAACTGCTACACAGCTGCCAATTTTCAATAGCCAGCTCTTTATTTTACTTTGGATAATTCAAAAAACCTCAACAAAGTATAGCATTATTATAAAATAAGATTCTGTGCAGACACTTTAAAACTACCAAGTATTTAATGACCCAAGGAAATACTCATGATACGAAAAGTGACTAAATCATAATACCAAAGTAGCATAGGTATGTAGTATAAAGCCCAACTAAAAAGTAAATAGTGGTAACCTCCAGTGACCAGCTGGAGAATGTTTATTCTCTACTTTGCAATCTTGTATTTTCCAAAATTTCTGCAATAAGTATATATTTGTAAAAACATTTTTTTAATTATATATAACCCACATTAAATTGGCATCTTTGAAATCCAGAGCAGAGAGGAAGTCACATCATTTGAAAAAAGTACCCAACATTTATTTTCTTTAAGGCTTTGTCTATAGTTACTCCTTTTGGAAGGTGAGCTAAGGGAAGGGGAACTAAAAGAGTGTTTGGGCCTCATAATTTATAATTAAATGTATTTTCAAAATGACTTCAAGTCTCAGGAGGTGAGTCAATCTACTCTTTATCTGGCAGATAACTCACTTGCTTATGTGATGTCATCATCTCTCAAATTCTTAGCACAGCACTGGTAACATAAGTATGTCTGTATGTTGTTTTGATCTATGTAAATTTCAACCTCAGGCACAAGTGGAAAACGTTCACCTAGCAAAGTTAATGGAGAAGCGTTTTGCTAAGTTCCGTTGACTGGTAAATGTATATAAACAACATCAGGCATAATGCAAAAATATAAAGCATACGGCAAGTTTTCTCTCCCCATTTCTGCCTACATCATTATACCCACTACGTGTGATGGTTCCTTAGGTGGTTTGCCGTTCCAGCATTCTGTGAGAATGGTCAATTATTTTGCTTTCAGGTTTTTATTGTTGTTCTAGTGATCTGAGTGATCATGATATATGTTTTCTGATATACTGTTTACTTTTTCTTTTTTTTCTTTTTATTTATTTATTTATTTGCGGTACGTGGGCCTCTCACTGTCGTGACCTCTCCCGTTGCGGAGCACAGGCTCCGGACGCGCAGGCTCAGCGGCCATGGCTTCCCGGACCGGGGCACGAACCCGTGTCCCCTGCATCGGCAGGCGGACTCTCAACCACTGCGCCACCAGGGAAGCTCTGTTTCCTTTTTCTTTAGTACTGTTTGTTCATAGGAAAGATGATTTAACTCCTTGTCTCTTTTTTTCTTATAAAAAGTCCATGTTGACTGAAATATAGACCTGTGTGTCCGGGCCCCTTGTGATTTTAGTACCCTTTAACATTTTAGCAACTGGAATCAAACAATTTAAATTCTGATGAGGCCTTGTTGGCTCACACATGTTGACCGCCTGCTCCCTGCCCAGCACCACTTGTTCTCACGATATAATTTTTAGATGCTGAAGTACTATTTCTTGGTCAGGCAGGAGGAGATAACTCCAGGGTCACAAGGAGAATTTATGAGTTTGTGTTGCAGAAGAAACGAATGACCTTAAGGAAGGTATGACCAGCTGCTGCCGCCCAGAAGTCTGGCTGCACCAGGTGTTTTCTGAGACTGAAGAAAGATTTCCCCGTCAGTTCCCTGAAGCCTCCTCTCTCTTGCCCCCTAACTGCATAAAACTCCCCACTTTAGCTTCTTTGTTAAGATGGAGCTGAGAGGTCTTGCTCTCTAGTCTTCTCACTTCGGCTAAATGGAATAAACCTTCCTCTATCCACACACACCAGTGTCTCAGTGGTTGGTTTTGGCTGCACGTCGGATGCCCAAGTCTGAGTTTGGGAGGTTTGGCAACCCTTGTAGAACTGAAAACGTCCTTAGATTTTTAATCTAAAACTTACCTTTTCAGATGAGGTCCAAGTAGATGAAATGACTTTTCTAGATTCCTTGATATCCTTCCAGTGCCTTTCCATCTCCTGTGCTCTGCCATCATAGTAGCTGCTTTACCCACCTAACTTTATTTCACCTGCACATCATTATCTGTGTGTGTGTGTTGTAGATGTGTAGTATTGCCAGAATTAATTTGTAAAAGAGCTCTATTTAATTGGCTTGAAGAAAATTAAGTGCTTATATACTCAAATATTAAAAAAAACTAACCCAAATGAACTTCAAGATCACAATATCTAAGATTAATGATTAATGCATGAAAACAAGTTTAAGTTGTCAGTTTAATTAATACAGACATGTCTTTAGAGTCATCAACATTAAGTATAATACTTTTATTGTACCTAGCTAGGTTTACCAGAAGTCAAATAAGATCTTAGTATTCCTGTTACAATATTTGTCAACAAGAAAAATAACTTGAATGATGAATCTTTTAAGTAAATCGAATGTAAATGAGATGACAGATTGATAGCAGATTGTAAAGTTTCTTTACCTTTTAAGTTATGTGTTATAACTTTATTAGCTTTTGAAATCTTTTATTGTTACTTTGGTTAAGCGAATAAGTATTGATCCACAATGACCTATGATCTTATTTGACTAAGTGTTTTGAAACCTTTTTGATATTTTTGAAACTTCCCAAAGATCAAATTCTAATTGAAATTTGTTTGACCTCTAGCTACCTTTGATGCTTTCTAAAGGGCCCCTGGAACATCTCAAGAGAATTGTTTTCTCTCCTTACCAAGGAATGATATTAAACTAATTGGACTTATTTGGTATGTTAAATTACATGACAAACATTGTCCAATGAGTGCTAATAAACCTTCTTAGGTTATATTGTATGGGTAAATGTCATTATTATGAATGTCCTAGAGATTATATGAAATTTCTAAAAGTTGACTACGTCCTAGTAAAATGTTACCTGTAATAATTCTAGTTATTATCTAAATGTTGTTTGCCTCAACAATAACCAGCTTTCTTTGTCAACTGCATTGTAATCAGATCTTTAACCTTGCCTTTTTAAGTCTTTTGTCATTTATAGATAGTTATTGATGTACTCTAATGCTTTTGCAAAAGAAATGCTTTGTCTTCAAGAAGATTCATATAAAGGACTTTTTGACAAATACAGGCTTCTGATAACTTTTAGATCATACTGCTAAACTGGGTAAGAAATTAAAAAATTCTAATGGAAAAGCTGATGGCTTCATAAAACTCTTAACAGAATATTAAGATCAGGGATTACTTACATAAGACTGAGGGAGCTGATGAATATGGTTATAATTTTTTTTGTTTTTTTATCTGAAATATTACTGGTGTTTAATCTGTGTTTTCCAGATATAAGGAAACCCTTCCCCTCAAGCTATAATTATAACATAGCAATTTGGTAAATTATACCTTTATAAGTAGAATTGTAACATTTATCTTTTCTCTCTACCTCCAGAAATTGGAGACTCTTAGGTTCCCAGCAGCCTTATCAGGTGGATAAGAAAGGCTACCTCCTGGCAGGTGCAGGAATCTTGAGATATTTTGGGGACCTTGAGAAGAGAGGAATACACTGGAGTTTATAGATGTTGCAGGCAGAATCTGATGGCAAGCCCTTGACATGGATTTCCCGGCCTTGATGCCTTTTAAAAGTTTAATTTGAGATTCCTTATAAAAATTTCCAGCACAGCCAACTTAAAAGAGCCTATATGATCAATTGCACTTGTGTAAATAATTAGGCCAAATTTATTGAAACCAGACTTATTTTGCAAATAAATTAGTCTTAATTTGGCTATGTTTGATAGAAATAACGATAATTTTAGAGAGAAAAAAATTAGGTTTCAGTGGACATTAAATTCTAGGTCTTCGAGGGTTTTTTATATTTACTACCAATAAATAACTTGCTACCAATAAACTCCTTGTTTCTATGTTGCATTACTATGAAGTTTACTACCAATAAATAACTTACTGCCAATAAACTCCTTGTTTCTATGTTGCATTACTGTGAAGTTTGTTTCTGAAGCTTATCAGAGTAATCTATCTTTGGATGAAGATCAGATGCCCCATGACCTACAACCAGAAGATTATGCATACTGGAAAAGACATCAGATAAAGGGCTCTTTACAGCCAAGTTGGAGGAGGCCATATTAGGCCTTGTTTCCTGAATAAACTGCAATCCTATTTCTGACACCCAACTTTGACTAACTTAGACCAGCACTACCAGACCAGGATGAGATGAAGATGACATCTGAAGTAGACAGCTGACCCAAGATACTGGACCAGGACTGTACTTTGCTTATGAACCAAATGTATTTATTCCTTGGGCTCACTCATTTGCAAGTTTCAAAAAATTAATCTAGTTGCTGGGTTTGTGGCCAATTACCTACTTCCAGTACTCCTAGATTACCTTGGTAGTTTTCTCCTCTCCAAAGCTCTAATTGGATGGTCCTTAGAAATTTTATTTTAAAAGAAAGAAACCATGCAAGCTACCATTACTGCCAATATTACCAAGTGGGATCTTCTTACCTGGCCAACTTAATGACACCTCCTCTGAACCTGGCCATAAATACTCCTTTTCGTTAGATATTAAATATTGGGTGGCTCTAATGGGACCAATGGATTTGTGGAACAAGTTTATGGCCGTGGCTCTCCCCAGGTTGGTTGGGAAGATGCACAGTTGGTTTCTTTTGGGCTCAAGATCACCTGTGTGTAGTCTTGGAAACAGCCCCTGTCAATCTGCTTTTAATGTGAGCATGCTGGGTTTCAATCAGTTTTCCAATGGCATGACCATTTGGCCAGTGTATTCATTTCTTTACTTGGAATAGAAGATATCATTAATCACATAGTAGTTTTAACAAAATTTACTGAGCAAACTTTAAATGATAGTCATCAAGCCAATAGCTTACTCAGTTCTGAAGTCTCCATAATGAGGAAAGTGGTCTTACAAAATCACATAGTCCTTGATATTCTAACTGCTTCCCAAGGGGGAACTTGTGATATAATGCATACAGAATTTTAGGGTTTTGTTTTTTTGTTTGTTTGTCTAACACCTTTATTGGAGTATAATTGCTTTACAATGGTGTGTTAGTTTCTGCTTTATAACAAAGTGAATCAGTTATACATACACATATGTTCCCATATCTCTTCCCTCTTGCGTTTTTATATCTGATCTGTCTTCTGATGTAACTCATCTTATGATACATATGAAGAATCAAATTTCTGCTCTGAATGATCCTCTTCCCATTTTAGGGGAAGATTAGGAAAATGGTTTGATTTAGAAGGATCTTGGCTTAAACATGTACGTAATGACATCATTACTTCTACTGGCAATTTTGATTACAGTTTGTGTAACTTATAAATTGGCAGCTTCTTGCCCCTTTTGTGCTGTATATTACCTACTTCTACTAAGGTAATGATATCTAGACAACTTGAAACTACTGATCACATCCACGGTTCTCAATAAATTAATGAACATGCAAAACGCACATATGAGGTAAAATTGGCATAAGTCCTATTGGACAACTTGGAATTTATTATTAGTTCTTGCCAGACATCTTACTAGTACAACCCCCTAAAAGGAAAGAAAGAACCAGGCTATTAAGACCCAACATCAAGGGGCATGATAGACCCAGAGCATGAAAGTAACCATCCTGGCATCAAGGGACCAAATGTTTGATCACCTAATGCTTTCCATCAAAAGATTAATGATCAAAAAGGGGAAATTGGGCTTCCCTGGTGGCGCAGTGGTTGAGAGTCCGCCTGCCGATGCAGGGGACGCAGAGTCGTGCCCCGGTCCGGGAAGATCCCACATGCCGCGGAGCGGCTGGGCCCGTGAGCCATGGCCGCTGAGCCTGCGCGTCCGGAGCCTGTGCTCCGCAACGGGAGAGGCCACAACAGTGAGAGGCCCGCGTACCGCAAAAAGAAAAAAAAAAAGGGGGGGGGGGGAAATTGATGAAATAAAATTCATATTTTATGGCAAGACAAGAAAAATTTGAACATAAAATTTTTCTCTGCCTGTCTGGGCCTCCTCCCTCCCCTTCAGTGTGTGTTGTGCATCTGCATTAATCAGACTTCCTTAGGAAATAAGCTTCCCTCTTAATCTTGTAAAAGGTCAGAATGATCCACTACTCCCTTTGTACGAGCAGATCTGGATTGTATAAACTGGCAGTACTGTACATCATTTGACATATAACCCTTTGTCTCAAAAACTTATATGACTGTACTTTGACCTCTAACAGATGGAACAGTCCTCAGAGTTTTCTAAAAGATTGCCTCCCAGGTTATAATCCTCAGATTGGCTCAAATAAAATTTACCATTTTTTTCTTAGATTGACTATTGATTAATTTTTCATCTACTGTATAATAAATTTGATTTCTTGTATTTATTGCATCAGAGATTGATCCAAATTAATTTTAAAGTTGACCTTCTCCTGATTTTTATGTAGTGTATTTATTAAACTTTTTCAGTTAGGCTTTTAAGAAAATCCTTTTGTTCTCACACTGAGATTCTCTGATTAGCCTGAGGTCATTGGTGTTGTGATGAAGATTTTGCAAGTTCACAAATAACCACAGTCAGTAATCAGAAATACAAATCAAGCAAGATATTTTAATGGTTAATCTCATTAGAGGAAAGATAATGACACCAAAATTCCTTAGTAGACAGTCTAAGAACTTTGTTTTGGGAAGGAAATAAGGTTTCATTTCTCGTAATTCCACACTTTCTTTAAATGAAAGAACATAACTCCAATGAGACCTCAGACTTCATAACTTCCGCTGTATAGAACCTCAGTCGATTACATACCATGGCACATAGTTTTCCATCATTTATCTACTACAGGTACCATCAATTATAGATAAGGTCTTCCTTTCAAATACAATGTTGCAATTTCTTGTTTGACAGCCAACTGACACATGTGTAACAGTGAAATTATTTTTAAAAGGGGAGGGGCCATGGAGAAAAGAAACTTTCCTTAACTCCATGAGAAAGACAAATTTGCTAACAAACAACTGAAATATAATGAGGTCAGTGCCATATAAAATGTGTACACAGGGACTTATAAATGGTCTGGGGAGGTACCACACCTTATCCTCTTTATGATGTCAAAAGCTAAATTGTGAGGAAATTGGTTCTAAGGTCTAAGTGATATTGTGGTTCTCTATCCAGGAGAGAAAAGAATCAAAATTAAAAGGGACGTAGAGAAAGTTGAACCTTATACTACACTTATTATTAATAATTTGCAAAACCATATACCCTGGCTGATCATGTTCTTTTTCTCAAGCAAGATCTTAGCAGATTGCCATTGCCCTAGAAACAGAGATCTCTGGCTCCTTCCACTTCTGGGAGATGCCCAGTTTGTTAGCTTATGTGGTCCATTCGTCCCACTGCCTACGTGCACCAGTGCTCTATGTGGGAACGGTGCTTGGCCTCTCTGTGAATCAAAAATGACTGACCACAACTCTCTTGTTATGATAGCACAGACCGTCTGGTGATCTGATAAGATGAGGGCCCTTTGTCCTTGCACAGAGCATATCTTCCCTTAGAATCAGTGATTACTGAGAGTTTTCTCTTGTTAAATCCAGATACTCTGCATCTGAAACCTTCAGTGGGTCCAGGGGCTTCTGCAGGGGTGGAATCACCAGGCAGGTCAGTTTGCTGAGGAAGATCCGGCACAGAACACCCTGCTAAAGGAGCAACCCTTTGGGATTAGGAGTCAATAATTAAGTGCCTATAAAACACCCTGCCATTTTTTTTTTTTTTTTTTTTGCTGTACGCGGGCCTCTCACTGCCGTGGCCTCTCCCGTTGCAGAGCACAGGCTCCGGACGCGCAGGCTCAGCGGCCATGGCTCACGGGCCCAGCCGCTCCGCGGCATGTGGGATCTTCCCGGACCGGGGCACGAACCCGTGTCCTCTGCATCGGCAGGCGAACTCTCAACCACTGCGCCACCAGGGAAGCCCCCACCCTGCCATTTTGACTATGCATATACCTTGTTCTCAAGGAGGAGAAAGAAATGGGAGTAAGAGTCAGAAAGACCAACACTGAGTATGTGTTTATGGTCATGGAAAACTTCTGTGAAGATTAGGAGAGAGCAGCTGGAAGAAGGGATTATATTGCCTTTTGCAAACGTTTATCCAGTATATTCTATTCACTGTGAGGAATATGCAAGTCCTGCCTCTGAGAAGCTTACAGTCAAACTAGGGAGACAGCGTTTTACACCAATGCCGGTCAATATAAGGCAGAATGGGACAAATGGACTCCTGAAGAGAAAGAAGAAAATTATTTTATCCTTAGAGATACTTATCTCTGAAAGAGATGTTGGAAATAATGCCAGGGAAAACTAAAGGAGGACTGATTACCTTTAAAAAAAATAATGATCTGGGAACTGCAGGGAACTGGGTTCTTACCATCATCTGTGGATCAGGTTGCTGTGCCTGGGACCATGCAGTCACTAGGGTTGCCCCAGCTGAAGACAGACCTCAGTGTTTGACCTTTTTCATACGTTCCTTGGGATTCATTGAATACAAATTCCAAAAGCAGACTTTAATGACATTCAGAGAAAGAAAAGAGTTTGGTGCAGTGTGCCCTATTGCCAGCAAACATGGGGCCCAGAGAAGTTGCTCCGGTTTCTCTCCCTGGGGGAAAAGCCTATCCTCACTAAAAGTGACTCTAGCCCAGGACTCAAAGGCAATAATCCATTTGAACGTATATGATGGAAAGCCTGAGACCCCTTCTCCCAGGAAGTCATGAAATAACAGTGCTCTTAAACCGTGTGCCCCAAAGGGCACCCCTCCTTCAAGAAGAGAAGCCAAAGAGCTGCGATTATGGGCAAGACCCCTAACATCTGCAGCTTTCCTGTGGAAGGCATCTTTGGGTAGACATCAGCCTTGCCTGCTTTTTGGATATGTGTATCTTTAAATAATAGGAGAAACCCATTCCTTTGTCCCCAGTAAGGCAAAGATACATTCGGATCGGCTATGGCAATGGACCACCATTTCCGGCACAAGGCTGACAAATAAAAGAGATCAGAGCACAACCCCACAGTCACCCCCAGCACACTCTGCTGAAACCATTACCCAACTGCCCCTGTAGAGGCTGGCTGAGGACTGCTGGAAAACCTCAGGAGCGTTCGCTCTACCGAGTAATCCCCCTTTAGAATGACAGCGGAATGCAGTGGGAAATATCTGAATGTTGATGGACAAAGCATTTGGGGAGGCTAAAAGGGGCGAGGGAAGCCCTGCAACCAGCTGCGTCTCTTGGTGTCTTGCAGTTTTCATCTCACTAAGGAATCAAACTATGATGTAACTCCAAGGAAAAGCGTCTCTCATTTTGGCAGATCTGTTGTACTGCTTCTGCGTATTCACAGTCAAAACCACCATATTTTAAAGAAAATACAAAATGCAGAAGGGAAGACTATTTTAAAGCAAACAATTTTAAGTAAAAATAAAGTTGAATACTCATTTTCAATGATTTTAATTTGATGAATATTATGTTCCAACTCAAAAAAGAATATTGCACAATGCTTTCATATCACAATTGTTATTTTTCTCACTCTGGTGAGATTTTGATAAACATAGTTGGCTTTGGAAATAATACAGAAAATGTCTTAATTGGTTAAATAATTTCAATAGCCTGTGAAGAACTGAAAGTAGGATATTACATTCATAGAAAAAACAAGTACATATCCATAAATTCACTCGGCTGTAGTGAAAAATAATAAATTTCTCATGGATTTAACAAAACTTAAAGGAAACAAAATTGAGAATGCTGTGAAAATAGAATGTAGCTCCAAAATTTTTCAATGCAATCTTTTGCTTTTGAAAATCCATTAAACCTTGCAAGACTTCTAAGAATACCTGATCACATTGTAAGTCTCTTATATTGGAAGAGCTAACATCTGATATTTTTAAAGCAAAATCTAAAGAAATACAGATCTGAATTGTTAAAATAACAAAATCTGTGAATGGTGAGGTAAAATTACCCAAATAACATAAACAAACAAAAAGAAAACACCACCAGAAAATAAAAGAATCATGTCATGGCACCTATAAATATTTCTGTGTAAATTTATGAATCTATGGCATTTTCCCTAAGTAACAAACACAGTTTTCATCATTTAGTTATGGAGTAAATGCTGAAAATTTAAGAAAATAAAATTTTAGTGGTCACTAAGCAAAATTAATTCCATGAAACTCTCCCAATTTTTATGAATTGGTTACAACAATTTTTGTCATTTTTCCTTTTTGCCTTCTCATTAGTATTTTTAGCAGAGGCGTAAATGTGGGAGTCCAGAGGGGCGTATAGGCCTCAGATGCCAGATACACTTTTTTTTAAACTTCCATCTTGCATTTTCGTTGTTTTTAGAATTGTTGCTCATCAAATTCATGAACACACCCTACTTTTGCTATGTTTTTTATTTATTTCCAGGAAAATTCAACCACAGTATAAATAGAAAAGGCACAAACATATTAAAGGCATTGTCTGATACACCATTCACTCCTCGTCACTGGGTTTTAGAAGCTGTGAATTATTTCAATAATGTTGGTGTCTCTGTTAATGTTTAAGCTAGATATTCCACACCATGATTTTTTTTCAAATGGTTGTCCTAAGATGCAGTTCATTCTGCACATTTTGTGGCCATTCCAGGCATCTACTATCTGGAATATTTCCTCTACCACTAACTTCATCACACCCTAATATTTTATGACATACTTGAAAAAAAATCTTTGTAGAAGATACCCTCAAAAAACATTCTCCTCTCAAAAAGAAAAGGGCAACATAATGGATTAGTTCAATTATATGCCTTAACCTAGAAACACTGATTATGACTATATTTCAGAAAACCTAATTATTCCATTCAAAACTGATTCTCATTCATACTGATGATTGGAGATTTGCTTATAATAAAAGCTATAGAAATCATGTGAGTCTGGGATGGTGCCAGGATTGCCCATGGGGGGCAATTTTTTCAATTGGATGTTGATATTGGAATATGACTATTTATGATCTTGTTTGTTTATTCATTAGATAAGGATATGACTATTTGGTGTTTTCTATTTTCTGTTAATTTTTAATATTCTATTATTTTATTTCAAGACAATTTTTTAATTAATTTAGGTTAATTTTACTCATCTGTCACTCAGATTCCATTAGAGTTTGAAGAAAGGACTTAACCATAGCAGAGGCAGAAAAGAGCTCTGTATCCATCTGAATGACTTGGATCACACCATCACCCTCACTCTGCTTTGCAAGTACCAAATTTCATTATAAATGCAAGAGAAATAAAAACTTTCGATCCAAATGTATATCAATTATTTGTAATATTTTAAATTAAAGTCAAGAAGTATTTAAAGTTTTATCCTCTAGCCTGTTCACTCGTAGTGTAATAAAATTCCCACATGTTCAGAAAGTTATTTGCGTCAGATGCTAGTTTGTGATATATCGGAATATTTTTGCCATCAGAAGTATAAGCATTGGCAAACAGGGAACTTAACTGTGAGTCAAAAAATACAACAATACTAAATAAAACCCTTTTCTCATAGAAATTGTCTTTACAGTTCAGAAACGTTTTCAGAAATCAAAAGCCATAACAATTTTTAAAGTCTTCACACATACACACTCTAGTTTTCTTAATCAGTCACGAAAGGCTTGCAGGTCTGTGATGCGTTCACAATCATTCATGCTAGGACAAACCTACTGTAGCATTTCTTTTACTTACAAAAATCAAAACTAATTTTACATAAAATATAGTTATTTAATTTATAATAGCTACTGAATATGATTTGCTAATTCCACAAGGTATACCTTAAAACCTAATGTTTCTGTTCCAGAGATGAAGTGTGGATTTCCCTCTTGGCCTTAGGAACCTGGATAACGCTGTGGACTGGAGAAATGGGCCAATAGTATTACTTGTGTACTTTCTAGTTATCCTTGTGACACTCAGAGGCATTCTTTCTTTAATCTCAGTAAAGTGACATGATACATGATTTCTGCACCTAGAAAATGTGTCAACTCTTCAGTTCTCTTTCAGTTATCTTTTTAAAGACCTTACTGAAAACATGTCGATATTAACAAAGTCTTTTTTAAAAAAAACCTATACCATTAGGGTTTCAAGTAGATTTCTGATGCATATTTTCACATAAACCTAAATTCAACAGCAGGTCTGACACTGAGATTTGAGTAATGTATGTTTGCTTTGAATCTTTAAAGAACATATTCTCTAACCTATATGTGGTTATAGATTATCCTGTCCAAATCCTAGCTATCAAGAAAAAAAAAGTTATCTATCTTGGGGTTTCTCCTACCATATTTTAAAAAGATGCTGATAGCATCTAGGTCAGTTTTTATTTTCAGGCTTTCATTTGGGTAGATTGTGAGAAATATCCTGATATCACAGTCCTTATTATAAGTCCTGTACATATAAATAAACAATGCAAACAGAAATATAATTGAACTGTCAGTAGAAGATGTTCCTGTAAGTCTTACTGGTTAAACTCATACAGCTCCTTCTATTAATTTCTTCCATATGAAAACCAATTCATCCAAGGTTTTGGGCACAGAGCACTAGAAAGATCAACTTTAAAAACCGGCTTAAGTATTTAAGCTCTTAAGTCAGTGTTATTTGTTAGTGTTGTACCATGGTCAGAAGCACAGCATTGTACAAACAATAATGACACCTCTTCCAGAATCTCCTGCTTTGGATTCACGTCTTGAATTTACCCCAGGAAATATGTAGAGTGTTGTACTTTCTTTCTTTTTTTTCAGAAATAACAAATGGATGAAAGAAAATAAGTATAGGTTACCATTTTGAATGCACCACTACCAATACTTTGAAGAACTGACAGTGTATTCTACAGATACATGTGCCATAGACTATGAAAAAGGAAACACTTTAGTAAAAAATCACATTACAAAGTGTATTATAAAAATAAATTACACAGCATGTGCCCATGGACCTGAAAGCTTTGCAAAAGGAAGAGAAATTTATTTTGACATAAAGATTGGATTGCTCTCATGCTACGTATTTTTATATTGTCAGCAACACCATGTTCAGTTTTTACATTTGTATCCTCAAAAAAATTCACTGGAAGTAGAAAGTTATTTCCAGTCATGATCAGTAGCATAGAGGACCTTAGTGATGGTGGAGAGCTGGAGAAATACTATCCGTTCAACAGGGACTCAGAAGAAGTACACACACCCAGTGTGTGCTCGGTTTACCATTTCATCTGGAGTTCATACGTAACTGGTGGATGATGATGCTTTCTACAAAGAGAAGAAAGACACGGCATTTTCAATTAAACTGAGACTCAAATCAGTAGTTTATGTGAGGGTCAATACCATATCATTTCGCTAAAAGACCATAGGTGTTAAACAAGAAAACAAACAAAAATAGGTTCATGAGCCCAATAGCTTCTCCTGCAGATCTTTCCTATTCTTGGGTAAGTTCTTTATATTGACACCGGAGCTTTACCCCTAAATTCTTGAAGATTTTTAGAAACCATGTCTAATATTCTAACAATATTCGATTGATTTTCCCCAAGCAAAGCACTGAACACAAAGACAGTCATTACTATATACAAGTCCCATAGTGGAAACCAGACTATTGCCTAGAATTTCTGTTCTGAACGATAGTCACATACTTTTACTTGTTTATGGGTGTAGATTTGAGTTTTAATAAGGAAATATTCATTATTCCCAAGAAGTCACTAAATACAGATGACTCATTTTTGTCTCTGATTGTTGCTTTTTGCATAATTCTGCATATGCTCTTAAATCTGAATTCATTTTTATAAAAGTAAATAAAAATAGATTCAGAAATAGCAATTAAAACAGTACCAGCCACAATGAGTAATATTTATATTTATTTGATTGATTTCACTTTTAACCTTTATGCCTTTGTGAACATTTATCATCTTTTTCTTCATTATGTCATCGAGGCCCTACTACATGCCCATCACTGTGCTGGGCATGGAACTACGCTGGTGAGCAAAATGAAGCAGGGCCCTGCCTTTGCTGAGATAAAAAGCAGAGGAGAGAAATAACGAAGCCTCAAATTGTTTCTCTGTCTGAAAAATGTACTACCTCCGGGTCAACTAATGTCAACGTTTATGAATAGCGTGAGGAAATTGCCACCTATTATGTTCATGTTAGTCTCAAATTCTTACTATTTACATTTTTTAACATGGATAATTAATATCTAAGTAAACATTAATTAAAGCTCATTATGTCATAGACCTAGAGGTTTACTTCACACTGACCACTAGGTGGAGATATTTCCATTCCTTCCCTTGACCTTTCCGAATTGAATTTGGGATAAAACAGATAAAGTAAATACATAAATGTTTTATATACTTAATAATAACCTAGCTATGAAGGTTTTTAAAGGCTTTTAAGACATAGGTATGATTTTTTACTGTACCAGAAACCCATAAAAATCATTATCTCGTTTTATCTTTGGAAAATTGTTCTAGCCTCAAATTTTTTCAGGGCCTAAAATTGTATCAAAACCTTCAGGTAAAAACTAAAAACACTAAATAAAATATTATGCAGGTAAAAATCAGGGTCTCACATTAAAATGTTGTTTCCCACTCAACACTTTTTCTTTTTAAAAATTTCTATAGTAGGTTTCAAAGAGGGAAAAGACGTAGGTCTCAAACCTCCTTAATAGAATTAAAGTATCTTCCCCATTTTCCTCCCTTAAGAGATCATAGGAAACATACACTTAAAAGAGTGAAGTCTAGAATTGTTCTTATTGTATACGTAATTCAGAATGCCTGTGCCTTTGTTTCCTCATTACAAAATGAGGGTATCAGATATCATCTCTCAAATCCCTGGCAGGGCTAATATTTTTTTACTACAGTACCTTCTTCTCTCCCCTTGAGTGTGCAAACCTCTAAATTCCTGGAGTTGCCTTCTCCTAATCCTAGCATCTTATAGGTTCCATAATAATAATGGCTTTTCAAGATACATGCACCCCAATGTTCACTGCAGCACTATTTACAATAGCCAGGACATGGAAGCAACCTAAGTGTCCAGATGAATGGATAAAGAAGATGTGGTACATATATACAATGGACTATTTATTACTCAGCCATAAAAAGGAAAATGAATTTGTGCCATTTGCAGCAACATGGATGGACCTAGAGACTGTCATACTGAGTGAAGTAAGTCAGACAGAGAAAGACAAATATCATATGATATCACCTATATGTGGAATCTAAAAAACTGGTACAAACAAATTTATTTACAAAACAGAAATAAAGTCACAGATGTAGAAAACAATTTTATGGTTACCGGGGGGAAGGGGGGAGGGAGGAATAAACTGGGAGATTGGGATTGACATATACACACAACTATATATAAAATAGATAACTAATAAGAACCTACTGTATAGCACAGGGAACTCTACTCAATACTCTGTAATGACCTATATGGGAAAAGAATCAAAAAAAGAGTGGATATACATATATGTATAACTGATTCTCTTTGCTGTACAGTAGAAAGTAACACAACATTGTAAGTCAACTATACTCCAATTTAGAAAAATAATAATAATAGCTTTACAGAATTAGTATTTGGTGAAAATACATATGGCAAGAGTACATACATAGAAACAATGTCTTGGTTGGACCATTACATCTTATTATTATTTTTAAGGTAGCAAACTGGTAATCCATGCATGATATATATATTAATGCTATTAATCAGATTATGTTACTAAAAAGACTATCTCAAAAATATTTGACAATGCCAAATAAGAGAGTTTATTTTATTTTATTCAACTTCAATAATAAAAGATGGGGTTTAATATTTATGTACATAAAATTTACTTAAGGTAAAACAAACCCAAGTTATTTTATTTTATAACATAGAGACATATTTCATCTTGTTTCTAAAGACAGTGAGATAAGATCTATATGATAGTGGCTCTATCATTTGAAACTTATTAAGCATATTTGTTAAATCTATGTTTGCTTATTATCTATGTTTTCCCCAAATCTGTAAACTGACTCAGATAAGAATCACCCAGCCAATACACAAACTTACGAGAAATAAAAAAGGTTGTTTTAAGGTATTAAATTTTGAGGCGACATTACACAGCAAAACTATCTGATGCATAAGGAGTTCAGGGTTGCCAACAAAAATAATAATAAAATAAAAATGCTTCGGGCATTAATGACATTATTTGTGCTTTTTTTTTTTAAGACAGAATTCCCAAGTCCCTTCCTTTTTTTTTTTTATGATTTAGTACAATAAAATAATGTTATAGATTTTATTGAAGTTACAAAGTCAGTGAGCAAATCTTTTTTCCATCTACTACTCTGTCTTCATTTCATCTCAGAATAAGACCCAAATAAGTCATTAGGGACCTCTAAGGTGACCTAAGTACAACCAGATGTCATTCTGTAATCTAAATTTTACTCTTTACAGATACCACTTTTCTGACATTAGTAATCTATAAAATATATGAGGAAGATTGAGACCAAAGCCACAGTTAATTACCACCTCTATCAGCAAACTCAAAATAGAGAAGCATTTAAATTTGGGGCCCTCTGTTGTGTAGGTATTTAATAACAATTTCCATTTTTCTAACTGGAAGAAGAAAAAAACCCTCTAAATCTTAATCAGCATATGTACATGGGGACACTGGATTTTTACATATATTTTTTATATTAACAGTTGATCAAAGCACTTTTTCCTCTATGTGTTTCTCTCAAGTGTTATCTTGAAGTTTTTTTTCTTGAGAAGCTTCATGTAACACATTAAATACATTGTTTTCATATTATTGTGAAATGAATTCATTCTTTTATTACACTAGCTATTAGATAACTTCCATGGAAAGGAAGTTTAACGGATTATCAATTCCAAATTACACTTGATTTCTGACCTTACAAAGATGACTTATTTATCCTACTTGGTTGGTATCCCCAAAACTACTGGCCAGCCAGATGACTTCAGATCCAAAGTTGTATACATAAGACAGGATTTGAGGAGAAATCCGGGGGAGAATGTCTCTTGAGTGTTACAGTGGGGCAACCTGGTAACAAACTGGAATTCTGATTCCTCCCAGGAGAACCCCTTGGCTGTGGAGTAAGAAAGATGTATTCCCTGAAAAGTCAGTGCCTTCCTCCAGAGCAGTGCCTATGTTTATGCCCTGCCAAGCCTCAAGGGGACTCTTGAGCTCTGAATTTTAAAAATCAACTCTAGTAAATGAGACCACATCACTTCGATAGCCTCCAAATTCATATACCAAAGACAAAGCAAAGCAGAAGTTCAATTTATAGCAGGACTTTGCATCAGCAAAGGAGGGCTGCTTTATTCACAGGAAACTGTACACCAGCGTTACAGAAAACATTTCCTGTTGGATTCTGCATCAGTTTGGCCAGCATATGGCCTGTTCCTGTTCCATGGCTCCTACCCCCAGGAGCTCTGCCTGGAGAGCAAGGCACTGGCTTAGGGCTCTGCCTTTCTTCCTCCACCAGCTACCAAACCCTAGCTTTGACCTTGCTGCCTGCTGGGGGGTTTATCCTCCTGTAAAAATGTCCGCATTCTCTACACCTTTCAGAAGTAGGAGTGCCTAGATATTGTTTACTTTAAAGGTTCATTTTAAGAAACTGCTTCAGTATTCAGTCCTGTTCCTATCACATTCAGACGTTAATCAGAGTTCTGATAAAACATCTGTTTTAAATAGGAAATCCAATAAACTTCCCCTGTTGATTTGGACTTGTATTCTTCTTTTGGATTCAGCTCGGCTAATTAAAAATACTTCCGCTAATCAGTTCTGTCATTTGCTTCAGGAAACTTTGGAATCAGATGATACAAACTCTCTTGGGGTTTCTCAACCACCTAAGAGTTTATTTGCTTCCTTACAGAACGTTTTCCACTCCATCATCAGGCCAAATCTTCCCCTCACCCGGCCCCCCAGGTTGCAGGAGTTACCAATCATCGCAGTTATGATTGGTAGATTTTTTTTCAGGCAAGCTAATTGTTACCTCTCACACAGATTACGGTTCCCCAGATACAAGCAAATTGGAACTAGTTATTTCATAGATAACATTAATTATAAATAAAAACTAAATGGTGGGGAAATAGCTGAGTACCTGAGCCAAACATGCTCAGGTTCTACTTTTTAGACACAGGTGTTAGATGCTAGATGCTGAGATCAGCTTAGGTTGATCTAAGTCTACGGTGGGTCACAGGATAGCATGGAATATTACACATTATGTGTGAAAATTGAGAAGGGCACTGTGTTTTTTAGATAAGGATAATGTTCATCAAATTGCTGTTTTGAGAACTCTGACACACAGGGTTTCTATGTAGAGAGCTCAATATCTCAAATCCTTTGGCAATATTATTATTTTAAAATATTATTTTTAGTCTATGTATGAATATACACTTTGCCTACTTGAAGTGGTTTACTCGTATGAAATCCTGAATAAGGTACTGGGAGAAACTGAAGCCTTGGTTTCATCATTAATAAGATAATGAGACACCCTAAGCGTTGGGGGTTTTCTTGTTTTGTTTTTGTTTTCATCTTTAATAAAAGGGATAATTATCGACCTCTAAAGTCTAGTTCATTTCTAAACAGCCCTTGGCTTTGCAATTCTGTCCATCACACATACATAATATTAGCACAAGTAGAGAGGCCAAAACTACTTTTACCAGATAAGCAATTAATTATTAGTTCTTAGGAAAAGCACTATGGCAGACTCTTTTAAGTCGCTCACTGAACAAGAGTGAAGCGTCTCACCTTGTCACTCTAAGGAGGAATGCCAGAAGCATAAAGGATCATAGCTGAATGCTAAGCCATAAGCCAAGGTAAGGTGGTTTGCCAAAGGTTACACAGCCTTCCTCTGATCTCCTGGTCAGTCCTGTGTCAGGAATCTAGTCCGTAGTTGAGCAATCCACCTTCTCTCCATGTTCGCCTTAATATCTATCCTCAATCTAAATCCTGCTTATGGATGGTGGTGTTTGAGCCCTTAAAACAGAAGCCTCTCTGATCTATCTTAGAGGGTCCTTCATGAAACTGAAGACCATGACAAATCACCTGGAACTTTTTCTTTCCTGAAGTGCTTTCATGCTCCTCTGGGGGAGTAAGAGAGGATGAGCCATTCGTAAATAATTCAAGTACGTTTGTGCTTCACAGGAAGCTCCCAGACCCCCTTAGCTCTCCACACGTGTGATAGCTTCAGAGGCAAGAACTCCCCAGTCCGGGACTCCTGGCTGTTTTGCATCCATTACCTGCCACGGAGCCTTTGGAGGGACATAGCAGTAACTTACACCATCTAGAATGGCAGCACCCGGATTTCCCCTAACTCTGCTCCCTCTTTCCCTCTGTGCTCTCACGCATGATGTGTCAGCACCCTCCTTATCATTCTCACAGGTTTGTATTGCAAACTAAGGAGGAAGCAGGAACACCTCTTTCTTCTCCAACTCCCAGCCGTCCTCTGACTGTTAGTTTTCTTTCTCTACAGTAGAAGTACCAAGTTTTTTAGAGCATTTGCTATAAAAATGTAAAAAATGACAGGCTTTAAACCCTGGCTTAGATTCTGAAATAATGGCTTGTCTTGTTCATGGAGGCAAAGTTCTTAAAAGAGATTTTGAACAGAGGACAGAACCACCAGAAGGAAGTGTCGGAGGAAGGGCAACCCAGGGAGAAGAAACAAGTTGAGAGAGTCAAGGGAAGGTGGTCTGGCCACTGTGCGGGGCATTCTGTGGGCCTGGAGGTGGGAGTCCAGGCGAGGGGAAGGGAGGGTGGGGAGGTAGGCAGCCAGATCACAGAGCCTTGAGTGCCGCACCAGGGAGCTGGCTTCGCACGCTGTGGATAACGATTGGGAGGGCTTCAAATGGAGGAGTGAGATGATCAACTTGCACTTTGAAAAGCAAAATGAAAAATGAATCAGGAAACGTTGAGGCTGGAGATTACGGGATCGGTTGGGAGAGTATTAGAGTCATCCAGATGAGAAGTAGTTAGAACCTCCACTCAGGCAGTGATGGGGAAAATGGAGATGTGGGTGCAGCTGCCTCAGGTGTCAGGGGTTTGACAGGGGTACGAGAGACTTGCTGAATGAGTCTCCTTGGTGGGCGAGGGGGAAGGAGGGGCCTGAAGTGGCTTCTGGCTTTCTTGAGTGACTGGGTAGCTCAGGACATTCCTCCTGAGGTGCAGAATTATAGGAGAAGGAAAAAACTTGGAAGAGGGATGGAGGGGTTGTTGAGAATGGCTTTGAGAGGAACTAAGTTGGAGATGTACAGTGCCACGCTGAGTGCATGGTTGGAGATAGAGGTTTGGTCGTCATCAGCGTATGGGAGATAACTGAAGCCATGGGAGTGAATAAAGTAACCAGAATGAGCATGTAGTGTAGGCAAATGGCTTTTGAAAAGATAAGGAGAACAGCAACCCTTAAGATGCGTGCACAAGCAACATGGATGGACCTAGAGATGCTCATACGAAGTGAAGTCAGTCAGACAGAGAGAGACAAATATCGTATGATATCGCTTATATGTGGAATCTAAAATATGATGCAAATGAACTTATCGATGAAACAGAATCATGTACATAGAGAACAGACTGGTGGTTGCCAAGGGGAAGGGGAGTGGGGGAGGGATGGATTGGGAGTGTGGGATGAGCAGATGCAAATGATTATATATGGGATGGATAAACAACAAGGTCCTACTGCAGAGAGCAGGGAACTCTATTCAATATCCTGTGATAAACCGTACTGGAAAAGAGTATTATAAAAAGAATGTATATATATGTGTAACTGAATCACTTTGCTGTACAGCAGTAATTAACACAACATTGTAAATCAACTATACTTCAATAAAAAAAAATGTATGCATACAATAAGGAGCAGGCAAGGGAGACTGAGGCAGGGCAGTCAGAGAAGTTCAAGGAATCCAAAGGAGATTAGATGTCTCAGTCACAGAGGGAGAGGCGCATAGCCTCACTCTGCTTTCACCCTTACAGAGATCCGGGGTTTATTCTGTGAAAAAACTGACCTAACAAGTTCTGGACCTAGGCACAAGAATGGGCTGAACGCAAGGGAGTGTCTAAACTGTGAGATTCTCCATTTCATCTCCCTGATCTGTTCCCGGAACGCAGGTAGCCTGCCTCAGGAAGGTTACTGGAGGATTTTTCTCTGTAGAAACTACTGGAAGATGCGCTTCAATAGGTAGATAGATAGATAGGTGATAGATAGACAGATAGATAGACAGACAGACAAACAGGTAAGCAAAAGAAGTAGAAGATAAGAAATCCAGGAAACGGAGGATTCAATGTAGGCAATAGGACCACAGCTGAGCAGCAGACGTAAAGGACAAGCGTTCCAGACTAAGTAGGGAAGCAGAGGGTTGAATTAGTAAGGCCTCCAGGGAAAAGTATGAAACTGATGTGCTTAAGTGTTTGGAAAAATTACTCATAGGTGTTTGGTAGATCTATCGGAGCATCTGGAAAAAATACAGATAGATACATAGAAAAGCACGCAGACGAAAAATTAAAGCAATTATTCTTTTGAAGGGGGAACATGGTAAGAGGAAGGAAACATAATCATAGTACGCTAGTTGGCTCAGCAGGGAACAATATTTAAATTTACATTGTAAACATATGAACATGAAACATGCTGGCTGCCGGCTGCTCATTTATCAAAAAATGTGTGATGCAGTCATATTGTGAGGATGGGGAAAAGGGAAGGGAGGAGACATGTAAGAGGACTAAATTCTCAAACATCAAAACAATAACGGGAAGAAAAAGATATCCAAAATTTATCAATTTAGAGTGAGAAATAATTTTCTCTAAGGAGTAGAGCTGAGTTTGGAAAGGGGGTGTGAGGTGATGAACAGCTGTTTTCATGTCTTTTAGCACTGGCTTGTATTTTAACTGTATATGAGTTACTTTCATAAAAATAAAGAATAATTAAAGAATCAATGGGAACAGTGGGAGTGGAGGCAGAAAAGGCCGAGCGTTGTGTCAGTGGCTCCACTGGGCAGGCAGGGAAGGGCTCAGGGCGGTAGCTATAGAGGGCTGCATGGCTGAAGGAAAAACTGCTGAAACGGAAGAGGCCAGAGCATACTTACATCCTGTGTGGAGGTAACAGGTGAAAAGGAGAAGCTGAAAGAGCAGAGGGTGAGGAGATAACCAAGGATGAGACTGGAGGAGGAAGTATGGGGGAAACACTGACGATCGGCTGGGTTAGGGAGGTTTGGGAATAATGCATCCCTGTTTACTGGGAAGCCCTCTCTGTGCTCATCCTGTTACCTCTTCCTCTCTCTCTCTGCCCTCCTGCTGCCCACATAAACGTGCCCTTCTCATCTAATATCCCTGGGGTTTTCCCAATCAGGAAAGTTTTGCTCTCTCCCCAGTATTCCAAATCTATGAAAGGCATGAGAAATTCAAATCTTTGTGCATCTCCCATTCTTGGACAGGTTTTTGTTTCCCTGAAATTATACTCTTCCCACACTGCACATCAAAGCTATGTCTTCACTTGTTTCTTAAAGACATTCAACTAAGAGATCCGGTAATACCCTACCCTTAAGGAGTACACTAAAATCTCCAGACAGCCCAACTGTTCCCCGTCAACCTGTCCTCAATGAAAATATAATAAAGATGCCAGTAGAAACTGAATGACTCTGTTTAAGCAGGTGACCTAGACAGGAAAGTCATTTTCAAGAAATGATCAATACCTTTTGGGCCGTGTCCCATCTTGGAATGTTTCTGGTACCAGGCATGCTACATGGCCACCCTCGTAGAATGTGGAAACAGCCAACACACAAAAATTATTCTCAGGAGGGTAAGACCAGGGCTGCCTCTGTAGCTGTGTGGATGGGGCCCTGCCTGTCCCCAGAGGGAGCCGTCACACTGAAATCTGTGGAAATAGCACCCCTCCCTCCCCAGCACGGGACCTGACAGCAGCTGTTCATAGCTGCCCTAGTGAGACCCCTGCTATTTCACTACACAGTACTGTTTCAGGACAGGGAAAAGACTCTAACTTTTTCATCCCATTCACTCTTATAAAAGCACATGAAACTGCATCTTAAATACATGTTATACTCACACATAGAAGCCGGAGTAGGAGTGCATTGAATCCTCCACCTCCAGTCCTTGGTGGCTTTCATTTCTAATATGCAGTTTAAAACCAAGCTAGCCAATAAATGTGGCGTTGGTTCTAAAATTACAAAGGAAAACTGCCACGGCAGTCGCACTTTATCATTTCTGAAAAGCGAATATGTGTCGTGCCGCCAAGTTTTCTTAGCGGTTGTCCTCTGCAGGTGGCTGTATTCCAAGATCCAGATGTATAAACATCCTATCCACTCACGGTTAAGCTCTTACAGCCTCTCCCTGCGGATGGAATGAGCTTCCGGGCAGAACCGACATAAGCATGGTGTGAGCAGGTAAAAAAGAAAACAGCCGCAGTGACACTCGATTAGGATAAGGGTCACTGAAGAATGGCAGGTAGTATAAAACAGAACACAGTGTTTCGTTCTCCTGACGCCTTCGTTTGCTCAAATACAGCATGTACAGTAACACCGAATAGCCTAAATGCCAGGGAGGCATTTGAAAAACAGTGGAGCGTCCTTGTTTCTGAAAGGGATAATGTCCACTTTACAAAAGGGGGGAAATTCCCTTTCAAAAAGACACGAGTCAGTATTCGAAATGGCAAGATCTGTTGTTTAAACTTGTTCAAAATCGTATTTCATAAAGCCTTTTTTGCTCAGTCTCCCTCTCCTTCCGCCTTGAAATTCCATTATTAGGGCATGTCTCCCGTAGTTGCTCAATATTTTAAAATACATTTGCTGAGAACTGAGCTGTAGGCAACAGTGATCTGATTAAGTACATGTGAATATTGTGAGGGGTCTATCTCCTTCATCCACAATTTGAGCCCAAGCTCTACAAGGGACAGGAAGAACAGTGTGGAAAGAACTCAGAGGACGGTCTCTATACCATGAAGCACGGTGACTCCCGGGCTAAAAACCAAACATGTGTCTTTAAAAAAAAATCTACCTTTTACTAAATATCAGGACTATTCAATGATTCTGGAACCTTCACAATTTAGAAGTAGAAAATAGCAACCTGTAACTTAATACTCATTGTGTTATTGTGAAGTTCACCCAATTGCCTCAAAGATTTCGACAAAGGTGCTGCCTACCTGAGACCTCAGATGCTAAGCTGGGGGTTATCAGCCTTGAGCTCATTTGTGGTTATTTGACTACCAAGCACCATGTCCACGTCAACATGGTTAATCTTCTCACAGACACTGGCGTTCTGCATTCACACACTCTTCATGCTTATGAAAACATGCTTAAAATTAACAATGATACAAACACAGGTAATAATAATACACTTCACCACACCACACACACACACACACACAATCATGAACTGGTTCTATACTTGCAAAGTCAAGTCCACACTTGACTGTGAAAATGTTTCAATTCAATTAAGCTATGCATGATGTCATTTTATTTCTTGGCAACAATGTATCAAAATTTACTGTCGCTATTTTCTATCCATTACAACCTCTCTTGAGCTATAAAGGGCCATTTGGCAGCTCTATTCAAACTGCTCCACAATTTAAATCAGTTGCACACTTGAATAGAGCATGAGTCTGACATTAACGGTTTTAAAATTCCAAAATCTTTACAATACACACTCACACAAATAAGTAAAACTCTGTTTTTAGTATTCCATATTTCGTTTCCATTTTATTTCCCATTCAAATTGTTTCCTGAAATCGTCTCAGAGGCTTTTGTTTCTGCAAAACCTTAGAGGTCCAGGCCCTGTGATAACTAGGAGATGGGTTTTGTCTGGGGGGTTTTATTTGTTTGTTTGTTTCCAGCACATGAAGCAAATTTGGAATCTGATAGAGGGCCAATGACAATTGTTAACCTATTTCCTGTTTCATAAAAGAGTTTTTGAAAAATCAATTATGGTGGAACAAAGCCTATTATATTTGATTTACAATTAGGAGCCGGCTTTGGCGAGGCTGTGATCCAGCCCCCATATCTTACTGATTTAACTAATGGGTCCACTTTCTAGAAGCAAAACTGGGTCTAGAAGTCGGGCCCTGCCTCGGGCCCAGCACCCTCCGCAAAGCACACAGCACACGGTAGTTTTGCTGGTTAGTTCTGTTCCCCAGCATCAAAACAAATCCACAAAATAGGAAAGACACATGGCTATTAGTTGATTATTTTATGAACAAGATATTGAAAACTTAAATTAGTACATGTAGAGAGTTGGCACGAACAGAGGGCAGCAGTAGCATCTGCACGACATACCCCCTCCGCCACTGCCCTCAGCCCTTCCCCCCTCCAGGAGAGGTAGCGCTGCCGGCTGCAGATTTCTTCAGCTCTATTTTCATAGACTGAGTCTCAGCTCGAGGCTCGAATTTGGTCAGATTTCCTGCTCCTGGGGCTGCCACTACTGCCTTTCCTGCTTTCATACCTTTTGACATAGGAATGCGGGTGGGTGTAGGCCGCTGGGATGACCCGTCTTGTCCCGACTGTAAGAGAGAAAATACAGAAACGCAAGGGCAATGTTGGTGAGTTTCCCCCGGAAATGCCATCAGTCTGCGCATAAGCAGGGCTCTTGCCACAGAACTACCCACAGACGACCCCTCTCCAGATCAGATTATCGTTAGCAAGTTGGAGTTGGTGTCTAGTCCACTCCAGTCGCCCCCCTTCCCCTCTCCCGGAACATCTGTGCACCCTTCGTTCTCTTCTCAAGCCCCTGACCTACCTCCTCGACCCTTACTGAAGACAGCCTTCACTCCTACTTCACAGAGAAGCTGCAGGACACCCTGTGTATACTCAGGCATCTTTATTCCTACTGTCCCCCAAATCACCTCACTTGCTTTACATGAAGCAGCTCTCCTTTCCCCTCCTAAGGAGGCCAGATCTTCTCTTTTTTGTATTGTCACTGCTGACCACACCCTTTTTTTTTTTTTTTTTTTTTGCCATGCCGCATGGCATGCAGGATCTTAGTTCCTCGGCCAGGGATGAACCCGTGCCCCCTGCAGTGAAAGCTCGGAGTCCTAACCACTGGACTGCCACAGAATTCCCCCACAGCGCCCTTCTTGAGGTGCTCCTAAAACTCTCCTGCTGTGATTTCTTACTTGGGTCTCACCCATCCCCCTCCCGTCTCTGACGACTCCTTTTCACTCTGGCGCTGGCTCCCGGTTCCAGCTTGCCTGCCTTCTAAATGTGGGTGTCACCATTCTCCATCCTTGGCCCTCTTTTCATTTTTCACATTCACCCTGAGAATCGCCTCAGTTGTCACCCACATGTTGCTGAGTCCCAGGACCTCAAGTCTTCAGTGCTCTCCTTAAATGCAGATCCAGATTTCCAACCACGTGCTAGACATTTTCAGTGTCCCTCAGGCATCTCAATTATAACAGGCCCCAAACATTACTTAACTTCTCCCCCAAACAGTAGTCCCCCTGAGTTTCTCATTTTATCCACCTCTACAGCCAAGCCAGAAACCTCAGAGCTGCCCTCTGTACTCAGTTTGTCATGAAATCTTCAATTCCGTCTTCAATATATGTCTGTCCTCATTTTCGCTACCACAGTTCAAGCATGCGCCATCTCCAGCCTACAGAACTGCAACGGCATCCCCGTCCTCGGCTTCTATTTCCTCCAATTTATCCTTTAAATGGTTTTACAGACATACCTAACACATAAATAATGTAGTTTTAAAAATCATTACCTTGTTTCTGGGTCCCTTGGTCTACTCTCTGAGATTAAATGTCAGTTTCATAAAAAGACCCACACATCTTCAGTATCTGACCCCAGTGTGCCTCTCCTTTCCTGCTCCTGCCTTTTGTCTCCAGCCCCAGCCGCCGCAGCGCAAAGGGACGGCTCACCTTCCCCAACAAGCCAGTTCCTCACATCGCCATCACCATCGCCATCGCCACGCCTGTGCACACGCTGCCCTCTCTCTGCATCTGTGAAGACCTCTTCCCCCGACGAAGCCTTCTCTGCTTGTTCCTTTGTACATACCCCTCTCACAGAACCACTAAGGAGGTTTCAATCCTGCCTCTCCCACTAAGAAGAACTTCAACACGTCCTCTTTACAGTCGGCACCTAACCCCATGCCTAAAGTGCTGCTAATGGTCAATAAATGTTGAATAAATGCACAAATGAACTAACCACACTATTCGATTTCTAAGAGGGGTATTCCCAAACTTTTTGTTGCCCTTGATCTTATGGGATCTGATATAACTGAAGTATGTGAATCATCATTTAGGCCTTAGAAATCTTAGACAGTTGTTTTGAAATCCTATTTGTGTAGGGGCTTTAGTCAGTAATCCAAAGTGTTGCTGCAGAAGGGAAGCCTAGCTTGACCTGACCCTTAAGATGGGAATAAGATGTTCCAGCAGAAGATCTGCTCTAAATTACAACAATTACACCTCCACTAGCTTTTATAAAAATCCAAGCTACGCTGTGTTGCTTAAATAAAAGCAGCATTGAACCATTTGAGAAGGGTGAGCAGTGCTGAATGCTATTCAGCTCCCATGGAGCCAATAACAAAAAGCTTCACTGGCAAAGCAGTTAGTGAGTAATTCACACTTTGGAGCCTGTCTTGGGTCTATGCTTGTGCACAGAGAATTAAAGTAAATTATAGTGAAGATATAGGAAAATGAGCCACAGTTTCTATACTTAAATAATAAGCTTCCTCTCCTTCTTAAGAGTTTCTAATATATGCTGCAGAATTTATTCAGAGATTGGGAATCATAATTTCTAGTCTATTAGTTTAAACTAATATCTAAGTAGTGCATGTTCTTCTATAATTTCATCTACCAGTTGTCTTCAATAAATGAAGAAAATCACTGGATGTATTTTGAAAAATAGAATTTATTTTTAAGTTCTGGCTTTTATACTTTGGACATGCTTTTTTATAACCCTTCATTTAGCCTCCCAGCTGGTATTAACTAAATATTTATCGAGCACCTGCTCTCTGCACGATACTATTAATACAATGTACTGTTTAGAAATATAAAGTCACTTCTTTTTTACTTTAAAAAAATGTTTTGGATATAATAATCTTTTAATCTTACTTTTCGAATAAAGTATGACTATGACCATATGTAAATGTAACCCAGGAATAGTTTATTTATTTATTTATTTTTATTTTTTGGCTGCATTGGGTCTTAGTTGCTGCAGGCGGGCTTTCTCTAGTTGCGGCGAGTGGGGGCTACTCTTCCTTGCAGTGCGAGGGCTTCTCACTGTGGTGGCTTCTGTTGTTGCGAAGCACGGGCTCTAGGCACGCGGGCTTCAGTAGTTGTGGTGCTCAGGGCTCAGTAGCTGTGGCGCACGGGCTTCGTTGCTCTGCGGCATGAGGGATCTTCCCGGACCAGGGCTCGAACCCGTGTCCCCTGCATTGGCAGGTGGATTCTTAACCACTGCGCCACCAGGGAAGCCCAACCCAGTAACGGTTTTAATTATTTTCTGCATATTGACCATTTCTCCCCAGTCTCCATTTTTCAAAATACTGTAAACATAAAAACCAAATTTTAAACCTCATTATTCCCACATGCTGACACTGCAAGAGGCCATCTTTGCAAGGATTTTTGCAGTCTCCATAATTGATGTGAAAGAAAAATTATCCCTCATAATTGGCTCAAATTCATGAAGTACTAGGCCACTTTTTACTCCTATTTCTTGATGTAGACAGTCCCCTAGGAAACAGCTCGTAGTGGGTTCGGCTGGAGCCGAGGCACGTGCTTTTGCTGTATTTTGGGCACTGCGTTGTTCTCACTCCCCCCGCACACCCCCGCGCCCCCCGCCTTGGCGTGAACTTTGGAGCCCCCTCTACTCACCACTGACTGGGTTCCTCTGGCCGATGAGGTCGTGACCGGTGTAATGGTGATGGTGCTGGTCACTTTGCTCGCGCCAGGGCGAGGCGAGACGTGGCTCCTGGGCGAGCGAAGGACTGTGCCGGTGGACACCTCCTTCTCCGCGGCCACGCTGACAGGTCGGACAGTAATCACCGGGCTTACTCCCTCAGCCGCAGTCCCAGGGGCGCGCTTAAACTGAGAACCTAAGTGAATGTGAATTTTATTGTCTTCCGTGGTTATGATATTGGCATTGGAGTTGTACTTCCGGACTGGGGCTGGCACAGTCTGCTTCTCCGGGGTGACCTTGAGGACAGTCCTTCCCACGGGCATTTCCTGGGATTCGGAAGGGACGGTGATGTCCGCCGGGGCCGCCGATGTGGACACGGTCATGATCTGAATGGGGGACGTGGGCCTATCCGCAAACGGTCCTCTTCCGCTTTCTGGTGTCTTCTCTCTGGAGAAGGTAGTAATTGTGACTGGGGACATGGCTCGCTCCGCGCTGAGAGTAGCATCTCCGCTTTTCTGTTTCTGAGACATGACATTTGGTGACGGGATAATGGTTATCCTCGGTTTCTGATTCCCTAGGGTGGGAATGACGGTGGTACTGGAAAAAAATTCTTCCGCCGTGGGGCTCGTAATCTCCAAAGTGGCAGTGCTGTTCTCATGGTCCGGCGTCACTCGAATGTGCAGGGGCTGGCCCTGCTTGGGCGAAAGAACCAGCTCTCCTGGGTGCCCCGGGCTGGAACCGGCTCGAGGCCCCTTCTCTTGAGTCACCGGGGGCCCATTCTCCCTTTTCCTCATCCATGGAATCCAAGACTTCCTCATGGTGAGCTCGTTGGCCGCGGGCGGATACCTGTCTAGGACAGAGGAACGTTCCACAGGTTTCTTCAGCCCCACCTGTCGAAGGTTACTCATGATATGGTTTTCTTCTTGAAAGGATTTGCGTATAAACACTGCTGGCGTGTCCTCCTCCGCGGCTTCGCTGCCGACCGCATCCGTCTGGACGCCGGTGGACGTCACGGGGACATCCACCATCCTCCTCCCATTCACGCTGGGTCGGAGAGCGCGGCTGTACCGCTTGGACAGCTCCAACTCTTTGGTCAGATTGAGGACCTCCTGCCCCATGTTCTTGTTCTTATTTTCTTCTTCCATAAATCTTTGCTGAAGGACAGAATAATCCACTTGGAGCTGAGAAAGCTGATCTTCTTTGTTCATCAATTCATGAATCTTCTCTTTAAGGGCTTGGACTTCTGCTTTTAAGTCTCGACTTTTAGCTTCTTCCAGCCGAAACCTGTGTCTCAGCTCAGCTTCCTGGCTCACCGCCTCACCTTTCTCTATTGCTTTATTCTTGGCGATTTGGTGTTTTATCTCCTCCAGCTGCTGAGAGAGGAAGTTGGCCTTATCCTGCTCGCTTCTAAACTTCTGCTCCAGCTGGCCGTACTCATCTTCCGTCTTCATCAGATCCCCTTCCACCACCTCCAGTTGCTGGAGACGTTTCTTCAGTCTCTCGATTTCAAGTGTTAGCTCCTTAATTTTGTTGCCTTCTGGGCAGGTGAGCTCAGGTCCTTTTCGAGACCTTCCTCTTGTTATTTCTCTCTCCACCTCTTCTATCCCATCAAGTCTCTTCTTTAATAAGTCAACACTGCAGCTTAATTCAGAGGATTTTTCTTCTTCACTTTTCAGTTTGCCTATTAACTCATCTCTCTCTTTTGTCAAATTGTATACCTTTTCCTCCATTTCGGATTTCAGTTTTAAAAGCTTCTTACTTTCTTCGATGAGCTTTTCCGTCACATCCATAACCTTGCCTTGTTCCACCTTAAAATTTTTATTGAGTCCATCCACTTTTCTCTCTTCCTGCTTTATTTTTTCCATCATGTTTTTCCTTTCATCAACCAGCATCACGGTAAAGGACTTCAACTTTGTCAGATCGTCTTTCAGGCTTAATTCAGCCTTTTCCAATCGACTTTCAGAACATTCCAGTTCTTTAACCCGACTCTTGACTACCTCCAACTCATTGAGCAGGTCCTTGGTTAAGTTCTTTTCTTTCTCCAGATTTAAATGCAGCTGGGTGCACTCTGATTTACTCTTGCTGAATGCTTCTTCCAACTTCTCCAGTTCAGACATTCTCACCTGTAACTTCTCGACTTCAAGTCTGAGCTCTCGGCTATGGTGCTCCTCCTCCTGCAGCTTCTTCCTCAGCCCCCTGCACTGGGATTCGGTTTTCGTGATCTCCTCATCTTTACCCTCCATCTCAAGTACGCGCTTCCGAAGCTTTTCCACCTCTGCCATGAGACTGGAGTTGCCACATTCCCCTTTGGCAATTTTATCTCTTAGCTCCTGAAGTTCTACTTCTGCCTTTTGAAGATTTTTGTTGGTCTCTTCCAGCTCCTCGATTCGTTGAGTCAAGCCAACCAGCCTAAGTCTGAGCTGCCTGTTGTGAGACTCCTGATTGGCCAACTTAGCGCTCATCTCTTCATGCTCCTGGGAAAACCTCGAAGCCTTGTGTTCAAAATCCACTTCCAACTTGAGCAATTTCTGCCTGTCTTCTTTGGATTTAGAAGTGATGGCTTTGAGCTTTTCTTCCTCTTCCCTCAGTCTCTGAGTCAGGTCCTGTACTTTCTGGCTTTGCAGGCCAAGTTGCTCGATATGCATCTGCCTTTCATCCACCAGCATGAGTGCGAAGGACTTGAGTTTCACAAGCTCATCTCTCAGTTTGTTGAGCCGCTTAGCATTTTCCTTTTCTTTGCGGGCTTGGTAAGCCTTTTCTTGTTCAAGGAGTTTTTTCAACCTAGAAAACAAAATATATTAAAACATTCTATTTTATTGCATTAAACTTTATATATTATATCATACATAAATATTTCATACACATATTAAAAGATTAGTCTGCAAATAAGTTTCTCTTAGGTATTACATAAAAACAAAATAAAATGCTGTTACAATAAATCCCTTATCAATTACTGCAGGATGAAGGTTTAACAAATAGCCATTAATGAAGCTAATCAGAAGGCAGGATGCTGGCTGCCGGTACTGAAGGGTAGCGACTAGAAGGGGGCACGAAGAGGGCTTTTCAGGTACTAGTTTCTGTTTCATAATTTGTGTGCGCAGGGCGTTAGCGATGGGAAGAATAGGATGAATTGTGACAACTTTGCAAAAGATAACGTGGACTTTGTGACTGCTTACTAACTGGTGGGAAGGGAGAGAGAGAGAGAGAAAAAAATGACTTCAGTGCTTTGGGTCTGAATAATTGCAAACAGTAATACTTTTAACAGAAACAGGAAAAACAGGTGAGAAAGGGTATTGGCAGATATTGAGAACTGAAGCAACAGCAAGTTGAAAGGTATACCAGACGATAGTTAACAGTACTGTACTGTATACTTAAAATTTTTTAAAGAGGGTAGATCTCATGTTAACTGTTCTTACCATGATTGAGACAAACAAACAAATAAATAAACGTGCCAACAATTAGAAATGTAGTGCTCTGAAAATAAGTCCTATAAATTTTACAGCTCATGTACACCTTAACCCATAGCCTTAATGCCTCCCCACTGTCTCTACTCCAGTCCAAGTACTCAACATCTGCTGATAATTCTGCAACAGCCTCCAAACTGGTCCCCTCACAACCTCAGCTGTGCCACTTCCTAGCTGTATGATCTTGGCGAAGTTATATAACCTCTGTGTATCTCACTTTTCTCACTTATAAATTGAGCATCAAAATAGTAGCTAATTCCTAAGGTTTGTCTGAGGTGCATATCAGTTAATATATGGAAAGCACATATAATAGTGCCTGGCCCATAGTAAGTGTAGCTAAAACTACACTTTATATTATAAATGTATAATTATATTATTATGTTTATGTTATCATTATTATTATCATTACTTACTCTCACCCAAATTCTAATATAATCATGTCATTCCTGGTAAATGGAATATTTATAAATGGCATATTTCCTGCCGTGTCAATAAACAAAGGGTGTCACAGTCATCAACAACTGCAGCCCTCCAACATGAGCCAGTGAGCCCTGAGGAAACTCAGGGCTGAAAAGAATACCTGCCATCTAGCAGCCATCAGACTGCAGCCACTCCCTGAAGTGAGCCCTGAGGAAACTCAGGATGTGCAAATACAGGATACTGGCCCTAGGTTGCTGAGGTGCCTATCAAAGGAATGATTTCAGTGAGCCCAGACTCTTGCATCTTCCCATACACAGAAAAGCGCTACATTCCTTAACTTGAGATACCTGGTTTTCTTTAATTAACAATAATCTTTTAACGTTCCGACTACCTGCCCTTTTGTTGCAAAACTCCTATATGTCCTGGCTCACCCCTTGCCTCCTTGGAGCAGTTTCTCAGTTATCTGAAATGCTGTCTTGGGGCTGTAGTCCACATTTTGCCCCCAGTAAAGCTTAATTTGCAACTCTCACGTTGTGCATTTTTTTAAGTCAACACTCCCATGGCTTCCTATTGCTTTAAGAATAGAGGCATGAAATCCATAACAAGGCCCAGACTGATGTGGTTCCTGACCACCTGGGCAGGTTGATCTCAAGCTGATCTCACCTGTTATCTAAGCTCCACACATTCCTCAAATATGCTGGACCCCCTGCTTAGAAGTACCTCCCTGCTCTTCCTTTCTCTCTGACACACACACACACACACACACACACACACGTGAACATATCTGGTTGACTTTTTATCCTTTGAGTCTCACTCAAATGTCACTCCCTTCGGGAAGCCTTCCCTGACCAAACTGACTAAGTCAGAGTCTCTTAGAAACTCTCATAATACCCTGCGGTCTTCTTTTTTAACACTTATCAACTTATAAGTTTTTCATGTCTGCCTACCTCTGTTTATGAAAGTTCTGTGAGAGTGGGTGCCAGGTCCTTGTTCACCCCCTAGCACAATGCCTGGCACATAGGAGGTGCTCAAGAAATATTGACTGAATGGATAAATGGAAGAAAGAACAAATAAATAAGCTTGAGCTAGAAATACAGCTCACGCCACCTACACAGGGCTGTGTGAACTAAAGTCCTTACAATGCTGAGCTGAGGATAAATTTTTGTCGAATGTATGTCATGGTTGTTACTAGGCCAGTAATTGGATATTACTAGTGGCTATTAGACAATGAATGTGTCTGATCTCATTAGCAATGCCCTCTCTTAAAGAATATGGTCATCCTAGTCATCAGCTCTGGGAGAAGAGGAGTTTCTCTTAAGTGGGAAACCTCACATGAGAGAGGGAGCCTTCTCTGTGTGGACTGGAAAGATATCCTAATGGTCTGTCTATCCTTAGTTCTGGTGGATGAACAACCTTTTTATCTACCTTTCCAGTCAATTTGGCATTCCACTTTCAGGTGTTTTTTTTCTTCTTCCCCCATATCTAGAAAGCCTCTTTTTTTTACATTAAACAAGCATTCAGAAGCATTATCACATCATTGTGCAACTATTCACAAAGCATAAGGACTATCGCACAAACAATTTTCTAATAGTTACAATTTCACTTTGTGCTTTCAACACTTAATTTACTGTACATTATGGGACATTTCCATGTAATTATGCTATTGAAGGAGCAAAATAAGAGGATTTCGGTGTTCTGACTGTTATGGTGTACACATTTATCAAAACTCATCAAAATGTGTAATTAAAATTGGTGGATTTTGTAATATATAAATTATATCTCAGTTTTAAAATAGATTAAGAAAAATAATATTAAAAGCCCTGCAAAGTGTTCTAAGATGTCAGATAAAGGGAGAAAAGTTGTAAACAAATATAAAAGGGTGGCTTAAAATAGGATTGAACATAAAATAGCTTATTAATCTTAAGGCAGAAAGAGGTGAAAGCAGAAGTTGTAAAAATAAAGAGAAGACAGCTAACTTTTTCAGGTGGAATTCCGGCTGACGAGAAAACTTGTTCCAGGAAAATAATGTTTCAGGTATGAGAAAACCTTGAGTCCTAATATTATTTCAAGAGGCTCGTAAAAGCCCACTCCAAACTCAAGTACTTACTAATACTTAATTTTTTAAAAAATAAAGGATAGGAAGAAAGGTCTTTTGATAATAAAACATTTTATTTACCAACTATCTGTTATATCCGAGGCTGTGTATTTTATTAATTCATTTCATTTTCATAACAACACTTGAGCAAGGCATTACTATGCCATTTTATAAATAAGGGAGTCGTTTGCCCTAATCATGGGAACTGGACTAAGAAGGGGCAGGTTGGGATTTTGGACCAGATCTGTTTGACCACAGTGTGCTTTTAACAATGTTATTTCTCAAACAGGTATTGCTTGAACAGCTGAAATTCACAAGACTTTGTGTTTGTTTAGGTTAACTTCATCTTACTTGATTCACCTATCCTTCTGGAACTGTCAAGATCCTCCTTGGACTGTTTTGTCACCCAATATATCAGTTTATATGTAGCATCGTGTCAATGGCAACACAACCCCAGTGATTAATAGAAAGACAGGTCAATGTACAGAGCCCTTCAAATACAGTCAAGCTCTCCCTGCTGCTGACTTGAACCCATTCAGCAGCAGGGACGTTGTCATCAGTCACCCATGAGCCCGCGGGGCTGTTAGTCCTTATCTCTCTGAGCTCCCAGCCCTCCCTTGCACCTGTTCCAACCACATCCTCCTCACATCAGTCAACTACAACCAAATTCTTCCAGATGCTTGGGCCCCAGATCTAGAGTCATCCTTGAATTCTGTCCTTCTCTCACAAGCCCACATTCAGTTCTTCAATAAATCTTGTCAACTCTACCTTCAAAATACATCTCGAATCCAATTACTTCTCATCCCGCTATTGCTCTTACCCTGGCCCACGCCACCGTCATCCCTTATCTGTATTATTGCAATAGCGACCTAACCTGACTCTCAACTTCCACTTTTGCTCACCCTCATCTGTCCTCTGCCCAGGAGCCAGCGTGATTTAAAAAGGGTGAATCAGCTCGGTGCTTTGTGACCGCCTGGAGGGGTGGGATAGGGAGGGTGGGAGGGAGGCTGACGCAAGAGGGAAGAGATATAGGAATATATGTATATGTATAACTGATTCACTTTGTGAATAGAGCAGAAACTAACACACCATTGTAAAGCAATTATACTCTAATAAAGATGTAAAAATAAATAAATAAATAAAAAGGGTGAATCAGATCCCGTCATTCCTCGGCTCCAAGCCCAAATCATCACAATGGCCTAAAAGGCCCCACGTTATCACTCTTTTCCTCCTCCTTCTGTGACTTTATCTCTTAAAACTCTTTCTTTTATCCTTGAGATCTTCTACTAGATCACTGCTTCATTTCCTTCAAGTCTTTGTACAATCATCCCCTCTCAGGGAGGCCTGCTTTGCCAACCTTATTTGTCTTGTGCATTTCGTGGTAGAACTTCCTATTTTCTTCTTCTGCTGTCTTTTTCTCCAGAGCACTTATTACCATCTAATACACTATACATTTTACTTATTCTTTTTTTTTAATTGACTGTCGTTCTTCTCTAAACTGTAAACACCTTGATAGGTGGGTTTTTGTGTATTTTATTCACTGCTGCAGCCGCAGCACCTAGAATGTGGCCGATGGTGAGCTCTTTCCACGTTTGTTGAAGATGATCGCAAAAGGCCTTCTCAAAAGTCTTGCTGCAATTCGAATGTGCTCGGCCAAATCCTTAACTTCTTTGTGCCTCTGTTGTGAAGACTAAAGCAAACAGCCTCTGTAAAGTGCTTAGACAGTGGCCAGCCCACAGAATGTTCTCAGTAAATGCCATCCGCCAGTGCTGTTGGTCACACCTCTTCTTGTTTACTCATTTGACAATCATTTACTGAACACTTACTTTGTACGGGGGCACTCTGCTAGGCATATAAAGTTAAAAAAAGACACAGTTCTTGCCCCTAAGGCATTTACTCTCTAAAGATGAGAACAATTAAACCAATACAGAGAACAAAGACATGCAGAGGAAGCATCTACCTCTGTGGGAAACCAGAGGAAGGGCAGCTAAGTCATATCAGGGGAGTGTAGTCAGGGAGGCTTCTAGGAGGAGGTGACTCTTAACCTGCATATTAAAAGCTAAGTAGGAGCTAAGTAAGTAGAGTAGGCAGGGAAAGGACCCTCTAGACCAGGGGTTAGCAGTATTGTCTGTGGGCCAAATCTAGATCAAGGCCAGTATCTGGACAGTCCTAGAGCTAAAAATTGTTCTTACATTTTTAAAGGCTTGTAAAACATAACGAAGAAGAGGAGGCAGACACTGTAAGTGGCCTGCAAAGCCTAAAATAGGAGTGTAGTGGAAACAGCACGTAAAAGCACAGAACTGGGAAATAGACCACAAAGGTAACTCAACTACAGTGAAGGGTACCTGTGGGAACAGTGGAAGGAAAGGAGGTTGGAAAGGAAGGCCAAGCAAACAAAGCCCCCAGCGGGCTAAGAGGGTGACTCTGAACTTGGGATTCAGAATATGAGGAAGTTCGACAGGTGTGGAGAAGCTGGAGATCAGTTAGGAGCTCCTGAGAAAGCAGGAGTTGAGAAACGGAGTCTGAACTAAGGTTATGTCATTGAATAAAAAGAGAAGGGGGTTCACGTGGTGATATTCAGGAGACAGAAGTCATAGGGTTTGGTAACAGACTGAGTGAGGATGGAGAGGGAGAAATTTGGACAGACTCCACTGCTTCTAGACAGGGTTATTTGTTGGCTGTCAGTGCTTATCACATATAGGCTAAGAGAAGAGAAACAGCCTTGGAGGGGATGATCATGATGCTCCAGAAAAGGTACATCGGGGCTTCCCTGCTGGTGCAACTGTTAAGAAGCTGCCTGCCAATGCAGGGGACACGGGTTCAAGCCCTGGTCCAGGAAGATCCCACGTGCCGCAGAGCAACTAAGCCTGTGCGCCGCAACTACTGAGCCTGCGCTCTAGAGCCCACGTGCCACAACTACTGAGCCCGTGTGACACAACTACTGAAGCCTGCGTGCCTAGAGCCCATGCTCCGCAACAAGAGAAGCCACCGCAGTGAGAAGCCCGCACACCGCAGGGGAGAGTAGCCCCCACTCGCCGCAACTAGAGAAAGCCCGCGTGCAGCAACGGAGACTCAACGCGGCCAAAAACGGAATAAAATTTTAAAAAGGCACGTTGACTTTGAGGTTGTTGGAACCTACAAGTGAAGTGCTTATTGGTACCCAGGAGTTCAGGAGATGGATCTGGGCCAAAGTTACAGACTGGGAGTGTCCAGTGACGGGTGCAATCTAAAGCCATGAGAGAGGATGAGATGAGTAAGAGGTGTGAGACATCAGAGAGAAAGAGGACCAAGGATAGGAAAAAGACACTGAGATGAGAAAACATCAAGGAACTTAATGAGAGAGGCTGAGCGGGGAGAGCCAGCGAGTCAGGAGGGAGTCCACGCAACAGTGGATTTGCAGACCCCAAGAGGGCAGGAATGGGGCATGTCCATACTGCAATGCTCTGGAGGGACCAAGTGAGAGACAGGAAAATGTTCCTTGTTTTCATTTAAACTCAAATTTAAAGAAAACTTCTTCCATTTGATATGTCAACACGGATATCGACAGCACTTCACTGGAGCAGTTTTAGTGGGGTTAGGGATCAAAATACAAAATAAAGCTTAGCTGAAGAAAAATCAAAGCGGGAAAAAAAAAAAAATGGAGACAAGTACCTGAGACTAATGATTTGAGATCTTGATTGTGAAAGGAAGGAGAAACAGGGATGTGGACACAGGACACAGGTAGGGCAGGGTCAACATTTTTAACCTCATATGCATATGAGAGATATTAGCATGTTCCCACTTAACTTTAAAGCTCTTTGTTTTTCTTTATAGAAATAGTCCAGTTAATAAATAATGATAGAATAATAAATAAAGAAGTAATTATACAATACCACCATTTTGCAATCCCCAATAAAATAATGGGTGTGGGCAATGCTCATTAATGTCTCCCAAAAGAGAGACAGCCAGATACTGTATACATATATATAGACCTCCACCCAAGAAATTTTCTTACCAAAAAAATTGAACCTGAATCAGATCAAGCTTCTATAACCATTAGTTTACAGAAAAGACAGGGGCAAGAAACATACTAAATGACACTGTGATGATGCAATCAGAAAAGTCCAAAATGTAGGGGACTATACAGGATAGAAAACCTAGTTTCTTCAATAAATAAATTCTAAGAAAAAAGAATGGGGGAGGGGAAACTATAGATTAAAAGAAAGTTAGAAGACATACCAACCAATTATAATCTGTTTGGAGTCTCGTTCAAATTATTAAAAATAAGACAATTGGAAAAATTACATTAAGGAATTATTATTAAATTTTAGGTGTGATAAAGGATTTTGACAATATTTTTAAAAGAATCCTTACATTTTAGAAATACATATTGAAATATTTATGAATGAAATGATATGTCTGGAATTTACATTACAGTAATCCAGCAGAGTTAGGATAGATGAAACCAGATTGGTCAAGAGTTGATTAATTGTTGAAGTTAAGTGCTGGGTACATAGGAGATCATTACACTATTCTTTTTATTTTGTAGATGTTTGAAATTTTCCATAATAAGATTTAACCCTCTTTTGTAATGTTTAGCTTTTCTCCACCCACGTCTCAGCTAGTTTGGAGTCTGGTCATATTTTCATTTTCCTTACTCTATGATGTGACTCTCATATTTCCATGATTGTGGGTGAATCTTTCATTCCTTTCCATGTTTATAATTAAGCTTGTTAGAGACTTCTACTTTTTCTTCCTCACTGGGATCTGTTCATTCATACTCAAACTTATGCTAGAAAAAGCAGCTCATTCTGATCTGTTCCACAGATATTTGTTAATTTAGCTTTCCTTTTAGAGTCTAAAGATAAATTGTTTTGGAGGGGAAAGGGGAAGTGAAAGATTTTTTTAAAACCCCCTCCTGGATACCCATCTTTGAGATAAACACCTTCCCTGGAACGGTTGTCAATCTGTGCTCCCGAAGACTCAGGGCCTCGCTGGACTATATTCATTCTCACTTTTTTTCCTTGAACCATTTCTCCAAATTTCTCAGCATTAGCCCCAGAGCAGCAATCTTCTCTTTGCTTCCCTTGTCACTTGTCACCATTTTAATCCATCAGACCGCATTTGAAACCCTGATGTCATCCTAGGTTTGTTTCTCAGCCAGACCACGCTAAGTTCCCTTCTCACTGTTTCCTTCCCCTCCACTCTTTTTGTACTTCTTCAGCTCTCCCTGTGTGTATGCCTCTCCGTTAAGAGAAAAGGCAGGTTAAAACTAGCAAGGGCATGAGAGTGATTAGAGATGAATGAACCTCAAAAGAGTGAAGCTTTCCTGCAGTTTGAAACCTTGAATCACAATGCATTTTTTCCCAACTAGAGCATATAGTAGAGAACTAAGCAGCTTGGTAACATGATAGGACATGGTTTTACCAGATGACCCAGGAAGAAGTGTTACTCTTTCATAAATCACCTCAGTTCCTCAAGATGGTGACTATTATAATAATTATGCAGAATTAATCTAATGTCCCCAATATACTGTGCAGGGCGGGGACTAGGGTGAAGTGGAGGAGACTGGGTTGTGCAGCTGCAGAGTCAGGTCCTGTTCTCATTTGAAATTTTGATATATTTGTTCATCATGGATTTTTTTGCATTAATTTTAATTTTAAAAAATAGTGCATTAAAATATTATGTATCTTGATTACGGAGTTTTTTTGGCATCCCCTTAAATTTTGCGCCCAAGGCTGAGAGTCTCATTTGCCTCATCCTAGTCCCAGCCCTGGGCACTGAGCGCTAGATAACCATATTTTACATATACAGAAATGGTGGGTCCTGTATCACAGGGCACAGACTTTTCTGAGCTTTGTTTCTGTTTTGTGTTTCTTAGTAGTGGGGATGAGTTTCCAAAGCCCTTGTGCACTTTTTTCTTTCCCCCTATTGTGAAGACCAGCAGTATTGTAGGGTACCTATCTGATCTCAAACTTGTATCACTATCCCACTGTGGTGGGATGGGGCCTAGCTCACCTATTCTCATGAAAAAGAACTTGGTGATAAAAATTAAAAGAAAAGAAAAGAAGTAAACTTTTTGCTAGCGCCTTTTATGAACTGCTTTTATGTCGCAAGAGAAGACCCTGAACTTATACATATGATTTCATGTTATAAAACTATACCCTATAAATGTATAAATAATCCAGGAATCTCACTACATTCAATTCAAGAGTATAATCCAAGTAATTCAAATAGCATTCACGCACCCTCTCAAGCAGATTATTACAAAGGAAGGTTCACTCTCCAGATTTTGAGGGGATTATGTATAATTCTGCCATAGAATAGGTACCTTGAGGTCTAGTTGTGAAAAATTATAAAACAAGGATATGCATTATGACTCCCCTCTGGGTTAGCCCAACAACAGACAATAAACTAAGCTGATTATGAAATTTAACTGATAGTAATCTATCTTTAAAAGGCACATCTGGCAGCAACTGAAAGCCGTGAAAATCTCGTGGCTGATAATAAATTATTCTTCTTGGAGACTGTGAGATTTCCTACTACCAGGTGAGCTCACGCTCAGTGCTTGCCATGATTTGGTAGCAACCAGACTCCACGGTGAAATACAAATTTAGTCTTCGTGAAAACCTGGTAACATGCTAATTTAAATTTACAAATGCTAAATTCAGAAATAAATCACTTACTCTACTACTAGTAAATTGCTCTCAGTCATCGGAGAAATTAAAGTCTGGGGAATTGTTTGTTTTTCACCTAAAACCATTGAAACAACTATGTTTTCCCTGATAGTTTGCTGCCCAACAGGAGACCCTTATCTGAGAATCACTATTTGAGAACAAGCTCTCTAATCAAACACTCTAGTATGAAGCTTCCCGACACATACAGAATATAGCCATGATTCATTAATTCACTCACTAATTCAACAAGGATGGGTTGAATACTCTACCATTGTTAAATAATGTACTACGTGCTTGGAATTAAAAAAAAATTGCAATCCTTTGTAAAAAGTGCCATTTATGCTTTAAATATATGCTACTCCATCCAAGGGTGGAGATGTGATTGGAGGAAGTAATTGCTCAAAGCTTTTGTAACTGTTTTTCCCAGTAGTGTTCCCCCGCTGTCAGGGGGTAGCCCATATGGCCCCTCTGGGAGGCCTAGATAGGGGTTGCCCTCCTCCTTAGGGAACGAGGCTTGTGCAGGGGTGCCTGGCTTGATACGCTGAAGGAAGACTGGATTTCAGGCCCAGTTCTTCCTGGTCAGGGGTTACTACCTGCACAACCACACCCCATGGTCCCACGGGCTCTTTTTTCTCATCCTTTGGGTTTCAGTTCACATGTCTTCTCCCCAGAGAGGCATTCTCTGATTAGCCTATTGAAAACAGCTTCCCCAGCCGTACGCCATCATGGTACCGTATTTATTTCTTTTACTGCACTTTCACTGTCTGAAATGATCTGGTTCATTCATTCGTGTACTTAGGTATTGTCTGTCTTTCCACCTCTGCACAGAAGAAAAACGCCATAAAAGCAGAGTCCAGCCCTGAACACCAGCCCCGCCCCCCGCCAGCACAGTGCCTAACACACAGTAGGTGCTCAATCAGTATTGGTTCGATGAATGAATAAGCAAAGTCATCCAGATGAAGAATGGGGAAAATGCGGTGCCACGTAAAGGGAAAAGAGTGTGCAGATGCAAGAACACAGGACGTCACTCAGAGCAGCAGTCAACCTCGGGGCACGCGGTAGGAGGTGGGACAATGTCAAGAGGTAAGGCTCCAGTGGAAGGTGGAGGTCAGATCATCAAGCAGTTTGGATGTCATCCCAAGGAGTCAGGCACCTCCTGAGGATTATACCAAGTTCTCGAAGGACTTTAAGGACGGCGATAATATACAATTTCAATATTAGGACAGTCTGATGACAACACGGTATATGGACTACAGAAAGGGGAGGCTGGAGGCAGGGAGACCTGTTATGTAAGTGTTGAAATTTTCCCATGCCAAAAAAAAAAAAAAAAAGAAAAAACTAAGATCACATTGCAACATGAGAAAAGGAGATTATAGGAATAGTTAGGGTGTAGAATTGTCTGGTTTGGGTGAAGGTTAAGGTAGAAAGAATTAGATGGGATTAATCCTGCATTTTGATACGGGTGAGTGTGTGAATGGTAATCTCTCCTTGACCACACTGGCTTCAGTAGCACTGCAATCTAGCCAGCTGATCTAACTGGTACCACGGGGAATCTTAGTATGTTATGATGGACCCATTGCCCTGTTTTTTTCTCAAGGCTCTACTGACTTGAGCTGAGGGCAAAACTATCTTTGTGAAAAAGTCAACTGAATCAGCATGGGCAAGACGAGTTTTTTACAACTTTTTGAAGTGTTCTCTTTTAGACCTCACTTTTCTTCAGCTTTGAAAAAAAAAATATAGTTTTCTCTTATAAACTTGTAAGGGATGCAAATTAGGGCTCCAGACCTCTTGGTTAGAAAGTGTTTTTGAATAGGGACCTTGATTCACTCTATGAGATCAATGTTATATACAGCTGTAGAAAAAAAAATTGTTATTGAAGTTACTAAAGTACCAAGCCATTAATGTGTATATTGTATTACTTAATAACATAAAATTCTATACTTCTCATTATTATCCTTTGTACTAGGCATTGTAGTAACCAACTCCTTCTAGCCTCAGGTTTGCTTTAGTCAATAGGAGGCACTGGCAGGAGATCGGAGAATGTGGTATTAATTCCCTCTTGAGACTGGGATAGTTGGCTTCCTTCTTCTACTAACGGCCACAGTCCCTGTTCGAGGCCCTCTCCTATAGATACAGTTACGCCTGAGGGTTCTGGTAACTACTGCCTCCATCCAAGTTAATGGGTAGTAAGAGGTACACACTCTCACATTCCAACCCGCCTCCCGTCCCCCCAGGGAACTGCAGGGTCCCTTATTAGCTTCTCTCTACTCTACCTGCACATTTATAAAGCTATCAGATTACCCTGTTTGAAGCCTCTGGGTTTCGTTTCGTTTTGTTTTATTCCTGTGACCTTGAATGATACACTGCATCTTGACCAGATCTTACAATATGTAAATTGCAGGGCTAGGGGTCACTTCCCTTCTCTACACCCAACACAAAACTGGATGGTTCATGATTTCTCCTAAGACAGACTTAGAATTTGGGACAATAGGACAAATCCTCAGCAACATGGATGGACCTAGACATTTTCACACTGAGTGAAAGACAAATATATCGCTTATGTGTGGAATCTAAAAAACAGGGGGTACAAACGAACTTTTTTACAAAACAGGAGTAGAGTCACGGATGTAGAAAGCAATCTTATGGTTACCAGGGGATAAGGGGGGGGAGTATAAATTGGGACATTGGGACTGACATATACACACTACTCGGTATAAAACAGATAACTAATAAGAACCTGCTGTAGAGCACAGGGAACTCTACTCAATACACTGTAATGGCCTATATGGGGAAAGAATCTTAAAAAAAAAGGAGTGAATATATGTTTATATATAACTGATTCACTGTGCTGTACACCTGAAACTAACACAACACTGTAAATCAACTATACTCCAATAAACATTTAAAAATAAAAAGTAAATAGGACAAATCCAAGAAGAGACGAGCCACAGAGAGCAGTGGTCACTAGTGGGTCAATGAAGAGTTGAGGAAAAAGAAGAATGACCGGTGATAGCACGCGTACACATTGCTAAGGATGGAGAACAGGAACAAGAATGAAAAGGAAGCTGAAGCAAGAAGTGGGAGGCAGAGTGGTGCCCCTCGTCACTGGGGCCAGATACGGACCAGACCCCAAGGGGTCTCATCTGTTCCTGCCCTAAGGCTGGGCAGCAGGGAAGGGACTTGCCTTGGATCCCAGCGCAACGATCTTGAAGCCTAGCTCTTTACCCTTTACATTTTGTACTGCAGATTCTTTAGAGCTAGAGAATTTCTGGTTGTTAAAGGAGAAAGACCACAAATACTGAAAACTGAATGGGAACATTCAGGAAAATAAAAAAGGATAATTCCTGATAGAGGACCAAATATGAAATCATGGGTAGTAATTTGTGTATGTAATCAGTGTAACTCTATGTAACTCTACGTAACTCTGTGTAACTCAATCATGCCAATAATTTTCATTGACAGAAAATAAATGTATTTTGGGGGGCACTTGTCATTTCAAAGCTGACCCTCTGTTCAGTGTAGTAGTTCTGAGCACATGCTCTAGAGCCAGACCATCTGGTTTGAGTCCAGTTCTGCCCCCTCCTAACTTGAGTAAGTTTCTTAATTTATATTTCTTCCTCAGTTTCCTTCTCTATCAAAGTGGGATAATAGTATCTGTGCACAGGGTTGTTGTCAGAATCACAGAATTATTATATGTAAAAGGATAAGTACTCAATAAATGTTAGATACTATTAGCAATAATGCTAAATTGAAATTTACCGCCAATCTGTATCTTTCCCCTCCAACAGAACGAATTCTTCAAACACAGTGGCGGGGGGAGGGTGTTGGTGCATCTACTGGTGCAGTGGGAAAGATCACTTCATTCTTGAAACTTGAAACTGTTGTTGTTTGCAGGCCTGGATGAGTAGTTTCTACCCACAATAATATACCGTTTATTGTGTTTTCCTATTTCCTGAGTTGTTCAAAATACTATTCAAACACCCTCAGATTGATCAGATGAATATTTGTAAAACAGTAGAAAGAAGATATCATTCTTTCCCTTTGATGTTGTTTATGAAGAATCAGCCAGGTGCATACATTTACTGAATGATTTTCAGGAGGAACAGAAAAAGCCATGAAGCAGAGAAGTTTGTCACCTAACTGTGTGGCCTTGGGCTCTTTATTCCAGTTGGCCCCCTCACCTTCCCTCGCTCAATCCCAAAGACCTCTCCCATCCCCAAAGAAGGTGTCACCAAGGTGTATCACACCTAATGATGCGATGCTCCGTCTAGGTAACACTGTGCTTTATCACAGGAAACGCTCGCCCTCAGACAGTAAGCTAAACGAAGTGATTTCCCAGGGAAGCCAGAGAGTAGAGAGGGTCTTCTGAGGCAGGTGGGTTTTGAGGGTCCCTGCGACCACAGTGTGACGGCTCCTCCCACAGGCCTGGGTAGAGGCCTCTCCTGTGTTCACTCAGAACACAGGAGGGAGGAATGGCAGCATGAATCAGATTTCCTGAGACGATTCAAACAAGCTGAAGACAATCCATGAAGGTACAAATATACCCCATTTTACTCTGTGCATGGATTTATAGAGTGCTGGGCAAAAGTCACATTCTAAGCTTATAAATTATGGGAACTCATAATATAAAAACATATCCTGTTGTAAAGCCTTTTATTAAGATACTATGAATCTGTCTCTTGGGCACATCTATTTTCATAAATAAGATTTGTTTAAAATAATACAGACATGAAATAAGTAGTGAATTAACTTAAGTACATAAATCACTGAGAGCAGCGCATTCGCTTGCATTTATTTACTCAGAAAAACAGCCCCCTCCCTTTTGAAAATGGCAGTAGAATTTATTGCCGTTGTATCTAAAGGTCTTTTTTTAAAAGCTTTTAAATATAAGCATATGTGAAATTTCACTAAATACTTTAAAAATTATGTTGACGTTTATCTAATAATCACTTTACCCAGTTTTTAAATAACTTTAAAGCTAATTTTAAAAAGTCAAAATAATAAGTAAAACTCCAAAACCCCAGACTTAATTTTGTATTGATCCTGACTATTGTTGACCAAGAGAAAAAAGAAATGTGCACGCGCCCTTCTGTCGTGGAAAGGATATTTGGTTTTACAAGCAAACAGAAGTTCATCCAGTCACATGGAATTAAGAATACAGGCAGATCAATGTAGTGAACCCAAGATTTTCATCACAGTTGAACTCAAGATTTTTGTCACTTTAAACACAGAGACAAAATATTAACAATCAATGTTACACAAAATTAAATCTACACAAATGAAAACCATACCATCTGCCCTTATGTTCAAATTTCTGTACAACAGGTCATATGAATCTGAAATCACGCTATAAAAATTAGATTTTGGCCAAGTGAAGTTCTTTTGTGAAAGACTTACACTACCCTCCAGCCCTACTGAGCACTAAATACTAGTTATTTATTTTATATACTCCACTAAATTCAAACAATGTTTTTGGCAGTTTGAAAAACTACTAAAGTTGAACTTTTTACACAATTGTTTAACACAGTCCAAATTTTAATGCCATTTACACTTTAAAATAAAACCTCCTGTCTGCTTTGTTATTCTTGTTATCACTGCCACACTGACTGTTTCAGAACAAAAACGGCTTTCTTTAGATCACTGTACAATCTAATTCATTGCCAACTTTTACAAGCCTTCTCTGCATATGCAAAGAGAGATCTGCAGAAAATCCACATAACAATAACAAAAACTTTGAAAATAATATTTTCACCTCGAATTAGTTTTTCGCTCACCAAGAAATCATAAGTTAGAAGAGACATTTACAGCACATGGAAAGGTTGTTAAAAGACTTCAGAACATATTAGTAGGACTGATGGCAGCAAGATAAGAGATTTTTCCGTTCTTATACAAACTCCCCAAGTTTCTGTAGGATGAGATTACTGTTCCCCTCTATAGAAAAACAGGAGCACGCTTCATACCGCAAGTCGCATCTTGGCCAGTTCCAATCAAGAAGTCTGAGGTATTAAGGAAAGTCACAGTACGCTGGTCATTTTCAAGGGTTGTCACCATCCACACTCAGTAAAACCTGTAGCCGAAAGTTGAAAGGTTGTCGAGTCCTTACAGCCCTGGTCAGATTAGTCAAGTCTATACAAATGTCCAAACTCAGCTTCCAAGATGCTCTTTGCAACCACACTAAGAAATGAGTTTACTGCCAAGTAAGCCTATGAACAAATGAAGTGCGCATGGACCAAAGTAACTAGCTTTGCTTAAATCAAAACAGATCTTGACTTCCTTACCTTAATACTAGGAAGCATGGTAGCTTTTGTTTTTGTTTTTGTTTTTTATAAGGGGGTACTGAAGTTTGTTCAACAGCAGCGGGCCCTGCTCAGCCCCCTACTCCACAGGGAATTAACCGTCACATTCCAGCCCTGTCATCAGAACAATGAAAGGTGAATGTTGTGCAAAACAGCTCGGGACCACTAACTGGTGATGTCATTCCTCCCTTCCACGGTTCATTATTGTGCAGATTTACTTCGGTCCGTGAAAAGGGGTGGAGCTGCCCAGGACGGGAAGAGAAGGCAGCTCTTAAGAATGGGAATTACGCCCTACACTGAGGAAAATGCGCTTGGGGAGGGGGTTGAAGTTGGGGAGAAGGAAAAAGTTAAAGAAAAGATATGCATAAAATGTCAGATGGGCCTCACTCCTGATTTCTGATTTTTCAAACTAGTTAAATTCCATACAGATCTATTCAACGCATGCTGGAATTGAACTAAATAGGGATCCCACTAGAGCCTTATCTACGATTCAGCCAACAGGAGGAGATTCACGTTTCAAGCAAAGTGCCAGTTCATTTACATGTTATCTAAATGAAAACACTACAGCTTGGGCCAAAGAATGCCAAGTACCCATTAGTTTAAGGATCATTGTGTCTTAAAAAAAATTTTTTTTTACCTGAATTTGTTTCTTTCCTAAAAGTGTTTTTCTCTCTTCTCTTTCTTTTATTCCCTCTTCTTTCTTTCTTTTTTCCTTGTTTCCTTTCTTTTCTTTCCTTAGTCTGTGAGTGAGTGATAATTCAGCCAAAACACCGTTAGGTAACTTAAAAGTTCCAGTATAAATTTTTCTAACCCATATGTATAGAATTTGTATATCATTTGTGTTAAATTCTGTTTTAATTATAGAATAAAAGCATATTACCAGGTAAATTAGTCAAATTAACTTTGAAGTTAACAGAATGAAATGTTTGCAGAGCATTTTTTAAAAAAATAATTTTATTTATTTTTGGCTGTGTTGGGTCTTCGTTGCTTCGTGTGGCCTTTCTCTAGTCGCAGCGAGTGGGGGCTACTCTTCGTTGCAGGCTTCTCATTGTGGTGGCTTCTCTTGTTGCGGAGCACGGACTCTAGGCACGCGGGCTTCAGTAGTTGTGGCACACAGGCTTCAGTAGTTGTGGCTCGCGGGCTCTAGAGAGCAGGCTCAGTAGTTGTGGCGCACGGGCTCAGTTGCTCCGCAGCATGTGGGATCTTCCCTGACCAGGGCTCGAACCCGTGTCCCCTGCATTGGTAGGCAGATTCTTAACCACTGTGCCACCAGGGAAGTCCCTGCAGAGCATTTTTAAGTCCTCAGATAACTTTTATATTATATTTAAGCTATTATGTTATGGCATACAAAAATATGAAAGAAAAATAAGTTAAAGATAATTGCTTTCTTACCTCCCTAATGTTCAATCATGCCTTTTGCTTTAAGAACATGTCTATCTTCTTAACAGCATGAAATAAGTATAATGATTAGTGCATGTTGCAGGGTCGCAGCTCTGAATAAATGTGTTTTGATTATCGAGTTATTTTGGTAAAAGTTACATAAAGCAACATTCATGGTTAAGGTAAAATTACAGATATTGAACCAATTAGTTCTTGTTTATGTTTATTTATTTATTTTTTTTTTTGGAGGGTTTTTCCCAACTGTTTTAATATAGATGGGAAAAACTGAAATTCAAGAAGGAAAGAAGAAACTGTGGCCGTCACCTGTTGTACACAAGTTCGAGTGAGTGTTGCAGAAAGGGCCTTCTTGGCAATTGATAGACCCAAGATTGAATCTTGGCTTGACATCTGCCTACTAAGAATATGTTTTATAACTCCTCTGGCTTCCGTTTATCCAGCTGTATAATAGAGATATGGATTCTAACTTACAGGGTTATTATGAGAATTAGATAAGACAATGTGAGTCGAGGCCACAGAACCTGGCAATAGATAATTAATAATATGCTCATGCACAGTTTATTCATTTTGAGAATAGTAGGCACTTGGCAAAAATACAAATTTGTGGTCTAAATTTGACAGAGACAGTACAAATCCACACTGCAAAAGGAAATGAAGGAGTCAAGATTGATTATATAGTCAAGTGGCATCTTGCATTCAGTCTGCTTCTAGTTATTCAGGCTTGAGTTATAATCCCAGGGAGTCACTGATTATGTTCAAAATCATATCAGATCAATATTTAGAGACAAATGATAATAGAAAAGTTTTATCACCTTTGAAAAATCATTAAAACAAATGCCATAAATGTCAATCACAGAAGTGTCTTTTTTCTTCCCTGCTTAATACCACTAAATAGTTACATTCAAAATTAATTTAAAGCCCTACTATTAAGACTCTCCTAAAATAGCTGTATTTATCATAACTAATTAAGGTTCCCTGGACAAATGACATTATTTATTGAAGCCTCTTGGAACTGAGAAGAAATGTTTAAATGGGCAATAAAACCCTCTTTAGAGTCACAGTAGCTAGGAACATCCCAGTATTGGATCCTGAAGGGCAAGGACCACACCTTTTTTTTTTTTAGCTTTATTTAGGTATAATTGACAAATAAAATTGTAAGATATTTAAAGTGTACATCGTGGTGATTTGATATACATTGTGAAAAGATTCCCCCCAGCTGGTTCATTAACACATCTATCAATTGTATCTCTCTTTTTTTGGTGAAAACATTTAAGTTTTACTTTCTTAGCAAATTTCAATTATATAATACAGTGTTGTCAAGTCACCGTGTCTTACATTATATCCTCAGACCTTATTCAACTTATAGCTGAAAGCTTGTACCCTTTTACTAACCTTTCCTTATCTCCCCCACCTGCTCAACCCCTGGCAACCACTTTCCTACTTTCTGTTTCTGTGAGTTGACATTTTTTTTTAGATTCCACGAATAAGAGATTATCATGCAGTATTTATCTTTGTCTGGCTTATTTCACTTAGCAGAATGCTCTCAAGGTCCATCCATGTTGTCAAAAATGACACAGCTTCCTTTTTTCTCATGGCTGAATAATATTTCACTATATACATATATACATCACATCTTCTTTATCCATTCATCCTTTGATGGACACTTAGGTTGTTTCTGTGTCTTGGCTGTTGTCAATAAGGCTGCAATGAACATGGGAGTGCAGATATCTCTTTGATATCCGGTCTTCGTTTCCTTTGGATCCCAGAAATGGGATTGCTGAGTCTTATGGTAGCTCTATTTTTAAATTTTTTGAGGAAACTTCCTACTATTTTCCATAGAGGCTAAACCAATTTACATTCCCACCAACAGAGATTCCTTTTTCCCACATCCCTGCCAACAATTATTATCTCTTGTCTTTTTGATTATAGCAAATCTAATAGGTATGAGGTGATGTCGCATTGTGGTTTTGATCTGAGTTTCCCCAATGATTATTTCATTCACTCATTCTGATTTGGCTGCCCACTAAGGACCAGGCATTGTGTTAGGCACAAGGGATGTGGTGTGAACAGGACAGACAAGGTCCCCATCCTGGTGGAGTTCAAGCTGCAGTGATAAATGCCCTGAGGAAAGGGAGTGGGGTGTTTTCAAAGGAGTTGACAGCAGGGTAGGTGACCTGCTGTCTGAAGTCTTTCCCTAAGGCAGTGACTTTGGAGGCTAGAGGATCAAATAAAACGGCCATGCAAAAAGCAGAGGCAGGGGTTCTAGGTGCAAAGGCCCTGAAGTGGGAAGGAGTGTGGGAAGTCCCAGGCACAGAAAAAGGCCAGCGTCACCAGAGCATGTAGAGTGGAGGCAGAGAGGAACCAGGTCCGCTCAAGTGACTCAAGTAGAGGGACTTAACATTGAAGTCTCCTTATCAGGAGTATGTCCTCCAGAGGCAGCTCTGATAAGATATAAGAGCTTCAATGTGCACTAGAAGGTTTTCGAATTAGCATGAGGAAGGTTAGAAATCATTTTTTCATCAGTGAAATGAGTGATTCAAAATGTGTGGCACTTCCATCCTTGTAGAAATGAGACATGAGCGCCTGGTGAGCCCAGCAGAATTATGTCCTTGGAGTGTGGCTCTAGACTCAGGCTTGCATCTGGTCCTTCGTCCCTCAAGCTTAGCCTAGGATTCCATCACCTAATTGAACTAAGAAATTAGCTGATCCTGTAGCTAGAATATTGCTGCCTCTGCCTGATTAAAGCTTTCAGGTGGGGAACTTGTAGGCATGTCTGCAGGATGGGGACTGAAGCTTCACCAAGTCGAAAAGCACTGCTCCCTAATAACTATATCTGTAGCAAAATTCATTTAGAGAACGGCTTTCATCGTGACATACCATGTGTCATTAGCTACCAAAGTCTTCTAGTAAGATTTGACGATTGGAAAAAAGCAAGTTCCCTTGGCCCAATTTGCCACACCATGGTAAGGAGCTGGATTTCATTCTGAAGGATCTGATTTACATGACTAGTATATAGAGACTGTACTTGGGAGTTGGGAGGACAAGAGTGGAAACAAGATGTCCGAAGGAAGCTGTTACAGCAGCCCAGACAAGCAATGCGATGGTGGCTTGGATAAGACTTTATCTTGGACTAGGGCAGTGGCAATGGTTCTGGGAAAAAATGGACAAATTCCAGATAGACTTTGAAAGCAGAATCAATACAACTTATGGGTGTCTATATATGGAAGGCTGATAAAAACAAGGATTAAGGATAATTGCTAGCATTTTAGTTCGAGTAATTAGATTGCAGTACCGTTGACTGAGATGGTCACAACCAGGAGGAATAGATTTGCAGGAAGAAACCAAGAGTTCCACTTTGGACGCATTAAGTTGGAGAAACCTATTAAACATCCAAATGAACTGGTCAAGTATGAACATTCACTCAATTATAATTTACTCAGTGAAGTAGATCAACATTTTTGTTTAAAGAAGATTTGTAATTTTCTTTTCTATGAATGATATACAACCAAATGGAGGGTCTCCCTGTCTCAAACTTTTTAGCATGTATTAACTGAAATGTGTACTCAAATGTAATCTAGTGCACATGTTAAGTATTATTGTGAGTACGAGTCCCCAAGTCAAGTTTTTTTTTTTTAATTTTATTTATTTTTGGCTGCGTTGGGTCCCCATTGCTGCACATGGGCCTCCTCCAGTTGTGGCAAGCAGGGGATACTCTTCGTTGTGGTGCACAGGCTTCTCACCATGGTGGCCTCTCACACCGCGGAGCATGGGCTCTAGGTGCGCGGGCTCACTAGTTGCGGCTCGCGGGCTCTAGAGCGCAGGCTCAGCAGTTGTGGCGCATGGGTCCAGCCGCTCCACAGCATGTGGGATATTCCCGGACCAGGGCTCGAACCCGTGTCCCCTGCACTGGCAGGTGGACTCCCAACCACTGTGCCACCAGAGAAGTCCCTCAAGTCAAGTTTTAAATGTACTGTGCGTGCAGATCTTCTAAGACAATCATAACTTATTAGAGCACTGGACCCTAGAAACAGAGTATCTAGGCTCCCACCTTCTTTTATTTTTTTTTTTAAGATTTATTTTTTTTATATCAACCATTTTTTAAAAGTCTTCTACTGAATTTGTTACAATATTGCTTCTGTTTTATATTTTGGTTTTTTGACCACGAGGCATGTGGGATTTTAGCTCCCCAACCAGGGATTGAACCCGTACCCGCTGCATCGGAAGGTGGAGTCTTAACCACTGGACCACGAGGGAAGTCCCTCCCACTTTCCTTTAAACATCAAGGTGGTCACTGAGCATCATGACCTGAACAAGTGGCTCTTAAAACCAGTTGCTTACAATTGTTCCTGTAATATTGTGATTTGTAATAAGAAATGTATATTTGGTCTTCATCCTGATTCTGGCACAGAGCTCCTAAAACCCTTAGAACTTCCTAAAGGATGACAGTAATAAATGTGTCTTGTTATGTTAATGAGGTGACTTTTGGAAAGCCCCTAGGTTACCTAGGATTGGAGGGTTAGAATTTTCAGTTCCACTCCTTGGACCTTCAGGGAGGGGAAAGAGACTGAAGATTGAGTTCAATCACCAATAGCCAATGATTTAGTCAACCATGCCTATGTAATGGAGCCACCATAAAAAACCAAAAGAATGAAGCTTCTGGGTTGGTGAACACATGGTAATTTGGAGAAAGTGGTGCGCCTGGAGAGGGGCACAGAAAATCTGCACCCACCCCTCATATTTCACTCCATGGGTCTCTTCCATCTGGCTGTTCCTGAGTTGTATCCTTTTATAATAAACCAGAGATTTAGAAAGTAAAATGTTTCTCTAAGTTCTGTGCAAATTAATGGAACCCAAGGAGAAGGTCACTGGAACCTCCAATCTATAGCCTCTTGGCCAGAAACACAAATGAACAGGAGATAAAGAGGACATGTTTCCTGAACATTTCTGAGAAAGATCTAGTTTAGCATATGGCAAGCGGGATGTTTCTCAGTGTGTGGGCGATCACTGGGACTGCCAGTTCAGTGTGCTTTTATCCCAAGAGACAGGTTTTGCAGCAGAGAAGGTTGTGTTCCAGAACTTTGAGAAGTGGATGCACTGGGGGGCTGGAGTGACAGGCTGGGAGAAGAAAGTCATAGGATGGGGCTGGAGAACTTTCTTCCAAGATCTCTCTCTGGAGGTTTGGTCATGGGCAGTCTGGGCAGTAGTTCTACACACATTTATCTTCTTCGTTGGGAGAAATATAATCCAAAGCTTCTCAAATATTACAGATTGCAGGAGTCAGACAAATCTGTGAGCATTGGAAAGCTGAGCAAGTCAAAAGTACTGGAGGGAAGGATGGCAGGTATATATACGTGGGTAAAGTAAGAATACTTGTGTCATTAGAATACTGCAGGATCTGGTGACACTGTGACAAATGACAAAGACTAGGTGGACCAGATCATTGCCCCTTTCTAAAGCACACTGGGTGCAGAACAGTCAGCTCACCACTTCCAGTTTCCTTCGCATTTCAGGTCAGACACACGTGCTTCCTTAAGCATTTCAGAATAAAATAAATGCTTATTTATTTTAACTCTCAGTGAACTCCTATAGGATATTGAAAACTATACGGAAAATATAAAGCAAATCCTTAAGGTTCAACATTTCTGAATTTAAGAGGAATGAGTTAAGATTAAGTAAAGTTGACCTGTAGTTTGCAGTTGAAGCTCACATTCAGCCCCTGAATATTATTTGAATAGTTTCTTAGCTAAGAGTTCTCATCCAAGAGCTGAATATGTTATGCATTGAGCATGAAAGCCCCAACCTTTGATTAATCTTTTCTGTTTAAACTTTTCACCTCCATGAAGTACTTTCCAAACACAAGCATTCTTGGAAAAAGAGGGTACACTTGGTCAAGAAGCCAGAAAGGAACAACCTCCAACCACTGAAAACACACCTTCCCAAGTTCCAAGTCCCTCTCTGAAATCCAGGATTTGTAATGCTAATCTGAGTACCTTCCTCCATCCCGGGGGGGGGGGGGGGGAAGTAAAAATTATTCATTGTAGGTGCTAAGAAACAACACATTTTCCCAGCACTTTCTTTTCTTAACTTTTTCTTGGTGTATGAATTTGTGCAAAAAAACCCTTTTGCCTGGTATTTATTATGGCTGCCAATTTAGGGCAGCATTCCTAAGACTTTTCATTCCAGAATAATCTTACGTATTACTTTTCAATACCTTATTTTATCCATGATGCTGAAATAAACTATCAGCTCAATTAAAAACTCAATTCAACTAGTTTGAAATTTGGGGACCAAAAACAGCCAATCAGTTGTTAGAAATGTTCACTTTTAACCCAGTTGCTTTTGCAACCTGGATTCCGGTGTTTTCTTTGGAACTTACATATTTCACTAATGCGTCAATTAACTAAAAAAAAATCTATAGGAGATTTTGTTTTTGTCTTTTCTAACATACAGAATGCCTGTCAGAATTGATCAATTGCCTGGCATTACAACCGCCTGGATTACAATTGATAGTGTACTGATAGATCAGAAATCATTTTTAAAAATCTGTCACTACATTAGGAAATTCACTGTATTTTTGTCACTTGGGTAGACTCTGAGGCTGTAGTTATTTTCTTTTTTAATTTTTATTTATTTATTTATTTGTTTATTTATTTGGCTGCGTTGGGTCTTTGTTGCTGCACGCGGGCGGGCTTTCTCTAGTTGCAGCTGCGGGGGCTACTCTTGGTTGTGGTGCGCGGGCTTCTCATTGCAGTGGCTTCTCTTGTTACAGAGCATGGGCTCCAGGAGCGCGGGCTTCAGTAGTTGTGGCACACGGGCTCAGTTGTTCCACTGCATGTGGGATCTTCCCGGACCTGGGCTCGAACCCGCGTCCTCTGCATTGGCAGGCAGATTCTTAACCACTGCGCCACCAGGAAGTCTAAGGCTATAGTTACTGATTGAAAATTTGTCAATTAAAGTTCCATTCTAGTTGGGCTGTTTGTTATTTCCTAATGATTTTCATGGTGTGTTTCTTAAAACTTACCATCTGCTCTAGTTCCTGAGAGCTCTCTGATTAACTGTGAAGATAGGCATGAAATTTTATTTTCATACATACACTGTACCACTTGCAATCAACTTTTTTATCCAAAAATTATAAGCCAATTTGCATTAGACTTTCTAAATAAGTGAATTTGTATCTGGACTCCATTTAATAACCCATAATAACTTCTCTGAAAAATACATGCATTTAAATCACTCAATTTGATACACTACTAGGTACAAATCTTTAGATTAGCTGTTTTTCTCATTGTTTTATGCAGCTGTTGGGGAAAGAAAATAATTATTCCCCAGGTTATTCTAGTAAATCAGTCCAAGTTGGGCTTAAGCTTTTAATCTTTTCACTATATAAAATGTGTTGTCACTTCTTTTTAATGTATTCATTTTTTAAATATACAAAGTTATAGAAAAACAGCTGTAAATTTATGACCTCAGCAAAGTTACTATAGCAGTTTTTCTTCCAAAGGATGCCAATAGTTACCACATATTTTACTTCTCATAAAATTTTATGTGGCTAAAAGTCATAATACTGCTTTTTTTTGGTAGAAAGTAAGTCATCACTTTCTTGCTATATATTTTATTTCTCAAATATAATTTTTTATTACATGGGATTTATCTATCCTTTGGAAACTTAAAAAGTAAATGCTAAATCTTCCCTTGACATAGGTCAGGACAGAAAAAAATAGCCTTGGCTATAATATGGGCAACTCTCCCCATGTCTACAAATAAAATACCTATCCTATACATAAAAATGAATATAATAATAGCCATTCCTAAGAGACACAGCTTTTTCCAACTGATTTAGAATGCCATCTTTAACATATATTAAATTTCTATATCTACTATAATCTATTTCTAGAAATATATCAGCTCCATTGATCTGTCCATTCATATACCAGTGCCACACTGTTTTACTTACTGTGGCTTTAAAATGAGTTGTTTTTTTGTTTGTTTGTTTGTTTGTTAGTTTTCCTGATAGGAAACTTTTCTTCTCTACTACTTTTCGTTTTCAATATTTGACTATTCTTGTTTGTGTATTTTTTATATTAACTTCAGAATAACTTCATTTAGTTCTGATGCTTAAAAAAAAACCTGATGGTGTTTTTATTAGGACCACATTAAGTTTGTGGATTAAAATACGGAGATGACATCTTTACAACGTTGAGTTCTCCACTCCTAGAATGGTAAGCCTTTCCGTTGGTCTCAATCTTTTTCAAATCTCTAGGTAGCATTAAAAACCTTTCTTCATGTAGATCTTTCACATCCTTAAGTTTATTCCTAGATAGTTAATATTTAATATAGTTTATATTATTTTGTCTTTTGGAAATATGAAAACTATTGATTTTTGAATATTGATTCTATGTAGTTTTGTACCCTGCCACCTCACTTTATTGAATTCTCTGTTTGTAGTAGGTTTTCAGTTTTCCTGAGTCTACCTACAATCTAAATACAAAACAACTACCCCGGGACAACAGTATAGTTTACTTTTCCAATACTTTGCATTGTTCTCAGAACATCTTAGTCTGAGAAAATGTAAACTGTGATTTAGTGAAACCGTCATAGTTTTCCTCTTAGTGTTTGATACACAGGTGAGCAGAAGACATGATCACCTTTAGGCAGTATATGCTATACTTTGTAGAAGGGGCTTTATATTCATTATCTCATGAACATAAACAACTCTATGAGATAGGTTATCCCCATTCTATAGGTAAAGAAACCAAGAATCAGAAGGTTAGATAACCTGTCCAAGAGTTATCTAACTCGTCTACTAAGTGGCAGAATCAGCATTTGAATTCAAGGCTCTCTGGCTCCCAGTGAAATGCAGGAGACTGAGAAAACAACTGTTTCTAGGTTACAGATCTTGAGGGGGTCTGGTACCATGTAGCTAGAGTAAACCAGGGAAAGAGTTAACTGGCTGGAAAGGTTAGACTTAGATCAGATGATCCTCTAAATTTCACAAAACATTAGTAAGCACACCTTCAGTACTCTGGAACCAGACACAATACTACCTTATTTCTCTTTAGCACACACCTGGATGATTTTACTAACGAAGGGGGTAGTAACGGCAGGCCTCAAACTCATGCGTGCAAGAAATACAATTATCTTCATATTTCTATATCTCTAGGTTTCTTTTATGGGCTCCCATTCCATTTTATTTATTTATTTATTGAATACAACAGCGGGTCTTTCCTCCTGTATCACTGAGGTAGGGTCAGGCTGAGCTCCTGAGAAAATACATCTGTAGGTTCACTGAAGGATGGCTACGTCAAGGGTAGGAGTGTGTCTGGCTGGGGCAGTTACAAGCGCACAGGCCGTCGAGGCTCAGCAGCCCGCTTCCTGGCTTGGGTCATCCTTTCAGCAGTGGCGGCTCGGACCAGGCCAGGTCCAGCCACCTCACCTGCTGCCACCAACAGCGCCACTGTCATCTTACACTGGCTAGCGGTCACCACCACCACCGCCGCCTCTGCCTCATTCTATTTTATTTTAGTTAATTCTCGGTAAACTCAGTCAAGTAAGGTTTTCCTTTGTAAATTTAAAGACTCCTCAGTCAAGTCGGGGTCTTCTGGGTTAACTCTAGGCCTTCAGGATCCCATTTCTGGAGTTGGGGCTGAGTTCTGGGGCCATCAGGGATGGGGGGGAGGGCATGTAGGCATCATCCTTCCACACTGGCATTCTCTGAGAAGCACACTGTGGTCTCTGGCCTCAGTTGCATTCCTGCTCAGATTGCTGATCCAAATGGGTCACAGTTCTGTTCTCATTCCAGCCCTGAATCAGCTATTCCCATGGCCCTTCAGAAGCACAGGGAAAAATCTAGATATTCCTTTAGGGTTGCAGGATACTGAAGCTATATCAAGCTCTCTCCAACTGGACACGTCAGACACCAAGTTTTACTCTCTTGCTCTTGAGTTATTGGAGGGAGAACCACAAGTTTTGCCATGCCCTTTTCTATTTGCCCCCTCAAATACATATATTGAAGGCCTAACCCCCATCGTGATTATGTTTGGAGATACAGCTTTTAGGAGGTAAAAAGGTTAGGTGAAGTCATAAGGGTAGGGTCCTCATCTAATAGAATTGGAGGCCTGATAAGAATCTCTCTCTCCATGTACATGCACAGAGGAAAGGCCATGTGAGGACATAGCGAGAAGGTGGACATCTGCAAGTCAGGAAGAGAGGCCTCACCACAACCTGACCATTCTGGCAACCCTGATCTTGAACTTCCAGCACACAGAACTGGGAGAAGATAAACTTCTGTTGTTTAAGCCACCCAGTCTATTTTGTTATGACAGCCAAAGCAGACTGAGACACCCTTGGACTCTACCTAGTAATAGCTCCATTCTCAAATTCTTCACACCCATATATCTGGGGTTTATATTACTCTCCATTTTTCCTTTCCCAATGATTGGTTCAGAACTAGAGAGACTCTGACAAGCTGACCACCTCCCACTACTGGGCTCTCACTCTTTAACTCTCACATTCAAATTCCAAATACCGCCCTCTAGTCTCACCTCTCCTAGGACTTTTCTAGAATAAGGGGTATCAAATACCAGGACTGAGGCATTCTTACATGCTAAAATCTTAAGCAGTGAAATATGTTTCTTGCCTGTTGTCTCGCAAGACCTCCCTTTCAACGCTATTCCTTTCTTATGGCCAATTTTCTTTGATTATTATCCCACCCCTTTGTGTAATATCAGAGTCCTTCCTAGTTCAAGTTCTGTTGCTGTTGTTGTAAAAGTCCAAATATGTCGAATCTAATTAACTAAAATTCTCAGTTAGCCGGGTTAAGCCCTAAGATCCGGAAAACATCTTCACCATCCTATCAACAATAAAATACAACCATAATTGACATTTAGATTTGAATATAATCTGATAGGCCCTGAGGCTGTAACATACAGAGTCACCCAGATAGCAGCACTACAAGATTCTGAAATCTTCAAATATGACTTAACTGGATTTTGTGGTATATTAAAATTTTTCTTAAAAAAGTAAAATGTATTTGAGAAATATCTTCCATAACAGTAAAAGTAAATTAATTCATATCATAACCTTTGATTAGTTAGAAAATTATGTTGATCAGATAACCTATCTTCCCTGGCATATCTGTTAAAAGTTATATTAATAAAACTCTGAAGAATCTTAGATCAGAGTTTGCTAACTCAATGACCTTGAGAATGAGAACACTATAAAGCTTGGGGAAAAGATTATACCCACCCAAGACTCAGCAGTTTTGTACAGATGGGATCTGGTGAAATGCACCTCAAGGGCATTTTTTTTTTTTTTTTTTTTTTTTTTTTTAATTTGCGGTACGCGGGCCTCTCACTGTTGTGGCCTCTCCCGTTGCGGAGCACAGGCTCCGGACGCGCAGGCTCAGCGGCCATGGCTCACGGGCCCAGCCGCGCCGCGGCATGTGGGATCTTCCCAGACCGGGGCATGAACCCGTGTCCCCTGCATCAGCAGGCGGACTCCCAACCACTGCGCCACCAGGGAAGCCCACATCAAGGGCATTTTTAATGCGCTCGTTCATATTTCATCCAGGGGGTGTCTACTTAAGAATGAGTAGCAGGCTCCTAGTTCTACAGTGCTGATAGTAGATATGTTAATATCCTGGGTCTTTTAAGAGGACCAACTGTCTTCCAACTCCCATCTTCCAACTTTGGGAAGCTATCTTTTTGAGTCACCGATTGCCTGGTCCCTTTAGGTAAGATATAACATCACTTCCTTTACACTGTCCCCACCTATCCCATCCCCCAACACAAACACCCTAGCTATGCAAAATCAAAATCACCTCAGGCTCCTTCATTTCAATCACATTTTCCAGTAGGAAGTGGGATTTGCAAATTGCAAGAGTGAGAGCCATTGGAAGGTGGAGTTTGATCCTGGCATTCTTTCAGAAAATCAACCATAAAACGCATTCTTTCTGTGATTGAGTCTCTGAATTCTAATTCCTCTTCTTTCTTAGAAGCTGTCTATTCCCTGCAATTTTCTTGGTCAGCAATTTTCTTGGTCAGGATATTGATAGTAGGTGGCATATCTCAATGACAGGTAAAGGTCTGTGAATTCGAATCCTGAACCTGCAAACAGAATGGATGTGCCATACACAGAGCCAACGTTTCAAGTCATCTTTTCTTCCTCCAAACGTTGGAGAAATGAAGTGTTCGTTTCAATCAGAAGGTAAGAACTTGGAAGTAGAAAAGGTTTTTTTTTGTTTGTTTGTTTGTTTTTACTGTAGGAAGCTCAGTTCAAACACTGATTCTTCCAATTAACTGTTGGCAAGTGACCTTGGTGGAAGGAATTTAACCTGCTTTCCCATCTTCTAAATAGGGATAGTAACTATACTTCATACAGTTTTGTAAGGATTAAACCAGATGTGTACGTGTCCAGCGTATCGGGGGGGGGGGTCAATGAAATCTAGTCTAGCTAGTGAGCAGCATGTAGCTGAGGGCTAAGCACAGACAAGAGGCCTCCGTTGTTTCCTGCTGATATGTTCCACCTATTGATTACTTTCTGCACGATCAGACTTGATCATTTACACATCAGCAGCAATCTTTTTCTACAAAGTACTTTAGTGTGCTTCTCTGCGCTACCAATGAGAAAAGTCCATTTTATTGCGATAGTTTAGAGATAAGGCATCTAAATCTGAGAAACTTAGGGAAAATATGCCAGGGAACTAGATGTGCACCTTTTTCTATAAAGTGTGCCAAGAATATCTCCCAGGATCCCAGGCCGCTAGAGCAACTTTTCACAAACTTGCTCTGACCGGTCATCCCCGCCACAGGCAAGTGCAATGGTGCAGCCTGTCCCACAGGCCACCAGGCCTAAAGGAACAATACCAAAATGGGGCTTGAAAGTTTCCCCTCCACCAAGCCCCTGTTCCTGCATTCTTTGCTTCACAAGTTAAGAGATTTCTCTCGAGATGCTGGTTTGTAGTTTTTTAAAAAATGACCCTATACTTGGAAGGCTTGCTGCAATATTATATGATGATGTAATTATTTATGTAGTCCCAGCTGAGCCTATAGAATCCAAAAGCTTTCAAATCTATATCTACAGTTATAGATTTAGACAGTCCTCCCCACATCATTTACACACACACACACACACACACACACACACACACACACACATGCGTACACACATCCCCCTCAAATACGTCTTTATGTTCCAAAGCACTTTTTGATGTAACTGTATTCTCTCTATCCTGACATTCTTGAAGCAGCCCTAGAGAAAGTGTAAGATTAAAATTACAAAGTCTTGCAGTTCATACAGAGAATAAAGCATAAACTCTGAAGGTGATCTCATGTGCTCAGAATTATGCCTTTTAAGGTCAAGTTGACTCAAAATATGGACTAAACAGAATATAGCAGTTAGTTAGAAAGGGAGCTTTCTTTATCTAATCTTCATTACTGCAATGAAGGATATTTTCATCTATATTTTAAACAATGCTAGTTAAGCCAATGCATTTTTTCATGCTAGTTCCACTTTTTAATTTGGGAATACAACTATTTGTAAAAATAAATAGCACTAAATGATGGTAACACATTATGATGGGTCTTTTGGTTTAGCATAAAGGAAGCCCAGAACAATACTTTGTCCATTTTAGGCACTTAATTTGTGGAGTTTTTATATAGGATGAATTTAACAACTCCTGAAAAGTGAAAAATAACTTCTGCTTAGTTTTTACACTTTCAGGGTCTAGGTGAGTGGCCATAACAAGGAGGTAGCTTGGAGGGGTGCTTTATTTAGCTCCCCCATAACTACCATCAGCCTCCTATCAGAATGCAACAGAAGTAGAACACTGTGTGTGCTGTTCCAACTCCACTCCAAAACAAGTCCCCAGGCTGCTCCTTCCAGCAGATGCTGTTCCAAAGCTTCTCCAGTCTTGACAGTTGAAAGACACCAGTGGTCCAGATAGATCTGTTTATATCCTCCCAACAACCATCATAATGCCTTTTAAGATTCTGTGTCATAGTTTGGACGTAAGAGCTTGGAGGTTGGGAGCGCCCCCGCCACACACACACGAAGAAAACATAAAACAAGACATTCTGCCCAAGGGACTCATTCGTACAACAGTGCTGGACCAGTGGCCTGCACTGTCGTCTTAGTTGAGCTACATGATTTTTCTGGGCCTCAGTTACCCAACCTGTAGGATGAGGGACTTGAAAGGGCTGAACTCAGAAGTCTTTTGCAATACTAGTCAAACCAAGGCTTGTTTTTGAAAACCAAGGACTTCTGGTTTCATCAAATATCTGAATCTGGATAGCTACTGATCCTGTCTGCCTGGGTCCCTTGTTATTACCTTTAACCATTTTCCAGAGGGCGTGAGAAACCCTTACAGAGCAGGACAAGTGTAGAGAACGGAGCCTAGATGCTCTGCACATGTGGAGGGTCCCCTGGGTCTGCACTCCCGTCCGCCCATGGCCACCAAATCAGAAAGCTGTCTAGGTAGAGGCAGCCTGCAGAGTTACACCCCCAGTAGAAACTGGGTGATTACAGGGAACAAACAACTTGGGCTTATCTCGTCTCACTTTTTTCCTTCCTTCACTCATGCTCACAGGAGAATTAAAGGGAAATGTTTCTGAAGGAAAGCTCTTGGCGCTCTCTCTCTCTCTCTCTCTCTTTTTTTTTTCAGAAAAGGGACTTTTCCGGAGAAAGAGGGAAGGGAGTGCAAAACAAAGAGGCAAACAAAGGACTTGGAATAGTCTATGCCAGAATTCCCACTCCAGCTCAGAAAAACCAGCTCTCTATCAGCAGTAGCCCAGCTTCCCCTGCAGGGGCTGCGGCCGAGTGGGGCGCTGGGGCCTGGCTGAGCCATGGCCCAGGTCCTGGTGGGGACCAGCCCCTGGCGACATTGCCCACGGGAAAGAAAGCCCCGGGGTCAGCAAACTACCAGCCCCCATAAGTACATCTAATTATGACCGCTTACTTCAAAAAGAGGATTTAACCCAAAGCAGATTTAGCAGGGCCTCTTCCAAAGGGCAGCGGGAGGCCCAGGCCTGACCTTTGAGAAAATCCTAAAGGCTTCACTGCCCAGGGAACTCAGCAAAGCCAGTCACCGAGGACGCCTCAGATCAGAACGCAGGGAAATTCAGCGATGCCAGCTTCAGTTATCAGGGTCCTAGTGAGGGTGTCTAATTTAGCATAATGAGCGTCGGTCAGCACGTGCCCACAGCATGTGCACTGGTGGTCAGTCAGGGGGGTGGCCTGGGCAGAAACATTGACAGGAAAATATATAAAGCACTAAAGTATAACCTGTTGAGTCAAAACTACTGTTTCAGAGTCTCAAAGTGGTTGGATATTTAGTGAGTCAAAGATTCTTATCTAAAACATGTACATCTGGTGACATATGTCAACGGTGCTGATCAAAGTATGAAAAGCATCATGATATATATAATTTTTAAATTCTGCTTTGATTTTTAAAACCTCCTACATAGCGCTTTGCTCAGGAGAAATCATTGTGTAATTGCCCTAGTAAAATTAAACAACTCCAGAGGAGGGGCAGGGGATTGGAATTGTTAGTCTTGAATTGGTCAACATGAAGTTAGTAAATAAGTACACTTGGGACAGGCTCGTTGTATAATGAATATAAAAGTACTTTGTGAACTATAGAGCTCTCCATCGAGTGTTATTATTTCAATTATTCTCACAGTACACAAATATTAGGAAAACAAAAAAGAAAGGAATAGCTGGGTAAGTACCGTCTCTCCATCCACATACTTCATTTAAACCTACCACTCTGTAGGTGAATTCACCTCAGTCATTTAGCTTAGGTGGGAAATTGTAGAAAAGGCAGACCTATCTGGTTCTAGACCAAATGATTTACAAAGTGATCAGAAAATATTAATTCACACAGCTGGTTCTTTAAAATTATCTGATTTCAGATCTTTTAAAGAAATATCAAACAAGTTGCTACTCTTACCTGACCCCATTCCAACACAGGACACCTAGATATATGTAATTTACACGGTCATTCAAACCTTGTCTGCAATACCTATGCTTGAGGTCGGAAAGTTCATGGAGGTTGCGGGGGTAGAGTTTATTCTCACTGTTTGGTTGCCCCAAAGTATCAAATTGGACCATCTATTTGTCCAGACAAGAAGCTGATAAACCTGAGCTTCCAGCAGCAGAAGACAGACTTAAAGAAACCGTAAGTGGAGGGTATTGTACCTAACACTCCAGCCATTGCTCCCTTTCCCATTTCTCCTTCCTCAAGAGATGTACCAAGTCCAATAATAAGTAAACATTACCAATAACTTAAAAATTTAACACAAACCTGTTGTTTCACGCTTTTATTTACTTTCCTATTGAGGTAACTTTTTCTGGCAAATAAACTAATCTGGGAAAACCAGATCTCCTTTTTGTAACTAGATATAGCAAAGCTGGGACTGGCGAAGCTCTTTCCCAGTGGCTCTTAATTTGCAAGTCCTAAACACAGAAGCAGACACGCTTGGTAACTCAAAGCATCGGGATTCAATGTCATTGGTTTCAAAGACTGTGGAATTCACAGATGTAACCATTCAGCTGAGGGGAGGAAAAGGAGAGAATAAGCTAAAAAGAAGATGCTGAAAAACTGGAGAGTATCAAAGAGCTCATCACAAAGCGTTTCAATTTGAAGTCTCTGCTTCAAAGGTGCTAATCCCTGGTCTGAGAAAACTACCTACAGTGTTCAAGGCTCAACGCTGAATTTTTGTTCTGTTTTGTTTTACACTGAGTTTTAAGAGTTATGCAACCCTGAAAAAGTTAAGCAGGTAACTCTAGTCATTAAGTAATTCATACACAACCAAGTAGTAAGGTTTTCTATACCCGTTTTAAGAATGAATAGGATTCATTTAAAATGGTGATAATTTGTCTCACTGAATAAGTGCATTTTAATCCCAAAGAGAAAAAGTATATTATTTCTAATAGAAGGCAGTTAGTAGAGAGGCTTTTCAAACGTAAATGCTTCGTTGATCAAGTTAAAACAGAAGCTCCCTTAGTTTGTGGCTTTCTGGCTTTTCACATCCCAGTGGGAATGTGTTGCCGTATTTATACGAACCCCCAACATGCTCACATTAATAGTTCCAAGCAAAGTCTGTCTCACTCTCTGCAAACCGTTAGGAAATTAGAAATTAAACCCCGGGCACGTGTCCGCGGAGTCACGGGTGGAAATCTGATCCAGGGCAGGAAGGGCAGGACGAGAGCGCGGCCCTCCGGGGCGCGCGTGCGCAGTTACCTCTCCCGCTCCTGCTCTAGCAGGGTGGTGAAGTCGTCGCTCTTGTGCATGTAGTCCGTGTGCTTGTGCTTCTCGTTCTCCAGCTCGTACACCGTGCGCCGGTGACACTTCTCGGCCAGCAGTAGCTGCTCTAGCATGCGCCGGTAGGTTTCCTTCTGTTTTTCCTCAAGTCTGTCCAGCTGAGGACACAAACATGGGAAAGAGCTTAATACTTTACTTCATTTATGGAGGACTCTAAATAATTCGTTTGCATTGGTCTAATGATTTATTACCTGTAGGGGAGGACACGGAGTCTGCTCTTCTCTGCCATTTTCCCCATGCCATCATTTTCTCTAGGCCAGTTGCATTTATGAACTAGCCACAATAGGGCTGCAGTAATTTCTGGCCTCTGGCCTTTTTTCTGTGAACATATGTGTGGTTCCTAACCTTTCAGGAGAGCAAACTCACTGTTTCAATGAGACGGTGAAGCCCTATACTCAGAAAGAAAGAGAATAGCATCTGGCCTAATCTCAGAAAAATAAAGAGCTCTGCAGGCACCAAACTCCTCCCCCGGGAGGAGGAAATTATCCTCATTGCAACCTTTTTTTTTTTTTTTTAAGGCTTGCAGTTAAGTGCATTTCTAGGAAAAGTATATGAAGGACCCACAATCCTCTTCTTTCAAGAGGTACTAAATATAGGGAGAATCTCAGAACTTGCAGAGCGCACATATCTCAAACTAAAAGAGATCTCATCAAATATTATTACAGGGCTTTTTGTGTCTGTTTCTCCAGCCAGGCTATAAGATCTTTAAGGGACCATATGCCTTGATCATCTTTTTAGTCCCTGGTCCCTAGCACAGCACCTGGAAGAAAGTAGGTGTTCAGTACATGTGTGTTAAATTGGACCCAATCTTACAATATCGATAGTTCCCTATCCTACTCTCCTCTTCAAACCCTAGTGCAGGAGTTCTCACCCTCAGCACTACTGACATTTCTGGCCAAGGAATTCTTATTTGAGGGGCTGTCCTGTCCACTATAGGATTCTCAGCGGCATCCCAGGGTTCTGCCCACTAGATGCCGGTACTGCCACCTCCAGTTGTGACAAAACTCTCCCCAGGCGTTGTCAAATGTCTCCTGGAAGGAAAAGTCCCCATGCCCCCCTCCCTGTTAAGAACCACTGCTCTAGGTGAATCAGATATATTTAGAATCCATTCTTAATCCCACAGCCAACTCTGTAAGACTCAGTGGAGTAGCTCCATGGGTATCAGCTTCAGAGCTACTCCCCTGATGTTGCACATTTGCCCTTCAGTCATAAGGAGGCTCTGAGGTTCCCTGTACAACTTTATTATATTTTCATTGTGAATGAATCATTTATGGGGCCCAAAATAAAAGAGATAATGGGCACTTAGATCCATTTCCCTTTTGGTCTTTCCAGCTTGGTCCTTAAGGCCTCATGTTTCCTCTTAAATAGATTTCTCTCTTCTCAAATTCCTTAATATTTTTCCCATTAGCTCTCTGTTGATAACAGAGCTAAAATCATTCCCTAAACCATGATCCTTTTGTCTGAAACATACTGAAATTTCTCCCCATCTCAAGTCCCTGAACTTCTTCTCCACCAACTTGATTCAGGTACACTCTTTCCTTAGTAAATTTTGGCCTTTGTTGCTATGATGATCTCATTCAATTTTCCTTCCACCTCTGTCCCCATAATCCTCAGTGCCTTCTGATTAGACCTCCACCCCCTTTGCCCAAGAACAGGTGACCAGTCAGACTGGTGAAGCCCAGGTTGGCCAGCCATACCTGAGATCATCAGGGAGGCAAATCGTACTTTTATGTGTTCTGATAAATTACTTCAGTCTTAATGGGACAGTCTATACAAGAGGTTTTTTCACTGGAATAACTCCCTGTTACAAAATATTCTCCCCAAGAACTCTCCATTTTTCCACAAGTGTGATTTTCACCATATGTTATAGAATTTGTCAAGCATTGATGGGACATCATCAGAAATGTGCAAGGAGCAGCTCTTTCCCCCTTTTTTTGTTTATTTTTTATCTTTATTTTTATTTTTTTTGCGGTACGCGGGCCTCTCACTGATGTGGCCCCTCCTGCCATGGAGCACAGGCTCCAGACGCGCAGGCTCAGCGGGCACGGCCCATGGGCCCAGCCGCTCCGCGGCACGCGGGACCCTCCCGGACCGGGGCACGAACCCGCGCCCCCCCGCATCGGCAGGCGGACTCCCAACCACTGCGGCACCAGGAAAGCCCTCTTTCCCCTTTTTGATCCTTCTTAACTTTGTCGTAAAGTAAGGCCTTCCCTCCTTTTGAGAGTATTTGCAAGAGCAACTTCTGCCTGTTTTCTGATACCCTAACCCTCTCCTTCCTGAGGAAGGAATGGTTTTTAAAGGTTGTATTGGGACAGCGAGCTGGGCATGAACAGCCCTGCCTTTTCATTTCTTATTTTTTACTCTGTCTGCCATAAGATGGTACATTGTACTCTCCCTCAGGTGCTGTCTCCAGAGTCTAGGAGAGAGTAATAGGAACCTGGTGGTGGTCATCTACCTATTTATGCCAATAATAAAGTTAATGTTTCAAGTCATCTGTCAGACTCCTGCAGTTATCCCTCAATCCGTTCAAGGAACTCGGGAGGCAAAGATGGGGGCGTTATTAATTGGATGGTTGACTGAGATACCCAGAGAGAGAAACACTGTAGGGGCATCTGGAGGAAAAACAGCATATGTTGATATTAATTGTTCCAGGGCAGCCTAGGTAGGACTGCTAGGCCCTAGCTTTAGTATGTTCTGTCCGTGTGGGCCTTTGAGATTGGCTGTTCTCAGCAGCTACCGTGCTGGGACTAGGCCCCTGGAGTAGCTGCTGTTGTCTCTGTGGGCTGTGTTCACCTCACCTACACCAGTGCAGCTTGACCTCAGCACTGGTTGCATAATCAGGAAGACAGTCTTTTTGTCCTTTCATGCATCCGGAAGGATGCTGACACATTGGTGTGTGAGCTGTGTTTTTCACCCAGAACTGCAGACCAGACTTTCTTTTTTTTTTTTTTAATTTATTTTTGCCTGTGTTGGGTCTTCGTTGCTGCGCGCGGGCTTTCTCTAGTTGTGGCAAGTGGGGGCTACTCTTCCTTGTGGTGCGCGGGCTTCTCATTGCAGTGGCTTCCCTTGTTGCAGAGCACGGGCTCTAGGAGCGTGGGCTTCGGTAGTTGTGGCACATGGGTTCAGTAGTTTTGGCTCGTGGGCTCTACAGTGCAGGCTCAGTAGTTGTGGCGCACAGGCTTAGTTGCTCTGCGGCATGTGGGATCTTCCCGGACCAGGGCTCGAACCCATGTCCCCTGCATTGGCAGGCGGATTCTTAACCACTGTGCCACCAGGGAAGCCCTGCGGACCAGATTTTAAACTGCAAAGGTAGTAAATTCCTCTTTAGCAATAAAGCATTACTGTGTGAGGATCTAGTTTTCAGTTTTAAATTCAGGATGTAGGAACTAACATAGGTAGCAACAGATCAGCTGTGCCAGACCCTGTTTCTCGTTATTTTGTTTGGAACTGCACTGAGCTCCTAGGAGAGAACTGAAGTGGGCTGACCTCTTGGATCTGTGTGGCTTGTCCAGAGACTCTGAAGACCACCTCCCAGCGGATTCATTAATCATGTATACTGTGTCCCATGGCTTTGGGTTTTCAGGCTCCAAATTGTGGCTCAACCACAGAGGAATGGTAGTTCTTATTACTGAATAGTGAAAGCGAAATGGGCACCTATTACTTTGGAAATGTAGCTCCCACTTGGACAGAGGTGGAAGGAAAATTGAATGAGATCATCATAGCAACAAAGGCCAAAATTTACTAAGGAAAGAGTATACCTGAATCAAGTTGGTGGAGAAGAAGTTCAGGGACTTGAGATGGGGAGAAATTTCAGTATGTTTCAGACAAAAGGATCATGGTTTAGGGAATGATTTTAGCTCTGTTATCAACAGAGAGCTAATGGGAAAAATATTAAGGAATTTGAGAAGAGAGAAATCTACTTAAGAGGAAACATGAGGCCTTAAGGACCAAACTGGAAAGACCAAAAAGGGAAATGGATCTAAGTGCCCTTAAAGATAGGACTATAAGAAAACAAAAAGAGAGAGATTTTAGTCTTTGTTGAATCAGAATGGGTGACAGAGGAGGTAGAGACAGGAGAGCCTAGAGAGCAGAACAGCGTGACTGCCCCACAAAGAGGGTGTCGGGATCAAGGAAACGTTTGAGGAACATGCTGTCAGCTGCAGATGGTTCTTCATGAGATCAGTTGGGGCCCTTTCTCTTGAAGACTGCAACAGCCATTCAAAGCGGTTACATAAAATATAGACATGCTGAAGAATTAAAATCTGAGGTCAGGGTAGGATATGTAAAGCAATTTGGGGTGATTTTCATGGTGTCAGCCATGGTGGATGGGCCCTGAGCGAACATGCTCCAGAAACTTGGAGACGTAGATTTCGAAGGAAAGATGACAAACGAAAGGGGATTCAGGCAGGACAGCAGTAGATTCAGTCCAAACACCGGTGTGCTGTGACGGGAAAAGACTCCTTAGGAGATCATCCAACTCAAGAACATACAAGTAGATAAGATTTGTGTTGAACAAAGGATCCTTTTGGCAGACTCATAACTCCTTGGTTTTGCGTCTCTCGCTGAGGGTGACCACACACTACACAATACGGAAGGTAATATTCAGAAAACAAATGTCTGGGTCTGAAAACACAGGGGAAGTTAGAGGCAAACAAACAAAAACTCTGCGATCCCTAAAATAGTGATAGAGAAAGAAGGGGCCATTTGAAAAACTAGTCAAAAACAACAATAACAATAAAACTCAGCTGAGCCTTCCTACTGGAGGAAACGTTGTGACAAAAGAAAACATTTCTGTTGCCTTGAGTAGGACAAGTTACCCAAGAATTAGAGAGTTCAAACACGAGGGAAGGCGAAGTTCTGAGGAACGGTCACCTGGGTAAGGTTAGGTCCCCACTAGGTCCCAAGGCAGACAGGCTTCAGAAGGTCACCTGCGGGAAGGGGTAATACCACACCGAAACAAGAGGGCAGTAAGGAAAACCATTGGTACAAGATGGGTTTCCTAGGCCTGGACATCATGGCTGAAAAAAGAAAAAGATTCAAGAGATTTCACATATGCAGGTGGGGGCTTCCCTGGCGGCGCAGTGGTTAAGAATCTGCCTGCCAATGCAGGGGACACAGGTTCGAGCCCTGGTCCGGGAAGATCCCACGTGCTGGGGAGCAACTAAGCCTGTGCGCCACAACTACTGAGCCTGCACTCTAGAGCCCGCGGCCACGACTACAGTGCCTGCGTGCCACAACTACTGAAGCCCACGCGCCTAGAGCCCGTGCTCCGCAACAAGAGGAGCCACCACAACGAGAAGCCCGCGCACAGCAACAAAGACCCAACGCAGCCCAAAATAAATAAATAAATAAAAACATGCAGGTGGAAAAGCAGAGCACCTAAAACAAGACCTAGGCATGGAGGACGTCACCACCGCAAATCCCTAAACTTCACAAAAAGACAGATAGGTTTCAAATGCCACTCACTGAGGGCAACGATAATGCATGAAACAGATTCCTCCAACCAACCCAGGATTCGCCATTTCCCATAATTATTAGCCTCTTGATGGCGGCAGGCTCTGTCTGATGGGGACAAGTTCCCCCACACTGACTGGCATCCTGTTGTACCTGAAGATTTTCTCTATCCATCCTCCTTCCCTCAGACACCCTCTAAGTCTCTGCCTTGATCTTGGTGACATGAGCCTGCTTTGTGCTGAGTCCTGAGGTCAAGGAATATTATTACACTTGAGAAAAATGGACCTTGCAGCTGGGGCTTTTCTTGCATTTTTAACAATTTATGAATGTGAGGTTGGTACAATGATAACTGCACGTGTCCTAATAATCTTTGGACTCTTTGAGTAAACACAGAATAAAGGACTTCAGGATGTGTTAATTCAACTTTGAAAATGCCTAAGGTTAAGATCCTTCTGGCTAAGGCTAAGCAGAATAAGAATTTGGGAAGGAAAGAAACTGAACCCTTAATTTCTTTGCAATTTTGCTTAAGAATTATGAACTTTGATATCTCAGACTTTAGTTTACAAGGAAGTTCAGGGTGATTTAATATTTGCTGCTTAATTTCTCCCCAGATACCTGGCAAGAGAGGGGGGTCCACCATATTGGGTTCACTGCTTAACCTTTGGTGGGTTCTGTTGGATGACCTAGCTGGGCCTAATTTGGGATGAAAATTGGAATAAGCAGCAGTGATTTTTGGCTTGAGGTACAGCATGGCTTCTAGGAACAAGAGCTGGACTATCTTCTCATGATACCAGGAGGCTAATGGAACAGCAATATATGGGATTCTTACATCATGAACTTGGAAGCAACTCTCTTGCTCCTGAGCAACAGGAACTTGATTATTAAGCCCAAAGGATTAAGAAACCAAATATCTGTAAATGGTGGAAGAAATCTTTTCTCCTTTCAGCATTCTATTTCTCTCACAAAGCAGGACTTCACCATTTTGCCAGTGTTGGGAAAAGTAGCTTCTGTCCTTCCCTCTACCTCCTTATTCCTTCCTCCCCAAGGGAGGAACAACTGTTCAGATTGTTGAGTTGAGGGGAGAAAGGAACCAAGAAGCATGCCCAGCTTAAGCGAACTCCAACAGGACAACCCAAAAGAAAGGTGGGTGTTTTCTGCTCTGCTCCTCTGTCCACTTGGGTTAGGCCTACTTTCTGAAGGTAAGTTGGAAACGCCTTCCTTTATGTACTGTCCATAGAACTCAGTGGGTCAGAGGCAGTGATTCTGGATGTGTGTGATCTGCAGACCTACCTCTTCCTTGAGAGGTCATACCAAGCTCTAACTTGGGAGAAAAGAACTAAGAAGCCCAAATGATACTATTTATCCAAGCCAAGTTCTTCAGTCCAGGTGATTATAATAATTATATAAAACTGATATTTTGGGCTTCCCTGGTGGCGCAGTGGTTGAGAGTCTGCCTGCCAATGCAGGGGACACGGGTTCGTGCCCCGGTCCGGGAAGATCCCACATGCCGCGGAGCGGCTGGGCCCGTGAGCCATGGCCGCTGGGCCTGCACATCCAGAGCCTGTGCTCCGCAATGGGAGAGGCCACAACAGTGAGAGGCCCGCGTACCGCAAAAAAAACAAAACAAAACAAAACAAAAAAACCGATATTTTGACCTCTCTATGTCTTTTACTCCTCGAGTCTCTCCAGGTTTGGAACTAATTAAGAGTGTGAGCAATTATCACCCTCAGCTCCCAGCAAATACTAATGGCTGATATTTGTTGAGTAGCTAGTATGTTCCAGACACTATGTTAAAAGTTTTACAGGCGTTGCTTCATTTAATCCTCACAACGCTATGAGATGTGCACGTGGCAGAGAAGAACACTAAGGCTTAGAGAGCTGAAGTGACCTGCCCAAAGCTACAGGCAGCTAATAACTGTGGGTTATCTCAAACGTGAAAGTGGATTCAGCCAGTTGACTCTATTCTATCACATATTGATAATTACTCTTAATGCTTAAGGAAAAGATGAGAACAGAGCTCCAGTTCATCCTGGTTGCAGAAATTAGAAAATTATGGGCTGTCAATCTGTCGTGAATACTTTCTAAAGCAGGTCTTTCTGAGATCTGTCAAGCTGAGCTGCTGCAAAGGCTTGTCTTAAGCTAAATTACAATAAATTGCTTCGCACTTTTCATTTCTGTGTTCTTTATTCATTTATGATACTAATTTCATAGCTATGATTTTTTTTTAACATGAATTCCGAAGAGTCAGTATGGCTAGATCCATCAACTGGTTCCCTGATTCTTCATTGAACTTCTACGATGATATGAGAGTATTTTTAACATGTAATATCATGGGTAATTAACAACAATAGTTGATAGTTCCTAATACAGTCTTGTATAAAAATGATTAAATATTGTCCTATTCGATTCCCTTTCATCTTAAAGAACTGCCCTAAGCCTTCCATTGGGATTTTGCTTCAACTTTTATGTTTTAGCCATTCACATGAGATCATTTTAATGGTCTATAAGATATCAAAACTGAGTGGCTTTATAACCATAAATATCAATAATAAAAATCAGTTTAATTTTAGGCTACCAATTTGATAATAATCTGAAAATTCAATGCTAAAACCCATAAGCACCTCAAATTTTTACACATATCCCTTCTTAGAGAAATAAAAGAATAACAGACTGAAGAGCAGGTAACTATCATAATCACATGAGAAACATATTTCGGGCTTTAAGTATATTTAAGGAAATACTTCTACAATTCTTATCAATGAAATGTATCCACAGTAATTCTGAATTATTTAATTATACTTTAATTCTATATTAGGGCATCATAAAATGCTTGCCTTTGAAAGAAAACGTTAAAGCGTGTAAAATGGAAGGATGTGGAGACATCCCTCTGAGGCTTCCTTCTCAGGGACTTGTCGGGGTATGTTTTTACCTCTGAGATGGGTTTCTCATACACATCTTCCCCTATGGACTTCTCCTGGGCCAGGATGGCATCTCGGTGCAGGACCCGCAGCACTTTCTCCGGCTCCGCAGACCCGTAATGAGCCTCCAGAACCTCAGGCTTGGTTTTCTCCGTCTTCAGCATGTGGATCACATCTTCCCTGGCCTGTGGGGGAAAGTGCAGCAAGGTCAGACGGTTGACAACATAAATCCTATGCCGGGCTCACAAAATCAACACGGAGTTTATTGAATATATTCCTGTCTCGTCAGGGCTATGGGCAAATTTACTGGGTGTTTTTTGTTCTTTTTTTTTTTTTTTCTTTTTACCAAAAGCAGATTGGCAAGCAGATACTCTGCTTCAGGTTGCTAGGAAGCCGGCAAGCAGAAAAAGGGTTTGTGCTAATATTAACTACATAAAAAGTGCTTGATCTAAGTAGCAGTGATTCTGAGAAGGGGGAGGACTGCTCCTGGGGACACTTAGCCCTTTTTCAGTGCACATGAGGTCAATGACAATTTAAAGTTTTCTAGTTTTCTGTTTATGCCCTCAATATACAGTATTCAAATCTGGCTTTAAAAAAACCCCTGCTCTCCCCTATTCCGGTTCTAACTCCGTGTATAATTAACAAAAACAGCCTTTATTAGTGATTTCCTGTTTCCCATCAAGTGATTCATTTTGCACAGAAACACATGGTTGGGAGCTCTCATGGTGCTGGGCTGGGCTTCTCAATCGAATTCCCGCTGAAGGTGAAACTTAACTCCTGTAATATCCACACTGCCAGTCAGAGTCAGGTTGGTGGGGTCAGAGTTGTTCTTCTGGTTTATTAGCAAAACTTTAGTGTCTTGTTGAAGCTCTTGAGAAAACCACATGATTATAGGCTTTCAATCATATTGACTGTGGTTCCCATCACATAATGCAAATACATCTGGATGTGTTTTCTACTGATGAGGAATGATGAACTTTGTAGTTATGACGGAACTGACTTTGACCAAACGTACTCCCATCTGGTTGTATACTTGTTTTTCCAGTAATGGTGATGAGTATGAAGTACACTTACTTCATCCCAACTTGTACCAAAGAACACACTTGTGGCAATAGAATTTCAGTCTGCGAGGATGGAATAGAGTTTTCCCCTGTGTTATGCTAACTGGGGGTTTTAAATCATAAACCTGGCTCGTTATCACGGTATTCTAAACAAGGGAGCTAACTAGTTAGCCCTGAGACAGGACCATTACAAAGTTTGTCTTTCTTGAGATTTCTCACTTTTATTGCTTTTTCGTAGTCTCCAAATTCATCTAATTCCAAATGGCTAAAGACGAATTTATTACAGAAACATCACTGGACTGGAATTTGCAAATTTTCCCTATGTTGTCTCTGCCACATATACATGTGCTCCTTTCAAGACAAAAATGGAAAATATTAATTTTGAAGCAACCAGTGGTTTGGAATTAGCGAGAAAGTTAAAGTCAGAAAATAGTCGAATGGAAAGGCAATGTGTTTCCATGCAGGGCGAAAGGACGAAGCGCAGACACAGAGTCAGGCTAGCTGTACAGTGTCTTTGTGCAAATTAGAAAGAGGTGCCCGCTTCCTCCAGGAGACACAACCCTGAGTCAGAGTGCAGCCCGCCTAAGGAGCAAAGAGTGGGCTGTAGTTCACCCCTATTCAGTCCCTCTGCCAGGCACCCCTAGGCAAGGCACAACTCCACATCTGTGTATGGTGACCCTGTACTGAAGGAGTCCCAGGTATGTCCATTGTTCTCAGTCTTCAGGCAGACGATGTAAACAGAGAGCTTTGCAACTGTAAATAAGTAGCTATTTTAGTTTAAAACTTTAAGCTATCCACTTTAAAAATATGTAAATATTATTGGTATCTTTCTTTTTTTTTTGCGGTACGCGGGCCTCTCACTGTTGTGGCCTCTCCCGTCGCGGAGCACAGGCTCCGGACGCGCAGGCTCAGTGGCCATGGCTCACGGGCCTAGCCGTTCCGCGTCCCGGACCGGGGCACAAACCCGTGTCCCCTGCGTCAAAGGGCGGACTCTCAACCACTGTGTCACCAGGGAAGCCCGTATCTTTCTTTTTAACCAAATCTTTCTAGTTCTCTTAGAAGAAAACGACTGATGTGAAACACCTATTTCTTTTCTCCCTAAAAAATGTGCTTATGGTTGAACTGTATTGACTGTGTTATGCTGCATATACCAGACATTTCATTTTGAGTTCAATTACCCTAGACACCAATTACCAAAGAAAAAGAGGCTATGGTTCTGTAACACTGTGCATTATGTATTTTGAGCCACATTACTCTTCAGGGACTAACTAAAAGCTTTTTAATTGCTGTAATAATGATCATAGAAGGAAGACGAATGTTGCCCATAAATCACTACTATTGAGAATAGTTTACTATAGTAAATCAAATATTCATATTGTGATATCTGTTTAATCAATGGAATAATAAAGATGTGATCACAATAAATTTTTTTCATTACTTTAAACATGTGATTCAATTTATGTAATTAAGATCCTACGTTTTGGGGAGAAACCTCTGGGGATCCAGAGGTTTCTGGGATCCACTTTACGCCTCTGAGAGTCTTGTTAATTTTTGTAGAAAAGACTGAAGTTCAAAATGTAAGAAAGTTCCTATCTTTGAACGTTACTATTTTCACTCGGAAGTTTTTGTTGTTGTTGTTGTTTTTGGTTTTTTGTGGTTTTTTTTCTGCGGTACGCGGGCCTCTCACTGTTGTGGCCTCTCCCGTTGCGGAGCACAGGCTCCGGACGCGCAGGCTCAGCGGCCATGGCTCATGGGCCCAGCCGCTCCGCGGCATGTGGGATCTTCCCGGACTGGGGCACGAAGCCGTGTCCCCTGCATTGGCAGGTGGACTCTCAACCACTGCGCCACCAGGGAAGCCCCCACTTGGAAGTTTTATCACAAGCAAGGAAAGTCTTAGGGTGCTGGGGAGCTGCTAAATAGGCCACTGTATTTACGTAGATGTAAAAGGACACAGAGGGAGGAATACTTTGAAGAGGGCTCTAGAAAGGGGAGAAAAGGAGGTCACAGGAAGAAGAGACAATGAAAATGTTCAACTGACTTAGTCCTGGTGATGGAGAAGAATAAATAGGAGCTTAGGGTATAGAAACAGACACAGAGGGGTCACAGCCTTCTCTTCCATCCTACCTGGTTCCCCTTTGTGCCAAGGGAGACATACGGACGCCAAAAACAAAGATGTGCCTGCAGAATTGAAACTGCACCCCGTGGAGCAAGGGGTTGTCTCAATTGGCTGCATAAGGAGCTGATTCCAAACACAGGGGGGCAGCAGAGGGCCGCTGTGCAAAGCCTGGGGCCGACAGGTGAGTGTGTGATCCGTCTCACAAAGTCAAGGGTGGGTATCTGGTCTTTGCTGTGAAAGTAGGGATGGGGCGACAGACACAGGACAGGTGGAGCCCACACAGGTGGTATAGTTCAAAAGAAGGCTGAATCCCATCATCCATTCAATAAATATTTGTGCACATTCAGTACTGGAGATATAATCGCATCCTGAGGCATTGAAGTCTAGGGGGAAATAGACAATCAGTTGAAAGTCACTTACATTATAACATGACAAACCTTGGGATGGAGGAGATACAGGGGGCTAAGAACTTGGTCCAGAAGAACAGTTGACTTGCATCTGAGCTGACGGAGGAGGCTTCCTGGAGAAAGTGACCCGAAATCTCACAATAAGTACTCGAGCCAGAGAAAGAGGGGTGGAGCTAGGCTAAGAGTGTTCTTGGCCAAGGGAAACCTGTAGGCAAAGGCCAAACTGAATAGATTTAGATGCATGGGCTGGGGCCACAGGAGGCCGAAGTGATAAACAACGGGCAACTCATAAAAAGCCTCTAAACCAGGCAGTGAGTTTGCATTTTATCACAGAACAGCAAGAAGCCTTGGAATTTTTAAGCATCGGGATTGTGACACGGTCAGATGGTTGGAAAGATCATCCAACTGCCGTGCTAAACACAAATTCTGAATCAGCAGATCTGATGGTGTAACCCAGGAATTGTGATTTAAAATATCTCTGCAGGTGATTATGAAGCATAGCTGCACTTAGAAACCACTACTTTAGGCCAATTCAGCACCAAAAGCACTTAACATGTCTGCTCTGGTCAAGGTTCCCAGCAGGCTCACCTGATTCCCGGGGACTTGCTTGCCCCAGAGGTTTCTCCTGTTCTCACTGTGTTATCAATTCCACTGATTCTTCTTCACCAAGGAATCATGGTCACTTCAGACCAGCAGCATAAACTAGTAGGGTCCCCAGAAACTGGTGAAAGTATTTGCTACCTCTGTGCAAATGAGGGTGACCAACTGTCCTGGTTTGCCTGGGACCAAGAAGAACAGAATCCCACAAAGCTGGACTTCTGCAAATCTGGACAGTTCCAGGCAAGATGGGACGAGTTGGTTATCCCAGGGCAAACACGGAGTGGTCAGGAGACTGGATATTCCAAAATGTCCCTGCATCTGGCAGGGCAGCCATGGTGGACTTAACTGTACTCAGAAACTGAATTTCACTGACAGTGTTTCCAAAACTTAGCTTTCTTTACAGGCAAAACTCCATCATTGATGATTATGCCTAGTGACAATTTTAACTATTTTTTAAACTTGTGGGTTGTTTTAATCTTTGGGAAAAACCCACAATGAGTAGGAAAGAATGCTTAGTTCTTATGCCCATGTGACATAGCTGTTCTACACTCCTAAAATGGGTACATGTCTAACTTTGGGGGGACAGAGGAATCAGAATGAGCTGTGGAACTTCAAATTAAACATGGTGCATCCTCTTGAAGCACCCAGATTACTTAAAGACTAGGGTAGGTGGTAAGTAGTTTAAAACCCTTTCAGAAGATTAATACAATATTAGTATTTACTTGAATGTTTAGGACAAAACACGAGACTTAAAAAACATTTGCTTGAGGTGGACAGCTTGGGACAGCTTCTTAGACGATGCCACCATGATCCCCAGACTGGCAGTCCACTCACTTAGGTTGAGAGGGAACACAGCCAGGTGGGAAGTTTGAGAAGCCTGCCCCTAACTATTGACATTGCACACCTCAAACAAGACATTCCCTGCCAAGAGCTGTTGACCTTGAATGGAGGATGCATTTTTTTTTTTTCTTTTTGGGCACGCCAAGCAGCATGTGGGATCTTAATTCCCCAACCAGGGATCAAACCCGCAACCCCTGCAGTGGAAGCACGGAGTCTTAACCACTGGACACCAGGGAAGTCCCTGGAGGATGCATTTTGAGGAAAGAATAAATTTGTTTCTATGCTATGGAAGAATCAGAATGTCACGGTTTCTAAACACCATCACTTCTTCAAATTATTCAGTTAACCACATAAATATGGTCTATTGCTGCACTGAGCTAAAGAACGCTGGAAAAGATGGTCCTGGAATACCAACATATGCCCATTCTGTAAATGCCTTCCCATTCTGGGAACTCAACTCAATGTTCCGTATCTGTTTAAATAATGTAATTTATTAGTTTACTTGCCTATTTCTTTCTTAGGCTGTGAGCTGCTTTGAGAACAGGGACTGTGTCTGCAGTGTCTACTAAAGGGTGCCTGCCCACATGATAGGCACTCAGTAAATATTTGTGGAAATAAAAGTAAAATTAAGTGATGTGAAGTCAGAGAGGCATAAACTGCCGCTGAAAATCTCAGAACAACCTTAATTATTTAGCTTTGTTTAAAAGAGTTAAACAATTACATTTTTCAACTTCTGCTCTTTCATCTGACGTTCTTGTCTACAATTTAGGAGTCACTTTGTTCTTCTTAAGTTTATTCCAAAAAGAAAATATGTAAACTGAATAAGGAAAAACAGTACATTCCACTAGAATGTTACAACAGGAAACAATCTTTAAACCTCATACAAATTGAATTATACTATTTACCCTAGTTAGGTAAAATGGAATATTATAAACGTATTGGAAGAAAAAAAGCTAAGTTATTTATGATGGTATTAGCTATTATTATAGAAATTAAACCCATTTTTTTGCTCCTCAGTGTTAGAAAGCAAGGTTAACATAATTAGTGACACAACAACATACAAGGAGAAGATTCAGCTATGGTTAGTTTAGAGGGCCATTGGGGCTAAAAATGTGTCTTTAGGTTTTTTCCGGAGAAATTTCTCTCCACAACTATATGGTTAATAATAGCCTAAAAGTCTCTATACTGCTTGTTCATTAAAGATTACTCCTTTCTAGCACTTCAGACCAAATATTATCTAAAAGAAATCTTTTATTAAAATATCACAAGCAGATGCTGTTTTTCATATTAAAACTTGCTTTTATTAATACCATGATAGCTTGAATTTTTAAAAGTAAAATTCCTAAAAATCCCAATTGTTTTTTGCAGAAATAGAAAAATCCATTCTAAAGTGCATATGGAATTTCAAGGAACCCCAAAGAGCCAAACAGTCTTGAAAGAGAACAAAGTTGGAGGTCTCACACTTTCTGATTTCAAGACTTACAACAAAGCTACAGCAATCAAAACAGTGTGGTACGGCCACAAATACAGACATTTAGACTAGTAGAATAGAATAGAGATCCCAGAAATAAAACCTCACATATATGGTCAAATGATTTTCAATCAGAATGCCAAGACCATTCAATGGAAAAGGATAGTCTTTTCAACAAATGATGCTGGGAAAACTGTATATCCACAAAGAATGAAGATGCAAAAGAATGAAGATGGACCCTTACCTTACACCACATACAAAAATTAACTCAAAACGAATCAAAGACCTGAATGGAGAACTAAAACTCTTAGAAGAAAACATAGGGGAAAAACTTCATAATATTGGATTTGGCAATGATTTCTTGAATATAACACCAAAAAAACAAGCAATAAAATAAAAAATAGATAAGTTGAACTACATCTAAATTTAAAACTTCTGTGTATCAAAGAACACAATCAACAGCGTGAAAAGCAACCCACAGAATGGGAGAAAATATTTGCAAATCATATATCTGATAAGGGGTTAATATCCAGAATATACAAAGGACCCCTATAACTGAACAACAACAACAAAAACCCTGATTTTAAAATGGGCAAAAGACCTAAATAGATGTTTCTTTTTTAAATTTTACTGAAGCATAGTTGATATACAATATTATATAAGTTACAGGTGTACAATATAGTGATTCACAATTTTTAAAGTTTATACTCCATTTATAGTTATTATAAAATATTGACTATATTCCCCATGTGGTACAATACATCCTTGTGGCTTACTTTATACCTAATAGTTTGTACCTCTTAATCCCCTACCCCTGTATTGCCCTTCCCCACTTCCCTCTCTCCACTGGTAACCACTAGTTTGTTCTGTATATCTGTGAGTCTGCTTCTTTTTCATTATATTCACTAGTTTGTTGTATTTTTTAGATTCTGCATATAAGTGATATCATACAGTATTTGTCTTTCTCTGCCTGACTTATTTCACTTAGCTTAATACCCTTCAAGTCCATCCACGGTGTTACAAATGGCAAAATTTTGTTCTTTTTCATGGTTGAGTAGTATTCCATTGTATGTATATATTTATGTGTGTGTGTATATATATATATATATATATATATATATATATATATACACACACATATACACACCTTCTTTATCCATTCATCTGTTGCTTCCATATCTTGTTAGGTTGCTTCCATACCTTGGAAGTTGTAAATAATGCTGCTATGAATATTGGGGTGCATGTATCTTTTTGAATTTGTGTTTTTGGGTTTTTTCAGATACATACCTAAATAGACGTCTCTCTAAAAATATACAAATGGCCAACAAGCACATGAAAAGACACTCAATATTGCTGATCATTAGGGAAATGCAAATCAAAACCACAACGAGATACCACTTCACACACATTAGGATGGCTATCATCAAAACAAACAAAAAAACAAAACACAGGAAATAAGTATTGGCAAGGATGTAGAGAAATTGGAATCCTTGTACACTGTAAAATGGTTTAGGCACTATGGAAAACAGTATGGTGGTTTTTCAAAAAATTACAAATAAATTACCATATGATCCAGTAATTCTATTACTAATAAATTACCATATGATCCAGTAATTGAAAGCAGGAACACTTAGGTTTATAGCAGCATACTATTAGCAATCGCCAAAAGGAGGAATACAACATCTGTACTCACTGACAGATGAATGGATAAACAGATGTAGTATATACATACCCTCCAATATTGCTCAGCCTTTTGAGAAAAAGGAAATTCTGACACATGCTACAACCTGGATGAACCTTGAAGACACTTAGCCAAGTGAAATAAGCCAGTCACAAAAGGACAAATACTATTCCATTTATATGAGGTACTTAGAAAAGTCAAATTCATAGAGACAAAGGAGAGTGGTGGTTGGCAGGGACAGGAGGGAAAGGAGGATGGTGAGCTATTGTTTAATGTGTACAGAGTTCCAGGTTTGGAAGATGAAAAACATTCTAGAGATGGATGCATGGTGGTGATAGTGCACAGCAAGGTGAATGCATTTAATGCCAATGGATTGTACACTTAAAAATGGTTAAAATGTTGTTAAAATGGTAAATGTTATGTATATTTTGCCACAATTTAAAAGAAAGTACCACCTTGTTCACCCCCGAAAAGTTCAAATAAGGAAAGAAAATACAAACCATCCCCAATCCTTTATCTAGAGAATACCACTTTTCTAAAAAGGTAAAATTCCATGTAGAAAATTATAAAAGTGCAGTCATGTTTTCTTGTGATTAGTTATCTGAACATGACAGTCATCCATGGATTTAAACACATTTTCTTTACTTATGTGGTTTTCTTTTTTTTTTTCCTGGTTCGCGGGCCTCTCACTGTTGTGGCCTCTTCCGTTGCGGAGCACAGGCTCCGGATGTGCAGGCTCAGCGGCCATGGCTCACAGGCCCAGCCGCTTCGCGGCATGTGGGATCCTCCCGGACCGGGGCACGACTCCGCGTACCCTGCATTGGCAGGCAGACTTTCAACCACTGCGCCACCAGGGAAGTCCTCTTCTATTTTCTTTTTTACCCACATTGGGAGATTAATAGCAAGACACCTGCTGTGTCCGGATTAGAAATTAGATAAGGCCACAGGTTCCCCCCTTCAGTGCTGTGGTTCTGCAGTGTATAGTTTCTTAAATTCCAAAAGACTACAGGCTTTTGGTTCTGTGCTAATAAAGACCTTAGGCAGAGCCCTTGAACTGCCTACCCCTACATGTAATCAGGTCCAACAGACAGAGTCCAGCTTTCTGCGCGCTGGCTGAGAAGCTGAATTCCGTAAAACGTGGGAGAAATCATTGCTGAGGCACAACTCTATGATTGTTTTCTCACTGTAGTTGTTTACCCAGCTGCATGAATTTAACCCCGTCAACATAAACCAGCTAGAGGAGAGAGACCCAAGACAGATACAGCATCTGTACCAGACCTTGCACCGATAGCTGTATACAGACACCTCTGGTACAATTCTGCTTATTTATGTAAATTTTCTTCACCTCCTTACTTTATCCTGTGATTGTCTCCTTCCCATATAGTCTCTAGAAGTATTTTTCAAGCTTGAGTGAAATCCTTCCATGTAATCTTGTCTGGAGGACTGACTGGCAGGGTGGCCCTGACACAGGGCTATTTGCATGAGGAACCCCGGCTCTTCCTGGGAAAGAGCTCATCCCAGAGGAGGAAGGGCATCATTTTGGTTGAAGGACAATGGGGCAGGGTCAGAGGGGAAGGGTGAGTCTGAGTGCAGCACGGCGTCTGTCACTCCGACACCCTTCCAGCCCAGACGCCTTGACCCCCGCCTGAGACCCAGGGTGAGGGACTGTCGTAAGAGAGCCCAATAAGAACTAGAAGAATTGGTACATTAGAATTCAGCAGTCGGCAGGGAAGGCGGGAAGGGGCAGCCTTCTCTATCTGGCATCTCGCTCTCAGTGTACACATCAGTCTGAGCCGCCTCTAAGTAGACACCAACTGATGTACACGGAGGAGAAAGCCCTGGGTCTCACACAGCAGAGCTGGCTGTGGGCTGGAGGGGGGAAAAGGGCCAAGTGGCAAATGCCAAACGGTAGCCCGGAGCAGGCTGTGCAACACGTGTGGGTCACCCTCTGGGGACTCCCTGCGCATAAGGGGCCTGGCATCCCACAGAGCAGGTGAGGGCACAGGGAACGAGAGGGAGAAGGTAGTTTCTTTGATCTTATTTTCATCCTCTGACTGGAGAGGGCTGGGAAATATAAGTAATACTCTTTCAAAAGAGAAGATATTTCAATCAAACAAGACTACACTGTCTAGAAAAAATTTATATGTAAGGTTTATTTGAATCACATAACATTAAATTCCTTAGGATTTGTTGTGTTTTTTGAGGTATTCATTTCAGCCTCTGACCTAAGTGATTTGCATATTTGTAGCATACATTTGACCAACTTAGAACAAGTAGAGTTTAATTTTTTGAACGAAAATACAAGAAAATCTCAGCCACTATGAACCTACAGGGCATGTCACACTGAATATTTACTTTCATAAGTAATTGAAAAATATTTACGTTAAACAACAGAGTTGTTTAACTGTAGGGGTTTGGGAATAGGATGAATTCCCAAACTGAATTCATTTAGAATTCAAATGAATTATGAAGTCCCTTTCCTTTCAAAAAAGAATGTAATACACATAAGTTAATGTCTTTCTGAGAACTCGGGGTCGTCATTCTAAGTATCAGCTGTTCTGGTGTACTGAACATGTTTATTGTAATGTGCTTCCTTAACCCACTTGCTTTTTGTCTTTCTCTTTATTTTTTTATTATTTTTATTTTTGGCTGCATCGGGTCTTAGTTGCAGCACGCAGCCTCTTCGTTGTGGCACTTGGGCTCTCTCTAGTTGAGGTGTGCAGGCTCTGTAGTTGTGACATGCCGGCTTAGTTGCCCTGCAGCATGTGGGATCTTTGTTCCCCAACCAGGGATTGAACCCACGTCCCCTGCATTGGTAGGTGGATTCTCAACCACTGGACCACCAGGGAAGTCCCTGTCTTTCTCTTTAAACAAGTTACTGATGGAAACTGAGAGCTAGTTTTTTGCTTATTTTTACTCCTACTCAGGAGAAGCAATGTGGTACAAACAGCATGCACTTGGGACTCTTGAGTTAGAAACATACATCAGCACTACTGCTAGTGTGACTTGAATGAGTTAGCTTCTCTGAACTCAGTTTCTTCATCTGTAAAATGGGCACAGCAGTAGTTCCCTCACAGGTTTTACATGAGCTGATGTATAAAGGTACCTGGCAAATGTTAGCTACCCTGCCCTTTGGCAGCCAAACAGACATATTGTAGCTCTGCTAACGTGACCTTCAGCCACTTAGCTCTGAACTTCATCTTCCCCACCCTGTAAGAGATTGAAATATATGTGAAGTGGTTAATATAGTGCCTGAAATACTGTGGATGCCCAATAAAAGGCAATTTCCTCTTTTTTCTTTTCTCATAGGAGTGAGTTGACTGATGTGGAACAGCTGGATCTATTGGGCAACACAGCGAAAAGCCTTTCCACAAACTGCATCAGTAAGTCAAAGGCTAAGGCAGTTCTCCTCAGCCCTGTGGCTCTCGATATCCTGTGAATCCCCGGACCACTCATAACAGTACCTGCAGTACCTGTGCCACAGGCTTCACAGACACTGGCAGCCCGTGCTGGCTTGCCCCGCGCCTCCGAGCCCCCTGCACTATTTGTTGGTGTGCTTTGAAGGAGCAGCTCCTTGCTAAATTCAAGCATTTGGACTCCACAGTTTATGCGAGAGTCTGCAGTTTCTTCATCACCCCTGTCAAAAGTTTATATTGCAGCAGGAATGACTTAACAATTTTTCCTAAACTTTCCTGAGTATTCTATTTAAAACCTGGCATCAGTAAGAAACAATGTCAAACAGCACATCTTGTGCTAGCACTGAGGCTGGAAGCATTGCCTCTAAATGAAGGTGCAACCAAAGCCAAGCCCTCTGATTTAGGAAAAGAAAGTAAAAATAAGTACAAAAATAGAAACGTTGAGCTTCCCTGATGGCGCAGTGGTTAAGAATCCACCTGCCAATGCAGAGGACACGGGTTTGAGCCCTGGTCCAGGAAGATCCCACATGCTGCGGAGCAACTAAGCCCGTGCGTCACAACTACTGAAGCCCACGCATCACAACTACTGAAGCCCAAGTGCCTAGAGCCACAACAAAGAGAAGCCATTGCAACGAAGAGTAGCCCCCACTCGCTGCAAGTAGAGAAAGCCCGCACGCAGCAACGAAGACCCAACGCAGCCAAAACTAAATAAAATAAAATTAATTAATTAAAGAAAAAAATAGAAATGTTAATTTTTTTAAAATTACATCTTTGATGTTTAATAAAATTCTTATGAGTTCCTAGTTGGAATGCCCTTTTTTAAAGAAAGGAGACTCCTGAAAACGGCACAAGATTTCTGGACTGTTTGTGATCGTTTTTTTTTTTAAATAAATTTATTTATTATTTATATATTTATTATTTTTGTCTGCGTTGGGTCTTCGGTGCTGCGCGTGGGCCTTCTCTAGTTGCGGCGAGTGGGGGCTACTCTTCGTTGCGGTGCGTGGGCTTCTCATTGCGGTGGCTTCTCTTGTCGCAGAGCACCGGCTTTAGGCATGCGGGCTTCAGTAGTTGTGGCTCGTGGGCTCTAGAGCGTAGGCTCAGTAGTTGTGGCGCACGAGCTTAGTTGCTCCGCGGCATGTGGGATCTTCCTGGAGCAGGGCTCAAACCCGTGTCCCCTGCCTTGGCAGGCAGATTCTTAACCACTGCGCCACCAGGGAAGCCCCGGCTAACTGCTTTTATGGACAATATTTGGCATTCTGGTGCCAAATCCCAGATTGAAATGCCAAATCTACCCTTTTAAAGTGAAAATGTAGTTGATTACATCTGCTTATACAATTACCAAGCTTTTTTACTCTATTGGACCACACTCAAAAGTTTTTTATCAAGAAAACCTCATGTGTGCTGTTACCTAAGTATCAGTGTTTAGGAACCATGTGATGCTCTGTGATTTGAGAATAGATGTGAAATGTGTAGCCCTGCCCTTTCTGTCGCCTGATGCTTCCCTAATCACTGTACTTATCACTTCGTAACCACTATTGCTCGTTTTCTCCCTTCCCACAAGACTGGCAGCCCAGGGAGGCCACAGCCTCCTGTTCTCTTGTGTCCCTGGCCCCTAGCACAGGACCCAACTCAATAAACTTTTGTTACATGTATGAGTAAAGTGTGTGTGTGTGTGTGTGTGTGTGTGTGTGTGTTGTGTGCGTGTATTCTCCTTATCCAACAGCAGTGTCCTGTGTTTCCCCTTTTCTAAGCATGTCTACTTTCTCTTTTGAGGACAGAATAGCTTCTTAAAAATCTACCTTTTACCTTTCACTACACAAAGCTTAGACCCCAAAAGATACTGGCTTATTACTTCCTTTTATGTTCATGAAATTCCTGTCAAATCTCGTCATGATTCAAGGAACAACTAGAAATGAATTACAGTTGATTCTCATTATCTGCAATAGTTGTTTTCTGTAAAGTTACCACAAACAGTGAGTTAGAGAACACGGAATCCTTGCTCTGGGGGAAATGCAGTTAGGTTTCCACAAGTCTCTCATCACAATATTTTCATCATCCATCAGTATATAACCTTGTTTTATGTGTTTCTTTCTTTAAAGACAGATGAGTGAATGAATGAATGAATGAATAAATGAACGATGAATGAATATACATGAGTAGTTATCTGACTTTGAAGGGGGAAAACATTTTCTCTGAAATGACAAAGAAAGAGATTAGAGAGTCTACATGTGAAAAAAAACGTAGCCAATTAAATGGCCAAAAACATATTTGTAACAACTATGACAGACATAAGGTAACTATCCTCAATTATAAAGAGTTCACAGATTCAGTGAAAAAAAACCCTTAGGCTCAATAGAAAGTCATAAATATACAATTTACTTATATATAAAATGTTCATTAGGAAATAGTTCAACTTAACTAACAACTAAATAAATGTAAATTAAAGCAATGGTGAGATACCGTTGCTCAGCCTTAAATCAGAACACATTTTAGAACTATAATAGTCATTGTAGTGAGAGTTTGATTAATGGGAATTTTCACAGTTTTGTTGGGAAGGTTCTGGAAAACAATTTGGTAATAGATGCATACAAGAGACCTTTTCACTGAGGAGTTTAACAAGAAGGACAGAGATTTGTGCATGAGTATGTTCATTATGATGCTACTTATAACAGTGAAAAGATTGGAATCAATGTAAATATTCAATGATAAGGAAATATTTGAGTAAAATATAATACTTCCATAAGATAAAATATTTTACAGACTTCAAATAATGTATTTCGAGGGATGTTGAATGAGGTGGGAAATGCTTATAACGTTATTCAAATTTGCGTGTACACTGTGCTTGCAATTATGTAAAACAAATATATGTGAAGAAAAATACACATATATTCACAATTGTTCTTTCAGGATGTTAGAATTATGGGTGATTAATGTTTTTCTTTGTAACTTTTAAATATTTCTAAATCATTGTTTCTCAAACTTTTTTCAGTTTTGTGCTTCTAAGGAGACTTTTTAGATATTTTTTTCCTAATCTCCCCCTTATGAAACTTTAATGTACATCTGTTAATGTACTGTGATCTTTCTGAGGTGCACAAACCATTATGACATTTAAAATTTCTTTATCCCTCTCTAAGAACTAATTTTACCCTGTTGGGAAACTCTCATTGAGAATACGTATTCTAAATGATCTACATTGAACTACTTTTACTTTGATAGTCAGATAAAGTGTTTTTTAATAGAAAGTTCCAGAATGGGTAGTATCAACTCAGAGGAATAAATCTCTAATAGTAGAATTTTTCCTACTCTGGTACCTGAAATTTTGAAACAATTATCTTTTTCTCATGTCTAAAATTGCTTATGTAAGTAAACATGTATTCCAACTAATATGTCTGGCTCTATATGTGTAATATGAAACTAACATATTTTTCAGGGAAGGATAGAGTTGAATTTAATAACAACCAATATTTTAATTGCACCCTGGTGTGAACAAAATTATTGTCATGGGTATTACTTATTTCTCTTAACTCCATTCTACAGATGAAGAAAATAAGGCTCAAAGAAATTAAATAGCTTGCCCAAGGTTACATGATTTGTAAAAAACAGAGTTATCTGATTTCAAAATATTTATTCTTTCCATTACAAGTTGCTCTGGGGGTCAGTAACAGTTTTCTGTGAGAATATGATATAAACACAAAGCAAGAGAAGGTCCTGGAATGAAACTCACTGGGTAATATTTCCCATAGTAACATTCATCCACAAATGGTACCACCACCATCTGGTCCAGTTTCCCCACACGATGTAACTTGATTGGCTTGCCACGATCTTGCCAACATTTTTTGAGCACTGTCATCTTTTTAGTAACTTCCCTAAAAATGTCACATTTCTCTCTTCACGCCAGGGCATGTGAGGTCGGTGAACCCAGTCCTGCAAACTTCCTTCTCTGACTCTCCAAGACCCCTCCACTGCTGCTGGGAGACGGCCCTAGAGTATGACTTCTTGCAATGTACTTTGAAGTAGATAAAATATGCACTCATGGACATCTGTCTGTTATTTCCTGCACTCACAGCTTTGTTCTTCTTTATTGCCAGAGAATTCTATGGATGATGTCACTTTTCTCTGAAAAGAACAGGCCATCAGAGCTTTTCACTGACATAATTAATTATCTGTAGCTTGACTCTAAGCCAGAAAATTCTCAAGGCACAGCCCCCAAAGAATTAACTCTACTGTGCTTGCTATTCTTAAACTTTTAAAGAGACAGGGTACCCTATCTTTTTTTTCTCAGACCCTGATAATGGTATTTTTGTTCAGTGATATCAAGTAACAGAAAGTGAACTGGGGCAGTATTCTATGATTTCACAAGGAAGACCTCCGGTTCAATAGGCAGCAAACTCAAAAGGTCACTACAGATCAAGTATACAAAGCAAAGCTTTTAGGGCTTAGTCTTAAATGCTACAGGACTGCATCACAATTACTGAATAGACTGGGGGATCCTGTGAATCTGTAGCCCAAAAATGAGATCTCAACCAAAGCTAACCATGTTAAATTACCCACAAGGTGAAAAGCTTCAGTGTACCAGCCACAAAAGCCTAAAACATCACTGTATTTAAACTTTACAAGATATAAGAAGTTACCAGAATGACTCACATATTTTGAGTTTTCACCTGTGTCTTTATATAGATCTAAGGCAAATTAGCCAGTTCATCAGAAAATGTCGCCATCCATTCTGCTGGGTTTATGAGATTATGTAAATGAGCTATTACTTGTCTCTTTAAACCTGGGGCTCTGTGGGGAATGATCAACACGGCGCATGTCATAACGTGGTGGAGGGTCTGAAAGAATCAAGGCCCTGAGTTCTGGGCCTGCTCTTCACTGGCTGAGTGATAACATAAGATGCAGGAACCTCTCAACTTTCTCAACTCTAGTAGAAAGAGCAGTATCCTATCCAGCTCAAAGAATTATCTAAGACTGCAGATTTGAATGTGTATATAATTATGGCCTCCCCCCGAAAGGAATTGTTACTTATGGCCTCTTTTGCTGCCTTGATTCTGCATAAACCAGTTTAAATTGTGCTCTCTCTGGATTAATTTAATTTAGTAAATTATCTCTTTAGATCTACTGTCAAAATTCTTAAAGATTTAAACTTATAATGTAATAAATGTTGATTATTTTTTAAAGATCAACATTACAGAATCAACAGTAAAGAAAAAGTGAAGGTATATGCCACTTTCTCCCAAATTCCACTCCCCAGCGCTGATTCTATTAATAATTTGAAGTCGATCTTTTCAGGATTGTTTTTCTCTATAGATACATAAATGCAGATGCCAGCACAGACACACTTTCTCTGTCTCTGTCTCTCTTTCTATTGCTGTCTGCCTAATATTATCGAGCATTTACTATATGTCAGAAAATGTGTAGAGTGCTTTGCAAACATTATCTTGTTTAAACTTCACAGTAACCTTAACAAACAGGTACTATTATTATCACCATTTTGTGGACGAGGGATCTGAATTGGTACAAAGAAGTTCTGTAATTCGCCCAGCCTGTGTGGTATCAGGATGCAAATCTAGGCAGCCTAACTCCAGAGCTGGCAATCTTAATATTATACTTTATGAATTCCCCCTACATACCTATCAATATAGAGTCTCTCAAATATGTACCGCTTTATTTTTTTATTCTCATAGAATGGAAAGTTCAAGAAGAATGAAATTCTATTGTTGCTAATTCTCATTTCACCAGAGCTAACAGTTATGTCTTGCTTATTTGTTTTTCAATAACTTGATTGTCTTCTTTATTTATACATGTCCAGCTGTCAACTGAGTCTTTTCCAGTTTTCTTAATTCTTTTTGCCTGAATCTGTAACCCAAAGTTTAGATCAAACACTAACCCACCCCCCAAAAAATTCCAAGGGAAAGACCAGATAATTGTGTTGGACTACAATTCCACTGTGTTGAATTTGTTTGAAATAAACATCTCTACTGTGATTATGCCTGTAGTAATTAAATAAAATCTTTACCAAACATCTCTTTGATTTGTCCCGTTACCTTCTCTGGATGAAAGCTGAAGGACGTGGCTACTGCTTCTGTTTCCACTAACATCAACACACACCATAGATGGAGCAGTTAATTAACTCCTTCCTTCTTCCTTCCCTCCTTCCTTTCTTCTTTCTATCTACTCATTTATTAACTTAGCAGCTCCGTGTAAATTTATTTTGCTAGTTGTTATGATGAATCCCACATGAGGAGGACATAATCCCATTCTTGCATGACTTTATAATCCACTAGGAATGAAATTTGGGAAGGTAACTCCTATAGCTAATTATTCATCAAGCCACCTTTTGAAAGGAAGGATGGGAGGAAAGTTCTAGAGCATGGGATAGCATAGGGAAGCCATGAGAAAGGATTAACTTTAATTTCAGTTTTTTGACTAACTTAAATGGCTCCAAGTTTTAGCAGAAGAGTTGATTCATAGAATTGCGGGAATTTAGAGTAGGAAAGACCTTGAACCCTTTGATTTACAACTAAGGAAACAGGTTCAGAGAAGCCAATGATTTGCCCAAGAGATACAACTGATTGGTTGTTGATTATATATTAGTACCCAGGTCTCTTGATTCTCAGGCCAGAGAGCTCTCCACTTTACTAAATCACTAGTGAATACATGGCAACAATCTCAAGTAGGAATTAATACATATGCTAGTTAATTAGTTTTCTAAATGTGAACTGAGCAATTTTTTGGCCCGATCAATTTTTTTTTTTTTTTTTTGAGGTACGCGGGCCTCTCACTGTTGTGGCCTCTCCCATTGTGGAGCACAGGCTCCGGACGCGCAGGCTCAGCGGCCATGGCTCATGGGCCCAGCTGCTACGCGGCATGTGGGATCCTCCCGGACCGGGGCATGAACCCGTGTCCCCTGCATCGGCAGGAGGACTCTCAACCACTGCACCACCAGGGAAGTCCCTGGCCAGATCAATTTTTAAAATAAACATTTGAATTCTATTGGGCACACTTGAAGGAATCTTGGCATGCTGTAAAATCAATGCCCTAAAAAAGTAGTTGATATTTCTCTGAAGTTTGATTATATATTCAAACACTATTTGTCCATTAGCAATAGGCATATTGATGCTGAGCTCAAAAATATTGGATTCAACATTTTTACCTTAATTTTCAGATCAGTGAGTACATGTATTTATTTACGCATTATTTACAGCATGCGTCTTCCCATGTGCAATTCCTACATCAACCAATTTTTCTATAGTCCTCTTGAGAGAAGATGTTGGAAAAACTTGATTTTGTTATGTTTATCAGCAACTACTGCCAATAACCAATCATCATTCAAAGTGGGGAGCACTCTGGTTCAGCGTGTTATATATCATGTTTTCATTACTTGCAGCCCCTTAGGATTTTTTTTTTTCATGAAAGCCTAAGCCTGAGCTTTATCTGACAGCATGACTTTGATTCTGATGTTTAAAAATCTCTGCCTTACTAGCTTGTATTATGTTCCCGGTGTATCAGCTTTTTCATAATAAATGACCAAGAACAACTGGCTAAGATTCATATTAATTGCTGGGAAGCTTCAGGGAAAAAAACTTTGATTATGATACAGTGGATAAAATGGTTCATGGTCCCCTAGTCTACTTCAAACTCCTGCTGCTTATTTGTAGTTACCATGTTGCCAAACATTGTTGTTTCAGACGATTGATATGCATTGACCTCTACTGAGTTTTCATGGTTAGGGATCTTATCTGAGCTGTCATTATCATGCTTCATCATCCAAAAGCCAGTGGTCGGATGAAAGTGTGGTGAAGATGACTAAATAGAAGAGGCAGGTGGATGAGATCAGACAACCAGTGTTGCCAGATTGCTCAATGCTGAACTCATCATGTCATGTTCAACAGTGATTAGTCTTAAATAATATGATGGGAATATCCCAAAATTTCCTTCCAATTTCCCCATGACCTTCAAGGCCAACAAGCATGAAGTCTGAATGGCCTCTTTCTGCAGCCACTCTTCACTCATGCTTAATCCCAAGAACTAATTTAGCAAGACACCACGGAGCTGCAGCAATATGGCCTCACTCTTTCCAGCTGAAGTGCTAGTAGCCATCTCACAGATGGTGTCATTTTCATGGGGATCAGTTGAAAGGCTTCCATCCCAAGATGACTTAACCAGAGCAAAACTATTTGAAGCATCTCTTCCTGACATATCTGGCGCATCTCCTAAGGACTCACCAAAGCCGTAAATAAAGAAAACAATTGTGTCCTTCTGATATAGCAGCTGCTAAAATGGAGACATTTTGTACTTTAGGTACCACTAGTAAAACCCAGAGAAAACTCAACCCCCTCACCTCTCAGACTCAAGTCTGCTTTTGGCATCTTTTATAATGCTGTATCTCACTTAATCTCCATCTCCTGAAACTCTTTCACTATGCTCTTTGAAACACACATTCAACCACAAGCCACTTCTAAGTTCACAAAAGCTTCTGAAAATGTTCCCATCACCTCCTCGCTCTAAAAGCAGTGATTCTCAAATTTGACAGCACGCTGGAATCCTGTGAAGTTTTGAAAATATACTGATTCCTGCCTCTCACTTCCAGCGGTTGTTATTTAATCGGTCTGGGTGTGGCCTGAGCATTTGTAGCCAAGTTTGAGAATCACTTCCCTAAGAGAACCCTGGCTCTTTTCCTGAGGACACCACTTCCCCAAGAGCCCTCAGAAGTGTATAGTTTCTCTCCCACTCTCCTTAGATTTCTTCTTCCTCCACATTAACCGCTTCCAGATCATTCTCTCTCCCTCTTCCCTAAAATGTCCTGGCTTTGAATCTCATGACAATATCATTTGTATCCTTTCTGTTTGTAATCATGTTCCATTCACACCCCCAGGGCATTCACTCCCCTTCCTTCCTTGAAGTTACGAGGTCCTGGATTGCTGTTATGCCCTCCAACACTACTTCTGTCAAGTTTCTTGGTGATTTTCAATATTCCCTTAGATGATTATTCTGGTACCCTGACCTCCCAATTCCCTGAACTTCTCTCTTCTAATAATTCTGTCCTTCACACTACTTGTGCTCATTTTCCTTCTCTTCCAGCTTCAATTTCCATTGTACACATCCTCAGTTTCATACCCCTTCTCTCACTTGATTATACTCTCTTGGTCAAATCACAGCCAAATCAAATCTAACTCTTGGTCAAGTCCCATCTCTAATGCTTGTACCCACAGGCAGAAAAAACACATCATGCCAAGTGATCTCACTTTAAATTCATCATCACTAATTTTACCTAGGCTGTTAATGCTACCAAGAAATCACACTATATTCCTCTAGTCCACTTTCATTCACTACAATTTTATAACTTCTCTCTTATCAAATCTTTCACACAACTTTCCTCTTGCTACCCAGCCCACCAAGAAAATTGAAGCAATTATAGAAGAACAACCACAAACTCCCACCGTCTCTGTACACCTACAGCATCTTTGTCCCTATGTACATAATCTTCTCTTCTGTTACTAGACGTGAACTGTTGGTGCTTCTAGTTAACGCCAACTTCTTGACTTATCCATTAGCTCCCATCCTCTCTTTATGACCTAGGACACGCTCCAGCCTTTGCCCACCATCAATGTTGCCCTCCGTACTAGCTGTTCTCATAAGCGTGCAAACACATTGTTATTTCTACCGTCATAATAAAACCCTCTCTTGACTCCTAGAAGTCCCACTTCATTTTTCTCCTTATCTCTACAACAAAACTCACTGGAAGAGTTGCCCATACTTCCTGACTCCAATATCCTCTCCTACCAAAGAAGCAGTAGCTCACTCATGTGAGCCCACTGCAGTCAGGCTTGTGCTCCTGTCACCCCACTGAAACGTCTCTTATCAAGGCATACCGTGACTTCCCTGTTGCCGAAAGCAACGGTCAACTCTCATTCCTCATTTTCCTTGATCCATTGGCAGCATCTGACACTTCTGATCTTTCTCTCCACCTTGAAAAATTCCTCACTTTGACTCCAGAACACTCTATTTTGCTAATTTCCCTCCAACCTCTCTAGGTGCTCATTCTCATTCTCCGTTGCTGATTCCTCCTCCTCTTCTTCCCAACCTCTCAGTGCTAGAATTCCCCAGGGCTCAGTCCTTGGACCTCTTATATCTTCTATCTAAATTTACTTTCTTCATGATTTTCACCCAGTTTCATGGCATTAACTACCATCTACATACTGGTGACTTCCAAATCGATAACTGCAGTCCAGATGTCTCCCCTGAACTCTAGACTCTTATCCAGATGCCTACTGGCTATCTCTCTGTAGTTGAATGTCTAACCGCATCTCATGCATAATGCAAAGCTACATTTCCGGTCTCCACTTGTCTACTGTGCTTCCCTACTCAGTAAACGGTAACCCCTCCTTTCCATTTGCTGGATCCAACAACCTTGCAGACAGCCTTAACTAATCGCTTTCTCACATATTCCATATTCAACCTGCCGTCTAATACTATCAGCTCTCCTACAAAATTTGTGCAGAACCGGAGCACTTGTCACCACCACTGATACCACCCTAGTCTGAGCCACCATCAGCTCTTGTCTGGATTACACAAACAGCCGTAAGATGTTCTGGAAAAACTTGAACAAGCTTTTTGGCCAACTCAATAGATAAAGAACTGCTGACAAAGGGAAAGATCTCTGCATTTTCTCTATATGCTCAACTACTGCCAATACAATAAAACTAAAACTGGTTTGGAGTTCACAGGAATGGAATAAAAAAAGACACAATGACATTTAAAATTTTCAGCTTGTTATTCTGCAAGTATTTGTTAAGTACCTCATATATAGAGGTTCTGATTACCATGAACAATGAAACCTCTCCAAAGGAAAATAAATGACTTTTTTAATAAAAAGTGTTCTGATTTTTAAATTCCTTTAAAGATCCTTTGAGTATAAAGTCATCTCTTTTAAAAGTAAATAAGAAGAGCTAGGAAAATTCAGAAAAAGTTGTAATGAGAAAGGACTGACCTATTCACATATGAAAACATAGTCCTACAATAATTAAAACAGTGTGGTACTAGAGCATGAAATAGAGAAATCTATGGACTAAACTATAACTTGGAAATAGATTTAAATATTATATTACAGGATAAAAGTGACATTTCAAATCATAGGGGAAAATTCATTGTTCAGTTAATGGGTATTTACTTATTGTCTCTCATTTGTCTTTATTCTACTCTGTGCCACTGAGTCTGGAACACTGCAAATTGCATTTCCTGACTCCTGTGCTTGCTGCTTCCTGTTGGGTTCTGCCATGGGGTCATTAGTGGGATTAGAAGGTGGGGAGCGGAGAGAGGGGAGCTCCTTTCTGCTTTGTTTTGACAGCACTGCTCCAGCAGCAGCATTAGCTCCAGCTCCAGCTTCTTCAGACCTTCCAGACCCAGCCTCCCTCAGAGGAACCCACAGAACCTGGGCAGTGAGCCCTCCTCAGAGAGGTCCCTCCTCTGAGCTCCTGTGTTGTACTAAGTCTACCTCTTCCCTTTCTTTCCCCAGCTCTTGAGGTGGTAACTGCTTCCTGAAGTTATTATCTTTGGTTACCTCAGCACTCTCCTTCTACCTTTCAGCTTCCGATGTCTGTGTCACCAAATCTTTTTATTAACTCCTCTCTGTTGACATATTTAGAGTGGTTTCTGTCTTCCTGACAGTAGTCATCTACAAAAAAGTGAAGCATCTCACCTTAAACAAAGATGAATTCCAGATGGATAAAATATTTAAATGGGAAAACTGGGCGGGGTGGGGGGAAGTATTAGAAGAAAATTTGAAAGAAATCTTTCATTATCTAAGAGTGAGACAGCCTTTCTAAGTTTGATCCAAATCAGAAGTCATAAAAGAAAAGACTGATGGTTGACTAATAATAGTAATAATAAATTCTGCATGGCAAGAAATGCCAAAAGCAAAGTCAAAATAAAAATAATGAGGTAGGAAAATATTTTATTTACTTATATCACAGGTAAAGAACTAATTTCTTTACTATATAAAGAGCTCTTATTAATCAATAAAAGCCAAAAAATTCACTAGAAAAACAGGCAAAGAATAGAAACAGACCAGTCACAGAAAAGAAAATACAAATACTTCTAAAAACATTGGAAAAGATGTTCAACCTCACTCATAAGAGACATGTAAATTTAAACTACAAGGACATATCTATTTCACCTATTAGATTGGCAAAGGAATTAAAACATCAGATTGGCAAAACAACTGATAATAAAGTGTGTTGTCAGAGTGTGGGAAAGCAGATCTATAAAGGGCAACTTAGCAAAATCTACCACAAATTTATATATCCTTTGACTCAACAATTTCCCATGCTGGCAATGCGACCAAGAAAAATTCTTACCTGTGTGATAATATGTATGTATAATGTATTCAAGCAGCATCGATTGTGATAGCAAAAGACTGGGTACCCCTTAGATGTCCATCCACAGGGGTCTGCACTAAGGTACACCCAACTGTCAGACACTCTGCAGCCTTTAAGCAGAATGTAAAATCTCTGTATGTTCTAATAGGGAAAGATTTTCAAGGCATATTTGACATCTGAAAAAGACCAATTGCAGAATGGTATATATAATATGCTCCATTTGTATAAAAAACAAAAAGAATGTATACATACTTGCATACATTATACCTTTTTCTAGCTTTTCAACCATATGTGTGAATTAACCATTCCAACTTTTAAATTATTTTTAAGTTACCTAGATTTACTGTGGTGATCATTTTGCAATAGACACAAATATCAAATCACTACCTCGTACACCTGAAACTAATATCATGTTTTATGTCAATTTACCTCAATAACAACAAAAAAGAAAGATAATAAAATTGTTGTTTTAAATCACACACAAAATATTTTTAACATAAAATTTTAAAAATATAAACACTTCACCCTAGAATTGTATTTTCGTATTTGGTCTGATTTGGCGGCTCAGGTTTACTACTGAATCAGGGCGTGGCTCTATCCAGACACTTGTTTTATAATTACAAGGTGATTCCTGAGGATGTAACTACAATAAAACTCCACCTGTGAAGAGATACAGGAATGACACTCTATCAAAATATAAAAACCTCTGAACGCCTGGACAGAACAGAAGTTCTGTCCCAGGAAGTCTTTGAGGAAACGTGATCAAGTTATAACAAGTAATGGAATAAGCTTTTAAGCACAGACAAACAATAGGTGTTTGTCTGGAGAATTGCTTCCCCTGCCTAAGGACCTTCACTGGATGTGGAAAGATGTTAAAAATAAAGTAGGACAAAATCAATGAATAGAACAAATGCAGTGCCCCCATCAGCCAGCCTGAAACATGTGGAATATTAGTGCCTTTCCAATCATTTGCATAATACGTAATCAAAGAGACTAGTCCTCAATAAGAAGAGGCTCTCAACAATCCTGAGGACAGGAAATGTTCAGGGGACTGCAGACAAGTCAGTGTGACAGGACCACAGACAGGGGGACACAGTGAAAGATGAACCTCAAGAGGTGAGCAGATGCCCATGCATGAAAGCCTCTCAGTGCAACAGGGAGTATCTGAATTTTCAGCAGAGGAAAGAGTTGATCAATGTGGATTTTAAAAAGCTAACGCTTGCTGTGATATGGAGAACTGTGGATGACAAGACCGCAGGAAGTAGTACCAGTTAGGCTGTTGCAGTAAACCATGAAAACAGCGGGAAGGACACCGAAGTGAGGCACTGACGGTGAAGATTATGTCTCTGCAGTTAGTTGAGGTCAGGGACCCTATGGCTTATTCCTCCCCTTCGCATTCTCCCTACTACCTAGCCGGTATTCCACAATTGCCTGTCAATTATTCCCTGGTCAGTTGAATCAACTGTCATATGGCAGTAGATAGTCCGTAGCAAGGACCAAGTTGTTTTTTGTTTTTAATTTTTTATTTATTTATTTTTGGCTGCATTGGGTCTTCGTTGCTGTGCGTGGGCTTTTCTCTAGTTGCGGTGAGCGGGGGCTACTCTTCGTTGCAGTGCGCAGGCTTCTCATTGCGGTGGCTTCTCTTGTGGTGGAGCACAGGTTCTAGGTGTGCGGGCTCAGTAGTTGTGGCATGCGGGCTCAGTAGTTGTGGCACACGGGCTTAGTTGCTCTGCAGCATGTGGGATTTTCCCGGACCAGGGATAGAACCCGCGTCCCCTGCATTGGCAGGTGGATTCTTAAGCACTGTGCCACCAAGGAAGTCCCCAGGACCAGGTTGTTGGTCCACTCTCTGCTGTAATGGACAACGGTGGGAAACTATGAAGATCGTGGCACGAGGCAGTGAGACTCAGGGGGAGACGGAATCTTACAACCACTACATCTTATCGCACAGGTGAAGAAGGGGACCCTATATCCCTCCCCACTTAAGCAATTAGAGCTCTGGAGAGGGGAAGAGGGAGGGCAATGTTTGCAGCTTCCTGCGTTCCACTCTTCAGTGACCCAGAAGTGCCTCTCGGTCAGGATGTGTAAGTTTCTTTTCAGGAGACGTCTTTGCCCAGGTCTTTTGCAGCCAGCATACCTGGCACTTCAGGCTGACATGTTAGACCTTGCAACCACCTGTAAAGTCATGTCAGATATTGCAAAGATAAATACTCTGGGCTCACACTCTGCATGCAACAGTAATCTTATCTGCACTCAAATGATTGTCCCTTGTAAACTCAAAGCCAAGAATTTCCATTCCATTTTTTTAAAAAAGGCTTGCACATTTTGATTGTCTCAGAACACAGTTCATCTTACACATTGCTTGCTTTCAGGTTTAAAAAAATGTTTGGTAATTTTCAAAAATTACATGTATATAATTTATATCATATATATATATATATATATATATCACATATTAAATTTTTTTCACTATTCCAAGGTGGCAGGGGTTATAATATGCCTTAAATGGGCTGATCCACTTAAGGCTCAAAAACAGTAGCACTGCTCTTCAAGGGACGCTCAGTTTCATTGGTCCCAGTGCTGGTTTTGAGCCCATTAGACCGTTTCCTACATCTGCTTAGGGACATACAAATGTTTGGTTTATCGCTGATTTTCCTCATAAATTAGCTATCCCTCACAGAGCCTTGGACTTGCAAATGTGCTTTCATTATTACTATTTTTAAAAGGCAGGGGGAGAGCAGAGTCTACTAAAATTTGTGCACATTGTTTCTTGTTTCCTTTCAGGCCCTTGATCAGGAAATGTTTAACATGGGAGTAAGCACTGCCAGAGATCAGGGGCTGCTGTTTGGAAAGGTGGTAAAAGTTCCTTCCTGCCAATAAAAAAATATGTATCATCAAAGCACAAAACTGTGTCCACAGACAGGATTACATGTGAGCCGAAAAGACCCAGGTGATAACACTTTTCTTGAATCAGTCCATATTCTTTCTTTTGATCATGCACTAATATCACTGTGAAATGATTTCAACGATTCTCATCAGTGCCCTGCTTTCTCTTTTAAATACAGATGGTTTGGATAAAAATAATTCTCTGTTGACAGCTGTGTGACCTGAGTCTCTTTGAGCCCTTCATGTATTTTGAGGCTGGTCTACGACTGGTTGATGTGATGCTTATGAAGTCAGATTTCAAATCCCACCTGGGCCAGCTAGCTTTGCAAGCAGAAATAGTCCACACATTGTCTGCATTTGGAACTCCATCTGGCAAACCCCAGGATGCCACAGATCACTCAGGGTTCAGAACAAACCCCTGAACCGTCACCACTGCACCAGGAAAGGTCCCCGAGGATCACTGGGGCTGAAACAAGGGAAGACGATGAGGAAGGAAGTGCCTAAAAAAAACGCTGTTCTTTATCTACTAAGTCTTCGCCCAGTGAGTTTCAGGATGTCACCAGAACGGCTCAGAAGAGAGGAGGGAATAAGAAAGGGTAACGTTAAAAGCTGGCCAGGGAATTTGTGAACAATGTCAAGCTGCTAGCACTTGTAAGCAGTGCTGCTACAGCGACATCTCACTAATGTGGACACCATCAATTTAAATTCACCATGGTCTAGGTATGCAGTTCTACATTTTACTCTTAAAAACATTTAATAACTATAAAAATGTGTTAAATGAATTAATAAACTAGAAAAATGCACCTAAAGTGAAGATTTTACTTTACTTTTCATGAAAAATGTTTCCAGTCACCAGTTTGACAGTGGCATTGGCATCAGTCACGTGTGGATTCATTAGAAGTGATTTCTACTTTTCAGTATAATTCTACTGAGAAGCATGAAAAAAAGAGCAAGATGCAGGTGAGGAGATAAAGTAGCCTCCTGATGATAGGGATAGAGTAGGATTATTAGTTAGTTTAGAAATCCCACTAGGGGATTAAAGACAGAAAGGGAATTTTTTTGTCCATGCCACTCTCTCACTTCGTCCCAGCTTACCCTTCCCCCTCCCCATATGTTCAAGTACATGCTCTAGTAGGTCTGTGTCTTTATTCCCGTCTTACCCCTAGGTTCTTCATGACCTCTTTTTTTTTTTTCTTAGATTCCATATATATGTGTTAGCATACGGTATTTGTTTTTTTCTCTTTCTGACTTACTTCACTCTGTATGACAGACTCTAGGTCCATCCACCTCACTACAAATAACTGAATTTCATTTCTTTTTATGGCTGAGTAATATTCCATTGTATATATGTGCCACGTCTTCTTTATCCATTCATCTGTTGATGGACACTTAGGTTGCTTCCATGTCCTGGCTATTGTAAATAGAGCTGCAATGAACATTTTGGTACATGACTCTTTTGGAATTATGGTTTTCTCAGGGTATATGCCCAGTAGTGGGATTGCTGGGTCGTATGGTAGTTCTATTTCTAGTTTTTTAAGGAACCTCTATGTTCTCCATAGTGGCTGTACCAATTTACATTCCCACCAACAGTGCAAGAGGGTTCCCTTTTCCCCACACCCTCTCCAGCATTCATTGTTTCTAGATTTTTTGATGATGGCCATTCTGACTGGTGTGAAATGATATCTCATTGTAGTTTTGATTTGCATTTCTCTAATGATTAATGATGTTGAGCATTCTTTCATGTGTTTGTTGGCAATCTGCATATCTTCTCTGGAGAAATGTCTATTTAGGTCTTCTGCCCATTTTTGGATTGGGTTGTTTGTTTTTTGGTTATTGAGCTGCATGAGCTGCTTGTAAATTTTGGAGGTTAATCCTTTGTCAGTTGCTTCATTTGCAAATATTTTCTCCCATTCTGAGGGTTGTCTTTTGGTCTTGTTTATGGTTTCCTTTGCTGTGCAAAAGCTTTTAAGTTTCATTAGGTCCCGTTTGTTTGTTTTTATTTCCATTTCTCTAGGAGGTGGGTCAAAAAGGATCTTGCCGTGATTTATGCTATAGAGTGTTCTGCCTATGTTTTCCTCTAAGAGTTTGATAGTGTCTGGCCTTACATTTAGGTCTTTAATCCATTTTGAGTTTATTTTTGTGTATGGTGTTAGGGAGTGTTCTAATTTCATACTTTTACATGTACCTATCCAGTCAGAAAGGGAATTTTAAGAGAGTTTGGGAAACTGTTGTAGGCTAACGACCACTCAAGAAAAGAATCCAGTAACCTAGCAACAATCTACACTACCTTGAAGGAAGACCAGGTGCATTCAGGCTCCTGACACACTCAAAGCCACAAACCCTGATAGTTAAAACACAAGACAATAGATATGGGGTCTGAATCTTGTTACATGAATCAGGGAGTTAATGGTCCTTGAAGAGTACCATCTCTGCATGTAGCCAAGACAGGAATATAGGTGAAAAGGGAAAGGGGACATTACACCGAAACTTGAGATGAATTACCACATTTTAGTATATGTCACCACCCTTTTGCTAATATACATATAATTTAAATAGCACCATGACAGTCCTGGTTAGACCATATAGGGTCAAAGGAGGAACTAATGATGTAAGCCTTGACATCTCCCCTACTTTTCCTTGGATTATAAAAATGTAGCCCTTTGTTCTCGGGGCTGTGCTCCCTTGCCAGCCTGCCAGCTGCTACCTCTCACAGCGTCCATTGTTAATAAACTCACTCTTTGCCTGTCACTTTGCCTCACACTGAATTCTTTCTGTGACAATAGAACCTGAGCTTAAGTAAGTCCTGACACCAGGTGAGCGGTTTCAATTAAAAGACAGTGGGTTTGAGTCCCTTCCTAAGTCAGGGATCATGGGTTCAAGTCCCAATGTGAGGTGCAAGTGGATTCAAGTCCCAGACTGAGTTTTGGCTGGGTTTAATCCCACCCAAGAAGCAGTGTGGTTTCATTGAAAGGAGCCTAAACATTCATTCAAGTTGTGATTTAGAGACCCAAAAAATTATTCCAAGTTGTAAATTTTAAAATTTGTTGTTTTGTATGGAAAAAGTTCTGTTGGCAAATAATAAATGCTCTGACCCTTATCTGTGGAACAGAGTTCTCTTTTCCAGTGAGCTTGTGCTTCCGTTTGGACTACAAAAACAGCAGTGGCATATTATTTTTCTGGCATACAATAGGCACTGGCTTTAAGGTCAGAAAGGCATGGTACACCTTACTAGGTCATCCTTGGGTGAGTTTACTTAACCCATCTAAGCCTCTATTTATTCCTCATCTAACTTTTCAGGGCTAGTGTGATTATTAAATCAAATGTGAAGTTCCTGGCATATAGTAGGTAGCACAGGAAGGACGAATGGGTGATATAGACATTATTATATTCTGCCATTTTATTGTCATTTATTTGTTTTTCTAATTTTGTATTATGAAAAAGTTTTAAACATACACCAAAGGTGAACAAACTAGTATAATGAACCACTCTTCACCTCCTCATATACTTTTTTGGGGACGAAAGGCTGGAGCATGTTAAAGAAAATTCCAGACTTCCTTTCACCCAGCAAGAAGGAGCTTATGATGACAGTGTTTTCAGGGCAGGTTGCCATCTGGTCCCTGGGTGACAGATGGTTCTGCAACTAATATTGGCCTAACATATCCAACAAGAAAATGCATAAAGTGATGCAGGGGTAAGGTATAGGGTTGGCCAAAAAGTTCGTTCGGGTTTTTCCATACGAGCTTATGAAAAACCCTAACAAACTTTTTGGCCAACCCCACACCATGAAAGGTAGAAACCAGAACGTTCACCACCACCTGATGTTTCCTTGGCAGCCTCACTCTTGGTCACTGTGCTGAAGGTTCTGCCAAAGCCAGTCTCTGGATTTAACATGCATTACTTTAGAAAAAAATTAAAATGGTAATCCACTTTTTGTTTAAAAAAAAAGAAAGCCTTTATATTTACCAATTGGAACTACAAAGTAATTTTCAAAAAGCATTTATCAAGTGCTTCACAGAGTCTGTCCTCTAGGAATCTGTAATTTAAAATTGTTCTTAAAAAGAAAAACATGGACAAGTAGAAGTTTTGTTAAAAATAGTCAAACAAGATAGAAGATGATGGAGATGAATTTACCTAGGGTGGAGTAGGGTGGAAGGAGAGAAGGGAAGTAGGCATATAGTCAGGAGAAGATTAGAAAATAAGTGACGTAAATATTCCATGTCCAGACTCCCTGGGCGATGAAGACCTTGCTGACAGACCATAATTCCATGTCTAAAGAACCCCAGGAGCTTTGATCAATCTAGCTCCCCTTATGTGGAAAGTTTCCATGCCCCCAAAAAGCTGGGGATAAAGACCGGGGAGAGGAGAGAGGGAGATTTGGGATGGGAGGGGGGAGGGTAAAGAGGTGTGTAAATTAGTCTGGGAAGAAAGTACGATCAAGTCAACAGAAATAACCTTGATAAAAAGGGAAACTTCTCTCTGAGTGAAGGGGAAGGGGAGAAAGGGGAGGCAAAGAATGGAGATTCGGGGGATGGAGAGAAGTTGGGAAGACCTCAATCGCCTAAGTAAGAGAGATCGAAGTGTCTGTGAGGGATAAAGGGAGCAAGGGGAGGGGAGGGAGTTTTTCAGGAAGACGTCTGTATCTAACACCTAAAAACCTGTTCAGGTGTTCCCTTCCAAAAAAGGTCAAAAACAAATAAAAAGCCTTCCCCCACCCCTACTGTTCCCTCATATCCAGCCCTGCCAACTCTCTCTATCCACAAACAAGAGGAAAGCTGGCCCGAGCACTTCTGGGCACCAGCAATCTGATACCAACACTCACCATTCCTTTGAAACTGCACCTTTCAAATGCTAGCTCAATAAATGGCTGTTCTCGGTTTCCCCCCTCTGACTTTGCAGCAGCACTGACAACTCTAAATGTCTTCTTCCTGAAATTCTCTCCTCCCTGGAACCCACGACACATCGTGATTCTGGTCTGTCTTCCTTTCTCTTTAATCATGTCCTCTCTTCCTTTTTTTTTTTTTTTTTTTTTTTTTTTTTTGCAGTACGCGGGCCTTTCACTGTCGTGGCCTCTCCCGTTGCGGAGCACAGGCTCCGGACGCACAGGCTCAGCGGCCATGACTCACGGGCCCAGCCGCTCCGCGGCATGTGGGATCCTCCCGGACCGAGGCACGAACCCGTGTTCCCTGCATCGGCAGGCGGACTCTCAACCACTGCGCCACCAGGGAAGCCCCCTCTCTTCCTTTTTGACCAGTTCTTTTCTCTCTCCTCCTCTTAACCATAGTTGTTCTCTAAGGGTCTCTTTTGGGGCTTGACTTTTTCCTTTTATTCTCTATCCCTTGGCTTCAACTACTGTCTCTTCGGATGAGTGCCCTCTTTTTTTCTCTATATCTGTGTTGTAGCCACTAGCCACATGTGGCTATTTAAATGAATTATTATTAAATAAAGTTTAAAATTCAGTTCCTCAGCCATAGTAGCCATATTTTAAATGCTCACAAGCCACATGTGGCTAGTGGCTGCCATATAGGACGGCACAGATATAAAACATTTCTTCTTCATAGAAAGTTCTTTTGGACACCACAGGTCTGGATCTTACCTCTCCCCTGAGCATCTGACCTGTCAGTATTCTAACTGACATCTCTCCCGGAATCACAAATCTATTATGCCCCCAATCTTACTCCATTTAACACACATTTCTCATAACAGTTATCTGTACAAAGTCTAATTTCATTTAAAAACAGCTCCATGTAATAAGCAAACATGCCCAAATAATTGAGAAATATTTACATAGATAAGTTGGATATTTAGATGTGGTTTGTTTTACTAAAAGTAAACGAGACCATTTTCACTGAAAAAAATTACAGGCTATAGTCATTTATGGGAGGACTCTGCATCTTTCACATACCCCTGTATAGTATTTCCCCATGTCCAAAGTTTCATAAAATAATAAAAAGATTTATTTTGTGGGACATTTTCTTTATTAATTTTTTTACATTTCTCAATAAAATCAAGCTTCTCGCCTACAGTGCCAATGAGTACCTTATTCTCAGTGCAGAGAAGCCAACTTTCTGATTCTATTAGGAGCACTAAAAATATTCTGCCTAACAATGAAAATCAGACACCAAAACTCTTTGCCAAAATACTGACAATCCTACTGGATACATGAGATTCTGAGGCATAATATTCAACAAAGAATCAGATCTGGTCTTGATTTTAATCAGAAAGTAACCTGTCTCTTTGCTGCTTCCTAAACTTAGCAAAGACCTACCATTCTCAGCATGCTGACCATTTTGGTGGTATGAGGTTTCACTGGGCAGCCTCGCTCCGAGTGACCTCAGCCCGAGATTCTAAAGATGGAGCATAGTAAGTGCAGGTGAGTCATCAATTTAAAAAGTCATGCAGAGTAACTAAAAGCCTCATTCTTCAGAAGCACAGAGGTTCCATGGGAAGCCTTACCGTGTGACAAATGGAACTCACTAAGGAAAAGAAAACCCATCCCTAAGGAAAAAAGTGATAAATGGAACTCTTGTAGGTTAAACCTATCGTGCTTGGTTGCTCTAGGTAATTCCATCTGAACAGATTATTACCATTCCCAGTGGAGTTATGACATCTCTCGTTAAAGATGACAGAAAAGTAAAATCTTAGTATGGTAGTAGGAACGTCACTGTAAACATTTGGGACCATTACTGTTAAATCAATAACATTGTGTATACTATGAACTTACACTTTCTCTATATAGTTCAAAGTCTTTTGCAGACATTAAAAAATGGATTTTATGACGGTCTCATAGAGTGTACAAATATTAGGACCTTCTGAGATTAATCATCAGTTACCAGTAGACAAACAATGATGCGTCCAGCCCTTTTCTAGGTACAATGAGGCACACGAAAGAAGCAGAAGACACAACCCCTTCTCTCAAGTTGTTTCAGGCAGCAAATATAAGTAAGTACATAAAACACTTGGGGAATGTGTATGTATGGGAACTATGGTTTATATTTCAGGATTTCAGGACAGGAGAAAGACAAGTGTCAGGGAGCAAGTAATTAATTAGAAAATACTTCACAGAGGAGGTAAGACTTTGGTGGTCCCTAAAAGAAATCTGTGAGAGGTTGGGAGAGGGATGAATAGGCTGAGCACAGAGGATTTTAAGAGCAGTGAAAATACCCTGTAAGGTGCTAATAACAGTATATACACGTCATAATACATTTTCCAAACCCATAGAGTATACAACACCGAAAATGAACCCTAAGGTAAACTACAGGCCTTGGGTGGTTATGATGTGTCCATGTAGGTGCATCAGTTGTACCAAATGTCCCACTCTGGTGGGGGACGCTGATAGTAACAGGAGGCTATGCATGCGTTCAGAGGGCATAGGGGAAAATCACTGTACCTTCCTCTCAGTTTTACTGTGATCCCAAAACTGCTATAAAAAAATACCCTTTAACAAAAAAGGAAAAAAAGAAACGTTGACTAGTACATGAAGGGAGTATAGGATAGAATAAGGACAAATACAGGCCCTGATTTTTCCTAAAGATCCCCAATTTCTGTCCTGTAAGTAGTCTTAAGGTGGAAGAAACATATAAAGAAGCTTAAGGGAAAAAACACTGGGATGGTGTTAGTATTTGAGATTGTACGTGTGAGTGTCTAGGTCAGGGCTGGGAAAGAATTTGAGACTGCCTGATTGGATAGTCAGGATCAAGTTAAGGAAAACAAAAAAAGAGAGTTAATGGCTATGGGGGGGGTGGGGGTGGGGGGGTAGGGTGGGTGGGGGTGAGTGGGTGGGGAGCATGTTAATAAATAGTTTTTACGGACCAGTCTGATCAATTTAGATTTCAATCTGACAGGGTCTAGAGACCTCTTGTAAATTCCTAAGCGCCAGCATGACATGATCAGAGAAGCATTTTCGACGAAATCGTCTGGTAGCAATTATCTATTGAGCTTCTGCTCCCCAGCCCTCATACTTACTAAATGATACAGACTTGCTCTCCACTCCAAGTCCTGCCATCATCCTAGGAGGTGTCAACATTCACGACTTTAGCCAATATCTTCACTTTACCATGCCTTGACCTCATTAATTCTAATTGCCTTCACTTCCACTCCCAGGACCGCACCCGAGACCTTGCATTAGTTAAAACCACACCACACAGAAAACGTAAGTGCAAAAAGTCCAGCTTCAGGTCCCTCCAGCCCTCTCCGGCCCACACTCCCATGGATGTCGCTTCCTTGCTGGGCACTGTCTCACCAATACACTCCACTTTCTTTCATTTCTGTCCTTTCACTGCACCCACTGGGACAACGTCAACCCCTGATCCAGAGCTATAAAATATACCTCCCCTGTACACTCAGGCTTCTAGACAGACTGCTGCCACTGCACACACACGGTCTCTCTGCTGGCTGAATCCTCAACTCTACTCATTAATGTTCCTATTTGTCCACGGTCTCCTTCCTTTGACATTCCCCTCGGTAGCAATACGGCATGTACATCTTTATCCTTAAGACCACTGCTTGGTCCCATCTCCTTATTTTCAGCAGAATATCACTTTGTCTTTTCCTTGCTGAGAAAGCCGAGGCTTTGGGGAGATCTCCCTCAATTGCCCACCTTCCTCTACAAACGGTATATTTATCCCCACCCATTCTTTCTCCTTCTCTCTGTCACAGAAGATGAAGGCTCTCCCTCCTTTTCAAGGGCAAAACCAAGGTCAGCCCCCAGACTGTGAGGAGACCCACTGAACGAAGCCACCCGCCCTGGTCAGGCAAGATAGGAACCACTTGCATCAGTTCTCTTACAACAGGAGGTCTTGGTAAGGAACGCGGAACTAACAAGCTACGGCCAACTGGAAGAATTAGGGCAAGGTCAAAAGGAGAGAGGAGACACCAGTCCACATGTCCTACCAACCTTCCAGAATCCTTCTCGCTGGAATCCATCTTGGCTGAGTGATGTGTGCGCCACCAGGAAGGACCCCGAGTCAGGATGATTGGCCACAGAAAACCCAGAAACTAACCCAATTACCGTAAAACCCGAGAGTGCGAGCCACATGGCAGAGCAGTTCTTCTGGGTTCCCTTACCCTGCTGCTCTGCGCTCAGGCTCCCCTTTCCAATAACGTCTCTTGCTTTGTCAGCACACGTGTCTCCTCGGACAATTCATTTCCGGGTGTTAGACAAGAGCCCACGCTCGGGCTCTGGAAGAGGTCGCCCTTCCTGCAACAAAACCATACCTTTGATTCCCTCCCCCTGCCTCCTTCAAGACATTGCTTCATCAAAAATCCTTGCTCTTTCCCATATCTTTGACCCTGCTCATTTTTGGTTCTATAACCCTTTAACACAAAAACACGTAAAGTCTCTTTCATCATTAAAAAACACTCCCTTCACCTGAGGTTCCTTCTAGCTACCATCCTATTTTTCTCCTCCTTCATTATCTAAAGTTTTCCAAATAACATCTACATCGGCTGAGTGTAGTAATCACAACAGCCCCAGAAAGCAGGAAATACACAGACAGGGAGTAAACAAAGGCTCAGAGTCAACACTAATAAGGTCAGCTTCCAAACCATCTGGGTTCTACAACACTTCCCTGCAGGACCTGGCATTCAAGTTATGCTGTTTTAGCCTTTTACTTTTTAATACTCCCATGTTTCACTTAAAGCCCCCAAATAGAGAAAAGCAGCATGGTGATTTCAAAGCAGGAAGTCATCAAATGTACTAAGGACATACTCTGTGCCAGACAAATGATTTACTGCTATGCTAAACAAAAGGGAAATTTAGCTTCTTCGGCTGTGTTCAAAAAAAAAAAAAATCTGATTAACCCTTCCAGACAAAAAAAGATTTTCTAAATTCCTGGATTTTCACTAGAACATGTTACTTTAGTTCGGTACACGGGCCTCTCACCACTGTGGCCTCTTCTGTTGCGGAGCACAGGCTCCGGACGTGCAGGCTCAGCGGCCATGGCTCATGGGCCCAGCCGCTCCGCAGCATGTGGGATCTTCCCAGACCGGGGCACGAACCCGTGTACCCTGCATCGGCAGGTGGACTCTCAACCACTGCGCCACCAGGGAAGCCCATTCCTCTAGTTCTTTAACTTCCCTTCACTTCTGCAACCACTGACAGTAGGCTTACACTCACTGAAACTGCCCTGGCAAATGTTCCCAGTGACCTCTGGACCCACAAACCCAACAAACACTATTCAGTCATATTCAGCTGAAACTCTCTGCTGGTTGGACTGAAGCAACCTCTCTGTCCTTCTTGACAGTCTTGACTCCCTTGGATTCTGCATCCTCCACCTCTTCACACCTGCTGACGGTTGTTTTTCGGATGTCTTATTTGTGGCCTCCAAATGGAGGTGCAGTTTTCCCTCCACCGAATACTTCTCCACAGAAGGCAGACTGTTCACTGATGAGCACGACCCATACTTTTCCACCCGCTCAGTGTTTGATTCTGCTCAGGGTGGTCCCTAAGCTCCTCTCTGCCTGTCCAAGACCTACCAATCCTTCAAGGTCCAATTCTTCAGTGAAACTTGCCTCCACTCATCTCCTGAGATTTTCACAATCTTTCCCACCTTTGTACTCCCATAGTTTGCATTGCAGTTACCCTACAAAATATTCATTCCTGTACATTCTCATCTGTCCTACAGGTTGGGAGCTCTTTCTTCATGACTGCTGTAATAGCCACTGCTGAAAACCACGCTTGACACATAGTTGGAGCTCATCAGATTTTAGCTATGAGTATTATTATTACTCACCTTTGCATTTTTCAGACCTCCAGTTTCTTAAATATCGGAAAATCAATCAATTTTGAATTAATTAATGCCTTAAGAATGAATAGACTCTCTTGGTGAGAAAAAAGAGTGGACAGAGGACTCACCTATAGTAGGTAGTAGTGAGGTTAAAAAAGAAAAAAACCAAACTAGTGAACAATATTAAAGAAAATGGCTAGGAGCCCCCAAAGGAGAGAACAGAGGAAACTTCTAAAAATCCACAGGCATATTGAAACAGAGTGGGGCCTTGTGGGGCTCCTAGGCATGGAGGCCTTTTTTGTTCCCTGTTTCTTGTAGGCAAGACTCCAGCCTCCGTGACCTTCCCTGAGATCCAAAGGGCAAATTCAAGCAGTTGCTAATCAAGGGAGGAGCAGCCACGAAACCACCTGAGGCAAGATTAAAGGGACAAGAGAAGCTCATCAAGATTAGGAGACTGGGGACTTCCCTGGTGGCGCAGTGGTTAAGAATCCACCTACTGGGCTTCCCTGGTGGCGCAGTGGTGGAGAGTCCGCCTGCCGATGCAGGGGACGCGGAGTCGTGCCCCGGTCCGGGAAGATCCCACATGCCGCAGAGCGGCTGGGCCCGTGAGCCATGGCCGCTGAGCCTGCGCGTCCGGAGCCTGTGCTCCGCAACGGGAGAGGCCACAACGGGAGAGGCCACAACAGTGAGAGACCCGCGTTTGGCAAAAAAAAAGAATCTGCCTACCAATGCAGGGGACAAGGGTTCGAGCCCTGGTCTGGGAAGATTCCACATGCTGTAGAGCAACTAAGCCCAATGTGCCACAACTACTGAGCCTGTGCTCTAGAGCCCGTGCTCCACAACAAGAGAAGCCACCGCAGTGAGAAGCCCGTGCACTGCAACAAAGAGTAGCCCCGCTCACCGCAACTAAAGAAAGCCAGCATGCAGCAAGACCCAATGCAGCCATAAATAAATAAATAAAAGATTAGGAGGCCGACCACCTGAGACCCTGCACACACCCTAATCTTGCCAGCAACTCCATCCTTGGGAAGTACTGTTGTAAAACTCCTTATCAAATCCTCTTGGGTTGGGACACAACCCCTCATGGGTTTTGGAGAAAGGAGACTGCTGTGTCCCCCTTTGCCTGGCAAAGTAATAACGCTCTCCTTTTCTACTTCACCCAGAACGCTGTCTCCGAGATTCGATTCAGCACTGGTGTACAGAGAAGCTGAGCTTTCAGTAACAATATTATCTGTTTCATAAATTATCTTTGGAATACAACAACTCCTTCTGCCGGTCACCCAGATGAAGGAAGATTTCTCACTGTGTAGTGACTCTGCCTCTGACTCAGCCTGGCGAACACCAAAGCCCAGTGGAATGGTAGTGCACCGTAGAGTTACTATCTTGTTTTCTCTGAACCTCCTTACGCACAGGTAGAAGAGAACTAACTATAAGGACAAAGGAAAACATGATGAAAGTCAATTTGAGGTTGGTTTTTCTAATACGTATTTGAGTGGCTATATCAAGGGAATTTACTCTATAAAAGAGCTAGATATTTTTTTCATCAAGAAAAAGAATCAATTAGTATCCTGCTTTTGAATTATTCTACAAGAATATCCTTCTGCCAAGTATTCTGTGTTATGGCTTTTTGATGTAAGTACCATTTCCTTTGAACTTTTGTCGTTTTTACTTCAGCCAAATTGACTGGCTTCTTGAAAGCACTATTTTTGGACAAATACAAGGGGAAATTAATCATGATGCCCAAGTGATGGTCTGGGTGTACTATTTCATTATTTTCAGTTTAGTCTAAGAAATATGTAAGCAGTTTTTCACCCAGAGAGTAAAAATGTTCCAATTTATTAGAAAGTACTTGTTACTGGAAGCAGTCAAGGACAGAAGTGTAATCATGGAAACCATCCCAGCTGCTTCTATGCAGGCAATGCCGGCCAGTAATTGTGCTGAAATGACGAGCTTGCATCTGCTAAGGTGTGGCTTGAAAAGTCTGGAAGATGTCACGCTCCAAGACCAAGGGCATGACATAACCAGTTCCAGACAAGACTCCCTAAAATGCAAAAATCCCTGGGAGGAGCAGCTCCATTTCTAATGCATGTCGTGAAGGTGAACCTCAAGAGTTCACTGGACACCTCACTGGCAAAAACAAAACAAGACAAAACAAACAAAAAACCAGCCAATTTGCAAATTTTGCAAAAAGCCAATGCTAACAATAAAGGTCAAAGGTCATTCTGTCTACAATGTTGGTTCAACAAATTCCCATAGATCACACAACAGATTCCAAAGACGGCAGAGTACTGGTACCAGAAAACAAAGAGAATTGTCTATAATGTCCAAAACCCTGGCTATAGAGAATGAGTGAGATCAAAAAGAAGCCTAAGAAAAAGAAAACTGGCATGAAGAGCCTGAGTGAACCTCCATCTCCTAGTTTCCCCCCAAGTCACTTCCAGGGTACATCTCCTACAGGCAGACTTGATCTCGGTCTCATCTCCCCAATATTATAAGCCTTTCTCTCTGTGTGTCACCCTCCTGATTTTGACCCGTGGTTCCAGTCCCCCACAAGTCTGACCCTCATAGAACAGTGAATATGAAGCCCCAGGGTTGCGTGGTGCCCAGCCCGTGGCCATGTGACACTCCTCCCCGCCTCCCCAGTTTTCTCAAGATCCAGATCACACCAAAATGCAAGGCTCAGGTCATGGTCCACTTCCTTGATGTGAAAGAAACCTTCCTCACTTTCTCTTACCTAAAAAATTCTCAGGCTTCCCTGGTGGCACAGTGGTTGAGAGTCTGCCTGCCGATGCAGGGGACGCGGGTTCGTGCCCCGGTCCGGGAGGATCCCACATGCTGCGGAGCAGCTGGGCCCGTGAGCCATGGCCGCTGAGCCTGCGCGTCCGGAGCCTGTGCTCCGCAACGGGAGAGGCCACAGCAGTGAGAGGCCCGCGTACCGCAAAAAAAAAAAAAAAATTCTCATCATTTCACAAAATGGCTTTGGCCCTGGAGTTCACAGAGTGAGTCTACTTCAAAGAAATCCTGAAGACGAAGAATAAATATAAAGGTCCTAGAGCCCACCCCTGCACATCCCCCGAGTGGAAGTGTTATAAAGGAAGGGAAACTGAACTGAGAGACACAGAATCTGGATCTGGAGCAAATGTTAACTAAATTGCTGTGCGACCTTGGGCAAGTCACATAACTTGTCTGAGTGTCAGTTTCACACTTGAAATATAAAGGAGGTGGATAGACACCTCAAAGCTGCTTGTCAGCCCTGATACTTTATAGAACCTCGGAACAGCACATGCAGAGGAAGGGTATTTGAGTCATAACACAGCTGCTCCATAAAGGGAGGTGATAGGTGGCCTTTGAGGTCCGGGAGACAACTCACTAATTGCTCATAAATGTCAGGCTGAAGAGCATATAGGCCTGAGCCGAGGGTACCTAAACTGTCTCTCTTCTCAGTGCCAGATCTTTAGATAGACTGTTTTTTTGCTTGTCTCTATCGTGGCAAACCTGGCCCATAGCTGTCACATTTTCACCAGCCCACTCACATTTGCTAATGCCGACTCCCTTCCACTCTTAGCTACAACACACACACCCCCTCCTGTGACGATGAAATGTCAATATGGGAAATATAAATATGCCTCTAAATATAGGAACAGTCTCGTTTTTAACAAATCTAGTATTGCAAAATCTGCATTTACAAGTACAGATACTTACATATGTATGTGTTGCATATAAATATATGGGGGGATGGATTATTTGCTTTGCAAATGAACTCACCATGAAATTCCTTATAATATCAGGTCCTTCATTTCTCCACTGCCTCCCCTACAAATATCTTACACTCTTTCCTTATGTATTGCTGCTCAGGAATACAATTTTGGAAGATAAGGTATCCTGTATTCACAAAGATTAAGGGAGAGCAAAATGCATTTCTTTGGCGCCTTCTACTTAATTTCTTTAATGTCCCGGGTGTATGGGCTTGTAGTTTGCATGCCTAGGCTCTGGAACCATATCTGGAAACACCATGAACATAAAAGCCACGTGAATCTTAAATACGGTCCACAATCTACCATGATATGACATCCTTCTACAGAAATTAGAGTCTAGAAGAGCCACAGGCTTCACACAAGCCACCATGCCTGGAGGAAATAAGCTGATGACAAGTGCTTTGTGAAGATTTCTTAGGTCACTGTTGTACCTTCCACTCAGGTCAATAGCTGTAGGCTGGGAGCAGCTTAAAAAATTGGACTAATATACTCTGCCTCCTTAAACAATAAATGTTAATAGAACAATAACCACATTTCTGGCAGTGGTGAAGCTATTTTTAGTAATGGTGGCGCTCTGGAAATTTTCATCTTCTGCTGTGAAATGCAAAGGTGATTTTTCTCAGTCTATAAATGGTAAGCTCAATCGCACTTGTTTGTTTTTAATTTGAGTTTTGCATGTTTTCTATTTCTCTTTACCCCAGGGGTTTCCTTATCTGTAGGCACTCACAGATTAGAACAGGAACAGATCAGATCCCCCTAGTTTAGGGTAGGTTGCAAGTAATATGTCTGATGCTAACAGCACCAAAAAAAGGCTTCATCTCATTCAATTTTTGGTATTCCCCTAGAGGCTTATGCAAGTTAAGAACCTAACAAAAACAAAAAGGAAAACAGCAACCTCACTCTTAAATCATCCTCTCCTCAAAAAAAAAAAAAGTTATTGTTTCCCCACTTGGAGAAATATAACTGTCCAAGGCTCAGAAACTCAGAAGAATCCCAGCTCCCTCTTGGATCCTTAAAAACATTCTCTTAGGGCTTCCCTGGTGGCGCAGTGGTTGAGAGTCCGCCTGCCGATGCAGGGGACACGGGTTCGTGCCCCCAGTCCAGGAGGATCCCACATGACGCGGAGCGGCTGTGCCCGTGGGCCATGGCCGCTGGGCCTGCACGTCCAGAGCCTGTGCTCCACGATGGGAGAGGCCACAGCAGTGAGAGGCCCATGTACCACCAAAAAAACCCAAAAAAACAAAAAAACATTCTCTTAGTGGGGGACCTGGTAGCCACAGAAGGTTGGTGGGGATGGATAGTGGAAAGTGCCCTGGACCAAGAATCAGGGGGCCTAAGATGAGATCTGGACAACCCATTAACCCTTCTGGGCCTGTCTCCTCATTATAAATTATAGATAATGATACCCACATTATTATTGAGATCAAATGAGATAATAGACTTGAAAATGCTTTGTGAAAGTATCAAGTTTTCACAATACAATGCTCTGCTGATTTGAGTGCATCTCAACTCCTACGACCTTGTAGAAAATTAAAGCTGAAAGTCACAAAGAAGAGAGAAAAGAGTAAGACTGGTTTAAACAAAGTTTCCTTCTCTTTCTCTCTGTCTCTCTGTCTCTCCCTCTACCTCTTTATCTCTCTTTTACTCTACCTTCTGGAAAAAAGCAAAAGTAGCAATTGATCTTAACTCTGCCTTCTAATAATCATGACCTTTTCACAGTTTGCAACCACAGTCAAGGGCTAAATTAGATGTTCTCATTGATTACCTACTACTAGGTGTTAAATTATTATCAAAATTATGTCATGAAAAAATTTTCTGCTTCTAGAGAAGCTTGATGTTAGAATCAGCATCTATTCATTTATTCGTTCATTCAACAAAAAACGTATTCAGTGCAAACTTGTGCCAGGCACTAGGGATGCAGGAATGAATAAGGAAGACAGTCCTTTTCCCCATGAAGTTCACAATCCAGTGAGGTAGACAGATTCATAATCTCTTATTTTATACCTTCAGACTAGAGACACAACAATTGAAAAAATTGGACTCTACCTGCAGCTCCCCTTCCATTATACTCAGTAGCTGGATGAGGTCTTCTTTGGATAACTCCAAGGATTTTTTATTCTTTCGTTCACTTTCTCCAGATGGTTTTAGGTGTCGTTTGACAGTTCCTGAGGCCATGACATCTTCCTCCTTTCTATTTGATTTGTTCTTCTTTTTTGTATCTTCCGAGAGACTTTTATCATCAGCATTGCTGATGATGGAGGACTTGGGGCAGGAGACATGCCCGTTGGATGAACTTTCACCACCCTGGTTTCGGGATCTCATTCCCACCTAAAACACGTGAAAAAAGATAAGATGTTTTTACCACCACTGAAATTATTTTTGTCTAACTACTCAGAAACTAATAGCAGCTTTACAACATCACCAAGAAAGAAGAACAAAAAGATCAGTCCCAAGTTAGCTTCCCTACAGCTTTAATGAGCGTGTTGTTAAAAACTACAGGAAAATACTTTGACCATCTTCAGGAAAAGATGGAAATGTGATTCTAACCTCACAAACATCTCAAGCCAAGTAATCAAGGTGAACATCAGCAAGGCCAAGTCACGCTGATAGCACTGCTGATTCTGTCAAGTATCTTTGATAGAATGTGATAAGAATGGCACTTTACCTTTGCCATCTTCCTTCTCCAAAACGTGACCCAACTCTAACAATGAGAAAAACATCAAGCTGATCCCAACTGAGAGACACTCTACAGAATGCCTGACCAGTAATTTTTAAAACTATCAAGGTCATCAGAACAAGGAAAATTTGAATAACTGTCACAGCCAAGAGAAGGCTAAGAACACATGAGAACTAAACATAATGTGGCATCCTGGATGGGATCCTGAAACAGAAAAAAGACATTAGGGAAAAATTGAGGAACTATGAATAAAACATGGACTTTAGTCAATAATAATGCGGCAGTATTGGTTTATTAATTATGGCAAATGTACCACACTAAGGTGTTAATTACAGAGGAAACTGGGGGTGGGGTGTATGGGAACCCCCAGTATTATCTTTGCAATAATTCTGTGAATCTAAAGCTTTTGTAAAATAAAAAAGTTATTTTTTTTAAATGATTCTAAATTGTCTATCAGAAAATGCAAACCTCAAACCCTGCCAGGAACAAGTTGGAAGTCACAATGTGCAGAAAAATCCACATAGAGTGAGGGTTGGCGGGGCTTGAAGTGGAGAGAGAAAACGGGAAAAGCCAAGGGAAGGGGGGGTAGTTTTTAGTGATATGGAATTCTATTTTTCCATAGCCTCTTTTTCAAAAGCAGGTGTTTTGTTTTTTTAATGTCAGTCATTTACAGTAATAAGAACAAGAGTACAAAGAATTGGGAGAAAACAGATCAATTTCAAAATCAAAATTTTTAAAAATATTTTGAGGTAAAGTAAAGAAAAAAAGACAAAAACAGCAGTTAATCTGTCCCATGGGGAGCACGTTTGAGTCATTCCATTTTGAACGCTTTGCAGAGTCTGTGTCAATCTCTGAGCAAAAGAACTTGACTAACAGGTATGATACAAACAAATACACTGAGCTCAAAGGCTAAGCCTCCAAGTTCCGGGAAGATAGCTCTAATATCCTGGGGGCAGTACCACAAAATTCGCCTAAACCCTTAAATAGAGTAGCTTAGTGCATGGGCTTATTTAAAACTCACAGTATAAATAGTCTTTCCCTTGAACAGTTAAGCAGCAAGATTTTCATTACTCATTCCAGAGAAAATACAGAGACTTGTTTTCTGAAAGTAAATTTCCTTTATGAACCCAACCATAGTTAAGAAACCAAGGAAAGCTTTTCAAAACACTAGGTTTATAATAGAAAAATAAATACAGTGTGATGTTTCCTTTTAGATAGTGAACACTCAATTCTTCTAACAAATCTTGAAATCTACATTCATGCTCCTTTTTTGAACTGAACGCTTACAACCAGATGCACCCTTTTGTGTGTGTGTGAACTTTCTATAGCACCCTAATTTTGAACACTATAAACTGAAAATGTGGTCCTTAATACTAGCGCCGTGTTTTCTGGTTTACTCAGTGATTAGTTCCTGAAATTTTAGAGCATTTTTGTGCTTTGCTGGTGAACAAAGAATAAATGTTTCTTTGTAATGGAAACCAGAGCACTTTAGAGCAGACCTACTGTATTTTTCACAGCTTGTTTGTGGCAGAATGGGCTGACTTAAATCCCAAGCCAAAAAAAAAGGACGAGACGAATAGAAGGTTTTGAATGTCAGCACAATACACCACCCTGAATATGCCTCTTTGGCATATTGATTACTTTAAACTCATTATTTTTAAGAAACAGCAGACACATGTGAAGCTCTGAAACCTGGGTAGAAATTACCCTTTTTAAAGACATATTTACATTTATAAGGGAAATCTCTGTAAGGGTGTCTCCCTTGCTGTACCAGGAAGAGAAGGATGACTCTAAAATCTCTAGAAACTCTTATCAATGCAGAAGGCAATGACTTAAATCTGCATTTACGCTGCTTTCCTTGTTTACTGTGGTTTCCTCATAACCTCTCATAAGTGGCTCCCCAGCTCCCGACATCTTTCTTTTGTCTTCAGCTGAAGCTGGTATTTAAGGTGATGGCTTGGGCCATTTCAGAGAGTTACGTGGTTTTCCTGGGTCTCTTCCATGTATACCGGTGGTATACATGTTCTTAAACTTCTGTTTGTTTTCTCCTACTAATCTGTATTTTTATTACAGGGTTATATCAGCCAAGAATCTTAGAAGGGTAAAGGGAAAATTATTTTTCCTCCTCCCACAGTTTCAAATTTAACTCTTGACCTGTTACACATCATAACTAAGACACATGGGCTTCCCAAATTGAATTGTGACTCCCTATGACTCCATGCCACATGTGAATTTCTTTGATCTGAAATAATTTTCTCTGTTAGATCTTAAGGCTCTTTGGAATGGTACATCAAATATTGATTTAACAACTTCAATTTAGATCATGCGTTAATGGGAGTTCCAGGCAATATTTCCCAAGGCACGGGAAGTAAGATGGTAATGTCTGAAAGTTAATCATACGCAACATTTGTGTTTGACTCTAACATGTGCTTGTGTCTTTTTCCCCTGGATTTCCTGTATCTTTTATAGGATCTATAGCATTAGGATATTTGTAAAATAGGACAAATGCATATCTATCTATATATTACATGCACTTAAGTATATTTGCAAACACACAGAAAGTGGCATTTACCTATCTTTACCTCCACAACAAAGTCAGCCATCAGCACCTGTTCTATCTCAGGATTGCAAGAGTACTCAGAGATAGCAAACTAGTCAAGAAATGTTTTAGAAAGGAATTGGACAACATGTAAGAAGGAGAAAAACATAATTTCTCAATAGTGTAACCAAGCCTGCCCTCAATAATATCCACTTTAAACCACTTTATTCTACTTAGTAGGAGAAAGAGTCCAGACAGGAACAGACTTTCATGTATCACATTTAGTGACATTCATACTCTTCTGTATTCTAACAGCTCTCACTGTTTCTTAAGTGCTACGCAGTGTGCTAAGCATTTTATATACAACATCTCAATTAAATTAATATTCACATCAACCCTAGTGGGTGCTATTATTCTCAGTTTTACAGATGAGGCCACTGAGGTTTAAAGAGATTAAATCTCTTTTTCTGGATCACACAGTTACTCCTAGGGAATAGAAGAGCTAGGATTTGAACCCAGATGTGACCCTAAATACTTACTCTCTATATGGCTTTTTTCTAAGTTCTTAAACACATGCAAATTGGAAGTGAAGGGGCCACCTTGGAAAGCAGATGACCCAGACAGTTTTACAAATGTTTTCTAAATTCATGTTTTTTCACTTCATGCTACAGAGTTGGAGAAATTCATTCATCTGTCTTCTTCCATAGGCACTCTTGCAAAACTCACACAGCAACTGAAATTAGGTTGCTAAGCAAAACTACTCTTCCCAAAATAATTAACCTGCTGCAGACCTTGTAAAATGATGACTCATTTAAAAATCTGAGAAGCAACAGGGCTAATTATTAAGGATACAGGTTATGAAAACAGGATGTAGTCTGAACAGGGACCATTACAGACTTAATGTGTTAAAAGTCCCAGAGTTGAACAATAGTAAATAGACATTTAGTCAGAGTTGGCCAAATTCTGTCCATTGTGCTCACAGGAGTAGCAGGCAGATAACAGAAAGGCATCTGGCACTTTGCAGGCTTTTTTTTTGTTTTTTTTTGTTTTGGGGGGACGCGGGCCGTTCACTGCTGTGGCCTCTCCTGTTGCGGAGCACAGGCTCCGGACGCGCAGGCTCAGCGGCCATGGCTCACGGGCCCAGCCGTTCCGCCGCATGTGGGATCTTCCCGGACCGGGGCACGAACCCGTGTCCCCTGCATCGGCACGCGGACTCTCAACCACTGCGCCACCAGGGAAGCCCCTGTAGGCTTCTTAATAGTTAGTTGGGGGTGGGGGCAGAATACATGACCACAAATATGCCACTTTGGCATGTGGATTGTTTTGAACTAAAGGCAATCAAAACCCAGCAGACTCAGGTAAAGCTCTTTTCCTCCCCATCAACTGCCTAAATTTACATTGGAAAGAGGGCCTATACCAGGAAGAGAGATACGTTTTACCTAAGAAACGTAATCTGTAATAGGACAACATTTGTTTTTCAAACATTTCCTCTGCCTTCCTGTGAACGGCCTTCCTCCCCCTTGTATCCCCAGACCCATACCCCTTTCCTTAGCTCAAGGTTTTATATAAGCTTCAATTACCTGGCTACCATTCAGGTCTCATATTTTCATGGGACTCCTGTATGTATAAAATTAAATTTGTTTTTCTCCTATTAATCTCTTATATCAATTTCATTATTAAACCAGCCAAAGAAGGTTGGGACATGTAAATAACAAACTTTCTGAATGAAGCCAAGAATGCTTTTGCTTCGTTCCAATGCATATCCTTTGAAGAAAGTGCTCCTCAAGAAAATGGTGTAAAGAAATTGAAGATTCACATCAGATTTAGAACTGTTTTGGTTTTTTTTTTTGAATCAATGTTATTTGGGGCACAGATTCTTCTATTTAATAAATAAATCATCCTAACATAGTTCATGAAATACATTTACTTTTCCTTGCATAGTAATTTGTCAGCAACACTTTGCATGGAATTTTCTGACTACAGTGTGAAGAAAAGAAAGACCAAATTTTATTCCAAACCTCCCTCTTTTAGGTTTATGGTCATCTCTCTTCCTCCTTTTCCTCCCCATATGTTGGGCAGTAAACAGTGTACTGTCAGATGAACAACATCCTAGGAATCAGAAAATATTTATAACAATTTTGAGTAATTTATACTGAACTAACAAGTATTTCTAGAGCCTTTGAACAAGTAAAAAGGACAAAGAAAAAAGTCCTCAGCAATTAAACACCCGTTCCAGCTGCCATCTTCATTAGCTCCTGCAAATCTTGACCTTGAATTTTCCGTAGCAGTCTCACCCTTGCTCTTGCCTCCTTTCAGATTTGTCTTTCCATGTTATGATTCAATGTTGGTCACAATACTCTCCATCCCTACCACCAACAAAAACTTCTTTTCTGCATAAATTAGGTTTTGGCATCTTTCCTATGCTTCTCAAGTATCCATCCACCTCCTGTTTGTTCCTGGTTTTATTTTATTTATATTCTTTTTCAAGAACCTACCCAATGCACAGGTTGAGATACCACAATAATTTTCTTTATATAATTTCCATTTTTAATTACTTTATAGAATTATAACTATATGGCGTAGCAAAAAGGAAAGCACAAAATTACAGGAAGCCTACTTTTTCCAGTGTGGCCTGGCAAAGAGCCCGCTGCAAGTGGGGCTTCCAGAGCATGAGCGTGGAACTGTCCTGATTCTTTCTTTCATACATAAATGACAATACCCACAGCACCCAAAACCAGAGGCAAAAGAAAACATGTTATGTGAATTTTAAGATGCAAAAGACGCATCAAATCAACTAGTATATTCCCTATCAGTGCCAGATTATTCCCTCTGCTTATCTTATTCACTTGGTTAAGTCTAGTTATAAATATCCCAACTCATGAAATGTTCAAACATTTCTCAGGAGATTATCGTTCATTCTAACAGCACACACTGTTAATAAATGTTCCTAGGTTAGCCCTTAAATTTTCTTTACAATTTTCTTTCATTTTCACAATCCTATTTATGCAGCAAGCCATGTTAAATGATTTTTCACTTCTCATTATCTACACTCATAAAATCCTCAAAATAACTAAGGTTTTTGTTTATGTGAAACCTTTTCATTCTACTAGGACAAATCTACCCAGAACAACTGAAAATTCTTCTAAATGATTTCACAAAATGTTAGAATTCAAGAAAGGGGATTCTGTTGGAGTCACTGCAGTGATGTTGTAACCAAAAGTTTAAGGAAAATATTACAACTATGGCAAAATAGAAAAATATTATTCTACTCTAGCCTAAAACCATGGTGAAATATTTTATGGAGTTCTGCTTAATATTTTTCAAGGAAGATAACAGCAGACCTGGAAAAGGTTTCCAGAAAAAATAAATAAATAAATAACAAGAGAATAGATCAGGGAACTGCCGTGAAATAAGAAAAAAAAATTTTAATTGTATATTGAGTCTGAATGAATCTACAATTGGAGGGTTTTAAAACTTTGAATATAAAATAGGGTGGCCTCTCTTTTTGTTTTATCTGACAAAGAAAACATCTCTGGAAAATTACCAGACTCCTGGTTAGCCAGAACTAGAATTCCTTCCTGTATTTCATCACTTCTGAAAAGGCCCAGCCCCACAATTGACAAGAATCAGTCATTTCCTTTCACTCACAAAAGAGCCTTATCTATAGCTACAGAGAAAAGTATCTTAGGCTTTCTCTCAGCAGTCTATATGTGATGAATTATTCTTAAATATTATTATACTTCTATTCACAATAATAGTAGCTGACCTTTACTGAGGAGCTTATGCTCTGAGCATTGGGTTAAGTATCTGACATAGATAGTATCATCTCATGAAATCCTAATAGCAATGCATAAAGCAGGTGCTATAATTACTTGTTTTAAAAAGATAAGGAAAGCGAGGCTTAGAGAGATTTAGACCTTTGCCCAAAATAGCGCGGCCAGTACCTGCGAAAGGCTGAACCAGAACACAGGCTTGTTTGGATTCTCCAGGTGCAAGGAGGAAGCTGAATGGCAGTTTTTACCTCTATATCAGGACCACAGCAACACAAATGAACTCGCAGCCATCCTTTCCTGGGGCTGAAATAAGTTTACTCACAGGGTATAGCATTCAGTAAATAGTCTCAAGCCACAAGAGTTAACATAGAATCCCACTATTGCAGCAGATTTTTTCCCTCTAATTTCTACTTGTGTAACATCTTGTTCTTCTAAGACCACCTTCTCTTCCCCCGACAGTGTCCCCCGACAGTGTCTTTTTACTTCTCAGTGCTTGAGGTTCTCAAGGAGCTGAAGAGTAACTTTGCCCTTTGCAGTGTTTTGACTTCTGAGTCTTTGAATTAAAAAAGTCACTAAGACTCAAGAAATACAATAATTGCTATACGACTGGATATGGATGAACTGATTCTTTTAATTAGGCAAATTAAGAAAAATTCTAGTTTGCACAGTAGCTGATTATTCTAGTAAGCCAACTGTGCAAAATCCTGTTAGAAAAAAATGTTTGTCTTTCTGCAGAAAAGATTCTCAAATAATTGAATTGCAGTTTTCAAGAAATGCGAGGCAAATCACAATGGCTGGATGTTAACAAGATGGGTTAGCCTCCCCGCGGAGAAAGACATGCAGTGGTTGGGGTGATATCACAGCTTCATGCTGACAAGGGAAAAGACGGAATACTGCACAGATCACCCCATCCGTGTGCTGACGATGACTTCATGCGTTCTAATTGCCTACACTTATGTCAACTGTATGCAGGTGTCCTTTAAATGCCTTTTATTTTTAATTTCTCAACCACTTCTTTTTTTTTTAACATCTTTATTGGTGTATAATTGCTTTACAATGGTGTGTTAGTTTCTGCTGTATAACAAAATGAATCAGCTATATGTATACATACATCCCCATATCCCCTCCCTCTTGCATCTCCCTCCCACCCTCCCTATCCCACCCCTCTAGGTGGTCACAAAGCACCGAGCTGATCTCCCTGTGCTATGCAGCTGCTTCCCACTAGCTATCTATTTTACATTTGGTAGTGTATATATGTCCATGCTACTCTCACACTTCGTCCCAGCTTACCTTCCCCCTCCCTGCGTCCTCAAGTCCATTCTCTATGTTTGCATCTTTATTCCTGTCCTGCCCCTAGGTTCATCAGAACCTTTTTTTTTTTTTTAAGATTCCATATATATGTGTTAGCATACGGTATTTATTTTTCTCTTTCTGACTTACTTCAATCTGTATGACAGACTCTAGGTCCATCCACCTACAAATAGTTCAGTTTTGTTTCTTTTTATGGCTGAGTAATATTCCATTGTATATATGTGCCACATCTTCTTTATCCATTCATCTGTCAATGGCCACTTAGGTTGCTTCCGTGGTCTGGCTACTGTAAATAGTGCTGCAATGAACAGCAACCTAAAATCAGCTGCAATGTAGGAAGTCATGGGTTGTGTCTGTTTTGAACTCCTCCTGACTTTGGTCTTTTCTGAGCATCCCTTGTCTCGGGATAGATCAGAGTATAGGGAGCCTAAACTGAAAACAAACACAGCTACTTTATAAACCAAGCCAGGAGAAAAGTAAAAATTATTCCTATTGGAACACATTCTATGAATGCTACTGAAGCCATATGATTGTCAAAGGTGTTTGATGTTTAAAGACTCTCTTCACTTTGATGCTGTGTGAAGAGGCTGTGAATTCTATGGCCATTAACCAAACTTCATAAACCTAGTTGCTATTTGAGTGTGAAGGCTGGAAAGAACAGTCAAGAGGAGAACTTTGTGATTAGCTAATTAAGGTGCATTAGGAATTGACTCTATCTAAAATGCCATGCTATCCCAGTGCAGAAGTTTCAGGCTCATTTTGTGGGCAGGAAGTATGTAAGAAAATGAGTTACCACCATTTGGAATAATTTTTTCAAACACGTAATGGCCCCTAACCCCCTCTCTTCTCCACCCTCCAACCACCCCACCTCAGCGTACCACCCAACTCCACGGTAGACGTAAAGGTGTCCCAAGACCTCACGTATCAACAGCCTCAGCATTTGTTTTTCTAACACGCTGAATCCTCCCAGAGATGTTTGCCACTAACCCCAAGGAATCAAGAGATCCACATCTCCACCGTTAATCCCACACTTACTTATTCTGTAATCCTGGACAAGTTCCTTAAGCTCTCCAACCTGTACTTTTTTCATCTTTAAACCGAGGATAATAATGTCTGTTCCACCCACCATGCGTATGTGAAATTATAACGCCTGTTCTACTCTCCGTATGTGTGTGAAAGTATCTACTAGCAGTGGTAAGGCAGGAAGCATTAATCTGAGGCAGATTAACCACCAGGGTCATCAAACAACATTCAGCACCTCCACGTAGGTACCACCAGTGACAAAGACACTTTGCTTTCAGCTGTGTTCATCTAGCACAGAGGTTAGCAAACTTCTTCTGTAAAGGGGTAAACGTTAAATATTTTGGGCTTTGCAGGCTGTGTGGTCACTGTTCCATTTACTCAACTCTGCTATTGCAACATGAAAGCAGCCACAGACAATTCATAAATGGGTGGGTGTGGTCAGGTTTGACCCCTAGTCTTTAGTTTGCCAGCCCTGAATTAGACTGCGTGACAAATATGATTGATGGATGCATTTAAACTGGGAGAAAGGGAACTGGTTTCTGCCACTCCCCACCCCCTCCCCCAGTGTACAGTAATCAGGAAAATGCCTGAAAATAAGAGAGAAGAAAAAAATTAGGGAAAAAAAGAATGCAGTAACTGTGCCATCTGCCTACCCATCCTCTTCTCTTGCAGGTAAGTTGAGGAAGGACAGCTTTGCCTGGCTCTTTCCTTTCCTTCACAAAGTCTGAGGAATCTAAAGTGGAGAGCTTGACAGGCTAAAATTTGAGAGTAGGATAACCCCTGGCACTAGTCATGCCCGGGATATGCAGACAGAGAGTAGAGACTTAGCAGCATGTGTCTGTACAACGTGGGTGATGGAGACATGCCCACTAAGTATGTGGAGGAGATAGAGAAGTGGCCGCGGGCCCGCAAGGGTGGAAGGGAGCTGAGAAGGACGGTCAGCGTGCTCATGGCAGAGTCACAGGGCAGAGGGCTTCACAGCAGACCACCCAAACGGGAGGAGACGGGAGGCGCAGCTACTCTCAGGGAATCTGCAGCATCTGAGAGTCGTGGAGAGACACTGAACAGCCCAGAATGAGCCTCGGCCACTACTTTCACCAGGAGCCAGGCTGGGAGAATACAGGTAACCCGCTTCGTAGGAGTGTGACCTGTGCAGTTGCACCAGCCCTACACTCAGTTTAATGTTCTGCTATTGCTGTCTCAGAATTCTTAATTTTTTTAAACTAGAGTCCCCCAAGTTCCCATTATGCACTGGGCCCCTAAATTATGTGGCCAGTCCCGACAGCCTCAGGGCACTCCCTCTGAACCAGGTGTGCAAGCTAGAAGACTACACCACGCCCTCACAACCCCCCAGAGGACACACAGTGTCTGCGTGGTACCAAATACAGGGGAGGAGAGCTCAGCAGGAGGGAAAGGAAAGACCAAAATGGAATTCTGATTTGTTCTAGGATTGAGCTACGCATATTGAATTTAACCAAAAAAACCCACAAAACAAAAAAACAAAAACCACCAGATAAAATTGAATTTACCAGGAAATAGCCAGGTTAAGGTCTCTGCTTCAGGTGGGGATTGGAGGCACGGAGAATGGGAGAGGTAACCAAAGAGTAACGAAAGCTGAGTTCAGTCATAAAGAAAGTATTAGAATTACGTCCTTGAGTTTTCTGGGGCGTCTTAACTGTGAAATATAACACTGGTTACAGCTTTGTAAACCTTAAGGTACTACAGGACTTTCAGGCAATATAGGTAAAAGAGTCTTCCTTTAAATCACATCACTATTGCTCTCACCCTGGCTTTGAAAAAGAAAAGCAAGGAATGAGACTCACACACGGGGCCGGAGGAAGCCAGAGCTGGGGCCCTTCCAAAAGTGAAGTGACTGCACGGCACCTGGGAGAGGAGGCTGATGCAGAGAGGGGGTGACACAGGGAGCTCTGCCCCGAGGCCACCACTGGGTGGACTTTCTCTGCCCCCCCTCACCTCCCTCTCTAGGCACCTCTCTTGTTTTCCCATCTGGGTTCCTCACTATGCCTTTCATTGAAATTATAAAAATGAGATCCCGGTGATCTCATTCTGCTCCACGGTGGGCCTTCCCAGCCCAGACTTGCACGAGGTGTTCCCCAAACCCGAACCTGACCCATCTACTAAACTCTAAGTCTTCTGGGTTCTAAGGATGGGGTTAAGAAATCACCTGGTTAGATTTAAGTCACATCATAGCATCACTACCCTTACTCTGTATTCCTCAGTCTTAAACCTAGATTGAAATGAAAAGGGAAGTAGTCATTTTAAAGAGGTTCGATTGAAGGTAGGGTGAGGGCAGATTTTCTTTAAATCATACCACTGGGCGATTCTCCTATGTGAAAGAAGTCATGGCGGGGGGAGGGTAAGAAACACTCCAGGAACAGATTTTATTCTTCTCTTCTCTCTCGACACATGCAATTCCCAGATCCCCTTTTCTCTACTACCATGTGCCAGCGTCCTCTTCGGTGTCACATACCTTCTTTGGAGAGCCAAGCTGGACCCAGAGTTCACACAGCACACAGATCTTGGCTCCTAAAACCTGGTGCTGATGGTGTGGGACCAGGAAGTCCAGGGTTACAGCAACCGTCAGGGCCCCGGGAACACACTGCAGGCAGAGCAGCTCCCTCTGCAAGCCTAGGGCAGTGGATCTCACACTTCAGAATCACCTGGAGAGTATGTTAACACACACATTGCTGGTCCCCATGTCCAGAGTTTCTAATTCTGTGGGTCTAGGATGGGGCCTGAGAGTTTGCATTTCTAACAAGTTCCCAGGTGATGCTACTGCTGCTGGTCCCAGGACCACACACGGAGAAACAACACTCTAGGGTTGGGATAGGTCCGGACAGCTGCAAAGAGGCCTCAGGATATCTATCTATTTCAGCTAGAAACTCTCTGCTTTTCCCCTAACTAAACTAGAAATGGTTGACTTGGCTGGAGAAAATGTTAATTGTAACTATTTACATGACTGATTATCATTCATCCTCCAGCAGAGGCCCTTTTTGAGTGTTTAAACTTATAGGCTACAAAGAGGCCAAAACCTCTTTGCAGATATGGGTGTGTGTGTTTAACAAGACAGTTTTTATCAGAAGACTCACAAATAATCTAGATTTTCAGATTTCACTGAAAAAAATCAGAAGGTCTGGCACTACGGGGCCCATCTTCCCACGTAGCTACGTTTAACTGGAGTTGAGTGGTGGCCGACCCACTTAGATGGAGAATTTGCTCACTAGTTCACACGTGTCCTTACTATTCTCCATTACCTCTTGAACACTGAGACCCAAAAGTCAGTTGCCATATATTTATCTGTACTCTTTCTTCTAGTAGAGAAAGTCTTCTCTTTACCTGAGAAAGCAAAAGCTACATCGAGAAAGCTTCAGGTTTCAAGAAAAAAAAAATCTAGTAATGACTACTTCTGTGGGTTTATATGCAAATACTCTGCCAGCTTCATCTGTTTCCAGCCACCTGTCTTCTGAATCCATTTGCGTTTGGGTCCAGTCTGGACAAGACTGGATGGCAGGCAGAAATGCGCAGGGAGGAACTAGAGGCAAGAAGCAGACTGGTGGGCAGGGTAGTCAAAGAAACCATCTGGAAAGGAATTGTCCAAAAGGAAGAAGCTGCAGTCTGTCACAAGCTTGACCGAGGACAGTGTCACTTTGCCAAGGGAGAGAGAATGTTGTGCATGGCGGGAATACGCTCCCATCATGCCTCCACAGACACACGGCCAAAGCCGAGGCTGATGGGGGCTGCAATAAGGGCACACATGGAAACAGAGATGTGTACCAGGAGAGGCTCTGTAAGGAGCTGGGGCCTTGCTTGGAGAACTGGCCATGCAGAAGGCAGGGGGAGGATCTGGGGAACTTCTGCAGGGTCACTGTTGGAACCAGCAGAGGTGGTAGAGGCATCAATAGATCGTCAAGCCAGCTGAGGGACAGGACAGTGGAGGGCCTGACAGACAGCCCCTGGGGACCACCTCTTAAATTAACCTGAGTGGAGAGGATGTTCTGCAATTGTTTAAGAAGAAACTAAGACAAGGAAATACCATGCTGATCTCGTACTATTAACTCCCTGGCTTTCTCAGCTTCAGAACTCTGGGTTATAGTTCATCCCACAGAGTTTTTTGTGCACCACTATACAAAATAACAAGCACACAAGAACCATGTTGGGTGCCAGGATACACACACACACACACACACACACACACACACACACACACACAAACATATTCCTTCCCTCAAGAATTTCATAGTCCAAAATAGTGGTCTATAAGTTTTTTAACAGTTCAATCCATTATTTAAAAATGTAATCACTCATCCCAACATTTGTATATTTACCGGTAAATTATAAGTGTTATGCTAATCTCCTAATGTATTAGGCTTATTATAAATTATATCCCCAAATAGAAAAAAAACTAACTAAATAAATAATAACAAACATTATCAATAAATATAAGAAGCTCATACCCCAATGACTTCTCCTGTGATAACTGGTGTACAAAACAGACATTTAAACAGATTTAAAAAATAAAAGGAAGCTTGGGAAATGCTTTAATAGCAGTCTTGGATCTGAGGATTAACTGGACCTGATCCCGAATAACTCCTGAGTTCTTAAAGAAATTGGAAACATGCAGAGACAAATGGCTGTAGATTAGGACAGAGGGAGAAGCTCTGAGGACCAACCATTTCTCAGGTTGTGGTACTTCAGCTGGGCCCAGGGAATGAGTAAACTCTTTCCAGGGAGAGGAAAGAGTATAAACAAAAATACATAGCCGGGCTTCCCTGGTGGCGCAGTGGTTGAGAGTCCGCCTGCCGATGCAGGGAACAAGGGTTCGTGCCCCGTTCCGGGAGCATCCCACATGCCGCGGAGCAGCTGGGCCCGTGAGCCATGGCCGCTGAGCCTGCGCGTCCGGAGCCTGTGCTCCGCAATGGGAGAGGCCACAGCAGTGAGAGGCCCATGTACCGAAAAAAAAAAAAAAAACTACATAGCTGTTCAGTGGCCTGATGTGGACTTAAGAGAACTTCAAAATGGAGAACAAATGCAGCAAAATACTAATTATGTGTGTAACAAAACATAATGGATTAACTCAGGCAAGTTGTGTCTGATAATGAGACTACAGTCTGTGTTGGCATGTTCAGCCTTCAGTCTGTCCCTCATATGGCACTGTTATTTTTTCCCATCAGAAAAAAAAAAAAAGTGAACCTTGGTGGTCACCATGGTAACTAAATAGTGGGAGCGAGGGCAGAGGAAGGTCAAGGAATGTTCTATCAAGAAAGTACAAAACACAGGTTATTTTTAATTTTGGCTCTGTTCCTATAATTTTAATGTCTGAAAATTAAGATGTACATAAATAGTAATGTCTGTTTCTCAAGCAGCCATGAGAAAAAATACTTTCCCAGTAATTCAATACAACCTTCTTATTTTGTTGACGTTTCATTTTCATCAGCTGCCATTCAAGCCAACAAAAATGCCCAAAGTGAGTACTTTCCAAATTTGTAACCAGGGAGGGTGGAGGGTGTCCTGTACCCTCCTTCCCCTTGTTTTCTGTTCTCCTCTGTTCTTTGTACACTAACATGACTCACCATCCACAGAACACAGATTGATAACTGCTTGTCTAGGAGTGGTGATGTGTTTACTTGCAGTCACCCATATTCTCTCATCTAATGACACTTGTGGCCAAGGACAAAGATTTGCCAGGCAGCTGACAAACCAGAGTGGGGAGGTGACGTAGCTTGTGAACCAAGGGTTTTCCCCCGCACAGGCCCAGCCAGCTGTCCCCGGGAGAGAAAAGCCTACATGACTGCACTCCAGGGCCAACTGAGTAGGTCTAAATGTTACTCTGTCCTCCCCACAGCTCTGCTCGAAGGAAATGTGCCCAAGAACTAATAGCAGGAGCAGCAGAAGAACAGAAAACAGAAAAAAGTCAAAACCTCCGAACATAAGAAAAATACCTTTCAAAAAGCTCTCACAATACTTCATGCAAAAGATAGTGACATAGGTGAACTGTGTGAAAATAGTTTCCTAAGGATTACAGATAGCTGGATTTTGCTTAAACCAGAGTCCTCACCAAGAACACAGACTTAGAGGTTTTCTATTTCTCTATAGATTTCATTTAGATTATAAACCAATCATAACCTATATTGGGCAGGCCGTTTAGATTTTACCGAAACAGTCCCACTGTTTTCATGAACTAGTTTTGTCACTTGTGTATTTATAAATATGCCACACCCTACATATGAATGCATCACTGAAAAGGAAATTTTAGAATTAACCTTTCTTTGTCACTTTAAAATGTACCATTCAAAACTAAATTTAAAGATAGAATTCATGTTACTGTCATCAGTGAAATTATTTTCAGGATCCACTTTCTTACTTTCATTCAATACATACTCATAACGTGATTTCATGGCATCAGTCCTAGGTAAAGAAAAGAACTGTGGGGGGTCCGTGCCATCATGGACCTCACAGTCTAGTAAAGTTGTTCCAGTTGACTAGGTAAGTCACAGAGAGAGCTGGAGAAACTAGGAAGACCTTTTGCCTATGCTAGCTTATTGGCTGAATCAGTTATTTCCAGGTCAGTTTTTAAAAATTTATGATGATAAGAATGAGTCAATATTTCTGTCTCAAAGCCAATTCCACAAAAATGTTCTGGAGCACCTTCCCTATGCAAGGCATACTGGTTTCATCCACAATGGCTCAAAGGGAGGGATCTTTAATGTGATCTTTTAAAAAATGAAAAAGGTACTTTGTATTCTAGCAGCTGATTTTTTTCAAAGCACAAAATTATATCATAGGTGCACCGGCAATTCACAGGCCCCAGCAACTTTCTTTGTTCACTTTTCTTCAGAGGAGAATATTGATTTATTGGAGATTTCTTTGCTTTTTTCATCTTGGAATATGAATGAGTGGATAGGTGATTGTTAGGGGCTTAACCAATAGTTAAGTCATGTCTCACTGAATTCAGATTCCACCTTTCTGAGCCGCTGCCATTTCACAAACTGAGAACTTAAAATCAGGTCCCGTGGAATACAGTAACCTGGAGGTAAAACTATGGCCTCTCAAACGCTGCTCCCACCCATGACTGGGGACGTCCAGACTCTCCTCAAAGACCCTCACTCAGCTATTTCTAGAAGTCCCCAAGCGGAGGGGGTAAGGAACCGAGCTCGTCAGCGCTGTCCTGACGGCTACCAGGAGACCTTCTGACATTTCCTTCTCTCTTGCTCTTGCTGCCAGTGGCCTCTGCTCTCATCACTGAAGCTGCTGTGCAGTTATCAAGGGCAACAAAGAAGCAATTGCAGGAAGAGCGGAAGCCTCCAGGATTGAACCCCAGTGCTCAGACAGCAACCAAACTTCGCACACACTGAAGGCATTGGTGGGGCCAGAATCCCTGATGGTCTTGAAGTCCTTACGGTCACTGAAGCCCCCAGAGTCACAGAAGTCACTGCACAAAAGGCCTCCAACTGTAACTGTGGATGCACCAAAGTTGGGAGCAAGGGTGGCTCCTGAGGGGACAGGAGACCTAGTGAGACAAACCTGGTTGGAAGTGGGAACAAGGGATTATAGGTTATCTTAAAGCAGCATTTGCTTAGAAAGCACACTTTTGTGGCTTCTGATATCGATACTTGTTTGGTGGCGCTTTAAAGGGCTGCTCATGGAGATTACAGGTCAGGTAAAGCCCTGTCCCCAAAGTATCTTTTAATGATGGCACAGGTGGAGAAATCACCTCTTCCTAACTCTTTTTGACTTGCCATCTTGTGTCCACAGTATGTCGGAGGTTTGGTGAAGTTGTACGGGACACTGGCAGAAATCCTTCAGGTATAGCTAGGTTAAGGACAGAGGGCAGTGGTGTGCTGGTAAGCCAGCTCTTTAGAGAAAGAAAATAAATCCTTGATTAGTAGGTAGCATTTGCAGAGTTCTGTGGTGTAAATTCCCCCATCGTGGCCAAGTTCATGATGATCACCAACACTGATGTCACTGAACACAGCCGGTGCCACTTGGCTCCAGCACAGGACTGAGGAAGGGCCAAGTGACGGCCACAGCCTCACTCCCCGGCTCTCGCTTTCCCATGAAGACAGAATCAGATTGGAGAAATTTCCCTGCATTCCTGAGCAAGATATTACAAAGGCAGAAGTAAGAAGTGAGTAAGAAGACAGCCGGTTATCAGACAAACCTAGCATCACTTGCTACTGCCTTCATTGGACCCTCTGTCTGCCTGACAAAGATAAACACATTCTGACCAGCCAAGCCTCAGTCCAAGGACAGCAGTGTTGCAAAGCAGACAGAGAAGCAGGTAGAAGGAGGGAAAAATCAGACGAAGAATTTGTCTTCTTGAAGTATGTGACAATAAGCCAGGGAGAAAATACGTAAGTTTGTATGGACAAACTTAAAACAAATGGCCTTTGTGAAGAAAACAGGCTGGGTTTTGAACGAAGTCAATGTTTTGTTCTTGTTTTCTTTTATTGGGAATACAGCTTAGTTCATAAGGATACTGGCTTTCCCATCTTCCTCACACTCCTCATTTCAGCAACCCTCTTGGCCAGAGATGCCTCATGGGAGAGCTTGGGTCTGTAATGTTCCAGTAACAGCTCCTGATGTGTTGACACAGTGAGGGATCTCTACGGAGATACTCACCATGAGGTAACACCGCCTCAAGCACAATCCAAAAGATGATGTCAAAGATATGTACAAACAAACAGTGACCTTGAAGGCTTCTACTGCATGTGGTGGGTTGAGCAGAGCAGTGCTCATTGGTCATGAGCTTCATGATTTGCTGAGAATATATTTGAGCCAGGGAAGAGCTGTGGTCAAGAACCAAGAATTAGTCATCAGCAACGTTGGTTAAGAGGTTAACTGGACATTCCAAAGAAATCAACTGCTCACAGGATATTTCAGAGAAATTAACTGCTTGCTTTGTGCCTCAGTTTTTCCATCTAAGGCAGGAGATCACAAACTGTTCTCCTTTTCATAGGGGTAAGCTATGAGGTTTCATGAATTAATTTATTGAAAGGATAGATTTTAGAAACGAGGCCCTATGTATGATGGCTGTCTTAGCCAAGTTGCATTGTAACAATTCCCACATTACCTCTATTACATTCTATGACTGTGGCACAGTGACAGTCCAAAGACAACCAGTTTTACTGTCATGAACTCAAGAATATGCTTCTTCCAGCTGTGCTAAGTTGTATGCCTGCCAGTAGATCATTTTGGGTTGAAAATCTTAATCAAAGAGGGCTACTGCTTCATCATAGGTTATTTGTAGAGAGTAAAGCTACAAAAGATATAGTCTTAGGACTTTTTGTCATTCACTGAGCTATGGGATAAACCCAACGTCTGGACTTCACACTTTGGAGCAACACTATTCTCAGCACATGATGAATACATTCAGCCCAAGGACTTTGCTCTTCTCTTCTTCCTCTCCTTTATTCCACAGGGCTTTGATTAGAAAGCTTTAGATAAATTTAACCCAAGTAAGCAATAAAAACAGAAACAGAAATAAATAAAAATAGAAACAAAAATTATACTTATTTTTGTCTGTATATTACAGCTTTGGTGTACTTAACCTTTTCTTATGATCCCACAAGATCATAACCTGCTTGAGGGCAAAAGCTATCTAATTCACTTACGAAACCCCTGAAGCAATTAGCACAGGGCTTACACAGAATTTATGAGCAATACATCTTTATGTAATTGAATTAAGCTAAGGGGGGAAAAGGCAGGGTATGAGAAAGTGCAATGGACACCAGCATATTCTACTTGATCTCCTGGAAAAGGTGGCCCCATTCTGGCTGAAATAAATTGAAGGAAGCAAAAAATGTAGACTGATCTCTCAAAAAGTCCTCAGAAATCATACAGACCCTCTAGAATGATGCTTCTACTCATGGGCTCTTCATTCAGAAGGTGAAGAAGTTGCAGGATTTCCCAAATATTACAGAGAAAACAGGAAAGCCAAAAAGTGACTGAAAGGTTCAGAAACTAGATGAATTTTGAATGACTCCCCAATAGGAAAGCTCTGCCGGAGATGAGGGTTACAAACAGGCTGCTGATCAACTTGATAGGCTAATATTACATTCTCTCCAAATACCCTCTAATGAAATTCTCCAGATCTCTGAATTCTCACCCTCAGAATGTTAAGCCAGAGGTCCTATATCACAGCAATTCCCCAGCTTGTTGAGAGAAGGACAATTAAAAGCTCTTGAGAAAAGGTTAAAGGAATAGTAAGCTAATATAGTCATGACCAGAGTGTGCAAAACTGTTGTTCTCTGTCTCTTAAAATACAGAACAATAGCTGCATGTGCAAACATAGTAGAACTCCTTAAAGTATGCAGGAGGGCAGACATAGGGACAATGGAAAGTAAGCTATTCTTAACACTGTAGAACAAGTGGGATATATTCACCCTTTGGGATTTCTCAAGCATCTCAGATTTGAAAAAGATTTAGATAAATAAATGATGGAAAAGTGGAAAATAGGATGCTAAAAAGAAGTTAGGAAATATTTATGCACCGCACTAGCCGTTGAGTATAATGTCCTAGAGAGCAACTGCCATACTCTTCCTGAAAGGTCATTGGGGACCTGCCATGGTTTGAATGTTTGTGTTCCCCCCAAACTCATGTTGAAATCTTAATGCTAATGTGACAGTGTTAGAAGGTGGGGTCTTTGGGAGGTGCGTAGGTCATGAAGATGGAACTCTCCTGAATGGGATAAGTGCTCTTACAAGAGACCCCACAGAGCCCCTTAGCCTCTCCCACCATGGCGAGAAGTCAGCAGGGAGAAGTCAGCCGTCTACAACCCGGAAGAGGGCCCTCACCAGAAAACGACCCTGCTGTCACCCGGTCTTCCAGCCTCCAGAACTGTGAGAAATAAATCCCTGTTGTTTGTAAGCCACCCAGACTGTGTTATACTAAGACAGGGTCCCTGTGCAAAATAAAGCTCTGAGTTAGAGGGGCCACATATCTGAACTAGTGCACAGTTAAGTCCCTCCTAACGCTGAAATACAAACTAGGCCATTGCTAGGTAATTCTCAATTAAAGAGGGAAGATGTGGGCTTCCCTGGTGGCACAGTGGTTGAGAGTCCACCTGCCGATGCAGGGGACACAGGTTGGTGCCCCGGTGCGGGAAGATCCCACATGCCACGGAGCAACTAAGCCCGTGAGCCATGGCCGCTGAGCCTGCGCGTCCAGAGCCTGTGCTCCGCAACGGGAGAGGCCACAACGGTGAGAGGCCCGCGTACCGCAAAAAGAGGGAAGATGTGTCATCAAACCCTCCCTTTTATATACACCAGTCAACAAATATTTCTTGAAAACCTACTGAATGCAGAGTGCTATGGATATCCCCCCTTACCTGAGTCAGTTAAAAAAATACATGAATTTGCATGACCATATGTTATTGCTATGATGGTTTACTTTTCCTGTCAAAGGTAAAACATATATATAACAATTGCATCGAGTAAATGATATAAATAAGATAGGGAAATAATTTCTAGGTTTTTTTTTAAACAGAATTTATTTTGAAAATATACTGTGGGCTCTTTTGGCAACTTTTGAGTAAATCTAAAGTTATTTCAAAATAAAAGTTAAAAAAAATACATTGCGGACAAATGTGAAAACAAGATATGAGCTGAACTAAAATGCTTAATTCCAAGTCAGTAAAATCCTAAGAACCTGGAAATTCAGGATTCCATCTGCCTTCCCCAACCTTCAGGGCAAGTCAGCCTGTTTACTGCCAGGCCCCTGATAGTGCAGGAAGTAAAGGGGAAGTTGCAGAGGAAGAGAGGTCTCACTGTGGTTGAGCTTATTGGAGATACGTAACATGCGTACTATTAAGAGCCACACAGTCAGCAACAGGGAAATGCTGAGACCCGTCTACAAAGTATAATGGCAGGCAGGACTGGCTTCCTGCGATGAAGAATCTCATGCCTCCATGAGGCCACGTGGTTGAGGGCCCACTGAGAACCCCTCCAACCCCAGCAATTTGTCACTCTTGACTCCCCTGACTTCTTTTAAGAAATGGGTGTGATATGGGTCATAATGGCCAGCATTAAAAAGTCTACAAATAGGGGCTTCCCTGGTGGCACAGTGGTTGAGAGTCTGCCTGCCGATGCAGGGGACATGGGTTCGTGCCCCTGTCCGGGAAGGTCCCACATGCCGTGGAGCAGCTGGGCCCGTGAGCCATGGCCACTGAGCCCGCGCGTCCGGAGCCTGTGCTCCGCAACACGAGAGGCCATGACAGTGAGAGGCCTGCGTACCGCAAGAATTAAAAAAAAAAAAGTCTACAAATAACAAATGCTGGAGGGGTGTGGAGAAAAGGGAACCCTTCTACACTGTTGGTGGGAATGTAAATTGGTGCAGCCACTATGGAGAACAGTATGGAGGTTCCTTAAAAAAACTAAAAATAGAACTACCATACGACCCAGGAATCCCACTCCTGGGCATATGTCCAGACAAACCTATAATTCAAAAAGATACATGCACTCCTATGTTCACAGCTGCACTATTCACAATAGCCAAGACATGGAAACAACCTAAATGTCCATCGACAGATGAATGGATAAAGAAGATGTGGTACATATATACATTGGAATACTACTCAGCCATAAAAAAAGAATGAAATAATGTCATTTACAGCAACATGGATGGATCTAGAGATTATCACACTAAGTGAAGTAAGTCAGAAAGAGAAAGACAAATAACATATGATATCACTTATATGTGGAATCTAAAATATGACACAAATGAACCTATCTATTAAATAGAAACAGGATTACAGACATAGAGAACAGACTGGTAGTTGCCAAGGAGGTGGGGGGAAGGATTGGAGTGGGAGGCTGGGGTTAGCAGATGTAAACTTTTATATTTAGAATGGATAAACAACAAGGTCCTACTGTACAGAACAGAGAACTATATTCAATATTCCATTATAAACCATAATAGAAAATAGTATTGAAAATGTATATATATGTATAACTGAATCAGTTTGCTGTATAGCAGAAATTAACACAACTTTGTAAATCAACTATACTTCAATTTAAAAAAAGAAATGGATGTGATAGAAGAGTGAAACCTCCTCCCTTCTCCAACTTCATTTCTCTTATATTCTTTCCCCAAACCCTCATCCACATATGTCCATATCTGCACACATGCAGGATCTTTAGCTGGTGCTATCAGTGCAGTAGCCCCTCTTGGATTCCTTGACAACCCAGCTGATGAATGGAGAAACAAGGAGCTCCTGTAAGAGCCATCTTTTTACCACTAGAGAAACAAGGAAGGGAGAAAATGTTAACAGTTAAGCTATAAAATGACACTATCATTGTTGTGGTCCACAATGAAAACTCTTGAAATAAAAGTGGAAAGTTTCTTTATTATTTGGGAAAATGATTCCCTAACTCATTTCTCCAGTTTTCGGATTAAATGAAGATTGAAGACTATTAGAAAATTTGTAGTTAGAAGTCATTATGCTCCTGAAACATCCATTAAACAAAAATTAAAAATCAACTCATGTTTTTCTTAGAAGTCCTATTCTCCAAATTACACTGTTTAAAGCTCTTTATAAAGTCATTAATCAAAGCAATCAGCAGAAGGGAAAGCAAATATTTATGTCAAAAGCATTATCATTATCTGTCAATTTTCAATAGAATATATTGAGGAAGTAAACAATTTCTAAATACCTTTCAAAAATCTGTAGTCAATCTATTCCCTGTCACTCACTAGCTCATTTCCCCAGCTACATACTTCAAATTTTTCTGAAAAATGTAAAGAAATGTTTTGGTAACTTGTAATCTAACATGATTTCAGGGGAAAAAAAATGGAAGAAATATGTATTGCACATAGATTCCCAGCTATACCACTGACTTGTTGTGTGACACTGGGCAGCTCTCTTCACCTCTCTGTGTCTCATTTGTAAAATAATGGGATCGTACTTAATTAGAAGTTGCTAACTGGTGGTCCTTTGCCCAGATATAGCCATTGGATGTACCTTGTTTGCCCAGCATGCTTTAAAAATTGGGAACTTACGCATTCAAATCCAAATTCCTGATTTCTCTTTAAAAATTATAAGGTCGGCAACAATAAGCCTACATTCCCATGTGGCAACAAAGGCTGCTACTGAATAGCAGCTGTCCTTGTTGGATAAGGCATGGAGTCTCGGTGTTACCTTATCTGCCTGACTGCTTAGCATCTAAGTTTCTGATGAAATAGATGACCTCAAGTTTCTTTCTGCTCTAACATTCTCACATTTAAGGTGAGCCATAGAGAAAAAAGTCCGTTCAACCTCTCCAAGCCTCAGCTTTACTGCAATATGGGGATTATAATAACCTCTGACTACCCCTTGAGCTTTGGAGAGACAAAATGAAATCGTGAGTGGTGACTGCTTCGTACAGTGCCGTGCAAGTAGAAAGTGCTCAATAAACAGTAGAGGTAACAATGCAAATAATGGTGAACATAACGACTCAAATACAATTCTCTGATAGTCGATCCAATCTAAATTAAAATTGGTTTACTGCTTCTTCTCTTCCAAATGTACCACTGGCCCCATCAAAAACCAACTATTTGCCTCTAATTTTCAGATACACTTTGTTCAGTTAATAATAAACAGGTTGAGATTCCCAAATGAGATGCAGAAATTTAAAGAAAACTGTTCTTTGATGGTCTCTAGTTTTCATATTCCCCTTTTCTGGTTGAACCGGCTGTCAACATTTGATTCACTGTAAGCTTTGATCCTACTTACTGCACTTGCCAGGTACACAGTGTATCATTGTTTATTATTGTTAAATGCAAATAACAAATTGAACAGAGACATTTGTACACGAGCTGCAAATGAGCCCATATAGAGTGAACTCCCACAGGAGTTTTTGTCATAGTGTCCCCGCCCCTTCAAGTCACTCTGTAGTCACTCATACGCAGTGATGTCCCCCTGTCACTCACTAGCTCATTTCCTCAGCCACACACTTTATCTATCAGACTGCCTTATTAATCACAGAGCTTAAATGGGCCTGTTCCGGTGTGTGACTGCCACAGATTTGCCCATACTTTAAAAGGTCCATGTTTAAATGAATTTCGACTTACACATACCATTACTGTATGCGTACATTTGTGGAGAAAAAAATTTCATAAGTTCTATCCGACAATACTTTAGGTAACAAAATATAAGATAATTTGTACACCTCCCCTCCAGAGTTTTTTTTATTGGGATTACCCATAATTGTGTAAGTGTTATTTATATGATCTCAGAGCTTATGGCATTCCACTGACTTTCAGCCCAGCAGAAGGCTGAGCTGAGACGCACAGGAATGGGGCTGCCAGAGGGAAGCCCGTAGCCAGTGTGGTCCGACTTCCATCCCCTACCTGGATCCCTTCTCCCCCCAGCTCCGCAACCCCGCCCCCAAGTGTCAGTCTCTCCGACTCATACTCTGCAGAGCTCTCAGAAAAAGAGATTTAACACAGAAGTGTCTTTGTGTCACCCCTCTGCTCAAGAGTCTTGAGTAATTTGCTATTACCCAGAAGCAAATCCTACAGTCCTACATGACCTAGACCCTGTCAAGCTCTCTGCATTCCCTTCCTGCCCTTGCCCTCAAAGAACCAAGTCCAGCTCTGTTCCTGAACACACCACCCTTTCGCCAGGCCTCTGGACTGCTCTTCTCATCCCCACCATTCGTCCCACTCTTCCTTCAAGTGTCAACTCAAGCATTGCTTTCTCTTCCTTGGGTCCCTTAGGAAAACTCAGCTGCTTCTTTCTTTACTCTCCATGAACGTTGTTCCCATATAACTATGGCAACTACCATGTTTATTTGCCTATGTGTGAACTTCCTGAAAGCAGAAACCAAGTTTTTAAATATTTTTACTCCTAGCACCTAATAGAGTGTCTGCATATTGTAGGCAACAGGATATTTGCTAAATAGTGAATAAATGAAACTGCTTTGTTCCCATGGCCTATACATTTGCAGATTCCATCCTGCAAAGTCATGACTCTTCTTATGATCACTACAAATACTTAAGAGTATATTTCGGCACATTCTTCTTTTCAAATACATTTTACTTTCTTCATTTATTCCTTTGGGACAGTTCATCTGTTTGTGCTTAACAACAACAAAGTGTGTGATCCCATCAATTTAGTTAAGATCATTATTTTGCTGAATCTTACAAATCTACCTATCCTGGTGAAATCGTCCTCTTGCATGTTTAGCCCCAAACTTAAATGAGCTAACCTAAGTTTCATAGTCATTCACGGAGAAAACTGTGGCTGTAGAGAATGGCATGCTGTCTATGAATGGGACTATGCACCTCGGTGGTTTCAAATCCACGGTGGCTTCCATAGCTGTAAACATTTAGTTTACCTGGGTTCGCACCCTTGACTTTCTCTTGGACAAACCTGAAAGCTCCAGCCAGCTAGAACTGCCAACTTTCACATAGTTTTCTACCCACAACCATCAATCTCTCCCTGGCAATAAAAGGAGACTAAACCTTGGTTTGCCCCAGCGTCACCTGGGAAGATGATGAATCTTTCATTGCATCTGAGCCAAGGATGACGTTACCCAGCAAAGTAAGCCCGGTGTACAACGTTCTACCAGTTCTATAATTTGGGGAGTTGGATTCTCTACACACAATGTGGCACATTTCCTGGACCAGCTAATGGAGCCAGTTGCTTCTACTGGTGCCAAGTGTCTGCCCAATGATTTAACATACCTTCCCTTTTGGTTTTTTTACTGTTCGATGTTCATTTCCTTGGTTAACATTGGTGTCATATCAAATGAAGTCACCAAACCTCAGGCAGGAGACAACTTGCCTCCAAAAGAGTAGCATATTATTCTGAGGAGATGTTTAGTCAGAACTGAAAACGAATGACTGGGGCACAAAGCTGGTGTGAACACAGCTAGTCTATAAATGTGTGTAGTGTTAATTAAGAACCTATAGGTAGTTTTAGCTAAAATCAGTTTCAGTGTAGTTAGGGAAATTAGAGAGAAAATTGCTACATGCATATGAAAATAGATTTTTAGATTTCTTTAAAGAATTGTCTTTTTCTGGCAAGAAACACTTAATGAAACTTAAACTTAATTCCCTGAAAATCATTTGCAATTATCTTCTTCCTTTGTTTTTAATTGGCAGGAAGCATTTTCAATGAAAACTGCAGCTCACCATGCGTGTTAGCTAGAGCTAAGAACTGTTTTTTCAAATCTAAGAACTTTGGATAAAGTCACTGTCAATTGAGGGAAACTAGGGGGGCGGGGTGTAGGGTGGGCCTGGGGTTCCACCCACCATGTGAAGAGGAAGGGCAGTGCTTTCCACCACTGGGTTTGTAGACTTGAGATTTGCTTTATCAAGCTGACATTATTTTAAATATTCATTTAAAAGATGAAGGCTAGGGCTTCCCTGGTGGCGCAGTGGTTGAGAGTCCGCCTGCCAATGCAGGGAACGCGGGTTCGTGCCCCAGTCCATGAAGATCCCACATGCCGCGGAGCGGCTGGGCCCATGAGCCATGGCCGCTGAGCCTGCGCGTCCGGAGCCTGTGTTCCGCAACGGGAGAGGCCACAGCAGTGAACGGCCCACGTACCGCAAAAAAAAATTAAAAATAAATAAATTAATTAAAATAAATAAATAATAATAATAAGATGATATTGTCAAAATACAAAACACAAAATTACCTTGTTTAAAAAGAGAATATCAAGAATACAGAAGAGGGGCTTCCCTGGTGGCACAGTGGTTGAGAGTTCGCCTGCCGATGCAGGGGACGCGGGTTCGTGCCCCGGTCTGGGAAGATCCCACATGTTGCGGAGCGGCTGGGCCCGTGAGCCATGGCCGCTGAGCCTGCGCGTCCGGAGCCTGTGCTCCGCAACGGGAGAGGCCACAACGGTGAGAGGCCCGCATACCTCAAAAAAAAAAAAAAAAAGATGAAGGCTAGTTGTCTAGGGAATAGAGAATAGTAAATTTTGTAAGCTAATGATGAGGCCTAAAAGGAGCTGGAGTTATTTCTGCTTTACAGGTACATGGGGCTTTGATCAAGGAAGCTCTGAAAAGATCTTTATTTTACAACTATGACTCAGGATCTTTTGGGTGTGCCCTCAGCTAAACATCCAGGTGAGGTTACGTGGACTAAATCTTCATCTTGAAAAAAAACTGCATTTTAAAACCTACGCAGACCCAGATATTGTCACAGATGAAAATCAGGCCTCTTTTCCAATTCTTTGAAGACTGAGCTCTTGAGGAAATCAAACCAGGTGTCAATATGGAAGAAAGGGAATTTTCTCAGGATTCTTCAACACTTTTCAAATAGAAAAAAATTAAAATAGTTGTAATATCAAACTCTTTCCATAGAGAGCTGTTCTCTACAAATAGAGTAACACCTCCTAAAACAAATGAGGAAAAAACGTCTTTGTAATTTTACTTCAAAGACAGCATGCCAGAAACTAAATAAATTAGAAAATCAGTTTGTATTTCAACTTTCAAATTAGTAATTACATTTCCTTTAACCTGGGCTGGTAAATACACAGCATGAGTTTTGTCACACTTTCCTCCCAGATCATTAATTGGTTGTGGCATTTTTTGGCTGTTGAGCCTGAATACATTCCCAGAATTCTCAACACTTCACCCGAACCACCTCTACTAATAGATCAGGGTTCCTGGTCACAGAATATGGGTTTGGCATTTCTGCTCTCAATTCTTTTAAAGTGAAACATGATTCATTCTTTGAATGAATTAGATAGCAAGTGAATCCTTTTAAAAATGATGCCTAAGTAGCCTGGCTAAAGACAAGGCTGATCAAAGCTCACCAAGAATACAAAAGTGTAAGAAATAATGATGCTTATTTGACTGCTGTGGCAAAAATTCCAAGACAGTCCCAAAGCCACTCCTTAGAGTGAGTGGCTATATCAACTCCTGCCTTATATCTAACTCAAACACTCAGGTTATGAGTGTTTACGACTCATTCAAAATAATCAATGGAGTCTGTGATTTCACTCAGAGCAATATGATAACCAGTTAAGACCTATTACTCCAGGTCAAAATGCACATAATTCTGAGTGCTAAGTTGTTATATATAATTATTCTAAAAAAGAATTCATTGGTGGGATTATTAAACAATCATAAAGCATTTATAGAACACCTCTTGAATTCAAGAATTAGTTGATATAAGTAATGTAATCAATTTACACCACTTTGGAAGTAATGTAAGTCCCAACGTTAGTAGACTTTCTGTTCCATGTTGGGGCAGCAGGGATAGAGTTGGATGGCAGGGAGTGAGAGGAAAACATGTTTGAGGACAATTTTTTTTTAAGCCATTGACTTGCCTTGTTTACTTTGTGGTATTACTTTGAAATCTTGATGCTGCATAAACATAAACAAAATTCAAAAGCAAACTATAAAATGGGAACATTATTTGCAAGTACTATGTATAAATATATGCCATTAACATACTGATTAATTATTAGTATAATCACAATATCAATAATTAATGATAATATATAAAGAGCTCTTATAAATCAAAAACACTAGTATATAAAAAAGGAGGCAGGGACTTCCCTGGTGGTGCATTGGTTACGAATCTGCCTGCTGAAATACAAAGGATCATGAGAGATTACTACAAGCAACTATATACCAATAAAATGGACAACCTGGAAGAAATGCATAAATTCTTAGAAATGCACAACCTTCCGAGACTGAACCAGGAAGAAATAGAAAATATGAACAGACCAATCACAAGCACTGAAATTGAAACTGATGAAAAATCTTCCAACAAACAAAAGCCCAGGACCAGATGGTTTCACAGGCAAATTCTATCAAACATTTAGAGAAGAGCTAACATCTATCCTTCTCAAACTCTTCCAAAATATAGCAGAGGGAGGAATACTCCCAAACTCATTCTATGAGGCCACCATCACCCTGATCCCAAAACCAGACAAAGATGTCACAAAGAAAGAAAACTACAGGCCAATATCACTGATGAACATAGATGCAAAAATCCTCACCAAGATACTAGCAAACAGAATCCAACACCACATTAAAAGGATCATACACCGTGATCAAGTGGGGTTTATTCCAGAAATGCAAGGATTCTTCAATATACACAAATCAATCAATGTGATAAACCATATTAACAAATTGAAGGAGAAAAACCATATGATCATCTCAATAGATGCAGAGAAAGCTTTTGACAAAATTCAACACCCATTTATGATAAAAACCCTCCAGAAAGTAGGCATAGAGGGGACTTTCCTCAACATAATAAAGGCCATATATGACAAACCCACAGCAAAAATTGTCTCAATGGTGAAAAACTGAAAGCATTTCCACTAAGATCAGGAACAAAACAAGGTTGCCCACTCTCACCACTCTTATTCAAAATAGTTTTGGAAGTTTTAGCCACAGCAATCAGAGAAGAAAAAGATATAAAATGAATCCAAATCGGAAAAGAAGAAGTAAAGCTGTCACTGCAGATGACATGATACTACACATAGAGAATCCTAAAGATGCTACCAGAAAACTACTAGAGCTAATCAATGAATTTGGTAAAGTAGCAGGATACAAAATTAATGCACAGAAACCTCTTGCATTCCTATACACGAATGATGAAAAATCTGAAAGTGAAATTAAGAAAACAATCCCATTTACCATTTCAACAAAAAGAATAAAATATCTAGGAATAAACATACCTAAGGAGACAAAAGATCTGTATGAAGAAAATTATAAGACACTGATGAAAGAAATTAAAGATGATGCAAATAGATGGAGAGATATACCATGTTCTTGGATTGGAAGAATCAAAATTGTGAAAATGACTCTCCTACCCAAAGCAATCTACAGATTCGATGCAATACCTATCAAACTACCACTGGCACTTTTCACAGAACTAGAAAAAAAATTTCACAATTTGTATGGATACAAAAGACCCCAAATAGCCAAAGCAATCTTGAGAAAGGAAAACAGAGCTGGAGGAATCAGGCTCCCTGACTTCAGACTATACTACAAAGCTACAGTAATCAAGACAATATGGTACTGGCACAAAAACAGAAATATAGATCAATGGAACAGGATAGAAAGCCCAGAGATAAACCCACGCACATATGGTCACCTTATCTTTGATAAAGGAGGCAAGAATATACAATGGAGAAAAGACAGCCTCTTCAATAAGTGGTGCTGGGAAGACTGGACAGCTACATGTAAAAGAATGAAATTAGAACACTCACTAACACCATACACAAAAATAAACTCAAAATGGATTAGAGACCTAAATGTAAGGCCAGACACTATCAAACTCTTAGAGGAAAACATAGGCAGAACACTCTATGACATAAATAACAGCAAGATCCTTTTTGACCCACCTCCTAGAGAAATGGAAATATAAACAAAAATAAACAAATGGGACCTAATGAAACTTAAAAGCTTCTGCACAGCAAAGGAAACCTTAAACAAGAAGAAAAGACAATTCTCAGCATGGGAGATAATATTTGCAAATGAAGCAACTGACAAAGGATTAACCTCCAAAATTCATAAGCAGCTCATGCAGCTCAAAATCAAAAAAACAAACAACCCAATCCAAAAGTGGGCAGAAGATCTAAATAGACATTTCTCCAAAGAAGATATGCAGATTGCCAACAAACACATGAAAGAATGCTCAACATCATTAATCATTAGAGAAATGCAAATCAAAACTACAATGCAATATCATCTCACACTGGTCAGAATGGCCATCATAAAAAAAAATCTGCAAGCAATAAATGCTGGAAAGGGTGTGGAGAAAAGGGAACACTCTTGCACTGTTGGTGGGAATGTAAATTGATACAGCCACTTTGGAGAATAGTATGGAGGTTCCTTAAAAAACTAAAAATAGAACTACCATATGACCCAGCAATCCCACTACTGGGCATATGCCCTGAGAAAACCACAATTCAAAAAGAGTCATGTACCAAAATGTTCAGTGCAGCTCTATATACAATAGCCAGGACATGAAAGCAACCTAAGTGTCCATCAACAGATGAATGGATAAAGAAAATGTGGCACATATATACAATGGAATATTATTCAGCCATAAAAAGAAACAAAATTCAGTTATTTGTAGTGAGGTGGATGGACCTAGAGTCTGTCATACAGAGTGAAGTAAGTCAGAAAGAGAAAAACAAATACCGTATGCTAACACATATATATGGAATCTAAAAAAAAAAAAGAAAAATGGTAATGAAGAACCTAGGGACAAGACGGTAATAAAGGCACAGACCTACTAGAGAATGGACTTGAGGATATGGGGAGGGGGAAGGGTAAGCTGGGACAAAGTGAGAGAGTGGCATGGACATATATACACTACGAAATGTAAAATAGGTCGCTAGTGGGAAGCAGCCGCATAGCACAGGGAGATCAGCTCAGGGCTTTGTGACCACCTAGAGGGGTGGAATAGGGAGGGTGGGAGGGAGGGAGACACAAGAGGGAAGAGATATGGGGACATATGTACATGTATAACTGATTCACTTTGTTATAAAGCAGCAACTAACACACCATTGTAAAGCAATTATATTCCAATAAAGGTGTTTAAGAAAAAAAAAAAAGAATCCGCCTGCCAACTCAGGGGACACGGGTTCGAACCCTGGTCTGGGAAGATCCCACATGCTGTGGAGCAACTAAGCCCGTGTGCCACAACTACTGAGCCTGTGCTCTAGAGCTTGTGAGCCACAACTACTGAGACCGCAGGCCACAACTACTGAAACTCACTTGCCTAGAGCCTGTGCTCTGCAACAAGAGAAGCCACCGCAATGAGAAGCCCGCACGCCCCAATGAAGAGTAGCCCTCTCTCGCTGCAACTAGAGAAAGCCTTCTTGCAGCAAAAAAGACCAACGCAGCCAAATATAAATAAATTAATTAATTTTTAAAAATGTAGGCAAAGGTATCAATAGGTGATTCACAAAGAGGATAAATGAACTTCTCTTCTAACATGAAAATATATTTAACTTCATACATATACAAAAGTACATTTAGAAAACTAGTGAAATTTACAACAGAACAACAAGGAAATACCATTAACAGAGATAGAGTTTGAAAACTAAATGTTGGTGAGGATATGGTGAGATGAGCACTCTTACACATAACTCATGAAAATGAGTTATTGATATGAGGCAGTATATACAACAAACTCCTCCTTTTCTTTCTGCAAAGTAATTTGACAAATTGTATAAACAGCCTTCAAAATAGTCATTCATTTGGATCCAATAATCCCAACTTCTGGGATGCTTTCCTTAAGATATAATTAGAGATGCAACCAGAAATTGATTGACAAGGATTTTTGTCAATGTTTTAATAATAGTATTAGATTCCAAATCCCAAAACATTAGAGATAATTTAGATGACCAATAGTGTGGAAATTATTAAATAAATTATGACTGGTTTATTGATAAGTTATGGCTTATTTATTAATTCATAAAACAAGAATTAGCTCTAAACTGTATCTTCAGTATAATGCTAATTTTGTGAATATAGTAGGTAAATTATTCAAAAGGACAGAATTTATAAAGTACATCAAACTGTTCAGCAGTTACTTATCAGTGGTGAAAATGTATATGATTTTTTTCTCTATGCTCATTTTTTTCCCAAGAAGTCTAGACTGAACATATATTACTTTTGCATTCAAATTTATTTTTTAAAAGTAAGATGACACCATTAAATATGAAAATGTCATGTTATGAGAGAAAGGCACAAATAGAAGAATGACAGGACTGACAAAGAATGTCGATGACTGAAATTCCGGTCCTGAATGGTAGCTGTAGTGTACTATAAAACATGCACCGTAATTTCCAGCAAGGCATGTGCAGCATGTCTTCCCACCATGCTTAAACCAAGACTAGTTCACACACCACCTGGTCATCTGGAATTACTCTGTGTAGAGTTTGGGGGCTGTCTCTTTTTCTCCTGTCCTTCTCCTTCTGCTTTGCTTCCTTAAGTTCTCTTCTTACTTGAAGGCCTAACTCCTCCATGAAATCTTTCTCCACCTCAAGGCACTGCAACCTCTATTCCACTAGAAGTCTAGAGTATCTATTGTCTATATCTCTCATTTTGTACTTAAATTTTATTGTCCTGTTTTTTGGGTTCTTTTTTTACTTTGAGATTTTGATGCCTTAACTGGATTTTTAAACTCCACCAGGGAAGGGATAATATTGAAAAATCTTTTGTTGCCCTATTCAGTCACTCAAGAAATATCTTTTGAGCACAGAGCATGTGTATTAGACACTGTTTGAAGTGCTAGGGACAGACAGGTGAAATTTTAAAAAGAGAGAAAAATATCCATGCCATCAAAAGCTTACAGTCTAGTGTTGGAGCCTGATAATTGGTGCCGTGTCATACGTGATCCAAATCCATAGTAAATTGTGACAATGTAATGAAGTAAGGAAGACAGAAACAATGACCAAGAAAAATGTATTCATTTTCTATTACTGCCATGACAGATTTAACATAAAATTTACTGGCTCAAAACAACATTCATTTATTAGCTCACAGCTTTTGGGTCAGAAATCTGGGTACAGTGTAGTTCAGATGGGTCTTCTGTTTAGAGTCTCACAAGAATAAAATCAAGGTGTCGGCATGGCTGTACTCCTTACTGGAAGTTCTGGGCAAGAATCCGCTTCCAAACTTATTCAGGTTGTTGGCAGCATCCAGTTTCTTGAATTGGTAGGACTGGGGTCCCTGTTCCTTTGCTGGGTGTCCACTGGGAGGCCTTACCACCTAGAGGCCCCTCTTTGATTCTTGCACCTGGCTCCCTACATCTCAGTACCAGTAGCAGTGCACTGAATCCTTCTCACACTTGGACTTTCTCTGACTTCTTTTGCTGCATCTCTTGCCTCCAGTTGGAAAAAACTTCTCTGCTTTTAAAGATGCATGGGATTAGGTTACGTCCACCTGAATGATCCAAGATAATCTCCCCAACTTAAGGTCCATAACCTTAATTACATCTGCAAACTCTCTTTTGCCTTATAACATAACATACTCACGGGAGCCAGGGCTTAAGGTGTAGACATCTCTGGGAGGGCCGTTCTGCCTACCACGAATAGTAATAGCAACGAACAACTGTATGGAAGGCTGCCGACTGAAATCACAGACTCAACTCAAGAAATTGAATTGAATTCCACGAAGCCTACTGTTTTTTCTTCTCATGAGAAACATTTCTACCATAAGCCTGATTTCGTGATGACCAGATCTAGAACACATTGATAATCTTTTGCTTGCCAATGTTTTGAATTAATAGAAACCACTTTTAGCCATAGCTGTGTTTTCTCCTAATTACCCAAATCCCATTTTTGTTGATTCAACTAATTTATTCTCATCTTTGTCCTAACATCAGTCAGACGTTGAGAAATGCAAGGAACAAGAGAAGTTTGTTTGGGGTGTTGGGGACAGAGAAAGACGAGCTGTGTATTACCTCATAACAGTAAATTATGCAGTTTCTCCACAGGACCAGATCAGATCCTGCGGTAAATAAAAAGAGCACCTGGGGTGTGGGAACATTAGAGAGAAAACTGTCTGGCCTCTTTGGGAATGGAAAGAACAGAGTGGTCAACGACTCATCCTGTGGTACCACAAACAGACTTTCAAGAGATTGTGGAGGGTAAATGCCAAATTCATATGACAGACAGCTCTTTTAAGGCTTGTACACTGCCACTTATTCATCTGAGGGGACACAAGGAAATGCCTTCAACCCTGATCCCAGACACAGAAAGGAGCCCAGGTTCACGCTCCTCCCTGCCAAGGACAGAGCGCTGCTCAACTTAATCTTGCCCATGAGGTGAACCAGCCGCCCGGGCCCGCTAATGACATCACATCTTGAGGGGTGAAGAAAATAAAGCTGTGGGAGTTTTTTTCTTAGCATGAAATGTATTCAAAGCCCATTTCCACTGCAATGTCTGAGCACCAGTGTTAGTTGGGAAGAAAAATAACTAGAGAAGAAAAATTTTCTGTAGTTAATATTGGATTTTGGGAGGCAACCAATTTAGAAAACGTAGGCAAAGGTGTTTGATAAATTTGAAGCAGAAAGGTTTTTTAAAGCTGGTTGCTATTACTACACTCAATTCCAACTCCTTTATCTCACCAATCAGACAACTGACTCCAGAACAGCTTGACTTTCTCAAGATTATGTCATTCCTGCTCAAAGAACATTCAAGGGCTGTCCATTGCCCACCAGAAAAAAAAAAAAAAAAAAAAGTTTAAATCTTTTAGACTTTCACGCAAGGCTTTTTATAATCTTGATACAGATTACTTTTTGCATCAAATCACCAATTAATTACTGAACAGCTACTAAGGTCAAGACAGTTTCAGGTGCAGTGGGCATAGGCAGAATCACTAAATATGTTTTATTCTTAAAATACGTTCTATTCCCCACAGGGACAGTAACTCTAATTAAACTCATCTGCCTACTATACTCCAAACTGACTTGATTTTCCACCTTGGCATCTTTATTCACGCCATCTCCCTCACCTAAAATGCTCTCCTCTGTCACTACCTTTTTCTTTCAAAACCTTACCCATCCTCCCAGCCCGGCTCAAACGCTCTCTCTTTTAGGAAGCTTTCCCACACACTACTAGACCAGTGGTTCCTAGCCAGGGCAATTTTTCTTCCCCAGGGGACATTTGGCAATGTCTGGGGACATTTTTGATGATCACAATGGGCTTCTATGAGTAAGGGTCAGGGATGCTGCTAAACATCCTATAATGCATTGGTCAGTCCCCATGACAAAGACTTCTACAGCCCAAAATGTCAACACTGCTGAGGGTGAGCCACCCTCTACGAGAATAAAGTGGAATCTCCTCTTCTCAACTCGTGTAACACCAAACGTATGAACAATCTTTTGGCATTTAGCATATATTTTGTTTTCTTTTTCTACCTTTTCTCTGTCTGCATGTATTCTTTTCCTAAATGACTTGGAAGTTTGTAAAAGACAGGAGCAATTTTATGCTGTTCAGCATGTCCTTCCATGTTTGATCCCATGCCTATTGTAAGCACTGAAAAAAATCTCTATCGATAACAGTGACAAAATACACTTTACTCTTCAGTACCAACAAGCACTCGGGCTTACAGTTATCACTGCCATGGCTCACCAGTTCCAACTTCCCTCATTTTTATGCTGCATCTTCAACGCCCCCTGCTTTCATGAAGATGGGAAATCCCGATGAAAAAAACTGCCAGAATCCTAAATTGGTGAAATGAGTTGGGTTCAAGTTGAAAAAGCAGTGTCTCAAGTTTGGCACAATACAAAGACATGTACTTAAACCTCTGTTTCATTTGATCATCCCCTTCCCCACACGCACACTTCATTACAGTACCCTGCTCTCTCCATACAACTCGTCAAGAGCTTGGAGTAGAAAAGAGAAGGAGGCAGGTTCCGGGGGCAATGCCTCAACTTCCGGTTATGGCTGATGTAGGGGGAAATGTCCCCAAAGCAAGACAGGGTTAAAAACTCCACATGCCCTCAGCACTGACAAGATTATCCTTCACCTTACTCCCGTATGGAATTCAAAATAAGTTTAACAAAGTTATAACTTCTCACATGGCGTCTACTTCTACACTGGTACTTTTAAAAAAATATCTAATTCAAACAAAATCTTTCTCTCTTTCTCATATTCATATTCTCTCCTCCTTCCCTCCCTCTCTCCTCTCTCCTCTCTCTCTCTCTCTCTCTCTCTCCCCCACCCACCCCAATTTTGACAATGCCCTCGGCATACACTTAGTCTTCCCGGAGGAAAATCAACAGTGATCAAAAGGAATGGTCACTGTCTGACATCCCTATATTAACAATGTTGAAAAATATTCTTTTTTAGAAAAGGTATTTCTATGAATGCAAAATTAACTAAATAGGGACATTTCCAAAAATCTAATCTAACGGATGTCTGGCCTATCCCTATAATTAATCCAGAAAACTTCAGGGAGAATAGAACCACATCTTCATTAAATTTTTTACTAGAACAGAGATTTTCAATAAAAGGAGGGGGGAAGTGATTTTGCTCCCCAGATACTGTTGTCAGACTCAGCAAATGAAAATACTGAATGCTTGGTTAAATTTGAATTTTAGATAAAGAACAACAAAAAAGGTTTTTTCAAATAAGCGCTTCATGTAAAATAATTTATTTAATCCCCACAACAACTTTAAAAGGTAGGTATGAACTGGGGCTTAGAGAAGTTAGACAGATTGCCCTAGACACAAAGCTGAGAAGAGATGGGTATGAATCCAGGTCTGATTCCAGGGACCAATGGCTTGAACATTCTGATATTTACCAGGTCAGAACATATTCTTCAACATGATCAAAATAAGTTTTTAATATAAATATGTCCCATTCAACATTTCAGACAAACATATATTTTTTTAAATGCACGCTCTCATGCCTTTTCTTTTTGTTTGTTTTTAAATTTATTTATTTATTTATTTTATCTTTGACTGTGTTGGGTCTTCGTTACTGCACACGGGCTTCAGTAGTTGTGGCACACAGATTCAGTAGTTGTGGCTCACGGTCTCCAGAGTGCAGGCTCAGTAGTTGTGGCACACAGGCTTAGTTGCTCCACGGCGTGTGGGCTCTTCCCGGACCAGGGCTCGAATCCATATCCCCTGCATTGGTAGGCTGAATTCTTAACTTCTGTGCCACCAGGGAAGCCCCAAACATATTTTAAAATTATTCATTCTTTATCTTATATTCAAATTTAACTAGCATCCTGTATTTTTATCTGACAATCTATCCACAGGGGACATTTGGCAAAGTCTGGAGACAATTTTGGGTGTTAAGACTAGGGAAGATGCTACTGGCATGGGTAAAGGCCAGGAATGCAGCTAAACATCCTACAATGCATAGGACAGCCCACCGCAACAAAGAATTATCCAGTCCAAAATGGAAGTAGGGTCAAGCTTGAAAGATCTTCATTTAGAACCACCTTTGAGAACATCTAATCTGCCCTCTTATTTTAGTTAGAGGGAACAGAAGACCCAGAGGAGTTAAAGTAGCATTCTCTAAGCCTCACCGCTAATTACTTTCCAAGTTGGTCAACTTGGAGGCGCACCCAGAAAACTAGTTCCATTTCTGTGTGGCCCGGAAATGTTACCTACTAAAGCAGATACACTTAAGCTATCCAAGTGTATTCCTTCAGACTTCTCCAATAGAGAACATCAATCAAGTCCCTGGGTGGCCTCTGGCTGGGAGGAAGAGGAGGTATAGGGCTTGGGACAAAATTTTTATTCAAATATTTTTCTAAATCCTTTTCCCAAAACTTAATTTTATTTATAGGAAAGGAAAAGATGAGTGAAAACGCTGGCTTGGAATGAGTTACGATGATGCCTACCCACCTCCCCCCACATTTTCTTTGACCTACAAAGATACATTGTCTGAGTCTTTAAGAGGGCTAAACTTTCCTTTTTCAAGGATTTCCTTGCTCTTGGATGTGGGGAAATTGCTTAAATAGAAAGCAACCCAAAGAAGTTATTAAGTATTACAAAAGGAAAATGAAGGCATTGATGAAACGTACTAGAGATTGTTTGGGGGATGGCCAAATGTCAGAAGAAATAACATGAAGCAGTGTACTGAAAATGTATTCAGACCTCAACTCTTGCCACATAAGGTTTGCCTGGAGGCCCCAAAGCAAGCAACATGGTTCATCTAAGTATAGAGCCAGCCAAGATAATCTAATGAGCTAAGAATCTAATGACACTATACACTGTCTCTGATCCTGCTTGGTTTTATTTTAACAGACCGATTTTTTTTTTTAACATCTTTATTGGAGTATAATTGCTTTACAATGGTGTGTTAGTTTCTGCTGTATGACAAAGTGAATCAGCTATACATATACATGTATCCCCATATCTCCTCCCTCTTGCGTCTCCCTCCCACCCTCCCTATCCCACCCCTCTAGGTGACAGACCAATTTTTATTGCTTCTCTTCTGTGAGTGTCTGCAGTGATTCCCTGCCACTGCTTACTGAAAACTTTTCTTAAGTTATGAGTTGAGGTTTCTCAAATGCAGTTTTTAAAATATTCATTCAGCATGTTATTAACTATTAGTATGAATTTTTGGCAGGTCTGAAGAGGAATAATTGCTTTAACCACATCATCTAACTAAAGAAATATTCATCTTACTAAAAGAATTTTTACATGAAACATAAAAGTGAATTTAGGAAGGGCATATCCTATTGGAGATTTGGGGAAAGAGTTTCTCACTTCCTTCCCATCCTCTCAGCTCACTGTCAAACTTTCAAAAGAAAGTTTTAAAACTTTGCCATTATCATTGTCCTTTCCAGTCCTGGTACAACTAACTTCTGAACCAACTGCTTTTTAAAACCCTCTTGGAACATCCACTCTGCCGTTGTTATTTATACTAACGTCTACATTTCCTTACGGACACATAATTTCCAGTTGCTTTTTTGACCCACTGATTTTAACAGGGATGCATTTCAACTGCAGCCTTCCAATTGTCAGACGGTTCCTGTCTCTTAATATTCAGGTTACCCACACACTTTATATTCCCAAGAGAATTAGAAGATAATTGTCAGAATCCTCAGACACTTATGTGTTTTCTGGAAGGCAACTTTCCTAAATTTTTACATTAATCACTTCAAGTAAGTTAATTAAAAGTAACTCCAATCAGTATGAGATCAGATAACTCCCTAACACCATACACAAAAATAAGCTCAAAATGGATTAAAGACCTAAATGTAAGACCAGACACTATCAAACTCTTAGAGAAAAACATAGGCAGAACGCTCTATGACATAAATCACAGCAAGATCCTTTTTGACCCACCTCCTAGGGAAATGGAAATAAAAACAAAAATAAACAAATGGGACCTAATGAAACTTAAAAGCTTTTGCACAGCAAAGGAAACCATAAACAAGACCAAAAGACAACCCTCAGAATGGGAGAAAATATTTGCAAATGAAGCAACTGACAAAGGATTAATTTCCAAAATTTATAAGCAGCTCATGCAACTCAATAACAAAAAAACAAACAACCCAGTCAAAAAATGGGCAGAAGACCTAAATAGACATTTCTCCAAAGAAGATATACAGACTGCCAACAAACACATGAAAGAATGCTCAACATCATTAATCATTAGAGAAATGCAAATCAAAATTACAATGAGATATAATCTCACACCTGTCAGAATGGCCATCATCAAAAAATCTAGAAACAATAAATGCTGGAGAGGGTGTGGAGAAAAGGGAACACTCTTGCACTGCTGGTGGGAATGTGAATTGGTTCAGCCACTATGGAGAACAGTATGGAGGTTCCTTAAAAAACTACAAATAGAACTACCATACGACCCAGCAATCCCACTACTGGGCATATACCCTGAGAAAACCATAATTCAAAAAGCGTCATGTACCACAGTGGTCATTGCAGCTCTATTTACAATAGCCCAGAGATGGAAACAACCTAAGTGTCCATCATCGGATGAATGGATAAAGAAGGTGTGGCACATATATACAATGGAATATTACTCAGCCATAAAAAGAAATGAAATTCAGTTATTTGTAGTGAAGTGGATGGACCTAGAGTCTGTCATACAGAGTGAAGTAAGTCAGAAAGAGAAAGACAAATACAGTATGCTAATACATATATATGGAATTTAAGAAAAAAAAATGTCATGAAGAACCTAGGGGTAAGACAGGAATAAAAACACAGACCTACTAGAGAATGGACTTGAGGATATGGGGAGGGGGAAGGGTAAGCTGTGACAAAGCGAGAGAGTGGCATGGACATATATACACTACCAAACATAAAATAGATACCTAGTGGGAAGCAGCCGCATAGCACAGGGAGATCAGCTCGGTGCTTTGTGACCACCTAGAGGGGTGGGATCGGGAGGGTGGGAGGGAGGGAGATGCAAGAGGGAAGAGATATGGGAACATATGTATATGTATAACTGATTCACTTTGTTATAAAGCAGCAACTAACACACCATTGTAAAGAAATTATACTCCAATAAAGAATTAAAAAATAAAAAAGTAACTCCAATCAAATGTTATTTTGAGGAAGGAAATGCTACTGACTCCTGGCTCTAATTTCCATCTTATTTGGGAAACACTTGGGCCCCAACACAACCAGTAGAGATGGCAGTGGTCCTATGACTAGAAGTCCCCAGAATTGCTTCTGCCAGTGGCTCTGGACCTAAAAGATGGTAGAAAATCTCCGCAGCCCCATGGATTAGAGCATGTCTAAGGATTCTTTGCTAAGAACCACAAGTGTTTGTTGCAATCTCCACAACTATAACCATCCTCAAGGAATATAAGCCACCATTAAGCTGACTAGAACCATCAATACCTCTTTGCTGTCTCAGCAAATATATGAAGATTTTAAAGAGATGGAGACACTTACCCCAGAATTTAATACCTTTTAGAGAAAGTCACCTTTCTGCCATTCTAAAGGCACTCAGCTCCTAAACACCTTTTTGAATGACTCAAGACCATTTTATGTACATTTATATATTTTAAAAAAGAAACAATGTTGCTTTGAGGAAAATCTATCATGTCCTAAGCAAACAGCTGAATTTTGTCTAGGAGTAATGTTAGATATTAAATCATTTCTATAGTTGCGAATTTAGCGTCAACAAATTATTTTACAAAGCAAATACCTTAGAATTTCAGTTATCTTAGAGGGAAATAATTAATTATCAGAATTATTGATAATGATTTTCATCTTCCAGTAAGGCTTGACTTAATACCCAGGTGAAAAGTTCTTTTAGAATTGAGAATTCATCCCCTATTTCTGAGATTCCATTGTGAGCCCCAGAAAATAACTATGTATTTATACACTTCATCTCAGAAGATAACGAAAGCAATATGGCCAAAAGTCAGTATAAAAGACTGAGCTTTTCTGCATGTTTAAAAAAAAATTCTGTTGAATTAGAATACTTGTTAGCTTTTTAATTTTCCAGCTTTGGTGGACATGATTTGTTTATAAGAGAGATAAGACATGTTGATAAAAATAGAACTGGTCCAAACAAGCTGATTTATGAAGAAATATTTAGTACGTTCAAGTTTTTCTGCAGCCAAGATGTTGGGTATATAACTCATGCAGTGTTTACTGTAAACACCCCCCTGCCACCCGCCACAGACCTTCCTTTCTATCTGACCTTCCACTTTGTTACAGTCATCTCAACAAATCTAATTCCAATAAATCAGGTCTCTCCTACTCTTTGAATCTGGTTTGTAGAGAACTTCAACCCACCAAAAATTATAATAATAACAATAGCTAACACATACAGCCCTACTATGTGCCAGGCATTTCTCTTGCATGATCATCAGAACTACCTTATGAAGTGGTACCATTATCATTCCGATTACACAGGTGAGGAAGCTGAGGCAGAGAAGGTAAATACTTTGTGTAATATTGCAGCTGGGTTCCAGAGTCCATTCTTTTACTGCCTCACCTGACATCATAGAAGAATATTTATTGACTTGGACCTAGAATTTTTCCTTTGCTTAAAATTATGTTTACATACATATTTTAATGGGATCATATGGGGTTTTTTACTCAACACAGTGTTACGACTATTTTTCCAAGCGTTCATAGGGTGAAGAGAAAAACTACGTCAATTGTTCTTAAAGCACAGAACCAACTAACTGAGAAGTCTGTCCTGATTGGGATATAATTTCCCTCAGGAAACTTGCAACTGGAAACACATGGTATAGTAAGAGAATCATGCCTGGACTAGACTTTGATCCCAGATCCAAGGGACATGGGCAATTATTTAATTTCTCTGGACCACTTTTATTCTCTGATTTTCAAAGTAAGGGCGTTAAATGAGGTGATCTCCAGATTCTATGCACTAAGGTGCCTGGACATACACACTGGAAAACAAACACTCCAGAATTCGTACCGAGCACCATGTCAGCAAGTGTGAAGTGTGTGCATGTGACATACATGCTCAATGGAAGAGAGGACAGGATGTGAGTGATCAGGTGGGATGACAGAAGGCAAGAACTTTCGGGGGAGTAGGCAGGGGACAGTGGCTTGTGCAAAGGTGTGGCAGCCCCAGAGGCAACCAGGACACGAGTGAGTTGTTGGCAGTGTCCTTTCCCAGCGGTGCATCTTTACCTCTCTGCCTACATCCTCAGTTTCCTTGTTCACACCCCATATTTGGTACAATCCTTCCTATCACTTCTCTTTCTCCCCCTACCAAGGTGAAGCCCACAGGGACCTGCCCTGTCTGAATATCTCATTTCTTTAGGGCCCGGCTCCAGATACATTACAATCAGAAGTGATGTTTGAAATATTTAACAACCAATCCGAATGATGCCAGCTGCCATGCTGAAGTGAGGTTTTGAGTCCCCCTGTGGCACAAGTTTGAATGCTTTAGTTTCTGGATTGTAGGGAGGCCCAGAGGATCTCAGTGGAGGGGCCGCACAGCGGCAATGGCAGGGTCACCAGCCAAACGGGAGCACACTGGCTCAGTTAGAACAGACAGCAGCTATAAACAAGCAGTTTGCCCATCCTGCCATGTACCAACTTAGCATAAATTCTGCCAATAACAAAAATAATTGAAAATAAGATAAAATCTTTATCAATTAAATCATATATGTACAAACACATGTACACATGTGTGTGCACGCATATATGTCCATACACATATCAATAGCCATGGATATATATAGCTATGCACAGCAGCTGCTTTAAAAAATCCCCTTCTGTGCTCACTCTAAACTCTAGAAAATTCTCTCTCAAACGCAAGCCAAGCTTACTACCCAGGCTCTCTCTTCACTCTCCTGTCATCCCACGGCTGTCTGGGGTGCAGAGGTGGGACTTCCATGCAAGTAACCACCACCCCTTTACTCGTTCTTCCTTTCTAGGCACCTCTGTAGCATCTCCTCTTTGCCACCACCTCCATCAGGACCACAGTGGCCCAAGAGCCATCTAGGTGGAGGTAGGAGGCTTCAGGAGAGGGGGCTACAGGGTGGGGGAGGGTTAAAGGCAGTGGCTACTCAGATATTTGGTTATTTTCCATTGTCATATGACCTCATCTGTACATGAGAGCTTCACAGTGGCAACAGAATAAAAAATGAGCACATTGTGGGACTTCCTTGGTGGTCCAGTGGGTAAGACTCCATGCCTCCACTGCTGGGGATGCGGGTTCGATCCCTGGTCGGGGAACTAAGATCCCACATGCCCCGCGGCGTGGCCAAAAAACAAAAAGAAGAGCACATTATATGTGAGAAATGTCCAGTCAAAATATTTAATTCATGGTAGGGAGTAAACAAGTGAGATCGATGAGATGAGGACATACCTGTGAGCAAAGGGCCTTAAGGCTGAGTGTCTACATTTGGCACATGTCCAGGGGCATGTGCACATCTTAGAACTGCTGCTTTCAGCACACAGCTCAAGCTCACTGCTGTGCCCCTTACATGCGCCTAAGATACGATCTCATGGAAAGGAGGAATTTCATTTATTCCACATAATCACTTCTTGGCTCCTAGCATCCAGTATGCAGGATAAGCAACTAATCACTGGTTTATTGTGTTCTATTATAACCTAACTGGTTCCAGGGTGTGTGGGTATTGGGAGTGGGGTTAGGGTGAGGCTAAAGAGAAAGAAAAAGAACTAGCTAATTATGCTCGAAGATAAACTTGGTAAATATATATATATATATATATATTTTTTACATAAATATCTAGTTTGGGATTATGCAATTAAGAAAGCAAATCAGCTGAAAATAAACTATCTGAATGAGAGTTCCCTATGTTAACTCATGATTCTTCTGAAACTACCAAAACTTAAACAGTTTTCTGGGTATCATAAAACAAGAATCCTTGTGCATAACATGGGCCACTATGATATATTTGATCTAGAAAACAGCCAAAAATACAAGTTTTAACCAAATAGAAATATCAGGAGAAGCATTACAGAAGAAACATAGCTAAACACAGAATAAACTATCTAATGTTTCTTATCTTAGTTTATTCATATTAATTCCTTTAGATTTCATGACTCTAACTCAGAGTTGATGAACTTTTCCTTATCGCTTTATTTCCTTATCCAGAGATGTTTATAAATGGTCACATTTCTGAAAGAAGGTGCTAACTGAGTTGTTCACATTAGGACTGGTGAGCTTTATTTAACAGGAGATAAAAGCAAGGTAGAGAAAGAGGAGGACAGCTGAAAAAATTGCTGTACTTCTGTGGTTTTTTTTCCCTAATCCATGTTTTGTCAATTAAAACCACAGAAAACTATCTTGATGTCTAAATATTTAAAAGGAAATATTATGCTTCATAGAGGTCATTCTGGCATAGATGTTGGACTGTTCCATGTCTGCCCTTAAGAATCCAAGACATCAGACCCTTGATGTCACCCTTTTAAGATTATAAAGCTCCATGATTTTGATTAACTTGTTTTTATAGGACTCAGGCCTGATGCTCAAATACTTACATTTAATTAGTTCATTCTTTTAAATTAATAGCAAGGCTTTCTTCCCTATTACTTAAAAAGAAATTATTTATGCTGCAGTGATAAATAAAATATATTTAAAGTACAGTACTTTGGGTTTAATTGCTAAAAATATTATGGGGCTGGGAGGAAAAAAGTACCAGCATATGTCCTAACATGGCATCAATATTAACAAAAAACGCTAAAGTGTTTTCTGCAAAAATCACAGAAAACCCCTGTGCCCGAGAGGGCACATCTCTGCGTGGGCACATCTCTGCCTGCACGGAAACATTCCCTTTTTTAAAGCCAAAATTAATGCCTGGATATTTTGTGAATATTTGCAAAGCAAAATTTATGGACAGGTCTTCTCCTAGCTCTTGCTAAGAACCAAATGATGACATTTTTATCCCACCTCACAGCCAGCCAACTCTCACCTTCTGACGTACAAAAACTTGCATTAGTTCATTAACAGAGAATATATTTCCTTACTTATCAATAACACTATGTCCCTCCCTGATTGTTCTCCCAAATCTGGACCTGGTTACCCAGCAGCCTGTTCAACTACTTTAGCAGACATCCTAAATCCAGGAGGTCTAAAACTCAATTCCTAATCTTTCCCTTAAGCTGTTCCTCCTCTGCCTTCCCTAGCTCTGTGAATGGCAACGCCATCATTCTAGTTGCTCAGGTGAAAACTCTGGTATCCTAACTGACACTTCCTTTCTCTAACACCCACTTCTAATTCATCCAGATATTTATCATTGTACTTAAACAATACATCAGGGTCTGACCACTTCTCACCACTACCACCCTAGAGCCAACCACCATCAGTTTCTGCATGGATATTGCAACGGCTTCCAAATGGTCTTCCTGCTTCTGTCCTTGTACCACTGCAGTGTCTTCTTGACACAGAAGCTACACTGAACCTTTTAAAACTTCAGTCAGATCATGTCCCTTCTCCACTCCAAACCCTCTTGGAGTCATAATCAAAGCTCTTACAATGGCCTACAAGACCCTATTGATCTGTCCATATGTTACCTCTCAGTCCTCTTCTCCAGCTACCCTCCTGTTCACTCTGCTCCACCACTCATCTTGCTATTTCTTGAACATGACACTCATGCCCCCAACATAGGTCTGCGCCCTGCTGTTCTCTCTGCCTAGAATGCTCTTTGCCCAGATATTCACATGGCTTACTCCCCACTTCTTTCAAGTCTTTATTCGAATGTCACCTGCTCAGTGAGGCATAACCTGACGACCCTACTTAAACTTATAATCCTTATTTCTCTATCCTCACCCAGCACTCCTCATTCCTCTTACTCTGTTTTACGTTTTATTTACATTTTATTTTGCATAACATTTATCACCTTAAAACTTGTGATATGATTTACTTACATATTATGCTTATTATTTGTAATACATCCCCACCCTGGCATGTAAACTCCACATGGAAAGTGATCTTTGTCTATTTAGTTTACTCATATATCCCAAGAAGCTGAAGCAGTACCCAGTACAAGGCAAACATTTGATAAATATTTGTTGAATTCATGAGTGGATGAATGAACGCAATGCTTTATCAAATAGTGGGAATTCACTGCTACTCTTCATACATGTATTCATTCATACATACATCCACCAACAATGTCATCAATCACCCAGTACCTATTCTACGCTCAGTGTGTATCCATACTCCATTTCCCCCTTAGACAATCTGACTAATCTACAGAGATAAATATGCTAATATACTAATCTACAGAGATAAAGCTATTAGAATGGAAAGAACCTAAATTAAGAGATTATCTAGGTCAGCACTGTCCAATGGAGCTTTCTGCAATGACAGAAATGGTCTATATCTGTGCTGTCTGTTACAGTAGTTACTAGTCACAAGGACTTGAGCACTTGAAATGAAACTAGAATAATGGAAGAACTGAATTTTTATTTTATTTTGTGTTAATAAATTTAAATTTAAATAGTCACATGTGGCTAGTGGGTCTTATAGTGAACAGCACAGCCCTAGTTTATCCTTCTGCCTCCACCTAGGAGTCTCCCTAAGATACCCAAGGCAGGTTGTTAACTCTACTATTTTCTTCCCTCATAAAAGGTGACTAACGATTAATTACCATTGCTTGCTAACTATCATTTCTGTGGTTCATGAATGTCTCTTCTTTCACAATTATTGGTACTTTGTCAACTAAGGTAAAGCTTTGATATTGTATTAACCAATTTATAAAATATGAAACCTTCAGAATTTATCCTCCAAATCCAATAGCACATTCTACCTACTTCACTACTTGCATAACATAATTTACTTTTCTAACTTTATTTTACAACTTTACTGAGGTATTGTAATTGATGTACAATAACCGTGCATATTTCAAGTGAATAATTTGATGAGTTTTGACATAAGTTTATACCCATGGAACTATCACCATACATAATGTATTTTAAAGCTCAAATGGCCAGCACCACTGCTGACCATTAGGGCATCATTGTGTACATTGGAGGAAAGGGCCCCTTTTCTCCGAAAGTAAACACAGTACAGTGAAAAGAAGTGAACTCAGTGTCAGCTCTCATCTACCTCCTCAGCCAGAGCCTTCATACGGTGAATAGCACACACGACCATAAATGGCAGCCCTGAAAACTGGTCTGTTAAACTTATTTTTAAAACATCCTCCTAAGGTTTTAAAAAGTACTCTGGTTTCCATTTCAAGGTGGCAGAATGGAAATAGATTATAGCTTCCTCTTCTCACTGCAAACCCTTAAGGTTTTAGAACGGATTTTTTAAATCCATATAACTGGAAAACAGTATCAACCTTTGGAGGACCATAAACTTTGAGAAAACACTGGAAGACAGAAAGCAGATGGGATTAGAATGAAGATTTAAAACCGCAGCTTACAACAAGAATAGGAGAGTGTTGCCAAAAATGTTAGGAATGAAAACCAAGGACAAGGGGGGTGGCGAGTTTGGGACAACAGACTGTGACTGTTAGAGAACAGCAGCACAAACAGTCAAGAAGGTTGAACTGTGCACACCCCCTCTACCAATGCAGGCCACTTGTTGAGTCAAAGAGCAGAAACAAGAGTTGTTGCTTCAGCTGAAAGCAATGGGTATGGGAACTTGGGTCAAAGAAGCAAAACAGCATCCCAGATGCCCTGGGTGGCTGCAGCTACCCAAGAGGATGGAGACATCCCCTCACCTACCAGAAGCTAGCCTCTGAGGCACTCTGCCCAGTGGCAGCCCTATCCCTCCTACATGCTCTTGAAAACAGACTGAAATACAGATTTCCAGCAGCAAATCCTGCCCCTGTGTCTAAGCAACTGCAGGAACACATAGAATGGACAGCCTAACAATGAGGCTCAGCTGCAGGAACAAACACTCAGGAATCATTAAGCATTAGAAATAAGAGTTCTTTGTTTTAAAAAAGTGAAGAACTTATATCAAGGAACCAAAATTAATAAAGAAGTCATAATATGACTTTAAGTATAATTCATACCCATAGGGATATTTGTGAAGATATTAAATCCATAGAAAATGATCAATTAGAAATAAACAACTATTAAAATTTTGGTCATTGAAATAGAGTACTCAATAAGTGGGTCAAAGAAGGGACAGAGTCAAAGAACAACTTTCTTCTTCTTTTTTTTTTTTTTTTTTTGCGGTACGTGGGCCTCTCACTGTTGTGGCCTCTCCTGTTGCGGAGCACAGGCTCCAGACGCGCAGGCTCAGCGGCCATGGCTTACGGACCTAGCCGCTCCGCAGCATGTGGGATCTTCCCGGACTGGGGCATGAACCCACATCCCCTGCATCGGCAGGCAGACTCTCAACCACTGCACCACCAGGGAAGCCCCAAAGAACAACTTTCTTAACCAGAATATTAAGCTAAGAAGTTCTTCCAATATGCAAGAAAAAGTGATGAAGGGACATAAAGTATAAAATAAAAGTTAGAAATCATGTAAAATAGACCCAAACATTCAATCACCCATCTAATGGAGTTACTAAAAGAGATATTAGAAGTAATGAAGGAAGGTAATATATACATTAGTTACAATTTAAGGACTAACCAAGTGCTGAGTAAGATAAATTTTTAAAACTCACACCTAGGCATTATATTAACATCTCAGAAAACCAGGAATAAAGGAAACAAATCCTAAAATCTTTAGGAAAGAAAAAAAAAATGGTCTACAGAGTATCTCCTCAACAATGAAAAAAAGGAGCAAGGAAAAAAAAAAGTTAAATCTATAATTTTATACCTAACTAAACTACCATTCAGGTATGAAGATGAAACATGAAGGAATCAGTAAGTTTATCATTTATAATAACTCTTTGAAATAATTATCCCATTTAAAATAAAAATAAATATAGTAATAAGGAAAAAATGGTGAACAAATAAATCCATTAAATTACATTATTAATCCTAATTGTGTTGATTTTTTAAAACAACAATGATAATTTTAAAAATAACAATGTAGAACCAAAAGTCCAAATAATCCCAACATGGGGGAAATGGTAATGAAAGGAAATGCTTCGAGTAAAACTGAAGCATACAGAGATTTCATTTTGTTCAATGAATGTAGAGAGACACTGGTAAACTCTGAATATTAATAGAAAATATATTTAGTTGCATGTGTTAAAAATTGAATAGCAATAGCAATTACTAGAAAAACAAAAACAATTTATAATTTTTACACCATCAGGAAAAAAGTAGAAGAAAATTGAATCAATCCAACAAAGGCAGAAAAAACTAGAAACAGTATTCAAATATATAACCCAAGGTTACCAGCCCACAAAATTTTGTAGGCAACTATTACCAGCCCTTTAAAAAATAGAAATTCATATTTTAAACAAACAAGAATGGAAAAATATGAGAAGCTACCAACCTATTTACATATGGGTCATAAGCTTTCCAAAAATTCAAAATAAGACTGCATAACGAAAGAAAAGTATAAACCAATATCACAAACATGGATGCAAAAATGCTAAATAAAATGTTAGAAATGTAAATTCAGCAATCCATCAAAAGAATAATGCGTTATTATCAGGCAAGTTTTATTCCAGGAATGCAAAGATAGATTTTTCTAATAATGAACAACCAATGTAATTCACTAACTTAGTCACATGATTTAGGAGAAAAATAATTTCAGTGATGCTCCAAAGACTCAACTGAGGAGCTATATATATGGTTGTGTGTGTGTCTGCACGTGCACAATGTGTGTGTGTGTGTGTGTGTGTGTGTGTGTGTGTGTATGAAAACCAAGAACAAAACAAAGCTTCTTTAATTTGATCAAAGGTATCTACTGAACCTGCAAAATACAGCAAACATGAGACTTACTGGAAATATTGCCTTTAAGCTCAGTAACAAAACACAAATACTACTACTACTGTTCAGTATCAAACTGGACATCCTAGTCAATGGAATCAAATAAGTAAAACCATAACAGGCGTTATAAATATTGGAAAGTAAGAGACAAACTACCACTAATTACAAAGGACATGACAATCTACCTAGAAAATTAAAGGTATTTAAATAAAGGACTACTATAACTAAGAAGGAAGTTCAATTATATAGATGGCAAGATGCAAAATCAACATTAAAAAAATCAACAACTTTTCTATGCTATTGGCATCAATGCTTTTTAAAATGTAATTGGGGGGAAAATCACATTCCCAATAGCAACAGAAATTAAATTATAAAGTCCTTAAGAATAAACTTAATAGAAATAATTAAAGCCTCTATGGAAAAAAATTACAAAACTTAATTTAAAAAACCATAAAGTAGCCTGAATAAGGGAAGAAATATACCACATTCATAGATGAAAACCTCAATATTTTTAAAATGTAAATTCTATTTCAAATAAATATATAATTTCAACGTAATCCTATTCAAAATACAACTATAATTTTTATGAAATTCTAAAATTTGTACAAAAGATTGGATGAACAGTGGTAACTAAAGTCCTTTTTTAAAAAAAGAAATACAAAGAAAAGCAACCTGTCTAATAGATGTCAAGCATATTAGAAATCTATAGTAATTAGAATTATGAGGTATTATTGTTTAATATAAGCAGAAGAGACTTCAGAAACAGACCCACGTACAAATAGGAATTTATTATCATGTGTACTCATTAAGAGCAAAGACTCTATATTGGCACAAAAACACACATGTAAATCAATGGAACAGAATAGAGATCCCAGAAATCAATGCACACATCTACGCTTAATTAATCTATGACAAAGGAGGAAAGAATATACAGTGAAGAAAAGACAGCCTCTTCAATAAGAGGTGGTGGGAAAGCTGGACAGCAACATGTAGATGAATGAAATTAGAACACTCCCTCACATATACAAAAATAAACTCAAAATGGTTTCAAGACCTAAATATAAGACATGACACCAAAAAACTCCTAGAAGATAATATAGGCAAAGCATTCTCAGACGTAAATCATAGCAATATTTTTTAGTTTAGTCTCGCAAGGCAAAAGAAATAAAAGCAAAAATAAACAAATGGGGCCTAATTAAATGTTAAGCTTTTGCACAGCAAAGGAAACCATCAACAAAATGAAAAACAACCTATTTAATGGGAGAGAATATTTGCAAATGATGCAACTGACAAGGGATTAATATCCAAAATATACAAATAGCACATACAATATTGAAAAAACAAACAACCCAATCAAAAAATGGGCAAAAGATCTAAATAAGCATTTCTACAAAGAAGACATACAGATAGCCAACAGGCACAGGAAATGATGCTCATCATCACTAATTATTAGAGAAATGCAAATCAAAACTACAATGAGGTATCACTTCACACCAGTCAGAATGGCCATCATTAAAAAGTTCACAAACAATTAATGCTGGAGAGGATGTGGAGAAAAGGGAAACCTCGTACACTGTTGGTGGGAATGTAAATTGATGCAGCCACTATGGAGAACAGTATGGAGGTTCCTTAAAAAACTAAAAATAGAGCTACCTTATGATCCAGCAACCCCACTCCTGGGCATATATTCAGAAAAGATGAAAAAAAAAGATACATGCACCCTAATATTCATAGCAACACTATTTCCAATAGTCAAGACATGGAAGAAACCTAAGTGTCCATCAACAGACAATTGGCTTAAGAAGATGTGGGAGATATACATATACACAAATATTACTCAGCCATATATATATATAAGAAACTATTAGAAGTAAATATAGGCAAATATGTACAACCTTGGAGTCAGGAAACCATCTGAAATAATATGCAGAAAAGGAAAAGTCATAAAAGAAAATATAATAAATTTGACTACATCAAAATTTAAAACACCTGAATGACCAAAGCACTTTAAAAGGTAGAAGACAAGCAACATAAACAACAAAAAAGGGTTAGAATTAATAAATCATTTAAAGAAAGAAAAAACCTGAACTAATTGAAAAATAGGCCAAGGATATAAATTGGTAATTCACAGAAGAAATAATAAAAATGATCTAGCTTAATACAAACTGTTGCTCAGTCTTACTTTAACAGAGGAAATTAAAATTCAATGAGTATACTCATACATAGCTGGAGGGAATATAAGTACAAGGACAACCATTAAGAGGTGATTTTGCATAACCCATCATTCCGAAATTCTACTGTTAATATCTCCCCCAGAGAGCCACGTGCCCAAGGAAGCAAGTACAAGGATCTTCACTGGAATGTTGTTTGTAACAGTGAAAAATTCAAAAACAACCTAAATATTCATAACAACAGGAATGGCTAAATAACTAATTGTGCACCTTTTCTGTGGAAGATCATGCTGCAAGTTTCTATTGATAAAATGAGGTGGACCTGTAAACATTGACATGAAAAATTGTCTAAGCCATACTGTTAAGTGAAATAATGGATACATCATTTATGTTAAAATACATACACACATAGATACCTTTTCTATGGGCAACCCCACGGAGAAAAGTCTGGAAGCATATATATTACATTGTTAATAGTGAGTATTTCTAGAGAAAGGACTAAGATAGGAGGCATTGGAGAGGGGAATAATCAAGGGGTACTCCAGTTTGATCTATTAAGTTCTAATTTCTTAATAAGGAGAATCTACTGCTAAGGATGATTTTTTAACGTATAAACTTTTTAATATATGTCACAAATTTGGAAGACAAGTGATGATGTTATAATAAACTGTAAAGAAGTTGCTTTAAACGGATGAAATGAATAAAACAACACTCATTAAAATCTAGGCTATTTCTTTCCTTCTTTAAGTTATTTCTTCCTTTCATTCACAGTACCAGAGAATCCAAAGAAACCACATCACACCATACCCTTTACCCTCTGGTCTTAAAAAAAGAAGAAAGGTAATCTTGGGTGGGGCTTTAGTTTTTGTGGCTGTTTTTTGGATGAGGTTTAGATTACCCACCCAGGATGCTGTGATGTAAGTGCTCTTTCATTTGTAATGTGATTACTCTGGAAACAAGAGTCATCTTCTTAAGGCAATTATAACATGTGAATGTTAATTTAACAAAATAGCCCCTCTCAAGTCTTAGTTTAATAACCATTGGGAGAAGATTTTTATAATTTAAGAATTATTCATTTTCTTAGAATTTTGGCTCCCACATGGACTGTTTTGTGATAGGGTGTTAAAGGACGGGTTGAATTTGGCTTTTAGTATGAAATGTAAAACCATGAAGGCCAAATATACAAACATTTATTTCTTGATAACCACAAGTGGCCTATGATTAAGATAGAACCTGACAATTTAAGGAAAATTAACTTGTCTAAAGTGAGAACAGGGAATAAATCATGAATGTACTAATTTTTCTTTCTCCTTCCCCATTAGCCTACATTGGTCTTTAGCTCTGACATGAAAACCAGTGGGAAAACATTAACTATGGTTAATGGACTGAATGGATTTATTTAAGAAGAAATATTTAAAGAACTAAAAGCATCAAATTATCTCCACGACACATATATTGGTCACAGAGACAAAATACAAAATGCATCATAAATCTTACTTCTTCCAAAAACCCCATCTCAAGCCCCATAGAGATTGAAAGAAATGGCACATTTCCAAATCTCAAAGTCTCTTAGCCAAATTTTTACCTTTATTTTCTCATCACCTATTTCAATATTTTCCTACCTTTCTAATTAAGGTCTATACAGGGAAGACTGTGGGCACACTAAAGCTTAGGGCCTTTTCAGTTGGTAGAATCTGGATTTGAAATCAGGTCTGCCTACTTTCAAACTGACTAAACTTGCGAAGATTATGTGCTGTTGTTGTTTTTAACTTTATAGAAGATCCCTGAGGAAGGACTATATCTGAATTTGCTTTGCCAAAGTGCCTATTGATGATATAACATTGTAGGTCCTTAAAAATATGTGTCAAGTAAATGAATAATGAAAGCAAAATTCAAATGAAAATGACAAAATGTTCAATAGAATTTTAAGACAAAGAAACTTCTTTACAGTAATAGAAAAGTAATAAGTAGAAAGTTAATTTTTAAAATTAAAATGGAAGCACTGAGTTTATTATATTACATTAAAAGGAAAATAATGGAGCCTCTCTTGAAAGCCATTTCCATTTATAATAAATAAAAGCCAAATATGATTTAGGAAGAAACTCAATCTTAGGAATTTTCCCTGTCTTAATACAGCAGTTTCTCCGAGAAATTTTAATCACCACAACAGCCTCCAAATGTGAAGATGATTTATTCAAAAAGATCTCAACAAGGACAAGCAAAGGATTTATGGTCCTTTAACTCCCTTTATGTAAGTTAAAATACAAGAATTGAGGAGCTTGAAGACTATGGTGCAGAGCGGGGCATCCAGAGCTCTCCCTGTGACAGCACCAACCTTCCTGGTCTTCAGCACCTACAGAGGTACCCAGCTCTACTGAGGTCATTTAAGATGCTTCCATTTGCTATTTCTAAAGGTGTTTTATGACCTCTTGCCTTCCCTCCCTTCCCTCAGGGTATAAACTTTAATTAGAAAGGTAGGAAAATATTGGAATAATTGTAGAGAAAAGAAAAGTTAAAATATTGCCTAAAGACTGAATTTGGCAATGTGCTGTTTCTTCCAATCTGTATGTTTTAGAGACTTAGATTAGTACCTACCTCTGTACAGGTATAATTGATGACAGGCATGTTTCTCTGAGTTTACTGTAGGATGAGGTGAGTGGAAGGTCAGTTTTCCATGTGTAGAACTGGTCAACAGGCCCAAGCCCAAGCCTGCCTGAGATGTATTTCTTTTTTTTTTTAAATAAATTTATTTACTTTATTTATTTTTGGCTGCGTTGGGTTCTCATTGCTGCACACTGGCTTTCTCTAGTTGCGGCGAGCGGGGTCTACTCTTCGTTGCGGTGCGTGGGCTTCTCATTGTGGTGGCTTCTCTTGTTGCGGAGCACAGGCTCTAGGCACGCGGGCTTCAGTAGTTTCAGCATGCGGGCTCAGTAGTTGTGGCTCACAGGCTCTAGAGCATAGGCTCAGCAGTTGTGGTGCATATTTGCTCCACTGCTTGTGGGATCTTCCCCAACCAGGGATCGAACCCGTGTCCCCTGCACTGGCAGGCAGATTCTCAATCACCGTGCCCCCAGGGAAGCCTGATATATTTCTGCAGTTACTATATTTATAACAGTACTGGTTTGCATTTAAGATTGCATAATGCCACATGACGAGTTAAACAAAAAATACCATCTTGGAGAATATATCTGTTCTTTCTTCTAAATTCATTAAAATACTAAGAGTTATTCCAATCTTTTTAAAGTGCTTGGTTTGTAGTTAACTTTAGTAAAATGTCTTTTTCTCACTAAGCCCAAGATAAATTTTTTTTGGCAAAATATATTTTGTGTTCCTCTGAGTATTTGGCCATGATAACAACTTAATTTTACATGATCTCTATATTTGTCAAAATGTGTAGAAATGTCTTATCATTTCTATAGTCAACAAAAAATGAAACATAGGTGGGCTTCTCTGGTGGCGCAGTGGTTGAGAGTCCGCCTGCCGATGCAGGGGACACGGGTTCATGCCCCGGTCCGGGAAGATCCCACATGCCACAGAGTGGCTGGGCCCGTGAGCCATGGTCGGGGAGCCTGCACGTCCGGAGCCTGTGCTCCGCAACGGGAGAGGCCACAACAGTGAGAGGCCCCGTACCGCAAAAAAAAAAAAAAAAGAAAGAAACATAAATATCCTGGATTGGTGAAAGGTAAAAACTGCTTTTGAAAAAAACCCCATAATATGTTATTTATAACTAACCAACCTTACCAACTAAGAGAAAAATTCAGCTGATTGCTATGGTAACTTTCAAGTGTTGACATATATCCAGAGCCCATCATTCTGAAATTGTTGAGAGACACTTAGCCACATTTTTGTTCACAAAATGAAAAAACTGAAGGAAGAAAGAACTTCTCAAGGTAGGACAGTTCGAGTGAGAGCAGTAGCCATATGATACAGTTCACATGCAATAAGCCCACTTTTCATTGCAGATGGGTATACCTTCATTTGCTTCATGGGGATACTAAGGCAAATGACTAACAGATACAAAACACTAGAAAAGTTGACATATTTTAGTGAATTTCTTTTCTGCATTTTCTAGGGGTAAGCTTGCTGGGAATCCATCATATTCTAAAATACTCAGTTTTTTTTTTTTGTTTGTTTGTTTGTTTTTTGCGGTACGCAGGCCTCTCACTGTTGTGGCCTCTCCCGTTGCGGAGCACAGGCTCTAGACGCGCAGGCTCAGCGGCTATGGCTCACGGGCCCAGCCGCTCCGTGGCATGTGGGATCTTCCCGGACCGGGGCACGAACGCATGTGCCCTGCATCGGCAGGCAGACTCTCAACCACTGCGCCACCAGGGAAGCCCTAAAATACTCAGTTTTTAACCACTTCCAGCATAACCAGTTGAATTGAATCCCGTATTTATTGAGTATCCACTCCACGTAGTCTAGCCATATGTCAAGGTTGTAGGGTAAACAAAGGAGGTATATCTCTGCCTTCAAGAGTTTCCAATTAGACAGGAATATAAAATGACAAGGTGAAAATGAGCAAGCAAACAAGAAGGTATAAAATCAAGTGTGAAGTGGAAAGTAATTACTTGCCAAAATGTATAGACCAAACAGTAAGTGCCCTTAAGGAACAAAGAGAAGGAATCATAAAGTCCCATTTATTACAAAGGAAAGTGTGAGGTATCAGTTTTTGTTCTTTCAATAGACTTTGAAAAATAAACAACATTTAAAGAGATACGAACACCAAAGAATTTTTTAAGTAAGGAGCTCACTAAGGCTGGTGCTTGCTAGTAAAATGGCAACTTATGTCAAGCAAGTCTCTTGTCCTGCCAAGGTCCCACTGGAAACTAAGTTAGAACTAGTCATATTTAGCATTTAGAAAAATGCCATTGCTAGAATATGATAGAATGTTCTGGTTATATTTAAAAGACAATGGAACACAACTGGAAGAAAAGAAATTGCCTAAACCATTCTATTTCTGTTTCAAGAAGATTTGGATACCAATTGAGTTCAGATCAGCTAAAGAAACAAGCTACACCATGAGTTCTCTACCAGAGGCAATTTCATCGCTCAAGGGATATTTTTTCAATGTCTAAAGACATTTTTGGTTGTCACAGCTTGGAGTAGGAGGTGCTACTGGTATCTTGTGGGTAGAAGCCAAGGATACATAAGCATAAACATACTACAACACACAGGACAAGCCTCCACAACAAAGACTTATCAAGCACAAAATGTCAACTGCTTTGAAGTTGAGAAGCCCTGAGACAGACCACAAGGGCAATTGATGGTGAGATGTCCTAACCAATTCATGCAGCAAAACAGGCTGGATGAAGGTCAAAAATGATGTTATGGTTATAAATGATGGAGTCATATGGAAATCCAAGCTTAGGTTACAGTCTTCTTGTGTCCCTAAAGTTATAATTCTGGTATCAAAGAAGATTTGGGAGGTCATGAAAAACAAATATTTAGTGAAGAAAGACTATATAGTGGGGGAAAGACAGTCTTTTCAATAAACAGTGTTTGGAAAACTGGACAGCCACATGAAAAAGAATGAACCTGGACCACTATCTTACACCATACCCAAAAATTAACTGAAAATGGATTAAAGACTTAATGTAAGACCTCAAACCATAAAACTTCTAGAAGAAGACAGAGGCAGTAAGCTCCTTGACATTGGTCTCAGAGATACTTTCTTGAATCTGGCTCCAAAGGCAAGGGCAGCAAAAACAAAAATAAGCAAATGGACTACATCAAATTAAAAAGCTTCTACACAGCATAGGAAACCATCAGCAAAATGAAAAGGCAACCTACTGAGTAGGAGAAGATATTTGCAAATCATACGTCCAATAAAAGTTTAAGCATACAAAATAGATACAGAGCTCATACAACTCAATAATAAAAAAAAATCCAATTATAAAATAGGCAGAGGATCTGAAAAGACATTTTTCCAAAGAAGACATACACATGGCCAACAGGCACATGAAAAGATGGTCAAAATCACTAATCATCAGGGAAATGCAAATAAAAACCACAATGAGATATCATTTTACAATGGTCAGAATGGCTATTATCAAAATATCAACAAAAGACACTGCTTTGGGAAATATCCCCAGTGTTCTCCTTACTTGCTGCAAGCAAAATAAATCCTTCCTTCTCCTGTGGAAAACAACAACAACAACAACAAATAACAAGTGTTAGTGAGAATGTGGAGAAAAGGGAACCCTCGTGCACTGTTGCTGGGGACGTAAATTGGTGCAGCCACTATGGAGAACAGTATGGAGGTTCATTAAAAAACTACAAATAGAACTACCATATGACCCAGCAATCCCACTACTGGGCATATACCCTGAGAAAACCAAAATTCAAAAAGAGTCATGTACCAAAATGTTCATTGCAGCTCTATTTACAATAGCCCGGAGATGGAAACAACCTAAGTGCCCGTCATCGGATGAATGGATAAAGAAGATGTGGCACATATATACAATGGAATATTACTCAGCCATAAAAAGAAACGAAATTGAGCTATTTGTAATGAGGTGGATAGACCTAGAGTCTGTCATACAGAGTGAAGTAAGTCAGAAAGAAAAAGACAAATACCGTATGCTAACACATATATATGGAATTTAAGAAAAAAATGTCATGAAGAACCTAGGGGTAAAGCAGGAATAAAGACGCAGACCTCTTAGAGAACGGACTTGAGGTTATGGGGAGGGGGAAGGGTGAGCTGTGACAGGGCGAGAGAGAGTCATGGGCATATACACAGTAACAAACGCAGTAAGGTAGATAGCTAGTGGGAAGCAGCCGCATGGCACAGGGATATTGGCTCGGTGCTTTGTGACAGCCTGGAGGGGTGGGATGGGGAGGGTGGGAGGGAGGGAGACGCAACAGGGAAGACATATGGGAACATATGTTTATGTATGACTGATTCACTTTGTTATAAAGCAGAAACTAACACACCATTGTAAAGCAATTATACCCCAATAAAGATGTTAAAAAAAAAAAAAATCAACAAAAGACACTGCTTTGGGAAATATCCCCAGTGTTCTCCTTACTTGCTGCAAGCAAAATAAATCCTTCCTTCTCCTGTGGAAAACAACAACAACAACAACAAATAACAAGTGTTAGTGAGAATGTGGAGAAAAGGGAACCCTCGTGCACTGTTGCTGGGGACGTAAATTGGTGCAGCCACTATGGAGAAAAGTATGGAGGTTCATTAAAAAACTAAAAATAGAACTACCATATGATCCAGCAATTCCACTTCTAGGTACTTACCCAAAGAAAATAAAAACACTAACTTGAAAAGACATATGCACCCCTATGTTCATTGAAGTATTATTTACAATAACCAAGATATGGCAACAACTTAAGTATCCACTGATAGATGAATGGATAAAGAAGATGTGGTACACACCTAAAATGGAATACTACTCAGCCTTAAAAAAGAAAATCTTGCCATTTGCCACAACCTGGATGGACTTTGAGGGTATTATGCTAAGTGAAATAAGTCAGACAGAGAAAGAGAAATATCGTATGATTTCACTTATATGTGGAATCTAAAAATCAAAACATACCAACCAACAAACAAAAACCCAGACTAACAAATACAGCAAATAGAGTGGTGGTTGACAGAGAGAGGCTGAAAGGCTGTGAAATGGGGGAAGTGAATCAAGAGGTACAAACTTCCAGTTATAAAATAAATGTCATGAGGGTATAATGTACAGCGTAGGGAATACAGTCAATAATATTGTATTAGGTTTGTATGGTGACAGATGGTAACTAGACTTATTTTGCAATGTCTACAAATGTTGAATCATTATATTGTACTCATGAAATTAAAATATTATATGTCAAATATAGTTCAATTAAAAATAATATTAGGAATGAAAAGGAGGACATACTAAAGTTTATATTTTATATAGATATATATGTGTCTACATATATACATATACAAACATACATATATAACTCAAGCATAAAAAACAAACAAACAAAAAATGCTTTGCCAAAGGTGCATAACCTGGATCTAATCATGAGGAAACGTCAGACAGACCCAAAATGAGGGACATTCCACAAAATAAATGACCTGTAATCTTCAAAAGTGTCAAGGAAGGAATAGGGAAATGTTCCAGACTGAAATAAATGAAAGAGATAGATATAACTAAAAGCAATTGTGATTCTGAAACAAATCCTTTTGCTACAGAAGACACTGCTGGGAAAACTGGGAAACTGGAATGGGTTCTGGGAATTCGATGGTAGTAAAGTATCAGTGTTAATTTTCTAATCTTGATGCTTGTATCACAGTTACATAGGAGAATATCCTTATTTGTAGGTAATTCACACTAAAGAATTAAGGATGATGGGAATCAGGTTTGAAACTCACTCTCCAATGGTTCCAGGGGAAGACAGTCTTTGTACTGTACTTTCCACTTTTCTGTAAGTTCATGATTGTTTAAACTTTTTTAAAAATAAACAAAACAAATGCATTTTTGGAAAAGCAAAATGTCCGTGCATATGCTAGCCAAGAAATGTTTTGTTTAAAAATACAGAGACATTATAGTTTTATTTGGGACAACGTAAAACAATTCCTACCAAATCTATATGATAGTCTTTTAAATCTTTTATAGCAAACATAGCCTATAAATACACAAGTACAATGATAGCATTATGATCTTCAGAGAATATCTTATTAAATCTTGGGTCTAAATGGAATATTCCTTATCTATTTGGTCATGTGAACTAATCCATCAAGTCATTGTTAAATTACTTCAACTTTTTTTCTTATTAAATAAGATGCATACTTACTGTAGAAATTTTAAGTCACACTCATCCAAACAGAGATGATCATTGTTAACTCTTGTAATACAGTCTTCTAATGTTTCCAAAAGAATCTTAAAGTAGATATTTTTGTATTTATTTTTATTTAATATATTGTTTTATTAAATCATCATTTACTTTTTCAAATTTGATGTCAGAGCAACTCAGATTCCTCCTTTTCCTGATTAGTAATATATATTGCCTCCAAGTTTTCACTACAACAAAAAAGCTGCACTCATAGAGCTGTGATTCACTAAATGTCTGCAGTTATACACTCATACTGTATTTAAAGCCACCTCCCACTCCCCCAAGTGGTTATCATATGGTAACTACCCATATGTCAGACCCAACAATCTTCACCTTCAAGGACAGTCCATGCGTGAAAACCAAGGAAAAGTAAGGAGGATCCCTCCACTGTAACTTGGTCCAACTGAGATGCTAGTTCTGTCTTCCTTCCAGGCAGTGTTTCCTCAGGAGGTCTGCAGTTGCCATAGAGGCAGTGGAGGAGCTGTCCATTTGGTTCCCCAGAGGAGGCACAGAGCTTCCATGAGATTATTATACTCATTAGCTATTTTAAGAAGATAATATCAGACAAAAGTTTAATTGGTCTCCATTTTAAAGTGCATTTAATTAAAAGTTTCCATTCAAATGTACAACGAATATAAATCAACATTATTTGAACTGTAAATCACACACAGTCTGGGCTGGTCAGTGTAAGTCGTTAGAGAAGCAAGTAAAGATCTGATAACACTAATGGTGGTTAGCTTTCCGCAAAGAAAAATTTATTTTACCAGTCCCTCCCATCAGGAAACTTGGACAAGCCTCTTAGGTAGCCTCATCCACCAGAAGGCAGACAGCAGAAGCAAGAAGAACTACAATCCTGCAGCCTGTGGAAAAAAAACCACATTCACAGAAAGATAGGCAAGATGAAAAGGCAGAGGGCTATATACTAGATGAAGGAACAAGATAAAGCCCCAGAAAAACAACTAAATGAGGTGGAGATAGGCAACCTTCCAAAAAAAGAATTCAGAATAATGATAGTGAAGATGATTCAAGACCTCGGAAAAAGAATGGAGGCAAAGATTGAGAAGATGCAAGAAATGTCTAACAAAGACCTAGAAGACCTAAAGAACAAACACCTAGAAGAATTAAAGAACAAACAAACAGAGATGAACAATACAATAACTAAAATGAAAAATACACTAGAAGGAATCAATAGCAGAATAACTGAGGCAGAAGAATGGATAAGTGACCTGGAAGACAGAATGGTGGAATTCACTGCTGTGGAACAGAATAAAGAAAAAAGAATGAAGAGAAATGAAGACAGCCTAAGAGACCTCTGGGACAACATTAAACACAACAACATTCGCATTATAGGGGACCCAGAAGGAGAAGAGAGAGAAAAAGGACCCGAGAAAATATTTGAAGGATTATAGTCAAAAACTTCCCTAACATGGGAAAGGAAATAGCCACCCAAGTTCAGGAAGCGCACAGAGTCCCAGGCAGGATAAACCCAAGGAGAAACACACCAAGACACATAGTAATAAAATTGGTAAAAATTAAAGACGAAGAAAAATTATTGAAAGCAACAGGGAAAAACGACAAATAACATACAAGGGAACTCCCATAAGGTTAACAGCTGATTTCTCAGCAGAAACTCTACAAGCCAGAAGGCAGCGGCATGACATATTTAAAGTGATGAAAGGGGAAGAACCTACAACCAAGATTACTCTACCTAGCAAGGATCTCATTCAGATTCAACGGAGAAATCAAAAGCTTTACAGACTAGCAAAAGCTAAGAGAATTCAGCAACACCAAACAGCTCTACAACAAATGCTACAGGAACTTCTCTAAGTGGGAAACACAAGAGAAGAAAAGGACCTACAAAAACAAACCCAAAACAATTAAGAAAATGGTCATAGGAACATATATACCGATAATTACCTTCAACGTGAATGGATTAAATGCTCCAACCGAAAGAAACAGGCTTGCTGAATGGATACAAAAACAAGACCCATATATATGCTCTCTACAAGAGACCCAATTCAGACCTAGGGACACACATACAGACTGAAAGTGAAGGGATAGAAAAAGATATTCCATGCAAATGGAAATCAAAAGAAAGCTGGAGTAGAAATACTCATATCAGATAAAATAGACTTTAAAATAAAGAATGTTACAAGAGACAAGGAAGGACGCTACATAATGATCAAGGGATCAATCCAAGAAGAGGATACAACAATTATAAATATATATGCACCCAACATAGGAACACCTCAATACATAAGGCAACTGCTAACGGCTCTAAAAGAGGAAATCGACAGTAACACAATAATAGTGGGGGACTTTAACACCTTACTTACAACAATGGACAGATCATCCAAACAGAAAATTAATAAGGAAACACAAGCTTAGAATGACACAATACACCAGATAGATTTAATTGACATTTATATGACATTCCACCCCAAAACAGCAGATTACACTTTCTTCTCAAGTGCACATGGAATGTTCTCAAGGATAGATCACATCTTGGGTCACAATCAAGCCTCAGTAAATTTAAGAAAACTGAAATCATATCAAGGATCTTTTCTGACCACAACACTATGAGATGAGACATCAATTACAGGGAAAAATACATAAAAAACACATACACATGGAGGCTACACAATACGTTACTCTACAACCAAGAGATCACTGAAGAAATCAAAGAGGGAATCAAGAACTACCTAGAGACAAATGACAATGTAAACACGACAATCCAAAACCTATGGGATGCAGTAAAAGCAGTTCTAAGAGGGAAGTTTATAGCAATACAATCCTACCTCAAGAAACAAGAAAAATCTCAAATAAACAATCAACCGTACACCTAAAGGAACTAGAGAAAGAAGAACAAACAAAACCCAAAGTTAGTAGAAGGAAAGAAATCATAAAGATCAGAGCAGAAGTAAACGAAATAGAAACAAAGAAAACAATAGCATAGATCAATAGAAGTAAAAGCTGGTTCTTTGAGAAGATAAACAAAATTGATAAACCATTAGACAGACTCATCAAGAAAAAGAGGGAGAGGACTCAAATCAATAAAATTAGAAATGAAAAAGGAGAAGTTACAATGGACATTTCAGAAATATGAAGCAACCTAAGAGGCTACTACAAGCAACTCTATGCCAATAAAATGGACAACCTGGAAGAAATGGACAAATTCTTAGAAAGGTATAACCTTCCAAGGCTGAACCAGGAAGAAATAGAAAAAATGAACAGACCAATCACAAGTAATGAAATTGAAACTGTGATTTTAAATCTTCCAACAAACATAAGTCCAGGACCAGATGGCTTCACAGATGAATTCTGTCAAACATTCCTTCTCAAACTCTTCCAAAAACTTGCAGACGAAGGAACGCTCCCAAACTCATTCTATGAGACCACCATCACCCCGATACCAAAACCAGACAAAGATACTACAAAAAAGAAAATTACAGACCAATATTAGTGATGAATATAGATGCAAAAATTCTCAATAAAATACTAACAAACAGAATTCGACAACACATTAAAAGGATCATACACCATGATCAAGTGGAATTTATTGCAGGGATGCAAGGATTCTTCAATATACACAAATCAATCAATGTGACACACCACATTAACAAACTGAAACACCATATGATCATCTCAATAGATGGAGAATTCATGCATCTATTGATGCAATAGATGCAAAATTCAACACCCATTTATGATAAAAACTCTCCAGAAAGTGGGCATAGAGGCAACCTACCTGAACATAATAAAGGCTATATACAACAAACCCACAGCAAACATCATTCTCAACAGTGAAAAACTGAAAGCATTTCCTCTAAGATCAGGAACAAGACAAGGATGTCCACTCTTGCCACTATTATTCAATGCAGTTTTGGAAGTCCTAGGCATAGCAATCAGAGAAGAAAAATAAATAAAAGGAATACAAATTGGAAAAGAAGAAGTAAAACTGTCACTCTTTGCAGATGACATGACACTATACATAGAGAATCCTAAAGTTGCCACCAGAAAGCTACTAGAGCTAATCAATGAATGTGGTAAAGTCACAGGATACAAAATTAATGCACAGAAATCTCTTGCATTCCTATATACTAATGATGAAAAATCTGAAAGAGAAATTAAGAAACACTCCCATTTACCATTGCAATAAAAAGAATAAAATACTTAGGAATAAACCTACCTAGGGAGACAAAAGACCTGTATGCAGACAACTATGACACTAATGAAAGAAATTAAAATTGATACAAACAGATGGAGAGATATATCATGTTTTTGGATTGGAAGAATCAATCTTGTGAAAATGACTATACTACCCAAAGCAATCTACAGATTCAATCCAATCCCTATCAAATTACCAATGGCACTTTTTACAGAACTAGAAAAAAAATCTTAAAATTTGCATGGAGACACAAAAGACCCCGGTTAGCCAAAGTAGTCTTGAGGGAAGAAAATGGAGCTGGAGGAATCAGGCTCCCTGACTTCAGACTACACTACAAAGCTACAGTAATCAAGACAGTATGGCACTGGCACAAAAACAGAAATATAGATCAGTGCAACAGGATAGAAAGCCCAGAGATAAACCCACGCACCTATAGTCAACTAACCTATGACAAAGGAGGCAAGGATGTATAATAGAGAAAAGACAGTCTCTTCACTAAGTGGTGCTGGGAAAACTGGACAACTACATGTAAAAGAATGAAATTAGAACACTCCCTAATACCATGCACAAAAATAAACTCAAAATGGATTCGAGACCTAAATGTAAGACTGGACACTATAAAACTCTTAGAGGAAAACATAGGAAGAACACACTTTGACATAAGTCACAGCAAGATCTTTTTTGACCCACCTCCTAGAGTAATGGAAATAAAAACAAAAATAAACAAATGGGACCTAATGAAACTTAAAAACTTTTGCAAAGCAAAGGAAACTACAAACAAGACGAAAAGACAACCCTCAGAATGGGAGAAAATATTTGCAAACGAATCAATAGACAGAGGATTAATCTCCAAAATATATAAACAGCTCATGCAGCTCAATATTAAAAAAAACAAACAACCCAATCCAAAAATGGGCAGAAGAACTAAATAGACATTTCTCCAAAGAAGACATACAGATGGCCAAGAAGCACATGAAAAGCTGCTCAACATCATTAATTATTAGAGATATGCAAATCAAAACTACAATGAGGTATCACCTCACACCAGTTAGAATGGGCATCATCAGAAAATCTACAAACAACAAATGCTGGAGAGGGTGTGGAGAAAAGGGAACCCTCTTGCACTGTTGGTGGGAATGTACATTGATACAGCCACTATGGAGAACAGTATGGATGTTCCTTAAAAAACTTAAAATAGAATTACCATATGACCCAGCAATCCCACTACTGGGCATGTACCCAGCGAAATCCATAATTCAAAAAGACACATGCACCCCAATGTTCATTGCAGCACTATTTACAGCAGTCAGGTCATAGAAGCAACCTAAATGCCCATCGACAGGTGAATGGATAAAGAAGATGTGGTACATATATACAATGGAATATTACTCAGCCATAAAAAGGAACGAAATTGGGTCATTTGTGTGGACGTGGATGGACCTAGAGACTGTCATACAGAGTGAAGTAAGTCAGAAAGAGAAAAACAAATATCGTATATTAACGCATATATGTGGAACCTAGAAAAATCGTACAGATGAACTGGTTTGAGGGCCAAATTAGAGACACAGAGGTAGAGAACAAAAGTATGGACACCAAGGGGGGAAAGTGGCTGGGGGGTGGGGGGTGGTGATGTGATAAATTGGGAGATTGGGATTGATATGTATACACTATTATGGATAAAATGGATAACTAATAAGAACCTGCTGCATAAAAAAATAAATAAAATTAAAGTTAAAAAAAAAAGAAAATTTTATTTTATACCCTGAACTAATAACGAGGAGAATCTGACATAAAACAATGGGTGGCTCAGAGTTAACTCAATTCCTCTCCTGGAATCACCTTACAGTCCTTGTTGTATTTATGGTGGCTGGGTCTTGTCCACCACGCCACCATTCCCTACATAGGAGTACCGTGCACATATTAATAATATAATATATTATTTTATTATTATATCACACAAAATATGTTAATAACATATTAAAATTAACTATTAATATATTAATATAGTATTAAAATAATAAAAAATCTTTTCTGAGGTTTAACAAGTTAAAATGGCTTTGAATATTGCTTACTTTTTTGACTCTGATAATATATTTATGGGAATTTTTTTTTATTTCATAGTGAATTCTGTATACAAATCAACACTACCAAATATTAGGAAATTCATGAGGGAAAAAGTATTTCATGAGCTTGCACCCTGTTTCCTAAAACGTGAGTTTCAGATAAGCCCAAATTTTAGATGACAAGAAGTCAGACCATGTCTTAAGCAAGAATTTAAAAAACAGCACATCTATAAAACAGGAATAATAATAGTTATTTTTATACCATGCACATTAAGCATGTAGCATAGATTCTGGTATGTTGGGAGCACTCAGTAAAAACTTTATTATTATTCTGTCTTTATTTTCTTCCTATAGCCAATAGATATAATAGTTATATTAAAATGAACATTAATGCATTAATGATTGTCATATTCACATGACAGTTTATAGATCAGGTCTTACTGATGTCATCATTCTTAATTTGTCTTTCAGTTTAATTGGGCTGTAAGTAGAAAATTACACAGACAATAGCTTCTATAGTTGGGTCCAGACCATACACAGCAAAGGAGGTTATTTGTAACCTTCAGTTTGATATGAACCAAATTAAACAAATAAATCAACCACTATTAGTGAGGAACCTAAGTTGGGTAAAAGAAATTAATTACACACCATCGTTATACAGAAACTTTCCAAGAATATTTGAGAAAATGGTATCCAATCCATCCCACATACATATTTTAAATCCACATTTTATAGCTCTCCTTTTAAATAAAGCACTCATGAAAAATTTCTGGAATTTAGCTGAGGATTTTATATAACCAAATTCTGACCTTTTCCTGGTATATTAAACACCCTTTACAATCACTGTACTTACACAATGTTCTTCCAGTCTCTTAATGGAGTAGACACTATTCCGGCTTAAATCACCAAATTCCAGAATAGAAAAACAAATATTAAAAACTGAGAAGAGAGTCAAGTCAGACCATCTCCTTGTTCCCAAGCATCTAGTCTGACCTCCCATGTAGAGTGGTAATTTATGCTTCAATCTCTGCTCTGTTGTACAACAATCTAGGAGAAATGGCAGTTCCCTCCTCCAAGATGGGTATTTCTCAGAGAACGACTGGGAATTGAAAATAAATCTTGAGGTTGAAAGTTAATTACTGACAGCAAATTATCCTTTATGAATAACAACTTTCTCCATAACATTAATAAAAGTGTCTTGATTTATGTACCTTTCATGTATATTCATGTTGAAAGATGTTCAAAGACTGGCTGAAGCAGGAGAAATAACAGAAAGAGGGTTCTGAAAAGAAGGGAAAGAGGAAAGAATGAGGAATAAGCCCAGGAAAGCATGGAAAGTTGATTAGGAAGCCTGACAGAGAAGGTCCTCCTGTGAGGGAGGGGACAAAACTCACACATATCAGGGCCTGAACTCAGGTTGGGAGGGAGAAAGGGGAAACAGAATCCCTACCATCACTGTGAGTATGGAAGGGAGGGTACAAGGGATGATAAAGAAGCAAAGACATGAGAATGTATTCATTTTGGCTGTTTAAAGAAAGGAGGGCTACAGAAGGAGAAGGTGATGAACTCACTGAATAATGCATTGTTAGTCAAATCGCCAAATAGAAGTTGGAAATTAGGCATAGTTGTGCTATTATTCACACTTACATTCTAATTAACAGAATTACATATAACGCATAGGCTCACTTTATCTGTGGGTTTGAGAGAGGTAAAGGGAACTCATTCACTTGTGCCCAGTGTACGAAAAAGAACACTTGGAAGGACCACCAAAGTGACAAAGCACCACTCTCATCTCAGCACATTCCTTGCAGGACCCAACAACAAAAGAGTGTGTGAAATGCTTACTGCCTACCTACACTCTGGGCAATCTTTCAGGAGTGGCTTCTTCCAAGAAAGGCCTTGTCCAGAACAAAGCACAAGAATGTTAACACACAAGGTCTGGGTGAGGTTTCACTCACATCACTGCTCCCTACCCATTCACAAAATGTTCCTGCTCTCAGACAAGTGAGAAGCAGCTGAGCATCACAGGCACCAGGCACCACCCTCACAAGACCCCTTGCAGGACACACGCACACCACACACCACACACCACTCTCCAACTGGCCTCCCTCCATCCCCTGGAATAACAGACAGAATTGATGAGGAGAGAGGTGCTGGTGTCCCGAAAAGCCCAACATCTGGAGTGCCAGAGGCAGGAGGAGACAGAGAAACCATGAGCTTTTAAACAACAAGTATCTTGGGAAATAACCCAAGACAGATAATGCTCTGGATTCCAGGAAGATATGCAGCACGATGCTGTGGCTTGTCTATGAATTCACAGATTTGAATTCATAAGCTATATGACTTCGAGAAAGACAGACTTTCTGGGTCTCAGCTTCCTCATCCCTCCTAAAAAGTGGTTGGAGTCAATCATCTCTTAGCATCCATCAGTATCTAAAGATATTATGGTAAAACAATTTTTTCAGAATAATTCATGAACTGAGCAGATCGCCCAAAATTTGAGCCTTGGTACCGTTTTCCTGGATCAGTTTAGCCCTATAACCCTAATGAGCCTCAGCAGTTTTAGGAAGTAGTGATCAGAAGCAAGGATTCCTGACTCCAGTGCCCCATTTTATCCACCTGCCCCTGCTCCCCTACCCTCGTGATCCAGTCGTATATGTGTCCATTTTGGATATCAATTTCTGTTCTGATAATAACATTACTCAGGAAATACACGGCCATCAAGATGTTCCTGGCACTTCAGTGATTAGGCAGAACGGACTATGCAGCCTTGTTTCCATAATTCTAATCAAGCAAGGTCCCTCCTAGGAAATCCTATCAAGCTACTGAGGAAGAAGTATGTGGACTTTTCTTTTTAATAAGAGCCTCTAGGTGTGCCAAACGTTTAGAAGTCAATAGGCAATACTTGAGAACAATAGGAGGAAAGGAAAACAATGCTTTTTTTCAAAATGGAAGTGGCCTGATTTTCTTCTGATTATTAAGATTTCTACCACATATTGTCAAATTGCCTTTCAGGAAGCTCGTCCTAGCTGATTTTCCCACCAGCATTCCATAGCGACCACTTCATCACATCCTCACCATACAGGTATTGGATTCTGTTGTGTGTCAATGCGTTGGTTGAATTAATACTATGTTCTTTTTTATTTATTTTTAAAATTTATTTATTTATTAATTTATTTAATTTTTGGATGCATCCGGTCTTTGCTGCTGCACGCAGATTTTCTCTAGTTGCTGAGAGTGGGGGCTACTCTTTGTTGCGGTGTGCGGGCTTCTCATTGCAGTAGCTTCTCTTGTTGTGGAGCACAGGCTCTGGGCGCATGGGCTCAGTAGTTGTGGCTCACGGGCTCTAGAGTGCAGGCTCAGTAGTTGTGGCTCACGGGCTTAGCTGCCCCACAGCATGTGGGATCTTCCTGGACCAGGGCTCGAACCCGTGTCCCCTGCATTGACAGATGGATTCTTAACCACTGTGCCACCGGCGAAGCCCCTACTGTCTTCTTTAAATTTCAACTTTTAATTATCAGTGAGGTTACATAGTTTTTCACACATTTACTACAAATTGTTTATTTATGCCATTTGTCCATTTTTCTATTGTCGTGTCTCTTGCTTTATTCATTTAAAAGAGCTCTTTGTGTTAAGGATATTTGTTTTTAATTTATTTTGTCACAAATATTTTTGCCCAGATTGCTGTTTGCATTTTAACTTTGTTCATGAGGTGGGTTTTTTTTCCTGTATAAAAGTTTTCATTCTGTTTTCATGGAGTCAAATATTTTAGTCTTTTGTTTTACTGCTTTTTTCCCTTGCGTAGGAAGGTCTTTCCCACTCCACCAACATGTATACATTTTTCAAGTATTTCACTTTCAATTTTTACACTTAAATTTCTGATGCATCTAGTATGTATTGGTATAAGTGGTGACATAGAGATTTCATTTCATTTTTTTCCAGTTTTTTCAACCCCATTGACTGAAAACCCCATATTTTCTTTTCTGATTTGAAGTGTCTCTCCTTTCTAACACAAAACTCTCATATGTAGGTTTCTGGAGTTCTGACTATTTTCCTTTGATCTCCTCATCTGATGTGAACTGATTCTGACACCACTATCAAAAGTGATTTTAATGAGTGTTGTTTCAAAATTCATTTTATTATGTGGTGAGGCAATGCTCCCAACTGGTACTTCAAAAATTTCCTGGCTATTCACATAAGTTTCTTGCTCCAGAAGCACTTAGTCACTTGAAGTGAAGTGTTGAATATATGTAAGTATTTTTCAAAGTGCACAAACTTGTAAAAGTCTTAAAGCAAAGAATTTTATAGGCAATATCCATCACTCCCTTTTAGAAATATATCTAAAAGACTGATCACTGCTGTTTTTTTTGGCCACGGGATCTTAGTTCTCCAACCAGGAATTGAACCCACACCCTCAGCAGTGAGAGCAGAGTCCTAACCACTGGACCACCACAGAATTCCTATTAAGACTGGTCACTGCTTTAAAAGAATGCTCAGAGTGTGGGTGGTGGTGAGGGTCAGGAATTTTCCAGCCCACAAGTTGCATATTTGGTTGGCTCATAATGGCCAAGACAGATTTAAGTGTGATGAAAATGTATGTATATAGTGCACCCTCTTCATCACATTATTCTTAAAAACATTAAAATTATCATATAAAATTATCATATATGATAAAAACATTATCATATGTTTTAAAAACTTTAAAATTATCATATAAGAAAAGAATGCAACTTACGAGTTCCCCACCATTCATAAAGCTATATGGACTTGTTGCAACAAATCAGTCATTGAGCCTTTCAGTCACATTAATTTCCTCTGCCTTCCCTTAGACCTTGTTTGTCAGGCCCTACCTAGTTTTCAGCCTCTAGGGTCCCCTTTCCCCACAGCAAGGGTTGCTTTATCACCCCATCTCTGATCTCCTGAATCAGTCACTCGCCACCCAAAACCAGGTGAGTGCTCCCACAATCCCATTCACTCACTAGTCACATGACATTGAAATTGCCATTGTTTTTACCTGTAACCCAGTTAGAGACTAGAGATAATATGATATTCACTATTGTACCCAATCCCTAGCTCAGTGCCTGACACAGATGAATCTCAATAAATATTTAGCGAGTCGGTGAACACGACGAACTAAATGTGAAGCAGGAGGGACACAAAGAGCTCCAGCCCAGGACTCTGGGATTTAGTATCATCTCAGTCGTTTTGACATTGCATTACAGAGTCTCTAGGACTGTTTCTCCTCCAGAACTATTCTGTCCCTGAATCCCACCTCCCGGCTCTCCCCGCTGGTCCTGCTGACAGGCTTGCCCAAACGCTGACACCCTGCCTGGGTCAGAACACAACCTGCCTTCCAGGACACCCCATAACCTCATGTTAGATCCTCAGAGGCCAGATACTAGCTTGAACCACTCTTTGTCATCTAAGGCCACACCATTTGGATCCTGTGTTCTACCTGTTGCCAGTTAGCTACGTGCATGGGCCTTGCCTGACGGAGCCTAAGATACGTTCTTCAGGATGAGTGGATTGAACGGATCTCACTCTGGAAATGGTTGTGTTCACACAGCTCAAATCTTTTTCATTGTCACACAAGAGTAATGATAGTACTGTTGAAGTTCAACTCCTATGAAAGTTCTGGGAACAGAACTTGAAATAATAATCCAGATATAAATCAGATTGCAGGGTTTTAACCATACATTTATGCTATGTGGAAAAACAAGAGCTCTTTTTCTTTTCTCTAATCTCTCTCTCAAAAGGACAAAATTCTTTACTTTCTGAGAAACCACAAGTCACTTTCATTTGGTTTTCCCCCAGTCCTCTCCTCTATTTGAGCTCAGTGCTTCACGTGTTCATTTTGGTGAGATTCCATTGCAATACATCACCAGGAACACATGTGTTCCACCGGGACCTTATTCCCTGGAAGATGTGAATGGTGATGTAAATAACAGCCTCATTGGAATTTGAAGGAAGTAGTGCAGGAAAGAAAGCTACGGTGAAATAAGGCAAAATCAAGCAACTATAATCAATATTTCCTCCTGGGGTAATGTGGGTAGTATTGATGCTGATAGGGAACTTCAACGGTATTCATCAGCTGGAGCTGTCAGCAGAACATTAATTAAATGGCAGCTGTTGCTTTACCACTTGTAGGGGAGGAGAGCAACTAACTCCAAAATAGATTTCCAAGGATAAGCGCATTTCCAGCTAGTAAACCAAATAAGAGCTTGGTTGTGTTTTGTTTTGTGTTTGTTTGTTGTTGTTTTTTTTATGAGTTTTGCAGCACATGAGTGAAGAGATGAGGAGCAATTAGACTTGTGTCAATAGTTATGCATTTGGGGCTCCCCTGGCGGCGCAGTGGTTGAGAATCTGCCTGCCAATGCAGGGGACACGGGTTCGAGCCCTGGTCTGGGAAGATCCCACGTGCCGCAGAGCAACTAGGCCCGTGAGCCACAACTACTGAGCCTGCGCGTCTGGAGCCTGTGATTCACAACAAGAGAGGCCGCGATAGTGAGAGGCCCGCGCACCGCGATGAAGAATGGCCGCCGCTTGCCACAACTAGAGAAAGCCCTCGCACAGAAACGAAGACGCAACACAGCAAAAATAAATTAATTAATTAATTTTTGAAAAATAGTTATGCATTTAAAGTAAGAGTTCTAGTCTGTTGTTGGGAATATACATATATCATGCTAATCACAGCTACAGAGTCTAGCTTCCACTCAGTTAAGCATTCATTACTCTCTGATGCTCTAATGAACATTTAAGATGTCTGTTGATTTTTAACTTGTAATAAAAACAATATGTGGTCATTAAAGGTTTAGAGAATACTGAGAAGCAGAGAAATAATCACCCATGGTCAGTGTTTGTTATTCCCATGTTTATATAAAAAAAATTATGTTCAGTCCAATTACTGATCAAAGCTGTTCAGTAATGTTTACTTCCTCAATTCCATGACACTTAACAGATTCAACTTATTGAGCACTTGTTTTATGAAACACGGCTCTAAAAAAAGTCCCAAGTCATACCTGAATCTATATATCACGTTCATTTTTTAAATTTACATGTAAATATTTATCATAGAATATTTATTATAATCTTTCACTTTTTGTTGAGTTGCTATTGCTTACAGAAATCTGTGCTATAGGTATTTGCCATTTGTGATTTTCATCTTGGTAAAGTTCATTTAACCAGACAATGTATATAGATTTTTCCCAAGGTGTAAAAAAGCCTTCTCTATAGAAATGTAAACTTACAGAATCAATCAGAAAATTAATTCCATAATGCAACCTAAAAATGTATACTTTAAGAGATCTTTGGAGTACGCTGACCCCCCAGCCAGTCACTTCCATGGGACAGACCAGCTTGTTTCTAACGCACCTGCTGCTATAGAAGAAGTGAAGTGATTAATCCCTTCCTGTTGTTGCTGAGGTCATGAGAAGTTAGGGGGTAGTAAGAAAGTCCAGAGATGGGGAAATCCCAGGGAAAATGGTGAACACAGCCAAACTCACAGGGTTAGGGGAAAAGTCAAGGTCTGAACGAGAGAGTAGAGTTTGTGGTTAGAATTTCCACCTAAAGATAAAAAGATATGTGCCCAAAAGTAAGACAGGAAATATTATAATGGTCCACAAAAGAAAGACTGGATAAAAGAAACAAAGTCACTGGGGAAAATGGAACGCTTTGGAACAGTCTCTAAGAGAATGGGTTGTCTCCAGTTGGCACACTTATTGGGAAAATAGAGAATGCAAGGACCCCATCTCCAGCCAAGCAGCAAACCAGCTAGTGGGATCTCAGAGCACCAAGGCCAGCTGCCACAAGGCCCCTGATGCTGAAATAGGGGAGCAGCTGCCACTCAACACCTTACATTCTCAGAGTTGGCTCCAGAACAGCAAAGTGATTAAGAGATTAAGAGCACAAGCTGAGGAGTCCAATTGCCTGCACTCAAATCGCAGATCTGCCACCTGCTTGTTGGAGGGCCTTGGGCAGCTCCCTCAGCCTCCTTATCTGTACATGTAGAGTGTACGAGTATCTGCCTCACTTCTGCCTTGCTAGTGCCTAACACATAGAAAGCAGTCATTAAATATTGGCTACTTTGTTGTTTATTATGATCACGTGATAGAAAAGGTAATAGATTCAGCCTCAGAGGACATTGTAACTTCTACCAAGCGACCTCTCTTCCTTCATCCTGGTACCTTCTTCTTTAAAATGAAGAGATTGTATTAGATAACTGGTTCTCAACCCTGGATGCACATTAAAATCACATAAAAGCTTCCAAAATAGATCAACACTTGGGTATGCACTCAGGGCAGCTTGAATCAGAACCTCTGGGGCATTGCCTGGATATCTGCATTTTCAAAGCATCCCAGGTGACTCTGACACACAGGGAGTGTTGAGAACCGCAGACTAGATGACCTGATGGTCCCGAGTGAGCTCAGAGTCTAGAGGTTTCCACCCTCTTTGGTATGGGTGGCTCCAGGACCAAAGCTGGGTGGTCATGGACAGTGTGAGACTCAGAGCCCCCATTCCTGCTGGAAGTCAGACCAGCTGTGGCAATGCCAAGAGAACTAGGAGGTCTCACAGAATGTCTGAATTATCATGCGGTTTGGGTGCCAAGAGGAATTTAGAATAATTGAATGAGAAAAAGAATACTTCCAGAAGCCAACCAGTGAAGCCCTTTGTCTCCAAAGGATAGAACACTAATTCTTTCCCTCCTTTGACACTGTTACACCTTTTTACATAAAGACAGGGAGGACAAAAGGGAAATTCTTAGTTTGTTTGTCGTAAGGAAGTCAGGAGAGATCATGTGAATGAAAAAGAGTGCCTTAATGAAATATAATACATCACGACCTTTATTTTGGATTAAATAGGTCTATGCCACAGAGCAAAGAGTGTATTTGCTTCAGAAAGGTGTTTAGCCTGTCAGGAAAGTAGCCTACAAGTCCTGTGTGCTGACCAGTAGTGAGCATGTAGGAGCGGGGCTGGGGTGTGCTACATAGTTGTGACAAGATGCCGTTCGTAATTCATAGAATAGAATTTCTCAGAAGGTAGAGATCCATTCTGTTATGTGTTTATTTCACGTGAAACATTCACCTTCTTGGGATATTAAATCCTACCACCCGGGATATTTGATACACAGGAAAAGTAGAGTATTTATGGCCACTGGCGTAAGAAAAAGCAAAGCATTATCTGCTCCATCAAAATTGTATTAGAACTGCTCTCCTTTTACTTCAGATAGTACAAAAGTTAAGTGTCATACAAGTAAATAGAAACTCAAAAATTCCAATTATATCCAGAGAGTCAGATTTTTGGCCTCATTGGAGATGACTCGGATTTGAATAAAGGTAAAAGAATTAAATAGAATAATAAAATATCTCACGCCATTGCTCCACTGTAGCAAACCACTGGCTGAAAAGTATCAGGTAATTTTCCTTAAACTACAGCCAGCTCTGTTTTTCAGAAGGAACAACATGCTGTTAGGCTGACAACTCACTCCCTAAACAAAGTCATTGGGAGTCAATAAGGCTCTTATACAGAATGAGACTTTCTGTCCCCTTCCTCAGTACCTCCCCCAACAACCTTACACACACCACCGAAGGCTTCTTCCAGCTTTATTGCTACCAACAGCTGGAATAAGTATGTTGCAGGATTCTCTCTTGAACCACTTAACAAACGGAATGCCCATGACCAAGGCAGAGATCTGCAGAGCATTTCTTTACAATAGGAGGGGGAGTTCTAACTTGTCAACAGGAGCAACAACAGACCAAAACCCCCAATGGCATCAAGGGATCTGGCTACAAGAGCGCCCATAACAGATCATAAATCCAAACGCTCCACGTGTTCCTTCTCCAGAGAATCATCTCAGCAGCGTAGAAGCCAAGAACCACGCTGTGCCATCCACCACTGTGGAAGAAGAGCTTCTGTGTTCCAGGGCCCCAGGCCTAGCTCTTCCTGGGTCGCCCAGCTCCGCAGGCCATTACAGCTTCTGGCTCTACTTCAGGACCCTGGAGAAGAGCCCCATTGGCCTTTTGACCCCAGATCTCTTTGTTCTTTGCTCTTAGTGAATCTTTTCAGACTGCAGGGTCACATTCGACACCTTTCACCAAAACGTCTCACAGTCACCTAGGTAGAGGTCCTCCTTGAACAACTGCCTGCATTACAAGAAAGTGGTGAAAATATGGGCTAAATAAGATCAAATTGCCTGGGTTAGAATCTCAAATCTACCACTGAGCAAGTTACTTATCATCTATAAACCTCATTTTTCTAATCCATAAAACAAGAGATAAAAATAGTGCCTCATCGGGTTGTTATGAGAAGTAAATAAAATCATTCAAGGTGCCTGGCACAGAAAAATCTCCAGTATATGCTATTACTGGCATCATGTATATATACTAAATAATTATGCACAGCTCTATAATACATACATTAAGCAGATAGTCTATATTATATGTAGCTGTTATTATCATTATATTATCTATTATATCACTATATAAGAATTGGGATTCAGATGTCCCAGTCATTAGTAGGAACACCTGGCATGCTGGGCAACGATCTATGGAATGAACAGAAGATGGAAGGTGGGGATTTGTCACCAAAGTTGAGGGGCCCCCGAGGAGTGAATTCTACCAAAGCAGCTGCCTTCCTTAAGGACAAAACAACAGGCTGTGACCAAAGCAGTTGGTCTGGCGGTGTCCAAACCAGAGGATGAGATCTATCAAGAGAGCATGTGAAAGTTAAGCTTATATGTAAAGGCCCCTCCCTTGTCCAAATTCCAGGCTGCCCGTGAAGCATGCGTCACTCACTAAACAGTTAATGAAACACAAAGAGCCTTGAATATCTCAAGTGTCACATTTCAAGACTTATAGAATAATTAGGAAAAATCTGAGCTGGCAAAACTCTTCCTGGCTCGTGCTGGCAAGCAGACCATCTTTGTTTTCCATTAGTGTGTGTTGTCGTCACAGTAACTGCAAGGCTCCAAATACAGGCCCGGGGTGTCATTTCCTCATGTACTTAGGCTGCCACACTGAAATAGCATTATGAACTCAGCAATGCCTCTTCCTTTCCTGTGGTATCTCAGTCAAAGAAGCAGGCCCTAAAAGGAGTTACTTAAGACATAAGTATATTAAAGACATATAAAGAAAAATAAAGTCCATTTATCCCTATTACTGTATCGCCTATGACTCATGTGTGTGTCGGGGGGGACCTTATTTTTGCAAAGATCTTTTATATAAACAAGGCAAGTTGGCAGTAATTTGATTGTCTTGGTGATGTCAGCAGTCTACTGTTTTCAATCAAATTGCCTTTTGGCTTTAAATCTGTAGCAAATCATTTTTTAAAGAATGCATTTGGCCAACTCTGATATGCCCATTTCATGGCTTTCTTTCACCTTTTCCTTACAAAGATAAGCAGCAGATAATTCACTTCTTCAAAGTAACTTGGAAAGATTGAAAGATTGCAATTACAATTACTGAAAAAGAAAAAAAAAAAAAAAAAAAAGACTATTTTCAAGTGTAGACATATAAAGTCCTTGGCCAGTGAAGCAACAATTGTTTTCATCTATGTTTTGGTGAAGGAGGTAGGTGACAGCATTTAAGCAAAAACAGAAAAATCCCTGAACCTTAAGGGTTCAATGAAAGTCAGACCACTTGAGATAAATTCTGCATTAGCTTTAAAAATTCTTTTTAAAGTCTGTCTTTCACAGACCTCAGAAACACATAAATCACACAATATTATGCACATTGACACCATTTCCCAAAAAGGAAACGCAACACCAACGTTCTTTTGACTTTTCAGTGCTGCTGTGGCTTAAACAAAGCTCTCAGGGACTGGAGCGCTGGTTAATATCGTGTTTCTTCATCTCTTTCCTGGGAGTTTCTCAAGTTCTGCAATCAGCTGGTCAACAGCCAACTGGAGCTGCCCAATTCATGCTGGACTTTCCTTATTCTAAGTTCTTACACAACTCGCTGCCTAGCCTTTGAAATTACACTGCCTCAGCTACTGCCATGGGGAAAGTCGTATTCTGCCTGCAGCCTTTTCTCTTCTCTGATTAGCTAAAGAGTAGGACTACCATTTAAGGAAAAAAGAAGAACATAAGCCAATATGTTTTCCTGAGGTTCCCATATTTTTGCCCTAGAACCTTTATAATGTATTCTATAAAGCCAGGAAAATTCTTTTCTTTCCCTCCTTTCTTCTTTCTTTCTTTCTAAAACAAGGTCTTCATTAGAGAATGATCATTCTGAAATTCAGTTTGCCTTATCTTTTAGAAACTTATCCTTTCAATTGTGAAAAATAAAGCAAAATGGACAGGTCTAAACTGTGAGTACCCTGCATAAGCTAGTAGAAGTTACTAAGAAACTTCTCCACTTTTGAGTGCTTCATATATTTTTGTTAAGTTAAATATACAGAATAGTGAGTACCCCATAATATACTCATACATCTTTATGAGGTAACACTCTTTTTTTCCCTTGGAATATACTTTCTTGCCATGTTTAAGAGGAATGACTAGGATTAAGGGCAATGAGTAGCAAGAATTCACTTGTATTTGGTGAGGCTGAAGCTCGTGTGAGATGACCTTTTTTGGTCTTTTCATTTTTATCTGTTACTAGGTTAGTAAAACAAAACAAAACATCTAAGGGAAGAAATAAAGAATGATAAATTTAATAATATATCCCTCCTTGGAAGAGGAAGTCTCCCAGCGTAGTCGGCTATAAAAGAGATACCCAAGCACTACATATAAACACACATTATCTCCAAGTGCAAATATAGAAACCATGGAACAGTCTATGCTGTGGGTGATTTCTTGGTCTTTTTAGTAATAATTCTATAAGACAGCACACTGCTGAATGATAACGGAGGGATTGAAACATAAATTCCATACTAAATTATTGGCTGGAGCTCAAACTATGTCTGCTTGGAGTACACAGCAGCAAAGTATGTCCCTGACAAGATTCCACATTTAAACAATACATTCTTCTGTCTTTCCTATGATCTATGAACCTGATTTTACAAACCGTCTGTATCTAAGATTTTTGTGTGCAACAAAGATTAAGCTAAACAGATAACTATATTTAAAGTGCACTAATAAAGCAAGAATAGCATAAAATTATTGAAAAGTCTATTGGGCAACTGTAAGTTTTATCAACTCGTTTAATCTTCAGAACAACTCTCTGAGGAAGCTAGTATTATTACCCTCATTTTAGAGATGAGGAAGCTGAGGCACAGAGAGTAACTTGCCCAGGGTCATAGTGAGCTGAAACCTGAATTCAGGCCGTCTGACTTGCCTATGCAATTAGCCTTTCCTGCCTCCTCCATCTGAATGACACATCCAGCTCAGATATAAGGAAGCAAAACGCATTTTATTAGCTTATCTTTCATTCTACTGCTACATATGTTTAAAATAATTAATGTATAAACAAATGTATGTTGCGGGCTTTCAGATATTATTTTTCTAATAAGCTGTTACCAGCCTTTTTTCTCTTAAACCTGTCTGCTGAAATAGATCTCAGCCTAAGCTCACCCCTTCACTTCCCATGATGCTGCTGTTTTAAAACCCACATGTTAGAGAGGGGACAAATTAGTGAAGATGTCAATTAAACAAGCTCTGTAAAATCTTATTTCTTAGGGCAACTGTTTTGTGAAGAAATGCTCATCTTCCAAAACAGACAATTAGCATTAGTTGAGAATGAGTATTTTACCACAAAGTGTCACTTCTAAAGAATAAGTAAAAATTATAACCACTGGGAAATCATTGCTAAATGAATATATTAAATATTTCATAAGTTTCTTTGAGAAAATCCCATAGTGATTCTTGGTGAACATCCATTTAAAAGAGTAATTTTAACCTCCTTGGCTGTCTTAAAATGTAAAGAGAATTCTTTTCTTTTGGTGAACATGGAAAAAAATTAGTTCAGAATCATGATTCATGCTTTATCTCACACAGTAAGCCTACAGGTTTCAGGAGTGATTTAAAATAAAACTGAGAAATGTCTCTTTTTTAAATATTTACAGAAAAATAAAAAGGGATAATCATGATATTTAAATATTTTAATGTTCAAGGCCAGATTTTAATCCATGATGACCCACAAATGGAAGGAACCATGATTTAAATGTATAGTACCAAAGGTAACTATAAATAGAATCTGGTAGCAGAAGATGATAAAAGTATACGAGTTATAGTATTTAGAGCTCTAGGTGTATACACAGGAGATGCATGTATAAATATATAGTCTTTATATATCTGCCTTCCTATTTCATTCCCAAGAGGTACATCGTCTCCACAATCAAGTACATGAGCGTAGTCACAATTACTTGTAATTTTTCTGTACTCGGTAAAACTATGAAGACCTTCCTTGAGAAGTTTTTGAAATAAAAAGCTATTACCACACTTACAGTTGCTTGTCTTGATTTTATACTTACCTATACTTTCTCACATGCTCACCATTAGAAATCCAGAGCCAAAAATGTTCATAGAACATCCACAAGGTACATGGGGCCGAACCACTCCAGAGCCAAGGGATGCTTAGGACAATGCTTTGTACCTGGTCACCTTCATAAACTTGTTCTGAATTTCAAGAAGTAAACCCTGCTCCAAAGGACCCTAATTCTAACAGAGCACCAAACAGCCCAAACTAAGAAGGAATCACTTCTAAATGGTATGGTCTGGGAAATCATTGTGAAAGTGGAAGCCACTGATCTGGGTTTTAAACAGCGGACAAAGTCTCTACAGGAGAGAGGAGGAAAAGTGTTCCAGGCAGGAGGGAATGAAAGGGGCAGAGGTGGAGCATTGAAATATGCAGTATGTAGGTGTTTGGAGAAGGGCCCAAAATCTGAACTATCTGAAGCAGAGGGACACTTGTTGTTGAGTAGTGGGAGCTGAGACTGGAAAAGTTAAGTACATGCCAGATGATGGAAGGTTCTCAAAATACCCAGCCTAGGTGTTTGGCAGCGACTAGTTGCAAAAGATAAGCGAGGAGTAGGAGAGACAAGCATAAGAAAATTAACCCCAGGGTCATGGGCAAGGTGGTCTGGATGGCAACGAGGGGTGGAAGGGGAACAGCGCTGTTATCATACAGACCAAGGATGAAGGGAACAGACCTTAAGGTGGTGGGAGAAACGGCAATGGGCTCTCTTATGGTCAAGGGTCAAAACAACACAGACGTGAGCCTGAGTGAACGAGAGAACACAACCTGCACCGCTGATAGTTCATAAACTGGAGGAAAGCACGTGCTCTAACCTGAGCTATTTTTGATTCTCAAGGGTAAACTTACAGTCATGAAGACAACGATACTCAGAAATCAATCCATCAGGAAACATGCTTTCACCCAGGGCCAAATGCTGTACTCAGTTATCCTCACACTGTTCCACTAACTCCAAAAGAAATTACATGCCTCCGAAATCTACGAATGGCAGATTTTGGCTTTACACAGACGTTTGTAAGCCAACAATGTGACCCTTCCTAAGATAAAAACAAGAAAAATGTAAAGCATTTAGTTCAGACTTTTTGAAACTCTTTAAAGACAAAGATACTTCATCTCCACTAAAGCACCAGAAGTTTCATTCTCTGACACCAAGTTTACCAGAGTGCATTTTGCACTGTTACATTCGTTATACGTGATTAGCTGCATTTACTTTGTAAACTAATCATGCAATCAGAATCATGAAATATAATATGTACTGAAATGTATGTACTATTTCATTTTTCTGAGCATATGATATATAAGCTTTAATTCGTTTTTCTTAAAATAGGAACATTTACTGAAAGAGTTGATACATTCTTGTCAACAATTTGTTCAAAACTGGTTTGGGGTAAATTACTTAAGTTGACAAAATAGACTCGAATAATTTCTTTTAAAATGTGCATTTGTATCTTCTTTGAAATTATCCTTAGTTTAGAATATTTTTTCAAATTATCATGTTCACTTAGAGGAACAAACTTCTTACACAAATCCAACCCAACTACAGACACGAGTTACCAATACTAACCACGTCACCAATGTGCAGCCGTAAGTTTTGTCAGATTCAGTGTGATGTTGATCATGCTAAGCAATTCTGATAAAACAGCATAGAAACTCATGGAAGGGGAGCCAATACAACAGACAAAAGGAGGATTTCCTTCACACTATGGTGAACACATTCATACACACATACGTGCAACTTAAGAAAGAATTTTTTCTAATACATTCGAGTTTTAAAAATCAGAATCTGTCTCATCTATATACAAGCAATTACTCAGTGTCTTTTTTAAAAAAAACACAAAATAGTATTCTCCTGAATACTATTCAACAACTGCAAAAGCAGTGATCTGAAACCAGGCATATCTTGTGCCTAGTGAGAAGTACTCGGGGTGACTGTCATGTAACGAGGTCAGAACCAGCACAAGGTGTACCAGTGTAATCAGAGAATCCGGCAAAGGAGAAGCCAGCCAGTCAAAAGCACAGCAACGCAAACACCACGCAGGACTTGCCTCTCATTTACCACACAAGCTGCTCAGCTAGTTTCATTATATGAAAGTTATTTTACCTCTGGAGAAAATACCCCTCCCATTGGTTAGCCATCCTCATTGTGAAAGGACTGTGAAGTTGTCCTTTGTCGTATTTCTGTTACCTGCCAGAAAATGATAACTTGGCAGACATATTTTGATCGCTATTAAAGCATCATTACAATCTTTGTGTTTAGAAAACAATCGGATAATTCTGAGAAAGAGATGACTTTCTGATTCTTTAAAAAGAATTCACAGTGATCGTCATAATTCCTAAACGTGTTATCACATAGTGGAACAGTGAGAATCAAAGGAAACAGACAACACAGAATCAGAGAGAGCTCTCTTCTTGTGGAAACAGAGATTTCTTAAGACAGTAGGTAGCTGTGTATTTTGGTCTTACCTGACTGGCAGCTCGTCTAACCAAAGGTACGTCCTTTATGGAGGTAGCTTATCCTTGGAAGAACCCAGTGGCTTGCCCCACAGCCCAGGAGAGACTGGAGTTCTGGAAAACTATCCAGCCCAAAAGAATACAGAGGAAAAAGCTTTTCCCACTTTCTTTCCTAGGACTAGCCAATAGCTGAAGTCATGCAGGAAACTGGGTAGAGAGAAGGGGAAAGCAGCTTCTTCTCCCTGAAATCCCGATCAGCAGAAATTGGAGGCTGTTGTATATCTCCCACCCAGACTTTTGTTTAAAAGTTTTTTCAACTGTTGCTAGGTGTTGGATTCTGAGATTAGGTTTCTCGTCTTCTGCTCCCTTCACAGCACTGTCAGAGCAGTGACTTTGTCGAGAAGCTGAGCTCGCGTGTGCTATATTTAACCAGTGTTCTCAGCAAGTCAAGCCTGTCAACAGCTGAGAAGTTTGGAGCCGGCTCTGCTCAGTTCCTCGGCAGCTGGGTTATCAGTGGATACAGCTCTGCTCACCCTGTAAAAGATTGCGGGGAAACGGCAGACCCTTTTAAGGACTGCTGCTCATTACACAGAGGTAATTATTGTTGGAAGCCCTTAAACGCAGATTGTGATTTGGAACCTCAAGGCAGTTGCCTTGAGCAGAGCAATTTATCAATGCAATATTCTGCTCAATTAGGCTTTCTCAGATAAACGGTCTTAAATAGAAAAGGCTTTTAAAACTGTATGACAACTCTTGGGAAAACTCACAGTAAAAGATCATTCCCAGGCAGCTTTTTACATTGATGTGTTGCATTCGTAGCTAGATTACATTCATACCTGTTATATCAGACTTAACCAGCTTATATACCTGACTGTTATTAAAGTAAGTTTATCATAAAGGAATGTCTATAACATTATGTTTTTGAAAGGAAAATCTTAGCGTTCTCACTCAGGTCATTCATTCAAAGCAAGAAACGGAGAGCACTCCAGGAAAACCAGGACTTCAGACACCTCTGGTTGTCAACAGCCTTGTCTCATCATTAACCCTCCAGTCTCCAAAACCAGAGAGCGATCACTTCTACCCTGAACTCCAACATAAAGAATGTCTCAAGATATTTTTATTTGCTTTATTCTATGTCAGAAAATAGTATGAATCTTCCAAGATTAAGAATCATGAAAAAAAGTGTGCTTAAAACTATTCTTGGGACTCCCTTACTAATTACATATGTGAAATTAACAGTAAGAGGACCTGAGAGAGTGTCTTTTAGCCACAAAGTAGGAAGGGAGACACACATGCACACACGTGCTCACACACACAAAAACACACACCATTACTGGCTAACACACTAGAATATTGCCCTGACAAAAATCTTGCCACTACCACTAAAAATGACCCCTTTCCTGAGATCAATTTGTCAGTTTAATGATACCGTTTTTAATGATACCCTTTTTTTGACATGCAAACTGAAGTTGGACCAAGGAGACGTGTAAAGGCATAGATTGCATATTTTAAGTGTTGCATACTTGCGAAAAGAGGCTTAATATGCTAAGGAACCCTGATGTCTGTCTGGGAAAGGCTGCCACTTTTCACAAGGGGTGTGTGTGGCCTTTTTAAAGAAATGACACTTACATCCAAGGTTAAATGAGCCCACACCTCAACCAATGAGAAAACGTCTCAGCTCCCCTCAACCCACCCACCGCACTAACAGCATTCATCCTCCCCCTCTAATTTCTTTACTACTGTTCATATATAAAATTGCATTTGTTCAGATTCTTCTCAGTCCTTCTGGGTCTGGGCCAACGCTGATTTTTTTTAAAAAGACTTCTATTAAGATGAAAGCATTCTTATCAACTATACTCCAAAAAAAGAAAACAGAGATGAAAGCATTCTTAAAAGAAACTGCCTCTTCTGGAACTCTACTGGATCTTTTAGAGACCATCTATTCACAGTCCCTAGAAAGTGGGTTCTAATAGGCAGTGGACGTGTGTGACTGGGCTGTGACATGGTTCAGAGAGGGACTAGGAGAATTTTTTAAAAAACATTACAAAGGGGGTGGTGTGGGGAGACAATTGTTTGAAAAATGCCCACACCCCACTCATAACCCACATGCGATAGCGCCCCCTTCCCTAAAGAGGACCTGGGGAATGTATCATTTCATCCCTCGTAAGAGTTCATTTTATAGATGTCCCCAGTCCAAAAGGAAGCAGAGAAGTATGTTAGCCAAAGTCAAGAAGACTGAGGGCCTTTCTCACCTTCTGGGATGGCCCACACTCTGCCTTGTGGAGTGTCTTTCTCTCCAGATAAATCCACTTCTTACCTGTCATTTTGTCTCTCACTGAATTCTTTCTGCGATGGGACATCAAGAACCTGAGCTTCTGATCAGCTCGGTGCTTTGTGACCACCTGGAAGGGGGGGGATAGGGTGGGAGGGAGGGAGACAGAAGAGGGAGAAGAAATGGGGATATATGTATATGTATACCTGATTCGCTTTGTTATACAGCAGAAACTAACACACCATTGTAAAGCAATGATACACCAATAAAGATGTTAAAAAAATAAAATAAAGTAAATTCATTACTTCTAAAAAAAAAAACCTGAGCTTCATTACTAAGTCCTGAAGCCAGGTATAAAAAAAAAAAAGACTGAGGGGAAATAACCCACTTTGCCTTTATGGGCCTAGGTAATTCCATTGAGAGGGTGATCGTTATTTACTTCTTCCCTAACTATCCAGACAATTAGAGGTTTTGGTGGGTTATTTTTTCTTCTTTAATGAAAACCTAGTCCCCCACCGTTGTTTTCTTTAACCTTTGAACTAGCTGTTCATTGTTGCTGTTCGTTTATTTCTAAAATGTGGTAACAAGCAACAGCATACAAAGTATTTCATGTAATTAGATACTATTGCTACCTTCGAATTATGTTCTTTAATCAGGCTAGGCATATGTGCTGGTCTGACTCAGTACTCCACAGTCATCAGTCTCTCTCTCATTCTCTCATGCTCCCTCCCCCTCTCTCTCTCTCTCTCTCTCTCACACACACACACACACACACACACACACACACACAGACACTCCATCTCTCTCTATAAAGTGAATTTATTTTGAAGGCTTCCCCCACCCCCTGGGAAGGATTATTCAGACAAAAGCATTTCCTACATAATCCACAGAGGAAGTAGTGCATTAAGAACTATTAGAAATTTGTGTTTTGTATACAGTCAACAAGGAATCGATTTTTCAACACATGTTGTTAATATATTACCGTTCAGCGGCATCCTTTTCCCCATCTTAAGTGTGAGCATTATTCTGAGAACGTCTAATAAACTTACAACTAAAGCTGAATTTCCCAACTTCAAGAATGAGTCACGATGAAACTTTTTAATAAGAAGATAGATTAATGTTATCAGTGAGAAAAAAGCAGATGAATTGTAAGGGAGGTGGCACATTATGTCTGTATCCGTTTATAAGACCAAAATTTACCACATTGTTCATTTAAAGAGGCATAGTGATTTTTAAGTTAAAGTTTATGTTATTTAATATATACAGTGAAGAGAAAAATAGACATTGACTTCAAAACGATGCTCAGGGCAGCAGGGTGTGGGGGCCTAGGTCACAAGGGGAATTTCCAGACCTGCCCTGTTCTCCACATTGGCTGGCTTTAAGACTGGAATGTAAGCACCGAGGTAGCAGAGAATGTTTCCTGTTTGTTCCTTACTAAATACTCAAGCACCATAGTAAGTGTTCAATAAACAGGAATGATTGAATGAGCAAATGAACATGTAAAAGATGAAAGAAAAGATGAAGAAAACTTTAGAGCATATTATCTATAAACTTATGGAAAATGCATCTAGGCTCTCTGGACAGAGTTGGGTCATTATTAGCTGCATGTTCAAAGTTGTAGGAAGAAATTCTTAGATTGTAAATTAATTATTTTGAAATTTTTAAATTTCAAAGGAAAGTAATAGATTTCTGGATAATAATAAAGATACCTGTGTAACATATTATATCCTAGGCAGAGTTGTAAGGGCTGGACGTGTACTAACCCACTTAATTCTAACAATAACCCAGTGAGGTCGGTGTTATTATTGTCCCAGTTTTTTTACAGGCAAGAAAACTGAAGCACAGAGATATTAAGTAACTTGACCAAGGTCACATGTTAGTAAGTGACAGAGCCAGAATTTGAACTAGGGAGTCTGGTTCCAAAAATTTGTGTTCTTAGCCACTTAACTGTCTCTTACATATGTTAGTCACAGTAACCTACTCTTCACAGTTGCTGAGAGTCAAAATGTATAGACTTTTCTATACCTGAAGATATATGCTCTGAGCAAAAACATACACTTAAAACTCCACAGCTTTGAGGCAGATAGAAAAAAAAGTGGCATAATTTCAGGATCAGCGTAGTAAAATAAAAGCTTATTGGAAATGAAGCCTTGTTGAATACCAGAAAAGAGAAAATTGGACTGCAAAGAAGATAATTGCTTTGAGGAAAAAAAAAATCTATTTTTAAGCAAAGGATATGAGCTATTCAGTATTCTCTCTAAAACAAACAATGCATGATGAATGAGTTCACTGCTTAGCAAAATTCTAAAATTACATTCTAAAAATATAATTTTGGTCTATGATTTGATAAGCAATTCAAAAATGTTTATGAACTATGCATTCACAACCAAAACTTCTCAAAGACATAATCAACAGCAAGAAAAAACAAAAACCAAAAAACAATGGGGATGGAGGGATTGATATACATTAGCTAGTTCTTTGGTATCAAAATGATAGTTTGATATATTTGCTATAGTCAGGTTTTACAATTTGCAAATACTTACACTTTCTATTAATCTAGCTATACTTCTATTTAGATTTTACAAAACTTTAGAAGAAGTAGTACTTTGTAATATCTACAAATATTCATAATAGAATAACTACTTTGTCCTATTTACAAATAAAATAGTGTCACACCTACATTTATTCATAAAATATTTAACTAAATTATTTATTTTCCCAACAGTTTCAGAAAAAGGAAAAGCAAGACTAGGTTTAAAAGTTATAAGATAATAATAACTTATTATTATTAAAAACCCCACTTCCCTGTTTATGTGCTTGAAAGTAGGTTAATAGAATTTAACCCTGGTAGTTATTATATAAGACCATATTCTGCATACATTTACAGTTCACAAGCATCTTATTTTTTGAAAGGGTCAGATGACATGTGCCTGAGTGTATTTCCTGCTTCCTTTCCTATTCTAAAGTCATCTCTCCTCTTGCTCAATACTCTAAATCTTAATAGCCATGGATGACTTTTAACAATGTTTTTAAATGGAGTGAGACATTTACTCTCCAAGAAGTAGACACAGAATTGGAAAACCAGTGATTGGGCACAGAGCCGTGCAGAATAATGTACTTTTCCCCACAAACGTATGGATTTGTATATACACACTATGCAGATAATTATAGTTAATTCTGAAAAGGGCTGCCTTGAAAGCACAGTGGTTAAGACCTCTGAGTCTGAAGTTAGGCAAAGCTAGTTTGAATTCAGACTCCATTACTTATTACCTGTGTGAACTTAGCAAATTACTTTATTTCACCCAACCCGCCTTTACCTCTTCTATACGATTAATAAAGGAAGTTAAGATTATTCATAATAGCCAAACACTAGAAACTCTCTAAATCAGCGGTCCCCATCCTTTTTTGGCACGAGGGACCAGTTTCTCGGAAGACAATTTTTCCACGGACGGGGTGTGGGGGGCTGGTTCAGGCGGTAACGCGAGCGATGAGGAGCGCGTGATGGGGAGTGGCTCGTTCGCCCGGTAGCTGTCCGTGGCCTGGGGGCTGGGGACCCCCGCTCTAAATGCTTTCTGCAATTGAATCGCTACACTGTGGTCAGTCAGACAATGGTGTGCTATACAGCAATGAGGACAGACGTGCAAAAATGCGGATAAATCTCTCAGACTAAATGAAAGGAGCCAGACCCAAAACAGTACACTGTATGATTCCATACATACCGACTTCAAAAACAGGCAAAACTAATCTAGGGTGCCGGAAGTCGGGATAGTAGTTACCCTTGGGATGTGGGGGCGCAACTGGAAATGAGAACAACGGGGGCTTCTGTGGCACCGGAGATGTTCTAGGTATACCAATGGGTTCAGTCTGCAAAAACTAACCAAGTTGCGCCCGTACGATTTATGTATTTTTCTGTCTTACGTAATAATTTAACAGAAAGTTTAAAAATTAAAAATACATTTGAGTATATACTTCCTGAGAGTTCTTATCTTCTGAAATATATACAGATAAAATAAAACGATATCTGGAATTTACTGCAAAACACTGTGGTGTGAGAGAGGAAGAGAAGTGGGCGAGAGAACAATGAAACAAGATTGGCCAGAAGTTGACAGTTACTGAAGCTGGGTAACGGGTAATCATTACAGTGCTCTCTCTACTTTCACGCAGGTTGTAAGTCTTCCATAATAAAATATCTTCAAAACAGTGCTTACTATTGGACACATAAGTAGATAATAAATATTAGTTATTGTCTTCATTATTAATATTATCTTCATTATTAATATGACAGTCATCTTGAAATATCTGTATGAACTGAACTCTTCGGATCTAACTGAGTCTTTACGTGGAAGACACATGGAATTCCCCTGATGTCATGAGCTAATTAAGAAGACAACTGGCTTAATATTAATAACACACTATTAGCAACTGAGATCAAAAGTTTAAAGAGAAAAAAAAGTAAGGAAACTAAAAAGGCCCACCTTAGGCAAATTAGTCCTTAAACCACAGGGGAAACAGGTTCAATTCTTGCTTTCATCAACAAAACTCATCAACATACTGATCTGCCTATCTGATAATGAAAAGGAAAACTGTCAAGAAAGTAAGATGTCTAGGCATTAAAAGCTGTAGGCCAGCAGAGGTGGTTACTAACAGGAAATGTCGTTACAAGGGTGAAAGACTCGGTGAAAAATTCAGGGTGAGCAATGCTCAGAAATATTTGAATTTGATAATCCATTTTATAGCTGAGCAGGTCTTCATATGCTTAATATTTGCATTTCTTTACCCCTTTCATCTGAAAATGTGGTAATAATTCACCTGGGAGAGCTGGAACAAATAATCAGGGACAGGAAAGTGTTTTGAAATGATGAAATATCTAAAAATGTTGTACCTCAAAGCTTTCCTTTTAGTCCCTACCTTGAGGACTGTGAGGAAATCAACCATATGATGAAATGATGAAGAAAGTTCTTAAAAAGGCTAGTGTTAAGTAATAATATAAACATCTGAATCTACAGAATGTAGAAATCAGAATCAGGTAGAGTGAGACAATAAAAAAGTAAATGAAAATCACAAAGCAGTAGTTTTTTGTTTTTTTGGTTTTTTTTTGCGGTACGCGGGCCTCTCACTGCTGTGGCCTCTCCCGTTGCGGAGCACAGGCTCTGGATGCGCAGACTCAGCGGCCATGGCTCACGGGCACAGCTGCTCCGTGGCATGTGGGATCTTCCCGGACCGGGGCATGAACCCGTGTCCCCTGCATCGGCAGGCGGACTCTCAACCACTGCGCCACCAGGGAAGCCCAAAGCAGTAGTTTTTTAAAGCAAACTGACTTCCACACCTTAATTATAAGTTCCCTGTTGACTTTTTAGCCATAAAAGTAACATTGCAGAAGAATGTTTAATTATTTAATTAATCAGAAAGAAGTTCCCTGAATGTTAAGTGAAAACAGCAGGTAATAAAATAGCATTAATGAATTATTGTATTATCACATGGTGATAGATATATAGAAAATAGATATGATATAGATATAAATATTTCATCCCATACCATGCATATGTATTTCTACAGAAATACATACATATATATTTATATATGTATATGTATATTTATATCTGAACTACATGAATGACAACAATTACAATGGTTATCTTTTCCTGCGTTTTCTAAATTTTTAATTGATGTTTTGTTTTCATAGTAGGAAAGTAAGATTACTTAAAATCATTTTTTGTGGGGAGAGGGATAAATTGGGAGATTGGGGTTGACATACACTACTATATATAAAATAGATAACTAATAAGAACCTACTGTATAGCACAGGGAACTCTACTCAGTACTCTGTAATGGCCTATATGGGAAAAGAATCTAAAAAAAAAAGAGTGGATATATGTATATGTATAACTGATTGACTTTGCTGAACACCTGAAACTAACATATTGCAAATCAACTGTACTCCATAAATTTTTTTTTAAAAAAATCAGGATTTCTAAGCAAATGCAGACAGAGGATTAGATTGTTCATTGGTGGTTTTCCAATATTTTGCTGAGGTGGAGACTTGAAGACCTGTGCTTGGTATGACTTGCCTTTCTGGTTACTATTCAGGATTTCAGTGAACTTGCCTTATGATAATGTAATAATTAAACAAACTAAAACAGCTGGATTTTGTCTGGTGTGGGTCTGGAATTCATTAATTGAATTCCTCTTAATATTTGCTCAGAAGAAAAGAGAAAGGTCATCTTTTCATGATTCTTCAAAATGAACTACAGTTGCTTTGCTTTCCATGCTTTTTCTACTCTATTATCCTTACAAATGTCTTAATTCTTCATACCATTACAACACTGCATTTGTTTCTGTAACTTTCTCCCATGACATTTTCCCTCTGAGCCATAGATTGTGTTCGGGCTCTGCCTGGAAATTCTGCATGGTGCCAGGAGGAAATATTTTCACCTTTATGGCTTACCTGAGGAAAGTTTCCAGCCATTGTGCTGCTGTGGACTGTAAATGACTAGGGACAGAGAAACACTTTTTGCACTTCCCCAGCAATATCTGGAATATGATATCACTATCTGAATATGTCTCATGGTAGAAAGAGCCCTGGGAAAAAGGAGAATTTGCTCTGACCTCAACTAGTGAACAATTTTTTTAAATGGTTTAATCCCTCTGAGCCTATTTCCTCCATTGACAAGTGGAGATAATGGAATTTAATCCACACATCCCACCATCACTCTGTACCCTCCACCGCTGTGTCAGTCACATTACGTAAGTTAACGGTGAGCCGGTGCCCTAAGAGTGGGCATGGAGCATGAGAGGGAACAAGGTCTCACCATCCACTTTCACTACCTAAAATCATTTTCCTTGCCTAAAATTAATTTTGTTAACTAAAATGTGTTACTTGTTATAAGCTTTGTTTCTAATATAAACAGCTTTTTTAACAAAACATAATTTATTGCTTAAGTTTTTTATATATCTCTAAACTGTTGAAAACAGTGTAAAATAAGTAAAAGTAAGAAAGCAGGAATGTTTCTTTTCAAAAACTGCTGATTAAATTAGTTGTAGCTTTGCTAAAGGAAAAAAAAATGTTACAGTTCCGAGGCCAAATTTTGCACATTTATGCCAACAAATAGTATTCTAATCCTCTGTCTGCATTTGCTTAGAAATCCTGTCATCTGTAGAGCAGGTGCATTCAAATGTACATTTGACTGACAGCATTTGTCAGAAAATGAATACATGCGTTATGGAAGCTGTGGACTTAAGCCACACACCCAAACTCTGCACCTCCAGATGTTTTCAGATTATAAACAAGTAGACGGAATGAGAGGATAGGCTTTGAGGAGGGAGCTGACAGTGAGTGGTGACAGGAGCACAGCTCATCTCAGTGCCCGTTCAGACCTGCAGACAAGAAGGGTGGTCCAACACGAGACCAGTTTCCTCAAGAAAATGTGAATTCTACATTTGCCTTGTGGAATTCAATCAGAATTTGCTGTAGAAGTTTACGTAATAAACAAATGGGGAGCATTTTCTCTGTGTGAGGCTCTAAAGTGATGGGTCTCAACTGAGAGCATTTCTGTGCCCCAGGGACGATTGGCAGCATCTGGGGACATCTTTGGTTGTCACAGTGGAGGAATGCTACTGGCATCCAGTGGGTAGAAGCCAAGGATGCTGTGAAATATCCTACAATGCACAGGACAGCTGTCCAAAACAAAGAATTATCCAGTCAGAGTGTCAACAGTGCCAAGGCTGAAAAACCCAGCAAGCACTAGAGGATTAAAGACAGGAATACAGAAGTAACTGACCTCAAGAGCTTAGAGTCTGGTAATGAAGATGAGGCAGATACGCAACAAGATGGGCAAAGCAAGGAGGGCTATAAGAAATACATGGAGGAGAAATTACTTATAGCTTCAGAGGTCAGGGGAAAGTCTGAAAAATAAAACTGTAAATATCCATCTTAACATTCCTATAATAACCAAACATAAAGAAGTTGCTTATTTTTACAATTCTTTTTTCTATAAATAACCATAAGTTAACCACCAAATACTTATAGAAAACATCCTCCCTATTCCTGAAACTGTATTAAATTCCCTGGAAAGACAAAGTTGAGTAAAACAGAGGCACTATCCTCTGGAGCTCAGAGAACAGTTACATCCCCAATTCCATATTAACATTATCAAGATTCATTTCTCCAAATATATCATGTATGCCTATTATGTACCAAACACTATGTGTGGCACAGAACTTAGGCAAGGTTCCTGCCCTTGAAGAACACACTATCTCTTGGGGGAGAGAGACAAAAATCAAATCAACAAATGCGTGATTTCAAGTGTGTGAATTCTGTTTTTAAAAATATTAGAGTATAGTCCAAAAATCCTGAAATTCTCCTCCAACAAAACACCTAGAAATGCTAGCTAAAATATCACTAACATTCTTTTTGAAAACCAGCTGAACCTGAAAGAAACTGTAGGAAACCATTAAGGGCCCAAAACAAAGAGGGAAATGAAAACAAGAGCAGGGAACATAAACTGACAATGAGATCCTTGGGGCTTGAGGGGGGGCGGGTATTAGTCTCAAAAACCAATAGATCTTTTTTTTACTGAAACAGGATATGAAGCCTCAGATCCCAGACATTAGGATCTGGAAGTGAGACCCCTAAATAAAACTAGGACACTTGAACTTAAAAAAAAAGCACAGGCATAGGAAAATAAGAATGTAGCTTAACCATCTTGGCCTGGGCTGGATGAGGAAAAAAGAAAAAATAGCCTATGCTGAGAATTCATTACCATAAACCAGGTTTCAGTAGGTCTGATGACCAAAGGTACACCACTCACATTGTTTGAGAATCCCCAATCCAAGATTTCATCATAAGAAGCCCCAGACTGGTAATCCCACAGACTATCTAACAAAAGCAAATGTCCATCCATACAGGCCACCCCTGGGCCCAGCCACAGCTCCATGTGGCTCATCAGGGAGCCGTGACCAGCTCTGTGACGCTCCACCTTGCACCGCTTCCCATCCTTCCTCTGTCCTCTCTTCAGTTAGTCTCACTGCCCTGGGATGACACCTAGCAAGTAAAGCTTAGTACATAATCCTTGTCTCAGGTCCTGCCTTCTAGGTAACCTGAGCTAAATTAGGGACTCTTGTAAGAGAAGGCCTATTTGAGGTGCTGCCGTTTTAACCTGAGACCTGAAGGGCAAGAAGGCTATGCAAACTGTAGAGAAGAGGAGTAATCCCTGTCCAAAGGCTCTGATGTGGAACAGAGCACAGAACCTTCAGGAAACATAAAGAAGGCAATGGCAGAGCATAGGAGAGAGAAGTTCAGAAAGCTACGTTGAGTCCAGTCATGTAGAACAGAGGTCTCGGGCCTGGATCTGGTTCACAGCTCTGTGTGTGTGTGTGTGTGTGTGTGTGTGTGTGTGTGTGTGTGTGTGTGTGTGTTTTCCAGTTTTATTGGGATATAATTGACATACAACATTGTACAAGTTTAAGGTGTACGAAATAGTGATTGGATATTTGTGTATATTGTGAAACAATCACATTAGTCTAGTTAACATCTATCACCTCACATAGTTACAAATTTTTTTCCTTGTGATGAGAACTTTTAAGATCTACTCTCTTCGCAACTTTCAAATATACAATACAGTATTATTAACTATAACCACCATGTTGTACATTAAATCCCCAGGAATTATTTATCTTATAACTGGAAGTTTGTACCTTTTGACCCCATTCACCAAATTCCCCCACCCCCTACCTCTGGCAACCACAGATCTGATCTCTGTTTTATGAGTTTGGTTTTTTTAGATTCCTGTATGTGTGTGTTTTTAAATTAGTTGCCAGAAGTTGAAAATAAGGAGATATCACACAATAATTTCTGAATTTTCAAGAAAATTCAAAAGATTTGTCAGCAGTGGGCCTGTATTCTTACATGGCAACAATCAGCTAGATCCACCCCTTGAGACGAGGCCTGTGATCTCAAGTTCACCACTGTCCCAAAGCCAGCCTTTTTCATTCATTTATGTTGCTGATTTGGCCTCCACGGGAGTTTGAATTTATGGGTCCTAACTTAGGGCTTTATAGGTTATGGTTAAAAAAAGAAAAGTTGGATTGTATCCTAAGACAAGGACAGCCCTTAAAGCAGAGGTCCCCAACCACCTTTTCGGCACCAGGGACCGGTTTCATGGAAGACAATTTTTCCACAGGGGTTGAGGTTGGTTCAGGCGGTAATGGGAGCGATGGGAAGCCATGGGAACCGGCAGATGAAGCTTCTCTTGCCTGCCCGCTGCTGACCTCCTGCTGTGCGGCCCGGTTCTTAACACCATGCAGACTGCTACCGGTCTGTGGCCCGGGGGTTGGAAATCCCTTCCTTAAAGTATTTTAAGCAGGGGTATGGTGTGATCTGACTTGTATATACTCCATTCACTGTAAAAAAAAAAAAAATAGATTGAGAGAACTGAAAATGGAAAAGAGGATACAGATGAGAAGACTATTGCAGGAATCTGGGTGAAAGATCACAGTGGCTTGAAATAGAGAGGTTGCGATGGAAATGAAGAGAAGTAGATGGATTAAAGGGTGCTTTGGAAGCAGAAAATGTAGTATTTACTGAAAGATTAGATATCGAAGGTGAGAAAGAGAATCAAAAATGACTTGTACTGTGTTATGAACACCTAAGCCTTCTACGGTCAACAGCTGAAGGGACATCCATTGATAACTCCTGGTACATGGAGCACTGAACACATGCTGGAAGGTGTACAGATAAAAGAAACTCTAAGGCCAGGCTTCCCTGTTGGCGCAGTGGTTGAGAGTCCGCCTGCGGATGCAGGGGACACAGGTTTGTGCCCCAGTCCAGGAAGATCCCACATGCTGCAGAGCGGCTGGGCCCGTGAGCCATGGCCGCTGAGCCTGTGCGTCCGGAGCCTGTGCTCTGCAACGGGAGAGGCCACAGCAGTGAGAGGCCCGCGTACGGCAAAAAAACCCCAAAAAACAAAAAAACCTCTAAGGCCTTAAGGAGTTTGAATCTTATCAGTTGAGGTAGGATTGATGCAAATGTAGGCACTTAGAAGTTATACAACTTGCGAAATAGATCACTGTGACTACCAGAATACTAATAACAATAGCTGACATTCACTGAGCATGTATTATGTACCCAGTACATACATCTCACTTAGTTCTCAGAAAACCACCGAGAGTTAGGCACTATTATTATCCCTATTTTACACTTGGAAAAATAAAAACATAGTGAAATTAAGTGACTCGAATAAGATCATAAAGCTTGTAATTGGCAGAACTGGGATTTGGACCCAAATAGACTAACTCCACTGGTCATTAGTTTAATCAGTAGTTAGACTGCACTTATATACATTTAGTGGGGTCACAAATTTACTGGCATACTGCAACTCAAGATATGCAAAGGAAATGTAACACCTTTACTTTGACTGAAACTGTTCTGAGCTTCCTCACAAGCCTCTATCCGCTGGTTAGAGGGTAAGGAATTAAACTTTCTTCAAGACTATTTAAAACTTAACTCCATTCAGTAACTGAAACAGTCCCTTTAGGTAATGTTCTGACCTATCTAGGAAAGAAGGGCAGACTTTTAGCCTTCCACCCCATCCGTGTGTACCAGTGCACATGCACGTACACACACATACCTCAGCTCTACAAGGTGTGTTGGGGTGTATGGGGGAGGGCTATGGTTTATGTGTGGACAGATAACCATTCAAGTTCTCCAGTCTTACCCCTGATGTCCAGGTCCACCTGGTTTCTGCTTGCCTCGCCGGCATTCATGACTCAACTCCCTTGCTGGAATCATCCTTGATCTGGTCTCGTAGCTGACTTGGTAGCATTCCCTGGCTGATGGATCTCCAGCTCAGCTCTCAGCAGTGCTGTAGAGCTCCCCACATCTATGACATTTCCTACATCTGGCCCAACAGTCCTCCTCCTGCCTCTGCTTCAGAGCCGCTCCCATCTCAGCAGGCACCACGGCTGGGCTGACAATAAAATTGATCAACCAAATTGAGACACTCATGAGAGTGAAATGAAGGTTGATTATAATTACACGGGAACAACTGGGGTAAACTAAGACAGTCTCAAACTGGGACATAGGACAGGCTCACCAGTTCCCAACTTAGCTGATTTGCAGATTCCCCTTCCAGAGTTTCAAGAACTCCTTAGACTTATTTATACAACATGGGGTGGGGGAGGGGTCTTTGGAAAAGCTAAACTTTGAGTGTCCCACTAGCCACATTGCACAGCCAAGTTCAGTCTGATGCGGTTGAGTCCCATGTTAGCCCAAAATGCAATCTCTTTCAGATGATAAATGGAAAGAGCCTCCCACGCATCTATTTAACACAGCTCCTCCTCTTCCAGGAAAGCTCAGGGAGGGATATGGCTCAGATGCCACAGGGGAGAGTTACCTCCTCTGCACTATGGGAAAACTCTGTGACCCAAGTTTTCCAGACTTTCCCTTTGGTAAGTTAAATCAAAGCTAAAGGAGACTGGGAAAAACTCTCAACTCCAAAAAGCCTTGCTCTCAACCCTATTGTCTTACTAAAGAAGTCCAGTGCCAGCCTCTCATAAGCCTCAAGACTCAGCTTTAGAAATAGAAGACTGTGAATGAAAAACAATTTCAGGGAAGAGGTGGAAATAAAATGTATTGGTTTAATACTTGCAAGATAAAATAACTAACATGCAGAAGGTATCCATTCTCAGCCATGTTCTGCCCATAGTGAGAGAAGTACATAATGTCGTTCAAAATTAAGAGGCTTTACATAGACTTAATAAGCCACATAAACATATGCCTTTGGCAGATACCCTGTCAGAACCATTAGATCTTCAGAGGTCAAGGTTCAACTGATTTTAGAACTAAATCCTATTCTAAATAGTCTATGGTTCTGTGATTTTATCTTCGACGAGCCAAAAAATATTTTTTTCTTTTTCTTCTTTTATAAATTTATTTATTTTTTATTTTATTTATTTTTGGCTGCGTTGGGTCTTTGTTGCTGCATGCAGGCTTTCTCTAGTTGCAGCAAGAGGGGGCTACTCTTCGTTTGGGTGTGTGGGTTTCTCATTGCAATGGCTTCTCTTGTTGCAGAGCATGGGCTGTAGGTACGCAGGCTTCGGTAGTTGTGGCACGCAGGCTCAGTAGTTGTGGCTCGAGGGCTCTAGAGCACAGGCTCAGTAGTTGTGGCGCACGGGCTTAGTTGTGGTATGTGGGATCTTCCCTGACCAGGGCTTGAATCTGTGTCCCCTGCTTTGGCAGGCGTATTCTTAACCACTGTGCCACCAGGAGAGTCCCTTTCTTTTTTTTTTTTTAATTGAAATATAGTTGATTTACAATGTTGTGCTAATTTCTGCTGTACAGCAAAGTGACTCAGTTATACACATATACACATTCTTTTTTTATATTCTTTTCCAGTATGGTTTATCCCAGGAGACTGGATATAGTTCCCTGTGCTACACAGACTCACAGTCATAGAGAACAGATTTATGGTTGCCAAGGGGCAGCGGGCAAGGGAGAGGGACGAACTGGAAGTTTGGGATTGGTAGATGCAAACTATTACATTTAGAATGGATAAACAACAAAAACTATTTTATATCAGGTTTCCACTTAGGGCTTACTCATTTAAGTATCTCATACCTAAATTACAAGTTTTAATGTTTTAGAGTGGCATTAAATGGTTTTCCAAAATTGAGCAGGTTTTATTGAAAGGTCCCCAAAGCTTGTGATGTTTCACATTTTAATGGATTCAATTTTCTGTGTATTCTATTTAGTGCCAGGCAGTGGCAACAATTGCATCTCAGGCATATTGTTACTCTAGTTGAGTTAGGATAACCCTAACTAAAAAAAGTTCTCTCTACCAATGTGCAAGTTTCCAAACATAACCAGAAAAGTATACAAATGCTGAGTAATCAGAGTTACGGAAGGACCAAATAAGAAGAGGCCAGGCGGAGTCTGTCTGGAGAGGTTTTATAATGCCTCTATGATTAATAAACCTAAGGAAAACATCTGAAACTTGTTTGAAATGTTAAGAATGAACTATTGGAGAACAACTGGGCTTCAAAGAGTAGCAAAGTATGTGAGGCCATATCTCATTGGGGGTGGGGGTGGGGGGTGGGAGGAATCCTATACCCTCAATAAATTATTTAGAAAGGAGTAGAAGGTTGAGTTGGACAAATTTAGAAGAGTTTCTATTAATTCATCAACTCAAACTACTCCCTCCAAACCCTAAATCCCTGGATTTCCAAAGGAACTTCCTAGGACTTTGTGTTGCACACTGAATATTCCCAGAAATGCGGCTCCATATTGCATATCCGGATCAGATGGGACTTAACAAAAGAAAAGTGCATGGAAATCTGGGTAGTTCTGTAAAATACCTTTAGACGCCGCATATGTATGAAAAAGGGCTTAAGAAATGAAGTAAAGGAGAAGGCATTCAGCTTTATAAACTATAACAACATTAACAACACACACTCATTGAGTATCAACAAGGAGCAAGACTTGTTCCTATGGGCAAACGAAGCAACTGACAAAGGATTAATCTCCAAAATATACAAGCAGCTCGTGCAGCTCAATATCAAAAAAAAAACAACCCAATCCAAAAATGGGCAGAAGATCTAAACAGATATTTCTCCAAAGAAGATATACAGATTGCCAACAAACACATGAAAGGATGCTCAACATCACTAATCATTAGAGAAATGCAAATCAAAACTACAATGAGGTATCACCTCACACGGGTCAGAATGGCCAACATCAAAAAAATCTACAAACAATAAATGCTGGAGACTGTGTGGAGAAAAGGGAACCCTCTTGCACTGTTGGTGGGAATGTAAGTTGTTACAGCCACTATGGAGAACAGTATGGAGGTTGCTTAAAAAACTAAAAATAGACCTACCATACGGCCCAGCAATCCCACTACTGGGCATATACCCTGAGAAAACCATAATTCAAAAAGAGTCATGTACCACAGTGTTCACTGCAGCACTATTTACAATAGCCAGGACGTGGAAGCAACCTAAGGGTCCATTGACAGATGAGTGGATAAAGAAGATGTGGTACATTTATACAATGGAATATTACTCAGCCATAAAAAGAAATGAAATTGAGTTATTTGTGGTGAGGTGGATGGACCTAGAGTCTGTTATACAGAGTGAAATAAGTCAGAAAAAGAAAAACAAATACCATATGCTAACATATATATATGGAACCTAAAAAAAAAAAAGGTTCTGACGAATCTAGGGGCAGGACAGGAATAAAGATGCAGACGTAGAGAATGGACTTGAGGACACAGGGAGGGGAAGGGGTAAGCTGGGACGAAGTGAGAGAGTAGCATTGGCATATATACACTACCAAATGTAAAATAGATAGCTAGTGGGAAGCAGCTGCATCACACGGGGGAGATCAGCTCAGTGCTCTGTGACCACCTAGAGGGATGGGATAGGGAGGGTGGGAGGGAGACGCAAGAGGGAGGAGATATGGGGATATATCCATATGTATAGCTGATTCATTTTGTTATACAGCAGAAACTAACACAACATTGTAAAGCAATTATACTCCAATAAAGGTGTTATAAAAAAAAAAAAGGACTTGTTCCTAGGAACAAAAAGTTTTAAGTTTGTCCCTCCCTTCAAGATATTTCATCTAGCTGATGTGATAGATAGCATAACTAGAATGCACACAGTTGTAATTAAATCAACACAACACAGAATTAGGTCAAAGAATCATAAACATTCCTCTTTAATGCGAGCGTGTGAGGAAGAGAAACTTTTTTGGAAACGGTCTGGTTAATCAGAGATGCAGATAGATAATCATTAGACAAAGAGTACACTGCATACATAACATAAAGATTAGCCAATTCTCAAATATTCATGATTATAAGGATAGAAATTATGCAGGTGATTGAAATATATCTATGAGATCCTCAAGTTTTATACAGTCAAATTTCAAAAATCTCACACTTTCTTACATCATGCATCAATTCCCCTAAACTACAGGGCCTAAGTCAGAGTTTCATCAGTCACTTGACTAAAAATTACTCCACAGTCCCAAGGTGATACTTTGTGCAAGATATTGCTGGGGGAAAAAGAGCCTGGTAACAGTAAGAACAGCAAGGAGGGGGGTCATTCACTGGCCCATGTTTGTGGGGACCGACCTATAACTTAAGAAGCCCCCTCCAGCTGTCCCCTTCCACATCTCATACCAGATAAAGAGTCACAGAAGTCCTTTCCAGCAAGCTAAGACCCCACCCCTTTGACCCCCCAACAGTCCCACCCAGAGGCCAAGGGTCAAGAACCTGCTTTTTCCACGGTGCCCCTAATGCAACCTCCCCTCCCGCCCCCATGCTCCATGTTCCTCCTCTCTCCATCTCCAGTGGAGTGCCAGGCAAGCAGTAGCTGAAGAACCTTGCCACAGGTCACATGCACACCAGAAAGCTGCATGGTGATTGGATGGTGAAAGATGGTTTCCCCCACCCCTGCTCTAGGAATTTATTCAGAACTGATGCTGGGATGTCAGTCGTGCTGATTGCACATCCCTCTGCTCAGATCAATTAGGTAAGCCTCAACTCAAATCAAGACACTGGAAATATACAAATGTGCAAAATTATGGGTGAGAGCAGGAAAAGTTCTAGGTAAGTGTATGGCTAGGTGAAGAAGATGTGGTGAAAAGAAAAGATGCGGTGAAGTCCAAGCCCGTCATTACTATGTGAATAGCTCTGTGACTCAGTTTCAGTGAAAGACGCCACCAGATCGGTTGATAGGCTCCTATCCTGTGCTCTTTCTGTGGCTATTGAGATTTACAAGAAGCTTAGTCAAGCCTAAAATAGATGCTATGCTACTGAGAGGTGGCAAAGAGCGTCGCTTGTGCACAGAAACCCCTTCTCCCTTTTCCCATAGTAACCGACCTGGAGCTGGACGCTGCTCACCCAGCTGGCCGGCGTTCCCAGGCTCCCCTGCCATAGGCACGGCCTCGTGACCAAGCTCCCTTCATGGGAGCAGGGATGTGGATGCTACTTCTGGGGCTGGCTGGGCCTAAGACAATGGGCAAACGCTCCTCCCCTCTCTTTTCCCCTTCCCACTGGCTGGAAGCTAGAAATGGCACTTTCTGCTTTGACCATGTAAACAAAGACATTACCCTCATGTCTCCTCCAGCTCCTACTATGGAGCAGCAAGATAAAAGGAACGTGCTTCCCCGAATGGGAGGCCCGCGAATCTGTCCCACAGAACCTGGACTAATACATAAGAAGGAAACATCTCCATTCTTCAAACCACTGTGTTTGGGATCTTTTTTTTTTTCGTACAGCAGCTTAGCCTTAAGCTGACTAATTCAGAAAAGAGAGTATGTTATAAAGGGAAGGGTATAGTATTCAATAACAATATCTTCTAGTAAGAGGTCCGTTTTATTTTTTATTTTCATACCTATCTTTTATTGAAGCCTGGGAAAACATTGTACTAGTGAAGAAGCTGTATCAGTGCCCACCCCACATTCCTGAGGAATTTTCAGTATGCTCTGGTGAGATTCCAACCACTGGCATGGTGTATGCATCCCTCAGGGTTGTTGTTCAGGAGCAGAGTATAGCGCTAAGGAATTAATACCCCAGAGAGAAGCCCTCAACCACTGACCTCCCAGAAGTTGGTGTATTAATATCCCAACTCCCTCACCCCTCAGGTGGAAATTTCTAAGGTGTGTGCTTTGCATCATTTTTCCCTACAGAATTAAGCTCTAGGTGTCCTTTGTGGTAGCTGGCTGACCCACGTACTCTTTGCCAGTTGACACCTTGTCATTTGATTCTTCCCCCACTTCCCTACCATATTCTCTGAACTTCCCGAGTAAACTATTTCACTGGAATTCTTGCCTTAGAATTCCTGTTTCTGGGAGAACCCAAATTAAGACAGCCAGCTACTTCATATTCACCGTCTGAGCCAAAACAATTCTCCAACACAGCTATTATTATTAGACAGGATTATGCTATTTTTATGGATGAAGAAATTGAATTTCTGAGAGGGTAAGTAATAGACCAAGGTCAGTGTCAGAACTAAAATTAGAACCCAGGACAATCTCACTCAGAAGTTTTTACACATTCTAATATTGATACTAAACTCCACTAGAAGTGAAAGTTTTCCAATTATCTATTGATATAACATTCAGTAGATGATGATGTTGGCAGTTTTATGATTAGAGAATACATTTCAGGGAAATTAGACAAAATAGACTCTACATTAGCCTATAATATTTGTTTTAAATAAAACACTTCCGATAACATTTTGTTAAACAGATATTTTTAGCCTTATAGAAAAAAAACAGGCAGTTTTAGGTTACTTGCTAACACAAATTTACTTAGCACATTTTTTGGTTAGTCAAATCCTGACTAGAGCTAATTCTGTTGAATAAACCTGCTTCTTAAGAAGGCCTGCATGTATTCTTTCTGATAGCAACCTCGGTGTGCTCACTCCCCTATCAAGACTTGCACAGAGAAAAGGAGAGTGGGTGAATACACATCGAGGTGTTATAATTCATAAGGCTTAGGGCTCAGGAATTGTTGTGTTTGAACAAAGAATTCAATCTATCTACTATAGAATTAATAGAACATTGGTTTTAGAATTTCAGAAGTTAGTCAACAAAAAAAATTTAGAGATACCTGATGAGACAAAGTTACCTTTCCTACACTTTTCCTAAGGCAAGTACTCCTAAGACTAAGTCCATATAAAGCAGGCATACACAGAGGACAGTCAAAATCTTAGGAAATAGGGACTTCCCTGGTGGTGCGGTGGGTAAGACTCTGTGCTCCCAATGCAGGGGGCCTGGGTTCAATCCCTGGTCAGGGAATTAGATCTCACATGCATGCCACAACTAAGGGTTTGCATGCTGCAACTAAGACCCAGTGCAACCAAATAAATAAATAAATATTTTTTTCAAAATCTGGGGAGGGAGGATTTGGTTCAAGTTGGCAGAGTAGAAGGATGTGCTCTCACTCCCTCCTGCGAGACCACTGGAATCACAACTAAGTGTTGAACAATCATCGACAGGAACACACTGGAACTCACCAAAAAATATACCCAGCATCCAAAGCCAAAGGAGACGCCACACTGAGATGGTAGGAGGGGCAATCACAATAAAATCAAATCCCATAACTGCTGGGTGGGTGACTCACAAATTGGAGAACAATTACACCACAGAAGTCCACCCACTGAAGTGAAGGTTCTGAGCCCCACGTCAGGCTCCTCAACCTGGGGGTCTGGCAATGGGAGGAGGAATTCCTAGAGATTCAGACTTTGAAGGCTAGGGGGATTTGATTGCAGTACTTCGACAGAACTGGGGGAAACAGAGACTCCACTCTTGGAGGGCACACATCGGGACCCAGGGGAAGGAGCAGTGACCCCATAGGAGACTGAACTAGACCTACCTGCTAGTGTTGGAGGGTATCCTGCAGAGGTGGGGGGTGGCTGTGTCTCACCGTGAGGACAAGGACACTGGCAGCAGAAATTCTGGGAAGTACTCCTTGGTGTGAGCCCTCCCAGAGTCCACCATTAGCCCTACCAAAGAGCCCCGATAGGCTCCAGTGTTGGGTCGCCTCAGGCAAAACAACCAACAGGGAGGGAACCCAGCCCCACTCCTCAGCAGACAAGTGGATTAAAGTTTTACTGAGCTCTGCCCATGACAGCAACACCAAGCTCTACCCACCACCAGTCCCTCCCATTGGGAAACTTGCACAAGCCTCTTAGATAGCCTCATCCACCAGAGGGCAGACAGCACAAGCAAGAAGAACTACAATCCTGAAGTCTGTGGAAGGAAAACTACATTCACAGAAAGATAGACAAAATGAAAAGGCAGAGGGCTATGTACCAGATGAAGGAACAGGATAAAACCCCAGAAAAACAACTAAATAAAGTGGAGATAGGTAACCTTCCAGAAAAAGAATTCAGAATAATGATAGTGAAGATGATCCAGAACCTCGGAAAAAGAATGGAGGCAAAGATTGAGAAGATGCAAGACATGTTTAACAAAGACCTAGAAGAATTAAAGAACAAACAAACAGAGATGAATAATACAATAACTGAAATGAAAAATACACTACAAGGACTCAATAGCAGAAAAACAGAGGCAGAAGAACGGATAAGTGACCTGGAAGACAGAATGGTGGAATTCACTGCTGTGGAACAGAATAAAGAAAAAAGAATGAAAAGAAATGAAGACAGCTTAAGAGACCTCTGGGAAAACATTAAACGCAACAGCATTCGCATTATAGGGGTCCCAGAAGAAGAAGAGAGAGAGAAAGGACTCGAAAAAATATTTGAAGAGATTATAGTCAAAAACTTCCCTAACATGGGAAAAGAAATAGCCACCCAAGTCCAGGAAGCGAGTCCAGAGAGTCCCATACAGGATAAACCCAAGGAGAAACACGCCAAGACACATAGTAATCAATTTGGCAAAAATTAAAGACAAAGAAAAATTATTGAAAGCAGCAAGGGAAAAGCAACAAATAACATACAAGGGAACTCCCATAAGGTTAACAGCTGATTTCTCAACAGAAGCTCTAAAAGCAAGAAAGGAGTGGCATGATATATTTAAAGTGATGAAAGGGAAGAACCTACAACTAAGATTATTCCACCCGGCAAGGATCACATTCAGATTCGAGGGAGAAATCAAAAGCTTTACAGACAAGCAAAAGCTAAGAGAATTCACCATCACCAAAAAAGCTCTACAACAAATGCTAAAGGAAATTCTCTAAGTGGGAAACACAAGAGAAGAAAAGGATCTACAAAAACAAACCCAAAACAATTAAGAAAATGGTAATAGGGACATACATATTGATAATTACCTTAAACATGAATGGATTAAATGCTCCAACCAAAAGACACAGGCTTGCTGAACAGATACAAAAACAAGACCCATATATATGCTCTCTACAAGAGACCCAATACAGACTGAAAGTGAAGGGATGGAAAAAGATATTCCATGCAAATGGAAATCAAAAGAAAGCTGGAATAACAACACTCATATCAGATAAAATAGACTTTGAAATAAAGACTGTTACAAGAGACAAGGAAGGACAATACATAATGATCAAGGGATCAATCCAAGAAGATATAACAATTATAAATATATATGCACCCAACATAGGAGCACCTGAATACATAAGGCAAATGCTAACAGCTCTAAAAGAGGAAATCAACAGTAACACAATAATACTGGGGGACTTTAACACCTCACTTACACTAATGGACAGATCATATAGACAGAAAATTAATAAGGAAACACAAGCTTTAAATGACACAATACAACACATAGATTTAATTGGTATTTATAGGACATTCCATCCAAAACCAGCAGATTACACTTTTTTCTCAAGTGCACATGGAACACTCTCCAGGAAAGATCACATCATGGGTAACAAATCAAGCCTCAGTAAATTTAAGAAAATTGAAATCATATCAAGCATCTTTTCCTACCACAACGCTATGAGATTAGAAATAAATTACAGGGAAAAAGCTGTAAAAAACACAAACACATGGAGGCTAAACAATACGTTACTAGATAACCAAGAGATCACTGAAGAAATCAAAGAGGAAATCAAAAAATACCTAAAGACAAATGACAATGAGCACACGATGATCCAAAACATATGGGATGCAACAAAAGAAGTTGTAAGAGGGAAGTTTATAGCAATACAATCCTACCTCAAGAAACAAGAAAAATCTCAAATGAACAATCTAACCTTACGCCTAGAGGAACTAGAGAAAGAAGAACAAACAAAACCCAAAGTTAGTAGAAGGAAAGAAATCATAAATATCAGAGCAGAAATAAATGAAATACAAACAAAAAAAAACAATAGCAAAGATCAATAGAAGTAAAAGCTGGTTCTTTGAGAAGATAAACAAAATTGATAAACCATTAGCCAGACACATCAAGAAAAAGAGGGAGAGGACTCAAATCAATATAATTAGACATGAAAAAGGAGAAGTTACAGCAGACACCACAGAAATACAAAGCATCCTAAGAGACTACTACAAGCAACTCTATGCCAATAAAATGGACAACCTGGAAGAAATGGACAAATTCGTAGAAAGGTATAACCTTCCAAGACTGAACCAGGAAGAAATAGAAAATATGAACAGACCAGTCACAAGTAATGAAATTGAAACTGTGATTAAAAATCTTCCAACAAACAGAAGTCCAGGACCAGATGGCTTCACAGGTGAATTCTGTCAAACATTTAGAGAAGAGCTAACAACCATCCTTCTCAAACTCTTCCAAAAATTGCAGACGAAGGAACACTCCCAAATTCATTCTATGAGGCCACCAGCACCCTGTTGCCAAAACCAGACAAAGATACTACAAAAAAAGAAAATTACAGACCAATATCACTGATGAATATAGATGCAAAAATCCTCAACAAAATACTAGCAAACAGAATCCAACCACACATTAAAAGGATCATTCACCATGATCAAGTGGGGTTTATCCCAGGAATGCAAAGATTCTTCAATATACGCAAATCAATCAATGTGATACACCATGTTAAGAAACTGAAGAAGAAAAACCATATGATCATCTCAATAGATGCAGGAAAAGCTTTTGACAAAATTCAACACCCATTTATGATAAAAACTCTCCAGAAAGTAGCCATAGAGGGAACTTAACTCAACATGATAAAGGCCATATATGACCCACAGTCAACATCATTCTCAATGGTGAAAAACTGTAACCATTTCCTCTAAGATCAGCAAGAAGACAAGGTTGCCCACTCTCACCACTATTATTCAACACAGTTTTGGAAGTTTTAGCCACGGCAATCAGAGAAGAAAAAGAAATAAAAGGAATACAAATTGGAAAAGAAGAAGTAAAACTGTCACTCTTTGCAGATGACATGATACTATACATAGAGAATCCTAAAGATGCCACCAGAAAACAACTAGAGCTAATCAATTAATTTGGTAAAGTAGCAGGATACAAAATTAATGCACAGAAATCTCTTGCATCCCTATACAGTAATGATGAAAAATCTGAAAGAGAAATTAAGGAAATACTCCCATTTACCATTGCAACAAAAAGAATAAAATACCTAGGAATAAACCTACCTAAGGAGACAAAAGACCTGTATGCAGAAAAGTGTAAGACACTGATGAAAGAAATTAAAGATGATACAAACAGATGGAGAGATATACCATGTTCTTGGATTGGAAGAATCAATACTGTGAAAATGACTATACTACCCAAAGCAATCTACAGATTCAATGCAATCCCTATCAAATTACCAATGGCATTATTTTCAGAACTAGAACAAAAAATTCTTAAAATTTGTATGGAGACACAAAGACCCTGGTTAGCCAAAGCGGTATTGAGGGAAAAAAACAGAGCTGGAGGAATCAGGCTCCCTGACTTCAGACTATACTACAAATCTACAGAAATGAAGACAATATGGTACTGGCACAAAAACAGAAATATAGACAATGGAACAGGATAGAAAGCCCAGAGATAAACCCACACACCTATGGTCAACTAATCTATGACAAAGGAGGCAAGGATATACAGTGGAGAAAAGACAGTCTGTTCAATAAGTGGTGCTGGGAAAACTGGACAGCTACATGTAAAAGAATGAAATTAGAACACTCCCTAACACCATACACAAAAATAAACTCCAAATGGATTAAAGACCTAAGTATAAGGCCAGGCACTATCAAACTCTTAGAGGAAAACATAGGAAGAACACTCTTTGACATAAATCACAGCAAGATCTTTTTTGACCCATCTCCTAGAGTAATGGAAATAAAAACAAAAATAAACAAACGGGACCTAATGAAACTTAAAAGCTTTTGCACAGCAAAGGAAAGTACAAACAAGACGAAAAGACAACCCTCCGAATGGGAGAAAATGTTTGCAAACAAATCAACGGACAAAGGATTAATCTCCAAAATATATAAACAGTTCATTCAGCTCAATATTAAAAAAACAAACAACCCAATCCAAAAATGGGCAGAAGACCTAAATAGACATTTCTCCAAAGAAGACATACAGATGGCCAAGAAGCACATGAAAACCTGCTCAATATCACTAATTATTAGAGAAATGCAAATCAAAACTACAATGAAGTATCACCTCACACCAATTAGAATGGGCATCATCAGAAAATCTACAAACAACAAATGCTGGAGAGGGTGTGGAGAAAAGGGAACCCTCTTGCACTGTTGGTGGGGATGTACATTGATACAGCCACTATGGAGAACAGTATGGATGTTCCTTAAAAAACTAAAAATAGAATTACCATATGACCCAGGAATCCCACTACTGGGCATATACCCAGAGAGAACCATAATTCAGAAAGACACATGCACCCCAATGTTTATTGCAGCACTATTTACAATAGCCAGGTTATGGAAAAACCTAAATGCCCATTGACAGATGAATGGATAAAGAAGATGTGGTACATATATACAATGGAATATTACTCAGCCATAGAAAGAAATGAAATTGTGTCACTTATAGAGCCGTGGATGGATCTACAAAGTGTCATACAGAGTGAAGTAAGTCAGAAAGAGAAAAACAAATATCATATATTAACGCATATATGTGGAACCTAGAAAAATGTTACAGATGAACCGCTTTGCAGGGCAGAAATAGAGACACAGATGTAGAGAACAAACATATGGACACCAAGGGGGAAAGTGGCAGGGTGGGTGGTGGTGGTGGGATGAATTGGGAGATTGGGATTGACATATATACACTAATATGTATAAAATGGATAACAAATAAGAACCTGCTGTATAAAAAAATAAATAAAATAAAATTCAAAACTTCAAAAAAAAAAAGCAAATAGCAACTGAAAAAAAAATCTGAGGAAATAACAGTTACTTTAGATTTCTATTTGCAATTTAATCTGTGCATTCTTTTGGATTTTAAGTTAACAGTGTGCTAGGAAAAACCCTGCAAAATTGTCATACACAGGCAATACACCGGGTTAATATAATATTGAAATAGCGTGGAAGTATTATCAATACAAGATCTTAGAGGAAAAAAAGCTGTCCGTTTACTCTTAACCGCCACTAGATATAATCTAAACATTGCATTCCTAAAAAGATATGCAATATCACTTACATTCATCTATGCAATTGCATGCCTCTCCTAGTCTTAGCTGAACTCTGCGGCATGTTCTTAAGCTTTAGTTATTTGAGGTAAACGAACTCTGTGGTCACGCCTGCTTCAGCTGAAGCTAATGTCAATATGGCCAGGCATGGAGGAGAATACTAAAACCTAAAAACACTGATTACCTTCAGAAAATGTAACGAGTCCGCTCCTACGCTTACTGATGTCAGATTTTTATAGGGAACATTACGTCACATGAAGTCTGAAAAAGAAGGGAAGCCAGAATAAACAGAGCTGTGCATCAGAAAGTCTCATGCCTCACGGCAGACATAGTTTAGCCAATGTAGTCTTACTCGTATAACTTTCATCCAGACTGTGGTAATAAAACATAACTATGCACATTGGAACACACTTATCTAACTTGTAAACGTGTACAAAATTTTATATACACATGTAAATAAAAAAACTTTGCCTGTCTCCAGATATGTACATGCTTTCCCTTTGTGCAATGACTCACATATGAGATTTTATAGTTTAATTAAATAATAAAATATACTCTCTATAAATATATTTCATCTTAAACATAGTTCTGCCTATTTTTTCTGCCTATTTTTTAAAATTAGTATTTATTCAACATCCTACAGCATACCCTCATTTTAAGCTCTCAAGACTTAAATATTATTTCACTGAGGATGTTGTACTGCCTGACTGAGCTTTGAAACAAAGCTACATATCAAGAGCTCCAGTAATGGGATAGCAGTATTGCGGTTATGTGGTTGGTGTCTTTCTTTTAAGTTTTCACTTATTGGTGATACAAACAAGTGTTCACAGGAGAAATGATATGACCTCTTGGGTTTGCTTTAAAATGCTTCAGATACTTGGAAAAATAAAGGTCGGAGGGTATAGATGAAACAATAATGCAGAATGTTAGTAATTATTGAAGTTGGAAGATGAATATAAACGGGCTCATTATATTAGTCTCTCTTCTTTCGTATATTTTTTAAAATTTCCATAATAAAATTATAAAACAAAAAGATATTATTAACTGAGTACAAATCATGCAGTCTCTAAAAGAGAAAGGAACAGTAACAATGAGATACACTAATTTATACCAATCAGGATGATATAATTTTAATTTTATGCTTTTTCTGTGATGGTATTAATTTAGCATAGGTCTAAAAGGTTATAATTACATATAGAAACTCCAAATTTTTCTTCAAAATGTTCAAATGCTTTATAAATAAATACTTTGTTAAAGTATTTACAAAAAGTTAACTTTGAGAATAATAATATGATCTTTTTATAAAAGTAAGACAGTCTCATGTTCATCATTTTCCATACTTGTGGAGGGAGCTTGCAAAGTTGGACACCCTCTGAGGTGAAGAGGTCTCTCCAGAGAAATGTCAGGTAGAGGTACATCGTGACAGCTCAGGAACCCTACTGCAGTTCCCTTTTGCACAGAAGTTCTGGACATTTTTCTGACAGAAGACTGTTAGGCACTATTTATTGACATATATTTTCAAGTATATGGTCAATAATATATAAGTACTCAATCATCTCCCTTTTTGTTTTCCAGTATGCGAGAGAAACGAAACTATATTTATGGCAGATAAGTAATAAAACTTTATCTTGGTTTAGATGGATTTTAATAATGGGGTCTGCGGTCCATATTAGACTTTATCTACATATGAGAGAGAAAGCTCTTAAAATTAAACACATTTGTTTTTCAACAAAATTAGTTGTTTCGCCATCATACACACTAACCTGAACTCAGACGCTGACGGGTAGTGCTTGACTGCCACCTGGTGGCCACCCTCCTACTTACAGCGTGATTTTCCCTGACCCTCTGGCGTGAGGCAGCCCTGGCACCAGCCTGACACTCCAAATGCCAAATTAAAATAAGACATTCTTTGCCAGACAGATAGATCATTCGACCGAAAAGTAGACTCCCGAACCTCGTAACACAGTAATATCTATATTTTGAAATACATAAACGGCTCTGTTCTATTTTGGTCAAATACGCTCTAATACAAAAATTGAAAGGCAAAAAAATTAGTAGCTATTTGCTCTTTTTTAATAATCTGTCATGTTTTAACATCTTAATTTAGTCACATGAGTCACCAAGGGATTAGGAGATTTGGAATCAGAAAACCAGGTATCACATGTTTAGTGTGACCTTTGAGCAAGTAAAGAAAATTATCCTTGTTTTGATTAGAAAAAGATAATTTTGAAATATTCACTTCTTTTTCTCCATAATTTCTTGTCTCCCCACTCCTCTGTCAGTAAGAAAGTTGGTAAGAAAACAAAAAAGAAAAAAGTCAATATTCAGTGCAGTTTGGTTTGTTTAATGACTTACAAAATGGGTCGTCAGGGGAGCAGCCATAAAGTTTACACCATATGGGTCCGTTGGGAAAACAGTAGAACCAACTCCTTACTCTGCCCAGGAGAGGGAGTGTGAGGTCACCAAGGACCCTAAGGGAGGTGGGCAAGAGCCTGGGGACGAGGGGGTCTGGAGAAGCCTGGCTCGTGCTCAGGAGACCACACGGGGAGGAGGAAAGTCTGGATCAGAGGCGGGTAGCACCACTGGTGCTCAAAACTGTGTGGTTTGCAGAATGTCTTCTATTGAATATTAGTCTGCTTTCTCATTTGTATATCAAAAAATTTAGTAGGGAGATTGGGACACATCATCTTGTCAGATCATTGCTTTCTATTTCTGAAACTCCAAACACGTTTTCTGCTGCCCTTTTCCTTCCCTAACCCATCATCTGACCTGAATTTTCTATTATTCTAAGTACACCACAGTAGGCCTCAAAGTTCCTACTGTCTTCATTTTCACCACATACTCCTTCCCATGCATTAGTCACAACTCAGTTGCTCTTGCCAACTTCTATGTCTTCCTCCTCTCAAAGTCACATTTATCCTCTTATTTTACTATTTCAAATCCTGTATGTTCCATGAGTCCAAATATTCCCAGCCCAAGAGACTCTTTCCATCTCCTTCACACCCTTCACACTTTGTGACACCTACCATGTATGGTCACATCTACCTACAGATCAGTGGTCCTCAACCTTGACTGCAACTAGAATCACACTGATAGTTAAAACAAAAAAAAAGATGGGGGCCTAAACACAGAGAATCTGATTTAAGAGGTCTAGAAGGGGCAACGTGGATCAGTACATTTTAAAAGCTCTCCAGGTGATTCAAATTTGAGCCAGGTTACAAACTTGGGGATAGACTGTCAGTTCCTGAAAGGTAAGGACTTTGTCTTCATCTCTGAGGAAGCACATTGCATTAGACATACTGAGAGCTCAATATATGTGGCAAAGATGAAGCAACTCCAGTATCTAAATGTTTGTCATAAAGTAAGCCAAGAACTGGTTCAACTGCAGCATCTTATAAATAGATTCGCAGGCTCTGCTAAGTGTATGCCATTGCCCCATTCCCCAAAAGTTCAATGCAACTCAATAAAATAATTAGCATATCAATATTTTTTAAATAAAGAACCAAATTGTGGCATATCCATATATATATATATAACAACATATGCATAAAGTCATGAATTACAAGATTATTTATAACAGGAAAATATTGGAAACAAGGCAATGCTTATTTATAGGAGACTGCTTGAATAGATTGTAGTATGGAATACTGTATAGACATAAAAAAGAAAAGAATAAGAGAGATCTCTATGAATCAATATGGGGTCATTTTCAGGATATATTGTTAAGTAAACACAACAAAGTTTAAAAAGTCTATTATATATTACCCGTTGATTAAGAAAGGGAAATATATGTTTTTTCGAAATGAGGAAAAGAAGTGTAAGCCAAAAAAAGAAAATGTTTCCCTATAGAGGATGGGTGGGGGGTGGAACAGAAGAAATAAGGAAGGAGTGACACTTTAGTGAACATACCATCTTATATAGTTTCAACCTTTGAACCATACAAATGTTTTTACATAATCAAAAATTAAATGAAATGGCTGTAAAAAAAAACATTAAGTTGAACACAAATACAAACAGATGAACCTAAATGTATCAAGTTATAAAAATCAAACAGAAAAAAGAATTAATTCAAGTAACATTTGAAGCCATTACTGTACATCCTTAATGGGATATATTCTAATGGCAAAAAAAAATTTTTTTAACTTTACTTGGTATTGCATTGTTAGTAGTGATATTGTATTGAAACTCTGAAACTATTTTACATGCGTTTTAGGACACTGTAAATAAGTTAACATATTACTGTTACTATGAACTAAGATGTTCCCTATAAAAAATTACATATATATATAAAATAAGCCTATATATTAAACAAAAGCAAGAATAAATACTGAAATGTTCATTTTGAATTGTATTCATTTTTAAATTAAATGAGAACAATCTTTAACACATGAAATTAAAATTATATCCAATTGGTGCTACATTCACACAGAAAATAACTTTTCCAAGTGACTTTTTCTTCCAGTTTCATTGAGATATAATTGACATACAGCACTGTATAAGTTTAAGGTGTACAGCATAGTGATGTGACTTACGTACATCATGAAATGATAACCACGATAAGCTTAGTGAACACCCATCACCTCACATAAGATAAAAAATAGAAGAAAAAAAATTTGTTTTCCTTATGATGAGAACTCAGGATTTACACTCTTAACAACTTTCATACATAACATACAGCAGTGTTAATTATACTTATCATACTGTACATTATATCTTAGTACTTACTTATCTTATAACTGGAAGTTTGTACCTTTTGACTGCATTCATCCAATTTCCCCTGCCCCCATCCCTCACCTCTGGTAACCACAAATCTTATCTCTTTTTCTATTAGTTTTTTTGGTTGGTTGGTTGGTTTTGGAAGTATAATTGACCTACAGCAGTGATTCACAATGCAGTGATTCAATATTTCTATTCATTACAAAATGATCACACAATAAGTTTAGTTACCATCTGTCAGCATACAGTTTAAACTATTATTAACTATATTCCCTATGTTGTACATTACATTCATGTGATTTATTTATTTTATAACTGGAAGTTTGTACCTCTTAATTTCCCTCATCTATTTCACTCATCCTTATAACCCCCTCCCCTCTGGCAGCCACCTATTTGTTGTCTATCTATGAATTTGCTTCTGTTTTGTTATGTTTGTTCATTTGTTTTGTTTCTTAGATTCCACATATAAGTGAAATCATATAATATTTGTCTTTCTCTGTCTGACATATCTCACTTAGCACAATACCCTCTAGGTCCATCTATGTTGTCGCAAAGGGCAATATTTCATTCTTTTTTGGCTAACATCCAAGTGACTTTAAATATAAATTGTGATTGTACACCTCTAGAGAGATATACCCTAAGGATGCAAATAACTACACAAAAAAATTTGTATCTATTTTCAGTAATCATATTGTAGACAACAGTGTTATTCTGAGATTATGATGCATGTAATACATGATAAAGCAGATGAGTAATTATGTGATGTGCTAATCCTTTCATCCCTAGTGTCACTGAGAACCAGGATTCTTGGCACGGAAGAAAAGAAGTAAAAATGTAAGACAGAAGCAGTTAGTAGAAACTGTGTAATCCTAAACTTGAATTGGATATATTATTATAACTCATTATATAATTCCTCTTAAAAAGAAATCCCTGGCTCTCTGCACTGGAAAAGCCTAGAAACAATGATTATCCCACTGGCAAGGAGCATTCCTAGAGCACAGACTGTGTTAACTGAAATCTCATTTCACACTGAAAGAAACCAAGACTCTTTTGGAAAAGTGGCTGGTTCCAGGCCTAGGGCAGAGAAAAATATAAGGTGAGTCTGAAACGTCTTACACCACAAGGCAAGGAGGTACTCAAGACTAGTGAAGTTGTGTCCTGATTTGAAGAGGCTTTCAATGGCTCAATCTGGGATAATCCGAGCATCAGAAAAACTGAAAACAGTAAAGGATTAAAACATGTTGAATAAAAAATGGAGTCCTTGGTGGTTCTCAAAAGAAGTAGAGTGAGAAGGGGAAAAAAAAGGAGTGGGAGAGGAAAAACTCTCCTGATAGAGGAATGACAGCTCATAACTACAAAGGAATGAAAGAATTTTTTAAAACAAACCATTTTGCCTTCCCCAATGTAATAACTAATTTAGGCAAAAATTATTAATGGATGATAAAAATATTGCTTAAAGGTTGATGGGGAACAGTATATTCACATGGTCTGTTAAGTACCAACTTCAAAGAGGAAAATATACCTTCAAAATGGAGCCATCTGGCAGTCTGCCCTTAGCTAAGTGATCATACTTTGCACCACTGATAGTAAGACAAAGGGACTCGCTGACCCTCCTGTGTAATGCAGTAAGTGCACATCAACTGTGATTCCGCCTTGCCAGAAACGTTTAATCTAAATCTAATCAAAGAACATCACAAGACAAACTCAGAATGTGAGACATTCCAAATGACAGCTACATAGTCTATATTCTTCAAAAATAGCAATGTCATAAAAAAACCAAACAAGGTAATGTCCTAGATTAAATCTCATAGCAAGAAAACATAATGTATGATCCTTGATCATATCCTGAATCGAAAAATGAAAACAGCTGTAAAAGTTATGTTCTGTACAATTGGGGAAATTCTAATATGAGCTATATAAGTTAGATATTATTAAAGCATTGTTTTCTTAGATGTGATGCTGGTAGAAGAACGTACTTATTCTTAGGAAATGCTGAGTATCATGATGCCTTCAACTTATTTTCATATGTTATATATACAGTTTAGAGATAGATGGGAGTTCATTGTACTTGTCTTTCAAATTCCAAATTCCTGCCAGTTTAAAAAATTTTTAAATAAAAAGCTGGAGGACAAAAGCACTATGTTATGTGCTATGACTGTTATAAAACTGAAAGATTATGTGAGGCAAAAAAGAAAAGCCCACAAATACCATGAGTTTTGAAAGCTGGAGACATCACTGGAGATCGCGAAAGACTTCGTGGAAGGAACTGCATTTCTAAATATAAGGGTCTTGAGTTAGGAAAGACCTTATAAATCATCTAATTCCATTCCCTCCTGAAGATGAGAAAACTGAGAGGCTTAGCAGCTCCTCCAAATTCAAGAAATGTTTAGCGCAAAGCTCTGAAATCTGAAGCACAGAATTCATGGTGGTTTTCCATGAATCCATTTATTGATCAAATCCCGTCCTACTTCCCATCTCAGATGGGCCAAGAAGGACACACTAAATAATGAAACGTATATAGAACTTAATCATTACAATTTCAAAATAAAATTTAAATGGCAGAAAAATTGCTGGCTTTGAAAATGGAAGGGGTGCGTGGGCAGCCTCTAGAAGCTGGGAATGCTCTCAGCTGACAACCAGCTAGGACATGGAGATGGCTTCAGTCCATGACTGCTAGAAGCTGAATTCTGCCAACAATCTAAATAAGCAAGGAAAAGTGTTCTCCCCTAGAGCGGCTAGAAAAGAGTGAAGCCCTGTTGACACTTTGGTGTTAGCCCAGTGAGACCCATATTCGACCTGCGACCTGCAGAACTGCAAGATAATAAATTTGTGTTGTTTATGCCTATATATGGAATCTAGAAAAATGGTACTGATGAACCTAGTGGCAGGGCAGGAACAGAGATGCAGACGTAGAGAGCGGACTTGAGGACACAGGAGGGGAAGGGGAGGCTGGGACGAGGCGAGAAAACAGCATTGACATATATACACTACCAAATGTAAAATAGCTAGTGGGAAGTTGCTGCATAGCACAGGGAGATCAGCTCGGTGCTTTGTGACGACCTTAGAGGGGTGGGATGGGGGGTGGGAGGGAGGCACAAGAGGGAGGGGATATGGGGATATATGTATACATATAGCTGAGTCACTTAGATGTACAGCAGAAACTAACACAACATTGTAATGCAATTATACTCCAATAAAGATGTAAAAATAAATGAATGAATGAATGAATGAATAAATGAATAAATAAATAAATAAATTTGTGTTGTTTAAAAAAAGAAGTTGATAGGGCAAAAACAGGAGCATACAAGTTTAGTACAACACAGGAAGCATTAAAAGACCAGCGAAAATCTCATGGGTATTAAGTTTTGGTAAAAACAACCCAAGTAAAAAACAAAGTATCTCAATTTTTTAATAGCATTCATTGTACTTTCAAAAAAGTGAGGTTTTTTTTTTCACAGTGTTTAGTTGACCTACAAGTCTTTGCTAAATTGCATAATTGATAGAAAAAAACTATTAGTGAAATTTAAGTTTTTGTTTCTCATGTATAATATCTACATCACTCTGGAGAATTTTAAGGTTATTTCAAGTTTTTTTGATCCTTCTTTTCCTAAGACGTGTATGTGGTTGGGCATATGACCTCTGTGTTAGATAGTGGCTATAGATTGGCATCGTCAGCTCCTATCTGGAAAACAAGTATTTTCAAAGTTAATGAAAGCCATTTGGTCTGTTTTTGCTAGCCAGTTTTGCCTTTTAATTATAAAACCATACAAAAATCAGCAGCATACTATGAAGTAAGGTAGTTTCATGGCAGGAATAAGGATGGTCCAATAGATCTGAAAAGAAATCTTAATCTTTAAGTGATTGGTTTAAGGGTTGATAAATACATACATTACTTTTTCTTTTTTCACTTAGCTAAGTCATAAATCTAATTTTGAAAATCAAATAATCTCATTCAAACCTCTGCTACCGATTTTCAAATCTAAAATAGAGCAACATCAACATAACAAATACCAGAAGTCATTAATGAACCCAGACAACCACAGCACATAGAAAACTAATTGAATAAAAGAATAGGTGGAAACTCTTACCACAGCCCCTGTCACTGCTTTCCAAAAGCTTCTGGGCATTGTACTTTGCTAAGGAATTCAAAGATGGAAAATTTTAGAAATCGTTTCTCTATTTTGAAGTGCACAACAGAAAACTGTGTTCAAATTATCTTCCCTTGGTTAGTTCAAAAGCAAAATAAAATGACAGTGCACAAATATTTTCATCCAGTTTGCAATGCTTCGTTGTACACCCAGCCTATCTAATACATTACTTGAATTATGTTTTTGTGTGGGAATTACTGTCTCCTACCAAAGCGTGCTCTTTATTTGGTCAGACAGAAGATTCAGAGAAAAACAAGTAAGACAATTTTCGTTTTCTTACTAGTGGGAGTCAAGTCTGCATTGAGGAAATATTTGTCATGCTCACCACATTTTTGTCATAGATTTGTTTCACAGAGCCAGTGTGCAACTTTGAAGAGAGAAGAATGGCCACTGTGTATCATGCTGGAGAAATCCTCGCTGACACCCATTTTCCCTTCTGTAGGACAGCCAAGCCAATCTTTCTAAAATAACTTTATGATTCTGAACCTTGCCCACAATTTCCTAAGTTCTCCCTTTTGTCTCCTGCCTGAAATCCAGGCTCTCCAACCTGCCTCCAGTGACTCCCCTCCCACCAAAAACACCCCAGTAACAGGGCCAAATAGTCCACCTCTGTCCCTTTGCTCATCCTGCTACAACTGCTTAGAATGACTTTTACCCAAACCCTACTCATCTCTCAAGACCCAGCTAAAGGCCCCTCTCATTCATGACACCTTTCCCAGTCCCTGTGGTTCACAGATTAACTCTCTCTGAATGTCCACAGCATCTCTTGTCTGAACTTTTTCTTCTTTTGGCATTTAATAAAATACTCCCTGTACCCTTGCCATTTTTATGATTAACCTTCTACTCCAGTTGTTGGAAAATAGTAACTGTATGCCATGGGAGCAAAAATGACTGTTATACCTGTGGTAGATGGTATTCTTGTTTGTAATTATTCACTCCCTCTTTCTTCATGAATAAAATATGTTTCCCCAGTCCCTTTTACTTTGGGCTCAGACAACTGACTTGCTTTGGCCAATGGAATGTTTGCTATGTAGCACTTCCAAACAGAAGTTCTTGAGGAATTGAAAGATTCCAGAACTCTCCTAGCTCCTATGCCCTCTGCCATGAGAAAAACATATGGTTTTCCTTTAGTTTAGGTCTCAAAATAAGGATATATGTAGAGGACAATCAGCTTGTAGTCTGGAGTAAAATCACAACATCCAATCAGTAGCTGACACTATAAACCTGAAAAGAAATAAATATTTGTTATTGTAAACCACTGAAAATTTGAGATTGCTTGCCGTCTAGTGAAAGCTGACTGATATAATATCTAATATTTTGTAAGCACTAGGTCCCGTATCCACAATATCTCATGTAACTAACACAATAATCCTGTGTGTTACATACTTTATTATCCCCTTTTTACATATGAGAAGACAAGGATGAGGTAAAGTAACTAATCCGAAACACACAGTGCCGTAAGATTTTAGAATCACACACTTATAGCTTTGAAGTTATATTCTACCACTTATTGAATATAGTATCAAAGGCATAATACAATCTCACTAAAAAATCAGTCACATGTAAGACAGACATAACAGTGCAGCTCTTCTCACAGTGTACTTCTAATGGCTGTTGGAGGGATTAAATTAAATAATGTGTGAATGACCAAATGATTTAATGAGTGAGTGGGTCTTAATTTGTGTCACCCCTAAATTAGACCCTGAGATAAACACTGATGTGGGTAATTTAGGAAGAACATGTGAGGGAGTGGGAAAAGTGAGATAAAGAATGAGAAAAGTCAATAAAATTATCAGGTTACAATTTGGGGAAAAAAGACTCAATCGCACTAAGGTACCATGTGGAATATGACTCAGATGGCCAAGTAAGATCCCATCAGGATCTTTCGCAAACAACAACTAAAAACTCCATACAAAAAAAGCAAACAAGAAAACCTGGAAAGTGAAGTCACTGGAAAGTAAGCAAGCAGATTCTGGAAGAATCAAAACTTGGGAGAAGGATCAGAAGAGAATGAGTTTTCCATTATTACAAATTTTGCCCCGAGGGCAGGCCGAAGTTAGCACTGAGGAGCATGCCTAATACTCTAATAGAAAACAGTCTTTGTGGACTAAAGAATCAGAGGAATTTAGAGCAACCACAGATCCTGAAAAGTTGAGAGGGTGGGGAGAAAGATGTGATCCAGAAAGGGAGAGTCCTGAATTCTGCTTATAAACTTTGCCCAAGTCTCTGAACTTGGGCATATACGAATGGAGCAGACTCCAATACCTCAGCTAAAGGTAAAATAGAGAGTTGAGCTGCTGCACAAGAAAATGTCTTTACAGTTTGAGATTAGCCAAGTTAACTTCTCACTTAAAAAAAACAAAAAAACACCACTCTTTGGAGAAATATAATATAGAGCCTTCACTACGCAACAACCCACAATGTCCAACATACAATCCAAAATGCTCAACTTATGAAGAACCAGGGAAATGTGACCCATTTTCAAGAGACAAGACCATGAACCAAGACCAATCCCCAAATGATCTAGGTGTTGAAATTAGCAGACATGGATTTTAGAGCAGACTTTATAACTCTGCTCATTGAAATAAGAGAAAATATGCTTGCATTAATGAAAACATCAAGAATCTCAGCAGAAAAAAATATAGAAACTATAAAAAAGAACCAAAAGGAAATTCCTGAGCTTAAAAAAAATGCAATTTTGAAAATAAAACCTCACTGAACAGGCTTAACAGCATATTGGATATGACAGAAGAACCAGTGAACTTGAAAATAGATCGATAGAAAGTATCCAACCTAAAAGACAAAAATATTTTTTTAAGATATTTTTTGAGGGAATTCCCTGGCAGTCCAGTGGTTAGGACTCCGCACTTTCACTGCCAAGGGCCCAGGTTCAATCCCTGGGCAGGGAACTAAGATCCCAAAAGCCACATGGTGCAGCCAAAAAAAGAAAAAAAAATGCTTTTTTTAGATTATCAGAGTCTTGGAAACCTGTGGGACAATAATAGAAGTCTAACATACATGTATCAGAGTCCCAAAAGGAAAGAGGGAGAAAAAATTATTTGAAATATAATGGCCCAAAACATCTAAATTTGGTGAAAGACAAAAACGTAAGATTCAAGATGCTCAGAAGGAAAAAATACAAAGAAAACCACACCTGGGAATTCCCTGGCGGTCCAGTGGTTAGGACTGCATGCTTCCACTGTGGGGAGCCTGGGTTCAATAGGTGGTCGGGGAACTAAGATCCTGTAAACTGTGCAGGCAAAAAAAAAAAGAAAGAAAGAAAACCACACCTGTACACATCATAGTCAAACTGCTAGAAAGCAACATTAAAGAGATCTTGAAAGCAGCCAGAGAAAAATGATACATTGCCCATAGGGGGACAACCATTTGACTATACACTGAATTCTCACCAGAAACTATAGTGATCAGAAGACAGTGAAACAATATCTTTAAAGTGCTGAAAGAAAAAGTAAGCTGTCAATTTCGAATTCTATATCCAGTGAAAATGTCTTTCACCTATAAAGGCAAAATAAAGACATTTTCATGCAATAGAAAACTAAAAGAAATTCACTATAAGAAATGCTCTAAAAAAACCCAAAACTTCTGTAGGCTGAAAGAAAAGTGAAATGGAATGGAAACTCAAATCTTCAAGAAGAAATAAAGAGCTTTAGAAATTGTTACTATGGGTAAATATAAAAGACTATTTTTCCTCTCTTAAAAACTACATGACTATTTAAAGTAAATATTAAATATTGTCTTCTGGGGTTTAAAATACACGTAGATGTAATACATATGACATTTACAGCATAAAGAATGGTAGAGGGGATAGTTAATTGGTTTATAAAAAAGCTTCATGGTTTCTACATTTTTATGTCAAGTAGTCACCAAAACATTTTTATGCAAAGAGATCTAGCTAAAAAGTCTATAGATAAATAAAATAAAAATTTTGTTAAATATTCAAATATCAAAAAGAAGGCAGACAAGGGAGAAAAGAGGAATAATAGAGGAAACAAACAGAAAATAATAATAAAATGGGAGATTGGTTCAAGACGGCGGAGTAGAAGGATGTACACTCACTCCCTCTTGCAAGAGCACCAGAATCACAACTAACTGCTGAACAATCATCGACAGGAAGACACTGGAACTCGCCAAAAAGGACACCCCATCCAAAGGCAAAGGAGAAGCCACAATGAGACGGTAGGAGGGGCACAATCGCAGTAAAATCAAATCCCATAACTGCTGGGTGGGTGACTCACAGACTGGAGAACACTTATACCACAGAAGACCACCCACTGGAGTGAAGGTTCTGAGCCCCACGTCAGGCTTCCCAACCTGGGGGCCCAGCAACAGGAGGAGGAATTCCTAGAGAATCAGACTTTGAAGGCTAGAAGGATGTGATTGCAGCACTTCGACAGAACTGGGGGAAACAGAGACTCCACTCTTGGAGCGGGGGGTGGCTGTGGCTCACCGTGGGGACAAGGACACTGGCAGCAGAAGTTCTGGGATGTGCTCCTTGGCGTGAGTCCTCCCAGAATCTGCCATTAGCCCCACCAAAGAGCTGGGTAGGCTCCAGTGCTGGATCGCCTCAGGCGAAACAACCAACAGGGAGGGTACCCAGCCCCATCCCTCAGCAGAAAAGTGGATTAAGGTTTTACTGAGCTCTGCCCACCAGAGCAACAGCCAGCACTACTCACCACCAGTCCCTCCCATCAGGAAACTTGCACAAGCCTCTTAGATAGTCTCATCCACCAGAGGGCAGACAGCAGAAGCAAGAAGAACTACAATCCTGAAGCCTGTGGAAGGAAAACCACATTCACAGAAAGGTAGACAAAATGAAAAGGCAGAGGGCTATGTACCAGATGAAGGAACAGGATAAAACCCCAGAAAAACAACTAAATAAAGTGGAGATAGGTAACCTTCCAGAAAAAGAATTCAGAAAATGATAGTGAAGATGATCCAGAACCTCGGAAAAAGAATGGAGGCAAAGATCGAGAAGATGCAAGAAATGTTTAACAAAGACCTAGAAGAATTAAAGAACAAACAAACAGAGATGAATAATACAATAACTGAAATGAAAAATACACTAGAAGGGATCAATAGCAGAATAACTGAGGCAGAAGAACGGATAAGTGACCTGGAAGACAGAATGGTGGAATTCACTGCTGTGGAACAGAATAAAGAAAAAAGAATGAAAAGAAATGAAGACAGCCTAAGAGACCTCTGGGACAACATTAAATGCAACAACATTCATATTATAGGGGTCCCAGAAGGAGAAGAGAGAGAGAAAGGACCTAAGAAAATATTTGGAGAGATTATAGTCGAAAACTTCCCTAACATGGGAAAGGAAATAGCCACCCAAGTCCGGGAAGCGCAGAGAGTCCCAGGCAGGATAAACCCAAGGAGAAACATGCCAAGACACATAGTAATCAAATTGGCAAAAATTAAAGACAAAGAAAAATTATTGAAAGCAGCAAGGGAAAAACGACAAATAACATACAAGGGAACTCCCATAAGGTTAACAGCTGATTTCTCAGCAGAAACTCTACAAGCCAGAAGGGAGTGGCATGATATATTTAAAGTGATGAAAGGGAAGAACCTACAACCAAGATTACTCTACCTAGCAAGGATCTCATTCAGATTTGATGGAGAAATCAAAAGCTTTACAGACAAGCAAAAGCTAAGAGAATTCAGCACCACCAAACCAGCTCTACAACAAATGCTAAAGGAACTTCTCTAAGTGAAGAAAAGGACCTACCAAAACAAAACCATGAAATGCACTTTTCTAGCAATGCAGTTGACCTTGCTTTGTCATTGGGCAGTTCAGTGGATGACCACCAAAACTGTTAAGAATTATTTTCTTAAAGGTAAAATTATGACTATCATACAAATATAAAATTAACACATATCAAAGATTTAACTCATTGATTGATGAAGGAACCAGTAAGATGTTACAAGTGGTTCCAAGAAGAATCTAAAGAACAGATAGAGATGATAGAGATAGAGATATATCATCAAAAATACTAAAATAAATTTGTTAATAGATACAAAGAAAGGGCCCAAGAGTGGGGCATGGGGAAAGAAATCAGTTGCCTTTCCACCAGACAAAATTCATGTTCATTACTTTGTCTTCTCCATCTTATGGTGTTTAAAATAGCTCTGTTATAGACAATGAAAGACACAGACCCTTACTGAATCAGCCAATATAAAAGGGTTCACTGAAGGATGCTTAGTATTCCATTGAAAAGACAGCCAGTAATCTTTTTTCTTTCTTTCTTTCTTTCTTTTCCCATTTCAAAGTCTTTCACAATTTTGCCTGACAAGCCATGAAATGCTATTAAGACATAAGAAAGAATAAGAAAATTTTTTATGTAAGGATATGGAGAATTCTAGACTGTTATTAAGTTATAAAAAAGTAAGGAGCAGAGGTGGTCCCATAAATGTAAACAGGATGTGGGAATAGAGAATATATACATTTTGGAATATATATGAGTAACATATCTCTGGAAAGATTTTTTAAGCACTAACACAGTTCGTTGTTTCTGGCAAGAGAAAGAGGGTGGCTAGGGATCACTGATGAGAAGAAGCATATATATATCCTTCTATGCTAAATATATATAAATATGTATATATATTCTTCTATGTTTTATATATATATATATATATATATATATCTCCTTCTATGTTTTTTATATATAGGTATATATATCCTATGTTTTTGAATTTTGAAACTTGAGATTATATTTCTTAGTCAATAAAGTAATATTAAAAAAAAACATAGAACCTACATATTTCCACTTTTCAAGTAATCATAGAAATCACCTTTTTCTTTTTCTTTTCCTTACTTCCTAATTCTTCATATTCATTTTTATATAAACAAGACATAATATGACCAAATAATCATATTTTTAGAACTCCACTTCCATTAAAATTTCACAGCAAAAAACTTTGATCCTAATAGGCAAATACTTAAGAATACCTTGATGGTTAAGATTGAGTAAATTTTATGTTATGTATATTTTACCGGAATTTAGAAAAAAAGAATACTTTGTGTTTTTCAGGTACCAAGATGATTCTTTACCCTGCAATGTGTCTGGACTGAGTCTCTCCATAACAGGTAATTTTCTCCCTGTGTTTGTCAAACGCAGGATGTGTGAGGAATGCTGGCATAGATAAAAGCTCAGAGGGGGCTGAGAAGAATAGTCAGCTGATGTCAGGAAAATCTCCCCAAAGCAGGGCCTAGCACATTACAGCAGATCAATAAATCTTTGTTGAATGAATTAATGAATTACTTCTAATCATCATTTACCACTGTTTTCATACTTGAAATTCTGGATCCTTTCATCCATTATTTATCCTGCTTCTCTGATCCATCAGTCAGAGATCAATTTGTCATAAGCCTTGAGAGGTAAGTCCTCTTGGATTCCATTTGGAAGGGAAAGAGGTATTCAACTAGTTTCTGTGTGGAGGGTTAATCTGAGAGACTGACTAACTCTCACCTCCTACAAAGGTTAGAAAAAGTTGTTTGAGCCTCCAGGAATTCTCTCTTAAACTCTGTGTGCACTTCTTATGGTAATAACATTCTCTTCCAATCTGGCAGCAAATTCAGTTTAACCTAAAAATATCAGAGGAAGACAAAGCAATATTTTCTCTCCTCAGTGACTCTGCAAAGAACACAGTTATGTTCTAAGAAAGTCTTAAAACAGAGCGCAAAAATCAAAACACATAAACAAACCTCAAAGCTTTCCTAAATGCACTAATATGTTCAAATAGTACAACTCTGACACCAAGTGGTAAAAAAAGGTATAAGCACGTTGACCAAAAAATATTATAGCTGGTATTGTTATGGGGTATTTGGTAGAGCAAAAAATTTATACAGTCAGTGTTATGTTCCTGTCTAAGACTCACTGTCGATACCATCATCCATCTAATCATTTTTTAAAATAACGTTAGAATTTCTCTCTACATAGGGCTGCTATAAGAATTAAGTTAATTAAAAAAAATTTTTTTAATGCCTAGCCTACAATAAGTGCTAAATAAATATTAACTCTTGTTAGTCCCTAATTTCATGTCTGCTAGGTGATAGGGACCCTAAGCAAGCTGTCCTTGTCCTCAAGGTGCAGGAGTGAGGAAGAAAAACAAGGAAAAACCAAATGAAACAGTGTTAACAGGTGCTATAACAGACATGTTAAGTAGGTTTGGGGAAGGCACACAAAAGGGAGAAATCAATTCCATCAGAGTGTTTTCTCTAAGAACTGCTCCTTCCTCAGATACAGACCTTTAGCAACTACATTAGTAATCTGTGACCCTGCTTTTTGGCCATGCATCACTGACCCAGAGTTGTACACTTGTCTCAGGCTGGGCCCATCTAATATGTTCTTCTAGGAATTTGGATTTGAAATTTTGATATTTTCATTAGTCTGAGATGTCCACTTGAGCAAGGATGTAAACGGTTCTCTGGTAAGGTGGTCATGTGTACAGAGAAATAGGAAAAGCCTGCCTGTGGAAAAAAACAAAACAGAAGTACAGAGAGAGGCAGAGATGAGAGAGAGTTCACGTGTCTCCAGAGAAACAGAGGATCTTCTTTTGAGGAACAAGCTGTTAGGTGTCCTAATGGTCCTCCAAGACTTGGTTCAAGATCCAAAAATAGCGTGACCTGCACCCTGCCCTTGAGTTTTGAGAGACACCCCTGTATCCTTATAATAAATTTGCTTTCCTTGCTAAATCTTGCCTTAGTGAGTTTGTTATTTTCCACTAAAATAATCTTAGCTTAGACACTGGATAAGTTCAAACATTAACTTCCTATCCAAAATGTTCCTCAATAATTCTAATTTTATTCTTTTAAATATTTGGGTACCACTGTTACATAATGTAATTCTATACTAATTTTTTACCAGTGGAGTGACTGTATTTTTATAGGATGTAAAATGCTATCAGTCTTGATTCTTTGATTGAGAGAAAAATATTTATGAAAACTTACAGAGAAAAAAGATCATTTGAACTTAAAATTTTACAAATGTAATCATTTCACAATATATATTTGTATCAATTATCATACTGTACACCTTAAATATACACATTGTTATATGTCAATTTTATCTTAATAAAGCTGTAAAAAAAAACTTCATGATAAAAAAACTTTAAAAATAAATAAATAAAATTTTACAAATATTTAACTTGAACATTGTTCCTAGTTAAATTAACATATAGGCAAAACATGCAAGTTTATGCCTCACAAGCGTAAAATATTAAGATGGAATTGATAGAAAAAAATCATCTGGTGTAGATATCAAGTAAGGAAGAGTGTTAAATTGCTGGCAACCAGGCCTCCACAGCTTATGCATGCCACCATAGTCATTCTATTTAAGAAAAAAAATAAATCAAATTTTGTAAGTAGTCTTTAAATCTAGACTACACAGAAAGTTTTAAGAAAGAAATCATCTAAAGCAGTGGTCCCCAACCTTTTTGGCGCCAGGGACCATTTCCGTGGATGGGGAGCGGCAGATGAAGCTTCCCTCGGTAGTTTGCTGCGCACCTCCTGCTGTGCGTCCCGGTTCCTAACCACTCCGTCGCCCCGGGCGGCTGGGAACTCCTGATCTAAAGCACCATCTCCAAAAGACATTTCCTTTGTCTACTTTTTCTTTTTTTTTTTTTTGCTCAAACATAATTTTTACACAGATCATAATAAATGCACAAATTTTTACCTAGCTTTTTTCCCTAATAATTTGTGAATATTTTCCTCATAATTAAGCAATCTCAAAAATATCATTTTTGGTGATTGAAAGATGGGGGTAGTGGTAGGAAAAATAGAGAGCTTGACTATATAATCTGAGCCTTCTTTGGGTACCCCAAGTATCCTATTTTTATATGGTACCTCTACAGACAGACACACACACACACACACACACACACACACATTCCCCTGTGTCATGCATAAATAGGGACAACAGGCAGGGTCACATTTCTCTGAGTAGTCTGCTGGCTAAACAGGAGTAGAAAGGAAGTGAACATATCAAACCATTGTTCTATTCTAAGCTTGGTTTACTTCTATGAGTTCCTTGAATATAGGGCCATGTTTTATTTATGTGTTTGTCCCCCCAAAAGCATTTATCCTAAAGTACACATGAATGGCAAAAGAAAAATGCGTATTCTCAATTTAGGATAAAAGGTCTCTTTCAGATATCCACTCAGTTCCGGCCAACCTTTCACATCTAGATGTAATCAGCTAGAACTGCTATTCCACATTTTTTGTAAGTTCCTAACCTTCCTCAATTCTTCTACATATCTACTAGGTGGAGCTTAGTTCATTGTCACCTCTGCTTTGATGTTTGTTTCTGCACAATCTATTTCTGTTTTGTACCAAGAAGACTCAGGCATGAAACTCAGCCTTTTACTCAATTCAAAACACACACACCATACCACATTCCCCCAAAGAGAAGAGAAAGAGAGGGAAAACTTGCTTATCAAATTTCTTATGATTCCAGTAGAATTTACTGAGGATTGAGAGAGAAGATGTGTCTCAGGAAGGATTTTCATAGTATAAACACAAATTCAAATGGCCTAGTGGACATTGCTGTCCTGAAAAGTCCGTTTAAGATTAAACCGGTAATTTTTCACCAGTTGTTTTGCTCTTCTTAGGTCCAGTCTCAAGCCATTCCCTTTCATCTCCATCCTATTTCTTTCTTTCCAAATTGCCCCAAGAGCTCCAAATTTTTCTTCCTCTATTATGGAGCACTAGTCAACAAACCTAAGAAGTGATAAGCAGAATAATAACACCTCTAGTTTAACAGGATCTAAACTTCTGGTTTTTAAACAAAGAATAAAGTAGGCAGCTCCCTCTTCTCCTCCCAGAAATCATTTAAATCCCGTTAAGATAACAAGAAAAAAAATGTATAATTCATCTTTGAGGAGAATCGAGACAGCCAATATTTAAACCACGGTATAGTTGCAGGAGAGGAACCAGAGAAGATAAAATAAAGTCAGAAGGAAAGAGAGGACATCTGTTGTTTAAAAGCTCAGAAATAACCAGCAATGTACATTACTCACAGGTAAATGACACCACATTTATTAGAAATCTCCAGAGAAACAGAACCAGTAGGATATTTTACATATATAAAAGTATATAAATATAACATATATAAACATATTATTTTTATTATGCTTATATATGTATAAAGAGTTGTATTGCAGGGAATTGGCTCATGGATTTATGGAGGCAGACAAGTCTTAAGATGTGCTGGGTCGGTAAGCAAGCTGGAGACCAAAGAGCCACTGGCTTAGTTTCATTCTGAGTCTAAAGACCTGAGAACCAGGAGAGGTGATGGTATAGCTCCCTTCCAAAGGCAAGCAGGCTCCAGACCCAAAAAGATGTTACTGTATGTGTCCAAAGACAGTCAGGCAAGAATTCTTACATGGGGTGGGGTCAGCCTTTTTCTTCTGTTCAGGCCTCCCACTGATGGAAAGAGGCCCATCCACATTAGGAGGGCAAACTATTTTAATCAGTCTCCTGATTTAAAAGTTAATCCCATCAAAAACATCCACAGAAACACCCCAAATAATGTTTGATCAAATACCTGGGCACCTCATGGCCCAGTCAAGTTGACACATAAAATTGACAGACACACATTGAGGTATAAAACTGAGATCATTTGTCAAAAACAGGAGACACAGCAAACACAGACTAGTAACAAAATCATTCCTTTTGCTCCAAAAAGCAGAAAAGGAAGGGCTAAATGACAAATAAAACAGACAAACCCAATTTGTAGAAAAGAGTCTGTCCCTGTGCCAGTGGGACAGGAAGGGAGGGAAGCAGGAAGGTAGGAAGAAATGGGGGGAGGGAAACAGAGAGGAAATGAGAGGATAAAGGAGGGGAACAAAGACTAGGCTTCTAAGGAAAAATTTTCAGACCTGGAATAGGCCCTGATGCCTTTCCCACATAGGCCTCCAGCAAAATCTGGACCTAGAAAAATTCACTTGTTTCACAGATGGAAAGTCAAAAATGAACCAGAAGAGAATTCATACACATGATATTATATCAGGAAGGGGGTGAGGAGATGAACAGTAAAAATAGGGGAGATGAGGAGCATTCGCCAAAAACTACTGCCATGGGCGCATATGAAAATTACAATAAAACATTCTGCCACAAGCTTTAAAACATAATGAAATAATGCTTGTATTAAGCAAGAATACAAAACAATGATAAGAAAGAGGTAATGAGACAATCATAAACCATAAACCATTAACTAATAAACCATTAGCCAACTTAACTAAGAAAAAAAAGGAGCTGGAAGAAAGCATAAATATAGAAAATATAATAAGTGGAAAATAATCATAGGTTAAAAAAAAGAAATTGAAATAATCTTGAGACTAATTTGTCCACATCAAATACATTTTAAAAATTGAATAAAATGGATAATTTTCTATGACAGTAAAATTTACCAAAATAGACTCCAGAAAAAGAGAAAATCTAGATAAACCAAGGATCATAGAAAAAAAAAGAAAACTGTTAAAGAGAACACTCAAAAAAACAAAACAAAACAAAACAAAAAAGCCCTGATGAATTCACAAGGAAATGTTACCACATCTTTAAAGAATAGATTATTACAATACTATTAAATTGTTCCAGATCATAAAGAAGGAAAGTTTAACATGATTTTTTATGAACCGAACAGGACACTGATACTAAAACTTAACAAAGATTGCACAAAAAAGAAAACTACAGGCCACTATTATTTATAAATATTAATTTAAAAATCCTAAGCATATTATTAGCAAAGAGAATCCATCAGCACAGTAAAGGAAGAATGCACCGTGATCAATTGTGGTTTATTCTAGGAATGCAAAGATGAAACAATATTTCAGAGTCTTTCTAAATATGATGCAAACCCAGAAACCAGAAAATAAAAGTTTTATAAATTCAACCACCTTTTAAATATCTAAAATATTGCAAATTAAAGCCACCATAAACAAAAATACATTGCAGAAAAATGTTTATAATTCATATTACTAAAAAATGACTAATATATCTGTATTTATATCTACGTTTTATAAATCAATAAGAAGCCCAACAGCCCTATAGAAAAACAGGCAAATTGTATGAGGAGACAGTTCACTAAAATGTGAATACAAATGGCTCCTTTTCTACTGAAAAAGTGGACTACCCCTCTCGTGATAATAAAAAAAATGACTCTGAGTTAAATTTTCACCTATCAAAATGGCAAAGACAAAATCACTGATACACTTTGCTTGACACACTACTGCTAGAAGGTAGATTGCCACACCCTGTATGGAAGGCAGCTCAGTATCTATCACAATTCTAACTGTACCTATCCTCTGACCCAGCAATTGCACTGTTGGAATTTATCCTGCAGGTATATTCATTGATTTGCAAAATGATGGCTGTCCAAGATTAATCACAGCAGTATTGTTAATACTATTAAAAGTTTAAAAATAACTTAAATGCCCACCAATAGGGCCTAAGTAATAGATGATGGTGCATGATATAATGTAACGCCAGGCAGCTGGGAAAATGTGGGATGTATCACAATACACTACAAGAATGTAACATGTTAGTTAATTTTTAGGACTACAAGAATCTGGTCTTTACTTCCTGCCTTGTGCAACCTCATGTATTCCTGAGTCACCAGTTGTTTATTGTCCTCTGACAAAACATCAGCAAAGTTAACACCAGTGCCCTCCCCCATCTTTTGCAGCTGTACCCATTAATGAAGAGATGTGCACTTTGATGAATATATTTCACTTGAGTAGCCCCAGAACACATTTATGCTTGCTGACCTGGGTGAGCGCAGTAGTAATTCACTTCTGCATCTCTGGGCTACTGAGCAGGAGTCACACACTGCTTGTTCTCCCCAAGTATGTTTCAGGAAATCCTTTGTGATTTCTATGCCATTAATATTCTATGTTTCAATGCTGGTCTTTTGATTCAAAGAAATTAGTTTGGTTATTTATCCAAAGGATAAATAAACATGGAAATGAAAAACTGCCAGCAGATGTTAAAATTAAGTACATTTTCCTGGGATTCCAGGACAGTGAGTGGTCTGGTAGTTAAGGGTTCATAACCTTAGTTAAAATCACAAACTCTAAACCAAATGTTGATCATGTTGACCCCTGTACTCATTCTCAAGCCTACTTTCTTCTGATATAGTTTTCCCAGACTATCTCTGTGTTAATGGCCAAGATGGCAAACCAACCTATCCTTTTAAAAGAATTCATCTAATTTGAGAGATCAGCATAAATTAAATAAAGACAAACCATAAGCACAAATACTATACCCAAAAATACACTTTATCAATTTTGTATCAGTACTGGACTATAGTTTCAACTTCTTGCTTTTAATCTCCTACCATGCCTACTCCAATCCTAAAGAAAATACTTGTGTACTAGTAAAGAGCTGTGGCAGGAAGTAAGGTGAGTGGGGGGAAGAAAGAAGGAGAATTTTATTGACTTGAAAAATAAGTGTGATCTTAACATTTTGCTTACAATTTGCTAATAATCCTGATCTGAAGGTAATTTAAACCATGATTAGAAATTAGTAACATTTTTAAAGACACTGAACATAAGTCTATATGTTTACATACCAATGAAATTATTTGCATAAAAGTATTTTTTATTGTGCAAAAGAAGCATATGTAAGGTATTAATTCTATCATAATAATTATCATTATCAAAATTGACCTATTCTATGTAAGAAGTATTAGATTTAACAGCAGATAAAGCAAGGAATTCAGAAACACGTATTTCCTCCATTAAAATGTTCCATATCTTGAAGTGATTGCTCTGTGACACCAAAGAGTATGTTTGTGTATACAAAATACTTGATGCTTAGCACCTGGGGTTCTCTGGACAGACTTCAAGGGGATTCATAAGCCCTCTTTGTCTTTTTTAGTATCAAGAACATTTTCCTTATTTTTAAAATATCAACTCAGATTTAAGAAATCAATATCATACTTGATGAAAACTCAAAAATTATTGCTGTAGTTAAGGTTAAAAAAAAAGACCCTGCCATCACGCAGATAAAGTAAGGACTGAGTTGTAGCTGCCACAGCAACATTTAGTCTTGATCATTTGATGTTTGTAGACTTAAAATCTTGAACACAGGCATCCATTTAAACACAGCAGATTGAAAATATAGAATTTAGTGTCTCTCCCCCCTGAAACCCCATTAAAATGACGGTAGGCAGATTTTTTTAAAACCACAAAGAGAAAGAGGATAAAAAGATCACAGCAACAATATTTTAGAGACTGGAAAGCAGATGGATGAGTGGTAACTGATGTAACAAATGACAGAATATTAAAACATAAGCCAGCATAAGGGAAATACAGAAACAGACTGCAGGATCCCAGCAATGCTCAGAAAATTGAGGCACCAACTACCTTTAAAAGCCAAAGTTGGTGATATTTTAAAATAAGATCCACAGATGAATCTTAAAATAAAAGATTGATTGAAACACTGTGTAGTTAAACCTCCATCCCCAATACCTCTCCCAACACCCAGGCTACTAGCCCCTCCCAACCCTGGAAGACAGCTAAAGCTTTGCTCTCTGGAAATTGAACCATAAAGACTTTGAACTCAGGGATAAATACTGAAACAAGATGATCAAGTGAAAGTTAACTTGCTGAATAATTAGATCTCTGACCCCTATTCCTAGGAGAAGGAGGATTTCCCCTAGCTCAAGAGAAATTACTTAAAGGTCCTGATAACAGGCCCTGCCAAATGATCCTACAATAAAGTTTACGTTTGACTAGTTCTCTATAAACAACTTCAAATAGTCTTGCACTGCCTTACCATTTAATATGAGCAGATGGCCAAGGATCACCAGATATTTCAGGAAAATTCTCTAACATGAAGACAGTAATGATAAAAAAGAAATAAAAAGAACTTGAGATAACAAAATATATAGAAAGAAGAATAAAACGTTACAGAATTTATTTTTACCCTTGGAAGTTAAAAATGTAAAAGCAACATCCTCTTCTATTCACAACAGTAACTGCTTCCAGACCAGCCCTCAGAAAATTAAAAATAAACAAACAAAAAACTATACAACTAGACGAAATATATGAATTCATTGTTGATATAAATCAGATTTTAGACAATTAGAGCACAGGAGTGATCCCTAAGTAAAGGGAAACACATAGGTGAGTGCACCACACACATTTGACTGAACTTTCCTTTGGAAGCACATCCTAGACTGTGGCACACAGAGGTGGAGACCAAGTCAAATACACAGGTCTCACTGCTTGTGAGGCAGCAAAGATCAGAGCTCAGGTCTGCTGAGGCTGGAATTTGTGGGGTTGGGTGCTGGAGAAGAAGTTATATAGAGAATGAGCTCCAGAAATCTGCATCAAAGACTCCTTAAGATTTGGGGTAAATACTAAAGATGAGACGATACAAGGCCTGGCAAAGACCAGCTACTGGAGACCTGTGAGCTGAATGGAGGTTGCATAGTCCAAGAGATAGAGTCCCAACTGCCAGATGGGAGAAACATCACTGAACAGACTAGACATTCGACTGAGATCACAGAAAGCCCACACCTTAGAAGTAGGGTTGCTTAAGCTGTAAAGGAAGGGCTACTCTGTACCTGCCCTAACCACATTTTTAAAAAGCCTCAAAAATATCAAGTTAATTTTGCAAGTAAATTGAATTTTAAAATGCAATTCTCTTAAAAGGAAGAAAATAAAATCTGGACTCAAAATGATATACCCGCCACAATGTCCAGTATTAAATTAAAAATTCCTAGGTATACACAGAAGCATGAAAATATTACCCATAAGCAGGAAAAAAACAGAGACTAAAAATAGACTCACAAATGGCAAAATTGGGGAATTAGCAGACAAGGATTTTAAAGCAGGTTTCATAAATGTATTAATAGATGTAAAGAAAACATAAGCTGTGAGTATAAAGATGGGGAAAATCCCAGTAGAGAAATTGAAACTTTACAATAGAAACAATTCTAGAACTGAAAAATACAATATCTGAAAAGAAAATTTCATTGCATAAGTTTAATGGCAGATCACACATTGTGGAAGAAAAAAAATCAGTGAACTTAAAAACGGGAGGAGGCAGTACGAATATCCAGATTGAAGCACAGAAAGAAAAAATGTTGCATATAATTATGAGTTCCTCTGTGACTTGCAGGACAAAATTAAATGGTCTAAAATGTAACTGAAATCCCAGAAGAAGAGAAAGAAAAGAGAGATTGAAGCAGAAAAAAATATTTGAAAAAATAAGGGCCAAAATTTTTCCAAATTTGATGAAAACTATCAATTCATAAATCCTAGAAGCTCAATACACTCTGAGCAGTAGAAGCATAAAGAGAACAACAGCTATACATCCGAAGGAAGTGAAATCACTGTCTCAAAGAGGTATCTACCCTTCATGTTCATTGCAGCATTACTCATAATAGCCTAGACATGGAAAGAATCTAAGTGCCCATTGACAAATGAATAAAGAAAATGTGATATATATATTTTTTCATATATTTACATTCACTAATATATATATATATATATATATATATATTATTCCCCCATTAAAAAGAAGAAAATCCTGTCATTTGCAACAGCATGGATGGACCTAGAGGGCATTATGCTAAGCAAGATAAGTCACACAGGGAAAGAAAAATACTGTACAGTCTCACTTATATGTGGAATCTAATAAAGCTGAACTCATTATTTACAATTGCTAAGACATGGAAGCAACCTAAGTGTCCATCAACAGATGAATGGATAAAGAAGATGTCGTATGTATATACAATGGAATACTACTCAGCCATAGAAAAGAACAAAATTTTGCCATTTACAGCAACATATATGGACTTGGAGGGTATTATGCTAAGTGAAATAAGTCAGACAGACAGAGAAAGACAAATACTGTATGATATCACCTATATGTTGAATGTATAAAATACAACAGACCAGTGAATATAACAAAAAAGATATAGAGAACAAACTAGTGGTGGCCAGTGGGGAGAGGGAAGTGGGGAGGCAAAAGATAAGGGTAGGGGAGTAAGAGGTACAAACTATTAGGTACAAAATAAGCTATAAGGATATATTGTACAGCACAGAGAATATGGCCTATATTTTATAATAACTATAAATGGAGTATAACCTTTAAAAATTGTGAATCACTATATTGTACACCTGTAACTTATATAATATTGTGCAGCAACTATATTTCAATTATAAAAAAAGAATAAGTCTACTTGCAAAAAAAAAAAAAAAAAAGCCAAACTCATAGAAACAAAAGAGTAGAATGGTGGTTGCCAGGGGCTGAGAGGTGGGGGAAATGGGGAGGTGTTGATCAAAGGATACAAACTTCAGTTATAAGATGCATAAGTTCTGGGGATCTAATATACAGCATGTTAACTATTGGTAACAATCCTGTATTACAAACTTGAAAGTTTCTAAGAAAGTAGATCTTAAATGTTCTCACCACTGGAAAAACAAAAAGAAAGAAAGAAAGAAAAGGGAAAAAAGATAACTATGTGAGGTGATGGAAGTGTTAGCTAACCTTACTGTGGTAATCATTTTGCATTATATACATGTATCAAACCATTATATTGTACACCTTAAACTTACACAATTACACCTCAGTAAAACTGGGAAAAAATCTCAATAATAAGAAAAAAAAGAGAACCACAGCAAAGCATAGTCAAATTGTTGAAAACTCAAGACAAAAAACAATTTTACAAGCTGCCAGAAGAAAAAAATACATTATATACAAGGGGAAAATAACAATTATCACTGAGTTCTCATAAAAGACAATGCAAGCAAGAAGAGAATAAAATGACATCATTTAATTGCTAAAGGAAAAAAACTAGACTTCTATGTCCAGTGAAAATATCCTTCAGAAATGATGGTGGAATAAAGATATTTTCAGATAAAACAAAACTCAACAGAATTTGTCAGCATGAAATGTTAGAGGAAATTTTTCAGGCTGAAGGAAAATGATACCAAATGGAACCTCAGACCTACATGAAGAAATGAAAAGCATGAAAAATAGTAAATGTATTGTAGAACAGTAACTGATACTTTCCCAGCTGCCTAAAATCCTATAGGACTTAACTGAATTCATCAACCCCCATATGACGGTAGTCTTTTGTTCAACAATATACAATTAGACTTGTTTAAAAAAAAAGAATCTAAATCAATTATCTAATTAGAGTTTATATACATCCTTCAACAGCAGAAGTTTGATCTTTGGTGCTATCCCGGGAGGTGGGCATTTCCAAATTTGAACAATGTTCATAGAATAGATGAACTGAGTAGCTGTAACACCTTGCCTGCAACCAATGAATAATATTTCCCCTGGAAGTTTATTCTATTCTGATCTACCTAATAAAGTTCTTATTATCTGAAAGATCAGGAGGAAGGAAAAGACAGCAGAATTTTAAAATTCAATAAAAGAGTTGCAATAGAAAGTTGAGGAAATCATCCAGAGCATAGAAGAAAAAACAAAAAAGATGAAAAGAAGAAGAGAAAATATTAAGAAAATTAGAGGATCAGTGTAGAAGATTCAACAGCCTACAAATAAGAGTTCCAGGGCTTCCCTGGTGATGCAGGGGTTGGGAGTCCGCCTACCGATGCAGGGGATACGGGTTAGTGCCCCGGTCCGGGAGGCTCCCGTATGTCGCGGAGCGGCTGGGCCCATGAGCCATGGCCGCTGAGCCTGCGCGTCCGGAGCCTGTGCTCCTCAACGGGAGAGGCCACAGTAGTGAGAGACCCGCGTACCGCAAAAAAATAAAAAATTAAAAAAAAAAAGAGTTCTAGAGAGAAAGAACAAGAAAAAGAGAAAATTTTCAAAGAAATAACTGAAGAAAACTTCTCACAACTTTCTAAATTGAAAGAGACTAATATATCCCCCAGTATAATAAATAAAAATGGATCCATTCCAAGATATGTCATCATAAAATTTCAGAACAAAGATTCTGGGTGGGAAAGAAGGATATATGAAAAGAATCAGGAGTTCAAGATGTTTGAGAGCTGTTCAACTGCAGCTGCAAAGCTTTCAAAATTCTAAGGAAAATTCATTTCTACCCTAGAATTACATACACAGCCGAACTTCCAAACAAGTACAAGGATAGAACAAATACACTTTTAGACTTTAATATCTCAAAAATCTTATCTCCTATTCACTCTTTGTATTAGTTATCTATTGCTACATAATAAATTCCCCTAAAATTTCACAGTTTAAGGCAACAAATACTTACTTTCTCCCAATTTCTGTGGGCCAGCAATCCAGGGGTGGCTTAGCTGGGCATTCTAGCTAAGGGCCTCTCGTGTGATTGCAGGTCAAGCTGTTAGCCAGGGGTGCAGTTATGTGAAGGTGGCACTTGGGCTGAAGAACGTACTTCCATGGTTATTCATGTGCTTGTTGGCAGGTTTCAGTTCCTCTCTGGCTGTTGGTAGGAGATCTCAGTTCCTTAGTACATGGGCTTCTCCATACGGCTGCTCAAAACAAGGCAGTTTACTTCCCACAAAGCAAATAATCTGAGACACAGAGGCCAGTTTCCCAAGACAGTAGCTATAATCTTTTATAACCTAATCTCAGAAGTGAGATAACATCACTTCTCTCAAACACTGTTGGGAGAGGACTGCACACGGTTGTGAATACATGGAAGTGGGGATCACTGAGGGCCATTTTGGAGGCTGGCTACTACACCCTTCCTAGAAGCTACTGAGGGATGTATTCCACCAAACAAGGAAGTAAATCAAGAATGAGAAAGAGTGGGATCCAGAAAAAAAAAGAGAAAGAGAAAGTGAATCCCTAAGAAAGCAGTGAAGTAAAAAACCCAGGTTGACAGTTGAGTCCAAGACCAGAAACAACCAGTGGAGATGAGAACAGGAAGATACAGGTCTCCAGGAAGTCTATCACTAAGAAGAACAAGAACTAATAAATTGGGGCAGAGGGTGGGGGTGGAATCTGAACATATTGTGCTGAGAATTCTATTTCTAGCAAAATTTGGGGGTAACTTTGGGAAAAATGTATTGAAAACTAAGCAACCAAAACCATTTTAAACTCTAAGTTAAATACATAAATTATAAAAGAAAAGAAGTATAATCCTGGTATACCACATGAATAAAGTTATAGTAATTTAAACACTAGAAATTGAGTTAACAAATAATATTATATGACCAAAAATGGCAGGAGGATAAAAAGACAGGAATTATCTGCCTGTGTGAGGGTGTATTCGGATAAAGGAGCTAATCGTCAACTTTTATAGTTGCAAGTCAACAGAAATTATAAACTTAAATATTAATAAAAAGCTTAGGTATGTTTCTTAGATATATGGAGGCAAATATCAGAAAAAAACAGCTACAAGATTTGAAACCACTTGCCTTTGGGGAAGGAAATTCTGAGTGGGATCGGTGGAACAGCAGATAACGACCTTTCTTTCACCTTATAGAGCCATTTGATACTTTAAAACTACCAAGTAGGACTTCCCTAGTGGTGCAGTGGTTAAGAATCCGCCTGCCAATGCAGGGGACAAGGGTTCAAGCCCTGGTCCAGGAAGATCCCACATGCCACAGAGCAACTAAGGCTGTGCGCCACAACTACTGAGCCTGCGCTCTAGAGCCCGTGAGCCACAACTACTGAAGCCCATGTACCTAGAGCCCGTGTTCCGCAACAAGAGAAGCTACTGCAATGAGAAGCCCACGCACTGCAATGAGGAGTAGCCCCCGCTCGCTGCAACTAGAGAAAGCCCGTGCACAGCAACGAGGACCCAACTCAGCCAAAGATAAATAAATAAATTTATTTATTTTTGAAAAACTACCATGTATATCTATAACTTAGACTATTTAAAATAACATTTTTATTTACTGAACCTAATTTTAAGTTCAATTCGACTTTAAATTTAGCACTAAGTTAGAGAGACATTGTTTTTTTTTTCTGTTCACCCACAGTAAAATAAGTTTATTAGACTATATACATAGATATTCTGAAGATAAAATTATACACCTTGTAGAATATGGTAACAAATGGGAAATTATCTTTAGAAACTGAACTATACTGTTTATGGCAATGTCTAAAATGTAACTTTACTATATAGCATATATTGATACTATCTTTAAAACTGACAATTCCTCAAAACACTATTACAAAACAAGCAAAAATGTATGTTACCATAGTTTTTCATATAGATATTTAGGCAACATGAATTTAGTTGACCCCAAAGAGGTCAACTAAATTATTCATTATATTATTAAATTGCAATTCAAGCTTCTTAATATTTTTAATGTTATTTTTAAAAAATTTTTATTTTTGGTGGCATCAGGTCTTAGATGTGGCATGCAGGATCTTTCATTGCGGTGAGCAGGTTCTTTGTTGCAGCACGTGGGCTTCTCTCTAGTTGTGGCGCATAGGCTTCTCTCTAGTTGTGGTGTGCCAGCTCCAGAGTGCGTGGGCTCAGCAGTTGCGGCACGGGGGCTCTCTAGTTGTGGCACGTGGGCTCCAGAGTGAGTGGGCTCTGTAGTTTGGCGCACGGGCTTAGTTGCCCTGAAGCATGTGGGATCTTAGTTCCCCGACCAGGGATCGAACCCACGTACCCTGCATTGGAAGGTGTGTTCTTAACCACTGGACCACCAGGGAAGTCCCTCAAGCTTTTTTTTTTTTAATAAATTTATTTATATTTTATTTATTTATTTTTGGCTTCATTGGGTCTTCATTGCTGCTGCACACGGGCTTTCTCTAGTTGCGGCGAGCGGGGGCTGCTCTTTGCTGCAGTGCGTGGGCTTCTCATTGCAGTGGCTTCTCTTGTTGCAGAGCACGGGCTCTAGGTGCACGGGCTTCAGTAGTTCTGGCGTGCGGGCTTCAGTAGTTGTGGCTCGCAGGCTCTAGAGCGCAGGCTCAGTAGTTGTAGGCACACGGGCTTAGTTGCTCCGCGGCATGTGGGATCTTCCCAGCCCAGGGCTTGAAGCCGTGTCCCCTGCATTGCCAGGCAGATTTTTTTTCTTTTTTGAATTTTGTTTATTTTTTATACAGCAGGTTCTTATTAGTTATCCATTTTATACATATCAGTGTATACATGTCAATCCCAATCTCCCAATTCATCCCACCACCACCCACCCCCGCCACTTTCCCCCCTTGGTGTCCATACGTTTGTTCTCTACATCTGTGTCTCTATTTCTGGGCAGGCGGATTCTTAACCACTGCTCCACCAGGGAAGTCCCCCTCAAGCTTTTTAAAAAACTCCTTCTCAAATGAAAATTCACTAAAAAACCGTCAAATATTTATTGCCTTTTAAAAATTGCTTTTATACTAGGTCAAATTATATAGATTCTAATATTTAGGAATAGTCACACTTTTTGCTCATCTTACTGGATATAACAGAATCTTTGATTTATTTTGATGTATTAAAAAAATAATTTGTGTCAAGTAATGAATGTCTTTCTGCCTAAAAAACAAAGGAATAAAGGATGGGAGGGAGGGAGGGAAGGAGGGAGGGAAGAAGGGAAAATGTTTCAGGGAGTACAAATTCTTGAGTGTAGGTCAGTTCATTCCAGAGCAGATTAGAGAAGAAAGCCTCTGTACTATGGCAGCCCAGCTGTTGTTCCCTTGTCCACCTAACAATCAAGCCTCAGTAAATGAGAGCTCAAGGAGAAACACTAGCCAAGAAGAACCAAAAGTGTGCTCCTTGCCCAAATGCTGCACTCAAACAACATAATAAAGTTGTAACACAGAAAATTTTACACAGGGTAAGCTGCAAGTACTGGAGTTTCATTTATTGCCAGAACCTTTGGAGTCATCAGGAGTCCTGTTTATTTAAGGATCTAATTACTCACTCTTTCTCTTAAAAATCAAATGAAAACCTTAGACTCTCTCCTTTCTCTTCCCTCCTTTCCCTTCCTGCTCACTTGCTTTCCTGTTCCTTTCTCTTCCTAATCTTTGCCTATTTTCCCCTTCCCTTCTGCATTCAGGGTGACGAGGAGGTGAAGGAGGATGTACCCGCCAGCGCCCAAGGAGACGGAGTGTGAAGCAGGGAGGGGGAAGCCACCAGGAGGCTCTCAGCGGTGCGCAGTGTGCACACCAGCACCAAAACATGCAGGACTGGGATGGCGGGTGGTTGCGTGGACATGGTAGGTCCATGACATTGAGATTGGGAGATTGATACAATGAGAAAATAAATTGATTGAAACAATCAGCAGTTAGCTTTGAAAATAATGAGAGCCAGATTTCTCACTGTTGGAGAAGGTACTTACATACATGGAAAGGGAGAAGACCAGAAATAGCCTTGATGTGCTGAATTAGAATTGTAAGTATCAGTATAAAGGCATGTTTTAAAATTTCCTTCGATGGAGCTATATTCAGACTATTCTTTCCTCAGCGAGCAATGACCCAGTTCACACTTAAGACAGTGCCTGTGGAGACCTTAGTTATAGTAGAAAAGGGGTAAAATATATTTTTCTTCTTGTTTTTTCTTAAAGGTCACTGACCAAAATCAAAGGCCAAAAGAATACCATAAGTAAAATTTTTTAAAAGGAAAAAGTAAACGAAGTGATAAAACGTTGTATTTATTTACAGTAAAACTGTCCAGAGAATATAAAAATCAATGTAAATACAGTTTACTTCAGTGTGTATGTAATACACATGCAATAATTCTGTATATACGCAATATGTGATAAAATATACTTCACCGTACATGTCATGCTGGCAAATACAATAGAAAAAAGAGCCTGCAGATTGAGTGAAAGAAAAAACCTCCCGTGGAAGTTGAAAACAACATTCTAGCTGGCAGTAAAACTGCACAGCAGGTGCCATTTGGGGAATAAAAAGGAAACATATTTTAAAAGCCTAGTAGTTTTTTTAGAAAGTTCTCAAAAAAACCCGCCATTTTCTTAAAAAAACATTTTTTGTTAACTTGAAACTTCATGTTTTCCATTTTCCCCATAGATTTAATAATTCCAGTCAACATTCTAATGGGATACTTATATCAGAACTTAAAAAAATATGATCTTGAAAATCATATATTATGATTAGGTGAGAATAGAAAGCAATGATGGGGAAAAATAGTGTTACCAATAATTCAAATGTCTTATATAACAGAATAACAATAATCTTAAAGGTATAGTGGTAACATTGGAATAAAAGACCATTGATGGAAGAAAACAGAGAGTACAGAAATAGACCTTGTTATTGGATTTAATATAAGATAAAGGAGGAATTACAAATCAATGAGAAAGGAGAAAAATATTAAGGAAATAATGGCAATTTGTGAATTTTTTTAAGAAGCCAATTTAAGTGTTCACCTCATCCTCTATTTGCAAATAAAATTAAAATAGATTAAATATTAAAACCTTAAGAAATCAAAACCAAAGAAGAAAAAAACTTAGATAATAAAGGTAAAGATTTGTCAAACATCTGATGAAGCTTATTAAATACAGAAGGAACATAATATTGAAAATATAAAAATATTATACATATGCACCTAGATAAATTAACTGAGATACAAAAGAAAGTAGCGGACTGGAAAAAGTATTTTAACAGCAAAAATGACAAGAAAGGGGCTATTTCATTAACTTTACAAAAAGTTCATACAAGTCAGTAAGAAAATTGCAAATGATATCAGCCAGTAATTCTCAAATGAAAAAACAAAATTACCCCAAAATAAGTTACAAAACTGTCCTTACAACTAGTCAAAGAAATGCAGTAATTTAAAAAGCAACACTTCTACATCAAAAACCAAGATAATATTTGTGGTAGACTCTTACCTTGGTTTTCTCTTTCAGTCTCCAAAACCTTAGCCTCAAAGCCTTTGCCTGGCCTGTCCTCCAATCAATCCTTAACTATTATATGATTCTTACCCTGTCTTAGAAAAGCTCTCTTATTCAAAGACCCGCTTTACATCAGATCCCCCAAAAAGACTAATAAATATCCCAACTTTGCCCTCATCCTTCTGAGATGCTCCTAAGGTTCTGTCAAGGTAATGAATGGTCTCCTTTACAGAGGGAAGCAATACATTCAGCTTTGCCTTATGACCAGGTTATGTTGGTGGTGTTCCAGGGGAGCCGGTGCCCACAGTATGAGAGCAAAAGACTGGAAAAATTCATTCTAAATGCCTAATTAAAGGAAAGTTACTAAAATGTAGTATATTATTTCGAAGAAATAGACAAATGCGGAATAAATGGGAAATGCTTAGGTTATATTAAGGTTAGGTTATATTAATAAATTAAGTTAAATATAACAAAACTGTATTTATAATATGGTTCCATCTATGGGTTCATAAAAGCATGTTAAGAGAGAAAGGAAAGGAGGGCGAGACAAAGAGAGGAAGAAAAGGAGAGGAGAGAGAGAACAAGAGAGCATGAGAACAGTTCCTGCTTGCCTTTGAGTGTTGAAATATAAATGGGTTTTTTCTGCTTTTTTTATTTTCAAATTTTCATGAATGAAAACAATTTAATAATAAAGTATTTTGAAAAAATGATTAGGAAGTAATTTTTAAACAATATTAGCTAAAAATAAATAGGACGAAATGCTCTTTCCCAGATTTGTATGCAGAGTACAAAGGCTATGAAGGTATGTAAGTGAGAGGGACATAATTCATACAATGCTCGCTCTTCAGCTATTGAAGCACCCTCAACCATAAAAGTTTTAGAAAGTTACTAGTCAGAGGACTGCTGGTGAAGAGAGACCCTAACTGGTATTTGAGGAAAAAGACAGACTATTTAGGTCAGGTAGGTATACTTCTTTGAGTGTAAATAATCATTGCATCACATTTTCTAAAATCAAGGCGGTTCCCATAATCCCCACAAATAATGGGGCTCTCTTATTGTCTTGTATATGTGACAAGATTAAAATTATTAACATAGGGGATGCACAGCTTCCTTCTTTCCTTTTCCCCCAAACTGCTTCCACAAAACTTTCAGGGACTGCCTACTTAAGCTTCTTCCTTCGTCCCTTAGGAGTGGAAAAGAAAGGTCTAGAAAGAACTACAGTTCTCAGGGGATGGCATGCTTCTGGGAGCACGTGGCTTGTGCTCCAGAAGCTAGGAGGAAAGTGGCAATCAAGAGACTTTTAGGGGGACTTCCCTGGTGACACAGTGGTTAAGAATCTGCCTGCCAATGCAGGGGACATGGGTTTGAGCCCTGGTCAGGGAAGATCCCACATGCTGCGGAGCAACTAAGCCTGTGCACCACAACTACTGAGCCCACGTGCCACAACTACTGGAGCCAGCACGCCGAAAGCCCATGCTCTGCAACAAGAGAAGCCACCGCAAGGAGAAGCCCGGGCACCGAAAGGAAGGGTAGCCCCTGCTCCCCACAATTAGAGAAAGACCACGTGCAGCAACAAAGACCCAAAGCAGCCAAAAATAAATAAAAAATTAAATCTTTTAAAAAAAAAAGATTGGAATTTCTTTTGGAGCTGCACTTGAAATGTAACACCACTCCCACGCTGAAGCACAAGAGCCTCCTTTTGCTTCATTACTCTTATGTTAAACTCTGAATTAGTAAAGGAGTGTCACTGATTCTTTTTAAGTATGCATATTGAAAATAGAAAACAGAATTGAAAAGCAAAACTGGATTTTCATCTAGAATTTATAAAAAGAAAAGAGAAATTCTGCATATGGTAGATAAGAGGACAGGGGCTGGAAAGGTGTGTTTGATAATGAAGGAGGGCTCATTTATCTGGACCTACCACAGCTGGAAGGGAAAATCTCTCTTAAGTACCAAACTACCCTAACTCTGCTTCATATTTACCAAGCAACATTATATGATTTCTTGGTTACTTTGGTACCAGCGAATGGGTGCCAGATAACAGATACAGGTAATCCAGCTGATGGAAACACTGATATTTTAAAAATTAATAAAGTGATCTTCTAACACACACACACACACACACACACACACACACACACACACACTGACCTACTAAGTGCTTGGCTAGAGTAAACCAGTTATTTGAAAGCTGTGATTATTAAAGTTCCAGAACTCTAAAGAAGAGAGATCACATCCTGGCCAGTGGTAATTTACCAGAATTTAGTGCTGGTCAGTGTGGGCCAAACATCACCACAGGTATTAAAACAAAGGAAAAAACCTCTGATGCATTTATGATCATTAAGAAACTATTAATAGAGTATTGATTTAAAATTCATAGAAGTACTGTAGAATACCAGTCAGTAATAATAACAACAAATCCCATTAACTTGTTAGCAAATAGTAAGATTATTTCTTTGAAGAAATTTCATATGTTGGGTGAGGTAATGCTGGTGTCTGCCAACCAAAGCGCATTCTTCATGCACTGAAAGCTGATCATCTATTGTTCTACTCAGCCATGAATATTTGAGAGAATGATCACATTAATCACATTAGTAATAAAAACCACATCAGTACCAGTAATAATAACCCCAACAGCCTTGAGTCTGAAAGATATTTGGTGTTGGTTTATACATATCTATGTGTATTCCGAATCATCCTGTAACAGGACACGTTACAGCATGGACTGAATCACATAAAGGCTCTCACTTCAAGCCATTTAAATGGGTGTGTTTTGCAAAATACCAAAAGACCCTACTATACTACTACGTCATCTCTTATAATCTGTCACGGATATAGGGAAGTTCATAAGGGAATCCAGCATCTTTGTGTATTTAAAGCTCATGGGTAACACACATTAAGTAAGAAGTATGGCTGAATTTTTTTAAAACAAAGATTAAATTACAATAAATACAATAAGAATATGTAAATAAAACCATACACAAGAAGGCAAGCAGGCAGGGTGGTTAGTACTTGAAATCAGTATAGTATTACATCATGATTTAGGATTCTTCTGAGTTTGTTTCACAGACACACTACATATTTAAAATAATTTTGTGGCTAGGAGTTTAATTTTGGTGACTAAAAGTTAAAATAACATAACAAAAAGTGTTAGAAATACCTGAAAAATACAGAACACTTGTTGTTTTGCACACATTGAGTAGCAGAGGAAACTTGACCTCAGCAGCTGCACATTAAATGTTACCACCTCACCTCCATTAACAGCACGATTACCTAAAATAAGCGTGTATTCAGAATCCTCTGGTGTTTTAATGTTAGAATCTTTGGTTCATCAAGTCCAATGAACAACTATTAATTAAGTACCTTCTATGTTCAAGATACTATACTGTAGGGGGCATAAAGAAATCTTTAAAAATATTTCCTGCTCTTAACTAACTTACAAATTAGTTGCTTCCGAACTGTAGCTATTTGATGTTAGTTGATCATATCTCCTTTGTATTTATTATACTTTCAGAATAAAGGCTGAAGTTTTAAATAGAATATAATGTCATCGTTTTAGCATCAGCTATGCTTTTGTCAAAATTTGACATGGTGGCATTCAAAAATGTTAAACATAAGCATTCTTGGACAGTTTAAATACGGTCAGATTGAGATGAGGTTTTCTTTAAAAAATAGAGGCAAGAGTATAATTTTGAATGTGAGGATTGATGATGGTTGTACTTGTTAAAGAAGGAAAGGCAATGTGCATGAATCATTACAAACCTACTACTACAGACTGACAACTGAAATAAACAAACACCCAGGGGCATTGGCTCGGTAACATTATTGTCATGTGCGCAAGACAGCAATTTAGGAGGTTGAGAACTATAAAAGTGTCCAGAGAACTTTTCAGATGACTATAACACCATCAATTCAAAGTTCCTTTTTATTAGGTAATGTATACACAAGATACATTTGATACAAATGTATCTTGATACAAAATTCTTGATACAAAATCAAAAAGTAGAAAAGGATATATGGTAAAAGGTAAATCTCCCTTCCACCTTAGTACTCTTCTCAGAAGAAAATGACCGCTACCAGTTGCTTGCAGCTAAAACAATCATTTATATGATCTTTCTTCTCCAAAACTTTTCACTCTTTCTGTACTTCTACTTTGTTGTCTCCAATCTTAATCAATACACTTATTCTACACGGTGTTTAAAGAGGACTATATTACAAAGTTCACACTCTGAAACAGACTAATATAATAAATATGAACTGCTAAAGTTAGCCAACTTGTCAAGATTATGTTAATGGTCTTTGGATCCTTTTCTTAATTATGAAAGAGAACTTCTCACCTTTATCAACGTGTATTTTCAGAACTAGATAGGTTTATCTGAAGTAATCACTATGCCAGGGTGAGTGGAATTAGCCTGAGTTACACAAATCAAGCACACCTTGGAGGGGGTCATCCCCAAAGCCATTGAGACAAGGTGGAAATGGACCTTGTTGAGGCACCCTCAGGGTCTAGGACCCTAAAATCTATTTGTGACATTGACACAAATTTGAAGAAGACACAACTTATTTGATTTTTAATTTAGAAAAACAAAACAAAATACATGACTTGCCTGGAATTGTGAGGATAAAGTGAGTATATTTAGCTATACAGGATTAGGAAAAGTTCTTCTATAAACTTAATAGAAAATTATTTAATTGATAAAATTATTTCATATTACACTCTAGTGGGTTTTTTTTTTTTCTTCTTCTTCTTGTTTTTTATGTTTGGCCACCTCGTGTGGCATGCGGGATCTTATTTCCCAGACCAAGGATCGAACCCACGCCCCCTGCAGTGGAAGCACATAGTCTTAACCACTGGACCACCAGGGAATTCCCTATAATCTAGTGTTTTAAATCTATTATTAGGTTAGAGAAATCTCCTGATGATTATAGCAGGTATTCAGAAGAATACTAGGTTTTGTGTATGCCCACAAAGCCACTTAGGTTGGAAGACTGCTGAGACTGATGACCTAGACTTCACTAAGTTTGATTTCACTTTATTTTACTATTAAAAGAGTAAAAAGAAATGCAAAGATTAAACAAGATATAATGGTACAAATGAGTGGATGGGGTCCCCTGATTCTTCTCTTTTTCCTCACAGAGGTATGTCCTAAGTTCTGCCACAAAGGAGAGGCCAAGTCAGTGCTCAAGGACTGATCCTATTACCGTATGAGAAAAAATGTTCACCTCCTAGTGCACCACTAAGCCTACTGAAATTCCAGTCCAGTAAGCTTGGCTACAACCTACCAAACCTATAATAGGTCCAGACTCCAGAAAATGAAGAGACAAATTATAAGATAATTCAGCAAATATTTATTGAATGCCTATTAAATGTTGTATCTAGTTTTATATTAGGTTCAATTTTTCTGCCATTTTGAGGGAAGGTAGAGATTCCTATGATGTTTTATAGAAATGGGTCAACTATCTCAATAATACTAGAGTAGCAGGTTGAACTGTGGGCCAGTATTCTTTTTCTCTCATTATGGTATTACTGCAGAAGATTTTACATAATTATAGCAATTTTAAAAATTTCTTAGGGATATGAGCCCACATATTTCTAGTTCATTTCCAAAACCCACATATTCCAGACAGATTCTAAATCTATTAAAGACACCAAAGGCAGACTATCCTATCCACATGACTTAAAAGAAATAGATCAGGGACTTATATTTTTCTTAGGTGAGCTGATTTATTGACAACAGCAGGTATGAAGGAAGTGGCACCAACTTCCTGTTCTGCTGTTCTTTCATGCCCTGCCTCTGGGTAGACATCTTTCCCAGTCCACACAGTCACCCCAGGGTAGACAGAAATGGCTACTTCCATGGTGTTAATGGCTCCTTCAGGACCATGCCTTGTCCATAAGTCATCCACAAAGCCCTCTCTGGGAAAAGGGGCTAGAGAGGCAAGGTAGGGTCTCAGCACTGGTGTTTATAGCTATAGTCCAGAGTTTACATAATGCACCCTAGCCTGTTCCTGTCTATCAGAAGCAGGAACTTGTCCTACTCTGCCATCTTTGTTACGTAAGAGGCAAGGGCCTTTGCATAGTGAAGACCCATTCACAGAACCAAACCTAACTCTCTTGCTTAGGATTACAAAGTTCAGTAATATGTAGAAAATAAAATACTTTCGTGGACATGAGGTGCTGACTGGTATAAAATATTCTCTAATTTACTATATAATGCATTCCATTCCAAACTAAATTATGAGTTTTTCCCAAGAGGAGATAATCATAAACATTCTTTAAGTAATTCCTCATTAAAGGCCTGACATAACCTCCTAACCAAATGAAATGATTTCATAAGAATGTAATTTCCAATTTGTCACATTATGGCTAATGGCTGGTATCTATTCTTAATAATATTATACTATTTGCTTTTTTTTTTTTTGGCTGCATTGGGTCTTTGTTGCTGCACGCTGGCTTTCTCTAGTTGTGGCGAGCGGGGGCTACTCTTTGTTGTGGTGTGCGGGCTTCTCATTGTGGTGGCTTCTCTTGTTGCAGAGCACAGGCTCTAGGTACGTGGGCTTCAGTAGTTGCAGCACGCAGGCTCAGTAGTTGTGGCACATGGGCCCTAGAGCACGTGCGCTTCAGTAGTTGTGGCGTGTGGGCTCAGTAATTGTGGCGCACGGGCTTAGCTGCTCTGTGGCACATGGGATCTTTCCGGACCAGGGATCGAACTCACATCCCCTGCATTGGCTGGCAGATTCTTAACCACTGTGCCACCAGGGAAGTCCTATTTTTTTTTCTAATAATCAAAAGCAAGGTTGTAGTACATGCCTGTATTATAGGCTTAATAGCCACCATATAAGTTCTACACCTTTAATAAATGGTTTTTTCATGTTCATAATAATAAAGAAATAGAAAATAGAGGAATCAACTGCAGTTGTCCAGAATTCAATTCTGACTGATATATAAAATAGTTTTCCCACTTCCAAGATTATAGAACTCTTTTGTTTTCACACCTAAAATTTTAAAACTTCAAGGATGTTGCCCATGAAGAAAAATATACAAACTGGGCAAGTCTACAATGACCATATTTTTATTTCTAGAAAACATGTATTTTTATGAAAACGGTAAGATAATACTGTTAAACTTTCAAGTTTTGAGGAAAATGCCTTAAAAATATAGCTTTATTTGTTAGCTTAAAATTATTTGAAAATACTGAAAAACACTAGGAAGAAAGCAAGTTACCTACAATCCAAAAACTATTTAAAATTCCGTAAAAAAGAAGACAAAGTCCTCCATATCAACCCTCTAATCTCTTTCCTCCAGAAGAGCCTATGCTACACAGATTAGCTATACAGACTTATAAATTTGCTTTTTAAAAATGAAATCAAACTGGCCTGGAATTTGCTTTTTCTTTTCAATTAATCATGGATACTTTCCTAATCAGTACAAATAGATCTACTTCACTGTTTTAAATAGCTGCAAAGCATTTCATTATATGGATGCTGCATAATGTTTTTGATCATTTCTCTATCCTTGTAATATACCTTTTGGTACATATTTTATTATGTCTGTGTGATTGGTGAAAACACTGTGGTCCCTTTACACTGGGGTGGGGGAAAAGATTTGGTAAACTTTGAGGTCACCAAAGCATCTTCTTGAAAAACACAACTTTAGAAAATAGCTTACATTTGTATTAGACTATGTTCTTGAGGAAAAAAAGATTCAGAGAAAGAAAAGGAATAAGAAACACACATACACATATATACACGCACACGGATGGAGAAAGAGGAAGTAATTATCTTGTGTGTTTATATTTATAATGAGCCAATATTAAGAAAAATGGATGAGAAAGCTAGTTATAAAATGAGACTTTTAACCTCAAAAGGTGAAGATGTTTAGAGTCCGAAACTCTGAGTGCAAGTTAACCCATACTTGCTTTGTGCTGTAAAGATTAAATTTGTTGGCCTGCAGAAGAGATGAAGTAGTTCAAATTGCAAAGTGAAGTTAATGAAAAATGCAAAACCCTAATCAGCTTTAGTTGGGAGTCAGCATTACAGAACAGTACTCTCAGGAAATTATGTTGCAAGCCATTACTACAGTGTTTTGCCCATTATTAACTGGAAGTAAGAACTGAGGCATAAACAGCCAGAAAGAAGCAAGCCATCAGCAAACTCCAATAAACAGGGGAAATACAGCAATGATGATCTAGGAAATACATTTCTTTACCATTTTTATGCATTATTTCATGTTTCAAAGTTTGCTTCTAAGAGCACTGATTATATTCTACCTCTGGGATCATTACCACAGGATAATGATAAGAGAGTATGAACTCTGGAGTCTAGATGGACCTGGGCTCAAATCTCAGCTCTAAACTTTTCTAGCTGAGTCACCTCAAAAAGTTATTTAGTGTATTGGGTCTCAGTTTCTACTTATAAAATAAACATAACAGTAGATGTTCAGTAAATGTTGGTTATGAGATCTTGATAATATACCTCGAAAATCATACAGGGAGCAATGCCTTGGCATGAATGAAACACTTAATTACTCCAAGCACTGGTTCTCAAATCAGCAGCAGCAGCATCACCTTTGAGCTTATTAGAAATGCAAATTCATGGGCCCTACCTAAACCTACTGAATTAGATGGCCTGAGATGGGGCCCAGGAAACTTTTTTATAAGCTCTCCAGATGATTCTTATGCACTTGCCTTAGAGTTAAGCTAGACATGATTTTTATGTGGTCATTTCCATTAATGAATATTAAGGGATCCAGCAATCACCTACAGGGCTGTTATCCATCAGGCACAGGAGGAACAGTGTCTTAGGCCTGTGATACTTTTAAAGGCTTATGAAAATTCCAGTTATAAGATAAATAAGTATTAGGGATGTACAACATGATAAATATAATTAACACTGCTGTATGTTATATATGAAAGTTAAGAGAGTAAATCCTAATTCCTCAAAATAAGGAAAAAATATAGACTCATGAAAAATGTTTTAATATTATTCCTCCTAAAGTCAGAAAAACATTAACATAGTGACAATAATAAATATATAATTGTGAAGCCAGACTGGATTGTATCTTTATACCAAAGCAGTTTTAAAATTAATGAACTTGAGCCAAAGCAATCTTGAGAAAGAACAAAGCTGGAGGTATCATGCTCCCCTGTCTTCAGACTATACTACAAAGCTACAGTAATCAAAAACAATATGTACTGACACAAAAACAGACACATAGATCAATGGAACAGGCTAGAATCCAGAAATAAACCCATGCACTTATGGTCAATTAATGAGCAACAAAGGATGCAAGAATATACAATGTGGAAAAGACAGTCTCTTCAATAAGTGGTGCTGGGAAAACTGAACAGCTAAATGTAAAAGAATGAAATTAGAACATTATCCATACCATATACAAAAACCAAAAACCTCAAAATGGATTAAAGACTGAAATGTAAGACTGGAAACCATAAAACACCTGGAAGAAAACACAGGCAGAATACTCTTTGATATAAATTGTAGCAATATTTTTTTGGTTCTATCTCTGCTAAGGCAAAGGAACCCAAAGCAAAAATAAACAAATGGACCTAATTAAACTTAAAAGCTTTTGCACAGCAAAGGAAACCATCAATAAAATGAAAAGACAGCCTATTGAATGGGTGAACATATATGCAAATGATATGACCAATAAGGAGTTAATATCCAAAATATATGAACAGCTCATACAACTCAATATCAAAAAAACAAACAATCCAATCAAAAAATGGGCAGAAGACCTGATAGACATTTTTCCAAAGATGACATACAGATGGCTAATAAGCACATGAAAACATGCTCAATAATCGCTAGTTTAGAGAAATGCAAATCAAAACCACAATATCACCTCATACCAGTCAGAATGGCTATCATCAAAAAGATCACAAATAAATGTTGGCAAGGATGCTGAGAAAAGGTGATCTTTGTACATTATTGGTGAGAATGTAAATTGGTGCAGTCACTATGGAAAACAGTATGGACGTTTCTCAAAGAAACTAAAAATAAAACTGCCACATGATCCAGCAATTCCACTCCTGGGTGTACATCTGAAGAAAATAAAAACACTAACTCAAAAAGATACATGCACCGCAACGTTCATAGCACCATTATCTACAATGGCCACAGTATGGAAGCAACCTAAGTGTCCATCAACAGATTCAACAGATGAATGGATAAAGAAGATGAATGGACATGGACATCTATACATATACTACATATATATCATATATATAGTGTTTCATTGTATGTGTGTATATATATGTACACACAATGGAATACTACTCAGCCATAAAAAGAATGAAATTTTGCCATTTGCAACAACACAGATGGACTTGGAGGGCATTATGCTTAGTGAAATAAGTCAGACAATGAAAGAGAAATATTGTATCACTTATATGTAGAATCTAAAAAATGTAACAAATGAATGAATATTACAAAATAGAAACAGATTCACAGATACAGAGCAGCGGTCCCTGCCTAACCTTTTGGGCACTAGGGACCTGTTTCGTGGAGGACAATATTTCCATGGACAGGGAGGTGAGGGGCAAGGTTCAGGTGGTAATCCAAGTGATGGGGAGCAATGGGGAGCGGCAGATGAAGCTTCATTCGCTCACCTGCCGCTCACCTCCTGCTGTGAGGCCCGGTTCCTAACAGGCCACGAACCAGTACTGGTCCACGGCCGGGGGGTTGGGGACCCCTGATATAGAGAACAAACTAATGTTTACCAGTAGGGAGAGGGAAGGAGGAGGGGCAAGATAAGGTCTAGGAATCAAGAGGTAAAAACTTCTATGTATAAAATAAATAAGCTACAAGGATATATTGTACAGCACAGGGAATATAGCCAATATTTTATAATACCTGTAAACAGTATAATCGACAAAAATTTTGCATCACTGTGTTGTGAACTAATATTATAAATCAACTACACCTCAATTTAAAAAATTAAATAAAAAATATACATAATTCCAAATTTAAAACTACCTATTATCTGCAAGATATAACCACCGTTAACACTTTGGCTTTTTGGGGGTGAGGTGGGGCTGGGAGACTGTCTTTTTGCTCTGCTTATAAATGCATATATAATAGAGACCAATGGAATAGGACTTTTAAACACTTGATACATTTTTGCCAAATTGCTTTCCAGGTAGTTGGTTCTCCTTTAAATTAATAGCATGAGTGAATGAGAATGTTCACCTCACAGCATCCTCACCAACTTTAAGTATTATCTTTAACTTTTTTTTGTTAATTTCATAGTGGGAAACATGGTTATGAATGTGAACTTATAAAAAAATAAATATTGATGGCTGTGAAAAAAATTTTTTTAATATATTTCTTACAGAGGAAGGGCCTATGAAGACAAAAGCGCCTAAGACCCAGGAAAGTAAAAATCCAACCCTGGTCACCTGGAAACTTGACTGTTAATTTATAAATGTTGACACTGAAGGTGCCTGGTAGAAATTGACTATTACAAGAAATTTGTTATTTTGAGGGTATATTAATTTATAATTTAAAAAAATATTAGTTTGTTTTTCACTTAAAAGCGAAACAGGGGCTTCCCTGGTGGCGCAGTGGTTGAGAGTCTGCCTGCCGATGCAGGGGACTCGGGTTCGAGCCCCGGTCCGGGGAGATCCCATATGCCGCGGCGCGGCTGCGCCCGTGAGCCATGGCCGCTGAGCCTGCGCGTCCGGAGCCTGTGCTCCGCAGCGGGAGAGGCCACAACAGTGAGAGGCCCGCGTGCCGCAAAAAAAAAAAAAAAAAAAAAAAGTGAAACAGTATCACTCAATATCCTCAAGCAACAAAAATAGCAAATGATAAATTATATTCATTATATTACTCTTACTAAATCAGTAAAGGTTATTAGTTCATTTTAGGAAAAGATTTTAAAAGAAGTTTTAAACAAAAAGGTTTTCAACTTATGCCTTGGTTAACAGGACAATTAAACTAGTTAGTTCATTCCTCAAAGATTGCACTAAATCATAGTTTATCTGTATCATTTTAATTGCTGTTGAATTTTCATGGGTATGGAGCATAAATTTTTGTTTTTTAAGTAGGGATAGTGAGGGATTTAAGAAAAGTATTTAATTAGAGGACTACACAGGAAGGAGTTGAGTTTCGTGGTGGGACCATGCAAGACCTCTTTCCTTTTCTGTATTTTCCAAATTTTCATTAATGAACGTGTCATCTTTGTAATTAAAAGGAAAAAAGAAAGTAAAAAGAAAAGCAAAGAAGGAAAAGAAAAACGTACATGACATAGTCACCTGCAATTACAAGGCCTGACTTGTAAGACGGGGGACGGGCTTTGAAGTCTCAGGCACATTAAAGGACCGGACTTTTTTTTTTTTACACTGTCATCCAAAGGGTACTGTAGAATCCTCCCTGATGAATTATTTTGAAAACTTCTTTAAAAATGAATGAAGACCACAATCATTTTCCCCACATGTGATCGCGCTACCTCACTCTACCTTTTCTCTTCAATTGGCTACGGTTTAAACCGAAGGCCTCCTCAGAGGAATATGAACTCGGAACATTTCTCAGGCCATCGTGGTGCCACAGAAGCCGAATACATCGCCGGCCCAGCCCGGAAGCCCAGGTCTGCCATGGGGACCTCGGCGGGCGCTCCCGAGGTCGGACCAAACGTGTGCGGGCCGAGCCGGCACCGTGCTGGGCCGGTGCTACAGAGGGCCAGGCGGCCGGCGCCGCAGCCCGCTCCGCCCGGGAGCGAGCTCGGGCTCCTGAGGGCGAGCCGCGCTGGGGGCGACAGGGTCGGCGGCGGGGTGGGGGCGGGGGGGGGCGGGGGGGAGAGCGCGTTGTGGCGTCAGCGGCAACCGTGGGGGAGGAGCGGCGGCTGGCGCTGCTGTGGCGACGGACGCGAGGCGGTGGCGGAGGAGACCCACCACTGTCCACATGGACAGTCGCAGAGGTCTCGGCTGATACATTCGCGTCTGGGCGGGGTGGGCGGACGGCCTTAGCGGCGGCGGCTGTGGCTGCGGCTGCTGAAAGGAGCGGAGGGCCCGGGGGCGCCTGACGGTCGCGGAGACCTCACAAACCCGGGGCGGGGGGTGCGGCCATTTTACGGCCCGGGACTGAGGGAGGCGTGTTTGTGTGCTCGCCCTCAGACTCTCTTCCTGCGGGCCCGCCGCTAGGGGAAGCTTCTCGGGCGGCCTGGGCGGGCGGTGGATGGGGAGTCGCGGGCCGAGAGGCACCGGGCCCGGGAAGCGCCGTCGCCGTCGTCGCCGCTCGCGTTTGCCCGGCGGAGCCTGAGGAGCCCAGGCCGCGGGTCTCGCCGCCCGCCCGCGGATAGGCCCGGGAGCCGGCCTGCTTTTGTGTAGGCCCGTCCGGACGGGGGAGCGCCGCCCGCCTGACGGCCGAGTCTTAGGCCCGCAACCCTGCGGCGGCTAACCTCCTGCGGCGCGGCCCCTCATCCCGGCGAACGCGGCGGCGGTGTGGGCCATGGATTAGGGAGGCGGCGGCGTGGGAGGAGGAAGATGGCGGCTGGCAAGAGCGACGGCAGCGCCGGGGAGATTACTTTTCTAGAAGGTACATCAATTTCTGCCCTCGAGGGGCTGGGGGTGGGGAACTACAGGAAAATGTGGGCCGCTGATTCCCGGCTATGCAGGTGTGGGCGCCGGCTGGGTTTGGGGGGCTCCGGGGCGCTGGCGGGCGCGCTGGGTCCGAGTCCGTGCGAGCTAGGGGCTCGGCCGGGAGGCCGAGGGGGCATCGGTGGACCGGCCGGGAGCCGGAGTTGATGCGTGTCCTTTGAGAGTGTACGCGTGTCTTTGACATGTTTTTTCTTTTTTTGGTTTCTCCGTGGTGGCCTAAGGATGAGAGCAGATTACGCTCGGGTCTCGTTTGGTGTTCATGGAAAGTTTCAAATCGCTAAGGTTGGGTGAAATCGGGGGCCAGTCCACGTAGGGAGGGGAGAGGTAGTTTCCTGAGCTTGTTTTATACGCCGTCCCCGTCTTTCTTTTTTCGCGGAGCTTCAGGCTTCCTCTTGCAGCCAGCATTCGGATTAGGCCTGGCTCTGTCAGGTAATCTTACGAAATGTGTTTTGTTAACGATATTTTAGAAAACAATTTATCGGAAAAAAAGAGAACGAGATTCAGTGTCAATTTTGGGACAGTCACCCAAGGTGATAGACGAAGTTTGAGTGGTTACATTTTAATTCATTTGTGAGGGAAAGTTAAACATTTGCTGCAGGCGGACTAAGCTAGTCGTAAGTAAGAAAAGCCATCTATTATTGTTGGGGATAATGGGTAACAGTATTGGCTCTTGGCCCACATATAAGGATCCCTAAAATACGGCTAACTTCGTTGTCGTTGTGGACCTGGAACTCTCAACCTTTATTGCGTAATTCGACTGTGGATTCACCGTTTGTGCCGGTAATTAGGTTTATAAATATGTTTGGGAGAGCGGGTTTATGAGTGTGGGTCTATCTGCTGTGCGGTGACTTAAAAAAAGATTTAACTCCTCTTCGGATAATGTTGCAAAGATGAATTTCATATGGGGTAAAAGGAGTACTTTAAAGATAACTAGTTGGAAACATTTCTGAATTAAGAAAGTACAACTTCACTGTGGTACAAGGTCCTCTAAGAGGGTGTGGAAGGGTGGGTATGCCGAGTTTACAGTTTTATTAACTGCACCTGGAACAGGGCCTGGAACACAGTAGGTACTCAGTATTAGGCTAATGAACAAATGGGTACTAATGGAGCTGAGTGGGAAAAGAAACCTTAATTTTCTTAATCTTCCTTGGAGTGTAGCAGAGCCAAAAACAAAATTTTACCTTGTGTGCAAACCAGCCTTTATTTAAAAGTGATGAGAGTTTTATATGAGATTTGTGGTTAAGAAGGTGTGGAAAACTTGCAAGTTTTTCTGGGTTCACTTCATATTTCTTTTATTCTCTCCATTCTCGTTTGGGCAGAATGGTTACCTGTCAGGGGCTGAGAGTGGTGCAGCTTGTGTTACAGGTGGTGCTATGTGATGAACATAGGGAGAATAGAAAGAGCATAAATAAGGCCAACAGATACAGGGCCAATGTGAAATTTAAAACTGTTGCTTTTAGTTTATTCTAACTTAAGGGTCTGTGAATTGCTCTAGGGGTTAAACTTGAGTTTCCCCATGTCTCCTTCAGCATTCTCAGAAAGCAAGTGAATGGTACCTTGTTTAGAATATGAGCATAAGGGAGAGCAGGCATTTCAGTTTTTCATATACTGTACTGAATCTTTTGAAATAAATGGAAGGATATTTAGTACTACTTGTATTTTTTGTGTTTAATATTTTGTATTTAATTCTTTTGGTTCTTTACACTTTTAATGATAAAATACTCCAATATAGCTTGCCAGATATTCATTCATCAAATATTTATAGTGGCCTACTCTGTACTAGGCACTTTACCAAGGTGAATACAGCAGTGCATAAGACAGGGTCCTTGCCTTTATGGGACTTACATTTTAGTGGGAGGGACTTTTTATAAATAAGTAAAAGTTAATCCATTTAAAACACTCTTACCCCATTTTTTCCACATAGTTTCCTTCTTCACTTTATTTAGATCTGCTCAGACCTGACAACCTACTTACAGTGTCATGCTGCCACACATGTACAAACACATGGTATTCCCTTTAACTGTTTTATTTTTCATGGTAGCACTTTTCACATGATAAATTTATGTCTTCATGTTTTTTAGTCCTATTAAAATATAAGCTCCGTGAAAGCAATGGCTTTCTCTTTTCACCATCATATTTCTTGCATGTGGAGCATATTTATTTGTTGTTAGTGAAATAAACAGGGTGATAATAGTGTGATAAAGGCTATGGAAGAAAAATACAGAGCAGTGGATGAATGAGAAAGCCATTTTACAGTGTTAAAGTCAAGAAAGGCCTTACTGAGGTCACACGTGTATTAAGGTCATACCTTAACTGTGGGACTAGAGTATGACAGAGGGCATGATGTCTCTAAAGGTTCCAAGATGATATAGGATTCCATTTGTTTAAAAAAAGGAGGTCATTATGGCTGAAACATAGCAAGCAAAGAAGTGAGTGATATGAAAGAGAGGTAGCAGATCATGCAAGATCATGAATTTTTATTTGATTCTGAGAAGTAGGAAGTCATTGAAGAGTTTGGGACAAAGGAGTGTAATGATACGGTTTATCTTTGTTTTAAAAAAAACTGCTTTGCTCCTGGAGTGAGTGAGAGGAGAGCAAGAGTAAAAGCAGGGGTATTAGTTAGGAGAGTATTGTAGCAGTCTGAAAAATAGATGGGCTTGGATTAGGATGGTAGCAGTGGCAATTGGGGAAGAGGAGTGGATAGATCGAAGATCCGTTTGGATGTAGAGCTTACAGGACTTCCTGATGCATTGCATATTGAGGATCAGAGTAAGGGAGGAATCAAAGATGACTCCTAGGGTTTTGGTTTGAGGTGTTGCAGGGGGGCGCGGGATTCCATTCACTGAGATGGAGTAGACTGGCAGAGGAATGAGAAGTAAGTTAATAGCTCTGCTTTGGTCTCTTTAAGTTTGAGGTGCTTGTTGTCCATTTTCTAAATTATGTTTTACATTCTTATAAAATATTAAGTAAAATACTAATTCCATTTCCTTTTCTGGCTTCTTTAGGGAAAAGAGACCTATTGGTTACTATTGTACTTTATTTTGTTGGTATAGTATCACACTGAAATTGTGTGAATTTAATTAGGCTACAGCTTGTATTGAATTTTTTCTTTCCCCTCTTTGATTTGTTTCTTTCTCTTCTATTCACTTAAGGTTGTCTTCTGCCCCTTTTCCACTTGTGATAGCTAGTTTGGCAGATTTCTCTTTTGTTTATTCATTCAAAGGATATTTATTGAGCAACTGTAACATTGTAGGTACTGTGCTGAGAGTCACAGTGGGGGAGGGAAGGCGGTTTCCCCTTGGAGTTTCCAGTCCAGTGAGGGGAGTCAGTAATCAAATAAGCGTACTTGTAAGTGTAAAATTTCAACTGTCAAGTGCAACCAAAGGGGATTATTTGTAATAATGAGAATTTGATCTAATCAGGGCAGTTTGAAGGGTGAATAGGAGAGGGAAAGGTGGAGAGAGAGAGCTTTCCAGCCAGGGGGAATACAATAGAGGAAGCATGGCACGTTTAGGGAACTGAAAGGACAGTGTGGTGCTAGTAAGGAGAGTGGTACAAGATAAGACCGGAGGTTAACATCATCAGCTTTGTTTCAGAAAAGGTCATTGGCTCCCACACGGAAATAGCTCTAGAGAGGGGCAGAAGATTGTTGTCGAGATCAGTTAGGAGACTTGTAGTATAGGGCAAAGGTGACCGTAGTTAGCTTGTTCTTGTAACCTTTCTTTTGATATTCTCCCCCTTCTTTTCTCCTCTGGCAAGTCTACCTCCTCTCTCATTTCTTTTTCTTTATTATACTGTTCTTGTTCATTCTAGCTTTCTTTACCTTTTTTCTTCTACCAACTAATTGCTTCACCAATATTTTCTCCCATTTTTTCTGCTTTCCCTTTCATATATATGTATGTGTGGGTGTGTGTATTTCCTACTTTGTTTTTGTTCTTTTAATGCTTGCCTTCTCTCTTATTTGAATTCTAGTTTTTATTGTTGTCTTTCACTTACTACCTTTCTTTTTCTAGGTATTAGCTGATTGTTTTGATATTCTAGATTGACTAGTGTAGTGAGAGAGGTAACAGAGAATGAAGTTATGTATTCCATATGTCTAGACTTCTGTAAGTTAATTGTTCCTGTTGCCATTACAAAAGTATGTTGACTGTTTGAAATCAAGTGGTGTAGAGGGGTTATATGACCTAGAGCAAGTAAGTGGGGCAGTCAGAACTGGAGCTTGAGACCTGTCCTATAGCCTTAACCTCCTTCAGCATTTCCTTCCTTCTTTCCTCCCTCCTTCCCTTCTTTATCCCTTTGCTTTCCCATTCTTCTTACCTGTTTAACCTTGGGAGTGGGAGTGGACAAGAGACGGGAAAATAACAGAGTTATGGGGAGTTACCATTTACTGATGAAGCAGCGCTCTAAGAGGGCAAAAGCTGAAGCCACAGGTCTCTTAAGGCCCAACTTCAGAAATTATACAGTGTCACTTCTGTCACATTCGATTGGCCAGAAGGCCACAGAGCCAGCCCAGATTCAAGAGAAGGGGAAGGAGAACCATCACTCGGCAGGAACAGTGGGAAAGAATTTGCAGCCATCTTTAATCCATGCAGCCATCTTTCCTCTCCCAAACCTCCCTGTTTGGGGGTTTGTTTGTTTTTTTTAATACTTTCAACAAAGTCATAGTATTTCTTAAACTTGAAAATGACAGTTCTTTTGAGATCCAAAAATTTTTAATTTCTGGACAGTTCAGGAAGCTAAAGGAAGAGAACAAAGTAGACCACACATTTGTAATTTGTTTCAAAGATATAAATAGCAACATAAACAGTCATTGGTTAACTTTCCTTTGATTAGGGACTGATTCAAGAATTTCTGAAACCAAGCAAGCATAAGTAAGAAGAAAAGAGGAAGAATGTTAGGAACTTTTCCTTCCTTTTTTTCTTTCATTCAGTGATGTCTGGGTCATGGTGGAGTTGTTATTGTTATCTTTCTCATTTTCATTACCTAAACTCTTAGAAACATCGTCACCACTATTTACAGTATTAAAAATTAAACGTTATCTTGATACAAAACACAACAGTTAATCCATAAAGTCAGAGGCAGACTGTTGATCACAATTACAACCCACTTCATTTGTACGCTTAGGTCACATTACTTGCAGTGATGCAACAATGGATGATGCATTATTGTGAGCTGCAAATTATGGTTGCCTACATCACCTAAAAAACAGAAAGTAGATATGTAGTATCCATTTGACCCTAAAAACAGTGTTACTTTTAGCCTGTTTTTTGGGCTACCTTAAAAAAACTTAGGGTCTTGTACTTCTCAGAGCCTTCTGCATCCATCACCAGCAATTAGGACCTCTTGTCTCCTGGCTAAAATTGGAACAGTCCTAGGCAAATTGGGACATGTGGACACTCTGCCTTGTCCCACGTTAACAGCAACTACTTTGAGGCTGTCTGAAACTATAGGCTTGAAAAGTAAGACAGCAAGCCATATTCTGACCTTGTTTTGGGAGAGTTTTGGGTTTTTTTGGTTTTTTTTGCGGTACGCGGGCCTCTCACTGTTGTGGCCTTTCCCGTTGCGGAGCACAGGCTCCGGACGCGCAGGCTCAGCGGCCATGGCTCACGGGCCCAGCCGCTCTGCGGCATGTGGGATCCTCCCGGACCAGGGCACGAACCCATGTCCGCTGCATCGGCAGGCGGGACTCTCAACCACTGTGCCACCAGGGAAGCCCTCAGAGAGTTTTTTTTTGTTATTTCAAATACATTTCATGCTTGGTTTTGAATATGAGGGTTTTTTTCTCCCACATTAACTGCATTACAATCTATGAAATATAGCAGGGAGAAAAAAACCAAACAGTGCTGGTGTACAGTGTATAACAAATGTACTTTTTTCTTTTTTGCAAAGACTGAAGCCATTTTTAAGGACATTAAGAGCTAGAAATTTCCCAAGACTTGTTTGTATACTATGTAATAACTTTGTTGTCTTTCCTATATTAAAAAAAAAATCTGCAAACTTTCTGCCTCCACAACCTCCTGTGTATGAATCTGCCACTAAATCTTGGAGACATGGTGAAAATACTGCCTTTTACCACCATGACCTCTGGTGACTCTACCTTCATGGAAACCAATATCTTCTCTGCCTCTGAAATTCCTATGCCACTGTTTGGATGAGGAGGGATTCCATATTTTGGCATTTAAACTTCTTTCTTCAGTTCAGGTTTGTCTCCATTCTCTATTATCACAGGAAATAAAAAACAGTGATTTAATTTTGTCAGTATAGCAATTAAGTCTGCAAATCTTCATCAGCGTTTCCTTTACAAGCTTGAGTACCAACTCCTGAGTCTCCTTGTCTTCACCGTTCATAGGCTTTACCTGTTTTTCAAGTTTATCTTCTTTTAATTTAAGTTTATTATGACACTGTCAATTTTCTCCTTGTTGAATGATGCATTTGCACTTTCAGAATTAAAGTGTTTCATTGGTCCATCTCATTGAATACTGTTCCCCTGCCATCTTGATGGTGTTCTCCCCTTTTCTTGGAGCAGAAGGAGCATTTGGAGCCACTTGTCTCTCGCGATCATTTCTTAGGTTATTCGTTTTCTCTCTTTGGAACTTTGTGTGCTTGTGATAACTATATTTTAGAGATTGTGTATTGTGTGTGAAGATAGAACCAACTGCATTACTTTGGGGCAAGGTACCCACTGCTTGGTATTTCCATTCCATAGAAGATCAAGATGCTTCCAGCAACACCAACAGCATCAAACTGCTGCCTGATGTTGGCCTTGGACAGAACTAACTTATGCCAGCATCCTGCCAAAAGATCCAAGGAAACCCACTGAATGGAATGAAGAGGTAGATAAACTGAGGGAACACTGAACGATAGCTGGATCCTGAGGCAAAGAATATTGTGCTTTTGGTGGTTCACAGAGAAGTCTAATATTATTCCCAAGGATATAATATATTCAGACTTCATCTTCAGATAGTATTGGACAGTCTATTGGTCTGTCTCCTGTATCAAAAAATAAAGGTTGTATAGATTAGGAATTTAAGAAAACTCACCTCAGCTGGGTGATTTTTCTGCTTCATGAAGCACCTGTGGGGGTTATTCAGTGGTAGCTTGGCTGGCCTGGAGGCTCCAAGACAGCTTTATTCAAATGTCTGACTCTGGCCGGTATGGAAAGTTGGGCCCTTCCTTCTCCATGAGGTCGAAAGGCCTCTTCATGTGGTCTCTGCAGTGGGATACCCGTACTTGTAACATGGTGGCTTAGGGCTCCACGAGACTGCCTGTGGAGAATCTTGACAGGTTCTTGAGAAAGACTGGGGCTAAAGCACTACAGAGCCACCTAAAATTGCTTTATTGAGATTTCCTGATGTTTGCATTTAATTCGCTCTTTATGTTTTCTTTTACTGCTTTTATATTTCTAAGTTGCAGAAGTTAACTTCTGTCTCCGTGATCCTTTTTAAAAAATTCTATTTTTTATTATTGTAAAACCTTATCAATAGAAAATTATTAGGAAATATTTCATATCTGTGGAATATAGAGCATAATATAGCAAAAGCTCATGTTCTACTTCCTAGCCTGAAGAAAACATTACTAATACAGTTGAAGCTGGGCTGAACCCTTTCTTTTTTTTTTAATTTAAAAAAATTTTTTAAAGAAATTTATTTATTTTTGGCCGCGTTGGGTCTTCGTTGCTGCACGCGGGCTTTCTCTAGTTGCGGCGAGCGGGGGCTACTCTTCATTGTGGTGCGCGGGCTTCTCATTGTGGTGCTTCTCTTGTTGCGGAGCACGGGCTCTACGTGTGCGGGCTTCAGTAGTTGTGGCTCCCGGGCTCTAGAGTGCAGGCTCAGTAGTTGTGGCGCACGGGCTTAGTTGCTCCACAGCACGTGAATCTTCCTGGACCAGGGCTTGAACCCGTGTCCCCTGCATTGGCAGGCAGATTCTTAACCACTGCGCCACAAGGGAAGTCCCGAACCCTTTCTTTTTTGCATCTTTCTGCCTGCTTTCCAGGGGTAACCACCATCGTTAATTTGGTAGTTATCATTCCCATACATTTCTTTGTACTTTATGTTCTTATCTCTGAACCTGTGTATGTGTACAAATTGTTTTGAATGTTTAGAATATTTTATAAATCATGTCATACTGTATTCTTCTGTAATTTGCTTTTCATTCTTGCAGCATTGTTTGAGAAATTAAATTATGTTGATAAGAATAGGTCTAGTGCTTTGTCATAGTATGAATATACTACCTTTTATTTATGCATTTCCTTTTTTGTGGGAATTAGGTTGTATCTAATTTTTTACTATTACATACATTGCTACTATGAATATTTTAGTATGTCTCATATTGCTACTGTGAACTTTTTTTTAAAGTACATTTCCTTGTGCACATGTGTGTGTTTCTCTAGAGCAGGGGTCAGCAAACTTTTTCTGTAAAGGGCTAGTGAATATCTTACCCTTTGCATTCCAAACAGTCTGTCACAATTACTCAGTGCTGCCAGTTTAGCAAGAAGGCAGTTACAGATCATACATAAGCAAATGAGTGTGGCTGTGTGCCAGTAAACCTTTTTGAACACTGAAATTTGAATTTTATATAATTTTCTTGTAACATGAAACATTAGTCTTGTTTGATTTTTTGTTTTCCCCCCTAGCCATTTAAAAATGTAAAAGCCGTATTCTTAGCTTGTGGGCCTTATAAAATCAAGCAGCAGGCCAGATTTGGCTGGGCCATACTTTACTAACATCTGATCTAGGGTATTTCTTAGCAATGGAATTATCGGGTCATGTGCAATTTCAGCTTCACCTAAGTATTGCCAAATTGATCTCCAAAGTGCTTTCACTAGCACTTTTTAAGTTTTCTGTTTATACACATCATTACCTACTTAATAATGTCTGATGTTTTAGTTTTTGCCAGTCTGATGTGGTTATCAGATGGTGGTTTGAATTTGTAATACTCTGGTTTATAGTGAGGTTGAGTATCTTTATTACTGTGTTTTTAAAAATTGTTCATTGTTCATTGAATATTCAAAAAATATTGAGTGCCAACCTAGAGGTAACCCCTATTCTATGTGCCTGTGGTGCGTGAGTAAACTAAACAAAATACTCTATGAGTTTCTTTTTGTTTTTTGGGTTATTTTGTGTGTTTCCTCAGTTCTTAGTTGCTCATGTTTTCTGCACATTTTGTTCTGTTGGAATGTTGGGGTTCTTTACATAGTCTGGATAGGAAACCTTGGTTGAATTACGTGTATTGAACATACATCTTACAGAATTATTACTTGTCTTATTTTTAAACTCATGGAATAATTTTATGAGCAAATTTTTTAAATGTAGTCATTTATTGTTTTTTTCTTAATGTCTTGTGCTTTTTGTGATAGAAGAAATTCTTTGATCTTATTGGTCCCTTATAACTTTACTTTTTTTGGTTTTACTAATCACTGTTCATTTCTTTAGTTTTTACGATAGCAGGAGAGTGCCAGTCGGCTGTTCAGGTTGGGGTAACAGAATCTGAAAATCTATTTGTAGTGTATCTACTTCTTATGTTTTCTTTACATTTAAAAAAGTTTTTTAAAAAGACTATTAATGGGACTTCCTTGGCGGTCCAGTGGTTAAGACTCTGCTCTTCCACTGCAGGGGGCACGGGCTCGGTCCCTGGTCAGGAAACTTAAGATCCCGCATGCTGCGCAGCATGGCCAAGGAAAAAAAAAAAGACTTTATTAAATACTTGGAAACCATATATGTGATAAGGGGTTAATATCCAAAATATATAAAGAACTCATATAACTCATAGCAAAAAACCCAAATAATCCAATTAAAAATAGGCAAAGGACTTGAATAGACATTTTTTCCAAAGAAGACCTACAGATGGCCAACAGATACCTGAAAAGGTGCTCAGCATCACTAATTATTAGGGAAATGCCAATCGAAACTACCATGAGATATAACCTCATGCCTGTTACAATGGTTATTATGAAACCATGGTGACCATGCGCTGTTGGTGGGAGTGTAGATTGGTGCAGCCACTATGGAAAACAGTATGGAGGTTCCTCAGGAGATTAAAAGTAGAACTACCATATGATCCAGCAATTCTACTTATGTGAATATATCTGAAGGAAACAAAAACACTATGTTGAAGAGATATCTGTGCCCCCCTGTTCTGTAGCCGAGACATGGATACAATCTAACTGTCCATGAGTGGAAGAACGGATAAAGATGTTGTGTGTTTATACAATGGACTATTATTCAGACATAAAAGGGAGAGAAATCCTGCCATTTGTGACAACACGGGTGGACCCTGAGAGCATTATGCTAAGTGAAATAAGAATGCTGTGTGATCCCACTTATGTGTGGAATCTTAAAAAAAAAAAAAATCCCAAGCTCATAGAAAAAGAGAACAGATTTGTGGTTACCAGAGGCAGGGCACGGGAGGTAGGGGACTTGGATGAAAGTGGTCAGAAGGTACAAACTTCCAGTTACAGGATAAATAAGTACTGGGGTTGTAATGTATAAAATGATGGGTGGCTATAGTTAATACTCCTATAGGGCTTATTTGGAAGGTGTTAGAGTAAATCCTAAGAGTTCTCATCACAAGGAAAGAAACTTTCTTCCTTCATTTCCTTCCTTCCCTTCCCTCTCTTCCCTTTTCTTTATTTCTTTCCCTAGCTTGCTTGCTTTTCTCTCTTTCCCTCTTTCTCTTTCTCCTTCCTTCTTTTTTCTTTCTTTCTTTCTTTCATCTATATGAGATGATAGATGATAACTGAACATATTATGGTAATCATTTCACAATATATGTAAGTGAAGTCATTATGTTGTACACCTTGAACTTATACAGTGCTGCTCAGTTATATATCAGTAAAACTGGGCAGGGAAGACTTGTTTTTGTTTTTTATTTTTCTTTTTTCTAGCCATGCAAAAGAATTACTTATTATTTTTTAAGAGCAGTTTTAGTTTCACAGCAAAGCGGAAGGTACAGAGATTTGCCATACACCTCTCACCCCCACATCTGCATAGCCTTCACCAGTATCAACATCTCCCACCAGAGTGGTACAACTGATAACCCTCCACCGACAAATCATAGCCCGTAGTTTACGTTCTGGCTCACTCATTGTGTGGTATAGTCTGTGCGTTTGGATAAGTGTGTAATGACATGTATCCATCATTATCATGTCATACGGAGTATTTTCATTGCCATAAAAATCTTCATTGTTCTACCTATTCATCCCTCAGCCCCTCCACCCTCACCTCACCTTGGCAACTACTGATCTTTTTACTATCTCCATAGTTTTGCCTTGCCCAGAATGTCATCTAGTTGAAATCATATAGTAGATCGCCTTTTCAGGTTGGTTTCTTTCACTTAGTAATAGGCATTTAAAGTTCTTCCGTGGATTTTTTTTTTTTTTTCCGTGGCTATTACTAAGTGAGTTCTTGGTATATTTTGGATAAAGTCCTTTATCAGATGTGTTTTTTTTGCAAATATTTTCTCCTGATCTTTGGCTTGTTTTCTAATTTTCTTGGCAGAGCAAAAGGTTTTAATTTTAATGAAGTCCAGTTTATCAGTTCTTTCTTTCATGGATTATACCTTTGGTGTTTCATCTAAAGAGTCATCACCATACCTAAGAGTCATCTAGATTTTCTCCTATGTTATCTTCTAGGAGTTTTATAGTTTTGTATTTTACATTTAGGTCTGTGATCCATTTTGAATTAAATAACTTGCTAAGATTTTGATTGCGATTGCACTGAATTTATTGATAAAGTTGGAAAGAAATGACATCTGGACAGTATTGAGTCTTCCCATTCATGAACATGAAATATCTCTCCATTTTTTTAGTTTTTCTTTCATTTCATTTATCAGTTTTGTAGGTTCCATCATAAAGATTTTGTACATATTCTGTTAGCTTTATAGCTAAGTATTTCATTCTTGGGGGTGCTAATGTGTTACTGTGTTTTTAATTTCACATTTACCTTGCTCATTACTGGTATATAGGAAAGCATTTAATTGTTTTGTATTAACCTTGTATCCTGCAGCCTTACTATAATTGCTTACTAGTTCCAGTAGGGTTTTTTTGAGTGATTCTTTCGGATTTTCTACCTAGACGATCATAGTATTTCAGTCTTTCTTTGTCTTTCTTTACCTTGACATGTTTAAAGTATACTGGACAGTTATTTTGTAGTTTGGGTTTGTCTGATGTTTCCTCATGATTAGATTTAGGTTATGAGTTTTTATAAGGAATGCCTTGGTAGTGATCTTTTGTCCTATTGCTGGTGAAATTAACTTTGATCATTTAGTGTTTGCCAGATTTCTCCACTGAAAGGTACTATCATTTTCCCCTTTGTAATTAATAAATATTTTGTGGGAAACTACTTTGAAGCAATATAAATGACATATTTCTCTTCAGATTTCATCCATTAGTTTTAGCTTCTTTCCATTTATTTATTAGTTTCAGCATTCCTTGATGATGCATTCCTGAATCATTTTTTATTATAACGGTTTTGTTTTGTGAATTATATTCATAATTTTCAAATGTTAACTCTTGCTTTTAGAATAAACCCTACTTGATTGTAATATTATTCTTTGTCTATCACTGGATTTGATTTACTGATATTAAGGGTTTTATATCTGTCTTCATGAGAGAGTGCTTGGTAATTTCCTTCCTTAAATGTCGTTATCAGGTTTAGGATCAGGTATACTGACTTCATAAAATGAGCTTCAAAGTGTTCCTTTTTTTTTATTTTCTGGGAAAGTTTAGGTAAATTTGTTGCTATATTTTACAAGTTTGAAAGAAATTATGGGAGAAGCCTTCTGGGTCTGAGTTTCTCTTTACAGAAAGATTTATAATAATTCAGTTTCTTTTATTGACAGCAGTGTTCAAAAATTTTTTTTCTTGTGTCAATTTGGTAATATCTGTGCCCTCATAGGTGTTTAAGTTTGCTTTCTCTAGTCAACTAAGTCAGTTCCTACCCATCCATCAAATTTTCACCTTTCATCAGTTTAGTTACATCTCTCATCTGCTATTATCTTCTTTCTGGGTTCATTTTGTTCTTATGGGTTTCTGCTTTTTACCCCTCTTTCCATTACTGTCATTTTACTGGAGGGGTATGGAGAAAAATGCATATATTTAATTTACGATGCTTAACTGGGATCTCTCTTTAACCTTTGTATTAACTTTCAATTTTGTAAGTACAGTATAGTGGACATAATTTTCCATTCTGATTCTTACGAGTGTCAACCATAACAGGATATTGAAGTGTGTTGATACTCTCAAGGACTTTTGAGGGTTCAGAGCTTTTGTCCCTAGTGCAAGTTGCCCTAAAATTTATGTTTTTAGAATTTGCTTGCTTTTTGTAATTTATTTTTTCTCATTGGCAGTTATCACTTTCATGAGGTTATTTTTCTTTCATCTGTTAATTTATAGCTTCTAATCTGTCAATTAGGAAATCCTGTGATTACACTTGATTACTTAGAACTGTATGTACGGAACCTTGCTTCTTTAGAGCGTACACAATATAAAATCTCTTGACTTTTCACTGCTTAGTGGCCTTTTTTGTTAACTTGCCTGACTCTCAGTGATGGATAGAGTCTTTATAGACTAGTAATCATCATAGTTTATTACCTTTTCTGTGTTGGTAGCATAACTTAAACTTAACCCTTTCTTTTTTTAAAACACAGGTTCATTTTACATTTGATTTTTGAAAATTGGAGTGGAGGATAATTTTAGATTTATAGAGAAGTTTCAAAGATGTTAGAGAGAGTTTCTGTATACCATTTACCCATCTTCCCCTAAAGTTCCCAACTTAGATAATTGTAGTATGTTTGTCAAAAACTAGGAGATTAACCTGGGCATAACACTATAGCCTAAACTACAGACTTGACTTGGATTTCACTAGTTATTTCATTAATGTCCTTTTCCTTTTGCACAGTCCAGTCCAGGACACCACATTGCATTTGGTTGTCATGTCTCCTTAGTCCCCTCTGATCATGACAGTTTCTTTATCTTCCCTTATTTTTCATAACCTTGACAGTTTTAAAGAGTTCTGGTCAGGAATTTTGTAAAATGTTCCTCAATTTGGGTTTATCTGATGTGTTCTTTTGACTAAACTGGCATTGTGGGCTTTTGGGAAGAAGCCACAGAGTTGAAGTCGCATTTTCATCACATCATGTTAAGTATGCTATGAATAAGACATCACTTCTCATGTTAACTTTGATGATCACTTAGCTGAGATAGTGATTGGTAGGTTTCTGTCAGTTTACTTTTTTCCTTTTTCTATAGTTGACTCTTTGGAAGTGAGTTACAAAGTTCAGCATATACTGAAGGGAAAGGGAATTCAGTTCCATCTCTTAGAGGAGAGTTTGTACATGTATCATTTGGAATTCTGTAAGGAAGATGTGTCCCTTCTCACCATTTATTTATTTATTCAATTATTTATATCCATGTGGATTCATGAATATTTATTTTATTAAGGAGAATTATAATTCATATCATCATTTTTTTAAAAAAACGCCTTCTTCCTTTCTGGCCCTACATAATACTCCAGGCTTATCTTGTATTTTTCCTGCGTCATCTCTAGAATCAGTCATTTTTCCTAGGAGCTCTGGCTCCTTGTATTGGAGAATGGTATTTAGAAAATAAGATCTGGTTGTAGGTGTGCTTGTTGCTACTGGGGTATCACTGCTTCTACACCTTCTGAGGACAGACCCTTAGCTCTGTATACTAACCCATGGAACAGCATATCTATATTCGTGTCTGTATCTATTAATCTATATGTGTATCAAATAAAAGTTGGTACTGATATCTCTTCCTCTAATCTAGCACCACTAGAACGAACAGTTCATTCTAGCTTTCCTCTCTTTTTTTCATAACTTCTTTTTCTGAAAGGGAGACACCTTGCTCCTGTTATCTACTATTTACTTACTTATATTTACATTATACATGTAAAGAAGTTTCAGATTTACTCATGATGACTTGTTTCCTCCTGTTTCATGATATTTTGGGTTGTGAACTCATTTTTTTGGGAAACTTTTTGAGGCATTGAAATTTTATTTTTTTTAGAGAAGATTTATATTTGATTCTGCTAGTCATTTAGAGGTTTTGGTGATTGTTTTTTTGCCTTTACAAACAGTTTTTTACTGTGGAAAAATATATGTAACGTAAGATTTATTGTTTTAACTGTTTATAAATGTACAAGCGTAGATTGGCATTAAATACATCCATAATGTTGTGCAGCCATCACCACTATCCATTTCCAGAACTTTTTCATCATCCCAGACAAAAGCTCTGTACCCATTAAAAAGTAACTCTACATTCTCCTCTCCCTCCAGTCCCTGGTGACCTCTGTTCTGCTTGCTCTCTGCATTTCCCTATTCTAGTTACCTCATATAAGTGGAATCATACAATATGTGTCCTTCTCTGCCACTATTGCACTCATTGTAATGTTTTCAGAGTTCATCCATATTGTAGCATGTGTCAGAGTTTCATTTCTTTATGGCTAAATAACACTCCTCTGTATGTGTGTGTGAACACAGCACATTTTGTTTATCCATTCATCTGTTGATGGATATTTGGGTGGTTTCACCTTCTGGCTCTTGTGAATAATGCTGCTGTGAACATTGGTGTACAAGTGTCAGAGTCCATGCTCTCAGTTATTTTGGGGTATATATCTAGAACTAGGATCACTGGGTCATAGGGTAATTCTGTGTTTAACTTTTTGAGGAGCTGCCAAACATTTTCCACATTGGCTGCACTATTTTATATTCCCACAAGCAATGCGTAAGAGTTCCGATTTCTCCTCATCCTCACCAACACTTGTTATTTTCCATTAAAAAAAACAGCCATCCTGACGGGTGTGAAATAGTATCTCATTATAGTTTTGCTTTGCATTTCCTTAACATCTGGTGATATTGGGCATCATTTCCATGAGACTCTTTTAATTATGGACTTTTCTGGGCCACATAGGTTATGAAGATTCTGGTACCAAACCTGAGTGATTGTGAGCTGATGTTTAGGAATTCCCTAAACATGGGGTGGAGAGATACACTTTATTTGTCATTATTAGTTCACCCCCAAACCCAGAGCCAACGGCAAGATGTCATAATTATCCCTACTGTCTCTTTCTTCAGTGAGATTCTTTTTTCTCCCCCCCGCCCCCCCCAACCCAGTTCACCCAATTGGATTGTCACCCTTCAGGTCTTCTGGTCTATGATCTGACCTTTCGTTTTACTGAGGCTCCAAACCTGGTCTTCCCAGCCTCTGGGCCTCAGGTTTTTGTCATATGGCTCAAAAAACAAATGCCAGCTTCAGAACTTCATTTATTTCTCAGGTTCCCACTTCATAGCTGTTTATGGCTTCGGGGTATTTCAGGCATGCACTTAAAATTTTTCTTAAACTCATCGTGAGCGTGTTTGGTGTTCTGATCTGGAGAGTTATTTCTAACATTGAGTTCACCCTGATGCTAACACAGAAAACCTTGGTTTGTCTCTTTTCTGCTAAAAGGCAGAGATGATTGGCTGAGGTAAAGAAAAGGCTGGTGGTCTGGATTTAGTTCTCATAAATAAGGCAAGCAAATTAACAGGTACTAGTTTCTAGAACCAGTGATCAAATACGGTGGAGATGCAGGGTTGATTTTTATGTATTTCATATTCATGTATCCCCATCCACATTTTTATTATATTTTACTGATTTGAGCTTTTTTTCTGTAGCAAGCTCACACATATGGATGAGTGTAAATTAGCAAAAACAGATTTTAATGTGTTCTTTTTCTCTTTAGAGGAAATAATCAAAAGGCAAGCAAATTAAAAGAAAATCCTGACTAAGCAAAGAGTTTGGGAAATGCTCAATTTTATTTTGTATTGAATGGCTCTATTAATGAATACTTATCTGAGTTTGTTTTTATTTCAGCGTTGGCTAGATCAGAATCTAAAAGAGATAGAGGTTTTAAAAGGAATTGGAGCTTTGATCATGGAGAAGAAAGTGAAGGAGATACAGATAAAGAGTAAGAATGTTTTTTTCCCCCTCAGATGTTTTATAAGAATGAAACTTTTCATTAGATAAACAATTTTATTCCATGGAAATATTTTTAAGAGTATGGTATTCTTAAGAAAACATTGAACTCTTTTACAGTAGCATTAAGGAAAGAAAAAGCAGTTCTTTTATTGGTATATAATTTTGTGGTTATATTTCTTCATCTTTTGAAATGTATAAATATGTGCATATAGTACATGTAACCTTATAATTAAAAGTTGACCTGGGCTTCCCTGGTGGTGCAGTGGTTGAGAGTCCGCCTGCCGATGCAGGGGACACAGGTTCGTGCCCCGGTCCGGGAAGATCCCACATGCCGCGGAGCCTGCGCATCCGGAGCCCGTGCTCCGCAACGGGAGAGACCACAACAGTGAGAGGCCCGCGTACAGTAAAGAAAAAAAAAAAGGCGACCATACTACAGGATTCCTATTAAAGAAATTGTTCTTTAAAAATAAAAAATAAAAAAATACGGCATTCTGTTCACGTAGTGATTTGAGAAGCCACCATTTATCAGGAGTAAATGAACCCACATTACGATTCCTGAAATTTGTAAGAAAGTTTAGTGTCTTTCTTTCCAGTTGTGACTCACCCTGCCCCCCACCACATTCATCTTAGATTGCTAACAGAGAAAGCAGAAACCCTGTAAATGATAAACACAGGTGTTGACCCAGACAGACGTTATGCAAAGCGTTCATTACACTTTGTTAATGTACTTGGAATGACTGCTGTAACTTTTTAAATAGTTTTAATAGAGCCTTTTGCATGTTATGAGATTTGTATTACAAATTTAGTATGGCTATTAGTTTCTTAGTTTACTGATCTGGTTTTCCACTGGCCAGAACAAACAGCAAATTAAGAGACACACAAATATATACACTAAAGTTCTACCAAAACTGCAAATATTTTTTAGAAATTTTACACAAGAAGTCATTCAGAGTATATTGGCTAAATATTGTAGGTGCTTCACTTCTGTCTGGGCAACAGCTCCGTTCATCATTACCACTTTATGTGCCTTCACCTATGAGATGTTGAACTGAAGTGAAGTTTTATTTGAGGGAGAGCTTTGAACTGGTGTGTTTCTCACTCAAAATTTGTATTTTATGGTTTTCTTTCTTTCATTTCTTTTTATTTCTGATTATATTTTATAACAGACATTTGTTATTTATGTAGTTTTGAAAAATTGGAATTAAATCTGAAATTGAGTAGACGACTTGTAAACGTTAAAAAGTATCCCACCTTTTTTTTTTTTTTTTTGTGGTATGCGGGCCTCTCAGTGTTGTGGCCTCTCCCGTGAGGAGCACAGGCTCCGGACGCGCAGGCTCAGCGGCCATGGCTCACGGGCCCAGCCGCTCCGTGGCATGCGGGATCCTCCCGAACCGGGGCACGAACCCATGTCCCCTGCATCGGCAGGCGGACTCTCAACCACTGCGCCACCAAGGAAGCCCAGTATCCCACCTTTTAAGCATTTTTGTAAAATGTTTGCAGGAGAGAATTTTTAGCATTAAAAAAGTTGGGATATATACAAACAATAATGAAACAAACATTTTACATTTTTGTTATAAATAGCTAAGATTTTACTAAAAATAGCTTAGCAGAATTGTCTTCAGAAGGGTGTATTTTGACTTTGTTAGAAGATTTGTCATGATTATATAAAAAAAAATGTGTCTTTTAAGGTGCTACCTGTCCTGTATGTTTCACTTATGAATTTTACTCTTTGGTTTATCACTATGTTCAGATTAACATGAACTGTTAATAGATATATCGGTTTTTTAGAATCAGGTCAATGATTCTCAGTAAAGGGTTGGTATTTCCCACAATGGTAGAGGTATAACTATTTTATTGGGTTAATACCATTGCAGTTACTTTCTTTTCATTAACTAAAGTTTTCTTACCAGTATGTTTCTTTCCCTCTACTTTGTTTTTCAGCCCCTTTCCCCTAATTTAAAATCCAAGACAGAAAGGAAAAATGAGTGACTATTTATGAAATCCATAGTTAAGAAAAGCAAAATTATGTGTTCATTAATGGCAGAGGTCAGGAAACAGTGGCTCATGGGCCCAGGCTGGCCCACCCCTGGATTTTTGTTATAGTTTTGTTGGAACACAGCCACACAGATAGTCTGTGGCTACTCTCATACTACAGTGGCAAAGCAAAGCGGAGTAGTTGCTGCCAAGACTGTATGGCCTGCAAAGTCTAAAATATTTACTCTCTGGCCCTTTACAGAAAAAGTTTGCTGATCTCTATATTAGGTGAGCACAGAGGCTAAAACTTCTGAATTTAATGTATGGGTTGTAATTGTCACTTAAGGCTTTTTCCCCTTTATTTTCTGTGTAGTGAGGCAAATCTACTCAGTGTAGATGAAGATGAGGATTCTGAAACCTCAAAAGGAAAAAAGGCAAGTGTTACTTTCTATTTATTTATTTTTTTAGGTTATATACTAAAAACTAAAGCTTCAAAAGAAGATTTGTATTTTTGATTGTAAGTCCCAACCACCCACTTTCCTACCCCAAAGGCAAATGGTATTCCCAGTTTCTTGTTTATCCCATCAGAAGTATTTTATTTATCACAAAGAAAATATATATTCTCGCCCCACCTTTTTTTTTTGTTTGTTTTTGCGGTACGCGGGCCTCTCACTGTTGTGGCCTCTCCCGTTGCGGAGCACAGGCTCCGGACGCACAGGCTCAGCGGCCATGGCTCACGGGGCCCAGCCGCTCCACGGCATGTGAGATCTTCGCGGACTGGGGCACGAACCCGTGTCCCCTGCAACGGCAGGCGGACTCTCAACCACTGCGCTGCCAGGGAAGCCCAAGAAGTGCTTTAATAAAGCCTTGTGCTTATACCTGTTCACATCTTTACAGTGTATTTGTAGGATAGATTTCTAAAATTGCAGTTGCTATTTCAGGAGGTAGATTTACATGTGATTTTGCTAAATATTGCCAAATGCCTCATTCATAGGAATTAGCATTAGCCATAACTGCTAGCACTGTATGAGAGTTTTCTCTTCTAACTTTGGGAAGTATGTGGTCAAACTTGAATTTTTGCCAATCTGACATAGTACCCTCTTTATATATTTCCTGTACTTACAGTTGAATAGTATTTTAGAGACTTTTAAAGTTACTTTTTTCTCCCTGTCTTTGTGGGGTTTTTTTCCCCCACATCTCTATTTTGACATAATTTCGGGAGTTTATAGAATTTAAAGTTTTTCTCTATAAGGCTACTCACACTGAAAAACTATAAGGTTTTTTACATTGCAGTTTTCTCTAGCTTTTATTTTAACATTTTGATTCCTTAGAGTGGGGCTATTTAGGTGTTCTTCAGGTGGACACAAATATAGTGAGCTTTGTAGGTAAAAGTAAAAGGTGTTTTTCATCATGATCTTCTGTGACATTGGTCTTTAACTTGAGGGGGGGTTGCTTGCAGATGCCCTTTTTTTTTTTAATGTTGATACTTTTAAAGTAAAATAAAACTTATATGACACTTACGTATCCTGTGATCTCTAAAGATAATTCAGAATTGATACTCAGCATCATCTGTCTTAACAGTACATGTACAACAACATTGTAAATCAACTATATTTCCATAAAAAAACTTAAAGAAATACAGGTACCATTTCCTCTTTAACAGGTGGAAATTTATATTTTTCCTTCTTCTCCTTAAATTCATATTTCTGTTCAGTTTTCCCACAAAATTTTAACATTATATGTGTATTTTAACTTCACATGATGTATTTTTATGCAATTGAAAATCTTTTAATTACTCTGTCATACTGTATAGATATATATTCACTGAATAAAAAGATATACATTCACTGAAATTTAATATTAAATGATCTTTTCACTAAAAGTTGCAAGTATTAATTTTTTTTGCTGGATTGAGTTATCTTTATATTTACTAATAAACATGTAATTTATAATTATTAAACCTATTGTATAGAATTATATTGGAAATGTATTTCTTAAAGTGATGGTGTTGATGTTTTCCTTCCTTATTCATTTAGTTCATGTGTCCATAAATAAATGTTATTTATTGGTCTAATAAAACTTTCAACAGTGATTTTCTTTTTAAACTTTTTAGATGTAAGTGCTGAGAAATCTTGGTCATATAATAAATAGATGGATATAGAAAGAGTTTTGCTATAGCATTATCATTCAGTTCTTTCCTTTTGAATTAAATGGCAGGAAAATCACCTAGCAATGTAATAAAAGTTTAAAAGTTAAAAATAATTTGTAATCCAGCCTCTGGATTTATTGTCTTTCTGAATTTGGGGGAAATATACTAAAAAGGCTTTATCAAGACTTAATGATTGGCTAGTAGTTACACTTGTTACTTTTAAATTCCTTTTAGATTCCTATTTTTTAACCAGATAATCTCAGAAATAATTGGAAAAATTGAAATCTTGTTAATTTCTAATTGGCTTTTGCCAATTTTTTTCGTAAAAATAATTTTGTAAAATATTGTGGGTTTTTTCTTTAAAAGAACTGCATATTTAACTCTCTTGATCTATGGAAAATGTCTACATATAACTTACTTGTCAAGGCCAATTCATAGTACAGCCAGTCAATTAAATCAAATGTATTATTTATCTATAATAAATAGTGTTTTTTTTCTGTTTTCATTTCATATATACATGTTAATCTGCATCTTCATGATGACATTTCACTTTAGAATTCTAGGCAGAAAAATGTAGCCTTGGTGTTTTTTTTTTTTTTTTTTTTTTTTGCGGTACGCGGCCCTCTCACTGTTATGGCCTCTCCCGTTGTGGAGCACAGGCTCCAGACGCACAGGCTCAGCGGCCATGGCTCACGGGCCCAGCCGCTCCGCGGCATGTGGGATCTTCCTGGACCGGGGCACAAACCCGCATCCCCTGCATCGGCAGGCGGACTCTCAACCACTGCGCCACCAGGGAAGTCCTGCAGCCTTGGTTTTGACCTAAGTTTTTTTACCTGGTTGTAATAAAGGCATGCAAATTTAAGGGTTTGTTGGTTTTGTTTTTGTTTTTTTAATGCTTTCTTTGAGTTGTTTTCACGTGATTTGTTCCTTGGGGCAGTGCTTTTCTTGATAATAACTGGAGTAGAAGATACAAAGTCATTGAATGCAAATTTTTATTACTTTTGCTTTTCCATTTTGCATTATTGTTGTATTAAGAAAATCTTAATTTGGTCCAGAACACCCAGTTTCTAACCTGTGGTTCACTTTTAACAGAAATATATATAAAACGGGGAAAGATACGAAGCCCTACTACTGTTTCATGTGCCAAAAGAGATTCCAGATACTATTATGTCAAATTGTTCCTTTCAGGAGTATTTTAGACTCTAGTACAATAAATGAGAATTATGTCTTTTGTAAAGTGGAAAAAGGTTTGGTGTGAAAGTGGAGATAGGAAAGGAGATATTATATGTACCTTTCCTACAGATGGGTTTTAAAGTAAATCAATTTAAGAAAGTGTTAAAGTGGAGATTGAGGATTTAGGAGTTGATTTTCTTAAAATTATCCATGCCCAGTTGTCCTTTAGAAAGTCTTTGTGTATCCCAGGGTTTTAAGTATCCCTGGATTTTTAATGGCTTGTGAGTAATATGTAGGTCCATATGGAACATTGGTTTAAACTAATATAGTCCCTTTTTTGCATTCAAAAAAGAGCATGGAATTAGGAGAAAGCCTTTATTTTGGTTCAGAGTGTCTTAGTGTTCCCTTTCTCTTCCACAGAATAATCTCTTTGCCTTTGGATTTCTGCAGTTTCATTATACCTCTTTATATAAAGGATGCGTATCTTTTATTAATTCTGAAAAAATTTTAGTTATTATCTCTGAATATTGCCTTTCCTCATTTTTTCTGGAACTAACTTTTATTAGATATGATAAGGCCATCATTTTTTTCCATGTCCTACATATATTTTATATGAAAAAGAAAAAAAAGAAAGGATAAAGGGCAAAGAAAGAAATCATCCCTGTACCATATCCTACATGGTTTCCTCAGCTTTGTCTTCCAGTTCACTAACTTATCTTCAGCTATATCTAATATGCAATTTAATCTATCCATTCTTTCTTTTTTAAATTTCAGTGACATCATTTGTAGAACTTCTGTTGGTTCTCTTTCAAAATTTTGTTTTTCATAGTGTCTAGTTCTTTCTGTACTGTTTCAGTTTCCATTTTGTTTTTAAGAATTTCAGTGCCTTTAATATATGTTTTTAATGTGTCTAATCATTTAATAGATTCTTTTAGGTTATCTTATTTTCTTATTTTAGGTGCTAAATTTCCTGACTACTTTTTTGTTTTAGTTAAATTGGCTTCGTCATGTGTGATAAGTTTGGGTGGAAGGTACCACATGTTGATAACTTGCACATTTAGCAGTCCCAATGAGATACACATTCATACAGCAAATATGTATTGAGCACAGTGTTCTAGATGATAGAGAGCAAAACAGACAAGTTTCTTATTCCTATGGAGCTTATATTTTGGTAACTGGCTGTTTATTAGTTATTTATTAGTTATTAATGATTAATGTTAAAACATAAGGGTTGGCAAACCAACGCTCACAGGCCAAATCTGGCCCACAACCTATGGTCTATGAACTAGAATAGTTTTTACATTTTTTAAATGGTTGAAAAAAATCAAAAGAATACTGTTTTGTGACATGTGAAGATTATATGAAGTTCAAATCTGTATCCATAAATATTTATCGGAAAACAACTGTGCTTATTTGTTCATGTATTGTCTGTGACTGCTTTTGTACTATAAGAACAGATTTGTTTCAGCAGAGACTGTGTGACCCTCAAAGACTAAAATATTTGCTGTCTGACCCTTTACAGAGAAAGTTTGCTGACCCCTGTATCATTGTTTATACTGTGTAAATATTTTCTGTACAGATTGATATCCAGTTGAGGGCAACATAGCTTTTTTGGATGGCTGGTATATTAGAGTAGTTAGGCAGAATATCAGATTTTAGGTCTGCTTGCAACTATCTACTCTATAGGATGGTTGTGAGAATTATGAGAACATGTAATCCACCTAGTACTTGGCACTAGCAAATCTTCCATAAATAGCAGTGTTATTGAACCTTTGTAAGCTGGTTTTCCTTTTCAAATAACGATGTGTTTATAGTTGCTTTTCTGACATCAGTTACGGCCCATGTTTGTAGTTTTATAATCATGTGATTTTTTTGTGCTAATCCATTTGTCCACAGGAGTTCTCCTGATGTTGTGCTTGCATTAGCTAGAAAGCTCTGTTAGGCTGCTAAATAAGGGGTTGGAGGGGAAGGAGAATTAAAGTTTTTCAGGGGCCTTTAGACTGAATATATCATCTTCTCTTTAGTAGTAGTAGTGCTCTAATCTGTGATTTAGCCATAAAGCGTTCAATTTTTACTTGTTTACACCTTATTTCTCCCAATAATTTGATGTAGATTACCAAGAGCACAAATAAAATGAGAGAAAATAAAAATTATTAATTTCGTAAAGAGATGTAGATGTGCCACGCATCTAATACAATTTATATGTTGTATTTTAATTCAACAGGTATCTCTTAAATTTTCTTGCACCTGGAATTATGTCCTATAGGTTTATGACTGTGTGAGAGGAGAATCTTTTACAAATGTACATCCTGTGATTCTCCTGTGGAGTGATATCCTCCCCCACCACCCCAGCTACTTTCTAAGTATAACAAATAGTAAGGAACCTTTCCTAAGGGAATTTGACAATACAGGAAAAGGTTTTCATGAGATATCTGCAAAACCAGAAGTACTGGTTGTCTTATTGCTGACTGAAGTGCGTGTAGCTTTTGATAGTACCTTAGGGCAGCAGAATTGGGAAATTTAAGAATTTGCCTTATGCAAATCTTGCTCTATTGATGGACTTTGGGTTGTCTATTGCTATGCCTAAATGCTTTCTTAAAAAGAAAATTTGGAAATGTTTAAGCACTTGATCAGAAATATGTTGAATTAGCTGAATTATATGCCTATATATTGGGTGAGATAATTTTGGCTTAACCAGTTCTTAAGAGGAAGGATTAGCTTTCTACATTTATATAAAGGAATTTTTAGTGCAGTTCCTTTGATTTTGAGATTTTCTGTATCCTAATGATTTTGAGTGTTATCTGGAATAACATAGTTTGGTTTTGCCTCTTGTTAAGAATTTATATGTCTACAAATAATACTATAAAAATTCCTTATACAGTGTAGTATGGGAAAGCATAGGCTTTGGAGTCAGGTCAGTACTTTGTTCAAATCCTTTTAACTAGTTCAGACAAGTTACTTTGCTTTTTAAGCTCAAGGATCTAATAGCATAGGGGTAGAGTTTCAGTAAAGTTTAAGGCGGTATATGGTGGAGAGATTTTGTTGGAGAAAGAGACTTAAAGTGGGAAATTTGAGCATGTTAATCCTATCACTCAGTAGCATCAAGTAATTGACCTGATACTTTAGGTGCAGTTTCTGAATCCCAATCTGAAGAACTACTGAAATGTATAAAATATGGAGATTAAATGAGATATTGAATATAAAGTAGTTAGTATAATGCCTATCCATAGTAAGCACTCAAATATTAGTTGTAATTATCTATGTACGGAGGAATGAAATTATATGGTTAGTCTTTAATGGAAACTTTTGCTTCCCAGATTCTTTTTTTTAAAAAATTTATTTATTTTTGGCCGCGTTGGGTCTTTGTTGTGGAGCGTGGGCTTCTCATTGCGGTGGCTTCTCTTGTTGCAGAGCATGGGCTCTAGGCGCGCGGACTTCAGTAGTTGTGGCTCGGGCTCTAGAGCTCAGGCTCAGTAGTTGTGGCGCACGGGCCTAGTTGCTCCGCGGCACGTGGGATCTTCCCGGACCAGGGCTCGAACCCCATGTCCCCTGCATTGGCAGATGGATTCCTAACCACTGCGGCCACCAGGGAAGTCCCGCTTCCCAGATTCTTAACAGGACATGTATCAAAATCACGTGCAGCACTGGCTCTCCAGTGTTAGTGTACATCAGAATCACCTGGAAGGTTTGATAAAACAGATTGCTGGACCTTACTCCCACAGTCTCTGATTTAGGAGTTCTGGAGTGGGACCTGATAATCTGCATTTTAAAGTGTTCTAGGTAATGCTGATCTTGAGAACCATTGACTTAGGGCATTTTTGCAAAATAACAAAGGAATAGGCCAAAGTCACAGTGACTGGATGTCCTGAAATTTCAGATGAATGTAGCTTAATGACCAATTGTTTATGATAAAATAATTTATGGACTTTCTAATTGAGGATATCTGTGTTTCTACTTGAGTGGGAATTAATAATTACTGAATTCCTACCTATTTGTCCGTTCCAGAGCTAGGCAGTTTGTATATAGCTTTGTTGATACATAAAATAACCTCGTGATTATAAGGAAAGTTACCTGGCTAGGAGACAATTCTATTTGATTCCTGAGTTATCTTTCTACAATAGCACTATGTTTCTGTGAAAAAGGGTCACCAAATGCAGAAGTGATTGTATTCTCTTTTTCTAATGGAAATGAAATAGTGTGATAACCCCTCTTATCTTTATCCCCTATAGTTCTGTTCCTGTTATCAGTTGTTTCTCTTGGTTTTGATCATTGTCATCTTTATGAGCTTGCTTATGATTGGTAGATATTGCATATGAAAAATCACAGAGATAATTTGAGGCCTAGGATAATATTCCCTTCCTGTAGGGATACACGTTTACTTTTGGCTAGTGACCAGGAGGAGGCTTAGCAGTCTCACATCACCTCCATCCAGTGGCTCTCCAAACGTAGTTTCCTTTTTAGCAGTATCTGCATCACCCAGGGACCTGTTAGAAATGCATATTCTCAGGCTCATCCCAAACCTCCTCAATCAGAGTAAACTGTAAGGGTTGGACACAGCAATTTGTTTTAACAAACCATCCAGGTAATTCTGGATTTACTCTAAAATTGGAGAACTGACTTAATTGAGTTGGAGGTTGAGATGAATGGAAGCTGGATTTATAGTTGTAATTCACCCTTATTCATAGGCTATATCCTCATTCAGATTTTGAGGTGTTTATGAGGCAGTCCATACTTGGTGGATGTTGAACTCTGCTTTTGTCTCCCCAGTTCTCTGAGTCTTCTGGGAGTTCAGCTTAGCTTCTCAGCCTCTCATCTTCAGGAACTCCAGAAGTTGCATCTTCTGGAGACAACAGGTGTCTCAGAGAAAAATATGAATCTGGGCTCAGATCTCTGAGTTTCTTGTCCCTGATCTTAATTCTTAATTCTTCACTGCCTTGGTAGCCCTCAGGTGCTTCAAACAGATTTTCTTTTTTTAAGAAAATTTCTATTTTGTCCAGCTTTTCTGGTTTTCAGAGAGTAGAGGGAAGATTGAGCTGCATTATCTAATCTGCCATCACCATAAATGAAGGAGTCCGAAGTACATGGCTGTAAAAGATTTAGAAGTAAAAAAATGTCTCAAAATGATAAGCAGTGTTTTCAAAATACAGCTTTTTGGAGTTTTGGGATACAGACATGCCTCAAAACAAGAATGGTGCTGGCACAGTGAGCTCTTCTCCAGAAGACATTTTTTTGTGGGAGATATGTGTTTTTAGGGAACTGTTAGGTTTCTGTGGAGATAATTGGTGGGGCTAAAAGCCAAGTTATTATCTTCTTATGACTACATTTTCTTGTAAAAGAGTAAAAAATAAAATATTAGACTGCTGTTTCAAAACTAAAAGTAGGTAAGAATGATTTTTAAAATGTTGTTTTGGGTAAATTACCACTAAGAACTGAGGACTTTTGTCTTAAGGAGTCTGAGAACAGCTTTTAAATGTCTTGTGCAAAGAATGTAATAAAGCTAGGTTTCTTTGTTGAGAAGAGCTTCCCAAGGAATGAGCCATCCTGTTGTCATACTGTAATCTCTGCAAAGTGATTGTTATTGATATGTTTGTATTATTATTTTCAAGTATGAAAATATGAAGACATTATCTCGGTTTCTGTGTTTATATAGAAATTTTGATGCTAAAGCCCAAGTACTTGTACAATGACAATTTACTGCCATATTTGGTTGTACTGTCCTATGGGTAGCATCAAGGCCTGTTAAGCAGGGGAAATGTTTATTTTTCGCTTTCGGGAAAGAGCTATCTTAAGATCCTCTACCTTATCCCTTCTGTTTTTCTCTTTTAATTTTCTCAAATATCTTGGGTGATATTGAAATGAAAAGGAAATAATATGATAAACTCCCATGTTCCTACATATTTATGTTGTCCTTAAGGGGAAAAAAAAAGTATTACAGTTGAATTACTCTTAGATCTGTGCCGCTGCCATCCTTCTCCCCCATCCCCAATATCTGGTACATTTTTATTGCTTTTTTAATAAATGGGTTTTCAAATAATTGTTGATAAGTTATCTTATTATGTTGTTTATTGACTTTAACATTTATGGTTTTTACAGTTAAATCGTCAATCTGAAATTGTTGCTACTAGTTCTGGTGATCCCTGGAAGACATGTACAAAACGAAACAGGACTGAAAGCTTAAAACCTTTGAAAGGCAACCCACTTGGACTTAACATGTTGAGCAGCACTAAGAAATTGAGGTATAGGCACTTCACCACACATTCCTACAGAAAAGATAAAGAGTTTGACACCAGAAACTAATTGGCTACTCCAACTTAACACCTTTTCTTTTCACTTTGTCAGTAGATGTAATCCTACACACTGGGCATCTTTGCTTTGAATCTTGGGAATAGGCTTGATTGCAGTGATTTCTTGGTTTGGAGTTAAAATATTGAAAGAAAAATTTCAGTAGACTAATATTTCATAAGATGAGCTTGCTTTTATGAAGTTAGCAAAATCTTGGTTATAATATTAGAGGTAGGTCACGTCTCCTTTAGGGGATACTTACCAGGATTATCTCAATGAGGGACTCTTTTTTTTTTAAGATTTCTTAATTCCCCTTCTCTTCTAGATATAACTCATCTTTCCTAGTGGTTGTCATAGTGAACCACTATTACTGATACAATTGGACTGTTACATATCCCAGAAATAGGGTTGAAGTCACTATTTTATTTCTACTTTGTCAGTTTATAGACAATTGAGGTACATAAAGGCTAAATAATTTTCAAGTCAGTGGTAGAATCGAAAGTAGAATTTAGCACTTTTAATTTTTTTTTATAATTAACATTTAGTATTATTTTGGCATATAAGAAAACTTTTGTATACTCATAGTACATAGTTCGTATACTCATAGTACATAGATAGTCTTAAATAGAGAATAAGAAGAAGAAATATATCGGGATTAATTTACAGGAATTCTTACAGTATGAAACATTCATTTAGGATTCCTGATTTCTGTTCTAGTGTTCTACTCTTTATCTTCTTTCATGAACTGGATTGGAAACATTTCAGAGACAAATTCAGAAAGTGGAAAACTAATGGACAGTTTAACATGGTCAATGGGTTTATGTATAAAAAATTTTCTTTAAGTGTTACAGGTTTGTGTGTGTGTATGCTTAGATTTTAAAGGGTTTATTTTGCATAAGTGCATAATTTTTCCCTGTTTAAATTATTCTTTGTTTCTTGACTCCGCAGTGCAAATACACAAAATGCATCATTATGTTCTGGAACTGTAAGACGTTTTCCTCATACTAATGCACAGATAGCAATAGTAAAAACAGCAGCCCAAAGGTAAGGATTCTGATTGCCTTTGTTTAGTATATATACACCATCCTCTTTAATAGGAGTTTTTCACTGCCTTTTTTTTTTTTTAAACCTTTTTTTTCCTTAATTTGTGGAACTTTATTATGTTTCCATTGTCTCTAAAGAGATATTCATGTTTCTGAAATAATTCATGTCCTAGAATTTTTTTATTTTATATCTGCTTTTGAGTAAATCATATTCTGTAAATAGAGACATTTTAAGTAAAAGCTATTCTATTGCATTATGTTTCTGTTAAATTAAGCTGATTTTTACAACATTTGACAGAGAAATCTTCAGCTGGTAGTTTAGTTCTGATGAGTAAAACTACAGTTATTACCTTTCTTTGTAAGGTTTATAAGATTTCATAGCATCAAAGTAAATCACATTATTAGTTTTAAATGTTTGAGAAATTTTTGTGTTTTCATAAATTTGAGTGTTCTCATTGATCATGAAAGTATTACTTGAATCTTGAAATAACGTAACAGTGTAATGCTTGGTGTTTTTAAATGCTTTTGAGGTTTTTCATAACCATTTTTGGATGGTTATGAAATTTCAGTTGAATTTCAGTTCTTCGTCAGTTTCAGTTGACCAAGAAATTCTTAGGCTCCAACAATTAGAAAAATAATTTATCTCTTTATTTCTTGCATTTTGAATAGTTGCATAAAATTTTTATAACTAGTAAAATTTAAAGATTTTTTTTAATATATGCTAGATGTTGTTCTTCATTTTTTAAAATGTTGATCTAGACTGCTACTCATTCAGAAAATGTGTCCTGACTCTTACCCTTGCTGTATTTGCTATTTATGTAGATTTGCTATAACAGATTTTCAACTTAAATACCTTATATCATTCTCATACTTTAGGACAATAAGAAAACCTTTCCTTTGCTTAAATATATTATTTTTCGTAGTTTTGACATAAGATATTTCAGAAAATCAACTAAAAAGATGGAGAAATTACTATACATACCACAAAATTGGCTTGCCTTACAAATCAAGCTTTCTGGCCTACATGTGGCACAAATATGAGAACAAACAATAAAAAGAGTAATTAGCGGGAGGGAAGAAGGATAGACACACTGTTTCTCACACACTGATCACATTGATAGAATTCATCGCTAAGAAAGATCGGTCTACTTGCTATTCTGAAATGTGGTCTAAGTTGAAGTACTGATTTATAATCAAGTGATATATTCTACAACCAAAATTATTATTGGTTTAGAAGTTATCTACCAGTTTAGAATTATTTACACTATGCCTTATTCTCCCCATCCCTCCTTTCTTCATTGGTAATGTTAAAAAATTGATTCCAGTTTGGGAATTGGTATGTGTTTTGTTTTATTCTAGGTCCTGGCACATCTTATACCTTGCCATGTGTATCATTGCTCATCTGTATAAAAGATTAGATTCTGTTAATAGGAAGTGGTATTTACTAGTAAAATACTGTTTCTTACACACACACACACACACACACACACACACACACACACACACACACACACACACACACACCTAATTTAATTTGTATTTAAAGAAACAATCCATTAAGGAAAACAGATTCTACTTATGTTTGTCTCATAAAATAAACATTTCTTAGTCCTACTGCAGTGTGACTGTTGTTAAAAAGATTTTGAAGTTCAAATACCAGTCATGGAGAGTTTTTCCAGTTTTCTTCCTTCAAAAATATTGAGTGATTTTATGCTACATACCAGATATAGGTACAAAGTAGTCAAAGATGAATATGACAGTATTTGCCTTGAAGCTCAAGTGTGGTTAGGGTAAAGGACAGAAAGACAAGTAAACAGATGATTACCTGGTGAGTGCAGTGTAGAGATATACAAAGTATGTGTAGTACTGTTTACAGAGAAGGGAGCAGTGAGGAGTTCACAAAGGAAGTATTAAAGAAGCTTTTGAGTGTTTTAGCTAAAAGAGAACACTCCATGCATTAGGAACCACATCTTCAAAGGCATGAAAAAAAGCCTTCACCTGAAACGATTGCTACCAAACTTTTGGTTTTAATTAGTGTAGTGTTGGCACAATTGTCAGGCCTCAGATGAGGATGAGCACACTGGCTTTTACAGTTTCTTCTAACTTTTCTTATTTTCTCAACTCTTAATTTGAAATTATTAAAGGAAATGCCATCAGTTGGTAATTCACACACATAATCCATTACTCCTGGGGTGAGTGGTATAACTTGTCTTTTAAGTAAATCAGACCTGCATTTTGAATAATTTGTAAGATATGGGAACAGGTATAGCACACGTTTTTAGTCTAAAAGAAATGAATGAAGATTGTTAAAGTATCAGATCAGATTAGCTGCTATTTGGAGAATATTATGATTGCAGTCAGTTTTCTTACTGCTATTCCAAATGTTAATTTAATTCATATTTAAAAGATAGATTGTTTATATACTAGCAGTGATGGAGGAGGATAGTATTAGTATGGAAGAAATGAAATGCAGAAAATTAAAAATCTTTATAACTATACTATCTCCACTCCTAACTTTAACCACACTGGAAAAAGAGCACATTTACTGGTTTATGTTTTATTTACATTTTCACTGTTTTGTTTTGTTTTTTATTAAGGATAGGTAGAAAGCCTTAAAAAGGACCATAGGGGGAAATGAATGTCTACAAAAGCATATATAATCCATAAATGGGAAAATGGGCTCCTGGAATAAGCAAGATTTAATTATTAATGAAAAGCACCACTTTGAAAGAATTTTTGAAGTCCAAAATCAGGTCATGGATACCAGAATCAATCAGTCTGTCTTTTTTCTTTCCTTTTTTTAAATTTTAAGAGCAGAAATAGTCCAAAAAGAATGTACGTCGACATTTTTACAAAGCCCTATGTTACTGATAATGGCTTCCCATCTCATTTTTTAAAAGCTTTTTTCTTTCTTCTTCTTTTTTTTTTTTTTAATATATATAAACTCTTCTAGGGCAGGGCTTTGGTAATAAACATATATTGAGGAGTTTTGGAGAATTACCATAATGTATAAATTAGATACAGTAAGTGCATTTTTCTCAAGGATAAGAGAAATGAGGATGGTGTATATATTTTTTGGTTTTGTTTTCTTCCTAACTCCCTTGGTTTATTGGAAAGAACCAAACCTGTTTCTTCTGCTTTTACTCTGTCTTCTACCTCTTTTACTCTAAACAGGTGAGTTTAAAGAATAAAAGCAAGAGAGTACTAAACTCTTCTCGCTTCTTGAGCACAACAGTGTAGGGTTGGAAATGGCTAGATTAGGTATTAACGTCTAACTTTTCGTTTTTATTTTACTTTTCCTGGAAATATTACACCATAAGAAATAAGTATATAAGAGTAGACAGACTATATTTAAACTTTTATGTTTGTATTTTGTTTCACTTTAATAGGGGCCTGATAATTTTCCTTCATTTTTCTGTCATTTGTCCAACATAAATTTATTTTATACAGATTATCCCATTTTCTAAATAGCAGAAGTAAAAGTTCAAATGTGGTATTTGTGTAAGTTTATAATAATTCTTTTCCTTACTATTAAAACTTTTTTTAAAAATGTGTTTCTTTTCAATGTTGTTTATGTAAAACCAACTTACCCTTATTATTTTTTCTTAATTTGCTAGGATTAAATTGATATTTTACTGTGTGCTTCACATGATGGGAATATAAGAGTTAATATGGGGACTCAGGGATTTTTGTGAACTATGTTTTGCTTACAGTTCTGAATATTTAGTTTCTTTTGTAATAGGAATAATTCTAGGATGTGAATCTTATTCTAAATTGAGGGTTTTATAATTTTACCCTTGAGTACTTGATATTGATAGCTTTTTAGATTTTCCATGAATTGTGGAGAAGGGTGTACATTTTATACATTGGACTTTTGATTAGAGGCCATGATTTTAAGTCCCAGGACTTTTCTTGTGTCCCAAACCGTGTACTGTATTTGTATTTAATCTAAGGCTTTTGTGCAAAAGTTTCAGCCTTAAAAAAATTTTTTTTTCTTACTCAGAAGCAAATACAGTTGGACTTCTGTATCTGGGGGTTCCACATCTGTGGATTCAACCAAGCACAGATAAAAAAGAAAAAAAATCCAAGGGAAAAATTCCAGAAAGTTCCACAAAGCAAAACTTGAATTTTCTGGTACTCAACAACTGTTTACATAGCATTTACATTGTATTAGGTATTATAAGTAGTCTAGAGATGATTTGCAGTATATGGGAGGATGTGCTTAGGTTATATGCAAATACTATACCCTTTTATATAAGGGACTTGAGCACCCACTATTTTGTTATCTGCCTTGGGTCCTAGAACCAATCCTGTGCAGATAACCGAGGGATGACTTTAATCACGCCTGATAGTGAGATTGGGACCTCTAAAAATTTTATAACTTTTAGGAAGTTGTATTGTTCCTTGAAGACAATTTCTTTAACCACTCTAAAATAACGTATATCCTCAAGTGTTGGATGGTTAAATAAAGCTCTTTCAAGAATTTTTCAATCTTTGTACATACTTTTTTATTCTTTAAATATGTTTAGATATAAATTATTTTCTGTACTGACAAAAATTGAAAGCCAATTTACATATCTGACAAGATTCAAAACACTAGTATATAACATATATATAATGTGTTTAAAACAAATTAATCACAGAGTTTTGCCTTATTGACTGCAGTTACTAAAACTACAATGATATATCAAAAATGAGGTCTTGCCTCTTACATTTTTTTTCTTTTTCATGTTTTAAGCAGTCTGGACCAAAAGGAAAGGTAAGCTCAATATTGATGAAATTAGAGCATGGATACAGCAGTAAAATACCAGATTATTTATATGCTTTGAAAAATGTCCATTGAATTAGAGTTCATCATTAAGTTTATTAATTATTTTAATAAAAAGGAAACTAATAGCACAACATGATATTTGACTTATGTGGGTAATATTTCACCATAATTCTCAATATATATATATATTTTCCATGAATGATTATTATATATTTACACTGATATGTAACTACTTTTGTTTTAAAAATAGAATATTTCAGGATCTTAGTAGTAAAATTGTTTTCAGTTACTTAATTTAAATATTTCTTGTATTTCAGTGGTAATATTTTTGGTTTATACTTTAGTAGAATGAGGGGAAAAATAGAAGTAGAATACCTTAAGCTTGGAGTTAAAACTCTAAACATCAAAAATTTGTGACAGAATTTTATGATCACTCTTTGTTCCCTTTGTAATAACACTGGCAAACACATCATCCTTTAGCAGAAATGTTGAATAATGTAAATAACATGGAAACAAGTTTTTAAGAACACACATTTCTTAGAATAGTGAAATGATTGTAGTTTTCTAAATCAAATGCCCGTAATAATAGCTCCTCTCCTCAATGTATGTATGTGGAAATTTTTGTGCATGTGTGTATCTTTTTTTCTTGCTTCCATGAGTTTCAAGAACCTTTTATGAATTCTCCCCTCCCAAAACAGGTAAACAGCCCTTGTTTTAAACCAATACTTTAATATCATTGGTGATGGTCAAAAGAAGGCACATTCTATAATTTTATTTAATTATGTAACTTTGACTCTATAATTTTGTTTAAAGGTATAGAGGAGGCAAAGAGGACAACTTGCAATATTTTATAGAATGCTATATATTCCATCTTACTTCATGAACACCAGGTTTCTGAACTAAAGATGATCCTGTCAGCAAAAGATTTAGGCATATTTTATAATTCTGAAATACTTCACAGTTCTTACATGGTTTAAATGAATACGTTGTGCAAGTATTTTACTACCTTCCTCCTGGGAAAGAAAAATTATTTTTCTATTGTGTCTGTTTTTCTCTCTGAGTAAATTATTATTTCTTGTCAGACATAGATGAGTCATTTTATATCTTTTGAATTTTTAATTCATAAGTGACTATATTTTGGGGAGAAGATCATTAATAAGATGTTTTTAAGTAACTATACAGTCACACATGAACCAGACTGTTGTTTTATAGAAATAAACAAATTCTTTCCTTTATGTTATAGTAGATAAAATATAGGTACTGTTATATTTATCAGAATAGTATAAAGATCTTAGAATATTCTCTTGTAATAGCCTTGGTGGGTTTATACTGATTTTTTTCTACTGTTTTGGCTTCTTATGCATATTTCTGTTGTGGAAATTTATTCATTGATACATTCAGCAAATATTTCAATGACTCTATGTGCCAGGCACTCTTCTAGGAGCAGACAAAAATCCCTACTCTCTTGGAGCTTATATTCCTGTTGGAATAATACTGGAATAGAAGTCAGAGATGTAGAATGAAGTAACCAGCATTACCAGTAGGCACATAACTTACTCTAAAATGGGAATAATGATATTTGTCCAGTTTTAAAGGAGATTTGTGAAGAACAGAGATTTGTTCTGTTATGAGATAATTATTTGAAACTGACATATACACTGTAAAGTTTGAAATTTCTGTAATAAAAGGTGCTGAAATTCTTTGTCTTTTTGTACCAACATTACCGCCAGGGGCTAGGCGTGAAGCAGCATCTATTTATAAAATATGTTATGATGAATACACTGGAGTGCTTTATTCAGCAGCTTAGTTACTGTTAGGTTCAATTTAGCCCATTAATCCTTTGGAATGTCACCTAAAATTATTTTATCTTTGTCAGAGATAAACTGAGAAGAACTTTTGTGTCAGTAGATTTTACTTTGTAAATTTTTTTTACGTAAGCCATTTTTCCTCTCTTATGAACAAAGCCACATCTTTTTTTCTGACCTTTGAAAAGTAATAGAAAATCTTTTATCTTTATCCCTTAACACATGAAGGACTGTAAATCTCTGAACTAAATGATTTCTTTAAAAGAGGATGGTTTATCTAATAAACAAAAGTTAGGTAGTTGTGGAAGGTTAATCTTTTCCAGGTTTTTTCCCTTTGTACTGTATACTGGGCACAATGAGGTATATTTTAGGTTTAAAACCAAGCTGGAATAAAAATTAAACAACGATATTAAGGTCCAGAGCTTGCAAACTTAAAAAATTTGCTGCCATTTTTCTTTGTTGTGGGTGACTTTGACAACTTGAATGACTTGAATTCTTTTCTGATTCTTGGACAGTTGGCTTGTGAATATAGTGTACGTGGTAGCACCAGCAACCTAGAATATTTAATCTGGTATTAGAACTTTTTTTTTTCTCCTTAGATAAAGACAGTTGAACTATTATGAAACTGAAGCACATAGTAATTTTCAAATTAAAAATTTTTTTTAATATTTTTATTATAAATATGTGCGTATCGTAGAGAATTTTGAAACAAAAAGATACAAAGGGAAAAGAATACAATAAAAGACATATATGAAACACTAGAAATTTAACTTAAAAGGGGGTATTGAAAAGACAAGTATTACAATGAAAGATTTTATAATTTTTAAAAAGCTCATCGAAAATTACATCATTAGTATCTTCATGCATTTCTTTCCAATTTTCTTTTTCCTGTGTACTTTTAAATATACCTAATACATGCAGTCATAATAAAAGTACAGCTGCATATTTTGAGTTTTCACCTAACAGTATGTCCTAGCCTTTTTCCCTGTTAAGTTGGCTTCTAAAAATGATTTGTAATGATTACGTAATAGCTTGTCCGGCAGATATACATAATTTATTTACCCATTAGTCCATTTCTTGTTGTTTTTCACTGTTGTATATGACAGCGGTCCCCAACCTTTTTGGTACCAGGGACCGGTTTCATGGAAGACAATTTTTCCATGGAAGCGGGGGCAGCGGATGGTTCAGGCAGTAATGCGAGCACGATGGGCAGCGGCAGACGAAGCCTCGCTCTCTCACCCACCGCTCCCCTCCTGCTGTGCGGCCCGGTTCCTAACAGGCCGCGGACCAGCCGAGGCCCGGGGCTTGGGGACCCCTGGTATATGACACATTGATGAACAACTTTGCATGTAAATCTCTAAGTGCATCTCCTAAGATAAATCTCTGGGAAAGGATTCTTTGGGCTAGGTTACAGATGTTTTTAATGCTCTTGATAGGTATTGCGAAATTGTTTTGCAGACAGGTGGTACCAATTTATATTAGCATTATAAATTGGTGTCTCAAGGTACCTGAAAATAAAATTATATTCAGATGGTACTGCCTTCCTTAGAATTATGAGAGTCATCTGAAACCTTAGATATAATAAGAGTATAGCAAGATGATAGAGTACAAGACTAATAATGTTAATAATTTTTTATTCACTCTGATCAATTGTGGTATATATTGGAAAGACCAAAATTTCCTTCACAGTAGCAACTAAAATTAAATATTCAGTAATAAAATTAATGATGTGTAGATCCTTTATAAATATATCTAAAGAACCTGATCTGAGGCATATATTAGGTTCCTGGTTGGTTATTTGATATCAGTGCTCCTTAAAATAAACTTAATGCAATTTTAGTCAGAAATCTTGCTGACTTTGTTATTTTAGGAAATTTGGCCAATTGAGTCTAAAGTTTATTTAGGAGAGTAAATATTTGAGAAGAGTAAGAGATGAGACTTACTTTATAAAAAGAAGAATAAGTGGGGGAAGAGAAGAATGACATGTCTTACCACATAATAAAGCATACTGTGAACAAAACAGTGATTGGATATGGAAACATTGGAAAAAAGCCTAGAAAGTAGAGCAGTAAACAGACTAGAGATTCCAAGTATATTCAATTTCCAGCTACCCTGTCTAATCAATAAATGTTTAGTTTACAGTGCCTGAATTATGGTATTTGCACATAGGCTAATATTTTGAATTACTTTATGGTGGCTCTGCATGGTGGCCAGTGGTTCAGTTTTGACATTACCACCCTTGTTCAGCATGATTGTACAATTATTTGACCTGATAAATACACTTCTACTTACGTACTGCCTCTTAGTTATACACATTTATTACTTCCAAATATTTATCAAGTGCCTGCTGTGTTATAGGTATAAGGATACAGTGATGAACAAAACAAACAAGATCTCTGCTCTCGTGTAGTTTACATTTTGATGGGCAAAAACTGATAATGAACAAGTAAAACACCAAAAAATAAGTTCTGTGTAAAAAAGTATAATTGGATGATGTGGTATAGAGTGACAGTATGGTTTCTTAAGATGTTCAAAGAGACACTCAACTATGAAGCTAACATTTAAGCAAGGACTGAATGAGCAGCAGTCAGCCATACAGTGATCATAGAGATGGCTTTTCCACATAGGGAAGAGGTGGTGCTAAGATATTAATGCTGGAGTGAGTTTGGCATGTTCAAAGAACAGAAAGAAGGACTGCGGGGTGGGTTTGGTTAAGGTCAGCTAGGGCCCCTAGATCATAAAAGGCTTTCTGTAAGATGATCTGAAGAGTTTGGGTTTTATGTGGTGCACTCACTAGAAGCTTTCAGGTCATTTTAGGTAGGGAAGTGTTATTATTACCTGATAAATCTTTGAGATTTAAAAAAATAATCTTTTGTATATGATTTATAATTTGGCACAATTAAAAACTTAAGTCAGTGGCATTCAGTTAAGGCTAAGCGTGATTTACTTACCAAATAGAGATATGCTACAAAAGAAAATCAGTAATAATCTTTGACTATTCAAAACTATCTCAGCAAAATCTAGGAATTGGAGAGGTAGAAGGGCAGAAGTAAAAGGTATCTTAAGGCCTTTTTTTTTTTTGGAAGGGGGACTGAATGGGGTAGGATGGGGAAGTAAAAGGATTTTAAAGATCTTATCCCCTTAGAGATGATGCAGTAGAATATCTTGTTTGAGGAAATAGTTGGAATCTTGAGAACATGTTGATGAACAAAATATGCAGTTGGAATAAGGGTTGAGAGAGGGAAGGTAACTATTTGTTAAATTAACCAGGGGAGGAAAAAATGAAAGGTAATTGTGCAAATCAGTAAAAATAGGGGAAAAGAGTGACAATAAACAAATATAAGAAACAGCTAATACAGTAAGATGAAAGGAAAACATGAAGTTTATCAGATGCAATAATGATTGTGAGCAGGTCGAATATATTTAATAAGAGAAAACTGGTTGAATTAAACCCAGCTATATCATGTTGTTTACCAGAATCAGATACTTATAAAATAACAATTTGTAAGTAAAGGGGTCTCTTGAGTCTTAGACTCAAAAGAAATGCGAACAAAAGGAAAGCATGAGTAGAATTTTAGCAACAAATGAAATAGAATTAAGGATTAGAAGCACTAAATAGTATAACGGAGCACATTTTATAATGGAGACACTCGTGAGAGTGTAAGTAACAACGAGCTGTGTAAAGCTCCCCTAAAATATCTAAAATGCAAGGCGTTCTTGGTTAGAGTACAACTTCGGGAGATTTTAATACATCTCTTCAAAAATTAGATTACAGTTTAAACATGAATTTGGATAATGCATTTTCATGAAAAATGAACACATTTAATTTATTTTATAGGAATTTACATCTTTTGAGATCAGTTCGAGCAATGGAACGATTTATAAAATGAGTTTCAAAACCAACTTAAAAAAAAAAAGCAGCACTCAGATCCTGGTTTCTAATACCACTCTAATAAAAGGAACATGGAGAAACGGCTGATTCTAGGGATGGGGTAGGGAAAACACAAAATGATCATAGAGTATCTTGTAGTATCAGAATCCAAACAGGCATTCAAAAAACAAAGGGGTACTTGCTTCAGCAGCACATATACTAAAATTGGAACGATACAGAGATTTTCATGGTCCTTGTATGAGGACGACATGCAGATTGGCAAAGCATTCCATATTTCTGTAAATTTTATGTATGTTTTATCAGAATTAAAAAAAAAAAAGAATGAGGTCACATGAAAGGAACACAGGAGCCAACTGAAAGAGCTCCCAAGGGCCAAAACTGAAACAATTGGATTATAACCTAAAGTATAAAATGAATATTCATGAGTCATACTGGTATAAATGATTGAATAAGTGATTTATTTATTGAACTATCCTGGGGTTTTTATAAGCTGCATAAAATGAATTGGGGGAAACAGGTGTTTATACAGAAGAATTCCAAATAATATGTGTAGATAGTTTCCTCTTCAGGAAGTAGAATTTAACTACCCCTGCCCCTTTTGTGGGCTGGACTGATTGGACTTGCTTCCAAATAGAATGTCGAAAGGGAAAATAACTTTGGAGTGGAGAAACCTGGCAAACACTACTTTAGCCAGATGATCAAGGATAACCTCACTAGTGATGTAAATCATCGATACCATGTAACCCCTGATATGATGTGATGAGATGGGTACTGTCCACCAAACCTACAACTTCAGTATAATCATGAGAAAAACATCAGACAAACCCACATTGTGGGGCATTCTACAAAATAACTAACCAGTCTCTTCCAAAGTGTCAAGGTCATGAAAAACAGTGGGAAACAAAACAGTCTGGGAAACAAAAAAGAGACTAAGGAGACATGATGACTAAATGCGGTGGATCCTAGATTGGATTCTGGAACAAAGGATATTAGTGGAATAGCTGGCGAAGTTCAAATAAAGCCTGGCATTTAGTTAATAGCAGTGTACAAATGTTGATTTCTTTTTTTGACATATGTATGAGGGTAATGAAGGTGTTAACGTTAAGAAAAACTGGATAAGGGATATAAGAGAATTCTGAGTTGTCTTTTCAAGTCTTCAGCAAATCAAATTATTCTAAAATAAAGTTTATTAAAAAAAAAAGGTCTGAAGCCTGTCTAACCTTTAATAAGGAGTCTCATGTTATTTAAAGAGTTCTGCACAGAAGGAAAAAACTCTCCAGTTCACTTTATGCAGCTTGTAAAAACGTTGGGTCCATGAAGTGAGGTTTTCTCTAAAACTTCTATGCAGAACACAAGCCCTCAGAAGCAAAAAAAATGCTCCCGCTTGGTAGAAGACAGAAGATAGGGACATTTCTCTGTTTCTGCTTGGTTTGAGGTAGGAAAGAAAATCCACCAGGAAATTAAATTCTAGCCTTAAGCATCATAGTAGTTTGGAGTTTGAAATTTTAGTGTCTGTAGAGTGATGGAACTCTCAAATTAAGAAATTAACATGAAATTTCATTTTTGATTACCTAACAAAGTTTCTTTTAAAAACTAAGTTTTAAAGAACACAAGATTATAGCTAGAAAGTTCTTTTAATTCCCTTATTAAACAAATACTACTTTTATTCTGAAATTCTTGTATTCTTGTATTAAACTTAAGGTATGCTTTTATTTCTGTAATTTACTCATTATAATACATTTTTTAAAACAATCTGCTCTGTCTGTATAGGGAAAGATGTAGTAAATATTAGATACAGAATGGCCATAAGGTTTGGAAATGTTGGCAAATATGCATAATTTTTAGCATTACATTACGATAATGGTAGGTCATGGATGTTACATGATATATTCAGTGCATTGTTTGTTCCTCATCAGCAGTGCATGGTTCAGTGCACTGTGTCAAACAGCAAAGAGCAGTGTGAATTAGTGCAGCATTTTCAGAAATCCCTGCACATCTATGATATGTTGCCTCCAGTGATTTATGCCAGTTATTACTGAATAAACCTGTGTTTATAGCATACCCCAGAATAAGTAAGTAAGCAGACAAAAATCCAAAACATGTATTTCAGATTTTGTGACCACTCTGTCAAATTATTTTGCTTGTTGATAATCCTTAGTATTTAAGAATACCTACTGTTTCTGTTGTCCACTGTTTTAAAAATATATAATGCATAGAGGTTTTGTAGTTTAATATAATTGTATCATCGTATTTTGCTTCAGATTTATTGACTCGGTTGCCTTTTATAGTTGGTATCTTTACTTTTCCAGTGTAGAGTTATAAAAATTAGAGATTAAAAAATTGTTTGTTTTAAAGATAAGACTCATATCATTTTTAGTGTGAGCATGTGTAGTATATAAAAACATGCATTTTATTCAAAGCTAAATGTAGTTAGGAGCTGAAAACCTACCTTATTTTTAATAACACTAGTACCACTATCTCTAAGGCAAATTCTCATCTTCACAACTCGTATCCTCACGAATCTTAAAATTTTGACAGTGTGGAAATTACCCAGTTGTACCAAATGCTGCTCAGTAATAATAATTGAAATGGTGAAAACACCATTACTCATCAATATTGGTGCAGTTTGCCAAGATTCAGATTCTGATGTTGGTATTTAATAGTTGTGTGACCATGGGCAAGTTAATTAACCTCATTGTGCCTCAGTTTCCTCATCTGTAAAGTACTAACAACAGTATATACTTTATAAGGTTATTGTGAAGATTAAAGTAATTATTAGATACAAAGCACTTAGAACAGTACCTGGCACATGATGCTCACTATTTGCTAACTACTGTCACATATACACTACTATCACTACTCTTATTATTTTCTTCTTGTGTCATTTTCATATTTTGTTTTCAATTTAGGTGCTCTGACTTTTACAATATAAGAATATGAAATCCTTACAGGAAAATTCCTTTAGGATTTTTGTTTAATTAATTAATTATATTGCCCTGTGATAAGTATTGATCACTCGGGTGAATGCATTTACAAATAACAGAATAACCTCCTTTAATTCCCCCGTTAAATAAAATGGAAATATTTTTAGAAGCTTTTGTTTAGGATGGGAAGGTAGCTATTGTAGCTCCCTGGTTTATTGCATTTTTTGCAAACCTCCTCCTTTAATGCTTTTATCCCACAATTAGCTATAGGATTCTTGCTTTTCTCCCAAACTATTGTATATTTGGACTTCTATACTATTTTAGGATCCTTATTTACTAAGGATTCCTGTTCAGAATTCTGAAAATTGGTTAGGTGTGAAGTCTGACAATGTAATATATTTTTTAAAGTATAATTATACCCCCATAATGTAGTCATATTATAAGACTAAAATATTTATTTCATGATTTCTAGTTTTGTACACAACATTTTTTGTACTGCTTTTGGAATTATCCTCAAGGACAAGATCTTATTCACTCTTTATTCTTTATTCATTGATCTTTAAACTAGAAACATTTACAGCAAAATTGGGCAAGTTGAGTATTTATTATAAGCTGACTAACTTTTTTTATTCCAAAAATGCATGTGACAATGAAATATTAGGAGTTTTTTTTTAAGTTTTTTTAAACAGATTATGAAGGCAGTTCCAAAAGAAAAATTCTAAAGTTTTGTGTATTGGGGGAATAAATATATAACTTTCCAAAGTGACTACTTTGAAAGGACAAATACTTGTATTTATTTATTAAATATTTGTTTGAAAGACTGCCTGCTGTCAGCTTTCATAGATTGACAGTTTAAATAAAATATAGTCACTGCCCTTAAGGATCTTATAGTGCATTAAGGTTTACTATATTTGGGTAATATAGTGTTACTATTTTATAGTACCACTTTTTATATGACAAGCTATGATTTGCTTTTGGTAAACATATTTTAAGTATTCCCTCTACTTTTTCATTTTAAAAATATATTTTTCTTTTAGACTGAAACTATATAAATTTCCTTTTCTAGGAAAGAATATCCACCTCATGTCCAAAAATTTGAAAGTAATCCTGTAAGGTTAAGTCGGCCCCAAGGTGTTGGTAAGTGTGCAGTTTTTTTTGTTACACCTGTGAAGGGTTTTGAGTAGTTGTAAGGAAGGTAGAATAGGAATATGGTACCAGTTTTAGAATATTCCCAGGTATAATAGGAATATATAGACCCATTTTTTTATAATTGATTTGAAAATTTATTTATTATAATTGTGACCTGAAATCATTGGGGAATGATTCAAGGAGTGCACATTCAGGTGATTATAGTTGGAAATCTTTTTGATTATATTAGCATTGTTGTTAAACTCAGGATCCAAATATTAACTCTAGATGGGTTATAGCTTCAAAATTGTGTTTTGTTGCTCTTTGTTATAATCTTACATTATGTGATTTTCTTGATTAAAATGGTTTTGATCCTAAAATTTAGAATACATTAGGCATTGAATTAAAAAGAGCCCATACCTGATAAAACTGTGCTAATAGTAGATGTTGGAAAATTATTGTAAGTAGAAGTTTATATTTGCATTGAAATAATTTTTAATACAGTGATATATTAAGCAAAAATAAGAGCAGATAGCATTTATGAAAAATGTTTCACCATCAAATTGATGTTCATTATCTAGAATACAGATTCTTAATCTGTGTGTCCATCTTGTTTGTCCCAGACCTTTGCTTGTTTATTTATTTATTTTTTTACTTTTTAAAAATATTATAGTTGATTTACAATATTATATTAGTTTCAGATGTACAGCATTGTGATTCAGTATTTTTACAGGTTATTCTTTATTAAGTTATTACAAGATAATGGCTGTAATTCCCTGTGCTATGGAATATATCCTTGTTGCTTGTATATTTTACGAATAGTAGTTTGTATCTCTTAATCCCATAGGACTTTGCTTATTTAAATAGCACTAGGGGCTCTTATTATCCAAAGTCTAGTGATTTTAAGCAGCTCCAGTGGGTAAGACTCCGTGCTCCCAGTGCAGGGGCCCGGGTTCAATCCCTGGTTGGGGAACTAGATCCCGCATGCATGCCACAACTAAAGAGCTCACATGCTGCAACTAAGAGTCCACGTGCCGCAACTAAGAAGTCTGCATGCCACAACTAAAGATCCTGCATGCTGCAACTAAAACCCGGCGCAGCATAAATAGATAGATAGCAGCTAGGTTTTCCTGACTGCCAGCAGTTTGTTGTTTCTGTTTTTTTTTTTTTTTTTTTTTGAAGCACCTATATTTTTCTTTTAGTTTGGGTGAAAATCTTTTATGCATATATTGAACATATCCTATTTTATAAAGAGTATATTCCAAACTTAGCTTCATCCTTTCTTAACAACTTTGCAGTTATGAATGTGAATTATTATACTTCACAATGCATAGTTCTGTTCACTAAGTTTATTAAGTGTAGTAATAATGATTAGCCTCTTTAACATTCATACCTTAAACCTTTATTGAATTCTTAATCTGCCCTAGATGCTGAGTCAGTTGCTTTACATTCATTATTTGTTTTTATCGTGGCTCCCTACCCAAGATCTCAATAAGCTAAATTCAACTTTACCTACATTTTGTACAGAGGAGGAAATTGAGGCTCGGAGGGATTACACAACTTGCTCAAGGACACAGACTAGTATCGGAATCCAGGTCTATTTAATGCTAAAGGCCATGCATTCTCTTAACCACTGTGCTTTACTATTTTCTCCTTAGATCAGAAAGAAACTTACTCCTAATCCTCAGGGAAGAACTGCACAATAAGTACTATTATCATTCCCTTTACACAGATGCATTTCAGTAAGTTAAGTGATTTGGCCCATTATATGGTTTTAGATACCAATCAGCCCCAGACTTTTTTGAAAAATTTTTTGTTTATTCAATAATATTCATTAAGTAGATAAGAATAACCTTTTTTTAAGAAAAACTTTTTATTTTGAAATCATTTTAGACTACTGAAAAGTTATTAAAATAGGACTCATTTACCCTTTACCCAGCTGCTCCTAATGTTAACATGTTACAATCATGGTACATTTACAAAACTAAGAAATTGGCATTGGTATAACATTCTTAACTAAGCAACAGACCTTGGTCTCATTTCACCAGTTTTTCACTGGTAACTTTTTTCTGTTCTAAGATCTAGTTTGGGATCTTACATTGCATTTGTTTGTCACATCTCCTAAGTTTCCTTGACAATTTTGAAGAGTAATGGACAGTTACTTCATAGAATGCCTTTCTGTTTGGAAGTGTATATGATGTTATCTTATGATTAGATTGAGGCTATGCATTTTTGGCAAGACTTTCATGAAAGTGATGTTGTGTCTTTTTCTACACATTATATCAGGGGTTGTATGATGTTGATTTGTCTTACTGCTGGTGATGTTAAACATGATACCTTGGTTAGGTGGTTTCTGCTGGGTTTCTCCACTGTAGAATTATTTTTTTTCCCTTTGTACTTAATAAAGATCTTGAGAGAGATACTCTGACACTATGCAGAGACCCTCTTTTTCCTCAAAATTGCACCCACTGATTTTGCATCTATTGGTGGATCTTGCTGGCAACAATTATTACTTGGTGTTTATCTAATGGTAATTTTCTGTTTTCTTCATTTCTTTTACATTTATTAATTGAAATTCTTTTGTAGGAAAGAGCTGTACCGTCTCCTTTACTTACCTATTCAGTTTATGCCTGTGGACTCATAATAAAGTGTGTGTGTAAATACATACTTACATACATATATATATATACACATACATATATATACACACACACATACACATATATATAACATATATATGTTATATATATGTGTATGTGTGTGTGTATATATGTGTATCTATCTATCTATATCTATATCTATATATATATATAGGGTTGGCCAAAAAGTTTCTTTGGTTTTTAAGCAAAAATAAAAGACACATTTTTCATTTTCACCAAGAACTTTATTGAACAATGTATTCACCCTTTTGTTCCACTACCTTCTGCCATTTTTCAGGCAACTTCATAATTCCATGTTCCCAAAACTTTTTATCTTTTCGAACAAAGAACTGTACCAGTTGCCTTTTACAGTCTTCCGGAGAATGGAAATTTTTTCCATTAAGAGAATTTTGTAAAGGCCAAAATAAATGTAAATACAAAGGTGCAATTTCTGGTGAATGCGGCGGATGAATCAGAACTTCCCAGCCAAGCTGTAACAGCTTTTGCCTGGTCATCAGAGGAACATGCGGTCTTGCGTTATCCTGATGGAAGATCATGCGTTTTCTGTTGACTAATTCCGGATGCTTGTCGTTGAGTGCTGCTTTCAGTTGGTCTAATTGGGAGCAGTACTTGTTAGAATTAATCGTTTCGTTTTCCAGAAGGAGCCCATAATAGGGGACTCCCTTCCAATCCCGCCATATACAGAACATCACCTTCTTTGGATGAAGACTTGCCTTTGGTGTGGTTGGTGGTGCGTCATTTCACTTGCCCCATGATCTCTTCCATTCCACATTAGTGTACAGTACCCACTTTTCATAGCCCGTCATGATTTATTTTAAAAATGGAACGTTTTCGTTACAAGAATCATATGGAGAAATACGCTCAAGGTTTCTTCCGCTTAACTTCTTCGGATCCCAAACATCAAAGCAATTAACATAACCAGGCTGGTACCAATGATTTTCAACTCTTGATTTGGATATTTTGAGTATGTTGGCTATCTCTCGCGTGGTATAATGTTGATTGATCTCAATTAATGTCTCGATTTGATTGCTATCAACCTCAAGTGGTCTACCTGACTGTGGAGCATCGTCCAGCAAGAAATCTCCAGCACGAAACTTCACAAACCACTTTTGACACATTCGCTCAATCGCAGCACCTTCCCCATACATTGCACAAATCTTTTTTTCGTTTCATTTGCGTTTTTAACCTTTCTTGAAATAATAAAGCATAATGTGCCAAAAATGTTGCATTTTTCTTCCATCTTCAATATAAAAATGGCCACACAAAAATTCACCAATTTTGATAAGTTTTTTTTAAATGCACACTGATATGACAGCTGTCACAACACAGTCTAACAATATTGTTTCAAATGAACTTAAAGACAACTAAGCTACTAGAGGCATCCTATGGAAAAAACGAATGAACTTTTTGGCCAACCCAAAATATATATACACACACACACAATCATGTGGACAGGTAATATTTGTAAACTTTGGGAAAGGGATATTGGTATATTTAGCTTGTAAACTACAGCTGCTTTGTGTTAGGTAGGTACACGTATACTTGGGTATAGTATGAATGACAGTGCTATAACAATATTGCATATATTGTTGCATAAAGATTGCATTTTATTTTAGGATTTCCTTTGGAGATAGTTATTTTTTTTTAAATAAATTTATTTATTTTTGGCTGTGTTGGGTCTTCGTTTCTGAGCGAGGACTTTCTCTAGTTGTGGCGAGCGGGGGCCACTGTTAATTGCGGTGCGCGGGCCTCTCACTGTGGCGGCCTCTCTTGCTGCGGAGCACAAGCTCCAGACGCTCGGGCTCAGTAGCTGTGGCTCACGGGCCCAGTTGCTCCGCGGCATGTGGGATCTTCCCAGACCAGGGCTCAAACCCGTGTCCCCTGCATCGGCAGGCAGATTCTCAACCACTGCACCACCAGGGAAGCCCAGAGTTAGTTTTTAAAATGGTGAGATTTCAAACCCCAGGATCAATAGTTACTGGCATAGCACCTGGAATAATTTTCTCCTAAAAAGAAATCACCGTCTTTTTATAGTTCTTAACACTTAAAGTAACTTCCTTTATGATTGTTTTTCTCCTTTATTTTGCATTTAAGAGGCGCTTAATATGAATTATAGCCATTTATTAGCACTAAGCTAACGAGCATTGATAAGCAGTTCTCTAGGATTAAATTAAAGCTTGTAAACTATTAAGTATAATTTTTGGATAGATCAGATATCCTATTGCTTTTTTGTTTGGTGTTCTTTTTATATTTTTTCTAAGTATGTAAAATAACAACATATAACTATAAATTAAGATCTCTTATTTTTTTCTCTATTCATTCGTTTCTTAAACTTCCTTTTTGTTTTCCAGTCTGTTCTTTGTGTTCTTGTCAGAGAATTAATAGACGTTATATACTGTCTCTGAGTGAACATTTAATTATATTCTTAATGTAATTACATTATGATTTCAACCTAAATCACCTGACTTAGCACTATTTAACTCGTGCAGAAGAAAAATATCCGCTCACTCTTAACCAGTCAGGGTATCTTCTCCTGGTACTTTAACATATAACTTGCTAGACTTCTTTGCATATATACCCTTTTTTTTTTTTAAATGCGTTTATACTATGTTTACTGTTCTGTAACTTGCTTCTTACTTTGCTACATTATTATCCGGTTTCTATACTCTCATTAAAAGATATTGGAATATCAGAAGAAAACCAGAATGAAAAACACAATTAAGGGAAGTTTAAGAATCAAATAGATGAATTTATATATAGTGGACTTGACAAGTTAATATAGCCAAGTCTCTGTGGTCATTTTTTTCATGAATGCATAGTGACCCACTATATTTCTGTACCATAATTTAGGTTTTTAATGTTTTGATATTATATATATTATTAATAATTTAGCTCATATTATGTATTTTATCTATTATTTACTTAGGTCAAATCCCTAGAAATAAAATTATAAGGACAAAGTTTATGCACATTTTAAAGACTTCTGATATATTACTGCCAAAATGCTTTCTGTAAAGGGTGTCAGCTCCCAGCAAGCAGGATCTGAGTATGCCTGTTTTCTCACATGCTCCTCAGCGACAGTAGATATTACTATCCTTCAGGCTTTGCCAGGCTGATAGGGAGGTAGTATTTGGTTTTTTAAAAATTTCCTCATTACTGACAAAGCATTTTATGTGTTCAGTGGCCATTTGGATTTCTTCTTTTATTCATGTCTGCCTGTTGTCTCCTTTGCCTGTTTATCACATATTTCGCATAGACAAAAGTGATTTTTAAGGAGGTTGTAATGAGAGTGTGATATATGACTGCCATTTTATTCTATACTGAAAACCAGTCATAGTAACAGCTACACGATGGAGAAAACCAGCTGTTTTTCTAATTAGTCTTTCTCTTTTGACAGATGATAGAAATAACTTAAAAGCAAATAAATAACCATAATAAAGATAGTTGTTTGTGTTCTAACTGTCCTTGAGGTATATAGTTTCCGGCAGATTAGTAATATCACGACTAAATTTTCAAACAAAAAAGTTAAGGGCTGTCCTTGCCCCACCCCACCTCCGACTTCTATTATGAAAATTTTCAAAGATACCAAAAAGTTGAAAGACTTTCACAGTGAATACACATATATCTACTACATAGATTCTACAGTTAACACTTTTCTATACTTAACTTTATCACATATCCGTGTATCTAATCATCCATTTATATATAAACATCTTATTTTTTTCCAATGTATTTTAAGTAAGTTACAGACACCAGTACAGTTTACTCCTAAACACTTCAGCAGGCATATCATTATCTAGAGTTCAATATATGTTTTAGTTTTCTTTTTCTCTTTTGAAATAAAATTTATATACAATGAAATGCACAAGTCATAAGTGTACAGTTAAGTACATTTTGACAAGTACACATACCTTACTAACCCAAAGCCCTGGGAAGACATAGTACAAATGATATCATCACTGCAGAAAGTTCCCTCATGTTCCTTTCAGTTACTCCTCATCCCTGCCCCTTCAAAGGTAACTATTTTCATATAAGTGGAATAATACAATGTGTACTCTTTGTTGTAAGTCTTTTCACTCTGGATAGTTTTTTTGAGATTCACCCATGTTGTTGCATGCATTAGTAATTTGTTACTTTAGTGTTCCATTGTATGGCTGTATCAGTTTGCTTATCATTCTCCTGATGATGGACACCTGAGTTGTTTCCAGGGTTTTTTTTGTTTTTGCAGTACGGGGGCCTCTCACTGCTGTGGCCTCTCCCGTTGCGGAGCACAGGCTCCGGACGCGCAGGCTCAGCGGCCACGGCTCACGGGCCCAGCCGCTCCGCGGCATCTGGGGTCTTCCCGGACCGGGACACAAACCCGTGTCCCCTGCATCGGCAGGCGGACTCTCAACCACTGCGCCACCAGGGAAGCCCATCCAGGGGTTTTTTGTTTGGTTGTTTGTTTTAAGATTATGAGTAAAGCTACTATAAATGTTCTTTTTATGGAGGACATTTTTTTTTAAGTTTAGGTTTTAAAATTTATTCTAAAGATCCAACCTATTAATCACTTTTACTTGTCTCATAATATCTTCCATATTCTTACCTTTGCTGCGTATCTGGAAATAGTGTGGTATATTAAAAAGACATTGAGCTAGAAAATCCAGCAGGAAATATCCCAATCTTTTTTTTTTTTTCATTGACGTATATAGTTGATTTACAACTGTTGTGTTAGTGTCTGGTGTACAGCAAAGTGATTCAGTTATAAATATATATTCTTTTTCATATTTTTTCCATTATAAGTTATTATAAGATATTGAATATAGTTCTCTGTGCCCTGTAATAGGGCCTTGTCTTGTTGTTTATCTATTTTATATATAGTACTTTGTATCTGCTAATCCCAAACTCCTAATTTATCCCTTCCCCACTTTCCTCTTTGGTAACCATAAATCTGTTTTCTCTGTCTGTGAATCTGTTTCTGTTTTTTGTTTTGTTTTTTTAATAAGTGCATTTGTATTATATTTTAGATTCCACATATATAAGTGATATCATATGATATTTGTTTTGTCTTAGTATGATAATCTCTAGGTCCATCCATGTTACTGCAAATGAGGTTATTTCATTCTTTTTTTATGGGGAAGTAGTATTCCAGTGTGTGTGTGTGTATTCCAGTGTGTGTATCTGGAACACACTATAGTGTGCACACAGTAGTGTGCTTTATGGTGTCTCGTGTTAATCTTGGTGTTTGTTTTGTGTGGTCTTGGGTAAACACTCAGTATTCACCTTCTCATCCCCAGAAGGGGGCATTCAGTGAAAGCAAGAGTGTCACATAGGTTTCATCTCAAGTACCTCCCTGGAGTACTTTGTTGAGGGTTTGGCACAGTTTAGCAAAAATGACTTCCATGATCAGTTAGCTGCTAAAACTTCCATGAGCCTCTTGTTGTTAGGCATTTGCCATTCCTGGACCAGTCAGGTTTTAAATCTTTTGCCATATTATGTTTCTGGCTATAATTTGAAGCTAGTTAATTTTCACATGAATTGTCATAATCTTCTCAAGTGTTTTTCTCTTTCCATGGAAGATAGAATCCCAAAGGAATTTCTTAATCCTGACATTGACATTAACTTATTTATGCTTATTGTCTCTTTGTAGATCTACTCTAGTTTCCCATACACTGTCAGTCATTTGCCATACTTCCACATCACGTTGGTTTCAGAAGTTTCATCTTAAAACGTCTAATTAATGTCATTCTCTGCATTTTCTTTTTTTGATAAGGACCTCAGTAGAAATTCATTACTTCACATTCACCAGAGGCTTCATATAGGAGGGAAGCCTTTTAAGTGTGATCAGCGTGGTAAGAGTTTTAGTCGGAGTTCAGTACTTACGTTCATCAGAGAGTCCACACAGGAGAAGAACCATGTAAGTGTGATGAGTGTGGTAAGGGCTTCAGTCAGAGTTCAGATCTTCGAATTCATCAGTTAGTCCACATGGAAGAAAAGTCCTATAAATGTGATGACTGTGGTAAGGGCTTTACCCAGCACTCAAATCTTCAAATCCGTTAGAGGGTGCACACAGGAGAGAAGCCTTACAAATGTGACGACTGTGGGAAGGACTTTAGTCACAGCTCAGATCTTCGCATTCATCAGAGGGTCCATACGGGGGCGGGGGGGGGAGCCCTATACTTGTCATGAATGTGGGAAGGGCTTCAGCAAGAGTTCCAAACTTCACACTCACCAAAGAGCACATACTGCAGAGAAACCCTATAAATGTGAACAGTGTGGGAAGGGCTTCAGTCAGCATTCACATCTTCTCATTCATCAGAGAGTCCATACAGGAGAAAAATCTTTTGTTTCTCTTTGGTTATCCTCTCCTCTCTACAGATTGACCTCCTGTTTACTCACTCTGTGCATGCTTATAATATTCTTTGCATTTTTTGTCTCTTTCCTTTAGTTCCTTATAGATAATCTTGATTTAGGAGGTCAAGATTTTAAAATCATTTTTCTCTATTATCTTTTTTTTTCCCCCGTTTTTGGTGCCAAAATTTATTTTCTTAAAAATCTAAAAACCTCTTAAAATCATTTTGTAATAACACAGTGATACAGAAGAGCTTCCATATTACAGATGTAAATTCAATGAAGAAGGGTATACTGGTATATATAAACTGTTGTAAAATAAGCTTTGGGGGAACATATGAACATTAGGTGTTCAGTATGAACATTATATATTTTCAGGTGAGGTGCAGGTGCAGAAATCTGAGATTACTGATTGCTAGAACATTATTTAATTGAGCCCACGAAATGATTACAGGGTTGGGATTTTTAGGCCATAAATGAGGATTAAGTACAACGTTGAAGGCAATATTTAAAATGCCATCTTAGGGGGTATAAACCTTTAAGTTGGGAAAGCAATTTCCTTTTTACCTGATTTCTCAAAATTAATTTCTCCAAAATTAATTTTCTCGAAGTAATTAGTGAGCCAATTCATAGTATTAGCTTATTTAACATTAGCTCTTTGGGTACTTTATATATTGGTTCTGTGGTTTTTTTGGTTTTTTGTTTGTTTTTTGTTATCTATTTTGTGTATAGTAGGGTATATTTGTCAGTCCCAATCTCCCAATTTAACCCTCCCCCTGCCCCTCTAGTAACCATAAGATTGTTTTCTATATCTGTGACTCTATTTCTGTTTTGTAAATAATTTCATCTGTACCATCTTTTTAGATTCCACATATAAGCGTTATCATATGATATTTGTCTTTCTGTGTCTGACTTACTTCATTCAATATGACAATCTCTAGGTCCATCCGTGTTGCTGCAAATAACATTATTTCATTCCTTTTCATGGCTGAGTAATATTCCATTGTATATATGTACCACATCTCCTTTATCCGTTCATCTGTCAGTAGACCCTTAGGTTGCTTCCATGTCTTGGCTATTGTAAATAGTGCTGCTATCCACATTGAAGTGCATGTATCTATACATAGAAAATCCTGAAGATGCTACAAAAAACTACTAGAGCTCATTAATGAATTTGGTTAAGTTGCAGGATACAAAATTAACACACAGAAATCTGTTGCATTTCTGTACACTAACAATGAAATATAAGAAAGAGAAAGTAAAGAAACAATCTCATTTACCATTGCAACAAAAAGAATAAAACACCTAGGAATAAACCTGCCTAAGGAGACAAAAGGCCTGTACTCCAAAAACTATAAGACGTTGATGAAAGAAATCGAAGATGACACAAACAGATGGAAAGATATACCATGTTCTTGGATTGGAAGAATCATTGTTGTCAAAAATGACTATACATGGGCTTCCCTGGTGGCGCAGTCGTTGAGAGTCCACCTGCCCGATGCAGGGGACACGGGTTCGTGCCCCGGTCTGGGAAGGTCCCACATGCCACGGAGCGGCTAGGCCCGTGAGCCATGGCCGCTGAGCCTGTGCGTCCGGAGCCTGTGCTCCGCAACAGGAGAGGCCACAACAGTGAGAGGCCCACATACCGCAAAAAAAAAAAAAGACTATACTACCCAAGGCAAACTACAGATTCATGCAATCCCTGTCAAATTACCAGTGGCATTTTTCACAAAACTAGAACAAAAAAATCTTAAAATTTGTATGGAAACACAAAAGACCCTGAATGGTCAAAGCAATCTTGAGAAAGAAAAATGGAGCTGGAGGAATCAGGCTCCTTGACTTCAGACTATACTACAAAGCTGCAGTCATCAAAGCAGTATCGTACTGGCACAAAAACAGATATATAGATCAATGGAACAGGATAGAAAGCCCAGAGATAAACCCACGCACCTACAGTCAATTAATCTACAACAAAGGAGGCAAGACTATACAATGGAGGAAAGACAAGTCTCTTTCAATAAATGGTGCTAGGAAAACTGGACAGCTACATGTAAAAAAAATGAAATTGGAACATTCTTTAACACCATACACAAAAATAAACTCAAAATGCATTAAAGACCTAAATGTAAGGCTCGGTACTATAAGACTCTTTGAAGAAAACATAGGGAGAACATTCTTTGACATAAATCGCAGCAAGATCTTTTTCGATTCACCTCCTAAAGTAATGAAAACAAAAACAAAAACAAATGGGACCTAATTAAACTTAAAAGCTTTTGCACAGCAAAGGAAACAATAAACAAAACGAAAAAACAACCCACAGAATGGGAGAAAATATTTGCCAATGAAGCGACCGACAAGGGATTAATCTCCAAAATATACAAACAGCTCATGAAGCTCAGTAACAAAAAAACAAACAACCCAATCAGAAAATGGGCAGAATATCTAAATAGACATTTCTCCAAAGAAGACCAAAACATACAGATGGCCAAAAAGCACATGAAAAGATGCTAACATCACTAATTATTAGAGAAGTACAATGAGGTGGCCATCATCAAAAAAAATCTACGAACAATAAATGCTGGAGAGGGTGTGAAGAAAAAGAAACCTTTCTACACTGTTGGTGGGAATGTAAATTAGTATAGCCACTGTGGAGAACAGTATGGAGATTCCTTAAAAAACTAAAAATAGAGCTACCACGTGATCCAGCAATCCCACTCCTGGGCATATACCCTCAGAAAACCACAATTCGAAAAGATACGTGTACCCTAATGTTCATTGCAGTGCTATTTACAATAGCCAGGACGTGGAAGCAACCTAAATGTCCATTGAGAGAGGAATAGATAAAGAAGATGTGGTACATATAAACAATGTTTTTCTCTATTATCAATAAAAATTTTCAGTTTCTCTCGGCTTGGACCCCTTGTTTCCCGCCTTGTTAATTGTGTTAAGAGATAGAGAAAAATGTGACATAGACATGATGAGATAGCTGTAGTGTAGAGAAGAGTGTGAGTATATGATCAGGATTGAAATGATAATAGTTTTTAAAATGTCAGTCTCTGAGTAGGGCCTGGCAGGAAAATGATATAGAGACATACTTGAGCAAAATGATTTGCAGTGATATTGTGGGGATTACAAAGATTCCTAAAATACGTTTAAAAGGAAAAAGCTCTCTTGTGTACGTACAAAAATTTAATTAGCAAGACCAAGAAAAGTTGGAGGAGAAAAAAAAAAAAACCCATGTTTTAAGACAGCTGTCTCTGTAAATTAAATTATGCCAATAATTGGTTGTGTATTCCACACACAACCAATGTGTATTTTCTGAATTCCAAATCTTGTCTGCCTCCTTTTTTACTTAGTGCCACATTCTAGTTCTTTAATACTCATTTGTATGGAAACTGCTTTTTATATCCAGTCCATCTAACAAAGTAAGTTAGCCTTCATAGGAATATAGCTAACAGCTAGGTGCTTTGACTGGAGCAGCTGGTCTGTAACCTCAGGTATTCTTGGGAGCAGCTTTCCTTTCCTCTCCCTAGCTGAATCCTTATGTTTCTAGATCTGCGACTGTATCAGTTTCTCTGTGTGACAGAGTTAAGACATTTTCCGAGGTGACATAGTACTAACATCCCTTCCTTTCAACCATGTGATTTCATCTTTTTTGAATGTGTCATATAGTCTTTTCTGATGTGATTCATTAATCCAGTAAACACTTTTTCAGCCCCTGCCTTGTACAGTTTCTAAACTCTGAGAAAACAGGTGACTAAAACATGATTTCTGCTCTTCCAGAGCTGACAGTATAATGAGAGGAAACAGATCAGTGCAAATAATTAGCTTAAAATAAAATGAGTACTAACAGAAGTATGGATAAAGTGCTGTGGAAGCTCTGAGTATTTGCTTCATCATGCTTCGTGTGGGATAGAGGTAGCTTCGTAACAAAGAATAGTTTGAATTTACTAGATGAGTAGGGAGGGCTTTGCTTGTGAAGAGAACAGCATATATATAAGAGGGTGAAAGAAAACATCCTGGAGAAATGCACGTATTTGAGGTATAGTATTTTTGGAATTAAGACTGGAACATCAGTGCAGCCTTCTGCTTGGCAGGATACGGGGTTTAGACTTTTTTCCTTAGCTAATGGAATCATTGAAAGATTTTAAGCATTAGAATGGTAGAATCATATTTGAAAGATGACCTTGGCAGTAGGGGAGAAGGATTTGAAGCAAGCTAAATTGGAGTGAGGGAGATCATTTTAGGTAGGAGTTAAGCATCTGAAATATAGTGGCAGTGGAGTTGGAGAGGAAGGAATGAGTTCAAGAGCTGTTGTTAGAATTCACTTGACTGTGAGAAAGGAGACACAAGGACAAGTCAACGCTTACTCAGATTTCTAGCTTTGGTGTCCAGGAAAATAAAGGTGTTCAGACTGGACAATGGATGGGAAGGTGGAGTCACTCAGTGGGACTCTGTGATTGCACTAAACCAGAGTAATTGCATGGGTTTCTTAAGACAGTATTGTATACCAAGCTCAGAAAGATAATGCTAATTTTTATGTGTAGATGATCTCCTTATTTAAAAAAAATCAGAAGATAAGAGGATGTAAAAGATAGGAAAACGGAAGTATTTAACAAACTTGGAATTTTGCAGGTAGAGTATTTTAGTTTGTAGATTCATTAACTTTTGTTTTAGAAACGTGTTCAGTTTTCTTTGCTGATGAAGTCAGATTGTAATAAATTTTAAATTGTTCTGTTTGGCGTTCGTTAAATCATTTAAAAATTTGAATTATGAATTAATTAGAAATGAAAATGATTGAATTTACATTGAAAAATAATGAAGAAAATTCTCTTTTGTGTGTCTTAAATTTAAAAAACCATTAAATCGAGAATTAGTTTAGTTTCCTTTATCTAAACAGTTGTACCCAATGTTTGAATTCAAATTTTTCTCATTACCAATCTAAGAAGAGTAACCAACTTAGGGGAGAAAAAAATGTGTGTGTATGTGTGTGTGAGAGAGAGAGAGAGAAAGAGAGAGAGAGATTCAGTGCAGGAAGTGCTCTTCTGCCTTAGTTACACAGAATAAGCTGAAGAGAATATTGGTACACTTGATGAAAATGGTCCACAGTTTGGGGGCTGGCAGAGAGATCCTGGTAAAGAAAAGGCAGGAGCAACCAGGAGATGGCCACTGGCTCTGACCTAAAGTTCTGTTTTTCTTTATTGTACATATTGAAACATTAGTTTATTTTAACTAAAACATAATTTGATAATATAAGTTAGTATTTTTTCATAGCAAAAGATCATGAGGAATTTATAAAGTTTAATTGCAGTACTTTTTTTTCCCCCTTCCTTTAGATCGTATAATGAAAAAAACAGAAGAGTCTGAATCACACCTGGATTCTGAAATTAAAAGGAAAGTTGCACAGAAACGTCACAGTAGTACATGTCAGTCTACCCCACATTCTCTGTCTCCTGCTTCCAAAAAATGTTTAACTGATTTAGAGGTGGGTAGAGAAATTATTCTTTGTTGCTAATCAATTGGTATTTTTATTAATATTATTTTTAGTATTTATTAAATTCTAGGTGACCTTTTGAATAGGACTGGAAGAGAACTAGAAAAGTTATTTAGGCAAACTTTTCTGCCTTCACTAGATCATTTTTCAATTATCAAAAATCCAGAATGTATATCTTTCTGAAAAGAATTTGTAAGTACCTCCCTGCAGCATACTTCAAATGATTGCTCTCAATCAGAAGTTTTTAGAAATAAGTTTAAATTTATAGAAAAAATGATAAGTATCCACATATTATTCCATTTAATTCCCCAGTTTTCCACATTTGCTTTATTGTTCTCCCTCACTCTGCCTTCCTTTGTGTGTGTGTGTGTGTGTGTGTGTGTGTGTGTGTGTGTGTGTGTATTTTTCTGTACCATTTGAGTATAAGTAAGGCAGAATGCCCATTTACTATATAATACTTTAGTGTGTGTTTCCTTAAAAAAAAAAAAAATTCTCCTATATAACCAGAGTACAACTGTCAAATATTTTTAATTAACATGGATCCAAAATTATCATCTAATCCACAAACTTCACTCAGATTTTCCCTAACCAGTGTCCTTTATGGGAACAGGATCCAGTTCAGGATCATGTACATTTAGTTGTCATGATCTTCAGTCTTCTTTAATCTGGAATAATTCCTTGATATTCCCTTCTCGTTAATAACCTTGATATTTGTAAGAAATATAGGCCTCTTACTTTGTACCTCAAGTTGGGTTTGTCTGATGGTTCATCATGATTTATACATTTTTCAAGAATCCTCAGAAGTGATGCTATGATCTTATTGCATCATATCGGGAAGTATATAATGTTGATTTTCACATTACTCACTTTTAAGATGTACTGTTCTAGATTTTTCCCGGTATTTTAGTAGGTATTTTTAATAGATATTTCTATACTCATTTATTTATTTTACTTATTTATTTTTGGCTGCGTTGGGACTTTGTTGCTGTGGATGGGCTTTCTCTAGTTGTGGCGAGTGGGCTTCTCATTGCCGTGGCTTCTCCTGTTGTGGAGCACGGGCTCTAGGCACACGGGCTTCAGTAGTTGAAGCATGTGGGCTTCAGTAGTTGCAGCACAGGCTCAGTAGTTGTGGCTTGCCAGCTCTAGATCATGGGCTCAGTAGTTGTGGCACACGGGCTTAGTTGCTCCACAGCATGTGGGATCTTCCCAGACCAGAGCTTGAACCTGGGTCTCCTGCATTGGCAGGCAGATTCTTAACCACTGCGCCACCAGGAAAGTCCCTATACTCATTTATTAATAAGAGTTTTTTCTTATCCCACGTTTACTTATATATTTTTCTGTTTTTATCAGCTTAGACACATAGATTCTTATTTTACACAAAACGGTTATACTCCATAACTATCATTTTTCATTTTGATGCTCAAACTGTCCCAGACTTGGCCCATGGAAAGTTCTTCAAGCTGGCTACTGTTTCTTTTTGACATATTGCCATCATTATTTGAGTACTTACTTTATGGTATAACCAGATGGTCTAGACTTCTTTGTATTTTCTCTGCATCAGCCCTAGTCATGCATTTCTCCCAAGGAGCCATTGTTTCTATAAGTGGAGGGAAGATATTTGGGCAATAGTTGTGCTCATTGCTACTGGGTGTCACATTTATAGGCCCTCTCAGCGACTGAACTAGGAAATATTTGTGTGCGTATGTGTTAATATTCAGTACTTATTAAAATCTACGAGTTTACATTGACAATTCCATTTCTAGTCCAACACCACAGTGTTTACTTTAGCCTTTTGTATGTTGCATGTTTGTAACTGCCTTCTCTGACAGTGAGAAACCTGTCTCCCATCGTCTCCAGTGTATTTACTTATCTGCTCCGGTGCTTTTTACGTGCCCAGTCCTCTGACATGCCAGCCTAAGGTCGGCTTGGGACATACTGACCTTCCCCACAGTGCTTGGCCCACTGCTTGACCCAGGGAAAGGAGGAGAGAGGAAGAAATCTCCTTCCCAGACACATCATCCTTTCTCCATTAGGCATGCAAGCTAAAAACCTCAGAATTTTTTTTTTAACATCTAATATATATTTTCTTCCTTTTTATGTTTACTCCCATGCTACTTATGCTTTTCTTAGTGGAGATAAAGAATAGATTGGTGCCATCCTGTACGTAACTTTAAATTCTTGAATAAGATTAGTGGTTTTTCTTTCCATGTGTAGTCTGTGAAATTTCACACTATGTACTGCTTGTAAGAAAACAAGGTCTTTGGTATTTAATGAGACTATAAAAAGTTCAGAATATTTACACAGTATGACATTATCTCAGTGGTGTCTCATCAAAGGCAGGCTCTTTCTTATTAAGTATAGTTGGTTATTATTGTGTAGAGACTGGCAGATAACTATGTGATATGTAATTTGGATTTATTTTATTTTGTAAGTCTTCCACTGACCAAAAGGGAGGAAATGACACTTTAATTAATCTTTGTTTCCCAAAAGAAATTATACTTAACATACAATTGTTAGGAAAATTTACTACTTTACTAAAAGTAATTGAGCATTATTGAGATTCTAGTTTTTAGGTCACTAGGTTGATAAAATTCTTAATCTCTAGTTTTTATCATGAAAAATTTAATATCATGTTTGGTTCAGCTGATCTGCATTTTACTCCTAATTGTTGCAAACAGTTCTAAGATACATGTTTCTTAGCTGATGGAAGGCATATGATAATAGCTCATGATATATTTCCTTCTATATTTTAATATTAAAAATTTTAATACTAGAGAAGTGTTTTTTCTGTTTCTGTATCAATTTTATAAAAGAAAATATGTGAAAGTATTGCTTTTCCATGGGGTTCTTTTTACTGAAATATGTCCTTTATTATAGACAATAAAGTATTGGAGACAGGCTGAACCCAGCTTGATCATATCCTCGATTCTTAAAAGGCAGAGTTAGCTCATACATAGCTGATCCCCACTGTGGCAAATGGGGGTCTAGCTCCCACATAAATGAACGTATTTAAACTTTTTTGAGTGTACCATGATATTTTTTAAACCTAGCTAGAGGTGGAAATATGTCTGTGCTCATCATGAAAATAATGGAGTTTAGATAATTTTTTAGAGGATTAGAGTGTAGTATGTAGATAGGGACTGCTCTGTTGTTTATGGGTTTCCCTTTCTGGTACAGTAGGACGTGGTCAACCATTTGCATTATTTGTATATTTATTTTCCTTCTTATAGACATAAGTGCTACAGAACCTTGTTCACATAAATAGGTACATGAGTATGGAAAGAGTTTTATTACAGTAATATCACCAAGTACCTTGAACTCCTTCTGTGTTATATGCTTCAAAATTACATGACACTCTACTGTCAAAAAACATTTTTTAATGATATAACAATTGTAAGAGGCCTAGATTAGGCCTTCCTTCCTTAAAATATTTTTGAAGTACTGTCTTAGAAATAAATATCTTGTAAAAGTTTTTGTTAATCAGAACTTAGAATTGATTCATTTTTCCAACATTTAAAATTATCCTGCTTGGTTTGGTGATTTTTATACCGCAAGGCAGTGCACCCTTGTAATATTTCAAATGGAAGATGGGTTTAGTGTTCTTTTTTTTTTTTGCTTTTAAGTATGAGAAGAACAATTGTGGCAGGTGGTGCTTTGACATGAGAAGCATAATCAAATCAGTTTTTGGAAAGGTTACATGTGTGAATTGAGGATCTAGATGTTGATTCCCTTGAGATTATATATGTCCTGTATGCCTTAGAAAATCTTTATGTAACCCTTGAGGAATATACATAGTCCAATTTGAAGACTGCTGGACTAGATGGTTTGAACATTCCTTCCAGCATTCTGATGCTAAATCTCAAATAACATTCAGGGTTTTGTGGTAGCCATAGTGATGATGATGGGAAGTAGGAGATTTAATTTTGAGATTACTGTTGTTGTTGTTCCATGATGTTGAAATAAAATGCCAAAGTCTTTTGTTTCTTTCCTTATTTTTTATTTTTTGGAATTTAAGGTTTCTAAACAGTGTGGATATTGTCCAAAATGTGGAAAAGAAAAAGAAAACCAGACCAAATGCCAAAGTTGTGGTATTCCTTTTCCTAAGGATTTGCAAAGAAATTGCAGACAAGCTGTAACTTTGAATGAATCTGCTGGATTATTAAGAACATCAATTCATCAGAATTCTGGAGGACAGAAGTCACAAAACACAACATTACCAGCCAAGAAGTTTTATGGCAACAGTGTGGGAAAGGTTCCAGTTGATATTATTGTGAGTTGTGATGATAGTGGACAGAATAATTTACAGACTAATGGGAAAGTCATTTTACCTAGGGCAAAAGTAGCCAAAATCACAAGCCTGAAAGAGAGGAAAACAAGCCTGTCAGACCTAAATGATCCAAGTAAGTATTTTACTCCCTTTAGTATTGCTGATATCAATCCGTTATTTTTCACATATATTTTTAATGTGAGCATGAGCATATTTCAGAACTGTAATTTTAAAAGGTATCTTCTTGTGTCAATTATGTGACATGGTTTTGAGGTAGATTATTAAAACTGTCCATGTAGTTGGAAAATATGACTGACTTTGTTCTTATTCCATCCATCTTAAATAGTTAAAAAAAAAAAAAAAGGCACAGACCTTGGCCCTAGTCTTAGGTCAAGTGCCAGTTATGCCCCATTTTGTAACTTTGACCCGGTTAATTTAATCTCTCTGATCTATAAGTGGATATATTTCCTTCCTGATAGGGTTCTTGAGGGAGTAAATTTAAAAATAACATGAAGTGCCTAGCATAGCTCAGTAGAGCTGAAAATTCGTTCCCGTACTACTTTTGTTCATCTCCTAAATCTTTTTTCCTATCTTTAGTCACATGTACATATATGCATGTATATGAAATGCAGTCCTTTTTGTAACAAATGGCACAAGATTGGAAACAGTCATGAACTGGTTGAATCAACTATAGTGTACGTAGCTGTACAGGGGGGAAGAAAGATCTTATTTAATATTGTGTAGAGTGATTTCCAAGATCTGTAATCAAGTAAATAAAGCAAGGTGCAGATCAGAGCTTATAGTATGCTACTCTTTATTTATGAAGGGTGGGAGGATATAGGTTTTTTTTTTTTTTAATGAAAAGATATATCAAAAGCTAATTTTAAAAAGAAGTTAGTTGGAAGTGTAGGAAACAGTGTAGGAGTTAGGGATAGATGCTAGATTTCTCCAAATATACCTTGTTTTATAGATTTGACTTTGGAACCATGTAAATGTTTTACATGATTATAAAACAAAATTAAGTCGGAGATTTAAAACAACAATAAAATCAAAAACAAAATGAAACCAATGAACTTAATTATATATCTAGTTGGTGTCTTGAACACACAGAATTATTTCAAATTAATTTACATTAAATTAATATTGTGGCTATACATCCCTGATGTTCAAACAGAACTCCAAAGAAATCCTGACTGTATTCAGTAACATTATTATTAATAATATTACTATTGCTTTTTTTTTTTTTTTTTTTTTTTTTTTGCGGTACGCGGGCCTCTCACTGCTGTGGTCTCTCCCGTTGTGGAGCACAGGCTCCGGACGCGCAGGCCCAGCGGCCATGGCTCACGGGCCCAGCCGCTCCGCGGCATGTGGGATCTTCCTGGACCGGGGCACGAACCCGTGTCCCCTGCATCGGCAGGCGGACTCTCAACCACTGGGCCACCAGGGAAGCCCCAAAGTGTAGATTTTAAAAAACCAGATTTTTCTAGTTGCAAAGTCTCTATATACTTTATCATTCTTAAATTTGTATTCCTATTAAAATATTTTATTATTATGAAGCTTTTATTCTGTCCTTGGTGGTCAAATAATAAAATGTACAATGTCTCAAGTAGTGATAAACTCTATGTGGAAAAGTGAAGCAGGTCCAGGAAATAGAGAGTGACAAGTGTCGCAGTGAAGAAGCTTGCAATTTTAGATAAGTGGTGGAATTTGAGATAGGTAGGTGAAAAAGTTACTTGATAGAGTAACTTTTGAACATTGCCTAGAATGAAGTGAGGAGGAAGATAGGCTGATTTCTGTGGAACAAGTTTGTAATGTAAATGCAAAGACCATATATTAGTCAGCTTGGGTTGCCATAACAGAATACTATAGACTGAGTGGGCTTAAACAACAGAGATTTATTGTCTCACAGTTCTGGATGCTGCAACTCCAAGATTAAGGTGCCATCAGGTGAGGCCTCTCTTCCAGGCTTGCAGATAGCCACCTTCTTTCTGTGTATTTACATGGCCTTTCTTTTGTGCTTGCGCAGAGAGGGAGAGGGAGATTTCTGTCATCTCTTTTTCCTATTTCACCAGTCCTTTCAAATTAAGGCCTCACCTTTATGACCTCATTTAACCTTTATTACCTCTTTATAGGCCCTGTCTCCAAATGTAGTTGCATTGGGGATTAGGGCTTCAACATATGAATTTTGAAGGGACAGAATTTAGTCCATAGCAGACCCTGATACAGAATCTTACGTATATTCATATAGAATATATTCCATGTTTTATATAGAATCAAAGCAGCTATGAAAACAGCTCTTTAACTGTCGTCATCTTTGCATACTCTCTCCCCATTTACTTTACAGTTATGGTGCCATTGAGCACAACCTCTATTTTAAGTTAATAAAACAAGAGCTGTGTAGTACAATTCTATCTGTTGCAGTATTGGGGCTTTAAAATAAGTTTTTTTTTTTTATTTAACATCTTTATTGGCGTATAATTGCTTTACAATGGTGTGTTAGTTTCTGCTTTATAACAAAGTGAATCAGCTATTCGTATACATATATCCCCACATCTCCTCCCTCTGCGTCTCCCTCCCTCCCACCCTCCCTATCCCACCCCTCTCGGTGGTCACAAAGCACTGAGCTCATCTCCCTGTGCTATGCGGCTGCTTCCCACTAGCTCTCTGTTTTACGTTTGGTAGTGTATATATGTCCATGCCACTCTCTCACTTTGTCACAGCTTACCCCTCCCCCTCCCCATATCCTCAAGTCCATGCTCTAGTTAAAATAAGTTTTTGATAGAGTAGCTATAGAAGTTTTAATGTTTCTGAAGCACAATAAAAATTAACGGTAGGTTGAACACTAGGCTTACCATTTAATATGTATTTCTGCTTAGCTTTTCATAAACAACATAAGCAGTTCATGGACTTTTTTAAAGCTTACGTATGACAGACACTATGCTATAAACCTTTTACATATTAACTCATTTGTTCTAAGACAGTCCTTTGAAATAGGACTTTATTGTCCCCAGTATCCAGAGGAGAACTGAGGCAAATAGCTAGTAAGTGGCAAGACCCTAATTTTCAAGTGTGTGTAAATCAGCTTGGACCTTCTAATCTGGCCTGTTAGATTTTGTGTTAATAAAATACCAGTTCTGAAAAAGATCAACTTTAGCATTTGCTCCTGAGACTGGATAGCAAAATAAAAAAGATGAATGGTGTGATGCTAGGGGTGATGCCTCTCTGGGACTTGTATATGACTCAAAAAATATTAACTAAGCATTTATGTGTATGATACGGAAAAAGAAAATTGCTCGTACAAGTTTATACATTGTTCAATACATGACTTTCTTTGCCAAGCAGTTTTAGATGCTGGGAATATAGCAGTAAGCAAGGCGGTATTTTTGCTCTTTTACAGTTTATATTAGTGGGGAGAGACAAATGAGCAAGTAAACATCCACAACAAAAGACAACAGAAATTTAAATTAGTTGATGTGAATAAGTACCTGTGTGCTACTTTAGATTGGGTGGTCAATCAAAAAGTGGTATTTAAGCTAATATTTGATGACCAAAATGCAAAAAAGTGTTAGGGGAATTACAGTCAGACAGGAACAGAAAAAATGCCAGTATACCTGGAAAAAATGCCGGTATACCTGGTGGTGGTGTTTGAGGAACAGAAAAAAGCTGGTATACCTGGAACATAAAGAGGGAAAAATGGAGTAGTATGAGAAAGTAGAGTGGGGCCAGATTATGTAAATTTATGAACCAGGGTAAGGAGTTAGTATTTGACTCAAGTGCAGTATGCTGGCTCTGTGCAATTACAATATAGAGATGAGTTTGATAAGATTCAATAATGAGTACGTGGTAGAAGAGCAAATTACGTTAATATAATGTCTTGCCCACGTTCATTTACTAAACAAGATTTATTAAGCATTAAGCACTGGTCCAAGTTCTCCCAAAGACCAGTTGTGATGTTAGTGATTCCTTGTGTGAGATAAAATTATTTGGTCACATGCAATTTTACACACATTTAAAATGCGTGCTATTTTGTGAATAATTGATATGCAGATTATCTTCATACCTAAGACTTTCTGGAACTCTGAAATAAACCTACTGATAAACATTTAATTTTTGCTGTAACTTGTGTATGTTTCTGTGTGGGTGATTGTGGTGGACTGTAGAATCAATTTTACATTTGTATGTTGTTTAAAAAAATGTCAGTTCTAATTGTTCTCCAAATTTAACTTTTCATCAGATAGAATGAATTATATCTTAATTTTTATTAATCTCAGATCTGGAGGAGATTGAAAGCAAATATATTTCCCACTTTGTTCATGTGTTTACATTTTTAACTGACAGGAATGAAATATCTGAAGTATTTAACATTTTCTTTGTAGTCATTTTGTCCAGTGATGATGATGATGATGACAGTGATAGGACTAACAGAAGAGAAAGCATCTCTCCTCAACCTGCTGATTCAGCATGTTCATCCCCAGCACCATCCACGGGAAAAGTAGAAGCAGCACTAAATGAAAACACCTGTAGAGTAGAGCATGAACTAAGAAGCATTCCAGCAGATTCAGAATTAAATACAGTTACCTTGCCAAGAAAAGCAAGAATGAAAGACCAGGTACTTTTCATATTTATTGACATTTATTCAGATTAAGTCTCCTTTGGTATGTAAATATTTGGGGGGGAGGACAATTTGGCAGTATCTTAGGAGAAGAATGAATTAGTCATGAAGTAGGACTTAAAATAACACTTGGAAGATTATTTGAAAGAACATTAAAACACATACAAAAATAAATTTAAAGGCTTAAAGTGTAAAAAGTTCAGCAAGAAACAACAATAACCTTATAGTAAGTGAAATGTAAGTGTAAATATACTTGTATAATCTAGTGGGCAGGAAAAGGTCATTTTAACTTGGGTGTATTTTACCATAATATTGTGGTTTTACTATATTTTATATTTTACTGTATAAAATTTTTAAAATACTCAGATGGCAAAGGATAACAGAAATTATGTCTATAGACAATAGATCTAGAAAGGGATATTTGTAATAATGCAGATAACATACACTAATATCTATAATAGACCAAGGGACAGAATTTAGTCCTCTTTTAAAAATTAGAGGAAAAAAAATAAAAGAAGATAGGAATAGATAAGAAGAGAAAATTCAGGTAATAAACTTTTATAGAAAAAGTACATATTAAAGAAAATGAAATATAACCATGTACTTAACAGACTTTCAAAATTAATGCAAAATCGATTAATATGTACTACTGGCAACAATCCAAGGCAAAGGGTACTTTCCTTATATGCTGATGAAAAAAAATTAAGTTGTTATGGCCTTTTGGGAAAGCAATGTAAAACATCTACTAAAATATTTAAAAGGTATACTGAATGACCAAGTAATTCATTCCCTAGACTCAATCTCAAAGGAATCCTCTATCTCCAGTGCTTAGACTGTATGTATAAATATGATTATTAGCAAACATAATCATTGCCCATTAATATAGAAATGGCTGAAGAAACTATATCTATACCATGGACTGTTATGCAGCCACTGACAATAAAAATCAGAGCTATATCAATGACTTTTAGGATTTCTACATGGCCCTGCTTAGTGAGAATACCAAGATGCAGAAATATGCATATTTTCTTATTTTTGTAAAAAGAACTTTAAAAAACTTGTATGTTAAAAAGTTATATGTGTATGTACATATGTCAGGAATTCTAGAAGTTATAGATAAAAATATGGAACCATACATGTTTGATGAAGATAGGAACTGTAAGAAATGAAAAACAAAATAGCTATAATAAAATATAGTTAAAATTATAGAAAAAATATAGATTGATATTTTTAATATAATCTTGGGGAATACCTTTCCAAACATTTCAGTACAAGCAAGAATAATAAATGAAGAAATGAATATATTTGATTAAATGGAAGATACAGAACAGTGAACCAAAACACCATCCACAGAATTTGATAGGTAATGCAAATGAGAAAAAATAGTGAAGTATGTGACAAAGTATGAGTTGGTCCTTTATATATTTTTAATTTCTTAAAAATCAAGAAATAGAAGCAAACCATAGAAAAATGAGTAAAGGGTATGAATAGAGGTTTTTTTTTTTAAGTAAAGTACTAAAAAAGAAATTAAAGTAAAATATTTTAAGTGTTAGATGGCTAAAAAATTTAAACTATAGTAGTATTTCTTCTTGGCTAGTGTTTGGAGGAATGGAATATTGGCTGTGTAAATTGGTATAATTATGCTGGTGTGCAATTTGGTGATAATTGTATATTCGAGGATTTAGCTGCAAAAATGCTTGCCAGAGAATATTGTGTCATGGGGAAAGGTCAGAAAGAACTCAGATGTCCAGCATAGGAGGGCTCAGTTAAATAAACGTGGATATCCATGAATTTGTGAGCAGTTTTTACACTGACACACTGAATAGTACGGGTTCCTCTGTGCCAGTTTACAGGCCCCTTGGGAGGATGTGGACCGCCCAAGTTCTAGACTCAGTCTCTCCACTATGGATTCAGCTGGAGCAGCTCTTAAATTATCTAACTTATTAGTGAGCTAAATAACGTCTCATTTGAAGAAATAATTCTAAAGCTAAAAAAAGTTTTTAAACTGCTCTAATAGGTTTCTGTTAATAACCTGGGAAAATATTCATGATAAATCTGTTAATAAGCCTGAGAAAGCAATTTACAGAAATAAATATGTGTGTGTGTATCACATTTTGCTTTAATACATATTTTTTCCTGTGACATAGATCACAGAAATGTCTCTAGAGGGATAATGGGAGTAGTGACTATTTTGTGCAGTGGACATTTTTTTTTCCTCTTGGTTTTTAATCAAGATCATGTTTTATTCTTGTGATGATAATAAGGTTTTTAACATAATAACTTTACTTTTAATTACATTTAATTCAAAGTATATTTATATAAAATACATTTTTATATTATGATTAATTTGCATTTGAGAGTGACTGTGAAATCTTAACAGATCAAGTCATTTAACACTTTTTAATATATAAAGAAGCATCATTTTATAATAAATAACCATTTTCCTAAATTATATGTTTTCTAAAGAGCTGCTAATTTAATCCAAATACTACAACCACTACCACTATTACTAGCTAACTTTTATCCAGCATTTTACTGTGCATGAAGCACAGTGCTAAGCTGCTTATATGCATTAATTTGAGTAAATACTCTTACATTTTAGCTTAGGAAACCAAAACTTTAGTAGGGGTTATTACGTTTTACAAGATCAGATCATTAAAAGGTAGCATAGTTGTGCTTTGAACCCAGGCTGTCTGATTCCCAGAGTACCATTTCTCACTGCTGTGCTATTACTGGCATTTCAATTAATAGCCAGATAAAATATAGCAAGATAAAATAGAAGGGTTTACTGTTATTGTTATAGAATCAATAAATATTTACTTCATCTAACACTGTTGAAATAAAATCAGTCTTATGTCTTGATAATTATATTTCTTTTTAAAAAAATATTTATTTGTTTATTTTTGGCTGTGTTGGGTCTTCGTTGCTGTGCGTGGTCTTTCTCTAGTTGCAGCGAGTGTGGGCTACCCTTTGTTAGAGTGTGTGGGCGTCTCATTGCACTGGCTTCTCTTGTTGTGGAGCATGGGCTCTAGGCGCACAGGCTTCAGTAGTTGCAGCACACGGGCTCAGTAGTTGTGCCTCGTGGGCTCTAGAGTGCAGGCTCAGTACTTGTGACGCATTGGCTTAGTTGCTCTGCAGCATGTGGGATATTCCCGGACCAGGGTTTGAACCCATGTCCCCTGCATTGGCAGGAGGATTCTTAACCACTGTGCCACCAGGGAAGTCCCAATAATTATATTTCTTATGTTGGGTCTTCTTTGCATATGTCTACTTAGTTTGCAGCTTTGTTTTAGTAACTTATTAAGTGAAAATTTTTTTTCCTTTTTCAGTTTGGTAATTCTATTATCAACATACCTCTAAAACGTCGCAAAGTGATTTCTCAAGAAACTTTAGTTGATCCTGTATCTTTAAGCTGCCAAAGTTCCTTTGATAGCGTAATTTTAAACTGTCGAAGTATACGAGTAGGAACACTCTGCCGACTATTAATAGAGCCTGTAATTGTAAGTACCTTCTAAGCTCTTTACTGTACCAATTATAAGATTCAAAATTTCATGGCTGAGGCTAATATGTAATATTTTAAAATTTATAAGTTAAAATATTTAATAGAATATTAAAATTATTTCAAGATTTCAAATTGCTTAGGAATATGTAAACAATTGTAAATTGCTACTCACCATAAAAATTACTGAGTAAAAAATTTATTATATATACTCCAATAAAAAATTTTTTTTAATCATGATGTAATATTCAAGGTAGATACGTATTCATCATAGGAAGATGCTTGTTCTCACTGAGTTAGAATTACCCTCCAGTGTGTTATCATTTTATTCTCATGCTAGCTCGATGCATGAAAAGAGTATTTTAAAGAACTGTATGAGAGAAAGAAGAATCCAAAAGCTTTGTGGTCTGCAGAAAAATGTCTTGTAACATAGCAACTCCTAGAAATAGATTAGTGGACTACAGTGGCCACTCAAGAGGCATTGTGGTTTTGAACTAGTTCAGTGTCCATAAAGCCCAAAGGACTTTCTATAGTCCCTTTATCTTACCTGTCATACCTGTCTCCTTATTACTCTACTACCACCAATCCAATTCAAATGTATATTTTCTATTAAAATTTTAACATAATCTCCTTAACCTGCCTTCTAAGTCATAATTTTTCTTCTTTCTAATGTATCCTATACATTGTTGGTAGGTTAATCTTCCTACAGCACTGTACTTATTTTGTAAAAGCCTTTATTTTAAATGTCTTAACTTGGTGTCCCTAACTATCTATTTCCAACTATGTTTTCAACAAAGGCTGACTTCATTCTCAGTATTGTAAAGGCCAGATAGAGGAATGCAGTACATGGATCAGTTTTTCTGCCTTATGTGGGCTAAGTCCCAAATAACATGTCATTTAGGGTGTTTGTAGCAAAATCTTCAGAAATCTATGATTGTTACTAACGTATCTTATTTTTTAGTTTTGTTTAGATTTTATCAAGATACAGCTAGAAGGTAAGCTATTTTATATCCTACTGCTCACTAAAGCTTTGTTTACACTAAAACACTTCAATGGAATAAAAAATTAAATGATATTCTTAGAATTCATTAAGATGGTTAGTTATTACATACATCTTAACAAAAGGCATTATACCTTAATGGTGTAATTTCATACTGTAACATCACAAAAGCTATGTTTAATTTTTTAAGTATGCTTCATTAGAATCCTCTTTCCATCTGGGAAAAAATGTAGATCTTCTTTAAGATCAAAGATTTTCCTTCATTTCCCACTAGAGTTACTGTTTACAGAGTATAATAAATATGTACTTAACTTTAAAATTGTACTTCCTTACAGTTTCCTCCATTCATGATTTTGCCTTCTTAAGAATTGATTTATTTTCCATTTCCATTTGTTTTTCTCCAGAACCAGAAAAGGAACCTGTAGGGATTACTTTAAATACCTCTGATCTAACAAAATGTGAGTGGTGTAATGTCCGAAAATTACCAGTAGTGTTTCTTCAGACGACTGCAGCAGTTTATCAGAAACTGAGCATGCAACTGCAGATGAACATGGAGGATAAAGTTCGGAATGACTGTAAAGGAATAAATAAGTTAACAAGTAAGTTATGTAGAGCAAATATAGTAATACATACAATACATTGTTTAGCAGAACGTGAGTCGACTTTGATAGATACCTTAGATGTATCTTAATTACAATCCTTACAGTGACCTTGTAAGATAGATATTACTTCTCTCATTTTATAGGTGAGGAAAAGTCCACAGAAAGTGGAAGTTCTGAAGATAAAACCCGGGTTTACCCATGTAGAAAGTTTTCAAAATGGGTTAAAATTCAAAAGATATATACTCTTTATTTTAACAGTGTATGATCTGAATAAAATGAGTTTTTTGTTTGTTTGTTTTGTTTTGTTTAAATGTACTGATAGGAGTTCTAACAGTAAATCAGCGATCAGTCTGGAAACCTTGAAACTTAGCCTGATTAGGAAGTTTGAACGTTCATCGAACAGGTCTTCAATCCTCTACAATAAATCAGTGTGGTTCTCCATTTTGTTTCCCTTCCCCTCTAACGTTTGTGGTTATAGCATGATTAGTTGTAAAATATTTTTCCTCAGTAATTGCTGCTTCAACTTAATGATGAGTAAGTGATAGCTACTATTAAAGTTGCAAGAGTTGGCACATTAGTGAATAGCAGTTTTGTTTTGTTTTGTTTTTTAAATTTTATTTATTTATTTATTTATTTATGGCCATGTTGGTTCTTCGTTTCTGTGCGAGGGCTTTCTCTAGTTGCGGCAAGCGGGGGCCACTCTTCATCGCGGTGCACCGACCTCTCACTATCGCGGCCTCTCTTGTTGCGGAGCACAGGCTCCAGACTCGCAGGCTCAGTAATTGTGGCTCACGGGACTAGTTGCTCCGCGGCATGTGGGATCTTCCCAGACCAGGGCTCAAACCTGTGTCCCCTGCATTGGCAGGCAGATTCTCAACCACTGCGCCACCAGGGAAGCCCTGAATAGCAGTTTTTACAGTTAAATCTAGAGATACCAATTCACTTGGCAATTTCTTATTTGTGTTTGACAAAAATGTTAACTGATTATATATTTAAAACTAATATATTTGGATTCTATTAGATGAAATAAATTAGTTACATCTATGGATAGATTTGTTCTTGAGCTGCTGCTAGAGTAATGTGTTCTGGTTCCTTTCTTTTAATAACTTAGGTGACATTGTTAGGTGACACTGTCATTGGTCTTTATTCTAGTATTGTATATCCACTGTATGCCAAACAGTGTTTTGAACATTTATACCAGGATTTCTGGTGATACTCTTGGAAATAACTAGTTGTTACTTTTTTTCTGGTATCTGTTTACTTATTTTTTTTCCTTTATACTTACAGTTATATTGATTTCTTTTCAGATTTGGAAGAACAATACATAATTCTAATTTTTCAAAATGGCCTTGATCCTCAGACAAATATGGTATTTGAAAATATCATTACTGACATTGGTATAAAGAATAATGTGTCAAATTTTTTTGCGAAAATTCCCTTTGATGAAGCCAATAGCAGACTTGTTGCCTGTACAAGAACGTGTGAAGAGAGCAGCAAAGGAAGTTGTGTGCAGAAAGAAAACAAAATTAAAAATGTAATTACATTTTTTAATGTTTTTAATGTAATTTTAAATGGTACCTTTAAAGGGAAATGTGGTTCATTATCATATTGCTCATTTGGAGTTAGATCCTTTTAATTCCATTTCAGAATTATTTGCTTTTATATGTGATTTGTAAACTACCTTGTGTCGAAATATTAATGGTGGTGGATTATTTGTGACACAAATTGTAATTGGTATAAGTCTCAGGAGCATTTTATCGGTACAAGTCTCAGGAGCATTTTTATTTTAGTTCCTTTCCACATTCTGTTCTTATCTTTACTTTTTGTCTCCTTTTTTTCTCTCATCCTGTTTTCTTTTTCCCTCACTCTCAACATACATATACGTACAGTGCTACATTCAAATCGATTGTTACTCTGTTTCTTAAATTTGCTGTTGGTTCCCAGTGGTGACATTGGCTTCAGTACAAATAAAGGAATTTTGGTCCCTGATGTATTGTCCATTTATGTGTAACGTGTGCCTACATGGTTGAAAACTTGGAAAGGAAGAATGTATACCGTTTGATTCTGACTCTCAACTAATTCTAGAATAACGGATTATGTAGTAGGTGACTCTGAAGCTACCTGAATCGAAGGCTGAAGTACTACTATAACACATAATGTTAATCAATATGACTTACCTATCACAGCAACTGAAGTTTGCTGACAATTTATTAGAAATGCTGACAATTTATTAGAAATATTAAATCTTTCATCTGCCTACAAATTTGGAAATAGGGCTGGCTATCCAAGGCATATTATTGGTGAAGTTGAGCAAGGCTTCACCAGAAAAGAGCTATTCACACAGTTAGTGGGTTGAAGAAAAGAATAGAGGGAGGAAGGGGAACCATTCCCCTTCTTTTGCAGAATTGGCTACAGGAGATAATGCCAGAGGAAGAAAAGAGCAGCTGGAGCCCTAAGGCAGCTGTGATGGACTCGTATTTCAATGGAAGTCTCTTTCTTTAAGGATTCCTTGATTCTGGAGAACTGAAGCTCAGTAGACTCTGTTCCCTGAGCCTCTGCTCCCATATTCCATGGATTCCCTGAGCTTAGGTAGGCCTACACTCCTAGAAGAAAAAAACACTATCTGTTCTTTGGATTTTACTAACATAATCTAATTTAATATGGATGGTTGAGATCTTAGGATACTGGAAAACCAGTTACAAAAATTGGAAGAGTATCACTGTTCTGGAAGCTACAGATAAAAAGAAAGTTGACCCTAGTTTTGCCTGTTTCTTATTTTTAATCTTTTTAAATTGAAAAGCATTCTTGCCTTGTACTTTTTTTATTGAAAATGTTTCAAATTGATTTTGTGAATTGATAATTTAATTTTCTTTACCAGGTGTCCCGTGAATCTAAAATACAACTTAAAAACAAACATGAATTCCAGTTTTTTGATGATGAGGAAACTGGAGAGAGCCACACCATCTTCATGGGCCCTGTAGAAAAGTGAGAGGATTCCTTTACATTTGCAACACTCTTAAGTTTCTTCTCTGTTTTATTACATTTTGGTTATATGCATACCTATTTTTATTTGTTGGCTTATTTTTTAAAATTTTGTTACAGATTGATAGTATATCCACCACCTCCAGCTAAGGGAGGCATCTCCGTTACTAATGAGGACCTGCATTGTCTAAGTGAAGGAGAATTTTTAAATGATGTTATTATAGACTTTTATTTGAAGTAAGTTAATTTTCTCCTAGACCTTTAGCAAATTTTTAACATTTTATAATGTATACATGTATTTTCTAGAGTCAGAATTGTTTGGATTTTGAATTCCATCACTGCCACTTACTGTATGACATCTGAAAAGTTATTTAATGTCTCTGTGAATGTTTCTTCATTTTAAAAATGGGAAAAATAATATCTAAAAGGATCATGAGAATTAAATAAGATATACATTTCAAGTGCTAGGAAAAATACCTGGTACATGCAAAGTGATCATAAATGATAGCTTATTATATTATCAGTGTTGTAGTATTTAAAGCGTCTAAAATTGTTACTACCCTAGGTTAGGTAATAATTTGTTGAGCAAGGACAAAAGTATGATTTCACTCGTTTCCTTCAATAAATGTTCACCAAGTGCCAACTTTGTGGCAGGTACTGTGTTAAAAGTTTATGATTTTATAGGGAACACGAATGTGGGATTAAAGTATTGGCAGAAGCATTAACATGGTACAAACATAGCAGAAAAAGAAAGCTTCATTCTCTCTTGGGGTTGGCAAATATGAGGAATCAAGAAGCTCTCCTAGAAGGGCTTATGTCATGACCCAGAATACACATAACATATACATATACATGAATACATGTATGTGTAATGTGTTTATACATGTATAAATTTGTATGTGTTTACTGCTTTGTGATATAAGATGGATGTGTGTATGAAACAAAACAGAACTTAACTATCAGTGTGTTTAGTGCTCTCCAGTATTTTCTAGTTTATTCAAATGTATATCAGAAGACAATATTTTTTTTAAAAAACTGGTTGTTAAAAGCTGCTGGAGGGACTCCCCTGGTGGCGCAGTGGTTAAGAATCCACCTGCCAATGCAGGGGACACGGGTTCAAGCCCTGGTCCGGGAAGATCCCACGTGGCATGGAGCAGCTAAGCGCATGCACCACAACTACTGAGCCTGTGGTCTAGAGCCCACGAACCACAGCTACTGAGCCTGTGTGCCACAACTACTGAAGCCCGGGTGCCTAGAGCCTGTGCTCCACAGCAAGAGAAGCCACCGCAACGAGAAGCCCTCGCACCGTAACTAGAGAAAGCCCACGTGCAGCAACGAAGACCCAATGCAGCCAAAAATTAATTAATTAAAAAAAGATGTGTTCTCTTAATCCTAATGTATACTACCTTAACAAACCAAGCTACTGAAAAATCTTAAGTGATTGTGTAGAACAGTGCTGCTGTTACTGGATAAAGTGGTGTTCTGTGAATGTCAGCTAGGTCATGTTGTGCTAGTGCTATTCAAATGGTCTTTGTCCTTACTGATGTTCCACCTACTTTGTTCTGTAATTATTGAGAAAGTCGTTGATCTCCAACTACAGTTATTGATTTGTCTATTTCTCCTTATGTATTTTGAAGCTGTCTTGTTAGGTACATATATGTTTATGTCTTCTTGGAGAATCAACCCCTTTATCATTACATAATGTTCCTGTTTATTCTTGATAATCTCCTTGTTTTTAATCCTACTTTGTTCAAAATTAATATAGCTACTCCAGCTTTCTTTTGGTTTGTGTTTGCTGATGCATGATGTATGTTTCTTCACCCTTTTACTTTTAACCTGTTTAAGTCTTTATGTTTAAAATGTCTTTTTGTTTTTGAAAGCACATAGTTGGATCTAAAAAATAAATTGAACTCCTGTGTTTTGTTTATATTTTAGTTTATTCTATTTCATACTTAAATCTGTATTTTTTACATTACAATAGAGATTTTATAGTCTTTTTTTATTCTTTTGAAATTCTTTATATATTTTCAGGAGGCCCCTTGACATCCTATAGTTAAAGTTTAGAGCAAATTTTATACAGTAAACTTACATTATCTACAGGTTCTGCCTTTCTGATGCAGATCTATTCCAAATAAGATAGAAAATCTAACAAAATCCATGATTTTTTTTTTTTTTTTTTTGCGGCTCGCTGGCCTCTCACTGCTGTGGTGTCTCCCGTTGCGGAGCACAGCCTCCGGACGCGCAGGCTCAGCGGCCGTGGCTCACGGGCCCAGCCGCTCCGCGGTATGTGGGATCTTCCCGGACCGGGGCACGAACCCATGTCCCCTGCATCGGCAGGCGGACTCTCAACCACTGCGCCACCAGGGAAGCCCAAAATCCATGATTTTTAAAAAATCTTTGTTTATATTCATCTCATGACATTCCTTAGAAGTGAATTAAAAAGAGGAAACTTCTTTTTAAAGATTTATTATTTATTTTTGGTTGTGTCAGGTCTTAGTTGCGGCACATGGGATCTTCATCAAGGCATGCAGGATCTTTTGTTACAGCATGCAGGCTTTTCATTGTGGCTCACGGGTTTCTCTCTAGTTGTGGCTTGTGGGTTTTCTCTTTCTAGTTGTGACGTGCAGGCTCCAGAGCACGTGGGCTCTGTAGTTTGCGGCACACGGGCTCTCTAGTTGAGGTGCACAAGCTCAGTAGTTGTGGCACACAGTCTTAGTTGCCCTGCGGCATGTGGGATCTTAGTTCCCTGACCAGGGATCGAACCCGTGTCCCCTGCATTGTAAGGCAGATTCTTTACCACTGGGCCACCAGGGAAGTCCCGAAAAGAGGAAACTTTTTAAAACTTCACTATTAAAAATAAGTAATTCAGTTGCTACCAGAGCTGCTCATTCTTTTCCATTTCTAACTCTACAAGTTAGAAACAAACCTTTAAACAGTTTGCCAGAATTATAAAAAGTAGAAAGGCATTGCATCTAGAGAATGTTAATAAAATGCAGGGAAAAAGAATAATTTTAATAAAAATTATTTTCAAAACCTTAAAATCATCTTTTAACTTCATCCTGTAACTAAATGTCATGATTGAATTGTTAGATTGTCTGCTTTATAAAATAGCAGGTGAACAGCTTCACTATGACATCCAATATTTAAATGATTTATACAGAAAGAAAAAAACAAATGAAAGAAATGGAAAGAAATCCCAAAATGAAAGAAATTCCCAAAAGTTTTTTTGTAATAAACTTGGATTTTCCCTTTAATTCTAAAATAAGAGACTTAGTTGTTTTAATTAAAATTAATAATTCTAATAGATGTACATAAAAAGACCCAGAACTATATATAGTCACAGAAATGCTTATGGATCTATATTAGAAAGACAAAACTAGTTTTTTTAAATTAAAAGGCTTTTTGAAGTTTTGTTTTTTCACTTTTAAGTCCTTAATTCCTCTAGGATTTGTTACGCTAAGATAACATAGTTGCACAGGTCTGTTTTCGGGGCTGTATAATTTGTTCCGTTGGCCGTGCACCTATTCCTGCATCAGTACCACACTGCCATGATTAGTGTTACTTTATTCTTGTTATCTGTAATAGAAAGGCAAGCTCTCTGCCATATTCTTCTTCACAAATGTTTTGGATATGCTTGACCTTTTGATTCTTTCAGATAAACTTTGGAATCAGCCCATCAGATTCCTTTTTTTTTTTTTTTTTTTTTTTTTTTTTTGTGGTACGCAGGCCTCTCACTGCTGTGGTCTCTCCCGTTGCGGAGCACAGGCTCCGGACGCGCAGGCTCAGCGGCCATGGCCCATGGGCCCAGCCACTCTGCGTCATTGTGGGATCTTCCCGGACCAGGGCACGAACCCGCGTCCCCTGCATCGGCAGGTGGACTCTCAACCACTGCGCCACCAGGGAAGTCCCAGATTCCATTTTTAAAGTCCTTTTGAGATTTTGATTGTAATTGCACAGGATCAGTGATTCTGCACTGGGGGCACTTTGGGCATTTTGGTCCTCACAAAAGGAAGGGATGCGTGCTGATACCATCTGTGGGTAGAGGCCAGAGGTAAGGCCAAGCACCCTATGCTGCACAGGACACGCCCCCCACAGCAAAGCATTATCTGGCTTAAAATGTCAACGGCGCTAGCTTGAGGAACCCTCCGCGAAATTTATGCAATTTGGAGACAACTGATACGTAACATTTTTGAGGATTTCAACAAGAAATATATTTTGCCCGTATAGCCAGACATCTTGCTAAAACTCTTTTATTTCTAGTATGTCTGTAGATCTTTTTAAGTTTTCTGTATGAAAATCCTTTTATCTTCAAATAAATTTATTTCTTTCATTTACAAAAATAAAGCGTGGATTTGTTTATATATGAAGTAGAGCCCATTTTCTTAAATCACCAATAACTTTCTTTTTTAAGTTGAACTATCCCTTTTTTTATTCAATTCAGTTTACAAAATAGCTATTGTAGTTTGTAATGGTAAAAGCAGCATGGTTCACCCATTATGGTGTAGTCCCTAAATTCAAGTCCAGTTCACTACATTCTCTGTTTTGAATATAGGTGTAGAATTCAGCGATTCATTTAAACTGTGTCATGAGGTGATTCACTGTCTTATATCTTTTGTCGGGGCACACTGAGTTGCCCTAAAGCAAGCAATCTGTAAGTTAGGTCCTTTTCATCAGAACTTGAGCTTTAGAATTATCAAATATTATGACAGAAGTGACAGGTCTCAAAGATGTGCCTTCTGGGTACTTGGCTCTTTCTGTGTAAGGTTTCACAAGGCTTTCATACTCTCCTCATTTTAATAAGATGAATATGCTCATAAGCTTGAATTTGCATAGCTCCTTTGAGGGAGTTTGGAGCATAAATAATTAAATTTAATATATCATAATTTCTCTGTGTAATATAAACCATTTCTATTTGTCTTGATATAGACCTATAGAAAAAAACAACTAAGGCAAGGAAAAATTAGAACTGATGTAAGATTACTTTAAAGAGTCATTGTTATAACCTCACCACTGTACAGATTCTGTTTTTATAAAAAGCAGTTTATGGCTAGTCATGGTTTATTAACTGTTGAAAACAAAATAAACATAAAACAAAAATAGCAGCTTTATTGACGTACAGAGCACATACCATACAATTCACCCATTTAAAGTGTATAATTCAGTGGTTTTTAGTGTGTTCAGACAGTTGTGCAACCATCATCGATATTAGAACATTTTCACCCCCTACAGACCCTCAATACCCATTAGCAGTGGCTCCCCATTTCCCCAGCCCACTCCAGCTCTAAGCAACCACCAGTCTCCTTGCTATCTCTGGATTTGCATACTCTGAACATTTCATGTACATGGAATCATACAATATGTGGACTTTTGTGACTAGCTTCTTTCACTTAGCATAACGTTTTCACGGTTCTTCTATGTTACAGCATGTATCAGAACTTCATTTTTTTTAATATATTTTTTGCTGCATTGGGTCTTCGTTGCTGCACGTGGACTTTCTCTAGTTGCGGCGAACGGGGGCCACTCCTCGTTGCGGTGCACGGGCTTCGCATTGCAGTGGCTTCTCTTGTTGCAGAGCACAAGCTCTAGGTGCACGGGCTTCAGTAGTTGCGGCATGTGGGCTCAGTAGTTGTGGCACACGGGCTCAGTAGCTGTGGCTTGCAGGCTCTAAAGCAAAGGCTCAGTAGTTGTGGCACGTGGGCTTAGTTGCTCCGTGGCGTGTGGGATCTTCCCAGACCAGGGCTCAAACCCGTGTCCCCTGCATTGGCAGGCGGATTCTTAACCACTGCGCCACCAGGGAAGTCCTTCATTTCTTTTTATTGCCAAATAATATTCCATTGTATGGATATATCACATTTTCCATTCATCGGTGATGAGCATTTCTGTCATTTCTAGTTTTAGGGTATGATAAATAATGTTTCTATGAATGTTCATAAATGTGCCCTTGTTTTAGAAGATTAGATCTTTCAAATCCTAGTTTTACTCTCAAACACCACTTATTACCTACATATAATCTGATAGTAATCATTGTCTAGAATATGAAATAAATTTTGTTTATGAGTTTTTCAGTTTAAAGGAATAGAGATTGATGGTGGCTAAATAGATATTTGATCACTGTTTTTAGTATACACTGTTAAATTCATTCTATTTGGAATTACTTTTTATAAAACAGGTATTTGGTGCTTGAAAAATTGAAGAAAGAAGAAGCTGACCGAATTCATGTATTCAGTTCTTTCTTCTATAAACGCCTTAATCAGAGAGAGAGGAGAAATCTTCATGAAACAACTAATCTGTCGTAAGTCAAGCTTTTTGAAAATATTTAACAGATGTAGTAAGTCACTTAAGTTTAACTTAGAAAAAATCGCTTATTTGTATTAAAGCAACATTTTTTACTTCCATTCTCAATTAGCAAAATTAATATAATTTATAATGTTCTAAAACTCCAAGAATACCTGGAATTCATAAAGGTTTTAGGTCTGATATCTAGATCAGTATTTCCCAAATATATCTGATAGTTTAAAAAAGAAAAATTACTTGAATACTTATTAAATACCGATTGCTCTGTTTTACCCTAGATGTTCCATCCATAATAGCTAACAGAGGAACCTGTGAATCTGTAATTTTAATAAGTTCTTTGGATAATTCTTCTCAGACAAGTTAAGGAAACAACATTCTACATATGAGGCCTGAGTTGTTTATAATGCCTCTCCATATAGTGACTGCATCCAGCTCTAATACTTGCTGGCAATTGGTCACAAGATACACACAAAGAGTTGGAACATTTTTTGTCATAAGTGCTGTTAAATGTCTTGAATTGATGGCTGCTGTGCATAATATTAATAATATTTTCTACTATTCCAGTGATCCCTGATTTTGCTTCTTAGAGTTGATGGTAGTGGTTGGTTTTGACCAGTGCTGGTTCTGTCCTGTTTCACCAGCTGTAAGATAGTGCTCACTTTTCCTGCTCTCTTCTCCTCAGTTCTTATACGTCATGGTCTGATATGCTTCTCGATATCATTGCTAAAACCAGTTCTGCAACAATAAAAATAGTAGCTCTGATCCACCCTAGTAAGTAGTAGGATGAATTAAATAATCTCTTTCTTCCAGATTCAGGGACGGACAGTTTCCCATCTTCCCAGCTCCATCTCAGATGTTCTGCTTTCTTCTCACAACTTGTTAAATCATACAACTGATCTATTAACATCTCAATCTTTGTAATGTATAAATTGCTGCATAGAGGCAGAAACACTAGAAACACTTCAAAAGCTTGATAGTTTCTCTTGTCTTACAGAATACAGCAGAAGCGACATGGAAGAGTAAAAACATGGACCCGGCATGTAGATATTTTTGAAAAGGATTTTATTTTTGTACCCCTTAATGAAGCGTGAGTAACAATTTCCTTTATGTTAATATGATGGCAGTTTTTAGCAGATGTGTTTTTGAGGTGAATAATTCATCCATTTTTTAACTTCCTTCTGAAATTTGTTGTATATATTGACACTTATATTCTTTACTTTATGGAAATTAATATACTTTTCCAGTGAATCATATAAGATACTGAATTTTACAGACACTAGATAAGAGATCTTTCTAATTTCATTTTATTCATCAGTGTAGAATAATGTCATCTTTTAAAAATGGTGCTTGTGGTCTAGCAGACATCCTATATAGAAAAGACTGCTATGTACAGAATGGTGATTAGGTCACATAGAATAATTTGAATCTTTAGTTTAAGATATACTTTGGCTCTTAATCGAAAAGAAGAAAAGGTGGCTGGATTTATGTCATTTGCTCACTGAAAACCATGTTTACCACTTAAAGCTATTTTCTAAGTAAATGGGGGTGGTAAACATTTTGTGTTTTTCTCCCCCAGTGACTAGAGAGGCATAGATGTATAGGATAGTCTATTCTCCCCCAGTGACTAGAGAGGCATAGATGTATAGGATAGTCTTATTATACAACTTAAACTTGAGAGTTTTTGTATTTCATTTTTTAATTTTCCTGTGTCCTCCAGCCAAAGACCTCCAGGAATACCCCTGTAGTTGGACAACTTGGGTTTAGTACTTGCCTCAAGGGAGAACACACAACATGGGCGACTATGGATCCTCTCAGTAAAAGTGTGTTTGAAAGAGGCAGTAAAAGAATTTGGGCTTTGGTTTGGTGGAAGGTCTAAGGAAGCAGTGGTTTGTTTGGATAAAGAAGTTGCATTCGCTCATTTAGCAAAAAAAAGTATATTTGGTATTTTGAGGGGTTGCATTGTGATCTTATATTTGTCTCTGCTGAGACAAATTATGAAATGGCCTTACTTTGTCTCATTTTATCATGGTTGCAGAGTAACCTTATCTGAGGTTGGTATTCTGTAAGATTGTTTATTTCTAATAAGCCTGTTTGTGCCAAGCTATTTTCTGAATGTGCTCTTTTTTCCCCACTATAAAAAACAAATTCACTCTATAGTATAATCAAATCCTATTTATTTATAATCATGCTTTAATCATAAAACCTGTGCCCTCTAATTAGCCCGGCCAAAGATAGGTAGGCTAGGTTAAAACATTGGTTATAGCTGTAAAGCCCACCTTCTTCAAAGATATATATTTGAGTCAAACATAGTATCATAAAAAAATTTAAAACTAAGTTTAAAACTAATCTTTAATTTCTTCATTTTCCTCAAAGTAAAGTTTCTTGACATTAATTTGTCATATAAAGTAGCAAGTGAGCTGCCCACTAGGCCAAAGGGAAGATATACATAGGAAGCCATTTGTCAGAAATTAATTATAAAAATTTAAAATAAAAGTATAATTTTAGGTACACACAATTTAGCAATAGAGGCATATCCCTCTTAGTCACAGCATCTGATGTGGATAGAAGCTACATTCAGTGCTTTTAGTCGTGTTGGTGAAAGGTAGAGGATGAACAAAGGTACAGAATTAGTAAAGTGTTCACCAAGAGAACTGTGCTGTTTGTAGGTGAAAGAATAGCTTCCAGATCATGGGGTTTTTTTTTTAAGAGATAAAGCTAATTAGATTAGTTAGGCTGCTATGTATTTGTCATCTATTTTATTTTTAATTTTCCTTGTGGCGGTAATTTCTTTAAGCTAAAAGTTTATAAGCTGTTTGTTAAAAATTGTAGCAATTGACAAGGAGCAGAAATTAGATGTTTGGATCTAATTCATCTTAAGATAAGCGAAATTACCTGTTTTAGCCTCTTCTCCCACTGATGGCTTAAGGTCAAGGTAGCTGATATTAAAAGGGATCATAAAAGCAAAACCCTGGCTCTTAGAGGTTGAAAGTGACCTCAGATGTATCTGATTCAGCTTTCTCTTTTCAGCTAGGTGAAGGAAGATTTTTTTCCAAGTTTTTAGGCGAGGCAACAGAAAAACTATGGCTTATCCATATTGTCATAGCTGAAAAATGTTTAAAACTGTGATAGATGTAGGTTTCAGCTATAGGTTGAGAGTCACTGTATTATACCATATTTAATCAATTTTCAAAACACATATTTTCACATTATAACCTTTATGAAGTTGAGATGTGACTTACAATCAGCTGTGTCTTAGAATTGATGAAGTGAGAAAGATGGTGTGCTGCTCTTCTCCTAGCCTCACCTGACCTAAGTCCTTGGGATCCTGAAGATTAATAATTAAGAAGAGGAGAGAGGCATTCCTCTATCTGACCTTTTCAATACTGAGAATGAATCCAGCATCTGTGACCTTTTCTACTCATACTGTCTGATGAAGAGACAGACAGTGCTGTTGCTTAGTAGTACCTTGGGGGAATTTAATATTTTACAGAAACAGAATATAGAATAACTTTTATCTATGTCAACATTCATTTTTCATTCAGCAAATATCTACTGAACACCCTACTCTGTGACATATATTGAGCTCAGCTAATAAATTATCTGACATCTATAGCCTGTTCATTGTATCTCAGCATATAACACTGTGCCTAGCTAATTGTAAGCCCTTAATAAAATTAATTAGATTAATGAATATTACCCACTTTTAGCTGTACAGCATCTTACTCATGGCTTATATCCTACTGCTGGGACCTGTATTACCTGAATTCAGCTCTATCATGAGTACCCACTTGATAGCTGGAATTCTACTAATACTTGGAATTCTGTGATGATGATTAGATTAGATGTATTATCTCAATTTAGTGTATTTTATTTTAGTATAGCATGAGACAAGAATTATTTAATGTTTTCAATATTAAGAAGTTCCTACCTCATTAATAAGAAAGACACAGACATAAAATTTTTTAAAAGCTATTACTTACAATATTTAGAAAATGTTCAAAATTGTAAAGTCTAATTACACTTCTGAAGACATTTTAATCTTGAGGCTAGATAGTATTTGTCCTTGGCATAAATAGGGCAAAGGAAAGGTAAATGGGAATGATGAATTGCAGTGATGTAATTTACATTTTGTTAAATTGCCTGGAAAACAATGAAGTTTTCATTCCAAAAGCAAGAAAATGTTCAAAGGATTGTTTGCAAAAGTGAACGCAGGCTATGTAATTCTGACAAAAATTATGTTATTACAAAAATTATGTTATTTTTGAATAGACATTGTATTCTGTTAATGAATCAATGATCCTATAAACAAGTGGATTAATTTGAGAATTGAAAAAAATTGGGCATTCTTAATAAATTTGTTTATAAAACCTTTAGAAAAAAGATTTAATATTTATTGCCAAATATAATAAATTTTTCTAATAATATATTCAGTAGTTTCATTTGTTTTTTACAGTGCACACTGGTTTTTGGCTGTTGTTTGTTTCCCTGGTTTGGAAAAACCAAAGTATGAACCTAATCCTCATTACCATGAAAATACAGTCACGCAAAAATGTTCAACTGTAGAGGACAGTTGTATTTCTTCACCTTCAGCCAGTGAAATGGACAGTTATTCTCAAAACTCTGCTGCCAAGCCTGTAATTAAGAAGATGCTAAACAGAAAGCATTGCGTAGCTGTAATTGATTCAAATAATGAACAGGAAGAAAGTGACCCTCGTTATCGGAGAAACCTTAGCAGTGTGAAGTGTAGTCTGAAAAAAATAAATCATACTGCAAGTGAAAATGAAGAATCGAATAAAGGAGAATCTGCATGCCAGAAAGTTGTTGATAGGACTAAAAGTGAGAGTGACCTACAGAATGAATATTTAAGTTCTATGCACCATACAGGTATGTTTCTAAATGTTTTAAAAAATCAAAGAATTAGAATAAGTTGGAATTTTTAGAAATAGGATTAAGATTTCAGGGCACACTTTTTTTTTAAGTCAGGTTTATTGAGGTATAATTTACTTACAGTAACGTTCACTCATAAGTATAGTTCAGTGAGCTTTGATAAATGTATAGTCATGTAGTCACTACAACAATCAAGATTTAGAACCTTTCCGTTACTCAAAAAAATTCCCTTGTGCCCCCTTTATAGTGAGTCTCCTCCCCTCACCCTTACAGAGAATGAAGTTTTAAAATTATAGTACAAGGTCTGCATTTTCCATTTATAGGAACTTGGACTTATATTTATTTTGTAGGAAATTATTCAGCATAAACAGTAGTTGCACAGTTTTAGATCTGTTAAGGCAAATTAGTTCGATCTTCTCAGTTTACAGATGGGCAATTGAGATCAAGGGGCAAGAGGCAGAAATTAAAGCTTTCTCCTCCAAATAGCTGTTGACATTCAAATTAAAAGCTAGTTTCTGTTCCTCACTCTCTCTCCTTTATGATTTTCAGTGGGAGAAAGGGCACTGGTCCAACCTCTGCTTTTTTATTTCCCTTCACTTCTAATAAATTGTTTTATTCCTTGAATCAGGTCCATATTTCTAGCACTTGTTATAGAAATCTAAGGTTTCTCTTCAAATACTTAAATTATATATCAAGTCAACTGCATAATTTCCACTTCAACCCCAAAGTCTACTTCATAAACCCATAATATGCTATGTATATAGGATAGCAAACTTACTAAACTATGAGTATATCTAACACATTTTCTTGGGAGGAAAAAACTCAGTATGAGGCATAGAAGAAATTATGTGAACTCAGTAAGAAAGTTGAGTCCCAACTTTCAAAAGTTGAACTCAAAAGTTCAAGAAAAAGTTGTGAATGCTCAACATACTCTGTACTTCTACCAGCCTGTATTATTTTAGGAAGTCAGAAAGGTGTTGGCTGCGCTCTTACAAAAATATTTTTTGTCTGACATACTCAGCTGCATAAAGCTGACATTAGCCATATGTGTTGGTCTTTGTGCCCTATAGGGGGTATAAGATAAAAGGCAGAAGGGGGAAATTTAGCAGATAAAGCAAAAAAGTATATCAAAAGCCAAGCAGATAAATACAGTTGACCCTTGAACAACATGGGGTTTAGGGTTGCTGACCCTCTGACAATCAAAAATCCACCTCTAACTTTATAGTCAGCCATTCGTGTCATACCACAGTTTCACATCCACAGATTCGCATCCCTGGATTCAACCAACCTCAGATTGTGTAGTACTGTACTACGTATTTATTGAAAAGAAATCCACGTGTGGGTGGGCCAGTGCAGTTCAAACCTGTGTTGTTCAAGGGTCAACTGCGCTTCCTTTTCTAGCTGACTTTCAAGTCTGTTTCAGCAGGCAGGAAATGGAATGAAGATTAAGCGAAGTACGTAATCACCAAGTTCTGACTAATTTTTTCAGTTTTAGTATTTTAATACTTGAATAGAAAAAAAAAAGGCAGTGAATAGCCACGTTAGAGATTAATTACCATTTTGCTAAACAGAAAGCATTGTGTAGATGGGCACTCTGAAGATTAAGCCTTCAAGGCAGTGTGCACTGTTTCTCATTGCCTTTAAAACAAAGTCCTGGAGGTGGGATAAATTGGGATTTATTTGGGACACATACACACTACTATATATAAAATAGGTAACTAATAAGGACCTATTGTACAGCACAGGGAACTCTACACAATACTCTGTTATGGCCTATATGGGAAAAGAATCTAATAAAGAGTGGATATATGTATTTATATAACAGATTCACTTTGCTGTAAACCTGAAACTAACACAACATTGTAAATCAATTATACCCCATTAAAAATAAAAAAAGAAAACAACAAAATCCTGCCAGTTAGTACATGAGAAGATTCTGGACATCATTAGTCATGAAGGAAATGTAAGTCAAAACCACAAAGAGATGCCTCTTCATAGCCGTGACAGCATGGCTAGAATCAGAAAGTCAGATACTAACAGGTGTTGGTGAGGATGTGCGGAAATTGAGGCCTTCATATATCATTAGTGGGAATGTAAAATGGTACAGCTTGCTTTGGGAGACAGTTTTGACAGTTCCTCAAAACGTTAAACATAGAGTTATCATGTGATCCAGCAGTTCCACGCCTAGATAATTACCCAAGAGAAATAAAAACATGTCCGCACAAAAACTTGGGCATGAACATTTATAGCAGCATTATTCATAATAGCCAAATGGTAGACACAATCCAGATATTCATCAGCTGACAAATGGATAATCAAAACATGATACATCCATCCAATGGAATATTATTAGACCATAAAAAGAAATGAAGGAGTGATACATGCTACATAGATGAAACTTGAAAGCATGCTAAGTAGTCATAGAAGACCTCATATTATGTGATTCCATTTGTATGAAATCTCCCAGGAAAATCTGTAGAGTGGGTTAATGGCTGCTTAGGGCTGGTTGCGGGTATGGGACAGGAGTATGGGGAGAAGGGAGTGATAGCTGAAGTGTACAGAGTTTTTGTTTGTTTGTTTTTTGTGGGGTTTTTTGAGATTTAAAACATTTTGAAAATGTTTTAAAGTTGACTCCAGGGATGGTTGCACGTAGTATTTGTAAATATACCAAAAACTACTTACATGTACACTTTAAATGGGTGAATTGTATGTGAATTATATCTCCACAGAACATTTTTTAAGTTCCTTTTTGATCAATAATTTCATACAGTTTAATGTGAATTCAAGTTTAAAAAATGAATTAAAGTGCATGTCTTAGAGCAATGGGACAAACAAAGCCTTAGGACTTCCTTCATATACACAAACCCCAGAAATTCCTGGTGGCTCTCTCTACAAGTTAATGTTCTAGTTGAGAAATAACCTGTTAAATTTGAGTAAATATACCCATAAATCCTGATGGAGACCAAAGTAAAGAATATCTGTTGTATGTAGTTTGCCCTTTTATAATATCTGTTTATTCTTCTATTAAAAATTATAGTTTGTGCATTTGTTTTGTTTTGTTTTTAGTATGTGTGTAACTTTATCGACTATATCTTCCTTAAAGGAAATTAATTTACCTTTATTGTGTGTGATACACTGGCATTTTTCTATTCTTTTTCAATGCTTATCTTAATCCAATGACCATAGTGTCCCACAGTTTGAAAAATGGTTCTCTAGAATGGGTCTGTATTTTTCAGGAATGAGCTCTCATATCTTTCATCAGATGCTTCCAAGGCATCACTCACCCAAAAGTACATTGAATTAGAGTGCTCTCTAGAGGAGCCTTTACTGCCTTGGAGAGGATGGCTAAGCCGTCTATCCTAGATAAAATGATGACGTATCAGAAATGAGGATAAGGAGAGCTTGTAAAAATTTTTGTGATTATGATTAGTATCTTAGTGATCTGTTTCTCTTTGGTCTGGGAGTATCGTTGACAGGACTTAAATAAAACATTTAACATAATTTTAACCGTTGAACATGTACAGAGTGTTGACTGATGTCGGTTGACATGCTGCAGTAAATAAGTGGAGTTGTATCTTGCCATGGGGATTAGGTTTTTAAGGTCAACTGTAGGAGAATAATGTCTGTTATCACTACTTTGATTTGGTGTTTTTTCAGTTGGGCACCATTTGAAGTAGTTGTCTTGCTCTGTATGGTACATGAAAAATGCGTATTTTTAAACTCTAGAATCACGCTTGGTTTGGCATCTTCAGGTGATCTCACTATGTGAGAAAAGCTCAGGAAATGGGACTGATTGGGAGAACAGCTGATTGAGTCATTGCCTCTCAATTTATACTAGGGCATTTGTTTACTGAACGAAATAGTTGAAGAAATTGACTACACTATTTAAATTACTTTTCTCCTTTTTTGCAGTGCACACGTATTTCATTTGTATAAGGTTCATGTTTATATGACACAATTTCTGTGTAATAGATAGGTATAGACAGGAATACTTCGCTGCAAAAATAACTTGATTGTAGTGACTAGCTCTTAACTGCCTGAGGATTTGGACAAGTTTTATTTAAATATAGGTGTTTTTGCTTCAAGAAAGCATAAAAATATAGACTTTTGAAAGATAAATTGAAAAGGTTATTCTTTGCATGCCTTATTATTTCAAATAGTATGTTTTCGATCACAACGTTTGGACTTTTATATATGTTAAATGTATTTTTCCAGGAGCACTTTTATCTTGCTGTTTTCCCATCCTATCTTGCTTATATTAGTATTCTTTTGCCCTTTTAATAACTTGTACCAAAATAAGTTAAATCTTGTTTAAAATACCTTGAAGTCATGCTTTTAAAAACTTGGAAATGGTATGCTCTATAATAAACAATATTTGTATATTTGGCATCAAAGTTCCTGCTCAGTTTTCATTATTTTCTGGTAAATCTTCTGTTTCTTTAAGAAAATCATTGATTTTTAAGGATTTAGATTCTTGAAACAGACCTTTAAAAGAATTCATTTCAAATATTTCTACGAGTCATTTATTTTCATACTGCCCAGCACCTACGTTGGCTTGTGTCATTTTATTTTGTTGAAAAGTCTATGAATATAACCAAACATGAAGGAAAAATATACAGAGTTGAGGAACTCATCCATAACTACTATCCTAGCATAATTATTTTCATTTTTGTATTTTTTTAAATTATTTGTGCAAAAGCAAGCCTGTTTTACTTTGTTTTAATCATGTTTTTTTAACTTGTATAATTTTCCATATTTTCACAATTTTAATTTCTCTAGTGTACACAGTATTTCATTTTATGTTCTACGTTTGCTAACCATTCCTGTTATTGAACAATTGAGTTGTTTTCAAACTATTGTAGCTTCTGTTATTAAAGTTACCTAGCATACCTAGCACAAAATCTTTATATATATATATATACATGTATTTAAATATACATAAATATTTAATAACATAATTGATACCTAGTGTTTAAAGTTTAATAAATTTTAGGGTCTGAGTAGTAGAAACAACTCTGTAGATGACATAATCCAGGTTTTTTACTTAAAAGTAACTTATTTTATACTTGTGATATTTACATGCTAAGACAGATTTTGTATTCGTAATTACTATGCAATTAATTACTAGCATTAATTTTAACATCATGTACTATAAGTTATGTGTGTGTTCTTTTTAAAAATTATGTTATGTTTCTTATTGATACAGATGGCTTAAGCAAAATCAGACTAAACTACAGCGATGAATCAGCTGAAGGTAGTAAAATGCTCGAAGATGAACTCATCGACTTCTCAGAAGATCAGGATAACCAGGTGAAACCTAATGCTTGGCAAAAAGTTCTAGTATTTTATATAATTAAAAGTTTCTCTGGGCTTCCCTGGTGGCGCAGTGGTTGAGAGTCTGCCTACCGATGCAGGGGACGCAGGTTCGTGCCCCGGTCCGGGAGGATCCCACATGCCGCGGAGCGGCTGGGCCCGTGAGCCATGGCTGCTGAGCCTGCGCGTCCGGAGCCTGTGCTCCACAACGGGAGAGGCCACAACAGTGAGAGGCCCGCGTACAGGAAAAAAAAAAAAAAAGTTTTTCTTTAGATTTTTATAGGCGATTACTTCAAACGGTTAACTCATGCCTTCTGTACTTGGATCTCATCTCACAACACAAATTTGGTTTTCAGTTCAGAAGTTGCCGGGATAGATGTATGAACGTTGTTTCATTTTTTGTTTTGGGGTTTTTGTTTGTTTGTTTAGTTTGCCATTGAGGACTAAACTAATATCACCCACCGTGGAAAGTTTCCATGTGAAATGGATCCTCCCGCCGCGACCCAGCGACTGCCCACCACCCCTACCGCACCCCTTTCCGTTGCTCTTTTAAAGCATTTGTGCGCCGTGCTTAACCTTCGGTCTTACTTAACACTCAGGAGGCAAGTGTTCACATTTTCGATTATGTGGTGTGTGGTGCACGAACACAGCAGAATTACACTATTTTTACCACCTGTCTAATGATTTTTTCTTTCATCTAATCTGCTGTATATGCATCATGGCAGGAGCAGATCATATTTAGTTAAAATTAACATATTTCCTTAGAGTCTTGTTTGCCCTAATAAGCTTTATTAACACCAAGAATAAAGTATATTTTTGAAAATATTTTATAACTTCAGTTAAACAGGCATTTTCTACTGAGAGAAAAGCTTATTCCATTTCCTTTTTCTGCCTCTTCCTTAGTTGTTAAGACAAACTTTGAGTTTATCTAGTAGTAAAGATAACTTTGTACTGCACCATTTTTCCTTTTTGCTCAATCCTCTTGTGAACAAAAAACATTTTTGTGATGTCCCTTGGTCTACAGTGCGTGGCTATGAGATACAGTTTTTCTTTCTAATATACACAGACACATATCTGGATTACATTCAAGGTTTATAATGAGCACTTCATATGCTCCTTTTTGGTCATAGCAGTTACGTGAACTAGTTAATCTAACTGTATATTACTACTGTTATCATTCCTACTGTTGACTGTTTCATTCAAAAGGTTGCCAGAAGCTTTCCCACAGGACAAAAAAAGCTTTGTTTGTTTTACATTCAAGGTAATAAGTAGAATAAGACACACTATCATAAAGCTGTCTTCTCTCACGTGAAGTGGGTAAAGGGTTTTGTCAAGTAAAACAGTGTTTCCAAAAACCCTTTAAATGTTTCTGATATGAAAAAAATTTTTGTGTGAAAAGATGATAAATATCAGTCATTCATGTCCTATTGTGAAAACAGTTGTTTTAGCCAACAAATTAAATTTTTGTAAAAATACCTAAAATCAGAGCCATAATGTTTGACTAGAGAAGAATCAGTCATGGTATACTTCGTCTTTAAAAATTTAGATTGAGTAAATAGATGTAACAAGTTTTCTTAGACCTCTGATTGATGGTTTCTTTCATTAAGATGCCTGTGTTGTAGTGTTACATCATTGGAATCGAGTGACGTAACACATTTTCTAATGTCTGATCACCTAAACAGAAAAATATTTTTTTACATATTTGCTACAAGGACTTTTATCCTCAATAGTGCTATTTTGTTACATTATTAGTCATTTAGATTGTATATTTTCAATACTAACAGTAGGCTCTCTTTTACAGGATGACAGCAGTGATGATGGATTCCTTGCTGATGACAACTGCAATTCTGAAATAGGACAGTGGCATTTAAAGCCTACTATCTGTAAACAGTAAGCATTAACCGTACATCTTGCAAACTACATGATAGTTTTTTTTTTTTAACTGTTACTCTTTTTTTTTTTTAATTTTACTTATTTTTGGCTGCATTGGGTCTTCATTGCTGTGCGTGTGCTTTCTTTAGTTGCGGAGAGCGGGGGCTGCTCTTCGTTGCGGTTCGCAGGCTTCTCATTGCAGTGGCTTCTCTTGTTGCGGAGCACGGGCTCTAGACGTGTGGGCTCAGTAGTTGTGGCGCACAGGCTTAGTTGCCCCGTGGCATGTGGGATCTTCCCAGACCAGGGCTTAAACCCATGTCCCCTGCATTGGCAGGCAGATTCTTAAACCACCGCGCCACCAGGGAAGACCCTAAATGATAATTTTTATTCACGTACCCTGTTAGAATAAAACATTAACCATACTGTTTTAATTAAAACAGGTATTTAAGCAAAAATCACAGAAGCTTTCAGAGTCAGTGAGGAAAATTAGGTCCTGCCCAATGTCCAAGGTTTGAGTTGAGGAGAATGGAAATTATTTCAGTTCTCCATTTGCCCATTTTCCATGTCTGTGCATGTGCATAGAAAACCACTACTCCTTTTGGATATATAGTGATTTGGAGCAGGAAAGGACAAAGAATGTCATTCAAATTCACATCAGTAACATGGGAATTGGAGTTTACACTGGTTCCATAGCTACTGTGTGAAGGCTGTGGAGTGACTTAAGGCAGTCCTAAGGGACATGTTCCAGGTGGGAAACCCAGGGAATTCCCTGGCAGTCCAGTGGTTAGGATTCTGTGCTCTCACTGCTGAGGGCGTGGGTTCAATCCCTGGTTGGGGAACTAAGATCCCGCAAGCCGTGGTGCAGCAAAAAAAATACAACAAAAAAAGAAACAGATGGAAACCCCAAATTGAGAGTGAGTCTATTTTGGTTCTCAGAAGTACATGTTCTGAGATCTTGCCAGGGTCTGCAGACTTCTTAGGCGATGAAGTAGTACCTATTTCTAGACTTCATCTCTTTTGACTTTTTGTAGGAAATCTTGTCTGAAACTCCATTAATAGCATTTGAAAAGCAAACTTCATTTATAAAGGAAAACATAGAGACCTAGAGCAGTTGAGAGATTTTTTTCCAAATCCCATAAAATGTTAGCCAGGAAGAACCTAGATCTTTAATCATTTCAGGACTTTTTGCACTACATTAGACTTCCTCACTTACTTGGGTTTAACAACAAAATTTTAAAAGTTGAGTATTATTTATACTGAGTGTTCTGAAGTGGAACCTCGCCCAAAACACTGGATTCTAAACTAATTCTTTTATGTGAAGATTACCTGCTTTTTTTATCTAAAATAGATTTTAGTTAAAAATGGGATTATTTTTCTTCTACTTTTGCATGGTCTCACTTTTGGTAATTTGGAATATGCAGATGTTCAAATTTTCAGAATTGTTTTGACTTTCTACTAAATTTTTAAGTGGTTTTTAGGAACTTTGGTGAACTATATTCATAACTTAGATATGATTAAATTATTACTCTTTAATTCAGTATTTAATATAACCATGGATAGTTAAGTATTATTAGGGTGTTATCCGCCCCCCCCCCAGCAAGTTTTACTGAGTCATACAAAGTGAATTTTTAAGGTTTGAAATTTTATTGTTAATGTACATCTTTTTATGCCTTTTAAACATTATAAAGTATTAATATTTGGTCATTTCTACCGTATAGACCTTGTATCCTACTGATGGACTCACTCAGAGGGCCTTCTCGGTCAAACGTTGTAAAAATTCTAAGAGAGTAAGTTCAAAACTCTACCTGTACTTTGTATTCTGGTGGGAATGAGGAACTATGTATATTTATATGTATGTATATATTCTTACTATATACACATCATTGCAGGTATTTAGAAGTGGAGTGGGAAGTTAAAAAAGGATGCAAAAGAAGTTTTTCCAAAGATGTTATGAAAGGCTCTAATCCAAAAGTACCCCAGCAAAACAACTTCAGTGATTGTGGTGTATACGTATTGCAGTATGTAGAGAGCTTTTTTGAGGTGGGTTTCAGTTTGTTGGATCTGATTTAATAAATAATAAAATGGTGTGTTTGATCTCATGTTAGTGTAAAAAACACAGTAAGCAAATATTTTGAAGAGATTGAAAACTATTGTTTCAAAAATTATTCCAAGGAGCAAAGACTCTTAAATTGGAGAATTTTTAAGGCATAAAATAAAAATGACTGTACTCCATCAAATCCAAGGCTTGTTGACCTCATTACTCATCACTAATCAGTTCCTCTCCACTGGCTCTTTCTGCCTTAAGAAATCTCTCCCATGATTCGGGCTATATCTTTTACCTTCTTTTCTCCCCTTCACAGATATATTTCTGGACAAGTGTTTATATTCATTGTCTTCATTTCCACGAATCCTATTTGCTTCTCAAATCTCTATAATCCGGCTTGACCCTCACCCTTATATTGAAATTGTTCCTGACCTCACAGCACCATTTGACACTGTTATATTCCTTCCACATAACACGTTCTTCCTTTGACTTCAGAGGTACAATACCATGCACACCTCCCTTGGATATTCTTTTTTTTTTTAACATCTTTATTGGAGTATAATTGCTTTACATTGTTGTGTTAGTTTCTGCTTAATAACAAGGTGAATCAGCTATACATATACATATATCCCCATATCTCCTCCCTCTTGCATTTCCCTCCCACCCTCCCTATCCCACCCCTCTAAGTGGTCACAAAGCACTGAGCTGATCTCCCTGTGCTATGCGGCTGCTTCCCACTAGCTATCTATTTTACGTTTGGTAGTGTATATATGTCCATGCCACTCTCTCACTTCGTCCCAGCTTACCCTTCCCCCTCCTTGTGTCCTCAAGTCCATTCTCTGCGTCTGCGTCTTTATTCCTGTTCTTGCCCCTAGGTTCTGCAGAACCTTTTTTTTTTAGATTCCATATATATGTGTTAACATACAGTATTTTTTTTTCTCTTTCTAACTTACTTCACTCTGTATGACAGATGCTAGGTCCATCCACCTCACTACAAATAACTCAATTTCATTTCTTTTTATGGCTGAGTAATATTCCATTGTATATATGTGCCACATCTTCTTTATCCATTCATCTGTCGATGGACACTTAGGTTGCTTCCATGTCCTGGCTCTTGTAAATAGAGCTACAGTGAACATTGTGGTACATGACTTTTTGAATTATAGTTTTCTCAGGGTATATGCCCAGCAGTGGGATTGCTGGGTCATATGGCAGTTCTATTTTTAGTTTTTTAAGGAACCTCCGTACTCTTCTCCATAGTGGCTGTATCAATTTACATTACCACCAACAGTGCAAGAGGGTTCCCTATTCTCCACACCCTCTCCAGCATTTTTTTTTAATTTATTTATTTAATTTATTTATTTTTGGCTGCATTGGGTCTTCGTTGCTGCGTACGGACTTTCCCTGGTTGCAGCGAGCAGGGGCTATTCTTCATTGCGGTGTGCGGGCTTCTCATTGCAGTGACTTCTCTTGTGTGGAGCACAGGCTCTAGGCACGCGGGCTTCAGTAGTTTGTAGCACACAGGCTCAGTAGCTGTGGCTCGCGGACTCTAGAGCGCAGGCTCAGTAGTTGTGGCGCACAGGCTTAGTTGCTCCGCGGCATGTGGGATCTTCCCAGACCAGGGTTCGAACCCGTGTCCCCTGCATTGGCAGGCGGATTCTTAACCACTGCGCCACCAGGGAAGCCCTCCAGCATTTATTGTTTGTAGATTTTCTGATGATGCCCATTCTAACTGGTGTGAGGTGATACCTCATTGTAGTTTTGATTTGCATTTCTCTGATGATTAGTGATGTTGAGCGTGTCCTTTCATGTGTTTGTTGGCAATCTGTATATCTTCTTTGGAGAAATGTCTATTTAGGTCTCCTGCCCATTTTTGGATTGGGTTTGTTTTTTTGATATTGAGCTGCTTGTAAATTTTGGAGATTAATCCTTTGTCAGTTGCTTCATTTGCAAATATTTTCTCACCTTCTGAGGGTTGTCTTTTCGTCTTGTTTATGGTTTCCTTTGCTGTGCAAAAGCTTTTAAGCCCATTTGTTTATTTTTGTTTTTATTTCCATTACTCTAGGAGGTGGGTCAAAAAAGATCTTGCTGTGATTTATGTCAAAGAGTGTTCTTACTATGTTTTCCTCGAAGAGTTTGATAGTGCCTGGCCTTACATTTAGGTCTTTTTTGTTGTTGTTGCGGTACGCGGGCCTCTCACTGTTGTGGCGTGGCCTCTCCCGTTGCAGAGCACAGGCTCTGGATGCGCAGGCTCAGCGGCCATGGCTTACGGACCCAGCCGCTCCGCGGCATGTGGGATCTTCCTGGATCGGGGCACGAACCCGTGTCCCCTGCATCAGCAGGTGGACTCTCAACCACTGCGCCACCAGGGAAGCCCACATTTAGGTCTTTAATCCATTTTGAGTTTATTTTTGTGTATGGTGTTAGAGAGTGTTCTAATCTCATACTTTTACATGTAGCTGTCCAGTTTTCCCAGCACCACTTATTGAAGAGGCTGTCTTTTCTCCATTATATATTCTTGCCTCCTTTATCAAAAATAAGGTAACCATATGTGTGTGGGTTTATCTCTGGGCTCTCTTGGATATTCTTTACAGTTATCTTGACTTCTTCCTCTTCTTCATCCACCACCCTTGGTGCCATAAGCCCTGTGAATTCTGTCACTTAGTGTCACTTATGTTCAGTTATTTACCCCTGCTACCACTAAGTCCATTTCATTAGCCTCACTATTCCAAACTGCTGCACCAACCTCTGACGTGGCCTCTTGCCTTGTATTTTTCACAGTTGTTTTCCCAAAACCCAAATCTAATTGTGTTGCTTTTCTGCTTTAAATCTTATAATGGCTTCCTGTTATTCTTGAGTTAAAGACCAGAATCCTTCAGTGGCCTGCATCATCCAACTCCTGTTCAAGCTTCTAGCCTCATTTCTACCATTCTCACTCCAGCATTCTACACACCATCCCCCTGGATGTCATTCAGCCTCTCATGTTGTGTCATATTGTCTCTTGCCTCCAGGCGTTGGTACATATTTCATTACCTGGAATACTCTTCCCTGTTGCTTCCGTCATTTCTTATTTGGCTAACTCCTACTCATTCTTCAGGTCTTAGCATAAACATCACTTCTTGAAATTGTGCTAAGCCCTTAGATATGTATTCGCATAGGACTCTCTGCTTCTCCTGCCTTAATACTTGTCATATTCATTGTTTTAATTGTTGAGTTATCTATCTCGACTGGAGTTAGCAATCACTTTCATAGGGCACCAGGTAGTCAGGTAGGAAATATTTCAGGCTCTGCGGCCATACGGTCTCTACCCTCGGTTCTGCTATTGCGGCATGAAAGAAAGCATCCACAGGGAGCATGTAGATGAGTTACTGTGGGTGTGTTCCAATAAGGCTTTATTTACAAGAACAGGCAATAGGCAGAATGTGGCCCACTAGCTGTAGTTTGCTGACCCTTGATCTAGACTGTAAGATCTGTAGGCAGAAACTGTCTTGTCTTACATCTCCAGTGCCCAGCACAGTGCCTGCATGGAATAGATAATGAGTAAGTACTGATTTTTTTCATTTCTTCTCTGGAATGCTTTTGTGATTGAAACCAAGATACTTTTTATTATAGTTTTCTAAGGTGCATTTAATGTTTTTATTTTCAGAATCCAATTCTCAATTTTGAACTGCCTATGAATTTGGAAAACTGGTTTCCTCCCCCAAGAATGAGAACAAAAAGAGAAGAAATCCGAAACATCATTCTGAAGTTGCAGGAGGATCAGAGGAGCAAGGAGAAAAAAAAGCATAAGGACACGACAGAAACATCTTTAGGCAAAGGAGCAGAACGATATATCAGTAGCATCTCAGTTTGACCATTTTTGATGCTTGTCAGTATTGCCTTCAGCAACTGAGTGACTTTCAAGGGTATAGACAATAAAGAACTGAAGTACTCACTATGCAGTGATTTGGAAATGTTAATGCTTGTATAATAAATGTCATATAATTTCCAATGGAGTCTGTATGAAATAAAAGTCTGTAAATATGTCAATGAGGCCAATTTTTCCAGCATTTATAATTATTTTTTTTCACTTGTTAGGAAGCTGTTGTTATGTATTTTCTGTTAATAGTACTTAAAACTGCAACTTCTAAACACAAAATAAATAAAAAGAAAATATTTATAGGAGGAGATGATTAAGTTGATATCCTTTAGTGAGATTGTATTAAATTCTTCAGTGGGTGTGTATCTGTGATAATCTTTTGACCTTTGCATTTGTTTTAAAATAACTTGAAATGTGAAAATAAGATTAAATCAAAGGCATTTTGAACATGAAAGACATCCTCATATGTTTGTATAGCAGGAAAAAGTAACAGCTTTTAATTCAGACACTCCCTTGTGTTTAGAGAACTTGGCCCCAAAAGTGTAATAAATATTTATAGTTTTACTCAAACATTTAAGAAGAAGCAGTATTTAGAGCACGTCAAAGAAAAATAACTTTGAATTATACTACTAAATATTAACTATACTTTATCATACATTATTGTCAAGTACATTTCTGAAGATGTCAGAGACTCAGGTTAAAACTATTTTGGTAAGTACAACTTGAATTTCAAATATCTCATGTTACCTTTCTATATTATAGCTTAAAGTATCTACGATCTGTGATATAGTTAATTGATAAACATTTTTAACCTGTGAACACAGGAATTTAAATAGGAATTTACTATTTTTTGTAATGACTTTTGCTATTTTATCATTGCTCACATTTTGTTCTTGTTATTTTGATAAACAGAGTATCAGACTTTTTGCACCTGAGTTTTTTAGTGTAAATTATTTTTACATGTAAAAGTGCTGTCTTTAATCAGTTGCATAATGCAGAAAAAATCTCCTATATTGAATTCCCCTTTAAAAATACTAAAATGTGATGGTTTTGATGACAGATTTACAACTCATGTAGGAATCTTGCATATATCTGCTGAAACTGTTATTTTCAAATGAAATGTTACACAGTTCTTTTGAATTAACTTTGAGATGTGAAATTATATATTTTAAAGGTCATTTTCTTGTTAAATAATTTAAAAAGCACATATAACAAACATAGTTGAGAATAAAAGGAAGACCGTTTTTCATCAGCAATCACTTTATTTTTAATCTGGCCATTTCTGGCATTGAAACCAACATTTTAGGCTACTTACTTGGATTTAATAAAGTCCATGGATGTGTTTGGGGCGGATTGTGAGTATTGTTAACAACAACCAAAAAATATGTATATATTTATATTTAGACACACTCATTAAGGGAAACATTAAAATGTAAGTTTAAGGAACATCACCATTAGTGGTATTGATTATGGATTTGTTACTTTGAACTGTCTTAACATTTTTATTTATTATTACATTATTTCTTTTTAAGGAATACCCTAGAGCTCTTAACTCAGATATGAAAAGTTTAATTTTATTATTTACTGAATATGGACCAAAAAATGGAAATTTTTTAAAACCTGATAGCAGTAAGCAAAATTGCCATATTTAATTTTTTTACTGTCCTGTATTTTGTCAGAATTTGAAGGTACTGAAAGAACTATTCTGAAATGCTTGTTTTTGTTTCAATTTCTAATGGTTACATTTTGCACTCTTATTTTTGAAAAGATAAAAAGATAACCTGTTCCTTGGGCCAATTCAGTCAATCACGTTTTGACACATGAAAAATTCTATTTTTTAAAAGTTATGCTAATGGCTTTGCTTTGGAGATAAATCTTTGGAGACTGCCAGGTTGAGCTCCAGAATTAGACTTGAGACTCTTTCTTCGTTGTTTATGCGCATTTACTTGTTAATTGTGTACTCTGGTACTTCTATATGTGGTTTAAAGTGGGTATCAACCTTTTAAAATGTATTATTAGTGCTTAGAAGTTGTGAAACAGTTTTAAAGCTTAGAGGTTTGTTACTAGATGCTGAAACTGCATGACGAGTATCTGGTGTCTTAACTAATTAGATAGATTTGTTGTATTTGTTTTCTTGTTGGATAGAATAACAGTTAATCATTTTTAGAAGAGTTTTAGATTACTTGCCATAAAATTTGTATGTGTCTTAGCTCTTGGTAGTTTAGGAGCAAAGGTGGCATTTAACTAGTCCTTTTCCTTTGATGTTGCGAAGACAGCTGAAAACTTAATGGTATTATTTCAGATTCACATAAACCTAAATAAGTTAAGCATAGTAACCTGTGCTTAAACTATTAGTCAATTAAATGTAGGAGGTCTTATTTGAAAGGATAAAATAATTATCTAAATTATATCTTGCTTTAAGTCACCAAAATGAATTCTGTATTTTTTTCTTTAAAAAACTATGATCTCCGAAAACTGTAAGATATAAAAAGAATAACAGGGCTTCCCTGGTGGCGCAGTGGTTGAGAGTCCGCCTGCCGATGCAGGAGACGCGGGTTCGTGCCCCGGTCCGGGAAGATCCCGCGTGCCGCGGAGCGGCTGGGCCCGTGAGCCATGGCCGCTGAGCCTGCGCGTCCAGAGCCTGTGCTCCGCAACGGGAGAGGCCACAACAGTGAGAGGCCCGCGTACCGCAAGAAACAAAAACAAAATAACACTTTTAATTTCCCAGAGATTAAAAATTATACTTAAAGTCTCAGAAAATTCACTGAAGAGGAATAATAATGTATTTTAATATATATGATCAAGAGTTGGTGGGAAAAAAGCTACTGGGATATAGTGACAGAAAGGATAATATAGTTAGAAGAAACAAAATCTGTAAGAGATGAAGTAGTGTAGTGCTGCATATCTAGAAGAGGTACAGACAACGAGGTGGCTCTGTAGTAGATTGCTCTGAGGACAGAAGGAGAAGGGAGAGGTATTTGGGGGAGGATACTACAGCCTGTCTAGCCAGGGGACTATCAATGGATAGTTTAAGGCAACCAATAAGGCAACCAAACTCACAGAGGCCAACACCAGACCCTATTAGGAAATGTAATCTACTGAAGAATGTCCTAAAATACTCCAGCAAGACTTTCTGGTGCATTTATTGTTTCCCTAGTCCCGAGAAGAAAAAAAAAAATTAAGAGAACTGCTCTTTGAAACTTAAATTTAACCACAGAGGAAGTATTGGTTGATCAAGTGGAAGAAATGTGTACCTTGGGGGGAAATAGGCCTCCCATCTTAATTCTGATAAGCCAGATCGAGGAATAATGGTAGAGCGCCCTAAAGTGCTATTCAGGAAATCAGAGTGCAGTGTACTCAGAGGAAAATACCACAGACCTATGGCCTGAAACAGAATGAAAACAGCTAAAAAGCTTGGAGGTCTTCACTGTCTTTATCACAAATAACAGTTACGTTGTGCTTATTGTAAAAGATTACAGTGAGGAACATATTATCCAAAACAAGGATTTTCTAGAAATGTTTATCAGAATCACCTGGGGAGCTTTTCGGACTATGCATGCATACCTAGGGTCTTAACCCCAGTGATGCCATGAATTTTCAAATAATTCCTCAAGTAATTCTATTATGCACCTCCCACTGATGTAAAAGGATCAATATTTGTCCCTGACAACTTTCAAGTTGCTGGTCCCAAAGGTAATGAGGCTTGTCTGCATTTTCTTCTCTCAAATGCTGTAAGATAGCCCTTTACCCCCAACTCCCAAATTCTCATTAAGAACTTGATGGGTAAACTTAATAAATTGCTGTTACTAAGCCTTGCAGGATTATAAAGAAATTATTAAGGTACTCAAAGGTTAGAGACTGGCAGATACCTTGTTAATCAAAAGGCAAAAAGTAGATTCTGCAAATTGTAAGATAGAACATCAACTCTTGATGAGATTCTAAAATGGATTAATAAATGGATGATTTGTGAACTCTTAATGGTCACCAGGAGTTATGGGATCACTATAACCAAGGTGGTTTTATATTTTCACTAGGATTCTGAACCTGTCAATCTGTAGAGTGCAGCCAGACTAGCAGTTCTCAAAGTATGTTTGCTAACTCTAGTTTTGAGAGATAGTTATAAGTTCTGTGTCAAATAAGTTGGGGAAAATTTAGAACAAATTAAGCAGGTTGCTTGGAACTAATATGCAGAATGATTAAACAAGAGGAAAATACAGAACACAGTATCCTAAATACAGAATTTGGCCATATCCTTCTCCTCTCCTGCACTGATTCTCTAAACTACCTTATAAATACTAGCCATTAGAGGACAGAGTCAACTATTTGGGGTGTTTGTGAACTGAACTTTATGAGAAGGTGCTTTTGAAACTTACCTGAGGTCAGTTATTTTTTTACATTTTATTAATAGTTGGGTATATGATTTGGAAACTTGAAAATAAATGACTAGTGTCTTGGGGAAATGAAGTTTCATGAGAATCATTCTTTTATAATTATTGTAATGAAAAAATTACAAACCTAATTCTTATATACAAGTGGATTCTTCTAGGAGGAAAACAGATTTGATGATACTAATATTTGTAAGGTAATCAAATGCCCTAAACTCATACACAGGTAGAAATTGTGTATAAATATGAAAGTCAGCTGAAAGATTATCTAGAGGCTCTTCCTTCTGTTTATATCTGAACCACTTAACTGCTAGCTTAAACCTCCCCTGACTTCCACTCCATCAGCCTTTTACTTTAGAGTTCAGTTGACACACACAAACTTTATACCTAGAAGCATTTTTTTCCTCCTGTGCAAAGAAGTACTCTTTATTAACTTAATATGCTTTCAATATGTTTAATCCCTCAAATAACTGAAAATTAGTTGTTTAAGCGTGTTATAAGACTTACTACATTTATTATAATTAGCTTTATACATGTTGACAGCAGAGGATTTGATCCAAAACAAATTAGTTGAAAAGAAATTGATCCTTAAATATTGAATAGATGTTCTGAGTACCTACTTTGTGCTAGGTATTAGGGATTTAAAACAGGGAGCCAAACATACCATCTTCTCCGCTCATGGAGCTTCCTTATAATGGAAAGACAACTGTTACAGCTTCACAGATTAATAATTTTAAATAAGTGCCATGCAGGAAAAGCATAAAATGTATGAAGAAAATATAGGCTAATCTAGGGAGGTTGGGGACATCTTCCCTAAAGATGTGACATTTGAACAATTGGTAGACATAAAGTCTGAGAGGGCAAAAGAAGAATAGTGCTTGTAGACTGTGCAAAGGCCCTGTGGTAGGGGGATGTGTAACCTGTCCTAAATGGTAATGGCCTCATTTATTAACTGTGTACTATATGCCAAACATGTTCTAAAATTCTAAAATGTATGAATTCATTTATTTATAATGACTTTATGAGATATGTACTCCCAATTTATAGAACTGAGGTCCAAAGAAATAGTTACCCCAGCAAAGCTGGGCACTGTCTTACCCTATAAGCTAGGTCAACCTGGCTAGAAAAAAGAAGACGAAAATTAATCAATGTCCATATTTTTTTAGAGATGCAATGTGGCTAAGTCTTGGTTATCATGGAAACTGGTTGTATAGGGGTTTTTTTGAACTATGTTATCTTTTAGTATGTTTAAACATTTTCATAATTTAAAATACAAAATTATAGTAGGCCTGTGTAACTGGAGCTCAGAGTAAGATGGAAAGGTAGGCTGGGACCTGATCATGCAGGGCCTTGAAGCCATGTTCAAGATTTTGGTCATTATCCTAAAACATTACTGAAGCATTTCAAACAGAGGAAGAACATGATGCACTATGAATGTTGAAAAGATCACGATGGCAGTAATGAAAGCATTAGAGGGGGGCAAGAATGAGTGCAAGCCTGTGCTATAAGTACCTAATGATGAATTGCCATAGCTAGGGTAAAGCATACAGTTATACCTGTGATCACAGGAATGCCAAAATAATGACATAATTTGCATATTTCATTTGAAGTGTCCTTAGAAACAGGCAACAAAAACAGGAGGAAAGAGAGTTCCTTTGTCCCAGTCAGAGCTTTGCTTTTTTCTCTACGAACAAATGGTTATCAAAGATACTTAAATATAGGACTTCCCTGGTGGCGCAGTGGTTGAGAGTCCGCCTGCCGATGCAGGAGACGCGGGGTTCGTGCCCCGGTCCGGGAAGATCCCTACATGCCGCAGAGCGGCTGGGCCCGTGAGCCATGGCCGCTGAGCCTGCGCGTCCGAAGCCTGTGCTCCGCAACGGGAGAGGCCACAGCAGTAAGAGGCCCGCGTACCGCAAAAAAAAGATACTTAAATATAAATGAAACATACAGCTGAAAAACGAACAGAAGATGATTAACTGAAGATACTGTTGACAGAAAATTGATTTTAAAAAGAATTATTTATAAAGCATGTGAAACTACCAAAGGAAAAGCATTAAAAATTTTTAAAAGTGTTGTATTTTAAAAATATAAACATAATAAAAACAAAGTATAAAATTAGCATAAAATATCAACATTCCATTGTCTTCACAGGAGAAATACTTTATCAACATAAAATTAAAACAATTATAGTAGGTCAATTGCCTGACATTTCCAAACACACTTCTTTGGAAAACTGCCCAAAGCACCTGTAACAGCTAGTTACGTTTTGTACCACTTGCTCTCTTATCCCAGTCTCACTTCGGTCACAGCTAATTGGATTTAGGGTCAACACCTGATCTCAAGGATGTTTATTTGTAGTGATGTGACCTAGCAGATAAAAAACAAACAAAATAAAGCCAATCAAATCCAGTCATTGGGAATTTATATTGTAAGTAAGAAAAAATTTGCAAATCGAAAGTAGCACAGAGAACAGTGTGTTAAAATGACAGTCTAATAAGTTACCTTATTTCTAAGGCGGACTTTTTTTAAATCACATTTTGACCTCTAAATTAAGGCTACATCTTATTAAGAACGAGTTTGCATTGGAATCACGTGCAAGGGTTGATAAGACACATATTACTGGGCCCCACTCCGAATTCCTGATGCTGGATTGTCTTCAGTGGGGCCTGCAAATTTTCATTTCTAACAACGCAGGCAAGAGCACACCTTGAGAAGCCCTGATGTATTTCTTAGTAGCATTTCCAGCCAGGTACGTGAAAACCTGATGCAGGTAAGACCAAGAGAGCACCAAGCATACAGCATCCTAGATTCAATGAAATACTGTATGAAATTATTTGATGATACCAGCTCAATAATACTTTATTTGTACTTACAATTAAATATGAATAACTGAGGCATGTGATCACACCACACATCTTAGCTTTTTTTTTAAACTGTTACAGTCTAGATTTATCTTTCCTTTATAGCCTCGTTGAACAACTTTGTATGTATTTCTTCATATTATTCTCCGTATTCATATAATCTCTCTATATAGTAATATATGTATAAAGATGTATTAATTGTTTTTCTTATAAAAACTGGGATAATATAAATGTTTCTAAGCATCTTTCTTTTGTCTTTCAGCAATATCTTGTGAAAATCAACCCAAGTCACCTGGTAGAATCAAGGTCAAAGTTAATTATATGATGGACCATAATTTAGCCATCGCCTTACTCTAGGAGTCCTGATAGGCTTGGTTATGCTGTAGTAACAGTTACAAAATCTCAGTGGCTTACCCTCTCCAAAAGTTTTCTTTCTTTGGTTATGCTACATGTCCAAAAGAGGAGGGCAAGTGAGTTCTGTTCCCCAGTTACTCAGCTGGCCAGACTGATAAAGCTCTAGGTTGATACAAACTTCCACAGCCGCTACAGGGTAGGAAGGAAGCCTGGTGAGCAGCACGTGGACCCAAAGCTTCCACCAAGAAGGGGCACATCACTTCCACTAACAGTGCCCTGGCTCAGACTAGCTAGGTGACACTTCTAGTTTCAATAGGAACAAAATTCACTCTTAACCATATTTCTAGAAAGGAATATTTTTAGCAGCTTATGTGACTACCACACTACTAATGGGCAGTCCCTTTGTTTCCATGAGCATGCAACCATGAGCATGTAATATATTTCCCTGTTTTTATTTTTAATACACTGGTAGTTTTAGCTCTTTGGAATAGATTCCCAGGGATTGCTGGATCAAAGAGCCCAGGTATTTTTATAAATATTACCTACTTATTTCCTAAAAGAATGTAAGAATTTATATTTCCTCCAGCAATTTATTAAAATACAATTTTTTTCCTGCAGCCCCAGCAGCAATAGGTATTATCGCTCTTTTTAATTTTGCAAGTCTTATGCATATAAATCTGCTTTCATTATTACTTTGATTTGCATTTCCCTGAGCTCTAGTTTAAATGTGAGAATTTATTTTCATGAAAGCTGTGCTTATCATTTGTCCATTTTTCCATTGGATTAGTAGTTGTCTTTTTTTCTATTAATGTTTAAACCTTCTGCATATTACATTGTCATCTGTGTTATAAGTGTATCTTTTCATAATCTATTATTTGTAGACCTTGCTTACATATTTTTCATATCAACATTTGTATGTATTTTCTGAGTTTTCAATCTTGATTAAGAAGCTCCTTCTCGACTCATGATAGTACATACAGTCACATGTTTCTCGCAAGATTTTTTGAAAATTTAAGTAATGAAACTGTGAAACTTATTTCTGTATATGGCAAAAGATATGAATGTTATATTCTTAAATTCATATTCTTCAAAATAGCCATTTGTGCCAACATCATTTATTAATCCTTTTTGGCATTAAAATGAATTTCCATCTTTGTCATATATTAAATTGCTATAACACTAATATTTATTTCTGAAATTTCAATTCTTTTCTTTAAGTGGTCTCATTACTTCATTAATACCTAATAACTATAAGACACAGTGAAAGCTGTACCCAAAGAAAGTTTATAGACTTAAACACTTTCATTATGAAACAACGAAAAATAAGGATATTAAAACATGTTAGAAATTAGGAACCGAACAATAAAATAATGTTTTTTCAAAAAACTAAGGAAGAGGAAATTAAGGAAAATGAAAATTAATGAACTAGAACTTCCTCCATCACACTACTGTACCCTGGCACACGGATCTGGGTTTTTTGAAAAGATAATAAATTAGGTAAACTCTGAGCCTGATCAAGGTAAAAGGAGAAAATGAAAAAAGGAAAAATAAAAAGGAAAAAGGAGCCATGTCGCAGATACAGAAAGAGACTTTAACGTGTAATTCTATGACCACAATTTGAAAGCTTGAAGGAAACGGGTGAAATCTTAAAGAGTTAGAAGATATCAGAACGGGTTCAAGAAATAGACAACTTGGGGCTTCCCTGGTGGTGCAGTGGTTGAGAGTCCACCTGCTGATGCAGGGGACACGGGTTCGTGCCCCGATCCAGGAAGATCCCACATGCCGCGGAGCGGCTGGGCCCGTAAGCCATGGCCGCTGAGCCTGCGCGTCTGGAGCCTGTGCTCCGCAACGAGAGAGGCCACGACAGTGAGAGGCCCGCGTACCGTAAAAAAAGAAAAAAAAAGAAAGAAAGAAAGAAATAGACAACTTGATTATATTATGTACACATAGAAGACATCGGCAAGGCATTACAGAGCTACCGTTATAATGCACAAATACCTTACCAATTCTTGGATTTGAACATTTAAACAGGTAAACCTGGGTTATTTAAACTATTCCAGGCCATTACAATGGGTGAAAATCTCCCAACTCTTTTATGAAGCCAGCATACCTTTAATAAAAAATTCTAGTGAAGATAGTGTTAAAAAGGAAAACTAAGGAAGTATGTAATTTGTGGTTCAAGGCTGACAAAATCTGAATAAAATATTGGTCATCAGAATCCATTAATAACAAACGATGCCCTGTGACCAAGTTCAAGGATGTTCAATATTAGAAAATATATCTTTTTTTTTTTTTTTTTTTCGGTACGCGGGCCTCTCACTGCTGTGGCCTCTCCCATTACGGAGCACAGGCTCCGGACGCGCAGGCTCAGCGGCCATGGCTCATGGGCCCAGCCGCTCCGCGACATGTGGGATCCTCCCGGACCGAGGCACGAACCCGTGTCCCCTGCATCGGCAGGCGGACTCCCAACCACTGCGCCACCAGGGAAGCCCCAACTTAATTGTTATGTCAAAGATTAAAGGGGGAAATTTATATGATTATATTAAAAATTCAGTCATTCGTAACACAATCTTTACATGAGAATGGAGAAATCTGTTAAAATATAGGCTATAAATTCCTAGTAACAAATGATATATTAAATGGTGAAACACTTAAAACCAATTAAATTGATATTGAGACCTAGATAGGCTCTTATACTTTTCTACGTTAGTTTTGCACTTAAAACAGATATATGAAGACAAGAAAATGAAATAAACGGTATAAATCTTGGAAATAAGAGACGAATATTTTTTGTTGAGTAGGTGATTATATAACTGGGAAATTTAGGGAACCTATTTAAAAAAAGAAAATCTGGTACATTGCTTGGATAAATACACAATGAGAACCTAGAAAAGAAATTTGGGGGAAAATTATTCACAGTTATGACCAAGAACTATAAAATACTTAGGAATAAATTTAAGAAGAAAAGCATATGACCTGAATGAGAAAACTACACAATTCCATCAATGGCCATCGAATAAGAGCTGCAGGAATGGAAAACACAGATAATCATGTTCTCAGACGGGAAGGCATAATACCGTAAAAAAGTCAGTTCTCTCCTAATAGTGTATAACTATAATTCAATTTTATATAATACCAGTAGTGTTGTTTTAGACTTAAAATCTCAAAGCTTATATAAAAAGAAAAATGCCTGAGAGAAGCCAGGAAAAGAGGTTTCAGAATGTATGACAATATCACTATAAAAAAATTTAACATGGAATCTGGGGAGGAAGATAGAATAAAATGAGTTGTGTTCAGAGAAACAGACTGAAGCAGAGGAAGACAGAAGAGACTACCTGCAAAACAGATTGTCATACTGAGTGAAGTAAGTCAGACAGAGAAAGACAAATATCTTATGATATTGCTTATATGTAGAATCTTAAAAAAGGGTACAAATGAACTGTAAAACCTGTAAAACAGAAATAGGCTCACAGATATAGGAAACAAACTTATGGTTACCAGAGGGGAAAGAGGGAAGGGACAAATTGGGAGATTGGGATTGACATATACACACTGCAATATATAAAATAAGTAAGTAATAAGGGCCTACTGTACAGAACAGGGAACTCTACTCCATACTCTGTAATGGTCTATATGGGAAAAGAATCTAAATAGAAGGTGGACCTATATATATGTAATATAACTGATTCACTTTGCTGTACCCACCTGAAAGTAACACAACATTGTAAATCAACTATACTCCAATAAAAATTTTAAAAATACATATATGTGTTTCAAATCATCACCTTGTACACTTTAAACTTACACAATGTTAAAAAAAAAAAAAAGAAGAGAGAAACACCAACAATACACGAAGGGTGAAAAGAACGTTGCAAATACTGAAGTGAGCCAGTCATCCAATTGTTCATTGTTGTCACCCCTCCACCTGCTGTTCGTTTAGGTTGTGGCCTGCTGCTGTCATCAGCAGTGTTTGAAGTGCTAATTAGCATATTATAATAACAGTCCTTTAGTTGTTTTTACCCTTAAATCAATAGAGGCTTGTCTATAAATAGGATAACCACAGGACTCCTGGGAGAAATTGTTCTCTAGACACAGCACTACTCATGATTTCTTCCAGTTGCCAAGTAACCTACAAAGCCCAGGGTAAGACTAGATTCATGAACTAGAGACTCCATCCCTTATGGGACAGGCAACGGCTGTCAGACTTTTCCTTTCTTTGCCAGGCTTTTTGACAGTGCAGTGACATCACTGATAAATGTATTCTAGATTTTGCCCAGTTCCGTATACACTCCCTCTGCTCTCCCCTTTGCCTGCCGCCTGCCTTTCTCACACATACACAACTGAAAAGTTTCAGGAGGCAATCATTCTTTCTTTTTATTTATTTATTTATTTATTTATTTTTGGCTGCGTTGGGTCTTCGTTGCTATGCGTGGGCTTTCTCTAGTTGTGGTGCACGGGCTTCTCATTGCGGTGGCTTCCCTTATTATGGAGCACAGGCTCCAGGCACGTGGGCTCAGTAGCTGCGGCTCGCAGGCTCTAGAGAGAAGGCTCAGCAGTTGTGGCGCACGGGCTTAGTTGCTCCGCAGCATGTGGGATCTTCCCGGACTAGGGATCAAACCCGTGTGCCCTGCATTGGCAGGCGGATTCTTAACCACTGCACCACCAGGAAAGTCCTAGAAACAATTCTTATACTTTGTAAAGAGATGCATTCTGATATTTTCTGTTTTATTCTTTTAAAAAATGCTCCTTAAAAGCCACTACATTGATATTATCATCAACAGTTTGAATAACACCAAGGTTTTAACCTTATGTGCTTCAAAAGATTTAAATACACAAGAGTAAAATTTTGTCTAGTGACAACTAGATATATCCTCGTTGCATAAATTATGAAAACTAATTTTAAATTCTCAAATTTTGGTTTAAAAAATGTATCACTTATTTGAAGATGATATTGAACTTTGGAACTTGGGGGGTATATATTGAGGCAGACTGTTTTCTAATTCTTTTTATTATAATTGTTATTGGCATGATCATATTATTTTGGTATGACCAATACATTTCTCTACAGACTTTTTATTTCTTGAATGGGCAAAATATGCAAGGAATTTAATAAAATGTGAATGACAGGGACTTCTCTGGTGGCGCAGTGGTTAGGAGTCCTCCTGTCAATGCAGGGGACACGGGTTTGATCCCACATGCCGCAGAGCAACTAAGCCTGTGCGCCACAACTAGTGAGCCCGTGTGCTGCAACTACTGAAGCCCATGTGCCTAGAGCCCGTGCTCCACAACAAGAGAAGCCACCGCAGTGAGAAGTCCTCACACTGCAACGAAGAGTATCCCCTGCTCACCACAACTAGAGAAAGCCCGCATGCAGCAAGGAAAACCCAACGCAGCCAACATAAATAAACAAACAAACAAATAAATAAATGCATCTTTTAAAAAAATGTGAATGACAAACATAAAAAGATTTTCAACCTTATTAGTAATCAGAGAATACAAATTTAAACCACAATGATATTGGCAGATCAGTCTGACATATTTCTGGCAGTAATACAGAAAAAAGGAATCCTTATGTCTTTCTTGTATGAGTATATATTAAAACAACCACTTGGGTAAACAATTTTGCATTTTCTAGGAAACCTGAATATTTACGTAATCTAGGAAGCAGCAATTCTGCTCCCAGATTTACACTCTAGAAAAAATTTTATATAAAAATGAACTTGGAAACGTGTAAACAATATTTGTAACAGCAATATTCATAATAGCGTAGACAGGGAAAAGCCCAAATGTCCATTGAGAGTGGAATGGATAAATAAATTATGGTTCATTCATACAAAGTTATTTTACACAACAGTGAAAATGAATTCCATCCACATGTAACAACATGGGTGAATCTTGAAAACAATATTGTGAGCTGAAAACAAGTATCAGAAGAATTTATAGTGTAAGATACTATTGAGTTCATGTTCAAGAACATTCAAGCTAAAAATTATATTGTGTAGGGATGCATCCATATGAAAACATAAAAAAATCACAGAAGTCAGAAAATACTAAACTAGAAATCCAGGTTAGTAGAAGCCTCTTGGGGGGAAAGTGGAAGTTGTGATTGCAGAGGGATACACAAGGTACAGACGTTTATTTTAAAATACCTGAAAGCAAAATTTAAAATTTTGATTGTACCCAGAAACGACCTTAGACATTTTTCATGAATTTGCTTGAGTTAATTAACTTAGCCTGGTTATCTTCACATTATTAATAAATATGCAAATATAATATATATTTCATCTCAGGAATACATATTATTTCTTTGGAATGACATAAGTTTTCTCACAGCAATTTTAAAAAAAAGATTCCTATTCAAGAATCATGCCATTTATTTCAATCTGACTCTTCTAAGAGAAAGTAAAAATTCAGAAAACTAAAATAATACTGAAAATGCCTCAGAGTATTTTTTCTTTTTAAAAGATATAAGCTCTATTTTAAATATTACAAACTTACAGAAAAAGTACACAGATCATGAATGAATGAATGAATGTATAACTCAAAGAATTATCACCCAGTGAACCCACCTGTGCAACCACCACCCACCCAGGTAAAAAACAGAACATTACCAGCATCGCAGAAGCATTCCACACGCCTCTTCTTAAACTACCAACCCTTTTTAATGTATCATTTTGAATAACTAATAAGTACAATAGATTAGGTTATTTAGATTATTAGATTATTGTTCAGCAAACATTCACTACCTACACATCCATGTTAAAACCATTCATCCTACCCCACTGATGCTAGACTTGGTCATCTGATCTTCTTCATCTAATGGAATGGGGGCAGAAGTAGCAGTGTGCCAATTCTGAACCTTGGCTTTAGGAAATACAGCAGGTTTCCGACTTCTGACACAAGGAGAACGTCCCTCCAGGTAGCCACTGTCCTTTCATCTTGACCCCCAGAATGAGACACATAGAACAGACCTGAATATACTAGCAGCCTGAATTAGAATTGTCCCAGGGGACCTACATACTTGCCAGAGAGAAAAATGAATGCTTTTTGTTATATGCCATTAGGATTTTATTGGTTACACAGCAAAGGCTGACTGATATAATAATCATTTGTTAAACTCAAAAAAGCATAAGTGAATGAACACAGGTTATTACTCTGTGAATCCAATTAAGGCTGTGTTCACTTCAAACGTACGTTTATTATTAACTGTAGGATAATATTTAACTCTGACACATATTTAATTAGATACTTCCTGGTCAGAGATTACTTGATACTTCTTTGATCTGTTTCAAGATACTACTATTTTTAAGGCAAGAAAACCAGCCACTACCAATCTTTTCATTTGTTTAACAAACATTGTGGGCTTCCCTAGTGGCTCAGTGAAGAGAATCGGCCTGCCAATGCAGGGGACACGGGTTTGAGCCCTGGCCTGGGAGGATCCCACATGCCGCGGAGTAACTAGGCCCGTGAGCCACAACTGCTGAGCCTGCGCGTCTGGAGCTTGTGCTCCACAACAAGAGAGGCCGCGATAGTGAGAGGCCCGCGCACCGCGATGAAGAGTGGTCCCCGCTCGCCGCAACTAGAAAAAGCCCTCGCACAGAAACGAAGACGCAACACAGCCAAAAACAAATAAATAAAGAAGCTTTCATTTAAAACAAACAAACATTGTTTTCCAAATAATACTGTGTATCACTGATTTGTCTAAATAGCACTCCCACACCCAGTCTTTTTAAAAAATATTATATACATAGCAATTTTTGTATTACATAGTATCAACTTTGAATATTTTATTTGTAACCTTAAAAGAAGATACAATTTATTTTCATTTTTATATTTTTTTGTAAGATAGCAGCAACACGATGTTTAACCATCTGAATTTGAAGGAGAGTTGGTAAAAATAAAAATAAGTATTGTTACAACTCAATAAATATTGAATTATGTGTGGAATAGTGCTTTAAGTTTCAAGTACTATAATGTTTCTCTTCTATAACACAGTTCTAAAATGTTTTTAAAATATTCATTTCTGAGGGATTTCTACTGTCAAGACTATGGACCAAAGCTCAAGGGCATTCAGCTCCGTTCCATTCCACAAACATTTCCTCAGTGCATGCCTCTTATGTCCCAGCCAGCTCTAGATGTCCAAAGACAGGTAGGAGCTCTGTGATCTCACAGACTTGTAAATAAAACATCCTATATTATTAGGAAGTGTGCTAATGTGGAGACCCGCACAGGATATTCCAGTGGACATTAAATTCAACCTGAGGGCTGAAACATATTTATGATATTAACATCTAAATAAGGATCAATAAGGCACTGAAATGATTAACTTGTAATCAAATTGGGATTAATATGTAAAAATACAATCTTGAAGATTTTAAACTACATTAATTTTTTGGTGTATTTTTCTGGACTATTTATGTAGGCTGTGGAGAACTGACCTTTCTGAATTGTGTCACTGAATACTTTGACAAATGTATATTTACGGTTTCCTTTTGCAAAATTTAATTCAAGGATTGTTTTTATATTTTCTCACACCTTCTTTAATCTGTACATTTTGTTTTTATAATTAAATAATATCCATAAATCCAACTGTAATCATTTATTCATAATATGCAACAAAAATAGATAAATCAACTACTTTTCTCATTATATTCCTGGAAGTTGTATAGCTATAGCAGGAAGACTTCTCTAGAATGGGAAAATTTTTATAAGTTATCTGTTTTATATACATTTTTATGGATTTTTTTAACATTCAGATTTCAGCAAAACTGTACCTAAAAGAAATTCCATAACTGACTTATACTAATTTCTAAATTTAATACAAAGCTAATTTCAAATAAATTTTAGCATTGGTTTTATTTTTAAAGATTTACGTTTTTCTTGCTCAAATATATTTCAAACTTTTCTAGCATGTAACAAGTTCAAGATTATATGGGAATGTATTCTTACATTTATTATTGTTTACATGATCTATACTTTGGATTGGTATTATGCTGTTTGCAAACCTTTTAGTTTGCAAAATGCTTTCATTTTTGTATTATCTTATTTAGTCCTTTCCCTGAGGAGGAGGTATCATTATCATTGCTATTTTATTGATGAGTAAATTGAGTCTCAGTAAGATTAACTGTCTTTACAGGTCACAGGCCTGGACCCTGGCTCCTCTTCACGTTATTCACCTCGTGTTAAGTAAGTTTTAATATAAAACTGCACCTCCAGAATGGCCTTCATTAAAAAAAAAATTTCTACAAGTTGGTTAGGTTACATTTGACCCAATGAAGTCTGGAAAAAAAAAAATAATCGACTCTCCTCTGCCTTTCTTCAAATTACCCGACTCGAGCTGGAGATCACAGGATATGGGAAATTAGATGACATATTATTTTTAAGACGTTTGACAGTTCATTAAAGTGTTTGAGGTGATGATCTTTGGTTAGACTTGCGCTATGGTTTCAGTTTTAATTATAATGCCACTATGACAATTCAGGAAAAACTAGCTGGAAGTTTCAATGAGAGAAAAACTATAGTTACAGAAATTTCTGGGAGCTAGAACGATGAAATGTGTGTTGATCTGGTTAAGGAACTTTTTTTTAAAAGCATCTATTAATAGATGACATTTCAGCTTTACTTTTTGCCCTTTATATAGAAAATATTTCTAAAATATATTAGCCTACTTTCTTTCTAGAGAGTAAGTTCAGGAATGATGTTTAAAACATCATTTAATTTTTTTAAACAAATGGTCTATGCTTTGATAGTGATTACATTAAGCATTAGTTTTTCCTGATAAAGTATGGGAGATACGGATGTTGGCAGTGTCTGACGATGGGCTAAAATATACCCTAAGGAAAAAAATCATAAGACTATCTTTTCAGAGACCTGCTTATTCTCTGTACTTTATTTCCCTATAAATTCCAGATGATTACCATTAGTGCAAACTTGCTAATAACTAAAGAAATGATCAAAACTTCTTTTAGAAGCTATAATGTAAATATCTCATTTATTCATTAAATAAACACTTGAACACCTACTCATTCCTCTTTTGTAAGATGGGGATAATGACAGAATTTTCTGTATCAATTAGGGTTCTTTGTTGAAGGCAACAGAAATAAACTCTGGCTAACTTATCCAGAAAAAGAATGTACTGGAAGAAAATCACGTAGCTCACAGAATCCCCAGGGATGGTGAACTCAGTGTGTAAAATGGGCAGGACTATCACTGTTGGCATTGTCACAACCAGAACCTGGTCGCCACAATGATCCACACCACTGGGGATTATCTCTGCATCTTTGCATCGCTTTATGCAGATTCCAAGTTTCAGGTGAGGGCATCCAATTGACTTAACCTGGGTCCCATGCCATGACTACACCCTAGTTGCCAGAGAGTGGGGAGAAGGACTTTGGCCAAACTGTGAAGTGGGCCCTGTTCCCACCAAGACTCAAAATTAAGGATTCTCCACAAATAGGATGGGAGGTCAGAAATTAGACAGGCAAAAAGCTGGTGTTCATCGTAATGACCTCACAGGGCTGTGAAGGTTTAGTGGGATGACCTGTGGCACAGTGCTGGCACGCAGGAGGCACTCGATCAGTTTTGGCATTATTATTATTATTATTAATCCAATGAGGCAGGCAATGTGCTAATCTCTAGGGATAGAAAAGTAATAGGGCACAATTTCTCAACAAAAAGCTCAACATTCTGGAGAGCTGTTTCAGTGAGAAACAAATATAAAAACATAATTATAATACCAGTTAATAAGTGCTACTGTATAGGTACCTATGGAGTGGGTGCTCTGGAAAACAGGGAAAAGAAAAACCAATTCTGCCCGAGTCAGGACAGAGAAAATAGTCAGACCGAGTTCTGAATATTGAGAGGAGCATCATGAAAGGGCTTGTCATGTTTGAATTCCTATGAGTAGGGTGGGCTCAGGATTGTGAAGGATTCTGTACACCATCTAAATGAGTTTTAACTGATCTGAAAGTCACCAGGACTTGGTGAAGGGGATGACGTAGTCAGATCTGGGGGTGGGGTAACACTTTAAAGGACGAGAGTGAGCAAAGACAATGTCAAGAGTTCAGATAAGGGAAGATGATGGCCTGTTCTCAGGGAAGATGGAGAGTAAGACAACAGCTTTAGAAATAATGTATGACATAGAATGAACTGCATTCAGTACCTCCACCACTAGGGGTGAGAGACGCAAGGAGTCCTGGGTAACTTAAAAGACCACAACTTTTTGAGATGAGCGGATGGTAATGCCACGATTGTAATAGACTCGCTTGTCAAGGGAATCATTTGAAGCAGCTGGGAGAGGAAAGAGACTAAGTTCCTGTGTGGGTTTCAGCCTGCCTTACTTTAGGAGTTGGCAACAAAGATGCAAGCTGAAGCTATTAAAATGGGTATCAGCCAGGGAAGGTGGAGAGAGACTTTAAATACCCACGATATTGACCCCTGTAAAAATGAAGGAACCAGATGACGAAATTTTGCATATGATTTCTGAGGGAGCTCTTGGAGCCCCCATCTATGATAGGAGGTCCGTGGATCTCAGTTTAGGAATCCATGGGCTAGCTAGCACAAGGAGACTGGGGGAAGAGTCTTACAAATATTTAGTGGGTGAGAGCAAAGTTGAAAAGCTTACAAACATAAATACGGAATAAATTGTTAAGATGAGTTTCGGCAGCAGATATGATACAGTTATATCCACCATGCTTAATGACATATATGCAGTTTCCTAGAGTTGTCTATTCTCTTGCTGTTTGTTCATCCATCTATACCATTTATTCAATAATAACAATAATGGTAGGCACTGTTCAAATGAGATGTGAAAGCCACCATGCTTGGCACTAGGGACACAAAGACAAACAAGTCCCCTACCCTGCCCTCAGGGAGCTTACAGTCCAGGTGGGAGGTACTTGTAAGTACACTAAAATAGAGATAGTGAGATAAGTGTTGGAAGACATACGTGCAATGGGTGCTAAGAGAGAGATGGGAAAGCGCACCAAATTGCACCTAAGGTTTGGAATAAGGGCGTTAGGGAAAACTTCTTGGAGGGGACCAATAGGCTTTGCTCTGAAGGATTAATTGGACTTAGCCTGGCAACACTCCAATGTAATAAATAGCATAGCTGTCTGTTCTGGAGTGCAAGCACTTCAGAATGGCTTGAAGGTAAAGACAAGAAATGGAAAACGGCAGTGGGTGGAAGTGAAACTGGAGAGGTAAGCAGGCCTAAGACCAGTGGTCTAAAATGCCAGTGATTCCCAAGAGAGGTGACACTGTGTGAGGAAGCCTGGTTTAGGACAGCTTTATGGAGTTTAGAATAGTGATGAACTGGGGAACAATGAAAAGGCATTCAAATTCAATGAAAAGAAAAAAACAAAAGAGATCTCCACATGCTAGCCAAACAAAAACAGCTGAAGGATCATATAAGATATCTTCAGGAATTTGGACTTTATACTAAAGATAGTGGAGTGCCACTGTAAGAGTTTAAAGAGAGGAGTACATAATCAGGCTTTCATTTTATAAAATATAAATCTGATGGTATTGTAGACACTGGATTAGGAGGGGACAAGACTGCAGCCTGGGAAATTGGCTAGGCGGCTATAGCGGTATGCGAGACATGAAATGATGGTGGCCTGAAGCAAGACAGTAGTTGCTATGAAGAACTGGATACATCAGACAGATGGGGAGCTAGAAGCAGAGTCTCAGTAATTAATTGGAAGTGGAGGAAGAAGGAGAGAGAGAGAAAAAATCACAAGTCGTTGCTCACAATAAGCTGTATGGGCTTCAATTGGTCTGACCAAGCCGTTTAACCTTAAATCCAAAATGAAGTCAAAGCAGTGAATTGAAATCCTCTCCTCGTTCTTATAATATTTTTCCGATCCGGTTTGAAATCTAGTTTTATATACTTAAGATTTACCTCCCGGTAATCTGGAATTACGTTTCTGAGATTGCTGTAAATTATTTCCTTTCTTGGTTTCTCTTCCTCTTTTTTACTTCCCTACTTTATTCTTAATATTTTATTGTTTTAACTGTCTGCTAAAATACTTCATCATAACTTAGCTTTTCCTCCGAGAGAACTGTGGAACATCTGAATAACTGAAACTTGTCCCCTATCAGAATCTTGTCGATTTACTGAAGTTTTCCCATTGCTGCTTGGAATGTTTCCGGGGTAATGTTCTCAGGGTAATTTTCCTGTGTAGGTGCGCCTAGCTTTTTTCAGCGGAGACTTTTAGCATTTCTAGTCAATCACCATTTCATTTTCTTAAGAGAAGCTTCTTTTTGTCGTAAAGGCAGTATATATTTTCATCATATTTCATTTTCAAATATGACTCACAGGTATGTCCCTTACAAAAACAGTAAAACTTAAATGACAGAAGATCTGAGCTCTAATCAGTATATACGGCGGCGGCGTGAGGGCCGAAGAAATGCCAAATTTCCCGCCCACCCCCCCACCCCCGCTCCCAAAAGCTGAACAGCAAGTTTGCTGCACAGGGAGGTTACTACCCTACTAAGGCAGCCCAACCCGGGGCGACCGGGGCTGCAGGAGAAGTCGCCTGCTCCCTCCCTCCGCAACGACGCCGCCTCGTCCCGCCCGCCCTCCCCACCTCTCGGGGTCCTCGCCCCCTGCCCGAACAACACTCCCCCTCCCGGAACGGATTCCCGCGGCGGCCGGACTGCACGCTGCCCGCACGCAGTCCACGGGGGTGCGCTGCAGGCGCCTGGAGCAATAACCCCCGCGAAGGAGGCCGTTTCGCGGGGTGGCAGGAACGAGGGCTGTGGGCCAGGCCCGGGACGGCCCCTCCCCGCGCCGCCGCGCGCCCTCCAGGTTCCGGAGTCTCGGCGCCGCGGGTCGGCGCGAGGACTGGCGGGGCGGCCCCGCGCCGAGCGCCCCCTCCCGGCGCGCCCGCGCCCGCTCCCGCGCCCCGCCCGCCGGTCCGCGGCGCCCCCGCCCCCTCGGGCGCTCCGTAGCCGTGACGTGCGCGCGGCGGGGCTGGGGACTCGGCGGGTTGCCGGCCGGCGGGCGGAGACGGACCCGGGATCTGTCCGAGCAGGAAGCGAGCTGGAGACCGGTCACCGTCGCCGCCCCGTCCCGGTGCCGGTCCGCGTCGTCGCCCTCTCTCCTCGCCCGCCACATCCCTCCCTCCCCCCCCCCCCCCCCCCACGCCTCACCGGCGACAGGTAGCCCCGCCGCCACGCACCTGCCCTCGCGTTCGCACCGGTGAGTGCCCCGGGACGCCCGCGGTGGGGCGTCGGCGCCGGGGCCCCACTTCCCGGAGCCTCGCTCCCCCAACCTGGCCTTGCTTCGGGGCCTCCTCTCGCCGCCCGGGGCAGACGAGCTGGCTCGGTTCATCTCCCGGGGACGCTGGGGGTGAAGCAGGTGATGAGTGGGCCCGGGCGGCGGCGGCTCCCGGTAGCGCAGGGGTGGGTCTCATTTCCACAGGACAATGAGAGTCTTCTTTCAAGAGTCTGTTACCACCAGGATGCCTTCGGGTATCTTCTCTGGCTTCCAGGTAGAAGCTGAGCCCTCAGGTGTCCAGCTCTGACCTGGACGTCCCGTGATAGTTTTCTCTTTCGTAAACAGGCTTAAAATTCAGTGCAGGAATAGTGCTTTTTGTTCTGGGATGTGAGGATCAGCTGCTGTCCCAATTAGTTTAATCTTGTAGGAGCCCAGGTTGGGACTGTATAAAGATGTATTTTTAGTCTTTAGTTGGTCAAGTATTTTGGGTACGTTAATTTATATATCTGCTACTGAACAAGAGATTTTTACATTTTTTAATTCCCAAAACTCTTTAAAACGATTAAAATGCTCAAACTCTGGGGTAAGAAAATAATTTGATAGGGTTATTACTAGAACATCTGTGTCAGAATTATTTCCATACAGGTTTAGAAAACGTGTTACATCTTATCTGGGGTGAAGTTTGTAGTGGAGGAATGCTTAAATCCTAATCTAGAGATCTAAGGAGCTAGGAACACTGCCCCAATTTAATAGGCTGCTGTACGTGGTAGATAAAAGTTTTCCTTGTTATGCTCTGGCGGTGTAGATGCAATATAGCTAAATGTCGTCAGGGTTTGAGAGTTTAAAAGATTAATATTCTTAAGATTTAGCTGAGCACTGTTCACACGATAAAATGTGAATCTTGAACTTGGGCTGGTAATAGTCATGGTACAAAGGTTGACAGCAAAAGGACATTTCTGTACAAATTAACTAAGATGTCTTGGGTTGTGGTTTGCATTGGAAATTGTTTAGTGAAAAAATTACCTTGGTGTCTTTTACTATTAATTTTAGAAACACCACAAATTGGTCTATAGCCAGAGCTTGAAACAAAGCAGCCTTTTAAAATAACTCATTGACTTTTAAATATCCACCTCATTTAGAGTATTTTCAGTTGTGCAGAATTACTTGCATAGCGGTAAACAGAAGTTACTTTAGTCTTATTCAGGTTTGCCTGTTGCATTTGTATGTTCTGTGTGACATGCTATTTAATTGTTGGCTTTTTAAGTTACATTTTAGTTTTCAAAAACTAATTTTAAAAGGGAGTAATGGAAGTGATAAGCAACTTTAAGAAAAGATTATGATTAAAAACTCACTATGCATGTAATATTTAAAAGTATATATAATATACATATATTCTTCATTAGTGCTTGGAAACGTGGACAAGAAAAATATAATAAGCTATTGCAATATTTAATGTAAATTCATGCAAGGTCTTAAAAATATCATAAATCATAACCCATGGAACTCATCTGAAATGGATTTTTTTCTCTGTTTATGTTTGTGTGATCAAGTTTTAAAATAACAGTGGCCAGGAAATCTGAGAGAAGCTGAAGGCTCTTTTTTCATCCTGTTGTGACTTTGCCTGGAGACTGTGGTGTATTATGTAGCCCATTGTTTAGACAACGGGCTGTCTCAGGGTTCTAAAAATACAACTAAAATTTTAAAAAAATTTGACTATGTGAGGTTTGAATAAATATAAGCACCCCAGACATTAAAAAAAAAATAACTGATTTTCAGTCTGCTGATAATTGAATCCCCATGTCTGTTATGTAAAATGTCAGTTTTATAAAGATGTTTAACCTTTGTGAATTTTTTATTTCTCTATATTAAAACATTTTAAGTAAAAGATTGAAAATGTATGACAAGTGTAATAAATCTCATACAGTTTAATTTTGATCCTTACAATGAGACATTTGGTAGTAATGTGACTGGCCCTTTAGTAGGATAAGATCGTCACCCATTTATTAGGCATCTGCCATAATCAGAACACTAACTGAGGAACTTGATCTGCAAAATAGTTTTCAAGGTTGGTGGTCTTGTCCTTTTTACACATGAGGAAATTTAGGCTCAGAGAATTGAATATTTGCTCAAGGTCATGAGGTCATGTAGCTCCAGGGAGAGTCTGGATTCACACCCAAGTCTTCTGACCATAAAACCTCAGTCCTTTCCACCAGAGCAGGTTGCCTTAATCTCAGTGCAATTGGTAGACTATTCTGGTAAACCTGCAGAACTGGTATTGTGTTAAAGAATGTAACTGGAGGTTTGAACAAGGTACAGAGGAGTGACATTAAGAAGGGCCAGGAATGGGGCTCAGAATTAATTTTGAATTCTGTGTCTGTTTCTTCATTCTTAAGTAGACAGCCTTGAACAGTGATATGATGTTGCTTTATCATTTCTGGGGTAAATTCCAGAATATTATACATACTGTGCACTTTTAATTTTGATGGGCTGTAGGAACTAGAATTAGGCTGTAATGTAACACTGGTTTTCATTGTAGCTTAAGTGAATAATGTAATGTACCTGGTTAGGGTAGAACTTAAAAATGAGATAGGTTATTGCCTGTAAATGCAGTAGCTGCCTTTTAAATGTTATGTAATTAACTGTGTAATACTAAGGGGAAAAATGGTTTTCAGATTCTGATTAAATTGTGACCTGTTAGATCAGGACAATTTTTTTTTTTTTTTAATGTCCTGTGTTTATTTCAGGAATGTCCCTTGAGCTGTAATAGACACAAAGAACAAAGTGAGCACACAAAGTCCATCTTTTGTAGCAAATGAGTCATTTCAGCAGTAGAATGTAGTTGGGTAAATGAACAGAAAATTGGTAGGAAGGCTCAGTTGGGTGACTTCTGTTACGGGTATGTCTTTGTTTTGAACTATTAGGAAGGATACTCATATTCAACTGTAAATACAAAACCATCATCCAAGGGCTTAATGTAAATTATTAATGGATGATCTGTAACACATCTGCTTTCGTGTGTGTGTGTGTGTGTGTGTGTGTGTGTGTGTGTGTGTAGATAATCAAGAACTAACTAAAGTTAAATAAGCTTAATTCTGTTTTTGAGGCATTATATAATGTTCAGAGGAACCAGGATGTTCTACATTTAAAACAGTTATGCTTTTATTTGACAGATTTAGTGGACTGTTAATAATCTTAAAATATAAGTATATCGTCCTACTTATGGTTTTCAAAAATAAGCTTTCTTTTCTCATTGAGTAGTGTAAGAATGACATAGTGGTTTGAGAAATGACCACAAGTCCAGCAAAAGTTCTCCCTGTGAGTACTGAAGTATGGGAAGTAAAACCAGAACAGATCTGGCATCTTTAGAAACCTTGCTAGTGTTGAAGAGAGGGGAAGTCCTTTTCTATTTATAAAACCTGTCTCTTCCAGTGAAACCAAAATACTGAAGCACATTCCTTAGGTGATATTCACATGCCTGCTGAGTAATGTGGGCAAAGCAAGGTGGTGCTCCTGGCAAAACCACAGGCATCTTTTATGCACCTTACATCACTTGTCATTTTATTTGAAGGTAACCTGCTGCTTAAGCTTTACAAGGTAAGGTATTACATATCACAGAATTTAAAAAATTTCTGTTATATGTGGATGAGCATCTTTTTCAACAGATATTTATCGATGGTTCATTGTGTTTAAAATATAGCTGTTGATGGGAACTGGTTCTTCCCTGTTGTGGCAGATCTTTGGATCTAGGAAATAGGAGGAGTGGGACAGATGTGAAAAGAAAGATAAACAGAAACATCCATTTAAAACCTGAAGCTGTTTATGTCAGAAGTTAACACCCTACATGAATGACGCTTTACTCTTTTGGAAATCGTTTTATGTACATTTGGTCCTAGAACAACTTGATGAAGTAGATGTGGTACATCTGTTCTTACTCTGCACATGAGAAAATGGAGACACAAAGATAAGTACTTTGTTCAAGGTCATATGTGAGGCTGCTTAGAAGCGTCACTGAGAATGGAACTGCTATCTGTGTGTTCCCATGGAGTCCTCCCTCCCCCAGGTCTCTAACTCCTAGGTTTAGTAAGGGTTAACCTCTCAGCAGTGACTTATTTCATTTTGTGGATTTAATTCAGATGGTTCAGGCAATTCTGAATAGTCAGGATAGCTAAAGTGATAATTATTAAATATGTAGTTACACTTTTTTCTTCTTGTTTTTTAACGTAAGGTAGAAGGTGAGCATGATGTAGTATTATGGAACTACTTGAACATTTTTAATAGATTGATGGAGTCGAGGTTGGTAATTAACTTTTCTAGTAGCAGTGTTTTTAAGGGAAAGCCAACAATTAGTTTTAAAAAAGAAAAATATTCTGGAGGAATTTTGAAAGTAAGTTTTATTATTTGGTACATTGATATTGATCTGATTATTCTTGCTTTTGTAAAGACTTGCTAATGAGCTAAGGCGTGTCTCAGTTGGTACCTTTATGCCTTCATTCATTTCACAGATATTTGAGTGTCTGTCATGGGCCAGGCACTGTTCTGAGTGCCGACGATAAGGTGATAAAACCAAGTCCTTGTACTGAGTGACATTTTGTTGTTGTTTTGAATTAAGTTAATTATAGACTCATCATTCTAGTATGTGATTAACAGGGCTGACCCTAAAGTTGGGAAATAGTTGTCAAAGTGGTACAATTTGAGGGCTACTAAAAGCCTCATTTGCTCTAAAATATTCTGCTCCTGGCCTTTAGTCCACTGAGTTACAGCACTGTTACCAGTTGCTTCCTGATATATAAGAATATATTCCATCTTTTATCACAGTTTCAGGAAATAAGGCTGAGAGAAAGTAAGTGGGACCCAGGACTGATAATGTTGGCTTTCGTAAGACAGTGGGTTGGCAAAGTATAATTTTAGTAGCCGCTGTTGTTTATTGAGCTCTTGCTGTGTGGCAGGTACCATGTCAAGCAAGTATTTTATGTACGGTAGCTCAGTTAATCACTATGTCGGACTTCCCTGGTGGCACAGTGGTTAAGAATCCGCCTGCCAATGCAGGGGACATGGGTTCGAGCCCTGGTCAGGGAAGATCCCACATGCCGCGGAGCAACTGAGCCCGTGCACCACAACTACTGAGCCTGCGCTCTAGAGCCCGCAAGCCACAACTACTGAACCTGCAAGCCACAACTACTGAGCCCATGCACCTAGAACCCGTGCTCCGCAACAAGAGAAGCCACCGCAATGAGAAGCCCGCGCACTGCAACGAAGAGTAGACCGCGTGCAGCAACGAAGACCCAACGCAGCCAAAAATAAATAAATAGAAGACATTAAAAAAAAAATCACTATGTCACCTTAATGCCACATGCACTTGGCATTAAGACTCTCGTGTCTTAGGAGAGAGAGGCACAGGGATGTTAAACTCGCTCAAGCTCCCAGCCAGTAAGTTGGTGGAGCTGGGATTGGATCCCTTGTCGTCCTTAGCATGTGGTTGTAGGTACTCATGTGGAAAGAGTGCGGGTAGACTTGCGACGTGCCACCAGTATGTCATGGCACACCATGTAGGTGGAAGGGCTTGGTGAGCGAGGGATGGGTGCGGTGGGAGTTGGGGGGATGGGGCGTTATTGCTTGCCCAACTGCTGGCCCCTCAGGCTTAGCCTCTGTATTCCAGCCCCCAGGTTCCAGAGTTGCATTTGTGCATAAGTGCTTGCTTGTCCGCCTCCAGGGTAAGAGGACAGGCAGAGGTGAGGGGATCCTGGTTTTGCCACTTATTAGCTGGGTCAGATTACTTAGTTTCTCTGGGCTTCAGTTAGTAAAATGGGGGCTACAATATTACTTACTTGGTGTGGTTCTCGTGAGGACTGGATTAGACACTAATACATGGAAAGCACATATCACACTGGCACATAGCTAGTGTCCATTATTATTGTTACTGTTTTGGCTGCTTTTTCTTTTCCATGTTTAATGTGGAATGCTCATCCAAAAGGAAAAAAGCTGTGTATTGGAGATTTGGGTGAAATCTTGAAGTTGACCAGTTTCAAGTAGTTCTGAAATTTAGGTGCGTACCAAGAATTATCCGGGGAACTAGTAAAAACACGTCAGAGAGATGTGGGTGGGGCATGGGCAGTAGCATTTTAACAAGTTTCTCAGTTGATTTATTTGTGTACCAACATTTGAGAACCACTGGTTGAAAGCTTTTCTTCATCCTCTGCTTTGGGAGGGTGTTGGCAATAACAGCAAAAAGTTGCTCTGATTAACCAGGCAGCATATGGTAAAAGGAAGTGAAATATCGGTTACCAGAATCTCTTCATTGATTTTCTTTCTTCTTTTAAGCTTATTTGGAGCTCATAGCATTTATCTTGAGATGACAATGCAGTGTTAAATTTCACACCTAAATTTAATTGTGGTGAGTATTTCAACTTATTAACCAGCTTCATTTGGAAGTGAGCTACTTATATTTAATTTTTAAACGACTATACAAATAGCAGTAACATATAAGTAATGCTCGTTTAGATCTTAAGACCTTTTTGAACTATTTGTTTGGTTGCACTGGGTCTTAGTTGTGGCACGCAGACCCCTTAGTTGTGGCATGCGGACTCTTGGTTGTGGCATGCATGGGGGATCTAGTTCCCCAACCAGGGATAGAACCCGGGCCCCCTGCATTGGGAGTGCAGAGTCTTATCCACTGTGCCACCAAGGAAGTCCCCTTTTTAATTGGATTTCTTTAGATAATGTACTGTTTTGAATAACTAGACTTGGTCTTGTTAGCCACAGCAGGCGAGGTCCCAGCAGGAAAGAGATATCATCCCGGATGGTGCAGATGAAGAGACTGCAGGGGCAGGGAGCAAGCATGGGGTGGTGAAGCACCCAGGGAATAGCAATGGTGAGAAGCCCTTCACTCTCTGGAGGTCTCGGAAGCAGAGAGCTGGCCTTGAGGAGGAGGCTGGGTGGGGCTGAGGCTTTGAGGCGGCCCGGTGGGGAGGGGGGAAGTTCCCTGGCTGGTGACTTTGCTAGAAGGCAGCTGGGGAGCCTAGGTTAGCCTAGCTCTGTGCCGGCTTATCCTGCCAGGGCAGGGGCAGAGCAGAACAGGGGTGGAGGTGCAGTGGAGCAAGTGGAGGATAACTTGGGCATCGATTGGAACCTTTGGGAATTTGTAGCATTGCCTTGGTGCATTTTAAATCGCTTGTAGCATTGTGATATATCTGCAAAGTGCTTGAGACTACCTGTCTTTTTTCTTTTTTTTTTTTTTGTCGTATGCAGGCCTCTCACTGTTGTGGCCTCTCCCGTTGCGGAGCACAGGCTCCGGACGCGCAGGCTCAGCGGCCATGGCTCACGGGCCCAGCCGCTCCACGGCATGTGGGATCTTCCTGGACCGGGGCACGAACCCGTGTCCGCTGCATCGGCAGGCGGACTCTCAACCACTGCGCCACCAGGGAAGCCCTCACTTTCTCATTTAATCAAACAGTTATTTCAGGAAATTTGATGATCCATGTAACCCGATGAAAAACATAATCTAGGTCGGTTAACATAAAGCACTTTTATTAATATGTTGTTATGCCTTAATGAGGTTTTCTGAAATTTTCTTCATCAGGTAGTCTTGTTGTGATAGAATAAATGTTTTTCATTAAAAATAGCTTTTAATAAGTTTAAAATATTTTGGCAAGAAAAGTCCCTTGCCTTCTGGAAATTATACTTCCCGTTCACCTGGACTCTTGAGCGCAAGAACACCAGGGCACAGTTCATAGAAGTTGGACTCTTATGACATAATTGTTCTTCCTCCTCAAGTCCTTTTAAAGACGCATTAAATTCCTGTATAAATCTGTCGCAGTTTGCTGTTATTCAACTGTCTTCTGCTAATGCCAGTTTTACCTAGTTAATCTGATACCTGGCTAAAAGTCTAAGTCCATGCTCTTCAGTTTGGATAGATTCCTGAGGATTACTAAAGAAAAACATTTCTCTCCTTAAAGAGATGATATGAAGGTCCCTAGTGTCTGAGCATTACTCCCCCCAAAACAATTAGAATAGTTGATATGTCTTCTCTTGAGGGTTCCGGGGGAAAAAGAGTCCAAGATTGTACTCAGATTAAGCAGCAGCTAGACTGGGTCTTGTTCACAGTTTCCAGAAAAGGAGAGCAAATTAATCAGTCACCAGCACCTGGCTATGAGACTTGACCATACAAGTAAAGGCTACATGTAAATGTTATATTTGGGTTTTGTTTTGTTTTGTTTTGTTTTTTGGAACAAATAAGTGTCTCAGCTTGTCTTTAAAGGAGTATGGTGGAAAACAGAAAAAGGTTTGGAATAAGCAAAATAGCTCCTATGCTTGGAAATCATACATTTAGATTTTATTTTTCTGTAAGTGGGCCTTTTTCTTTCTTTAAAAGGGGAGAGTTCAAACTTTTGTGGAATCTTCTGAAAACATACTGTTTATTTCGATTTGATGCTGATAGAATTAGTATCCCGCAGGAAAGAATTGAGGCTGTCGGTTTTTCCTTGTTATGCTCTTTGAATTTCCCTGATTTGAGGATTGAGTTCTTCCAGAGAGAACTTTTCTCTGGTTCCTTGTTATTTTTTTTCTAAAATTAGATGAAACAGCTGTGTTTTGGTTTGTGGGCAAGATTTGCTGTCTGTTATCCTGGTATTTTGCAGAAGAACAAAGTATACATGTGTATGTGTTTTGAAGAGGAATGAATTAGTTTCTCTGTTTTTCTGGTCTGTCATTATTGAGTTGAAGATGAGAACAGCAAGACGGTTTATGTATCTGTTGTGCTTGATGGGAGGGGAGGAGAACTGAATGAATTTGAACATATGACCAGATTCACTTCAGATGTTTTAGAAGCCAGAGAAAAAAAGTTCAGTCAGAATTTTGTATTTTCTAGAGATAGATTCTACTGATAAGTTTGTTTTTTTGAAGGGGGGGTGCAGCATAAATTAGGAATTTATAAACTAGTTTAATTTGGTGATTTTAATGAGTTATTAGCAAAAATGGAGATAGTCTTACGGCTGCACACAAGAATGCTAGTGTGTCAGAAGGTGGTCTATTATTTATTAAAAGTGTGCTTCTGGAACTGGTCCAGAATCTCATGCACTTTGGTCCTATTCTCTACGATTCTGTTTGGCAGCAACATTGACCTAGATTATTTTCGGGACATACAGACACCTGAGTACATCAGCAAGCTTGAACAGTGGAAGGTGGCCATATATTATGACGATGCTTTGAAGGAGTGGCCCCAAATGACCCTAGAACAGTACGGTTCTAATAGTTCTTGAGGGCCAGTGATATGCCACCACTGGGTACTTTACAGTCCTGGTCTCATTTAATTCTAATGGTGACCCGTGTGGTGGCTTTTCTTACCCCATTTTGCAGCTGAGAGAACTGAGGTCTAAGTAGCTTGCTGAGGTGACACAAGTAGTGAGAGGCAGGGCTGAGAGGACGTTCAGGTGGCCTGGATCCAGAGCCTTTGCCCGATTTAGAATTTTAGGTTACCTTTCTCTGTGTGTTCTTTTAAAGAGTCAACAAACCCTTCAGGATTAAGCTGTTCTTCCTTCTCTGTCTAAATAAGGGTGGTAACACCCTGACATTCGGGCGGCAGTTGCTTGATGTCAAGTTCAGGGCGCATAGGTCCTCTGCAACACCCTTGGGTGTCCCCGCCCGCTGGTCCTTGCTGTTCAGAGGGCTCCAGCCTCTCCTAGGACTGATGAGAAGGGGGACTTTGTGGACAGGTAGGGTCTAAACCCTTCTGGATGCGTTTTAAACCCCTGAACAACTACCCCTTTTACTTACATCATTAATTTGCTTTAAACAAATGTATTGCTGTAAAGTTTTGTGTAAATTAAATAAATAACTAAATTATATATATTTTTATTATCCTTGGAAAGCTGCTTGTTTAAAGGATCCCGACAGTGACTTCTTTTGTAAAGGGAAGAATCTTTTTGTCAAACAAATGATTGTTTTCTAGGTTATACTAACAAGTATGGATCTTTCCCATGTTACCTTTGCATAAACATGGGTGATTTGGCTAAACACACATTTCATATAAATATGCCTAAATTAAGTGTGACTTCATATTGTGCTTGGTACTGTTAATAAAGAGGGATTGGTTAATGGTTTTCTTTTTTTAAAACAGATGCTATTTGTTGAATTTGTACTAAAATGTACTATAGTAGGCTTATCTCGACTAAGAATAATGTTCTTTTAAGCAGTAGATTGAGGTTCAATATATAGCACAACAGTAAATTCTTTTTGTGTCATAAAATTTATTAGGTAAATGTTAATGTTCTGTTTAAATGCTAAAATTGGTGTTTTACGAGTCTGAAATACATTCTCTGAAAATAACAGGCAAAGTTTAGAGTGAGAGTTTTTTAAAAAAATTGTTATGGTTGAAAGGCAGACAAGCTGTTGTTTGGAAAACATAATTTTCATGTAGCCCTGGGTGAAATATTTATTTCCTGTACCTAATACCTTGCTAATGAGGCTGTGAACCCAGTTCCATTGTAATCTGTGTTCTGTCCCTGAACATGCAACAGAGACTACTCTGTAACCTCCTAATTAATAGATCCAGTGGCCTCATTTAGATCATTATTCTTTTCCAACCTCTTCGGCTACTGAGCACTAATCTTCCTTGAATTCTTTCTTCTGAGCGCCTGTGGTCATGCACTTCGCAGGTCTCCAGTTTGGTTTTTACTGCGTGATTTTGTCGGCCCATGTGTTTACTGTTCATGTGTCATAAAATCCTGTGCGTGGCACTTTGCTCTACTTGCTCTGTTCTTATATCTGATAATTATATCAGCTCCATGCTTCTGACTCTTATGCAGAATTCCCCCCAGATTTCTTTTTTTTTTTAAATTAATTTATTTTCGGCTGTGTTGGGTCTTCGTGGCTGCGCGTGGCTTTCTCTAGTTGCGGTGAGCAGGGGCTACTGTTTGTTGTGGTGCGTGGGCTTCTCATTGCGGTGGCTTTTTTTGTTGCGGAGCACAGGCTCTAGGCGCACGGGCTTCAGTAGTTGTGGTGCATGGGCTCAGTAGTTGTGGCATGCGGGCTCTAGAACACAGGCTCAGTAGTTGTGGTGCATGGGCTCAGTAGTTGTGGCTCGTGGGCTTCGTTGCTCCGCGGCATGTGGAATCTTCCCGGACCAGGGCTCGAACCCGTGTCCCCTGCATTGGCAGGCGGATTCTTAATCACTGCGCCATCAAGGAAGCCCAATTCCCCCCAAATTTCTTTCTGTATAATCTTGACCAGCATTTCCAAATTGATGCTCCAGACATCTTAAAATTTCACATACTTCCTTCAGAGCCCTCCTCGCAGAAACTGCCTCTCCTCCTGTTTCCCTTATGATGCCCTCATTACCCTAATTGTTCATGCTCAGAAATTTTACTCACGTTTTCCCGTTTCACTTGTCATATTCTGTCAGTTGCCAAACCCTGTTCCGCTTCCGGAAGGTTGGCCGTCATTTTCCTCCCCCTCTGACCGAGTGCTGGCCTCACTCCTTTTTCTCTCATACGTAGTTCCCTACGTTTGGCCCTTTCCCTCAGTGTACAGTCTGTCCTGTGCATTGCCGTTAGAGTTCCATTTCAAAGTAGAAATCTGATTGTAATAATCCCTTGCTCAATAAGAATCCCTGTTAGCCCTTTATTAATACATTGGATGGTCCAGACTTTCACTGTGGGATCTGAAACCCTTTGAGGCCTGATCTCTTGCCCCACATTTCCACCTCAGTACTCGTCACACTTCTGCCATTGTCCTGTGCTCTGGCCCCATCGACCTGTTCCGCAGACATGTCCCCGTTCTCCCACCTCCTTACTCTTGTTCAAACAGGCCTTTGTCTGGAGTACTTTCCTTTAGTCAGGCTTACCCATCTCTCAGGACCTGCTTGAATTAAATCTTTCAAAGTCGCTTTCCCCAGTTTACAGTTTGGAAGTACACCTGTATTATAGTATTCATCACCAGTTATGTAATATATGTGTATCTTCTTTCATTCCCCACTACTCATCCTAGATCGTGAATGACTGGAGAGTATATGCACTGCCAGCAAATGATTTGGTGAAGTTTTATGTAGACCAGCAGATGTCAGAGGTCTTCGGACTTCTTTACACTCTTAATTATTGAGGACTCTGTAAAGATTTTGCTTATCTACTTGGTTATACCTATTGATATTTACTGTATTAGAAACTTTAAATATATTTAGTCTATTTAAAGATAATAATATATGCATTTTAACAGAAATGACATATTTTATGGAAAATAGTTACTTTCCAAAACAACAATGAGTGAAAAGAGTGCCACTATTTTACGCTTTTGTAAAACTCCTTCATGTCTGACTTAATAGGAGATAGCTGGGTTGTCATATCTGCTCATGAATTCAGTTTGTTGCATTAATAGAAGATAGCTGGGTTGTCATATCTGCTCATGAATTCAGTTTGTTGCATTAATAGAAGATAGCTGGGTTGTCATATCTGCTCATGAATTCAGTTTGTTGCATTATTTTTTTTTTTTGTTGAACTGTGTATGAAGAAAATCTTCCCTCACGTAGATATCTCATTGGGAAAGGAGATATTAGCTTGACCTTTTCAGTTAATGGTGTGTATATTCTTCGATCCTTCACCACCACTAACCAAGTGGTAATTTCTTAAAGTTCCAAAGTGGAATTTTAAGCCATATCAGTGAATTTTCTATACCCTGTTACATTAAAATCCATTGTCCAGTTTTGCACTTTGAATGGATCTTTTACCCACATGTGGTTTTATAATATGGTGTAATGGTCACTTGGAACATACTGTTCCACTGAGTTATGCAGATCTTCGAAATATATGTAATATATTTTGATCTCATCAGAAAAGTCTTTTAAGTATTTAAGCTTAAACAGTATAAGCTGTTGTACGTTCAAGGTGGCAGATGTGGGTTTTCCCAGATTCTGCTTTCACTTGAATCTTATCATTGTCAACAAGTACTGTCAGTTGCTTTCCTTGATGTGACAGCCTTCACTCAAAAAACAAACAAGGGGGGTGGGAGGGAGGGAGACGCAAGAGATATGGGAACATACGTATATGTATAACTGATTCACTTGGTTATAAAGCAGAAACTAACACACCATTGTAAAGCAATTATACCCCAATAAAGATGTTAAAAAAAAAAACAAACAAAACCTTGTTTGCCAAAAACTCAAGCTTGAATAACCAAGGTTTGTTAGTCATTCTTTGCAGTGAAAATAGTGTTTCATGAAAAAGAGTCAGTTCCTGAAGGTTACAGCTCAAACACTCCCGGAAATATTTTCCTTGGGGCAACATCATACCTTGTTTTACAGTGGAAGTAGTTTATGCACAATCCCCATTTTGTCATATAGAGTATTAAAAAGATGTGTATTTGAGGATCAAAATGTAATAAAACCAATACATTTTACTGCTTCATCAGAGGTATTCTTTTTCTTATTGAACTATAGTTGACTTACAGTGTTGTGTTAATTACTGGTGTACAGCAAAGAGATGCAGTTACACACACACACACACACACACACACACACACACACAGAGTCTTTTTTTAATACTCTTTTCCAGTACGGTTTATCACAGGATATTGAATAGAGTTCCCTGTGCTGTACAGTAGGACCTTGTTGTTTATCCATCCCATATATAATCATTTGCATCTGCTCATCCCACACTCCCAATCCATCCCTCCCCCACTCCCCTTCCCCTTGGCAGCCACCAGTCTGTTCTCTGTGTACATGATTCTGTTTCATCGATAAGTTCATTTGCGTCATATTTTAGATTCCACATATAAGTGATATCATATGGTATTTGTCTTTCTCTGTCTGACTTACTTCACTAAGTATGATCATCTCTAGTTGCACATCAGAGGTATTCTTACATGAGGCAGCATCCTTTTGACTGTGACAGCAGTGACCACTGCTACAATTTGGTGCCCCTGCCTTGATTTTAGCTAAAGTGGTAGAAGTTTTACCCATCATTGGTTCTGCATTATTAGGGCAAATGTCTTAGTATTACTTTAAAAACAGTTTTGACCTTGTTGACTCTCTGCAAGGGTCTCAGGGATCTCCAGAGGTTCATTGGCCACACTTGGAGAACCGCTGGTCTAGATCATCGTCCACTGGAGTTGTGTGTTCAGGTTTTCTGTAGACCAGACCTAGAGCCTGGACAGTTAGAATCAGACATTACCCCCCAGTTAATTTAATTCCAATTCCTTAACAAGAAGTTGAGGAAGCCAAGGTTTTGAGAGGTTAAGAGACTTGCTAAGGTCATACAGCCAAATTAGTGGCAGAACTGAAAAGATAATTCCTCTTAATTCAGGAATACCTCTTAATTCAGAATTCATTTTTTCTATCAGTATTGTGCAGTTTAAAAATTTAGAGGTAATTTCAGAGATATTTTGTATAAAGCTATGGCTAGAAAATAAGCATTTCTTTTTAAGCTATAGTATGGATACTGTCCGATAGAATTCTTAGGGGATAGATTTTTGAACTTTGTGACCCAGAACTCTGGGATCAGATTGCATCTATTTTTTTCACCTCTTTTTTTCATCTAGTTGACTATGAAATTGCTTGCTGTGATCAGACGGAAGATTAAGTGAGAAATTGAGATAATTCAGCAATTAGTGTATAATCATTTCTAAGAAAAAACTCAGTTATTTACCGTGGTAAAAATCAATATCATCAGTTTGACATTTGAGAGAGCAGGATATGATTATATAGAAAATTGAAAAGTAATTGAGCATCTTTTGGAGAGTATTTTATTTTTTAATAAATCTTTATTGGAGGATAATTGAATACTGTGTTAGTTTCTGTTGCACGACAAAGCGAATCAGCCATATGCATACATGTGTCCCCATATCCCCTCCCTCTTGCGTCTCCCTCCCACCGTCCCTATCCCACCCCTCTGGGTGGACACAAAGCACCGAGCTGATCTCCCTGTGCTATGCGGCTGCTTCCCACCAGCTATCTGTTTTACATTCGGTAGTGTATATATGTCGATGCTACACTGGAGTTCCTAGGCTATTGGGTAGAGCTGGGTCTTGGTGCTGAGATGAGGAACTGCGTGAGACCTCACTCTGATGAATATTCCCTGGAGTCTGAGGTTGTTAGTCCAGTGGTTCAGACTCAGAGCTCGCACCGCAGGAGCTTCAGGCCCGCCCCCGGGCTCATGAACCGAGTTCCTGCAAGCCACCTGTTCACTTTGGGGTTCCTCCTGTCTCCTTGGGCATCGAAGTCCCCTACCAGCGGCTGGCAGGCGCCCGAGTTGTGGGGAGACGCTAACTCCGCATCTTTTCACACCGCCATCTTGACTCCGCCTCCTTGGAGAGTATTTCTGTGAAAAATCATTTTATTGTGGAAAGTTTTAAGCGTATTCAGAAAAGAAGAGCATGTGAACCCCTATGTACCATCACCCAGATTCATCAGTTAACAACTCATGGCTAATCTTATTTTACTTTTTTAAAAAAAAATCTAATTATTCCCCCTCCCCCTGCATTATTTTGAATCAAATTCCAGATATCATTTAATTCATCATCTATAAGCATTTCAGTATGTAGGAGAGAGTACTTCCTCAAACTTGTAATTGGGGGGTTTGGTATCTAAAATAAGTTTGAATTAACCTCTCAGAGGTCTTTTCTAGCCTAACCAACAAAGCCGGAAACACACAAAAACCTCCTCTTTATACCCTGTCATCTCCTTGTTCTTTTGCCTTATTTCTCTTTCCCTTACTATACAAATTTCTACTAGCTGTTTCTGTTTTTCCTCTGTTCACTCTTTTATTCACTGCAGTATCATTTCTGCTTCAACTACTGTATACTGAAACTGCTCCGACAGTGCCAGTGCCCTTCCCATTTTCAAATCCATTAGCTTAGTTTCAGTTATGAGCCTCTTCTGAACCACTTGATGATGCTGACAAACCTCTTGTTCAGACTTCTTTCTCCTTTGGTAAAGTCCTCTCTCCCAGGGTGCTTGCTACCTTCCTGTCTACTTTTCCGCATCGTTCCTTTCTCCCCTATTCTTCCTTTAAAATGTCAGGTGTCTGGCCTCAGTCTTGTCTCTCTTTTACTTATATTAGTGATTCTCTATTCTGTCAGACTTGGGACCCCTTTTTCAAAACAATTGTTTTGTAATACCCCATTTACTACACTGAAATTAAACAATCTACACATACATGTGTATGCATACCTATATACATGTATAATTAAGAATATAGTGATGTAACAAAGAAGTAATTATTATTTGCATTTATCACAAATGTAATATATTAATAAACAATATAATATACATATAACTTAAATATATATTTTATATTAATTAGGTATTAATGCACGTATTTCAGTATGTGAAAGCTTAGATGCTCTTATACTGTAAGTCAGAACAAAGTAATCAGGCTCTAGCATCCGTATGTAAAGTAGTCATGAATGCAGCTACTGCAGATTAGACTACTGTAGAGGTATGTTATATTGGTGACTCAAATACCACGATCAGCATTGCTCTGTAACATGGTTTTCTCTGAAATAATAAACATCTTTTGGTAAGGACCCAAATAAAAGACAGTCTTCTCTCAATTTATGTGATATTTTATTTCTGGAAAACTCAGTATATATTAAAACAGTGCAAAAATATTTTAGATTTGATTCTGGGCTCTACTATCTTCTCTAAGTTTGCTATGTATTTTGCCTTCTATATATCATTAATGGCATCAGAATAATTTGAAGTAAAATGTAAAAAGCTCTTTATACCCTTTCCACAGGAGCCATATCAGTTTGAACTGTCCTTTTAGACACTTGTTTTGGCTGCATTAATTTTATTGGATCATCTTCTTTAATTCATTCTTGAATGATATATAACTGTCTTCAAGTGAGACACTGAGACTTTTAAATTGAGTAGAAAATACAAATAATTAGTGAAATTATAAAAACATTCTGATGTAAATTAGAAAATATGAGAGTTGTAAATAGTATATATGTAGTCCTTCCTTCCTTCCTTCCTTGAGCCTGCTTCTTCCATCTTTCAGATTTACAATTAAAAAAATTTTTTTTTATTTATTTGGCTGCGTCGGATCTTCGTTGTGGCCCGCGGGCTCTTCATTGCTGCATGCGGGCTTCCCTAGTTGCAGTGTGCGGGCTTCTTTCTAGTTGTAGTGCGTGGGCTCCGGAGAGCACGGGCTCTTCGTTGCAGCATGTGGGCTCTCTAGTTGTGGTGCACGGGCTTACTTCCCCTGCGGCATGCGGGATCTTAGTTCCCTGACCAGGGATCGAACCTGCATCCCCTGCGTTGGAAGGCGGATTCTTAACCACTGGACCACCAGGGAAGTCTCTGTGGTTCTTTTTAAAAATAGCACATGATTCACAGATTCCACTCAAATTAATAGCCGTTCACTGCACTTAATAATGAATTTATTGAGGACTTTTTAAAAGGCCTTATCTGTTGCAAAATAACTTTTTATATATACTTTTAGAATATTAAGGTGCCAATAATTTGCCCTATTTTGGATCTGAATTTAAATACAAGAATTTTTCTTTGTTTTACAAGAGAGATTTGCCCCAGATGTAATCTTTTTTTTTTTTTTTTTTTTTACCTTCAAGGGGATTGTGAGTCTGAGAATGAAGAAAGCTTAGAAGTAAATTATTGCCATAAAATATGTTGTTTTGCCATAAAGAGATACTAGAGAGAGAGATTGTCATAAAGGTACATAAAGAGATTCCTATTTGAAAAGATGGCCAGAAATAATGTTATCATGTTTATTATTATAGAGTTAAGTATCTGTTGTGCTCTATTTAGTATTTGAACTTCTAAACTACTCCTTTTTATATACGCTTAGTTTTATAGACATTTTCCCATGACTATTATTTGTGTAACTGAAAGCTAGATGTGTTTTAATTGATTTATCTTTCCTGATTTTTTTGATGTCAAATTGACAGTTTAGCTGAACCTTGACAGATAAAAATATAAAGAATCTTAGTGTTGTAAACAACGGTAGTGTAGATGGCTTTGCCCAAGAAATGTATAGAAATATAGACTTACAAGATACGCATATAAGTTAGCAATGCTTTTCCTTACAAAAGTTTTCTTTGAAAAAGGATTCTGCAAAGTGCCCTTTTACTGGCCTCTGCTAAGGTGTGTATATATATTCCAAGAAATTGATTAATGAACAAAAGGGAAAGAAATGAATGAATGTATGTTTTAATTTGATACGTTTATCTGTAATTGTTCCTCATCAAAGCTCCAGTATTTACATTTGGACACCAGATGCTAAATGTTTTCTCTGTGAATAAAATTTAAGGGGAAAAAAAAATCAATCAGAGGTACAACCTGAACATTAAAAATTCCCCCGAACTTGTATAAGACAGTATGAAAATTTCCCCTTATTCCTCTCTGCAATATAAATGAGAATTGGGGGTGAATTTCCAAATAATTATTGTATCAACATGAAAGTGATTGAATTTCCATTTGTTTCTGTTAGAAATGAAAGAATAAATTGTATGGTTGTTCTCAAAATCCTGATGCCTGAGCCACAGCCTCGCCCCATTAAATCCCAGATCCCGGAGGGTGAGACCTAGGTGTCAGTACTTTTCCAAAGGTCCCCAGGTGACTACAATGTGCCGTTCAATTGTTTCTCTTTTATGTTGAATCTGTGTAAATAAAACTTCCTGTCAAAAACTGAAGAAACTCTTGGTGACCAAAGTGTTTTAAAAATTTAGTTTTTATACACTAATTAATAAAATGTTCTGTGTCTCGTGGAGGACTTAAAAAATAGAGCACATTCTATGTTGAGACTTAAGAATTGTTGAAAATTATTAAAATAGTATACTTGTTAGTCATTACAAAATTTGGAAGTAGACGTTAATTCTTTCGAATCTAGTATTTTGTTTCCTGGCAGACCATATTTAAACCACTCTAAACAGGTCATTCACGGTTTTATCTTTAAGAGCTCCTGAGACAAAGTTTCCGTCACCTCTTTTTGTCTCTGATTCTTCGTGAAGGTTCTTCATGTCTAACCTAAATCACTCTATTTTTATATTTTACCTTCTGGAGATGTAGGCCATTTGATCGTGTGTGTGTGTGTGTGTGTGTGTGTGTGTGTGTGTGTGTGTGTGTGTGTGTGTGTGTGTACAGACACATACACCTACATAAACACATTTTTAATCCTTATCATTCATATACTTGAAGACTGATGTTACTATTTTTTTAGTCTAAATAGCCTAAGTTAGGTAAAGTTTCTTCATACCAATTAGAAAATTCTCCATTTTGACTGCTGTTTTAGGTTTTAATGTAAAGGAAACATTTTACACTAGAAATCATTGTTTTTACTAATCTTGCTGATAAAGAGAAGGCAATGGTGAGGAAATGACTAAAACCGGTTCCGAAACAGTGTGGAGCCCCCAGATTCTGGAAGGGCTGGGAGCACACAGCATCACGAGCACATGTGGAGGAATCAGCTCTGAGAAGAGTGGGGACGTGTTCAGGTGTGGATGAAGTTACAGATGTATTTTCGGCTGGAGAGGCAGAGTATTGAGGGATTTTATGCCTTATTGCATAAAACAGGGAGACATTAGGTCATCACAGGTTTTTACAGGGTGGAGGTACTATTGGGGCCTTATTGAAACGCTTAAGTTTGGAGATGGTATGTGAACTGTGTTAGTGATCTTGTAATTTTAGTAAACATACAGATGACTAAAGCAGATTGTTCAATTGCCTTGTTCAGAGATTTGGATTTTAATTATATTTACTTGACTTTGCAGAAAACATTGAAATTGATTCTGTGAGGCTAGAAAGTGACTATACATTTATGTATATGTGTCTCTTAAAAACAGACTGAATAGTTGTCATAATTATGACATAGAATCTGTAAGAAGTAAAATAATACCGTTGGTGCAAATACTGTGCTGGTGATGGTGGTGAAAGGGGAGAATGAAAGAGAGTCTTAGCAACTTGAAATTTCATATTCTGGGAGAGGAGGATGTTTACGTATGGAGGGTCTTATAAACACTTGATTGAATTTGCCCAAATTTATATAAAGTTATGCCTATTCCTCCAGTTATAATAAGTAGTAAATAAGAATTGAAATGTTTTGCTTATTATTAACCCTAAACTTCACAACTGAACCATTGTGGAGAACTAGGGTTCAGAATAAGAGCCACATATTTGGAGAAAATTTTAGGGGACTGGAATTGATTAAATTGAAAAAAAGACTGAGGTGATTCAGGTATGTCTTCAAAGACAGAAGACAGTGATCACTCATCAATCAGCATTTTTTAGTGAAGACCGAGGAAAGCTTGATCTTCAGTTGCATTATGAGGGATTAAGACCAGCTTGTTCATTGATTTATTTAAAGTCACCTGTCTGCCTACTATGTAGAGGCACTATGCCAAGTTCTAGAGGTGCGTTTCTGATCAACATAGGCACGATCTTACCATCGTTAAGCTTGTGTTTTGGCAGGGATACAGACGTTAAACACCTGTTTATCCTATGGCTGGCTGGGCTTGAATGGAGCAGCTCTGTGGGTGCTGTGAGAGCACTTGATGGGGAGGACGAACGGAGCAAGGTGGTGCTGAAACATTAGGATGGTTGTAGAATACCTTGGGGACTAATCAGACCTCTTTTAAGCTCCCCTCCTCCTATGAAATTAACTCATCATTGGTTCATTGTGCAGAATCCACATAACCAAAATGAAGTGAAGAAGAATCTTTGATCTTTCTACCATGTGGAGACAATCACTATTGTTGGCATTTTGGTGGATGATATTTTAGTTTTGTGTGTGTGTGTGTATGTGTGTGCCTATATATTCTTTTTTTTTTTTTGGCTGCATTGGGTCTTCGTTGCTGCACGCAGGCTTTCTCTAGTTGCAGCGGGCGGGGGCTATTCTTTGTTGCAGTGTACGGGCTTGTCCTTGTGGTGGCTTCTCTCGTTGCGGAGCACGGGCTCTAGGCACGCGGGTTTCAGTAGTTGTGGCGCATGGACTCAGTAGTTGTGACTCGCGGGCTCTAGAGCGCAGGCTCAGTAGTTGTGGCGCACAGGCTTAGTTGCTCCGCGTCATGTGGGATCTTCCCGGACTAGGGCTCGAACCCGTGTCCCCTGCATCAGCAGGCGGATTCTTAACCACTGCTCCACCAGGGAAGCCCAATTCTTTACAAAAATGAAATTAAAGTAACCCCTACACCCTTTTCGGAAGGCCTTAAAAGTTAAATGCATTTTTATTTCCATAAGGTGATTTGGGAAACTTCATTTCTCTACCTGGAATTTATGATTCTTGGGTTCTCTGACTCCTGTTGCTGTATAAAGAAAAGTAACTACCCTTAGATATCAAAGTGCTGTAATACTTTGCTATAGCCCCACTTAATAACTACTTGATAACTTAAGTGGATGAATGTCCATTTATAGCCCAAGGCAAGTATGTTCTTATTGAGGTATTGTATGTTTGTTTGTATGTTTGGTGTTTTAATTTTATATAACAAAATGGTTGTGAATTTTATATTTATTTTTCTAAGGATATTATTTAAAAGCATGATAATGCCATATTTTTGTACCAACTGGGATTAATGAATTTATATTAATTATAGCCCTGTACAAAGTTAAAGCATTGTTAATTTCCTTCCTGTAATCCAATAGTTTGAATAAACTTACCTTTTATTTTTGACATATTCTTTTTATATATTTGTGTGACTTTCTGCTACCAAATTGCTGATATCCCTTTACATTTTATGGATCTTTTTTTGCCAGTAGCAGAAAATGAATGTAATGTTTTATGTTGTTATTGAGATCTTTAAATATTGAAATATCCTGAAGCAGCATGGGTGTTTTTAGTTTTCTTCCTTTTAAAAAATGGCTTCTTAAGTAATGATTAGAATTTTACAGTGTATTTTAGAGAGTTTTCCACTTAGGTTTTTTTTCTTTTTGGCCATGCCTCAGGGCTTGCAGCATCTTAGTTCCCCGACCAGGGACTGAACTGGCGACCTTGGCAGTGAAAGCGTGGAGCCCTAACCACTGGACCGCCAGGGAATTCCCGCCCCTTAGCTTTTAATATCACCCCTTCCCTGACTTTTGTGAGGTGGCGCTTAAAACCTTGGGGGATGATTTCGCTGTAAAGTGTGCAAGATTATGCTTTGATATTTATCACTTATGCATTGTAAAAAAGGTGCTGTTTTTGCAATCCTTAATTCTGTCCCAAGAGACCAGTGTGCTCTTTCCAGTAAATATGATCCTTCTAGGACTTGGAGTTTGTGGTTGCTGGGTTGCCAGTGGTCAGGCTAGAGGCTGCACAGTTACTGGACTGAGCAAATTCCTGTCTGGCTGTTAGCAGGCACGGAAGAATGCCTGCAGGTCAGCTCCGGGTTGGGAGTGCGAACAGAAGGTGCTGCCTTGGCTCCTGGCCTGGGGGGGGCTGGGCTGGCATTTGTCCCTGGATACTTTGAATGGGACACGTTGGCAACTGTCCAGATTGGAAATATACCTTCTCAGGTTCCAGGCCTACCTTGGCTCATCTGCGGGCAGTATGGGGATAGCAGCAGCCAGTGGACGCCTGGCTCTGCCCGAGCTCAGTCTCCTGCCTTGAGAGCTGTGTTGCTTATCTGCGGACAGTCTGGGAGCAGCTTGCCAAATACAGGTCAGGGGGTGCATGTGACCTGAAAAAGCGTCCTCTCCTTTTCCAGTGAGGCCGTTCAAGGCCTCAACCTTATTTGGTTGTTATTTGTTAATGTTATTTTGTTATTGGTTAACAGTTTTGATGTTTAGCTATACGTTTGTTTGAGGGAATGTGGCTTGTGTCAGAAATTCGTAGTGCTACCCTTATAGACCTGTGGAAAGTGGCTTTTTTTTTTTTTTTTTTTGGTGGTACGCGGGCCTCTCACTGCTGTGGCCTCTCCCGTTGCAGAGCACAGGCTCTGGACGCGCAGGCTCAGCGGCCACAGCTCACAGGCCCAGCCGCTCTGCGGCACGTGGGATCTTCCCGGACTGGGGCACGAACCCGTGTCCCCTGCATCGGCAGGCGGACTCTCAACCACTGCGCCATCAGGGAAGCCCGAAAGTGGCTTTTTAATGGAGTTAACTCATGCATTCCTGGGAACAGTAATTAGTGATACTTACAAGTAGTGTGAATCCTGACATGTAGAGCACACTGGAGTTTTGTTTTATTTTCCTGGAATGTGTAGCACGTCACTGCTTTAAGATTTCATTCTGCTCATCTTTTAATACTCTGTTCAAGATGGGTCTCCTTTGTCCTGGTCCCTGTCCTTCACTGTCCCTATACCCCTGGCAATTCTTTGAGCACTTTGTGTTGCTCTACAACACAGTTTGCCTGTCTTTCTTCTTTGGTAGGTTGTGAACGCGCTGATCTTATTCTCGTGTGTTGAGGGCCTAGTACTTGGCCCTGTTGTAATATAGATGCTCAATAACTGTCTATTCAGTGAATAAGTGAATCACAAACTTGAACTGTGAATATAGTGTCTACTTCTTTTAAAAAGTTTTTTCTCCAAATATAAATTCTAGGTCATCTCGTCAACATAAAACCTCTCAGAGGAGTTGAGATTAGGACAGTCAAGGGGTTAATGAGCCCAGGTACCTAGAATATTGCTTACAAAGAAGCCCTGAAACTGGTAGCAATGGTAATAAAGGACTTTTTAAGGAAGATGAAACTAGAGCTGAAAGAACCCTTTCTTTAATAATTAGGGAGGATGATGTGATACGGGATACACTGGGGAGACAAGATCTGCTTGTTTGCATAACTGTTAGGGTTCGACCAATCATTTTGAAAAATTAGAAAGCTAAATTTATTTATTTGTGTATTCCCCTTTTTGACCTCCATCCTGAAGTTTTGTTTACTACTTTTCCCAGCCTGAACAAGTCGAGCCGTGGAAGAAAGACTGTTAAACTTGTTAACACATACACACTTGTAGCACCGATTAGAGTTTTCATATAATTTATGATATTTTTCGATGAAAGTTACTTTAAAGATAACTTTTTTTCTGATTATAAAAGTGGTAGCTGTCCTTCAGAAAATTTGAAAACTGTGAAATGTCTAAAGGAGAAAAGAAAAATCATTTATAATGCCATCACTTAGAAACAATAAGTATTCCTATTTTAATATATATTTAAAAAACATTATTAATTAAATTCTTACTGTGAAATCAGAGAAGTGTTATGCTCTACTTTCTTTTTTCCTAATTAACTGTAATTTATCTGTAATTTATTTTGGAGCATGGTTGAAAACTTATTTTAAAATTATAATATTTAATCATCTTTCTTTTATCACTAAGAAAAATCTGATCTTTTGGATCGTTATTGGGGAAATTTTATTTTTTAATTCCTCCACATTCCTTTTTTTTTGCCATGCCACGCGGCATGCAGGATCTTAGTTCCTCAACCAGGGATTGAACCCGTGCCCCCCAGAGTGCAAGCTTGGAGTCTTAACCACTGGACCATCAGGGAAGTCCCACTTCCTCCATATTCTTTATTAAAGCCTCATAAAAATTTTTTGAGTAATATCTTTTACACTGTGTTCATTTTAATCAACTAATAAGTGATCTGCCACAACAGATCAAAACAGTACAGTTGGAGTCCATATTCCCCTGGACACTACCTGGTCTCCATCTGGAAACTAAGCATTGTTTTCATTTTGGTGTGTATACATTTGTATCTTTTACTGTTATTTACGGCTTTAGGCTTGTAGAAGTATGTCGTTTTGTATGTGTGTCTTGACATAAGAATACCCCGCAAAATGTTCTGCAGCTTCGTTTTTTCATGTAAGGACAGGCCTTAGGTGGCCATGTTGAAAGGTTAAGATCTACTTTACTGCTTTTGATTGTGCATGGTTTTCCGTAGTCCAGATATTGCATAGCTGTTCAGCCATTTTCTTTCTTGCTAGACACTTAGATTGTTTGCAGTTTTTCCCTCTTATTTACAGGTGCTACAATAAATAGCCTTGGGGTGTCCTAGGAAGTGCTGGTTCAGAGAATTTACCACTCTGTAGTCTCACTAACAGAACAACTCGATGTTATTGGATTTTAATTTTTAATCACTGTGGTGCGTGACAAAAGTATCTCGTTGTTTAATTATATATAATAATATTTTTCTTAAGGGGAAATATCAGAATGTAATGATAAAGATGGAAAAAAATATGGTTTTCTGGTACAAGTCTTTACAGAGGCATGGCTGGCTGTTTGAAATAGAGACTTTGTGTTTAAAAAGTAAAAAAAATTGTTTTGAATTTGTGTATAAAGAAGCACTTAATCCCTCCCCCCAATTCATTTTAGTTAACTCCGTTTTCATTTCACTCAAGCTGTAACACAGGGAGAAAAGTATTCTTTGCTTTTCAATTTCTAGAATCAGATTTTTTAAAGTCTAAGACCTTGGGAAACATTCGCAAACTTGACAAAATGCAGCTTGTTTAATAAAATATGGAACCAAGATACCATATTATATTCTGATTTAGAGGAATGGAGAAATAAGAATACATTTTAGTAGTTTGGAAAAGTGGCAAGTAATGGATTATTATTAGAATTCAGATATAGTACTCAAGAGTGTAGCATTTGCAGTGTTAAATTTATTTAAGTATTTTGTACGTGTTTCAGTGATTTTTGGTTAGTACTGGCATGATCTATATGATAAGTTAACTGAAACAAATATGAGTATGGTATTAAAAGGACCTGATCATAAACTACGCAGCTAAGTTTGTAAATAGTTCCCTCTGACGTAAATTTCACTTTTGTTAGTGCTTTTCTATCTCCATTTCGATTAAGTTACTTATTGTGGTCAAAGTCTAAAGCACCTTACAAATATTGTACAATATAATATATTTTCTTCTGTATCTTATGGTTTCTTGAGAATTGAGCAGAAATGAATTGTTTTGTTTAATTCTTTTTAAGGTAGTTTTATATGTCTTATATTGATTTAATGAAAATAAGTAACAGGAAATCTCTGCCTACACTTTTCTTATTTCCGGGTGTGAAAAAAAATGCTTTAAAAGTGAATCAGAATATAAGGTAATCACTCCCCTAACTTTTTACAGCTGTTTAGCTTTGTTAATTAAATTCTTTTTTTAATTTAATTTTTATTTTATATTGGAGTATAGTTGATTTAGTTGTGTTAGTTTCAGGTGTACAGCAGTAACTTTGTTAATTAAATTCTTATCAAAAATGCTTTTTAAAAAAAGGTAAACACTTTTAAAGACAGTATGTTTAAATGTTTTAATTCACAAAGTTGCCTTCCATTTGTGATACTTTATTGTAATGTGTCACTTTTACTTCAGGAACTATATGTTGAGTTTGTCAGCGTTTCTGGGTAATGGCAAAAATCACTTTTAAAGTAGGACACTTCAAATATGTGATGTTAAAATTCTACTTAAGCATACTACCACTTTTTTACTCTTTACAGAGACAAGGTAGGGTATATGCTAGATTTGCAGTTCTGTAGAGATGAACTAGTAATGGTACACATCTGCTTCCTTGGAAACTTTAATCTTAGCATCTGACACTATTGTTTGTACAGATTCTAACCTAACATACAGCCTTGTTGAGTCATTTGGATTGAAGAGGGCATTGGCTACATATCTCTTCGATCAACAAATATTTAATAATTTCCTATACACGGTATACTGTATTAAGGGCTGGCAGTATATGAATAGGCAGGACGTGGAGAGAGAACTCTAAAGATAGATTAAAATTTAACAACAAAGTACAAAGCAAAACAGAAACTAATGTTATTCTCTATAAAGTTGAAAGCAGGTATAGAGGAAGGAATACCAAATTCTGAGGATTATGGTGCAAGCCTTCAGGGAGGAGAGATTTGCTTGATTTTTTTTTTTTTTTTTTTGCGGTACATGGGCCTCTCAATGTTGTGGCCTCTCCCATTAAGGAGCACAGGCTCCGGACGTGCAGGCTCAGCGGCCATGGCTCACGGGCCCAGCCGCTCCGCGGCATGTGGGATCTTCCCGGACCGGGACACGAACCCGTGTCCCCTGCATCGGCAGGCAGACTCTCAACCACTGCGCCACCAGGGAAGCCCAATTTGCTTGATTTTTGAAGCAGTGAGTAGAAATGCAGTATGTGAAGGATAGGGGAGAGGCCTTTCTGGCAGGAGGGAGTGAAAATTGTGTGCCTGGAAGGGTGACTTTTTCAGGGTGTTTGGGGCACAGAATATATGCGACGTGCAGAAGCTGCCCGGGGAGAAATTGACCCGGTCTGGCTGGTGAGAGGGAGCCCACCCGGGCGCCTTCGTCTCCAGAATGGAGTCAACACATCTAGCTGTGCTGGGCGATAACTCAGCTTCCCAGGTTTGCAGGTCTGCCTGTGCTTCTTCTCCTGTCACTTGGAGAAACTGTTTCTCTTCGAGATAAGATAAGACAAAGGCTTGGGAGGGTGGGGACGTCACCGAAACCGCACAGGAACAGGTGACCAGCTGTGCTGGAGTTCAGAGCGAGACTAATTATTCTGAGTAACCTTACTCCAAATATTAAAGGGAGGCGAGCCTTACAAAGTGCAGGGCGGGTGATGGAGATCACTTCACAGTGGGTTTCACAGTTTTCCGGCTTTAAGGGAATTTTCATAAGCACATTTCCTTTGCCTTTAGAGCTGAGTTTGTGCTGGGCATTTTGCTGGAAGTTAGAGACAGGTTGAAATATAATTAATATTCATTAATTACCTTAATTCGTATCAGTTTAAAATAGCTTTATGTTGTGGTTTTATTTTGGTTTCTGTCTCTTCCTTGCCCTTTTGTTCAAGATGATGGTATCTTACTGCTGCTTCTTGCACAAACTCTTGTTGTTGATCTTTTCTCTATAGCTGGTTAAAAAGAAAAGTGGAAAGATGACTTGTGATTTATCATTTATATATGGTGATGATTCCAAATCTCTAACGTCCCCTTGCCTGCCGTTCATTGAGTTTGGTGTGTTGAGTTGCTGTTTTCCTAACCAGCGTGTCGCCCTGGTTGTTCACCTTTCATCCTTGCTCTGATACCCCATCCCTAGATTCATGTTTCCTTTCTCTTCTTTCCTTTTTCCCTTTTCAGCCTGTTTTCCATCTGTCCTTGTTTCCTTGCCCTATATCTATTATTTCTGTGCTATCTCTTAAGCTGAAAACAGATTCTCTATTTGTCTGATCAGGGGTTCTGGCTGTCTTCATGAAACTCTCCCAAAGGGTACTTGCTGCAAATTTAGCTTTTCACAAAAAGACGAGCCATTCTTCTGAGGGCTTTTTAGTCTCTCTTTCCTCAAAGTGCCTCTAGTTTTCCCCCAAAGCTTTAGTTTTGCCTGCTGTCATAAGGTCTTGTTTTGATTTCAGATGAGAAATACTGCATGGATTACATGATTGGGTGCACTGAACCGGTAACCCCACTTGTGAAATTAGGACATCTAAATAGCCTTGGTAAACGGGGCTTTCAGCACTCCTCCCTCTGTCTCTTCCTGTATTTTGGTGGAGCTCTTTGTTTTTTTTTTTCCTTTAACATCTTTATTGGAGTATAATTGCTTTACAGTGTTGTGTTAGTTTTTGCTGTATAACAAAGTGAATCAACCCCTCCCTCTTGCGTCTCCCTCCCACCCTCCCTATCCCACCCCTCTAGGTGGTCACAAAGCACCGAGCTGATCTCCCTGTGCTATGCGGCTGCTTCCCACCAGCTATCTATTTTACATTTGGTAGTGTGTATATGTCCATGCCACTCTCTCACTTTGTCCCAGCTTACCCTTCCCCCTCCCCGTGTCCTCAAGTCCACTCTCTACATCTGTGTCTTTATTCCTGTCCTGCCCCTAGGTTCCTGAGAACCTTTTTTTATTTTTTTATTTTTTTTAGATTCCATATATATGTTAGCACACGGTATTTGTTTCTCTCTGACTTACTTCACTCTGTATGACCGACTATAGGTCCATCCACCTCACCACAAATAACTCAATTTCGTTTCTTTTTATGGTGGAGTAATAATCCATTGTATATATGTGCCACATCTTTATCCATTCATCTGTTGATGGACACTTAGGCTTGCTTCCATGTCCTGGCTCTTGTAAATAGTGCTGCAATGAACATTGTGGTACATGACTCTTTTTGAATTATGGTTTTCTCAGGGTATATACCCAGTAGTGAGATTGCTGGGTCATGTGGTAATTCTATTTTTAGTTTTTGAAGGAACCTCCATACTGTTCTCCATAGTGGCTGTACCAATTTACATTCCCACCAACAGTGCAAAAGGGTTCCCTTTTCTCCACACCCTCTCCAGCATTTATTGTTTGTAGATTTTTTGATGATGGCCATTCTGACCGGTGTGAGGTGATACCTCATTGTAGTTTTGATTTGCATTTCTCTAATGATTAGTGATGTTGAGCATTCTTTCATGGGTTTGTTGGCAGTCTGTATTATCTTCTTTGAGAAATGTCTGTTTAGGTCTTCTGCCCATTTTTGGATTGGGTTGTTTGTTTTTTTGATATTGAGCTGCCTGAGCTGCTTGTATATTTTGGAGATTAATCCTTTGTCAGTTGCTTCATTTGCAAATATTTTCTCCCCTTCTGAGGGTTGTCTTTTCCTCTTGTTTATGGTTTCCTTTGCTGTGCAAAAGCTTTTAAGTTTCATTAGGTCCCATTTGTTTATTTTTGTTTTTATTTCCATTTCTCTAGGAGGTGGGTCAAAAGGGATCTTGCAGTGATTTGTGTCGTAGAGTGTTCTGCCTAGGTCTTTGTTTTAATAATGAAAGATTTTACAGGGGGGTAGTTTCCGCCTCTGAGATGGCATTTGATATCTCTTTTGCTATTGCCATTGTAGCCACAGTCTTTGCCTCAGTAGTACTGGCACGTGCTGTAATCAGAAGAGGCTTTGGGCTATGTCAAGAGGTCAGTAAAATCAATTATTTTGACGACAACAGCAAGGCTCCTCTACCAACGTCTAGGATCCACCCGTCTGTGGTCATTTTTATTATCATTTAGTGTTCGCTAGCAGTTTTGAGAGAGTTAGAAATTTATCATCTAGATTGGAACACAGTTTCATGAACTTTACTTATATTTGTGAATCTTCTAAGTGGGGGAGAGCAAAAAGGCAGGCTGTGTTTAAGGGCGGAGTCAGATTTCTGCCGTACGGTGAAGGGCTGGGCAGGAGATGTTAGAATATGGTTCATGTTCATCACAGTTTGCCTTCAGTAGGACCGTGGTGGAAGGACCTTTTGTACGGATGAATTAAGAGATCCTGAAGGGGCGACTTTATTTGAAGGGTTGGGAGGGAAGTTTGAAATAACTAGTGTTGGGCACAGAGAATGTAGGTGAAGTTGAAAGCCAGAATTAGGAGTGTAATAAAATCAGGCTGGGGAAAACCAACAGACCACAGGGTGTGGCAGTAAGGAACAGAGCAGAGTGAAAGAGAAGTTTGTTCTTTAAGGAGGCAAAGAAAAAGAAGAGGATGGAGCAGAGGAATAAAGTACCAGCCTGCTTGAGATGGAAGAGTGCTTCTGTGGTTTGAAACCGTTATAGAAAAAGTGAAAGCCATTTGCTGTTTAATTTGTTAATCCTTGGAACTGGTAGAAGAGGCACAAGTGTAACTATGTAGGAGTCCCTTTGTAATTCGTTATGTATGAGTACTCAGTGCATACTTCTCCAAATATGCGTTTGTCGTATGTATAACATTTTTCATTAAGTAAATGTAAATTTTCGTTTATTTATCTAGTAGTTTACGCAGTGACTATTTTTTTCAGGGCCAACCATGTGGTTTTCCCAAGTTAATCATTTGAAACCTTTCTCATATTGAAGAAGAAAGTCATAGCAGCATATACAGCCGTAAGAAATACTGGAAGTTCTGCTAAAGTGCCTTCTTTGGGGGAAAATAGTATTGTGTAGTAATTAAGATCACAAATTCTTAATTTGTCAGATTTACGCATCTGTTTCTTTGTGGTTAATTTTTTCCCCTATTTGAAGTTCTTCCCTGTTCTGGGGTCATGAAGATAATCTCCCGTACAAACTTCCAGAAGCTTTATTGTTTGCTTTGCACATGTAGATTTTATAATTCACCGGTGTATAATTTTTGTGTGTGATGTAAGTCTCAAATTTCATTTTTTCCCAAATGTATTCCAGTTTTTCTAGTAGCATTTATTGAAAAGTTAGTCTTTCCCCTGCATTGCTACTATTACTCTGTATTGCTCCTTTTGTTGTTAAGCAAGTATTCATGGTACTTCATATGTGTATGAGTCTTTGTTGTGTTCCATTGGTCAATTTGTCTGTTCATGCACCATTATCACACTGTCTCATTGTAGCTTTATAGTAAATCTTACCTTTCCATCTAGTTCTTCTTTGAGGATATCTTGGCGGTTCTTGGCCTTCACATTTCTGTATAAATTCTAGAATCAGCTTGTAGAGTTTTTTTTAAATAAATAAATAATTTATGTTTGGCTGCATTGGGTCTTTGCTGCTGCACACGGGCTTTTCTCTAGTTGCGGCGAGTGGGGGCTACTCTTCGTTGCGGTGCGTGGGCTTCTCATTGAGGTGTCTTCTCTTGTTGCGGAGCATGGCGTCTAGGCATGCGGGCTCTAGAGCAAAGGGTTAGTAGTTGTGGTGCACAGGCTTAGTTGCTCTGCAGCATGTGGGATCTTCCCAGACCAGGGCTCGAACCCGTGTCTCCTGCATTGGCAGGTGGATTCTTAACCACTGCGCCACCAGAGCAGTCCCTCAGCTTGTAGAGTTCTAAAGAAAAAGATCTGTTGGAATTGTAATTCGGATGCATTGAACCTACAGGTCACTTTGAAGAGAACTGACGTCTACTGTATTGAGTCTTCTCATCTAGGATCATAGTGGATTGCTTAATTTATTTAGGTCTTTGTTAATTTCTCATAATGATATTTTAGAGTTTTCTATGTAGTAGTCTTACTTATATGTTTTTTTTTAACTTTAACTTTGCTCTTATCTCAGACTTTCAGAAAAGTTTCAAGAACAGTACTCTACAAAAACTCTTGCATACCCTCTACCGAGTTTCCCTACATGAACACATTAGCACATTTTCCTTCTTGCCCTCATCATGCTTACAGACTTAAACCTGTTCCTTTACCCCTAAACACTCCAGTGTGTGTTTCCTAATAACCAAATGTTATTTAAAATTTGCAGATCATAATCAGAGCTCATGCATAGCAGAAGTAAATCCCAGATCATGCATTATGTTTGGTTGTCAAGCTGCTTTAGTTTCCTGTCACCTGTGACAGTTTCTCATCTTTCTTTGTTTCATGACCTTGAAATTTTTGAACAATTCAAGCTAGTTATTTTGTATAAAGATTCTCAATTTGAGTTTGTCTAATGTTTCCTCATGGTGAGATTTAAGCTGTATGTACATTTTCAGCAGAAGTACCACAGAAGGGGTATGATGTACTGAGCAGAACTTTGATCATTTGGTTAAGGTGGTGTCTGCCACTTTACATGTAAAGTTACTGGGTTCTGCTTTGTAATTAAGTGTCTTTGGGGAGATAACTGTATTTTTAAATTAGATTTATTCTTAGGTATTTGATATTGTTTGGTGCTATTGTAAATGATATCTTTAAAAAATTTTTATTTTTAAACTATTACAGTGTATAAAAATGTAATTCATTCAGTACATTGATCTTATATTCCACACGTTTACTAAACTCACTTATTGTAATTTATCTGTAGATTTGAAAAATATTTTCTTTGTATACAGTCAGGTCTGTAAATAAGAGTTTTATTGCTTCCTTTCCAATCCTGCTATCTTTTGCTTTTCCTTGCCTTACTGAACCTACTAAGACCTCAGCTGAAATGTTGAACAGAAGTGGTGGTAGCAGGTTTCCTTACATAGTGTCTGTTTTTAAAGGAGAAGCTTTCTGTGCTTAATTCGTAAGTATCATTTTTCTTTTTTCATAGATTGTTAGATCAAATTAAGGAATTTACCTTTTTTTCTGAGTTTTCTGAGGGTCTTTTTTAAAAAAATGACAACTGGCTGTTGAATTTTACTGAATGTTTGTAGTGTTAATGAATCCTAATAATTGATTTTAAGAAAAAATTCAAGTTTATGGAGGTATAGTTTACTTACAATAAAATTCACTTTTTTAAGAGTACAGTTTGAGGTTTAGAATAGTTCCGTTTCCCGCCGAAGGTCCTTCATTCCCCGTTTTTGTCAGTCCCGTTGCCCTTCCTCAGCTCCTGATCCCCTCCCCAATCTGATTTCTGTTATTTTAGATTAGTTTTGCCTGTTCTGGCATTTCAGGTAAGTGGAATCTTACACTATATATTCCTGGTGTCTTGTGTCTTTCACTTAGCATAATTCATGTTGTTGTGTCTATCAGCACCTCAGTCCTATTTACTGCTGAGTAGTTTTCCATTATATGGATTTTTGTTTATGTGCTCATCTGTTGATGGAAGTTGTAATTGTTTCCCGTTTGGGGCAGTTACAAAAAAAAAAAGCTGCTGTAAATATTTGGATATAATTTTTTGTGTGGATATCTCTTTTGGGTAAATTTCTAGGGTAGTAGGATTTCAGATAGTATGGTAAACAATATATGAGAGTGTCAATTGTTCTGCATCCTTGCCAACACTTGGTAGTGTCAGTTTTTAAAATTTTAGCCTTTCTAGTGGATGTGTAGTATTATCTTATTGGGGTTTTAAGGTGCATTTCTCTGATGATTACAGTGTTGAACATTATTTCCTGTGCTTCTTTGCCATCCATTACAATTTTGAGTATCTTTTCATAGATTGATTTTTTAAATGTTAAAACAAAGTTGCATTCTTGGAATAAACCAAGTATGGTTGTGGTATATTGTACTTTTTACTTATTACTAGATTTGGTTTGCTGGTATTTGTTTAGGATTTTTGTATCTATGTTTTGTAAATTTTATTACCAAGGTTACTCTACCCTCAGGATGAATTGTGGAATTCTTTGCAGGATGGCTGTATAAAATATCCGTCAGTTTAATTCCTTGACTATTTTCTTTTGAGAAAATATTGGGTAAATAAAGTATACAAGAAAAGTTGAACTATGTTCATGTTTTGTCACATAAACATGTAGGACTAAAAATTTGCTTCTGATGCCAATTTAAATATTTCTGGAGTATCCAGGGTACAGTTAGTTCTTCAAGTTATGTATGGTGCACTCTAAACTCCTCTGTGTATGCAACATTTATAGAAGGTTTATTGTGTCCTTGGGTTGAGGGCTTGAGGGCTTGAGGATACACAGTCAAACGCCCCCATCGTCAGTTACTTCAGTTTAGGGGGAAGAGCTTAAGCAAACACTAGTAATAACATTTTCTCATGCTCTGTTTGGAAAATTGCATGCGGGATGAAGTGGGACCAAAGACGAGAAAGAGTGGTGGGAGGAGATTGGGCTGAGGCAGGAGAAGCTTCAGAGAAAGGTGATGCCAGAGCTTTGGTTCTGGAATGATTTTGTCAGAGGAAGCCATTTGAGCAAATGCTTGGGGATCGGCTCAGCCTGGAGTACTTGGGTTGAAAATGGCTGGAGGAAGGAGATGAGAGAAAGCAGTTACCCAGAGAAATAAGCATTTGCCATGCTATTAAACAAATGAAAACAATTAAGGTAATGTGATAGTCCTTCATATGCAGTGTATACTTCAACTAAAAACAATAACGAGAGTTCATCTGTACGTTATGCGAGGTACAGCTGGTGAGCTGAGGGAAGGTGCAGGAATGTCTGCAGGCTCACTTGCTATCCAGACGACTGGTTCAGGCCGCCAGTCTCACTGTGCGCTATGCCTTTCAAATTTGTGCCAGGCTCTGCAGTCCGTTGCCAGGTTTCACTGAATCTAAATTCTGTCCTAATAACCATCAGTTCTAAGGCGCACAATTATTTTATGTACTTCTGAAAGAGAAAAAATAACACTGCCAATTAAGTCATGACACACCATTGATTGCTAAATGCATCTTAGTTCTAAACATGTTAGCACGTGTAAAAGGTACATATTAGAATTGTGGAGATATGCGGTATTTCGTTTAATCCTTACAATAACAATGTTGGTAGGTGTCACCCCCTTATTAATCACTATGTCATGGTTTTTCAGAGTAGCTGTTATTGTGTATTCCAACCTGTGGTTTTGACTCCTCAAATGCTGAATTACACAGTACTATAATTTAGTTAATTGCCCTTTATTATTAAACATTTAGCTTATTTCTAAGATTTTTCTTTTTCTCTTCCTTGTCTTTTTTTCCTTGTTTTTTTTTTTAAGTACCACTTCAGAGAATATCTCTGTAGCTAAGCTTCTGATTATTTTAAGTATAGATGGCTAGAAGTAAGAAAAGTCTAAACATTCTTAAGACTCAATATATGCATATAGCCATGTTGCTTTTCAAAACTGTAATACCAGTTTATATTTTTCACAACAATGCTTGAAGATGTAAGTTCCACCATAACTTCTTTAGCATTTGTTATTACAATAAACTTTTTTTCTAATTCTGTAGGCAAGAATGGTATCTCATTTTCATTTGCATTTTTTGGATTATTAGATTGAAGACTTGTTCACGTTAATTTTTATAGGAGTTTATCATTGATGTGTAAGTTTCTGGAATTTTTTTGTTGTTATAAGTAAATTATAAATAAAGTACAGATGTAATTATGCAGCCGTCATGACATTTTTAATTACTAGATTTATTTTTCCCCTACAGTAGCATGATAGCCAGATTTTTAATTTTAAAAAATAATTGGTGTAGTTAGAAAATTTTTGGAGTCCTGTTGAATTTCTTATTTTGATCTGTGGCTCAATTGTGAATTTTTCTAGGTAAGATTTCATATTTAGAAGAATTAATGAACTTAATATGTATAATGTTTATGATCCTGTTAACGGTGGGATAAAATTGTAATTGCTGTGAAACCTGATTAAGTCTCTGAAAAAATTTTAAATTGTAATGGTACATGTTTAAAATGTAATAAGATGTGCTATACTAGGTGGTAAAAAAAATTTTGGGCATTTAAGTAATAACACAAAGATCCTGTTAAAATCTTTTCCTCTTGATTTTATTCCATTAGTAAAAGTACTTCATCAAGGAGACTGATTTTTCAGCTGATATAAGAATGAAAAAAATATTTTTCACCTTGATCGTTTATAAGGATCTGTTTGAATACTTGTGAAGTAGAAGCATTGGGGTTGAACATTTAAAAAGATTTCTCTTGAGCCACACTACCTGCTATTTCTAAATGGCTTTCAGAAATATATATTGAAGTGCATACTTGAATCCTTTTTAGGGAACAAAAAATGGATTATTAAGTAATATATATTGCAGACTTTTCTTGTGGCATAATAGTTCTATCAGTGGGCTCTGATAGAAATAGATTATTGAAAGAAAGTTGAAGGGTTGGCACAGTTTAATGGGAAGCAAATGGATGGACAAAGGGGAGCCTTGTCCAGTGCTCTTTGTTAGGCGGCTGTGGATGAGTCACTTAACTTTGCTCTGTCTTTGTTTTTGTATTTGGAAATTAACACAGTAACCATGTCATTGATTGTTCATATCGTAGAAACAGTTAAATTCTGATATTCTGCTGAAGAGCTGGTCCACCAGTCACTATGGTTATTTGGTTCTTAGTCTTTAGTTTGGGGTTAAGATGAATTTCTTTCATGGCTTGATCCAATCTAGCATGTTTTAAATGATTTTGCTCTCTTGATATTAATGGGGTACCTTGGATGATGATATGGCCTATCAGTATCTTGTTAACAAGGTAAGAGTAGATTATTCTCTAGAAGATAGGTTGGACTGTATAATTATTTTTACAGAGTTAAAAGAGGAGAATTTGTGCCAGAGAAATCAAGATCCCAAACGTGTATTTTTGTCATGCCAAAAAATAACTACAGTGTTTTCTCTCAAGCTTATTCAGAGGGGTAGGTAGAGCTTCTCTGAAGCTTCCTGAATCTTTCTACATCTGCTTTATCCAGCTGTTGAATCTTAGAATGTAGCATTTGAGAATACTGCAATAAAGCAAAAATGCAAAAGTTGTAGGACTTTTATGGGATTGGTACCATGTGGTGGGTCCAGTAAGTGAAGAATGATGGGCTGGAGTTCTGCTAGCTTTGGGTACTTACATTTTTCCTTTATTGTGCTTTTTCATTTATTGTATACATTTGAGTATTTCTGTTAACATTTCTGTGAAACTTATTTTCTTATCATGATTTTAAAATTGAAAAGATACTGTATGATTTTACTCTACCCTGGAATTAAGCCTCTTTCCCCTTAGGGAACACATTCCCAGTTTTATAATGAGAGTGAGAATACAAGTCAGCAAGACCACAATTCACTTACCTGAAATGCATTTAATGGCAGACTTTAAAAAATTAAGTTAAAAAACTCTTAAATAATGAACAATTGTGTTAATAAAGTATTGGGGCTTTTTAAAAAAACAATGATTAAAATTTCAGATGTTGTGAAATTGTCAGATTAATAGGCTTTGCTTTGTTAAACATCCCCGATTGCAATGATGAAAATAATTAGCAGTGAGTTATTCTATAAAAATATTTTGTTTGTTAAACATGAATTTCTTGTTTGCATACATTTATCTCTTCTTTCTCTCCTGAGACTTCATTAAAATGATAGCACAGGAATTAAAAAAAAAGGGTAGAAGTCTGTGGCAAAGAGATCAGAAGAAGGTAGTAGCAGATGAGGAATTTCAGCAAATTGGGATGAAGGAATATTATCTGACTTAGTTAACTAGAGGAATCTGTATTCTAAGTTCTTGCAGAGAAGAAAAACCAACACGAGCAGATCAGACCAAACTGAAGGCTCCCTGCAAGGCTTCGGGTTTGGGGGTTTCAGTTAGTACAGAAGCTGAGGCTGAAGACTTGGCAGAAAACCGGGGGGCTTGACTGAAAGGCTGTGTGGGAAGAGGTGAGGCCCCCGGTTCCGTGACTGTTTTACCAGAGACCAGAGGCCTTGTTCTCTGGAAAATGGCCCTTTACCAGAGTAAGATGAACAGATACTACCAGTGGGAACACGCCCCCAGAAAGGCTGAGTGCTGCCCGGGCACTTGAGAATGAAGACTGCCTGCCGGGTGACGGTCTCGCTCTACAGAACTCCTGGTCAGCTTTTACGTGCCTTGTAAATGTGAATGGAAAACGAATGTGTTGAGGAAAGCCTTTCCATGAAAGAGAAAGAGCAGAAACAATAGGGGAAAAAAAACAACAAGAAGGAAACAAAAACAGTGGAGGGAAATTAGAAATGTGATTGTGGAAGTAGACATTTCAACAGTAGGATTAGAAAGTCGAGCGGGGACATTTCCAAGCAGGTGGAATAAGGAGGTAAAGGAACGCATGATAGAAACGAGGCGTATTTGAGCAAACTCAGGAGCAGCATCAAGGTACAGCGCCGGCAGGATGAGGACAAAAAACGGGAAGGCATTTTAAAGAAATAACATCAGGACACTTGTCAGCCTTACGTGCCTCGTGCCTCCAGAGTGACTGTGCTCTCAGGGCGCGCAGCTCAGTGCATCCAAGCACCGCATACCTAATGTGTCCTGGGGGAAGTTTAGATCCTTGATGCTTGCAGTTCAGAGGGGAGAAGAAAGAGGAGGTAAAGGGATGGGGCATCTGAAAGGCAGAACAGTCGTGGATGCTAATTGTTACACTTTTAAAATCCTGGAGAAAAATGACTTCCATCCTGGAATTCAGTGTGTGCGTGTGTGTGTGCGTGCGCACACTGTCTATCGCTAGGTATGAAGGTGGACGTGAAAGGACTCCAGTGTGTACCCAGGAGGGAGGGTGAAGGGAGCCCGGGATGATGCTGGGTGGCGGGTCCAGCGGGCAGCTGGGCACGGGGGAGACGGGAGGGCAGGGCCCTGTGATGGTTATATAAGCCTTTTAAAATAGTATATTCGGCTTAAAAAAAACCCCGTTCTTTTATCACTTTAATAAAAAAGTTAAAGTGCATCTTCATGAAGTGCTGTCAGTATTGAATAGGACTGTGAGACTGTAATTCACACCACTTTAAGTGAACAACTAAACGGAAGGAAAAAAAGCAGAGTGAAATCAGGGTGAGAAGCAGTTCTTTTCCTCATGAAGAGTACTCAGTAGTTCTATTGGATTCTATTCTAGGACAGTAATTCTTGTGAACTGAGACTAAATTGTAGCTGAGTTGAATTTTAATTGTTGAATAATTACTGTGTAATTATGTCCACAAGATGCATGCGATTATAAAAATAGTAACTGCATTCAAGAACTACTCTGACTTAAAGTTTTTGGACTCAGTTGACCGCGGTAACTAGGGACTTGACAAATGAAGTTGATACTGTAAAAACTCAAGATTGAATTTTGGTGTAGGTGGAAAGCAGCAGCTTTAAAGGAAACCATTCATAGCTATGTTGGAGTAAAGGCAAAATGCCCAAAGTGCAGTGGAGGAGAGGGTTTTCACTGGGAGATCTAATGAAAAAACAAAACAGCTTGCTTACTTTTAACTCTGTTTAGGAAAACTGAAGCCCTTTAACCCTGTAAGTAGCATTTCTTTGAGATGATGTCATGTTTTATGAGCTGGGAAGCTGCACGAATCTTTGGATCGTATAATCACTATTTTACATTTTGGAGTGATTATTTTTGTTTGTGAAAAGTTAACTATCAAGTGCCTTGACAAAACCATTGTAGGTTCATGACACACTTTGTATAAGGGATCACAGAAACATATAAATTGTGTTTGTCTCAAGTCATGCTCTGAAAAATCAAAAATCCAGGTAGATTTTTCCACTCAGAGAAATCCCAGTTATAGTGTTTATTTGGCCACATATACTTTTTTTAAGTCAAAATCTGCCTTTAAAAAAAAAAACTAACTTTCACCTAAACTTTGCCAACTGGTAAATATTTGTGTTTTTATCCATGTTTTGAGAATCTATTATGTTACCCTATTTCCTTAATTTTATTTATCCAGCACATTTGTGGGAAATGCTAAGTTGGATGGCCAGCAATGACTATATCTGATTGGAGGGGTATGTACAGTCCAACAGATTGTAACAATCAGTTTTCATTTAATTTTGTTTGAAACACCTAGTTGGTTACTAACCCTGTTCCGTCTCTCTGTCTGTTCGTGCATTCACTAATGATTTACTGCTATCTGGTTTCTGTCCCGTTTTGTCATTCTCTTTGATACTGCCCTAATTGGATGTTTTTTTCCTCATCGTGTTGGATTCTTACACACAGTCTTTTCTACCAGAACACTGTGATCTTTCTAATATGCAAATCTAATTAGATGGCTCTCCATTGCCTGTGGAATAAAGAATCAGAGTTAAGGCCCTTTATGCTTTGGCATGGATCTGCCTTTCCAGCTTCTTTTTCCTTCTTCTCCTTTTCTATACACCCTCCAGCTTCAGTTTTGCATTTTTGAGTTTCTCCTTTTGTTCTTTCATTGGTCTGGAATGCTCTTCCCTGATTCTCTATTTGTTGAAATCTTTGGACCTTCGAGACCCAGCTTACATCACTCTCTCTCTCCGAAGTCGAGGCCCCCTTGGGTTGACATCAGTCAGGTAGCCAGAGTCATCCTGTCTTATTGTTCCCATATAAGAGTATTTTACTTTGGCCTCTTACTTGTGTAGGACAGCATGGCCAGGGAAGAGCAAAGGTGTTTGTAGATGGGAGAGGGACAAAGATGATAGATCCAGGAGAAGCAACGTGAACATCATGAATGTCATCAGTGTTTGAAATGTTCAAATTAATATTTCAGAAAAGTCTGAGCCCTAGGCAGTTACTAAGGCAGGCAAATGTAGACTTGTTTATAAAGCAAGAAAATCCTTGCTTTGGTTTATTCCCCTAATTTACTTACTAAGGCGTAAGGTTTGTGTAGCTTGGGGTTAGAATCTTCATCTCGAGGAATTAAGGTAGCCACTATGTTTTGATTTTTGCCTGTTTTGGGGGGCCTACGTTAGTGTCCTCAGATGGGGAAAAGGTGAGGAAAGAGAAGGTGGTGTAGACTAACCGTACCTACTTTATAGCACTTAGGGGCAGTGTTGCGGTGCCGGATTTCTGACCACCCTTCCGCGCCTCTGCATTTGGATACCTGGGATATTATCACTTTAGTTATTCTCCCTTGACCCTGCCGTGAAATAATTAGTTTGAATTCTTTAAATGGCAATGGGAGATAACTTTGTAACTTTTTGGAGTTGTTAGGATCTTATTTCTACCTGTGTTTTGTTTTTAAGAAAAAAATGTGCTTTTGTTTTTTGTTTAGGATGAGAACTACCAGTTTTTTTTTTTCTGGTGCTATGCCTGGCACATAATAGCAGTTCAGTAAATTCAGTAGAATGTGTTTGTAATCAGGCCACTTCATGATTCGAAGGCCCCTTCAGACTCACTCGAGAGCTGTGTGATGTTAAGTGCTGAAGAGATTACATTTTGTAGGAAGACACGTTTTTCAAGCATTTATACAGCCTCATCATCCTATGGCTACCTCGAATAGTTAACATTTAGGATAAGTATGGTTCCGCCCGTTATAAAAGTGAGACGAAGTAGAATTAGGTGAGTCACTCCGTGTTTTCTCTGGGAGCTGTTTCGGCATGGATTTGTCAGAGACTTAACATCTTAGTGCTCTGATGGTTGGCCGTCCTACTAGTGGTTGGTAGTCGAGAAAGCGAAATGGTTCCTGAAGTCCATAAATAGTTTCCAGTTTGTCCTTCCAAAGCTGGTGAAGTTCCTGTTAGAAGATATTATCGAACAGTATGGTTGACTCGTAGGCTTACACCTAGAAATCCTAGGATACTTGGTTGAGGACTAATTTTGTGAGAAAGATTTACTGATTCTCTTACACTTGCTTGCTTGCTTTTTTTTTTTTTTTAACTCAAGTGTCTAAGGCATATTTACTCTATGACTTTAATTAAAAGTTAAAAACAGAATTCCTGCCCTGTTGAAAAACTGCTTTCTGTAAGCCTTTGTGGTCGTTAGGAACATTCTGTTGTGACCCAGCTCAGTCAGTAACGAGCTCACCTGCGTCAGATGATGCTTCCTATTCCCATGGCCTGTGGAGCGGTGGGAGTGCCTTGCGCACAGTGACGTTAACCACCTTCTTCCTGGATTCTTGTTTGCTTTCTATTGAGTCACATGAGACGCGTGACATCAGCTCTTAACTTTAACCAAAGAAAATTGGGAATTAGCGTGAGGCCGAGCAAGATGTGAACGGGTCAACACACCATTCAGAAACACATCCCATGAGGTGTGTTCCCTGATGAATCAGGAGGGGCAGGGACCTGGGAGCTGCTGAAAACGTGCTGAGGCTCCCGTCTCAAGGGCCCTCAGGCAAAAGTGGATCTCCTTAGTGTGTCTTCAGTATTTCAGGAAGCCTGCTGGCAGGTTTGTATTTGCTGTGATGGAACTGGTCACTGAAGTGTCCCGTTTCTTTGTTTTCGGTTTCTCATCTCACTGCAGTAACACTAGCTATTTTTATAGGTGGCAGGACCGTGGAATTAGTCAGTTTAACAGCTACCTGTTTTGTGCCGAGCATTGTTCTGGGCATCTAGGTTCATAGCAGTGAATAAAATGAAGTCCCCGGACTGAAGAAGCTTATATTCTAAATAACTAAAACACATAGTAAGTTTGCCAGATGTTAAGTACTATATAGGAGTAGCAAGGCTGGGGAGAGCGTTAAGTTGTGCTGGTTTCGGGGGGATGGGCGGGCTTTGCGTTTTCAGGAAGCTGATGCAGGAAGCCTCCCTGAGAAGGAGACAGTGGAGCCAGGTCCCGAAGAAGGTACGGAGAAAACTGTCTTGCAGGCAGAGGGATTGCATCGGTAAATACCAGAGGCCTGAAACACAGGCGTGCCTAGCGCGTTTAAAGAACAGCACGGAGACCACCGCGAGTGAAGTAAAGTGAGGGGGCGCTGGCGGGGCGGCATCAGAGGGCTTGGGCAGGGGAGAGCGTCTGTGAAGGGTCTGCGGGCCCCTGGGAAGACGTGGGCTTTTATGTGAGTGAGGAGGGCGGCAGTGGCTTAGGTTGTGCCAGGGTCAGGTTGACAGCTGTACCGGCCCTGACTCTGCGCGGGCTAAGGCAGAGGAAGGGAGGGCAGCCAGAAGCCGCTGCGGCATCTTAGTGAGGGACAGGCAGTGCGGCCGACGGTTGGGTTCCCTGGAAGGGCCTCTTCAGGTTCTGGAGAGAATTTGAAGGTGGCGCCAAGAGGATTTGCTGAAGGACTGGATGCAGCCCGGGAGAGGAAGAGGAGGCTGGAGGATGACTTCACAGGTGTTGATGCGTACAAGCGTGAGGATGAAGTTGTCGTTGGATGAGAAGGAGGGGACCAAGCGAGGAAGGCGCAGGAAGGGGAGCTTGGGGGCCGTCGCAGGGCCAAGCTGGAGGCGGCCGCCGCCTCCTGCAGAGTGGCGCGGAGCAGCCCCTGAGCTCGAGGCAGCTGCAGTTCAGGCCAGGGGAGTCAGCTGTGGGCAGCACCCGCATGTGGGTCGCGCTTAAAGCCGTAGGACTAGATGCGACAAGACTGGGTGGGGGAGGAGAGTAGGTGGAGAGAAGGCCCGGGGGTTGATCCCCCAAGAGTTTCTGACGGTGAAAAGATAAGGGGAATGCAGCCAGGGGAGCTGAGGCGATCCGGGGAGCAGACCAGAAGAGTGAGGGATCCTGAGGTCCCTGGAGGAGCTGCTTCAGGGCAGAGCCCTCAGCTCTGTCAGCTGAGGCTGCTTACTTGAGGAAGCCGGGGACTGAGACCTGCTTGCATGACTTAGCAGTGGGGAGGAGGTCGCCGGAGGCCCTGAAGGGTGGGGATGCAGGCCCCATAGGCATGGGTTCAGGAGAGGACGAGAAGGGAGGAAATGGAGGCAGTGAGTGTGCACAGTGAGTGGGAAAGTAGCCCACCAGTGAGGAGGGGAAGTGGGTGACGAGAGGAAGAGGGAGGGAAGGAAGCAGAGATGGACGTTGCTGAAGCGCTGTCTTTGCGTGGCCCGAGGGGGTAGGATCTGGGGGGTAAATACAGGGATTGGTCTTAGGTATGAGGAAGGCCCGTTTGGCCTCAGTAATAAACAGGAAAGCAGAATATATGGACACACGTACAGACTGGTAAGTTGTGGTGATGAAAGCTCGAGGAGTATTTGGTTATTTTAAAAACTGAGAAAATTTGCATTTTTACGGATAGTTTGGTAGACAGTTTGGTAGATACAGATAGTTTGGTCGACACTGTCATCAAAACACGTTGTAGAGTGGGGTTAAATAAATTAAATTTGAAAAGAAGTTTGAAAAGACAGTTTGTTTCTCATTTTGTAGAATATCTGAACATTCTTATTGCGTATTTTTATTGACAGGTCAGTTCAGAAAGAAACGACAATATAAAAATATCTCATAACTGCATCAATAAAGTGAGAAATTCCAACAACAGCCTCCAATCCCTTTCGTTATCCCGGATTCTCAGCTGGTCATTTAAGTGCAGTATTAACTGGAAGACAAAATTACCCCCCATGTATCATCAGGTTTACCTTGCAGCACAGAGCACCGAAGCCAAAAACTTCTAGTTTGTGCTTCCCTGTAATCTACCCATGAAAGAATTTAAATCCAAGTTAAGACTTTACAAATAAATAATAAACATTTTACTGTTTATGAAAGAAGTGGTAAGAGGGTTTTCATAAAGCCTTTACATATCTTTTAACCTTCATTTATTTCTTATGCCATTAAAACATAGGTTAGGACAGCAGAGATTATACAGCTGGGGTTTTTTCCAGATCTGGTGACAAATACAAACCACTGTGTGCACAAGAAGCTTGAAGCAAAGCTGTGCAGTGCAGTGCAGTGCAGTGATGATGAGTTTGGACTCGGGGTCACACAGGATTCATATCTCGCCTCTACACTCATTTCTCAGTTGTCTCTATATGGGCAACTTGCCCAAACTTCCAAACCTCACTTTCAAAACGGGGATGGTAGCTGCCTCCCAGAGCTGTAAACATGAGGTGAGGTAACATGTCGGAGTGTTTTAGTGTGACGCCTGTACATAGTGAAGGTCTGTGAAATGTTATGAATCTGTGGTTTCCTTTGACCACTTGAATGAACTCCATCCCAGCTGTGAGAAGAAAAGTCACTGTGTCTCCAATTCCTGTTCTGAGTGATATATGTGTGCACATACCCACACACACAACCCAAGTTAGTAGAGTTAGAAACAAAACAAAACCTTAGTCTTATAAATTACGTGAGAACTTCATTGAATATCCTGGATTATATTGGCTCATTTATGAAAGAATGATAGAAATGACAATGGAGCAGCGCCTTCCACCCTTCCTTTTTAATTAGTGTCTCTCCTGGTTTATTCCTCCTAATCATAGCATTTGAGAAGTTTGTTGGTTTGTTTGTTTAACGAGTTCCTACCTCAGGAGAACTGTGTGGCCTGAATTGGATTGGACTCGGGACCACCTCTTAAAATGACCCTGCTGCTCAGAGGTGAAAATATTCACCTCCTGTTTTGGGACATTTTAGGAGGGTTCAAATGCCAGAGATGTCACAGATGTGCTTAAAGGCCTAAGGATTGTTCAGACTTCTTATCACCTTGATTGATGATAGTGTACAGTCTAGACTGGTTTTGATCACCCACAGACCTTTGGTTCCTGACAAATTTGAATAACATTGAACTGGGACCTGCAGTTTAAGCTGCAGAATGTTTCAGTTTGAGCAGAGTAGGGCCATTTTACACAGGCGGGGTCATCCTAGAGAAAAGGCCTTTCTTTGGCTTGAAGACCAACGTGGTTTCTTGAAATTTGATTGCTCTTTTCATTAGCCACTTATTAGGAGGTTAACATGGTCCCTTGGTGGAGAAAATGAAGAAGTCTTCAGTCTTTTACAAACTCCTCTTTTGAAAGACCAGCAAACTTTTAAGAAGTAACTTTTAAATCTAGCACTAATTGTCCAGGGAAGGTCTGAATGTAATCATTGGATGATAAATAAAATCTTATTATTAGTCACAGGATGTGGAAAATTTAAATCACCGGGCATAAATTAATATCTTGCTGCTATATTCTGGTATTTTAACATCTGTAAAAGAAATTTTGAGCTTCTGAAGTAAACTGGGATGTTTAGTCTCTGAATAATACAGAACTTTGTTTAGAATGATCTAAGCTGTGGCCAGGTTATCTTGGTATATAGGTTGTCTGCATGTATTATTTGAATTATGTCTAAATTCAAATCTGTTTTGTGATAGTAATTTATGTAGGAGTTTATAGCTTAAATAGAGTTATGATTTCTGTAAAACCTATAAGAAAATCATATAACCAGTTCTCATAATTCAGATTATATGTATTTGGAGTAATTGGCCTGATTATATCAGTTTTCAGATCATCTTATAAAATATCTTAAATATTTAATAACCATATAATAAACTTATTAATAAAATATTCGCCTTATTTTTTTATCCTCTTTTTTTGTTAGCTAGTTCATCTTAGCTATACCAGTTAAGCTAGTTAACCTTGGTGTTCTGAGGCTGTTTCGGAAGAGTCAGGTGGTAATGGGCTTAGCTTGAAACACCAGTGGGTACATTGGGCTTTCTGAAGTTATATTTGGAAGTATAATATAACCTTTGTTAAAACGGTCACTCATTAGGATCACTCACTAGGCTGTGATTAGGTCACTCATTACGCTGTGATGAACTGGACCTAGTACTACCGAAATCTGAAGGAATGTCATAGCTGGTCTAGACATTGCTCCTTTTGTATGTCTTACACTAAAAAACATTAGAGCTCTGTATTTTCTTGTCGATATCTAAGCCTAAAAAACAGTAGCTAGCGCTTAGTAGGTACTCAGTGAACACACATTGAAAAGTGAGTGAATACCAAAATTACTTCTTAATTGAATTCAGGTAGTCAGGTTTTAGAACTTACCTTTAGATGTTTTCTTATTTTATTTCTTTGTCAGGAGTTTGTATTTAGTGGTAGGTATTTCCTCCCCGTTGTTATTGAATATTTATTGCTGATAATATCAAGACATTCACAATCAATTTTAATATGAATGTGTTGCAGTGAATGCATAATACCGTATTATGGCAATTAAGTAATTCCCATACTTTATTACTAGCTGAACAAGGTTAACTGGGAAATGTTTTCTAGGAAGGCCTTTTAAAAGGTAATTTAGTGACTAAAGGGAAACCTGCTGAAATATTTTTGAGAATTTTGGTGTACAGGTAAGTTCTTAGGGAACTGAAACGCTCAATGAAAGATTGTGCTAGGTACACACAAAATGCACCAGCCACTGGCCAACGGTTACCTGGTGCCCAGTTTTCTCACAGTGTCTGGACACCTGGGAAGCTAATAGCCTTCAGGATACACTGATACAGATGAGAGAAGTTGCCAGTTTCAAGCTTGTGTGCCAAAGGTGCACATAACATTCTTTTGATCAACAGGGCCGGGGCCTGGCCAGATGAAAGAGTAGTCCTTTTAAAAGGCAAATTTGATACATCTACACAGCTCCCTTACCCCCAGTTAGAATTTAAGGTCCTGGAGGGCAGGGATTTTTGCCAGTTTGGTTTACTGCTCTATTCCAAGTGATTGTTTTCCTGTTGGAAGGCTCCGTGAGGCCAGCCCATGTCTTTTTTTTTTTTTTCGGCCTATCATTATATCTTTAGCAGCTAGTGTTATATACTAGGTGGTCAACTAAATCATAGTTTACAGAATGAATGACTGTGGAAGGCAAGTCTTATAAGGGTTCTTCCTTCCCTGTTTAATGCTTCTTCCTCGCTGTCTTGGTATCTTACGCCAGCTCTTTCAGCTCAATTCGAAATTAACTTTAGCTAGTACTCAATTTCTGATACCCTAGCTAATAAAAACAAGGCATTGTCATCTATCACAGTCACAAGTTTAAAAGGGTAATCTTTGAAGGTGATGACGGCACGGCGGGTGATGGTTCCTATTTGGTGGGCTGTGTCTGCATGTTCGGCTCCGGGTACACGGTCCCTTTTGGGATCATCTCTGGAGTTGCCGAGAAAAAAGGACACGGATGTGTAGGTATTTGTCACCCTGGCCTCCAGTACGTTTGCTCTCCAGGGAGCCTCTTGGTGATCTGCTTTTCGCTTCTCAACAAAGCCTAAATGAAAGTTCGCATCGTACCTCTGACAGGCTACAGATTGCGTTTCTATCGACTGCTATAGTGCTTACTTTAAAAACATCAGCTGTCAGTTAAAGGCTAAAAATGAGATAATTTTCAGTTGATGATAGCGTAGTATAGAGCATTCCCTCTCTTCCTGAATAACTTAAGGAATTTCCAGAATTTTAAATTTGCTTAGCCAGCCCCAGAGCTTCTCATTTTTTTCTTTTGTATTCCCGCAGTGCATATGTAGTCAGCTCTTAATGTGTTTATGGTTTCTAGTACAGTAGCACCTGTTTAACTGCTCTTCCTGTGCAGACCTGCTTCATATGTATGAGTGTTGCTTGTATGGGTTTTCTGAATGCTTTTATGGGGACAAATAGTAATATGTCAAAAGAATTTTCTTTTGTGGAATGAATAAATCAGACTTCATTAATGAAGGGTAATTTATGTTATAAATAATTAGGATTCCAAAACTAATTAAATGAAGCCTTATTTTAAAAGAGGTTTTATTTTCGTGAAAGCCTTGCACTCAGTAGAAGATAATCTTTAATTTAATAGAGGTGGGGGTGAGTGTCTACCAGCTCCTCCAGGTACAAGTTACATCATCGACTCAGAGTTACAGAAAGATAAGTTCAGATCAGAATCTGGGCCAGACTGGCCTGGTCCAGAGGCAGTGGGTGTGTTTGATAGTGGTGTTCACAGTGGCTCTTCTGGGGTCATACTGCTCCAGTTTGAACTGGTAATTTGCCTAAGTGCCGAGTTCTAGATTGGAGATCATTTTCCGTCAGAATTTTAAAGCCATTGCTTTATCGATTTCCTGCTTTCAGTGTTGCTGAAGCCATTTTGATTCATGATCCTTTGGATATGACGCATGTTTTTCCCCCCCTTTTTCTCTCATTTCTCTGAAAATGTGCAGCATCTTCTATTTCTGGTGTTCTGACATGTGACATGTTGTCCTTTTGTCTGTCCTTTTCCAGGTATTGTGTTGAGGACTTAATTGGCATTTTGGCTAGACTCTAGAGAATCATGCCTTTCAGTTCTGGTGAATTTTCTTTGGATATTGGAAAGCTTTCTCCCCTCTGTGTTTTGAAGGGAACAGGATGTCTGTTTTACCTGGTATTTTGATGCTGAATCTTTTTACTTGTCTCATTTTTATATCTGTTTTTCTTCTACTTTTTCTTTTTTTGCCCGCCACTTTCTAACTCTTTTTTTTTTCTTTCTTGGCTTTCTGAAAAAGATAGTCTCAACTTTATTTTCTGTACCTTCTAGTGAATATTTCATTTCCGCTATTACGTTCTTAAAGAAAAATTATTCTGACACTTGTTAAAATGACAAAGATGCCTTTATTCATGACTATTGCAGTAGGAGTGTATTAGCCTGCTTGGGCTGCCGTAATAAAATACCATAGACTGGGTGGCTTAAACAGCAGACATTTATTTTCTCACAGTTCTGGGGGCTGGAAGTCTGAGATCAGGTGCCAGCATGGTCGGATTCCGGTGAGGACTCTCGTTCTGGGTTTCAGATGGCTGCCGTTCTGCGGGCCGCTCTCGTGGCCTTTCCCTATAGTGTGTGCATTGAGGTAGAGAGATGTCTCTCTTCCTTTTTTGGTAAGGCTACCAATCCTATTGGATTAGGACCCCACCCTTATGATGTCATTAGCCGTGATTACCTCCTGTCTCCAAATACAGTCACGTGGGCGATTACAGCTTCAACATATGCATGTTTGGGGGGGACACAATTCAGTCCATAGCAGACACATACACTCAGCCTATAACAAAGGGGTATTACAGTGGGGAGAACGATTGGGCTCCACTTTGAATGCAGCAAAGACAGCTGGGGATTCATAGCCAGTGAGCAGAGTGCAGGGGTCAGCGGATGAAAAAGACTAAGTGGAAACAGCACAGGTAGGGGATGCTTGCTCAACTGACTTAAAGGGATTCTTTCTGAAGGCAGATTAAGGATTTATATACCAGAGGTAGGGGATGAGGAACTTGATAAGATATCAAGTGTGAGAGAATTTCTCTAAACCGGCTTAGCGGGATTCTTGCTAAAACTGGCCTCTGTAGGCCGAACAAGGACAGCACAGACTCGAAGGCCTAGCAGAGGCCTCGTCAAGAAGAGGGCTCAGAGGTGCTGTCGTCTCCCTCCTTGTGCACTGATGTCTTTAATTTAAAGACTCTTTTTACTGTAGATTTAGGGGTTTGAGGAAGGAGCAGCGTTGGATGTGTAGCTTTAAATCTGTTTTCTTAACTGGGAAGCTGCAGTAAGTGGTTCAAAATGGGAAAACAATTTAAATAGTTCAAGGAAATTTGACGTTCTTTTTTGACTTTGTGGGTTTTGCTTCACTGTGATTTGTTTCTTCAGATACCTCATGATTCCTAAATGATCCCTCATGACTATTCTGTAATTTCCCTTTGTATTTAGAACTATCACAAGACCGTTTACTTGACATTTAGTGGTGGCTTCGAACAAGGGATATGGGGGACTGTAAGGGAAGAGGTGTCGCTAGCATCTGTTGGGTGCCATTAGAATGGGGATCTCAGTTTTACGTCACTTAATCCTCATAGCAATTCTGTAAGGTAAGTGATATCGTCACTTATGGGTAAGGATAAAGATAATGATCAGAGAGATTAAGTAACTTACTTAAGAGCTAGTCAGACAGTGGTGGAGCTTAATTTCAAGCCTAGGTTTTAAGACCTTTCAAGTCTTTCTAGGAGAGCATCTCCTTTTACTCCTCGCAAGCTGTGTGAACAGTTCATTCAGTCACTCGGTGAAGGTTGGGTTGCCTGCTCCGTGCTGGGCCTTGGCGACACCTGAGGGCTAGGCCATGCCCTGATACGACAGGAATATCACGATCAGACTTACTTTCAGTAGGATTTCTGGTGATCTGTGCATACTGGCAAGAGTGGGAGCAGGTGGCTAAGTTCATTACAGGAGTCCTGGTAAAAGGCCATGTTGGTTTTGACCAGGAAGGCAGAGCAGATCCAGGGAAGTGGGTGGATTTGAGATACGCTGTTGGAGGTTAGGGGGCCGACAGGATTAGGGGGTGATAGGGGTTTGGAAGGAGCTGGAAGAATTGAGCATGACTCTGGGTTTGATTTAAAATGAATGGTGTTGGTGCCTTTAGTGATATAATGAACGTGGTGGAACAGAGCAATAATATAATAATAACAATGTTACATCTGTTAGATATCTCCATGAGGAGGTGTCCAGTATGCAGGTTAAACACCTGGGAACTCAGTGGTGCTGTATAGGCCGGAGAAGTCAATTTGGGCATCACATATATAGATTCTATTTAAAGCATGGGACAAGATATGGTTATTTAGGGAAGGTGTGTGGATGTAGGTGTGTGAAGGTGTGGTAATGCAGATCTGAAGCAGTGTTACTCATTCACTTCTGTGGAGAACCCTCAGTTAATTTCTTAACCCTGAATGGCACTGAAACCTGGTCGCATTTACTGCGTGGGGACAGCAGAAGCCATCCTGTAGCCATGGCATGGAAGACATTAACTAGCAAGCACGTTGCAGACTTGCCAATAGTTAGCAGTGTTTAGATTGAACTCTATACCAGACATCCTTGTCTAACGTGAGAGGCTAGGCCTGATGGAAGGTCCATGTGGGAAATCCCAGATCTGAGAACGCCACACAAGAGGCGAGTTACGGCACATGTGTCTTCTTCAAGTGTAGATGAGTAAGGAAAAGTAAGTTCCCGCTGAGGTGCTGAAACTAGGACGTCTGGGATCACTGACTGGGTGATTCATTATAACACGTTAGTCTCACAGAATCCAAGCTCATTAAAATTAAAATATTTTATATGTTATGGACCCTTGGGGATACTCTCAAGACAGAATTGTAAATGTTAGGTCTGAGAATGCCAAGCATGAAAGCAGCTTTCTAGGAATGCTTGAAGAACTAGCCTAGAGTTCAAAATAGGCAAAACCTGGAAACAATATAAACGTTCATGTCCAGGACAGCCCGTAGACAACTGTGCATGTGATTCAGTGGGTTAGTGTACACAGCAGCTTGGCTGCACGTCAGAACATTTTGCTGAATGAGAGAAGCCATCCGCAGAAGCATGCGTACTTAACGGTGGGTGCCTCTGGAGGTAGGGATTGACCAGAAGGAGGCACAAGGGAACTTTCTGGTGAGATGGAAATGTTCTGTCTGTTGATTGGGGTGTTTGTTTGAACGGGTATGTCCAGGTGTGGAAACTCATCAACTTGTATCCTTGGAATTTGTACATTTCACTGTCTGTAAGTTTTATTACCTCAGTAACAAAATAAGACAACAAAGCAGTATGCTCAGTGGTTCTGTGGGTATCCCTCTAGGGAGCACAGGGGTGGGGCATCCCTGTAGTCTCAGCTTGTCAGGGAAAGGCTCCCGGAGGAAGTAACCTCTCCTGTGTCTCATTTTTATCCCTCAGGGTCTAAGATAGACTTATTGTTCAAGTCTTAGCCAACTCCACACAATAACATCTCCTCTTCGGATGACTGTTTAATTTATTGTGCAATCGGGAATACTTCAGGCAGTAAAAAGGAGTGCTAGTATAAATTACAGTGGGCAAGAGGTAAAAACTGTGACCATTGGCTCGCTCTTTCTGCGCTGCTCAAAGTGTAGCTGGTTCTCACTGCAGTCACCACCGAAGGAAGACGGTGGCAAAGCAGGTGTTCCCGGTGGGTAGAGCAGCCTCTGCTTGGTCCCCCTGTCCAGGTGGTACAGGGGTGGGTGCAGCGGGATGGCAGGGGGTGGGGATTACCCCTGCAGGGGTGCTCGTGTGTTTCTAAGAATCGCGATTTACGTGTTAACTGAAAAAAAGATTGTTATCTTTTTTCATTTCCAGCGTTACTCACGTTGCTTTGTTCGTTCCTTTGAAACAGGAGATAGTGGATAGCTCCCTTCAGAAATGGAGGACGGGAAGCCCGTTTGGGCGCCGCACCCTACGGATGGATTTCAGATGGGCAATATCGTGGATATTGGCCCTGACAGCTTAACGATTGAACCCTTGAACCAAAAAGGCAAGGTAAGAAGTTTCTCAGAAAGATTTCAGAATTTGATTTGTGTCTGTAGGTATCTCCCTTTTTCAATGAGGTAGGTATTTTTTTAGCACAGTATAGGGGAAAGCAGTTTTCTGGTCAGTGAATCCTACTTTTCTCCTGAGTTGTGTGATTAAATCAGAAGTGCATACCCTAGGGGGAAAACGGTGTCCCATCGTAAAATCAGACAGTAATTTAGTGAGCCTTTCATTAGCATATTCTTAAGAAGAAATAGCTATATGACAAAATATAAACAATAACATTTTTTATTCCTAAAGCCATGTAACTAAAGTTATGAATCTATCTGTGATGTATTCAACATGTTACCAAGTAAAAATATAAAAAGTGAATGGGATTATGTTATGAAATTTTGCTTTTTGTTTTTTAGCTTCTGGATAATTCTTTTTTAATCTTTTTTTATTGAAGTATAGTTGATTTACAATGTTGTGTTAATTTCTGCTGTACAGCAAAGTGATTCAGGTATACACATATACACACTTTTTTTTAATATTCTTTTCCATTATAGTTTATCACAGGATATTGAATATAGTTCTCTGTGCTGTACAGTAGGACCTTGTTTATTTATTTTAAAGTTTATGTATTTTATTTTTGGCTGCGTTGGGCCTTCGTTGCTGTGCACGGGCTTTCTCTAGTTGCGGCGAGCGGGGGCTACTCTTCGTCGTGGTGCACGGGCTTCTCATTGCAGTGGCTTCTCTTGTTGTGGAGCACGGGCTCTAGGTGCACGGGCTTCAGTAGTTGTGCCTTGCGGGCTCTAGAGAGCAGGCTCAGTAGTTGTGGCGCACGGGCTCAGTTGCTCTGTGGCATTTGGGATCTTCGCGGACCAGGGATCGAACCCATGTCCCCTGCATGGGCAGGCGGATTCTTAACCACTACGCCACCAGGGAAGCCCGACCTTGTTGTTTATCCATTCTATATATAATAGCTTACATCTGCTGTTAATTATTTTTTAAAAAGCTTTTATATTTACTTAAATTTATTATCGTGATTGTAGTGAAAATATTTCTATTAAATAAAGATATTTAAGTCTTAAGCATAACCGTCTGTTATTATTTTTGTTGTAATGGTACTTTTTAAAGCATAAAAGCATACTTTAATTTGGTACACATGGTGTCTATCTCCTTTTAGGCTTAGACATAGACTAGACAATATAACAAAGTGAAAAGTATGGGGGAAAAGTGACCTGGAGCCTTTTCAGCCTTCATGGGGACCGTAGGGCCTACCTATTTTGTGGGAGAGCTTAACACTTTTCAGTTTAATCAGTGTTCCCCTTAAGCAGGACTTCTGACTAAATTAAATTTGTTGATGTCATTTCTGTTTACTTTAGACTCTGCCAGTGTTCATGAATAATTTATGTTCTACTGATACATGGTTAACTAATGCCATATGACTGCCATCCTCCTGGGAACCTTAGAAAAACAAGGTGGATCTCTCATGAGGTCTGTTCACAGAGAAAACTATTCTGTTACTGTAAACAACCCAGGAACCTAAATGCATAATATATAATGTGCAATGTTAGCGGCGGCCAATTAAAGATACCCTCAGGAAAGAAAAGACAAAGTGTTTCTAGTTTTTCCTCTTATTAACAAGTACCTATTTGTACTTACAATGCAGTACATGTTCTAAAAAAAGAAAGAATTTAAAAAAAGAAACTCAGTTATTTTTATTTATTTGAAGCTGTAGGGGAGGAAAAATTTTCCTCTACCCTTTTGGGTCTCTGGCTGGGCCTGAAAATTAAATCGACATAAGACACATTCACAGTAGGAAAGCATATGACTTTTATCAGATTTTTACATGTACACAGCAGCCTTCACAAGAGAATGAAGAATTGAAGAAGTGACCAGAGCAGGAAGCTTTTATATCTTTTAGACAAAGAAACAATACATTTGTGAAGAACTGATAAGGCAAGGGGGTCTGGGCTAGGGGTGGTAAATGGTGGAGAAGTGGTTAGGAAGGTAAGGGTTACTCTGGCAAGACAAGGTTTGTTTGCACAGATTTCTCTTGGTCTCCATTCCCTCCGCTGGTGATAAGAATGTCTTCTTTCCTCCCGGTAGAGCGAGGGCACCTTGCACGTGGGAGTTTTATCTCCTGCTCTCAGGAATAAAAAGGGTCAGAGTGCCCTTCTTACATCTGTTGTTTCTCAAGGGCCCTTAACTCAAGATAATCAGTATGCCAGAGTAGCATGTTCTGGGGTGACAGAAATTCAGTGAGCCTTTCATTATCTTTCAAAGTCTCCTTTCATTTTTGTTTAACATATCTTATAAGCACAGTAAATCAAAAGCCCCAAATGAAATGAAAAGTATATTTCCTAGTTCTATGTCGTTATATGTATTCTCTTATATCCATAAGTAACAAAATAATTCAGTTCAGGGATAGAAGAAACTTTATCTACGGGTATGTGCTTTTTTATAGTTTTAAGTATTTTGTGCTTTCAGCTGTGCCTTATTAGTATTAATCAGGTGCGCACATAGAACCAATAAAAACACTTAAAATTCAAACTGTGGCGTCATGAAAACTTTATGGATCGCAGATTATTTATGAACTAAAGTGGAAGCTTCTTTTCACAAAATCTTTTCGAAAGTTAACCAATTCTCAGGGATTTCTTTTCATCTTAATCCCCTCCCTGCCCCCACTTTCTGATCAGGGTCTTAATAAATTGTGCAGTGTCATAACAACTGTGTGGTTAAAAAGATCTGTAAGAGAAGCAGTCTTTTGTGTAGATGATTCATGGAGTAGAGATCGTCAGCGTTTAAAAATGAAGGAAGTGCGTGAAGCAACGGACAAGTCAAGTGGATCTGTTTGCTGATACAGTAGAAGCATAGAAGAGGGAGTGATGAGCTCTAGTGGGGAACCTGTCTTTGTTGATGGCAGTGCCTTTTAAAGTTTTTCAGTCATGGCCCGTCGTAAGAAATAGATTTGAAATCGCATTAGGTATACGTATTATTCATGTGTGTGTACGTGTGTACTGATGACAAATAGATTTTACATGTCAACAAGTATATGTATCGTGTGTGTGTGTGTATTCAAATGCAACATCCTTACCGTCTGTGATGCATTCTGATATTTTCTAATATCTTTTATTCTGCTAAAAATGCCATCTTGAATCTCTCAATTGATTTCATGTTGCATATTTGCAGCTGACTGGCCTTCAGGCTAAAGCCCTAAACACATGGCATTAAGGGTCTACCTTTCCTTTTCCCTGTGTTGCTTGTCTTGTCTTTTGTCGACCAGCAGTCTCTCCCTCACTCTCTTGCCCTTATGCTGAGTCTTATGTGTCTTTCTCCTCCTCTTCCAGCCTTCCACCCAGGGTTTATCAGGTCCTCAGGGAGCCAGGTGGTGCTGGGCTCTGTGTGTCACCACTCACAGTACTCCTTTTGCCTGGAATGCCGCTCTCCGCAGCTCTGTGCTTATTTAGCAAATACTCATCTCTCAGGAGCGACTGAGGTCACCTCCTTTATGAAAGTTTTCCACAGATGCCCTGTGTCTTCCTCCTCCTTACATGCAATAGAGTTTACCGTTGATTACTCTTTGCTTTGAGGAGTGGTATACCTTCTTCGCCTCCCGTAACGCTATTGGAGACATCCGTTTACATTTCTCCCCTCCCTGCTAGACTGCAGTCTTCTCAAGTGCAGGCACTATTTTCTTTGTCCATGTTGTCATGGAGCTGGGTGCACTGTGTTTGCTGGGTGGTAGGTGTTTACTGTGATCTCTTGATAGGAGAAAAAGCCTCCTTCCTCTAAGAGAAAACAGTTGCCTTAATGAAACAGATTTCCTCCTCCTCACTGAGTAGGTAGTAGAGGGGAGAAGATGATGGGGGCTGGTGATCATTTGGGGGGTGAAAAAGGATCGAGAGAAACAGTTTTTTAGACTCATTACAGGCCTTTCAGCCCCAAGATTATTAACCTTCCCATTCTAGGAACTCTGTGTCCTGCACCCCATTTATGGAGCCAACACCTGGGGTTGGGGAGGCTTTAGCCCCATTGCTGAGGCTGTGAAAGTGGCATGTAGATCTGTGATGTTAGCGGTGATTTCTGAACGTGTTTTCCCTGTAGAATCATTGTTATAAATTGTGGATTGTTTTATAAGTACTTAATGTACGTTATGGACTAGTTCTGAATTTGTGATTTCTCCTTTAAACCTTTCCTCATTTATTAACGTTAAGAACATGTGTAGTGGGTTCCAACTAATTAACTTCTAGAGTTTTCAGGGCATAACAGTTTTCTAATTTGGGTGTGACTTTGAATTGAGGTATAGCACTAGTAGCCTGGATTTTCCTCTGTAAACTACAGCAGTAGCCTTGCCTTATACTCTTGCATATCTGTACGTATACAGACCTGCAAGTATTCTAAAATAATTGAACAGGTTTTCCTTAGAGATGGGTTTGATATGGATGGAAACTTCAACCACAGGAGTAATTGTAATTGTTTGAGAAATAGAAATGTATAGGTAACTATTAGAATGGCATGGAGAAAATTTAATTCTCTTCTGATGTAATTTGAGATCATTTCTTCTCTCTTACAAGATACTATCTTAATTCTAGAGTTTCTACCATAGTATTTAAATGATATAATAAACGCCAGCTTATTCATGGATATCTGTAATGTTATGGACCTAATAGTTTCAGATACTGTTTATATTTTTGACACATTCCTGTACAGGAATTTGTGTCTACTGTGTTTTACTCAGACAAGAGCATTAATTAAATTATGGTCTGTTGGTATATCTGATTGATTGATTGGATGTTACTTTTTTCCTTTTTTAAAACAATAAAATTGCTGTATACATAAACATTAACATTTTTATTGTATTTAAAAAGTTGTTAAACGGCATACCTATGTAGACGTAATATACTTCTTGTTTTGTCCCACTCTAGGTGTTCCAGCACAGGTTTTGTTTTTGTTTTATTGATTCCATGTTCATAGTAATAATGGATAATATGTTTGAGTAATGACTTGTTAAGTAGTAGGGTCTTGTATTACATTTTAATGAAGAGCATATCATTGCCATTATTTTCAATGTATGCAGTCAGTTAAGCTCCTTTATCTTTCTTATTATTTCTAAGCTTCTAGTTTAATGAGCTCTTGTTTTGTTTTTCAGACATTTCTGGCTCTCATAAACCAAGTGTTCCCTGCAGAAGAGGACAGTAAAAAAGATGTGGAAGATAACTGTAAGTATCAATTTAAAAAGTAGTTCTCATCATAGAAAAGGAAACTGTTCCTTCAAAAAATATATGAGTGATTACATTACAGGGCACACTGTCCTTGTTCAGAAGAAATGTTGCCTTTTGACCTGAAGGTTCCTGTGAATGGAGGAGCCCCACAGTCCTAGATGCACTGTTCTCTCACATTTGCACTTTGGTGAAGGGGTCTCTCCTGAATATCTTTTTAGTGTTATCTCAGTTGTGTAAATACAGGGAATGGTAACCATTTACTAACTATGAAGCCTGAACTAAAGATCTCTTGGTTTTATGGGTTTTTTTGTTTTTTGAACCTCTGAATCATCTGGAATCAGATGATTTTTATTGCTGTATATGTGGTTCAATAATTTGGAAGTTGAGTCAGGAGGACCCATTTAGTGTCACCCTTTGAAGGAAACAAACATTAAAAAAAATAATATGTAATAAGTACTAACTGAAAATTGATTTCAGAACATTGGACTAAAGTGCAGCATTAATTTGACTTATCTAGAATAATCTAGAATAACTATCTTAGAATTTTTGGTGAAAAAATACTGTATCCAGAGCAATAGGCCATGTTTATTCTTACATTTTCAAGATAAAGTGGTAATCATGTTTCATTTTTTACGTGGCGATATTCAAGAGTCATGTCCAGTTGTCATGGGTTTCATTAAATGTATCTGGCATTAAAAACTCTGCAATTAAATAAGAGAGGTAGGAGAAAGGAATATATTTTGTCCTTATGGGTTTTCTCTGGAGTTCTCATTTGAGTAAGCCTGTAAGATCCCCCCCCATGTGACGTGGAGTACAGGAGTAATGAGGGAGCCCCGAGTTCAGATTCTCACTGTGCCATTAGGAAGCTGTGTGCCCGTAGGCAGTTTCTCTCTCCCCTTTGAACTTCTCGTCTGGAAAACAGGAGTAATGATTTTTACGTTTCATGCTTACAGATGATACATTTAAAATGCTTGGTGCAGTGCCTGACCTCTAACAGCCTCTCAATAGATGGTATCTGTTGTTATTAGGTGTACGAGACTGGGAGAAAAAATGTGGCGCTCCCTTCCTTTCCAAAATTGCTAGAGTTTGTCTGATGGGATCATATTTTTCTGAACAGCAATCAGAACAACAACAAAAAGGAACGAGATTCTGTCGTATCTAAAATAAGAGAAAATTCTTTTCTGTTAAAACTTGCTAGGGTATTCAGAATTGGAATCAATCCTTTTCATATATCAAAATAATGTTTTCTGGTTTATATATCCACGTAGAGCTAAACATAATAAATGATGTTGAATTACTTTTAATCCATTTCTTAAATATTTTAAAGCAGTCTCCCTCTGATTGTTTCATGGTGGTGGACTCGTCTGACCGTATAGTTTTCCCGGTCTTAGTGGAGATTTGCCGCTTCTTGTAGGTGTTGACTCTGGTGATGCCAGACGGCAGGAATGTTGCTGAGGATGTCCCCTGTCCTCACCACACAGTAGTCCAGCCCTACTTGATGTCCCCTTTCTGAAACCACATCATGAATGCAGCTCTGTTGAGTTTAGAATGCAGGTTTTCCAGCGAAAGTGGTTCCATCACTTATTAGTTTAGTCCTTTTGCCTGAGGCTTGGTTGCCCACTACACCGCTGTCCTCCGCCAAGTGACACAGGATGTTGTTTGTTTGGGTCTCACGTGCGTATTTCTAAAATCCTTTCCTCTTCTCTGTATCACGATAATAATGTGATGATTAAGAGCTTGATGTGGGGGGCTTCCCTGGTGGCGCAGTGGTTGAGAATCTGCCTGCTAATGCAGGGGACACGGGTTCGAGCCCTGGTCTGGGAAGATCCCACATGCTGCGGAGCAACTAGGCCCGTGAGCCACAACTACTGAGCCTGCGCTCCACAATAAGAGAGGCCGTGATAGTGAAAGGCCCGCGCACCGCAATGAAGAGTGGCCCCCACTTGCCGCAACTAGAGAAAGCCCTCGCACAGGAACGAAGACCCAACACAGCAAAAAAATAAAAAATTAATGAATAAACTCCTACCCCCAACATCTTAAAAAAAAAAAAGAGCTTGATGTCTATAGAGCATCCTGAACTATGTGATAAAGGTTCTGTTGAAACAGACACACGAGTGGACTTCTGATAGTGCCCTCATACTATAGCAAAATTTATTACCTAGTTTTAGCTCCAGGTTTTCTATGTGAAGGGTTGTATGTGTGGAGTTTAGTCTGTTAACTTTGCCTTCTTACTTGACTCTTGAGGATTAATGCCAGAATAGGAAAATAGTTCAGGGATGTGAGGTTGCTAATTAAAATAAGCATTTTTTTGGTGCTAATTTTTAAGCTACTGTTACTTACATGGCATATAATAATCTCCATGAATGATCACTGTTAGAAGTCGAGAATAATAAAGTATAAACTATAATGTTGGAAAGAATCCCCAAAGTTGCCTGGTTCACTCTCTTTTTCAGTAATGGAATGACTTCTACAACAATGTAACGATAGAAGTGATCGACTTCTACTGCCTTGAAGTTGTTTGTGGGTTCTTTTTTTTTTCTCTCAGTGAACCAGGACTGTAACAAATAAGCAGAATCTTAAATGCTTAGATAACTCCCTAGTCAGATTCCTAAATTTAAGAATTGAGTGATATCTAGTCTTCATTAGAAACTTTTGGTGTCCTCAGTATATGTTAATTATACCAGAATTCTTCTTACAGAGTTTATAAAGAAACAAAGATGTTCATTCTTTTATTATGTCTTATTAAAAAGTTTTTAATATCGAGTGTATAGTCAAATCTATGAATAATTAGGCATAAAAGGCAAACAGTTCACCTAAAGTATTGCATGTCAGTAGCCAAACCAAGTAGTCCTGGGGTGGCCACTAGGAGAGGAGCGGGGGGGAGGAGGGAATTTGGTGGAGCAGGAAGTGATGTCCAAGACCCTCTGAGCATCCCTAGGTCGTGCCTTCAGGGATGCAGAGGCCCCTGAGACTTAACCGTTTCCCATTCTGGCAAGCTGAGGGTCATACATGTTCCCTTCTGTCTTTCCTTTTCTGTGTCTTTATTTAAATGGAGTAGTCTGAGTAGCATAATTTAAGAGGAAGACCCTCTGATCCAAATTTTTATTGTCATTGGCAGGTATTTCAGCAGTGAGGGGTTTTTTTTTTTAACATCTTTATTGGAGTATAATTGCTTTACAATGGTGTGTTAGTTTCTGCTTTATAACACAGTGAATCAGCTATACATATACATATGTTCCCATATCTCTTCCCTCTTGCATCTCCCTCCCTCCCACCCTCACTATCCCACCCCTCTAGGTGGTCACAAAGCACCGAGCTGATCTCCCTGTGCTATGCGGCTGCTTCCCACTAGCTATCTGTTTTACATTTGGTAGTGTATATATGTCCATGCCGCTCTCTCACTTTGTCCCAGCTTCCCCTTCCCCCTCCATTCTCTACGTCTGCGTCTTCATTCCTGTCCTGCCCCTAGGTTCTTAAGAACCTTTTTTTTTTTTAGATTCCATATATATGTGTTAGCATACGGTATTTGTTTTTCTCTTTCTGAATTACTTCACTCTGTATGACAGACTCTAAGTCCATCCACCTCACTATGAATAACTCAATTTCGTTTCTTTTTATGGCTGAGTAATATTCCATTGCATATATGTGCCACATCTTCTTTATCCATTCATCTGTCTATAGACAACAGTGAGGGATTTATTTAGTTGAATTACCAGATATCCCTGAGAAGGCTGGTGGTAAGTATGGGAGGAGGTAAAGAAAGAAGGGCAAGCAGCCATCCACATGCCATGTAGATGTATATGATTAGCTTTTCTAGGGGAGCCGTATCGTGGGATTAGGCATTCTTACTTACAGGAAGCAGAGAGTAGCAGAGAGAGAGTATCATGCAGCCAGGCAGTTTCAGAGGAACCTGAGCGATGGGCGAGTGGTTCAATGTTGTGCTTTGCATAAGGAAAGGCAGCCTGTAGATCAAGCTCCTGGGGACGGGGGTGGAAGAAGTGCAGGGATATGGAAAGTAGGGGACCGAACCCACACGAGATACCCTCTGCTGCCTGCCTTCTCCACATCTTTCCTCAACTGAAAGGAGGGCTGCCGTTCGACTGTTAGGGGCCTCCACCCACTTCTTACTCTGTATTTTTCTGCTGTAAGTGGCATTAGAAAAGTGAGGCCCGTGTCCTTGCAGTGTGAACTGGCTGCATCGTGTGAGTGTAGAAGCATGGGCAGTCTGTTGAGACAGGTAGAGCAACGGGCTCTTGTTTGACAGAACTGGTCGGGTGTTGAATTGTAGGTTATATATACATACAGTGTAGGCATGTATACAACTTCAGTGAGGGATCAAGCAAGCAAGCAAATGAATCAGGCAGGGCCCTGCCCTCAGGGATGGAAGCCAAAACCAGATGTACAAAATTGTCATCACAAGACTGGCATTCTGTGGTACGCACCATAATGCAAGTACAAAGGAGCAAGTAGTCCTAGTGGTGGTGGGGTAGTGAGAATGGGGAGGTGTCATTTGAGGGATAGTCTTTGAACTGACCTTAAAGGATAGGTGGATTTTTGATACCTAGAAATAGAGAGGTGCAGGCCAACGCATGCATGATAGTTGAGTTTGGTAAATGGTTTAGTCTGCCTGCAGGTTAGACCATATTAAAGGGAGTTATGGAAAATTATATGAAAAGGTCAGTTGAATGCAGGTTTACTAAGGGCCTTGAATATCAGACTTGAACATGGATTTGGTAGTTGACGGAGACCCACTGATGAGTTTTGAGGAAGAGAGAGATTTAGTCAGGGCTCTAGTGTGTTTAGATTAATGCACTGAGCAATCTGGGTTAGAGAGGAGAGAGACTGCGGCAGCAGACAAGCGAGAGGCTGCTGTGATTGCAGAAGAGGTGACGACGCCTAAACTGGGATTGGGGCTGTGGAAATGGAAAGAAAGGAGAGACACTTCAGAGACTCAGATTGTGCTAATTTTGAGTGCCTACCATGAAGCTGGTGCTGTGCTATACTTTATTACATGTATAAAGACTTGGAAATGGGCTTAGAGCAAGGAGGGGGAGAGAGGATGGTCCTAGTATTGACCAAGGCTTGCAGAATAGATGAGTGGGAAATGGTGGTGCTGATAATGGAAACAGAGTGGTTGGGGGAAGAGTGGGCTTGTCTGCTCAAGTGCATGGTGGAAACGTGGAAATGGAGCTCAGGGGACTGAGGGCCGGGGCAGTAGATCAGGCTGGGAGAACAGGATGTGTCAGAGCGTTAGGAGAACAGACGTTAGGAAAACAAGACTTCTACCCTGATGCTGCTGTCCGTTAGCTGCATATCCTGGTTTAAGACGTACAGATTTCTTCAGGAGTCTTGTTTAGTCTATCAGTCGTGAGGCACTGCCTGAACGACACGACCTTCCCATTCTAAAATTTTATCTTTTGTGTTTTTCCTGTAAAATTCTGAGCATCAGATGGGATTAGTGTCGTCTACTAATCTTTTTTGTGTCAAAATGTATTAAAATCAGCACTATCTAAAGTAGTTCTTTTTTTCCACTTGAGTTGTACTCGGTTTTTTGTACTCACCTGGTACAAACTAGAGGTACTCACCTCACTGGAAATTTATTGTTTAAAAATATCACTGTAACACGTATGTAAACTAGATACATTTTACATCAACCTCTGGGGTTTACACGTACCAGGAAAAAGATGGAATTGAATCTAACGTAACAGGTGAATTTTAGCTTTGGATCAGAGCAATTCAGATTAAGACGGCATTGTTTTATTTTACTTTCTTTCTTCAAATAGCTAATGATTTACAAATTTTCCATCTCAGGTTCATTAATGTATTTGAATGAAGCCACACTGCTCCATAATATCAAAGTTCGATACAGTAAAGACAGAATTTACGTAAGTATTTTACCTGTAGGTTAAATTTTGTGGGCATAATTATTTTACATGCTACTGTTTGATTTTGTTGAGCTTGAAATTTTCTAACAGGAAATCATACTGAACGGAGTGGGAGCTCCATGAGGATAGGATTCTTTTCTGATTTATTGCTCCAACACCAGGGCTTAGACCACACATGGTACCTAGTAGGCACTTAATATATATTTGCAGAATGAAATAATGAATGCAGAGCATCATCTAATATCATTCAGACTTAAAACTATCCAATTTGGATATTTAAAAAAAAAGAACACTGATGATTTTTTAACTTTTGGCATATATCTGTAGATCTGTTTAATTGATGCAGTTTCCACATTGTTCTGCAAAACATTTACGGCAGACTATAAGGCATACGTATTGAAATTAAAAACTTGGAAGACAAAACGGTGTGAATTAGAATAGAAGGCAGTACGTGAGGAAATACCGAGCACACTGAAGTGCTGATCATAGAGCCTGAATAGTTGCAATATTTCATTCCAAATAGATAACTTACCCTAAAAACCCAGGATACTTAAAAATGAAAGACAATGCTTTTAATGGAAATAGGGTTTGTACCACACCATTCAGATGGATACTTAACTAGTCTGTTTTAATTATAATGATTCATTGGGCACGTATGAGTTCTATATATCCCTCTGTTGGCTGGAGGTAAATTACCACACTGTAGCCCTCCTGTTATAAAGATGGGACTCTTCATTATTTTTGAACGAAGAAAACACATGGCTTCTTTGACACTTCCTAGATCAAATGACATTCTTAATCTTTTATATCACTATCAATTTGCCTAATTGTACTTACTTAATTCTGACTAAATTACCTTTAGTCTTTGCCATCTGTCCAAGTAATGACAGCTGGGAAATAGAACTAATCTAGTCTTTTCCAAAAGAGTTTACTTGCTGTCTTTCGGTTATACATAGTTATTAAGTCTTTATTTTCCTCCTTGATTTTTCTCAAAATCAACTAAATAGTGTATTTCAGTTTATATATATATATATATATGTATATATATATATATATATATATATATATATATATATATACACACACACATATATATATGGCTATTCTTATTTAAAAATATATTTAGAAGCAAAATTCTCTTAATCAGCATACTAATATTGAGTATCTAATGTGTGCTAAATGTTGTTTTAGGTACTAAAATAATACAAATTTAAAAAATTTGTTTGTTAAAGCAGCTTAACTTGTAATAAGTCAGTAAAAGTTGATTCAGATGTAACCAGCTTTCAAGAAGAACTGGCTACTATTTTTTCTTTCCATGTCTAACATCACTTGGTGGTAGTGGAACAATCTTATTTATTTGAGCAAGTTTTAATTGTTTTAATATCTTTTTCTTGAAGTTTACAAATTTTAAATTACCTTTACAGAATGATCTTATTCAGAGAAATTGAATAATTGTTTTCATTTGGGATGTTTATAGGAAAGCTTCACACCCATGGGATTTTCGTTGGTCTTTTAAGGCTCCCTGTGCTGCAGTGGTGCTACATTTGCTGACTGTGACCATTGATAGCTGAAGGTTTACGTGCAGAATTCATTGTACTTTCAAAAAAATTCGTTGTCTTTTTTTCACATCATGTTTAGTTGACCTAAGATGTGTATGCGGTTGGGCATATGACCCATGTGTTAGATAGAGGCTGTTCAGCGTCATCAGCTCCTGTTTGGAAAACCAGTATTTTCAAAGTTAATGAAAGGCGTGACTGGTGGGTTTTTGCCTAGCCAGTTATGCCTTTTAGTTAGAAAACCATTAAATATCAGCAATACACAAATAGAGTTATGATTATCATAATATATGTAAGAGAGGGGAGCAGTTCAGAATAGTTTAAATTGGATAGTTTTATATGTCTCACCAACCAGAATTGCCACCATTCTCCCTTAGATTTGAGTAGAACAATAGCTATCTCACATGTAACATTTCCCTTGGTTACTAAAGTCTCTATTACTTTCCTTTTGTTTCCCATAGAAACATTATTATCGGGAATTTCTTATTTTTTACCCAACTCCAAGAAACATCTTTGGGAACATTCATGGAATTTTAGATGAGTAGGCTGAGAGCTCGGGGTTTCTGCATCATTTCCCTTCCACAACTAGAAGCAGAAAAGAGAAAAACATGGTCTTGTGTGCCCTAGTTTGGCCAGTAAACCACAACTAATTGCTAAACCACAACTTTCTTTCTATCCACGAGGAATTTTATAAATCTTATTGGTGGCATTTTTCTGGTCTTTTGAAGCCACAGTGAAATTTCAGATTTAAAAGCAAGCTTCACTTGCTCATTAAACATTTAGCCCGTCAGTATTCTAGGCACTGGTTAGCGCATATGCTGTTTTGCAAAAATCTGGGACCAAGTGGTCACCACTGAGCTAAATCAGTCCTTGGCTTTCAGTGATGGGCATAGGCCTAGAGGGTCCTGTGAGCTATGTTAAACTCTTCAGGGCCTAGAGGGTCCTGTGAGCTATGTTAAACTGTTTAGTAGCAGGGTGAGGAAAGTAGTCTAGGCGAGGAATACAAATAAGCAAAACTCAGGCTGCAGGCATAGAGTAGATGTCATAAGTGGAGTCAACAGGAGGTGTCTGAGATGGAGGTGTAGACTCAGCTCTGCCCAGGCAGACCTGGTAGTGGTGAACCTGGGAGGGCGTGTGTGGGAGGAGCATGTTTCCTTTGAGGCAAAGGGAGGTCAAGAGAGATGATTTTGATTTTGGATGTGCTGAGTTTTAGATGGCTATAGGTTAAGAAGATGTAAATATTTATTAAGAGTTAGAGAAATATGGGTCCTATAGAGATCAGGGAATATTTAGGTCTAGAAATGCAGATTTAGGAGTTCTACTTATATAGAGAACTGGGGGTGTCTATTTGCTGTGTGTTCTTTCTCCTGTGACCCTTGTTTGGTTTTAAATGAAAACAGTAATTGGAAAATTTTATGTTTACGTCTTTCCCACTTAGACATATGTGGCCAACATTCTGATTGCAGTGAACCCATACTTTGACATACCTAAAATATATTCTTCAGAAACAATAAAGTCATACCAAGGAAAATCTCTTGGGACGATGCCACCTCATGTCTTCGCAATTGGTAAGTAATTTAATTGTATCTTAATATTTATTTTTCTTTAACTTGTACAGATTTACTCAGTTTTTCTTTTGGATTAATAAGAGGTACCATGAATCGAATACGTATTTTGGAGGGCTTGTGTGCATTCTGAATGTGTCACCATGTCAGGAGCGTGTATTCACACAGGGTGGGGAAGAGACTTTTGCGGCCAACTCATGGGGCGGTTGTACCTCATTACCTTTGTTAAAGGCCCGTGTCGTCTTAAGCGTGTCCACCCAGTTGAAAGTAGGTCATAATAAAAGCTGACCTATTGTTTTCTTCTGACTCCACCTGAAAAGTGTCCTCCTTCCACAACTAGGAAGGAGGCCCGGGCTATCTGCTGTTACCCAGGTCATCACTAGTGAGCGTGTTACCTGGGCTAGAAGGGAGCTGTGAGAGCAGACGTCTTCCATGCTTTGTCCTGCATCAGGGCTCTGTAAAATGTAAAGGATCGACAGTGATACATGCTTCATATCTCTGGGGTATCCGTGTGGGAAGGCAGCAACATCTGTCTTTGTCTTTCTCAGGCGCTCTCTATCTCAAAGCACTTTAGCTCTGTGGAGCAGAGAGGGAGTTGCTTGACAGGCATCCCCCATAGCTGGTGACTGCAGGTACAGCGATGTTAGCTAAGCCTTGGGATTCAGACATAGCTGGCAGTTAAATGACACGTTTTGGTTCTGGTTCTTAGTGCAATTAGTTTCTCTTTGGGCTTTCTCTTTGTACCTGTATTATGGCCTAACCGGGCTTCACCTCTAGATGTGGCTGACTGTGTACTGTGTGCTACTAGGCAAGAGTGAATGTGTACACCAAGTCCACTGCAGCTGCACATTGACTTCTGGTTCTGTGATGCTCTGATGGGCATGGGTATGTGTTCTGTCAGCTGGCTAAATGGTGCAAAATCCTTAGAACCTCAATGTGAGCAAGTTACATGTTTAAAATGTAAATAAACCGGCTTTTATTTTTAGTTGTTTACTGCTAAAAAAGTTTTTACAAGGATTCCACGAAAGTGGGTGGAATAGATTGCTGATAAATTGGTCAAAGGGATGTGTGAATACCCTTGTGTGTAGTTTGCATTTGGCCCTTAGAGTAAAAGCCATTAGTAGAGCTTTCTTCGCTGGTATGGGTAGCACATGCCTGAGGTGAGAAATAGTTGCCTTATAGGGCTAAGTTTGTCAGGACCTAATTTTTAATCAAAATTGTTTTAATTTGAGCCCACTTTAATAGAATTGAATTGTGCTCATCTTGTCCGTGGAGTCTTAAAGACATCTTATAGTCTAAATTGTTGGAGTGTAATGAAGATAGTTAAAAATTGTATATATGAATAATCACAAATCTAAAAAATTTAAAGCAGTTAATTTTGCCTGTTTTTGAAATGCTGAAAAATCCTACACGATGTTTAAATTTAATAGTAGTATTACAGAAAAAATCCCACAGATTTATTGTGCAGTTATGTATTTTTTTTTCTCCAGCAGAAATTTTGGCTGCCAGATTTCTTAACTGGTAGCTCGTTACTTCTTGCTTTTTTCTCCGGGGATGTCATTAGTTATGCATAGTGAGCATTTTTCATCTCTCTGCAGGTCTGCTCTAGTATGAGGAAAAGCTGAGCCACAGCTCATAATACGGAGACATTCTAGTACAAACATAAGAGTTGTTTATTTGATTTCAATTACCTAGCTGTCAGGATAACTAGAGAAAACGTTTAACGTATATACCTTTAGAGATGTTTTGAACACTTTTCAATGATTTTATTTAAACATTTTGGTAACTGTAAACACACATTATAATTTCTTTAGGAGCAAGTGCTTTTTGATAGTAAATGGACTTTCTATGATTTGGAAAATTTTGTATTTAATACACTGTTCATCGTTAATGTATTGTTTTGACCCCAGCTGATAAGGCTTTTCGAGACATGAAGGTGCTCAAGATGAGTCAGTCTGTCATTGTATCTGGAGAATCAGGAGCTGGCAAAACGGAAAATACAAAATTTGTTCTAAGGTGAGGAGTATTTAGCTGACCTAGAACACTTTGAGCAGGTTGATTTTTCTTAATTGTGGTAAAAAATATATATATAACATAAAATTAACCACTTCTAAGTGTACAGTTCAGTAGTGCTAAGTATATTCACATTGTTGTTCAGCCAGTCTCCAGAACCTTTCACCTTACAAAACTAAAACTCCGTACCCGTTAAACAACTCCCCGTTTCCCCTGACCCCAGCCCCTGGCAACCACCATTCTACTTCCTGCCTCTATGATTCTGACTACTCTAGATACCTTATATATATAAGTGGATCATATACTTTTTGTTTTTCTGTGGTTGGCTTATCCCCCCATAGCATGATGTCCTTGAGGTTCATCCATGTTGTGGCATGTGTCAGAATTTTCCTCCTTTTCAAGGCTGAGTAATATTCCCTCGTGTGTTATGTATCACATTTCGTTTACCCGTTCATTCCTCAGTGGGCACTTGGGCACTTGGGTTGCTTCCATCTCTTGGCTCTTGTGAATAGTGTTGCCATGAACATGTTATGAGCAAAGAGTTACAAAGATCTCCTTGAGATTTGAACCCGTTGACTTTGAATATTCTTGCATGCTTTATGACATAGTTTGAAATGGTGGGCTCTATCCCTTTTACAAGAACAGACATGTGGAAGCTAAGCTGCAGATTGTTGAAATCTAGTTCTGACATGCTATTCTCATGAGGATCCTGGAGAAGACCAGTGCTGGTTAGGCAAAGGGAAATCTTGGAATGTTCCTTCAAAATCCAGCCTTTATGTTCTTTTTTCAATAGTCCTGCCATTAGAGTGGGTGAAACCATTTTTTACCTTAAGCTTATGATGATTGGCCTTCTTATTTCTACCTCCCCACAACCCTCCTCCCAGTGTCAAAGGTGAATATTTCTGTGTGCAGTGTGTGGCATATTTACAACTAAATAGTTGGTTAAAATCAGAATATTCCCAAAAAGTTTTAAAAATAATGCTGATTTAGATGTTAAAGGCCATCCAAATAGAATTTTAAACGTTTAAAAAGCTATAACAGAATAGTAGTTGCATTTAAATATAAACTTGTAGTTTTTAAATAAGCCATTCCAGTGCATGATCCAGGTTTAAATTTTAGATGTATTAAATAATATTAAAATTAGAAAGAGAATGCATGCAATATCATTCTCATCCAGCAATTTTTTAATCCTGTATTTTAAACAGATATCTGACGGAATCGTATGGAACCGGTCAAGACATTGATGATAGAATTGTCGAAGGTATTGTTAATTTTTAAAATTCTTATTTTCCATTGCTAGATATGTCCTGAAATTAACTTAGAAGAATCCTCTAAGTGGTCTGGAGTGTTCTCCAAGAGATCCAAAAGGCTCTGCCATCTCCTACAAATCTTTGCTCAGATGTTATCTTCTCATTTACTTATTGTCTGTTGTCTTCCCCGCCCCCCCGCCCCCCCCCGCCCGACCCCATGTCCGTGCTAAGAGGGCAGGGATTTTATATATTCCAAACTCCTGGAATAGTGCCTGATACATAGTACATGCTCCATAAATATCTGTCGGATGAATGAGAGGAATATAGGAAGCCCTCCTGCCTCCTGTTTATTTTGTTGACCTTGTTTTTGTAAAGGAGAAAGGGAGAGGGTTATTTGGAAATGAGGTGCTGGGGGAAATCATTTCAATGAAAGAGTACACTTGGAAAGCAGGAGTCTGTAAGTTGACTTCCCCGGGCTGTCAGTGCTTGCTCACCCCTTAGAGACTTCTCGGATCCTGTTTGGTCTCCGCTGCCGTCACGCTGAGTCTGCAGCAGCCTCCTGCAGCACAGGTTCCTGTCTGGTCCCCCCTCTTATGGTCAGGCTGCCCTTTAACCTATTCTCTGTGTGGAAGTTGGAGTGACCTCTTTTGCTCTGAGCCCTTTATTGGCTTCGTATTTCTCTCAAGCTAAAACCCCAAATTCACATCATCACCTCCAGTGTGCTGTGTGGCCTGCCCCACCTCCTCTGGTCCGATTGAGTCGTTGTTCCTCTGCAGCCTTATGCTTTAGTCACATTGGTCTCCTTCTAGTTCTCTGAGGTGTTTCAGGCCTCTTTGGACACTCTTCTCACCCCTTCAGTAAGTATTTAATAATGATGATGATACTGACATGTGTGGGATGTGTTAGGCCTTGTCTGATTTGCTTAAAATCTGTTACCTAACTTAAATCTCCATAGAATATGAGGTAAGTACTATTTTATCCCTGCTTCACAGATGAGAAGCTAAGGTAGAAGGAGCTTCAGTAACTTTCTGAAGAGTAAATAAGCTCATCAGTTGTGGAAATGGGACATAAACCCAGGCGTCTTAACTATATGCTCTACTAAGTGCATATTTTAATATTCTTGACATTTTAAAGAAAAATTCCAGTTGAACAAAAATTTATCAGGGGCCTTTTATGTTCATGCATTTTGCTATATCATGGCAGGCAAATGTTACATACATTTTTTTCACACTTATGTAAAATATGCATGTAGATGAATATAAATTTGGCTCTAATAAACATTTTTAAAGTTTGCATCCATAAGGTTTTTCATATTTCTTGATATAAATAATTTTCTAATTTTTATCTACAGTTCTCACTGTGGTACTGTGACACACACCTAGGCAGAGTCACAGTAGAGTGCCTTTAGTGAGGGAATTGCCCTTTAAAATTGAATAAATAAATAAAAAACAAATAATGGGTTAATTTAATAAAATACTAATTAATATTCGGACTTGTTTACTTGAGGTACAGATTTGCTTTGAAACCAGATAAGCCTGGTTTCTTCCATGAGAACGTACTGTGCAGTGTGTAACGTGCTGTAGTTGAGGACAGTTGGAAAGTGTTATTCCAAATGTCTCTACAGCCCCGTACTGGAGAATAGTTTATGTTAACTGGCAGGGCCATAGAAATCTTTAGGTGGGAATACATGCTAATATTTCTTTTAGTTTTACTACTTTCTTATTTTAGCAAGTGAAACAACCTGGGAGTGATCTTTCAAAGGGTTTAGTGACTAGTTAAGCTTTCTACTGCGGATAGAGTAAGAGAAATGGACTTTAAAAGATTTCATAAGAAATACTCTAGCAGTAAACATATGAAGCAACTTATGAGGTTATTGAAGGAATATGTGAGTAAGATTGACACTACTCTGGTATGCTTACAGTTAAGACTGGTGAGTACCAGAATAGACTCTAGGAGCTCTTTTCCAGTCAGGTAGAGAGAGAGAGAGGGAGAGAGAGAGAGGGAGAGAGAGAGACAGAGAGAGAGAGAGAGAAAGAATGTGTGAAATTATAAAATGAAGACAGTTAAAATTTTACATTTGTTCATTGGGATTTCGAGAACTATTGTTCTGAGAAGCTTTCGTAGGTAATTCTGTAAACGCTTATTGGTTAGGTTTTGTTGGATGTGCATGTAAAAATGTTAAATCTGGAGGTTTTATTAATACATATTTTTAAATGTAAGTCAACTAATAACTTCTTGCCTGTATTTCGTCACAGGATGCTTGCTGCTTTCTTTACTATCATCACTACTCTTGTAGGGCTGATGTGAAAACCATAACATTTTTAGGGAGTAGTTTTTAAAGTTGAGTTATAAATTTTGTAACCTAGTGACTTTTGAAAATTTCGTCTTTCTCATAACACTTCCTTTTTCTTTTTTTTTTTTAATAAATTTTGAGTAACTTTTCCATCTCTTGCACTTTAATAGGGCCCAAACATAGTGGTAGTCAATAAATATTTGTGGGATTTGACATTACAAGTGAATTCATTCATGTTAATGTTTCTGACAATATTTTTCTAGTTATTTATGTTTATTAATAAATGGAAACATTCTATGCATTTTGCTTTGTAATTTTCCTTCATGCAAACTTTCTGATGGTGTATTTTCATTTCTTTTTCAATAGCTAACCCACTCTTAGAAGCCTTTGGAAATGCAAAGACTGTTCGCAACAATAATAGCAGTCGATTTGGGAAATTTGTAGAAATACATTTCAATGAAAAGGTAAGTGAGAGTGAGTTTCGGGGTAATATGTTTGGGGAGTGTTTTTGGAAAATACAGGGTCTTGATAGAACTGGTGCTGTACTTGAACTCATGGCAAATATATTTAAATTTTCCTCTTTTACTTTTAAACAGTTGGGATAATATATATGTTCACTGTGATCTCTAGAAATACTATAAACTTACATTTAGTTACCTGTTTTTTCCCCTTTATTTAATAAATTACAACCTCTTTGATAGACAAATGATTATTAGAAAAGATAATTTAACATTGGTAGGTTATACTTTAAGACTTTAAATGCAAAAATGTAATTTCTCTGTTTTGTTTTTTAGAGTTCAGTTGTTGGAGGATTTGTTTCACATTATCTTCTAGAGAAATCTAGGATCTGTGTTCAAGGCAAAGAGGAAAGGAATTATCATATCTTTTATAGGTTGTGTGCCGGTGCTTCTGAAGATACTAGGGAAAGACTTCATTTGAGCTCCCCAGATAATTTTCGGGTAGGTTGGATGAAAAGAAATTTCATACAATTTTTGCAAATTGAGTTGCCTTCTATTCTAAAACTTATTTCAGTGGATTTTGATGTCTAGTTGCATATAACTTACATTAAGTTCAGTGTAATATGAATGTGTACGTTCAGTGTAATAGAATGACTTTCGTACTAAGTAGATCTGTATTGAGATTTACTGCTGAGTTTATAACACTATATGAGGAGGTACATAATGGGATAGGTAAAAGGATAGATGCTAAACCCCTTAAACTCAATAAGAAGTTTATAATAGTTCTGTAATGCTAGCTTTAATGTTACCTTTCACTTATTTGTAAAAAAAAGTTTGACCACTGAATTAATAAAGGACCCCTACTTGTCTTCCTTAATTCAGTTCAACAAATATTTATTCCTTACCCATTGGGTACCAGGCATTGTGCTAGAGTTAAAAAGATAATTGAGACACAGTTCCTGCTTCTGAGTAACTTAAATTGCTGGGAAACGCGCGCGCACACACACACACACACACACACACACACACACACACACACAGTCTGACTGATATGTCAAATGATAAGTGAGAGAGATGCATAGGGTGCTGGTGAGTTTGGAAAAACTTTACTGGAACAGTTGATGCTTGATCAGAATCCTGAAGGATTTTCAAGTGTTAACTATAACTAGAGGAAGAAACATGCGGAGGTATTCCTGTTAGATGCAAAAAGATGAACAAAGAAAGGCAGGAAATAGCTTAAATGGTAGGACAGGAAGGGGTGGGAGGTGAGGCCAGGGAGCTTAAATGGTAGGACAGGAAGGGGTGGGAGGTGAGGCTAGAGAGTTTGGTCTTACTTCTGTGGTGAGTAGGGAGCTGATCGAAGGGTGTTAAGTAGAAAGTTGGATATCAGGTCTGTACTTACCTCTGGGTTTAATATGGAAGATAGCTTTAAGAGGGTAGGGCAGGGGATGGCTAGAAATTGCAGCCGTGGGTAAATGGGTTGGGAACCTGTGGCTTTCAGTGATGTAGCAGTTACTCGGTGCCTGAATTTGCTTTAGCGATGGCAGGGTTACTGGGGGAGGGGATGTGTGAAATAGGAGGAGGTAAAATTGACAGGACTTGGAGACTGAATTAGGTGAGGAGAAGGGGGAGTCTGAATGATTTCCCAAAACACGATTAGGGTAACTGGGTGACTCTAAGTACCATGCTGAGGCCAGGTGGAAGATGGATGGCGTGTAGGATGAGTCCAGTTTTGGAGCCTGTGGGTCATCTGAGTGGAGCTGCTTGGAAGACTCTTGGGTAGACTAAGATCAGGTCAGTGCTGCAGGGACAGGTTTGGGAGATGTCAGTACCCTGGTGGTAGTCAGAACTGTGACAGTGAGTAGTGGAGGTTGTCCAGAGAGATTGCATAACGTAGAAAAGCATGTGCCGGGATCCACACTCTGGAGTTGAAGAGGCTGAGCAGATGAAGAGTTGCCCCAGAAAGAAAGCACAAGTGGAGTGGTGAGAGAAGTACAAGGAGATCAGGAGTGCCAAGGATCACAAGTCAATATTGAGTTTCAGGAAGTGGTGACTGCGGGGTGGCTAGCGTAATGACAGAGTCTCAGCTAGAAAGTAGTGTCCCTGTGTGGGCTATGGGAATCACGGGGTGCGGGTAGGGAATGCAGTTTGTATGAAGTTCTCCAGGCGATTCTCACACTCCTCTTTGGCCAGAAGTCCTCCATTTGAGAATCATGACACATATTTATACGTAATTATTGTTCTGTGTGTGAGTGTGTGTGTGTGTTTGCAACCTGGCTTCTTCTTTGTTACGTCATTCAATTTCTTTTAATGTATATTTGGAAATTTAAAAACTCTTGTTTTAAAATGCTTTATAACTGCATCTATTTGTATAATTATGAAATGTTTAACCTTCTCTAGAACTCACCAAATTAATTGGAATTTGAAGTTAGTTGCTCACATTATCTTCATGACAGTAGAAGAGGCATTTCTCTACAATGATTTTTAGAAAAGGAATATAAATTAATCTGAATCATATAAAATTTAATAATGATGATGTGGCTTTGTCAGCACTGAGTTAATGATAAAGTGATGTGACTATTCTTGTCTTAATATAGCATTTCTTTCTACTTGGGGGCTTGGGAACATAGTTTCTGTGTCTCAGAATGTACAGTCTTTCCTGGCACAAGGACAGCCATCCTAAGGGGGCAGCCACTGAAATGCTTTATCAGGTCAGAGAGTTTCTTGTCTCTGTGGCATGAACTGGGAGAGTCCTTTTGGTGATAAGAGGAAACTCATGGAACAGCATTACCTTTCACCCCAAAACACCTGCCATCTTGGATATTCCTCTCAGGCAGGTGTACACACACCTCTGTATTCCTTCCCCCAAATGATTCTGCCTTAGAGTGACTTAAAAGTGTGTTGGTCATTTCAGCAGGCTTTTCTCGGGTTTAGTTTAGACCTCCAGTCATAACTCAGGGGTAAAGTTGTAAAGACAAAGGAGAAACTCTACAGCAGGGTGAGTGCTTTCCCCCCCACATTTTTTTGGTCACTATTCTATCCAAATTAGTATGTAAAGAATTGTAGAGATACATCTGTTTGAAAGCACCCATATTAACTCCACATGTACTTTAGAAAATAGAAGGTTTAAAATGCTTGTATTTTTCAAAAATTTGAAATATTTTTGCACATGTTCCATGGAAGCATTCGTTATAGTCATGCAAGAATCCTTGAATATAAATAAAGCTTGGATAGAATGAGAATGGGTGACAAGAATAGTTATAGCTTTCTAGTTACAGAAAAGTTAGAAGAAACAAGTATTTTTCTTAGGTTTTAACATCAAGTGCATCTGTCCAAAAGCCAAGTATTTGATAAAACAGTTGGGGCGGGTGGATAAAACTCTTGGTAGCAAAGAAAACATTTGTTTTGGCTCTATATAGTTAAGCTACTATTATCCTACTAAATAAAAGAACTCTGTTTTGAAATAGTCAATTGAAAGTGCTTATCAGTATTATCCCCTCTCCCTTCTATTTTATTCTTTCCCCCAAGATTCTAGGGTACAAAGAAAAATTCACTGCATATTATTTTCTGGTTTTAACTGTATTTTAATATTTCACTGTAATGGGGGGAGATAAATGTATTGATCATCTAAAGTATTAATTTATCCCTAAATCATTCAAAATTTACTGTAAATTTTTTCTTGGTATATAATATGTTATCGATATATTTAACCTTGGAATTCATGCCATGGGACAGTGGAATCCTAGTGACCTGATTTAAGAAAAGCTGAGATGTTTAAAAAATTTTCTCATCCTGTTCCCTGTGCATGTCCTTCCTGAACGACCCCACCCCTTAAGTGTGGGTAAAAGATTCTCTTCAAGACCAGTATATTATTTTCTTCTCAGCTGCTTCCCTTATTCTGTGTTTGCAAAGCACTTAGCCTTTAAAGGCTTCTGGGCAGGAAAGTAAATCATTGAGATAAAAGCTGAAATGGTTATTTGAATACCTGTGAAGGTCCATAAAGCAAGTGTTGTAATTTATGTACAGTTAGTGTTAACAGTCAGTATGAAAGGCATGTTTTGAAGGACTGATTGTAAAAATCAAAAATTAAGAAACTCAAGAATATTATTTGTTAATTTTTCAGAATTTAAAATATTACTCAAAATATTAAACCACAGTGTGGGTCCTTATTTGAGACTTTTCACATATTTAGTTCATATCTTATGAACTGTATCTTCAATAAGATTTAACCCTGAGAAGATTTAAAATTGCTACCTTTGAGATGTAAATTCGGGGCCTCAGACGTGAAACCGGGGTCACTGACGTAAATCTGGGGCTCGGACATGAATCCGGGGTGCAGATGCCTGTCAAGCCCAGGCGGAGTCCCTGGTGCACTGGGTGGCGTGGGGGGCGTACATGGCCCAGTTCTGACCCTGAGGACACCAAGCCGCCCTGTGTGCCTCAGGCCACCACCCTGCCCCTCCGGTGACTCCAGATCCCCACCACCGTGCCCCAGCCAAGCAGTTCCAGGGATGTGGATGTCCGTGTCTTTGGAGGACCATGACTTCGCCTGCCACGTGCTTGCAGGATCTTGGTTCCCAGGCCACAGGTTGGGCCTGAGCTTCTGGGGTGGGAACTCCGAGTCCAAACCGCTGGACTAACAGAGAACGTCAGACACCAGGGAATATCAATTGGAGTGTGGCCTCCTGGAGGTCCTCATCTCAGCATCAAGACCCAGCTGTATCCAACTGCCTGCAAACTCCAGTGCTGGACGTCTCAGGCCAAACAACCAGTAAGACAAGAATACAGCACCACCCATCAAAAAAAAAGTGAGGGGGCTTCCCTGGTGGCGCAGTGGTTGAGAGTCCGCCTGCCAATGCAGGGAATGCGGGTTGTGCCCCGGTCCGGGAGGATCCCACATGCTGCGGAGCGGCTGGGCCTGTGAGCCATGGCCGCTGAGCCTGCGCGTCCGGGGCCTGTGCTCCACGACGGGAGAGGCCACAGCGGTGAGAGGCCCGCGTACTGCAAAAAAAAAATTAAAAAAAGTGAAACACCAAAAACATATGTTACGGACGAAGGAGCAAGGTAAAAACCTACAAGACCAAATAAATGAAGACAAAATAGGCAACTACCTGAAAAAGAATTCAGAGTAATGATAGTAAAGATGATCCAAAATCTCGGAAATAGAATGGAGAAAATACAAGAAACATTTAACAAGGACCTAGAAGAACTAAAGATGAAACAAACAGGTATGAACAACACAATTACTGAAATTAAAAATACTCTCGAATGAACCAATAACGGAGTAACTGAGGCAGAAGAACGGATAAGTGAGCTGGAAGATAAAATGGTGGAAATAACAGCCAGGGAGCAGAATAAAGGAAAAAGAATGAAAAGCATTGAGGACAGTCTCAGAGACCTCTGGGACAACAGTAAACACACCAACATTCGAATTATAGGGATCCCAGAAGAAGAAGAGAAAAACAAAGGGTCTGAGAAAATATTTGAAGAGATTATAGTCAAAAACTTCCCTAACATGGGAAATGAAACAGTCAATCAAGTCCAGGAAGCACAGAGAGTCCCATACAGGATAAATCCAAGGAGAAACACACCAAGACACATATTAATCAAACTATCAAAAATTAAATATAAAGAAAAAATATTAAAAGCAGCAAGGGAAAAGCAACAAATAACATACAAGGGAATCTCCATAAGGTTAACACCTGATCTTTCAGTAGAAACTCTGCAAGCCAGAAGGGAGTGGCAGGATATATTAGAAGTGATGAAAGGGAAAAACCTACAACCAAGATTACGCTACCTGGCAAGGATCTCATTCAGATTTGATGAAGAAATTAAAACCTTTACAGGTAAGCAAAAGTTAAGAGAATTCAGCACCACCAAACCAGCTTTACAAAAAATGCTAAAGGAACTTCTCTAGGCAGGAAAGAAAAGAGAAGGAAAAGACCTATAAAAACAAACCCAGCCATGGAAGTTAATTTACAACTGTATAGATATTGAAAACTCTATAGAGATTTACCTAACTGCAGAGGTACATTTTCACACTTGAAGAGAAAATAAGTCATCTTTGGATTGTAAAGCTTTAGGCAATGCTCTTATATTTTCCCTGGAGAGAATTATTTAAATTCCAACATATTAGAGTAGAAATTTTCAAAAAGACTATGACGAGTACAGAGAGTTGACTGCTTATTTTTTCTGTATGTAAGTACAGAAAATTCATTTTCTATATCCCTCGTCTACAAGACAGACTTTGTATTTGTAGGATATTTGACCTGGCTCTCATTATGTTGGTGTAAGTGTAAGAACTTAGACACAAGGGCACAACACACTTGTTATTAGCTATAAGGTAAATAAAAAAAAATCTGCTCTGATTCAGAAACCTCATGTGTACATTCAGGACAAAATAATAAAGACAAATAATAAAACTTCACATTCTGTCAAAAAATTTCTTGTGGAAATTTTCATTAAAATTTTATTATCCTGTAAAACAAACAAACAAAGAACCCCAAAACGATTAAGAAAATGGTAATAGGAACATACATATTGATAATTACCTTAAATGTAAATGGATTAAATGCTCCAACCAAAAAACAGACTGGCTGAATGGATACAAAAACAAGACCCGTACATATGCTGTCTACAAGAGACCCACTTCAGACCTAGGGACACATACAGACTGAAAGTGAGGGGTTGGAAAAAGATATTCCATGAAAATGGAAATCACAAGAAAGCTGGAGTAGCAATAGTCATATCAGACAAAATAGACTTTAAAGTAAAGAATGTTACAAGAGACAAGGAAGGACACTGAAATGATCAAGGGATCAATCCAAGAAAAAGAAATAACAATTATAAATATTTATGCACCCAACATAGGAACACCTCAATACATAAGGCAAATGCTAACAGCCATAAAAGGGGAAATCAAAAGTAACATAATCATAGTAGGGGACTTTAACACCCCACTTTCACCAATGGACAGATCATCCAAAACGAAAATAAATAAGGAAACACAAGCTTTAAATGACACATTAAACAAGATGGACTTAATTGATATTTATAGGACATTCCATCCAAAAACAACAGAATACACTTTCTTCTCAAGTGTTCATGGAACATTCTCCAGGATAGACCATATCTTCGGTCACAAATCAAGCCTTGGTAAATTTAAGAAAACTGAAATCGTATCAAGTATCTTTTCCTACCACAACACTATGAGACTAGATATCAATTACAGGAAAATACTGTAAAAAATACAAACACAGGGAGGCCAAAAACTACGCTACTAAATAACCAAGAGGTCACTGAAGAAATCAAAGAGGAAATCAGAAAATACCTAGAAACAAATGACAATGAAAACACGACAACCCAAAACCTGTGGGATGCAGCAAAAGCAGTTCTAAGAGGGAAGTTTATAGCAATACAGTCCTACCTCAAGAAACAGAAAAATCTCAAATAAACAACCTAACCTTACACCTAAAGCAATTAGAGCAAGAAGAACAAAAAACCCCCAAAGTTAGCAGAAGGAAAGAAATCATAAAGATCAGATCAGAAATAAATGAAAAAGAAATGAAGGAAACAATAGCAAAGATCAGTAAAACTAAAAGCTGCTTCTTTGAGAAGATAAAATTGATAAACCATTAGCCAGACTCATCAAGAAAAAAAGGGAGAAGACTCAAATCAACAGAATTAGAAATGAAAAAGGAGAAGTAACATCTGACACTGCAGAAATACAAAGGATCATGAGAGATTACTACAAGCAACTCTTGCCAATAAAATGGACAACCTGGAAGAAATGGACGAATTCTTACAGAAGCGCAACCTTCCGAGACTGAACTAGGAAGACATAGAAAATATGAACAGACCAGTCACAAGCACTGAAATTGAAACAGTGATTAAAAACCTTCCAACAAACAAAAGTCCAGGACCAGATGGCTTTACAGGAGAATTCTATCAAACATTTAGAGACGAGCTAACACCTATCCTTCTCAAACTCTTCCAAAATATAGCAGAGGGAGGAACACTCCCAAACTCATTCTATGAGGCCATCATCACCCTGATACCAAAACCAGACAAAGATGTCACACAAAAAGGAAACTACAGGCCAGAATCTCTGATGAACTTAGATGCAAAAATCCTCAACAAAATACTAGCAAACAGAATCCAACAGCACATTAAAAGGATCATACACTGTGATCAAGTGGGGTTTATCCCAGGAGTGCAAGGTTTCTTCATTATATGCAAATCGGGCTTCCCTGGTGGTGCAGTGGTTGAGAATCTGCCTGCTAGTGCAGGGGACACGGGTTCGAGCCCTGGTCTGGGAAGATCCCACATGCCGCGGAGCAAGTGGGCCTGTGAGCCACAACTACTGAGCCTGCGCATCTGGAGCCTGTGCTCCACAACAGGAGAGGCCTCGATAGTGAGATGCCCACGCACCGCAACGAGTGGCCCCTGCTTGCCACAACTAGAGAAAGCCCTTGCACAGAAACAAAGACCCAACACAGCAAAAATAAATTAATTAATTAATAAACTCCTACCCCCAACATCTTTTAAACAAACAAACAAACAACAACAACAAAAAACTTCTTTCTTTTTCAAGGAGCATACTAAAAATCACCCAGTTTTGTAAAATACACCCTAGGGAACAATTACAAGATGGAAGAGCTCTCATTACCCATTTAAAAAATATATATATATATATATATATATGCAAATCAATCAATGTGATACCCCATATTAACAAATTGAAGAATAAAAACCATATGATCATCTCAATAGATGCAGAAAAAGCTTTTGACAAAATTCAACACCCATTTATGATAAAAACTCTCCAGAAAGTAGGCATAGAGGGAACCTAACTCAACATAATAAAGGCCATATATAACCCACAGTCGACATCATTCTCAGTGGTGAAAAACTGTAACCATTTCCTCTAAGATCAGCAAGAAGACAAGGTTGCCCACTCTCACCACCATTATTCAACATAGTTTTGGAGGCTTTAGCCACGGCAATCAGAGAAGAAAAAGAAATAAAAAGGAATCCAAATCGGAAAAGAAGAAGTAAAACTGTCACTGTTTGCAGATGACATGATACTATATATAGCGAATCCTAAAGATGCTACCAGAAAACTACTAGAGCTAATCAATGAATTTGGTAATGTAGCAGAATAAAAACTTAATGCACAGAGATCTCTTGCATTCCTGTACACTAATGATGAAATATCTGAAAGAGAAATTAAGGAAACACTCCCATTTACCATTGCAACAAAAAGAATAAAATACCTAGGAATAAACCTACCTAAGGAGACAAAAGACCTGTATGCAGAAAACTATCAGACACTGTTGAAAGAAATTAAAGATTATACAAGATATACCATGTTCTTGGATTGGAAGAATCCACATTGTGAAAATGACTATACTACCCAAAGCAATCTACAGATTCACTGCAATCCCCATCAAACTACCAATGGCATTTTTCACAGAACTAGAACAAAAAATTGCACAATTTGTTTGGAAACACAAAAGACCCCGAATAGCCAAAGCAATGTTGAGAAGGAAAAACGGAGCTGGAGGAATCAGGCTCCTGGACTTCAGACTATACTACAAAGCTACAGTAATGAAGACAGTATGGTACTGGCACAAAAACAGAAATAAAAATCAATGGAACAGGATTGAAAGCCCAGAGATAAACTCATGCACATATGGTCACCTTATTTTTGATAAAGGAGGCAAGAATATACAATGGAGAAAAGCCAGCCTCTTCAGTAAGTGGTGCTGGGAAAACTGAACAGCTACATGTAAAAGAATGAAATTAGAACACTTCTTAACACCATACACAAAAATAAACTCCAAATGGATTAAAGACCTAAATGTAAGCCCAGACACTATAAAACTCTTAGAGGAAAACATAGGCAGAATGCTCTATGACATAAATCACAGCAAGATCCTTTTTGACCCACCTCCTACAGAAATGGAAATAAAAACAAAAGTAAACAAATGGGACCTAATGAAACTTAAAAGGTTTTTCACAGCAAAGGAAACCATAAAGAAGATGAAAAGACAATCCTCAGAATGGGAGAAAATATTTGCAAATGAAGCAACTGACAAAGGATTAATCTCCAAAATACACAAGCAGCTAATGCAGCTCAATATGAAAAAAACAACCCAATCCAAAAATGGGTAGAAGATCCAAATAGACATTTCTCCAAAGAAGATACTGCAGATTGCCAACAAACACATGAAAGGATGCTCAACATCACTAATCATTAGAGAAATGCAAATCAAAACTACAATGAGGTATCACCTCACATTGGTCAGAATGGCCATCATCAAAAAGTCTAGAAACAATAAATGCTGGAGAGGGTGTGGAGAAAAGGGAACCCTTTTGCACTGTTGGTGGGAATGTAAATTGATACAGCCACTATGGAGAACAGTATGGAGGTTCCTTCAAAAACTACAAATAGAACTACCATATGACCCAGCAATCCGACTACTGGGCATGTACCCTGATAAAGCCACAATTCAAAAAGAGTCATGTACCACGTAGTTCACTGCAGCAGTATTTACAATAGCCAGTACATGGAAGCAACCTAAGTGTGCATCTACAGATGAATGGATAAAGAAGATGTGGCACATATATACAATGGAATATTACTCAGCCACAAAAAGAAACAGAATTGAGTTATTTGTAGTGAGGTGGATGGACCTAGGGTCTGTCATACAGAGTGAAGTAAGTCAGAAAGAGAAAAACAAATACCGTATGCTAAAACATACATATGGAATCTAAAAAAAAAATGGTTCTGATGAACCTAAGGGCAGGACAGGAATAAAGACACAGACAGAGAGAACGGACTTGAGGACATGGGGAGGGGGGAAGGGTTAACTGGGACGAAGTGAGGGAGTGGCATGGACATATATACGCTACCAAATGTAAAATAGATAGCTAGTGGGACGCAGCCGAATAGCACAGGGAGATCCGCTCGGTGCTTTGTGACCACTTAGAGGGGTGGGATAGGGAGGGTGGGAGGGAGACACAAGAGGGATGGGATATGGGGATACACGTATGCATATAGCTGATTCACTTTGTTATACAGCAGAAACTGACAGAACACTGTAAAGCAATTATACTCAATAAAGATGTTAAAAATGAATAAATAAACTGGAGATACATATTTTAAAAAAATTGCTACCTTAGAAAAATAGGAAAGCTTTATGGTATTGGTTTTTATGTTAATCATGTAATTTAATCTATTTTCAGGTTAGGATTTTCACCATCCCTGCTGTGATTAGTAGGAATGAAATGTTTATGGTATATAGAAGTATTGATTTTAATTGAGAGATTAAATGATACTCAGGTTATGTTTAGAAATTCTTTAGCATTAGCACTATTTGATAAGTTGTGTTTTCTTTTGTATCATTTTCCTGTGGATCATATTTGTTAATTATATTTTAAATTTCTTTGTCCTAGTATTTAAACCGAGGCTGCACTAGATACTTTGCTAACAAAGAAACTGACAAACACATTTTACAGAACCGAAAAAGTCCTGAGGTAAAGTAACCTTTAAAAAAAAATTATAATCTTTAATACAAAAAAATTGTGCTGAAAGATGTATTCTATTTTTTATTTTGGAAACCAAGTAAGATCTCTTACTTTGGTTTTTGTTTTTTTTTTTTTTGCCGTACGCGGGCCTCTCACTGCTGTGGCCTCTCCCATCGAGGAGCACAGGCTCCGGACGCGCAGGCCCAGCGGCCATGGCTCACAGGCCCAGCCGCTCCGCGGCACGTGGGATCTTCCCAGACCGGGGCACGAACCCGTGTCCCCTGCATCGGCAGGTGGACTCCCAACCACTGCGCCACCAGGGAAGCCCAGGATCTCTTACTTTTAGGCTTATGCTTAAAAAACCTAAATACTCATCCACACCTCTCGCCGAGAAGTACTTTACACCTCTTTTGGTATCTGCAGAAGCCACAGGTTCTGGGTCTTGGTGGGACCTCAGTGCACTGCTCTCCTCTTGTTATTTTCCCGGCATGAGGACATCAGATTGCCTAAGAATCATCCTTTGCTGACATTTTTGAAACTTACTCTCATATTACCCATTTGTGATTAAGTATAAAATATGTCCTTTATAATTTATTGTCTGTGTCAAGGCTGAAGTAAGCTTTGATGTAGACAATAAGTAGAGTGAGCATTCTTGTGAACTAATGCTTATGTATTATTTAATATTTCTCTTTAAAACATCATGTTTCTGTAATATATTATGAAAAGTTTTATGTATAGGTCTTACTAAATCATTGTATTTCTAAGAGTAAGTAGATATAATTATACCATTAAGTATTATTTTAAAAACATTAAGTCCTTAATCTAAAAATCTACTGCAACTTTTATAAATTTTAATATGCAATGTTTAAGTAGTAAGTGGGATTAAGTTGTATTTACTCAGGGAGCTTAAATTATGAAACACTAAGTCAGGATTAATAATAGGGGCTAGTTCATATTGTCTTTATTTTATTAAAAGACTTATATTTAAGTGAACAAGGTTTTATTTTACTCGGTTTTTAATGCCCCTGCATTTGTGAGTCAGATGTTTTTGACTACTTTCAAAATGGTGAGGTGAATTATGTCTTTAGTATATTCATAGAAAAGAACAGAAAGCAACTAAAAATTCCCATTAATTTGAATTCTAAGCAGATGAGTCTGCAGTTAATTTTTGTTTAAGTTGACATTTTATTTATCATTTTAGACACAGATGTCTGTAAACTTTATATTATATCCATGGTTGGAACTTTAAGAAGTGACATTAATATTTATTATGGTATCTTCCTTTGTTATGATAACCTATATTTTTATAAGGCATCATTGAAATATAGAAATTGTATTATTTCCACTAAGATAATGGGGACATTTCCTGGTGGGATACTGCAGCTATCCCAAAGGAAAAAATATATACATATATAAATTTGATCTTTTACCATGGAAAAAACTGAGTGGAGAGGAAAGAAAACTGGATTTTACCCTGCAAAGAGTAGCAGTCTTTGTGCTATCTTAGGAAGAAAATGTACAGTTTCTGATTCTAGAGTCAACATAGTTTGTTAGGAATCGTATTCATATTACTGGGTTTATATATAAAAATATATAAGTGAATAATGGATTTAATATGTTTAAATTACTTTTTATTGTCTTCTTTATCAGGAGGATGAGGTGATCATTTTGACTATTCAGAATCCTTTGCCTAGTTCCATTGGCATGTCTTTAAGCCGTGTGTTATTTTTAGGAGAATGCAGTATTTTTAGTCTGCCGTGATAGCAATATATTCATTGACATTTGATTAGAAACAGTTTTTAAGTGAAGTAACCTTTCAATTGCAAGACTAAAAATTCTGCACGATATGTGCTTTGTTTTAAATTTGGCTGCATGTGATTGTTTTCTTTAAGAATAAAATTAAATTTCTTTGTCTAGACATTTTCCAGAAATTTTACACATGCATAATTAAACATTTTAAAGACTTGTGTGGAAAGGCAATTACAAATTTAGCTGGGAAGCAGTTGGCAACCTGGAGGAAAAAAAACATCTCCTAGGGGCGTCTTTAATGGCCAGTTAATTCTGATGCTGTTACCTAATGTTTAATTTTACTTATTCATTCTCAAGTTCTGGAAAATTGCTAGTCCTATCTTTCTGTGTCCAGTAATTTCTTTTTCCTCCTTCTAGTTTCTGCAGGACTGACTTTTCTTCTTCCTTCTTCTGAGTTTGTTATAGGTTCTAGTAAATGAATACTTTAGATGCACGTTCTTTTAGGAGAGAAAGCAAATTTTCTCTTCATTTTTTCGGAAATGTTTTCAGTCATTGCATAAATTCTTAGCGTAAGCATAATGCTTACTAATACACTTTACTTCATATATACTAATACAGAAAGGTTTAAAAATTAATTCCCAGGCCATGAACATTGTTGTTAGCCTGTCCACTGGTTACTGCTGTGGAATATTGGTGTAGTTGATGGCAGTTAACCTGAAGGAGTGTAATGCTAAGTGTCAGATTTAAATTTTTATTACAGCTTTTTAAAACCTCAGTTCTTTTTGACCTATGGTTTCATGTTGATTCATTTCAACCGCTGATATTCCCTTCATTTTCACTCAATTTATATTTTTATATAATGTCCTAGTTTTAGAATTAAAGTTGTAATTAAATTAGAACACATCTCATTCCATTTTTGACTGAAATTTTTACTGAGATAGTTGTAGATTCACATGTCATTGAAAGAAATAATACATAAATCCTGGGTACACTTTGCCCAGTCATTCAGTTTTTGAATGTGTTGGAACACTAAAGTTTTATGATTGACACATTTTATTTTTGCATGTTATGTAGTGAATAGACGTTGTGTAGTTGTGTTAGTATACTTAAATAATGTAAACCACAATTAATTGATGTCTTCTTGTTTTGTAGTATCTTAAAGGAGGTTCCTTGAAAGATCCTTTGTTAGATGACCATGGAGATTTTATTAGAATGTGCACAGCCATGAAAAAGATTGGTTTGGATGATGAAGAAAAGCTTGATCTGTTCCGGGTAGTAGCTGGTGTCCTGCACCTTGGAAATATTGATTTTGAGGAAGCCGGCAGCACTTCAGGTTTTTTTTTTTTTTTTTTTCTTGTGGTCTTTTTGTTTTGCTTTATTTTAAAAAGGAGTAAAATTAGAAGTTTGTCACTTAATTGTCATATGAAAATTTACTCTGTGTGCAGGCTTGTTAATACCCTCCACTTCTAGAATATACTGTATTATGTGATGACTCTTGCAACTACAGGATGCTGCATTATTAGTTATTATGAGCTCTTTTTGAGTAAATCAGTGATACTGATGAGGAATAAACTCGTCCTGTGAAGGATAAACAATCCTGACTACCCGGGTCATATTTGGTTAATTTTTCAACTGATATTAATCTTTTCCAATAAGTGAACATAATAATTCTCTCTACCATCTTTTAAGGTATTTTGACATTTTTCTGGTTCATTGATCTAAACTTGGAATGGTTAATTAGGTTAATTGAATACATGAAAGCCCATATACATTGTTACTGGGAAATGAAAACAGGTTAAACTTGATGCAGATTGAACAGATCATTTAAATGCCTGCACTATAGTAACTTTTCAACTGTATCGTTTCAGTCTCTACATAAATAGTAAGGCTTTTTATATGATCTTCAGTTTGATCCATGAATGCGGGAGTTGGCAGGCTATGGCTCGTGGTCAGATCTGACTAGCTGCCTGTTTTTGTAAATAAAGTATTGTTAGAACACAGCCACACACATTTATTTATGTTTTGCCTATGCCAGCTTTCGTAGTGGCAGAGTTGGGCTTGTGACAGAGACTGGATGGCCAACAAAGCCTAAAACCTCACTCTTTAGAGAAAAAGATTGTTGACTCCTGCATAAATACATTGTTTAAAAGAGTTTTAAAAAACTCGGAAGCACCATTTAATATAGTAGTCAATAACATGGGCTTTAGTGTCAGATCCCAGAAGCTCTCTAAGCCTTGGATTTTTCATTCGTAAAATAATGAAGAAATAATCCATGAGAAGTGTTTTTTCCTAGCAGTAGTTTGCATATAAGGAAAAGGGCACAAGAGGAAGGAACAAGAACATTAAAAAAAATGTCTGCTACGTGCAAGACCCTTCATAAACTGTATTTCATCATAAACATCATAATCATAATCTGAACTTAATAAAGATAATGAGGTAGAGGATATTATCTCCATTTTACAGAAGTAGGACCTGTGCAGGAGTTTAAGTCATATGGTCATTAGTGAAGTTGTAGGTGTGAGAGCCAGTTCGACCCATGTCTGACTAACTCCAGTACGTGTGATAACTGCCCCTCATTGCCCCCTGTCACTGAACCTTCTGAGCAGATGGAAGTCAACAGTCTGAGTGGCTTTCAGACTGAGTGTCCGCGGTGCTGTGACATCAGAGTGTGGTGTGTAAGAGCACGTGGTCTTGGGCCAGGCTTTTCACCGTGTGTTACCTGCCTGTGTGACCTTGGGCCAGGAACTTAACCTCTCTGTGTCTCGGTTTCCTCACCTGTAAACTAGGAATAATAAACAACAGGCCTTACCTCATGTTATAAAGAGGAATAAGTGAGTTAAATATTTGTAGAATGATGTGAATACTTAAGTCTGGCATGTAGTAATCACTCTAAGTGTTTTTTAATGAATAAGAAAAATAAAAATGCAGATTACTCCCAGATTAAAATAAAAGAAACAAAAAGAAAAACCAAGCAAAATCAGATATGTTCTTAGTATGCATTAAAATTGTTACTAGTTTTTTTGAGGGATTTGAAAATGTAATGAATGTTAGAATACACTTTCGTTTGCTCTGTGGCATCGTTATACCAAGGGAGCATGTAGGAGTTCTAAGTAATGTCCAAAAAAGTTTAGAAAAATTAATGCACAGTTTGGACATGTTGTTAGAAGTGATAGGTGGCATTTTCACACACCTCATGTTATTACCGTGTGGTAAACACGCAGATGTACACAGAGGATCATAAATGTGGCATGATCTAGTTAGTTGAAAAGCACTTAAATGGTCAAAAGGCACATAGCAGATATTCACATTATCTTTTATTTTTCTTCTCAAACTTCCTTCTGTTGAAGGGAAAATGAGCAGAAAGCAGAGCAGATTGGAATGAGGCAATGAATCCAGAGAATTAATAAACTAGGCTATTTTTATTTATTTATTTTTTATTTATTTTAATAGCTAAGATTTTATTATATTAATCTTCATCCTTCCTATGATCCTTCGTATAGATTCAGATGGTTTCTTGCTAATCAGAATTGATTTTTCCTGCCCTGGAGAGCTCAATTTTGGCATGACCTTGCAATTTGAGAAGGCTCCGGATATTCGTAATTATTTTATCAGAAAATTTATTCTTCAGTAAATGTTCAGACAGCTCCCACTGCTATTTAAAAGTTTTTTCATGATGGAAATGCAAAGAATGCCTCTAGGGACTTCCTATGTTTTAAAAATTCCACATAACAAAAACATACATTATTATAACAACTAATGTAAAAAGTGTTCAGAGAAGTTCTTTTTTGGAAGGGGAGTGACACGAAAAGCCTTGCGTTATTTCCCAGTATTTTGCCCTTTTGAAACTTTTAAAATAAATTTTTTCTATGCTAGCCTTACATAATTCCTGGAAGTGTGTAAGAAACTTTGCAGAATAGTAAAAAAAAAAAAGAGAAGTATTTAAATGAATTAATTATTGTTGATCAACCTTTTGAGTTATATAATTTTAGATAACGTGTGTGTGTATAAACTAGAAATTAGTAGTAATCTTACCTTCATAGAATTAAAGGTTTAATATATCTTCTCTATTCCTCTCCCCATATTCTTTTTTTCAGCTTTATTGAAATATAATTCACATTGAGTTGTGCAACAATCACTATATTCAGTTTTAGAATATTTTCATCACTCCAGATACGGACCCCATACCCTTACCCCGCCACCCCATCTCCTCCCAAATCCCTAGCCTTTAGGCAACCACTGTTCTACTTTGTCTCTATCAATTTGCCTGTCATGGGCATTTCATATCAATGGAATCATACAATATGTGCTCTTTGTGACTGGCGTCTTTCAGTTAGCATAATGTTTTCAAGGTTCATCCATGTTTTAACATGTGTCAGTACATCATTTCTTTTTATTGCTGAGTAATATTCCATTGTATGGATATACGACATTTTGTTTATCCATTTGTTATTTGGTGAACTTTTAGGTTGCTTCCACCTTTGGCTATTATGAATTATGCTGCTATAAACATTTGTGTGCAAGTTTTTGTGTGGACATATGTTTTCATTTCTCTTGGGTGTATGCCTAGGAGTAGAATTGCTGAGTCATATGGTAATTCTATATTTAACCTTAAGAGGAATTGACTTTCAAAGTAACTGAAGGGTTTTACATTCTTACCGCCCTAGTGCCTGGCAAGTGCTACCTCATTGCGGTTTTAATTTGCATTTTCCTGATGGCTCACGATGTTGAGCATATTTTCAACTGTATTGGCCATTTGTATATCTTGTTTTGAGGAAGGACTACTTATGTTCTTTACTCACTTATTAATTGGATCGCCTTTTTATTACTGAGTGGGAAGAGTTTTTTAATATGTTCTAAATACAAGTTCCTTATCCGATGTATAATTTGCAAATATCTTCTCTCATTCTGCGGGTTGTGTTTTTCATTTCTGGATACTGTTCTTTGAAGCACAAAAGTTTTTCATTTTGATGAAATCCAGTTTGTCTGTTTTTTCTTTAGTTGCTTATGGTGCCATATCTAGGAAGCCATTATCTGGTCCAAGATCACAAGGATTTATGTCTGTATTCTTCTAAGAGTTTAATAGTGTTACTCTTACCTTTAGGTCTTTGATTGATGTTGAGTTAATTTCTGTGTATGGTGTGAAGGAGGGGTCCAACTTCATTCTTTTACATGTGGATGTCCAGTTGCCCACTGCACTTTGTTTGAAAAGCTGTTCTTTTCCCCAATGAATTGTCTTGACAAGCCCTCATTCATATAAGATCTCACGGTTTCTTTCTCCTGAGAGCAGTCTGTTAAATAGTTTATTAATTTGTCATGATAAAATTCTCATTGTGATTTCATACGTTCTTTGTAATTTTGAAATTAGTCTTAAAATGAATCATTTATAAGCACTAAACCATAAAAAATGTTAATAAAATGTTTATTATTTTTAATATTAGTAGTAATAGGATAATAATTATCGGTACCTTCGTAGAGTGCTTATTATGTACCAGACACTCTTCCAGGCACTTCACGTATGTAGCCTTTTTAATCTTCATAACAACCTTATTAGGCTGGTACAGTTAATTATCATCTTTATATGGGTGAGGAAACTGAGTACAGAAAGAATAAGTAACTCGTTCAAGGTCACACAGCTAGTAAGTTGTAGAGCCATCACAGCCCCGAGTCTAAGGACTGTCGTATTCTGTCTTTCTAGAAAAAACTTTTTGAAACCAGCTCCATAAATAGAAATCTATAGATATGATGTACAGGAAATAGCCGTGGCCGCCTCACCCTCTTCCTTTGTCCCCGAGCCTCACGAGCACATGCGTGTGCACACACCCCCCCCACACACACATAGACAGATGTCCACACCCACACTGACCTACTACAGTGCCTCACAACATCTACCACTGAAATTGCTCCTTGATATTTTCTGCAGTCGTATGACTTCAGTGATTAGGCACTCTGTTATTCCAGAGATTTATTTTAATATATTAACAAGGATTATAATCTATCTTTAGTATATTTTGCTTGCAGGGTCATTAAAAAATGAAACTGTGACAGGCTAAAATTGATGGGCTGAAAGGATTGTATCATGGGCTGCCCTGAGTGAGGGTCTCCCACTGACCTTGGCAGTGTGAGTGTCTGACAAGGGTGGGGAACAAGCGAGGTGAAATTAAAAGTCACAACTAAGCCTTGTCTAGTCCATAGTTTTATGTAAGTGAAGTGTACTTCTAAGAAATGCATCTTGAAAATCTGGTTTACATAATGTTTATTAATTTCAAGTTGAAATATGTGTTCATTAGGTGGCTGTAATCTGAAGAATAAATCTACTCAGTCATTGGAATATTGTGCTGAATTACTGGGTTTGGATCAAGATGATCTTCGTGTAAGTTTAACTACAAGAGTCATGCTAACAACAGCAGGGGGCACCAAAGGAACAGTGATAAAGTAAGTCCCCTAACTCATTGCTCTGTAAAAATCCTGCCTTGTGGGGGAAAAGGCCAGGCTCTCTATCGCTTGCTGAATAAGGCAGGCAGTGAGTTCTAGTGACATATTTCAAAAATTTTTCAACAAATTAAGAAAAATAAGGTTAAAAAGATCTTTTAGCCACTCAGAAAATTCGGTAACTCTTACTTTGGGAAGTATTAGCAAGGTATGCTTAGCCTGATTCTTTGCTAAGCCCACTCCAAGTTATGAAGAAAATCTCAGCGAGGAAGATGTATAGTAGTGCCCTACAGTTGCGTGGCTCCTTGGAGAGATTTCTGGAACCCAAGGGAAGGCTGGTAAAAGCACAGGAGGGTGGTCCTCAGCAATCGTGTCCTCCGTTCCCCTGTGTTCCAAAGCAGTTCTTTTTTGTGTCTTAAGTATGGCGTGTCCACATAAGAGTCCCTTTAGGAAAGGGTTCTATTACAAGAAATATAAGTTGGAAAATCACTGTTTAGAAGGGATTCAAGTATTGGTCTGACCTGAATGACTTTTAAGGTTACTTCCAAATTTTGATAATTTTTTTCTGGTATTCCCACAGGGCCTCATGCTTTATGACAGCATTTAGCACAGTGTTTGGAAATTCTTTCCTGTGGCAGCCTCTCTTCATCGGACTGTGTATCTGTATCTGCAGCGTCCAACACTGTTGTACCATGTAGTTATTTATATGAAAGAGTAGAGTTGGACAGTTTGGATTTTAAGATGTAAACATTTTTTTCCTAAACAGTGTTAACCCAGTTTCTGACCTTTAAAGTAGTCTTGAATTAAACGCAGTTTCTTTTGCATTTAAGAAAGTCACATGGAAGATTATTCCTCTGAATGATTTTTTTTATATATTCAGCATGCACAATGAGGTATAAATTAAGGTTAAAAAGAGTTTTTGAGCCTAATGTTCTTTTACTCAGTGATGACTTTTAATCTAATTATCTTGTAGATAATTCTCTTGTAGTATTCTACTTAGCCCCGTTTATCTATCTCTATTCACGAATGACATTTTGTAACTATTTATTTTGTTCTTCACAGTGAATATGTACTTAGTTCTTGGGGATATTGCATTATTTCCACAACATATTACTATGAAGAATTTCTGTTGGTACGGTCTTCTTTTACAGAGTACCCCTGAAAGTGGAGCAAGCAAACAACGCCCGGGATGCCTTGGCAAAGACTGTCTATAGCCATCTTTTCGATCACGTGGTCAACAGAGTGAACCAGTGTTTTCCTTTTGAAACATCATCCTATTTTATTGGAGTCCTAGATATTGCTGGATTTGGTAAGCATAGTTTTGTTTGTGAGTTTGTATCTGTTTGATACTTTCACACATATTTAAAATAAAATTTTAAAAACTTTTTTTCCCTTGTAATACCTTTCACTTGATGTATTTCCAGTTATATGTCCATACCACCATTTCATTTCATAATACGATTTAAGTAGGAAGCTAATGCTTCCAAAAAAAAAGGAAAGGGAAGACTCATGGATTTTGGTCATACTAATGCTTAGATTAAAACATGTTGATTGAAACTACTATAGGTAGAGATGTCTGTGTACTCTTAAATGAGTACAGCTGATAAAGGTGACGTCTTGAGTACTGCTGATACAGAGAATTAAGTCATTAAAACCATTGGCTCCAGCCAATGGACCTGGGTACAGTTGACCTAGCACACAGGCCAAACTCATTACTATGTGTAAAAATTCATCATTAGTGTTAGTTGTCAGCAGATAGCTATTTCCAATAATTTCCACCAAATGAGTAAGCTATCAACATAAATATTTGAGAACAGCTATGGAGGTTTATAACCAGAAATGCAATGAGTCACTGATATCGGAATGCTGCTTTGTTCAGAATTACCGTGTCGTAAAAATCTCAAAGTATTACGTGTTGTAAAAATCTCAAAGTAAGTCTGACCATTTTTTACATTGGGCTTTATCAATGTGGGCGTTCCCTCTGTGCAGAAGTGGTGTCCTTCGTAATTTGTTTGCATTTGTCAAGGGAAGATATGAGTGTTTACATTTGGGAGGGGCAGAGTTTTGTTTTCGCTGTAATACATATTTTAAAATTTACAATAAAGCATTACCTTATGATCAAAGGTAGAGAAACACTCGTCACTGACTTAAGATTTCGTAATCTTCAGACATTTGTTTCCTAGTCTGCACCGTTTTAGCAGAACACTCACATACTCAGAGTCGTAACATTTTAGAGCTACAGGGATCTTAGAAATAATGTAATACAATCCCTTAATTTTAGAAATGCATTAGTATCCATAATATTTTTTCTAACTATAATTTTACAGATTATATAGAAAAATATAAAGTACTTACATTTTAAGTCATTTTTCTTCTTTGATTTAGATTGCTTTAACACCTGTGCTTTAAAAATCTTTACAAGTGACTTATATTTTACATCTTTTACTATTTGACATTTATCTTATCTGACAAACACCTTTTTGTCAAGCGAAGGTATTTTTAATACTTAATTTTAATGCATATAAAAATTTAAGTCTTGAAATAAGAGCATTTGGGGAGTATGGAACAATTATATGTATATTTTTTAACCTAATGTTAAATTAAACATCGATACAATAAAACTTTATCCTTAGTTAAATTTACTAATGTGAAGTTGAGCTGATGATGACTCTTGATTCTGGTTTTGTTTTCAGAGTACTTTGAACGTAACAGTTTTGAACAATTTTGCATCAACTATTGCAATGAAAAACTTCAACAGTTTTTTAATGAAAGGATTCTGAAGGAGGTAATTGCCATGCAATTTAGATTTGAGAACCGCATTAAGCTATTTTAAATTTCAAGTTACACAGACATACTGCAGTTAGCCCGATGGATGGGGTGTGATGTAAGGTGGCCCAGGGAATCAGAGATGCCCAGTGTGGGCCCCAGTGGCACATCAGAAGTGTTAATGGTACAGCTGAGGCTTAGGGACCCAGTAAAAACTCTAATAGGCACCTCCTCAGAAGTGAATGTCTCTTGCTTCTTACTGGTGACTTTTACTAGACTTGAAATTCTGCCTGTTTCTTTTCCTCATTCTGTTGTCTTCACTCTTGCCACAGCCAAACAGTAGTCTGCTCCCAGCCCTGACCTGGGCATCTCCCTCTATTCCTCTGTGTCTCCGCTTCTGTCCACTCTGCTACCTGCTCGCCCTCTCTCCGTATGGCAGGAAAGCCACCAGGCCAGGAGATTCCTTGGGGCCGCTGGCCTGGCCCACCTCCGGGCAGCTCTTTCCCTGCCAGGATACCCTGCGCACTGCCAGTGGCCTGTCAGTGGGGTGCTTTTGTCTGGACACCATCTCCGGTCCAGTAAGGACTTCCTGCCCCTGCTTGTAGTAGATGACTGGTGGCCTACACTCACGCTCTCAAGTCTAGGAAAGTTCCTTTGTAACACCTCAGAGTGCACAGTGAGTAAAAGTAGCTTTGGATCAGTGGATTTGTGATTAGGCTAACCATTTTTTACCTTGTATTTTGAATTCTCCACCTACTGATACCCTCGTCTTTCCTTCCTTTGAGCCGTTTGAGATATGTCTTACTGAATGAAGAAAGTAGAGTTAAAGGGAACTCAGAATTAATCTGTTAATCTAGTGCAGCCCTTTGTTTTACAGATGAAGAAACTGCAGAAGTTCAGTGACTTCTGCAGGTCTGAACCCTCCTTCCCGGTTGCTGGCTCACAGCACCGTTCCCTTCGTATTAGCACCGCTGTGTTCTGAGTTCCCCACTGTCTCTGGACTTGAAATGTGAAATATTTTCTTTCCTGTTCCCATCCCATTCATCTTTCCCCCATTTTTATTGTGTTTTGTCTTTATGGGTTTCCTAGTACATTCCAACTTTTATACCTTATCTTATAATATCTTATATATTATACCAATTCTGGCATAAATAAAACAGGTTAAAACAAGTACCTATCAGTTAAGATAGTTTCTCTGAAAAGTTTCATCTGGCAGCCATAGTCCTTTCATTACTGTGTGAAGTTTTGCATGTATGCTTCTCACTTAATCAGCCTTAAATCTTCCCTTCCACACCAACCCAGCAAGCTTTTTGTAGAAACTACATGAAGAGGAGACAGTGCCTTGATTCATGTTTATTTTTATAATAATTCCTTAAAGTAAATGTGTGAATTTCAAATTCAGATTGAGTTCAAGTAGACAGTGCCTTCTAGAATGACAGAAACCTTTTCTAAATAGTACGTCTCGTGGGAGGAAATATTCAAACATTCAGGGGGAAAAAAGGTTGAAATATACATCACCCTAAGCTCATTGCGTTGCCCACCCATCTGTGATAAAATCCCTCCCTCCTCCTTTTTCTTTTTAATTTTAAGAAGATACCAGAATTACATCCAGGAACTTAACTTTGATTTGTAAATTATTCTTCTAAATTATGTTTATTTTCCTCAATGATATACTCCTCATATATATCACTGTGTAGATATTAGAGCCCATTTGCAGTTAATTGCTCTTTCCTTAACGTTAGTGCTTGTCTATAAATGCTATAAATCTGCTCTACCTCTCTTTAGACGATGATTGAGGGCTATTGAGGATATATAATAGGACAGACAAATTTCATGTCAGCAGGGAGCTTGTTTGTTTAGCTGTTTTTTAAGCTTTTTAAAATTATCAAAGCAAGTTATGTTCCTCTGTGTATTCCAGGGGTAAACTATGGCCTTCAGGACAAACCCAGCATGCCGCCTTATTTTACAAATGAAATTTTATTGGAAGACAGCCATGCTTCTTCATTTACTGTTATCTGTGGCTGCTTTCGCCCTGCAGTGGCATAATTGCGCAGTTGTGACAAAGACAGTATGGCCCACAGCTGAAAATATTTACTGTCTGGCCCTTCCAGAAAAGTGTGCGGATCCCTGGTCTATTCTACTGGGAAGTTTGACTTTAGAATCGCTAAAAATGTTTCAAAGCCCCGGTCTTGTCTTGGGTTTGAATGGTTATAAACAGATCCCTGTGTTTGCGCCTGGCTGCCCAGCGTATTTCGGGAAAAGCGTGCTGATCTGCAGGGGGGAACACGTCCATATAATGTGAATCATGTTATGTTGGCCATGTAAGTTTTTATTTCGCCTTGCTTTAGGGGCAAGGGTTTTTCTTCCCTAATGTTTGCTAAGACTTCTCAGTCCTCGAATCAGCTGGTGTGAGCCTTGTACACTGACTGATCAATAAATGTTATGATCGGATATGGCACAGTGAATCCATTTCCTATCACACAGTAGCTCCATATCTATGATTATGATTATTTCCTTTTAGGAACAAGAACTCTATCAGAAGGAAGGTTTAGGTGTGAATGAAGTACATTACGTGGATAACCAGGACTGTATAGGTATGTATTTTTTTTTGCTCTACTTTTGGGAAATATGGGAAGATACAGTGAATGATTTCACTAGTAATTTTTCTGTGCTCTGCTGGTTACGGGACTTGAAATTGTGGTACTTGAGAGAGGGTTTTACTTCTCTAGTACTGCTAGGAAGTTATTTTTCCTATGAAGGCATCGAATTCAGCTATATTGAAAGTTTTCGTAAAATTCCTTCTATCTACCGTGAGGGATATTTTCTTTCTTAAACAGTTAACGTGAATAAGTTAAGGAGGACACAAAATTGCTTAAGCAGTGAAGGGATTTCTTATCTCGTGTGAGGAAGCCCGAGGCGTCTGCCAGGATTTGGCTTTGCGTGTCTGCAGTTCTTTGTTTCTATTCTCTGCACCCGCACCCTTTGGCAAGTTGGCATCACAAGTTGCAGTGTCCCATCCAGATAGCACCCTGCAGCAGGAGAACAGGGTCTCTGTTTTCCTTGTCTGTTTTTATCGGTAAAGAAGCCTTTCCCTGTCCCACCCAGGGAGTGTTCAGTCTGCCTTTTCTTTCCCACGCATCTCTGAAATCAGCTGTGCGGCAAGCCTTGCTTTGAAAATGGAATCTGACAGTTGAGTCAGTGACTCATGTGCTAGATTTGGACAAGATAGTGTAATAGTAATAACAACAACAATAACAATAATAACAGTACTTTACATTCGTGTTACTTCTCAAAGCACTTTCACATCCTACCTGGTCCACTCAGCATATCCCCTCACACACCATATCCTTTCACAGAGGTATCTTGGCTGGAACTCCTCCCCTTCCATTTCCCCTTCAGCCCACTTGGGTCGTGCATCTATCAGAGCACTCTCAGTTATAGCTCAGTTAGCGCGTCCCCCTCCACCTCTATTAATTGCCCAAGAAGCATCATTCTCTGACCAGTGCAGTCAGAACCTGGATTTCTCTTCCTATGTCCTGCGGCTTTTGGAGTCTGTCCCAATTAGCACTTCTGGATTTCTCTTCCTGTGTCCTGCGGCTTTTAGAGTCTGTCCCATTTAGCACTGCTTATGTATTTAAGCAGCTTACATTTTCTAGTTATTTTGGACAGGCAGGAAATTCAGAAACATGAATGGAAGGAGCATAAATTTGTGCTGTTACTGACGTTTTGCTGGAAAGTTTTTGAATCCATATCTATAAACAGTTTCAAAAAGCTAAGCCTGCAAAAACGTCTGTAGTTTGACTTCAATTTGAACATAGATGTCATGTGGGAGAGGAGGTATTTCTGGCTTACAGATGGAATGGTTATTATGTTAGTCGCTTTCTTTATGGAGTGGTTTTTCTAAAACCTATATTAAATATATGATGTTATTTTCTAATAAATTGCAGATGTGAAACAAAATTCATCTGCTCTCTGTTGCTTGTGAGAGAATACAATACTTACAGGATCATGTTACATTGTTTCTGATCAGTCCTCAAAATTTGTGATCAGTAAGTTTAAAATGTTATGTTTTTTATCCTGTCATATTCTGATTTTTTGAAATAGATTTAATTGAAGCAAAATTAGCGGGAATACTGGATATTTTGGATGAGGAAAATCGCCTTCCCCAGCCAAGTGATCAACACTTTACATCTGAAGTTCACCAGAAGCACAAAGACCATTTCCGACTCTGTGTGAGTTTGCTGCTTCAAAATTGAGCCTCTGGTGGGAAGAAAAACTTTTAGAAACATGTACTAGACATTAGATATTAGGTAATTAGAATCGTAAGTTGTGTAAGGCTTTGAACAGCTATAAACATCTTCTTAATCCAGCACAGTATCTTCTGTAGATAGCCATTTAATTTGTATCTATATATTTTTGCTGCTGCTGATCTATCTAATCAAGGCAATTTTAGCTGGATATAAAGTACATTTCACCTATCTAAAACGTATAAAAAGGTTTACCTGTTTCTTCTTTTTTTAAAGAAGATGTTGCGGGTAGGAGTTTATTAATTAATTTATTTATTTTTGCTGTGTTGCGTCTTTGTTTCTGTGCGACGGCTTTCTCTAGTTGTGGCAAGCGGGGGCCACTCTTCATCGTGGTGTGCGGGCCTCTCACTATGGCGGCCTCTCTTGCTGCGGAGCACAGGCTCCAGACGCACAGGCTCAGTAGTTGTGGCTCATGGGCCCAGTTGCTCCGTGCCATGTGGGATCCTCCCAGACCAGGGCTCGAACCCATGTCCCCTGCATTAGCAGGCAGATTCTCAACCACTGCGCCACCGGGGAAGCCTGGTTTACCTGTTTTTATGTTCTCCCTTCTGAGTTAAGTGGCCATGAGTTGCTCTGTTTTGTATCATGTGACCTTGATCACTTTCCAGGGGTTAGCACCTCGAGTCACAAGCAGCTACCTGTCTGCAAATTTGTAAGACCAGCAAAGCTTGTGGCTAAGAGTCTGACTGGTGGAAGCAATTCATTTAGTGATCGGTAAATTGATTTTGATACTCTTTCCATGGGAGTTTTGAATGGAAAAATGTACTCAGAGAGGGTCATAGAAGCTGCAGCAATAGAAGAATTAGCTAAAGGGAAAAACAGATACAGAAGGCAATAGAAATAAATGAGAAGTACACTTCTGAAAGGGTCAGAAGACCTGGTTCCCTAAACTGCTGTGCTTGACTACCTGCTTGTGGCAGTGAACGGTAGGGCTGTTTTCCATAAGGCTGGAGTGTGCAGCTGTTGAGGTGTTTTCCGTGTTCACCTAGCTCTGGGTTCATCTTTATACTCAACCACCATCACCTGAGGTAATGCAAGCACAACTCCATCCTTGCACCCAGAAAGAGCTGACCAGCACAGAGAAATGTGGATGTTAATTTTACCCACGAAGATAGGTGCTGCCTCATCTTAGAACAACAAAGAAAGGCAGGAAGGAAGAAGAGAAAAGCTGCTTAGAGTGGCAGCTGCCTCCTGTACTGTTGATTGTTTTGAGACTGTAGCATAGTATAACATTCGCTGCTTTGATGGGTCCAGGAGTTCAAGTGAATGAAAGCAGATATTCTTGTTTCCATACATCATTAACTAAATCAAGAACGTGAATAGGTTGAAGGCATTGAAAAGCTGATATAATTATGATAACCTTCTCTGGGGACTGCATCTCACAACTCCCTGCTCTTGACTTGGAGTTCTTCTGTATCCTTAAATAAGTCTGATGTGGAGCCTGCCTCTCTCACTTCAGTGGAGATAGAAAAAAGCAGTCTGCGTCCCCAACAAAACTTGCTGCTAAGATTAAAGACGTACATCTAGTCCTGTTTATTCACTGCTCTCTGTGAAGACCAGTCTGTGGATGCATGGTTACCTTTACCAAGAGTACTCACTGCTAGTCAACAAATGATGACCAGGGTTTCAGAGACATATAGCTCCAAGGACAGCAAACTAAAGCATCAGGAATGGACTATGGCCACTTTCCTCAAAAGAGAACAAGAGCAAGACAGTAAATTCTGAGTTGTACAGATCGTTACTTTTATTGTATGTCTTTGAAAACAAAATTATTAATAACCATTGATTGAACCTTTAGCATGTGCCAGGCACATTCTAAGAGTTTTGCTTGAATTACTTTATTTGGTCCTCATGAGAATCCTTTGGGGTAGCTCCTGCTTGCATCCGCCGTGCTAGAGGTGAGGGGATGGGCATGGAGAGCTCAGGTGACCTCCCTGTTTAGCATAGAGAGAAAGTGTTGGATTTGGGCATCAGGCTGGCGTCTTGACCACAGGGTCGCCCCCTGACTCGTGCCGGCCTGCTGCCATGCGGAGGGGGACTCTGTGATCTGCTAGCTCTCTCACCCAGCAAAAGCCTGGGAAGGTTCTGATGTCTTAGCTTGTTCATTTTTGAACGAGATTGTCTTTCTTAACCTTAGGCTATTTTGAGGGTCAGGAGTGATCTGTTATTCTGGAAACTTTCAAATATGATACCAACATGAGCTATTACAATTAGATAGTACAACCGGAAAAGGATTTTGTTTCCTTCGTATAGATTCAGGCTCATTGTGTAGACGTGTTAGGGTGTATGGTTTAAATCAGTAGGTGAGTCCCTGTGCTGATTTTGGGTGTTTCTGTAGAGCAGTGCTTCTCGACCTTGGCAACACCTAGGAATCACCTGATGTAAATGGTGTAAGAGGCTTAAAAGTTCTCCTGCTGATTCTAGTTCAGCAGCCAAGCTCAGGATCCACCACTTTAAACATAGGCATTTAACTTTACAAACCTCTGGTCCTTTTTTCTTTCCTAAGAGATTATAACCAAAAATATATGCTAGATTTTACTGGTACTTTAAGGCTTATTTAAAAAGCAGTATAATTATATAAAGTATGAAAACTCCCGTTATAATTTTAAGTATTTCACGTGCCAGATGTTTCCTAAAGGAAGTTGTGTAGTATATATATATATATATATATATATATATATATATATTTTTTTTTTTTTTTTTGGCGGTACGTGGGCCTCTCACCGTTGTGGCCTCTCCCGTTGTGGAGCACAGGCTCCGGACGCGCAGGCTCAGCGGCCATGGCTCACGGGCCCAGCCGCTCCGCGGCATGTGGGATCTTCCCAGACCGGGGCATGAACCCGTGTCCCCTGCATCGGCAGGCGGACTCAACCACTGCACCACCAGGGAAGCCCTGTGTAGTATATTTTTGATAATTTAATAACTGGTGTGTGTATCATTTTTCAGATTCCTAGAAAGTCTAAGCTGGCAGTTCACAGGAACATCAGAGATGACGAAGGCTTCATCATCAGGCATTTCGCAGGGGCGGTGTGCTATGAAACAGTGAGTATAACTTTCACCGGGAGAAAACCATTTGATGTTGAAGCTGCGCTGTGCAATATGGTAACATCTAGCCACATCTGGCTATTTAAAGTTAAATAAAATTTAAAATTCAGTTCCTCAGTACACCGGCCACATTTCATGTGCTTGCTGTCCCCACTGCCTGGTGGTGGCGATATTGGACAGCACAGCTACAGAACATTTCCGCAACCTCAAAACAGTCCTATTGGACACCACCATGGTAAGGAATATTATCACAAGATGGACCGAATCATTCCTGTTTGCTTTATTTTTCAGACTCAATTTGTGGAAAAAAATAATGACGCTTTACATATGTCTCTTGAGTCCTTAATATGTGAATCCAGGGATAAATTTATCCGGGAATTATTTGAATCATCCACAAATAACAACAAAGACACTAAACAAAAAGCAGGAAAACTTAGCTTCATCAGTGTGGGAAACAAGTTTAAGGTATTTGTGCTAAATGTATTACTTGAATTTTTTTCGTACTGCATTAAAATTGTAATTGTTTTATACTCTACAGTGGATAGTGTAGATCACCCTGAGAAATCCCACGAGTGAGATTCAAGAGCAGTCCCTGAACTGTTGCTGTTTGTATGCAGAATAACATAAGATAGGCATAGTAATTGACCATACGGAAACCTGGTAATTTTACGAACGTGCTCTTTCTTGGTTCTCTAACATGTCTGATTGCTTCTCCTCATGTTCTTGCTTCTGTTTACTGTCTGGTTGACCTTCAAACCTTCTCTTTCCCATGTGTTTTCTGTTTCCTTCCTCATTCAGCAGTTTTGTTTTAGCTGGAGTAGTCCAGCTCCAGATGGCTAGAGGGGACTAGTTGAGTTGAGAGAGGAAAAGCAGGCACTGCAGGGCCTTCAGGTAAATGATCACCTTCGTGGACTCCTACTTACAGAGTGGCTGCCGTGTTAAAAAGAGCCCAGCTCGAGTTAACGATTTCATTTTGTGATTCATTTTTAACGTGTTTTCTCTCATAGTGCATTTTGGGTGTGCATATTACACTAAAATTTGATTAAAGCTTCTAAGAACTTCTGTAAAAGATAAATGCTTTGTGTGGCAAACCCTTCAAATTGCTTATTTGACGTTGAAGAACACTTCATTTGTTTCATTAATTTCGGATCAGGAATTTATTCTTTGGGGTCTGATAAGGAATTGTCACATGATGTGCCTTAGAAATGCAACACCGCTATTTGGTTCTAATTGCTGAGTATTTTGCATAGAAAAAGATAATTTAAAAACTTTGTGCCATGTTTAATGAATAAAAAATTATAATAAATAGATCAAAGAAATAGAATTAATTTCTCTCTTATACATTTCCACGAAGTCTTTTTGTTCTGTTTACAAGAAAACTACATATGCCTTTCATTATGTGTCCTTCAAATATTAAAAATGATGTAATTAGGAACAATATTTAAGACTCAGAATACTAGGTACTAACAGTGTAAGCTTCCTGAAATCCCTTGTGGATTGAAATGGGTTCTAAATAACTAACTTGATAAAATCATGTTTATAAAACAAAAGCTGAAACATAGATATAGGAGAATTCCGCTTATAACACATTTTTTCAAGGAACTAAATAAAAAGTTTTAAACTTTATTTTAAGTTATATTCATTAATTATGAGTTTCTTCTTCTCTTGACAATGCTCTTTCTCTTATTTGGATATTCTTAGATTCTTAAATAGACATAATGGTAACAGATTGGTTTAAAATAGTACATTAGCCTGAATGAAACGGACATCATTTATTAAGTATTTTCCTAGTGTGATATAGTAGTATTGCTGGCAAGAACATACTTGAAATTTTAGACAATATAAATAAAATAAAAAACATTCTTAAAATTCTTTGGACTAAGGTATTTTATGTTGAGACTTTAAGTGCCTTAAAATTGCTTATATGCAATACAATGTATTTTGCCCATCAAACTGCTTGAAAACTGTAACTAAAAGATGTAACATTGTTAATAATAAAATTTCAAAATGTTTTTATTGAAATACTTTGAAATGAAATATTAGTAGTAATTCTTATTTTTAAATATAGTAGAATAGCTCATTAAATTCAAATTCAAGTTATGGGAGGCAATAAAACAACACAGGCTAGCATTTACAGTAATACTTCAGTTATCGAACATGACCGAGAATCAGAAGTTTTCCACTGAAAAGTGACATTTTCAGGTTATTGAAGTAGAACTCTTTTACTATTAGTGTTTTAGAAAAAGTAATTCTTTTTGATGAAAATCATATTCTTTTATTATATACATGAATAATTGTATGCTTTGAAATAAAAATAAAATACAAGTAAAGCATGCGTTGCATCAGGCTATTATGCCTTTTGGTCTTTGACCGCTGTTCTTTGGTAATTGACATTCTTCCCTCTTCTCTCAGATGCTATAGTTATTTTTGCTGCTTCTACTGACTTAACTTTTTGTCTATTTTTTTGGGCGAATACTGTGCTATGGATTAGGAAGCATGGGCTTTGTCACAGTTGTTTTCTTTCCAAATTAGTGGCTCTTACACTTGCTTTTCATTTGTGTGCTGGTCTAGACTGGTTGAGGTTGTCAGAACTCTGTCAAGCAGATCAGTGGGGTATGACTGTATTTTTTTAATCCAGTGAGAAATTCACTCCGTTTTTATAACTTAAGCCTATAATGTCTGAAGTGTACTGTAGCATCACGCTTAAGAGAATGAGCCTTGGTGTTAGATCCTTGTTGGAGTCTTGGTTTTGCCATTACTAGCTCCCTGATCTTGGCAAGTGATTTATCTCTCTGGGCCTCAACGTTTTCACCTGTAAAATGAGTCTACTAATATATCCTTAATTAGAGTTGTGGTGCGGATTAAACATGATAATGCCCGTGAAAAGCTTTGAGCAGTGTCTGACTCATAGAAAGCATTCAGTAAAGTATACCTATTATTATTATTAAGTATAGCTGTGATTGAATAAATATGTTAATTGAAGAATTAATTAGTTAATTTCTCTTTTGTTAAGTAGTACAATAAGCATCCCAGTATAAAATCAGTATAACAATTTAAATTACATTGCAGAGAAGTAAAGCAAATGCATGATTTTAATGTACTGAACCAGAGTACATTAAAATCACTTAATATTATTAAGCAAAGGAAAGGTCCGTAACTACTTGTACTGTCCAATTTTCTTGAGAAAATTGTCCTAGCCTTTAAAAATAATTGAAATGTGAAGTTTTAAAATAGTAGAGAGGGTTTCTGCAGGTAGGCAGGTCCGTTTCATTTATGAAAGGTGTTATATAAAACAATCCTAATGCATTAGTGTATATTTTAAACACATTTTCATTCTTAATGGAGCGTGACAGAAGCTACACCCAGCTTGCCACGAGTTCACATACTGCTCCGTTGATCCCTTATTGAATGCATCCCCAGCATTTTCATTTACTTCTTGCATTGCCTGTATACTTTTTCCTTATTCACCCCACCTGCAAGTGTGCATGTATGCTTTCTAGTATTGCTAATTTTCAGTCTTTTAATTGTATAAGTTCTGTATAAGTAAAATAAGTTATTGTCCTTGGCATCATATATTAGCCATACATTTCTGCATGTTACTATCTGTTAAAGAGATTGTGTACCAGAAGCTGTTAAATTGTAATGTGTTATATATATCAGTGTTATTGCATGTTATTTTATTCTAATGTTGAAAAGCTAATATTTACTTATGGTATTACGTACTTTTGCTCTTTGAAATAATGAAGTGATTTCCTTTCTTCTACAGACACAGTTAAATTTGCTTCTGGATAAACTTCGAAGTACTGTGAGTACACTTAAAAAAAAAACCCACAGGGTTTTTTGTTTTTTTGTTGTTGTTGTTTTTTCCGGCTGCGCCGCAAGGCACATGGGATCTCAGTTCCCCGACCAGGGATTGAACCTGTGCCCCCTGCACTGGAAGTTCCGAGTCTTAACCACTGGACTGCCAGGGAAGTCTTCAAAAACAGGGTTTTTAAATGGTCCTCTTAAAGTATTATTAGTAATTACTCAAATAAGCACAGTAAACCTGGAATAATTAGAAATTCATTTTAAACCAAATTTCATCATTAAAAAAATCAGTTTTTAAAATGGTTGTCATTTTGGTTAGTTTTTTTCTGAAGAAGGGTCAAATATATATGTGCAGTCAAATTGTTTTATAAATATATAGAATTCTCTGAATGTTATTAAGATTATCCTGTAGCTTCAGGAAAGTGAAAATAATTAGTTATCATAGGGAAGGAAAATGTATTTTTTAGGATTAAAGATAACACATATAATTCATTTTCATTTTATTACTCTGGTGGTAACATTCTCTAACATGACAGTGCTGATATGGAAAAAAATGGACATAGTATTTTTATGCCCTATTATAGTGGCAATATTTCCTAGGAGCCTTTTTATTAACTAGACATTTTAATTCTCTCTGTTTTTTAAAGAAAAATTCACCATAGAAAGAAATTTGATACGTCGGTTATATAAATGAGGCATGATTTCAAGAGAAGACTTATTTTTTAAGCAAATCCACAGAACTTAACTGATTACTCTTTTCATGTAGTCATTTGAAAGCCAAATATTTATTGTCTCTGTGCTATTATTGCTTAACTTATTGTTAGATTTCTTTTGAAACCATTAAGAAATTCTTTTAACTATCCTCATTGTTTGCAAATATTTCTCTCTTAAGGACAGACCTTTAAAAACCAAGTCTGATGAGGAGGTATTTTATTTTTATCACCCAAATATAATGCTACTGTAAAATGATTAGATTATATTTGTGATTTTTAAAAAAGGCATTTCTAAAAAGTGTTCTAAAAGTGTTTGCAGTGAGCATCATTGTTGACATTAACTATTCAGTTTTGCAAGGTGGCTACTTGGAAGCAAAGCTGTTATTTGGATGTTTAGTGTATTAGCTTCAGTTCCCAACAGTTTCACTGGGTACATAGCAGTATTGTCTCTGTCTCATTCAGCAAAAATCTGATAACGGATTGTAAATGAATGCCTTTAAGCTTTTTAAAATACATATCGTTTAGCAAACAAAACTTTAAAATGTGCAGTGGTGCAACTCAGGAACCTACTGTATGTTTTTAAAATAGAATGATGAGAAAGGTTGACTTTTTTTTTTTTTTTTTAGCACTTTGGCCTAAATTTTAAGAGGCATAATTTTATGCCATCTTGTCATAGGGCAATTTTCTTCTCACAGAAACACAGCATATAAATATATTTAAATGTAGAATAAAATCACATGTATGTTATGCTGTGAAATGTATTGTTTAAATATGTTGAAATATTTTACTAGGAGAGACTTTTCTTTTTACAATGACAGTTTTTTGGCACTTAAATCTAAAATGTATTTTTCTAATATTAGTATATAAATGCTTTACATTATAGAAGTATGCTAATGGTCTTAAGTTCCTTAGTGATTATTTTAAAAGAGGTTCAGGGCTTCCCTGGTGGCACAGTGGTTGAGAATCTGCCTGCCAATGCAGGGGACACGGGTTCGAGCCCTGCTCTGGGAAGATCCCACATGCCGCAGAGCAACTGGGCCCGTGAGCCACAACTACTGAGCCTGCGCATCTGGAACCTGTGCTCTGCAACAAGAGAGGCCACGATAGTGAGAGGCCCGCGCACCGCGATGAAGAGTGGCCCCCGCTCGCCGCAACTAGAGAAAGCCCTCGCACAGAAACGAAGACCCAACACAGCCAAGGATAAATAAATAAATTAATTAATTAATTAAAAAAAAAGAGGTTCAGAAGTTAATGATAATATGCTCTGAAAGTAGCTGGTATTCTAGAAAAATAAGAATGCTATATGGATCATTTTTAAAAGTACCTTTATTATTCTAGGGAGCAAGCTTTATTCGTTGTATCAAGCCGAATTTAAAGATGACAAGCCACGACTTCGAAGGAGCTCAAATTTTGTCTCAACTTCAATGTTCAGGTATTTCTCTATTTTTGTAATCTATATCGGGGTGTGTCGAGAGTCTTAGTTCAAATAAAATTTAATATATGCAGTGTTTTCAAATAATTCACAACTATCTTGATTATTTTTAAGTGTGGTAAGACTTTTATATTTCCTTTATTTATAAGAAAAGAAGGGCTAACGAATTATTTGAGCAGTATTGGCGTAGATGTTTTACATCATTGAGGTAAAATGTATAAAAACTCTTCAGCTGCGAACCCAGGTCTCCCTTCGTGGATGCTTTCCGTGGCCTTCTCAGTCCTGCAGCGGTTCGTTGCCACGTAACTGGGTCAGGCGGTGGGTTTTGGTGTCTTTTTTTTTTTTTTTAATTAATTAATTAAATTTATTTTTACTTTTGTCTGTGTTGGGGCTTCGTTTCTGTGTGCAGGCTTTCTCTAGTTGTTGCGGTGAGCGGGGGCCTCTCATTGCAGTGGCTTCTCTTGTCGCAGAGCACGGGCTCTAGGCATGCGGGCTTCAGTAGTTGCAGCACTGGGGCTCAGTAGTTGTGACTCGCGAGCTCTAGAGTGCAGGCTCAGTAGTTGTGGCGCACAGGCTTAGTTACTCTGTGGCATGTGGGATCTTCTCGGACCAGGGCTTGAACCCGTGTCCCCTGCATTGGCAGGCGGATTCTTAACCACTGTGCCACCAGGGAAGTCCGGTTTTGATGTCCTTGCTTCCCACTCCACTACTTGTAAAACAAAAGAAAAAAAAATCAACACAATACCCTCGGCTTCTGTGGAACTTTTCTGCACTTGGTTAAACTATCACTTTCTACCCCTCACCCGGCCACATTCTGTCTGTGCTTAGTCACCCAAGTCTTGGGCCCTGGACTCCCTGTTTTCCTTTCCCATGCCCATCCTCCATCCCTCCCACACCACCCCTGCCTGTCCCGCTGATTCAGGCCTGGGACACTTCCGGAAACTCTTTTGCCTCCCCGACTCCTTATCTTGCTTCTCTTAGAGACGGATCTATTAGAAAGCTACTGGTCGCTTTAGCTTCAGGGTGCCTTATTTAAATGAGCTCCTGTCAAAACCCTGAACCTGATTTTGTATGCTTTTGTAATTTCATACTTTTTCTCTTAAAGTGCCCTCCCCTAATTATATAAGCTTTGGGCTCCCCACAGCTACATCTACCCTTGACCCTTCTCACAAAACCTTAGCTGTTTGTGAATCTAATTTTGTCCTTTGTCCTCATCTGCACAGAGAAAGTGGGCAAGATAGATTGGCACTGTTACAAATTCATGGTCACTAACCTTCAAAGGGCTCTCATTACCCGCCCCACCAAGTTTCCCTTGGCCAGCAGGTTCTGTTTCTCCCCGGACCCGTCAGACCCACCCTGCTCTGCTCAAGTCTCCGAGCCTCTGCTAACAGGCAGCCTCACTTCTTTTTACTAAAAAGCTGAAAGCCTTACCTGTGTGCTACCAAACACTTCTTCTACCTGCACAACTGCCCTCCTGGTAGAAAGGAGGAAGTGCCTCTCTTCCTCATTGAGACTGTAGTTCTTTGGATTTATCCCTTCCTGCCTTTTCATTAATCCTCAGTATTGATGACCTGTATTGAAGCTCTGAGACAGTTTCAATCCCATCGAAACCTCATCTTCACGCCCTCTCACCGACATTCCCATCCAGCTGCCTCCCTATCTCTGGTCTCACTTTCTTTTCTCCGGTTTTTGCTTTTCTCTCCAAGAATATTCTCTTCTTGCTTTCTCAGTTTCCTGCCTTCCACTTGCTCTTTAACCCGAGGGAATTCAGTTTCCAACAAAATAATTCTTGATAAGGTTTCCAGTGATTCCCTTGACCCTGAATCACACGTTTCCTCAGACCCTCATCTCAGTGGAGTCCGGAAGCATTTGCCTCTACCCCATCCCCATAACATAGCCTTTCCTCAGCGCCTAAAACAGCGTGTGTCCCTGCCTCTCGTTTGAATTCTCTGGCCATTCCTGCCTCCTCTGCAGGGTCATCTTCTACCTAGATATTATTTGTTAGAGTTTTTTAAGCTCTGGGTTAGGCCTGTTCTCCTTCTCGCTCTTGATCAGTGCTGTTTGGTATAACTTTCCATGGAGGTGGACATATTCTATGCCTGTGTTGTCCAGTATGGTAGCCACTAGATACTTGTGGCTACTGAGCTCTTGAAATGTGACTAGTATGACTTAGGTACTGAATTTTTAATTTGTATTTAGTTTTAATTTTTAAAAATTTAAATATAAATAGTCCCATGTGGCTAGTGCAACTACAGAGCATGTGCCTAGCAACCGTCACACTGGACAACCTAGCTACATATTCTCAATATAAGTCTCCCCAAGGCCCTTTTATATGACCTAAAGAGTGTGTCTTTTACTCCTCCAGATTTACTGAGATATAATTGACATATAACATTGTGTAGGTCCACGTTGTGCAGTGTGTTGATTTGATACGCTAATGTATTGTAAAAGGATTGCCACCATAGTGTTAGCTAAGAGCCCCATGAGGTAATATAATTACCATTGCTTGCTTGTTGTGAGAACATTTAAGGTCTACTCTCCTAGTAGGCAGTGAGCCTTAGTACTCCCTAATCCAAGCTGTCACCATCTTTCACCTGGCTTTTTGCTGAAGTTTCCTAAGTATTCTCCTCACGTCTGCTCGGTCTGTTCTTCACATACATCCAGAATTACTGCTTTACAACTCAAATCTGAGCACGTCTTTTTATTGCTTAAAATGCTGCAGTGGCTTCTGATTATGATTAGGGTAAAGAGCAGAGTCCTCGTAGCTTATGAGGCCCCATATGGTCTGGCCCGTGTGTCTATAACCTCCTCTGTTTTCTCTCTCTCCTCTCCATTCTCCAGTCACTCCGGCCTTTGCTTTAGTTCCTTAAATGCTCCCTCTGTTCATGGGGCCTGGGCACATGCTGCTTCCTGTATGAGAAGCTCTTATCTCCCCTTTGTCTTATTTTTCACATTTGCGCTTGGTTGTCATTTCTTTATGAAAGCCCCCAGCTAGGAAGGGTGCCTAGCACCATCATTTCACATTCATAAATTTTATTTATTTTCTCCTTTCTCTAATCTGTAAACCTCTCGAGGGCAGAAACCGTGTCTGTTTGGGCTTGTATGCATGTTCCTGCTTCCTGGCAACACAAAGCATGTACTAGACTTAGTAAATATTTGTTGAACGAAATGCACAGTCTAGGAAATAAAAAGATTTATTTGTGACTAACTTTAACAAATACTAGAAAGTTAAATAAGTGATGTCTGTTTTATCCCTACATATGTATAGATGTATTTTTGTAATATTTTCTTCAGATCATTTTTACTTTGACTATTTTTCTCATTTGAATTTCTCTTTACGATTTGTTTAGCCTAATATAATGTCATTTATTTCCTAAGTGAGCATCCAGTGTCCTGGCAAGTCAAGTGTGTTTAGATTTAGCTATATATACCATTAGATTAGCAGAGTGTGGGCTCACTGATGCTTTAGCTGGGATTCCTCTTTCAGTAAGCAGTGTATTTTAACATGTTAAGATCTGTTGGCAGTTTAATAGATGCCACCAATTCATAATAGTCTGATTTTTTTATAGTACTTATAATAATAAAATGGCATAGAATTCGTTCCAGTTATGTGGCTAGGTAATGAGAAAAAGCAAAAAATACCAATAACTGGTGGAAAGAAAAATAATTATGAAGTTTTCTAAAAAAAACAACATTTAAGATTTGATTTCTATAATACTTTGCCTTTCCATTTCTGTTTTTTTCTAATTTAAGGAGAATTAATTGAGGACAGCTTTTACTAAAGCGTCTATCTTCTGATCAGCCAACCCCAGGGCAAAGTGGGGGAAGGTGAGAGAAGGCAGGTCTTCTTTCTTTAACCTCGGGGCTCTGCTGCCCGTCTGTGGTAGCAAAGAGGGGTTCTGAGGATGACCAGCCGGGACTGCAAACCTGGCTCTTCACCAGACTCCCTGAGGAAGCTCTTCACCAAACTCCCCGAGGAAGAGCCAGGCCATGGGAATCTCTAGAAGGGAGAGTACTTGGTTTGATGATTTTTACTTTTTTTAAGCATCAAAAGATCTTTAGTGTAAATTAGCTTCAAGTGTGGAGAAAGCAGCCGTAGACTTGGTAATTTGTTAAGGTCCATGAAATTCTTAATGTAGTTCTGTGAGCCTAGTTGTCTGCAGCTACAGGGCAAGCCAGGGGACTCAGAGGTTGGGATGCACACATTTCTAACGGTACTTGTTTTTTTGATATAAATAAAATGGGCAACAATTGTGACAATATCAACCAAACCTTACTTTTATTTCTCCAAGCAGAGCCAAAAACTAAATCTAGATCTGAACTCTCCATAGGAATAATTGCGTTTATATGTTCCATTATATTATATTAAATTTAATTTAATATTATGTTTAATTTAATACTAAACTTTGTTTAATTATAATACATATGTTATACATCATAGTATTATATATAAATTATCTATTGCATATAATATATATTTATTATATTTAAGTTATAATAGCTATATATGTTCACTGTAACAAAAATGAAATGGTACAGAATAATATAAGTAAAAAGAAGTCTCACTTCTCAGGGGTGACCATTTAACTCTGTGTCTTGGACATATTTTTCATACTTGTTAAACCTCTGCCCTGTTATTTTTAATAAATATATCATATTCTATCATATGGTTATAACATAATTTAATTGTTATTAATTAAAATATTTAAGTGATTTCTGTGTTTTCTATTACCAACAGTGACCCAGTGAACATGTAGAGACGTTCTCTGTGCATATCTTTGCCCACATACGTGACAAGTTGTAGGATAGATTCATCAAAGTGGAAAATAGTCAAAGGGATAGATATCTATTATTAACACTTAATATTAATTTAATAATATAAATACATATTCCAAACTGCCATCTGAAATTGTTGCACTGGTTTACTCTCCCACTAAGAATGTATGTGCGTGTTTTCCTACACTGTCATCATCCCCAGGTACTATTGGGGTTTTACATCTTTGCCAGTCAGATAGGTTAAAATTCAAGCTGATTGCCTAGAGAGGCTATCTTTCCAATGAGACTATTTTAAAATAAAAATCCACTCATTTAAAAATATTTTATAATTTTATTTTGCTAGTTTGACTTTTTGACCAGCAGAAATTTATTTCGGTGTAAGGAGTGAGGTAAGGATCTGATGTTATTTTTGTTTTCTAAATGTCTAGCCATTTGTCCCTAACACTTTTTATTGAATAATCTTATTTTCTTCACTGATTTAAATAGTCCTGTAGACTGAAATCCAGGTCTTTCTATAAACAAAAGTCCTGGCATTATCCATAGTAGTTGAGCCTTTCCCTATTTTATGCTTTTCCTGATGTGAAAAGCTCACACTGACTCAAGGCTCAAATTAATCACGTAGTAGAGTTATACTGAATATAGGTAGTCATCCTATAGACGCTTTACCCCAGTAGACTAATTCCTTTGAGGGGTGAGTGAAAGGGGGTCTTTATAATGAGAAAGTGTGCTCTCCTCTCTTCTCCGTTTGCTTGAAGCACTGGTGAGAATCGGGGAATGTGTTTGACTTTGTGTTGGAGACTCTTACCAGGAATCTTGTTCCAAAAGCAACCTCAGGACTTGGAAAATAGCCTAATGCAGGTCTTTGCCTTGTATACCGCGATTGTGACACAAAGGGTTCCAGCAGAAAAAAAAGATACAAACTACATTTGAATTTTTTAGAGACCAGTCGTTTGTCTCTAGAAAATAGTTAGTCAAGCTAGTTTTAGATGAAATTTGGCTACAGTAGTTTTTAGGTGGTGGGTAAGCTGGGACATATTGAGTATAAGTATGATATTTTCTATGTAATATTTCATTGCTGATAATTTCTGTAAATTACCCATTTTAATTTATAAAATTCTTTGATCATTTGCAAGTTATCCTTGGACTTCTGCACAGTGATTGGCAGTAAAACTTCTGTTTGTTTATGAATGTAGGTATGGTGTCTGTTTTGGACTTGATGCAGGGTGGTTTCCCATCGCGAGCTTCATTTCACGAACTCTACAACATGTATAAAAAGTATATGCCAGATAAACTCGCAAGATTAGATCCAAGACTATTTTGTAAGGTACAAACACTACCTAAATTGAGATGTCTTAGCTATACACTGTCTTTCTTATTAATTCCTAATTGGCATTTAAATTTCATTTTTCAGGCTCTTTTTAAAGCTTTGGGCTTAAATGAAATCGACTACAAGTTTGGGTTAACAAAAGTATTTTTTAGACCTGGCAAGGTAAGTATATTTTTATTTTAAACTTTAACATAATTAATATGGATAGTCGGAGTCAGTGAATATTTTTAAGTGTTCAGTGATTTATGTTATTCTTAAAGAGCATGCATATGTGTATGATACACACAATTTTCCCACTGGTGAGAAGTTTACACTGTATAGTACTCTGTACAGGGTTTTTTTTTTTTTTTTTTTTCAGCTTTGGAAGTATTGGAATCAGAGGATTGTTTAGTTGAATTTTTTACTTAAATAAGGGTTAACCTGAGATACTTCTGTTTTAAACAAGTTGAAAGCTTTTCTAAAACATATTCAGTCTTCAATAATTAAAAAATTCACAGCACTTTTGAGTCTTTATTGTGAGAATGAGATCTCTTAGAGCTTGATAGATGTGTAACATACAGAAAATTGGACTGGAATCTGTGCGGACTTTATCAAATCGTAGAAGGAATGACTGTATAAATACTTTTGTATGTAACATAATTTTCTTAGGCTACCCATAGTTTTAGTATTTACAGATTCTTGTACTAGTCCTGTACTAGGATACAAAATGGAGTTATAGAATATTTCATAACTAAATATATACAATACAGAAATACTTAAATGCTCTTCACAATCTGTTCATAATATTTTCACCATTCCTGACTTCTTTAATATTGATTGAATATTGCATTCTCATAATTTTAAACACAATTGTTATTATATAATAGACAACTATACTTGTTTGACTTAGCAGAATCGTTAATAAATATCTCTAGTTCCTTGAAGGCTAAATTAATCATAATAAGTAAATCTGATTTCACATCTTGGGGCATGAAATGAAATCTGTGTAATGCATTACCAAATGTATGCACTTTCCTGTGAATATTTTTACTGCAGAGAACTTATATGATCTCCTATAAAAGAAAAAAAGTTAAGAATATAAGTATTCATAGTTGGCTTAGCTGTAATCACACGTATTTATCATAAACTCAACATTTCTCATTTCAGGACTGTAGTAATTATTTTAGAATTAAGAGCTTGGTAGAGAAAGCACTTGGTCTTATTTGCCTCTAGAAAAATTAATCAGTCAGAAGGATACAGTGAAAGCGCAAGGCAGATTTTCAAAGATCTTTAATCTCATTATATTACCTTTAATTTAATTTCGATTATAAGAAGCTGTTATTTTGATAGATGTGTGACCTCTTCAATATACTGTAGTGGGATATTTGGTAAAGGATAGAAATCAATATGTAATTCGGTGGTAAATTGTGGAAATAATGCATTTTCTTATTTAATAACCTTGTAGATGTTTTATTCGTGTTGTGTGTCTCTTAGTAGCAGTTTCTTATCTCTGGCCAAAATAAAGGTGGGGATTGGGCGAGACACAGTAGTTGTGGTGGTACCTGATTTTATAGAGCTGACCTTCACTTCTCCAGTGATCTCAGAGTAAGGATGAGCCAGTTCAGAGAGACAGGAGACCTTTTTTCATTCTTTTTTCCATAAAACCTTTCGGCTAACCATCTGCAGTGGTCTTTTAAGATTCTTTTTCTACTTTTCCTGTTGAGTCTGCTAACTAGCAGTGAGTAACCCCCACAGCCCAACCACTGCAAAAAAGATCCTGGAAGAAGGAGGAGAAAGACAGCAAACTTCAGCCAAGTGTGCTTGGTTTGCTGTGTACCCCGCTGAGACATGTCTGTGTAATAGGCTTGTGACCACTTCCAGAAAGCTAGATTTTGGATTTGAGTTACAGTTATTTTGTATCTCTCTGTGTGTTTAAACACATCTGTCTCTTGATACTGTTAGCCAATGACTTTATCTCCTAGTTTGCAGAATTTGACCAGATTATGAAGTCCGACCCTGACCACTTAGCAGAGCTGGTCAAGAGGGTCAATCACTGGCTCATCTGCAGTCGCTGGAAGAAGGTTCAGTGGTGCTCACTGTCTGTCATCAAACGTAGGTGTTTCCTTCCACTCCGAGATACGCAATTATTTTGGAAATGAACTGGTTTGTGGAATGTTATACATTTGTCTCAGTGGTGAGCGCTAGACAACAGGGACCGTGTCGCTTATTCATGCTGTGTCCCTGGTTCCTCCCCTAACGCCTTACATGTAGTATGTAATAAATTAGTACCTGTGGACTTTTCTTTTTTAAGTTTTTTGAGTGTATGATACTTACCTTCTTTAATTGCATGCATTATATGATAATTAATTTCATCACGACCTAAAAAAAACCCCAGAACTCACTATCTTGATTCTTCCCCTTTCCTCTCCCTTTCTCCCCTGCTCCCCACGCCATACCCCAGTCTCTCAGACTAAAACCAGAACTTTTCTTTCCGCCCCCATGGCATCACCAGAATACACACGCTAAAAGTGTCCCAGTCGTAATTGTCTCTTCTTGTCCCTGAAATCATGCCAGTCAGCAAGTTCTGTTGATTCCCCCTCCAGACACTGTACATTCTTTACTCTTTATTGCCACTGCCTTACTGGAGCCCCTCTCCCCAGCCTGCGTAGTAACTTCAGTGGCTCCCAAACTGGTTTTCCTGGCTTCCCAGACTTATCTTCCCAGAGTCTCTAACTAAAAGCCTTTGATTACAGCTTCCTTTAATAAAGGGCAAAGTCTAAAGTCTTAAAATATTGTAGCAACTACTTATCTCTGACCCAAAACAAGGATGAGGGACAGAATAATTTTGGGTTACCTGATGGTCTATAGCAAACCTTTAGTTGTAGGGAGTATCGTTAGTAACTTGATTGAATTTATAATCCCCCGCCCCAGCCATACCCTCCACAGTACCTGGAACAGTGCTAGGCACGTGAAGAGGATTCAGTACATTGCTGCTTATTAATAAAAAAAAATTCCTTTGACCTAATGAAAAGGAGTTGTGCAAGCAACGTGCATGCTATCATGAGGTCTTTTGTTAGTCAATTGTGATATAAATAAAAACAAAGCTATAATAATAAAAAGACAACAGAAGCTCTTTTCCCATCACTTTCCAAGTGAAATATGAACATACTTGTCACTATAGTTAAATGCCTTCAGCTTTAAACATTGCATTATGATGGAAAACATATTATATTAAAATTATTTCTACTGTACTGTTCATTTGTGGACTGTGTTGTGCAGTGGTCAAGTCAGTAAGTAGACAGGATCTTTGCAGCATGTTAATGGGGAACCTCTGCAAAAAACGTCTCCGGGTCAGATCAGTCTCGGATATCGACTAACTGAAGTTAAGTAGAGTCCTTTATTGTAGGATTCTTAGAGGCCTCACTCAGTATGTTCATTGTGAATCTCCAGAAGGAGGTGTAGCGCATAGCTTTTCCTGAGTTCATTTGACAGGTGAATCTTTTTTTCAAGACACGCCTGTTAACATTTCCTAGACCAATATTACCTAGGACAATTTGGGACGCATTAATGTAGCATAACAAGAAGGTAATATATTTAAAATGTACACCTAGCCATATACATGATATGCTTTTTATTTTAAGAAGTATAAAGAACTAAAGAAATGTTAAACTTGCCAGTTTTGATGTCTGATATAATATGTTCATCAAGATTTTGTGTTTCTTGAGAATTGCTTTGTGGAAATGAATGGTTTTTAAAAATCCTGTATGTCTGATTTAAACTAAATAATTTTCTGTCATTATATTTTCCTCTTACACATAGTGAAAAACAAAATAAAATATCGAGCTGAAGCCTGCATTAAAATGCAGAAAACTGTTCGAATGTGGCTTTGCAAAAGACGACACAAACCTCGGTAAGATGAATAGAGCCTAAAGAATCCAAAAAACCTATTTACCCTAATATAAAGTGGCATAAAGTCATAATGAAGAGCAGTTTGCATACTCACAGAGTTTCCTTTTTTCTCATGTTCTTTGTAAAAGATGTATTAGTCTGTTATTCATGTTATTTATTGGACATTAGTTAATTAATTGCTTCATTAATTCATTACTTGCCTCATTCTATAAAAGGATTTGAAGTAGCTTAGAAAAATGTAACGCTGTAAAAGGTTGAAAGGAGCTGTTTTATTCTGATTATTTTAGTGACTTGAGTTTATTGATAAATGTCAAATTGACATTGTTTTTAAAAACATCTCATTAATATTTTGACCGTAATTTTCAAGATTACCTGTAGGAATTATATTGTCTCACTGTCAGTTTAGTCTTTATTTCTTATTTGATTCTACTCTTTTAAGTTTTTCTGTAATTTGAATTCTCAAATTTTTCAGTGCAAGTATAGAAGGCTTAAGCCTTGCTGACACATATTAATGTCATTCACATCCATATTTGATGATTCCTTTTACCCTCAACAAAAGATCTAAAAAAAGAGACTATTGAATAACACGAAAACAGAAGTGAAATACTCTGTTTAACAATATGTTTGGTATTTTATTAAAATGAAAAATCTGTCTGCAGCATTCAGTGGTGAAATTAAACTCTGATGAAGTGTTGTTATCTTTACAGCATTGATGGCCTGGTTAAGGTGGGCACACTGAAGAAACGGCTTGATAAATTTAACGAAGTAGTAAGTGCATTGAAAGATGGAAAACCAGAGATGAATAAACAGGTCGAGGACCTTGAAATTTCTATTGATGCTTTAATGGCCAAAATTAAGGTATGTAATTTTAATGCAAATGACTTTGACCTTTGAAAATAATTTTTAATACCTTTTGTTATTGGTATTGTCCTTTTTTTAAAGATACAAAACGTTACAGATGTTGAGTCTCAGAGATAAGTGATGCTCAACATATTATTTACTCTATATTTGAAAATTTTCGTAGTAAAAAAAGAGAAGACAATTTTTGTGCAGTTCATCTGTTGCTAGGAAAGATTTTTCCAAAATACTAACTAAAATACTATACTGTTGGTAAGCTTTTGCAGAATCATTACTGAGAGAGGATTAATGCATATTAATTTTGTTTCATCTTTTTCTACTTTCAGAAACTAATTTTTAAATTATAAACGTAATGTAATATTATTGAAAATCTGGAGAAAATCACCCCCAAATCCTTACCCCACCACACACTAACACATTGAACTATTGTACTGTTGCATATTCCTCTCAATCTTAGTTTATATGTACATATTTTTGCATAGTTCTTATCATGTACATTTAATTTTGTATCCCTCTCCTTAAGTGCCTCATCCCTGTTATTCCGTTAGCTTCATATAGGCTATATCATAAATTACTTAACAGTTATGAAGTAACAGTTTTCCTCCATATTTTGTAGCCAAAAAAAGGGGGCCTCTTTTTTTCGGTTTTGATTTCCATTTGATTACTAGTGGGACTGAAAATTTTTTCTATGTGCTTGTTTGTTAGTTATATTCCATCTGTCTGTTCATATCTTTTTCTGTTGTACTTTAGGATCTTAATGTTTTTCTCATCTCCTTTCATAATTCAGTGCAATTATGTGGGATATAATACCTCAAAGCGAGGCTTTTACGATGTTTTCTACAGATATTTTATGTAGACAATGATGAATCTTGGAGGAAGAATGGAGAAAGAAGTCAAGAGAAAAATGAAAATGCTTTGGATAGCCTTAGCTGATTTTGCAAGTCTGTCAAGAGCCATCCCCATTTATGTGGTATTAAATCAATTAAAATCAACCCAGCCACATTTAAGAAAATCATCCATCAGTTTTGGGTGTAGTTGATAATTTCTTAAATATTCCTGAGGTATTATTTGAACACTATTGTTAAAGAGTAGTAAACTCTGGCAGAATTAGCTAATCATTCCTTAAAAAATAACTTTGAACTACAGTGTATTAGTCTGTGCACAGTATACCCTTAAATATTTGATTACTTGATTGATAGGAAATAGACGCAAATATTTGTGCATAGAGATAACTTTAAAAAATTTTTTGAATATTTAATATTTAAACAGTATGAAAAGATAATGGGCTTACTGCTTACCAGCTTTTCCAGTCTTTGTATATGTGCATGTTGGTTTTTTTTTCATTGTGGTGAAAACACATACCATTAAACTTACCATCTTAACCATTTGTTAAATGTACAGTTCAGTAGTGTTGAGTATATTCACATCGTTGTGCAACAGAAGAGATAACTTTTTAAGTACATGTCCATTGTTTTGTTTCTTTAAGTCCACCATGATGACAAGGGAACAAATACAGAACGAATATGATGCGCTAGTTAAAAGCTCAGAGGTCCTCCTCAGTGCATTACAGAAAAAAAAGCAGCAGGAAGAGGAAGCAGAAAGGCTAAGGCGTATCCAAGAAGAAATGGAAAAAGAAAGGAAAAGACGTGAAGAAGATGAACAACGTCGAAGAACGGAGGAGGAGGAAAGGCGGATGTAAGGGTTTATGTTGTCGCCTTGAGTTAGAAGCTGACAGGACAGTGAATTCTTTGTGTTGATGGTGGTCAATGAATATTCCTATTTTTAGAAGTCATATTCGTATTTTTAAATACCAGTTTTAGAATAAGTTTGAAAATGGAGAAAGTAAGCTCATTTTACAATCATAACATAAAATGATTCTAACTATAATCTGAATTTTGGTTAAACTCTTACACCTGAGGATTTCTTGAGTTCTTTTTAAAACTATGACTTTCATATTATTTTATAATCTAGGAAGAAGGTACTTCTTTTCTGCAGTTTAAAAACTGATGGCATTTTGGAAGATTGCCATAGTAGGGCAGACGGAAGGAATCTAAGATTGTCTAATTGGAGAAGGAGTAGAGAGAAGCAGTGTGATCAGGACCTTACAAGTAGCTTAGTAACCAAGTTAATCCAAAGATGTTAAAGGTTATGGAATATAATTGTATTTGTTTTGTTTCTGAAGAACTGCTGTCAGTAGAGTTAGATTTTATTTTATTTTTCAAAATAAGTTGATAATGTATATAGCCAGGAGGTTATTTGACTTCCCATTTTGTAACCTTTATTAATAGTTAAATTTTCTTCTGAAGGATTTCTTGTTTTATATTAAATTTTTGAAGAGTATTCTGCTTTTTGGTAGGAAACTTGACATGGAAGCAAAGAGAAAGCAAGAAGAAGAAGAGAGAAAGAAAAGGGAAGATGATGAAAAACGTATTCAGGTCTGTACTCAGGAGGCAATCAGACTGAATTTCTAGCAAAATGAAATCTACAAAATTACAAAACAGAAGATCTTGATTTACTAGGTATAAATTGTCATTGTTTTATTCTAGAGACAGAAGGCAGTTTCTCAAGTGGTTATGGGATGGGACTTTGGAGCTAGGGAAGTGAGTTCAAATCCAGCCCCTCACTGACAGAAACTGTGACATTGCACAAGTCACGATGTGGGCCACAGTTTTCTCTCTCTGGAATGGAGATAAATAGTGATTGTGAGCATTAAATGAGTTAACACGTGTTAAGGCATTTAGAACAGTGCCTTGTTCAATAAGTATTAGGTTGTTATTATTCATAGGGGGAAAGTCAGATCAGTATTCAGTTACATTATATAATGTTTTAAAAATGTTATTTTATAACTTTGTAGATACTGATATTAATAGGTTAGGATTAAGATAGTCTCCCTACCCCCATCTTGTAAAAAGTCCATGTCTGAGAATAATTGATTCCCTATTTGAGTGTCTGTCTGTCTCAGCTTTCTGATTCATCCTGAGCACAACCAACACTTTAAATTCCTGACCTCTGCTGTGTAGGTGTTGGTGTTAAGGTGACACCTAGGATACGATATTTGGGAGACTCATACTCTAGTGATAGAATGGTGCACTCTTGGTTTGGGGAACGAGGTAGCATTAATCATAATACAGAAGAGACTTCTGGTTAAACAGTAGGTATTTCTTAGTAAAAAAAAAAAAAAAAAAAGTCTATGGAACGATTTTACGTGGGGAGGGGAATGATCAGGTAAACAAGTGGGGAGGCCCGGGCGCCATGGCCTTCTGTGCTGGCAGGCGGAGGTGGAGGAGCAGCTGGCCCGGCAGCGAGAGGAGGAGTCCCAGCAGCAGGCGGTCCTGGAGCAGGAGCGCCGAGACCGGGAGCTGGCGCTGCGGATCGCGCAGAGCGAGGCGGAGCTCATCAGCGACGAGGCGCAGGTGGACCCAGCGCTGCGCAGGTACCGCGTGCACGGGGCGAGGCGGGGGCGGAGGGGGTGGGGCTCTCCGCGGTGGAGGGGGCGGGGCTTTGCCGCTTGACCTCCCTGCCTGCCTCTTTGCAGCGTTAGGGTAGGCGAGAGTCATCATATTCCTTAGGCCCTGGTATATTTGCCATTTAAAAATGATTTGTATTCAGTTTTACACCACCCAAGTGAATGAAGCTATTGATTTCATCAAACTGTTAAACTATTGAAAGTTAAAGCTGATATTTCAGTTCTTGAGTAGTTTAAGAAAATATCTTAAGTTTTACTCTGAAATTATCAAAGAGTATTGTATAAAGGGTAGACAAGTAATTTCTAAGTATCTGCTGTTCAACACTGGCATAAAAATCAGTGAATATGTTATAATCCAGTTTAATATTTTTGAGGTTGGAATTCATTACTTTCCTAATGCAAATTTTAAAAATATGTCACATACCCTAACACTTTAGAAATTTTACGCGTACACACACGCTCCTCCAGCTTCCCCGTGATTTAGAATAAACAGATTTCCCTTTCCAAGAAGGAAGCTTAATCACATTGAAATATTTTGACTCTTCACGTTTCTGAATTATCTCTAAATAGTATGGAGTGTGGAGGAACACGGAAGTTCTTATTAAAAGTTGCAGGAAGGTTGTACTATAACAGATGCATTCTCTAAAAATACAGAATGTAGAAACAGTGGTTACTATTATTATTTATTTGTAAAAACAAAGCAAACTAGTTTGTAGGGTTCCTTTATGTTTAGGTATATTGTGTATATATTGAGAGGCACATAGATGGGTGTAACCATGCTTTTCAGAATGTCAGAGCACTGTTTATGACAAAATAATTAAAATACTAGATGTTGCTATTTCCTTGTGAAAGAAAAAAAAAAAACTTGATCCACCACATTGCAAGGTGGTGATTAGGTTTTATTTAGCTGAAAACAAAGATAGGGAAGGGAAAGAGTACGTTAAGTTGCCTTCACACTTTTTCTAGTAAATGATTGTATTGGGGAGCTCTGGAGTCTGAATTGCATGTGAAAGTTATATTTAAATAAACTGAATATGCCTGTGTGTTACAATAATTGTTAAGCTCTTTGGTTTGGGTTCTTTATTAACATTTCACTATAATTAAGATATTTTTGCTCGTCTGTGGCTTTTGTAACTGCAGACTTCGTTCAGCTGCTGTTCGGTTCCTTCCACCTGTGTTTGGGTGGCTTGGCGGAGCCTTTGTGGATAACTGACTAGTGGCCTAGGCCAGGCTCCTAATGAACCGAGCAGTGGCCCTGATGTGTGTGAGGAAGTCCTGCACTTGACCGAGCTGACTTGATTATGGTTGAAGCTTGTTAGGGAGAGCCTCATTAATGGAGTCATTCTTGGTGTTTATGGCTTAACTCTGTGTTTAAGCATTTGAAATATTTAGCTCTATCCAGTGTCATTCCAGGTAATATGAGTAAGATATTGGCTCATATGTGGTCTCCTTCTCATCCTCAGAAAGATGCACTTCTTCCAATGTGAGTGGTCTCAGAGAAGGAGTGGACCATTTAGGCCCTTTAACTTAAGGGAGGAGTTACCTATGATTTAAGTTAAACAGAATTAACTAGGTAATGGGACCACTACCAAATAATTAGGAGATACTCAAGCAGTTATGACTTGAACTGCAGAAGAGTTAGTTTAGTTCTCCTGTGGGACAGCCTTAGGAATGGTGTCCCTCCCTGGACTGTCCCTTCAGGTCCTGTCTGCCAGCTGTCTTCCAGGAAGAGAGCTGACCCTCAGGTCCCCATGAACTCCTTCCCTTCTGAATTGCCAGGTTATTTTTTTTATACACTGTACTAAAAGCATTAGCACTTCATTGTGGATATGATGTTCTCTATAGATTTTCCGTGTTTGATAATTTTATCTTACTCCATGGGCTACATCTAAATGTTTTTGAATGTTTATGTTACCTTTGTTAGCACTGAATTCTTTCTAACACATTTATGAGTAAGAACCTCTCTAAGTAACTCTGTTCTTAATATATGGCATGAAAATGTTCTTGGGTTCTGTGATACATTACAAAACAATTTCAAGTTACTTTTCCAGCTTGGATTCCCATCCGGTAACTTCTAAGTAAGAATTGTTTCCTGCATACATAATATATTTTAAAATATCTCAATCAATTACACATATGATCCTGATGCACAGTAATGATTTCACACTACCTTAAATTATAAAGTAATATCTAGATTCTATTAAAAACAAACACACAAACCTCACATGAATAGTTTTTTAATCTAGATGTAATATATTCACTCTTTAATTTTCACAGAATGCCTTTATTTTTTTCTAATCATTTGTAATGAAGATTTAAAAACATTAAAATTCTGAGTGTTCTCATACATAGATTAAATAGAGATAATGGAGTTTTTAAAATCAATTTGCAAAGTCACTGAAATACAAATTTGGCACAATCCGGATTTTCACAGTTCAGAATTGGTTATGGTATTGACTAAAATATACGTATTCTTTTCACAGGATTAATGGAGCAGGACCCAGAATGACACCGTATGTCATTTCCCTTTTAAAACTGATTTAATCATATGACCTTTTTTTTTCTTCTTCTTTATTAGGTTGTGTATACTTTTTAGGAGGAACATTTTCCTCATTGAAGTAAATTTTACATGATTATCATCATCATCATTATTATTTTGCCCAGGAAAAATGTTTACTGCTCCTAAGAGTTCGGTGCTCAATCACAGTAGTTTATGATTTGGTTTCTTTCTTTCCGTTTGCTCACTTTGTTTAAACTTTAATACCCATCTTGTTTTATGTGTTTTTAATTATCCCTTACTTATGTCGTTATAAAAGTAGATGTAGAGATATAAATAAGAATAAATAAAATATTTAAAGTATTTGAGTCATGGCAGATAGCTTAGTTTTCCGTATATATAATAGTTCATTCTGCTAATACCTAAAATAGTTCATAATCTAAAGTTATATACGTAATGCTAACATTGGTGCTCGTGTATCTTTTTGTTATGAAAATCTCCCCACAGAGAGAGAATCTAAGTAGCAATAGGGATATACATATAAATTATACTTTATATGCATAAATATATTTTTGCATATATTTTTACATATGTGCTATATGTATATAATTTTGAAATATATTTAAAATCTGAATTTTAATAGCTTTTAGGACTCCAACTGTACCCCTTATAGTGATGGTTCTTAACCCTGTCAGACCCCAGTACCAAATAATAAGTGCTTTATGAATGATGCAACCTACATTAATAATTCTCTCTAAACAGTACATGTAAAAGAGAAATAAAAGGACAGTAATTTATAATTATTTATTTTATTATATTTACTTTAATATGAAAGTGCTTGCTCACAACTACAGGAAAACGTAGTCAGGTACTCAGATGTTTTCACATATACATAGAATCACCATGAGTGCAGCAGCTACAAATGCAAATTGATATAAGACAGTTGTATCAGTCAGTTAAATGCCACGAAATTGTGAACAGTCCTTTGTAAAGTTCTGAACAGAGTTAAACACAGTGTCCTCTCCATTATACAATAGTGGAGAAATTCCTAGAGAAATTCTGTGAATATTAAAACCATGCAAAAAAAGGGTGGTTTTACATGTAGAACTTACGTATAACTATGTGTATATAGTTTACATGTAACTATATGTATATGTGCGTTTCACCGCTGTATGTCTGGTGGATATGTTAAAGTCATATGGGGCGTGGGGCAGTTCTTCTTGTGCAGGACATTTGGCATCCCTGACTCCTCACCTCACCCGATGCCAGCAGTGGACTCTCATAGCATCATTGCTCCCACAATGCACCACAAATTTTGAAACCTATCTCTGAGTGGGTGCCGTTGCATCCACTGCTTCATAGTTAACCATTTGAGCTCGAATTAAATAAGCCTAGCAACCAGCTTATGTCTGAGGTGAAACTGTGAGCATTTGCATATAGGTTGGAAAAATCAGAAGGAAAAAAAACACCTGGATGCAGGAGCCTTTTCTATCCAGTATATATGGTGCAGCTCCTAGAGCAGTGACATGCTCAGGTGGGATGTTGAATCAGTAGAGGTTGCCCGTCCAGCGTGGGTGGTGTGAGGGCATCTGCGTTATGAAATCTCCATATGATGAGCAGACTATGGAGTAAAGAGCTTTGCCAGGCTGTGCATTCCCTTGAAATCTGCTGTGGGAAAAGAAATGTGAAGTTAGAAAATTCTTATTCGTTTGATTTTATTTGATGATATTTGTGTTTTTTTACTTTGCGTTTGTTGCCCTTGATCATCAGTTTTGAAAGATTACTTTTTCTCTGACTGTGCTTGCTTGGCTAGACCTCTGTCAGCATTGAACCTTAGCCAGTGTTCCTCACAAGGACGGAGAGAATCCTTTGCTCCTTTATAATCAGGGTCGCAGCTCTTGGCCGGCATCCGGAAAACTGAGCCCTGAGGCAAACATAGCCATCTTCTTTTCTTCTGATTTTTGCTGACTTATAAGATTTTGAGGTTACCAGAGTCTGATGAATAGAATGAATGAGAATAGGATTAATTATGAAGGAAGAGCACAAAGGTCAGGAAAATAAAATACTAATGAAGTTGATGAACATGATGACATGAACATTCCACTTCACAGAATTAAGCAAATTTTAAGAAAAGTTAACACTCTTCTGGGTAATAAAAGAAAAGCAAGTTTTTGCCACTGGGAAATGTTTATCCTTGAAAGGTCAGAACACCTCAGATCTTTAACAAGTGTTTGAGGCATTTGAATTTTCTTAGGCATGCTTTGATTCAGAATTTTAGAGCTTTGAGTATATCAGACTCTTATTTAAACTCCGGCACTGTAAAGTAGACCCGTTTGGTTTACCACTATTACACCTTGTCTAATTAATGTTTACTAAGCAACCCCGGTGCAAAAATCCTTGCATAGAATCTGTATCCTGCCAAGTTACCTGTATGCATTTAGAACATGCTGATTATATTCTATCCATAAAAATATCACAGAAGCACGGCTCTCATGAGATTTTATCTAAAAGTTTCTACTGCAAAAATGAAGTGCAAGTAACTTTAACTGGGTTTAAACAAAAATTTTGCTCTGTTGTATGGCTATATATATTGAAAAGTATATTATCGACTTTTACGAAGTAAAATAATAGTGTATGGTTAACAAAGCAACAATCCTGTTGAAAATATAAATTTTAATTATACTTTTAGATCTTTTAAGTAATTTGTATGTTTGTCTTTCATCTAATTATGTTGTATTATCATTTTTCTTATAGGGAACAAATGGCGAAAGAAATGTCAGAAATTTTGAGTAGGTTAGTGCAGTGTAATTTGGGGAAATGAGCGTCACCTCAGAATCATATGTTTTAAATTACTTTTCATTATTTGGACCAGAACCTGTTATATGAGTAGCCTGTCCTTTCCATGTAAATTTTTGGTACAAGAAATGTGACTCTGCCCTCAGGCCACACTAACATAGAAAAAGGTAAAAAAAAAAAAAACCAGTGTTCCTCTAAATTGGCATTTTTCAGTGGGGATACCATTGGCATTTTGGTTGAGGCTATTCCTTGTTGGTAGTACTGTCGGGCTTACCATGAGCCCCTACCAGTTCAGTCTCAGTAGGGGAGCCCTTCCTGTCCTTGGGCCCACTGCACCTGGTTGCAGGGGACATGCGGAAGGGTGGGGCTCCAGGCAGCCCCTGTCCACCCCAGCACAGAGGCAGAACACCACCGGTGTAGAAGTCGAGCCACCAAGGAATGTATCTTCCCAGCAGGATCTGGTCCATTATCAAGTGGATATGAATCAATAACATTTTAACTTTCAACTCTGAAGTTGCAGAGTTAATTGAAAGTGTTAAAATTAATATATTTTAAAAAATCAAAAGTCAGTTTTGCTACTCTGTATTTCACATGATTGTCTTTATCACAAGTCTAAATAATCAGTAAATGAAGGTATACCTTCATTTTACTATTTTAATAACGCCAAAGATTGGTGGGGGGAGCATTTAAATGAATTGCATTTGTGTACTTCTTACGATGCTGAATATGCTTTTTTTAGCAGGTGTATTTTTGTTTGACGTAATATGAATGAAAAGTTAGTAATAGTAAAAACATATTTTAAGCAAAAATAGTTTGAATTCAGTGTGATTTTTAAAAGTATCAAAACACCTTATGTATATCAACATCTCGTATATATTCTGAGAGTCTATAAAACCATATTGTGTAGCTTCACTTTCTCTTTCAGGAGGAAAGAAAACAATAACAAAACCCCATACTTTCAGCTGCTCTTCTAGAAAAGACTGGTAGAAGAGCTAGGAAGAAAAAATAATTTTTTTGTTAGTTTACTGAATGGTGGTTTCAGGATGTAGGAAAAAAAGAATATTTGAATAATGTTAAAAGCATAACTTGTTGTTAAGGGTAATAGAGAAACCTTGCTGACACACAGCTGGCTCTTTCTGAGCAAAGCAATTAAGAAAAAGCTCCATGGAGAATGGCCAGTCACACAGCTTATGAAAAGAAGAGGTTTTGCAGTAAACTTGAAACAGATTTTAACCATGAAAACGCAGGAAGGACTAAATGGGCACACATTATTCTTTAGCCAGGCTTGTAAGTGACTAAGAATCATCATGTCTAACAGTTTTTAAGGATGTAGGGTGAAGTATGCTATTTTTATTCTCTAAAAGGAAAGCATAAATAGGCCTTTTAAAGAGGCAAAAGTACCTTATTTGTTTCATTGTTAAGCGTAATGCTGAAGGAATAATTTTCCTTGTTTGAGGAGGGAGCGTACATATCTTCAAGCATCACTTTTAAATAACATCCGTCTCATCGAGTGTCTGTGTCTTGATTGTTTGCCAAGATCGCTGTTGTCTTTCAGAATGTAGAATGCTGAGAAAAATACGAGCTCATTTTCAGTATTATACTATGATCATCCCTCTTTAAGAGGAAGGTTTTCCAGGTGGTAGATCACAAAGGGGAAATGCTTTGTGTGATACCCGAGAAGCAATATTTTAGTTCTTTAATAGTTAGTTCTTTTAATATTGTGCCGTCTTCTTTTCATGGCTTGAAATATGATGTATTTAAATTCTTCCTTGGTTACATTGAGCTTAAAAGTTCACTTGCAGCTTATTCTGAGTGTCTGCTATGTGGCAAGTGTGATCCTTTGCTGAAAAATAATGTTCATTTTTACAGAAAAGAAATTTTCCCTGTATTTTTAGAATAATTATTTCAAATTATGTGCATAGAAACAAATCTTAAGTGCTCAGTAGCACTGCTACGAAAAAGCTTATCCCATTTAACTTTTAAATTATTTATTTTATTTTTTATATTTTAAATATATGTATTTTATTTTTTATTCCTTTCCTCTTTTCCCACTCGGATGTTCCTCCTACAGGGGGCAAGATAAAGCACTTGTGCCCTTGGAAATCTCTGTTATCTGTCTCATGACCTGCAGCCTTTTCCTTTAATTTACTGGTTGTCATATTATTACTCACTAAATACGAAGGTGTGGTTTTTATCTGCTTACAGAACTTTTCTAAGTATTTTTTAACACAGAAGCTCAAAGGTCACGGGAGTTTCCAGGCTGCAGCAGCTCTTTTAGGATGTCTCTAAAGACTCGGGCAGAGGCTGGTAGTTTGGCTACTCCCCTGGGGACCTCTAAACATCCAGATGCCCAGGGAGAGTCTGAGCCATTATGAGTGGTGGGGCTTGGCCATCTGCAGGTTCCAGTAGTCTGCAGGTGATTGGCTCATAAACAAACCCTTCATGTGCCTCTAATGATCTTAAAGTATGTTGAGGAGTTCTCTTTTGATTTAAAAAAAAATTTCAATTGAAGTATAGTTGATTTACAATATCATGTAAGTTTCAGGTGTACAGCACAGCGATTCAGTTATATATACACACACGTACACACACACACACACACACACACACACACACACACACATACATACACACGCACATACTTTTTCTCATTCTTTTCCCTTATTACATAATATTGAGTTTAGTTCCTGTGCTCCATAGTAGGTCATTGTGGGTTATCTAGTCTATACATAGTACTGTGTGTATGTTAATTCCACCCTCCCAATTTATCCCTCCCCACCCTCCTTCCCCTTTGGTAACCATAAATTTGTTTTCTGTGTCTGTGATCTCTTTCTGTTTTGAAAATAAGTTCATTTGTGTCTTTTTATTTCTTTTAGATTTAACATATAAGCAATATCGTATGATATTTGTCTTTCTCTGTCTGACTTACTTCACTTACTATGATAATCTCTAGGTCCATCCATGTTGCTGCAAATGACATGATTTCCTTCTTTTTTATGGCTGAGTAATATTCCATTGTATATATGGACCACATCTTCTTTATCCATTCATCTGTTGATGGACACTTAGGTTGCTTCCTTGTCTTGGCTATTGTAAATAGTGCTGCAATGAACATTGGGGTGCATGTATCTTTTCAAATTATGGTTTTCTCTGAATATATGCCCAGGGGTGGGATTGCAGGATCATATGGTAGCTCTATTTTTAGTTTTTTAAGGAACCTCCATACTGTTCTCCATAGTGGCCGCACCAACCTACATTCCCACCAACAGCGCAAGAGGGTTCCCTTTTCTCCACACCCTCTCCAGCATTTATTATTTGTAGACTTTTTGATGATGACCATTCTGACTTGCGTGAGGTGATACCTCATTGTAGTTTTGATTTTGAGAAATATGTGTAAATGTATTATCTTGATGTTCATATATCCGTGAGTTAGAAGATTTAAACTGAAGCCTGGGGGAAGTCCATGGCACTAGAGTATTGGAATCAGAATTTCTGATTGAAAATCTAATATGGCTGTTGAATGATGCACTGGAAAATTCTAATTCACCTGGGCATCCTGTAGTACACCATTCTTAATCTCGTCTGTCAAAGATACAAAAATTATTATATGTTTTTCCAGTAATTATTTCCAGTTCTCAAGCTTATGTTCACTTTCTTGCCTGTTTAGTCAACATTTCATTCGTGTTTCTAAGTTTAAATATGCAAAAATGTGTAATAATTACAGAGGCCCTGCTGTACAGGCCACCAAGGCGGCTGCTGGTACCAAGAAACATGATCTTAGTAAATGGAAATATGCAGAACTACGTGATACCATCAATACTTCTTGTGGTAAGTGTATGGGGAGGATGAAAAGTGGGAAGACTCTGTCGCTGTCAGGTAATATAAAGTAAATACCTAGATTGGGATGGGAATTTTTTTCATATAAATTAGTTTAAGTCATTCTCTTTGTTACTCTCACCTTGAAATGAAGACCTAGTTTGTTCACAAAGCTAAAAGAAAGACATACTTATTAAGTTAAATTCATTTTGCCCATCTCTTGCATAGACCAGAGAGGAAAAGCATAGAGGAATTATGGTTTGGGCTATATTTATGACTGACCCTCTTAACGTTATTCGTAATAGCTAAATACCTATATATCAGACTATTTTGGTCTATGAATGCAAAGTAAAAAATGGCAATGGAGTCCGTCCCTTTTAAAGCAATTTTTCTTCCAACAGAACAGAGTAAAAGGCTGTATCCAGAGAATCCCACACAGTTGTGTTCACGTATAAATCATAGTGTTTGAATTCAGGACACTGTAACTGGGACTTCAAGTGTCATAATCGTACAGGACGCCTCACTATGTTCTTTCCCTCTTCACTGAGTTTATCTGCATAAGTACAAATGTAAAAAATGTGGTACATGTAAATCTAGCTTGTGTTTGAACACAGTGACTTCTTATTCTATTGTCGTGGTCTGTGACCTTGGACAAGTGACTTAACCTTCCTTTTTCAAGTTCTTCATCTATAAAAGACCTATTTAGTCCAGGGTTCTTGCGTGGAGGAAAGATATAACGTAGTAATAATGTTTAAGAAAATGCTCTGTAAGTGTGAAAGATAGTATTACAATGAAGTGCTCATCTTTATCAATAATGTTTACTTTTGATTTTGTACTGTTAATTTAAAAATGAAATCTTCATTTAAAAATATATATGTTAAAAAGAAACGGGATTGAGTTATTTGTAGTGAGGTGGATGGACGTAGAGTCTGTCATACAGAGTGAAGTAAGTCAGAAAGAGAAAAACAAATACCGTATGCTAACACATATATATGGAACCTAAAAAAAAAAAAAAAAGGTTCTGACGAACCTAGGGGCAGGACAAGAATAAAGACGCAGACGTAGAGAATGGACTTGAGGACACGGGGAGGGGGAAGGGTAAGCTGGGACGAAGTGTGAGAGTAACATGGACATATATACACTACCAAACGTAAAATAGATAGCTAGTGGGAAGCAGCCACATAGCACAGGGAGATCAGCTCGGTGCTTTGTGACCACTAGAGGGGTGGGATAGGGAGGGTGGGAGGGAGGGAGATGCAAGAGGGAAGAGATATGGGGATGTATGTATATGTACAGCTGATTCACTTTGTTATACAGCAGAAAGTAACACAACATTGTAAAGCAGTTATACTCCAATAAAGATGTTAAAAAAATATATATTTATGCCACAGGATAATTATGCTAGACAACTAAATTACGATGTTAATTGCTGTTTTTTTTTTTTTTAACTCTCTCTGTGTAATTGATAGATATTGAGCTCCTGGCAGCTTGCAGAGAAGAATTTCATAGGAGACTAAAAGTGTATCATGCTTGGAAATCCAAGAACAAGAAGAGAAATACTGAAACAGAGCAACGTGCTCCAAAGTCTGTTACTGATTATGGTAAAAACAAATCTGTACTTTTGAATGTTCCAAAGTATATGTATATAAAAAGTATATGTATATAATTACATGTAACTATACATAAGGCATTTGAGTAAAATTTATACATAAGGCATTTGAGTAAAATTGTCCAATATAAATTTTCTCTTACTTTAGAACTATGGGTCCACTGAATCTAACACAACCGTGATGGCTTATCTTTCAAAGTATTATTTCTGTTAGATACATCTTTAAAGTCATATTTGTTTAAAAGTATTGAATTTACTTGTTCAGATAAATTCTGGAGGTAAGAATAATCTTGTCCATATTGAGGAAGTTGTATGATAATGCTGTAAATATGTATTCTTTCCACATACACATATATACACATATGTGAAGATTATGTGTGTAAATGTAAAGATTACTATGAAAAAAAGAATATTTACTGCAAATATTATAAAACTGTGAAAATATGAGTGAGAAATAATACCTTGGTTCAGACCAGAGTTTTACCTAGACCAGAATTTGCTTTTTTGACTGAGATCCTAAAAATGAATTTTGTTACTTTGTTATACAAAAGACAAAGCTGTATACCTGAAATTGGAAAATAGAGCAGAAAGGACATAACCTAGTAAAAGCAAGTACTAGCTTTAACATTAATTAAGAATACCTGTGATATGAGTTGTAATTTCAGTCTTAAAAGCAATAATTGGAATTTCATTTATTCAACTTGCTACTGGCACAATTTGGTAGGTTAATTCTGGCTAATGTCAAGGTGACAGCATATTTAATATCTTTTTTTAGAACGAGGTATATTCCCGACACTTGGTGGTATAGCTTAGCCATGTGTGACCCCAGCTGACTTAGAAAAGGAGCTCACAGTTATATTTTGCCTCCCTTACCGCCTTCCTAGCAAATAAAGCAGTGTTTGATGAAAGTCAATTAAATGGTAAAATTTTAGTGTTTCGAAGATGTTGCAAAGATTAGATTGAGGAAGGGAAGTATTAGTAGTAGTACGAGAGATGTGAGTGCTAATGACTGCTCACCTGTGTCCTCACTCAGAATATAACTCTTGCAAGAGCAGTGAGCTTGCCTGCAGCTAAGAAATGGCAGGAGGAAGGCCCTCTCAACACTGATCTTCTGTGACCACCACTCTCTTCTCCAGTTTAAAAATTTGTCTCTGGGAAATGAAGATGACAGGATGATTCCATTATCTGTTCACTGTCTGTACCAAGTTTCTACCACAGTTGCTTTGTTTTGTAAAAATGGCAAAGGGCTATTCTCACTGTTGCGGCCCCTCCCACTGCGGAGCACAGGCTCCGGACGCGCAGGCTCAGCAGCCATGGCTCACGGGCCCAGCCGCTGTGCTTCATGTGGGATCCTCCCGGACCGGGGCACGAACCCGCGTCCCCTGCATCGGCAGGCGGAATCTCAACCACTGCGCCACCAGGGAAGCCCAGGGCTATTCTTTTTAGCTATGATCTTTAGCTGTAATGTTCTAATCATGACCTTGAACTGATTGGGTTTCATTATGTTCTATTTCAGAATTTATATATCTGCATGATTGCACTTCTTAAAACAAAAAGAGGACTTCCCTGGTGGTGCGGTGGTTGAGAATCCGTCTGCCAATGCAGGGGACACGGGTTTGATCCCTGGTCCAGGAAGATCCCACATGCCGCGGAGCAACTAAGTCCATGCGCCGCAACTACTGAGCCTGCAGTCTAGAGCCTGGGAGCCACAACTCCTGAAGCCTGCATGCCTAGAGCCTGTGCTCCACAGAGAAGCTACCGCAATGAGAAGCCCGCACGCTGCTACTAGGGAAAGCCCGCACACAGCAACGAAGTCAAAAATAAATTAATTAATTTTAAAAAATGTTGTAATATTTGGCACACACATTTTTTTTTAATTAATTAATTTGTTTATTTTTGGCTGTGTCAGGTCTTAGTTGCGACATGTGGGATCTTTCGTTGCAGTGCGTGGGCTTCTCTCTAGTTATGGTGTGCAGGCTCCAGAGCACGTGGGCTCTGTAGTTGCAGCACGCAGGTTTGGGCTTAGTTGCCCTGTGGCATGTAGGATCTTAGTTCCTTCACCAGGGATTGAACCCATGTCCCCTGCATTGGAAGGTGGATTCTTAACCACTGGACCACCAGGGAAGTCCCCGGTACACACATTTTTAATGAATATATAAATATTTCATGTATTATTGTAGCAAACCAAACTTTGGTACCTTACTCATCCAACTTTGCCCCCAAAGGAGCAAATAACATGCGGCTTACCTTACTGGTTCCTATACTGTTTCCATTCATAAAGTACTTTTTGGAAGAACAACAGAGTAGATTAAGAAAATTTCTCAAGGGTCCCATCCAGGTAGATGAACAAAATTAGGAATTGTGTAGGAACACACTCCCGCATGTATGTAGCCTTCAGAGAATTTGAATGTAGGTCATTTTCAGCATAAAATGTAACTTCTGCCCTGAAGAGTACTTTTTTTTCTCTTTATTTTTCTGTCATGTAAAAGTCACTCTGACACAGGAGTACAGTTAACAGGAAAGGTGAAGGGCACCAAGATGCTTAACAGCTCACCTGAGAAAATTCTGTACTTTAGGTGGTTTCCTCCCAATGGTGCAGCTGCTTGACCTTTAAAAGGAGCTGCTCTGTAGTTTAAAATCTAGAAGGATTAGAATTCATTAATTTGAGAAAATAAAATGATGACAACTTACGATTAACAAAAATACAACTTGGTATTATTGCCTTTAAGAGTAAGACCTTGACAAATTATGGTAAATTCTTAAGAGTTAGGAGTTGGGAGGCTCAGATCCCTCTCCTGTGTGCTATACTGGGTGAGCACACTCTCGTCACATTTACCCCGGAAAGAGGCTTTCGGAAATAATTTTGGGGGGCAGTGGCAGATTACCCAGTAAAAGATTTACATTTACTTGCTTAAAACAGTGACTTTGGAGAGTAGTTTTATTTCATAGCTCCTAAATAAAAATGTTGTGAGTTGAAGATTTAAGACAATGTGAAGAAATTAAAACATGCTGAGTATATGTAAGTGTGGCAATGCTTCTTCTCTATATAAAAGGTATTTTTTAAATGAATTTATGAGTTATTCTCTTTTTTTTTCCCCTACAAAAATTCTAGTAGTACTTTAAAGGTACTTTCATCTTGATTATTAAGTCACTGTTGTGGATTTTTGTTTGGATATTACTGTGTTCGAAAATTAAAATTTTGGTCCCCTTTGTATGTCCATCAAGCAGGATGTCCTAAAAACACAATCAAAATAGCTTAAAAAAAATTGGAAAGCAGCATCTACTTGTAGGTAGTTCTGGGAGTATTTGGCTATGGGTAGGGTATTTATTTGTTAGTCACCACCTCCATTGATGAGAAGGCATTATAAATTAGAAGAATGCTCATTTAACAGTTTTGGCATTTTTATCTTTTCTTCAATATAAAATATTTGTTCACAGATTTTGCACCATTTTTGAACAATTCACGTAAGTCAATGGGTGGTAACTCATGAGCTAACTGGAAGATGGGTTAAAAATACTTTATAAAGTACTAACTTCTTCTAAACATTGTTTTGCTACAATTTTAAGGTGAATTGTAGTACATTAATGTTGGTTTATCTGGACTGAGATACCTCATTTGAGATGGTACTTTCATTTGGATCACTCCAAAATATACATGCAGAAAAAAATTTTAATCAATCTGTTATTTCATCAAATTACTTCCTTTTCAAAAAAACTAGCATTTTAAACTGAGTGTACCCAGTTCTTATTGTAGCAAAACTCTATCTTAATAAGCAGCTGATCTTTTAGAGTAAAGACTAACTTTAGGTGCTGGTTTCAAATACTGTGATGGTGTAAGCATTTCTGTCCGAAGAGATTTGGGTTTCGTATGATAATGTACACAAGCTTAATAGAATGAATACCTCTTAATAGGAAGAGGAGGTCATTCTGTTACTTTTACAGCTTCTTATGATGCACATTTTTTGATCATCTAAAAGCTGAGTCATCTTAGTGTACAGTAAATTTCTTCTAGAATCAGTTCAGCAGTAATGATTTGAATATAATGCCATGTTTATTTGCCAACTGGTTGGACATGATTTTTCTTAGTGCTTCCAGTAATTTACAGACTTACAAATTTGAAACTTATTCACACTTTTGAAGATAACAATTGGATGTGAAAGAAACAGTTGTTTAGAAGATTAGTTTCAAGCTTTTAACGTCTGTATCTTTGTACTTTTCCAGATGAATATTCATTTCCAGGCTTCCCAAATACAATTTCATTTCTCACATTAGTAGAAAAAGCCATCCAAGACTTTCCATTGGGTTTCTGAATTTTACCCAATATATTAAGTTACAGGGGATTGTTATTTTGAAAGAAAAAAAGTAGGTTATACTAATGGGTGGCCATCAGTATCATAGTAAGTTTCTGTCAGCAGGACACTGAGTTCTAATTCACTGCTGAAGATGGAGGGAAGGGTTGTTTTTTTTTTTTTTAATCCTTGTACAAAATGTCTTAGTTTTGAGTTAGTGTATTTTCTGCAGAGTAGGTAGTTTTTAAAACTCGAAATGGAAACACTGAACTGTAAGTTGTTTTGAGGGAACAGGAACGAGAGAATAAATAAGCTCATCTCTGGTAACGTGCTAAAGGTGATACGGCTTTTTAAAGTCACTAACAAAACTGGGTCTCTTTCTTTCATAGGCATATACAGCTTTGCTAACTGCTTTTTGCTTTCTGTTGTTTGCACGAAAATAAATTGAGCTGCTATAAAGCTTTTCGCTATTGGTGCAAAAAGTAGAATAAGAGTAATTTCATCCTTTCAGTACTTGGAAAGCCTCACAAAAGCCATGTGACTGTCCTTGACTTGTACATATTATATAATTTTTCATTGACATACTTAGCTTTTCAGTGAGATTCTTAATTGAGCTGCAGTAAATGATTGGTCTGCCTTTAAAGTTGTGAGTATAGAGCATATTAAACAGATTTACCAGAATTATGCTCCTGAAGATGTAAAGTCATTGCCTCAGAGAACTGAATATTTTCAGGAAAAAAACCCAAAACTCAACCGTTTAGTAATGGAAATTGAGCGAGGGAAAAGAGATGATAATGAGCTCAATGCCCAGTGTTAGCAGAAAAGCAAGGATTTCTCTTTTCTATTGGCAAAGGAAACCAAATATTATACACGTTCCACTTATTGCAGTGGATTTTATTCCAAGAGAAGTCTGGTTTCAGAGTAAGTAAATCTCTCTGAGTGAAAGTTCATGCTGACTGTTACAGTTTTGTTGTTGCTGTCACAAAGTTGTCTAAATCTTGTTAGTAAAACATCTGTGTTATCTTGGCCATTTTAAATCCCAGGATCAGTTGGCAGAGGAGAAAACTCGCATGTCTTTCACTCTTTTGAGAATCTGTGATTAAATCGACAAATATCTGGAATCTTTCAGATTTGTGAAATTACTTTTTATTGGTTTCATCATAAATAGTCCTGCAAAAGTTGTCCTGCAGCCTTCATTTGAACTCTTTGGAGGAAAAAATACAAATCTAGGAAATGCTACTAGTTTGCTTTCTCGCTGAGTGAGTTTTGTGTGCAGACGCAGTCGTTTGTGGGAATCTGCTAGGGGCTGGTGGTTGTTATTGCTGCTGCAGCTGATGGGGTGTGTGTGTGTGTGTGTGTGTGTGTGTATGCACGCGCCTGTGTGTGTATGTGTGTGTGTGTGTGTGTGTGTTTACAATGCCCAGGAACATCTTCGGGGGAAGAAACTTCTAAGAAATCACCCTTTGAATTGCATTCATCTGTAGGCAGTTCCAATTTACATTTTGTTTTAAATTCACTGTTAGGAGGAATCCCTCTTTTTGCTTTTGTAAACATTCGTGGTGCATTTTAGCATTAAAGGCTGCTCTCCTTATCCCTCGGGCTGCTGGCGTGACTCTGCTTGTTCTCTGTGACAGCTCAGCAGAACCCGGCAGCTCAGCTCCCTGCCAGGCAGCAGGGGATCGAGATGAACCGACAACAGCGCTTCTTCCGCATCCCGTTCATCCGCCCTGCGGACCAGTACAAAGACCCGCAGAATAAGAAGAAAGGCTGGTGGTACGCGCACTTTGATGGACCGTGGATTGCCCGGCAGATGGAGCTTCATCCTGACAAGCCACCCATCCTCCTGGTGGCTGGTGTGTACGATTCACATGAAAAAAACTTTATAAAGCAGAAAAGGATTGAGTACCCTCTGAATGCAGTGGTGGGATGTACAGTGTAATAATTCATTACATTTCAGGGTGGAGGCGTGGAGCTTTGCAGTTAAGTCACATCAGTTGAGGATAACTTCTTTACAATATGGAATTGCTTGGATTAATTATGTCCTTGTAGAGCACATAGAAACTTGTCTGTGTCCTAGGAACCTTTTCATTGGTGTCTGATTATATCATTTGCTTTGTAATGGTTACTGAAGGAAATGTAGCATTTCTATTAACCCTGGTAACTTGTTTTTTCAACTGCATCCTCAGTACATTTTGAAATGGAACTTGGTGGAGGGCACATTTGTTTCTGGTGAATTTACGAAGCAGATTTCAATCTTAGAGGAAGGAAATGGTTTTAAAAGTCCTCAAATCTATGAGAATTGGTAGACATTTCAGGAATAAAGTTTACAATAAATGGTTCTGAAAGGAGGTATAGTAATTCTCTGACGTCTCATCTGTGCAGGTAAGGATGACATGGAGATGTGTGAGCTGAATCTTGAAGAGACAGGCCTGACTCGAAAGCGTGGTGCTGAGATTTTGCCAAGACAGTTCGAAGAAATTTGGGAACGCTGTGGAGGCATCCAGTATCTTCAGAAAGCGATTGAGAGCAGACAGGCCAGGCCCACCTATGCCACGGCCATGCTGCAGAATCTGTTAAAGTAGAAATTGCACTAGCCTTGCAGCTGGGAGCCCTTGCCATGGCACTAGGTAGGGAGTGTGTCCCAGAGATTTAACCATTCCAAGATCAAGTTAGAATTACTTATACAAAGTGAACAGATTTTATTAATCATGGCTTTTTGTTCATTTAAGGTTAATTATGGTAGTGAATTTGGGACCTAAAATTTATTTTCCTGTATCCAGCTGTAACTGTTAGACCTCTCATTATTGTAATACTTGTTACACTTGGACAGACTCTGGACATTTCTCCTTCTTTGCCAACAGACTACCTTAAATCCATCTTAATTGTTCTTCAGGAAAAGTTTTTGAAAAATGCAGAATTCTTGCTTTTTAAGGATGGCACAGTACCATATAACTGGAATAAAGAAAACTTAGCTTCAATTTTCATACAAAAATTAAGGCACTTAAAATGATCAAGGCACTGATATTTTGATCTGAAAGCTGTGTACTTTCTCTACTAACTTTTTCAGAAATTCATGGAAATTTCCATCAAAGGTGGAAATTTTTAATTTTTCCCCCCTCTTTTGCAGTGTCTTAGTTTGAGTAAAGCAGTTTACCTGAAGTTCTAGAATTCTGGAGAGAGCCTCGATGTATTTGATGCAATCTGTGATAAAGAAGGTACATAGTGTCCTGCACAGATTAGTTTTGCTTTTCTATCACATTGTGTTGCTGTAAGAATATGTTCTTACATTCCATGGACAAATAAAGGAAATTCAGATCGTTTAAATGCTTGGGAGTTTTGAGATAACCTTGTTTCATTTAGAAAAGGAAGTAGGTTTTAGGTGGCAGTGTGGCTTAACTGGACTGAATTCAAATATTCTTTCAGTTTCATCTCAGTTGTGATTTTGTGTCAGAATCTTGTCCAAGTTGTTTCATGTGATTTAAACTAGTGTTCTGCTTCAAAACACCTTTGTTTTTTTAAAAAAATTCCTATTGTCTTTTTTGGCCTTCGAGATTTTGGTAATTGTAGAGCTCTTTTATAAGCCTTGTAATGCAAAAACCCTGCACTGGGGAATTGCTTGTTTCATGTAACTGATAATTAAAAAAAAAGTTTTGTGTGCTGTTTAGTTTTGATCAAATGTCAGCAGTTTCAAGCCTAATATTTATGACTTTCATGTTAGGAATTTGGAAACAAACATACATCAAGGAGTTATGTTGACATAATCCTAAGGAGTCTTGTTTGTATTTTAGAATAAAATTAGAAAATAAAATTACTCTCTGTACTTTTTTTCCCTGGATGTTTAAAGACCCTAACCTTTGAAATGAATTTCCAGTGATTTTTTTTTTTTTTTTTTTCCCTAGAAAGAGTACCTCAGTTAGGAAAGTATTTCCCAGCTGATTGGATTAGTGCTTGTGAGCTGGACACTGTTTTCAGAATTGCTTCTCTCATTATATGTTTTAGTATAGAGATATTTATTTATTATGATACTGTGCAAACGATCGTCTTCTGTTAAGGAAAGTAAATGGTCCTGTCTTTACTGTTGAGAATGTGAATGTGATTATCTTTTTAAGGCTGTATTACTGCATAGACTCACCCACCCTTGGGTCATTTGGTCCCTGTGATTTGGTGACAGAAGGTCTGGTTACTGAAAATAAATGTCCTGTTCTCCCTCTTCTTATCACTCGCCTTTAACTGGTGTTTTTATTTGTACAGGATAGTGAATGATAAGCTTTTTTCTTAACTGGTAACAAGTAGAGTCCTGGAAGAAAATTTAGTAACCAAATAGATTTTTAATGACTTGTGCCCTTAGCGCTGTTTCCAGAAACAGTTTTACGTGTGTCCTAGATACATGCAGGTACTTGATGGAAAACTAATCACACAGGTTGAATTATCATAATGAGAGAACTTAAAGTTTTGAAGAATTTGTCAGAAATATATCACAGCAAGGCATTGTTACAGGTCTTTAATTTTTTACTTTAATAGCTGATAAAATTATAGTCATTCTTAAGCCATTTTGTTGCTAATTATGTCACACAGCTGTCCTAGAACATGTCCTAGAGCATATCTGTTTTAAGTAGTCTCCTGAGTTAATTGTGGCTCCAGGAGACTTGCCCTAATTCAGTTAGACTTACAGTCACCTACATACCACAGCTCTGCACACACGGAAGCCCCTTTGCTGGAGAAGCTTAGGACCTCCATCATCCTTTAAGGGAAACAGCAGAGAGAGTGTTGCGAAACATGTAGATGCCCCTTCTTTACAGTGTTCACAATCAAACCCAGAAACACTAGGTTGAAAACGGTGTGAATCAAACGTCCATTTATATTTTAACTGAGATGTAAAATTAGAAGTTAAAACGAGCACACTGTACATTAAGAACTAATTCTTCTCAATGCTTGTGTCACTCAATACCAGTTCCTCCCTTAGTGTATATGCTTTGCAAAGGTAGATGTACATAAAATATTAAAACTGCGAAAACAAAATGTGTTCACATTCAATGATGGTGTAATTCCTGATCTCATTAACACGCTTGAGGTACGTATTGTGAGCTACGGGTAGGCACTGAGAGAAAATTTCTCTAACACATACGTATGTTAAGAGAACAGTGGGTTTTCTTAGTTGTAAGGTTGAGTAAACGGCACCTTCTTAAAGGATTATGTGAGGAGGAAGTAAATAGTACACTTAGGAGCACAAGCCCACACAAAAGACATTCTACTGTAACTCACATTCTGCTTCCTATAGTGACTTTCTGTAGGTCATTCTTTCCAGTAACATGGTGAACCCTTTTGTTTTGCAAACAACAAAACGAAAGATCATATCAGATCGCAAAAGAAAAGATCATCTTAAGTGGAACACAGGTGGTATTTGTGGAAACTTAGAGAGTAGAAACTCACAGGCACAAGGAATAATGAGGATTTTGTAGTTTTATTAATTGGATTTTTAAAAAGATTATTTTCACTCACAGGTTATTACAGTGGTTCTCAGGGGATCCAAACAGGTAGATCTTTGGTTTCTTCACCTAAACTACCTTAAGAGTACCTGAATCAGTAGAATAAATATTGTTGAATGAATCAGTGAATTAACTACAGTGTTAGTGGTAGACCTAACTCCTTTTACAGAAGAGGTAAACAGAGATCTAGAGAGCTCAGGTAATGTAATTCTAGGCCATGAAAGAGATAGAAATGCCTTTGCTCCACTCATGTGCAGCACAAAGAATCAAAACAAGCAGACTTCGTTGAGTAGCCCCTGGGGGTTTATGAAGGGTTGCTCTCCTGTCACTCTCCACCTTCAGATGTCATGGCCTTTGTCTGTTTAGCATTGCCAGCAGTAACAATTACTGAGCATTTTTATTTCTTCCAGAATATAAACTAATAAGGGAGGGGAGGACAGAGAATATCTAAAAATTAGAATAAGGACAGGTAAGGGGGAAGGTTGTAACAATAAGGAAAGAGAAGAGTGAATGGAAGAGAAAGAAAAGGGGTGCACCCCTGAAGACGCTACACCCCAGGCTGAAAACAGTGTGGCGTTTTAGGTGACCAAGCGCTCCTAGATCTTTGCTAAGTTGTAGAATGAATTGTATGTAACGTAAGAGCAAAACCCATGGACCTACTAAACTTGGACCAAGATAGGCCCGGTGTATCGATTCTTAGCATACAGAAATGACACTGCCACGCTGGAGAAGGCCAGTAGACATTCTGTGCGTAGGCCCTGTGGAGCGATGAAGTGGTGATACTTGATGAGGTCGAGCCTACCCGTGCCGGGACCAGATCTTTGAGTACAGTGAAGTTCAGGTCAAATCAATGTATTCTTCCTTCCCCATGACTAACCTAATATGTGAAGTAAGTTTGGTTGTCATATACTTTTCAAAAAGTTTTTCAAGAGATAATCAGGGAAAAATGCACACCGAAAAGAAAATCTTTAATCCTAATTTGTACCTGTGCAGACTCTTACCTTCAAACCCCAAATAGGTTTATGAGTTGGCCATTTTCTTTTCACTTTTGAAAATTCATCGAATTGCATCTGTTACTGAATTTTTCCTCATTCCCTAAAAATGTGTATCTGATACTTTCCTAAAATACTGATGTACTGGAAATACAAATAATAAATGCTTCTATGTAGAACTTGCTTCCTGTGCTTTTAATACAGTTACAGGGTGTTATAAACAAAAAAGTTGCAAATGTTACACTTGTTGTCTCCTGTTTCCAATGGAATAAATGGGAGACGCTGGAATCCTGAAGTTCGTCCAGTCACCAGACCTGGAAACCCTGTGCCTGGTGGCGGAGGAACAGGCAAGGAACCTGGGTGATTGAAGCATCCTTGAGCTTTGACCCCAAATTCCTACAGGTTTTCCAGGGAGAAAGCAGGAGCCGCTTTGCCTAGATGAGAGAAAATCCAAATCGTGGCTGCCTTTCCTCAGGCCCTTACCAGTTTGTTTGTGAGGTGACAAAGGATGTAAGAACTGGGGACCCAAAGAAGAGTCCTTGTACCTAGGACTTCAAACACCGCTGGTGTATATAGGCTACTTCGTGTGGAACCTACCCTGATCCAGATGGGTCTTCTGGGTGCAGGCAGATGGCGGGCCATCTTAACCTCAACAGCTCTTCTCTGGTTGGTTGGAAAAGACCAATCCAAAGAGTGGGTGATCCGAAGAGTGAGAGACACTTGCTTCCAAAGGGGACCTTCCCCACAGAAGATGAAGTGTTTGCCTCCTTCTCTTTCCTCCTCAAAAGCTACATTCTCTGCAGCAGTTAGAGCACAACTGAAATGTAGGTGACAGAGGGCACATTCTGGGGAGGTGATAGCATTAGATTTTCATTTTCTCTCCATGGAATTTTTCTCATATGCTACTGGCTGGCCTGTCATGCCCCTAACAAGAGTGTTTTCCTCTGGGGAGTCCCAAGGATACGGAAGTGAGCAGGTACACCTCTTGCCACCATTCTTGCTTTGTGGCACTTTATCACCATACACTAAGTCTTTATATCATAGCTCTTCACTCTGGGGACAGTTGGGCTAGGAATAGGGATGAAAGTTATGCATTTGGGAGGCCAACATAAGTGATTTTTTCATTTAAAATCATCATAATTCTAGTAAACACATTACAAATCTATAGATACAGTGCTTATCATATTGAAATTAAGGTATATTTGATAGTCGAGCATTTGAAAGAGATATGGAGGAATTTGTTTTTCATTAAATAGCACATTAAAAACTGGATGAACTGGAATACCTTGACGCCAGTCTGCCTATGTACACACCACAGTGAGTGTCAAGGAGTATTCAATGAAGCTATCACATTGGAAGAAGACATAGTTCATCCGTGGTGGGAAACAGGAATTGGTTATGTCACAAAGTACAACCTCACTTTTTTCCCCCCAATATAGTATCTTTCTTTAAAATAGCTTTATGCAGTAACAAGAAAAGTAAGATTTTCTATGGTATGTATATCCCAGTTCTTTTCTTTAAAGGAGCAACTTAGAAATTATTGGCAACAAAATTATCCACCATGTAAGCAGGAATTTTGTATAAAACTAGTGGGCCTAAGAACTGAAGGGGCATGTGAGTTACAGACACTGAAGTGTGGAGCGTCTATAAACTCACCACAGTTTACATACTATATGCATTCATCCTGCACCTCCCTGCATACGTAATCATCTTTTATGTACATTCTAACATATGAATAGCTTTATTTCCCAGTATATCCCACCCCCCTGCCCCCAAATAATAATTTGCACTTGTTGTAAATGACCTGTGAACAATATTTTAAGGGCAGCTGGACACAAAGCTCGTTTGCTATCACCTTGATTATCACTGAGGAATAACCAAACTACATTTTACTGGTGGTGGTTTTGATTTTGATAATAAGCTGCTTTTTTTCCAGAATTTATTGGTCTTCAAGTACATGACTCTTCTGTACTTGAAATGTGATGTGTCCTGGGTCTCAGTGTTGACTACATGCCTGGATATCGATGACCAGTGGATATGCCTGCCTATGTTTTCAGAATTTTGACAGAGTGGATATAATTTTCCTTGAGAAACAAGCCATCTCTCTTGCGATAGATTAAATGATAATTTGTACATTTTCAGTTTTTAATTTCCTTCCCAATCTTGATGGTTAAATTCTTCATATCCTATGGTCAGTAATTCAGAATTTCTTTTCCTGGTTACCTGGAAGAGAAATAGTTTTAAGAGATTAAAGAATGTCACCCAAGGTCAAACCAATGGTTCATTCCAATATTACCTCTGCTGGTAGATGAGATAATATGCTTGCCATTTAGGATACATTCTTTGAAAGGTGGGAAAGATTCCTAACTTTACAACCTACTAAGAATTCTTAAACCTACTATTCTTCTTAAATCTTCTCAGACTGAATCAATCTCTTGAAGCAGGGATGGCAAATAATTTGTGAATCAAAGTCAACATGTTCCCTTCCAACCATAGCAGACATCATTACTCTAAGCTGCTTCCTCATTTGAAATGTGGTTCCTAATTCTACCTGGTACTTCCAGATTCAGTTGGTGTATACTTCATCCTGGGCATTTTATTAATATCAGATCCTGTGTCCTATTGTCATTTTATGGCCCAAGTCTGAACCTTTTCTGTCTTCTCAATTTTCTTTGTATCAGGAAGTCAAAATGGCACACATTATTCCTTGTGTGCACTTGGACACATGAACTTATGATTAGCGTTTGGTGTAATGGCCTCAGTATCCTTCTGGAGTGTATGTTGACCGTAATGACTAGTTTCAACTGCAAACTTTGCCATGATTGTTTCCATCTAGCACTATAGAGAGAGAGAGACCTCAGGTAGAGTGGACACTGGCTGATTACCACCCAATTTTACCATCCAAGACTAGTTATAATTTTTGAAACTAGGTAATTTTAGGCTAAAAGTTATCGAAGGTATTTTTCCAAAAGTTATTTTAAAAGCTCTATGTAGGCTATATTTAACCTGCTTATTGGATAAGTTATTTCCCTTTGTAAAATAAAATTTAGTCAAAAAAGTTGATTGAATGGACGAATATTTTGAAAGAGACATCTAGGACACTGGAAGGAACACTTATCTGAGGATGAACTTTCAGGAATTTTTGAGGTCACTCATTTTTCACAAATCATGTTTCTTCATATTTTTCCTTTAGCTGATTATTTGAAATAAAAACACTTTATAAGAATATATACATATATACATACATAATATACATATACATGTATATATATAATATATATATACATGTATATAGATAATTACATATACGTATATATTATATATATATATGTCTATATATATAATTACTCAGTTCCAGGAATATAAATCATTATGAGAAATTCAGTGTTGTTGAAATGCATTTGATAAATTGCATGTATATTTTAAAAGAAAAGGTTAGGAATATTATAAAATACTTGGATTTTTTCTGTTATTTTATTGTTTTGTCTACACATTTCAGTTAATGCCAGCCCCTGTCTCTATACTTTTTGTACCAGGAAATGCCTTTTTCCCTCTGAAAATACTAAATAAAAAAGCTTGGCAAATAAAGGAAAACTGCTTTTTCTTATCTCTATTTAAGAGTCAGGCCCAGAAATGTTTTTAATTTCCTTCAAAATTTATATTCAGTAATTAAAACCAACATATAAAAATGGGATTTTACCTTGTTATTTTGCTGATTTTGGAACTTTTTAACACCAGTTTCATACACTTGGTTTCTAGATTGATCTGGTGACCTGCAAAAGAAAGCAAACACAAGATATCCTGTTTCCTGGGCTTATCAACATTAAGCGCAACTATGGCTTTCTACTATTTTAGTTCTAAAATTATTAGGACAAATGAAAATAGCGTATTTTTGCAGGTGCCTCCATTAGAGTTGGAGGAGATATGCTTTGGGCACCAGCCCACCTCTGCCCCGAGTTTTGCCTTCCAGTTGGCTTTACTGTTTCATAGGCAGTGGTCTCAGAAGGAATGGACAAAGCTCACGGGAAAGATGAGTGATAACTTTGTCTTGCAAGAAGTGGAGTTATTTTTAAAGTCAAATTCTGAGTTATGGTTACTGGAAAACAACTCTGCAATAATATTTTGTTCATACAGTTTTAAAAAAACTTTTTAAAAAGTTTATTTTAAAATTTGATGTATACAATTCCAGACTTTTCTATGTACATATAATTTCTGACGATACTGTATAAACATTTTGCACCTTGCTTTTTCACACTTTACATTATAAAATGGGTGTAATATTTGTGAGATATTTTATGATATATGTTCCCTTATCAGTAAACTCAGTAAACTCTTTTCTTTCTCTCAACATTCTGTCCATTATAATATCAAGGAAAGGGGGAAGGAGCGTATTATTGTAGGAAGGAGGGAAACCCTGTCCGGCCCTAGTGCTTGATAGGAAGAAGGCAGAAGAGTGAGGAGAGACGCGTGGTTTGAAGAGGTTGAGTAACAAGTTCCTTGTTCCTCCTACCACCAGCTAAGGTAGCGTTTTGGGTTCCTACTTGCCCTGGTTGGGCAAATTGGAGGCTCCAAGAATACCAGGGGCCGGGACTTCCCTGGTGGCGCAGTGGTTAAAAATCCACCTGCCAATGCAGGGGACACGGTTCAATTCCTGGTCCGGGAAGATCCCACATGCCGAGGAGCAACTAAGCCGCTGAGCCACAACTACTGAGCCCACGTGCCTAGAGCCCGTGCTCCGCAACAAGAGAAGCCACTGCAATGAGAAACCCACACACCGCAACGGAGAGTAGCCCCCGCTTGCCACAACTAGAGAAAGCCCGCGCAGCAACGAAGGAAGACCCAATGCAGCCAAAAAAACAAAAAACAAAAAACCTGGAGTCAGGACTAAGAGATCACAGGTGAGGGGACCATGGAAATGGAAACCTTTCAAAGGATCTTGTAAGCCAAAGAGGGCCAACCCCGCTCTGCCATACATCCAGATACCACCTAGGAGAAGAGAGGGGAATGGGAGAGGACCTTTGAGCCTAAATATACCAAGGGAATTGAGTTGCCTAAAGTGATTGCTTGCACTATTAATCACATGGAGTTCTTAAAAACTGGACTGGATTATATTAAACTCCAAGCTCTCCCTCTCTTATCTCCCCCTCCCCTACTATCCAGTGGAGAAAGGGCTCAAAAAGGGAAATAGGAATCGATTCTAGAGGCAAAAAAAATGGACCTCCCGCTACCCTGCCCCATCTGAGGTGTACAATGAGAGCAAACTTGTGATCTTGCTGTAGTTAAAACAAGTACTTCCATATTATTAAAACCTCCTTATACATGTCACTTTTATCATCATTTACTTAATCTGGCCCCTATGTTTGAAATGATTTTCATTATTATAAATAGTGTCACAGAAAACACATTAGCCCTATTAAAATTTTGGACCCCAAATCTGCTCCTTTCCATTGTTAACTGGAATGATAGCTAATGATACTTATTATTCCATATATTTGCTATGCTTTTACTTACATATTAGATTGAATCATACAACATTGTCAATATTTGATGATTTCTAACTGGCAACATGGCAATGCAATACGATTGAAACTAATATACTTATAAGTACATATTTTTGTTATTGATATATTATGTAAACAGGATCTATTATCCTGAAATTTACTTTTCTCATTTAATGAAATGTCCTGGTCTTTTCCTATGGCAGTTCCAGTAGACTATATTACCGCTTTTAACTGCCATGTTCCACAGTGAATAATATACCACACTATGGACTTAACTGTTCCCCTATTGATGGGCTGTGCAATTATTTCATAATTCAAAGCAATGATACTGTGAACATTGCAAAGTGCAATGATTTTTGTAGGAATAATTGTCTAAACAATTATTTACACAGTAGAGTATCTGAGTCAAATTTAAAATTTTATAGATATTGACAAATTTCTCTTGAAAACATGTTTTTCCAATTAATACACCCAACAGCAATGCCTGATAGAACTAGTTTTCCCTGATGTTACCCACATTGGATACTTTTGACCTCTTGCCAAACTCATGAGTAGCTAATGATATATCCTCATTGTTTTTAGATTTCCCTAATTACTGTGAGATTGAATACCTTTTCCTATGTTTCACGGGTCATTTGGATTTCTTCTATGAACTTGCCTCTATATTCTTTACTCATTTTAATATTAGTATGTTCGCCTTTTATTGATGTGTAGGAGCGCTTGTTAGTACGGATGTTCATCCTTTGTCTATAAGTTGTAAATATTTTTCTCTCACCTTGTTGTTTATCTGTTAATTTTATTTATGGTGTGTTTTCCCCTATGGGGAAAATGTCTTCTTGGATTGAGGTCTTATTAGGGAAGCCTTTTTTTAGCCTAATTTATAGAAATATAAAAGGAATTCTTCATATTTTCATAGTTTCAATCTTAGGTTTGAATCTTTGATTTGAATTGATTTGTGTGTGGTAAGAAACTAATATTTTATTTTTCTAAATGGAAGGCCAGGTGTACTCTAATGATTATTGACAAGTCTATACTTTCCCTACTGATTTGAAATGCTTGTTAAAATAAATTCTTTGATATATAGGGCTTTGTTTGGGGCTTATATATGTTCTGTTGATCTATCGTCTAGGTCTGTGTCTATCTTAGTGCTTTAAATATTATTATTTTATGTATTTCTATCTTATAGAGCAGCCTCCCCACCATCGTACTTTAAGATTTTCTCTTGTACATTTTTATTTCCAGGGGAACTTTAGAACCAGAATGTCAAATTCCATAAAGAATTCTGTCAGGATTGAGATTAACTCAGAGAAAACTGACAGCATCATCATAATCTTCCCTTACCTGAAGGGATACTCTGTGTTTTATGTTATTTGTTAAGAAGCTTTACAAATGTAATTTCATATACCTGCTGCAGCAACCCAACAGGGGTTTTTTATTGGTCTCACTATCCAATGAAAAAAATGGAGGTTTAGAGAAGTTAGGAAATTTGTTGAACGTCACCTGATTAGTAAATTGCTAAGCCAACATTTTAATCACAATTTGTCTGACTCCAGAATATTGCTTCTTAACCCTTATTGGATAATGGTCTTTAAAATGTTACTACTTTAAAGGAACAGGGTATGTTTCATCAAGAAAAGGGCTCAGTCTCTCTTGTTTCTTGTCGATTGTGGAAGCAGCTGGCCACAAGTGCCCCTGGTGGGAAATTAGGGACAGCAGCCACAAGAATGAATAAGAGGACAGTGACAAAAACAGGATGATCTAATAAAGACGTGCGTCAAGGTGATCCTCGCGGAGGAAATGTTCAAGAGTGTGTGATTGGAAGCTCAGGACTGGGGAAGCTCGGGACAGGCTCGGGAGAAGACTTCTGAGGACAGAGGTCTCCCAGGCAGAGCTTCACTGGGTGACACAGGACTTGTTGAAGAATTAGGACCCACTGGGTTCCCTGTTTGTTCATAAGGCAACCTACGCCCTAAAGTCTAGTTTGTGAATAGAAGGCCAATTATATCTTACTTCCTTTTCCTCCTTCTAAAGAGCTTCAGAAGTGAAGGACTGATTCAACGTATAACATATCTAGAGAATGGCTTACCATGTAAACATTAAAAATGATGCCACAGGGACTTCCCTGCTGGTGCAGTGGTTGAGAATCTGCCTGCCAATGCAGGGGACAGGGGTTCGAGCCCTGGTCTGGGAAGATCCCACATGCTGTGGAGCAACTAAGCCCATGAGCCACAACTACTGAGCCTGTGTGCCACAACTACTGAAACCTGCGTGCCTAGAGCCTGTGCTCTGCAACAAGAGAAGCCATCAGGATGAGAAGCCCACGCACCGCAACAAAGAGTAGCCCCCGCTCGCCGTAACTAGAGAAAGCCCGTGCACAGCAACGAAGACCCAACACAGCCAAAAATAAATTTAAAAAAAAATGATGCTACAGAAAATATTTAATGACATGGGACAATGTTCTAAGTAAAAAAAGCTGGCTCTAAAAGAAGCCAGTCTAATTCCATTTTGCTTTGGAAAATTCTATGTAAAGAAGTACATCAGTTAACATGATGAATTATACAGGCTTTTCGTCTTCCTTCTCATCACTTTCTATGTTTTTCAGCTTTCTTATGATGACAGCTAATGTGTTTGCAACCAGGGAAAAACTCAAATATTAGACACATAGACACGGATTAAGGTAGTAGGTCACGTGGTGTTCTGTCTTAAAGCTGATGCAGCCTCTTTTTTCTTCCCTTACTGGCTTTAATGAAATCCTGCAGAAAGGCTTAGGGCCAATGGTTCTCAAAGTGTGGTCCTGGGACCAGCAGCAGCCGTACCTGGGCCCTGCACAGACCTACCGAATCACAAACAGCCTCGCAGGGCCCAGCCATGTGTGCTTTCACAGGTTCTCTGAGAGATTCCGGTGTTCACTGAAGTTTGAGAACCATGGGTTTACGGGATTGCATGAATTCATGCTAATGATGGGTGTCTCAGAAGCCTGAGTGACTAATTCTTGGGTCTGAGTGTCGCGGTGCTAGACCCACCTGCACGGCGCTCCCTTCCCTGGGGTGTCGTCACAGTCTTCTCCGGAGGCACAGGGCCCAGGGTACCCCGCTCGGCAGCGACACTCGGCTTCCTCGGTCCACTCATTCCTCACACACTGGGCAAATTCGCCACAGGCCAGGAATTTGCAGGGGTCTGCTTGATCAGCTGTAAAAAACAGGGCAGATTTTATTGGTGCAGGGACGCCTGAGCAGTGGATCCTGCAGAAGTCAGAGATGAGGGACCACATAGATTTGCCATCACCCCACTTTGTTTTTGTTTTTGCAGTACGCGGGCCTCTCACTGTTGTGGCCTCTCCCGTTGCGGAGCACAGGCTCCGGACGCGCAGGCTCAGCGGCCATGGCTCACGGGCCCAGCCGCTCCGCGGCATGTGGGATCTTCCCGGACCGGGGCACGAACCCGTGTCCCCTGCATCGGCAGGCGGACTCTTAACCACTGCGCCACCAGGGAAGCCCCATCACCCCACTTTGGAGTGAGTTGTACAAGACTGAGAAAAGACTGGAGAGAAAAGGGAGCCACACATTTCTGTATCTTTGATAAATGAGTTTATAGACACACGTGATAACATATTTAGCTCCAAATATAATTATGCACAAACTGGTATGCATCAGAATCATCTAGAGGCCTTGTTAAAACAGACTCCTGGGACCCCCCCCTCACAGTTTCTGATACAGGAAGTTTGAGGACAGGAAATTTGTATTTCTAAGGCACTAACAAAGGGAACATTAAAAAAATTCTCTAATGCAGATGATGTTGATGTATCTGACCTGGGGAGCGCATTTTGATAACCACTGTGTTAGAGAATTAAAGTTTTTTCCTGGGCATACATCTGGAAAAGACAAAAACTCTAATGCAAAAAGATACTTGAGGGCGGGCCCGTGAGCCTGCAGGCCTTCTGTGGTCAGTAAACTTGGCAGAGCGGCTGACTCCAGCGGCTGGGCCCGTGAGCCATGGCCGCTGAGCCTGCAGCGTCTGGAGCCTGTGCTCTGCAACGGGAGAGGCCACAGCGGTGAGAGGCCCGCGTACCGCAAAAAAAAAAAAAAAAAAAAAAAAAAAAGATACATGCACCCCTATGTTCATAGCAGCACTATTTACAATAGCCAAGACATGGAAGCAACCTAAATGTCCATTGACAGATGAATGGATAAAGAAGATGTGTGTATATACAATGGGATATTACTCAGCCATAGAAAGAATGAAATAATTCCATTTGCAGCAACAGGGATGGACTTAGAGATTATCATACTAAGTGATGTAAGTCAGACAGAGAAAGACAAATATCGTATGATATCACTTATATGTGGAATCTAAAAAATATGATACAAATGAATTTATTTACAAAACAGAAATAGACTCACAGACATAGAAAATAAACTACAGTTACCAAAGGGGAAAGGGGAGGGTAGGGATGAACTGGGAATTGGGTTTAATAGATACACACTACTATATATAAAACAGATAAACAACAAGGTCCTACTATATAGCACAGGGAACTATATTCAGTATCTTGTAATAACCTGTAATGGAAAAGAATCTGAAAAAATATATATATATAACTGAATCACTTTGCTGTACACCTGAAAACATGGTAAATCAAATATACTTCAAAAAAATTTTTTTTGTTCATTAGGTTTTTTTATTTTTTTTTTTTTTTGCGGTACGCAAGCATGTGGGATCTTCCTGGACCAGGGCACGAACCCGTGTCCCCTGCATCGGCAGGCGGACTCTCAATCACTGCGCCACCAGGGAAGCCCCATTAGGTTTTTTTAAAGGCAAGCATTTTCTGCAGAGATGAATTGGTGATCTTATATATTTAAGATGAGAGATACCTTAGAAGTAATAAAATAGTCATTTTTATGGACAGTTTTGAGAACTCAGGATGATTTCTTGATTTAAAAAAATCTCTTTTTCTTAGTCTCTTGTGATCCCTAAGGCCCTCATGTTAGAGGTTCTTTCCTTTGGAAAATTCAAATAGACCTCAGGTCTCTGTTCTTTTGTCATCAATTGTTCTCTTTCACTCTATTCTTATTTCTGTAAGATTGCCTCAAGTTCTTTGTAAGGTGGAGTATAAATCAGGAGAATCTCAGACAATTTAGCTCTGGAAGGCCTGTGGCCCCTGCCAGCCCCTTCCCTGTCTTTCTAGAGCTGAGCCTACCGAGCTCTCGGGCAGAGAAGCAAAAGGCCCACGTCCCCACGTGCTGATGGCAGAACCAGAACAGGCCCCTGGTCCCCAGACCACTGTTCTCTTCCGCCCAGAAGGTTTCCTGTTGAATCACATCAGCCATTTACTCTTCAGATTATTTCAAGAAGCACCTATTATGTGTTAGGAACTAGAGGACAGGCAGTCGGGTATGAAGCCACTCTTTCAAGAACCCTAGGGGACAATAAGACATATACACAGATGTTTCTACACAAGAAGCCCAGTATCTTGTCTAGTGTAAGGGCTCTCACTATGAGGGTATGTTAGAGAAGAGCTATCTGGGAGGGGACTGTTGAACTGTGTGTCTAAAGTGGGTTGCATTTGATGTGCAACGACTAGGAAAGGCACTCCGACTGGACCCAGCATGAGCAGAGGCACAGAGGTGGGAAAGCAACTGCCATGTGAAGAGGGGGCAGGGGAAGCCCAGCATGGAGGAGAGCAGAGACTTGTGCACACGGAGGAAGGGAATTGAGACTGGAGAGGGACGTTCAGGCCAAGCTCCGGTGGCTCTTGAATGTCGTGCTAGGGAATTTGGACCTTACAGGCAGGTGGGAGCCATGGAGGATTTGGGGGCAGGGGAGGGCTGTGATCAGACTTGTGCTTTAGAAAATATGTAAATAGATCTTAGAAGTTTCAGAATTAGGATTGCTTCCGTGATCGTCTGGTATAGTATTTCCCAAGCGGGAACATTTGCAGAACTCCAACTGAGCAGGATTTAGTAAGTTTTATGTTAAAAATAGGTTTGGTGGCTAAATAAGTTTTTTTTTTTAAATGCTGCATGAAATAAACATAACCGGTTTCTCTCTCTTTCCCCTGGACTCTCTCTCCCTCCAGCTGCACCCCCTTCTCTTTTTACTTTTAAACCTCTTAGAGTCACTAATAAGCGAATATCTATTGCGCATCTTCGAGGCAAGGCTGGAGTCAGCCGCTTTGCCAAGTTTACTGACCACAGAAGCCCTGCAGGTGTGTGGGGTGCAGCTTGTGGGGCGAGAATTCCACGGACCCTCGTGTTCACTGTCCCGATCTAGCGCCCCCTCGTGGTGGAAAATGAGAGCTAGGGGGTTGGCTAGACCAGCCCAGGCGGAGGGAGGGCGAGAGCAGGTCCTTGAAAACATACTTTGGGGTCTCCCAGCAAAGTAGACCTGCTACGTTTTTACGTAAAGTTGTATTTCTCTGCAACTTGAGGGTCCATATGGACAGCCAGGCCTGGCTAATGCGAACGGGTTTCCCTGCCTCACAGTTCCTAAAGCTGGCCGTGCGAAGGGGTCCTTGTCACTGTTTAGAAAATGACTCAGATTTACTCTGACAACCCAGGTGTTTCATGTCCAGGGCCTGGTTTAATAAATAACAGCTGTCAGCAACTTGACAGCCAGGCCTGCAGTCCTGAAAGCAAAGGCCAGAAGGGAAGAGTCAGCGTCTCCTCCGCCCTCTTTCTGCAGTGGAGAAATAGATTTACCTGGGAAAGCAGACTGAATGCACCGAGTCTACCCCTCTGAAGAGTAATAGGAAATGTGTGATAATCAGGTGAGTTTCCTGTTTAAAGAAGTGTTTCTGTTTTTTTTTTGCGATACGCGGGCCTCTCACTGTTGCAGCCTCTCCTGTTGCAGAGCACAGGCTCCGGACGCGCAGGCTCAGCGGCCATGGCTCACGGGCCCAGCCGCTCCGCGGCATGTGGGATCTTCCCGGACCGGGGCACGAACCCTGCATCGGCAGGCGGACTCTCAACCACTGCGCCACCAGGCAAGCCCAATGTTTCTGTTTTACCAATATTTCCTTCAGCCCAGCCAGGCGTAGTCTATGTCTATGTACCAGTAAAGCTGAACAGAACACAGTAAGGCAACACTGGAGAAATGAATTTATCCAAATCTGGGGGCCATCAATCGGCTATATTTGACAAACAAATGCACCTAGTTTATAGATTACTTGCTTCTCCCATGTCATTTATTTGGGACCAGCCTACAGAACAGTACAAGACTTCACGTCACCTAGTTGTTTTGGTTTGCTGTGTACGTCTTCCTGGGTCCTAAGACAGTCATTCAAATAACAGATTGGCCCTTCAAACTCTTTAGTATTAAGAATTCCAGTCCAGCTAATTGCTTTAGATTTTTATTTTATCCATATTTAAAACCTTACATTTGAGGCAGAATTTTAGAGCTAGAAGGTATTTTGGAGACCTTCTCCACTAATTTGCTCACTTTGCAGATGAGGAAGCCAAGACTCAGTGAGGTTGAATGTTGCCAAGATCAAGGCTGTTTGCGCTCAAGTCCTCCCCCTTCCCCCCGACCCCCCCATCTTGTGGACTGTGTGAGGACAGGTTCCAGGGAAGGAAAGAGTACCAGGGGGAGCCGTTGGCCATGGTTTGTAAAGGCAATCTCAGTTAATTAGAATCGTAACAGAAGAGACGAATATTTACATTAATTTGTGAGGCAACTCTTACTGCGTCCCCTCCTATTACCTTAAAAATGTATGAAAAATTATTTTCATAAGTAAAAATGACCCTCTTTACTTACATATCATTCTTTGAGGGACACCTACAACTTTGGGCTTTAGGCTGATTCTGCAGAGGCAGGGCCATAGAAGAGGAGAGATGGTTCTACGATGGATGAAAGTTTAACTAGTAGAAGTTTCTTAAGCAAAGCTTTCCCTACGTTGTTATTTCCTTTCTTTTTCATTCTTCATTCTCCTTAGAATGATGGACTCATTCACGAGTGGACCACACAACTATTTGCCTCTTCCTTAACATAACTCCCCGGGACATGCGCAGAACAAATTGGTCTGAACTTCCTGCACTTTGCTCTTGATTTGGTCAAGATTAATAATCTCAACATTATGCAGCAACAACCTAAGATGCTCTGTTCTGAATGTGGTGTGTGGCATGGAAAAAGGGAGGACAAGACTTGAGATCAGCAGCCGGTCAGGAAGAGAACAATTAGCTGCCATTTTCTAGAAGAATATTTTCAAGTCACTATCAGGTTGTGTGTGGATTTGAGGAAGTGAGGGCCTCATGATGCCTTAGCCTCCTGGGTTTACTTAAATCCCCTTTAAATAGATTGTTTTGATGGTGCGTACTCCCAAGAGGTTTCTCTATAAGCCTGTACCACACCCAGCAAACACCTAGTATGATTTGGGACATCCTCTGGGCTTATCATAACTGCTTGCTAGCAAAATGACTTAATATTCTATCCTTAATCCATGTGGATAGCTCTTCTGCCGAGCAAACTGGACAATCTCTCTGTAGAGGCAGCCCAGGGCACTCAGTGAGTTGACTGTGTTAGTAGCTCCTCGTTTGCAGCAGGTGGGAAAGGTCCAGGTTCATCCTGGCACTTGGTCCTTGGCTTCCCACGTGGTTTCCAAACATAGTCAGAGCACTGGTGTCATTTCATTTCAGGCCTTGTCCCTGACTTGGCCTCAGAAATCATGATCCTGAGCCTCCAGCTTCGCCAGGAGAACAATGGCAATTATCTATACGAACTGGGAGCGCACATGTAATGAGGGTTACTGTTTGTTTAGCACTGTGCTGGGCACTTGAAACATGTGTCTTCATTAATATTCACAATAATCTTCCAAAGTACACAGTGCTGACCTCATTTTCCCAGGTAAGGAAATTGAAGCCCATTTTAGGTAGTATGACCCAAGATTAACATGTTCAGCTTTTGACATCATTTTAGTGGTTTCAAATATGGGGTTTCCAGGAGGCCCTTCAGGGCTTGGAGGGGGTGAATAGGGACGAGGGAGAGAGCAGTGGGGAGGCGAAACTCGCCAGCATCTCCAGTCTCATTGGTTTACAAATCAGATGTCCAGGAAGGCTTTCCTCTGAACCTTAATCTAACTAAAGCAAGCTCAAAACCCTCATCTGCCACTGCTCCTTCATGAGGCAGAAAGCTTCCCTTATAGAAAGCGCAGTCTGACAGACGGTGGCTCCACATTTCTTTCTGTTGTTCAAATGTGACAGCAATGAACATGACTTGCGGTAATGGAGCTGTCATGTGGGGCTTGGATCATTTTGAGATTTCCAGTACATGCACATTTTATGTGTCAGTTTCTCCCCTGGATTTGCTTCTATCATGTCTTTGGTGTGCATTTCAAAGGTCTTGAAAAGTATTCCCAGCTGCTGACTGAGGGAGGTGGTCTCTCAGTCCTACATCATGTGATCAAAACGCATTTAAATGAATACCCCCTGCCTGCAGAGGACACTTGAAAGCACTTTACAGTTATAGTTAAAAAAGATTACGATCCAGGTCATCAAGCAGCTTATAAATCCATAGGTTCCTGATGGTCCAAGACTGTCTTTTTTCCAACCCTCTGTTTCTGGTCCCAAGTGCACTCATGCCTGAAAATAGACTCTTGTTTCCCGCCAGCGCTCTGAGGGTCTCAGGCCCACCTGTCACTAACTCCGGTTCATTGCACCCACCCCTCCCCCTAGATCGTCCTGTCACTTGTACCGCATCCTTGGGGCTGAGTATTGATTGTCTTTCTGCCCTTTGCTTCATCATTCTTTACCATTTCACCATCCCCTTCCCTTGCGCGGTCCTAACACTCACGTGCTAGACCGGAAGTGAGGCATCGCCTTTAATCGGGTCCCGTCCTAGGGCAGGATTTCAGTTCAGTATGGCTGGAGCTCAGGCTTCGTTTGGTCTGGCCGGGGCTGAGGGCCTGTTAGGACTTTTCTGTGGACTTTTTTTTTTTTCCTGTTTGTTTTTTAACATTTTCATGCGATGAAACCTAGTGATCGCTAGATGGCGCTCAATAGCAAAAGAAGTAGGAATAGATTCAGGGGATGAAATGATAAGAGCCCGAACTGATTTTTGTCTGCTTAAAAGCCGCTGTGCGGAGCGCACCGGTGGAGGGAGGCGAGGTCCGCCTGGAGTTGGCGCGGTGGCAGAATCAGCTTCGGGGGACCGCTGATAGAGCCCTTAGGACGCCGTGATCACCGCGGCAGATCGGGCCTGGCCGGCTGGGGCAGGTGGTGCAAACTCCTGGATCATCTTTTCCCATTTCAAAAAGGCAGAGACAGGGCCCCGGAGTTCCGAGGAAGCCGCGACCCAGCCTCACGTCTGAGAGAAGTGGGGAGCTGGGGCCCCCTAACCCCCGAACAACCTAGGCTTTGCGGTCCCGGCTTTGTTGGTGGGGAGGAGGGCGTGTCATTCCTTTCCTTGGGGCATCACGGAATGACAGCCCCACACATCCGGATCGATGGTAATCTGCAGGGCACAGGACGCACTAGCCCACCGACCGTAATTTTAGGGGCTCGCGAACGTGTTTTAAATCCTTTAAAATCAGAAGAAAAAAATTAATATAATCCAACCTGCATTATATCTGTCTCTATACCACAGCAGACATAAAATATAATTTTAAAGATTTCTATTAATATTAATGTTTAAAATTAATATTCATGAAGGCAAAGGGTCTAGAGCCCAGGAAATCCTAATGCAGCGCTGGTCGTCTGACTGCTCCCTTCTTAAGGCGTGAATGTCATTTTAATTCAGTGCTTGGTGCTGAGTACTTAGTCATTGAATAAATGTGGCGCCCTTCTGGGGGTTTGTGTGGGGAACCTCACCTTCCACACAGGCCCATCGGGCTTGTTTTCCCAAGTCCTGAGAACGTTCTGGGCTTGGCCGCACCTGCCGTGGAGTGAACCTGCTCATCCCTACTGTCAATGCTGAAGCCTCCAGGAAGGCACCCTGGGCGAGAAGAGCTGGTTCTCAGCAATTATCTGTGGCCTTGGGAATGCAGGTTCGCATCTTTGGGTCTCATTTCTCCCTTCTATAAAAAAGGGGTAATGAAAGCAGGTGATCACTAACATTCCTCCAGCTCAAATAGAAATCTCCCATTCTAGGTGTCCTACTGGAACAAAGGCATCCAGACCTTTAGCCGGGCTCCAGAACTGTTGCGCAATTCAGTGATTAAAAGAACTTAAAAAAAATCTACATTAAAAGAACTTAAAAAAATCTACATTTAAGTTCATGTTTATTGTTATTTTATTACTGGCCAAAAATATTTTGCTTATGATTTATTGCCAAAGGGTAGGATTAGAGTGAGAATAACTATTCAATGATACGTAAGGCACAGCATAGTACTATGCACGTGGTTGCAGCTTAACACACGTTTGTGGAATTGAGTAAGTTATTAATGGGCCTTCTGTCTGGCTTGAAGGGGCACGCAATGAAGAAACTTAGGGTTTCATTTCAATTCTCCACCATTCTCAAGAAAACCACCACAAACTCTTTATAGGAGGCTCTCAGTAACATTTCCAGGGCAAACACACATGTCTTACTGTGGACAGAGAGTTGAAGAATTCTCGCTCGGTCATTTTTGTATCAGCTAAACTGAGGTGTTCTGGGTGCACTGATCTTAGGGCCTGAGTGTCCCAGGATGTGGAGGGGGACGGCTGACAGCAGGGGCTGTGGGAAGTGACCCTGCAGCTGGGCTGAGTCCCAGGCTTGTGTGGAGGGTTTGCATTAAGGGGTTGGATGAAGGGCTCTGGGAGTGTCGTAGGGAAGCTCCATCGGGTGGTTCGGGTGTGAGATGAGGGCACAGGTTGAAACGCTGGGGAGGGGTGAAAGGTATGTGGCAGTCCAGCTGGTAACGGAAGCACACATTAACAGAAAATCCCTGTGGTGGCACCCCGGGGGGCACGGGGCAGCAGCAGTGTAACCCTAGGAGACTGGCCAGAGACCTAGGAGATGGGATGGGGGAGCTGGGGAGAGTCTCCTGGAGAGAGGATTCGTGCGGCTGCCCCAGCTCGGAAGGGGCACTCCTAGCAGAGCCAATCACCAGTACATGGAAAGGGGACATTTGCAAGTTTGGGACTTTTGTTTCTGAGAGAACGATTTTTTGGTTTTTTTGGCATTCTAGAATATGACAAAATATTGTAGGAAATTTCACTTGGTGAAATGTAGAACCTAACAGTTCATCTAGGATTAATTAGACTGAAGTGTGTTGTCACTTTTTCTAAGTAGATTAAACAGCCTCTGTATACCCAGTAGGAGGGCTGATAAGACTCCTTTTTATAAAGAGGCAGTAGGTAGAGTTGAAGGAAACACACAAAGCTGCCTTTGAATTCCAGCTCCAGCCCTTGGTGGCTCTGTGACCAGTAAAAGGTAAGTTACTCACAGTTTTAGGAAACAGTTTCTCCAACTGTGTAATAGGGGGAAAATAATAACTTTGTGTAGTTACTTATTAAGATTAAAAAATAGTGTCAATCAACAGTAGCTGTTATCATTTTTATCGTCATTATTGTGATGAGTGACATCTACCATCTTCTCAGAGCTGGTGACTAAGTGCGAATCTTACAAATGATGCACTTTGCAGAGAAAATGAGTTTGTTGTTCCACATTCTGGCTGGAAGCATCTAGGATGCCAGACTGTAGTTAATTTCAATGTTTACCATTTACCAGCCTTGAGTCTGCCTGTTTTTAAGGAGGACTTTTAGGAATTCAAGGAGAGAATAAGTCAGAATAAGTTATATGTAGTTTTGCATGTTAGAAATCTTCAACCTGCACACCTAACTGGCATAAAAGCTCTACATGCTTCTGAAGAATTTTCACAGCAGCTTAAATGAAAGACAACTCTAGTTGCTGCGGGTGCCGGTAGAATACTGAGCAAGCCGTGATTTATTGTTTTTCGGTTGATAAATCAGATAGTTCTAACGTTGGTTTATACTTTTTATATCAGAGATGCATTTATTCAGGGAGTTTCAAAAGGTGAAAGGCAAACTGCACACAGTACCAACAGCGTGTGTGGCTTCTCCTACCTGTCTGCGCCTCTGCAGATGCCATCTGGCCTGACAAAGTGCTGACCCTCCTTTAGAGGACACAGCCAGACGGCTCGATGCTGATCTGAATGTGGGGTGAAATTCACCTGGAAATCTCATGAGGGTTTTCAGATTCTATCTTCTTTCTTCTCTTTAGTCCCAAAGTAGTAAAGGAATAATAACCCCCCCGCTCCCGGCATTGCTACCATAAACCACTCTTCCACCCTGACATTAGGCCAAAAGAAAAGAAAAGCACTTGATTGGGTTTTGTTTCAAATTTTGCAAATGGAACTAAATAATTGGTCTGTCCGGGCATTGCCTATAAATATAATAAAACTGGGGCAAAGAAAAGAAATGCTACATCCTCTGACCAAGAGGGCTTTAACAGTCCCCTCAGCTCAACTAAACTTTACACTGGCTTCTTTCTTCAACCTCCCTTTCCTTAGAGTGAAACTGAGTGGGACCCTTGTGGCTCCTGGGCATGGAAATATTTCTATGTCCCCCATTTCTTGTAGGTAAGACTCTAGCCTCCATGACCTTCCCTGAGTTCCAAAGGGCAGAGTCGAACAGTTTCAGGGAAGGGAGGGAATGCAGAGACAGGGGAGGAGTTGTCAAGAAACAATAGCACAGCCTTGGGGCGGGGTCCTGGTTCCCCCTCAAGGGATACACATGACAATATCTTTGAGATCTTCACAGAACTAAACCCCCCAGCAAATGGAAGATGTTAGCATTCTTCATTCCAGAGAAGGCCACCTGAGGCCAGATTAAAGGAACAAGAGAAGCTTATCAAGAGACTACATGATGGCTTCCCTGGTGACGCAGTGGTTGAGCATCTGCCTGCCAATGCAGGGGACGCGGGTTCGTGCACCGGTCCGGGAAGATCCCACATGCCGCCGAGCGGCTGGACCTGTGAGCCATGGCCGCTGAGCCTGTGCGTCCAGAGGCCACAACAGTGAGAGGCTGCGACTACATGAGACCAGATTAAAGGAATGCAGGCCCTGAACACACCGTAATCTTATCAGCAAGCTGCCCTTGAACTATTGCTATAAAACTCCTCACCAAATCCTCGCGGGTTGGGACACAGTTTTGAGGGGCATGAACCCACTGTGACCCCCTTTTCCTAGCGAAGCAATAAAGCTATTCTTTTCTTCTTCACCCAAAACTCTGTCTCGGAGATTTGACTCGGCACCGGTGCACAGAGGCTGAGTTTTTGGCATCAAGAGCAGCCAGTTTAGAAAACTTGTAAATTCTTCCTCTGCCCCTTTGAGATGTAAATCTCTTTAGAGCTTCTTGCCAGAATGATGACTCCTTCTCCAGCTCTTTGGCCTGCTTGTGTCTTTTGGTTCGACACCCATCAAGAGGGGAACCCAGTTTTCGGGTAACACTGCCTCAGCCTGGCTTTCCCTTCCCTGCATTCTGAGCATCTTTACTCCTTGCTTAGTACCCAAAGGTGCTCTCACAGTGGAAGAAGTACCCCGCCACTCCCAGAAATGTCTGCGTTTTCCTCCTGCCCTTTCTGGAATAGCCCCTCCTTACCCTCCCTTGCCTGGGCCCACCACCATTCTACAAGGCCCAGCCCCTATGGCTGTCTGTCTAGGAAGGCTGCGGTGACATTCTCTCACCTGGGGAGAGTGAATTGCTCCCTGCTCTGTGCTTCCTAACATTTCTGTTCATATCCTGACTATAGTGTTTAGAGAGTCTCTGACTTTTTTTGTACATACTTCTGTCTCTCTTGTTAGACCTTTTGCTCCTTGGGGCAGAGATGGGCTCCATCCACCTTTGGGTCCGGGGTCTAGAATAGCGCCTGGCTCTAGGCAGACGGTCCCTAAGTGCTTCCTGAAGGGATGAATGAACAGAGTCCCACATCATTTTTGCATTGTCATTTACTTGTCTGACTTTTCTGTAACAGCAAAGAGAAGGGCTGGAGAGAGCAAGAGGCTGGGAAACCTTTGATGGTTTAAGAAAAATCCCCCAATATTTGGAAATAAGGAGAAAACTGGATGACAAGTTGCCTGGTAAACAGGGATCATTGTGGGCCGACCCAGCTATCTGCCTGCATTTTTACAGCCGGCCAGCTGGATTTTTACATTTTCAAGTGGTTATATACGCACCAACATAATATCCTCAATTTTGCCTTTTGTCTCGTAAGGCCTAAAATATTCACTGTCTGGCCTTTTAAGAAACACTTTGCTGACTCCTAGAAGGAGGTAACTTGGTTTGACCTACCATTTACTATTGATTATGGCTTTTTACAACTCTATAAAGTTAGAAGCTATCATAGAGAAAGTGGATAAGATACAATGATTGTATTTTCTGTTTTGTATTTAGATTTCATCATTTGCTTTTGTTCTCTGTTTATATAAGATCCCTGTTTCCACATCCTCTTTAAACCAGATTTGTCATCTAACAATTTCCTTATTAATGAGTCAAATAAGACTGTGGCATATGCTCACTATCTATTCGTATGACATTCATGCTTTTCACATTTGGGGGTTTGGAGGACGCAGGCTGGCGGCTCCCGGGCTGGGGGACATTGCACCTGAGGCGGGAGACCCTCCAGTGTTGTGTAGCCCTAGTTTTAGTCTGTTTCTTCCAAGAAAGTGGTAAGAAAAGTGCAAAGAGGTAAGACACCCCGTAACTTAGTGTTGCTGTATTTGGCCATCCTGGTTGGGAAAAGGTTGAAATGATAGGACACATTCCCCATTTTCTAAGGAAAGATTCTTGGGCTTCTCTTCCGTAGACAAGCTAGGTATTTATTCCGGATGTACAGTATTTCCCTTTCGGATCCTATTTCAAGGAGAGTTTTCTCCAGTAAGTTCAAGCAAATACTTATATGAACAAACCCGAATCAGCGAGGCTTCTTCTATTGGCTAAAATGGCCTTCGGGTGTTATCTGGGATTTTGATGGTCGGTGCCCTGACCCTGTGACCTCTCTTACTACATGCTGGGGGATGGGCACTGCTGAGCCTCCACCGAGCCTTAGACACTAGAAAAGACCATGCCAGCAACAGAGCCAGAGGCCGCGTGTATTGGGATTTGAGTTCTTGTTCTCTAGGAAGCTGAAGTCCTTGGGGTCCAGGGACCTGAGAGGCAGCGTGAGCAGTTGGGTGCACTGGTTGCATGTACTAGGAGGATGTTTTAATCAGCTTGCCTGTCAATCACCATGACAGCTTACACTTAAATACACCACCATGAGGAGAAAATCTGGACCAGCCAGTTATGCTGAAAAACTAGAAGCAAAGTAGCTGTCATCTTCTAGATTAAAGGAATAAGAAGAAAACTACTGAATATCATATGCATATTTTCCCTTAATTTGTTTTAAAATCCAGACACCCATTTCTTCTATAATCAAAATACTAATTTTGTACATATTTCCCCAAACTAAAATTGTACAGGAGAACTGAGGCTAGAAACACTAAGTATACAGGTGGTTTTTTTTTTTTTAATGATCCGCATTTTACGTTTCAAGAAGTTTTATGAGATGTGCAGATTCACAGAAGTAAGAAACTAATGAACTCTGTGCAGAAGCAATGATTGTAGCAGGCTGTGAACAGGGAAGGGCTGTGAATAGTGTGAGAACGAAGGTGGGAGCATTTGTGAGTCTGTGTCTGGGTGGGTCCCCAAGTACCTCTCTGTCTTGGGTGGCTACTTCCCTCTCTTCGGCAGCCGCCACCCTCCAAAGGTAGCTCGGGCCACTGCCACCAAAACTTTTGTGGCTGGTGTCCTGCCTCTCCGGCTCTGGTGCTGACAAAGCTTTTCTCCTTGACCAGACCCTAACTCAGGCTCCCCTAAAATTTCCAACTCGGCCTCAACTCTTGGGCTTCTGTGTTTGTCTCTTCACTGTCCACTTTTAGCACGAAAGCTGTTAAGTAGGTTTGGCCAGAATCTCCCACCCTCCATATACCTGATCCTCAGGTTCCTCATCCTCTGCTCTCTCCCAGGTGGTGTCTGATCACCTGGCCTGGCTTCTGCAAGAATCCTTTTAGGTCATTTTAGCCAGAATCCCCTCTCACCCCTGATGTTCCTTCTTAGTAATATTCCACCCACTGACCCATTCTGCTCCTTGGCTATAAATTCCCACTTGCGTGTGCTGCGCCCAGAGCTGAGTCCAATCTCTCTCCTCCACTGTGAGACTCCATTGCCGTGGTCCCTACATCCATCAAGATGGGCCCCCGGAATAAAGTCTCCCTTGGCATCTTTAACAAATGTCACTGAGTCATTGTTTCTTTAACGACGCTGGCTGTCTTCCTGGCGGCAGCAGCAGCCCAGCCCTCATACCACCAACAACCACAGGCCTCCTCACTGCCTGAGATCAGCCAGGGAGACCAGAATTCTCTACATTCATCTCTATCCCCATATTTTCCCTGTACTGTTCAGGCCTCAGGCTTCAATGAAATGGGATTTAAAGGAAAACTCAGTGCTTTCTTCTTTATGGGATGCCTCCCTGGTGATTCCCAAACTCACAGAAATTTGCAACTAAGAGTAGCGTATCAGGAAGTGCTCATTAGAAGGTCTTTGAAGGGAAAAGGCATAGCTTTGATCCCAGCATCATTGTAAGGTGACCACCCTTGGCCACAGGGCAAGTTCCTTTGGGCAGGGACTTTCATATGTTCGCTGGTTATCACCGTGGTGGATGAATGCTGACTCTTGGGTTACCCGTGTAGAAGATGGTAAGGTTCAATCCACCATCAGCCGCTTGCTGGCTACATGGGTGAATCTTCCCTTTGCCTTTTGTGAAATAACGAAACCAGCTGCGAGGGAGGAAGCCCTGCCTCCTCCCACCTTCTCCAGCTCCCTGTCCGTTGGAAGATGGCACAGTGGCTTCTCACTATAACTAGGAGCCCTTTTGGATATTAGATTTATCCGTTTTGATTTATATAGAGGAATCCATAAAGTTCTTTGCTATTTATTTTTAACTTTTATAAAATCCATATTTGGCTTTCTAATTCTGCTGTCCTCCAACCCTTTCGTTTAGGCATTACTCATGTCCTGGCTGGCTCACGACAGCCGTTCTTGGCAGACCTCATCCATCTATCCATCCAGTCATTCAATAATTCTATGAGTTCCAACGTATTAAAAATTCAGATTTTTCTGAATTCTCCAAGTATCAAGAAATAAGTAGAGTAAGGTAATGTCCCAGGTGGCCCAGTGCTCTCTGGCCCCCCCCTCTTGCTCTACCATTAATCAGTGTAAATTTGGCTCCAGTAGGGACTGGAACCCACGTTAGCACCATCTCATTTCTATTGCTATTGGCTTCTTAGAGGAAAAGCTACATAGCCAAACTGGTTGTGAGAAATTAGTGAAATAATTTCAGTTGAACCTCCACACAAATACCTTGTCGTGGTACTGTCATTGTTCCCACTGGTACCCTCCTCAGATCACAGATTATTAGTCAAGTTGCTAATGACGATGTTACAATATCAACCACTAACTTTTATTAGTCAACTACAGTGTGTTGAATGTTATGCTAAGTGTTAGTTAATCCTCACAGCTCTTACTACCTCCATTTTCCAGTTGTGGAGATGGAGTCCTGCTGTTAGTGAAACTGAACAGGACCCTGTAGGGCTCCTGGGCACGGAAGTCTTTCTGTGCCCCTCTCTCTTGTTTGTAGGGAATACACTCCAGCCTCCATGACCTTCCCTGAGTTCCAAAGGGCAGGTTCAAACAGATGCTAATCAGGGAAGGGAGGGGATGGTGAGATAAGGGAGGAATAGTCAAGAAACAATAGTGCAGCCTTGGGGCAGGGTCCTGGTTCCGCCTCAAGGGATACACATAACAATATCTCTCAGCTCTTCTGCAGAACTGAAACCCCCAACCAATGGAAGATGTTAGCATTCTTCCTTCTGGGGAAGATCACAGTTGATAACCTGTAGAAACTCATCAAGAGACCACCTGAGGCCAGATTAAAGGAATGCAGGCCCTGTACACACCCCATCCTTATGAGCAACCCTGCCCTTGAACCATTGCTATAAAACTCCTCACCAAATCCCCCCCCCCCACCAGGTTGGGCCACACAGTTTTGAGGGGCACGAGCCTGCTGCGTCCCCCTTTGCCTGGCAAAGCAATAAAACTATTCTTTTCTACTTCACCCAAAGCCCTGTCTCTGAGATTCGATTCCACACTGGTGCACAGAGGCAGAGTTTTGGGCATCATTAGAACACAGGATTCATGTTCAGGACCGTAGCCCTCCAAGGTCATGGTTTTCTGCTGTGCTTCCTTCCAGCGTCCCCAGGGTCCCTTACACATCCCTGGCAAATACATTACCAGCTTCCTGCCCTCTATCTAAGAGGTGCCCAGTTTTCCCCTGCCTCAACTTGGCTCCTATTGTTGGATGGGTCTCTAAGTAGCCTGTCAGCTCCCTGGGGAGGAAAAAGGGGAGGGGGTCGGGCCCTTGTCCCTCTTATGCTAAGTTCTCCCTATATATGTTCCTGTTTTCAATTGACTGAAAAGAATTGGTCTTCTGATCTTAACTGGCAGGGACCCCCTGGTAGTTTTCAGGGGAAGAGGCGGTATCTTACTAGCATTTAGGAGGTCTTTGATTTCTTAGGGGTCCGGAGGGCTTGCTTAGCTGCTTGTGTTCAAAGGTAAGCGCTCCCAGGCTCAGTGCCTTCAGGCTGTCCGTCTTTTTAATAATCCTGTTTACTGAGGTAGGAGGCAATTTTCTTAAAGTTGCTCAAGGCTCTGCTCCATCAAAGGGAAGCATCTCCCAAGTGAGCCTTTTTGTTTGCATTTTGCCCGAGGCCTTTCCCTACCCCTTCATTGTTAGTCCCCAGGAAGCCAGGGAGGATGTTACCTATCCACCTCACTAATTCACAGCCAATTAGGAAGTTTGTTCTGAACATGACTCCAAGGTCGCTTTTCCAGTAGATTTGGAGCCTTGCCCCCTTGCCATGCAGAGAATTAAAAAATTGTCTTCAATTGGTTAGAAAACAGAATTTTGAAGCTAATGGTGGAAACAGTTCCCAGTTTGGGCATAGCTGGTTATATTGGTACGTACACTATGCTTTATCATCAGAGCAAATGTTTGCTATTTTGTAGCTTCGGGCTCAGCCCCTGTATCTTTAAGGTTTTTTTCACATCTAACTGCTTTGTTTTAACCTGCACATGTGGAAGCTGATCTAGGGTATACAAATGGGAAGGGACAGGATTTTCCTCTTGGGTGATGGTGAAGTGGCTTTCTTCCAAGTTTGAGTTTGGGTCTAATGATTATTTTTCTTTCCTCGGGAAACTGTCTCAGTTTCATCCCGAATTGTGCTACGAAGAGGACTGGAAGGTTTCTTAGGTGGTTGCAGTTCACTGAGAAAGTGCTTTTGACTTCTGGCAAGATATAAATTAGCTTGTCTGGGGGTTATGTTAAAAAAAAATCTCTTAAGCACAGCATAAGTTTTGTTCTGTGGGGAAATTATAGAGCCCAGATTGTGAAGCAAGAGGTATACTTGCTCTTTGGATGTAGGAAAACTTTAACCTGCATGTCTTAGGGCCCTACCTTTCTACCACGTTGATTCATAGCTTCTGAAAAGTTATTCTGTCAAGTGCAGTTTTAAACTGATTCTTGTGGCCTCAACGTTGAACTGCATGCCTAAGCAAACAAAACCAAAACACCCCCACACTTTTCTGGGTTGGATTCTTTTACCTGGTTCCACATCGAGAGAGTAGCTATCTATTTCCAGATCGAGCTGCTGTGCGGCCGCAGAACGAAAATCCTCCAAGACCCCTCGCACAGCCTTGGTCAGGTTATATGGCACCGAGTTAGCAAACTTCATTTTGCTATTCACGATCACGCTCCCATTTCTGAAGTTAAGTATTTCAAGTTGCTTAAAACCTGTGAGATTGGATCGTAGATATGGAACCAGCTGCAAAAATAAAAGAGGGTTTACTCTTAACGGGGTTCTAAGTGCTCAGATGCTTCTCCTTCCATTTGTACTCACATTTCATTATCTGAGGCATAAATTTCAGTTCCTTTTTTGACACTGATTTTTTTTTTTGCGGTACGCGGGCCTCTCACTGTTGTGGCCTCTCCCGTTGCGGAGCACAGGCTCCGGACGCGCAGACTCAGCAGCCATGGCTCACGGGCCCAGCCGCTCCGCGGCATGTGGGATCCTCCCGGACCGGGGCACGAACCCGTGTCCCCTGCATCGGCAGGCGGACTCTCAACCACTGCGCCACCAGGGAAGCCCTCAGTTTTTTTTTTATGTTTGTGTTTGAATTGAACATGAGACCAGAACACCACTATTTAATGATCTATTTGCAGTGATTATGTCCCATATTTCCACTTTCCTGGGTACTGAGATGGATGGGCAGTGATTTTCTTCATGATGAATTGTGAGAACAGAGGATTGAAAAAAAAATCCAGGTCAATACTATCAGCCAAGAAGGGATGCCAGGTTCAGTTATTTAAAAAAAAAAATCCAAGTAAATAAAAACGTGTTCCAAACTGAGCCCAGGAGCAGACTGACCTATGCCTGGTCAATAGGACATCCATTTGGAAGCAACCAATTTGAAATGACGTATTGAAATAAACAGCTGAAACATCAGCTCGTCTGTCTGTGCAGGATGCTTCATATCAACACAAATGTGGTGAAGTGGAAAGAGCAGAGAACTTGGCTGTCAGAAGACTAGGTGTCAGTCCTGTGACTGTTGCTAGCCAGCGGTGTGACCTCATCAAGCCATTAACTACTGTAGTACCTCAGTGCTCTCACCTGAATTATGAGGGAGAAGAAAAGTTGTTCCCTAAGGACCTTTCCCAAGTTATAATTTAATAATCTCAAAATGATGCCCCAGAGGATTGTGCTTCACGTTCCCACACCTGTCTCTTGTAAGCCACAGCCATCCTTTTTTTTTTTTTTTTTTTTTTGGCTGTGCTGCATGGCATGTGGGATCTCAGTTCCCCGACCAGGGAACCTGTGCCTCCTGAAGTGGAAGCGCACAGTCTTAACCACTGGGCCACCAGGGAGGTCCCCACGACCGTCCTTGAGATCACTTTTCAGAAATGTCTGAAACTCAGCGATGTCTGCTTTGTTTCCGGCCTTGAAAGTGAGCCCTCTCCTTCATGAACCAACACCCACGAACCCAGAGAGGGCACAGATGCAAACTACAATCTCCCAGGCTTGGCCTAGACCTGCTTTTCCTTTGCCCCTGTCCCCACCCCACCAGAATTTTGACACTGACCCAGACCCACATGTTGGTACCCCTTCCAGTAACCGCCCCCCCCGCACAAGGTCATTGTGAAAATAAAATGAAATTTTATACAAAGTGTGGAACCGCTCTCTCCTGTTTGCTCCCACCTACTTTGACTAGGCTCATTCTCTATGTCTTAACATTGCTTTGGCCCCTGGTGGGAATTCCCTGTCCTCAGCTAGTGTGCAGACAACTAGCTGCTCCCTTCTCCCAAATCATTCTCCTCTTCTTCACGGGAAAGAGGCTGCCCAGCTAGAGACCACATTTCCCAGCCTCCCTTGCAGCAAACTGTGGTCATGTGACCAGTTCCCACCAATGGAATATGAGTGTAAGAGATGTGGGCAACTTTGGCATCACTTGCTTAGGAAATTGCTTGCCCTGGGCTTCCTCTCTTTCCCCTTCTCACAGTGGAAACAGGGATGTACCAGCGACCCAGCTTTGGCTGCATGAGTGAGGAAACACCCTTGGGGTTGGCAGAGTTATAAGATGAAGGGATTGTGAGTCCCTGGATGACGTCATAGAGCAGAGCTGTCGCACCCACCCAGTGGAGGAGAAATACACTTGTACTCTATTGAAGTTACTGTATTCTTGATCTTTTCATTATGGCAGCCCAGCATGTACCCTAATACACCTAATACACCTGGGTTCGGTGCCCTGGGACTCTGTTCTTTGAGATTGTCCCAATATCTACTCACCTCATTTGGGGGAGGGGGGAATAGCACAAAGTCTTACTTTAAAGTTCATCTGAAGCATTGGTGTTTATGTGGTTTTAATTTGCTAATGACTTAACTTACATGAAGCTTACAAATATTTTTCCTCTTATTTTCAGAAATTCTGTAATCTTTGTGCTATGCCTTGTGTACTTGAATTTCATTAGCCGTGACTGTGTAGAGGTTCACAGTTCAGCAGTTTTCACTGTGCATGTATTTCTAGTACATGTGAGTTTGGGGGGTGTTTCATAAATCAGGGTTATATGCCACCATGATTGTCTTCTCACTTTCTTTGTTAGGGCTTGGGATGCTAAGCCATTTAGTCAGTTTTTTTTTTTTTAGTTTTATGAGAATTGAAGGGGAACTAAAAAAAAAAAGAATTCTTACACTTGAACTCTTGGCCTCACTTGTGCTGGACTTTTCTAGCCTTGAACCCTTTATTCAGATGGCTGGAAAACAGCATGTGGTATTATAACTTAGGGAAAGTCCGCTCATATTGTTTATAAATTCCAAGTTCAGTCCGTGAGTGGTTATGTATTATTCCTGGGAAAACTAAATCGGGAGGAACTATAATGAAAAGCTCTTAAAAATAAGTTTGTTCCCAGGACGCTGGGCGGCAGTGGCCCATTGGATCTGAATCCATCTCAACGCTCTAGCTGAATGCCGTCGGCAACAGCTATCTCAGAGGCTTGTCTCTTCCACCTTGCATTGCTCAAGACAGCCAGGGATTATATTATAAAATAATAGCAAAAAAAAAAAAAAAAAAGAAAGGAGACACACAGATAGCTGTATGTGGTGTCCACTCACCAGTTGTGTGAATCGCTGCTCCAGAGCTTGGTACTCCAGTGAGCTCTTGTTGAACAGGTCAGTGGAGAAGGGCACGTTGGCCACACGCAGACTGAAGAACACCACCAGCTCTCGGCCCCTGGCAGCGATGGTCATGGCGCTGGTGGTGATGTACTGCAAAGCTGGGCCAGGAGTGATGTTCTCCAAGAAATGATCCAGGGTGGAAACATACCCACTGAATCCCAGTACCTCAGAGGATGCGTGAGTGCTGGCGAGATCCGTTCCGTCTAAGTCTCCGACTGTATCTTGACTGCTGATACTCAACCTGCTGTCTTCTGAAGATGCAGGTGAACGTGAAATTTCCTGAGCCAATTGGCTGATGGCAGAATAATCATCGGTGGGGATGGTTAGCCGTGGGATTAGTACTGTCTGATCAAGGGAAATTATGTCTGTGGCACTTTGATCAGTCTGAGAAAAGATGCTCGATGCAGTAAAAAAAGGTCGAGTTTCTGATAGGGAGGTGGAGGCCACAGCAGGTGGAGACCAAGAACTGTCCATGGAGGAAACTCCTGAGACCAATTCATTATGTCCAAGCATCCCCGCAAAGAACAGAAAGCAAAAAAGAAAATCCAAAGTTAAAATTACTTTTGGAAAAATAGCATTTGACTATCTTAATGTCATATTTTTTTAATTTATTTTTAAATTTCTTCGATTTTATTCCAGTTTTATTGAGATATTGACATACCTCACTGCATAAAGTTAAGATGTACAGCATGTTTTAACTTACGTAGTGAAATAATTACCATACTTAGTATCATATTTTAAAAAGCAAATTGGTGGTAATTCCCTGGTGGTCCAGTGGTTAGGACCCCGTGCTTTCACCAATGAGGGCACGGGTTCAGTCCCTGGTCAGGGAACTAAGATCCCGCAAGCCACATGGCACGGCCAAAAAACAAAAAAGACAAATTGGTACAGAAAGGGCAGGCAGCCCTGTGTCCACACCTAGGGAGACAGAGGGTGGGTCTCTATAACCATTTTATTCAGGCCCAATACTTCTGGATATGCGAGACTAAAAGAGCACCAATTGCCTAGAATTACAGGGATTACTTACTGCCCAGTGAGACACAGCACATCTAGGGACCAGGTGGTCAAAAAGGACTAGGTCAGCAGATGGTGGCACACCACAGATGGCTTTGGGGTAGACTTGGATCCCACATCCCCATCTGGACCTCCCAGACAATTAGCTGTGCTCTTTTGGCCTGGAGTTTTATTCACCTTCCAATCATGCAAACCTGAATTTTATGTAATTGGATTTTTGGGGGGATCTCAGCTTATCACATTTTGGTAGTTTCATCAATTAAAATTTAAATTATGCTTTTCCAAAATTGGATAATCTGACTGAATAACTTGCCTATTTGCAAAATGATATGGAGACCGTGAAGATGTGGGTTACACATATAATTTGAACTTTGTATTGGCCATACAACTAAATATTGGGTAATATTTAAAGGTTTTTTTCATTCCTACATGATTATACCTTGATGATACCACCACTTTGCATTGCTTTCTTGAGTAAGTACATATTGAACTACTGAAGTCCATTCCCTTTTTGGTGCAAAATTAAAATCAATAAGTATTTATGAACTAAGAAAGTGGTTATATGAAGCTTTCAGATAAAGATATTGGTGGGTTATTAAAATATTCCAATAAACCTAAACCTAGAGCCACTGATAGATAATATTTAAGGCATTAGGTAGATCAAAAGAGGGAGCTTTCTGTGAATACTTTGGTGGCATTTTGGCAAATATGTGGGAAAGCTGTGTTAAAGTCCAAATGCTAAGCATGATGAATGGACTGTCTGGATGCAGATATAATCTTTGGACTCTCAGTCAGCTAATTTACTAGAGTGCAATCACCCAAACTGAAAATCCAAGTAATAAACAGCTCTGAAAGGTAGAATCATATTACTTTTATTAGTTTCTTAAAATAAAACCTGTCTGTGGAGAATTTAACCAGATTTCAGAGAAGCACACCCTTTTCTTCCACCTGGGGAGGATGCCTGGGTGTGTCTACCCATAATTCACTCAACTATCAGAAATGATGTTTTGTAACATCCAAGATCTTTCTAGATATACACTCGTAGTTTTATTCAAATCTCTATTGCCATGGACTGAATGTTTGCATTCTCCCAAAATTTATATGTTGAAATCCTCATCTCCAATGTGACAGTATTTGGAGGTAGGGTCTTTGGGAGGTAATTAGGTCAGGAGGGTGGAGCCCTCATGAATGGGATTAGTGCCTTTATAAATAAAAAGAGACATAAGAGAGATGATCTCTCTCTCTCTCTGCCATGTGAGGATACAGAAAGAAGGCATCTGTGTGCTAACCAGAAAAAGCCCCTCACCAGGAATTGAATCATCCAGCAATTTGACCTTGGACTTCCCAGCCTCCAGAACTGTGAGGAAGAAATTTCTGTCATTTAAGCCACCCAGTCTATGACGTTCTGTTATAGCAGCTCAAGCTGACTAAGACATCCTTGGAAAGATCTGGGATAAATAAGTTGAAGGCTTCAAGTACTATCAGTGGTTTGATTTGACTTTGTGCTGGGGGGAAATGCATTTGAATCTGAGCTCCTCAGCGCTCTTCCAGATGGTCAGGGTCAGGGAAGAAGCACAATGACAGGTGTCTTCTTTCTGCTCCAGGCCAGAATCTCATTACTCATACCTTTCTCAGTAGAGAGATTTTAGTCAGATTAAAACAGTCTGTTGCATTATGTCATCAACCAGCAAGCAAGAATTTCTAACTCTTAACCTTTGTGGCATCTTTTTAAAAATTTTTTTTATTTTTTGGCTGTGTCGGGTCTTAGTTGCAGCACACGAGATCTCTTGTTCAGGCTCACGAGCTCAGTAGTTATGGTGCGTGGGCTTAGTTGCCCTGCAGCATGTGGGGGGCACTTAGCTCCCCGATCAGGGATCGAACCTGCGTCCCCTGCATTGGAAGGCAGATTCTTTACCACTGGACCACCAGGGAAGTCCCTGTGGCATCTTAACATTAATCATTCACATTCACAATAAACCCAACCAAGTTATTTCACTGATAGAACCGTTGGCTATTTAAATGTACATTGTTAGATAAAATACAGGATTTCCACTGGAACGTACTTATACTAAAACGTTATTTGTTGTTTATCTGAAATTCAAATTTAACTGGTTATCTTGTATTTTTCTTTGCTGAATCTAGCAGCCCTATTTAAGTGTGATTTTAACAGACCCCTCACAGTCTCTCAGCTTGATATGGAAACTACTAAGGCTATAGTCAATTCTTTTGAAACAAAATTTCATCCAGACATTACCACCACTTATAAATGTATTTAAAATAATTATTCATCAGATTCTTATGCAAAAGACATGCCAGCAACAAAGGCCATCCTAACCCTAAGTTTTTACACTGCAATGGAGAAGGCAAGCACGAAAACCCAAGGCCATTTATTTCATCATGAGGTATGCAAAACAGACTCCAGATAACTTGACTTTTTAGCTGTCATGTTAGAGCATGCGTAGAGTTCTCATGAGGGCATGAGGTATGTTTATATGTATGTGTGCCCAGGGGGCCGCTGGTAGAAGCCCAGCTGCTGGGTGTAAAGGAAAAGGCTATTTTGGTCACTTTCTGGGCAGGAGATCTTCCCGCAAACAAAGGCCACAGATGAAATGCTCCAAACCAGAGTGGTTGAACTCAGGTCCAGCTGAAGCCCAAAGTGAGATAAGCCAGTAACAGGTGAGGATGGGCTCAGTGGGGGCAGCCAGGAGCCCCACTAGTAGCCAGAGGAAGGCACAGAGACGTGTGAGGCAAGTGCAGATGAAAGATCGTTCTAAATGCTGCTGGAAAGGGTCACACATCTACATGTACCCACTAATCATAAACATCTGGTGGTCACCTGGTTTATGTTTAAAAACCTAAAAACAAAGATTCCACAGTCTCCTCTAGATCTTCAAGTGATGTGACCAGCAAGTTCTTAATTCTCTATCAAACAAATCCATTCTTATTTATCACAACAAAAAAGTCATCTTCTTTTTGGCATATTATAGAAATAGAACATATGTGTTTACTATTCATTCATTCAGCAAATAGATATTGATGGCCTACTATGTGCCAGACACTGTTCCAGGTGCAGGGGTACATCAGTGAACAAAACAGATAAAGGTTTCTGGCCCCAAGAAGGTTACTATCTAGTGGAGGAAGACAGAAAATAAACAAAATAAGCAAAGGGAAATATATTCTATACCAGGTGGTGATAAGAGCTAATGAAGTAACATGAAGCAGGAAAGAAGGTGGGAATGCTGGGTTTGCAATTTTATACGGTGGTCATTGAGAATGCAATATTTGAGCAAGACCTGAAGGAGGTGAGAGAGTTTAGCCATGCAGCAAATGCAAATGAGAAAGCCAGAGAAAGAAGGGTGCCTGTATTGCTCCAGGAACAGCTGGCTGTGAGGGCAGCATGGTCAAAATAAAGTTCTATACTCTCAGTTGAGAGTGAGGGTGACTAAAGATATTTTTAAACACATAAAGTCTCAAAAAATTCCTCTTGGGCACCCTTTCTTAGGATGTGTTTACCTAAAATGATAGGGTAAACCAAGAAATAGGAAGACATGGGGTACTGAAGAAAAGTTAGGGAAATCTCCAGGAAGAAGGTGAAGGGAAATCCCCATCTCAGAGAGATGGGTACTCGAGGTGTAAAAGGAAACTAAGTACATGCGATGCTTGTATCACCAAGCCCTCTGCCATTGTACCAATTTTTTTTTTTTAACCTGAGAAAACTACTAATGGATGTGCTCCATAAAACAAGAGAGTGAACTCAGAGGGGCCTGAGATCTAGGGATCAGGGAATCCAACTCAGGAGAAAGGCCAAGGAAATTTTAAGGATGACAGAAAATGGAAATCCCAGGTGACAGCTGTCCAAAAGGCCTAGAGAGTAGTAGTCCAGGAGAAAGAGAAGGTCTTTGAAAATTGGAAGTGATAAGTTACCTGATGTGGAAAATTCTACTGGAAATTTCAATGCAAAATTTGAAAAGAATTGGCAATAAGTACAAAGAACATTAAGCAAATAAAAAAATCAAAGAAAACATTAATTCCAGGAAAACAGAAAGTAAACATATTTAGAGCAAATAGTTCATCTGTAAATACATAATGGAAACATTGAATATTGATTCAATAATAGTTATTACCATATTGATAGGGAAGGGTGTTGTAAGAAACTTAAATCCTTATTTGCAATAATAGGAAGTCAGTACATAATGTATGAAACAGATGAGTCAAAAGATGTATATTATTTAAGAATATGGCAAGAATAAATGCCAGAAGAAATAGCTGAGTTAAAAGGGAGTACTTTTGGTAAGTGGGACTGCACAGTGGGGAAGTGTGAGGTAGCAAAATGCTGTATTTGTCAGAATACTTCAATGATATGGCTTTAGAAGTATTAAACGTTTTATTTTGAGACAACTGAATATTCAAATGCAGTTCTAAGAATAGTAGAGAAGGGCATCAGTGAAAATGGCAGAAGAAGAAACTCCAAAAGTCAAGTTGTCCTTCACATTTGAAAGTTACAGGTAGTAAGTAGCTGGGATACAATAAGAAATATATATTTGCCTCAGCCTCCAGTTCCTGACACAGAGCTCTTAAATTTCTGAACCTTGAGCAACAGCTGGAAAAGTATGCCGTCAAACCCGTTCCAGGGAGAAATTGGGAGCTGTGTGTGTATGCCGGCTCCCTCTGTGCTGAACCCCAGGGGAAGGCCACAGGAAGTGCTTGGTACCCATTTAAAATTGCCTCTTTTGTCTTCTGTGGTTCTGGGGGACTGTGAATGCTGAGCTCCATTGGCTGCCAGAGCTGGGTGATTTGGGAATCAGTCCCTCTGATGGCAGCCATAAAAGTTGGGAAGCCAGTTTTTAGCTGGTTGATCAGAAGTACAAGTGACAGCCTGGGACTTTGGTATCTACAGTAGGGGGCAGTCTTGTGGATCTGAGCTCTTTATCTGTGGGCTCTGCATCAACTCCAGGTGTTTAGTGTCATAATTGAGTTGTAGGACACACAGTTGATGTCTGGAGAGTCGAGAATTGGTTGATATAGGAAAACTCCCTACACATTTGATATTAGAAGTGCTGTGAATAGAGAAGTAGCCCTTCTTTTAGTAGCCAAACCCTCAGGAGCTTTGATACCCTTCCTGAAGCAATTATCTGATGATACAGTCCAGCCAACTAAAAGATACATCAAAACAGAGAACTCAGGAATACAGAAGCTATGATAGAAGGTTTGAGATTGAGCCTTAAATCCATTTAAATATGGAAATCTGTCCAGGAAGCCATGGGAGTTGTGGCCGCAGAATCAATTTTAAATTTATAAACCTTGACAGTGTAATATACTCATCTAGTTATCAAAACTTGGGACATGGGAGAGTGAAGATGGCTGGACTATGGGTGTTCTGATAGTCTTACCTTTTATGACAGTACATCAAAAATGCTGCCCAATGTTGGTACATACAGTGTAAATGAAATGACTCCAAATTAATATTTTAGGTAATCTTATTCTTAGCCTTTAGGGATCTTTTAAGAATGAGTATCTCATAAAGTAAGGAAGAGGGAGACCCTCAAGATGGTGGAGGAGTAAGACTTGAAGATCACCTTCCTCCCCACAAATACATCAAAAATAGATCTACATGTGGAACAGCTCGTACAGAACACCTACTGAATGCTGGCAGAAGACCTCAGACTTCCCAAAAGGCAAGAAACTCCCCACGTACCTGGGTAGGGCAAAAGAAAAAATGGAGACAAAAGAATAGGGATGGGACCTGCACCTCTGGGAAGGAGCTGTGAAGGACGAAAAGTTTCCACACACTAAGAATACCTTTCACTGGCAGGGATGGGGGCTGTGCAGGAGGGAAGCTTTGGAGCCACAGAGGAGAGCACAGCAACAGGGGTGCGGAGGGCAAAGCAGAGAGATTCCCGCACAGAGGATCGGTGCTGACCAGCACTTACCAGCCTGAGAGGCTTGTCTGCTCACCTGCTGGGGCGAGTGGGGGCTGGGAGCTGAGGCTTGGGCCTCAGAGGTCAGACCCCAGGGAGAGGACTGGGGTTGGCTGTGTGAAGACAGCTAGTGTGCCACTGGCTAGCTAGCTAGCTGGGAGGGAGTCTGGGAAAAAGTCTGGACCTGTCAGAGAGGCAAGAGACCATTGTTTTATGGTGTGTGAGAAGAGGGGATTCCTGCTCTGTGTGCCCACAGAAGGCAGAGCACCACCTAAGCGAGCTCCAGAGATGGGTGTGAGCTGCAGGTTTATTCCAGGAATGCAAGGATTCTTCAATATACACAAATCAATCAATGTGATAAACCTTATTAACAAATTGAAGGAGAAAAACCATATGATCATCTCAAAAGATGCAGAGAAAGCTTTTGACAAAATTCAACACCAATTTATGATAAACACTCTCCAGAAAGTGGGCATAGAGGGAATCTACCTCAACTTAATAAAGGCCATATATGACAAACCCACAGCCAACATCATTCTCAAGGGTGAAAAACGGAAACCATTTCCTCTAAGATCAGGATAAAGACAATGTTGTCCACCCTCACCACTATTATGCAACATAGTTTTGGAAATTTTAGCCATGGCAATCAGAGAAGAAAAAGAAATAAAAGGAATCCAAATCGGGAAAGAAGAGGTAAAGCAGTCCCTGTTTGCAGATGACATGATACTATACATAGAGAATCCTAAAGATGCCACCAGAAAACTACTAGAGCTAATCAATGAATTTGGTAAAGTAGCAGGATACAAAATTAATGCACAGAAATCTCTTGCATTCCTATACATGAACAACAAAAAATCTGAAAGAGAAATTAAGGAAACACTCCCATTGCAACAAAAAGAATAAAATACCTAGGAATAAACCTACCTAAGGAGAAAAAGACCTGTATGCAGAAAACTATAAGACACTGATGGAAGAAATTAAAGATGATACAAACAGATGGAGAGACATACCATGTTCTTGGATTGGAAGAATCAACATTGTGAAAATGACTATACTACCCAAAGCAATCTACAAATTCACTGCAATCCCTATCAAACTACCAATGGCATTTTTCACAGAAGTAGAACAAAATATTTTACAATTTGTATGGACACACAAAAGACTCCTAATAGCCCAAGCAATCTTGAGAAGGAAAAACGGAGCTGGAGGAATCAGGCTCCCTGATTTCATACTATACTACAAAGCTACAGTAATCAAGACAGTATGGTACTGGCACAAAAACAGAACTATAGATCAATAGAACAGGAAAGAAAGCCCAGAGATAAACCCACACACTTATGGTCACCTAATGTATGACAAAGGAGGCAAGAATATACAATGGAGAAAAGACAGCCTCTTCAATAAGTGGTGTTGGGAAAACTGGACAGCTACATGTAAAAGAATGAAATTAGAACACTTCCTAATGCCATACACAAAAATAAACTCCAAACGGATTAAAGACCTAAATATAAGGCCAGATAGTATAAAACTCTGAGAGGAAAACATAGGCAGAAGACTCTATAACATAAATCACAGCAAGATCCTTTTTGACCCACCTCTTAGAGAAATGGAAATAAAACCAAAAATAAACAAATGGGACCTAATGAAACTTAAAATCTTTTGCACAGCAAAGAAAACCATAAGCAAGATGAAAAGACAACCTTCAGAATGAGAGAAAATATTTGCAAATGAAACCACATAGGATTAATCTCCAAAATATACAAGCAGCTCAATATCAGATAAACAACCAAATGCAAAAATGGGCAGAAGAATTAAATAGGCATTCCTCCCAAGAAGATATACAGATTGCCAACAAACACATGAAAGGATGCTCAACATCACTAATCATTGAGAAATGCAAATCAAAACTACAATGAGGTAGCACCTCACACCGGTCAGAATGGCCATCATCAGAAAATCTACAAACAATAAATGCTGGAGAGGGTGTGGAGAAAAGGGAACCCTTTTGCACTGTTCGTGGGAATGTAAATTGATACAGCCACTATGGAGAACAGTATGGAAGTTCCTTAAAAAACTAAAAATAGAACAACCATATGACCCAGCAATCCCACAACTGGGCATTTACCCTGAGAAAACCATAATTAAGAAGAGACATATACCACAATGTTCCTTTCAACACTATTTACAGTAGCCAGGATATGGAAGCAACGTAAATGTCCATCAACAGAGGAATGGAAAAAGAAGACGTGGCACATATATACAATGGAATATTACTCAGCCATAAAAAGAAATGAAATTGAGTTATTTGTAGTGAGGCGGATGGACCTAGAGCCTGTCATACAGAGTGAAGTAAGTCAGAAAGAGAAAAACAAATGCCACATGCTGACACATATATATGGAATCTAAAAAAAATGGTTCTGATGAACCTGGGGGCAGGATAGGAATAAAGACACAGATGTAAAGAACGGACTTGAGGACATGGGGAGGGGGAAGGGTAAGCTGGGACGAAGTGAGAGAGCAGCATGGACATATATACACTACCAAATGTAAAATAGATAGCTAGTGGGAAGCAGCTGCATAACACAGGGAGATCAGCTCAGTGCTTTGTGACCACCTAGAGGGGTGGGATAAGGAGGGTGGGAGGGAGGTGCAAGAGGGAGGGGATATGGGGACATATGCATATGTATAGCTGATTCACTTTGTTATAGGGCAGAAATTAACACAACATTGTAAAGCAATTATACTCCAGTAAAGAGGTTAAAAAAAATAAATTAAGGAAATATTTATCTGAAATTCAGCAATTTCTTGAGTTTTATTTGTTTCATTTTCTTATGGTGAAGTCAAGTAATATTAAATGCAGTCCATTTTATTTGAGTGGCATTCCAGAAAAATTCCATGTTTGTAAAAGCCTTTCTATGTAGCCTGTCTATTAAAATGTATTGAGAGATAGCTGGAAAAATAGATTAAATACTTAGTTATTTCTGAGTAGCACAGTTCTAATATTATTTTATTTTCTCTTTTTGGTAATTTTCTTCCTCCTTTAGCATTTTAAATAATGAGCATGTATGATTTAAAAGTAACAGTAATTACTATTTTTAAAAGTCTATTGTTTAGTCTAACATAATTATACACAATTTTTTGGAAATCTCCAATATTATATTTTTGTGCACCATGAAACATAGAAATACACATTACATAAAATACATTTACAGACATATACAGTTAAAAAATTTTTCTTATAGATGTTATTTTAGATTTTTGCAAACTTCAGATAAAAAAATAGCTCCTTGGTAAACTGAGGTAGATATGAAATTTCGCATGTATCTACTTATTAAGTAAGTCTTAAGCAGAGAGCCACCACAGAAGTAAAAATATTTTACTCCAAATCTTTGTTACCGTTAACATTAAAATAACATTTGGATTAAAACTGAAATTGTTAAGAAACTTAATTCCTACACCGTGGAGTGGAGGACTTCACTGTAGTTTCTTACAATATATTTTAGTTTGATGTTTCTATGGGGTTATGGCCTCAAAATCTAGTCTTAGACTCTTGAGAGGCAGGGAGAGGGATGCATTGGGAGTTTGGGACTAGTAGATGCAAACTATTATATATAGAACAGATAAACAACAGGTCCTAGTGTATAGCACAGGGAACTATATTCAATATCCTGTTATAAACCATAATGGAAAAGAATATGAAAAACAATATATAGATATATATAACTGAATCACTTTGCTGTATAGCAGAAATTAACACAAGGTTGTAAATTACCAATACTTCAACAAAATAAATTAAAAACAAAAAGAACCTTGAGAGGCAGGATTGAGGATGAGATGGGAGGAAACTAATATTTATTTGGCACCTGTTATGTTCTAGGTACTGTACAAGGGATATTTTAAAAAAATCTTCAGTTACTTTAAGCCATAAGTTTTCACCTGATTTTTACACTCTGCACTCACTACTTGATGTCTTTGAAATATCTAATTTTGTTTTCTTAAGTGATTAAAGTGAGTAATTAAGAGAGGCTACAAAGATGAGGGTCCCCTGACCAGAGGTCATTATCAGAATGAGCTGTGGATGTCAGTGTATTTTAACAAATCATCAAACAAGGCACATTTCTTTCCAGTTTAGTTTATTATACTTTTCCCCCATTAAACAAAAATGCCTAATCTGTGATATCTTATTAGACTTAAACCTTGCCTCATATAATATAAAAACTACAGAGCTCTGAGTCACACCTGATTACTTCCTCTCTTCATTGTAACATAATTTCTAATAGCTTTCAGTTTAGAATCAGCCCTCTAGGAGAAAATTGTACGACTTGGAAAAAGAGAACATCTATCCCTGGTTTGTTGGTGACAATAAAATTTGCCTTCACTGAAGAAATGAGTATTTTGGGACAAATGAAGTAAAGTGACATGGATTTGACGTGCAGTGATATTGTAGCTTTTAATAGCATGGTTATAGTTCAATTCTGAATGGTTTCTGAATCATTTATTCCAAGATTATGGAAAAGGTTGTTTTTTTCAGGCTTTGACTTGCAAAGTGAAATAATCAATATATTTTTCTCTCTACTAATAATAATGTACCTGAGAGAATGATAAAGATTAATATTACATATAGTGTGCATTTGGGACTGTGGAAGACCCACAACACATTACATGGTATGGTAACCTCTAATGGGGTCACTGATGAGCCTTACTTCCTGTTTTTAATATCCCTGTGCTGTCCCCTCCCACACTGTAGAGGCTGACATCCATAGCATGCTATACAAATGATGATGCATGATTCTGAGGTTAGGTCATACAACATATTACTTCTTCCACCTCGTTGCCTTGAATCAATTGCTCTGGAGGGAATCAGTTGCCATGTTGTGAGGACACTCAAGCAGCCATGTGGAGATGCTTGTATGAGGAAGAACTGAGGCCTTCTTGAGGCCAGTTTGCAAGATGTGTGAGTCATCTTGGAAGACCAGCCCCTGTCAAGTCTTAAGATTATAGCCTCAGTTGACGTCTTGACTGCAACCTCATGTGCGACTCTGAGCCTGAACCAACCAACTAAATTTTTACATAGATTTCCAACCTCTCCCAGTGGAGAGACAATAAATGTTTATTGTTGCTGTCAGCCACCAAGTTGTAGAGTCACTTTATATGCAGAGACAGATAACCAATCCACATAGAACCCCTTAAAGACCAGGCATTGCAGGATTTAAGTCTCCCAGTCTCTAACTCTGGCTTTAATCAGAATACCACAAAGGATCTGGCTTTGGTTTAGGATATTCTTTTTTTTTATTAAAAATTAAAAAAAAATTTTTTTTAATTGCGGTATACTTTTTTTTTTTTTTTTTTTGGCCACACTGTGTGGCTTGTGGGATCTTAGCTCCCTAACCAGGGATTGAACCTGGGCTTTGGCAGAGAAAGCACCGAGTCCTAACCACTGGACCACCAGGGAATTCCCTATTGAAGCATAGCTGATTTACAATGTTGTGTTAGTTTCAGGTGTACAGCAAAGTGATTCAGTTATATATATGTGTGTGTGTATATATATAAATATATAAATTCTTATATATATTCTTTTTCGGATTCTTTTCCTTCATAGGTTATTACAAAATATTGAGTATAGTTCCCTGTGCTATACAGTAGATCCTTGTTGGTTATCTATTTTATATATAGTAGTGTGTATATGTTAATCCCAAACTCCTAATTTATCCCTCCTTCCTCTTCCCCTTTGGTAACCATAAGTTTGTTTTCTATGTCTGTGGGTCTATTTTCGTTTTGTAAATACATTCATTTGTTTTTTTTTTTTTAGATTCCACCTATAAGCGATATCATATGATATTTGTCTTTGTCTGACTTACTTCACTTAGTATGATAATCTCTAGGTCCATCCATGTTGCTGCAAATGGCATTATTTCCTTCTTTTTTGTGGCTGAGTAATATTCCATTGTGTGTGTGTGTGTGTGTGTGTGTGTGTGTGTGTGTGTGTGTGTGTGTAATATCAGTATTCTAATCTGCAATGGGGACATTGGATGCCAGTCTATTTATAGGGAAGCTTTTAGAACAGGGTGTGTGTTTGTGTTTATGGTGGGAAGAAGGGGAGGAGTGAGTAGAAGGAAGGACTGAGAGACAGATGTAGCTTGTGCATTTAGGAACGTGGTTTCTATCCTCAGCGTTGCCGCTCTGAATTGTATTTACCTAATCTAGGTTGCCGTAGGCGACGTCCATGCTAGGTGTCCCCAACCCAACGAATTCAGTACCCCTTTTTCTAACAAATATTTGGTAATGCCCCCTTATGATCCTGAATGAGCTTCATCAAGAATATAACCAAGCAAATACACACTTTCAAAAAAGTCAATGCATTGTTCAAACTGTAACATAAACAGGGGGGAAGGGTGGGGGGAAGGGATAGATTGGGAGGTTGGGATTGACATATACACACTGCTATATTTAAAATGGATAACCAACAAGGACCTACTGTACAGCACAGGGAACTCTGCTCAATATTATGTAACAACCTAAATGGGAAAAGAATTTGAAAAAGAATAGATAAATGTATACGTAAAACTGAATCACTTTGCTGTACACCTGAAACTAACACAACATTGTTAATCAACTATACTCCAATATAAAATAAAAAGTTAAAAAAACTGTAACATAAAGGAGAAATAAAAGGAAAATAATTTATAATAGCACAATATGTAATTCAAAAGGCATTATAGCACCATAAGACATAATAAAGCAGTTAGATTCCTATATGTACTTATATGTAAACATCTATAAACATCATTGTGGATTCCACAGCTACAATGGCAGACAGATTCAGATGTTGTAATGGCCACATAAACACAATGATCACTACTGTCATAAGAGAAGTAGTGATTTCCTGAATTGGTGGCTAACACTTCGTAAAGTTCATTATACACATTGGCTGAATTTGCAGAAAGCTCAGGTTAAATTAAATTTTGCAAAATACATTTTGCAAATTATACTTATATAAAAAAAGAAGTGTCAGGAAAGAATGTAAAGGACCTAAGTGTCTTACCTAGTGCACTTTCTGGGTTTTCTGATCTATACGGGTCTGTGCCTTTTATCATTTTTGCAATCTTTTAGTTGTAGTATACTTAGAGTAATGCAAATTATTCTTGTCCATGAAAGACAAAGGGTTTTCATCAGGTGGGATATAATTGACTATTTCCGTGTGGCTATTGGCCAGTTTTGCATAAACTTGTAAATTTATTTCCTCATTTTTAATTGCTGATTGTGTTGTTTGAATTCTCCTTCAAACTGGTCATAACGTCTTACTTGTTTCCTTATTAGTAATTTGCTAAATATAATCTTTGACTTATGTTCATTTTATATTTGTATGAGAGTAATGATTTTACCTTTTAATAAAGTTTTACTTTAACAGGAGTTAGGTCCAGGCTTAGAAATTTACAGTTTTCTGCCCCCCCCATATACATGAATATCTAGCAAGATATACAAAAGTATTAGTGGATATACAGACTGCCAACAAACACATGAAAGAATGCTCAACATCATTAATCATTAGAGAAATGCAAATCAAAACTACAATGAGATATCATCTCACACCGGTCAGAATGGCCATCATCAAAAATCTAGAAACAATAAATGCTGGAGAGGATGTGGAGAAAAGGGAACACTCTTGCACTGCTGGTGGGAATGTGAATTGGTACAGCCACTATGGAGAACAGTATGGAGAGAGACATTTTCCTAAATTCTAAACGTGCTCATTCAAGGCAAACAAACAAATACACATAGAGGTATTCATTTACCTGTCTTCAAATGCTTTCATTCGTTCCATCTATAAATGAAGTTGGGTAAGTTTTGTAAATGCTGTCTTTGGATGACATTTTGTGAACATTTTATTAAAATTCTGTGGATTAGCACTTGTTTCAACATTCCAAATAGAATAAAGCTAATACACGTGCTCTGGCAAGGATTTTACCTAACTTGACAATACAGAGAACTTGCCACGTAGCACGGGAGAGTTGTTATTTTTCCATCTCATTCATTGCCAAGCAAAAAAAAAAATAGAGACAGAAGAAATTGAAAATCGTCTTATCTTTTGGTTTACTCAGTGGTCAAAAGACATTAAATTTTCTCTGAGATTATAGAATCTAAAGACAAAGTTCCCATTTTCCTGACACATTTTTAAGGTCAGGTGAATGATGTGACCTGTCTCTTTGAGCAGAAGTGTATGACAATGACTGGTTTGCTCAGTTGCCTGTGCGGACTTCCTTCTAGAAACTGACCACTGCATGCAACTTGTTATTTCCTGATGCCTTCAGGAATGCAGATTCATCTTCTTAAAACTTAAAAACTAAAGGAATTCATGGGAGTTTCTATCCATGTAAATGGATAGAATTCCCTTGTAAATGCTCTTGCTATTTCTACCTTAAGGACTGCTAAAATGTCACTTTCCCTCAATGCAAGAGGTGCTTCTTTGATTACAAAGCGGATCGTATTGTAAACTCCCCGAGTCTTCACAGCAGGACCCAAGGTGACATTCCTTCCCCACAGTCTCAGAGATGACCTTGTCAGCTCCTGGTTGCTCACTGGCCTCAGACCATTTGCACAACTGGTGCCTTATACTCTCTGTAAAAATGGGCAAAAGAGAGTCAGAAATATTTGCCTTCCCACCCTCATTGTGATGTTACCTCGTGTGGGTCAAGGTAAGAGGACACGAGGCAGCAATCCTGTAGCTATGAATACGCCATGTCCCAGTCGCTCGAGAAGTGATACGGGTGGGAACGGGTGACTATGGGATTGGCTAGATGTCACTTTGACTGCCTCGCCCATGTCACCCTGGTGCCTGTCTCTCAGTGGCTTTCTTCTGCACAATGTTCTGTCTACTGTGTATTTCCTGCCCCCTTTTCTACCGTGGGCTCCTTCTAACTCCACAAATGCTGACCACCTATTATCACTGATGACAAACACACCTTCACATTATGACTAAGGGCATTCCATCAGGCAGCCCTGCTTTCTCTCTGCGCCAGATGAATTGTCCAATTATGACCTGATTCTGCCCATTCTAGTCCTGGCTTTGCATCTTTTCCTGCTGACCTAATGTATAAAGCACTCTCTTTTTTTTTACCTACTATGCTCATTCAAGACACACTATTATGGTTAATTTGATGTTAGTTAGGCCATGATACCCAGATATTTGGTCAAACATTATTCTAGCTGCTTCCGTGAAAGTATTTTTTAGATGAAAATAACATTTAAATCAGTTGACTTTGTGTAAAACAAATTACCTTCTATAGTGTGGGAGGGCCTCATCGGTTGAAGGCCTCAATGAACAAAAAAAGAAACCTGACCTCCCCAGAGGAAATGGAAATTCTGTCAGCAGAGTCCTCCCTGGGTCTCTGGTCTGCCAGCCTACCTTGCAGATTTTGAACTTGCTAGCCTTCACAGTTGCATGGGTCAAGTCCTTAAAATCATTATGTTGACCTAGTTATGTGGCACAGTTTTCTGGATTTATCAACCTCTTCTTTTCTCCTCACTGTAAAATACTCGAGAGATCAATCAGAAGCGTTGCTAATAATAGATACTTATCAACCTTCCTCATTATGTAAATATGAACCAACAAAATTGGATGAAAGTGGCCATGTCAAGGGTCTGCGAACAAGCTAGGGCTGGCATCTCCTGGAATGTGCTCACTGGTCGTATGACCATAAAGTGGCAACAGGAAGACCATATTTGGACATCTGGGAGTGTGACCCAGACCAGCTTACTTGCATATAGTACAGACATTGCAGACACATAGATCACCACCACCCACTATTGAGCCCGTAACAGACGCTGCTCATAATCAGGCCAAGCTTTCTTGCCGAAGCCATTCATGGCTTCAGAATTCTTCATAATGGTTTTACCTCTTAACTACCACTCAAGTCAGTTCATTTTTGTCCAACTCCCCTTCTATCACCCAAGTCCAGGCCATCCACATTTCCAGCACGGATTGCTGTTAACACTCTTCTAACTGATGGCTTGCTTTTGCCCACCTCCAGCCAATTCCTCACAACACAGTCAGAAGATCTATTTAAACTCAGATTTGCTGTGTCATTCCCAAGCTTAAGACCCCTTCAATGTTCTTAATAGGCTCATAAAACTCGATGTTTCTGTTCATTAAAATGTTGAAAAGAGATTACAGGGACCACTACTCCGCATAAAACATTGGATCATAACTTGAGGACGGAATTGGGAAGAGCTGGAAAAAGGGTGGTCATGGAGGAGAGGTTTGAGAGAATGAGGGTTGAATAGCGCTGCAGCAGGGAGAGGGCATCAGATCAGTTCAACTGGGGGCAGAAAGTCAGAAAACACATTTTCTTGGCAATTGCCACAATTTGGGGCAAATTCCCAAATATAAAATTTGGAGGACAGCACTATCTCAGCTTTGATCCAATTTGAGAGTTGGAAGGCCTTCACGTTTCAGTTTTCTCTGGGCATTGTGAAGATGGTATCTAGGGATGGAGCATAATTGCAAGCCCCTGTTGAATGGCCGTCCCTTCCTTCTTTGAGATGAGATTTTCCCCATGGACCTCCGAACTATTTTTATTAGTGGCATATTCCTGCTGGGAAAATTCACTGTTTGGTCCTCAATTTAGAAATACAAGGAAGACGAGGCAAACATGTTGACCTTAGTGGTGCAAAGTTCAGCTGAGTTTTTCTTACAAATCTTACCAAGTCTTAATTATTATCTTTTCATCTTGAAGTGGAGCAAATTAAATAACACCCTGGCCAGGCTCTTGTGGTTGAGAGTTAGGAAGTAAAATGTTTTGGCTGGGAGAGTGGCTTCTTGCATATTTCCTCCACTTCATGCCTCCACATGAATCCTTGTGGTATTAATACATCTCATGCGGTGGAGCTAATTAAAGTTGTTCAGCACTCTCATTTTGACAAAAGTATTTACCAATGAGGAATATCACCCTTCATGTGAGGCTGTCTCTGGAGATGCATGATGACCGATAGACAGAGAGGTATATCCTCCAGGAGTTTACCGTCTGACACCAGAAACACTGATGGACCCAGTAAAGTTGACAACAGTAACAAATAGTTATGAACCCCCAAGCATGTGCCACACACTGTGCTCAGTGCAGGAGATCTTTTAAAAAGGATAAGAATACATTCTTTCACTTCAGGAAGTCAGTCTTAGAGGGACCCCAGAGATGCATACCAATTATTTCAATACTGAGTGGTAAATGCCTGATGGAGGTATATAAACTTTTTTGTTTTAGAGTCAGCGAAAAATGGTAATTATGAGTCTTTTCAGGCAGCAGTTGGGAAAAGCTTCACAGAGGAGGTGGCATGTTGGCTGGAACTTAAAGTATCAGTAGGAGGTCATCAGGCTAGAAGGATGGATGGGTATTATAAGCACAAGAGAGAATAATTCGTGCAAAGCTACAAAGGCATGACTATGGTTGACATATTATGGCAATGGTGAGCACAATGGCCAGAATAGATAGCTGACCACTGTTTCTGTACCACTTCATTGGCTCTCTCTGAGCTGCATTTTTAGGTAGCGCAAAAAGGGAAATAATCAAATTAACCCATCAACTCTTACTTTCATGGAGGTATTATGCTATAAATGTGTTCATTTACCCTTTAACTCATTTAATATATATTAATTGCCTGTCTAGATGTTCCACACATCTGGCTTGACACTGAAGATGATGCAATGAGTAGAGACAGACCGAGTCCTTGACCTCAAGGAATATGAGGACCCAGGTTCTCTAATGGGTTCATTCAGTTTAGCTCATATCACTGATTCCTTTCAATGGAGTCAAAGGCTGAGGCCAGATTAAGGAAAGTCAGAAACGTGTGGTGTTTTAACCTATTGCCTAGATGGGGGATGTGATGGCTAATTGGACTGGGCCATGGGATGCCCAGATATTTGGGTAAACACTATTCTGCGTGTGTCTGTGAGGGTGTCTCAGGATGAGATTAAGATCTGAATTGGTAGACTGAGTAAAGCAGGCTCCTCCCTAACGTGGGTGGGCCTCATCCAATCTGCTGGAAGCCTGAATAAGACAAAAGGCGAAGTAACGTGGAATTCACTCTGTCTGCCTGTCTTTGAGCTGGAACACTGATCTTCTTTTGCTTTTGGACTTGGACTCAGACTGGGGCTTACACCACTGATGCTCCTGGGTCCCCAGATCGCTGATTGCAGTTCTGGGATGTCTCAGCCTCCATAAGCATGGGAGCCAATTCCTTATAGTGAATCTATCTCTATCTCTATATCTCTATCTCTATCTCTATATCTCTATATCATCTCTATCTCTATCTCTATCATCTCTATCTCTATCTCTAATCTCTATCTCTAATCTCCTGTTGGTTCTGTTTCTCTGGAGAATCCAGATTAATGCAGGGAATTAAAGGCAAAACAATGTCCAATAGCAGAATAGCTCTGCCTAAAGTTTGCTTTTTCACTGTTTCAGATATTGCAATTTATTGAGAGATCTGGCTTACATCTTAAATGGAATGTCTAGCAAGTGAGAAACTAATTTGGGAGGGAGAACACTAAAGAGCTTCTTTTTTGGCAGGTCAGATCATCATTCTAATGAACGAAAAGGAAAATGTATTGCTGCCTACGCACATGTGAACCAAACCAAATCAAACCACACAAAATTTCTATCCTAATGATATGATACCACTTTTGAACGAGTTGGATGCATGTTATGTGGAGAACAGAATGTTGAGTTTGTCCTATAGGTTTATGACTCATTTCTATGAAATAGGAATAATCTTAACAGATAACTGGCTCTGCAAGAAAGAATGGGATCAACTAACCTAAAAAAATAAAAATAGAAGACCTCAGAATTCGAGACCAGATAGACACCAATTCATTTAGTGTTCTAGAGGCATGTTTTGCAAGTACTTTATCTCAGGGGATTAACCACTACCTTAGACTACTTACGCTGAGAGATTTCTATGAGTACTTGACTGAGATTTTAATGGCTTAGTGGGCCTTTGGTGACACTAACCTTAAACATTTTCCAGGCTAGAATTATCTCAGTGATACCGAGGTGCAGAGCTTTGGAGTCCTGGGTGTCATCTACCTGTGCTGCGGAGAGACCCAGAAATTTTTGAGGGAGGGAAGCCTTGATCCTGCCTAGAGCTGCTTTTTGTTTTCCTTCCCCTTTCTACATATATGAGTGGGATGCCTTTTTATCAGGGATGTTTCCTAGTGGGGGGTCTTCATTGGTCATTGAGATATGTCCTTTCTGTCCCTGGCTGGGCTGATTATGAAAACGTATGGATCTGCCTTTCATTGGCAACATAGCATATTTGCTGTCTAAGCCCAGGCCAACAAATATAGTGCTTCTTGGTCAATACTAATCAAAAGCTCAGTTATGAGGGTCATTTTTATTTATGGGGCATCGACTGAAGGTTATACCGCATGGTCATGCCTCTGGATACTCTAAAATCAATCCTTGAGTTAAGGCAGATGGTCAGCACCTGTCCCTCATGGAACCACTGTAATGAACTGGGTTCAGGCATTCGTTATGCGTCTCCAGGGAGGGCCTTCTAGGAAATACCTGACACCGAGTTTATGCTGTAGGGGAGGCTGAGGCAGACAGAACGTGGTTCACCGTAACCCAGATGCTCCTTCTTAGGAGGACTCATAGGAGAAATATTTTTCTCCTAAGCAGTTACCATGCTCTAAGCATGCAGGTTCCAAATCATGTGACAAATTGCATTGTCCTCACTGCACAGTCTGCTGAGAAGCTCAAAGCCAAATTCATGAACCACCTAAGCAAAGAAATAATGTTCTGATATTTACTTTCTAAACAATTTTCCCTATGGAGTCATTTGATTTTTAAAAAAATATTATTACGGTGAAACATAACATAATATTAGACGTTTTAAAGCAAATGGTTTAAATCATAAAATGCCAAATATAAAAAAGGAGTGATGGCAATATTCAGTTCAATATTGCCTTAATTCTGTTATTCTAAAATTATTTATTAGTTATAAACATCTGATGACCTCAAAAAAAGTGAATGATTCAGTAATTGTGTTAGGAAAATTCACAACGTTGTGTAACCACCACCTGTATCTAGTTCCTAAACATTTTCATTACTCCAAGAGTCATCTGACCTATCTTTGTTTCATCTTTTCTTCCATTTTTCTTTCAGTTCTTTAAAATAAAATCTTATTGTATTTCACACAAGTCTGTAAACCATCATCACCTTTTTTGGGGAATGAGGCAGGATTTTAATAAACAAATTATTAAGAAAAACCTAAGAACCAAGAATGACTCATCTTGCAGAAGCTAAATGAAGGAGTATAAAGAAGGGAGTGTCAATAGGAGCCCTGCGCCAGCGGTGTAGTAAAATAAAGATGGAAGGGACGCTGCTCAATTGAAAAACGATCTGTGATTTGTGTGAAAATTGTGTCCCTGTAACGTGTGAAACCGTGTGAAAACTGTGGTGATTAGAAGGCGAGATTGTGAAGACTCAGAATGCTAGACTATTAAAGAAAATGACAAGGCAGTGAAATAGAGAAAGAAGAGGCTGTGGGTTGAGAGAAAACAAGTTTGGGGCACTATATATTTTTTAAAATGATGGGGCTACTACGCCAAACATAGTGTAATAGGTGGAAGAAACTTGAATGATGGTCTTGGCTTTGCCACCAGCTACGCGGTGTGACCTTGAGCAAGGATCTTCCCACCTCTAGCCTTGGTTTTCTTACCTGTGAAACATACAGCTTAACTAGAGTACGTCTAAGAGTCCTTCCAGCTTTAGTGTTCTATGGTATATTCATGAATGGAAGGAATGTATACAAAAAATGAAAACAGTAAAGCAATTTTGAAAACACAATAATACTTTCATCATAGATATACTATCATTTTTATTAATATACCCCAAATGCTGATCTTATAATAAGGTTTTTTGGTATCATAATGAAGGAAAGGAATCCAGGGAGCATTTAATATCATTCATGTCACCAAAAGGTGGTCTGTTTTATCCAACCAACTTTTAAGTGATTTAAAAGTCAAAAGAGCGGTTGTTGTGAATTGTGGTTGATTATCGATGGCCATAAATGCTTTGCTACTTCTTCCATCAAGAGATAAGGTCTATGTTCCCTCCTCTTTAATCAAGATGGACGCTATGGCTGCCTAGCCATTGGTATGTGAGGAAGTGACACTGTTTCTGGGCCCTGAGGAGATTGGAGCCTTCCACTTTTTTCTTTTGTGACAATGACTCCTTGAACCCAGCTGCCATGCCGAGAGGGAGCTCAAGCAGCCCCTCAGAGAGGCTACACAGTGGAGAAATGAGGCCTCCAGCCAACAGCTCTGGCTGACCACTGATTTGTCAGCTGTGTGAGTGAACCCTCTTGAAAAAAGATCTTCAGTGCCAGTTGAGACATTCTAGTTGTCACAACATGGGGCAGAAAACAGCTGTCCCTACTGATCCCTGTCCAAATTTTCAGATTTATGGGCAAAATAAGCAATTGTTGTGTTAAGGCACTAGTTTGAAGGGTGATTTGTAATGCAGAAATAGATAACTGTATCATGCGGTTAATATTTAGTCACTGGTAATCATGTAAACCAAATATAATCTGTATAGGTGGTTCTGCTATCATGCTATACATGTTTTTGTGAAAAACCTTGTACTCAGTAAAGTTGCCTACTGATTTCACACGAGGAAAATAGGAATGAGGTAGACCACCAAAACCCATAGAATTTTGTAAAGAGCCCTGACTAAAACGGAAACAGCTCTATTAAAAATATCAGCCACAAAAAATCTTCCCTGGCATTTCCACTTAGAATCACAGAGCATCCTTATCAGCCTTATATCCTGGGGTTATTGCTTCCTTAAAGACATTTTTGCTTATAGTTTCACCAGGGAGCTGCATAAAGTGGGAAGCACAGAGTTTCCTAAAGCCACTATATCCACTACTTCTTGCACTAAAAAAAGACTCTTCTGCAGAATATTCACTTTTTTTTTCATAAGGTCTTCATATATTGATAAAGATTTCCTCTTTAACTGTGAGAAAGTTTGACCCTATTGCCTCAAAAGTAAACATTCTTGAAAATTCAGAAGTGAACCAGGAACCTCCAAAAACTAAAAATAGAATTACCAAATGATCCAGCAATCCCACTCCTGTATATATATCCAGACAAAGCTATAATTTGAAAACATACATCTACCCCTATTTTCATAGCAGTACTGTTCACAATAGCCAAGACATGGAAACAACCTAAATGTCCATTGACAGATGAATGGATAAAGAAAATGTGGTATATATACACAATGGAATACAACTCAGCTATAAAAAAGAATGAAGTAATGCTATTTGCAGCAACATGGATGGACTTAGAGATTATCATATTAAGTGAAGTAAGTCAGACAAAGACAAATATATGATATCACTTATATGTGGTATCTAAAATATGACACAAATGAAACTGTCTATGAAACAGAAATGGACTCACAGATAGAACAGACTTGTGGTTGCCAAGGGGGAGGGTGGTCAGGGAGGGATGGATTGGGAGTTTGGGGTTAGCAGATGCAAACTAGTATATATAGAATGGATAAAAAACAAGGTCCTACTGTAGAGCACAGGGAACTATATTCAATATCCTGTGATAAACCACAATGGAAAAGAATATGAGAAAGGAAGTATATATATGTATAACTGAATCACTTTGCTGTACAGCAGAAATTAACACAGCATTGTAAATCAACTATACATCAATTTAAAAAAATAAGTTACTTAATTAAAAAGTAAAAAAAAAAAATAAAAAAGTGAACTAGGAGGATTTCGATGTTTACTGACATCCTTATTGACCAGTTACACGTGTGCTAATTGGCACTAAAGAGACACACATAGCAGAACAGACAGTATCCGGGGTCAGCCTGTATATGGAGAATAGGAATACAAACACTGATTGTAAGAGCCCAATCCTCTGTCGCCATAGCCCCTTGTCATGGACGTGGGCCTTAGGACCCACCTTGTCCTGACAGACTCTCAGGTTTGAAGCTCAGTTGAGATGGCTGTTCTGGGTGGGCAGCGGTTGGTGCTGCTTTGGTTTCAGCTTCTTTCACCAGATCCGTCAGGAAAGGGCTATCAGTGCTCTCTGTGGGACTGGGGATGAGAGCTGAGGGAAAGATGCTGAGGGTGACCACCTCTTTAGAAGAAGGTGGTTCAGTGGACAGCTCTTCCATTGGAAACAGTGGTGGGACCAAACCTTCTCCTGGGTGGAGGATGACTTTATCACTGGTCTTTGAGATAGTGTCATAGATGGATTCCTCAAAGAGGATGTCATCATCCAACACAGACCCTGTGGGAAGTAACTCACCAGGTAGACTCTGTCCTGCTCTGTCCACTGTCTCCAGCATGGGTTGACCAAGAGGAAGGTCTGGACTCAGAGTAGCAACCTGAAGAAGGAATTTAGGACAGATGTTGACAAGGGACATTTCTCTGTATATGAGAAGGGTTATACTCTGTATTTTTTCTTTTCATTTAAATTTAAGCAAATCATTTCATAGTTGACTTGAATCTATTGTGGATTCTGTTGTAGGTTCTGATACAGAAACATGTCGTGAAAGGAAAACATGCATTGATACAGTAGTAAAATACGATCTCGTGGCTGAGTCTGCCTGTATAGGGTTAACTGATACCCAAAATACTTTGCAACGTGTGTCAATCATATTCGAACTTATGAATCTTTTTATTTAAAAAGGGAATAAAGCTTAGCACTTCCATTTATGAACACCATAGTGACAACTTTTGGCATAAATTAAATGAACATAGCTTTAAATGAAATACAAAAGTTATTACTGAATTCATTATTTTTTACTTCCTAAGTTATTAATTTATCCTTAAAACCCCCCATAAAACATATAGATAAGACCTTAAGACTTAAGGACAAACTTATAAAGTATCTTTATGTTATATTTATTTCAGAAAGTCAAATAATATATTCTGCTTTAAGTATTTTTTCAGTTCACGAACATGTATTTGTTTTATCAAAAAATGGCAATTCCTGACTCTAATTGAAACAGAGCTCTAACTATGTTGAAGGAAACTTTGAATTTAAGGATATTTGAAATGCAAGTTGTATTATATTTTATTAATACAGATAGTGGAAGTGGGTAAGCAAGTACTGCCTGTAAAAACCAGAAAAGAATTTTCTTTCTTTCTTTCTTGAGTGTAGTTGCTTTACAATGTTGTGTTAGTTTCAGGTGTACAGCAAAGTGAATCAGTTCTACATATACATATATTCATTCTTTTTTAGATTCAGAAAAGAATTATATTTAGCATTGCAGAGGGGATCTTGCTCTGTTCAGTCCTTAAGCTGACTTTTTCTGATGGAAGATTTCGAGGCTTTGTTCCTATTTGAAGAACAGAAGAACAACAAACTCACCTTTGTGATGTCAGCAAGGAGAGTGGGCAGCACCGATTGGGTGTCAGGATCAAGACCTGGCAAAGACCCAACAATTTCTGTGGGTGAAAAATCACAAGGTTTGAGTGTTTCTTTTTCTTTTTTTCTTTTGTGGTTGGAGCAGTAAAACAGTGAAGGTTGGGAAATGTGGCGATAATCGGTTCTTAAGGAGTGGTACAACAAATCATCAAGAAATCAGCATCAGATGCACTAGTGGTCATTGATCTGAGTGATCTGTTGAAGGATGCATGCAAGGGGTGCATCTTGCTAGTCTATGGGACATGAACAGTTATTAAGGTGGATTTTTAGGGTGTTTAGTTTTGTTGTACACATTTGGACCAAGCAGGCCAACTGATTGGCTAGGCCTGTGGGGACAAAAATATAACTAAGTTGACAAAGAAAGAAATGGCTAAAATAAATACTGGAACCAAGGACCGAATGTGAGTCCTTGCGAGTCCTACTTCCACCCTGAAGCCCAATTCTCAGATTATCCCAAAGGGTTCAACCAAGAGACCAACCCAGAGTACCAGATGCTCTCAGAGATGAGTCTGAAGTTTTCACTGAACTTTCCTTGTCTAGAAATTCAAAAGTGAACCAAGAGGATTTTAATGTTTACTGACAACTTTAGTGACACACCCTACATCTCATCCCGAGGGATCTTTGTAAAGTTTTCCAGAGTTGAGTTTGACTCTCTAAACTACAGAAACAGAACTGACAGAGAATGCCAGTTTCAAGCCATGTCACATTAAAATGGCATTTCTAGTGCCCATCTATTATGCCAAGAGTACTGGGTGAAGAGTTCCAGGCTCCTGGGTCCCTCCAGGGCCCCCTCTGAGGACCCTGATTACCTGTTGATTTCTTTAGATCCATGCTCTTCTCTCCCCACTACTCCCTGCCATGGGAGGTTGACTTATATGGACCATGTCAGTGGTTCCTTGCTCCCTGTCTTTGGGATGGCTTAGATCATTAGGCAGCCCTTCAGGCCTGGAGGTAGTAGTGGGGCCTTGGTGCTTCTAGCCCCGGGGAACTGTCCTAGTCCTCTGGGCATTAGGGAAACCTTTATAAATAGTCCCTTTATGAAACTCTTTTCAAATTATCCTAGTTCAAATGTGCCACCTGGAACCTGATCCATTTACTAGATGAGGGTATCTGGGCTGTGCCAGATGAGGGAACAGAACTCTCCTCGAGTTCTTCTCTCCACCTGGGTTCCACTGGGTGACTGTGATCGAGCTGGGCTGAGTTGAGCCTCTTGGCTTCCCTAGAGCTATTTTTGGTGTGAAGTGGTCATGAAAGGCTCATTGAATGAGACCCGGGGGGCAGTGAGGAAAGACAGAAATGATAACCATCCGTGATTGGCCTGTCACCAAAATGACTGACTCTACAGGACCCAAGTTAAAATGACAGTGACCAGGAGACAGTCACACCTCCTCATCTCTCTGTCAGGATGAGGATAAACTCAGAACTATGAAATCACCCACTGACCATCAGTGAACTGAATTGACCCCATATCCAAGGACTGGTCTTCCTCCAGTGCTTTGCTGATCAGCTTTCTGAGGTCTGAAGCTGTGGGGTAGATTTCCATTTGCTTGTCTTCCTCCATCGTTCCATGAAGGTTTCCTTCACTTTCAATTTTGTTGGAATCAAAAGACAGGAGGTCCCCTGCAGGGCTTTTTGCTTCTGCCTTGTCTCTCTGAAAGATGGCTGTAAGTTGCATCTCTGTAGAGCTTGACCTGTAGATCGCAGAGGACACATCACATCCAAAGCCACTGTTACATGCCTTATAAAGAGAATCACTATGTTGCTACAAAGCTTCAGGACAGCTTCAACCTCTTTCCTGACGGACTTTTAATGAATATCACACACTTGAAACTAATTTCAGTGTTTGTCAGAAATTTAAAAGGTAGAAAAAGAATTGACATATATTTCAGCTCTGAAATAGAATGTATAATGGGACTGAAATCCAGCTTGAAGAGAGACTATTAACTGGATCAAGTGACCATACATTTTCACTTCAGGTCTTTGTGAAAAAGTTAATTGTCAAGAGCTGCTGGTATTGATCCGTGTTTTCGTGGTCTTATAAGTGCCAATCAGCAAGAAGGATGAATTGTCTTTTTTCTTTTCCTACAAGTAGCCTCTTGTAGGATATAGCAGGGGGACAACAATATGTACGTGTTTTAGCCAAGTCAAAGCTTCAGTTCTCAAGGCTATTTCTTTTCTACTTTTTTGAAGAAGGATTTTTTAATTAAAAAATACAACACTATATTAAACATAATCTCTTCTTCCCTCAAGTTGCTTTTAAAATAACATCTTGGAAGATGTGAGAAAAGAGAAAGGGAAGTAGTTCATGATTAACTGTATTTGTTATATTTATTGAATCAGCGCCTTTACTCATGTAAACATGAAATAGGATCCTCTCTAGCTCTGTCCTCTAGGACCAGGTTTTACCTCTTAGTTTGTGCCATAAATCCACACAGAGGGATACAAACATGTTTTAAAGGCCACAGGAACCGATAATGTGTATTCTCGGCAGTTCTTCGGGTCACATGATCAATCAGAGTCTACGGTTGGTTATTTCCCCAATTACAGGAGCCAAGCTAGATACAGTGTGCCCTTTCCCCATTCACACTGACCTGGGAACCAAGTGGCAAATTAGTTCCTCTGCTTTATTACAGACTTAGGCGGCTTGCATGCACAAGTGTGCGTCCAGGCCGACAACTTCCCATCACAAATGACATTTAAGAAATTGTTGAAGCATACTTGCATCACAGATAGGTGTTTTTATGTTTTTCTTTTGAAAAGCTTTTGAGTTGTATAGAACACACTTTCGCTGATCAGGTAGGTCACTGTTTACCTGCTTCTCCACATAGTGATTTTGATTTGAGGGTTCTTTTCTACTACTGAGCAATTGATCAAATACTTCCATTTAAATAAGACACCAATAAAAAGACACTGGCTTATCCCAGACTTTATACGTAAAAATAATCTGCAGGAGTTTAGCACAGAAACGTGTGTGTGTGGGGGGGAAATGTACTATATTTCAAAACATTAAAAAAAAAGTTCAAATTACCCATCTCTTTCTTTCTTTGGTCTTCATGTCATCATACACAACGGGAACATGCAAGGGAGAAAGAATTTTCATGAAATTTATTGAGACATTTGATGAATCAATCACATACAAAAAAAAGTTTCATTGTCTCCCATGTTGGTTCAGAGCCATCAGACTTTGGATAGAAGTTTTGGGAACCATATGGATCTCAGGAAGTAAACATTATTCTATGATGTTTCTTACTAGGATTTGAGCCTTAGTTCAAAGATTTTAGGTACTTAAACTCTTTGATTTCCTTATATTCCTTTTACAGAGGCTTCAAATATATCCTATACATCTTAGGTTTTCAGTGGGGTGCTGGTGCCAGGAAGTTGTTTTAAAAAGTATTTTATAAATGGATTTCTCATCCCCTTAGTTTATTCCTGAAGGTAATTTATCTGAGACCAGACGCTGGAACTGGAGTTTTGCTGACTGTTTTTTGAATTGCTTTAATCAGTAAGCCTTGAGGGGATGGAGCAATTCACCACGCAACAGGCTGCAGGAAAAGCAAACCCCTGTTTACCGAGTGGATGGTCTGTTGCAGGCAGTTCACATGCTTCTTCATTTAATCTTTTCAACAACACGATCACCATTTTATAGATAAGGGAAGATGCAGAGAGAGGGAAAGCTGTCAGTGGAAAAGTAGCAGAGCCGAGATTCCAACCCTGGCCTGGAAGACCATAGCCTGGGCTCGTTTTGCCACGCCACCACCTGTTTGTGCCAGAAAAAAAGGCCATTTGGTCACCAGACTGGCGACAACATTTTGGACTTCTCTGGGCACATAACGTGAATTTAGTTTAGAAGCTCATCTGTCTTCACTGTAGACTAGTTTGCATTATCGAGAGTTAAATGCAAATGGAATTATATCATACTCCTTTTTGGGGGCATCTTTCACTCCACATGATTATTCTGAGATGAATCTATGTTGTTGTGTATTCCAGTAGTTCATTCTTTTCCTGAGTAGCAGTCTGTGGTAAGAATATAGCACAATTTGTTTATCTGTGACTCTGCTGATGGCTATTCGGGTTGTTTCCAGTTCTTGGCTAAGACAAATGAAGCTGCTGTGGATAGCTGTGTACACGTTTGTGAAGGAATATACCCTCCACCTAGATTGAATGATTGTTAATAGTTTCTCATAGTTGCTTTAAGAGATAAAGCAATATTTAAAGTGGAACCTTTAATGTTCCTCCTTATAACCGTGTTAATAATAGATGTTCTAACTTCTTCCCAGTTGTGTTACAGGAATCAAATGAGGTCACTGATATAAAAGTATTTGTTTAATTGTAGATCAGGTTTTATAAGAGTGAGCTCATAGAAAGAGGGTACCTTGAGACTCCTGGGAGTTTAGGTCTTCTGTGGGAAGATCTGGCTCCATGAGAAAGCAATTTCCTTCATAACAAGTTTACTTTACAATATTCTGAGCATTGTTTTTCAGGATTAAAAGTTTGCCACACTCATCAGCATATTATTTATTGTATTCGGGGGTCAAAATGTTTTCTGGGAGACTAAGTCTACGTAACATAATGGAAATCACTGGGAAAATGCGATCAAATATACTTCATAAGCATCCTTGACAGAAAGAAGGATAAACTCTTACAGAGAAAAACACACGGGAAAGATGCAGTTTCAGAGGATCTAATAACTTTAAAATATTTACCTTGCAAAATCTCATCCCCTAACATTTTGGTTTTCTTCTGAAACAGATTTTTTAAATTATTATTAGTTTTTCATTTATTTGAAGAGAGGAGATAATGAGCATTTGAACATTCACCGAGAGAACTGTTCCTATCCTTTCCTTCAGGTTTAAATTAAAAATGTATGCTTTAACTGCAGTGGTCTATCCAGGAGACCTTGCATCTATGCGGAGTATTCTCCTATCACCTTTTATTTCTCTCTAATCCATCTGATTTCACATGGAGTACCGTGGAGCAGCATCTTGAAATAAAGAAAAATGAGTCTGCTTTGGTAAATGTTAAGGGTTTCATCTGTTGTTACTTTCATGGTTCAACATGTCCCTCCTCTGAAATTACACAAATCAGAGGGCCTGATAGCTTCAAGAGAAATAAATGGGTGGAGCCCCCCACCTACACAACTGTTCTTTGTGATTATGTGGGACCCACCCTGTGGACCTTCTTGCTTTAAGACAACAGATGGTGACAGGCCAGGAGGAACTTGGAGAGAGGCCTGTCCTCCCGTTTTACAAATCCCCCTCAGTGCAAGGGATCTCATTCTGCTCACACCAGGGCTGATATATGCCCTGTGGCACAGTTAAAAAAATACCACATTATGATCCCCCTTGTAGATGTTTTGAATAGTGAGAACTTAAAAGAAAGAGGCAAAAGTCTTGCCAAAACTCCTGAACCCACACTGGAATATTGAGATGCTACTGGATATAGGCCTGCTTATGGGAAAGCTGTGGGAACATGATGGAACCCTGCTTTAGCGTGGCACTATTTTATTTCATGTCTTCTATTTAAATATTCAATTTTATAAATTTTGCATGGTAATACATTACTATGGACCAGACATCAGAACGGTATAAAAGTACGGTCAGGCATCAAAGTGATAAAACAGGTATTAATAGTTCCATCCCCATCCCTGTCTACCCAATTCTCTTACCCCTATAGGTACCACTTTTGATTAGTTTCCCCTGTCTCCCTAGGGTCAACTTGATTTGCTTAAACAATGACGGTACTTAGCACTGGATAGGACAGGCAATTGACATCAAGGTAACTAATTGCTACTTTTCTGGATCTGTCTCTGCTGAGGGATTTTCCTAAGAGGTTTGGTAAATGACATTGTCCTTGCCTGTTTCTGAACCCGGAGGAAGGAAGGAGGTCGGCTCCTGTGTTACTCCTTAAAAATCACCTAGAGTCATGTTCTAATTAGACAACTCCTTCATCCGAAATGTATTCAGATTTCAGGATTTGGCGGAGCTAAACAATTGGGGTAAAAGTGACCTTAAAATCCTCATGACATTGCTTTTAAAAGGGGATAGCGAGAAAGAAAGTTAAAAATTGAGAAGAGTCCGATTCTCTTACCTAAATCCTGACACATGGATTTCTTTGAATCCTGGAAGTTTCTTAAATACCTTTTGCATCTGCAGAGAGAAAGAAATTTATGAAATACTCTTTGGTTCTACTGGGTCAGATCTTATCTAACTGAGAAAGCCTAAACACTTTTGATGAGTTAGGGGGAAAAAGTGAACATGGAAAATTGAAGTAACGATTGAGGCCAAACTTTTTGTTCTCATTTATTTCTAAAACCCAGAGGAAAGTGTTTTGCTATTTATTTAAAAGCTGTAATTGGGTAGTTCTGACCTGCTTTACTGGTTACTTTACATAAAATATGAAATAATTTTAAGGTGGTATTTGGAAGAAACTTTTTTGGCTACAGTATTTTTATTTATACACACAGAGTAATGATCATATTTTCTGAATTGAATTATATGATTTGGAAAACATCGGTAATGTTAAAGGGATTATTAAAGTCAAACTGGTTGCTGTACCTAATTAAAATGGTAGAAGCATACATCAAACTGATCAAGCAAACATACATCAAATGGTAGAAGCTAGTATTCAAACTAGTGAATACAACAAACAAGAAGCAGACTCACAGATAGAACAAACTAGCGGTTACCAGTGGGGAGAGGGAAGGGGGAGGGGCAATGCAGGGGTAAGGGGTTAAGTACAAACTATTAGGTATAAAATAAGCTACAAGGATCCATTGTACAACATAGGGAATATAGCCAATATTTTATAATACTATAAAGAGTAAAACCTTTAAAAATTGTGAATCACTGTATTGTACACCTGTAACATACCATATCGTACACCAACCATCTTTCAATTGAAAAAAAAAAGAATGAGTAAAAAAAATGGTAGAAGCAAACTCTGATCTTATTAGTTTTGCTCTTTATGTGGACTTTACACTTGCTTGATTTCATATTGCTCATGACGTGTGTGATCAGAACAGTTTACAACTGCAGTACTCAGTGGCTCCCAGATCCACGGCAGCCTGGCTTCTGCCTCTGGGTTCCCCCAACAAGGATGGTCCTCTCCAAACCCAGGGGCACTTTCCGCTCCTTTTCCACAGAGTGCCTGCTTTTCTCAGGTTCTTCTTCCATCTCTCTGGCCACTTTCTCAGTCTCCTTCACTCCATCCTATTTCTGACTTCACCCTCTCCCTCAGCTGGAAGGCTTCTGCAGGTCTGCATTCTCAGCCCCTCACTGCACACACACTCCCATGTGTGCAGGAAGCTCTGCTGTGGGTTCTGTGCTGGGCTCTCAGGACACATCACCATGGAAATGGGCTCTGCCCCACCCAGTTCACTCGTGGGAGGCAGGGAGGCAAGAGAGACCATGAGGAAGTGATAGCAGTTAGTAGTAAAGCACTGAAGGGAGGGCCCACCCTGTCCCCCTTTCCCTGCACCCACTCCCCTCTGCCTCTCGTTGGGGGGTCTTCCACAATCACCTGAGATGCAGCTTGGAGTTCTTCACATGGAAATCCCAACTTTGCCACCAACTAAATATGCCCAAACCAGAGTGAATCTCTTCCTTCCAGATCTGCCTTTCCTCCCAGGCTCCCTGTCTCCGTCAGGGTCACGAACACCCATGGTCTTCTATCCAGAGAGTCCAGCAACCCTACACGCCTTCCCTCTGTGCTCCTGCTGTCCAGTCACCAATGCCTGCTAGTCTGAATTCCACATGACTTTTGTTTCTACCACGTTCTTCATATTCCCATGGCAGGCACACCCTCCCTGGCTCCCCTCTGACACTGCTGAATGGTTTTCTGGATGTGTGTAGGGGGAGGGAAAGGAAATGGGTTCTGGGGGTGTGCTGGGGCGGGTGAAGGAAGATGTCCCCTTGACTACACTTTCTTCCCAAGTTAATCATTCCCTATCTGTTGCCCTTCACTAAAAATCCTGTGATGGGCTGCAGTGCCTAATGAATAAGGTCCAATTCTTTAGAATGATATTTAAGACCCTCCACAATCTGCCCCTCCAAGTACATTTCCATTTGCACTTCCTGCCATCCTGACCCCTTCAGCCAATATCATGTCCTCTGGTCACACTAGACTAACTCCTGTGTCTCCCCAAATATGACACGTACTTCCTCCAGGCTTCTGTGACCTTTTTTTCCCTTTAGCCCCAAATGCAACTTCTCCTACCTTCTGCTCATTGACTGCCTCCCCCACGCCATCATTCAAAGACAGCTCAAGCATCTTCTCTATTGAAAAGCATTTGTAGCTCCCCCAAGTCAGGCTCCATTATTTCTTCTCCCTACTGTTCTAGAACTTATTGCCATACGTCCTGTAAAACAGTCCATGAGGGGGCATGCTGTCTCTTCATTGAGATTATGCTTCCTGGGCTCAGGGATTGTGTCCTATTTATTCATCTTTATCTCCTTTCCTCCCAGTCTGTAGCAGATCGTCATCCGTGTAGTAGGGACTCAGCAAACTTTGCTTAATCGAGTTGAGAGCATCTTTTCTTTCTCTAAACTCATCAATATGCCACTGCATTGTCACTGTATCTAAAATTACTGCTGAGTCTACATTATCTATGCCAAGGACTAGAGCAGTGACGCACAGATAATCCCCAAATCACTTAACATTGGGTTTTGGAGTGCATCGTGGATTTTTTTTTTTCCCAGCAGACTGATTTACCACCTAAATTATATTTTATTGTACCAGTATTAGAAGTGGTTTTGCTCCCTGAGAGTGTAACAACTGTAGTGATAAAGGTAGCTCAGCTTTTGTGTGACGAGGAGATGGCTGTATACACCTGAGTTTAAATGTCGGTTCTGCCGGGTTTTCCTGGTGGCGCAGTGGTTGGGGGTCCGCCTGCCGATTCAGGGGACGCAGGTTCGTGCCCCGGTCCGGGAAGATCGCACATGCCGCGGAGCGGCTGGGCCCGTGAGCCATGGCCGCTGAGCCTGCGCGTCCGGAGCCTGTGCTCTGCAACGGGAGAGGCCGCAACAGTGAGAGGCCCGCGTACCGCAAAAAAAAAAAAAAATCGGTTCTGCTACTTTCTAGCTGCAGGACCTTGAGTTTATTGCGTAATCTCTCTGAAGCTTGGTCTTCTCACCCAAAATGGGATAACAATACGTGTATTGTAAGGTCGTCATAAGGAATAACTAGTAAGTGCCTGACACGGTGAGCAGAGAGCTGGTAATATTGTTTTATTTATTTCCTTAGTCTTTGCCACCTCTACTGGATTCCCAGCTCCTTAAAGCTCGATTTACTTTTACTTCCTCAGTGGGCACATGGCATGGAGGCTGGCAAGGCAGAGCAAGCCTTCAGTCAGTTTTTTTTTTTTTTTTTGCGGTACGCGGGCCTCTCACTGTTGTGGCCTCTCTCGTTGTGACCTCTCCCGTTGCGGAGCACAGGCTCCGGACGCGCAGGCTCAGCGGCCATGGCTCACGGGCCCAGCCGCTCCGCGGCATGTGGGATCCTCCCGGACCGGGACACGAACTCGTGTCCCCTGCATCGGCAGGCGGACCCTCAACCACTGCGCCACCAGGGGAGCCCCAGTCAGTTGTTTTTGACAGACTTCAGGGGGAATGACAGGATGAAGGTCCTCACAGAGGTCAAGGGCAGGGGGCCTGGGTAACAAGTTTCCGTGCCTCCACTCCCACCTCACGGTGGGCTTAATAGAGGTGAGAGAGGAGGCCAGTTTCCGCAGAACTGATCTTTATTACGGGGGCAGGTGGGAAAGCTCAGTGGAGGCCTTGTGACAAATGGCTTTGGGGCCACAAGGCATTTGTGCCCCCAAATGCCATTCCAGTGACAGCACCTGGCGTGGACTGTTTTAAGTGTAAGCTGCAGGTTCTGGAGCTCAAGGTTCAGACCCTTGACTTGTCCATCTATCTGGTCCAGGACACCAGTGATGCCGTTACACATCTGAAAAGAACCCATCACACACAGAACTGCTTCCGGAGAAGCCCCGGCTGCGACGTGTGCAGCAGGGAGCCTCGCGGGGAGAGCAGCCCCTAAGCCCCGGCTCCAGCGGACGGGATTGATTGCTGGTCCCGTGTCCTCTCTGTGAACCTGGCTGTGACTGATTAAGAATCAGCTTTGATTAGGAGGGTGCAGAAGGCGTCTAAGGAGGTGATGACAAAGGCCTTCAGTTAATTCTGCTAACTTATCTTCCGGTAGACCTTCTGATCATGGAGCGGCTAACCACTAAATTGCCAATTAAGTGCCCAGTTAACCTTATTAATAATGTGAAATGCACAGAGGCCTTCCTGATTCTGCTGGAATGTCTGTTAAAAAAAGGCAGCCGTGTTGAGTTCTCCTGGATGTTTGCACAGCAGAAAGCATTCGGACAACAACTAAGCATTCCTTTTGAGATTTGTATTAAATTGGTCATTAACTTTATTGTGGAAATTAAATTACTGCAAAGCACTGGCCATTAATTCCTGATTAGGCCTGAATGGCTGAGCTAACGCGAGTGTTGGGCTGTGGTGAGGCTGGCTGGTTATCTCAAGGCAGCTGCTGGGTGGTCGGACTGCTCAGGTGCCTGGAAGGGGAACAGGTGTGCTGAGAAGAGGGGCTCCAGTGACCATGTAAATGGAACCAGCAAGACTGATGTGATGGTCTCTGGAACAAAATCCAGCAAGACATGCTCTTCTTTGGTTGATAAATTTTTCAGAGGCTAGAAGAGGCATGTTCATTTGCTGAGCCAAAAATCCTTTCCCCATGCCTATTTATTTGGGAAAAATAGAAAGTATAGCCTAGTGGTTAAGAGCAGGAGTTCTGGTGCCAGGCTGCCTGGGTCTGAATCTGGGCTCTACTAGTTAATAGGTGTGACATTGTTGGGTGTATTAATCTCCCTGCACCTCAGTATCTTCACTTGTCAAAAGGAGAAATGATTTTACTTTAAGTATAGAATCCCATAAAAAATCCCGTTAATATATATAAAACGTTAAGAACAGTGCTACTATTTCGATACAGAGCATTTTAGACTTGGAAAGGCACTTCGAGGTCATCTTTAGTTTCTAAATGAGGAATCAAGGTCAGGGAAGTGACCCCCAAATTCTCATGGCTAATTCTTGGGCAGAAACAAGACTAAAACTCAGATTTTAAAAAGTTACGATTTCTTTGCATTATTTTACATCAGGTTGTTTTAGGTGCTTGGAAAATTAACAACAGGTCAGTGAAGACAGTCTATGGTCAATGATCCAATTTTAAGATATTCTGACTCGCCTAAGGATTTGTTGAAAAGAATATTTCAAAGAACAAATAGAAAAGTTAACAGACAATTCTTTATTGTCTGTTATTGTCTGTTATTGTCTTTATTGTCTAATTCATTCTATCTACTAATCCACGTCTAAGTACTTCTCTGTTCATAAATATCCCACGCTGATGCTTTCTCTTTGAAGTTCATAGAAAAGGTTCTTTACATTTTATTGACTGAATACTGATGCGGGGAGAGAGGTTGGAGGTTGAGAACGTTTTTGTTATTCATCTCCTCTCCAGCTAAGAGGAGGAAAGCATTGAATTTTCCAAGTATGAGAACTAGATGCCTGTTTTTCCCTGGCCACGCTAAGATGCTTGGGCACCCAGGCTGTTCATAAATGTAGCTCATGGTTACATAATCTCACGGATGCTTCTAATTTCAATTGCATTTCTACAAACAGTTACTGAGTAGTTAACTGCATCCCAAGCTCTGCATTAGGAGGTAAGCAGCAGAAATGAAAGAAGCAGTTCCTGCCCTCAAGGGGAAGCTCATGCCCTCATGGCAGTGAGTGTGGCCGGAGAGCAGAGAGGAGTGGAGACAATGAAAGCCATAGACTTGTAAACAAACAATCTCAAGACAAGGTGACAAGTGCTGTGACAATGGTGGGCACCGGGTGTTAGCCCAGAGGAGAGGCACTGAACCCAGGATGCGTAGAGAGAACATTTCATGACGAAGTTTGTAAAATGCAACTCAGGGAAGGGCATTCCAGACAGAGAAGGCAGCACATGTAAAGACTAAAGGTAGGAAAAGATTTGCAAGCAGTTCGCATTTCTGGGAAGTAGAGTGTAAAGAGGGGGACAGTAAAGAGCTGGTGTAAAGACGAGGCTGGAAAGGAAGGCAGGAGTCTTATCATGGCATAGAAATGCCAAGTTCAGCATGACAGTTTGGATTTACCCTGCAGGGAATGAAGAGCTTTTTAAATTAACCAGGAACAAGCAGCTGCGATGATGGTCAGAGATGGAAGAGCCATCTTGGGATAGTGTCTTGATTTAGTGACGGATGATGTGGACCATATAAGTTCTTCCACTTATCACCCATGAAGAATGCCATGCCTTTTAAAAACAACCAGTGCTGGAGAGGGTGTGGAGAGAAGGGAGCCCTTGTGCACTGTTGGCGGGGATGTAAATGGTGCAGCTACTATCGAAACAGTGCAGAGAGTCTTCAAAAAATTAAAAATAGAACTATCATATCATCCAGCAATTCCACTTCATTCCAGTTCTGGGGGTTTATCTGAAGAAAATGAAAACACTAATTTGAAAAGATTCACGGTCATTGCAGCATTATTTACAATAACCAGGATATGGAGACAACCTGAGTGTCCACCAATGGATGAACTGCTAAAGAAGGTGGAATACATCACACACAATGCAACATTATTCAGCCATAAAAAGAATGAAATCTTGCCATTTCCGACAACATGGATGGATCTCGAGGGCATTATGCTAGGTGAAATAAGTTAGAGAGAGAAAGACAAATACTGAATGATCTCACATATACGTGGAACCTAAAAACAAACCCAAAACCCCCGAAACCAAGCTCATAGATACAAAACATAGACTGGTGACTGTCAGAGGTAGAGATGGGTGGAAGGTAGGAGAAATGGGTGAAGGGGGTCAAAAGGTAAAAATAAAAAAAATAAATAAAAATAAAAAAATGAAAAGAACGCCTGGTCACAGGAAGATGAGTCAAGAGGATTTCTGTGCTGTTGACTCCCAGATCTGAGTCCTGCCTTGGGCTCTGGTTGTGTGAGGTGGGTTCACTCACCTGAAGCTGAGACTTGGCTGCAACCTCCTGGTAATACGGGGACTGCGAGTCGGTGAGCTCTTCCTTGAACTTCTGCTTTGCCAGAGAGATGCTTAGCTCCACCTTCTGCTCTAGCGCATGCTCAGCAGCATCAGTGAATTCTACTTCCCTCTCCTGGGTTAGAGTTAAAAAAAAAAAGAAGGGATTCTGTTAACATAAATCACAAGCAAATGGTTCCATTGTATAATATATGTTGATACTGTCTCAGGAAGTGGGTTATGAAGCCTTAAGTGCTTCTAGAATAAAAGTCCTATTAACTAGCAGTGGCCTCTGCATTTCACGGAGTATCAAAGCTCCGATGAGTTAATTATGTAGAATCCTTGAGAACTCCATCATTTTGTGACTGTGTGCTCTTCATGAAAGCATTTACACACACACACACACTTGTTTACCTTTTACCAATATCCTTTGGTTCATTTAAAAAAACATCTCCTCTACCATCTAGGGTAGAAACCTTTGCCTTCTCTGAACCTTTGCACTAGCAAATTACATCTGAATTGCTCACTTGGTACCTCTGATACACTCACATAGAAGACATAGATACACTCACATAGATACACTCACATAGAAGTTTTTTTTTAATATGGTAATCTTGTCACCCCATATAAAATCTCCTTGAATCCAGTGTGATTCCCACACTTCATTGAGTCCCTCAAAGCAAAAAACGTGAGACCATTTCTGCACAAAACTCTCAGTGAATATCCACGACAAGGCGGGTCACATCCTCAGCAACCTGTCCTAGCCTATTATTTTGTCTATACATCGGCCGTCTTCAGTCATAGCACATAGGCTATTTTGTTGCCCTTATTTGCACTATAAATTCCTTGAAGGACCGGACTGAGTCTTGTTTATCTTAGTATCTTTAGTGCATGGCCCAATGTTTGCTGAATGAAAGAATAAATATAGATGTAGGTGGTGAAAAGGATGTTAACGGGAGGATATGATGAATGTGAAATAAAATATTCAGGGGATATTTACAGGAGAAGGAGGGACCTATATCAGACTTTGAAGGAGACGGGGCACAGGTAATGTGAGAAAAGAGAGAAGGCAGACTGGAGTTGTCTTAGAAATTTTGCAGTGAATATGTTTCTCAATAATTTTTTGCAACAACAGTTTTCACTGTTGAGGAAACAGTATTTTTGAGAAAGACAAAACGTTTAGATTCTTTGTTCATAGCAACAGTTCCATCAAGTCTACAGTCATCCAGCCTAAAGCCCAGAGAGAATGGCCAGCAGGGTTCTCATCTCTGAATTTCCATGTAGAGGTGGTGAGACTGAACTTCCTGCCTTCACCTTCTGGCTTTGATCTGTGCCTTGGAAGGAGGGTCACAGGAAGAGGAAAGGGCCAGAGAAGCCTCACAGACGACAGGGAATGGTAGACCTGTGGCAGTGACGGCATAAGGATAAGATCCAGCTTCTGATTTGGGGTCCCTTCCTTACATGACTGCCCTCTTCTGTGTCTGCTGCCTGACTTGTGCTGCTACAATTCTATCACTGGAGCAAAGGGAGCGGTGTTTGTCTGCTTCTGCACTGAGGGTCTGCGCTCAAAGCTTTTGGAGAGGTTAAGCATGTCTCCCTTTTGATTAGGAGATACAAACTACCATGTATCAAATAAATAAACAACAAGGACCTATTCTACAGCACGGGGAATATAGCCATTATTTTGTCATAACTTTAAATGGAGTATAAAACCATTGAACCACTTTGCTGTACACCTGAAACTAATAAAATATTGTAAGTCAACTCTACTTCAATTAAGAAGTCCCCCTTTAGTGATAACCAACATTCAATTCCCTAACAATCCTGCGTGCCCTTTCACTCAGAGTGGTGGCCAGTGTTGCTTTTTGCCAGAAAACACTGTTTTCATTCTTCCCCAGCTTGACATGCAGGATTTCGGTCATTTGGTTATTTATTTGGTCTATTCGTGCTGGACATGACTGGGAAGAAGACCTCTACCCTTGCTGTCAGTGTGTGATTACACTTCAGTGGAGAAAGGACTTCATTGATGGGTTGACTGATGTATTCATTCATTCATTCATTCACCCATCATTTATTCACTCTAACGCTTGGTGAGCACCTGCTGTACATAAGGTTCTGTTAGGCATTGAGGGAAGAAGGGCCCCTGCCCTCCTGGAGTTAATAATTAAGTTGCAACTTCTCTCACTTTATCCTAGTTTCCAATCTATATTTTTTTTTTCCTTTCAGTCCCTCCCTTGGAGGAAGTGAGAACAGTGAATAGAAGGAAATCACTGACTCTTACTTGGGGTGATAAAAATGCAGCACTAATAACAGTGAATGGCCAGTCCATCCCTTGTCTTTCCCTGTTTTACTAATGAAACTAAACAGACATCTGAAGGGCTAGATTGAGAACTTCTTACTATTGTAGGCATCTTGGTGTCCGGGAGGGTGTTGTTGACGATTTCGTTGAGGAGTGTGTCATCAGGAGGGAGAGGCAGGGACCCGGGTGAGACACTGGCAATGTCTGTGGAAATTTAAAAAAGTACAGGCACGAAAATGAGACTGGAGGAGTTTAAATTAGAATGAGGTCACCATGTCACATGCTTTTCCTGTCACTCTGGAAATTACAGATGTTAGGTGCATTCTGAACTCATTTCCTCTTAAGATCACACAAATATGTTCTTCAGCAAAATATAACTCATACTCGAGATCCCACTTAAATTCCTCATTGTTCCTTTCCAGAACGCAAGTTTGGAGCTCCCCTAGATGTGTTACAGTTAAATGGCTTTGCCTAATGAGATCTGGTTACTTTTTCTTTTTGCGACTAGGTAAAGGACACATGAATACATTATCTTGAATTTGTTTGTTGGAAAATATTGATGATTGCCTCCAAGTTGTAGGATAATGGGTGATTCGGTTTTGTTTTTATTCTTTTCTGTATTTTCCAAGGCGTATGCTATGAATTTAAATCATTGTGTAAGGTTAGTAATACAAGTTAGTTTTGAGAAAGTGCATTATAAACTGTGTCGACTTCAATTAACCATTGCTTTTCAAATAACATGCTTTCATGATGGTTTGAATTAAGGTTCAGTAGCAGATGAAACGAGGAGTTTTAAGCTTACCTGTTGAAAACTCAGGGGTTTCACCGGGCTCTCCTAATGTCTCCGTTGTGTGTATTTCATCTTTTCTATTACCGCAATAGGAAACAAAAAAGAGTTGGTGAAAAGGAGTTTGATGACAATAGAGGAAATGCATTTAAATTTGCTTATACCGAATAGACCTAAAAATTAGAGAGAAAGTATATTTTAAAACTAGGTTTACTTATATTTTCATTACCTAAGTAATCTTCTAATATCTTTTCTTTGAAGAAAAATTCAAACAACCCGAAAACAATTATGTTTGACTCCAGGGTTTTTCATAAGCATCTTGGCTTTTTGCCATTCTGGGGAGTATTTTCATAGTAGGCAAAGATGGTTCTGGGGGTTCAATGTTTTATAGTCCCCATTGTGCTTCAACTGTGTCCTTGACATCAAAGATAATTGATCACATGATCTATGACTGAAATATTCTTGCTAAAATCTCAGACCCTCAAACCTGTAAATTCAGAGAGTCATTAAGTTTATCTGATAAAGTAACTCTTGTGGTTACGATAATGAGAGAGAGAGATTTCTGGATAATGAAGGTGTCTTGAATCCCTATTCCGGACATAATCATTGTCTGCAATGGAGTTGTGGGTAGGTTTGCAGTGCCAGGGAGTGTCACCCAACGTCATGGTTATAGAGTTGTCTGCATATCACATTAGCCCATTCTAGCAAGCTTTATTTAGGAAGGAGTAGCAGTAGTGATAGCTATTGAAGCTCCCTGAAAGATTTCTTACTATAAGCTATTAGGTCTCAAAGTAGTGTGTCTGGGCTTGTACAATATAGTCATGGTTGACTGTTTGATCTAAATAGTGGCTCACGCTGATGGAAGACCAGAGGGAATGGCTAGGTCCTCTGTTGTTGTAGGGGACTAGGGAGCTTGAAAGGACAGCAGGATTTCGGTGGGTGGGGTGGAGAAGACAGGTTCTTCAGGCAGAGGGGAAGGCTGTGGTCAGAGCCCAGGATGAGCAGGGTGCGGTCTGGATGTGGTGGGGAAGTGTCATGGTGGCAGTGTTGGGATCCTGGCTCATGGAGGGCAAAGTTGGAAAGGTCAGGGGGTGAAGCCCTTGATGAATCAGTTTGGCCTCTGCCTCAGTGGAGGTCCTGAGAGGGAACAAATGGCTCACTCAGAGTTGGGTAATTTGAGCAAAGTCTAATAAAGGCCTTACTTACTAATTCATGGGAAGAGTATACGAGCAACCACAAGGGCGAGTGCAGAACCCGTGGGTGATAACAGCGAGGTACTAAAAGCTCCCCTCTCCAGGAGGGGTGAGGTGATGCAGCAGTTACCACCCATCAGAGACAGAGAAGGCTCTGTGGAAAGAGAGGGCTGCCTGACAGGAGCTGAGCTGCTGCTGAAAGAGGTCCGTAGCCCTGGAAGACTTTGCAGGTTGGGGGCGTGGGGAGGTGATAAATTCGCTCACCTCACTCTGCTCCTCCCTCTGATTTCCTGATCCACACTGGCTGGTCCTTCCCAGAAGCCAGAGGCCAAGGGAGGCCAGTGAGTCAGTCTCTCCCGCTCAACCCTCTGCACACAGAGCAAGTGGAGAAGGGTGGCAGTGGATATTCAGAAGGGCGAGGGGAAGATGCGGGAGTATTTTTGAAAAGCCTTTGAACAAGGCTCAGTGTAAAAAAAGGAATATCTCAGATGTATGAACCCAGGAGCAGTTATGCAAGTTAAGGAGGGTAAGAGGTTAGAGGCGAGGATTTGACGTTTTGCACAGTGTAAATTAATAAGGTCCTGGGCCAGGTGGTGACAAAGGGAACAGAAACCAAGGAACAAATGTGAAAAGCATTATAAAGAATTGTAATTCATACAGCCCAATTGTGGCTCTCTCTGCAGTATTATTATCTTCAGATTTAGATTCCTAACTGTTATGAGTGTAATTTGTGAGTTTAGAGTTTGGCAACAGCGTCTCTCTTCTTTAATCATTTTTATCGGATGTACTTTGCTTTTTCTTTGCATTTTGATTTTCTGATTTGATATTCGGTTCTTGTAGAAGACACAGCTCAGTGCTTCAGTTTAGTTTGAGAAATACTAACACTTTACAGAATACCAAATGAGAGTTCAAAATTCAGGTTGCTCTCTGATTGCATTCAACACGTTCCTGATGTAAGTAATATTTTTCATCAGTTCTAAAAATTAAACTATTTTAATTGCTCTGTATCTAATAAGTAAAAAACATGTTAGATAATTATCAGAGTATTGCATTCATTTTATCTGCAAATATAGTGCAAACATCTATCTCAATCTATAAGGTCTACATTTCCCTTTTATATGCTCATTTATCTTCAGCAAAATATATGCATAAAGGGTCTGTCAGAATAACCTACTCTGATCTCAGTAGCTGAAATAATATAAAGGCACAATAGCTCAGTCTCACTCCTCGTGTGATCTTTCAAAAGTCAAGAGCATGCTGCACTGTGTTTTGGGTACTCACCTCTCAAGGAAGTTTCTCTCTTTTATCCTCTGTAGGAAGATAAAAAGTAATTTTATCAAGAGACAATGCCAACTGAAGAGCCAGTCTATTTTCATTCCCTTTTCCCTTTAACTCCACTTCAATCAGCCTGTAAAATGTTATTTTGCAGGAATAAAATTCCTGTCGGCCTTCTCAGATCCCTCCAAGCATTTCTTCAGCCAACCCTTACGCTGGGGGAACCATTTCAAAAGGGGCAGGGTCTGGAGGCCTGGGAGCTATTTGGACCGGGTTCCCAACACTCTGTGTTTAAACTCACCTGCTGAAGAAGATCCAGGTGTTCCTGGGAGTTGCTGAAATTTCTCCCGATGTCAAAGAGGCAGAAAGTCTCCTCCTGGCAGATGCTGACCCAGTCCTGGTATTCCCCTGGGTCAGGGACGCGATCCAGGAAGATCCGATACGCTTCCCACACTGCTTCCTGGCACACTGCAAGGCAGCGCCATGAGGAGTGAAAAGCGGCCGCATCCTGAGAAGATGCCCTTCTCCCAACCCAAGCCCAATCTTAAACATGGCAAGCTCTGTCATGGCTTATGCTGATACAATAGCCTATAGCCCATAGAGATGAATTCATTTAACAAATATTTATTGAGCCTTATATGCACCACGGAGAAAAATACAAGAAGGGAGATAGAAATACAGGTGTGTGTGTGTGTGTGTGTGTGTGTGTGTGTGTGTGTAAGACTGCTATTTATAATAGGGTGGTTGAGGAAGGCCTCATGATCAAGGTGACTTTTGAACAGTTTGGGAAGAGGCCCCAAGGCTGGAGAACGCTGGGCACATTGAAGAAACGGTAAAAAGGTCACTGTGGCCAGAGCAAGGCTGAGAGCTATAGAGGATGAACATGGAAGGATGTGGTGAGAGGCACAGAGATGGTGCAGGTCTTGCGGTCCAGACATCTTCAACTGGGGCACAGGTACCCCGCTGTATCTGCAGACTTTCCAAGGGGTAAACAGGCACACAGACATTTAAAGAGACTCAATTTCTTGATCTCAACTTCCTTAGCGTGCTTTCCTAAACTGGTTTGCCTAACAGCACATCTTTCTCTCCTCACTTTCCCTTTGGCCGTCATCCTTCCCCCATCTCCCCATCCATAGTCTTCCTGTGACGGCCCAGTGCCCCTAGGTTGCCACACAAAGGGTATTCGAAATAACTGTGTTTGAGATTAAGACAGGGAGTGAACTTAGTCAAGGGCAAACACAGTTTTTGCAAGTAGGGCAGTTTCTGGTGCTTTGCCTTCAACACCTTAGAAGTCCTAATGAAGTCGACAGCTGATACATCATTAAAAATAATGATGGCAGATCACGATGTGATTGTTAGCATAAAATGCCAGAGGAACTTAGGAATAAGGATGCTACTGTAACAAAACTCCATCTGTTCCCGTCTACTTATTTATGTAACACGTTTTCTCAGCATTTAAGTGAAACTAAGGAAAAGGATAGGGATAAAATGGATGTTAAATCCTGTCTAATGTTAGCAATACATAATAGGAATAATAAATAATGGCACATGAACTATAGAGGGACGGCACCAAAGCAACCCCATCTATCCAGAGGCAGAAGCTAGTGGAGCTTAAGCTATAGGCCCTTCATTTAAATTGGCCCCTTCCAAAACTTTGTTCCTAATTTTGTGTCTATAAACATTAGTTACCCCAAACCCATATCTGAGCTTATATCCATCAATAAAAAATTAAAAACTTTTGTCAAACTTATATCTACTTCCTTTAGTCAATTATATATTAAAAATAATTATAAATGCAACTGAATCCAGAAGAAATTTCTGGAAATAAGTCAAATAAGTTATTTACTTAGGAAATAAGTAAAAAATGTAATTTCAATGTACATACATTTTTGTTACTGAGAAATATTTTAGAGCAACCCATAACAGACTTTCAAGTATGACCTAAATTACATTAAGATAAGACTCTGCAGTGAGAGGTGGGATGGAAACGTGGGTGTGTGGAGGAAAAGGGACCACGTGACATTGCCTCCTGTTTGGAAGGGTTTGTTCATGCATTTGTAGAGTACTTGATGGTAAGTATTGAGTATCTATGACAGATTCCACTGTATATACGAGAATGCTTTAATTCCTATCTTATTTTCAATATCAATACTTATTTACAGCTCACCAAAAGTTACATCTTATCCAATTATTTAAGCTTATGATGAAAAACTTCAGATGTCAACAGAAAAGCTCTCAAGAGGGCACCTAATTTAAAAATTATTTTAGGGGATTAAGTTAGAAAAAGATAGAAGACTTTGGTCATAAGCAATTGTAATATGTTGATCTTTAACTCTGGAGGGATGAGGGGGAAAGGGGTGCTTTGGAGCAGAAGCTGACATCATCTGACTTTCTAAAGAAACCCTCTGACTGCCATGCAGAGAAAAGGGGTTATGGGTTATGGGGAGGAACAAAGTATGAGAAGCCCAGTCTGGAGACTCTTACTCTAGTGCTTTACCTTCCCTCACTCCCCACTTGGTCCACATCTGGATTTCTCTTAGCTTTCTGTTTTAAGAGGCAAAGAGAATTCCAGACCAACAGAAGCTCAGGTCATTTACTAGCAGCAACCTGACCACAGACCCGGGGTGGGGGGGGTTTGCAGCACCCAAAAGTGCCATTTGAGGTGTGTGTTGCCTGGGGTTTTTCCTACATCATCAAACAGCCTAGGCTGAGACATTAAGCAGAAAGGCTGAGGTTCTGTGGTCAGATCTCAAGCAACTGTGGGGATACTGGAGAGGCAAGGCTCTGGCTTTCTCCAAAATCCCTGTGGCAATCCTCCCCAATAGAGTCAGACAAAGACGGTGTAGAAAGGTAAACCCAGAGGTTAGAAAAATCCAACTTTTCAGAGGTTTTCAGACTCCTCCCAGCCCTGAGGTCCTTTGATGCCTCGACTTTCAAGGTTTTTATCTGAGGCTCCCTTAGCAAGGATGGATGACTCTGCCCGTGAGTCATGGGCTGGTGCTTCTGTTCTCTTGATCACAGAAGGGTTCTGTGCCTCCTGATTTGTGCTGAGCTTCCAGGATGCCAGAAAAATGCCATCGGAGGAGTCACCAAAATCCTGCCCCTCAAAAATCGTCTAAAGAAAAGATACTGGTTCCTGTTTCATCCCGACATTTTGATCACTGTAGACGACAGTGCCCCAGGGAAATAATTCTTCAAGGAACTCCAGGCATTTGTGCTTCAGGGAGAACGTTCTCTCAGAGCCTTTGGGGAAAGTAGGTTTTAATAGGGACGAGGGCTTTCTGTGTCCCTGAGGTGGGAGAAAGGGCCGCAGGTGGGGGAACGGGATTACCTGGGCATCTTATCAATATGAGAATATGCAGATTATGAAGTAGGTCTGGTGAGCCACCTGGACATCTGCGTTTCTTACAAGCTCCCAGGTGACGTGATGCTGCCGGTCTGTGGACAGCAGTTTGAGTAGCAAAAACTAGGATTCCCTTCACTTTTAACTTTCTCCGAGTCACACATTAACGTGAAAGAAAGATCTAGCTTTTAATATTGGGGTTGGGAGAAAGAGAGAGTGGAGAGAGATAGAGGAAGGGAGGGAGGGAGAGAGAGGGAGAGACATGGGGAGGGGTGAAATCACAAAGGACTCACAGAGGACTTTGAAGGGAGGCAGTCACAGAGGAGAGAGTTTGCGTGGTGGGAGCAGAGGTTCTGCCTGGGAAAGTACCAGAAACGACCTTGACCCTTGTGTCTGTGCTTTCTGAGGAAATCTTTGCGATTCTATCAGGAAGCTCAGAACATTTTCCCTTGTGTTGCTTTAAGCATTGGGAGGAGAAATAGCTCAGTATTCCATTTGATTTGAGGAATGTGGGAGCCGTCTCCTCTAAGTTTGAAAAATGTCAACAGATAATTTTGTAAAAGCAGCTATGACAACAATAACTGGGTTACTCTGTCAAAGAAACACTGCTTTATAGCTGGGTCTTATTTCTAGTTTCTTTGTGAACCAATTTTTTAGACTTAAGAAACCCATGCTGGTGAACAGTAAAATTTCCCATCACCCAGGGGCAGCCATAAAGATAATAGGCTGTCATTGCTGTGGGGAGAAAAACAGTGGTTTGTTTCATCCAGGGAAGCAAGAATGAAGCAAACCTAATCAAGAATAAAGAGCTAAGAATAAAATTCAGAGCTAAAAATTTGGTTGCAGCAATATAAGAACACCCAGATTAATTCAACTTTTGCACATCTCATAGATGTAAATACTTGAGAACTTGGTGGGATGTTAGTTGATGGCATAGTTTTCAGTTGTCAGAATGTGCAACACATCACAGGCTAGAATTGAACCAGCTTGCTCTAGTCAATAGGCTTGAAATAGAGCAGGGTGACTGTGCTTTTTGGAGTGGAAGCAAACATCTATTATGATCAAGGTGGAAATCAGTAAACGTCCTCAATTTTCACATGTAAGGTGACTTGTGTTTAGGCTGCAGCCAGACAAGCTACCTGGGGAGTTTAATAGCAGTTACCAAAGATGCTTTTCTTTCATTTAAAGAAGAAGCCATGGGATTTTTTTTTTCATCCACGGTAAGTGAATGACAAGGACAGCTACTGATGGCTGTGGTGTGATTGAACTCCATCATGATTTCCGGGAAGGCTGTAAGAGTCCTGTAATGCTGTCTTGGGGTAAAAACTGCACTGTAACTGTGATGAAAACCACAGTAATTGTGCTGTAAATCCCGTTAACACCCCTGTTTATTATATCTTGGTAACCACTGCTAATTTGTGCCTCCAGGTTTCCCAGCTTCAGACATTTTTACTGGATCAGCAATAAACAACTGAAACTTACCAAGAAGGGAGGGAGGATTGGGATTGTAATGTGGTTTTTGAAAAGTGAAATCTTAGGTCATAAATCAGCTTGCACAGATTCCTGACATTGCAATCATCCTGTGCTTCTTACAACATTAGGATTTAATAGTGGGCTTTGGCAAAAATAAAACAAAGAGGTAAAACCCAGAGGCCAGGGCTTCCCTGGTGGCGCAAGTGGTTGAGAGTCCGCCTGCCGATGCAGGGGACACGGGTTCGTGCCCCGGTCCAGGAAGATCCCACATGCTGCGGAGCGGCTGGGCCCATGAGCCATGGCCGCTGAGCCTGCGCGTCCGGAGCCTGTGCTCCGCAACGGGAGAGGCCACAACAGTGAGAGGCCCGCGTACCACAAAAAACAAACAAACAAACAAAAAAACCCAAAGGCCAAGGCTTTCCGGTGGCTTGTTAAATGCTCTCGTGGTTCTGTGTTGCACAGGACATGGTTTTAAAACATACAAGCACAGATCTACCATAGTTTGGAAGGCTTATTATTCATAACTCTCAAGTCAGTAGGCTGATTTTTATAACTCCTGTGACTGAATGAGAGACTGGAAGTTCTGGGCTGAACACAACCTTGGGATGGATGAAAGGGAGGGGATGAAGAGAGGGAAAGTCTGAACAGGCTGCACCTCTTTCCTTACCTCTCAGTCTATAATAAGCTTGAAGACTTGCTAAAATCTCTTTCATGGATTCCTGTGGACAGACCTTAAGCCCAGTTGGGAAAAATGATGATCTTTTGGTTCGAGGCTTTGCCAAATCGAATATTCGTCTCATTGTTGACACTTTGTAAAATTTTCCAGTATTTTCGGTTGTTTCAATTCTTGCGGCATTGTCTATGTCTTTAATTTCAGAACTGTATATTTTAATGGAGAGATCTGTAAAAGAAAGATTGATTTCCTGGTAGTACTACTCAGTCATAAAAAAGAATGAAATAATGCCATTTGCAGCAACATGGATGGACCTAGAGATTATCAGACTAAGTGAAGTAAGTCAGACAGAGAAAGCCAAATATCATGATATCGCTATGTGTGGAAGCTAAAAACATGATACAAGTGAACCTATTTACAAAACAGAAACAGACTCACAGACATAGAAAATAAACTTATGGTTAGCAAAGGGGAAAGGAGCGGGGAAGGATAGAGTAGAAATTTGGGATTAACAGTTACACAGTTCTGTATATAAAATAAACAACAAGGACCTACTGTATAGCACAGGGAGTTATATTCAATATCTTGTAATAACCTATAGTGGAAAAAATCTGAAAAAGAATATACACATGTACAACTGAATCCCTTTGTTGTACACCTAAAACATGGTAAATCAGCTATATTTCAATTAAAAAAAGATTGATTTCCTGATGAGTATATACACGTGTGTGCTGTAAGTGAAGCACATAATAAATGATGGAAAAAACTAAAAGGCTGATCCTGAGGGTTATGGAAGTTCTATTTTGCTGCAACTTCCAAATGTGATATTTCAATGACAAGACATTTTCAGAAATCAGGGAGTAGCATAATGGGCTGATCAAGCGTATTGAAAAAAAAGAAAAACAAAAACAACATTTCGAATCATCTTGCCTTTAGGAGCTGCCGAATATTGAAACCTTTTCCCACACATCTCTCTAAAAATCACTCCTCACTTAGCACTCAAGCCTCCAGAGAGATGCCTCTTTAGATAGACATGATGATTCAAGGGGGGAATGATATAGCATTGTGGTACCCAGAGGTATACTCTTGATGAGGAAGTAGAGTGCTTCTAAAAACCTAGGGGAAACAATGCAACAAAACAACCTCCCTGCCTATGAGCAGCAGCCCTAGGATTTCTCTGAGGGCAGGGCTCCGGGGGTGGCAATCTGGTTGAAAGTGATTTGGGGCCTTAGAGTTTCATTTACAGAGCAAGCTTGATATTTTATGCAAGATGATGAGAGAAGGGATGGAGGAGAGGTCAAAGAGAGGGTGTTGGCAGAGGATTAAACTCCCGGAGCCATTCATCCTACTGGCACTGAGGTGTCTGGTAGGGTTAGGTCTGGATTTCGTTTTTAGCTTTGTAGACCTCTCAGAAAAATAACTTACATTCACTGAGTACTATTTTATTTTGAATTTTTTTCCATCGGTATTATTTCATATCACTCTCAGAAAAGCTCTAGTGTATAGACGAAACAGATACCATTTTTCTGTTTGCCACTCAGTCAGGTACCGAGGCCTAGAGGTGACAGAGCATGTTAACAGTGTGGTCAGATCTCCACTCTGCCTCTCCCACTCCATCTCTTTCCTTTCAGCCGTTCTACCGTTTAAGAAAGGAATTACTGATGAACAGCTGGGACCCCTCACTCTGGCCCCTGGAGACCGCCAGCGTGTGGCTTACAGAGATTTAGGTTCCCATTTTGTTAAAGAAGGCTCTCAAATCCCTTTGTGAATGGAAACCAAAAGAACAGAAAGGAGACAGTTTATACACAAAGTATAATTTAGTAAAATCAGCTTCCCCAGGATCTTTCAATTTATCCAAGAGTAAACCAATGAAAAAATACTAAATGGAGCCAGTTACAAACATAGGTATCAATAGGAAAGAGTATTAATATTGCCTGGTTCTTTAGGAGGACGAGTCCTCCACTCTCTTGCCCCCATTATTGTACCTGACAGGCAAAACCATAACCAGGGTTAAATACCACTCTTTGCCTTCTCCTCACGGGCACCCTAGTAGCTGAACATGGCTGGAGAAAATCAACCATTAGGACTCACTTTAAATTTATGATCCTTCAACAATCTCACACTACATTTCTCTGGTCCATTGAATTTCTCTCTCTCTCTCGGAGAACTACACGCAACTTTTCTCAGGTTTCCCGCACTTCCTACCAATTCTCACTCTCAGCTGATGACCTTGCTTCATGTTTTATTGAGAGCAGGGGGAACCAGAAGATAACTTTTCGGATTCCCAGCACTGCATCCACTCACTGGCTGCATCTGTGCTCAAATACTCTGCTTTCCCTCCTGTGACTATTTGATGACTGGTCCGTGCTCCTGTCTAAGCCCAGTTCCTTTACTTATGCACTGGATCCCAGCCTTTTCACCTTGCAAGGACGTTCATACAGAAACCCTCCTTTCATTCACCTACTGAATCATTTGTCTCTCTTTCTACTGGATCGTTCCTATCAGCCTGCAAACATTCTATTAGTTTCTCCTTCTACGTAAAAGATTCTTTTTTGATATCACTTTACCTCCAGCCACTGACCCATTTTTCTATTTGCACTTAGAGCAAAACTCTTTGAAAGATCTGTTTTTACTTCCTTTCCTGAAACAAAGCAAGGTCCTATATGAGTGAGGGAGGATTCCCCTGACACCACATGCAAAGCTATCAACATTTCCTCTCTTCATTCCCTCCTCTTTTTTCCTTTCTTCTTTTCATTTATTTATTTTTATTTTTTATTTTGATGTTTGCAGTGTGCTCGTAGAGCCCGGTGTATTCAACATGCTATTGTGACACTTCACCAGAAGGTGTCGCTATCGAACACATAATATAATGAGAGCTGAAGGTTGGAAAACGGAACCCCAATAATCAGTTCTTTGACTTTGGGATTGTGCGTGTTCAGGACTGACATTTGTTGATGAGGGTGGTGGTGAAGGTTGTGATTTTGCAGCAAAACAGACCATTTGAGGAAGGGCTGAGACGTAGCATGGTGGGATGGACTCCCATTGAGCTGGGAGGTTCTCCTGAAAGTCCTGGCAGATGGGAAATACCAGTATTTAGGTGGCGGGAAGAGGACTGCAGGTCCACAGGCAGGCAACGTCCAGCAGACTGAGGAAGGTGGTCAACACCGAAGGTTTAAACTGGGATTTAAATTAAATTTCTTTAACTGCTCAATCCTGGAGCTGACCCGGCTCCTGCCACCCAGGGTAGCTGTGACAAGTTTGGAAATGTCCAAATGTACAGAAAGGGAAATTAATGAACAACCATTTGATTCAAACACTGAATTCAAACATTACATTATCCTAAGAAAAAGTCAGATCTCGCTGGGGTGGAGAGGCAGCTCTGAAATACTGGGCTTTGTCCCCTTCATTTATTGTGTTAAAATTAGATGGTCTAAGCATTGCCTAAACATGTCCACTAGTTCACGTGAAGGTCAGCCCTTCAGTCAAAAGTATCTTTTCCACTCTAGGCTCTAGGCTGGTAGGGCTTAATGTTGACAGGCAACCTGGAAACTTCCCTATTACCTCCCTATTACATCACTGAAGAGTTTCTTTTTTTCCTTCCTGTACCAAAGTTGGCCTCCAATCATAGATTGCTTACAAAGTTTCCATTTCAGGGCTCAACCGTGCCCACCAGGCAGCCTCTTTCTTGGTTATGTATTCAAAGGGATCCTCACCAGCCTGTTTGGACCAATTCTCACCAGACTCTCTCCTCTAGAGGAATGTTTTCTCGCCATCTAACCCTGCAGGCTTACAACCTAGGATTACTGTACACATATAGTGACAGTAACAGACAACAGAAAAAGGAGAATGGGGCGTCCGCGGCACCATTGTGATGAGAGTGACAGCCACTGGTAAGAGCACTTAGTGAACCCATTATGTTTTCCTAAGGGAAAAAGGCTGCGATGTCCTAATGAATGAATTAACAGGAGTGGAGACAAAAGCTACTGGAATCCCTCCAGAATAAAAATCTCCATTTGAAGAACAGAACTCCACAGAGAGAAAGTGGGTAACACTCCAGGACCAAATCAATACCTGGAAGGCTTAAAAAATAAAAATTTCATCTTATATATGCTTTCCAGACCTTACCAAAAAAGAGTAAGCAGTTCTGGCCTTTTTGCAAACGCTCAGCTTTGCAAAACATCCCAGTCCCGGGCCCGCCGTTAGCGGAAATGCTCAATTACCCACCTGAAATTTTTTTCTTCCAAAGAGCAAGGGAACTAAATGTACATTGTGCTTAACATACCTGAACACACCTCAAAAATTATGCAGTTGTACTGAACACTTGCTTAACGCTCTTCCAGAAAATTGCATGGATTTTAAGCACACTGTCTCCTGCATGATCAAGTGGAGATGACAAGAGCTCCTACGTCTTGCTTTCTCCTCTATCTTCCTACATGTAGCTCCCAGTGAAATCCCATCCTGACAAGCCTGCTGCAAGCGAGTAAATGGTGGAAAAGAGGACCATAGAAATTAGGGAAACTTTCAGTGATTTTCTGTAATGAGATACGAAGCCAATGCAATCTCACAATAGCCAGCCTACAGACTGATTATCGGTGATGCGAGGTGGATGCCACACCGTTGCCCTCCCTGAAGCTTTGGAAACTTGGGTGCCACGGCAGCCTTCCTTGTCTCCACACCACTACCCCCTGCTGAGGGTGAAAATCAGTGCCCCTTTCTCTCAAAGCATTAGAGCGGTTGCAATGTTTTTCTTCACATTGCAAAAATAGGTTTGGCCATTGTATTTCTACGTCAGAAGGAAAGGGTTAGGACCCTGGAAAACCGTTGTAAGAAGTAAAGCTTGCTATCTTCTATTCTATTATGTATTTGCACGGATACATATGTATTGGTAAGTCCATCTCACTGCACTAAAAAAAAGAGGAAGAACTAAATCTATAGGTGAGATGCCGAGAAATTTTGCTGAGGGCGTATGCGTCATGGTGAGAGGGCAGGGACCGAATGGAAGTTGAAGGGAGAAGTAGAAAAGAGAAAGGGGAACAATAGGGTCCTCCTGTAGAGCACAGGGAACTATGTTCAATATCCTGGGATAAACCATAATGGAAAAGAATATGAAAAAGTATGTATATATACGTGTAACTGAATCACTTTGCTGTACAGCAGAAATTAACACAACATTGTAAATCAACTATACTTCAATGAAAAATAAATAAACAACAACAACAAAAAATACCTACCAAGTTAAAAAAAAGAGTTCATTAGAATTCTGGACAAGCATGAAAGATAATGGCATGAAAATATATTTTGTTGATCCAATTTTTATAAAATAATTATCTGTTCATATACATGGAAAAATCTAAAAAGATCTATAAAAATGTTAATTATAGATTTCCAATAAAGGAAAGAGAAAGGGGGTGGTCTCTTTTGTGCCCCGGGGGGATGACCTGTGAGCAAGTGGGGTCCTGAGCTCTTCATATCTGGTAGGTGTCAGGGAGTTGACAGGCAGGGGTCCAGCAGGGCAGGGTCTTGGACCCAGAACAAAAATGGGTGCTCACTCCCCACCCTTTTCGTGGGGAGACAGAGGAGGATGTTGAGTAGGGGTAGGAGCATACTCCAAAAAGACCGGCCTTCTGTGTCCTCAGAAAGGAGAGCAACACAACTGAGGCACTTGTCCTGGGGTAGCTTGAAGGGCTCATAGCCTGCCTTCACCTAAGGCGAGGAATCCTTCACAAAGAGCCTCTTGGCCAAGGCCCGTTCACAGCCACCTGCCGGTTCCAGAGGCACTGTTCCTGCTGCAATTCAGGACCATGGGATGCCCTCGACTCCCAAGTGCCCTCAAGGTCTGCATTCGTGTGTCAGAGGTTGTGAGAAACCACAGTATCAACACTTAGCTTCTTCATGCGGTGCTAAATTTACTTGAGCATTTTAGCAGCGAAGTTTAAAATGTGAAGGATTGTAAATGATTTTCACATGAATACATAAGCAAACTCAGCAAAATCCTTTCTCCCCCAAACAAGCCAGTCTTGAAAGTTAGAAGAGTAGGATATTTCTATAAGCTGTGACTAACTGTAAAGTATATTTCTTTGGAAAACGGTGAGTGGAGTTGGTTTAGTGCTGAGGTCAGGTTGAAGTAAACAGGCATGTGAAACTGAGGTGAGAACAATTATGTTGAAGTTGCTGGCTAGCCTAGCTAAGGCTTATTTTCAGGAGTTGACAGAGAGAAACAGTGTTTTCCCCAGCAGCTGGATGTTTTAGTACCCCTCAAATCACCCTGGGTAGGCAGATACCTTCTCCGTATCTGTGTAGGACCAACCCTGTTAAGCCACTTTTAATCATCTCTTCCTTACATTAACTTAACTTCTACTAACCTTTTTCTGCTTCCCAGTTTTTAACCCATCATGTAAATTTGGGGGGCACCATCTCCATTGGTTTCAGAATGTGGAGTTTAAATAAATACACAGGTTACGAATAAGAGAATCAGAATGGAATTTTATAAGTTAATCTGAGATCTGCGGATGATGCGTTGTATCTCACAAATGTATGGGATGTGATAGTTTTCAGAGCATTTTTCTAGCCTGGCTTGACAGATAGTTTGAATGATACGGAAACCAAAGGGTTTCGCTTGAACAAGAGTCTGTCCACCATCTGCTTGGAAGTGGGTGGGGAAGATAAGTAGCAGGAAATCACAAAGACCTACCAAGAGCCTGTAAAAAAATCCCCCAAATTAGAAGGAAGCTAACTTCAGAAGCTGGGAGGACACTGAGGAAGTAGCAGGGGGCAGGAAGATAGATTTGCTTATGGGACACATTAACCACTTTCCTCCGGTTCCAGCTGTGCTGGTGTCTTTCTCCCTTTGATTTCTAGGGGTGCTACATATTGGGGGCATATTTATCTCATTAGATTCTAACCATGTCTGAAGTACTCATATCAGAATCAGCTAATTTAGCCCAGCATCTTTATTTTCTGAACCTCTTTGTTGCTGACGATTCTAATATTACACACTATGAAACAGCTACTCTTAAGTTTTAGTGCTCTCATGTAAACCTGGTCTTGGAGTGTATTGGGAATTCTGAGTAAAGAGAATTGCATGTACAGCGTTCTTGCATATATTGCCACAAAAGAATGATATTATAGCTGCTCAAGGAGAGCAGAATTGGAACAGATTAAACAGGTTAAACAGGTTAAACAGCTATACATCTCTGCCTTTCTTATGCACGAGAAACTATCACAGTTCTTGCAGAGAAGAAAGATGAACTTCATCTTGAGTACCTGTGGGGCTGAAGTTACAGTAAGACGGCTCTGCCTTCCTGAGCCACTTCCTGAACTTGGGCAAATAATCTCGATGTGCTTCAACTTTCTAACCTACAAAGGGTATAACAATAATTCCAACACCATAGATATGGGTTCATGTTTGCGTGTTATATAGTTCTGTTTTGTTTTGAAGATTAAATGAGAAAATAGGGGTCACGATTTTGCAGAAGGCCTGGCACATTGTTAGCTCTTATTATGATGTGGTACCGTTATACTTTGAGGTTTAGGGCTAGGAATAAGATAGGAATAGGATTGCCTGATTTAGCGAATAAAATATAGGACACCCAGTCAAACTTGAATTTCCAATAAACAACTATGTAAATTTTTAGTATAAGTGTGTCCCATGCAATATTTGGGACACATTAAATATAAGTGGGCAAAATGTTTTTGTTAAAAGAGAAAGATTGTCAGACTACATTTAAAAAATTCTACTATATGCTGTTTTAACAGACACATTTAATGAAAAGACATAGGGAAGTTGAAATTAAAAGGATGGAAAAGGGCTTCCCTGGTGGCGCAGTGGTTGAAAGTCCGCCTGCCGATGCAGTGGGACGCGGGTTCGTGCCGCGGTGTGGGAAGGTCCCAAGTGCCGCGGAGCGGCTGGGCCCGTGAGCCATGGCCGCTGGGCCTGCGCGCATCCGGAGCCTGTGCTCCGCAGCGGGAGAGGCCACAGCAGTGAGAGGCCCGCGTACCGCAAAAAAAAAAAAAAAAAAAAAAAAAAAAAAAAAAAAAAGGATGGAAAAAAGTTATATTATGCAAACACTAATCAAAGGAAAGTTGGTATAGCTATATTAATATCTAATGAGGTCAGAGGTCTTCTGTTAAATGTTCCATAACCAGCTCTTAGGGTTGGATGAGAAGGCCTGATTTGCAACATTTGCCAATTTTTCTGTGTTATAACTCTCCCATGGCTGATTTCAAGCCACCGATGTGCTATTACTGAACATAGAATTGGCAAGAGATGTGAGCAACTGCCTCCTGTAAGTCAGTATGGGCCAGTTCCACCACATCAGTGGACAAATTTCCTTATTTGGCTGAAAGTATTACAGAGACGATGATAGTCACATCATAATGGTAAAAATTTAAAAGTCATCAGAAAGATGTAACAAGTTATAATTTTATGTACTTAATAATATTACCTTAAAATATATAAAGCAAACTTTGACAGAACAATAAAGAAAATAAAATCAACAATAATAGCAGGTGGATTTTAAGAGATCTTTCTTGGTAACTGATAGAACAAGCAGAAAAAATCGATAAAGATACAGAGGATTGAAAACATAACTAAAATTGACTTAATGAACATATATAGAACATTATAAAACAAAAATATAATATAGTATATATTTATATTATATATAAAATATACTTTATTTTCAAGCACAGGGAGAACATACAAATATTGACTGTATATTGGACTATAATGCATGTACATTATGTTCTCAGACCAGCAAAGAAGTAAGCTAAAAATCTGTTTTAAAAAAACAACTGGAAAATTCCCTATATGTTTGGAAATCGAAAAAAAAAAACTTATAAATAACCCATAAGTCAGTGAAGAAATCATGCTGGTTATTAGAAATATCTTTATCAAATGATAAACTTTTACATAGTAAAACTTGTGGGATATAGCTAAATCAGTACTTGAAAGGTAAATTTATCTCATTAAAATGCCTATTTTAGAAAAAGAAAAAAGCTAATTATTAATGAGCTAAGCATCTATCTCAAGAGGTTAACAAAAGAAAAAAAATAAAAGAAAATACAAGAAAAGAAGATGAGTAGAGATTAATAAGATATAAAAGAGAAGATAACATAAAAGAGAAGAAAAAGACATATAAAAGCCAAAAACTTTTCCTTTGAAAATACTAATAACAGAAACAAAAATCATAAGAAGGAGAAGATACACTTAATTACTATCAGGATTGAAAAGGGGGACATCATTATATTTTCTATAGACATGAAAAACTTAACAAGAGGGTATGAATAATATTTTGTCACTAAATTTGAAATTTTATATGAAATGGATAAATTCTAGAAATATACAACTTACCAAAATGGATATAAGAAGAGACAGGAAACCTAATTATTATCACCTTTAAAAAATTGACTCAGTAGTCAAATACCCTTTCATAAACATAACTCTTTAGCTTCATCAGAGAGTTCTATCAAATATTCATGGAAAAAATAACTTTATTTTCATACAAACTCGTACAAAACCTGACAAGGAAACTATGTGAAAAAAATCATAGTCCAATCTTGCTTATGAATATTAATGTAACATTTTGAAATAAAATATTAGCAAATGGAATCCAGCAGCGTGTGAAAAAAGGTCATGACCAAGTTGGAGTTATCTCAGGAATGTAGGGTTAGTTTAATATTTGAAAATTTATTAAGGTAACTTTTCACATTAATGAATTAAAAGAGAAAAACCATTTGGTAATCTCAATGGAAATAGAAGAAATACACAATACATTTCTATATTTATCCATGATTAAAACTCTTAGGAATAGCAAGGAACTTTTTTTCACAACCTAATATAGGGAATTTTCAAAAACAAAACAAACACAAAATCTAAAACAAACATCATACTTAATGGTGAACTATGAAAGAATTCTCTTCAAGATCGGTAACAAGGAAAGGATGCATGCAACCAGCATTTCTCTTTAACATCATACTGGCTGGCCTAGGAAGGGCAGTAAGAAAATATAGAGAAAGAAAAGATACAAAGACTGAATAGAAAGAACTCAAATTTTCTTTATTCACAAATGATAATGGAGAAAACTCCAAAGAATTGCTAGTGAATTTTCAGAATAAAGATTGTTCAGCAAAGCTCTGGAATATAAAACCAATTACTTTTTTACATAGACATGTAATAAGGTAAGGCCAGACACCATAAAACCCTTAGAGGAAAACATAGGCAGAACACTCTGTGACATAAATCACAGCAAGATCCTTTTTGACCCACCTCCTAGAGAAATGGAAATAAAAACAAAAATAACTAAATGGGACCTAATGAAACTTAAAAGCTTTTGTACATCAAAGGAAACCATAAACAAGACCAAAAGACAACCCTCAGAATGGGAGAAAATATTTGCAAATGAAGCAACTGACAAAGGATTATTCTCCAAAATTTACAAGCAGCTTATGCAGCTCAATATCAAAAAATCAAATAACCCAGTGCAAAAATGGGCCAAAGACATAAACAGACATTTCTCCATAGAAGATATACAGACTGCCAACAAACACATGAAAGGATGCTCAACATCACTAATCATTAGAGAAATGCAAATAAAAACTACAATGAGGTAGCACCTCACACCAGTCAGAATGGCCATCATCAAAAAATTTACAAACAATAAATGTTGGAGAGGGTGTGGAGAAAAGGAAACCCTCTTACACTGTTGGTGGGAATGTAAAATTGCTACAGCCACTGCGGAGAACAGTATGGAGGGTCCTTAAAAAACTAAAAATAGAACTACCATATGACCCAGCAATCCCACTAGTGGGCATAAGCCCTGAGAAAACCATAATTCAAAAAGAGTCATGTACCACAATGTTCATTGCAGCTGTATTTACAATAGCCAGGACATGGAAGCAACCTAAGTGTCCATTGACAAATGAATGGATAAAAAAGATGTGGCACGTATATACAATGGAATATAACTCAGCCATAAAAAGAAACAAAATTGAGTTATTTGTAGTGAGGTGGATGGACCTAGAGTCTGTCATACAGAGTGAAGTAAGTCAGAAAGAGAAGAACAAATTCCATATGCTAACACATATATATGGAATCTAAGAAAAAAGAAAAAAATGGTTCTGATGAACCTAGTGGCAGGACAGAAATAAAGACGCAGATGTAGAGATTGGACTTGAGGACACAGGGAGGGGGAACGGTAAGCTGAGACGAAGTGAGAGAGTAGCATTGACATATATACACTACCAAATGTAAAATAGATAGCTAGTGGGAAGCAGCCACATTGCATGGGGAGATCAGCTCAGTGCTTTGTGACCACTTAGAGGGGTGGGATAGGGAGGGTGGGAGAGAGACGCAAGAGGGAGGAGATATGGGGATATATGTAATGTATAGCGGATTCACTTTGTTATACAGCAGAAACTAACACAACATTGTAAAGCAACTATACTCCAATAACGATGTTAAAAAAATGTAATAAGGATGCCATTTACATGATCACAATTAATATCAAGTGGCTAGGGATAAGTCCATGATGTGGAGCCCTTTAAAAAGTCATTATGCAACTTAATTGTAAGGTACTAATAAAAGGAGAGCTAATCCATGTTCTTGGTAGAAAGACTTAATGCTCTAAAGGTGTCAGTTTCCCCCAAATTCATCTATGGATCCAACACAATTCCAGTTCAACCTCCATGGGATTTTTGTGGAACGTGGTGAGCTAATTTTAGAATGTATTAGGGAAGAGTGGAGAGTCAAGAATAGCTTAGACACTCCTGTAGAAAGAGAACAAAGCCAGGGAAACATGGGTACAAGATTTCAAGATTATTATAAATTTGAAATAATTGAAGCAATGTGGTGTTAGCTCAGGGATAAAAAAAATGAACAAACCCATGCCCATGGCAGAAGAGGCATCACAGAGCAGAGAGAAAAGGAGAAAGTATTCATTGAGTGGCGCTAAAACAATTGATTATCAGTATTTAAAAAAAAAAGAAATTGTTTTCCTGCTTCACACACACACACACACACACACAATAAATTGTTGTGAATTAAGTATGAAAAACAAAACGTCTTTTATAAGACAATATAGGAGAATATGAAGTTACTAAGGCTAATTCAACAACACTGAAATTAAGAATGTGTGTTCATCAAAGGCTATACCATTAAGACAGTAAGAAGGCAAGCCTACAAACTGACAGAATGTTTTTGAACATAATTGCAAAAGGGTTGGTGTCTGCAACTTAAAAGGAACTGCTCCAAATCAGTAAGAAAAGACATATATCTCAATGAAAAAATTGGTCAAAATACTTGTTCAAGGATTTTCTAGAAGAAGAAGCACACAAGACCCAAAAATACAGGAAAAGATACTTAACTTCATTAGTAATCAGAGAAATGCAAATTAAAACCACATTGAGACACTATTTCACCCCCAATGCAGAGTGACAAAAAATAAAAAGTCAGGCAATAACAAGTGTGCATGAGGATTTGGAACAAAAGGGATTCTCACTCCAAATGGCACAGACACTTAGGAAGACAGTTCGGTATCACCTGGTAAAACTGAAAACATGCATTCCTCGTGACACAATGATTTCTCTCCTATTCAGAAGAGAGAGAGAGAAAGAGAGAGCTAGACGCTGGAGAGATTCCTGGAGAGCACCGGGGGACAATTGCGAATGACTGTACCAGTGTTGTATGTAATGCAATGTCCATCAACAGAAGAATGAATACACGGTGTATCCATACCAGGCAGCAGTACGTCCCAGGCGCCTCTGAAGCACCATCTCAGGCCCACTTAGCCTCACCTGTCTCTCAGACCAGCTCTTCATAAGCTCTGACCCATTATGGGAGACACAAGCCCACAGTTCCTTGCCTCTTGCTGTGTCACGGTGTCTGTTTCTCCTGCCCCAGGATTTTCTGTTGCTGCAGAGGTGTGAGAAGCACCAAGACCCACCCGCGGTCCATGGACGGGTGCACTGGAAGTGCAGGGAAGTTAATGTCCTTTGAGGTGAACTTTTATTTATTTTTTTTATTTTTATTTTTTTGCGGTACGCGGGCCTCTCACTGTTGTGGCCTCTCCCGTTGCGGAGCAACAGGCTCCGGACGCGCAGGCTCAGCGGCCATGGCTCACGGGCCCAGCCGCTCCGCGGCATGTGGGATCTTCCCGGACCGGGGCACGAACCCGTGTCCCCTGCATTGGCAGGCAGACTCTCAACCACTGCGCTACCAGGGAAGCCCAAGGTGAACTTTTGAGGAGATCTCTTGTGAATTTTTCTCCATTTACCCCTAGGCTCCCAACCTCATGGACAATCTGGAGATCCTGTAGTCTCTAAAGATGGTCCCTTAATATCAGCAATTGGTTGCACTTGACACCAAGTGCTGGCCAGTTTGGTGAGGCATCTTTATGTTGGTTTTCCCTCTTTCACTGCTTCATCCCTCATTTTCTTCTCCTCCTGTTTCCCTGAAAATGCACTCCCTAATGAAGAGTAGCAGGTGAGCTCTTGCCTCAGGGTCTGATGTATGCAACAGTGTGGGTGACTCTTAAAAATATAATGTTGAACCAAAGAACTAAGTCATAGGAGAACACATACAGCATGAGATTACTTATATAAATACACAAACAAAATGAAGAAATATTAATATACATCTATAGGTGGAAACACTAACGTTAAGCAATGACATGATTAACACAAGATTCATGACAGTAAAGGGGACAAGATCCTGGCAGAGCAGACAGGGGACTTCTAAGATACTATTAATGTTTTATTATTTAACCTGGGAAGCGAGCATGTTATTATTATTCTCTAAATACCACATATATGTTTTGTACACTCTTGGTGTATATTTCCCAAGTAAGGAGATCTGCAGAAAGTAATGTGTCTAGCCATGGCGTGGACTCATGTAGGCTCTACAAGTAAGGCTGGAAAGGAAGGTAGGGGCGGATTGTAAGGACACTCAAATGAAATGATTGGACTTGATTCTGAAGGCATCGGGGAGACTTTGGAAGTTCTTCTCTTTCCTTGGCTTTTGGCTTAGTTTCCTTTAATCCTTTTCCTAGGGGAGCAATTATGAAAATAGATGTGGGCCATGGTGAGTGAGGGGTCTAAAGGTGGCTGGATGGAGAAACCCAAGTTGGAATGAAAGAAGATGCCTTTATAAAGGTACGCAGAAAGACACAGTTTCCTCAAGAATGGCTGCATGTAAATGGGAGAATATTTATCTACTGAATACAACCGTAGGCTTAGAAGTATTTATCATGGTTCTGTAGCTCTTTCATATTCTTCCCACATTCACTGTGGCCAGCAGAGAGGGGCAGCAGTGGGAGTACATTCTCAATAAATAATCATAATGATGCAAGCTGTAGGTCAGATCTGACAGTGGCATTTCCATATATGAATTCTCATTATCACGGTATCAACTCTCTGTAGGATAAGCTTCAGCATGCAGATTGCCTTGGATCCAGAGCAAAAAGTACACTCCCTCCCTTATTAAAATGGTTCCATCTGACATGGTGCTCTTGATTAGTGAGGCGAAAATCCCAGGGAGACTGTTTCTCCGTCTCAGACAGGGAACTCAGACCCAATGGTTGCTGAAAACCAGACTTTTCCTATGGTCATTTCCAAATACCTACTGAATTATATATAATATAAACCTAGAGACTATTATGAAAAACAAACTGGTTTTTTGGTTTGCCTCAAATGGATTATTTTAAAACGGCATAAGATCTGTGAACATGGCTGGGGCACCGAAGGTATACAGGATCTGAATTTGCGTACGGGATTAGCATGCAAATCTGGTTGATATTTAAGGTGGTGGCTCGCTCATGATTGATGGAAATGGCCACGAAAGCAATAGGTCCTGTCAACGCTGCCTAATTAGCTCACACATATAATAGTCCTTCAGTGTGATCAGCAAAATAAGCCTGGAAGGGTCACAAGGCAGCAATCGCCTCTTCTTTTTAAAGCATATAATCTAATAAATGGTCTGAGCGAGGTGTGCTGCCGTGGTTTGTTCAATTGGACATAAAGTGTCTTCAATTTACATGACTGATTTTAAGGACGTCTTTTCAGGTATAATTGAAGAAAAAGATCTGCCTTCAACCTTTTGAATTACACTGTTCTGAGACCGTAGCAGAGATGATAAAATATAGGGGCTGCAAAGTTAATGTGACTGTCACTGGGCGGCTATCTCAGGTATATAAATGAAGTTTTGTTCTCTGTTCATGGAGCCGCAATGAGGAAAAATAACTTCCTGGGTAATTTTATGAAATGAGAACATATCTCAGTAGTAAAGAATTAGCAAGAACTGGAGTGTCTTCAAATGCAAATTTCCTGACATTTCACAGTTACTAAAATAAATTACCCTACCTTGGTGAGCTAATAATAACTTAGTTAAGGTTTCATTTAGTATAACCAAATATAATGCAAAAAGCCCATACTCTGATAAACACCATTTCCATTTTAGGGTTTGCTAAGGGTGGCTTTTCTCTCTTCTCTTTCTCCCACACCTCAGAATGTCACAAGCAATTAGATGAAATTGTTTATGGGAAATGGAAAGGTAAGCGAATAAGGCAGTGCAGTACACGTAGGATATAACTGGCATCTGCATTATGAAAACCGAAGAGAGGTGCTTGTATCTTGATGAAATAATTGTTCTTTGAAACTATTGAACTGTCTTTTGTTGCACTAAATGATTTATTTAATGAATGTTTTGAAATCGAAACCATTTCATTTTTATTTATCAATGGAAAAACTACATTTGAAATCTGCAAAGCTTAAAGGAAACCTTTTGAAATATCGGCATATCTCTGAATCTGTTAGTATTCTGTGTTGGGTACATAGCAAACACTCCACTTGTGGAATCAAATTGGGAAAAATTACCTACCGGCATAAGAAATCTTTTGAGAAGAAATTTGGCATATGAATCAAATACCACGCATAAACTGTTTATATTGCTTTGACCCAATAATTTTACTTTAGTGAATTCATCCTAGGAATCTTAAATACTGAGAGAGCTTATGTGCAAAGATATTCATTGCAATGAATATCTTAATATCATAATAACAAAACAATTAGAAACGATTCTTTCTCTTTCGTTGAGTATTTAGATAAAGCAAATCATGATATCAACTGAAAGGAACATTATGCAGCCAATAAAATGATGCTTGTCAAAGCAAGATAGCAATGTAGACCATTCAGTTGATGCAAAAGATGTGCAAAAAGCCTCATATAAAATTGTGTGCGCAGTAGAACTGCAATCATGGAAAGAATGAATAAGCATAGAAAAAAGACTGAGGAACATATGAAGGTGTCAGCATAGGTTGTGTTTGGATAGGTGTACTATGGGTAATTTTCCATATCTTTCGATTTTTCAAATAATCTATAACTTTTTAAAAAGAAATTCTTGACTTTAAATACCCAGTTGTTATGCTCAACAGCTAGTTGTATTGAGTTGAACTCCTCTCTCTTCCAAAAGCATTTTCTATGTAAATACACTCATAATGGTTAATTAGTCACAAATGGGAAACCAGTCTGGCTGAAGTACATAAACTCTAATTACCCGTGGACCTCACTAATTAAAGATTAACAGAAATTCACAGATCTGAGGTTCTTATGGAATAAAAAGCTCCAAACAAGTAACCATGTAAAGATTTTTTATTATGCAGTTATAATAGTTTGTTTCATAGATATTGGCATATAGCAAATTGTAGTTTTTTGGTGAGTTTCTTTCATTTAAATTTCTGTATGTAATTATGCTATTTGTAATTGTAATAGCTGATACATAATATATGAAAATAGAGAAAATAGCTAAATTAGTTAACATAATTAATTAAACAAAACCAAAGCTGATTTGACCGGTCAAGTTTCGGAAACTGACAAATCAGTGTGCTTCAGCAGATTAAGCTCAGAATATACTGGAATCCCATCATTTGTTTATAATTAAAATGTTTTTATAAATGTAAACATTTATATATAATTGACAAATTGAAAGGCAAGTAAGTAAACTTTTTCTCCATCCATTATCATTTATAGGTAGCAAAACATAAAGGGAATTTTCATATAATCTTTTCCAGAAATTTTCTTCTCTCTCCAGATGCAACCACTAAAATGTTACATATAAAATAACTGACAGGTCTGTTATTTTTGTGACTTAACAAATGCAATCAACAATGTGTTCTACTTTTCTATGGGTGCTTTAAAACCAATGCTTCAATTAAAAGGTTGATTGTCCAAAGCTACGTCATCCTTAAAGAAGAACTGAACATTATTGATTTCGAATGTCTTAAAACATTATGTTATAATGGTCAGCCTTATACTTAAAAAAAAGTGAAGCTTTCTTCAACAAGTTATTTTTAGTACATTGTTTTTCTTAAATATGCCTGTTTTGTGGCTTGCTTTAATTTTAGATTCACTTGAAGATTTGCTATAAAAACTTGCAGTGCTTGTTCTTTTATGCATACAACTTTACAAGCAACCGAGTTTCTGATTTGGTCCCCATCATGGACTCTGAAGATGAAGCACCCTTGCTATTTTCTAAGGGAAAATAACTAATGATTTAACTATTAGAGGGTATGGAATACATTTTTTGTTTGATCAGAATTGACAAAGTATTTCATTTTTTTCATGGACCTACTAATTTTATTGACATTAATGTTATGAATGTGTATTCAATGTTTTATAAGAGTAAATAGGATGCATTCATCTCTCCTATTTTATTAACATAAATTGCACTTAAGATGCAAATATAAAATATATATAAAAACACATATATTATGCAAATATAAAATAAATATTCAGCAAGTGAAAACCATTTCTGACAATCATTCAATCATCAATCAATATTCATTCAAGGCCTACCATATACGAGCCCTCTGAGATACAGGGGTGACTTTCTTGATTTTGAATGTTCAACTCTGTAAATAGATTTTATATATAAGCAATTAAAAAATAAACGAATATTTAAATAACTTACCTTTGATTCCTTGAACTTGGAGAAAAATCCAAAGAACAAAAACAGCCCTTCTAGTTTCCAAATACATTCTGGCTTTTGTGCATTGGTGTTTCTGGTAACAATCACAGAACAGTCCCAAGTCTCATTAAAAAAATAAAATGACAGAAATATGAAAAATAGTGAAATATTGATATTAGCTGAGTGAGGATAACCTTCTTGGTTTACCTTTATGAGGGCTAATTTATGAAGAACATGAGGCAGTGCCTGCTTCTGGAATAATCTCCTTATCTTCCCCTTAGGTGTAATCTCTGCTTAAGGACCAGCTGGAGGAAACTTTATCTCATTAACCTTCTGGAGGAGCATTTGTCAGCCCAGCTAGGGGACCCTGAATGCCATTATAAACAAGTGTCTACAGACAGAAGGAATGCTTTTCTTCCTTAGTTATTCACCTGTTACAGGGACACAGAGAACCAGGGGAAGTCCGGCCAAATGCAGAAGAAGGCTGACAGTCAGGGTCAAATATTTTCCAAAATGACATGCGCAAGGAACATCCACTGAAAGAACTTAATTGCCACCCCTGGAAGTCTGTGGTTAGTCGAAATGTCTGTCTCCAGAGGTAGCAAAGCTGTCTCCATTCTCATAGAAATGGCCTGCTTTGTATATTGCTTTCTTTCTGGCATTACACACAGATGACCTTTCTGGGTTTAAGTCTGGTTTACATTTGTAAAATTTGTTATTCATGCACAGAGTGTATAGAGTCAAACAGTTCTACAAGGTTTGTGAAAGATAATGGTACCATACCTCCCTCCGTTCAAAGGCAACCACTTTTAATTCCTTAAGCTAGTTCTTCTAGTAGCCTCATTTGCACCTCTAAACAGTATGCTTCTATTACTATTTTTTTGTTTTTCGCTTTCAGGCGTTATCAAATGACGAATATTAAGAATATCTTCTCCCCCTACCCCACACAAACCCTCCCCACACTCGTGAACATGTACTAGTCCCATCCTTCCATCTGCCTCAGTTTTATTGTATTGTATTTATTGTATTGTATTTTATTGTATTTTATTGTATTTATTGTATTTATTGTATATTGTATTTTCAGTTTATCGAAAGTTCAATCTTATATTATTGTGACCGTATACATGCTACATATAGCTGAGTGTGGAATACTGTAATTACTAACATGCATTGTACTCTTATGTGGTGATAGACACTGTTCTAGAGATTTCTGTAGATTACCCATATATTCCTCAGTATACCATTATGAGGTAAGTACTATTGTCTCTGTTTTATATTTGAGGAAACCAAGGTATATGTGGCAGAACCAGGTTTGGAACCCAGGAGCCTATGCTCTTAACCAGTAACCTCTAATGACTTTTGCAATTATCTCATTGTCTCCCTAAGTTTCCTACATACAAAACAATCAGTTAATCCCAAATGTTACCCCCGATGTGTAAATTTCCTCCTCATATGGTCAATCACCTCAGATGGTCCATGTTTCCTAGAGCTTTCTAACCTCCTGCAGGCTGTAGTGTTCCATTTCTTGTTATTGTTCACAGCAGTAATCTGGGGATCTCCTTTCACAAGTATCCTGGGGATTCCTTCACTTCTCTCGTTTTCCGAACCCCAGGTTGCCTTCTTTCTTAACCTAATCTCTTGTTTTCGCAGAGCACGTGCTCTGGTAGATTATTGAAAGAAAGTTCACAGTAGATAAATTTGAGGTCTTATATGTTTGAACATGGCTTCCATCTATCCTGATACTTGACTGATAGTTTGGCCAGTGCTACAGACGAAATGTTTCTGTCCTCCCAAAATTCATGTGCTGAAAACTAACCCCAGTGTGATGGTATTTGGAAGTGGGGCCTTTGGGAGATGATTGGGTCAGAAGGTGAAGCCCTCATGAATGGGATTAGTGCCCTAGAAAAGAGACCCCCTCTTGCTCCTTATGCCACATGAGGACACAGCAGCAAGACTGCTTTCGGTGCACCAGCAAGCAGGCTCTCATCAGACACTGAATATGTCTGCCCCTTGACCTTGAACTTCCCAGCCTCCAGAACTGTCAGAAATAAATTTCTGTTGTTTATAAGACACTCAGTCTATACTACTCTGTTATAGCAGCCCAAAAGAACTAAGACAACTGGATACAGAATTCTAGGTTGGAAATAACATCTACTTAGAATATTGAAGACATTAATTAATCCATCCATCATCTTCTAGCTTCCTGTGCTACTAAAATCTGAAGTCTGAATTGTTCTTGATTCTTTTTTTGTTTTGTTTTTGTTTTTTGCGGTACGCGGGCCTCTCACTGCTGTGGCCTCTCCCGTTGCGGAGCACAGGCTCCGATCGCGCAGGCCCAGCGTCCATGGCTCACGGGCCCAGCCGCTCCGCGGCACATGGGATCCTCCCGGACCGGGGCACGAACCCGCATCCCCTGCATTGGCAGGCAGACTCTCAACCACTGTGCCACCAGCGAAGTCCTGTTCTTGATTCTTTGCATGGGATCTTTTACTCTCCTGAAACTTCTAGAATCTTTTCTTTGTCTGCAATGTTCTGATATTTCATGATAATCTTTCTGGTTGTGGGTCTCTTTTAATCCATTGTGTGGGGCACTTAGAGGACCTTTAATCTAGGTATTCATGTCCTTTAGTTATTGAAAACCTCTTTTAGGGATCTGATTTCCATATTTTAATTTCTATATTTTCTCTTTCTAGAATCCATATTATTTGGGTGGCAGCATTCTTGAACTGGTTCTTTTTTTTTTTTCACTTTGCAAATGTTTATTGACAGAATGATTGAGTTAGTAAGTTGTGGTATAGTCACACAGTGGAATATATTATTCTTTTCATTTTAGGGCAAGGAAATATTTAGGATAAAAATTCAGCAAAGTTATTTCTTCTGCAGGTAGGGAAGGGAAGAGGGTTGGGATAAGGAAGAATATATGAGTATGTTTAGTTTAGGTAATTCTCATTCTTACGATGGGTAATGCGTTTGTGTGTAATTTAACATACTTCATAACATATAGGTATATATTTATATTTAAAACATATTTAAAATACCTGGAGGCAGATTCACTTCTGTTTAATTTGCATTGCTGGTACATGGGTGCTTATTATATAATTTATATGTTTCCTTTTGTTTGAATATGGATAATAAAAATGCCTAGAAAAAAACCTTCACTGTACTTGCATATCTATCTTCATCGAGAAAGAATTTTTCCTATGTTTTACTTTAAATTTATTCCTAATTTTATAATTGTGAAATTAGAACCACCTTTCTCTAGAAGTTTATTTGTGTATTTTGAAACAATGTCTGATGCAGATGTAGAGTCTCATTAGATAAAGCCCAGCTGTTCGTTTGATTAAAATTTCCTACAGAGTCTGGCAAATGGATTTATTCAGCTTATGATCAGATGTGCCCAATTAAGATGAATGAATGGCTTGGACAGTTTTGACCCTCTTTCCTTGAACCAGAATTTGGCTACTTATGATATTTGCTGGTTAAGATTAACTTGGGTCGTATTGAACAAGTGTAATCCTCCTTCAGCGGGATGATTTTTTAGATATTGGGAGCCTATATTTGACAGCCCCCAAATCTTATTTTCCTCAGTGAAATATTGCTGTTCCTCCCATTATTCTTGCGCTGATTAATTTTTCTGATCGCAGTCGTTTTTCTACACTCCTTTTTCCTCCATACTTGTACTCTTTGGAATTTTGAATCTAGTTGCAAGAGAGATGACTAGAAGGTGATTAATGTTCTGTTCTTGGCCCTCCCTGAACTGTGGTATTGGGAAAACTCATTAACCCTCAGTTTCCTCATCTGTAAACAGGGTATAATAGTTACTTTGGGTTTTTTTTTTTTTAACATCTTTATTGGAGTATAATTGCTTTACAATGGTGTGTTAGTTTCTGCTTTATAACAAAGTGAATCAGTTATACATATACATATGTTCCCATATCTCTTCCCTCGTGCATCTCCCTCCCTCCCACCCTCCCTATCCAACCCCTCCAGGCGGTCACAAAGCACTGAGCTGATCTCCCTGTGCTATGCGGCTGCTTCCCACTAGCTATCTACCTGAAGTTTGGTAGTGTATGTATGTCCATGCCTCTCTCTCGCTTTGTCACAGCTTACCCTTCTCCCTCCCCATATCCTCAAGTCCATTCTCTAGTAGGTCTGTGTCTTTATTCCTGTCTTACCCCTAGGTTCTTCATGACATTTTTTTCCCTTAAATTCCATATATATGTAACACAGCATACGGTATTTGTCTTTCTCCTTCTGACTTACTTCACTCTGTATGACAGACTCTAGGTCTATCCACCTCAACAAATAGCTCAATTTCATTTCTTTATATGGCTGAGTAATATTCCATTGTATATATGTGCCACATCTTCTTTACCCATTCATCTGATGATGGATACTTAGGTTGTTTCCATCTCCGGGCTATTGTAAATAGAGCTGCAATGAACATTTTGGTACATGACTCTTTTGGAATTATGGTTTTCTCAGGGTATATGCCCAGTAGTGGGATTGCTGGGTCATATGGTAGTTCTATTTGTAGTTCTTTAAGGAACCTCCATATTGCTCTCCACAGTGGCTGTATCAATTTACATTCCCACCAACAGTGCAAGAGGGTTCCCTTTTCTCCACACCCTCTCCAGCATTTACTGTTTCTAGATTTTTTGATGGTGGCCATTCTGACAGGTGTGAGATGATATCTCATTGTAGTTTTGATTTGCATTTCTCTAATGATTAATGAAGTTGAGCGTTCTTTCATGTGTTTGTTGGCAGTCTGTATATCTTCTTTGGAGAAATGTCTATTTAGGTCTTCTGCCCATTTTTTGATTGGGTTGTTTGTCTTTTTGTTATTGAGCTGCATGAGCTGCTTGTAAATTTTGGAGATTAATCCTTTGTCAGTTGCTTCATTTGCAAATATTTTCTCCCATTCTGAGGGCTGTCTTTTGGTCTTGTTTATGGTTTCCTTTGCAGTGGAAAAAATTTGAAGTTTCATTAGGTCCCATTTGTTTATTTTTGTTTTTATTTCCATTTGTCTAGGAGGTAGGTCAAAAAAGATCTTGCTGTGATTTATGTCATGGAGTGTTCTGCCTATGTTTTCCTCTAGGAGTTTGATAGTTTCTGGCCTTACATTTAGGTCTTTAATCCATTTTGAGCTTATTTTTGTGTATGGTGTCAGGGAGTGATCTAATCTCATACTTTTACATGTACCTGTCCAATTTTCCCAGCACCACTTATTGAAGAGGCTGTCCTTTCTCCACTGTACATCCCTGCCTCCTTTATCAAAGGTAAGGTGACCATATGTGCGTGGGTTTATCTCTGGGCTTTCTATCCTGTTCCATTGATCTATCTTTCTGTTTGTGTGCCAGTACCATACCATCTTGATTACTGTACCTTTGTAGCATAGTCTGAAGTCAGGGAGCCTGGTTCCTTCAGGTCCGTTTTTCGCTCTCAAGATTGCTTTGGCTATTCGGGGTCTTTTGTGTTTCCATACAAATTGTGAAATTTTTTGTTCTAGTTCTGTGAAAAATGCCAGTGGTAGTTTGATAGGGATTGCTTTGAATCTGTATATTGCTTTGTGTAGTAGAGTCATTTTCACAATGTTGATTCTTCCAATCCAAGAACATGGTATATCTCTCCATCTATTTGTATCATCTTTAATTTCTTTCATCAGTGTCTTATAATTTTCTTCATACAGGTCTTTTGTCTCCTTAGGTAGGTTTATTCCTAGATATTTTATTCTTTTTGTTGCAGTGGTAAATGGGAGTGTTTTCTTGATTTCACTTTCAGATTTTTCATCATTAGTGTATAGGAATGCCAGAGATTTCTGTGCATTAATTTTGTATTCTGCTACTTTACCAAATTCATTGATTAGCTCTAGTAGTTTTCTGGTAGCATCTTTAGGATTCTCTATGTAGAGTATCATGTCATCTACAAACAGTGACAGCTCTACTTCTTTTCCAATTTGGATTCCTTTTACTTCCTTTTCTTCTCTGATTGCTGTGGCTAAAACTTCCAAAACTATGTTGAATAAGAGTGGTGAGAGTGGGCAACCTTGTCTTGTTCCTGATCTTAGTGGAAATGCTTTCAGTTTTTCACCATTGAGGGTGATGTTGGCTGTGGGTTTGTCATATATGGCCTTTATTATGTTGAGGAAAGTTCCCTTATGCCTACTTTCTGCAGGGTTTTTATCATAAATGGGTGTTGAATTTTGTCAAAAGCTTTCTCTGCATCTATTGAGATGATCATATGGTGTTTCTCCTTCAATTTGTTAATATGGTTTATCATATTAATTGTTTTGCACATAGTGAAGAATCCTTGCATTCCTGGAATAAACCCCACCTCATCATGGTGTATGATCCTTTTAATGAGCTGTTGGATTCTGTTTGCTAGTGTTTTGTTGAGGATTTTTGCATCTATGTTCATCAGTGATATTGGCCTGTAGTTTTCTTTCTTTGAGACATCCTTGTTTGGTTTTTGTATCAAGGTGATGGTGGCCTCATAGAATGAGTTTGGGAGTATTCCTCCCTCTGCTATATTTTGGAAGACTTTGAGAAGGATAGGTGTTAGCTCTTCTCTAAATGTTTGATAGTATTTGCCTGTGAAGCCATTTGGTCCTGGGCTTTTGTTTGTTATAAGATTTTAAATCACAGTTTCAATTTCAGTGCATGTGAATGGTCTGTTCATATTTTCTATTTCTTCCTGATTCAGTCTTGGCACGTTGTGCATTTCTAAGAATTTGTCCATTTCTTCCAGGTTGTCCATTTTATTGGCATATATTTGCTTGTAGTAATCTCTCATGATCTTTTGTATATCTGCAGTGTCAGTTGTTACTTCTCCTTTTTCATTTCTAATTCTATTGATTTGAGTCTTCTCCCTTTTTTTCTTGATGAGTCTGGCTAATGGTTTATCAATTTTGTTTATCTTCTCAAACAACCAGCTTTTAGTTTTATTGATATTTGCTATCGTTTCCTTCATTTCTTCTTCATTTATTTCTGATCTGATTTTTATGATTTCTTTCCTTCTGCTAACTTTGGGGTTTTTTTGTTCTTCTTTCTCTAATTGCTTTAGGTGCAAGGTTAGGTTGTTCATTTGAGATGTTTCCTGTTTCTTAAGGTAGGATTGTATTGCTATAAACTTCCCTCTTAGAACTGCTTTTGCTGCATCCCATAGATTTTGGGTCGTCGTGTCTCCATTGTCATTTTTTTCTAGGTATTTTTTTATTTCCTCTTTGATTTCTTCAGTGATCACTTCGTTATTAAGTAGTGTATTGTTTAGGCTCCATGTGTTTGTATTTTTTACAGATATTTTCCTGTAATTGATATCTAGTCTCAGAGCATTGTGGTCAGAAAAGATACTTGATACGATTTCAATTTTCTTAAATTTACCAAGGCTTGACTTGTGACCCAAGATATGATCTATCCTGGAGAATATTCCATGAGCACTTGAGAAAAATGTGTATTGTGTTGTTTTTGGATGGAATGTCCTATAAATATCAATTAAGTTCATCTTGTGGAATGTATCATTTAAAGCTTGTGTTTCCTTATTTATTTTCATTTTTGAAGATCTGTCCATTGGTGAAAGTGGGGTGTTAAGGTCCCCTACTATGAATGTGTTACTGTCCATTTCCCCTTTTATGGCTGTTAGTATTTGCCTTATGTATTGAGGTGCTCCTATATTGGGTGCATAAATATTTACAATTGTTATATCTTCATCTTGGATCTATCCCTTGATCATTATGTAGTGTCCTTCTTTGTCTCTTCTTATAGTCTTTATGTTAAAGTCTATCTTGTCTGATATGAGAATTGCTACTCCAGCTTTCTTTTGGTTTCCATTTTCATGAAATATCTTTTTCCAACTCCTTACTTCTGTCTGTATGTGTCCCTAGGTCTGAAGTGGGTCTCTTGTAGACAGCAAATATATGGGTCTTGTTTTGGTATCCATTCAGCCAGTCTGTGTCTTTTGGTGGGAGCATTTAGTCCATTTACGGTAATTATCGATATGTATGTTCCTATTCCCATTTTCTTAATTGTTTTGGGTTCGTTATTGTAGATCTTTTCCTTCTCTTGTGTTTCTTGCCTAGAGAAGTTCCTTTAAAATTTGTTGAAAAGCTGGTTTGGTGGTGCTGAACTCTCTCAGCTTTTGCTTGTCTGTAATGGTTTTAATTTCTCCATCAAATCTGAATGAGATCCTTCCTGGGTAGAGTAATCTTGGTTGCAGGTTTTTCTCCTTCATCACTTTCAATATGTCCTACCACTCCCTTCTAGCTTGCAGAGTTTCTGCTGAAAGATCAGCTGTTAAACTTATGGGCATTCCCTTGGGTGTTATTTGTTGTTTTTCCCTTGCTGCTTTTAATATGCTTTCTTTGTATTTAATTTTTGACAGTTTGATTAATATGTGTCTTGGCTTGTTTCTCCTTGGATTTATCCTGTATGAGACTCTCTGTGCTTCTTGGACTTGATTAACTATTTCCTTTTCCATATTAGGGAAGTTTTCAACTATAATCTCTTCAAATATTTTCTCAGTCCCTTTCTTTTTCTCTTCTTCTTCTGGAACCCCTATAATTCGAATGTTGGTGCATTTAATGTTGTCCCAGAGGTCTCTGAGACTGTCCTCAGTTCTTTTCATTCTTTTTTCTTTATTCTGCTCTGCAGTAGTTATTTCCACTATTTTATCTTCCAGGTCACTTACCCGTTCTTCTGCCTCAGTTATTCTGCTATTGATCCCTTATAGAGTATGTTTAATTTCATTTATTGTGTTGTTCATCGTTGCTTGTTTCATCTTTAGTTCTTCTAGGTCCTTGTTAAATGTTTCTTGCATTTTGTCTATTCTATTTCCAAGATTTTGGATCATCTTTATTATCATTATTCTGAATTGTTTTTCAGGTAGACTGCCTATTTCCTCTTCATTTGTTAGGTCTGGTGGGTTTTTATCTTGCTCCTTCATCTGGTGTGTGGTTTTCTGTCTTCTCATTTTGCTTATATTACTGTGTTTGGGGTCTCCTTTTTCAGCTGCGAATTCCTAGTTCCCATTGTTTTTGGTGTCTGTCCCCAGTGGTTAAAGTTGGTTCAGTGGGTTGTGTAGGCTTCCTGGTGGAGGGGACTAGTGCCTGTGTTCTGGTGGATGAGGCTGGATCTTGTCTTTCTGGTGGGCAGGTTCACATCTGGTGGTGTGTTTTGGGGTGTCTCTGGGCTTATTATGATTTTAGGCAGCCTCTCTGCTAATGGGTGGGGTTGTGTTCCTGTCTTGCTAGTTGTTTGGCATACGGTGTCCAGCACTGTAGCTTGCTGGTCGTTGAGTGAAGCTGGGTGTTGGTGTTGAGATGGAGATCTCTGGGAGATTTTCGCCGTTTGATATTATGTGGAGCTGGGAGGTCTCTTGTGGACCAGTGTCCTGAAGTTGGCTCTCCCACCTCTGAGGCACAGCACTGACTCCTGGCTGCAGCACCAAGAGCCTTTCATCCACACAGCTCAGAATAAAAGGGAGAAAAAGTAAAAAGAAAGAAAGAAAGAGGATAAAATAAAATAAAGATAAAATAAAATAAAGTTATTAAAGTAAAAAGTAATTATTAAGAGAAAAAAAATTTTTTTAAGTAAAAAACAAAACAAAGAAACAAACAAAAAAATCCAGACGGACAGAACCCTAGGACAAATGATGAAAGCAAAGCTATACAGACAAACTCTCACACAGAAGCATACACACACACACTCACAAAGAGAGGAAAAGGGGAAAAAATAATATAGCTTGTTCTCAAATTCCACCTCCTCAATTTGGGATGATTGGTTGTCTATTCAGGTATTCCGCAGATGCAGGGTACATGAAGTTGATTGTGGAGCTTTAATCCACTTCTTCTGAGGCTGCTGGGAGAGATTTCCCTTTCTCTTCTTTGTTTGCACAGTTCCTGGGGTTCAGCCTTGGATTTGGCACTGCCTCTGCGTGTAGACCACCTGAGGGCATCTGTTCTTCGCTCAGACAGGATGGGGTTAAAGGAGCCGCTGGTTCGGGGGCTCTGGCTCACTCAGGCCATGGGTGGGAGGGGTATGGATGTGGGGCGAGCCTGCGGCGGCAGAGGCCAGCGTGACGTTGCACCAGGCTGAGGCACGCCGTGCGTTCTCCCAGGTAAGTTGTCCCTGGATCCCGGGACCCTGGCAGTGGCAGGCTGCACAGGCTCCCTGGAAGGAGGGTGTGGATAGTGACCTGTGCTCGCACACAGACTTCTTGGTGGCGGCAGCAGCAGCCTTAGCGTCTCATGCCCATCTCTGGTGCGGAACTTTTAGCCGCGGCTCGCACCCGTCTCTGGAGCTCCTTTACGCAGCGCTCTTAATCCCCTCTCCTCGCACACTAGGAAACAAAGAGGTAAGAAAAAGTCTCTTGCCTCTTCGGCAGCTCCAGACTTTTCCCTGGACTCCCTCCCGGCCAGCTGTGGCGCACTAGCCCCCTGCAGGCTGTGTTCACGCCGCCAACTGCAGTCCTCTCCCTGCGCTCCGACCGAAGCCCGAGCCTCAGCTCCCAGCCCCGCCTGCCCCAGCGGGTGAGCAGACAAGCCTCTCGGGCTGGTGAGTGCTGGTCGGTCCCGATCTTCTGTGCGGGAATCTCCCTGCTTTGCCCGCCGCACCCCTGTTGCTGCACTCTCCTCCGCGGCTCTGAAGCTTCCCCCCTCCACCACCCGCAGTGTCCGCCCGCGAAGGGGCTCCTAGTGTGTGGAAAGCTTTCCTCCTTCACAGCTCCCTCCCAGAGGTGCAGGTCCCGTCCCTATTCTTTTATCTCTGTTTAGTCTTTTTTCTTTGTCCTACCCAGGTACGTGGGGAGTTTCTTGCCTTTTGGGAGGTCTGGGGTCTTCTGCCAGCGTTCAGTAGGTGTTCTGTAGGAGTTGTTCCACGTGTAGATGTATTTTTGATATATCTGTGGGGAGGAAGGTGATCTCCACGTCTTACTCTTCCGCCATCTTCCCCCTCTCTCCTTTGTGGTATCATTGTCTGGTTTTGGTATCAGAGTGAAGCTGGCCTTATAGAATGAGTTCAGAAACATTTTTTCCTCTTCAATAGTTTGAAATAGTTTGGTTCCGTCCTGCTGGTGGTTGGGGTTGGCCCCCATGTGGCTGGCTGTGGGTCCCTGTTGTTCCTGGGACTGGTGCCATTTTGCCGGTGGGGAGATAAACCCTTCATGTTAATGGGCTAGAGGAAGGACTCCAAAATATGCTTGCCACGACCAGTGTCATAGTAGAACACGCTTCCCAAAAATGGCTGCTGCGAGTGTATATGTCCTCAAGGGGACTCCAGGTTGCCTCCTGCCTGTCTGGGAGGCTCTCCATGATCAGTAAGTGGATCTTACTGATCCACTTACCAGGCACCTTTCAAATTATTGCCTCTGCACGGGAACTTGGAGCCTGTGAAATTTTGCATGTACCCTTTAACAGTGTATTCGCTGTTTCCTCCAGCCCTCTGGCTCTCCTGTATGCAAGTCCTGCTAGCCTTCAAAGCGAGATGTTCTGGGGGCTCATCCTCCCCGTGCAGGACCCCTGGGCTAGGGAGCCCCGTGTGGGGCTTGGAACACTAGCTTCTTGGGGAGAATCTTTGCAATTGTGATTATCCTCCTGTTTGTGGGTTGCCTGCCCAGGAGTGTGGGTCTTAACTGTACCATGTCTCTGCCCTATCACCCATCTCGTGGTTCCTTTTTTTTTTTTTTTGCGGTACGCGGGTCTCTCACTGTTGTGGCCTCTCCCGTTGCGAAGCACAGGCTCCGGACGCGCAGGCTCAGCGGCCATGGCTCACGGGCCCAGCCGCTCCGCAGCATGTGGGATCTTCCCGGACCGGGGCACGAACCCGTGTCGCCTGCATGGGCAGGCGGACTCTCAACCACTGCGCCACCAGGGAAGCCCAACACTCTTCCTTTTCATAGCTTCGTTAGTGCGATACATTTTCCAGTGGAATGGGGACTGATCCTTGGGAGAAGGAGTCACTTCCACGGCAGGCAGGGAAATAGACCACTTGCTTATGGTGGGATAGAAGAAGGGGGAAGAGGGAGAAGAGGTGCAAGCAGGACCTAGCTGACAAAATTAGACTATTTTCATATTTATATCTAAGGCCATCTCTGCCTGCTTCTAATGCAAACAGCAAACAATACCCAATTAAATGTTTTTCCTCCAGGGAGAATGACTCTGACAAGGCATATGATTATGACAGGGCCGTGGAACCGCAAGTGTTTGTTGTGCAAAATTTGTTTTGTCTAGACCAACAAGGCTGTTTCTACAGGCCATCTGCTGGGACATATAGCTTTGTTAAAATCCTCGTTTAACCTGCATCTCGGAAAAGGGGGTTGCTAAGTAAATTGATAGAGTAAACAAGGGGAATCTTATGTTGATTGAGAGTGAAGGCCTTTAGCTGAAACATTTGTATTCAAACAGTGGATGTGCTCATTATAAATATGTTATCGGTTAAAGTGCTTTCACAGCTTGCCTTCCTGTGACAGCACTTTCATTGCTTTGCCCTGGAATATTTTGAAACCTAGTTTCTTTAAGAAAAGTTCTCTTCCTCAAAATTTCCATTAAGTTAAATAACCTCCCAATGATGATGAATTACAGAGATTTTACTGTATTAACAAACCTTGAATCCAAATGTCAGCCGTTTTTCGGAGAATCAGTATGGTGAGTTGAAGGGAAAGGAGAAAGGAGGTTAAGGTAGGATGGAATGAGGGAAGGAACTTGGCAAAAGGAGTTCAAAGTAGGGAAAGATACATGGAGAGAGAGAAGAGGAAAATTAGAAAAAATAATGAGCAGAAAGAATGTGGGATGAAGAGAAGCAAGCATGAAAGAACTGTGGGGGGGGGGCAAAGAAGACGGAAGACGACGAGTGGCTAGATGGGGAGGAAAGGGAGCAGTGTCAGGGCATGTGGTTTGTGGAAATGATGGACTTATAATATTTATTGATCATATGAAAGTTAAGTAGAGTTGACTGAAAAAAATGCACAACCTAAAAGTTGAGAGTTGTGTTTTATTTGGTGGACAAAAATGAGGACTTGGGCCTGGGACACAGCACCTCAGATAACTCTGAGAGATTGCTCTGAAGAGGCAAAGGGGGGAGCCAGGATACATAGAAGTTTTTGCAACAAAGACCAGCTAGTTGGAACATCAAAAGATTACTGTTAATAAAAGAAAACCAGACATCTCAAGTTGAGGAATTTAGAGCATTTCTGTATACGGGAAGATGCAAGAGTCTGGGCTCTCTGAAATCATTCCTTTGATATGAATCTCAGCTATCTGGGGCCAGTATCTTGTGATTTCTCACCCTGAGTCTCCTCAGAGTGCACCGTTGGGGTGACTGCAGCAGCTGACTGCTAGATGGGGGGGCATCCTGCCTCCACCCTGAGTTCCCTCAGGGTTCACCGCAGGGTGGCTGTAATGTGATGGCTTGATGGCTGCAACAACCTTTGTTTACAGATATGGCAGGAAATATTTTTCATTCACGGTAGAAATAGAATTAGCAGTGAACTCAAGGAAGAATTGCCTTTCAAACTTGCTCTCTTTGTTATTACTATAGGAAGCATCAGAATGATATTGAAAGGTAGTATAAACAAAGAAGAACAAAATAGCTCTGCTCACCACCCTGTTCTGCAAGGGTTAAGTCATAACCCACTTCAGTTGCCCACCCACAGTGCGACCTAGAGAAATTCAGGATGAAAAACAGGCTGAGGCACTCTGCTTTGGATGAACAGGCCCTTACATAGTTAGATGCATATCTCAGGAAGAATTTCAATGACCCTAGATTCTTGTAACATCCCATAGGTAGAAAAGCACTGAAATTGTTAACTGGAGGTATTTGTTCTTTGTGATTAGCATTTTACCAAGATGTCTGTTGGACTGCATGTATTTCCCAGCCAAAAAATTTCATATGTAAACTGGCCTCTCCCCTACCTCTTTGGAGCAGTTCCTCAGAGCTGAGGTGCTGTCTCCTGGGCACTAGTCCTCAGTAAGACCCTGAATCAAACAGACTCACAACTCATACGCTGTGTGTTTTTCTTTAAGTTGACAATAGGCACCTGAAAAAGGCTACTCTTTGTTCTGTCCTTTCCAGCTAATTGGGTTGACTATCTCTACTCAGACCTAGAGTTCCAGTGCAGACCTCTATTAACCAGAACTCCTGTGGGCAAGGTGATTGGTACTGGCTGATTTGGGATGTAAAGGAAATGATGTGACCTTGGGGAAAGGGAACCCATTTAGGAGCTACTCTCCTTATGCCCTTCCCTTATTCTGTATGCTGCTTCTCTTTCTGTCTCTCTGACTTTCTCTATCTCTGTCTCTCTGTTGATCTTTCTGTCTCTCTGTCTCTCCCCCAACCCCACACAATAATACACACACACAGTGGATGCAGAGAGTACAGAGCTGCTTTAGGAGAAGGCTGTGCTTAGTGAGAGTAGGACGTCTCTTCAGTTTACACAGATTATGAAAAAACTCTCAGACTCAAACCGGAACATTGCATATTCCTTAATCTCTGTCATATCTGTGCACTTCTTGGTGGTTGTAACATAAATATCAGATATTATTTTCCTCTTAAAGTATGTGTGCTTTGAGAATCAAAGGCACATTTCATGCCACGTTTTCTCTTTTTCCAACCTGAGTCTGCCTGGGGCAATTTCTCCCCCAAAGTTGAGGTCTAGGCAGAGAGCATGTTCTCTTTGCCCATTGAGATTGCTTTCCTGGTTGTGAGTTTTCCAGGGAAATTTCTAGGCTTGAAGAGGTCATCTGGAAGCAGATTAATGATAATCTCTTTTATTTTTCTTGGCAACTCTGGGAGCCAGACTTTTTTTGGGGGGGGGGGTTGGGGGTATCTTAGTGGCTCCTCTTAAATCTACTGTACATTCTGGACTCATTACATTGTACCTGGACTCTGAGACCCATCATGTTAATGGATACTTATTTTCTTGCCTCACTTCCCTGTCAACGATTTTCCCTGAAGCTGGTTTCATCATAATTTTAAAAATACCATCTATCTGTCTAAGAGCTTTTCCCCTCTCCTTTGGACATATTTGTATCTGATTTCTTTCACCTGGTTCTATTGAATTTCTCCAGGTGCGGAGAGTAGCCACTGTACAGTTTCTGTCCCGAGTCATCTTTTTTTTCACATTATTGCTGGGCAACAGTTGGGGGAGTTTGTCACTGTGAACCTTGGGCTTTTGTTGCAGAGATGAAGCTCCTTTATCAGTTCATCCAGCATGACACCACATAATTTAAATCACATCCCCATCTATGTACAGTTCATTGCTTTCACCCCTATATCTGCAGGATAGTTTATGAGTTTTTCTCCCCTCATTGTACCTTGGAGAGATATTCTTGGGTCTTTTGTATTTTGCATCTGTTTTCCTGCCTGTGGGGTTCTGCTTTACTTGCATGTTACATGCACTCCAGTGACCTATGCACATTGTGCTGGCTTAGCCGGTGCTCACAAACGCTCCAGATGTATTGTTTAATTGACTTTTTAGCTACGAACATTTTTTGGAAATGAAACACAAGAAAAATGTGGCAGTTTTCTGGATGAGCACTTTTATTCTGGCTTTCTTTGGTTATTTCCTCTGAAGATTTCCCCTTCTCTGCAGTCTCTTTTAAAATATAATTTGCTTCCTTCTAATAATTTCAATCATTCCCATATCCTTGATTCTCTTTGCCTTTCCCATAATTTTCAACTCATAAAGTGTGTTTTATGGGATGTTTTTATGTTTCTTTTTTAAAATTAAAATCACGTACTTTAGGTTTTATTTTACCTTCTTGCTCTTCCCCTTCATTATTCTGATTTTAGCAGTCAGGATATCTATAGCCCAACTTATAGACAAGCCCATTTCTTTTCATGCTTTAGACAAAGCAAAGTCAATGCCAATGATATTCGTGGTTGGATGACCATCCAGCCTTCATAATGTAGAGGGTGAATCACCATCATTCACTCTTCAAAAGTTTCTTTTTTTATATCCCACAGCCTTTGTCCCCAAAATCATAAACAAGACTTCCTTGTTTATACATCTGTTGCAGGAAGAAGCCCATCACACCTAGTTCCTTAACATGAAAAAATGTCCCTATTTCTTTGGTACCTGAAGATAGCCAATATCGCCTCTGCTTTATGGTCAGCAGGGGAGATGCCATCTTCATGGCCCTCAAGTAGGTAAGATGATATATCAAGTTGCTTAGCGGGTGGGGAGGTGATGCTAAGTGGACCTTGTGGTCCCATGATACTTCAAAAAGGCTCTTTGACAGCATTTGATGGCAGCATTGGAAAAGGTCACTAGCGTTTGTCCAGTAAGATATTTAGGATCTTTAAAGAGGTTATAGCATTTGTCAAGAGCTGTAAGACATGAAATTTTCTTGTTCGTTGACATCTTTACTTTTGGAAGATATGATATGAGCTTTTATTATGAAGGGGGAGGTTGATTTCTCACCACATTATGCTAGGTGCTGGGAGTATAATGGCGAGCAGAATTCTTGTCTCAGCCCTCATGAGCTTTACATCATGGAGTAAAATGTAAAACTATAAAATAAAAACAAACTGCTATTGTTCCCTTAAAAATTAATGCATTAAATCTGGGACAGGGAGGGTGGGAGGGAGGGAGACGCAAGAGGGAAGAGATATGGGAACATATGTATATGTATAACTGATTCACTTTGTTATAAAGCAGAAACTAACACACCATTGTAAAGCAATTATACCCCAATAAAGATGTTAAAAAAAAATAAATCTGGGACAGTTTTAAAATCACATATTACCTTTACTTAGTTATCTTTACTTAGTTATCTTTCTACTTACTGAATATCCTAAAAACATCTGTCAAAATAGAATGTTCTAGACATTTTCCACCTCTTGGTTCTTCTGTCTATCACCCTTCTTCTTGTACATGTTTCCTGGTTTCAATACTTTCCACCGGTGCTGAATGCAAACTCTGCCCAGAGCTTTGTGTTAGCTTCTCTTTTTCTATTTGAATCTAGATTCCCCACTGACCACCAAAATTCTGGTGACAATTTTGTATTTTTTTTAGAAAACACATCTTACTTTCTTCCTTTAATTTCAGTGCTTACCGCCATTTTTGTGAATGATTGAAGCATTCTTCCAGTTAGCTGTTTTTCTTCATATTTTCCCATCCCAGACCAAAAGGCAAAAATTTGTCAAACAAGCCTTCAGAGAAAACCACCCACGTTACTTTATTCTCTTGTTCAAGAATCTGCCTAGGTTTTCTATTACCCACCCTTTGAAGTCCTGCTTTCAAATATCCCTGGAAGTTTCCTCTTTCATTCAGTCGCCATCCAACCACATTCTTGGTGCTGCCCCATACACACCCTTGCCCTGCACTTGACCTTAGCACATGCCCTGCCAACTCTGGCTCTCTTGCTTGGAAAAACTTCTTTATTCTCCATATCAACATGTTCTCTCTATAAACTCCACATTCACCCATGTAAACAGAGGATGTCAAAACCTAACTCTTCCTTGGCATTCCCCCAACTACTCTAGACCTTCTTTTGTGGAAACTCTGAGAGTTTCCTTAGCTGAGAGATTAAAAGCGTAAAGTAAGAACAGATGAAATGGCTTATAGCAGAGAAGACTTTGCCCTGCTTGTGAGATACATTGGATGGCTGATTTTCTTCTTGTTTCGAATCTCTTAGGATAATTCAGTTGTTGATGTGAATTGATTCTTATCTTCTTCTCTGTGATTTTATTTGAATTCTGTTTGGAAGCTTCCTGCCAATTCTCCTGAATTGGAATTTCAGTGAATGTGCGGACTACATGACCAGGACCCTCTCAAGCAGGACCAACTACTTAACTCGCGGAGCTCAGGGTAAAATGAAAATGCAGGGCCCCTTGTTCAAAAATTATTAAGAATTTCAAGACAGTGACACCAGAGCATTAAAGCAAGCACAAGGCCCTATGAGCTGCATTGGTCACAGGGCCATGAAGTTGCCCCCTCTCAGATCTGAATATATTTGACTAGTTCATGCCTTATCAGTGGACTTTATCTTTCTCATGGTTAGAAGCTCCAACTCAAGGCATACATTAAATATATTTATTTTGTTAAGTTCCTAAACCCATAACTAAGCTACTGAGCAGCTTGTGATATGAGAATTTTAAACTCCATAGGTGACTGTGAGATATCATAAAGTCTTAGAGGGCAGAGGTCAAATGGAGTATATCGCTGAAACTCTAATAGCAAGCTCGACCTTTCACATGATGAGGCAAAATGAGTATTTGTGGAGGAGCAACAATCTTGAGTGTCTTTCTGGGCTCCATGCCATAGGCCAGGGGCTTCTAGAGGAAATCATCTGGAGATACTGAGTAGCTATTAAAAACTTTCGACTGAAAGAAGCCACCCCAACTGAGGGATAAAGGGCAGGGGAGGGGCGGGAGGTACAAGCCAGGTAGGCATCTGGGGTGACGGCTGAGAGAGGTGGGATTCAGGATCGGAGGCCAGGGACTTGGATCGTTTGTTAGCCCAAGGGGGTGAGGGATCTCAGGAGGACAAGGCTGGAGGCTCTGTGATAACAGCATCATGCTGCCACTAGTTTATTTATGGACGGGGAATGAGAAATGGGTGTGGGAAGGGCACAGATAGGATGAGCTCACTTGTCTCAAAGAATATACATGTGGAGGGTGTTTTTATTCCTATTAATCCATCCCAGAACTCCTTGCTGGCTCTGAAGACTGATATCCTCATCTTAATCTCAACAAGCATAGCAAGTGTTTCTCCAGCACCAAGGTTCGATAGAGTCACAATACTAGCTCAGCCGTGCCAGCTTCCTGGAAGCCCCGTTCTCCATCAGTACTTTCTGCTCTCAAAAAAGATCGTGAGGGCTTCCCTGGTGGCGCAGTGGTTGAAAGTCCGCCTGCCGATGCTGGGGACACGGGTTCGTGCCCCAGTCCGGGAAGATCCCACATGCTGCGGAGCGGCTGGGCCCGTGAGCCATGGCCGCTGAGTCTGCGCGTCCGGAGCCTGTGCTCCGCAATGGGAGGGGCCACAGCAGTGAGAGGCCCGCATACAGCTAAAAAAAAAAAAAAAAAAAAAAAAAAATCGTGAAAGGACACCCACACTGTCTTGGAGGTGATGCATCGCCTTTGCTTGGCTACTTTCCTGCTGCTTGGGCCTGGACTCTTCTGCTCCCCTGCCAATATTTCCCTCACGGGACGTAACTCAGTACAGCTTTCACTGCAGTTTCCGCTCTTGTGGCTGACATACCTGTGGTCATCACCGCTGCCTTTATGCATGGTTCCGGACCTTTCACCAGCCTGGGCACTGGACCACGGCAGCTGTGCTTGAGATGCTGCGAATAGTTTTGTGCACTTGGGCTGGGGCAGTGGGGGATGGGGACCTGCTCTGGCCTAACAAGGCCTGGGACTAGCGTTTACTCTGTTTCACCCTTGCAGGTAGTTGGAATTGTTAGGTTCTGTGAAGCACTAGGTTTGTTTTTTCCTTTTAAAAATCCTTATTGTTATTTTTTAAGATTCTTGGCACTTCATTGACCAGGGAACAAGGAGGATCCTGTACCTTCCCATCTACTGCCCTGCCCTTCATCTCCCAGAGGCCACCCGCCCTGGAACATCAGTTCGAAAGTGGGGGTGACCATGTAGATGGCAATGATGGCGGTAGTAAAAGTGGAAACTGCAGTGGTTTCATGGACATATTTAGATGCCCTTGTCTTTGCGCTTTTTCTACACAGCAAATTTAGGAGAGCCGATGGCCAAATTAACTCTATGGGGAGCTACAAGACCAACCTCAGAGACAATTCCGAATGAGTTGGACCGATGCTGTTATCTTATTTCTAAGACAATTCGGAACCTCTGTAGGCTATCTGTGCTCTGAAATCCACAGTTGCTGACTGTGGCCAATTATCCTGAGTGCCCTGTATCACACACAGGGAAGGAAATAATTGTGAAACTTTACCTAGGGAGGGATCTGTAGTTCAATTTCCTAGGACTGTGCTGGACAACATCCAGGTAGTTTTGAATGTGCCTCCAAAATTTTTTTGCGAAGGTCATAATCTTTGGAACCTTTTATTATGTTGACCTACTTCCAGGACAAACTTGAGCAGATTGATTTTCTTCTCTTCAAATAGATTTGAACATAGATTCAAAAATTTCCTCATGTTTTTATATAGCCAGCTCTTTGGCAATTAAATCATACTCATCCCAGTTTATTTTATGATTATTTTGTTTTATTTTCCCTCCTACAATGAGAGATTTATGAAGACAGGGGTGGTATTGGTCTTTTTCACCACTGCATCCCTAGCATTTCATAGAGTCTCTGGCAAACAGGTGCTCAAGAATGTTTGTTGAATGAATAAATGAATGAATTATGGTGACCCAGCAGTGCCTTGGATTCAGACAGGATGACACATGTCTACAGGACTGGAGGGACAGGTCTACCTCATTCACTATAGGAAAGGAGAAACCTCTTTGGAGAGAACTCAATCTAAGGAAAGAGAATATCAAGACATAAACTTGGCCAAAAGGACCGTCCACTAGTGTCTGAAAGGAGGAGGGATTTTGATGATGGTGAATGTTACCATACAGGTTGTACCCTGACTGCAGCCTCCTTGGGTTGAGCTCTGGCATGAGAGAGCTCCAATTATGCTCAAGTGAAAACTAAAGGAACTATAAATAAAATATCATCTGCGTCGACACTAGTTACAGAGCATTTACAGTGGGAGCAGCTAGCCCTGGCAGGGATGGCAGACCTGGTGACAACACAGTTAGCAGGTTCACGCCGTCAGCACCTGGGCGGGTAGCATGTGCGTGGGTGCGAGGGCACCCACAGCTATGACCCTGCTTTTGGCGAGCAGAGCCAGCAGAGGTGCCTCCAATAACACGATTCTGGGCAGGCAGCATGGATTAAGAGAAGAGGAAACGGAGGATGCCGCGGACAGCTGAGAGGATGCTGCACCCTCTCCCATGAGAGACCCTCTGATACCCCTTTGACGCCAGTGGGGCTGCTCAGAAATGTGGGTGGAGAATTTGAGGGGAGCGGAGTACCAGCAGGTCAGCTCTGGGGATGGGGGATTGTGAGTTCCAATGGCCATTTTTCTCTCTGCCTATTGCTCTCCCCTTGGGCTTTTCCCCGGATTGTTATGTCCTGGAAAACATGAAGTAATGAAAAGATACTAACTGGTTAGAGCTGGAGTTATCTCTATCTGGAGTTTCAGCACAGGGGGCTTTGCACCCCAGTCCTGGGATCCACAGTGCCTTGAGATCAGGGAACCTAATTTACTCCCTCACTCCAGAAAAATGCAGCCTTATTGGAAAAAAAAAAAAATCCTCAAACTAGTAGAAGTCCTACTGCAAACCTTCCTACTGCAAACCTCCCTTGTTTACCTGGAGAAAAATCGAACAGCTTTTTGGGTTAGGCTTGAGATCCCATAGAGCACAGTGTGTAATGCTGGGACCCACATCCTAGCAGGAAATCACTTTATTAACAACCTTTCCACTGTCTTAATTTCCCACCTTCCTCAGCTTGAATTCATTTGTGCAGTTCACTTGGGTTCTAATACGTAGTGACTCTGTTCCCCCCCATAATTGAGAAGCTCATTCACTTGACTCCCCACACGTCTGCCACACTGCCCTTTTTTTTTTTTTTTTTTACCTGAATGTGATTTCTTTACAAGCTTCCATTTTCTATTCCTGCAGTCCAGTGTTTAGTCCCACGCCCATCCTATTTCATTCTCATCAACTCCTGTGTGCTCTCGGCCCCCAGAGCTGGCTGACTTCTCCCAGCAGCCCTTTTTCTTGGCCATGTTAACTGAAATAGCCTCAAAATTCTCCCACCTCAAGAAATTGGTCAGGTATGCTGTATTCGCCAGGCTTGTCAAACCCTGTCAGAGTTAACAAATCAGAAACTGGAGACACATTCAATGTGAATTTATAAGGCAAACAGCTACCTAGTCCCTGATCCTGTCAGCTCTGAATGTTTCCAGAAACAAACAAAAAAAGACCTGTATCTTGAAATTTGGCAGGGCAAAGAAGTAAACACACTGGTGCTCTTCTGAAATCCCCCGTACCTACTTCTTTCCAGGGAAGTTGACGTGCTCTGCCTACAAGTGACCTAAATTTTTAAGAATAACTTACTTTCTGTTCAAGACCTTAGGTGTCTTCTCCATGATTTTTTTCCATCAGATAATGAAGGGGATCTGTATTATTAATTATTTGTCATACGAACACTCTTGATCACTGGTTGAAAGTGATGGCTTCTTCTTTAATCCCAATACACCCCTCCTCGGTATTCAGATTCTCTGGATCTGCAGCGTGCAGAATAGAATAGCGTGACAGGGAGAGTCAGGAAGCGCAGAGAGAGAGCAAGTCTTTTGTTCCGTCAGCCATCGTTCTACAGTCCAAGGAAAAGACTCTGATTTGCTGTGGATGCTTTGTCTATGACACGTCTTCATTTTTTTACCTGCCCCCAAATTAAGCACAGCCTCATATCAAAGCGTGTGTGTGTGAGACCATCAAATTCAGTCCTTGGATTTTTATAATGTGGTTCCTAGTAGAGATTATAGGGCTTTCTAATGAAGTGGTTGGTAGGGGGACAGTGCCTGCTAGATGGCTAGACAGGCTGCTTTGCGTTGTTAAAGCTGGATCAGACGCCTGCCGAGGCTGGGACGAACCCAGATGTTAAAGCCCTCTGATCAAAGTAAGAAGTGTAAAATGAGCTGAAATGATGATGTGTAGGGTTGCCTCTTTCAGCTGATGGCCCTTTGGCCCTGTCAGCTAGGGGAGAACGTACACAAGCCTGCCCAGCAGCTGACGCATCCTAGATGGTGGCGGGGCTATGGCTCAGTAGCAGAGGATGGATATTCTGAGCGGGGATAGGAGGCCTGCGGGTCAGAGGGTTCCTAAAATTGGACTCTTATTTTCCTTCTAACTATATACTCCTCAGTCATGTGTATGGTTAAGTAACTAGCTACTTACCGAGTAACTTCCAAATGTTATACTCAGACATGCTGGAAGTTTATTTCTCGCTCAAAAGTGGCTGACAGGGGCTTCCCTGGTGGCGCAGTGGTTGAGAGTTCGCCTGCCGATGCAGGGGACATGGGTTCGTGCCCCGGTCTGGGAAGATCCCACATGCCGCGGAACGGCTGGGCCCGTGAGCCATGGCCGCTGAGCCCGCGCGTCCGGGAGCCTGTGCTCCGCAACGGGAGAGGCCCCAACAGTGAGAGGCCCGCGTACCGCAAAAAAAAAAAAAAAAAAAAAAAAGTGGCTGACTGATTGGTGGGTGATGCCATCCTAAACTCGGTACTCAGGACCCAGACATTTTCTGGAGATGGGGCACTGGTAATTGTAGCCTGAAGAGCTCCACAAAAGATTCTGGTTTTCAACCCTAGGTGGTGAACAGAAAGACAAATGACATGTCCAGAGAACATCTTATGTACGCACTCTCGAAACTGTTTTCTTGCTAAGAGTTCGAATTCTTGCAATATCAATTATTCTAATTCACTTCTCCGATCTAGTCTCCACGGGGAACAAAGTATCGTCTCTCTTATCTTTAAAAATGTTGGGCATGTGCTCTTAGGTCCTTCTGTCTTCTGTTGTTTTTCTTCCTCTGGCCTCTTTTTCGTATTTCTCTTCAGAGCCGCTGGAAGGCATCACCTTGCTGCTGTTGCTTCCTGCTTGTGGACACTAACCAGCACCAAGGCTACCTTGAACAAAAGCACTCTGCCAACATGGGTAGACTCTCTTTCCCTCTCTTCCCCTAGTCCCCAACTCATTCCGCCACGGTTGACCTCCAAATGTTGCCTTGCTTGCCCAGTGTTTTTGTTGTAGGAGGTCATCGAGAGGACGTGACCATCAGTTGACCCATTAGCTGGACTCAGGCAGTCAGAGGCTCTTCACCCCTTCCCCTGTCCTTGAAATGTATGTTCTTCACACTGTTCCCACAGTGGAAGCCACCCCCAGGCGGCCTTGAGAGAACAATGTGTTATTGAGACTATCTGGGTGGTATACGTGACTGAATCCTGTTAAGGCCTCTATGTAAACTTTTAAGATTCTGACAAGCAGGTGTGCAGATCTGCTTGTCTTTCAACTGCCCAAGACAAGCCTCCTATGTAAGTTCCCTTGCTTACTAAACTTGCCATGTACCAATCTGGTGTGATCTGCCTCTTTCTTTGGTCTCTCCTTGCCCTCCACGTATGGGGGCCAGTTTCAGATTTCACTTGGGAAGCTCCTGCGGTTTCAAACCAACAACTGCATAGAGATTTCAATGAGACAACCAACCCTGTAGTTTATCTTTGCAGCTCACTCTCTGGGATTCTGACTTGAGTCCTTGCTTCTGGCTATCCAAATCCCCCAGAGCTCCTAGTTCATCCTAGTTTGTATTTTATGTTAATGTATTCACTACAATTAACTAAATGTGAGTATAAGCTGATGTGGGATTTCAAAACTTTTCTTGTGCTGTTGTCAGAAAGTCTTTCTATTAGCTCTATCTCCATTGGTCAGCACTTCAAATAGTTTGGATGATGACATTTTCTATCAGTGTCACTGAAATCATAGAAGAAAATTACACAGTGGTTTAGTGACTCACAGAAGAGAACACATGATTATTTTTCCAAACCCCTTATTCCCTTTTTCTTGAAGATCAGAAAGTCAACCCCAGCTTTTTATTGATTATTGGCTTTTGCTGAATCTATGTTATCTTCTTTGGCAATTATCATGACAGCAGAAGAAAAGGTAGTTGATACTCTTTGTTTCCAATACACAGTCAACAGGACAGTTAATTACTCGTAAGAAAGTTGAGAAGACTTGTGATGTTAGCATTTTAGTGCAGGGTATTAAGCATTATACCAGGGAAGGGAGAAAAATCCAACTCCCTTAAGCAATAAGGGAAAGAAACTTGTTTTATAGAAAGGGCATTTCAAATCATCTTTTGGTTATCTTTTTGGTCAGCCACTTGGTACTCCTAGGAGACCTGTCAGAAGCATTTTGCTGAATTGTTTATTAATTTAATGTCAGTGATATAATTAGACTTTGAATTCTGTAGCCAGATCAGCATATTAAGCTAATGATTGGGAGAGGAACTAGTTGAGATGTAGATAGGTCTCAGACATGTAAGAAATCATCATGAACCACGCATAAGAAATGATTTAGTATGTGGCATGTAGCAGTTCTTTCCAGGATTTTGAAAGACAGCTTGTTTTTGAAAATACCAAAGGGACTCTATGTTATCAGTTAAGATAGTAGGGCCACTTTGAGTTTATGAGATAAGAGATTTCTTTAACATTAGACCATCCACAACTGTTGGGGGACTGGGAAGTGAAAGCCCCAGGGTTAGAGGAAGAGTCGCTAACTCATCTGCCTGATGGACCAGAATGAGTGGACAAACTGGGGCATGCAGGGAAGTGTGCAAAGCAAGTACATCCAGCTGCTGAAAGGGGGTGAAGGGGGCAGTTCAGGGAATGACCCAGGGGAATCAGCTGCTGCATAATTAAGGGCTTCCACGCAGCCAAATATTAGGTGGTGGTAGAACCAGCGATTGGGAAGGCAGTGGGGTGGAGGAGAGACGAGACCCACCAGGTACTTCATCTGTCCTTGATAGTATCTCACCACAAAGACTTCTGAGAGCGACAGTTCTGTTTTGCTTCTGCTTTCCAATCTCGTGCAAGTTCCTCTTTTATCCAACTCTAACTCAGAAATATACGTATTAGGAAACACTGTTAAACATGGTTCCCGGATGAATCAAGTTGACACAGCAAAGTCCAGCATACTCTTTCACCTGTAAAAGAGGTCTCAGCTCTGACCAGAGGATGGGATGGAATGTAATGGAAAGAGTTCCCATGTTCATTTCTATAACACTGTAATCCCCACGAGACCATGACCTAGTTTGTAATGGTAACTTCTGGTAGCTGTCACGTTGTCTGACTCAAAGTAGTTGCATAAATATACATTGAATGAAAATAACTGATTCTAAGTCAGAAGATCTGAGTTCAGTTCTGTTTCTGCCACTGTGTCAGTTATCTATCTCTTGCCTCTCAGCTTCACACTTGCCATTTTGTATTCTCTGTATTGCACATGGCTGGAAGTCTAAAAACCATATTTCCTTGAGGCCCTTGAACTTAGCCAATGGAACAACTTGTATAAGATCTTAAGACGGGACAAAGAGAGAAGCTGTATTTTTTTCTGCTTCTGGCTTCAGCGGCTGCAGGAGCAGTAGCAAGTGACTGTAGAACTTACCAGCAAAAGCAACCAGTCCAGAAGCTTTGGCAGAGCTGTGAGGAGGGAGAGGGGTCCTGCACTTCTGCCCCGTAGTGCAGCGCCTATTGGCTCAGGATAACATCACTTTCTTTTCTGTTTTTTTCAGCTCTAGTGATGGTAGTGGTTCCCTGTCATTACTAAACATCTTCTCCCTTTTTCTCCTCTAGCTCTTTTAACAATTTGGTAATCAATTCCTTGTACCAGATCACCTTCAATTGAAATAATGTGCATGTTTGCTGTTTCTCTGGATGGATACATACTGATGCAACCTCCTTTAGCTTTGGACACTTTAGCATTTGACTTTCAGTCACCTTACCTGGAAAATGATGGTGAGAATTCCCATGCCATTGTAAAGGGCTAATGCAGTAATGTTTGTAAAGGTGCCCTGAATATTATAAACTAATTTGCACATATAAGTTTTTATTAGATAACATACAGTTTTTTCTGAAGGGAGAGTAATATAGTGTTTGAATGCGTGGGCTCTGCCTGGGTTCATAGTCACTTCAGCTATTGACCAGTTGTGAGAGGTTGGGCGAGTAGTATACTTCTCCAAGACCAATTTTCCCTATGTATAAATGGGGTAGAAATAGCATTTGTTTCACCAGATGGTAGGTACTAAGTGGGACATCACATGTAAAGTGATTAAGTGTCTGGCATATCATAAATGCCCAATATTGTTGTTGTTATTATCATTATTATTATTCTGTGCAATTGGTGGGGGTAGTGGGTAGTGTCCTATGGGAGAGAGCTGTATGATGCGTCCAAGAGAGAACCAGAAATCGGTCTGAACAAATGATAAAAAATTGATTAACATAAAAAGCAACTTACTTCTGTGATCTAATAGACAACACTGATGTGAATAAACTTGTATGGTTTTGAAAAAAGAAAAAATTAAAAACCACTTCTTCAAATCCCTGAATGTCAAAACATTGATTTGTGTTTACTTTGAAAGTATTTAAAATTTATTCTTCATTGAGAATGTAACACATTTTCACCGTAGATAAATTTAAAAATACACAAGCATAAAAAGAAAAGAATAAAACATCCTAACTCTAGTACCTGGATATGACTATGTTAATATCTTGTTATAGGTCATTCTATTCTAGACCTTCTTTAGTGATAAATACACACACAGAGACAGGTGGATATTTTCCAGCAACTCTTGTTTGGGTACTGTATGAAATGTTTGTTTTTTAAAAAAATAATTAGATGACTCAGGAAAAACTGTCTAAGTGCCCACTGAGGATGTGGCTCTGTGTCTAACCTACTGTCCTTTCTTCAGATCAGGACTCATATTTTTAACCACTTTATTTACATAGAATTAAAAAAAAATTAACGTGAATGTTGAAATTTGAACCCTTGATGCTGTATCCCTTCTGGGGCAGGGATGTTTAGCTGTCTCACCACGGATTCCTGCTTCTAGGATCAGCAGGAAGCAGCTGGCTAGGCTGGGATTCCATTTCTCAGTCCCTCTTCCATCTAAAGTAGAATCAGCTATATGAAGCTTATATCTAAGCTCTTACCCATGGAAGGTAAGTGGAAGTGATGTGTGCTGCCTTTGATGTAATGCAGCTGAGAAGTGAGTTTGCTTTCTCTACCTTTTCTTTTCTGTCTGGCACTAGGGGACGGTGGAGCCAAAGATGGAAAGTGCCTGGATCACTGGATCATCCCATGGAGGAAAGCTTTTGACAGACCAATAACACACACATTAGACTTCTGTAAGTGAGAAATACATTTCAATTTCAAAGCCACCAATTTAGCGTTATCTTAATGCACATCCCAAGCCCACACTGAATGTTCTTTCTTCATCTTCTTCCTTCTCTTAATCTCTCCCTCCCATTGTTGATCTTTATATTGTTCACTGCTCCTAGCAGACAGTGCCTTGTACATAGCAGGCACTTAATGGTAATTAAAATTAGACATGGTTCCTGGACTAATATAAATCCTTAAAATGAGCTTGAAGCACTTTCATGGCAACATGTGGAAAAATGCAATATTCTTATGATGTAGTGTACACCAGCTGTCCCCAACCTTTTTGGCACCAGGGACCAGTTTCCTGGAAGACAATTTGTCCACTGACAGGTGAGGGAAGGATGGTTCAGGCCATAATGTGAGCAATGGGGAGCGGCAGATGAAGCTTTGCTTGCTTGCCGTTCACCTGCTGTGTGGCCCGGTTCCTATCAGGCTGTGGCCCGGGGGTGGGGGACCCCTCATATAGACTGAGTAGAAGAAAACTTTTATTATAACTAGAAAAAGACTCATATAAAATAAGCTCATGATGGAAGATTTATTCTCCATTTCTAGAGGCACTTAAAATAGAAGATTGAGAAAGGTGGCATTTTTTTTAGTGGCAGGGCAGATCTTAAATAAAATTGAAATCGCTTTCTCTTTTTGTTACCTTTCTTACTGAACCCTTTCTTATATTTCTCCAAACTTTTTATTCCCTTTTATATAAGAGAACACCAGAGAGTTCTCTTCAATTAACCCAAGTGCATTTGAAACCATCTTCCAAAGGGCCTGTCCCTGCGTTTGAAAGGTAAACTGTAGTGGTGAGTGTTTCAGACCTGGGGGAAGGCACAGTCATGCCAAACTTTGAGGAGGCATTTTTCAGCTGACAGGTCTGATGGTATCTCTCTCATTACTCCGAGGAGGCATGTTCCCTATGAATATGCAAATATTGCACTCCTTGCCATAAAAGATCCCATCTAACTCAATCACGCTTCAAATCTCAGAGTGGAGCTTCTGTCAGAATTAATCGTGATTTTGAAACTGACCCTCAGCAAGAAGAAAAATTGTGTGTTCAGTTTTGCTCTCTTTCAATAGCTTTTAGTTCCAATAGTTTATGTTTAATTCATAAATGACTTCAAATAAAATATAATTTTCATTATGCAAAAAATGTATAAAGAGTTGCTGGATTAGGCTGACCACATAAAGAACATGGCTGGAAATCACAATCAATTTCTGTGACTTTACACTGTTCTATTATATGATGATCATCTAAATGGCCCTTTTAAAAATTTACAGCCAGGATCATCTCAGAACCTTTGCCTGCCCAGTCAAGTTCTACAGAATCAAAGGAGCTTGGAAATAATTATGGTTAATTATGTATTCTGTAAAAACTGCAGTTTTCTTTTGTGTATCTTTTCCCATCTAATGGTTTTGCTAAGGTGAAGGAAAGTTCAGGATGTCACCATCAGGTGTGCAGCTTGACGCCTAAGACAGAAAGACAAAGCCCAGCTCCTCTGTCTCCTCTTCCTGTGTGCAAGGCACTCTGAGCAATTTTATAGATCCGGGAAGATAATATTTCAAATGAGATGTCTAATAGCTTTATAATAATTGGCCTTCTTAAGGCACGATAGCATGTGTATATTTGCTTTTCAGGGTGTGAATCATGCCCTTTTCAACTCTCTATCTCTAGTGTTTAGTGGCAAACTTAGAAAATAGTAGGGATACACTACAAATGTCTGTTCGCTAAAGAACTTAGATTCGGAAATCTCGGGTTTAAGTGTTGGTCTACTGCTTATGACTTGTGCACATTCTTTCATTTACTCATTCTTTTTTTTTCCCCTTTCATTCTACCACCGTAGAGAGAGCACCTATCTTGTGTCAGATAGTGTTCAAAATGCTGGGAATATAGATATAAATAAGAACTGGATATGGGTGCTCCCTCAGCATCTAAACCGGGCATTAGGGGGCAGACCAGGCTTAAAGTCATGTGATAAATTTGTGAAAAGATGAGCACAGAAGGAAGCAACCTGTCACTAGAGAAGGTGGGGAACGAACAATCAAGGATGGCTCCTTTTAGGAGACACAGTACTTGAGCTGAGTCTTGATAAATGAGTAGAAGTTGGCCAGGTGGACAGGAGTTAGTCTAGAGGGAAGGTGTTTCATTCCTATGCAAATGAATGGAGCTGATATATTGGAGGAAAGGGATGTGGCTTGGTGAAGGGTCTGTGTAGGACCACAGCAGGAGTTACCCTGGGGAAATCAAGGGGTCAGATCATGAAATGCCTTTTGCGCCATGCTAAAGGGACTGAACTTTATCCTAAAGACAAAAGATGAAACAATTTAAAGTGTGTGGTGGGGAGTGAGATGGTGGAATTTATGTTACTTAACTTGATAAGACGTTTTTTTAACCCGTAAAATGTATTAGTTATCTCTTAAGGTTACTGTAAAGATTGAATGAGCTGATAAGATTGAGGGTATCCTATAATATGTGACAGAAATGTTAATCAGTATGATTAATACTAACTGCACACCTTTATTAGGCACTTATTTCTCTAAGTACTCTATGTGAATTAAGTCATTTAATTCTTCATGAATCTGCAAGTGAGACACCCACTTTGAGTTGTTTTCTTAGTAATAATACTGGATTTGACTTGATTTCTCATTTAAGATATTCATTTCCCTAGAAGGTTGCTCTAGATGGCTTCTCAATGAACTAGTTAACTAAAGAAGGAGAAAGTGGTTTATTTTACTTTTCTCCAAAATCACCTAGAGGGACATGTCAAAATGAGCTTTCTGATTACTATATATACATATTTTTAAAGGTGGGTTAAGAACCAAATTATAGGGTAGAAAGGAGAAAGAAATAAGTGGTATCAACCAATGTCTTCCTCTCCTGCCTCAAGACAATACACTCCCACAGTTTATGGCGGCTTTTTTTTCTTTTTAACATCTTTATTGGAGCATAATTGCTTTACAATGGTGTGTTAGTTTCTGCTTTATAACAAAGTGAATCAGTTATACGTATACATATGTTCCCATATCTCTACCCTCTTGCGTCTCCCTCCCTCCCACCCTCCCGATCCCACCCCTCTAGGTGGTCACAAAGCACCGAGCTGATCTCCCTGTGCTATGTGGCTGCTTCCCACTAGCTAACTATTTTATGTTTGGTAGTGTATATATGTCCATGCCACTCTCTCACTTTGTCACAGCTTACTCTTCCCCATCCCCACATCCTCAAGTCCATTCTCTAGTAGGTCTGTGTCTTTATTCCTGTCTTACCCCTAGGTTCTTCATGACATTTTTTCCCCCTTAAATTCCATATATATGTGTTAGCATACGGTATTTGTCTTTTTCTTTCTGACTTACTTCACTCTGTATGACAGACTCTAGGTCCATCCACCTCATTACAAATAGCTCAATTTTGTTTCTTTTTATGGCTGAGTAATATTCCATTGTATATATGTGCCACATCTTCTTTATCCATTCATCCGATGATGGACACTTAGGTGGTTTCCATCTCCTGGCTATTGTAAATAGAGCTGCAATGAACATTTTGGTACATGACTCTTTTTGAATTATGGTTTTCTCAGGGTATATGCCCAGTAGTGGGATTGCTGGGTCATATGGTAGTTCTATTTGTAGTTCTTTAAGGAACCTCCATACCGTTCTCCATAGTGGCTGTACCAATTCACATTCCCACCAGCAGTGCAAGAGTGTTCCCTTTTCTCTACACCCTCTCCAGCAGTTACTGTTTCTAGATTTTTTGATGATGGCCATTCTGACTGGTGTGAGATGATATCTCATTGTAGTTTTGATTTGCATTTCTCTAATGATTAATGATGTTGAGCATTCTTTCATGTGTTTGTTGGCAGCCTGTATATCTTCTTTGGAGAAATGTCTATTTAGGTCTTCTGCCCATTTTTTGATTGGGTTGTTTGTCTTTTTGTTATTGAGCTGCATGAGCTGCTTGTAAATTTTGGAGATTAATCCTTTGTCAGTTGCTTCATTTGCAAATATTTTCTCCAATTCTGAGGGCTGTCTTTTGGTCCTGTTTATGGTTTCCTTTGCTGTGCCAAAGCTTTGAAGTTTCATTAGGTCCCATTTGTTTATTTTTGTTTTTATTTCCATTTCTCTAGGAGGTGGGTCAAAAAGGATCTTGCTGTGATTTATGTCATAGAGCGTTCTGCCTATGTTTTCCTCTAGGAGTTTGATAGTTTCTGGCCTTACATTTAGGTCTTTAATCCATTTTGAGCTTAGTTTTGTGTATGGTGTTAGGGAGTGATCTAATCTCATACTTTTACATGTACCTGTCCAGTTTTCCCAGCACCACTTATTGAAGAGGTTGTCCTTTCTCCACTGTACATCCTTGCCTCCTTTATCAAAGGTAAGGTGACCATATGTGCGTGGGTTTATCTCTGGGCTTTCTATCCTGTTCCATTGATCTATCTTTCTGTTTTTGTGCCAGTACCATACTGTCTTGATTACTGTACCTTTGTAGTATAGTCTGAAGTCAGGGAGCCTGATTCCTCCAGCTCCGTTTTTCGTTCTCATGATTGCTTTGACTATTCGGGGTCTTCTGTGTTTCCATACAAATTGTGAAATTTTTTGTTCTAGTTCTGTGAAAAATGCCAGTGGTAGTTTGATAGGGATTGCAGTGAATCTGTAGATTGCTTTGGGTAGTAGAGTCATTTTCACAATGTTGATTTTTCCATTCCAAGAACATGGTATATCTCTCCATTTATTTGTATCATCTTTAATTTCTTTCATCAGTATCTTATAATTTTCTTCATACAGGTCTTTTGTCTCCCTAGGTAGCTTTATTCCTAGATATTTTATTCTTTTTGTTGCAATGGTAAATGGGAGTGTTTTCTTGATTTCACTTTCAGATTTTTCATCATTAGTGTATAGGAATGTCAGAGATTTCTGTGCATTAATTTTGTATCCTGCTACTTTACCAATTTCATTGATTAGCTCTAGTAGTTTTCTGGTCGCATCTTTAGGATTCTCTATGTATAGTATCATGTCATCTGCAAACAGTGACATCTTTACTTCTTCTTTTCCGATTTGGATTCCTTTTATTTCCTTTCCTTCTCTGATTGCTGTGGCTAAAACTTCCAAAACTATGTTGAATAAGAGTGGTGAGAGTGGGCAACCTTGTCTTTTTTCTGATCTTAGTGGAAATGCTTTCAGTTTTTCACCATTGAGGACAACGTTGGCTGTGGGTTTGTCATATATGGCCTTTATTATGTTGAGGAAAGTTCCCTCTATGCCTACTTTCTGGAGGGTTTTTATCATAAATGGGTGTTGAATTTTGTCGAAAGCTTTTTCTGCATCTATTGAGATGATCATATGGTTTTTCTCTTTCAATTTGTTTATATGGTGTATCACGTTGATTGATTTCAGAATATTGAAGAATCCTTGCATTCCTGGAATAAACCCCACTTGACCATGGTGTATTATCCGTTTAATGTGCTGTTGGATTCTTTTTGCTAGTACTTTCTTGAGGATTTTTGCATCTATGTTCATCAGTGATATTGGCCTGTAGTTTTCTTTCTTTGTGACATCCTTGTCTGGTTTTTGTATCAGGGTGATGGTGGTCTCATAGAATGAGTTTGGGAGTGTTCCTCCCTCTGCTATAGTTTGGAAGAGTTTGAGGAGGACAGGTGTTAGCTCTTCTCTAAAGGTTTGATAGAATTCGCCTGTGAAGCCATCTGGTCCAGGGCTTTGTTTGTTGGAAGTTTTTTCTTTTTTTTTTTCTGGTACGTGGGCCTCTCACTGTTGTGGCCTCTCCCATTGCAGAGCACAGTCTCCGGACCCGCAGGCCCAGCAGCCATGGCTCACGGGCCCAACCGCTCCGGAGCATGTGGGATCTTCCCAGACCGGGGCACGAACCCACGTCCCCTGCATCAGCAGGTGGACTCTCAACCACTGCGCCACCACAGATGCCCCTAATAGTCTTTATTTTTAAGTCTATTTTGTCTGATATGAGAATTGCTACTCCAGGTTTCTTTTGGTTTCCATTTGCATGGAATATCTTTTTCCATTTCCTCGCTTTCAGTCTGTATGTGTCTCTAGATCTGAAGTGGGTCTCTTGTAGACAGCATATATATGGGTGTTGTTTTGATATCCATTCAGCCAGTCTCTGTCTTTTGGTGGGAGCATTTAATCCATTTATATTTAAGATTATTATCGATATGTATGTTCCTACTCCCATTTTCTTAATTGCTTTGGGTTTGTTATTATAGGTCTTTTCCTTCTCTTGTGTTTCTTGCCTAGAGAAGATCCTTTAGCATTTGTTATAAAGCTGGTTTGGTGGTGCTGAACTCTCTCAGCTTTTGCTTGTCTCTAAAGGTTTTAATTTCTCTAACAAATCTGAATGAGATCCTTGCTGGGTATAGTAATCTTGGTTGTAGGTTTTTCTCCTTCATCACTTTAAATATGTCCTGTCAGTCCCTTCTGGCTTGCAGAGTTTCTGCTGGAAGATTAGCTGTTAACCTTATGGGGATTCCCTTGGGTGTTATTTGTTGTTTTTCCCTTGCTGCTTTTAATATGCTTTCTTTGTATTTAATTTTTGACAGTTTGATTAATATGTGTCTTGGCGTGTTTCTCCTTGGATTTATCCTGTATGGGACTCTCTGTGCTTCCTGGACTTGATTAACTATTTCCTTTCCCATATGAGGGAACTTTTCAACTATAATCTCTTCAAAAACTTTCTCAGTCCCTTTCTTTTTCTCTTCTTCTTCTGGACCCCTATAATTCGAATGTTGGTGCATTTAATGTTGTCCCAGAGGTCTCTGAGACTGTCCTCAGTTCTTTTCATTCTTTTTTCTTTATTCTGCTCTGCAGTAGTTATTTCCACTATTTTATCTTCCAGGTCACTTACCCGTTCTTCTGCCTCAGTTATTCTGCTATTGATCCCTTATAGAGTATGTTTAATTTCATTTATTGTGTTGTTCATCGTTGCTTGTTTCATCTTTAGTTCTTCTAGGTCCTTGTTAAATGTTTCTTGCATTTTGTCTATTCTATTTCCAAGATTTTGGATCATCTTTATTATCATTATTCTGAATTGTTTTTCAGGTAGACTGCCTATTTCCTCTTCATTTGTTAGGTGTGGTGGGTTTTTATCTTGCTCCTTCATCTGGTGTGTGATTTTCTGTCTTCTCATTTTGCTTTTATTACTGTGTTTGGGGTCTCGTTTTTGCAGGCTGCAGGTTCGTAGTTCCCATTGTTTTTGGTGTCTGTCCCCAGTGGTTAAAGTTGGTTCAGTGGGTTGTGTAGGCTTCCTGGTGGAGGGGACTAGTGCCTGTGTTCTGGTGGATGAGGCTGGATCTTGTCTTTCTGGTGGGCAGGTCCACGTCTGGTGGTGTGTTTTTGGGTGTCTCTGGCCTTATTATGATTTTAGGCAGCCTCTCTGCTAATGGTTGAGGTTGTGTTCCTGTCTTGCTAGTTGTTTGGCATACGGTGTCCAGCACTGTAGCTTGCTGGTCGTTGAGTGAAGCTGGGTGTTGGTGTTGAGATGGAGATCTCTGGGAGATGTTTGCCATTTGATATTATGTGGAGCTGGGAGGTCTCTTGTGGACCAGTGTCCTGAAGTTGGCTCTCCCACTTCAGAGGCACAGCACTGACTCCTGGCTGCAGCACCAAGAGCCTTTCATCCACACGGCTCAGAATAAAAGGGAGAAAAAGTAGAAAGAAAGAAAGAAAGAGGATAAAAGAAAATAAAATAAAGTAAGGTAAAATAAAATAAAGTTATTAAAATAAAAAAATAATTATTAAGAAAAAATTTTTTTAAAGTAAAAAAAAAACAAAAAGAAAAACGGATGAATAGAACCCTAGGACAAATGGTGGAAGCAAAGCTATACAGACAATATCTCACACAGAAGCATACACATACACACTCACAAAGAGAGGAAAAGGGGAAAAAATAATAACTCTTGCTCTCAAAGTCCATCTCCTCAATTTGGGATGATTCGTTGTCTATTCAGGTATTCCACAGATGCAGGTACATCAAGTTGAGTGTGGAGATTTAATCCGCTGCTCCTGAGGCTGCTGGGAGAGATTTCCCTTTCCCTTCTTTGTTCGCACAGCTCCCGGGGCTCAGCTTTGGATTTGGCCCCGCCTCTGCGTGTAGGTCGCTGGAGGGCGTCTGTTCTTTGCTCAGACAGGACTGGGTTAAAGGAGCCGCTGATTCGAGGGCTCTGGCTCACTCCGGTTGGGGGGAGGGAGGGGCACGGAGTGCGGGGCGGGCCTGCGGCGGCAGAGGCCGGCGTGACGTTGCAGCAGCCTGAGGCGCGCCGTGCGTTCTCCCGGGGAAGTTGTCCCTGGATCCCGGGACCCTGGCAGTGGCGGGCTGCACAGGCTCCCCGGAAGAGGCCTGTGGATAGTGACCTGTGCTCGCACACAGGCTTCTTGGTGGCGGCAGCAGCAGCCTTAGCGTCTCATGCCCGTCTCTGGGGTTCGCGCTTTTAGCCGCGGCTCGCGGCCGTCTCTGGAGCTCCTTTAAGCAGCGCTCTTAATCCCTTCTCCTCGCGCACCAGGAAACAAAGAGGCAAGAAAAAGCCTCTTGTCTCTTCGGCAGCTCCAGACTTTTCCCTGGACTCCCTCCTGGCCAGCTGTGGCGCACTAACCTCTTAGGCTGTGTTCATGCCGCCAACCCCAGTCCTCTCCCTGCGCTCCGACCGAAGCCCGAGCCTCAGCTCCCAGCCCCGCCCGCCCCGGCGGGTGAGCAGACAAGCCTCTCGGCCTGGTGAGTGCCGGTCGGCAGCGATCCTCTGTGCGGGAATCTCTCCGCTCTGCCCTCCGCACCCCTGTGGCTGCGCTCTCCTCCGCGGCTCCGTAGCTCCCCTATGGCTGCTTTCTTGAGATGGATGTGGCTCCTCTTGAATCATGACAGGGCTCAGGTCTCAGGCCGTTGTCTGAACAGGAAGGACATGTCAGGCAAGTAAGGTTATTCTTCCTCCTGGGCTCTGTCCTGTGATAGTGTTTCCTCCTGTTCGTCAGAAGCAGATCTCCTCATCATTGTTTCATCTCCCCTAAGATTGATCTATTAAAGTAGTTGTTTATCACCAGCTTATTATTCTTTCCACTGGTTCAGAAAAGTGAAGTCTAAATATTATTGGCTCGGTGGTATCATTGTGTGACGGGAGAAAATGTTTAGTAACTTAGAATCTGAAAACAAGCTATTGAAAGTCAGAATATTTGCGTAGACTCTCATTTTCTTTTTTCCCAAGCTGAGATAATTATAACAATATTCCTAGAGTTTGTAGAAATTCTACGAAGAGGAACAACATTCTCTAAGTACCTACTTTTGTTTAGGTACTGTCCGTGTATCAGATACAAACCTGATTTGCTCAAGGCAAATCAAACTTTTTATCTTAGCTCCAATAACACAAAACAAAAACAATAGCACAAAGGTCTTTCAAAAGCTGGATTAATTAATCAGTTACTTAACTAACTCATTAAGAAGAGGAGTATTGAAGCCATATTTTCTTTTATCACAGAAAATCTGCCCAGAGCTCTGCCCATCAGATAACAAAAAGCACACTACTTAACTTAATCCTTAAAAATGTGGCATATTAACTTGTATTGCATTCTGAATGATAATAATTATTTGTCAAGGTTCTCGAATGATGGATTATTTTTATTTTTATATAGACTGTATATAACAATATCCACAGGTTATATACAGTCTCTGAGAGGATATAAAAACTTTAAAACAAAGTCATAATTATCAGTTGCATTTGGTAAAAATAAGTGGCAGCTCAAAAGGTTCTTACACACTGTGGGTCTCCGCTAAAAAAGTTTTAAGATAAAGTTACATTTTTGATGAAAACTTATTGGTGGTGGTTTTCTATAAAAGGAAATTAGGAATTAGAGTACTTTCTCTGTATTTTGGGTCTGTTTTTCTAGGTAGCTACTAAATTGCTCATGGACACCGAAAAATTTCTGGACTTTATTGATTTCAATTGTAAATACAGACATCTATTGTGCTTTCCCATTTCCAGCAGCATAATGAAGTTTGATTGTATTTCTTTTTCAATGTCCATTGACATTTTTATAATTTCAAGGTAATTTCAAGATGAAATTAACAATAACTTTCCTTGCTACTTTTGTGCAATCAAAAAGGCAGATATCCACTATGCATGTTTTGAAATTTCTCACCCAAGGTTTTGAAATAAAAGCTGCTTAATGGAGGCTATAAATTTGCATATAACAGTATAAAATAAACTTTTGATGAAGAGAAATAGATGGTACATGAAAGTCTAGTAAAAGACTGGCTCCATTGTTTCATCTACAAACCTCATTGAACAAGCGGATTCTTCTAACTGTTGAATAATCATGTAGACCATTTATCTCAGCGATGCCACAGGGAAACAGAGAGTAAAGCAACAAAGCCTTTTGAAGTCTGGACCATCTGATAGGAACCACTAATCTGTTCATGACACGTAGCCCCAGTGCAAATACGTGTCCAAAAATGTTTCAACATTTACCGACAGCTAATTTGCAGCAAAAATACAAACTTGCTGACTCTATTAATGGGTGAGTTTTTGGAGGTGAACGTGCAAGTGATATCTGGTATTTATACATTCCATATGTAGTTATGTGAATTTTTTCTCTCACTTTGAGAAGTACCAGTAAATTTTCATCCTGGATTGACCTCTCCCCTAAAATCCAGCCCACTTCTTTGAAACTTACCTAACAGTCTTGTTCAAATTAATGCAAGCACATTTTAATATTAGCCCAAGGGAGGCTAATTCAGAAAAGTGAATCTTTTCAAAATCAGAACTTGTATTCTGGTTATATTCACACCTTTGCATTGCTTCATTGGAACAGATAATAGAAAGTTTACTATAATCATGAGCATCATTCCTAAACAAGGGAGACAGAATAATGGGGAGTCGGGTAAGCCTAAATCCATGTAAGATGATCCAATGGATTTTAGAGAAAAAAACCTGAAAATTTTCCTACAGAGTGTGTAGGAGTTTATAGGAAAATGAACTCATATTTGATCAAATCCAAAGTGTTAGTTTCAATTAATTTATTCTTGCATCCACTATTTTCTGAGTGTCTACTATGTGGGGTTGGGTGCTATACAAAAATAAAAATAATCTTTTACTCAAGAAACTTCCAGTTCATTATTAGTTTTCCAGGTGTAGATAGTATAGGAAGAGGTTCTGTTAAGGAAATATGATAATAAGAAAGCGAAAAATTGTTTTTGAGCTAGGCAGTTCTAGAAATGTGAACTTTATCGAGGAAGGAATGACATAAAATTGAAAAGAAAGAAGCACTTTTATCAGTGAGATACAAAGAATACGATCAGTGTCAGATAAAACTTTCATCTGTAGGACACCACAGAATCAAGTGTTGAAAAAGGCAGCTTAATTTTTTTTGTACGAAGCTAAATCGTAAGTTGTCCTCATTTTTTTTTTTTCATTGAATTTCCTAATCGTGTAGAAATCTGACGCACTCCTGAGTAGGAACTACAGATGAAACTTTGGTAAAATCTTGGTGGAGGCTCAGAATCTCAGTCATTTTTGGCTTCACGTAGACAAAATCTGTTGCAAAATAGGAAGATAAGAAGATAGTTTGATTTTTAAATAGGTTGAAAGTATAGAACACAGTGAAAAGAAAAATTCTTGCCTAGAAAGAGGGCAGCAGATGCAGACGTTCTAATTTAGATGAAAACCCGAGGTGTTTTATGGGCCTTCTCTGTGAGAATTCAAGTCCTTTCTGCAAAGTGATAACCCAGTTCACTGAAATTATGATCAGAAGGAGCATAAAGGCAGAACTTTAGTAGGAGATGTTTGGGGAACTGCATAAAGTTCTAAAACTTCGAAACTTCGCTTTTGAAGATGTGTGAATGATTGTGTGTAACATCTGAAAGGAAGGTGATAAAACAGACAGGCATATTACTTATTTTCCTGACTTTCTGTGGCTTGTGGCTTCAATTTTCTGAGCTATTTTCCTGACTTTCTGTGGCTTATGGCTTGAATTTTCTGGTGGATAACCAAATTTGCTTGTGTTTTCTTGCATGTGTGACTTGGGTAGCATACCTATGCCCAAATATGCCTGGCTAGGCAGAGTTTCTGTAACTTGGGCTCAGTGCCTGGTTTGTCGGCTCTGATGGTGTATCTGGGTTTTGACTGCGAGAGTCAGGATGGATCTGTTCACTTTAGCTCTTGAACTATGGCTATATTTGGAGGGATGTTTTTAATTGAGGAGCTTATGGAGACGATAGGAAAGCCGAGTGGAGGATGCTTGAATCCTCACTAATGGGTGAGAACTGTGTTTATGTAGTTGATTTAAGCACAGCTTTTCCATTGCAGTGTGATTCCAAGCTCCCTTTCCTAAGGAAGTGTTAAACCCAATACCCCAGCTTTTAGCCTATTCTAGTCTGTTTTTGATTATTTTTTTCTTGCACCACCAGGATGTTCTGAATTCCATGTTCTATATTCCATACAGTTTCTAACATGTGCCGTTTTTGAACCAAGTTGCTGCTTCCCTGTATCAGAGCCCTTTCAGGGAAGCTGGGAAAAATAATCAGTTCCTAGTATGTAATTGCTTATGGTTTCTTCCTTTCTTTCTTTCTATTTTCCTCCCTCCCACCCTTCCTTCCTTCCATTTCTTTCTTCTTTTCTTCTTCCTTTCTTCCTTCCTTCCTTTCTTTCTTTCTTTCTCTCTTTCTCTCTCTCTTTCTGTCCTTCTTTCTCACTTTTGCTTTTTTTTCTGTTTAAAAATGCTTTCTTTCATATTTCACTAAAAAGTTTATGTGTATAAGACACAAAGTAAATAGGTAGGAAGCTTTCAATCATGATGAATGGGACAGTAATTCAGCCATTACTGTGGAAGCATATTTAATGTATACTCTTCAATATTATGTATAAATATTTTAATGATGCTGTCCAAGTTCTGGGTTTAAAAAATTAAATCTGCATATGTGAGACACTTGTGGTCAAATTTTAAGATTGGTAAAGCCAATTTCAAGCTACTTATAGTTTGAGTACATATTCACCATTACAAATATATGATGTTAACTAATGAAACAGTAATCCTCAAAGATCTTTGCGTTGTCCTACGTTGATGCATTTGTAATCTGAGTCCATGCGCTCATTTCCCTTCTTGTAGTCACTCTTCAAATTACAGTGGTTATGCATTGAGTTCCATATGCATTTTACCCACCTCCTTTTTCTCAGCTTTCCCACACTTTGCCATTCTCATCTTTCTGGAAAAAAACAGCACAGTGATTCCAGAGATGATTACTCTTGCCTCAACCGTAATGATAGTAGTAACACCAGCTCTTAGACCCTGTATTAAAATTTCAGGTGCTTTTTTATTAACATAGTAAATAAAAGTTTGACCAGGACTCAGGCTCTCAAGTTTACTTTAAATACTTCGTCTTTATATGAGTTTTTTAAAAAATAAATTTATTTATTTATTTTTGGCTGCATTGGGTCTTTGTTGCTGCACGCGGGCTTTCTCTAGTTGCAGCAAGCGGGGGCTACTCTTCGTTGCTGGGTGCGGGCTTCTTATTGCGGTGTCTTCTCTTGCTGTGGAGCACAGGCTCTAGGCGCGCAGGCTTCAGTAGTTATGGCATGCGGGCTCAGTAGTTGTGGCTCACGTACTCTAGAGCTCAGGCTCAGTATTTGTGGCGCACGGGCTTAGTTGCTCAGTGGCATGTGGGATCTTCCCGGACCAGGGATCAAACCTGCATCCTCTGCATTGGCAGGAGGATTCTTAACCACTGCGCCACCAGGGAAATCCCTATAAGAGGTTTTTGTAAGGAAGCATTTTCTAAAATGTGTGCTAATAATTATTTATGGCCTTTATTCTCTCTATGTTTGCCAGAACAGTATTTTTCCAACAGTTTTCATTGTGCTTCATACTAAGAAACACATTTTACATTGTGATCTGTTACACAAATATATGTACATATATTAATGAAACAAAAGTGAGTTCATGAGAAAGTATTTTCATCATTGTGATGCACCATGCACTCACTAATTTTTCTATTCTTGTCTCATCTATTTCATTAAGCAATATGGCTTGTACTTACAAAATTGATCTAATGACCTTTTACATCAAAAATCTCAGTTGATAAGCAAGTGCTTAGAAACATACCTTGGCCTCCTCTCCGACTGCTTTCTGCTCTGGAGCTCTCTGCTCTCCTCCTGTCTTGATGAAAGGAGTCCCAGGAGTTCATTACTTTTGGCAGGAAGAGTGACTTCTGGGGCTGGGTCTGTGTTGAACATTTTCAACTCTTGGTTAGATCCACAGACACCACAGCATCTGCTGTGAAATTTGCCAAGTATCCCTCCTGGGAAATGCAGTAATATTCTCAGCAGCTCGAATTTCACTCTGAACGATTTCACCCCATCCCTTGTTGTATTGGCCCTACATGGACTTTATGACATATTTTCTTATTTTCTGACAGTGATCCTGCTATGCTCATGTTGAGTTAGGGCGCATGGGGCAGAGTGAATCAATGTGCTTTAGATTCCATTCTGACTTTTAAACCATAAGCCATGACAGGTGATGCCAGGGAGGATACATTTTTTTCCTCAGGTTTATTGAGATATTATGGACATGTAACATGTGAGTTATATGTCATATGACAATGTATGATTTGATGCACACACATACACATATATATATATTGTGAAATGATAACAACAATACGGTTAGTTAACACCTCCATCTCCTTACACAATTACCTTTTTGTATGTGTGTGAGTGTGTAGTGATATTTAAGATCTACTCTCTTAACAACTTTCAAGTATATAATGCATTATTGTTAATTATAGTCAACACACTGTACCTTAGAGCCTCAGAATGGATTAATCTTATAGCTGGAAGTTTCTGTCCTTCAGCCAACATCTCCTCATTTCCCCAAACCCCAGCCCTAGCAACCACCATTCTACTTTCTATTTTTATGAGTTTGGCGTTTTTAGATTCCATGTGTAAGTGAGATCATGCAGTATTTGTCTCTCTTTGTCTGACTTACATCCCTTGCATTATGCCCTTAAATCTATCTATGTTGTTGCAAATGGCAGGATTTCCTTCTTTTTTATGGAATAATAATGGAATGATATTCCATTATATCTATGTCTCTCTCTCTCTCTCTATCTACAGATATAGATATCTATATCTATATCTATAGATAGATAGATAGATAGATAGGGTACATACCACATCTTCTTTATCCATTCATCTGTAGATGGACACTTAACATTGTTTTCATGTCTTGGAAATTGTGAATAATGCTGTAATGAACAAGGGGATGCAGATAGCTATTTGAGATAGTGATTTCATTTCCTTCAGATACATACCCAGAATAAGATTGCTGGATCGTATGGTAGTTATATTTTTAACTATTTGTGGAAACTCCATAATATTTTCCCTAGTGGCTATATAGATTTACACTTCCACTAACAGTGCACAAGGGTCCCCTCTTCTTCACATCCTCAACACTTGTTACCTCTTGTCTTTTGATAATAGCCATTTTAAACAGATGTGGTGATATCTGATTGCTGTTTGATTTCCATTTCTCTGATGATTAGTGTTGTTGAATAACTTTTTTCATGTACCTATTGGCCATGTGTATGTCTTCATTTGAATTATGGCTATTCAAGTCCTCTGGCCATTTCTATATTGGATTGTTTGCTTTTCTACTATTGAAATGTGAGTTCCTAATATATTTTGGATATTAGGTCCATATCAGATACATGGTTTGCAAATATTTTCTTCCCTTTGGCAGGATGCCTTTTCTATTTGATTATTTCTTTTGCTGTACAGAAACTTTTCAGTTTAATGTCGTCCTACTTACTAATTTTTGCTTTTGTTCCTTGTACTTTTGGTGTCATATCCAAAAAAATCATTGCCAAGACAAATATCAAGGAGCTTTTCTGCTATGTTTTCTTGTAGTATTTTTATTTTCAGGTCTGACATTTAACTTTTTAATCCATTTTGAGTTAATTTCTGTAAGTATTGTAAGATAGGGGCCCAGTTTAATTATTTTGCCTGTGAATATCCAATTTTTCCAGTACCAATATTTTTTGTGTGTGTGTTTATTTTTTAAAATGTTTATCCCAATACCATTATTTGAAGAGACTATTCTTTCCCCACTGAGCATTCTTGGCTAACTTGCCAAATATTATTTGACTGTACGTGAGTAGGTTTATTTCTGGGCTCTTCATTTTGTTCTACTGGTTTATGTGTCTGTTTTATGCCAATACCATGATTTTGATTACTGTATTCTTGTAATAAAAGTTTGAAATCAGGAAGTGTGATGACTCCAACTTGGTTCTTATTTCTTAGCACTGCTTTGACTATTCAGGGTTTGTTTTGTGTTTCCATACAAATTTATGATTGTTTTTCTGTTTCTGTGGAAATTGCACTAGAATCTTGATAGAGATTACATTGAATCTATAGATCACTTTGGGTATTGTGGTCATTTTAACAATATTAATTCTTCTGATCCATTAATATGGGATATCTTTCCATTTATTTGTGTCTTCTTCAATTTCTTTCATCAATGTCTAGTAGTTTTCAGTGTACAGATTTTTACCTCCTTAGTTAAATTTATTCTTAAGCATTTTATTATTTTTCATTGTTTTCTTTCTTTTTCAAATAATTTTTAGTATATACAAATTTTATTGATTTTCATATGTTGATTTTTTTTGTCCTGCAACTTTACTAAATTTATTAGTTCCAACAATTTTTTGGTGAAGTCTTTAAAATTTTACAAGATCATATCATCTGTAAACAGAGACAATCTTACTTCTTCCTTTCCAATTTGAATGCCCTTTTTTTTCTCTTGCCTGATCGCTCTGGCTAAGACTTCCAGTACTGTGTTGAATAGGAGTGGTGAGTGGGTACTGGTCTTGTTTGTTCTTTATCTTAGCAGAAAAGCTTTTAACCTTTCATCATTGAGTATGATGTTAGTTGTGGGTTTGCCGTATATGGTCTCTATTATGTTGAGGTATATTTTCTTTATACACAATTTGTTGAGAGTTTTTAATCATGAAAGGATGTTGAACTTAGACTCTTTTTCTGCATCTTTTGATATGATCATATGATTTTAATCATTCTATTAATGTGGCTTACTGCATTTATTGATTTGCATATGTTGAACCATCCTTGCATCCCAAGGATAAATCCCACTTGACCATGGTATATGATCCTTTTAATGTGCTGTTGAATTCAGTTTGCTAGTATTGTGTTGAGATCTATGTTCATCAGAGTTATTGGCCTGTAGTTTCTTTTCTTATAGTGCCTTATCTGGCTTTGGTAATAGGGTAATTCTGACCTTATAAAATGAGCTTGGGAGTGTTCCCTCTTTGGAAGAGTTTGAGAAGGATTGGCATTAATTCTTCCTTAAATGTTTGGTGGAATTCATCAGTGAAACCATCTGTGCCTGGGCTTTTCTTTTTGTGGGGTTTTTGTTGAAAGTGGGGCATTAAAGTTCCCTACTATTATTGTATTTTGTCTATTTATCTCTTTAGATCTGTTAGTATTGACTTAATATATTTAGGTACTATGATGTTGGGTGCATATGTATTGACTATTGTTATATCCTCCGGATGAATGGACCCCTTTACCATTATATAATGACGTTATTTGTCTCTTGTTACAGTTTCTGACTTAAAGACCTTTTTTTCTTCTGGTATAAGTATAGCTATTGCTGCTCTCTTTTGGTTTCCTGCAGTAGTTACTCTGGCCAGGAGCCTGGGTTCGTAGTCGCCCACTTGGAGCTTGAGTTCTTGAAGGCTTACTGAAAGCCTGAGACCACAGGAGATGGCTTGGTCTGCAGGAGCTAGCCAGAATTGGGATTCATGGGATTCGCGTAGCCTGGGTTTGGGGGAGCCTGCCAGGAGTGTGGTGCCATGGAAGCATTCAGCAGCAGAGTGGGCTGGGAGCCTGGGTTTGTGGGAGACCGCTGGGGGGCCAGGGTCTTGAATGTTGGCCAGGGATGGGGTGGACGGGGATCCTGGTTCCACAGGAACCACCTGGGGACATGGCAGCTGGCAGGTGCTGGGATATGCTGGGGGCCTGGGTTCTTGGGGGCCCACCAGGAGCCTGGTGGTTTGGAAGACGCTTGGGACTGCCGCAGTCACATGAGGCTGCTGTGGCCAGCTGCCATACGTTTCTTAAATCTAACGTCGTCTAACGGTTACCTTTAGAATTCCCCATTCAGCTCACAATAACTGATTTCTCTCAACCTACAGTGATGGCGCTTGCTATTCATTATGATCATTAAGATTCAGCTCCTCTCCTCCTTTTCTCATCTCCACCAGTCACACACAGCACATCTGATCCAATGTGACAGTTTCATGACCACTTGGAATTGGTGCTGGGAGAGAGCCAAGAGAATTTGGAAGGACTACAAAAAGGCCAATTTGGCTGGAGGACATAAAGTGTGGGGAGGAACTGTCAGATGAACTTGGAGAAACAGCGGCAGGGGTAAACAATGCAATGACAGGTTAAGTTAAGAATTTTGGTCTTCATTCACAGTGATGGAAAGCCACTGAGAGTCTTTTGAGGATGAAGTTGGAGTGGGGAGATGTTTCCTAGTGAAAAGGTCAGTTGGGCTGTAGTGTGCAATCTATCGGAGAAGGTGGTTTCAGTAGTCCAGGCAAGCTGTGACGACAGTTAGCTTTAGGGTGGAAATAGAGAGAAATGGATATAGTGACGGATTAAAAAAATCAATATCATCATTATCATATATTTCCGAGTTGCTTGAACTATTTTTTTGTTTGTTTTTTCTTTTGTTTTCTTTTCTGAAAAAGCCTGTTAATGCTTAGTATGGGAAAATTCTCCAACAGGCTCCATGGAAATTCATATCACAAGAAGAAGATCTCTTACTCAGTGTTTGTTCTATCGTTACCAGAAAAATCTCCTGGAGTATTTAAGAGAAGATGCTAAAATGAACAGATATATCATTTCCTTTCTACTCAAGTTCAATGACTTTCTTCACTGATGGATCTTTATACCTTTCACTGCCCAAACTTCAGTGGTCAATTTTTTTTGTTATTAATGAAAGTAATTGAATGGAACAGTTAATTATAGATTTTTCTGTGGAATTTAAGCCATTCCATCAAATATTCTAAAAATTTCCATTTCACCTGATAGTGGACATTAAAAAATAATGTCCTTGAGGAAAAAACTTAGAGCCCAATAGTATACCACCTCTATACTTAGTTCATCACTCTACAAGAAATTATGTCTTTGGAAATTGCCAGCAACTATTTGGAGAAAGAACAATGTATCCTTATCCACAGCAGTTAATAGAAAAATGAATAAGTGAAACTGTGCTTTAGAGAATAAAACAGATTTCTTAAAATTTATTTATTAGAGCTACTTCTGGTGTCCCATGCTCATTTTCAATTTTGATAAAAAAGTTTTAGAAGTTTTCCACACTTAACATTGAAAACAAAATAGTGAAAACTTTTTTGATAATATTCATGCAAAGCTTCTTTTTTCTTGGTTCCTTTCTTTCTAATGTCTGAAGTTGTTTTTTTAAATTTTATTTATTTATATAATGGATACATTTTTATTGTTATTTACTATATTTTACTTATTTATTCATGTTTTAAATTTTTATTTATTTATTTATTTATTTTGCAGTATGTGGGTCTCTCACTGTTGTGGCCTCTCCCGTTGCAGAGCACAGGCTCCTGACGCGCAGGCTCAGCGGCCATGGCTCACGGGCCTAGCCGCTCCGTGGCATGTGGGATCTTCCCGGACCGGGGCACAAACCCGTGTCCCCTGCATCGGCAGGCAGACTCTCAACCACTGCGCCACCCGGGAAGTCCGTGAGTTAATTTTTTATGTTATGTAAGGTACAAGTGCAACTTCGTTTTTTTCCTCATGTAGTTATACACTTTCCCCAACACCACTTGTTGAAAATAGTGTCCTTTGTTGAATGATCTTGGCATCCTTGTCAAAAATCATTTGACTGTGTATGTGAGGTTTTATTTCTGGCCTTCCCATTCTATTTCATCGGTATATATGTCTGTGGTGATGTACACTTTAAAATACATTTTATGTCTTAAATATCTTTAAAAATACCATCAAAATTAGCTAATATTTTGGCTGGGTAGAGAATTTTCCTTTTATAATTAAAGGCATCATCCCACTAAATTCTAGCTTCCATAGTTGCTGTTTAAAACCGGTAAGCTGGGCATTTGGTATAACCTTTCAATCTGGAAACTCACGTTCTTTTTTTCTGCTGACATTCCTTGTAATATTTCTTAAATAGTTTTCTTCCTTCTACTTTCTCTTCTCTCTTTTGAGCATATATTATATGGGTGTTGCATTTCATGAACTAATTCTCTGCTGTTTTATTTTCTTTCTGGTTTCCATTTCTTTTTCTTGTTGCTTACTTTCTGGGAGATGTGTGCAATTTTATCTTGTAATCCTTCACTGATATTTTAAAATTTTTACTGTAATGAATTTTGTTTCCAAAAACTGTTTTATTGTTTTCTCTATATTTTTATAGAGTCAGTATTTTCTCTCATTTCTTCAAGATGAATAATATATTTTTGAAGTCTTATTCTCGCTCCGTGGTCTCAATTTCTTTTGTTTTCATGCTGTTTTCTTATCTTCCAAGTTATAAGTCTTCCTCAGATGTCTGATAATTCTTGGTTCTCTTCTCACAGTTAAGAATGGGGAACAAAAATCTTTAGTGGTAACTTTGATGCATTCTCAGTACTTGTGAACTTTGAACTTCTCTCTAGGGTAGGATTTCTCAACCTCAGCACTACTTACAATTTGGGTTAGATGTCTTTTTGCCATAAGGGGTGGGGCTATCCTGAGCCGTGTAGGACATATAGCAGCGTCCCTGACCTCTACCTGCTACATGCTAGGAACACTTCCTCTTGTTGTGCCGTAAACATGTGTCCAGGTAGTGCTACATTTCCTCTGGGGGTGGACAAATTGCTTCCAGTTGTGCACTACTGCTTCAGTGTAGGCTGCTTCTTACAAAACCTCCCTAGAATCCTCAACTCCTCTTGGGCTGGTCAGATTCCCAGGAAAGATCCTTCTAATCACTTGTTTGGAGGGTAAAGGGGTGGCTGTCAGACTTCTGAGAGCTCAGTGGGGCAAGGCTATCGGGAATCTCTGCATTTATATTGGTGTGCCTGGTTCATTATTTTCCCCTGTGTAGATATAATAACTAAGCCCTCAGCTGTTTCCAGTATTCACCAGTCCAGCGACCTTCTGTTTTCTTTCTCCAAAAATAAACTTTCTATCTGGATTAGGATGGGGGCAGGAGATTTAAAAATATACATGTCCTTTCAAACAATCTTCCTTATTTTAGCCCTCTACCTCCACCTCCACCATGAAGCCCCCTCTACCAGAAGTGCCCCCGGGTCTGCCTCTTCCTGAAACGTTTGGAGAGTCTCTGTGGTAAATTGGGTTGATTCTTAGCTTTTTCCTTAGTACTGACTTGGTATCTACCTTTCTTGACTTCAGGCTTTTTAACTTCCAAAATTCTGTTGCTGTGCTCTGTAGTATACTTGTGACTGTTGTCTTAGTTTATAGGCTGCTATAACAAAATACCATAGACCAGGTGGCTTATAGACAACTGAAATTGATTTCTCATATTTCTGGAGGTTGGAAGTCTGAGATTAGGTGGATTTCTTTGTTTAAAAAGTGCCTTTTACTCTGGGTTTTAGTAGTGTTTCAGGAGAGAGGACATGTAGATGTATGTTTTCACATTTTTAACCCAAAAGATTCTAGTTTTGTTTTTTAAGATTTTTGAAATGTGTAATAAAGTTTGATCTATTGAAACAATGTCTGACCTAGACTTACAAAAGTGATGTTCTAAGAAAATGTTTTTGTTCAGTTTCTAAGTCTGCCTTTTTGTGTTTAATACATTTTAGAGAGTCAGGTATATTGAGTGGGTAATTATGATTTGAATTGTCTAAGAGGGTTTGATTAATTATGTATGTAAGTTGTATTAAATGTTTTAAAAGGATTTAATTTATTAAACTTATGAATTATTGTGCATGATTCAAAGAACAAGTGAAATTGAGGTTTCTACTTTTAGCTAAAAGTTCAGAAATAAAATAAGATCTTTCAATTTATCTTATGGTGTTAAGTAAAGCAATATTTAAAAATATATAAATTTAATAAATATTAATCAAAATATAGAAAATAGCAGAGAGAGTTTCTTTCCATGTATGAAATCCTGCCCCTTCACCTTCAGATGTTAAAAGACCACTGACAAATATCTATCACGTTGTATTCATTGATTGACTACATAGAAAAGGAAAATAATCAGAAGACAAGCTATTGTAACAGAGACAGTACAGTTAGGATACAACAGTTAAGGCAAACCCTAGGCAAACCCTAGTTCTGAGGGTTTGCAGTAGTTCAGGTGTGAAATGAGGCTGGAATGCCTGGAATATGGGCAGAAACCATGGAGAGAAGTGGATGGGGGAATGCTTTTGAGAAGAATAGTTACTACTTGGTTACAGGCAAGTTATGGGACATAGGGAAAAGGAACTTTCCTGGAAGGCTCCAAGCTTTCTGGCATAAACAAATTTGGGGATGATAGTAAGGTTTACTGAGACTTGGAAAATAGGAGGAAGACTAGATTGACTGTGGGTGGGATGTAGCCATTAAGGGCTTAGCTGTAGAATAATTTTTTGAGATACCTGTTGGCCCTTTAAATGGAAATATCTATAGGATAATACAGATATGGAGCTCAGAAAAGTGGTCTGGGCTAGTAATAGTTGTTATTTCAAATCTTGTGAGGAGGGGAGTTTGTCAGCTCAATCCCCTAAAAAAAAAGTAGAGTGAAAACGAAAGGAAGCCTAAATATGGTTTGCCACCCAAAATGGTAAATTACTTAGTAGATTGTATAACCTAGAAAAGTGTTAAGCTTGTAGGATGGATTTAAACTGCATTTTAAACTTAACTTACTAGAAAACACATTATTTTGATGCGTAGAGAACGTTTTTCTTTATTTAGAGACTCTTAAGCCACTTATGAGTATGGCACTATGCAATTAATGTGCTGTCTAAAATAATTGAAGCAAGCAGAGTGTGTACCTTTTGTCAGATTAAAATCCTCTCCCTACTCCTGTTCACACATGGAATTACAAGACCGGAAGGAATGTATCAAGTCCATGTATTCTGAGCCCTTGTCTCTTGCCTGGATCGCTTGTGTAATATTTCTGACAAGTGATAGTTGACCTTTTGCTTGAACACCTGCAATGACAGGGAACACTCACATTCATAAGAAAGTTTGTACAATTTTACGTATCTTTGTTTCTTATAATTGTCCTTATACTGAACTGGAACATTCTTCCCTGTATCTTCCAACCATGATTCTTATTTTGCTTTAAAGGGCCATCTAGGATATAAATCTTTCAAATATTTAATGATCATTAGTGTGAGTTTTATGGTACAGTGTCATAACTTCAGGGTCCAATGTGGCCGATTTCTGAGTTCTCTTCTCCCTTCTCTCATCATTTTCTCTAAAATGTGACTCCCTGAGTGAACCCTGGTGCTCTGGACGTGATCCAAACAGTACAAATTCAGTCCTACTATGGTCTATCTTGTTTGGACACTGAATTTCTGTTAATGTAGCCTAAGATTACTTTGATTTTCTGTGGGGGGGAGTTGCTATATTACAGTATTGTCTTACACTGGAGCTTGAAATCTACTAAAATCCTTTTATGTACCAGCTGCTAACCAGGCCTACTCCCTTCAGAACTGGTACATTTGATTTTTAAAATTTAATTATAGGCCTGGCTGTTATCCTGTGAAATTTCACCATGTTAATTTGGCCAACACTTATAGCCTGTCAAGGAGTTTTTAGAGCTGAGTTTTGTCCTTTAGTACATTAGTTGGTATTACCTACGATTTTGTAAGCAAAGCTGACATTTTTGTGCTAGGCATTTCATATATGTTCTTTCACCTGGTGCTTCTAATACCAGGTTCAATGTTTACGACAGATCTTTCCAATCCCTGGAGGCAGTGTAGTACATGGTGGAGAGGAGAGTGGGATGAGAAGTCCAGTTCAACCATACTAGCTGTGTGGTCTGGGCGAGTTCCATCACTCTCTTTGCCTCTCTTTCCTTATCTGTAAAGCAGGGATAATAAGTGCCTTGTGGATTTGTTCTGAGGAGAAAGTGAAATAATTCCCATAAGTCATTTACCACAGCTCATGAACAAAGTACATCTTCAATAAGTGTTAGCTTGTGGTTTTAGTAGTTCCTTTCCAGTGAGGTCTGGCAGGTTTCACTCGCTTTCCCAAGGTCACAAGCGAGTCAGAGAATGAATCAGGGCTTAGTCCACAGGTGCTAGAGTCAGAAATCATTGGATTCTGACTTTGGGCTTGACATTTGCTAATTACATGACCTTGGATCTGTTGTTGAAACCCATTTACCTTCAGTTTTCACATCTATAAAGGGGAGAATTTAGTGTCTCCATCAAAGGTTGTTAGGAGAATTCAGTTAATAACATGAACAAAACCCATAATGTTTGGCTCCACAAATGATAATTCCCTTTCCCATCTTTCCTTTTTTCTTTTTTTAAACATCTTTATTAGAGTATAATTGCTTTACAATGGTGTGTTAGTTTCTGCTTTATAACAAAGTGAATCAGCTATACATATACATGTATTCTCATAACCCCTCCCTCTTGCGTCTCCCTCCTACCCTCCCTATCCCACCCCTCTAGGTGGTCACAAAGCACCGAGCTGATCTCCCTGTGCTGTGTGGCTGCTTCCCTAGCTATCTATTTTACCATCTTTCTTAATCTACCTCTCCACTACCCAAAGCCATGGGGTTTGAATGAAACAAGATATGAAAAACACTTAGTCTATAGTATGGCACGTAGAATGCACTCACTATTTAGTGAATTATTTAACTCTTATTTAAGAGCTAAAATTTTACAACAACTTATACCTATGAGATTTGAGGAAATCAGAAGATATTTCTGAGTGTCTTCCCTATGGTTTAAATAACATAATTAGAAGTACTGATACAATTTCCAAGTGACTTAATTTCAGTTTTTGTTTTAAAAGGTAAATGTTTTAAATTTTAAAATATGCAACAATCTGAGACAGTAGAATCAAGTGACATTCAGATTATATAAGTGCCTTAGAAGTTGAGGAAAGTCAAGGTGCAAAGTTGACTGTTGTAGCCAGAAAAGATTGATGACAGAAGTTCTATTCAGGATGGACTGCTAAAGGTGGGTAGGATTTGAAAAATTATATCAGAAGAGGAACCCATAAGGAGTAAAGAGAACTTTTTTGTCTCCAACATGTAGAGACAATCACCAAATTATGTATGGGGGCTGGTGGGGAGAAAAAGAACTGAAAGACACTTTGAACGTTCACTGATTTAAGTATGTACCTGAAAAAGACTGATTTGAATGGATTTTTAGCTAAAATAAAGTAAGGTTACATTCCTGCACACTTCCATTTGTATTTGCCATTCAGTCTTGTTTCAGTCTGAATTTTACTAGGGCAAAGAAGGTCAAGCAAACATCTCCAGTTCCTTTCTCAGGGCATTTGGCTCATGTAGAGGTAGGGGTGGAACGAGTAGTATCACCTACACTGTATTTAATGACTGTTTACCATCCTGTGTACACACTTAATCCTCCCAAGAACCCTAAGAGGGAGGCACAGTTATTGTTTTCAGTTCACACGTGAGGAAACTGAGGCTCAGATTACATAATTTACTGGAGGCCACACGATGAGTCACTGATGGAGCTGAGATTGACTGGGAGAGTTGGGTTCAAGAGGCTCTGGTCTCATATGTGTATATATGAAAGAATCACCCCAGAAATGGCCATCATTAACAGAGTTGCACACACTGATGCTAAGTTTAAGAGCATTCACCTTGAGAGAAAGCATTTTCAGAAATGTCACATTCTATTCAATATTTCCAACTGAGTTTCAAACTCAACATGTGATGAATAACAGAATTATACATCGCACTTGCACTCAAAGCTGACCACAACCAAAATTCACAGTATGATTGAAACAAGCCCATGTTTAAAAAAAGTTTTAATTGGAGATAACAATCCCATGAAAGGAGAAGAAATATTTTGTCTTAACAAGCAATACAAAATAGATCCATTGTCAAAGACCATTTAATTTTTAAAGATCAACAATACCAAAAGCATAAAGTGGAGTATAAGAAACTAGTTTTGTATAAGTATGATTTAATTAAAGCTGTTTATAGTTATTGTCTCCCACAGTAGTTAAGCATTTTGGCTTTTAAGAATTTCTTTTATATACATTTATGAAATATTGAAACCAATCAGACCATTAATGTACACTTACTGCAACTTTTTTAGAAAGAAAATAATGCTAAACTGAAACCAAAACTGATATCATCATTGAAATTAATAGCTTTCAATATGTTTGTATAGATATTTTAAATCACAATGGAAAAGTTTTTTCCAAAACTGGAAATGCATAATATTTGTGTAAACTGTGGAAGATTTTAAATGTGATTTTTTGGACAATATTTTATATTTTAGAGTCACATTTTTGAATCAAGATATTGAGTTTTTGTTTTATTTATTTATTTATTTAATTTATCTTTGGCTGTGTCCGGTCTTCGTTGCTGTGTGCGGGCTTTCTCTAGTTGCGGTGAGTGGGGGCTGCTCTTCCCTGCAGTGCGTGGGCTTCTCATTGTGGTGGCTTCTCTTGTTGCGGAGCACGGGCTCTAGGCGTGCGGGCTCAGTAGTTGTGGCTCACGGGCTTAGTTGCTCCGTGGCATGTGGGATCTTCCCAGACCATGGCTTGAACCTGCATCCCCTGCATTGGCAGAAGGATTCTTAACCACTGCATCACCAGGGAAGTCCCTTGAGTTTTTGTTTTTTGAAACTAGTTTGTCATAACATATTGTGTCTAATCACAGTATTTTTTTTCTAGGACCATTGTGAATGTGTAGATTTATGTTTACTGCTGTAGGACATTTATAAAATAGTATTAAATCCAGTATTAGCTGCCTATTTCAGACACTTAACACTTGCAGAAATCCATGTTGCATTTACCACACTGAAGTTTTTTTTTTATGAATGTGCAAATACTATTTTCAATTTTTTTGAATTTTATGTAATTTATTTTTTTTTACAGCAGGTTCTTATTAGTTATCTATTTTATACATATTAGTGTGTATAAGTCAATCCCAATCTTTTTTTTTTTTTGAGAGTCACACTCATTGTTGAAAGTAAATGAACCCTTAGGGTACAGAGTTGTGTGTTCCAATAAGCATGTGATTATATTAAGGTGATGGTGGAGGAAGATAACCTCGATTCCACTGGGAATCTTAAATTTTTGTAAATTTATTGGGAAAATCATTTTTCCTGTACTGCTGAAGTTTCTTTTTGGTAAACAGTATCTTTCTAAAAGAAAAAGCATGAAGGAGAAATGGAGGTGTGTACATTTCCTCAGATGACCAACGTTGTATTCATGAATATCGGGTATCTGGCAATGAACGGTGTGGGAACTGTTCATTTCTCAATCTGAACTAAAATACTTTCCAGAACTTTTAGTTTGCTTGCCCGTTTGTTTTGTACATTTCAGCTCTGTATTTACGCCTGTTTTTTTTCTTTTTTTGAGTATTAATACTTTCTATAAAGATTTTGTGAATATGTCAAAAAAAAAGAGACGCTGCTCACAGAAACGTGAATGTGGGACTCATACCAGAGCCAGAGAGGAGAGGTCATGGACAGAAGGCAAGGCTTGAGAGACTGCCTGGGTTGACCCAGGGTCAGTCTCTGACCCATTCTGGCTTTGAGTCTTAGTCTTTAATCCACTAGTGATAGTATTCTTTCAACATAAGGTATTGAGTAGCCCTTTGGGAGTTTTTCCAACTATATCTATCTGCCGTGTCCACTTCTGTACAAGAGTTCAGACGGGACAGAGTACAAGACATTTATAGATCATAATTGTGCTGCATTTTCATGTGCGATTTTCAAAGCTTTTCTATTTATGGCTTAAATCTCCTCTAAGATGTAATGCAGTCTTCCCATTTCTTGAGACTTGTTAAAAGTTCTGAGCTAATTTCCTTGCCTTCCCTTCCTTCCCTGCTGAGTCCCGGGCAGCATAATGAGTATTCCAGTCAGGACTGTGAACCAGTCAGTCAGGGGCTTGTGGACAGCCTGAACAACAGCCTCTTAGGGCCAGAAAAGTCTGTTCTGGTACACATTGTGTTGCTTAGTACCAGCTGTAATTGAGCTTAAGAAAGCAATAGTTAAGGGAACGGTGAACGTTTCCCTAGAACCAATTTTACCCCTTATTAATCACCATGCAACAGCTGTCTTCAGGTGAAGGCGGTGGGACCACAGACTGGCTTCCACTTCATTCCATGGGATGTAAAGTGGAAACCAACAGACCAGATAAAAAAAAGCAGAACGCAAACAAACAAAAATTCCTATCTCTTCTCCGCACTATATTGAAGAGACACCGTGAACAAAAGTAACATTATCATAAACCCATATGAATAAAAACATGAAGATTAAACTTTACTGATGGGATTAGCACTTTGGTTCGTAATACTGCCTTGCTGTCTCTTGTAGTGCTTTGCTGCATTGGTGTTCTGGGTGGACAAAAATGGCATGCTAATTTTATCGGTCCATGGGAATCTGGGACATTTAATGAATTCACAATGTTTCCTAAATTATAACACCTTAAAATTTTTACAAAGCACTGGATTATTAACGATCATATAGTAATGTAAAGAGTAGTGGTTTCTTCTTGAAACTGGATTACTTTAAGAAAGCATTAGTATTACAACCGAGCATTGTTGATAATTAATTAAGGTAATGACTAAAGCTGTGAAGAAGTGTTATATACTTTTCTCAGCTGGGATGCTCATTCTCTGCTGGGGCAAGATTTTGATGAAACAGCTAGTATTTAAGCAATAATTTACCTGAGAAATAATCTGTGTACATAGGATAAAAAGGTCTCACATATAATTCTTGTAAAGGCTTCATAGGTTTTTTTTTTCAGTCAGAATACAAAGAACAGAAACAACAAGTAAATAGTATGCATTTTAATGACGTGCTTTGATAGTGAAAAGTACTTTATTACAATGATGTATGTTCGCTGAAGAAATTTTGAAAAAATACAGAAAGCTTAATGAAAATAAAAATCACCAAAAATCCTACCACTCAGAAATAATTATTTTTGTGATTTTGAATCCTTTAATATCTTTTTAAATTAAAAATGTTTATTTTCCCCAGCTTTATTCAGTTATAGGTGATCAATAAAATCGTATGTATTTAAATGATTTGATATGTGTATATAATGTGAAATGATTACCATAATCAAGTTAATGAAAACATCCATCACCTCACAAAGTTACCATTTTTGTGTGTGTATATGGTGAACACACTTAAGATCTATTCTCTTAGCAAGTTTCAAGTATACAATACAATAATATTAACTATAGTCACCTAGCTGTACATTAGATCTTCACAAGTGATCCATCTTACAGATTAAAGTTTGCACCCTTTGAGCAACTTCTGCCCATTTCCACCACCACCCAGCCCCTGGCAACACCATTTGACTCTTTGTTCAACGTTTTTGTCTCAGATTCTACCTGTGCGATTACGCAGGATGTGTCTTTCTCTGCAGAACTTATTTCACTTAGCATAATGCCTTCAAGTTCCATCCATGTTGTTGTAAGTGGAAGAATTTCCTTAATTTCTTTTGGCCGAATACTGTTCTCTTGAAGCTACATACCACATTTTCTTTATCCATTCATCCTTTGATAGACCCTTCCACTGTTCTCATATTTTGACTATTGTGCATAATTCCGCAGTGAGCATGGGAATAAAGACATTTTTTTGAGATACTGATTTCATCTGGATATACAGCCAGAAGTGCTGCTGGGGTGACATCTTTGCTCTGTTGAGGTTTGAATTAATCCCCATGGTGTATAAATGTAACTGTTCTCAACGAACAAGTTATTGTGGGAAAGGGTTAGTCTCTTTGCTTGTGCACGTCTTTTGGTAAATGCGTGAATTTATCACCCTAGAATATACACCTGGAAATAGAATTGCTGTGTGATAGAGCGGATCTCTGTTTGGCTTTAGTAAATTCTGCCAGTTTTCCAAAGTGGCTGCACAAATTTACACTCCCTCCAGCAGTAACGAGGGAGCCGTAACTGCTCAAATCTTGGAATTGTCAGCCTTTTTAATCTTAGCCATTCTGATAAGGCTTTGGTCTCAATTTTCTTTTCCCTGATAAATAATGATGTCGACCATTTTAAAATTAGCTTATTGGCCATCGGGATATAGTTTTTGCTATATTAAAATTTTGCTCATTTAAAAATTGGATTGTCTTTTCTTTATTGCTTTGTAGCATTTTTTCCATATTTTGGATATCACTCTTTTGGTAGATGCATATATTATGACTATCTCCCAGTCTGTGGCTTGCCTTTTGACTCTCTTACTGATATCTTTTGATCATAGTATGGTCCTTTAATAACTATACAGTAACGTCCCCTCCCCAATAGCTTAGTTTTAAAAACAAAGTAACAATGCAAGTTGGATATGGGCTAACATTTTATGAAGTAATACAATATAAAATTTTTTTTGTCTAGGACTTGTTACTATTTTCAAGGTAAGAGTCTTCAAAAGTTTCTACTGGCATTGTTGTTTCTAGATAGAAATGTTAAATAGAGGATTTTTTTTTTTTTTTAAAAGGGCTTCAAATGCTTGGCTTATTTATTTATTTATTTATTTATTTTTGGCTGGGTTGGGTCTTCATTTCTGTGCGAGAGCTTTCTCTAGTTGTGGCAAGCAGGGGCCGCTCTTCATTGCGGTGCACAGGCCTCTCACTATCGCGGCCTCTCTTGTTGCGGAGCACAGGCTCCAGACGCGCAGGCTCAGTAGTTGTGGCTTACGGGCCCAGCCGCTCCGCGACATGTGGGATCTTCCCAGACCGGGGCTCGAACCCGTGTCCCCTGCATCGGCAGGCAGATTCTCAACCACTGCGCCACCAGGGAAGCCCGAAAGCCGGCTATTCTAATCCCACGTGGACTATCTGCAGAGACTTAGGGGTAGAGAAGCCTGGAATCCAGGCTTTGCCAGCTCCTCCCTGCAGTGAGAGGCGGGCCGTGAGAACCTCTGTCAGAGCATATTAATGAATCCTTGGGTGTGTAAGGGCAGCTCTGGAAAAGAGTAGGAGGTGCAATGTAAATTATTCTGCATAAGGAAGTGAGAAAGTAGAGTTTTTGGAAGGGAATCCAGGAAACACGAGCCTGGAGGCTCATTGCTTGAATGGACAAATACTTGCTTGCCTCATATGGGCGGGTACTGTTCTAGGTACTGCAGATTCATTGGTCATCAGGCTGAAGCCTGAGAGGTTTTTTTTTCCAGGGGTGAGGGCGCTAGAGGGCTTTGAAGAAAAGGGATGTTTACTGTTTTATGTTGTTTTATGCGTGGCGTCTATGTTGCCCCCAAATTTCCATCAAACTTAACAATGTTTACAAATGCTGTCTGAACAAGATTTGGGGTTGTATTTGGTTGAATACAAACCGGGGAAAAGAGATGAGCAGCCCAACCTGACAAGGCGGTGCAGCCTGCCCAGTCCTTATGCTTCTGGAATCAGCATCTCCCACGCTCCCACACTCCCCCCCGGCCCCGCCCCGCGAGGTGGGAGTGCGCTGAGTCCTCCAGAAGCCGAGGCTGCACGGACCCTGTGTATCGCAAAGCAGGATAAAGACAGCCCTTCTCCTTTTGTGTCCTAACCTGTTGGGGAGTTACCCAAACCACCTTGCTTGTGTAGCAGTACGTCGCCGGGTTTACCAAAAACAGTTGTTTCCATTTTAATTTACATCTCGGACCCTTTATCTCCTCTGCTTGAAACTTTTCAATGGCTTCGTTACCCTCAGGATACTAGTCCCTATCCTTAAAAACAAGATAGAAGAGCCACACAATCCAATGCCTGTCGACCCCCATGTTGGATTTACTGGAGTTGAGTCCATCACATGGAATCTTTCAGAGCCTTGGCACAATTTCATCTTCCCCTCCTTGGCCCCTGGCTCCTGCCTGGCTATATCTCAGTTTAATTGTCTCTTCCCCAGAGAAGCTTCCTCTGGCTCCCCGAGGTTAGATCTCCCTGTTCAGTGCTCTTACAGAGTCCCCTAGCTCCTCGCACACTGAGCCTACTTGTAGTAGCTTGCTCTCTAGTGCCTGGTTACTGGGCTGCAGGGTAAGTTTTATTTTTTTTGGCGGTACGCGGGCCTCTCACTGCTGTGGCCTCTCCCGTTGCGGGGCACAGGCTCCGGACGCGCAGGCTCAGCGGCCATGGCTCATGGGCCCAGCCACTCCGCGGCACGTGGGATCTTCCCGGACCGGGGCACGAACCCGTGTCCCCTGCATCGGCAGGCGGACTCTCAACCACGGCGCCACCAGGGAAGCCCGCAGGTTAAGATTTCATTGTGCACTGACAGCTTCTCCTTGCTCTGTATCCTCAGAACCCAGTCTAGTGAGTAATAGATTAATAGAGCAGACAGGAGTTCCTGGGAATCTGGAGACTGCTTAGAGCGACAAACCCCAGAATGTCTTCAGAATTTCCTTCCTTTGCTATGACCTGGGATCTTTGCACCTGGGGGAGTTTTTCTCTCCTGAGATGGGTTCCCTCCCAGGGGGACTCCGTACTGCTCCAAGGTTGTCTGTTTCTCTCTGGCTTGTTTGGGCTCAGGGTGGGACCTTGGGTGCAATGCAACTGTGAATCTGAGCACAAAAAAACGCAGGATGTCCACAGAGAAATAAAAGCTAGTTAATCCTGGTGGAGCAGCAGCTCTGCGGGAGCGACAATAGTGCCGACACTAACTGCCTTGTTCCTACTGTCCCCTGGGTGAGGAAAACCAATGTTTACCCGTGGTAATTCTTATAACTTTGGCGTTGGGACTTTGGGATTGTTTGTGTCTGGCGAAAATTACTTGTATTCTGGGAAGGCCCTGAGTTGTGTAACCTATGAGTTTCCTTCCCTCCTGTCTCTTCCCAAATTACGTTACTCAGTTTGCCATGCGCTGTTCTGTTTACTCTTTCTTTTCCCATCTTCATTGGAGTATAATTGCTTTACAATGTTGTGTTAGTTTCTGCCGTACAACAAAGTGAATCAGCATCATGTACACGTATATCCCCATATCCCCGCCCTCTTGCGTCTTTTCTCTTAACACACTGACTTCAAGTGTGTCAAACATTTCTGCTGCTTCTCACAATTCATCCAGGAGGGATTCCAGTGTTCAGTGACACGGCCCTGGCTTTGATTTGTATTTTAGATGTATTCATTTGTGTCAGCCCACATTCCTTCAGAGAGCTTGTTGTCATTTTTATATAGACTCTGGCCTTGAGTCTTATCTGTTTTCTTATCAGAGGCTCTGAAATCCTTGGGGATCTAAGAGGCGGCGTGAGGAAAACCCAACTGCAGAAAAGCTACTTCAGCTGCACAGCAAAGGGCCCTCGTCTGTGTGCCTAGCGAGGCCTCTGCACCAGTCTTTTCAGTTCTCCTTGCAGCCGTGCTGTGCTCTAATTCGGAGGGCAGTACGTGCTGACAGATAGAAAAGCACGCCTACATCAAATCCTCCCTTCTTACCACCCCAGAAATTTTAACAAAGTGGGTGAAACTAGGCCCTGGTTAACAGAGGGTAATTTGGGTTGGTCTGAGTTTACTAAGCAATAGCACCAGTGTTGCATCAATTCTATTTTATACATATGGTCAGGCCAGGTGACTTAGGCCAATTAAGCTTACAAAAATTGAATTTGACTGGGAGTATTTTATCTTATGCAGAGATATTTTCCTAGAGCCATTTAACCTATAAGGGAGAACAAAATGGGGAAAGTTACACATTTCTTTCTCTTTTTTAGAAACGGATCACGAACTCTAATTTGACTAATAACTTTAAGAAATTACATGCTGTTTCTACTCGATGTTACACAAAAGCTTTGCCTCTTCTCCTTGTTGGCCACCTCTGTTGTCATGGCAACAGTTGCGATTTCACAGATGTATCAGTGCATTTGCTGAGCAGGAAGATGAGACCGTTGTTTATGAGGATAATTATTTAAGAACAGGTGTCATTAACATAAGACTCATTGTCACCCTGGTTGGAAAAGGAAAAAATGGAATATTGCCATCATATGAGATATGGAAATTTTAGAAGAAAGATAGCATAAATAAATGACTGATGTACAGAGCTTTCTTGTGCACTAATTCAGTATAAATATAAAAATGCATGGAATATAAACATAAGGTCATTAAAATTTAGCCCTGGAAGGGACCTTAGAAATAATCTAGTATAAACTATTAACTTGTTCTAATGTACAAAAAAAAAAATAATATGTAGCACTATTCCTCAGCAAACTGCATGTGTAATTTCTTGTGGGAATTCAGTGAACAGTGGAAACTTACATTGGGATCAGGAGAAATGTAGGGTAATCTAAGTGGACATCATAAGGTTTCAAATTCACCTCCTTATTAATGAAATAAATATATTTTCTCATAATATCTGAGAAGCTTCTGCGTGGAGTACACATTTGTATGGTAATGACCCGTTCCATCTAGGGAGGTAATCTCAATTGAGCAAAGTAATTGAGTTTTTAATACAAATTTTTCTTGCATATGTGAGATAACTAATCATTTCTCACCAAAAATGAAGTTGAGCTAAATTACGTTATTCTTGAAGGTATAAGGAATGACTCTGAGCTGAAGAGTAGTTGCTGATCGCCATTGAAACTCCCTTGTTCATCCTTAAAAACCATCTAATAACATACTCCTATTGGAATTACTTGAAAATAAGTGGGCAGGGTAAGGATCTCTCAATTTCAAGAGAACTAAGGATTTAGGCGAACTGCGAATGAATAGTTTGTGAACCAATAGGACGTCTGCCCACGGCTTAATAACATCCCTGAAATTCTGGGGCATCTCTCTTCTCACAATGTGATTCTTATAAGGTTGCACTTTCGGTGACTTCCCCAAGGTTTAAGCTTTTCCTTCTCTAACATTTGTAAGACATCTTCAACATGCCAGGTACTTTATGCTTTGCCAGTTTCAGAAAGTAAATGATATTTTCCTATCAACTGCTGTTGTGGAATTCTATCAGCTATGTCTTGGCATTATTTCTAAGAACACTTTGTTTTCATTCTAAATATTACTCTTACTGATAAAGATGGGGACAAAATTGATGTATGGATTGTAGGGTCAGATTCATTTTCCACATTCAATCATAGGATTCAATTTTTAGGTATAGAAAACAACAGGAAAGTGTGGGCTTTGTGACTTGCTGTATTATTTTGGATCAAAGGTAACACTTAAAAGGAATTTTTAAAGTGTGTGCAGCAATTGGTACTAAACTGAAATTTCACTGCAGAATGTTGAGGAGATGTGAAAAGCAGGGAAGATTTTGGACCATAGTATCACTATATAATGAAGGAGTTTGCAGATATTGACTGTTGTGGCAATTTTGATACAAATATTTAGTTGATGGCTGAATTAAAACCAACAACTCAATTTAGCATGAACTCTCAAAGGCCATCAGTTTAAACAGCCTGTGGGTGCACATCAGTCATGAACATGTCAATAATTCTTGTGATTAGCTCAGCACACAGTTCTGAAGGTTTTACGCTGGTAAAAAGAAACAGCTATATTTGTGAGCACGTGGGATCCATGAAGGCACAAGAGGCAATAAAATGTCAGTGGTTCACCGAACGAACTTTGGAGTCAGAGAGAGGGTTCTAATCTAAGCTTGGGATCTTACATGTTCTGAAACTTTAGGTACGTTAAACTCCCTAGGCCTCTCAGTTTTGCTGCTGTAAAATGGTAATAATTTCTGACTCATAGGGTAGAGTAGCAAGGTGATAAAAAGTACCTTATAATATATAACAGGTACTCAACAGTAATGATTACTATTTTGTTAGTGATAGTTTAATGAATCTTTGTATGTGAAGGTAAAATATCATGACTCTTTTTCATTTTAATTCAAAATACTTTTGTTCTAGGAAATTAAGTATTAATTCCTAAGTCCTGAGTATTTACCAGTCAGGTCTCCAGTAGGAGCGAGCTCCCGCACATCGATGCCCAAGTTCTATTCTGCTCACCCCTGTTCGGATTTCTTGAAGATCACTTTCACGGGGCCATTCCTGCCTGTCATTGAAAACTAGTGGGGACAGTAAGCCTGGGGACAGTAAGACAGGCTTACTGTGCGATAACTTGTCTTGATTTGAGAAGCAGATTTAATCCTTATCGCCAAATGTAAGGTCCATGGAAAGAATTACTATTTCCCTTACTGGAATTACAAATGCTTAGGTACAAATTAGATGGACCCACATAAGAGAAAAAGGCAGTGAATTACTTCTTTGGATCTTCCATGCTTGTGGACATTCATGGAAATTCAGAAGGCAAAGACATGATAATAAATAAAATGTTTTTCTTGGGGTATTTATGACCGTGAGGGGAGAGCAATTTATCTGCATATGTGGACAATACAGATATACACATGCACACACACACACAACATATAGAGAATATATATATAATTGCATGCTGTCCTTGGCAATAATTGAATAAACTATAAAGATAAAACTTTACCAATCAGATATGTTTATAATTCTTACACTTCTAAATACCATTAAATAATTTGTGAATGTATTTTACCTTGTTTTGGGTTAAAGTATTATAATTTATGCTATTTTGGGGAGCAAATTAGCACTAAGTTGCAGATGTCTGATGTAAAAGAATGTTCATTTTGAAAAGAGATGTACTGTAATTGAAATAATTGAAACTTTCATTACAGTTGAATTTTCCTCTTGTCTCTTTTTAGCAGTAATGATAGATTAGAGAATTAATTTCTTTTACATTTTGTGGCTTGATTGGATGCCCTTAAATATTCTAGAGAGAAAATTTTAAAAACCCCACCCAGTTTCTTGTAAGTCCTGGAATTGACTTTCTGACAGGCCTTTCTTCCTAGGTCAGCTTAGGAGAAAAGGTAAGGATATGGAATTCAATTGCTATTAGAGAAAAAAGCTTAGTCTATATTCTTGCAGGCACAGAGTCAGAAACTATTTTAATCATCCTTCACAAGCCTGGGTTAAACACATTCTGCAGATCCCTGGAATGGGAATTTGGGCGTGTTTGCCATCAGCAGTATTTGGGGCTTTCCTCCGCCTCACGTCTCAAGACACATTTAATAGATGTGCACACAGATCTGTGGCTGTTAAACTGTAATCCCACAATTGCTGTTGGAGAACTTCACCATATGTCAGAACTTCCTTACTCTGCTACTTTTAGCTATGCCAAGTTATTTTGAGAAACCGACTGGTGATTAATAGCAGAACTGTTTAGAGAGTCTTTAGGAAGAAAGAATTCTGTGTCCAGGCATTTGTCCCAAAGACACGTATGAAGCATAGAGGAAACCAGAGCTGAACCAGAGATCTCAGTGTCTCACCTGCATTACATGCTTCCTGTTTCAACTTCCTTATCTCTGTAATAATGCAAAGAATCTTCAGTTTTAAAGAAGGAAGATGAAAATTAGAAATGTACAGCATCCAAAAGCCAGAACACAGTCAGGACTTCAAGATGAATTCAGGTTGAACTCCCCCGGGAAAGATCACTTTCCATAACTTGGTGCATGTCTCAGTGTGAGCTGAGGAAATGGAGGGTTGCAGAAGAAGGAAAGAGTCATTGCTTTCATGGGGCTGTCCATAGCCATGGCAAATGAGTTTCCTTTGAAGCAAGAGGTTCTGCCACAGGAAAGAAAGGCAGCGTCTCTGAAAAAAGAGGTGAGAGGGATTCAAGAATAAAAAAGCAAAGAACCTACGGTAATTTAAATGTGATTTTGGGGAGTCTGCCCGTCTGTAATTCTTGCCTATATAGCTGTAGTTAAGTAACAGGAAAGTAAAACAGAGAAAGAAACTGGGAGTCTATTATTAAACCCTTTTCAAAAATTATTTTTTTCCTACAGCATCATTTTTTGGTCTGCGTTTTCATTTTTGTTTCGCCATTAAGTTCAAGAGCAAAGCTGTGTGTGGATTAAAATGCAATATCCTGACCCTGAACTTCAAACTGCATATGAATTCTAATGCAAGATGAGTTATTTTAACTAATGCATCACATATTTAAACCCAGATGTGGTAATTCACAGGGGAAAAATATTCATGATGTCCAGGGCTCTATGCAAGGTAGAAAAAGCCAGTGCAGGCTCCCTCAGGTCATTTACTGGGATGTTTTCAAGGCCATTCATCCAGTCTAGGGAAGGGAACCAACATTTACTGAGTATCTAGGTGCTAGAGACTGTTGTAAGTACTAATGGTTCTGAACCACAACTCTGTGAAGAAGGCTGTGAAATCCTAGCTACAGACAGGAGGAGCTCAGTGTTGGGAGAAGCAAAGCAGTCTATGACAGATTGCACAGCTAATAATGGCAGATCCACATGAGGATTACGGCAGATGCCAGCGCTGCCCACTGGAGCAGGCTGCCTTCTAGCTGGGAAGTACTATACAAGTGTAAGTCAATGGGGTTGGCAAGGCTCTTTTACACAAGTTAGTTCATTAGGTTCTGGGAGGTAGGTATTGTTATTTATTTATTTTATTTATTTTTTTGTGGTACGCGGGCCTCTAACTGTTGTGGCCTCTCCCCTTGCGGAGCACAGGCTCCGGACACGCAGGCCCAGCGGCCATGGCTCACGGGCCCAGCCGCTCGGCGGCATATAGGATCCTCCCGGACCGGGGCACAAACCCGTGTCCCCTGCATCGGCAGGCGGACTCTCAACCACTGCGCCACCAGGGAAGCCCAGTTATTTTTATTTTTTGAACAAGAAAACTAAAACTAGTTATGCTTGTGTAACCCACCGTGAGCCCCAAGTAGCAGAGCTAGGTGCTTAGATCCACATCCTACAATTGTTGGCCGTGGCCATATTTATGAATCGATAGGTGCCTCTTAACAGCACAGGGCATCAAAAGCTAAGATCACAGGGTTTTCTGCCCATTAAGATCTTAGGGTCAGTTGATTTCCTAAACTGACTGTCCATCGCCTCCTCTCTCTCCCCTCCTTTCCTTCTCACAGCTCCCCAGGCATGTAACGCATTTTGATTTCTTTTAAGCCACCACTGTGATTAATTTGTGTCAAGAGCCACTATGGACATAACACAGGTTTTCTAGATTTTCCTTGCTTTTAAAATGGAAACTCAAACATCTTTTAATGTCTGCAGAACTTTTGCCATGGACATCATAGAGAAGAAAAGGAAATATCCGTTAATTTCAAAATAGCAAGCACTGAGGAAACTATAAGGTTCAAGACGTCTTAAAAGACAGAAGCCTAGTTATAATTGGCCGTAGTCTCTGTAAAACGTGAAGAGTGCTGTATCTGTTATCCTTGGGTCCCCTTCTGTGATTCTTTTTCCTAGATAGTCCCCTGGAACTCTCCATCCCCTCATTCTTTCATCATTCGACTTCTTCCTCATTGTGGGCCCTCCACACTCAATGCTACCCTCAGTTTCAGGTCTTGTAGTTGTCCCTGGGGTCTTGTCAGTCCCCAGACTCTGGGATCTCCATTCATGGAATAGCCAGGTACCATGGGACATTAAATCTTGGCTAAATTCCATCTAGGACTTCATGACTGAAACTCCAGAAAGAGAAGGAAGCTGATGATTTTTAGAACTGGAGAAAGAAGAAAACAGTGGTGGTGCTATGGGAGTGGAGGTGATTACTGTGACCATTCCAGCCCCTTCCTCGAAAGCGTGGCTGACATCAAAGGTGTGAGACAGAGGGCAAATAAAAGGTGGGTTCTGGAGGCGCTCAAGAAAACACTTAGCAGAATTCCTGGAGAAGGAGGGGTGGGATCATGACAAATACATCCACGAAATAGGAACTGGAACAGGAAATCTCCCCATCCCTCTCGTCACTAAGTGTTATGGATAGAGGGTTAAAGAGTGATCTTTTACAGGATTTGGTTTTAGTTTGCAATATTCAGGCATAATGGTTATTAGTTATGCCTTCTTGTTCATAAGCCAGTTGCCAGTTGTGACCTCTCTGTCTCAGGATGCATGAAGTTGACTTGAACTATTAATACCATGGCTTGTGGAGGGCCCAGTCCTTCCAAAATGCCAGAAACTTCCTAGGTTTTACCCATATGGTCTGTCCTCTCCATCTCTGAAAGATTTTTTTGTTACATGTTGCCTATTTTATTCCATGTCAAACTGGGTATCAATCTTTACCGCTTTCCACAAAGAAGCCTCTCACCAACTCTTTGGCTCTCTCTTTACCTCTCTTTGCCACTTCCATCATTTTTTCTTCCCTTCTTTCTTTTGGACAGATTCCTCTTTGTCCCAAATCTTTGCATCAGCAGATAGCCAGGCTTTGTAGAGATTCTCACCCTATGATTTAAGGACTTTTCTCGACAAAAGTGAATTTCTGCTTAAGGGAATTTCTTGTTCCAACTGCCAGAAGAAGAATACTGTCTCCACATTTTAATAAAGTTGAATCACTTTTAAAAATCTCATACTTAGGAACTACTGTGATGCTGTCATGGGGTCCTTCATCGAGTTACCCATTCTTCTCTGTAATCAAGAGGCTCTGGAAACGGATTCAGATCTAGGAAATGGGTTGGGCTGTGTACTGTGGTGACTCAAATAATAATAATAACAATCAAGTATTAACTACCCATTCATTTTGCTTCTAGAGACCTTATAATTATTCTGATAATACCAAAGATTTCTATAGGATAAACTATGTGTATCGCACACCAGTCCAGTTGACTATCACAGTAACCACGTGCATCTTGTTCCAGTGGCTTTGGGGCTGTCTTTTGGCCTCTGCCAGTATCCCATCCTATTTGTTGAGATCAAGGAGACAGTTTCAAAGGCAGCATGTTTCATCCTTCTCCTTGACCTATGAAGGACAGGTACTACTGCATTTCTCAGAGATAACCAGTGCTTTTCTTTATCTACTTATTTCAAAAATTATTTGAATCTTTGACCAGGCTTGGAGTCGAGAATTTAAAACCTTTAACTTATTACTTAATTTTTTTAAAGTTCTGTGCATTTAGAAGCAATTAGTCGATTTCTAGTTCCTGTGTATTTTTGTGCCCCCCCCCCTTTTTTTTTTTTTTTTTGTGGTACGCGGGCCTCTCACTGTTGTGGCCTCTTCCGTTGCGGAGCACAGGCTCCGGACGCGCAGGCTCAGCGGCCATGGCTCACGGGCCCAGCCGCTCCGCGGCATGTGGGATCTTCCCGGACCGGGGCACGAACCCGTGTCGCCTGCATCGGCAGGCGGACTCTCAACCACTCAGCCACCAGGGAAGCCCTGTGCCCCTCTTAATGAGTTTTCAGAAAAGCCATTTCGTCTGCCAGATACTCGCTGGAAGGCAAGTGACTCTATCCCAGGTTACCTCAGTGCTACTTTAGGTAATATTTACCACTGCACCCCATGCCAAGGATCAGTGGTGTACCATTTCCTGTAATGTTAACCTCGTCTTTATTGCCTTCAAACCCAACTAGGTAAGACAATCCATCTCATTTCCCTAAGGGTTTTTCACCTTCAAATACAAACGACATACAGACCTGGTTTTTAGGTTGTAGACAACAGAATCCACTCTAGTAATTTAAGTAGATTTATTAAGGAACATCAGAAGCTCCAGATGAATAAACAGACTAGAGGTGATGTGATGGTTATTCCCTGCTAGCTGACTACCTGGCCCTACCCCTTCTCCATTCTTTGCCCTGCTGTACCCTAGGACACAGAGCTCCATGGATTGCATTCGCTGGCCTTTTTGCACCCTGGCTTCTGGCTGGGTCTGGCCAATAGGAGCATCAAGCAGAAGATCAGAGTTCAGAGGAAGAGAGAAGTTAGGTATTTATTCCTCCTTCGTTTTCTCTGCCGTGCTGTGTTCTGACAGCGGCTGCATTTCTTTAAGGCTGTATCTTCTGTCAGGGGGCCCCTCCTCCCTGGCCATACCTTTCCCAGGCTCCTTTACCATTACCTTTTTTGTCCCTTCAAACCTAATGGTGGTTATTCCCTGGCTGCTTAACCATCTTATTTTGTTCCTTTAAATCCCCTCTGTATCAGTCATTTCATTCAATTCTCTTCAGCTAAACTTTTCTGAGTGTATCGACTGTTTCCTGTTGGAAACCTGATTGATACAGATTGTGTTTCTGAGACTGACAGCACCATCTTCTAGCCCTGCAAAGACCAGAGCTTCCAGTTATGAAGGTGCCACTCCACTTGCCAGTTCCAGAAGCATGCCATGTCTGTCATGATCAGTAAGATGCTGAATCAGAGCTTCTTCCATGGCCAGGGACTTCAGAACACCACTGACATGGCTGTGATCCACAACCATGGCAACCTCTGCTCCCATCCCTTCCTGTAATTTAGTTCTGAATTAAAGTCATGCACAGGTACATCTGATGGTGTGATTTAAACACCTATCATGACTTAAGCAGCAAGAGGGGATGGAAAATTTTTTCTTGGGATATTTATGTTTGGAGGAAGTATACACACATATTTTCAAATGTGAAGAATTGTTCAGAAAATTTGGGACACGTGTGAATGACAGATTTTACTTCTTGTTATCTCTCTCATTCTCTTATCCTTAAACTATCATATTCATTCAACAAACTCCACTCGTGTTTAACCTTAAGTTTTCCCACTTTTTCTTTTTTTTAATTTTAAAATTTATTTATTTATTATTTTTGGCTGCGTTGGGTCTCTGGTGCTGCACGCGGGCTTTCTCTAGTTGTGGCCAGCGGGGGCTACTCTTCGTTGCGGTGCGCAGGCTTCTCATTGCGGTGGCTTCTCTTTGTTGCGGAGCACGGGCTCTAGGCGTGCGGGCTCAGTAGTTGTGGCTCTCAGGCTCTAGAGCGCAGGCTCAGTAGTTGTGGTGCACGGGCTTAGTTGCTCCACGGCATGTGGGATCTTCCTGGACCAGGGCTTGAACCTGTGTCCCCTGCATTGGCAGGCAGATTCTTAACCACTGCACCACCAGGGAAGTCCCCCACTTCTTCTTTTCTGACTTCCCTTTATTTTGTCCTATTGCTCATCCTTGAATACTTTCCTTTTGCTTTAGAACAGTCTCCGAGTGTTCTCTAGCAGCCATTTAAAAACTCCTGTTCAAGCTAGAGAGAAGGGCCCCAGTATGGTTGAGGCTTGGCCTCTTCCCTCACAGAGGATTCAGGACTGTTCTTTCCTGGTCAAGGGAATCTTGGATTCCTTCAAAGAAATGGGTGTAAATATCTAGATCCCAGGCCCAGGTGCTGTGTAGAGCAGTGGTTCTCAATGGGTGGTTGAAGAACCCCTGGGAGTCACTGAGATCCTTTCAGGAGGTCCATATGACTCTTCCTTTTCCACCTACCTATCTCTGCAAGCCTGAATTTTCTTCATCCACGTCAATGCAAGTAACAACCTTCAACAACAGGTTGAATGCAGAAGCTGACCTGAGAGTTCAGCTGCTTTCTGTTAGGACATTAAAAAGTTTTGAAAAAATATACAACAATGTCATTCTTCTCATAAATTTTTTTGTTTTGGAAAATATGGCTATTTTTATATTTATTGTTATTTTAAATAAGTAAACTTTTAATAATTCTTTATATAATATTAAAATAAATAATTGAATTAAATAAAAATGTTTAATAATAAATAGTTAAATAAACAAATATTTGAAAATTTCTCAGTTTTACTTTCTGATACAGTAAATATCATTAGACAGAATCCACATAAGCAAAAACTCTCTGGGATCTTTAATTTTTAAGAGTTTAAAAGGGTCTTAAGACCAAACACTTGAGGGTCTCTGATATAGAGTTTTATTTCTTTAGACTGACTTGGATACACACCACAACACAGATGACCATATAAAATAGGCTTTGCTACAACAATTACATTTTGGAGGTCCATCAATAATTTAGAACCCAATTTTATTTTCATCACTGGCCCATGTGGTCTAATTTTTATCTATCAGTCCTCCAAATCCTCAAAAGATAAAAATAACCAGTTAAGGATATCAGAAATCTCAAATTCCCCAATTGATCAAATCCAATCAAATCTACCATTAAAAGTAGTCAGGAAATATATACCAGACCTTTATTTTAACTGTTTAATTGGGTAATATCTTTAATTCCATGCAACCTTCATAATGTTACTTGGGTTTCTGCAAATTAGATCCCAAATCTCAGTTAAAATCAGATCTAAAATACATTACACGGGGACTTCCCAGGCAGTCCAGTGGTTAAGACTTCACCTTCCAATGCAGGGGGTGCTGGTTTGATCCTTGGTTGAAGGGCTAAGATCCCACGTGCCTCACAGCCGAAAAACCAGAACATAACATAGAAACAATATTGTAACAAAGTCAATAAAGACTTTAAAAATGGTACATATCAAGAAAATCTTAAAAAAAAAAATCCATTACATGAGCATAGCTTTAATTAGTTGACATGTTTCCTGACATGTTTGCTGAATAAAGTGTACCTAGCTGCTAGTCCAGTTATTAACCAATACCTTTACAAGTATAGTCATTCTTGACTAAATTCCAGAGTATTTATCAATAAAAAAGGCAGATGCATATAGTAAATTTAGAGTAGCACTCCTTGATTCTTTCTTTACAAACTCTACTGCAGACCAGGTACAATGTCCCTAAACTCTTTGCATGGATTAACAGCCGTGTCAGTGTCACTACCTTTACATCCTGTGTCATTGTATATCCACCCAGAGGACCAGATAACGATGAAGGAAGAGGGTCTTAAAATTCTAAAAGAATAAACAGATTGACCCAAACGTATTGTGGTGTAGGCTACCAATTGTGGCTGGGCACATGGCTGCCGAGCAAGAGGTAGAGATGAGCCCCCCTTGTAGGTGTGAATGCTCAGGTGGCTAAGTTATCACCAATGGAATGGGAACTAAATGGACTATTAGAATTCATAGGATGGAGGGGCCACTCCACTTGTTTGAGCCCATCTGTAGCAGAGTTTGCCTTTCTGTGCTTAATTACTACAGTAAGAAGAAAGAAACTTCTATCTTGGTTGAGCCATTGCATTTTTGTCTTTTTTTGTTAGTGTTAGTGAAGTAGCTTAGCCTTCGCTGCAACTAATGGAAATCTAAGAAAAGAAAATAAGAATTTCAGTATAACATTGGTAGGCTAAAGAATGTAACCAATTAAAATGATATTAAAAGGTCCAATTGATAGACTTGATTATATTAATTTCATAATGTCTATTCTTTTATCTATTAATAAGGTTTAATAATTAAAATTCTTAGTAATTATAAACATGACCATTTCAGAGCTATACAGAAATATATATTTAGCCCCATGTTTTAGCAATGCCTGAGTGCATTACAACCTGCATAAACGGAATTTAACTCTCTGTGACTGTCTCACAGGCTTATTTTAACTCACCTTGGAAAGAAAATCTTAGAGTGACATTTTCCTAAAACTTCCCTACTCCTTCCCAACACATACACAAGGATGGACCTGCTGTTTTTCCTCCTTTACACTGCATGTTAAGGCTTCATCTCGCTAGTGGCGCACTGCTCCTGGGATTGGGCTGCCTTGTGGAACTTCGGTTCACCTACAGAATGAGAACCTTCAGTAAAACAGACTCTTGGTAGAGATGTTTTCTGTTCCTGGAAATATCCAAGGTCAGGGGCTAGAGTCCTTGACAGGGAGGCCCAGTAGTAGTTAGAACAGAGGTCCTCAACATTTTAATCTGTAGGACACGCTTGCTATCCCCATGTCTGACGCTCCCATGCGGCCACTCCCAGTGCCATTAACCACTGTGCTAGTCATAACGTCAGCTCTTTATCTGTCTCATGAAAGCATACCAGAATGCAAATGAGAGAATAATCTTATGATGTCAGTAACATCACATATGCTCCAATTTATTGCAAAACTAAAGTATTTATTAGTGCCAGATAATTTTTATAATTCCCAATAATTGAAGTAGCCATCATGTTGCCAAATTCTGTGGCTAAGAGTTCCAGACTAGGTAGATTTTAGGGTTTTGAAAATAGAGTAAAATTTTCTTCAATTAATTCATTCTCAACATTGGCACAATCAATGTTGTAGTTTTAGGTCTTAAAACTCATTACAAATGAAGACATAATAATACGGTGCCTGTCATCATATACAATGTACAAAATTAATTTATGTTGTTTACATAATAAAGTGGTTTTGGATTCACTCTTTCAAAGAGTGATTGGTGGGATATAAAATATGGTGTATATGTATAATATTATGTATATAAAAATAATGCTTCAGGAAACAATACTAATGAGGGAATTCAAATGTTGAACAAGGGGTTGTGTTCAATGAATGTTCAAATCCCAATCTATACTTTTTATAAATTACTTCTGTTCTCTATGCTGTCTGATTTTAAAATGTCATCCTTTAAAAAACTGGCATTCTAGTTGTTGTTTTTTTTTTTTTTTTTGTGGTACGCGGGCCTCTCACTGTTGTGGCCTCTCCTGTTGCGGAGCACAGGCTCCGGACGCGCAGGGTCAGCGGCCACGGCTCACGCGCCCAGCCGCTCCGCGGCATGTGGGATCTCCCCGGACCGGGGCACGAACCCGTGTCCCCTGCATCGGCAGGCGGACTCTCAACCACTGCACCACTAGGGAAGTCCTGGCATTCTAGTTTTAACCTCAAATAAAAATGAATTTGTATCTATTTTCCGTAAATAAAAGCCTATGAAGACCCGTACTAGGGTAAGGCTAGTCCAGATTAGACTCTCTTATTTTGTGCTTCCCATGGCACCTTATACTTTATGTTGTCTAACACTTATCACAGCCATCAAAACCTCTTTAAAGCCTCCTCCCCACTGCCTTAGGCCAGGGAGGTGGGGACTGTGTTGGTCCAGCTCCTCTGTCCCCAGAAGCGGGTTATCCTTGGAGCCATCTTGGGAAGGTGGAGAGAAACTCCAGGTATGTTTGTCGTATCCCAGGCCCTATCGCCCCACAGCTGCCCTGCCGCCATTTCTGTTCCCCTGTGGTCATCTCGTGTCCGTCTGGGGCTTATAGGAAGACGGCCTCAGACTAAAAAATAAGGTATAAAATGAATGGGAGATGGTGAAGTAGTGACAACGTGTGTAGACAGCTCAATAAAATTGGTCGTAAGGGAGGGTAGAAAAATAAGGCAATGTGTGGAGGGGGGTTTGACTTGCTAGTGGGATGGAGAGAGTGGACATCTCCCGCTCTGTCTTTCTTGTTTTGTGTTATATGTGGAACCCTCTTCGGTGACTATGTTGCTTTACGTTTCATTTACTCATTCAACAAGTAATTATTGTAACCCTACCATGTGCCAGATCCAAATCTCCCATATTTCCACACTTTGTCATATTTAACTTGTTTTAATGTGAATTGTACAAATACTGTAAAATTCATTATTTAGCAAAAGACTCTACCCCACCTCCATACAATGTGTTGGTCTGTACTTTGATCATAAGAATTGGATTTTCTATCCCTACTGCGTGGCTGCTGCAGCCTGAGGTGCGTTCTCTCAGTACAGTGGTTCCTCCCGGGAGTCATGGAGTTAGGACTTGACTAGAAGATAACCGGAAACTCTGTGGAAGGAGGTGGATGCAAATTATGTCCAGCGGTAAAGGAAATGAAGAAGAGCTACCTGAATATTTAGGGGGCTAGTTTCTGGTAGGGTTATAGCAGTCCTACAGGACTAGGTGATTAAAGTTTCTGATATCAGCTTTCCTTCATACACACTTACTCTTGACCTAGAAATTTCTCTTCCAAATAGATTGCGTCTCTGAAGGGGAATATGGCTTTTGACAGCCACTTTCTAGGTAAATGTGCATCCAAACTCAAGGTATGGTGCATATGGTACTGACAATTGAGGGGAAGCAAAGACCTTTAATTAAATAATTAGAAAAAACCCCAGTGTCTTCTTGCAATATAAAGAGCAATTTTGACAGTGAATTTTAAAAAAAGCTTCTGGACTTTGTGTTTAAGAAAAGAAAAATGTAGTGTTATTTTTTGAGATAGCTGGAATATCCTATTAATTCATAGTAAGGAAGGGCAAGGAGAATACCAAAGGCTTTATTTTACATAATATCAAAGCTAATAAAACATTCTGAAGTAGTTTTATTCACCGTTTAGTTAATAACCAAATACAAAAATACAAGCAGCAAGAAGTCTAAAAGTATTGTTTTATTAAGGCATCAAAATTCTAAAAATAGATTTCAACATTTGGATATAGAAAATTATATAAATACGCTTGAATTAAACACATTTAATGTATGAATGGGTTTTTACAATCTCAAGCTATTCTAAACACTTTTAACAAATAAATACTGTAGTCTCCCCACCCCATCTTCAGGTTTGCTTTCAAAACTGGTTTCAGTTCCCTGTGGTCAACCACGGTCTGAAAATATTAAATGGAAAATTCCAGAGATAAGCAATTCATAAGTTTTAACTTGCGCGCCATTCTGAGTAGCGTAATGGAATCTCGCGCTGTCCCACTCCATCTCTCCAGGACATGAACCATCCCTTTGTCCAGTGTATTCTGCCTTTTAGTCCCTCAGTAGCTTTCTCAGTTATCAAATGGTCTGTGAGTTATCGCAGTGCTTTTGTTCAAGTAACCCTTATTTTACTGAATAATGGCCGCAAAGTCCAAGAGGAGTGATGCTGGCAATTCAGATCTGCCAAAGAGAATCTGTAAAGTGCTTCCTTTAAGTGAAAGGCTGACAGTTCTGGACTTAATGAGGAAAGAAAAAAAATTGCTGAAGTCGCTAAGATCTAGGGTAAGAATGAATCTTCTATCTGTGAAATTGGGAAGAAGGAAAAAGAAATTCCTGTTAGTTTTGCTGTTGCACCTCAAACTGCAAAAGTTAGGGCTACAGTGCATGATACACACTTAGTTAAGCTGGGTCTACAAATGAAACTTTATCATAGGTATGTATGCATAGGGACAAGGATAGTATATAAGGGTTAGGTACTATCTGAGATTTCAGGCATCCACCGGGGGGGGGGGTCTTAGAAAGTATCCCTCAAAGATAAGGGGGAACTGCTGCACCTCACATGAGTGCCGTGTAGGTACAGGGAGATAATATAGGCCTTAACCTCTTTTTCCATCCAACTACCTCAGGTGGAAACTTACTTTCCTCTAATATCTGATGCATTGTTCCTAGATAATAGAGCTACAACAAAATCTTTACCAGAGAAATAAGGTAAGAAAAAAGGATTCTAACATTTCTATGAAGGGATTATAGAATGAAATCCATTGAGGACAATGGGAGGAGATGAAAGAACAGGGAGACCTATATTCTTTTCTTGAAGTTTGCTAATTTTAAGAAAACGGAAACTTTTATCTCTAGTATCCATTCTAGTATCCATATCTCTAGTATCCATTCTTATCTCTAGTATCCATCCATCCAAAGCAACTTTTCATGTTCTTAAGTCTTCAATCAGTGGAACTCATACAATATTGCAATAGTTTAAAAAAACGTGGTCTTAGGTAATGGCATTTTAGATAACAGGACATTAATTTTTAAGTGGTATAGATTCTATACAAGGTGTTGAACTGTGTATATGTCAATTACCCAGATGCAAATGAGGGGAAAATTTAAGGAGTTTAGATGATGACTGTTTCGCTGTTAATCCTTTTAAGCCCCTAGATGTCACTCACGCAAAACTCTGTTGCTAGTTAGGAATAGCTTTAGGAAGGTTTAAACAATTTCACATTTATGGTAGGCCATGCCAATTTATTTATGCTTCTCTAATATTCATTATGTATGATTATCTAATTTCTAGGTTGATAATGGGATCATCACAAAAAGCCAAATATTTTAATTTTTATTTTATTTAGTGAAAATCATACTGCACTGTTATTTAGGATTTAAACCTTAGAGAGGATTTGCGGCAACCTGCAAGATTAACCATAGTGCAAAATATTATCATTTATTCTGTCATGTGTCTACAAAGAGAGCTGGGATGGTCATCTCCTAGTTTTTTTTGCTGTGTTTTATATACTATACTATTACCTGGTTGGCTTTTTGCAAATTATGTGTTTTTGTAGGAGAAATGCCTACGGCTGGAGAATTCCCACACATACACACACACACACACACACACACACACACACACACACACACACATAGCCTTATTGAGATGTAATTGACATATTACATTGGGTAATTTTAATGTGTCCAACATGGTAATTGAATGTTCTATATATTGCAAAATGGTTACCACACTAAGGTTAGTTAACACATCCATCACTCACACTACCTTCTTCTGGTGTGAGTAGGGTGAGAACTTTTAAGACACGCTCTCGCAGTAGCTTTCAAGTATACAAAATAGTATTGTTGACCATAATCATCATGCTGTACATCAGTCCCCAGAATTTATACATCTGGTAACTGGAAATTTGTACCTCTTGACCACTTTCATGCAGTTCTCCCACCTCCCCACCTCTGGCAACCACTCCGTTTCTGAGTTTAGTTTTTAGATTCTAGATATAAGTGAGATCATATGGTATTTGTCTTTCTCTGGCTGACTTATTTCACTTAGCATAGTGCCCTTGAGGTTCATCTGTCTTGTCACAAATGGCAGGATATCCTTCCTTTCTAGGGATGAATAATATTCCAGTGTGTATATATATATAAAATACCAGTGTATATATATATATAAAATTCCAGTATGTGTATATATATATATATATATATATATATATACACACACACACACATATATATATATACATACATGTATATATATATATAAAGTACCACATTTTCTTTACCTATTCATTCATTGACAGACACTTAGGTTGTTTCCATGTCTTGGCTATTGTAAATAATGATGCAGTGAATATGGGAGTGCAGTTATCTCTCCAAGATACTGACTTTATTTCCTTCAGATATGTTCCCAGAGGTGCGAGTGCTGGATCATATGGTAGTTCTATTTTTAATTCTTTTAGTAACCTTCATAACATTTTCCATAGTGGATGCACCAGTTTACATTCCTACCAACAGCACAAAAGTGTTCACTGTTGAAAAGCTCCACATCCCCACGGACACTTATCTCTTGTCTTTTTGGGGATGGCCATTCAGCAAATGGCTGATGAGTATTCTTGTCTCCCTTTGTCAAATGTTAGTTGACCACGTATGTGTGGATTTATTTCTGGACTCTGGATTCTGTTCCATTGGTCTATGTGTGTGTTTCCATATACTTTGTTTTTTGGTAAACTTAAAAAATATTATTGCTTATAATTGAAATTAACTTCTGTGGATCTGTATTTAAACATGAATACCACAAATTTTACAAGTTAATGTAACTCAGTACTTCTTGTTTAGTTTCAGCTTTCTCATCTCTTCCATCTCTCCCCAGAGTTTACCCACCAACTTGTATATTCTCAAGTGAGGATGTTTTCTGCTAGAGCTCCAGATTGAAAGTGAGGCAAATCTCTGTGACTCTCAAATTCCACCAGAGATGGTTAAAATTATATGTCAATTTAGCTGGGCCACAGTGCTCAGATATCTGTTCAAACATTATTCTGGATGTGAGATTAACATTTAAATTGGTGGAATTTGAATAAAGCAGATTGCCCTCCATAATGTGCATGGGCCTATCCAATCAGTTGAAGAATTTAATAGAGCCAAGACTGACTACCCTGAGCACGTAGGAATTTTGCCAGCAGACTGTCTTTGGATTCAAATTGCAACTCTTCCCTGAGTCTCCAGCCTGCTAGCCTACTGCAGCAGATTTTGGACTTGCCAAACCTCAACAATTGCATGAGCCAATTCCTTGAAATAAATCTCTCTGTATATATACACATTCTGTTGGCTCTGTTTCTCTGGAGAAGCCTGGCTAACACACCTCCCTTAACCAGTTAAAATTTCTATTGAGTTTTATATCAACTCACCCTTACCCTTTGACCCTGAGGGGGTACCCAGAGCAGAGAGCACCATACTGTTTTGATTACTATAGCGTTATAGTATAGCTTGAAATCAGGAAGTGTGTCTACAGCTTTGTTCTTCTTTCTCAGTATTGCTTTGGCTATTTGGGATCTTTTGTGGTTCCAAAAATTTTTAAGGATTTTTTTCTGTTTCTATGAAAAATGGCATTGGAATTTTGATAAGGATTGCTTTGAGTCTATAGATGCCTTTGGGTAGTATGGACATTTGAACAATTAATTCTTCCAATCTATGAGCATGCAGTATCTTTCTGTTTATTTGTGTCTTCTTCAATTTCTTTCATCAATGTCTTACAGTTTTCAGCACATGTAAACTTTTTATCTGTGTGAAGCTAACTGAAATGGCAGGGATCAGACTTATTTCAGGAGGTACTGTGTGGAAGGAGATGAACCCAGATTATGTTCAGGTATAAAGGAAATGAAGAAAGAGCTCTTAATACTTACGGGGCTTATGTAACATTCTTAAAAGCACCCCACCTATAAGAGTAAGCCTAGATTGATTCAATTAGTTGAGGTGTAATAAAGCTAGTATTCTTGCTAAGGACTGTTAAATAGTAGTAATAAGTTGAAAAATATGTTGAAGATTCAAAAGAGGATCTTCAAGAGTTAGAATAGTTTTTCTGAATTCTATGTTTATCTTGATTCCTGTTTGGATTTAGATTTCAGAGCCTAGCTTTTGTTGGCTACAAGTTGCTGGAAAGATAGTGTTGGCATTGATAACGTCTATGAATGGCTCACTTAAGGAGTTACAAAGTCCCCCTTTACCCTGAAATATCCTCCTGTGCATCTTGTGCTTAAAAATTTCATGTGTTGTGTCTAAAAATTTCCCATGATTAATCCATTTGTAGTTTAAAGCAACACAGACTGCTGTTGAGCTCACTCAATCTAACTTCACAATGATAAAGCCTATTAGTGATTGAATTGACTCTGTTCTAGATAAAACATCTGATTTCATTATATTATCTTCAGTTACCTGGCAGAGTTCTGAGGGAGTGCATTGCAGAACAGGTATGTTTTTGTGGGGGTGAGGTCTGGGGGATGAGGGTGGGTTTTGTTATGATGCACAGAAGACAACATGAAGGAGGAAAGACCCTGAGAGAGAGCAGGAGACCAGGGAAGTTTGGTGGTGTTGGGAAGGCTCCTTTTGGGGGATCACTCTTTTGCTGAAGTTTGAAGAATACACAGGATTTAATGTAATCATGAGATGGAGGAATTTCTTGGCTGAGGGAATAGAGTTGCAAGAAATGAGGAACTATGAATCATCTAATACATATATAATCTGAAGTGTTACATTGGTAGAGTGAAGACCAATTTACTTATAACAATTGGAAGCCTAAAAAGTAAATTTTTTTTCAGATTACATTTTATATGGTATTAGATGATGGTATATTCTGTTATCTTTCAGAACTTATTTTGGTATTCACTATGTTCAAATAGCTGGGTGATAGAGGGAGAGAAAAGGTAAAGGTATATTGAACTCATGTGATACCAAATTATGATTCTGGTGAGAAAATGGAAACAGAAGGGAAATTGACATTTACATTTACAAAAAGCATTAGAAAATTGGATTGCTTAAGGAAGTTATATGTGTTCTACTCATAAGGCCAAGGCAAATAAGTTGAGGGCAGTTCTTGGACAGAATGCATGAGCAGAAGGGAAGTCTTAGGATTCTGTTGGGTCAAGAATGTTTGTTCTTAAGGAAGCTATCTTGAATCTTCAAATTTTTTGGACATTTTTCAATTAGTTAGAATTCAAAACTTGTGGTCTTATATTGCACAATACAGTTGTTCCTTCTTTTTTCAAGGCATGCTAGTACATCATTCTTTCATAACACTGGTTCTCATGGTGATAAAACTGGGCTATTGCCATAACATTAGGTAGGTAGTAGAGTGTGTCTCCTATGAGATGTTCATGCTAAAATGGGAGGAGCTGAACACAGGTCAGATAATGGGTAGAGGTAGGTCATGAAAGCAGACTTGGAGAAGCTCAACAGGAAAGAAAAACTATTAGCTGAATCTCCAAATCTGAATAAGCATGAACATAAGAATCTGAGGCCAAGAAGGAATTTAGGTCAGGTGGAGGAGGGAGTCAGGTGAGGAAACTTGTACACAAGCATATTTATGTCAGATGAAGTTGGAGTATTGTGGGTGGTGCAATCTCAGTTGAAGGCCCTCAGAGAACTTTCTTAGGGGGATGGTAATTGTCAGTCCAAATAAAGTCAAGCCTACTTTCACAATTTCTAAAACACTCAACTTGGCCTCAACACCGGGTATATCACAGCAGTTTCTATAATGTATTGTACTTATTTCTCAATATTACAAAGTTTAGCCTCCTTGGCACTTCTCCTTGGCACTTTTTACCAGAGTTCTAGTTTACCTTTAGTCTGCTCCAACAGATAAGAACTAAAATATATTAAATTGTGGAAAATTATAAAATCTATAAAATATAAAATGCCTTTTAAGTGATATACATAGACACAGAGTATTTATATCTTGATTTTGTATTGTATTTCATTTCATTTCATAATACTTTTCTTCAAAAAGAATTAGGAAGTATAACTGAGAAACATGATCAATCTCTGTGCATATTTTTTTTTTCTTGTAAGTCAAAGGTCTGTATTTGATAGTGGTCTCTTCACAACCTTCTAAAATTTGACCAGCCCTGGAATTGTGATGAAGTTGGGAGGAAGGGTTAAAATTTGGTGAAACTTTCTACTTATTTTCCTCATTTCTCCTTGACTTTCAAAACATGAAGATTTCAAGTGGAAGAAATGAATGACTAATAGCTAAAGATATTCAGAAATATTACCAACACCTACACTTGGTATAAATTAAGCTATAATAGTCTCACACCTGCTTTTTTGTCTTTAATGATGTGGATATATGCCTTGGTGACAGTCTTAATGGGAACAATTGGTCTTTCTGTTCTGAGACTTGTTGCATTTTCAAGAAAGTAGATACTAAATTGTCTAAGTATAGCATTGGAGGATGGAAACTCAATCTCACTGTAAGGTGTGTCCTCCATAGCAAATAGAACAAAATTGTCATTCACTCTAATAAAACAACACTATGAAAATTTTGAGGGTCTATGAGGATGGCAGTATAAACTCTTATGTTTACCTCCATCTTTTGTTGGTTATGCTAGCAATTGCTTTTTCCTACAGTTGTTCTGAAGGTTGTCCATACTTTCAGGTTTATCCCTTTATCAGGACTTTATACTTTAAAGGTGGAAACTAGACATGTGTTCATCAAACAATCAGCAACAAAAGCAAAAATGAGGGAGGGATGAAAAAAAGTACTTCAAGTGTTCAGTGGCATTGGTTTGGAATAGCTATAGAGGTTGTCAAGGAAGGCAGACATCTTTAGAGTGACCTTGGGTAGAACTTGAATCGGTAGAGAAAGAATTGCATTTGGGGTTGGGGAGGGAGTGGACATGAGTATTTACCTGCATGGGTGCCATTAGGGTGTTAAGGGATGATGAGGGAGTGGAGAGGTGAAGCCATATTGTGCTGACCCTTAGGGCTGCCTAAGCTTCCTGGACTTCATCTTATGGTCTTCAACTACCTACAGTCCTCCACTGTCCCTAAAATCTGTGCCTTAAAACTTATAGGATCTGAAGCCATTACTTAACCAATCCTATCCTTACCAAGATCTTTATGCCCCAAATCTGTGATTTGGCATTTCTACCAGATAGTAAAACAACTTAAGTTATAAAAATATTTAGTTCTGGAAGTTAATGATAAAGTCTGGGAGCTTGTTTTCCTGAAAAGCCAAAAACAACTTATAGTGCTCTTTGCCTAAATAGTAATAATAAAGTGATACAGTGTTTTAAAATATACTATCTCATTTGATTCCCAATATGGCCCTCTGAGAAAGGCAGGGCAAATATTAGTATTGCTAGGAGGAAATTGAAATCCAGAATGGTTGTTTTGCTAAGTAACAGGGAGGAGTGGAAAAAGGACTCATGATTCCTAACTGTGTGTGTCAGATGCTTCTATGAATGGTCTGTTAGTCATACATTATATTTAGCTCTGACAGTTTAAGTTGTACATATGCTTTCCTTCGTCATAGAACTGGGATTATACTTACTTCCTTGATTTCAAGGATTGCATAAAACATGAATATATGATTAACACAAATGTAATAATGTAATTCTCTATACATAGGTCTCAATATTATAGCTGTTTTCCCAATTGAATAATCTTTGAAAGAGAACCCTAAAGGAGAGTTTCTTGAAGCAAGTAACTTTTTTTCAGAAAATGGAAAGAATGGGTTGATTTGAAAAACTGTCATAGATACAAAGACCTCAGAAAGAGGCTTCACAATAAGGAGTGCTACAATTATGAGCAATCTGAGGATCCAAAACCAATTTTAGAAATCGTTTTAACCTAAGATTAAAAAAGACATCAGTGTGCAAGGTAAGAAGCATTTTGCAAAGATCTTGTCCATTGTTTGAAGTTTTATTTGGTTCAGGGAGAAAATGATTGTTTCATCTCATGGCTGACCTCACATACAGCAAACTAGAATGTCATCTAAAGTAGTGTGATAGGATTCAAGTTGGCGAAGTAGAAGGATGTGCACTCACTCCCTCTTGCGAGACCACCAGAATCACAGCTAACTGCTGAACAATCATCAACAGGAAGACACTGGAACTCACCAAAAATAGATACCCCACATCCAAAGACAAAGGAGAAGCCACAATGAGACAGTAGGAGGGGCGAAATCACAATAAAATCAAATCCCATAACTGCCGGGTGGGTGACTCACAAACTGGAGAACAATTATACCACAGAAGTCCACCCACTGGAGTGAAGGTTCTGAGCCCCACATCAGGCTGCCCAACCTGGGGGTCTGGCAATGAGAGGAGGAATTCCCAAACAATCAGACTTTGAAAGCTAGCAGGATTTGGCTGCAGCACTTTGACAGGTCTGGGGGAAACAGAGACTCCACTCTTGGAGGGCACACACAAAGTAGTGTGTGCATCAGGACCCAGGGGGAAGGAGCAGTGACCCCATAGGAGACTGAACCAGACCTACCTGCTAGCGTTGGAGGGTCTCCTGCAGAAGCAGGGGGCAGTGGTGGCTCTCCAGGGGGACGAGGACACTGGCAGCAGAAGTTCTGGGAAGTACTCCTTGGCATGAGCCCTCCCGGAGTCCGCCATTAGCCCCACCAAAGGGCTTGTAGGCACCAGTGCTGGGTCGCCTCAGGTCAAACAACCAACAGGGAGGGAACTCAGCCCCACCCATCAGCAGACAAGTGGATTAAAGTTTTACTGAGCTCTGCCCAGCAGAGCAACACCCAGCTCTACCCACCACCAGTCCCTCAGGAAGCTTGCACAAGCCTCTTAGATAGCCTCATCCACCAGAGGGCAGACAGAAGAAGAAAGAAGAGCTACAATCCTGAAGCCTGTGGAATGAAAACCACATTCACAGAAAGATAGACAAAATGAAAAGGCAGAGGACTATGTACCAGATGAAGGAATGAGATAAAACCCCAGAAAAACAACTAAATGGAGTGGAGATAGGCAACCTTCCAGAAAAAGAATTCAGAATAATGAGAGTGAAGGTGATCCAGGACCTCGGAAGAACAATGGAGGCAAAGATTGAGAAGATGCAAGAAATGTTTAACAAAGACCTAGAAGAATTAAAGAACAAACAGAGATGAACAATACAATAACTGAAATGAAAAATACACTAGAAGGAATCAATAGCAGAATAACTGAGGCAGAAGAATGGATAAGTGACCTGGAAGACAGAATGGTGGAATTCACGGCCACAGAAAAGAAAAAAGAATGAAAAGAAAGGAAGACAGCCTAAAGGACCTCTGGGACAACATTAAACACATGAACATTTGCATTATAGGGGGCCCAGGAGGAGAAGAGAGAGAGAAAGGACCCAAGAAAATATTTGAAGAGATTATAGTCGAAAACTTCCCTAACATGGGAAAGGAAATAGTGACCCAAGTCCAGGAAGTGCAGAGAGTCCCAGGCAGGATAAACCCAAGGAGGAACACCCTGAGACACAATAATAATCAAATTGACAAAAATTAAAGACAAAGAAAAATTATTAAAAGCAACAAGGGAAAATGACAAATAACATAAAAGGGAACCCCCATAAGGATAACAGCTGATTTCTCAGCAGAAACTCTACAAGCCAGAAGGGAGTGGCATGATATATTTAAAGTGATGAAAGGGAAGAACCTACAACCAAGATTACTGTACCCGGCAAGGATCTCATTCAGATTCGACGGAGAAATCAAAAACTTTACAGACAAGCAGAAGCTAAGAGAATTCAGCACCACCAAACCAGCTCCACGACAAGTGCTAAAGGAACTTCTCTAAGTGGGAAACACAACAGAAGAAAAGGACCTACAAAAACAAACCCAAAACAATTAAGAAAATGGTAATTGGAACATACATATCGATAACTACCTTAAATGTGAATGGATTAAATGCTCCAACCAAAAGACACAGGCTCGCTGAATGGATACAAAAACAAGACCCATATATATACTGTCTACAAGAGACTCACTTCAGACCTAGGGACACATACAGACTGAAGGTGAGGGGGTGGAAAAAGATATTCCATGCAAATGGAAATCACAAGAAAGCTGGAGTAGCAATACTCATATCAGATAAAATAGACTTTAAAATAAAGACTGTTACAAGAGACAAGGAAGGACACTACGTAATGATCAAGGATCAATCCAAGAAGAAGATATAATAATTATAAATATATATGCACCCAACTTAGGAGCACCTCAATATATAAGACAAATGCTAACAGCTCTAAAAGGGGAAATTGACAGTAGTAACACAACAATAGTGGGGGATATTAACACCTCACTTACACCAATGGACAGATCATCCAAACAGAAAATTAATAAGGAAACACAGCTTTAAATGACACAATTGACCAGATAGACTTAATTGATATTTATAGGACATTCCATCCGAAAACAGCAGATTACACTTTATCTCAAGTGCACATGACAAATCAAGCCTTGGTAAATTTAAGAAAATTGAAGTCATATCAAGCATGTTTTCTGACCACAACGCTATGAGATTAGAAATCAATTAGAGGGAAAAAATGTAAAAAGTGTACACGTGGAGACTAAACAATATGTTACTAAATAACCAAGAGATCACTGAAGAAATCACAGAGGAAATCAGAAAATACCTAGAGACAAATGACAATGAAAACACGATGATCCAAAACCTATGGGATGCAGCAAAAGCAGTTCTCAGACGGAAGTTTATAGCAATACAATCCTACCTCAAGAAACAAGAAAAATCTCAAATAAACAACCTAACCTTACACCTAAAGGAACTAGAGAAAGAAGAACAAACAAAATGCAAAGTTAGCAGAAGGAAAGAAATCATAAAGATCAGAAAAGAAATAAATGAAATAGAAACAAAGAAAACAATAGCAAAGATCAATGACACTAAAAGCTGGTTCTTTGAGAAGATAAACAAAATTGATAAACCTTTAGCCAGACTCATCAAGAAAAAGAGGGAGAGGACTCAAATCAATAAAATTAGAAATGAAAAAGGAGAAGTTACAACAGACACCGCAGAAATACAAAGCATCCTAAGAGACTACTACAAGCAACTCTATGCCAGTAAAATGGACAACCTGAAAGAAATGGACAAATTCTTAGAAGGTATAACCTTCCAAGGCTGAACCAGGAAGAAGTAGAAAATATGAACAGACCAGTCACAAGTACTGAAATTGACACTGTGATTTATAATCTTCCAACAAACAAAAGTCTAGGATCAGAGGGCTTCACAGGTTAATTCTATCAAACATTTAGAGAAGAGATAACACCCATCCTTCTAAAGCACTTCCAAAAATTTGCAGAGGAAGGAATACTCCCAAACTCATTCTACAAGGCCACCATTGCCCTGATACCAAAATCAGACAAAGATACTACAAAAAAAAATTACAGACCAATATCATTGATGAATATAGATGCAAATTTTCTCAACAAAACACTAGCAAACAGAATCCAACAACACATTAAAAAGATCATACACCATAATGAAATGGGGTTTATCCCAGGGATGCAAGGATTCTTCAATATATGCAAATCAATCTATGTGATACACCATATTAACAAGTTAAAGAAGAAAAACAATATGATCATTTAAATAGATGCAGAAAAAGCTTTTGACAAAATTCAACATCCATTTATGATACAAACTCTCCAGAAAGTGGGTATAGAGGGAACTTACCTCAACATAATAAAGGCCATATATGACAAATCCATAGCAAACATCATTCTCAATGGTGAAAAACTGAAAGCATTTCCTCTAAGATCAGGAACAAGACAAGGATGTCCACCCTCGCCACTATTATTCAACATAGTTTTGGAAGTCCTAGCCACAGCAATCAGAGAAGAAAAGGAAATGAAAGCAACCCAAATTGGAAAAGAAGAAGTAAAACTGTCACTGTTCACAGATGACATGATACTATACATAGAGAATCCTAAAGATGCCACCAGAAAACTACTAGAGCTAATCAATGAATTTGGTAAAGTTGCAGGATAAAAAATTAATGCACAGAAATCTCTTGCATTCCTATACACTAACAACGAAAGATCAGAAAGAGAAATTAAGGAAACAATCTCATTCACCATTGCAACAAAAAGAATAAAATAATAAGAATAAACCTACCTAAGGAGGTAAAAGACCTGTACTCAGAAAACTATAGGACACTGATGAAAGAAATCAAAGATGACACAAACAGATGGAGAGATATACCATGTTCCTGGATTGGAAGAATCAATATTGTGAAAATGAGTATTATACCCAAAGCAATCTACAGATTCAATGCAATTCCTATCATATTTCCAATGGCATTTTTTATGGAACATTTAGAACAAAAAATCTTAAAATTTGTATGGAGACACAAAAGACCCCAAATAGCCAAAGCAATCTTGAGAAAGAAAAACGGAGATGGAGGAATTAGGCTCCCTGACTTCAGACTATACTACAAAGCTACAGTAATCAAGACAGTGTGGTAGTGGCACAAAAACAGAAATATAGATCAATGGAACAGGATAGAAAGCCCAGAGATAAACCCACACACCTATGATCAACTGATCTATGACAAAGGAGGCAAGGATATACAGTGGAGAAAAGGCAGCCTCTTCAATAAGTGGTGCTGGGAAAACTGGACAGCTACATGTAAAATAATGAAATTAGAACACTCCCTAACACCGTACACAAAAATAAACTCAAAGTGGATTAAAGACCTAAATGTAAGACCGGACACTATAAAACTCTTAGAGGAAAACATAGGTAGAACATTCTTTGACATAAATCACAGCAAGATCTTTTTTGGCCCACCTCCTAGAGAAATGGAAATAAAAGCAAAATAAACAAATGGGACCTAATGAAACTTAAAAGCTTTTGCACAGCAAAGGAAACTATAAACATGAAAAGATGACCCTCAGAATGGGAGAAAATATTTGCAAACAAATGGGCAAAGGATTAATCTCCAAAATATATAAACTGCTCATGCAGCTCAATATTAAAAAAATAAACAACCCAATCAAAAAATGGGCCGAAGACCTAAATAGGCATTTCTCCCAGACAGATGGCCAAGAGGCACATGAAAATCTGCTCAACATCACTAATTATTAGAGATATGCAAATCAAAACTACAATGAGGTATCACCTCACACTGGTTAGAATGGGCATTACCAAAAAATCTACAAACAACAAATGCTGGAGAGGGTGTGGAGAAAAGGGAACCCTTTTGCACTGTTGGTGGGAATGTAAATTGATACAGCCACTATGGAGAACAGTATGGAGGTTCCTTAAAAAGCTAAAAATAGAATTACCATGTGACCCAGCAATCCCATGACCTAGACATATACCCAGAGAAAACCATAATTCAAAAAGGCACCTGCACCCCAATGTTCATTGCAGCACTATTTACAATAGCCAGGTCATGGAAGCAACCTCAATGCCCATTGACAGATGAATGGATAAAGAAGATGTGGTACCTATATACAATGGAATATTACTGAGCTATAAAAAGGAATGAAATTGGTTCATTTGTAGAGACGTGGATGGACCTAGAGACTGTCATACTGAGTGAAGTAAGTCAGACAGAGAAAAAGAAATATCGTATATTAACGCATATATGTGGAATGTAGAAAAGTGGTACAGGTGAACCAGTTTGCAAGGCAGAAATAGAGACACAGATGTAGAGAACAAACGTATGGACACCAAGGGGGGAAAGTGGGGCAGGGAATGGGTGGTGGTGGTGGGATGAATTAGAGATTGGGATTGACATATATATACTAATATGTATAAAATGGATAACCAATAAGAACCGGCTGTATAAAAAAAATAAATAAAATAAAATTCTAAAGTAGCGTGATACAGAGGGTCTCCTCCCCCAAATAGGAACAGATATATGTAGAAACATACACAGACATATATGCAGTTAATTTCCAGTTGCTTGGCTGTCATCTGTCTAGCAGTCTGTATCTGTCTGTCTATGTTTTTATCATTACATATGTCTTTTGCACTTAGACTCTCACAGTCCATGAAAGCCACTACCAGAGAGTTGGCATTTTAGATTTAAAAGTTATTTAATATATAATTAATATATTTAATTATAAGAATATAAAAGTTAATATATTTAATTTATATATGCATAAATGTTTAAAATATTAATGGATATTAATATTATATTTACCTTTTATATTTGTGTGGGCATTGCAATAAGCAGAAGATAGTTAAGTGGTGCTAAAGCAGCTGTGGTTGAAAGGAGGTCGACAGAGATTTTTATGGCATTTAACAAGGGTCATGGTAGGGGTGTGTGTGTTTAAATATGTGTGTGTGTGTGTGTGTGTGTGTGTGTGTGATTATATTATCTGGACAGAGAATAGTATGAAAGTGCTAGGGGAAGAAAGACATAAAAGTGGAAGAGCTGGAGGGAAAGTTTAATTTCATCTTTTCGTTAAGATTAGCCCTGCTTCTAACGTCTTCTGTAGTGGTAGTCCAACAGTGAGTCCTTTCCTTCAAGTGTTAAGATTTTAGCCGTTATTGCCAACCAGTGCTTTCTGGTGTAGTCCTGTATCGAATGACTAGATATTTGATTAGCTTCAATTAATCAGACATATGCATGTGTCATGCTTTCTATTTATGATGGATATGTAAATATAAACTAGATCTCTCTCGTCTGCAGACTTAGCCACATCACTATAAGTGGATGTGGTTTGATTTAAGAAAAATATAGAGAGAGGTATATTAATTATTGGAAAAAAAGGAATGCACCATTGGCTTTCTAATTCAGGAAGGATGTTGCCATATGAGAGAAGAGGTGATTTGGAGAGAAAGAAATGAAAGTTTTCTTCTTCTCCAAGAAGATTATAGCGGGTCCTTAAGTGATCTTTAAGTTTTAGACGTGTCTGCTGACACCAATAAATGTAACTTCTATAGGGATTTTGAGAGAAATATGTATTTTTATTTCATATTTTTGTCTCCTTAAGCTGAAACCTAGCAGAACTTCTTGCTTCTAATATTGCTCTGTTTCACCTTAATATTACCTAAGTCCTATTTTAGCTCAGTTTTCTTCAAAGTTATACAGCTATTAGTCAATCAAAGTGCATTTGCTTTTCAGTTTTGTACAGACACACACAGAGCTAGATGTTTTTTCAACCTGAGAAGTATGAGTTTCCAGAAGATGTGAATGTGGCGTGAGGAGCCTGGTTTTGTAAGGAGGGATTTTCTGAGGCTTCCGAAAAAATATACCTTACATTTGTGTATTGCTTTACGGTTTTCACAAAAAGCTTGTCTCATGTAGTGTCTCACTTTTTACTGGCATCAGAGCTCTTACCTGAGAGAGTGGTTACCTCTGTTTTACACCTGAGGAAACTGAAGATCAAAGAAGGCATGTGACATGCTGGTCACTGAGCTGAAACGTGGCAGCGCCGGGATTCACGCTGGGTCTTCCGGCTCCATAGCCAGTGTTTTCTCGACAGACCTTACTGGGTGACCCACCAATGCTTGTCAAAGTGTAATGGTAAAATATTTCTTTTCTGGTCCACGTACTACATGTGATTTGTAAAGTTTACAAATATTAGGAAGCAAAAAAATTGCTCAGTGTTAAGAATTGGGGTCAAAGAAAGACTTCTTTTGGTTACGAAGGCAAAGTGTTTCCTCCATGCCCAACTGAATCATATTAGGAACAGCTGTACTAAGAAAGCAGCTCTGTACCCACCACTGCTAGGCTCAGGCTTAGAGCCAGGAACGTGAGGACCAAGACAGGGCTGGTGGAGCTGAAAATACCCTGGAGAGCCTCAAAGAATCATCCCGTGGAGTGTGAGAAAGTGGTCTGTGGGGTTGACGGTTCAGTTCATTCACCTCCCTCTGTTTTAGTCTAATATCAGGCAGAAAAGGAGAACATTTTCCTTGGAGTGATTTGTGTTCTTGTCAAATTTGCTGTTTACAATGTTTTTTAAATTTCAGTACGGTATCTGATACTGAACTCGTTTGGAATTAGCCAACATTCTGGAGAATTAGAATTTATATATTTTTGGTGGATTTCTAGCTCATGAACATTGGTACTTTATCAATAATTTTACCTCTGAGTTCATAGATTAAATCATGAAATATTATTACCAAATAAATAAGCAATATTTTGTTATTAGCCAATTGTCTTTGTGAGCACAGAAGTATGTCTCAATGGCACAGTTTTTCATATAAGTTAAGATTTTATTTTCATTAGAAAACTAGGAAAGGATGCATTTCAAATTAGGTACATGGTTGAATTATTACCCTTCCAGCTAGACAAAGACACAGAGCAAAGCTTTGCACTCGAGTGTGTGATAAGAAGCCAGTTCTCTTGCAGAAAAGAATAATTAAACTTGCCAATGGAAGAGCTTTAATTGAAAACATTTCTTGGTCTTCGAAAAATGAGACATGGGGATCATTTTTGAAGGTTGTTAGTATTTGACTCAGCTAAGACTGACAAAGACCTTCTCCTTGACCAAACTCTTCTCAGACTCTTCTGAACTCTTCTCAATCAGGCCCTGACTTTGGGCTTCCGTGTCTGTTTCTGCCTTGTTAATTTTAAGAACAATCCTGCTTTGTCAGTGTAGCCAGGATCCCCCCACCCTTGGTATCCAATCACTCTCAATATCTGCTCAAGTTCCTCTTCCTCCACCATCCCCAGGTGCTGTGTGATAGCCCAGGCCTGCCTTCAGCAAGAATCCCGCTAGGTTGGTTTAGCCAGAATCCCCGCCAACTGCCATGTTTCCCCTTAGTAATCTTCCGTCCACTGACCGCCACCCTGCTCCTTTATAGTTCCTGGCTATTAATTCCCACTTTTCCTTATTGTATTTGGAGTGGAGTCCAATCTCTCTTCCCTGCTGCAAAACTCCTTTGTCCCTATATCTATCACGACAGTCCCCCTGAATAAAGTCTGACTCACTGGTCTTTAACAAGTGTCATGAATGTTTTTCTTTAACAGATGCACTATCTGATCATTAATCAGAGGCCAAACTGCTCCTTTATTGGTAACGAACCTTGAGTCATTGAGTTTAAGCAAGAGCAGAAACCACATGGAGAAGGCCGATTTTTGTAAGGCTGGTAGACAGCGTGGCATCTAAGTACATAGCAGTTAATGGAGAGGATAAAATGTCGGAATAAGGCGTTTGGACTTCATTTCATAATAGGGGGTCATTGAAGCCTTTCTAGGGTGTTAGAGGATTCTGGCAGCATGTATAAAACAGAATGTGGAGGGAGAGAAATAGACACAATTGGGAGCCTTCACCAGTGTTCCAAGTGAGGACTCAGCAGGGCCCTAAAGTAAGATAGTGGTGGTGAGAAAAAGGAGGACGAAATGGATGTTAAAGCTGTTATGAAGGCAGAACGAATATTGATTACGTGTGGGCAGTCGAGGGAGAGTGAGGTGATAAGGGTGTGAAAATGTTTTCAGCCTAGGGCTCAGGAGGGTGGTGTCCCCACGAAGGAAATGTATTTGGTTCAGTAAAAAATGTGGGGTTGTAGTTGAAGCAGTGGGACTGACCTTGAGAGATAAATAAGAGCTATGCATAGATGGATAGGAATTACCAACATCCAGCTGGTATTGAAATCATGAGCCTGGATGAAACTGACGAGGGAGTCAGTTGGTGTCAGGAGACGGAGTATCCACAAAGAAGAGAGAGGGGTCATGGGAGCAGAAATGCTATAGTGAACCAAAAATGGGAGTTTTGATGCAAGCAGGCTGTTGACACAGTTGAGTGCTGCAGAGAAAGTTGAAAGTGAGAAGAAGACAGTGGACTTGATGGCTATGAGGTCACTGATGGCTTTGGGAGAACAGTTTTAGTACAGCAGATGAGAATATATATTGGATTTCGGTAAATGAAAAATGTAGGAATTTGCTAGTGTATGTTTTTGTAAAGTTTGGCAGAAAAAGGAAGGAAGCAGATAAGATTGTACTTGAAGAAAAAAGTAACAAAAATACGGAAAGGTGGTTGTTTAAGAAGAGGGCATGTGCACGTATTTATAAACTGTGGGACGAGTCCTTTGAGAGGATGTGATCTGAGAAGTGAGAGGTGGGAAAATCCTTCAAGGGCAAGTTCTCAGAGAAAGATGGGCCAGGTGGCATCCACGGCACGACTGGAGGCACTATCCTTTTTTTTTTCCCCTCTGAAATGGAAGGTAATAGAGAAGATTTGAGTCAGGTAGGGGAATGTTGGGTTGTTTTTGCTTGATGATCTCAAACTTCACAGTGGTGTAGGATAAATGGAAAATGAATTTTATGTGCTCTGAGTTTATCCTTTATAAATATTCCTTAATCCACAAAGTAAAGTGTTGTTACCAGAGTGAATTAATAGTTCATTTAATTATATAGATTAGTATTAATTATTAGTTATAGAGTGGAAGATTTTCCTATATTTTAATAAGTATATACAGTCTTCAAAATTCATACATCAGAACAAGATTATCTGAAAAAATATATATATACATACATATATATGTATAACTGAATCACTTTGCTGCACACCTGAAACTAACACAACATTGCAAATCAACTATACTTCAATGAAAAAAGAAATAATATTGGTAGTAAAAAATGAAGTGAAGGTAGATCAACTTTAATCTCAATGTTGTTGATAATAAATATGAATCATGAGCTGTGATTATCATTGAAGCACACTTAAATTAGGATGTTTTCTTGACCTGTTCTCATTTGTTAGAACTGCCCCCCACCCCAACTGTTTTCTTGACGTGTCCCCTTAAATATCTTAGAGACCCCTCAATGTCAACCTGTCCTTTATTGAAGTCACAGTTTGCCCCCTCTCCTGGCCAGCCTCCTAATGGTCCCTCCTTCCTGATGTTCACTTACTTGTGTGGTTCGCTCCCACATTGTACCAGCGTTGGTCTATGTGACCCATATGGAAGAAGTGATGGTATGTCACTTGTGATATTAGGTTAAAAAATTCTGCAACTTCCATCTTGAAAGTCTTCTCTTGCTTGTGCCTTCTCTCCTTGGGATATCTCACTGTGTGAGGAGGGCGGGCCACAAAGTCGGGAAGAGGGGAAGCCAGCTGCCGTGGAGTGAGAAGTCCTATGGAGAAGAACTGACGCCTCCAGTCAATAACTAAGGAGGAACCGAGACCCGCCAACAACCACACGAGCAAGCTTGGGAGAGAATCCTTCAGTAACAACTGACTTCTGAGATGACTGTGGCCCTGGACAGTAGCTTGGCTGCAACCTCATGGAGACCTGCTCCCATATTTCTAATCTTCAGAAGTTCTGTGCTTGCTATTTTAAGTTGCTACGTTTTTTTTTTTTTTTGTGGTACACGGGCCTCTCACTGCTGTGGCCTCTCCCGTTGCGGAGCACAGGCTCCGGACGCGCAGGCTCAGCGGCCATGGCTCACGGGCCCAGCCGCTCCGCGGCATGTGAGATCTTCTCGGACCGGGGCATGAACCCGTGTCCCCTGCATCGGCAGGTGGACTCCCAACCACTGCGCCACCAGGGAAGCCCCAAGTTGCTACCTTTTAAGGTAATTTATTATGCAGCAAAAGAGAACTTTCAAATAATTGTATGAAAATTCTACATTTGAGGATCAGATAATTGACAGGGATTAGTGACAATGTGACAACGTGCTAGTAGAACCTCAGGCAGATGACATCATTCCTACCTATACACGAAAGGGAAAAGCCTTCAACATCCATAGTGATGGGACTAAATTCACTAATAAGAACTGACTAATAAAACCTACGCGACTGCCTAAGTGCTTACTCCCAAATAATCTAATTCGCATGGAGAAGTGGTACGAGGCTTGTCACGGATGCCAATATTGAAATGTCTGCTTCGTATATGAGTCATGAACCAGACTGATAGAATGACGTGACACAGATTGATGTGACATTTCCCATTTGGCCACTCATTTTATAAATTGTCATACTCTCTTAAGCTCATGCTGGTGTTAATGCCTGTGCCATTTTATATTTCTTAGATGTCTGGCTCAGCTATTTTAAAATTCACTACAGATGTTATCACCTTATCCAAATAATGATGGTAATGCCAGTAGCTGAATAGTCCATTTGCTTTATTTTCATTATAAAATGCTGTTTAAGAAGTATTTTAAGCTTCTTGGAAGAAAATCACTATTACTATGATTATGATGATTGCTACTAGTTTTGGTCATTTTTTCCTTTTTAGGATATAAAGAAGATGTCTGGGAAAGGGGAAATGTCTACGCTATTTTTCATGTAAATTCAGCAAGAAATGCTGTTCCTTTGTAAAGATCCATTGACAGAATACTTGAAATCATTTTTCTGCTTCTATGAAATTAAGGACTTTAAGTGATAAGACTCCAGTCACCTTCTTTCTTTAGCAAATTGGTTGTTCTGTTTTAATCCTAAAATTTTCCCAATGTAGTTAAGTGTCAAATCTAAACAGAAGATATTTTAAAAAATCAATTTGGACATGATGAATTCCGATATCGTATTCCAATTTCGAGTACTTTTTACTCCACAAAAAAGGCAGACCAGGGACAAAAATGGCCTTGGGGCCATAACTCAGTGTTGCAGATTTTTCCTCCTTTGATTCCTCTCCTCCAAGTTTGACAGAGATGAGAAGATTCCATTTTGTTGGGTCTGGGTTGCTTTCCATTAGTCTTTTCTCAAACTTTTTGCCGAACCTGTTTCCAAGAACAAGGTTTGACCAGTGAATTTTAGGTACTCCAGGAGTTCCTGAAGAAGTTGAAATATAGATGCTATCTTTACACCTTTCCCTTCCCTTGAGTTAGCAAAGAGGGAATGACCTGGAAGGGCTGAGTGCTGAGTTGTACCAGGAGAAGGTTTCAATGCAAGGAGAGTAAAGAATAAAAGATGCACAGCATGAAAACTTTTCTTGCATTCTTTTTTTAAAATTATACTTACATTATAAAATTAAGATTTGGAAGACATGACTCTTTCTAACTCAAAAATGACTTGAGAGTCCCTTGGAGTATCTTTTGTTTTTGAATATATCTATATAGCTCACACTTACATCATGTTTCCTATGTACCAGCTACTCTTTAATTGTTCATGTATTGCCTCATTTAATCCCCATACCAAACCTGTGAGGCAGATACTATTATTATTCCCAGGGCAGGAGACAGGCCAGGGCTGGCTTCATGGGCCTACAAATCTGTGCAATTTCACAGGGCTTCAGAGGGACCCTGCACTTGGTTCAATACCCTGTTGTCACTGTCTTGAAAATCCTAATTTTTGAACAAGAAGCAATGCATTTTCATTTTGCCTAGGCATAGGGAAAGCATGGGCAAAGGCAGAGCACTGGGAAGCAGTATAAGAACTTATTGCTAAATCATGCCCTGTTAGGTGGGTTTGGCAAGGGAAGGACTGGAAGGATATGCAGACCGGGGTTTAGATTTTACCTTGTAGGTTATGCTGGGGCCGGCAGGATTTGAATTATGAAAACATAGACGTCCAAGTAGACTGCAAATGCTTCCCACATTAACGTACTCTATGTTATAGGTTCACAGTGAGCTTCTGAAAAACATTTGTTAGTGACTGCTTTACTCAACTCACAAATAATACAGGAAGCACATGAACAAAAAGCAATTATTACTACATTTTGAGATGGAATCAGTCATTAAAATGTGAAGCACATAGAGCGACAACATTTAGACTCTTCTGTTTGTTTGGGTTTTTTTACACTTTAGTCTATCAGAACAAAGACCAGAAAAAATGGTTACCAAGAGAAATAGAATGGAAAAAGTATTGAAAATGAAATTATTCTCCCATGGATCATAATAGTGTGTTTTCCGTGGACTGATCACTTTTCCTAGGTGATCCTAACGAATGCCATGTCTTTATAGACTCTATGTGTGTGCCTGGAACTCTCGAACTCACACCCTGATCCAGAGCTCACTTCGGAGTTAGAGATTTGATTATCAAACATCTCCTTTAGGATGGCTCTCAGATACTGCTGGTGAACAAGCCCAAAACTGAGTCTTTGATCAACCTCTCCTGAAACTCTTCTTCCTCCAACCTGCGCACTTGGAAGATGGCAGCTTCTGTCACCCTTGCAACTGCTCACTCTGCGTCCAATTCATGACCAACTCTGTGTTTCATATCCATCTGTATCTCCTATCTCTGTTGCTCTTACTCTTGACCAAGCCATCATCATCCCTCACCTCGACCCTTGCACTAGCTTCCTCAATGGTCTCCCCACCACTTTTCTTGTCCCCTCTCTAGTTCTTCCTCATATTGTAGGCAGTGGTCTTCTTCAGACGAAACTTGACTCATGTCTGATGAAAGCCCTCCAATGGCTTCCTAGTTTGATTACAGTGAAACCCAAATTCCTATAGGAGGCTGAAGGAGTCTGTCCCCAGCCTGTCCTCAACCTTATATCATGTCTCTCCTCCCAGCTCACCAAGACAGCAGCCACATTTCCCTCGTTGCTGCTCCAGGAATGTGAGAGACTGTTCTGCCTTGAGCCTGGATACAGGATGAGCTCTCTCCCTGAATGCACGTCTGCATAGATCACCTCATTCTTGATCATTGTTCAGAACTACAGAAGGTATCTTCTTTAGGGAAGTCCTTCTTCACACTTCGGTCTAAAATAGATCCCTTTGCTATCTTCTCTCTAAGTGCTCTGTGAGTTTCAATCATTGTTGATTTGTTTAATGTCTTCCTCTTCTGGAAGCTATAAGGTTCATGAGGGCCAGGCCATTTCTTTTGTTCATCTCTATCCCTAGGGCCCAACACGATGCCTGATACACATGGAGATATTCAGTAAGTACTTGATAAGTGAAATAAACGTGGCCTTAATGTTGTTGTTTTACGTACTTTGCGTATTTTATACCTTGAAACTTGTCTTTGTTGTATTCTCCTGAGCATCTTCACCTTCCTTTAGATGCTGTTTTCTGCTTGCTCCTCTCCTGGTTTTTTCCCCCATAACGTTCCATACTTAGTACTGATATTTGTCTCTGATGAACTGTTCACCGCTCAGGGCCCGAGGTTGAGTTTCCACCAGAGTACCACCCACTGATGGTGTGGAGGTGGGTGTATATCGAGCTCTGGGAACATGCCCCAGATGCTTGCCACAAACATGAAATTGCTTTGAATCTCTTATCTTAAAGTAAATTTGCATTCTACTTTATAATTATTCCATATTCTTTTACTTATTATAAAAAGTAAATGCTTGGTGTAGCTTCTGTGGCTAGTGCCTGTATCCCAGAAGTTCTGGCTTAAATATTTTTAGGCATTTTTAGGCCAGCTTAGTTTTCAAAACAGTTCCTTCCCCACTCTTAGCAGAGAAATCTGAGCACTATCAAAGATGCTCAAGTCCCGTTCCTACCTTCTGGTCTCCTTATTCTGGTTTGTTTGTTTTTGTTTCTTTTATCCCTTCCACCCCAGTTCTGCGTCCAGTAATTCGTGATGGATTGCTGTTTGCATTTTGGGTGGAAAAGCTCTTTATTGTGCTGGACTGTTCTGCTGGTGTCCTCTCCACCTCTCTCCACATTGCTGAGAATTTTGCATCCCTGGCCCCCAGCTACTAACTGTCCATAGCATGGTCATCCTGACAAGCCAACCCAATACCATATTTCCAAATACCTGGAAGTAGGTTGCTCCTCCCCCAGTTGAGAACCACTTCTCAGACTGTTGACCTCTTTTACAAAATCCAGAGCTTTCTGCTTGATAATAGCTTTAGGGGTTAATACTTCTTTCATTCATTCAAAACGCAGACAACTATTTGTTAAATGCCCACTGTGTGCCAGCCACTGCTCTTGACAGTGGGGATACAGCAATGAGTAGACCCACCCTCTGAGGTTTGTTTTGTGGTTCTTTCTACCTAACGACTCACTGATTGTTTTATGCTAGTTTCCAAACAAGGTTGTTCTCTTCCAGTGTATCATTAAATTATTTTCATTATAATAATGCCATTTGCAGCAACATGGATGGACCTAGAGATTATCATACTAAGTGAAGTAAGTCAGACAGAGAAAGACAAATACCATATGATATCACTTATATGTGGAATCTAAAATATGACACAAATGAACTTATCTATGAAACAGAAACAGGCTCACAGACATAGAGAACGGACTTGTGGTGGCCAAGGGGGAGGAATGGACTGGGAGTCTGGGATTAGCAGAAACAAACTATTACATATAGAATGGATAACAACAAGGTCCTACTGTATAGCACAAGGAACTATATTCAATATCCTCTGATAAACCATAATGGAGAAGAATATGAAAAAGAGTTTGTATATATGTATAACTGAATCACTTTGCTGTACAGCAAAAATTAGCACAACATTGTAAATAAACTATATTTCCACAAAATAAATTAAAAAATTATTTTCATTTTATGTTTTGATGATTCCTTGTTTAAAAGTTATAAGGACATTGACATTTAGGATAGATGAAAACATTGACCACAATAATAATAAATATAATTTAAAAAATGCACAAAATATGAGTGATCAGTGCCTAATAGCTAACACATTAGTAGAATATTAATATTTTAAACATACTTTACATTAAAAAATATTTTATTTTATTTTTTCATTTTATTTATACCATTGCTTGATTAGGCTTAAATTTAAGCTTAAAAATTAACCTTAAAAAACTGCTTTCATTTGATTAAACACATGTCTAAATTATAACTAAGAAATGCAAATAATATTTTCATATATTTACTGATAGACTAGGATTCTAAATTATTACAACGTTGAAATAAGCTTCTTTAGAGTATATATTTTCACCTACTTCTTTTTTTTTGACATTTATTAAATTAAAATTTATTAGACATTTCTTTTTCCATAGCTCATTATCTCATAGCAAAACTAAAGAACTTTTGGGTCATCACCCAATAACTTGCCCTCTAAGTGAGAACACTGAGGTGTTTTCCTGTTGGACCCTTAATTATTAATCCACACCAGTTACCACCTCTTTGTGAATCGGAAGGTTAAAGGAATATATCATTCATTAATATTAAAATCTAGAGGACATTAAGATTTCTGAGGCTTTAGCTACAGACTTATTTCTGTAATAGTCTTTTTTTTTTTTAACATCTTTATTGGGGTATAATTGCTTTACAATGGTGTGTTAGTTTCTGTCCCATAACAAATTGCATCAGTTATACATATACATATGTTCCCATATCTCTTCCCTCTTGCGTCTCCCTCCCTCCCACCCTCCCTATCCCACCCCTCCAGGCGGTCACAAAGCACCGAGCCGATATCCCTGTGCCATGCGGCTGCTTCCCACTAGCTATCTACCTTACATTTGTTAGTGTGTATATGTCCATGACTCTCTCTCGCCCTGTCACAGCTCACCCTTCCCCCTCCCCATATCCTCAAGTCCGTTCTCCAGTATCACCTACTTCTAATCAATATATCTGTTATAAAACTGAGCAAATATAGTTAAAATATGAGAGGTTGGAAGAGTGAGATAGTGTATTTAGAAATACTAGTTCAAATAAATCTCTTTCATTTATTCATTACAAATTATACAAGCAGAGAATTTTATTTCAAGGTAACATTATAATACAGATTTTATTGGAAAATACCTGGGTACTGAAAATATATATATTACTATAACACTTTACTATGTTAGTTCATTTAATACAGTGATCTTATGAGGTACATACTATTATTATACACACTTTACAGTTAGAAAAAGAGTCCCAGATACAGGTGAAGTTTCTTTTGACCACATGCTCCAATCACATTTCTCTTACTCTTATCTCAGAAGCAACCACTAGCATGAATTTGGCGTATATTCATCTACTCACTTCTTACTATATGTCTATCAATAAACAATGTATAATAAATATTTTAGTGTGGAGCAATGTAATTTTTATAAGAATTCCTGCTTCAATTCTCCTCCTTTTCTTTTTGACATAAGTAGTTCATTTTGGCAGCAGTGATTTTATTTGCTATATGCAATTATTTAATTTCTCTGGGTTTACTCACATGGTCATGTCATTCTAGCATATCTGTGTGTTCATTCATGTATACAGTTGTACAATAATTAAAGAAGCTGCTGAATGCTATCAGAAGCAGCAGAGAGAATCCTACATCTATCGAATGAAGCAGGCTGGCAAGACAGGGAGCGGAGGGGCTGCTGGGCTGGTGTGAGACTACTGTTTGGGAGAACAATTGGCGAGCGTCTTTCCAAAGACAGCCATGTGACACAAGAAAAACTGGTATCAGCAAGAGGTAATAAAAAGGTACCATTTGCTCTCCTACCTGCTAACATTATTTTCAGATGTCAGAACCTGCAGTCACAAGAAGATACAATGGTAACAATTTTATACCACTTTCCATGTGCCAGGCACCATTATAAACACTTTATATACTTTACCTTGTCTAATCTTGACAACAGACTTGTAAGGTAGGTTTATCATCATCACCACCATCACTGTCATCATCCTCGTTGTCATTGTTCGTAGTTTGCACTGGGAGGTTAAGTGACAGGTACTGTCACAGGTGGGCTCCAAACCCACAGAGTGTGGCTGTGAAGCTTGAGTGATTAACTCCTACACTGTAGCACCCCTGGCAGGATGAACAATGTTGAGAATTAAGTAACATGATACTCTCCCTATTGATAAGTTTGGCAACTTACGGTTGCCAAAGGGGAAAGGGCAGGGAGGGATAAGTTAGGAGTTTGGGATTAACATATACACACTATTATATGCAAAACAGATAATAAACAAGGACCTACTGTATAGGACAGGGAATTATACTCAATATTTTGTAATAAAAAGGAAAAGAATCTGAAAAAAATATAGATATATATGTATGTATAACTGACTCACTTCACTGTACACCTGAAACTAACACAACATTGTAAATCAACTATACTTCAATAAAAAGGCATTATTTTATAGAGAAATTTCTGTGCAGTGATATAAAAAGTAGTTACACTTTACTTCTCTTAATTTTTTACTTTTCCAGAAAGACATAGTTGAAGTAAAGGCACAATTAGTTTCAAAAGGAAATTATTAAATCTGGAACAGATTAAATATCATCTATTAGCTGTTACCTGTCTAAAGACTGCCAACATGTAAATGCCTGAATGTTTGTTTCTCCTGTTTTTCCTCTACTTTGTCTCATCTTGTTTTCTTACTTTTGAATTTTAGATGATAATGTTCTATGCCTTCTCTTAGTAGTCTCGCTTAGCCAAAACGACAATTATCTCTAGGGATAAAACCACAGAAACCACAATAAAGACATGGCTGAATGGCCCCTAATTGACTTGTTTAATCCAATAAAGTGTTTTCCTCCTGAGACAATTAGAAGGTCAGGATGGAATACTGTGGATACAACAGGTATATGAGCTGCTCTTATGTAGTTTATATACTCACTATTTGCTGAACACAAAACATCAATTGTTGGACCTTAGCTGCAGGGTTCATTTTGTTAATCCGAAGGCAGAAGCTTCACCTTCATTCAGTCATTTATTTCCAGTTTATTTTCCTATCTGACCACCATGGCCCAGGGCCCTACCTGCCCTCTGTGAGCACATTTGTCCACCACCCCCTGCTCACCCTTGTCGGAACCCTAGGTCTTTGCAGCCTGGCTTTCATCTTGCATCTCTGCTGAAATCGCTCTTTTGGCAACTGTTAACACTTCAGTGATCAGCTCCAGCTCCAGATCTAGTGATCTTTTTTTTTTTTAAAAAAAAACATTTTAGGATGTACAGTTTAATGGCATTAAGTACGTATGTTACTGACCAGGGCTCTTGACCTCCTTAATCAATAGAAATTGATAAGAGGCCAGACAAGAAATTGGGGCAAGGCTTTACTGGGACTCGTGCTGCAGCAGGCGGGAGCAAAAACAAGTAACGGGTGCCCTTGCTCACTCTCTGAGGGGGGCGGCAAGCTGCTTCCTTTTATGGGATGAGGGTAGGGGCAGGTCGAGGGGTCGGGCCGGAGGGGGTCTTGGGTGTTTTGCCCACCCCCTTGGTGGTGCTGTGTGCAGCGGGCATGTGCAGTACCTGCTTTGGCTCCCGACACCTCAGGTGGCAGTTGGGTTTTTGGTCTTTTTGTATCTTGTTCCTAATTTGCCCCAACTGTGCATGTACACAGTTATTTTTAGTCGCTTATAGTTTCTTCGTATTTTGTTGCTTGAGGTGAGGTGTGTCCAGGTGCAAGCACTGCAGCTCTGCAGCAAAGGGTCCCAGGTCCCAGGTCCCAGCCTGTCTCACGTTCCCATTATTGTGCAACCATGACCACTGTCCATCTCCAGAGCTTTTTCACCTTCCCAAACTGAAATTGTCCCCATTGACCATAACTCCCCACTGCCCCTCCCCCAGACCCTGGCAACCATCCTTCTGCTTTCTGTCCCTATGAATCTGACTACTCCAGTATTGCATACAATATATTGTACTTTTTTATACACTCTTTTTGGCTTATTTCACTTAGCATAATGTCTTCGAGGTTCATCCATGTTGTAGCATGTGCCAAGATTTTCTTTCTTTTTAAGGCTGAATAGTATTCCATTATACATATATACCATATTTTGTTTATCCACTCACCCATGTGTGAACATTTGAGTTGTTTCTACCTTTTTTTTTTTTTTTGCGGTACGCGGGCGTCTCACCGTTGTGGCCTCTCCCGTTGCGGAGCACAGGCTCCGGACACGCAGGCTCAGCAGCCATGGCTCACGGGCCCAGCCGCTCCGCGGCATGTGGGATCCTCCCGGACTGGGGCACGAACCCATGTCCCCTGCATCGGCAGACAGACACTCAACCACTGTGCCACCAGGGAAGCCCTGTTTCTACCTTTTGGCTATTGTGAATAGTGGCGCTGTGGACGTGTCTCTGCTTTCAATTTTGTGGGTATGTACCCAGAAGAGGAATTGCTAGATCATATGGTAATTCTGTCTGAGTTTTTGAGGGATTGACATACCGTTTTCCACAGCAGCTGCACCCTTACATTCCCACCAGTAATGCAGAGGGTTCCCATTTCTCCACGCCCTCACCAACGCTAGTTCTTTTCTTTCTTTTCTTTTTTAAAAAAACAGTCACCATCCTACTGGGTGTGAAGTGGTATCTCTTTGGGGTTTTGATTTGCATTTCCCAAATAATTAGTGATGTTAACTCTTTTCACGAGTTTTTCATGTGCCATCACTAACAGATTTCTAAAGGAACTCCTGTACTCAGAGTTTTTCTAATTCTGACCTTTCCAAGGTCAGTATGTTCAACTTGTTCTTGTATTTCCTAAGAATCTCCAGCATCCTCCCACTCCCTTGTCTGCTTAAACTCCTTCAACTTGGTTTCTGTTACTTGTAATCATTTCTGGTTCAGCTTTCCTAGACTCTATTCCTTGTTGCCTCTAACTTTGCAGTTAAGCACAGCATTTGCTCCACCCTGCTGTCTCTGTAAAACATTTCTGCTACGTTCTTACCATTTTCTGCTTATTTTTCATAGGGAAAATGATGAGCAACAGGAAAGAAAATCCCTAAAAATGCTTTTTACTCAGGAGAAATAAATACAGAAGCAGCACATCTACAATGTACTTTCCTCTCCCGGGGAGTCACCATGATACCTGTTTACTGTTGCCCCCTGAAGCCTGTATTCTCTCTTCTGCCAGGATGTCAGGGCAATAGTAGCCTATGTTGTAGCAGCCAGCCAAGCAGCCCTCACAGGTGGAGGAACAACAACCTGGGGGCGTGCATAGGTGGGGTGGGAAGTCGAGGTCTGTGGTGGGGGATAGACTTCTCTTGGGTCTCCACACTTCCATCCCTGACATGCCTGTTTTAGGATCTCATAAGGTAGAGTGAGAATTAAGTGACGTAATCTATGTATAGCCCTTCAGCCCGTTCTTGGCATTCAGTACCAGATCAGTAAAGGTTAGCTATCTCCCTCCAAAAAAAGCCCATTTTAATATCAAGATTAAGAAATTCTTTTCATTCTACGGGACTTTCACCTAGCTGGTATTTAGGGAGCATGGGATATAGACAGTTTATTTCTTTTTAAATTAATGTCTTGCATTTAATGTAAAAAGATGGCTTTCTAATTGTACAGTAATTAAACAGATGTTACAGTGGGAAATGGGATTGGTCATGCCATCATTTAAATGAGGAATGAGGAGAAGGTCAAGGTCTTGATTTTCCATAATCACTATTAGGGTCACACAAAATGTCATTTCCGGTAATGGGGGCTACATCTTCATTCTACTGTTAGGACTTCTGAAGTAATGAGGAGGAAAAAAAAGTTATAGTGTATTTCACTGACAGCTTAGAAGATTTGAATTAATATTCTTTAAGTTTCTATAGGGTTTTATCAAATCATAGTTCAGCTCAAATTAAAATGGAAATTACTGTAATATTTTTCCTCTGAGAAAGAACTCCTTTGTCTGATCTGTCACTGTATCATCATTTATTCTTCTGTTATCAGAATGATCATTCAATCATATTTTGTTCTTTTAGGGTTAATTGTAAGCTTAGAGAATTGCCATCAGCCTCTCTCCCCAATGCCATGACTATATCCTAGAACCTTTCATCGGGATTCTGACAAAGCAGGATCTTGGACCTACATCTATCTTTTCTATTCTCTTTTTGGAAGGAAGTGAGTTAAAGAGATTATATAATTTGTCAGTAGTCAGAAATCATCACACTTGGACTTTTTTTCGACTTGTGTCTTTTCCTAAGGAATTTTACATTGTGCTCTGCTAGAACCACCAGTACAGATCTGGAAAAACTGTGGGTTCACCCTCAGTTGATGAAAATGATGGAGCTGAATGCTGATATTGCGCAGACCCTACTTGCCCTGTCAGACGTGATTACAGTTTCTGTTTATAGCCATTCGGTTTCTTAAACTGTGGCCGCCCTCTGCCACCTCTCTGTTTGAAAAATGTGTGTGTTCTCTATTCCCTTAACTCAGGGGTCAGACTTTGAGGATAAGGTAATGATTTCTTAAGCCTTCAATGTTCTTATTTCCCTGCTCCCAAATGTACCAAAATGTACTGTTTATGGTTGTTAGAGTGCCTCTGACCAAGCCCCGTGCAACTGCATCTGGCCCATGATGCAATTCCAGGTGATGCTTTGAGAATTTGATGTGGTGTTTTCATTTGTCTCACTAGTAAATGGATGTATATTGCTTCTAGTTTGCCAGGTGTAGTCTTCTCAGCTGTAAGGAGAATCCTTTAGGTATCTTTGATCATGGAAATGATAGTTTAAAATTAGAGATGTGACCTCACATAGAGCACAGAGCAGATTTTGTTTCCACTGGAAAGAAATGGTTCCTGAATATCAACGTTAAAAACAATAGATGCTTAAGGATGCAGAATGCGCGGAAGTGTTAAGGCTAGTCTTGTTTCGCACTAAAACCAGTTGCACAATGAAAGGAAAATAGTACTATTCTTTATCCCACTCTGCCTCAGGCTTTGTTTCTATTTGAGGTGGTAATCTTTATGGCTAAAATGTTTAACACGTTTTCATACCAGCTTCATCATTTTGTAACACTTTTGATTTCCCTGAGAAAAAAAGCTCTCAGGACATGTCCACCTCTTCACCTGCTGTGCAGTGTCTCACCCTTAATGGAGCTCAATAAAGAGTGGCTGAATGAAGGACGCGTTTTTCCTTATTTTATGCTTCTCTGTAGTTTGAACTTGTAAAGACACCGTTGTCTGGTGACATATGACAATGTTATAGTGGTTTTGATAGCACGTGGAACTGTGGCCTCCATGCCTGATCTAAGAGGAACAAGAAGGCTCCATTTCTTGGGTAAAATGCACTATTTAAGAAAATTTTCTAGTGTTTTTTCCCTTCTTTTTTATGGCTTTTGAAAACCTCGCAAGTTGTAGGAGAGTCTGTTCTCACACTTTCCTAACTGTCTGCTCGGCTACGCCACCGTGGACACAAATGTATGTCCCATGGACCTAAATCTCATTATGTCTCAAGCTGAACCCATCCTTTTTTCTTTTAATCAATTCCCCCTCGCTGTTAACATCATCACACTTATTCCAACTACTGCTTCCAGTCATTTGGCATGGTGCTTGACTTCTACACTTTCCTGCACGCATTTTCTGATCCACGCCCAGATACGGCCAATGCTACCCTCCCAGCATCACTTACCCCATCTCCTTTTCTGCACACCCAACTACCACTTGCTTCATTGCATCTCGTGTCTTTGTTTTTCTTTCTTCTTTCTGCCCTAGTCCTTCCCTTTTAAATCAAGGGATATCTGCTCTCTTCAGATCATTTTGAAGCAGACATCTAATTACATCACCCAGTCATTCACTTTTTGTCCTAAGGTCCCCAACTTCTTATGGAAAAAAGTACAAGCATTCTAGCTGTTGTTCTAGAACAGCATTTTCCAATAGAATACAATTTGCACCACATAACTTAAAACTTTGTCCTAGTTCCATTAAAAAAGTTAAAAGAAAGTGATATATTTTTTACCCAATATCTTATTAAATTATTGTTTCAACATGTCATCAATATAAAATTATTAATATTTTACATTCTGTTTTTCTACTAAGTGTTTGAAATGTGATTTTAGCTGCATATCAAGGGCTCAATGCTATGTGTGGGTAATGGCTACCCCATTAGACAGCGAAGCTCTAGACCTTTCACTGCTTACTACAAACCTGTTTCTGTCTCTGATTTTCTTTCCTCTGTATACACAACATGCTCCATCCAAGTTGAACTCTATGTTCATGTCTATAAATCATCTGGGTTATGTTACCACCATGTCTCTGTGCTGTTTTGTACCCGTGGAATGCTATTTCCCCTCCACACTTGCCGATCCTGCGAGTGTTTACAGCTTTGTTCAAATGCCACTGCTCCAGGAGGTCCTATCTTCCGTCACGTGAAGTAAGTTTTCCCCTCTTTGACTTTCCACAGCTTGTTTTCTGGAATGGCACTTAGCAATCTTAATTTTTCTACTAGATCGTACATTTCTTGAGAACAAGGACTGTGTTTTCTTCTTTGTGTCACAAAGCTTAGCCCTGGGCTTTGCTCATAATGGCATTTACTGAATGCTTAATGAATCATAAGTCAAACTCCACCTGAAGGTGATTTTATTAACTAGGTTTAGAAATGACTGCAAGTAGTCTGAAATGAAAAAAGTGTACCTGGATACATATGTAATTATTTTGGATTTATGTGCTTTCAAGTTAGGAGAAAATGTAGCTTTACCAACAACAGTATACTCATATTGAGACAGGAGGGAAGGGGGCAGGGCACAACCTTTAAAAGAATGACATAGCCATTGAGGATATGACAAGAACTTGTTAGAACCAACTAGGTCCAAGATGGCAGACAGTTCGACTTCCAGTGGACCTTGACCTCATTATAATACATTAGCGTATGCTAAATGACATACCCGCAGGTACCATGACAGTTTCAAGGCCAACCATGAAAGGCCAAAAAGTGGGTGATGGCCCAGTTCCTGGAAATCTCTGCCCCTCCTGCAGAGATTTGGAATTTTTTCCAAATCTTTGGAAAAAATCCAAATTTTTTCCAAATTCTTTTTTTTCTCTTGGATGGATGTACCATAATGGAAATTTCTCTTTGGTCTCTGAGTGTAGCAGATGCTGTCAGTTTTTTCACTCACATCTCCTGAGATCCCTTTACCATTTCTGCGCATGCCAACCTGACTTCCAAAATCCGGGACCTTTGCACAGCCAACTGAAGGTGCTGAGAATTCATGTACTCTTGGGAGCATCCAATTACTGAAGGATGTGAGGGTAAATGCACTTTAGTTCCCCCAGCCTTGGCTGTGAGGCGTGCACTTTACACAGTTTCCAATAGCTTCTCCTCACCCACAGTGCTTGCTGCCTCCTTAATAGTTTGCCTTCCCTTTCCTTCCTGTACCCGCTACAGTCAATGTGGGTTTCCTTGCCTCTCCCAAATAAACTCGCCGCATTCAGTCCTCGACTCAGTGGCTGGTTTCTGAAGAACTTAAGACAGTGAGCTAATCAAGGATTTAAAGTCCTTAGCGTGGTTTCTATTCTCCCCACCTCTCTTTCCTTCTCTTTTCCCACTCTTTTCTCTCCCACTTCCCTGTGACTTTCCTTATCCAATACTTGTGGAATGCCTATTTTATGCCAATCCCCAAATAATAGAGATGAAAGACAGTTTTTTTTTTTTAATTTGTGCTGAAGAATCTCGATCTCCCTGTTTATTCAGGGAGATAGAACAGGAAAGAGAATGTTATAATACAGAGCGGTAAGTGCGCTAAGATGGAGAGAAATGCAAGGTACTACCAGAGTGAAGTACAGGGGGGAAATACAGGGCATCAGAGAAGGCTTCTCATAGGAGTTGCTGCCCAGACTGTTTTAAAGCTGTTGTTATCAAAGAGTGGTTGCTGTATCTACAACAGCATCACCTGGGAATTCCTTAGTAATGCAGACTTTCAGAGCTAACCCAGACCTACTGCATGGGAAGCTCTGGGGCTGGGACATGGTCATCTGTACTTCAACAAGCCCGCCACATGATTCCGATGCCCTTGTCTCACTTCACCTGGCCCCTAGAATCACCTTCCAAATGAAATGCTTGCACTTGTTTCAGAGTCAGCTTCTGGAGTAACCCAAATTAAAATTGTGCTCTTGAACTACTGGAATTTTTAATTACCTGCGGCTGCCTTGGCTAACGGCAGCCTAGTTACATAGCAGGCTTTCTACTGATTTATGCTGAATCACGTTCCACTGAATGTTTCATGAAATCTATACACGTTGGTTTGTCCTTTTTTTTCCTTTTTCTTTTAACTTAAAAAAAGACGATTTCAGCCTCTTGTTGATTTTGATGACATGAGTTTTTGTTCTTTGAACTTTTGTTTTGAGGAGAAAAGAAAAATGCTTTGTTTCAGCTTATCTCTACTAATATCCTCATCAGACTGAATGGAGAAAATGGTGTTGATTTTGATAAAACACCAATGAAAGCCAACAAGAGAAAATTAATTATTTATTCCAAATTCTTAATTCTGAATGATTAAAGCTCATGCACAGGTGTGGTCTTGTTGATTCTAGGAGACTAATTTTTACATGGACCACTCTTGGGTAACTGTCCGTCAGTCATTTGGGAACCATCCTAAACAACACAAACCCAGTAAGAGAAAAAAAAATCAGTCCGGAAGATTTGGTGTTATATCAGATTGATACGTGGGTGGTTACTTTGAAAAAAAAACCTCCTATGATTGTTTTATAATTTTAAGTTTGGTAATGGAAAAACTTTCTTCTTGGTCGGAATGGATATTAAGTGGTTTTCCTCTTACTATGTGCCACTGTCACATCATAATAAGACATAATAAAAACCAAAACAACTTGAATATAATATTTCAAACCCTGGCAGTAAAATTGTTTGGCAAGCTTATTACCAACATCATTAGAGAAGAATAAATAGAATCACATACTCAAACATAAACCAGTAGCAGAGAGTTTCAAATGATGTTTTTACATTCTTACAGCTTTGCTAATCCTGTTGTCTCGAAACTAAAAACATTGTGTGATCATCCTACAGAGACGTACCCATGCGCTATCGTTTTATTCTCAATTATATTTGTTTTTATTATATACTAGACTTATAGCCCCATTTGATCTACATATCATAGGGGCAGCTGAAGTTGACGTAAATTTTGGGGATTTAGATTGGTCTCTCCCCAAACTAGGTCCTCTTCTTACCTTCCTGTTTATCAGTCATTATCTCCATGGATATAGATTGAAAATCTGAGTTTTATCTTTGACCTCTCCTGTCTTAGTCAGCTCAGGCTGCCATAACAAATATCAAGACTGGGTGATTTAAACAACAGATTTTTTTTTTTTTTGCGGTACGCGGGCCCCTCACTGTTGTGGCCTCTCCCGTTGCGGAGCACAGGCTCCGGACGCACAGGCTCAGCGGCCATGGCTCACGGGCCCAGCCGCTCCGCGGCATGTGGGATCTTCCCGGACCGGGGCACGAACCCGCGTCCCCTGCATCGGCAGGCGGACTCCCAACCACTGCGCCACCAGGGAAGCCCTGCAACAGCTTTTTAATGGCACTTGCCTCTAAAATTTATTATCTTAATCCATCGTGCACACAGTTCCCAGGCCAGTCTTCCTAAAATGACTCAAACTGTGTCGGTACCTCCCTGAACAATGTCAGTTATTCCCAGTTGTCTGTAGGTGAGGTAAGACTGCCTGATCTGGCTAAGGTCTCCCACAGTCAGTTCACAGATCTCCCTTTCCAATCCTCATTTCCCTGTGTTCCCACCTGTCAACAGGCCGACTACTGACCCCATGCTCCTGCAAGCTGGCCTCCCCCAGCCCAGGTTCATGGCTTCCGCATGTGGCAGCATTCCCCTCCCCCCGTCCCAGCTCTCTGGAGTGTAGTAGTCCTTGCACTCAAGCTGTCCTCCTCTGAGAATCACTGAACTCTTAGGTAAATGTGTTCTGAACTTCTCGTTTGGCATGTTTTACCCTACTGTGTAAGTATAAATGCATCCATGAAGAATATATGGTTATCTGTGTGTGTGTGTTTTTTAAAGGAATCATCTTATATCATCTTGCACCTGGGTGTTTGTTTTTCAATTCAACAGTCCAACAATTTGCTTTTCTTAAGATTTACTCATGTAGATTTGTTTAATCCTCTTTATCTATCTGTAGGGTATTTCACTGACTATACCACATTTTAATATGAGATTCCCCTTTTCATATACATTTAGTTTATCTCCAGTTTTCATTTGCTATTCAAGAAGTTTCACAAATATTCTGGTACATGTTTCCTTTTGGCATATCTTCTGAAAGTTTCTTTTCTTTTGTCTTTTATTTTTTGGTGTTGTCACTTTAATGTTATCACTTGAAAGACAAGGATTCTAAATTTTTTTTTCTCTTTTTAAAAAATTGAGCTATAATTGACATATATTATTCTCAGATGTACAACATAATGATTTGATATTTAAAAAAAATTTTAATTTGTATTGAAATACAGTTGATTCACAATGTGTTAGTTTCAGGTATACAAAGTGATTCAGATATATATATATATATATATATATATATATATACACACATATTCTTTTTTTTGTATTCTTTTCCATTATAGGTTATTACAAGTTATTGAGTATAGCTCCCTGTGCTATACAATAGGTCCTTATTGGTTATCTACTTTATGTATAATAGTGTGCATATTTTAATGCCAGACTCCTAATTTGTCCCTCCCCCCTTTCCCTTTTGGTAACTATGATTTGATATTTGTATATATTGCAAAATGATTACAACAATAAGTCTAGTTAACATCCATCACCACAGGTAGTTGTACATTTTTTCCTTGTGATGAGAACTTTAAAGATCTACTCTCTTAGCAGCTTTCAAATATACAGTACACTGTTATTAACTACAGTCACCATGCTCTTTATTACATTCCCATGACATTTATTTTATAACTGGAAGTTTGTACCTTTTGACCCCCTTCATCCATTTTACCCCCGCCCCCCGCCCCCCGCCATGCCTCTGGCAACCATCGTATGGTATTTCTCTTTCTCTGGCTGACTTATTTCACTTAGCATTATGCCCTCAAGATCCATTCATCTTGTCACAAATGTCAAGATTTCCTTCTATTTTGTGGGTGAATATTTCTGTATATGTCACAACTTCTTTATCCATTCATCCATCCATGGAAATTTAGGTTGTTTCCATATCTTGGCTATTGTAAATAATGCTGCAATAAACATGGGGGTGCATATATCTTTCTGAGTTAGTGTTTTCATTTCCTTCAAATAAATATCAAGAAGTGGAATTGCTGGATCATATGGTAGTTCTATTTTTAATTTCTTGAGGACCTTCCGTAGTGTTTTCCACAATTACATTCCCAATTGCACTAATTACATTCCTACCAAGAGTGCACAAATGTTCCCTTTTTACCACATCTTTGCCAAAACTTATTTCGTATCTTTTAGATGACAGCCATTCTAACAGGTGTGAAGTGATACCTCATAGTGTTTTTGATTTGCATTCCCTTGATGATGAGTGATGTTGTATACCTTTTTATGTACCTGTTGGCCATCGGTAGGTTTTCTTTGGAAAAATGTCTATTCAGATCTTCTGCCCATTTTTAATTGATTTATTTTTTTTTCTTGTTGAGTTTTATGCGTTCTTTATATATTTTGGATATTAACCCCTTATTAGATGTATGGTTTGCAAATATTATCTTTCATTCAGGTAGTTGCTTTTTCATTTTGTTGATGGTTTCCTTTGCTGTGCAGAAGCTTTTTAGTTTAATGTAGTTCCTCTTGTTGATTTTTGCTTCTGTTGCCTTGTTTTTGGTGTCAAGTTCAAAACTTGCCACTTATGTTTTCTTCTAGGAATTGTATGGTTTTGGGTCTTACATTCAAGTCTTTAATCCATTTTAATTTAATTATTTGTATATAAAATGATGGTTCTCTTTCATTCTTTTGCATGTAGCTGTCTAGTTTTCCCAACACTGTTTGCTGAAGAGACTGTCCTTTCTCCGTTGTATATTCTTGGCTTCTTTGTTGTAAATTAATTGACCATAAATGGGTGGGTTTATTTCTGGGCTGTTTATTCTGTTCCATCGATCTCTGTGTCTGTTTTTATGCCAATACCATACCATTTTGATTACTGTAGCTTTGTATTATAGTTTGAAATCAGGAGCACGATGTCTCCAGCTGTATTCTTTTTTCTCAAGGTTGCTTTGGCTATTTTAGGACTGCTTGTTCAATTTCTGTGAAAAGTGCGTTTGGAATTTTGACAGTGTTGGGGAGGGGGAAATTTCTTCCTCTACCCCTCTTTAGTTCTTATGCTTGGACTAATAATAAAATTGACACATCAGATTAATAGGAGAAAAACCAATTTAATTTTGTGTGCACAGAAGACCAGAAAATGATGCTCAGAACACAACCACAAGCAGGCAACATTTATACCTTTTTACACAGAGAAATAATAAATTTGTGAGGATTTGACAGGACAAAGAAACTTAGGTTTGGGTGCTTAATTAGTAAGGAATTTAAGCAAAGTTTGGGCTTAGGTAGTGAATTAGTAAAGAAGTAACAAGGTTTGTTTATACAGGCTTCTTGGCCCTGAATTCCTTGTCTCTGGTGACAAAGATGTCTTTCTTTGTCACCAGAGGGCACCTTTCACATGGGAAATTTATTTCCTGCTTTCAGGAAGACAGAAGGAGGGATTGATGTGTCCTTCTTGCACCAGTGGTTTCTTTATTTAAGAAACTTTATTTCAAAATAATCAATATGCCATTGAGACATATTTTGGGGGTGGCCTGCCCTGGGCCCCAACAATAGGGATTGCATTGAATCTGTAGATTGCTTTGGGTATTATGGACATTTTAAAAACATAAGTTCTTCCAATCCATGAGCAGGTAATATTTTTCCATTCATTTATTTGTGTCTTTTTCAGTTTCTTTCATCAGTGTTATAGTTTTCAGTGTACAGGTCTTTCATCTCCTTGGTTAAATTTATTCCTTGGTATTTTGTTCCTTTTGCAGTTTTAAATGGGATGATTTTCTTAGTTTCTCTTTGTTATAGTTAATTACTAGTGTATAGAACAGCAACAGACTTTTGCATACTGATTTTTGTATCCTGCAACTTTACTGAATTCATTTATTAGTTCTAACAGGTTTTGGTGGTATCTTTAGGGTTTTATTTATATATGTATATAATTTCTTCTGTGAAATGACATGTGACAGTTTCACCTGTTCCTTTCCAATTTGGATGACTTATTTCTTTTTCTTACCTAATTGCTGTGGCTAGGAATTCCAACACCATGTTCAATAAAAGTGGTGAGAATGGACATCCTTGTCTTGTTACTGATCTTAGAGGAAACGCTTTCAGCTTTTCACTGTTGAATGTGATGTTAACTGTGGGCTTGTCATATATGGCCTTTATTATGTTTAGATATGTTCCCTCTATACCCACTTTGTTGAGAGGTTTCAGCATAAATGGATGTTGAATATTGTCAAATGTTTTTTCTGAAGTAACTTATTTTAAGTAACTTTATATACCATAAATAAATTGTTGATTGCTGTTTACTAAGACTATAGTGCTAATACTTTCTAGTATTTTCTCATTCTTATTAATGTAGAAAACAGTTTTTTCTTGCTCTAAACCTTCCAATGATAAGTTATGGTTTCCTAAGCTATTTTTTTTGTCAAATTGTATAAGTATCTTAAAACTAAATGAATGCATTACTATATTCTGCTTTTGGGAATATTATAGATAGGTTTCCTAAGTAGTGAATTAGAAATATCTCAGTGTGTGGTATACTCTCATTTTCAGACTAGAAATAATAATGTTTACTTGAATTGGGAAATTACTAGTACCAGTGCTTCCTTGTTTAAACTTTAGGATGTTCATTGCAGCACTATTTGCAATAGCCAGGACATGGAAGCAACCTAAATGTCCATCGACAGAGGAATGAATAAAGAAGATGTGGTACATATATACAATATACATATATTTCCTCTTGTCCTCATTTCATGTTTTAGAGGAAGATTATTTTGGCTCTATAAAGACTTAATTAAGAGACAGCCCACATCCCAATGCCTGGTCTTGCATTGTAGAATTTACAGCCAAGAAGAAAATGTATTTTTGAAAGGGCGATGGATGGTCTCATCCCTCACTAATTGACACCCCATCTGTTGATGCCTTTTTTTCCCTTCCTGTTCTCTGCACTTCATGGGAATAGGAGACATGGCTTATGTTTGGTAATTGATAAAATTTCTTTGAGAGAAAAAAATAAAGGTTTCAACTCCCTTGGGGGGGGGTAAATAAGGAATGAAATAATGCCATTTGCAGCAACATGGATGAACCTAGAGATTGTCATACAGAGTGTAAGTGAGAAAGAGAAAACAAATATCGTATAATATTGCTTATATGTGGAATCTAGAAAAATGGTACAGATGAACTTATTTGCAAAGCAGAAAAGAGTCACAGATGTAGAAAAAAAACTTATGGTTACAAAGGGGGGAAGGGGGGTGGGATGAATTGGGAGATTGGGATTGACATATATGCACAGCTATATATAAAATAGATAACTAATGACAGCCTACTGTATAGCACAGGGAACTGTACTCAGTGCTCTGTAGTGACCTAAATAGGACGGGAACCTAAAATAGAGTGGATATCGTATATGTATAACTGATTCACTTTGCTGTACAGCAGAAACTAACACAATATTGTAAAGCAACTATTCTCCAATAAGAATTAATTTAAAAACACCCCAAAACTTTAGGAGGATTTCATTGATCAATATTGACCTTGTCGATCAAAAGACTGAATTGCTTATTATTATTCCATTGTTTATGTGGTTAGAGTACTTGAGCAGTAGAGAATCATTCTTTTCTTACATATATCCACAACATATGAGATCACTTCTTTCTTTATTCATCAGTGTTATAATTTCACTGAAAAGCTATCGTCTTGGTCTGATGTATTCCCTGAAAGTGCTTTGCTTCTTTTGCTAATGGTTCTTTGTGCTATTTTCTTTGTAAATGCTTGCTTCGTTATTTCTCCTTAAATTGAAAAAAGGCTTTCAGGAATGTAATTTTCAGGCTCATTCTAAGTATCTGGAAGCTGTGTGCCAATTTCTCTTCCAGTCTTCCCTTCTTCATTTTCTGAAACAACGGCAAACCATTCATATGCATATATGTACTCAAACGGCACTACTGCAAGTTAATCTCCAGCGCGGAATGAGAGATTTTGTGCCAATTTTGCTTTTGAGCCAAGTGAAATAGAGGGGACGTTAGATGTTTGAGGCAAACTTAATGGTTCTGGAGGTGGACACATGTTAAATGAACATTTTTGTGACTTGCTGGCTCTTAACGAGCAGAGCTAGGACTGATCAACTTTTACACGCTTGTCAGTAGACACTGGTTCTCAGTGACACTTGGCCCTTGTTTGCTCTGAGAGAAGCTTCTGTAATAGTTTTAAGGAAAAAAAAATAGTATCTAAAACATATAACACTCTTTTCCCCATCATTCAACAGAACTGACTTGGAAATGAGTAAGAGACGTATTGTGAATTATGCCCTATTAGTCAGACACAAAATGTCACGTGACACCTAGAATTTGCCAGGGCCACATGTCAGGCATTTTTGAAATGTATTTTTCAAGGTGGTTTTCCAAGAAAGGCATATTACATAACGTGATATGACGGCAGGTCTAAACCACGGGCATACTGAAACCAAGGAGATGTTGCTTCTGGAATCAATATTCCTATCCAAAAATATTTATTGAAGAGGAAAAGTCAGAGTTCTAGACACCTAGACATAGATGCCAGACTTTGCAGTATTTTTGTAGCATTGATTTCATAGCATTAATTTAATTTGACTGAGTGGAACTCAGTATATTTGTATGTGTATTAATCAAGTCAAGATTATAGAAGTCCAGGACAAAAGAATTATTTAAATCATACACAGAGTAAGATTGATTTGTATAAGAAAAGAAGCAAGGGCTTGAAGTATTTGCTAAAGCCATTGCTTTCCATTGAGAAAATTCCTAGCTTTGGGCCAGGTAACGTAAGTTAGCCCTTGTGTGTCTTTAGGGGGTATCCTATAGGTTCATGGACAGAGCTGAGCTGTCGGATCATGTCTTAGGTTAGCCATGAACTTCTTGTTTCCAGAATTCAAATTAACCTTGGCATTTATTGTGAAATCCCTGGTGCCTTCATGTAAAACAATATGTTCTCTGCAGCTGTGCACTTTGCAGTCACTGATCAATGGTTAAACAGTTTGCAAGAATGCTTTGGGGCTGTGATGAATGTGCTTCCCCAAGGCCTTCTGGTAGAAATTCTGCTTCACAGAATGAGTGAAATTTTTGGAATATATACTGGTGAAATTAGTCATAATGCATAAAACTGCGGCAAATAACAGTGTAGGGCTCATTGGACTAAATTGATGTTGGAGGATGGAGTCAGTAGTTATCTAGCTACGGGGCAAGGGCACATCAACCTTCCTAGGAACTCTAAAGGCAGAATACGCCAGGTGTTCCAGTTTTCTCATTTAATGTGGGAAGAGCAAGCCCAGCTTCCTTCTTCTAGGTGTAAGAGTCAAACATGATAGTGATGGTATATATTCAATACCAAGTCTTTAGTGCCATGACTATGAAGAAAAAGTCTTGTTATCTCAATTGTTCTAGAAAAGAATTCTAAAATTCAAAGAATTTTTTAACAAATAATTTATTTTCTTTCATATACTCATTCTTTTAGGTTTCTAGTATGATTGATATTTTGGAAATATTTAGAAACAGCCTTTACATCAGGGCTAGAAGTTAAAATGGAAAATAGTGAAGAAAGTAGTCCTGACCATGTAAGGTTTGGGATTTATGTTTGCGTGGGGCCATGCAATCTGAGGAGCTGGAGCCTCTTGTCTCTCTGGCATATTTCCTTAAGAAATTGTGATAACATATTATTTGAGAGAGCTTGAGTGCTTTTGCAGTATAGCTTCACTCTTTTTCCAAAGCAGTCTATCATTTTAGAGGTGTATAATAGCTTTATTCTATAACATGCATACAGTGGTGAAATATAGCTTATGCAACTATTTAAGAGTGTGCTTGATTATCTTCTAACAATGCAATTCACACAAATGGAATGAGGTCATCTTTATATTTTTTATTTTTTATTTTTTTTGCGGTACGCGGGCCTCTCACTGTTGTGGCCTCTCCCATTGCGGAGCATGGGCTCCGGATGCACAGGCCCAATGGCCATGGCTCACGGGCCCAGCCGCTCCACAGCATGTGGGATCTTCCCAGACTGGGACACGAACCTGCGTCCCCTGCATCGACAGGCGGACTCCCAACCACTGCGCCACCAGGGAAGCCCCATCTTTAAATTGAAATATCAAGTCTTTTTTCAAGATCCTTGGAAGCAAACATTTTAAATCTAAATATATTATTTGATTATTTTAATATCACTGCATATATATGTTTAAATAAAAATAAAGGACATTACATCAACTTCAGATTTGTTTTATTCTTGTTATGTTTGGCTTCCTCTGAACTACAGAGGTGGCAGAGAGAATGGAAAGCATGAAGAAGTTCAGTCCAGAGATACTTAGGAGCTAGGAAGACCAGGGGTCAGTGATGGACTGGAAGCAGCCCGGAAGAGAGAAGGAAAATTTAAGAAGGATGCCATGTTTCTGACTGAAGAAACTGAAAGAGAAAAAGCAGATTTGGAAGTAAGATGAGTTTGGTTTTGAATGCATCGAATTTGAGCTCTCTGAGGACGTACAGCAGAAATGTGTACTAAACATATGGATCTGGGCTACAGACCTGGGGAGTCATTGTCATAAAGACAGTAAGTGCATTAAGTGGGGTAGCCTGCTTCTCTCCTTTCTCTGCACACTCTTCCCAGGCAGAGGACAGAACCCTGAGGAGCATCCACATGTAGGGGTAGAACATGAAGAGGAAGCCAAGCCATAAAGGTGACTCAGAAAAACTCAGCCAGAGAAGAAGGAGGAAGCTCAAAGAAGCCGCAGTGCCAGAGAAGCTTGGAGACAGAAGTACGTCAGGGAATTAGAAGTGGCCAGTGATGCCACGTCTGTAGCAAGGCCAAGTGAGACATGGGCAGAAAGGCGCCCACTGAATTTGTCATGAATGGAGTTTGTCCCAGAGAGGACTGTGCAAACAGGGAGAGGTGGAGTTAGAGCAGTTTCCAGTGGTGGCCATGCTGGGATGCGGTCATGATGAGGGTGGCTGAGATATGGGTTGATGGAGAACAAACGCGTAAGCAGTTAGAATGTGGGATGGGCTATTGTATTCGTCAGGGTTCTCCGGAGAAACAGAATCAATATAAGAGGAGACGTGTTATGGGAATTGGTTCACATGATTATGTAGGCTGAGAAGTCCCATCATGTCTCATCTGCAAGCTGCAGAACCAGGAAAGCTGGTTGTATAATTCCTGAGATGGGAGGGAAATGTGGGATAAGGCTGTTGGTGTAAGTCCTGGGGCCTGAAGGCCTGAGAAGAAGGAGCTCCAATGTGTGAGAGCAAGAGAAGATGGTGTTCAGCTCAAGGAGAGTGGGCATGGAGGATGGAGAGAGAGAGGGAGAGAGAGAGAGAGACAGAGAGACAGAGAGAGAGAGAGGGCTCACCCTTCCTCTGCTGCCCTCAAAGAATTGGGTGATGCCCTTATTGTTGAGAGTGGATCTCCTTTACTCAGTCTACTGATTCAAATGCTAATCTCTTCTGAAAACACCCTCAGGCACACCCAGAAATAATGTTTTACCAACGATCTGGGCATCCCTTAGCCCAGTCAAGTTGATGTATAAAACTTACCATCACAGTTATCAACATGGATATTGAAGTTACCTAGGATGGTTGCAGTACTGGGGGAAGGTCAAGGTGACATGTCAGAGTCTCTGTGGGTTAGCAGGAGTGATCAGGATTTTAGAAGAAGTGTTGGGAGCAGGCATTGACTAGTGAGGCTCAAAATAGACAGGATTTTTATAAATGCAGTGAGGTAATGGTCTATGTTCCGGCTATGACCCTTCGGAGAAAACAAACAATACAGTTTAAACTAGTTTGATATGTGGATGTTTAATGTTCAGACGCTAGAAACAAAGTAGGGCCATTGAGGGGATGTAGATGGGTTCTCAGGAGCTGAGCTTCTTTGTGTCCATCTTTCCAACGATACATCAAAGGTTCCTCTCATTTTTTCTGTGTCTGTCTCTGCTTTCTCTTTGGTTTTCCTCATCCTGCCATTGGTCTGTACATGATACCCAGTGTCAACCCACCCTTGAGTCCAAGGACGTCTCATGTCAAGTCCCCACGACTAACTCTCAGGATTCTCCGTGTATTTCAGTTCCAATTGATGCTGGATGGGGAAAGCATGGAAGCCCGCCTTGTACAGTTTATAAATAACATTGATTTCAGGGGCAATGTCTACCTCACTTCCTGGCTTTGAAGGGCCTGGGAGAATAACTGGCTTGCAGTTCAGAGGTTTGGGGGAAGCCTGACGTGTGTAAGTGCAGAATGTAAGGAGAGAGGCAGTTTGTTAACCATGGAAAAGGGGCTCCAGATGGGTTTAGAGGGTGAAGTGCAGGGCAAGTTTGCATTGGGAAGAAGGAAGCGCACAACCATATAGCTTTTGTTGTTTCACCGTTTCTTTTAAATTATATGTTCCTCAAAATATTTCACATCCTTAAGTAGATTGTGGTGCGTCAGAGGGCTTGTATAGTATTATATCACTATATCTTATGTTTCTTTTGCATCGCAGCACCCTCTCACCTAGATACCCAGCAAAGGCCCTCTGTGTCCAGTGGATTTGGAATTTATATTCTTCCTTGAGATATGGATAATAACGTACAGGTCCTATCAACTGCACAGTACGGTTTATAGGTTCTTCTTCTTTATACCCGCCACATCTTGCAACACTCAGCCATGTGCCTGACCGGTACACAGTAACTGACTGAATCAATTTAAGTAAAGGGTAATATGATGGAACAAAATTAGTGAAGACATTGTTTCTAGTGCTTGGGGTTTTAGCAACTTTTTCAGCACTTTGAAAGGTGTCACACAGTTTCATGTGATGTTTAAGGACTCATTTCCATTAATGATATGTAACTATTCTGTTTTTTTCCATATTCTTTGATTTATTTTTTTAACAAACTCCTGGGATTATTAGCCTGCCAGAGAGAAATAAGGGTGGAAATGGTGACCAGAAGTGCTGCAGTTACTTTGTCTGGAAATGTAAAGACAGGAGGAGGGACGTTGGGGACAGAGGGAATTTTCCAAAATAAGAATGAGAGAGAGTCTTTCCTAAATGCAGGTTATGTGAGATTGAACAATGACCAACTAAATGGATCCTGAAACAGTCTTGAGGTCTTACTCTGGATGGCTTCATGGCAAAGTTTCCTGGTTACCTTTCAGTAGTACTGGGCACCCTGCCCCAGTGAGAAGCCCACTTTTCCTCAGGATGACCAGTTAGCTTTTCCTTACCTGAATGGTGAGGGGCTGAAAGGTTCAGACGGTTTGGTGGATGAGGGGTTGCAGATAGAACTGGTGGGTATGTCTAAGGTAATTATAGAATGAAATCTAATTTGGGTGTCAAATAGATTAATACCCAAGATTCAGGAATATATGATTGAGACTTACATATGAAAATTGCCAATATTTAAAGCTTTCTACTTTTTCCCTCCCTGTATGAGTCATAGTCTACTGGATGAGTTTTAGGAGATCTATTTCATTATATTCAAATCATGATGTCATTTACCCCCCTTGTTTGCTATATTCCTCATTCTTATAGTCAAAGCCACAGGCTACCTGATCATCTTGTTTATATAATAATGGTATGATATAATTACTCCAAATAATGAGTAGCTTGAAGCTTAGTTCACTTCAGATGGTTACACTCTTTTCTCATGAGGCCTGAGATTTCATTGTGAAATGGGACAATGTGTCCAAAGGCTGCATCCCTCCATCTGGAACTTTCTGGCCCCCAGTAGGACCAAGATTCATACTCTGTTGGTGGTGATGTGTCAGGAACATAATCCTTGAGTATGAATTGTCCCTTCAGTTGGTTTATTCTTTAAATATTGATTTAATCAATCTTTCAATTACTCCTCAGAATTTCTCACTTCTGCATCAGTTTTTGAATTATCTGACCACTAATGGAGGACATAGATATACTTATAACCACACAGTATCTCATAACAAAAATACCTAGATTCCATCATCAAACATATTCTCATGTTGCTCTTATAATAAGTATTTAATGAAAATTATGTGGTGTGTTCTTATAAATACAGAACTTGCTGCTCAGCTGACGTTCTCATTTTATTTGTTCTCTAATGTGTTAATGGAAGGGTTTCTAAAGTGAAAAAAAAGAACTTTGGAGAAACATTTAAAACTTATTTCCAGAATATATCTAAGTATAAAAGACACAGATATAACTCTTTCTTCAAATGGATATAAAAGCATGAAGGAAAGATTTAAAAAAATAAAAATTTATCAGAGATTAACTATGCTATTTTTAAAATTTTATATCTAAATAACTTCCTTAATTCTTAAACCAATGCATTTTAAAATGTAAATTCTCAGATAGTTTCTTTGTGTGGATCATTTCAAATAAGGGATATTCTAGAATGCATGGGAAGATTTATAACATGGAATCGGTAGCTTTTCTTGCCGTGAATGTATTTTGAGAGTATTAATGTCATATAACTCACTTATTAAAATTTTAGTGAAAAGAATAGGCATCGCAAATCCTTGGGTAACTTTCACCTTTGAATGCCCATTCTTACTTACCTGCCGGAGACCTTGTATTTCAGACCTCGCACTTTTCCAGCTGTGCAGAATTCACCTCTGTGCTGACTTTGGTTCTCTCTAGGGGGCGCACTGGGGGCAGTTTATCAAGATGGGGCAAACAAGGATTAGAGCTAGTCCTTTCAAACAGCAGTGCCCCCAATCTTGCTGCCTGACAGGAAGCCCTTTGCCTCCTGTCCATGGGGAGCCACCCTTCCCTCCTGCTCTCCTCACCAGTCTTTTGTCAGCTTGCACTGTGATCCACCATCCTCACCACTTTCAGGACTCCCCAAGGGCCCTCAGTGGCTGCTTTCGGGTTCTCAGTTGTATCACGCTGTCTGCTCTGCCAGAATGGTGGGCAAGAAAATTACTTGCTCTCAAATCATTTTATTTATTATTTATTTTTATGCCCCTTCCCAGATGTCTCCATCGTTTTCCTTATCCTCAGAGATTCATCCTGCCTCCTTAGATCTTTCTCTTCTCCGTTGCCTTCCAAGTTTTTTTTTTTTAAACTCATGTACTATACTCCAATAGATAATATTAAGTTTAAAAAGATAGCAGCTAGCATTGTGAGCTATGAGTGACCTTTTAAGGATAGTTCTATCATTTTCTTCTGCCAATTTTAGGAAATAGTTTATATATGCACATAGCAGAATGACAGACCGATTATTTAGGAGAGATGAGAATTCTTACGTATAATATACAAAGGCAGATAATAATTTACTAATGCCCCTAGATTGGTAACCCAAATTTATATCTTTTATCACTAAGTAGAATAATAAATTCCTCTATATCTAGATACTGGGACATAGATGAATAAATGAGCCAATTTTAAAGTAGCAAAAAAGAAATAGTATTTTTTTCAGTATTCGCAACTACCTGTTTCACAGGTTGTTCTAATACATACATGATTACGTTCAGTCCTTACAGCGAACCTTGAATTTTTGCTTCAGGAACCTAAAGTTCAGAGAAGTTAAGCAACTTCTTCTAAGTCAAAAGCTTGTTGTGGCAATGCTTCAATTCCAAACCAGGTCTGTTAGACTCTGAAGTTTGTCATTACATCAGCTTTCCCAGTGCGTGCTTTTGGAACACTGTGCCAGTGAGAGATTTCACCAACAAATAAGTGTTCTCTGCTTAATTAAGATTGAAAACTTCTTCCGTAGAGGAAGTGGTTTAATTATGTTTAACCAGAATGGCCCAAACTTTATTATGCTGACTTTTCTTTCTGATTAATATTATGTGGAGTTAAGGTTTTTATGTTGTAGTTTTTACTGTGAAATTTCTTGGTTCATCAGAGCCTGGCTGTATTACATTTCTTCAGTGTTCAACTGGGCATTGTTTTACATGATTACTCCAGTCAATAAATCCCAAGTATCTAGGAGTCATGTTGTGGTAGATTAAAAATATGGTCACAGATTCTTTACAGCTCCTTTATCATGAGGACAAAGCTATTTTCTCACTCCTTAAATCTAGGCTGACTTTGTGACTTAACTTGACTGACGAAATGTGGCTAAAATGACCTTGTGCAAGGCCTTGCTCCCTCTTGGAATGCTGCCCACACACTTTTATAGAAGGAAGCTTATCTTGCCTGTTAGAGGTAAGGGGCCATGAGAAGGAAAATAGACATGTCCTACCTAGCAGCCAGCAGATACCTACCTAACTGCTAGATATGAGTGAGGCCATCTTGGACATTCCAGCAGGATCAGGCCTCCAGCCGAATGCAGCCCTGTGAGTGAACCAGGTAAAACCTTCAGAAGAACCATTTAGGCAACCTAGGGACTTATGAGAGATAATAAACCACTGTGTCTAGCCACTGAGTTTGGGGCTGAATTTTTACTCGGAATGAGTTAACTGATACACATGTGAAAACCATACCTGACAATCTATGAATGTTGACATTCTAGCTGTAGGGTATTGCCTGGTTATAAGAATTACATGTATTTTTGAGTTTGTACTTGACCTTATTGAAATTAGTGTTTTATGCATTGCATGTGCTGTCTGCTGGGAGATAATTTGCTATGGGTCTCTCACATTTCTACATGTCTTATGAGCAGAAGCATTGAAACTTTTGTTCTGGGCTAACTTTTCAAAGATGTTTTTATAGTGAACAGTCTTGGAGGATAGAGATAGTATCTCCCTCTGGGGCAGAGGCAGATTTGCTGTCTGTCCAGGACAATAAAGATAATGTCTTCCTCTGAGACAAAGGTTAGGTAGGTTTGACTAAGCTCAGAGTTTCTCAGCAGTGACTCAAACCCCTGGGGTGAGCATCATGCATTTGGACTCCCCCTCTAACTCCTGCTGCCTTGGGAGTTAGAGGCTGAGGAGAAACAGTGCAAACGTGGAGCTCATGCTGCCTGGGTGCCATGAGGAATACAGTCCTTTGTCTCTGACCTGGGAATCTCATGTCTTCTGCCATCATCAAGGAAACTGCAGCAGGCTAACTTGTTAGCTTACAAGATGGGAAAATCTCAGACTTTTCACAGTTCTTGACATCTAGCTGAACTTAGTGCAGAACATAAGATACTTTATGGAAATTGTATGAGCTTCTGACTTTTTCTCAGGGATAGATTTATGAGAAAATCTTCTTATTCTGAAATGCTTATTATTCATAAGCACCTATATGTTGGTCTTTCAGGAGTTCATTTATTAGATTCATTAGGAATTGTATCAAAGAAAAAGAATCTTTTTTATTTTTTATTTTTTTGCGGTACGCGGTGCTCTCACTGCTGTGGCCTCTCCCGTTGCGGAGCACAGGCTCCGGATCCGCTCTCAGCAGCCATGGCTCACGGGCCCAGCCGCTCCGCGGCATGTGGGATCTTCCCGGACCGGGGCACGAACCCGTGTCCCCTGCATCGGCAGGCGGACTCTCAACCACTGCGCCACCAGGGAAGCCCCCCTGGTTATATTTTGAATTTTTGTATATTTGTGATTTCTCTGTCCCTGTCTCTTTTTTTCAATTAATTATGCAAATGGCTTATTTATTTTAGTTCATTATTTTATTTTTAAGAAACAACTATTTATTAGTTCTACTTGTTTCCTGGTTTATAATTTATAAATTTCTGACGTTCTTTGTCAATTTCTTCTTTCTGCTTTCCTTAAGTTATTTTTAATTTTTTTCTAGCTTCTTGAGATGAAATGGTTACTTCACTTATGTTCACTCTGATACTGAGCATTACAAATTTTGCTGTGTTCTGTAGGCTCAAATATGTGATATTTTCATCACTGTTATTTTTAGTTCTTGTAGTTTTTTTCTTAAACTAAAGAGTTAGGAAGATAGAGCTTTCACCTTTCCTGACAGTTTTTTTTACCTGTTTTTTTCTTTCATTTGTGGAGTTAGTGCATTGTGATCAGAGAATAGAGTTTGTATTGGTTATAATTTTTGGAATTTTTGTGGGTTTCTTTGCATATAATATATGATCAATTTTTGGAACTATTATAGAGGTCCTTTTTAGTTGGTATGTTCTCTGTTTTCAATGTGAAGTTTCTTTTTTTTTTTAATATCTTTATTGGAGTATAATTGCTTTACAGTGGTGTGTTAGTTTCTGCTTTATAACAAGGTGAATCAGCTATACATATATATATATCCCCATATCTCTTCCCTCTTGCATCTCCCTCCCACCCTCCCTATCCCACCCCTCTAGGTGGTCACAAAGCACGAGCCGATCTTCCTGTGCTATGCTATGCGGCTGCTTCTCACTAGCTATCTATTTTACACTTGGTAGTGTATATAAGTCCATGCCACTCTCTCACTTCGTCCCAGCTTACCCTTCCCCCTCCCCACCAATGTGAAATTTCTAAATGCAGGGTTTCACATGGGCAAGGACTTGTGTAAGGACAAAGGGTAAGGAGCTATCAAAGATATCCACTAGGTTTTTGATGTGTGCAAATTGGTGAGATGTATGAAGTGGTAAGCATGACCTTTGAAGGTTTTCTTTACCAGTTGAGATGTTGAACGACTTTTATATCACTACTAAAAAATTTTAATCCATAAAAGTCTTGGTCTTAGGCTGGCACTGATTTTATCCATTTGGAATGCGAAGCTAGATAAGTGAATCATTTAAAATGTGCAATTTCTTCTAGGGACGCAAACAGAGTTTGTCGTGTTTTACTTCACTTTAGTTGCCAGCTTCTAATTGTTTTCTGTGGCCATAACTAATTGTTCTTAATGTTTGTGGCAAGAACCCAGTTTGGTTACATGCCAGAATTCTCAGTAAATCCTATAGTGCTTGTATGGGCATAAAAAAGGAAAAATCTCTGGAAGGATATGTGTGTGTGTGTGTGTGTGTGTGTGTGTGTGTGTAATGGAACTCATAATAGCGTAAACCACTAGGAATGGGGTGGGAACTGTGTTGGATGAGGAACACCCATTTCAGGGGGTCATCAGAACTTGTCATCCACCAGCCCATTATCCGCCGTTTGGGCTGTTACAGCCCTGGAACTGGATAGAATCCTAGAAGAAGAATCCATCTGATTACCATGGTTTCTGCTGCTTCTGATTGGCCCCAAACCAATGTGGGTCCATCTAGTAGAATGATCTTTGGAGCTAGCTTTATTCTCTGTTATCTGTGAGTCCAGGAGTAAGTTGCATAACTTATCTGAGTCTCTTTTTTTTTTTCTTTTATGACAATGTAGATAACAAAATCCACCGAAATTTCATTTTGAAGATTAAGTGAGATATATGAAAACTAGGACATTGGCTTGCCCAGTTTTATATCTTCATTGAATTTAGGTCTTTGGAATACATGGTCTGGGGAATAAGAACTCCATCTTGACAACGTAACTTAGGGAATCAAATTCCCTTCCTTAATCAGCAGTTTGGGGCTTCTTCAGTCCAGGAGCAGGATTTACTGGGTGTCCCTCTTCAGTGGTGGCACGTTGTAAGGCAGGTCTGTGTGGTGATATAGCTGTGGACTCTGAAACCCTGTAGCTGGGGCCAAATCCCTGCTTCATCTTTCTAGCTGTGTGACACTGGTCATAGTCATTAATCTCTCCAAAGCTTCAGTTCTCTTCTGCTTTAAAACTGGAATAATAATAGCACCTGACTCAGGGTTGTTGTGAAGGATAAATTCAATAAAGCCTAGGAAGCCGTGAGCCTGGTACCAAGAGCATCTGCACTGTCATCACCTTAGAAGTGTGTTCCTTATCGTTTTCTCTACGAACACCCATTTTTTGAAAGTTAAAAATAGCCAAAGTTAGACTTAAGTCATGATACAGGATGGTCTGGAGACTGTTTTCTTTCATCTATTTTCAAACTTTGATGATTAACATTTAAGGTAAAGAATATTGAAATGCAGAAATAAAACACTTCATTAAACTATCACGTGTCTCAATAAGGAGTGTGACACTGAGGCTTTAAAGTAGCAATTATGGTTGCCCCAGAATTAAAAAATGCAGGTTTGCTCAACAAGATCTATCTGTTTATAGGAAAGGCTAAAAAGAGGTTAGAAAAATATTAGGAGAATACAGAAAAACTTGGCAACTCAGCTGTGGTTGGTTCATGACATTAACTGACCCTAGAGGGCTGCCTCCCTCCCTCCCTCCCTCCCTCCCTCCTTCCTCCTCTCTCTCTCTCTTTCTTTTTGGTTGACGGATTTTATTAAAATCTGTTTTATTTATTGCCTTTTTTTTCTTTTTTTAAAATTAAAAAAATTTTTTAGTTGAAGTGTAGTTTATTTACAATGTTGTGTTAATTACTAAGTATTGTTGGGTGGTACTAGGTTACTTTTCAGCAAACCACAGGGAACTTCTGGCTTGAGTTAAAATGTGTAAGTGGCATCATGGGGGGAGGCGTTTTCCTTTGTGTTCCGGCTGTTAGAAACTCCAGATGCCTCTGGCTATTTGAATGACACATCACAGGGAACAGTTCCTTTTTCTGAAGATTAAAAAATGCACTATTTCTTTAAATGGAAGTAGCAGATTTATGTGAAGCCATTTATCAAAGCCTCCTGGACCTCTGAACACCAGGGCTGCCTTGTGTCAACACCAAAAAACAACCCTTCGAATGCTAGTGGATGAAAGTCTCCTTTCGCAGTGGGACTTCTCAGCATGAACCCAAGCCCGATGTCCCACTCTGTCTTAAGTAGTAGATGATAAACACAAAAATAAAGGAATGGGTGAGGCAAGGCATCGTACTAGCATACAGAACACACCACATATCATCGCTCCAGGGAAGAGAGGTGTTTTTAAAAATGGAATTCCTAAGCTGTAGGGAGACAGCTGGGAATCTAGCACCATATTTTGGGAGGGACTCTTCTGATGGGATTCATTCTTTCACAATTAAGTGTTGGCAGGAAACAGGACAGAAGTTAGCCTATGCAAAGACAAACCTTTCTTCCCATCTTCATGTCCTAGGTTTTTTGTTGCAAATATAAAACCTTTCCTAATAGAACTGTACTCCCATGGAATTTATCAATAAATCCCTGGGCTGCAAAATTCCTTGATTTAGGCTAAACCTACTGATGTTCTGCAAAAGGGCTATGTTACACTCATGCAGCAGGAACTTAATTTCCAAGGCAGCATTTTCGATATACCCTGGCAGGCAGTTGCGGGAAAGCCTTTGGGCCATGACTCTAGGGCCTTCATGGGTGCTGAGCGGTTTAGATTCCTCTAAGAATATGATGAAAGTTACGGTCCCTTGTTCAAAATGAGTATTTAGTTCAACCTTTGCAGCAGTGTACCTATCTATGCTCCCTGCTTCCCTCTCATCCCTTTAGTCCTTTTCCCTAATTATAATTCTCAGCAAAATACAAAGGACTTACTCTGGAGTGTTCTGCATTGGGGCTGGATGGTGGAACAGAGATGTGACCCCTCCAGAAACTTGAGGAACGGTCTTGTAGAGGAAGAGGCCCCCAAAGAGATAAAAACACAAATTGCCTTCAGTAACAGCTCACAACAACACACTCTCAGTACTTTGGAGGAAAGAGGAATCATGGGGCAGTCGGATTGTTGGGAAGATCGCACCGTGCTGGTCTCATTTGCATCCGCAAAACTCAGCTGAGCAATAAACTTAACTTTTCAGTAACTGGATGTAATTTATATTTTGAGCTTGTAGTCTTCGGATTAGTGGATGTTTAATCTCGGTCAGTTTGGGTTTTGCTTCTTCCCTCCATCAGTTGGTGCTTCTAGAGTGTAAAAGGTGGGTGTGGGTGTGGGTGTGAGAGGAGCACCTTTTCTGTGGGCACCTGCCTGGGGGTGGGGGTGTGGGCAGTGATGGGAGGATGAACAGAGGGAAGCTTTTCCATCAGAAATTACTGAGAATGCAAAGCACAGCAGTTAGTCCGTCAGAGGGTTGTCTCCTTACACATAAAATGTTTTAAGTCATGTGAGCAATGAGAAGCTGTCACATGAAAACCTGGAGTTCTCTTGAAGCATCAGAGGGCAACCCGAGTCCCATAGTCTTGCAACCCTCATTGATTTCTGAATCTACTCATTGACCGTTAACAACTGGGCTCTGAGGTTTGATGTTTGGATTGAGTCTGGAGGGAAAGTAAGATGTTTAGACAATAGTGGAAGAGGACGAAAAGCGGTAAGGCAGGCAAAGGTAGGCAGATATTTGTTGTACAAGAAGCAGTCAAGCTTATTAAATACAGGGTAAGCGCAGGCAGAGGTAGGCAGGACGTGAAATCACAGAGTTAGGGAGAGAATTGGAGACTTCATCCTGTGAATTATGGAAGATCACTGACGACTTTTAATTGATATGTTAACTAATGTTTGGTAAGCTTGGACATGGTATGTAGAATAGGTCAGAGGACAGAGAAAAAAGGTAGAAAAAAAGGGGGTTAAAATTGAATACCCAGTAGTTTTTTGAGCACTTAGTGGGGTAGAAATTTTACCTCAATATGTAAAACATTATTTTTGATTGTTAGAGGCTTTTAACTTATGTGTTCTGTTGTTTTTTGGTCATTTTCAGTGTTTGCCATCAACTTTTGCATACCTTATTCGGTTTTGATTTTTTTAAACTTTGCATTTCATCTTGTTGAGTGCATGAGGCTTGGTTTACTGAGCGTTTAATACAAAGAGCAGAGTGGGCTGTAAGCTCTAGTGACACTCTGTTTGCCATCAAGTTCAGCTTTCAAACAGCGTGACGTACAGTGCGGGGTGTTGGTCCACTGAGCGCAGATGGGCTTGAACCCATCTCTGCCTTGGACTAGTAGCTTCTGTTGATGTGAAATTGACTACTGCGGGGTTGCCACTTAGGCAACTCAGAAACAGCATGTTTCTTAGATTTTATTTTACTACTTTCTGTGCATGCATGTCTAGAACTGAGTTAGTTTTAAATAGATACTTTTTCATCTGAACTGCATAAAGTATTATTTAACACTGGCACTATTTTTGTTAAGCCAACGTCTTATTTGCTCACCAACTGCTTGGTGCACCTAATGTCTGTTAGAAAAAAACCTTCGGCGTGTATTATTAACAACCTAACGATGAATATCAATTATAAAACACTGAAATTAATGATAATGGTTATGATTTACTGAGCGGTGTATTATGTGCCAGATACTGTGCTATAACTTTGGTCTAGATCTTTAGAAATCTCTAAAGCAATGCTACAAGAAATGTATTCTGATTCCTATTTTACAAATGAGAAAACTAGGGTGCAGAGAGATTGAGAAACTTATTCAAGATAACACAGATAGTAGAGAGCAGAGAATGTTTAACTTATCGTTTTGTATCCTAAGTAGGGACACAGATACGAAAGCAAATCTGAGAATTTGAGTATGTAATAAAATGAAAACTAAAACAGCAATGAACTGTACTTTGGTTAACGACAAATGAAGTCACAGTGTCGTGGCAGGCAGTATGAAATCTTACTCTTGGCAAGTACCTTACAAGGTTAAGATGCAGCAACGTTTGATTTGCTTTATGGGAGAATGATGCTACTAATCCGGTGGTATAAGGCAGGTACAAATGGAGTCACTTTTCTGAAGGGGGGGTGATATATTTTTGCTGATTCAACCACACTCTTTTCTAATTCACTTTGCAACAGATGGATTCACATCTGCAAGGTGGCAGCCTGCAGAGAGTAGAGGGTTGCAGGCTGATGTCATTACTGTCTTAGCCTGAACTGTAGAAAGATCACCCTTCCAGTTATCAAGGCTTAAAATCTTTATGGGACTTTACTAATTTATTTTAAATGACTGCATAGTTTGCTAAGACAGGTGCTATCTTTTTTTTTTTTGCGGTACGCGGGCCTCTCACTGTTGCGGCCTCTCCCTTTGCGGAGTACAGGCTCCGGATGCGCAGGCTCAGCGGCCATGGCTCACGGGCCCAGCCGCTCTGCGGCATGTGGGATCTTCCCGGACCGGGGCATGAACCCGCGTCCCCTGCATTGGCAGGCGAACTCTCAACCACTGCGCCACCAGGGAAGCCCCCCAGGTGCTATCTTCTTAATGTCATTATCCGTTGGCCATTAGGAGAAGGATTTTCTCCTTGAGAGTTCAGGAGATATACTTGTCTGACAGTTCATGGACTCTGATAAGTGTCTGGCAGTCAAAGCATTTTGTTCATTCAGGGACGTTATGGTAAGTTTCAACCCAATATTTATAAAAATCAATAAAGTGTCTTAATTTGGGGCTGTTTGAGTAATCTCTGTAGACTACCTAATCTCAAGTTTCCTTTTTTAAAGTTTTCATGAAGGAATCTCTTAATAAAAGATACTAAAGCATTTCCTGTACAGCGTAAGCTTTTGCTATGACAGAGACCCAGTAATGATATCCAGAAATGTAAGGAATTTAATGCAACTCTTTTATTTTCTTGGATGATATAGTATAGCTTTTGTATGATGAGACATTTGTGAATTTGTTAGGCTGTTGGTTTTATGCATTTAAGTAAAAAGTGTCGAATATCTATCCTGTGATATGTGAATATTTTAGAAACAATATAATATCTTACATTATTAAATTACAATATAGATTCTTGAAATGTGAGATGGGTTGTCACTAATATCAGCAACAATATTATCAGGAATATTTGTTACCTTCTTGAGTCTTGCTTTGTTACGTGCTCAAACGTTTGTTCTTACAGAAGTGTTAGTAATACATTTTTTAAAGTAATATGCTTGGAATATGCTTCATTACTTTTTAAAAGCCCTAGCTTGACACTTTGATGCTGTGATTTGAAGCCCTTCTTCTAAGGCAGTTGATTTTCAAACTCAATTTAGTAACAGTAATAGCACACGAAAATTTGAACGAAAGAAGTACATCATTGGTTGCACTTATCCGATTATATCAGTTCCATCCTCAGTTATGCAGAGGTTTTTTGTGAAAACTTGGCTCATATATTTTTATCTTTCCTTATATCAATCAGTTCTTCTTGCCAACAAATTGGAAGGGCGGTGAGTTGTGTGCAGGAGTATAAATTGGTGCCAATTTTCTGGACTGTTTTTTGCCACACGCATTAAACAATCCAAAAACAATTCTATCCTTTGACACAGCGATTATGTTCCTATGTATTTATGCTAAGGAATTAGAGGGATGCATGCATTGTTAGTCATACGAAGATGTTTATGGTCTTTTTCTTTATAACACTGAAAAAGTGGGAATTGCTTAAATATTCAATAATTAGGGATGAGTTAATTATGCTCTCTATACAATAAAATTATATGGAGTAATTAAAATCGTGGATAATACTAATAGTAATAATAAGTGTAACATTAAATGGAAGATTCCAGAAATAATTCCTAAGTTTAAATTGCATACCATTCCGAGAAGCAGGGTGAACTCTCGCACCTTCCTGCTCCACCCCTCCCGGGACGTGAATCATCCCTTTGTCCATTTGTTAGTCACTTAATAGCCATCTCAGTTATCAGATCCACTATTGTGGTATCACAGTGCTTGTGTTTAAGTGAACCTGATTTTACTAAATAGTGACCCCCAACTCGCAAGAGTAACAATGCTGGCATTTCGGATAAGCCAAAGAGAAACCATATAGTGCTTCCTTTAAGTGAAAAGGTAAAAATTCTCCACTGAATAAGGCAAGAAAAACAATTTTATGCTCAGGTTGCTAAGATCTGCGGTAAGAATAAATCTTCTATTCTTGAAATTGTGAAGAAGGAAAAAGAAATCTGTGCTAGTTTAGTTGTTGCACCTCAAACTCCAAAAGTTATGGCCACAGTGCATGATTTGTGCTTAGTTAAGATGGAGAAGGTATTAAATTTGTTCAATAAGGTATTTCGAAAGAGAGGAAGAGACCACATTCACATAACTTTTATTGCAGCATATTGTTATAATTGTTCTATTTTATTACTAGTTATTGTCATTACTCCTTTACTGTTTAATATGTAAATTAAACTTTATCACAGGTAGGTATGTGTAGAAAATAACATAGTATAGTTGGGGTTCAGTGCTATCTGCAGTTTCTGACATCACTGGGGGGTCTTGGACCATATACCCCCAGGTAAGAGGGGACTCCTGTATTTAATATGTACCACTTAATGCACTTAAGTATACTTCAAAATTTAATCCTCATAACAACCTAATGCCTGGAGGTATTATACAACACCTGAAAGCGACATATCTGTTATATTATGGAAATTTGATTCAGACTCACGTATGACTGTTTATAAAGCTGAAACCTATCAGACTTTATGAATATGTAATTACATAGAGAAATACACGTGATATACTGTGAAGGGAAAAGATACAAAGTACTATATATAATATCACATTGAAAAAATGCGTTAAATGCGTGGAGGAAAAAAGCTAGAAAGACATCACCAAAGTGAAAATAGTTATTTCTGGGTAGTGGGTCTATAGATAGTTTCTTTGGTTTTTAGGTTTTACTTTGTTTTCCATGTTTTAGGCAATGAGCAACACGTGTTGCTTTTGTAATTAGAAAAACAAGTCTTTTTCCCACCCCCCGCAAATTTCCCTGCCACAAGATGTTCATTGCAGCATTATTTATAGTATAATTTGGAACAACTTAAATGTCCAACAATAGAAGAATTGTTTAATGAAATACTGTTCACCAATATTCAATGGAATAATATAAAATAAAATGATTTCTATTACAGACAAGTTGGGATAATGTTTATTAGATAATGTTCTATGAAATCAGGGAGAACATAAAATATTATTTACTCTAAGAGTACAGTGATTTACACCATGATTATGATGTAAATTCTGTTAACACATTGTGAAAGGCCAAAATGTATGGGATAATAAAAGTTACTGTGATGTTGGTGAGGTTTGGAAGTGATACAAATATTTTCTCTAATGTTCTAATGATGAATAGTAATGTAAAAATATAAGAATCTCTGTGGTTTGGGAAACAACTAGATCTATAAAAGGGAAGACTTTTAAAGGAACCACTTGGTCTGTTTTGCTACTTTACAAAAGACATTTACTTCTCAGGGGGTGATACAATTAGACAAGTATGGTTCAACTTCAAAGTATGAATTCTCTTAATATAATTCACCATCATCAGAAATAACATGACTACAAAGGCAGAGAGCCTCTGGTTTTCTTCTTCTTCATACTTGCCAGAGCTATTCCTACAGATTGCTGCCATCTCAAATTAGAAAACAACCTGAATAAAAGTTCCCCAGACAGGTTGTCTCTGCTGCTTTGACAAATGCCACGTACTCTCTCCCTGAGGTCATGGCAAATGACAGGATGTGAAAAGTGAATACATGAAAATGCTTCCCTAGCACTCTCTCCTCCCGGGTTTGCTGAGTAAGATGGGCAGTGAAGAAAGCCAGCGACACTAAGCCGTGGACTTCCAGATAGGGCGTCCACAAAGGCAAAAATGTCTCTCTTGGAAGTGGCAGTGCGATCCCAGCATGTATTTTGCCTCCGGGGCATCAGAATGAAAGTTGGCAGCTTGCCTGGTGTTCTTTCAGAGCCCAGGTACAGAGGAAGCCAAATGTCTTGCTGCCTGTTTCTGCACCAAGTGATGTACCTGTCCCCTTCCCCTCCTTCCTAAGCTGTTTCCAATTCAAAGGTTGTCACCGGTAGTTAAAAATGCATTATTCCCAGTTACTCAGTTGGGTGCCAGAGACAGTGAGCTTAGCTACAATAAGTCAGTGTCAACTGGTGCTGCAAAATTTAGTTGTGTTTTAAAAATGTTTTAGCATACTATTGGTTTTTCATGAAATATAATTGTACTGTAGGAGGACAGACTTCTTAAGCTGCTGTGACAGTTCAGGGATTGATTTTGATGTTTCAAGGGAACTCTTGGAGAAAGAAAGAAGCAGATACACTGCACAAGGTGGTGTCGCTTGTTGGGATGTGAAAATCCACAAGTTCAAGACATTTTTAGAGACAGAAGTCCCCAAGTGATCATGATTTTCAGGGCCCTCAATTTGGGATGTTTGAACTAGACAGATGATTTTCACAATAATTTTGGAGATCATTCTTAGCACTGGACACATCTTGAGGAATTCTGATCTAAAGAATAGTCAAAGGGCATGGTGCCTAAGGACACAGGTAGAGCTTGTGAGTCTGTATGTGACACTCCCTGGTGTCCCTAACAGCAGTGTTTAATATCATCAGTGCAGAGTCAAATAGAAACATCCACTCTGAGTTTCTGGATTGACATACAACACTTAGCCTATGAAAATTTGACAAAGTTGATCACTTAGGAACAATGAATGGATTCCATCACTGAAAAATCATTTAATCTTTAAAAATGGCATAGTAGTAATAGTGTTTAATAGACTGCATAGTTCTTAATCACTCAAGAAAGGGGGTAGCTGCAATTACACAGAAAATTCAAACCAATCCATGTTGGGCTTTTATTATGCGTCTTCTCATACCGATTTCCTTCTTTTTATACCTACAGTCCCCTGCCTTTCTAAGATGTTTCTTATGATGGATCCACTCTTTTTCATTCTCCGTCAGTTTTGGGGGGGTTGATTTACCCATTCCTGGTTTCAAGGTTGGGTTTTGATAATCTTAAATTAAGCTGGTCATCCCAGTTTCCCAGTCATAGTACTGGGATTAGAGATGGACACATAAACCAATCAAAGGCTTTAAGATGTGAGGAGATATTTGCCAAGTTTTTCTGGAAAAGAGAAGCTTCCACTTTCTTCTACAACATTTACTAAAATATGCATGTGAGTCTCTCAGGTTTATAACTGAGGCATCTATTTGGCTACCACTACAGGTAGAGTCTGCGTGTGTGTGTGTGTGTGTGTGTGTGTGTGTGTGTGTGTGTGTGTGTGTTGGTGGGAGGGGTCGGTGGGTATGTGTAATGCCCGTACAGGAAACTGAGACCGTAGAAGGCAGTGCACAGAAATAAAGATAAATTGGATCCTAGGCAACATTTTCTGAACTGGACAATCAGTCTGCCTGAACTAAGAACTACTTCTGGTTGTAGACTCACTTTATTAAGCTCATTTGAGTTTTGATTTTTTACAACATAAATAACACTAACTGATACAGAATTCCAAGATTTTTGTAACAGGAAGTTCAACCATCTATTCAAAGAGATAATTTATTTTATTTTTTTTTATTGAAGTATAGTTGATTTACAATGTTGTGTTAGTTTCAGGTGTACAGTAGAGTGATTCAGTTATATATATATATGTATATATGTATATATATGTATTTACATATATATATTCTTTTTCAGATTCTTTTCCATTATAGGTTATTATAAGATATTAAATATAGTTCCCTGTGTTATAAATTAAGTCCTTGTTGTTTATCTATTTTATATATAGTAGTGTGTATCTATTAATCCCAAACTCCTAATTTATCCCTCCCTCCCCTTTCCCTTTTGGTAACCTTAAGTTTGTTTTCTATGTCTGTGAGTCTGTTTCTGTTTTGTGAATAACTTCATTTGTATCATTTTTTTTAGATTCACACATAAGTGATATCGTCTGATATTTGTCTTTCTCTGTCTGACTTACTTCATGCGGTATGACAATCTCTAAATCCATCCATGTTGCTGCACATGGCATTACTTCATTCTTTTTTATGGCTGAGTAATATTCCATTGTGTACGTGTTCCACATCTTCTTTATCCATTCATCTGTTGATGGCCATTTAGGTTGCTTCCATGTCTTGGCTATTGTAAATAGTGCTGCTATGAACATTGGGGTGCAATGTATCTTTTCAAATTAGAGTTTTCTTTGGAAATATGCCCAGGAGTGAGATTGCAGAATCATATGGTAGTTCTATTTTTAGTTTTTTAAGGAACCTATGATTTATTTTCTTAACAAGGTACAATCTGTTTGTTAGAGAATGGCGTACAGTTAAATCATATATTTATCTTAACTCACTATATTCTGGAGAGCAGTGTTGCAAGGAGTAAATGCAGGGTCAAATTCCCAGGCGTCCCTGTGCTGTGGGACCAGCTGTTAAACATTGGCTCGCACTTTCTCACATTTTACCATGATGTGAAAGGATAGGAGCGGGGTTAGTTTAATTCAGATCAACAAACATCTATTCAATGCTTAATGAAGTGGACTTTTATTTTCATTTTGACTGCTCAGTGTCTGAATCCCCTTCTTATGTTCAGAAATGTCTGAAAAAAGCTAGGTATTTGCTTTCTGAGCCTCCCCCTCAGCTACGGCTTGGACATCGGGTCTAGGCTCTGCCGATCAAGACCCCTGCCGCAGAACTTTAGGTCCAAAGCTAGTGATGTGAAGAAGCAGGGCCTGTGCAGAGTCTATTCTGGTTGTGGGTGTCAGAGGCACACCCATAACCAGAAATAGATTTTGTTAGGTACCAGTAAAGAAATCTGTTATCTAGACACAATAGTGACTGTAGTTGTAAGAGTATTGCCCTCTGTCAGTCTTGTCAGAGGTATAAGATGTTGAGGTTATTGTCCAGATTTATGGCTGTAGGCCTTTCACTGGGTCTGTTCTGTGGATTTTTAGTTGGTTGGTCAGCCCTTAAGACCCAATGGTGTCTGAAATGTCTGGGAAAATCAGAATTTTATGTAGCTCTGCTAAACTCCAATTAGAAAAATAATAGCAGTGTCTCTAGGACTTTAGAGAAAAATCAGATCCTCTTCAGCAAGCAGCTCTTCTCCTTTTGAGAAAGAGCTCTTGCTTTGCTACTAGGCTCTGGGAGAGACCAAAAGTCTTATCATAGTTCACTGGGTGATCATGCAACAAAAGTTGCCCATCGGTTGATATATTTCAAGCTATAAAGTTGGAGCATGCCCAGTAGGATCCCTTTATCAGATTGAGCAGAAATATGGGGTTAGATCTGAGCAGATCTTGAGGCATAAATAAGATACATGCAGAGTTGACTCATACTCCTAGTGTGCCTACTTCTGTAGCCCACAGCTTTGGCTGCGTGAGGTTGTTTGAGGTGAATCAGTCCAAGGTGCCCTGGCGAAGCATTGCGTCCCCTCAGGTGTGGTCTGCAGGACAGTGGAGAAGGAACAATTCACAGTAGGTAGAAACTCAAACTTTCTCCACGTTTTCTAGAAAGAGAGACACCTGGAGGCATCAATCTATCCCAATTCACAGGATGTGGCAATTAGGTTAGCTGAATGGTCCAGAAGTTAAAAGACACACAGTTGACGGAGAGGAATAAGGAGGTTTGGGGAAGAGACAGATAGACCTCTCAGAGTGGGCCCAGGATATGAGAATGTTGTACCCCATATGAATGCTAACCCAAAGGCCCTCCCTGCCATGAATTCACTTAACTAGCAAATGTAAGAAAAGATGATATCTAAATGGGAGACGAACATAGGAAAATGTGCCCAACTTCATTAGGTAGCAGGAAAATGCAAATTAACTCCAATAAATTCCTGCTGAACACCTCACAGAATAGCTAAAATTAAGAAGGTAAAGAATACTGTCAAAGTTTCAAGTGTCACATGTTGGCAAGTATGTGGAGTAAACAGGATTTACAATGTTGTGTTAGTTTCTGGTGTATAGCAAAGTGGTTCAGTTATACACACACACACACATATATATTCTTTTGCATATTCTTTTCCATTATGGTTTATTACAAGATATTGAATATAGTTCCCCATGCTATATAATAAGACCTTGTTCTCTATCCATCCTATATATAATAGTTTGTATCTGCTAGTCCCAGACATCCAGTCCCTGATCCCCCAACCTTGGCAACCACAAATCTCTTCTCTATGTCTATGAGTCTGTTTCTGTTTCATAGATAAGTTCATTTGTGTCATATTTTAGATTCCACATATAAGTGATATAATATAATGTTTGTCTTTCTCTTTCTGACTTACTCTGCTTAGTATGATACTCTCTAGGTCCATCATGATGGCATTTTAAATTGAAAAAGCATTAATGACTACAATGGATTGCAAAGTATCAAATACACAAAATTCTTGAGTTCACAATGATAATACTAATAACAAAGTCCACTGATTGTTACCAGGCACCAATATACTTTAATTATTTGGGGTAAATGAGCCAGGCTTTCTACAACTTGCCACTTGCCACTCTGATACTCCTAATATGTGCCAGGGTCAGCCTAGGTCCAGGAGGTTCACAGTGAATAGAATATATCCACCCTCTTAAGTTAGCTCAGCTGAGCAGCCTGCATGAGATCTAGCTTTGGGTACCTAGATCCTTGAAGACTACACTTTTTGGCTGGCTACTTCATCTCTTTTAGCTCTTCATCTAGGATTTCTGGACAGTTAACCTTTTCTGATCTAATTAAAGCAAGTGAAGTTTGTAATTCATTGGACATATAAAATGCCTTGCCGTCTTTGAATACCCAACTGTAGACATCCAATTTTAGGGATCCTCAAACCACTAATCACTGGCCGAGATGAAGGGCTTCCGTGGCACTAGGTCAGTCAGCAGTGGGGCTGTCCACAGAAAGCAGAGTAGATGCCCCTCACCCCTTAACCTGTCCTTTTAACTCCTAGAAAGGGATAGAAGGAAAGCAGTAGAAGAATAAGGCTTGAACAAGTGAGAAAAAATTTTGAGGTGATTCATTTCTAGGAGATTTCCCAGGAGGTTGATACCCACTTACCTACAAATCTTATTTCACTTGTTTTTCAAAGTTAGAATCTTCTTTGATTTTTATTGGTCTTTCAAATGTCCTTCTAACAATTTAAAACTCGACCATTTATATAATGGCCCAGAACCTAGTCTAGAGATAGGGCCATGGGTTCAAAACTTAATGACTTATTTTTATGACCTTGAATAAGTTTATGCCATCTCTGTTTTTTTCTTTGTATAAATTGTATATTAATACCTGAACTGTGTTTTAAATGAAGGCAAAAGTTACCTTGCTTCGAGAAATCTTTTAAAACTCCCTGGGGAAATAACTGGGAATAAACAGACATTTCAGATGTCTTCACACTCCCGGAATTTATCAGTTGAAAGACTTGTCAACCCAAATACAATAATTAATGTTATTTTCTCACGTGGAGAGTCCCTATTGCTTCTCCTTTTTGTGCCATCACATTAATCTTAAGCGCATGTGGAATTAAAGTTCTTTTAATTAAGCACATCACTTGGTACTTTCTAACTTTAATTTGAAGATGATAAAGCATTTTATAATGGTCAATGAATTAAACACTCCTGGGGCTTTTACAGACATGATTAGAAAGGGTAACTATCCAATTATTCTAGATGTAGAGCTTAAAGATCTGCAGTAGCCAGCCAAAAAGTTGGGCCTCTGAAAGGCTTTCTTTCTGGAAAAAAGTGTTTGGAAAGTTGCTGAGCCAAGAAGAATCAGTTGTAGTGTTGTAGTGGAAGTATGTATTTCATCATTCATTCAACATATACTTATTAGGCACCTACTCTATGCATTCTTCTAAGCACTGGAGTCACAATAGCAATACAGTCATTGGTCTTATAGACCTCACATTCCAGGGGAAGAGAGAGAACAAACGGGGTGTGTTCTTGGTGAGGGCAGACTAGCATTTCAAATAAAATATCTCACTGAATTTAGCTAAAACATCTGGACACACACAAAATCTATTGGAAGTTATCAGAGTGCTAACAAGAGAGTGAAGGATTATGGGGCCAGGATGGAGGAAAACATGGACTTCGGGCAGTGAACTTACTGTTTAACTTTGCTGCCCTCAACCACTCCCTCCTTGATGGGGGCATCTGTCAACTCTGGCTGGGTGGCTGAGAGTGGAGCTTTCAGGAGTCTCATGGGCTAGGGCCCAGTGATTGGGTAGAGAAGACTTGAATAACACCATTAGCAACTGTCCATGACCTAATAAATATATGTATAACGGTGCTCCTTTCAAACTGCAGAATATGCATTCTTTACGAGAACACATGGAAGAGTGACAAAAATTGATCATATTTTGTGCCATAAAGTAAGTCTCAACACATTTGAAAGGATTGAAGACACACAGAATATGATGTTTTACCATAATGCATTTATATGAGAAGTTAATAGCAAAAAAGATAACTATAATATCACAATGTGCTTTGAAATAAGAGATACATGTATAAAAAACCCATGGATCAAAGAAAAAATACAGTGGGGATTAGAAATACTTTGACCTGAATGATAATGAAACCACTTTATACAAAAATTTGTGGGATACCAGTAAAGCTGTACTTAGAGGGAAATTTATGACCTTAAATGCATGTATTAGAAGTTTTTAAAAAGCTAGAAAAAAATCAATGAGCATAGCATCCATGACAAGACTCCAAAGAGAATAGAAAGAAGAAAATTAGATTTAGGAGCAGAAATTATGGATATAGAAAACATATAAACCATAAGGAGCACCAACCATAGTTAATAAATTCTCTGAGAGACTTGGTCAGAAAAAATAAAGAATGCATAAATAACTGTTAGGAATGCTCATTGCTACAGATCCAACACACAGTAAAATGATAAGAGGATATTGTGAACACTTAGTGACAATGTATTTTGATGAAATGGATAACCTAGAAAAAAACAACTTACAAAAACTAATAAGAAGAGGGACCTTCAAGATGGCAGAGGAGTAAGACATGGAGATCACCTTCCTCCCCACAAATACATCAGAAATACATCTACATGTGGAACAACTCCTACAGAACACCTACTGAACACTGGAAGAAGACCTCAAACTTCCCAAAAGGCAAGAAACTCCCCACGTACCTGAGTAGAGCAAAAGAAAAAAGAATAAACAGAGACAAAAGAATAGGGATGGGACCTGCACCAGTGGGAGGGAGCTGTGAAGGAGGAAAGGTTTCCACACACTAGGAAGCCCCTTCGCGGGCGGAGACTGCGGGTGGCGGAGGGGGGGAGCTTCGGAGCCGCGGAGGAGAGCTCAGCAACAGGGGTGCAGAGGGCAAAGCGGAGAGGTTCCCGCACAGAGGATCGGTGCCGACCGGCACTCACCAGCCCGAGAGGCTTGTCTGCTCACCTGCCGGGGCGGGTGGGGCTGGGAGCTGAGGCTCGGGCTTCGAAGGTCGGATCCCAGGGAGAGGACTGGGGTTGGCTGCGTGAACACAGCCTGAAGGGGGCTAGTGTGCCACGGCTAGCCGGGAGGGGAGTCCAGGAAAAAGCCTGGACCGGCTTAAGAGGGAAGAGACCACTGTTTCAGGGTACGTGAGGAGAGGGGATTCAGAGCACCACCTAAATGAGCTCCAGAGACGGGCGTGAGCCGCAGCTATCAGCGTAGACACCACAGATGAGCATGAAATGCTAAGGCTGCTGCTGCAACCACCAAGAAGCCTGTGTGCAAGCACTGGTCACTATCCACACCTCCCCTCCCAGGAGCCTGTGCAGCCTGTCACTGCCAGAGTCCTGTGATCCAGGAACAACTTCCCTGGGAGAACACACGGCGTGCCTCAGGCTGTTGCAATGTCACACCAGCCTCTGCCGCCGCAGGTTCACCCCACATTCCGTGCCCCTCCCTCCCCCCCGGCCTGAGTGAGCCAGAGCCCCCGAATCAGCCGCTGCTTTAACCCCGTCCTGTCTGGGCGGGAACAGACGCCCTCAGGATACCTACATGCAGAGGCAGGGCCAAATCCAAAGCTGAGCCCCGGGAGCTGTGAGAACAAAGAAGAGAAAGGGAAATCTCCCCCAGCAGCCTCAGAAGCAGCGGATTAAAGCTCCACAATCAACCTGATGTACCTGCATCTGTGGAATACCTGAATAGACAACAAATCATCCCAAATTGAGGAGGTGGACTATGGGAGCAACTGTAGACTTGGGGTTTGCTTTCTGCACCTAATTTGTTTCTGGTTTTATGTTTACTTTAGTCTAGTATTTAGAGCTTATAATCATTGGTAGATTTGTTTACTGATTTGGTTGCTCTCTTCCTTTATTTATTTTTTAAATATATCTTTTTTTTCCTTTTTCTCTTTTTGTGAGTGTGTATGTGTATGCTTCTTTGTATGATTGTGTCTGTATAACTTTGCTTTTACCAGTTGTCCTAGAGTTCTGTCTTTCTGTTTTTTGTTTCTTTGTTTTTGTTTTAGTATACTTTTTAGCACTTGTTATCATTGGTGGATTTGTTTTTTGGTTTGGTTGCTCTCTACTTTCTTTCCTTTTTTATATTTTTACTTTTAATAATATTAAAATTTTTTTATTTTAATAACTTTATTTTATTTTTTTCTTTCTTTCTTTCTTTTTTTTCCTCCCTTTTCTTCTGAGCCAAGTTGCTGACAGGGTCTTGGTGCTCTGGCTGGGTGTCAGGCCTGAGCCTCTGAGGTGGGAGAGCTGAGTTCAGGACACTGGTTCAACCAGAGACCTCCCCAAGTAACATCAAACGGCGAAAGCTCTCCCAGAGATCTCCATCTCAATGCTAAGACCCAGCACCACTCAATAACCAGCACGCTACAGTGCTGGACACCCTATGCCAAACAACTAGCAAGACAGGAACACAACCCCACCTGTTAGCAGAGAGGCTGTCTAAAATCATATTAAGATCACAGACACCCCATAACACACCACCGGACACGGTCCTGCCCGCCAGAAAGACAAGTTCCGGTTTCATCCACCAGAACACAGGCACCAGTCCCCTCCACCAGGAAGCCTACACAACACACTGAACCAACCCTACCCACTGGGAGCAGACAAAAAAAACAATGGGAACTACGAACCTGTAGCCTGCGAAAAGGAGACCCCAAATACAGTAAGTTAAGCAAAACGAGAAGACAGCGAAACACACAGCAAATGAAGGAGCAAGGTAAAAATTCACCAGACCAAACGAAGAGGAAACAGGCAGGCTACCTAAAAAAGAATTCAGAGTAATGATAGTAAATCTGATCCAAAATCTTGGAAATAAAATGGAGAAAATAGAAGAAACGTTTAACAAGTACCTAGAAGAACTAAAGAGCAAACAAACAGTGATGAACAACACAATAAATGAAATTAAAAATTCTCTAAAAGGAATCAATAGCAGAATAACTGAGGCAGAAGAACGCATAATTGACCTGGAAGATAAAATAGAGTAAATAACTACCACAGAGCAGTATAAAAAAAAGAATGAAAAGAATTGAGGAGAGTCTCACAGACCTCTGGGACAACATTAAACACACCAACATTTGAATTATAGGGGTCCCAGAAGAGGAAGAGAAAAAGAAAGGGACTGAGAAAATATTTGAAGAGATTATAGTTGAAAACTTCCCTAATATGGGAAAGGAAATAGTCAGTCCAGTCCAGGAAGTGCAGAGAGTCCCATAGAGGATAAATCCAAGGAGAAACACGCCAAGACACATATTAATCAAACTATCAAAAATTAAATACAAGGAAAAAATATTAAAAGCAGCAAGGGAAAAGCAACAAATAACATACAAGGGAATTCCCATAAGGTTAACAGCTGATCTTTCAGCAGAAACTCTGCAAGCCAGAAGGGAGTGGCAGGACATATTTAAAGTAATGAAAGGGAAAAACCTACAACCAAGATTAGTATACCCAGCAAGGATCTCATTCAGATTAGATGGAGAAATTAAAACACAGACAAGCAAAAGTTAAGAGAATTCAGCACCACCATACCAGCTTTACAACAAATGCTAAAGGAATTTCTCTAGGCAGGAAACACAAGAGAAGGAAAAGACCTACAATAACAAACCTAAAACAATTAAGAAAATGGTAATATGAACGTACATATTGGTAACTACCTTAAATATAAATGTATTAAATGCTTAAACGAAAAGACAGACTGGCTGAATGGATAGAAAAATAAGACCCATATATGTGCTGTCTACAAGAGACTCACTTCAGACCTAGGGACACATACAGACTGAAAATGAGGGGATAGAAGAAGATATTCCATGCAAATGGAAATCAAAAGAAAGCTGGTATAGCATTTCTCATATCAGACAAAATAGACTTTAAAATAAAGACTATTAAAGAGACAAAGAAGGACACTCCAGAATGATCAAGGGATCAGCTGAAGAAGAAGATATAACAATTGTAAATATTTATGTACCCAACATAGGAGCACCTCAATACATAAGGCAAATGCTAACAGCCATAAAAGTGGAAATTGACAATAACACAATAATAGTAGGGGACTTTAGCCCTCCACTTTCACCAGTGGACAGATTATCCAAAATGAATTTAAATAAGGAAACACAAACTTTAAATGATACACTTAAAAAGAAGGACTTAATTGATATTTATAGGACATTCCATCCAAAAACAACAGAATACACTTTCTTCTCAAGTGCTCATGGAACATTCTCCAGGATAGATAATATCTTGGGCCACAAATCAAGCCTTGGTAAATTTAAGAAAATTGAAATCCTATCAAGTATCTTTTCCGACCACAATGCTATGACACTAGATATCAATTGCAGGAAAAAAATCTGTAAAAAATACAAACACGTGGAGGCTAAACAATACAGTACTAAATAACCAAGAGATCACTGAAGCAATCAAAGAGGAAATCAGAAATTACCTAGAAACAAATGAGAATGAAAACATGACAACCCAAAACCTATGGGATGCAGCAAAAGAAGTTCTAAGAGGGAAGTTTATAGCAATACAATCCTACCTCAAGAAACAAGAAACATCTCAAATAAACAACCTAACCTTATACCTAAAGCAATTAGAGAAAGAAGAACAAAAAAACCTCAAAGTTAGCAGAAGGAAAGAAATCATAAATATCAGATCAGAAATAAATGAAAAAGAAATGAAGGAAATGATAGCAAAGATCAATAAAACTAAAAGCTGGTTCTTTGAGAAGATAAACAAAATTGATCAACCATTAGCCAGAATCATCAAGAAAAAGACGGGAGAAGACTCAAATCAAAAGAATTAGAAATGAAAAAGGAGAAGTAACAACTGACACTGCAGAAATACAAAGGATCATAAGAGATTACTGCAAGCAAATATATGCCAATAAAATGGATAAATTGGGATAAATGGACAAATTCTTAGTAAAGCCAACCTTCTGAGACTGAACCAGGAAGAAATAGAAAATATAAATGGACCAATCACAAGCACTGAAATTGAAACTGTGATTAAAAATCTTCCAACGGGGCTTCCCTGGTGGCGCAGTGGTAGAGAGTCCAACTACTGATGCAGGGGACAGGGGTTCGTGCCCCAGTCCAGGAAGGTCCCACATGCTGCAGAACAGCTGGGTCCATGAGCCATGGCCGCTGAGCCTGCATGTCCGGAGCCTGTGCTTCGCAACGGGAGAGGCCACAATAGTGAGAGACCTGTGTACTGCAAAAAAAAAAATCTTCCAACAAACAAAATCCAGGACCAGATGGCTTCACAGGTGAATTCTATCAAGCATTTAGGGAAGAGCTAACACCTATCCTTCTCAAACTCTTCCAAAATATAGCAGAGAGAGGAACACTCCCAAACTCACTCTACGAGGCCACCATCATCCTGATACCAAAACCAGACAAAGATGTCACAAAAAAAGAAAACTACAGGCCAATAACACTGATGAACATACATGCAAAAATCCTCAGCAAAATACTAGCAAACAGAATCCAACAGCACATTATAAGGATCATACACCATGATCAAGTGGGGTTTATCCAAGGAATGCAAGCATTCTTCAATATATGCAAATCAATCAATGTGAGACACCGTATTAACAAATTGAAGGATAAAAACCATATCCTCATCTCAATAGCTGCAGACAAAGCTTTTGACAAAATTCAACACCCATTTATGATAAAAACCCTCCAGAAAGTAGGCATAGACGGAACTTACCTCAACATAATAAAGGCCATATATGACAAACCCACAGGCAACATCATTCTCATTGTTGAAAAACTGAAACCATTTCCACTAAGATCAGGAACAAGACAAGGTTGTCTACTCTTACCACTATTACTCAACATAGTTTTGGAAGTTTTAGTCACAGCAATCATAGAAGAAAAAGAAATAAAAGGAATTCAAGTTGGAAAAGAAGTAAAACTGTCACTGTTTGCAGATGACATGATGGTATACATAGAAAATCCTAAAGATGCTACCAGAAAACTGCTAGAGCTAATCAGTGAATTTGGCAAAGTAGCAGGATACAAAATTAATGCACAGAAGTCTCTGGCATTCCTATACACTAATGATGAAAAATCTGAAAGAGAAACTAAGGAAACACTCCCATTTACCATGGCAACAAAAAGAATAAAATACCTAGGAATAAACCTACCTAAGGAGACAAAAGACCTGTATGCAGAAAAGTGTAGACACTGATGAAAGAAATTAAAGATGATACAAACAGTTGGAGAGATATACCATGTTCTTGGATTGGAAAAATCAACATTGTGAAAATGACTCTACTACCCAAAGCAATCTACAGATTCAATGCAATCTCTATCAAACTACCACTGGCATTTTTCACAGAACTAGAAGAAAAAATTTCACAATTTGTATGGAAACACAAAAGACCCCGAATAGCCAAAGCACTGTTGAGAAAGAAAAATGGAGCTGGAGGAATCAGGCTCCCAGACTTCAGACTATACTACAAAGCTACAGTAATCAAGACAGTATGGTACTGGCACAAAAACAGAAAGATAGATCAATGGAACAGGATAGAAAGCCCAGAGGTAAACCCACACACATATGGTCAACTTATCTTTGATAAAAGAGGCAAGGATATACAATGGAGAAAAGACAGCCTCTTCAATAAGTGGTGCTGGGAAAACTGGACAGCTACATATTAAAGAATGAAATTAGAACACTCCCTAACACCATACACAAAAATAAACTCCAAATGAATTAAAGACCTAAATGTAAGGCCAGGCACTATAAAACTCATAGAGGAAAACACAGGCAGAACACTCTATGACATAAATCACAGCAAGATCCTTTCTGACCCACCTCCTAGAGAAATGGAAATAAAAACAAACAAATAGGCCTAATGAAACTTAAAAGTTTGCACAGCAAAGAAACCATAAACAAGATGAAAAGACAGCCCTCAGAATAGGAGAAAATATTTGCAAATGAAGCAAGTGACACAGGATTAATCTCCAAAATATACAAGGAGCTCATGCAGCTCAATATCAAAAAAACAAACAACCCAATCCTAAAATGGGCAGAAGACCTAAATAGACATTTCTTCAAAGAAGATATACAAATTGCCAACAAACACATGAAAGGATGCTCAATGTCACTAATTATAAGAGAAATGCAAATCAAAACTACAATGAGGTATCACCTCACACCAGTCAGAATGGCCATCATTAAAAAAATCTAGAAACAATAAATGCTGGAAAGCGTGTGGAGAAAAGGGAACCCTGTTGCACTGTTGGTGGGAATGTAAATTGATACAGCCACTATGGAGAACAGTATGGAGGTTCCTTACAAAACTACAAATAGAACTACCATATGACCCAGCAATCCCACTACTGGGCATATACCCTGAGAAAACCATAATTCAAAAAGAGTCATGTACCACAATGTTCATTGCAGCTCTATTTACAATAGCCAGGGCATGGAAGCAACCTATGTGTCCATTGACAGATGAATGGAGAAAGAAGATGTGGCACATATATACAATGGCATATTACTCAGCCATAAAAAGAAATGAAATTGAGTTATTTGTAGTGAGGTGGATGGACCTAGAGACTGTCATACAAAGTGAAGTAAGTCAGAAAGAGAAAAACAAATACCGTATGCTAACACATATGTATGGGATCTAAAAAAAAAAAAAATGGTTCTGAAGATCCTAGGGGCAGGACAGGAATGAAAATGCAGATGTAGAGAATGGACTTGAGCATGGGGAAGGGTAAGGGTAAGCTGGGATGATGTGAGAGAGTGGCATGGACATATATACACTACCAAATGTAAAATAGATAGCTAGTGGGAAGCAGCCGCATAGCACAGGGAGATTAGCTCAGTGCTTTGTGACCACCTAGAGGGGTGGGATAGGGAGGGTGGGAGGGAGACGCAACAGGGAGGAGATATGGGGATATATGTATATGTATAGCTGATTCACCTTGTTATAAAGCAGAAACTAACACACCATTGTAAAGCAATTATACTCCAATAAAGATGTTAAAAAAAAAAAAGAATATCCTAGAGAGGTGTGTGTGGTATTGTACCTCTGAAGTATCCTCTTTCCACTGAAACATAGATGTCTCTTTGTACTTCCAATGGAGTAAGTAACAGTTTAAATGAATACCATGATTTGGAATCAAACAGTCTAGACTCACACCCAGTTCTGTGACCACAAATGGATCACCTCAACTCTCTGAGCCTCTTTTTGCATTTGTAACATGGTTATGCTTATGTCTGCCTTTCAGGATTTTTTCCAAGGCTGGATTTAGAAAATGTTTGCAAAGTGCTTGGCATGTGAAAACTGCCCTCTCAAGGGTTGCCGTTACTATCATTATTGTTGTTGCATTTCTATTATTATTGAAACGCACCCCTTCTCTAAAGGATGGTGTTATATATCTTAGTATCAACTCTTGGATAGAACTGAACATATGGGTTGTAAAACTCCTCTGGTCCAGACATTTTTAAGAAAGGATTAGGTATGACACCATATTATACAAAAGATGTCAGGAATGTCAGAGACCTGTGATTTAGCCATTCCTCCACTCTCCCACTGTGTGCTTTAATATTAGCTTTTGCATTAATTCAGAAAGAAGCATCAATAGGGTTTTCTTTTCTGCTGATTTCACTGCAATAGTTGGGTGAAGCCCCTTTGTCTAATCTGCGTGATCTAAGTCATTATTTCTTTTGAATTAGACTAAAGGAGTCAAAGATCATAATTAAGAACTTGAAGTTATGCCTGCCATACCTCTGTCACTGTACTTTCTCCAAATACTTTATTTTTTTTCCATTAACCAAATGGACTGATTTTTAATCATGTTCCCTAAAAGTGGGAGATGGACATAGTTGAAGGAGAAGAGATGTAAAAGATTTTAATGATATGTACATATACATCTATATGTACACACACATATTGTATGTATGTAAAAGGCTTTTTGATACCTTAAATATCATGGAGAACAATCCTAAAAATAATGCTTTTAAATTATTTAATGTCATATATTAGTTAAATTATTTAATCAGTACTTATTAATTTTAATTATTGATTACTTTAATTATTATTAATTTATTATTTTATTAAATTACTTAATGACCTTTTAAGTAACACTAAAAAAGGTTAAAAGTATTTACTAGTGATTGCATTTTAGAAGCAAGCTAAGCATGGTGGGAGAAATGGCTATAGCAGTAAAGAGGAAAACAAAATGATATTCCATTCAATTTTATTTAATTCAACAAGCATTTTCTACAGAGGGTATGTAAATGTAATACTTGGTTTTCAGGTGATTCTAGTCCAGAAGAGGAGACAAAAATATAAACCAGTAAGTTAAAATATGGGTGATAATATCAATCACATAAAGACTTCTGTTGCACTTATAATAAGATAAGAAGCAATTGGGATTAACATATACATACTACTATACATAAAATAAAAAACCAACAAGGACCTGCTTTATAGCACAGGGAACTATACTCAATATTATGTAATAACCTATAAGGGAAAAGAATCTGAAAAAGAATATATATACATATATATGTATATAACTGAATCACTGTACTGTACACCTGAAACTTACATGATATTATAAATCAACTATACTTCAATAAAAAAATCTTTTAAAAAAGATAAGCGGCTTCCCTGGTGGCACAGTGGTTGAGAGTCTGCCTGCCGATGCTGGCCAGGGACATGGGTTCATGCCCCGGTCCGGGAAGATCCCACATGCTGTGGAGCGGCCGGGCCCGTGAGCCATGGCCGCTGAGCCTGCGTGTCCGGAGCCTGTGCTCCGCAATGGGAGAGGCCACAACAGTGAGAGGCCCGCGCATACCGCAAAAAATAAATAAATAAATAAATAAAAAAGATAAGAAGCAATCGCAGCAGAGAAGGAAGTGGTAAACTCTACGGTGTGGTGGAGGAGAGAAGAGTTTAAACTTCCTTGAAGTGTGTGTATTTTACTGGTATAGTAGAGGGACCACTGAAGCATCTTAAGAACTTAAACTTTCTGGGCTTCAACTCAGTCATCTGTAGAATGAAAGAATTCAACCAAATGAGATCTAAGGTTACTTTTAGCTTTAAAATATTGTTGCATGAAATAGGAGCGGTAAAGTGAGCAGGTGGTGGCTAATTTAATTCTCATTGAGAGTTGATTAATTCAGTTTAATTCTATTTCTTAGAATTCAAATGTGAATTTCTTAACCCTTCTTAATTTATATACAAGTCTCAAAGGCCAAATTAAGATGGAGAACATTTTAATTCAAAGTCTTACCTTAGAATCGACTTAGGATAATGCTAGTGACATGCATGACTTTTGAAGTCAGGCCAAGTTCAGTTCCTAGCTCTGCCATTTATTGGAGGAAAGTCAGTGGGTCTCAAAGTGGCATCCCTGGACCTGCTGCATCACCAGGGAACCTGAGTCACACACATTCTCAGGCCCCAGCCCAGACTTCCTAAATCAGAAACATGCAGGGCAGAATCCAGCAATCTATTTTCTAACAAGCCCTCCGGGTGACACTGGCACACACTAGAGCGTGAGAACTGATGTATGATATGGACTTGATGACTTACCTTTCCATGCAAGAATGAGAGTAACGCTTAACTCATATAGTGTTTGGCAGGCTTTAATGACATAGTAGTTATTACTTGGTCCTCAATAGATGGTAACTCTTTTTACTATCTCAATAACATTACAATAACCATTGTTATTCCCATAAAAAACTGAGGACTATACCTAGGTTTAATACTCATTTGCACTTCTTACAAACATGAAACTAAGTTTGTTAAATACATTATACTTATTTAAAAGTAAGAAGCAAGTGTCTTATAATCCAGAGTGTTTTCTGGAAAACTCGACATATTGGGTGATTGTTCGGGTTTCACTTAGTTGGTATTGAGTACTCTTTGCATTCATGAATCCCTTTGGCCTGTCACCCTTGGGTGTGGCATAGAGGAAGCCGCCGGAAACCAAGTGTACGCTCCGGGACAGGGTTCAGTGTTACCATTTACTAGTTATGACTTTAAGCAAATCCTGGAACTTGAATGACCCTCACTTTTCTCATCTCTAAAACTGGAGTCGTAGTATCTCCGCACTAGGTACTCGTGACAATCTAATGAGATACGTATTGGTTAGAGCACTTTGTAAGACTGGCATATCCAAGTTCAAGTTTGGCAGAATTAGATCATTCATTCATTACTTTTAACCAATATTTATTAAACACTTAACAATATGGTAAGCGTTGTGCTGGAAAATACTGCACACAGAGAGACAGAACCTGCCTTTGAGTTGAGTGATGGCCTAAATATTTGTGACTTTTTCATTCATGAAGCTAATGAGCACAGTATGTAGAAATTAATTTGTTCCAGGAATGCCTTACCTCTTGGGGAAAGCTTCACTTTCAAAGGCTCCAAATTTGATAAGGATGTCATGAAATGACAATTCATAAATATAACTGGGTACAACTTTTCAGGAAATCATTTTGTCAATACGTGTCAGACTTATTTAAATAATACACCCGTTGACCTATTAATTTCACTTCTGTGACCTCAGAACATATTCTAAGGAAATAATCAGGGATGTATCAAAGATTTATATGAAAATGCTTATTATCATTCAGTTTGAATAGTGGAAATAATGCCTAACAACAAGGGAATGATTAAGTGAGTTATGTTAACATGCGTGGTATAATATCATAGATATTTAATATTTAATGAAGTGTTAAAATCCCCACAATGGAGTATTACCTAAAAATAAAATCCTGATAGATACATTCAAAATGATTCTAATTAAAGAATACATATTCAAAGAATAAAGACTTTAAAGGAAGTGGGTAAGTCCTCAAAATGATAGTGAAGAAATGGACAAAAATAGGTCCTTTGTTGAGTTATTTTATATTTCAGTGAATTTATAAATTTTCTAAAATGAACATATTTTTTCTTCTGTAAGCAAGAGTTCCCTGCACATACTCCCCTGTCACTGGGTATGAGAAAAGCATTGTCTCTTGCCTTCCTTTGCTATCTTTCAAAGGGGCAATCAGAGACTGCCTAAGAGATGTATTACATTTCTAATATGTGAGTATGTTAAGCTTCAGCAGTGATCATGAAAATGGGAGATATCCCTTTTCATTCAGCAATTGAGTCAGTAACTCATAGAAGCAGTTGCCCATTTTGACAAATGTCATCTATAAATACAGCAGGCTCCCTCACAGGTGAGCTTCAAGGAAGGTAATCCTTTCTTAGGTCTGGAATTAACCTAACCCGTTTTCTACCCCTAACTGCCATATGGTTTCCTGGTGTTGCAGTGCTATGGGACAGGAGAGTCTGTTAGCAGGAATGTGGCTGAGATCCTCGGGCAACCCTTCAGGAGGATTATTTAGACACAGAAGGACACTCAGCCATAAAAAGAAACGAAATTGAGCTATTTGTAATGAGGTGGATAGACCTAGAGTCTGTCATACAGAGTGAAGCAAGTCAGAAAGAGAAAGACAAACACCGTATGCTAACACGTATATGGAATTTAAGAAAAAAAAATGTCATGAAGAACCTAGGGGTAAGACAGGAATAAAGACACAGACCTACTAGAGAATGGACTTGAGGATATGGGGAGGGGGAAGGGTAAGCTGTGACAAAGCGAGAGAGAGGCATGGACATATATACACAACCAAATGTAGAATAGATAGCTAGTGGGAAGCAGCCGCATAGCACAGGGATATCAGCTCGGTGCTTTGTGACCGCCTGGAGGGGTGGGATAGGGAGGGTGGGAGGGAGACGCAACAGGGAGGAGATATGGGGATATATGTATATGTATAGCTGATTCACCTTGTTATAAAGCAGAAACTAACACACCATTGTAAAGCAATTATACCCCAATAAAGATGTTAAAAAAAGGACAGAATAATGACACCTTTTAGCACAGTGACTCAACTTAAACACATTAATTTAATTCTCCTAGGTTTTGGGGTGGGTAGAGTGAAAGCTCACTTGCAAAAGTACTGAAAGTTTCAAAAAAATTTTTTTTAAAAAGAGGCTTTAATAAAAAGCAGTATTTAGCAAATATCAATCCAGCAAACTGGCCTTATTTCTGTATTTGCTGATTTTCATCTGGTGTTAACTCTTGAAATATTTATTTTTAGGCCATGGAGCATAATGGAATAACCATAGTTTTTGAGTGAGAAAAGATTCTGCTTTGAATCTTGTCTCTCTCATACAAGGTCTTTGACAAGTTACTTATTCTTGTCTCTCAATCCATCATGAGTAAAATGGGAATACAAATGCCTATCGCACAGAGTAATTTTGAGAATAGACTATTAATTAAGGGTATATATATGCTGAGTGCCTGACACAGTGTAGCACATTCTAGTTACTAAACTTGTTGTAGCTGTTAACATTTTGTTTTTATTGTAAGAAAAGCTCCCAGATATATTGCTTTTCTACCATCTAGAGGTTGGTAAATACTTGCATCATTATAATGAGACAAAACACCAACTGAGGCACAACTGGTAATTCGCAAAGATTTCCTTCCTACATGCCATCCCTGTTCTGTGTCATCTTGAACAGTTCACGTTTCTCCGTAACTTTCAAATGCCCAATTTATTTGGATCCCCCTTCCCGAAAATGCCTCTCTGCCTATTCTTCAGCACAGCTCAGGATTTTTGTTGTCTTATTGTCCTATAGAAAACCTCAGCCAGAAGAAAGGAAACCAAGACCTTCAATAAACCTTTGGTACTTATGACACTGATTCTGAAAATATCTCAGCAGTCTCTGCCTTTTCTAACATCACATACTTCTTCCCCAATACATCATTTATGAACACACACAAGCATAATATAATATTTTCAGCTGCCATTCAGGGGAGCAGGAAGCTGGAAATGTGAGTTGCAGGTTGAATTCCAGTAAACAACTTGCCCACAGATTGTTCCAGGAAATAATTTGTCTCTACTTGGAAGCTCAAGGAATTTATGTACAGGGTCCTGGATGCATCTGAAAAGAAAGCATTCTAAAGCACTTATCCCTTGAAATAAAAAGGGTAGACCAATATAGTAGTTTTTCAAAATCCATTTTTATGGACATCATCTGATTCATTCTTTGCCCTTCAGACATACAAGCAGCCTTGTTTGGGGGAGCTGGGCTGCTTTTGGCTGTAGCACTGAGCCCTGGGTTTGCAGTGGATGGAGAACAGGACTCACTTCACATAGATAATGAGACTGATTTTCACTTGAGGCCACTATTTTAGGTCCCATCCATTTGTGAAACTGACTCAAATGTTCGCTTAAAAAAAAAATCGGCTCTTTTGGCCGTGCACAGATGATAAAAGTTTCAGCTTTATTTGTTTCTCAAAGGCCACAGTTCTCCTGTGATGTTGGGTCTGGTTTTCCTTTTCTGACCTCTTTGCCAGAAGTCAAAATATTTTATCACCAGGTTCTTAGGACAGTAATGATGGTAGTAGTATTCAGAGCAAATTTTACAGGCTCCAAACTGCTTTTGCAGATGGTCTGTCATAGTTTTTGCAATAATTTCCCCACAATGCCCACTCAAGAGCATGGTGTGACAAACTTTTTTTTTTTTAACCTGTAATTTATCTTGTGCAAAGTGCTATGAAGTGGCTGAGTGAGACCACATACACAAGAAGAAGGGGTCATTCTTCATTGGAGCTCTATTTGCTATAAGTAATTGACAGCCTATTTTTTGTTCTTTGAGTAGATGATTTTCATTGTTTTTCACTACTTGAAAGTCACAAGAACCAAATATGTTCAAAAGTAAAGTCTGTGCAACTAGTATAATATGAGGTTATTCATGGATAGACTTCAACTCACCTTGCACAAATAAAACCTGAGTACTTTCTGTTCTCACATAGTTTTACAGCTTGTTGGATTCATTTTCTGACAGATTCAAACTCATGTATTTCTTTGAAATGCGTTACAGATTTTCCTCCATTACCCACATTTCAAAATTATTTATGCTCTACCACTGCTGGCTCTGAAAGACATTGTTACAAGGAGAGAAATGCAGAATTATTGCAAAACATAGTTCCAGGAAAGCCCTTATGCTTGTCAGTTGATAAAATATATCACACTTTCATTTATTCATCTGGTAAGGATTTAGATAGCCCTGACTTAGACAAAGTATTGTGTCTTTTTTGCAAAAGTGCTTCAAATCCGAACATTTCATACATACTTTTCTGGTAGCTCTGTAGTAATGAAGGGTCATCACAGGTTTCTGTTTCTAAGCCAAGTGTGGGAGAGATTAGGCATGTTTGAATCACTTTAAGTTTACAGTCTGGTAAGTTCAGTGAGAACAGCTAACATGACCAGTTCCATTCTACGACGGTAAAAGCGAAGCACCCTTGCTGTGTCTACTGCTCTTATAAGTGGTTGACGGTGGTCTCAAGTATCCTTATACATCCAGTGCCAGAGGATGGACAGAGAACAGGCTTTGGCTCTGGACAGATTTGGGTTGGAATTCTTGGTTTGTCACACTGAAGCTCAGTTTCCCCATCTTTTCAATGTAGTGTCGTTCAGTTTCAATGAAATACTGTATATGAAGACCTAATGCATAGTGCTTGCCAGAAAAGGTATTGCTTAATAAATGGTAGATTTTTCTTTCCTGAGAATTCCCAAGGAAATTGTTAGTGTTAGCTCTAGGGTGAAGATGAGAAAGTCATGTATGTGTGTGAGGGAACAGCATCGTGAACGGAAGGAGAATGAGTGTTGAGTGGCACCTGCTGAGCTGGGTCGCTGGCTTCTAGAAGGTACCATGCTCCCCCCTCCCCAACCAGGTATGAAAGGTCCCTGTCTTTGGTCCCATGAGTACCACTGTTGGTAGTTCTTGATAAATTCTATTGGTGTAACGTGATAGCAGTCAATCTTCCCTTTTGTCAACCAGAAAAACAAAGTGTGACCTATGTTTCCGTGCCCAATGATGTTTTAAGCTTCAGATGAAAGGAGTCAAACTGTAATAGCTCAATTCATAGAATTCGCTGTGGTGTGATGAGAATTCACCTACTCTAGCAGGAACACTGATCTATCCCTCATTAGATCCAGGAAGCTCTGAAAATTGACATCTCATTATTGATCTTAAGGCTTAAAAGAAATCCTTTAATTTTCAAGGACAAAAACACGTTAGGAAAGTTTTAAGTTTTATTTGCAGCCTGGGGAGCGCTGGTTGTCCTCTTCCTTAACCGTCAGCAGTTGATGCTCATTATTATGGAAAATTGCACTCATAAGTGCAGTGTGATGCGGTGTACTGGGATGGCGTTCTGCATCAGTGTGGGTGAAATCATTTAAAAAAAGAATTATTGAAGCACATTTTTTTGGATGTTCATTGTAAAGGGATGTAATACTTTACCTTTTAAATTAAAAGCACATTTTAGAAGAAGAGAATATAAATTTCTGTCTTGATGGAATGTAATGTAAAAGAGATAGAAGTTTTCTTTATTGTCTTGAGACCACTGACATATATAAACTTTTCAAATTGAAGAATTTGGAAAGATAGATACAATAAAATGACAAATTTCCTTGCACTTTACTATACTGCAGGACTTCTTTATACCTTTCAGTTCAATTTCAAAAACCAAGTCTTTTAAGACAACTTACACTGGATGGAAACTCTGGGTCACTTTTTGTTTCATGGGTGAAGATCCTATATAGTAAGGATGTTTGTGTTAGATAACAATTCTATCAAATATAGCTATCAAATAGTATTTAATTGTTGATACATAGCTATGTCCTTTAATAGGCTGTGCAGAGATTGCATATTATATATAGTTGTGTATTCTCAGCCCTAAATCGATATTAGGTATTTAATTAATATTCAGTTTAAATAAATATTATGTGCTATTAAAAGGTACCTATATATTAATTAAGAAATCTTTTCATAATTAGGCAATATAAGCATTTTATTTGATCTATGCACTTAGGGGTGAATTAAGCTGAAATATTTGGTTGAAAATTTTAAAAAATAATATACAAAGTTTTTATTTAGATAACTTTAAATATGTGTTTTTAATTCTCTGCTTAGTATTTTAGGAGTGAAATAAAGAAAGCATGGTAAATAATGGACTATCTGTAGAATATTCTGATAATGCTATCAGATAAGAATTAAAAATGTAGTGAGAAAACACAGTCTGGAAAGCAAATGTATGTACATCATGATTATAAATCTGAGTTCCTGATTTTTCTTTTCATTGGTTGTTTGGAGATTATATAGAAAATGTGAAAGATTATCTGTGGTCTATTTTTAAACGAGAAGCAGCTGTACCAAGTGAAAACTTAGAATACTAATTTCAGTTGGAAGCTGGCCCTGCCTAATTAGGAGCAGTTTCTGAGGTTTGAAACTTTTTTTCCAGTTTATGCTGTAATGAATAAGAAGAGCTATGATTTTTATTGAAAATTCTACTCTTTGTTGAAACAAACACACAAATGGGGTATTAGGCAGACAGGATTGATCTGGAACTTTCAGTTCTGATTTGATCCAGTTCTAATAAATACAGTCTGAAAGTCATTCATTAAATGTTTTTTCTTACAGATTTTTAAGGTTTATTTCTTCATTCTTAAAGCACAAAGTTATTAAACCAAATTAAAGTGGTGGGTCAGATTATATTTCTAGAAACAATAACACCCTAAATATTTTGTTTCATTTTATTTAAGGTCATTATATATGTGTTTTGTATTTTGGGAAAGATAGATTTCAAATTTTACATCAAATATATGGTACTTTGAATACACTGTGTGGGTTAATAGTAGCCCATTAATTTGGACAAATATAATAAGAATTAAAAGAATATTATCCTTATAGTTTCTTAAGATGATTTGCTGAAAAAAGATATGAAGCATCAGGCTTGTGATATACACCTAATTAAACAGAAAATATTCTAACAGACCTGAGGAAGAATAACTATTGAACATTTAGTCAGTGTTACCAGTGCTTCTGTTTTCTGTGACCCCAGTGTTTACCAGTATATTTGAGGCTTCTAGTTACCTACTCAGTGACCATTTTCATCTTTTAAAATAGTAACAGATTCCCGGGCTTCCCTGGTGGCTCAGTGGTTAAGAATCAGCCTGCCAATGCAGGGGACACGGGTTCGAGCCCTGGTCCAGGAAGATCCCACATGCCGCGGAGCAACTAAGCCCGTGCGACACACCAACTGAGCCTGCGCTCTAGAGCCCACGAGCCACAACTACTGAGCCCACGTACCTACAGCCCGTGCTCCACAACGAGAGAAGCCACCGCAATGAGAAGCCTGCACACAGCAATGAAGAGTAGTCCCCGCTCGCCGCAACTAGAGAAAGCCTGCGTGCAGCAACAAAGACCCAGCACAGCCAAAATAAATTAAAAAAATATATATAATCATAAAATAAAATAGTAACAGATTCCTGACTTTTCCAGGGAAGAATGTGCTCAGCTAAAATACCATGTTTCTCATCTTCCTCATAGCTAGAGGTGGCCAATTACATGCTAATAGAAGTTATTCGGTGATTCTAAGGCTTTTTAATTAAAAAAATCAGATAGCTGGAATATTTTGTTTTCGTCCTCACTAATAAGGAACAACCTGACATTATGTGCCTCCTGATATGATTTAATATGAAATACGCAAAATCGCCTTTGACATATTTTTGCCAGAAAAGTTTTCTTGAATCCAACCAAGTCTCTAGACCTAAGTACAAGTTTACCAGAAAACATTATTTTTAAAAATGAAAAAGCTTCTCTTTCAGAAGGTAGAAAGTCTCGGAGAGTGAATGTTTTCCTCTGATCATCACAATTAGAGCATGGTAGAGCCTGGATAGGAGGCTGGCCGGGGTTCTTTGTGCTACTTGGAATTACTATATCTGGATGGCAAAACTGTGGACTTGTTTTTATGTGATACAGGAATAAATGTCTATAAGGCACTATGTTTTGGAGTTTCCATTATATGAAATTGAAATGGATGTGAGCTAAAAGTTTGGGAATCTGAATCATAATTTATTTAAATCAGCAAAAATCCTAATAACATTCTCTGCCACACTGACCAAACCCTGGTCTCTGTATAAATGAGGCAAAGCCATGGCAAGAATAGAGTCAGTGGATAAATCTACTCATACATATTTAATACGGAACAGTCAAAAAACAGTGCAGGTTTGTATATTGATCACATGATCCAAAAACCTAAGGAACATCACACAAAAATACAATACAATGAAAATAAGTAGCTAAATATCCTTGAAAACATAAAATCTTCGAAATGTGAAAGGAACAAAAAGATCTTTAGTCCAACCTTCTCTTCCTACAAACGTGAAGACTATTTCCAGGAAGTGGAGTGACTTCCCCAAAGTTATACAGCTTGTTAGTAGCACAGTTGGGACTAAAGCTTAAGCCTTTGCATTCTCGACACTGTTCTCCTTCCACTACCAGGTGTAAACAAGGGAAGAAGTGAACAGATCCTCAAGGGGAAGAATCCACTTTAGAAGTTTCATTCAACAAGAGAAATAAAAAAGTACTATATATACATTTTGAAAAAATAATATGAATTTTTTAGTTAAGGGTGTATGCAAAAACTTAAAAATTTTAATTTAAAATCTTTTATAATTTTATAATCAAAACTACAATGAAGCATCACCTCACATCCGTCAGAATGGCCATTGTTAAAAAGTCTACAAATATAAATGATGGAGAAAATGTGGAGAAAGAAAGACCCCTCCTTCACTGTTGGTGTGAATGTATATTGATACAGCCACTATGGAGAACAGTATGGAGGGTCCTTAGAAAAGTAAATATAGAGTTACCATATGATACTGCAATCTCACTCATTGGCATATATCCAGAGAAAACTCTAATTCAGAAAGATATGTGGGCCCCAATGTTCATAGCAGCACTATGTACAATAGCCAAGACATGGAAGCAGTCTAAGTGTCCATTTGATAGATTAATGGATGAAGAAGATACATATATGAAATGAAGTATTACTCAGCCATAAAAAAGAGTGAAATAATGTCATCTGCAGCAACATGGATGGACCTGGAGATTATCATACTAAGTGAACTAAGTCAGAAAGAGAAAGACAAGTATCATATGATGTCACTTATATGTGGAATATAAAAAATGACACAAATTAACTTATTTACAAAACAACTAGATTCACAGACATAGAAAACAAACTTATGGTTACCAAAGAGGATGGGGTAGGGGGGACAGAGAAATTAGGAGTTTGGGATTAACATCTACACACTACTATATATAATATAGATAAACAACAAGGACCTACTGTATAGCACAGGGAACTATACTCAATATCTTGTAATAACATATAATGGGAAAGAATCTGAAAGAGAATGTATATATGTATAACTGAATCACTTTGTGTACCCTTGAAACTAACACAACATTGTAAATTAACTATACTTTGATAAAAAAATCATAAAAATCCTTTTCAATTTAAATAATTTAAAATTCTTTTAATTTACATGCAAAGATTTCCTAAATGATTATTCCTTAACATTTTAAAATAGAATATCTAATGCTTAGGAGCTTAAGGTTTCAAATCAGAGAGACCTGGATTTGCATTCTTGCAAGTTCTCTCCCTAAACCCCAATCTCATCAATCAAACTAAAAAATAATAGCACCAGCCTTGCGGGGTTGTGGATAGGGTTTTGTTTATAAATTGAATGTTTGCAAAGCGCTTTCTATAGGGCCTGGCACATAGGTAGAACTAGAGAATGCTAACACATTGTTATTATTATTATTATCATTATTATTACTGTTATTGTCACCTGTATATTATGAAGTCATGTATTCCAAGAGGTTGTTCCAGTACAGAATGTCACAGTGTTACGATGTCCTCAGCCATGATGATTGGGAAAAACTATGTCTGAAGTCTTACTGTTGTTTTTTCCTTGTTGTTTTTACTTCAGTTAACCCCATTAACTGTATAATGCCTTTACAGTAAATGTCATGATATATTTTTTCTCTGATCAAGAAATACATGGATGTTTTCATCCTTCATTTTCATATACAGTTGGCCCTTCATATCCTCGGGTTCTGTATCTGTGGATTCAGCCAACTGAGGATGGGAAATCTTAAAAAAAATTCCAGAAAGTTCCAAAAGCAAAACTTGACTTTGCCACATGCAGGCAACTATTTACATAGCATTGGCAGTGTATTAGGTATTATAAGTAATCTAGAGATGATTTAAAGTATATGGGAGGGTGTGCATAGGTTATATGTAAATAAAATGGCCATTTTATATAAAGGACTTGAGCGTGCCTGGATTTTGGCATCTGAAGGGGTCTGGAACCAACCCCTCTTCAGATACCGAGGGAAACTGTATTCTGTTTAGTACATTTCGAAATGTCAGAGTCAAGAGATTTATGTAGTCAAATGGCATCGATGTGAAGACAATCAACTTGTCAAAATTTTTATTTCAAGCACTTTGGAAAAAATCTTCAGATGACAGATGCTACCTAAGTGCTGAATTTCAGGCCACGTGACACTGAAGAGTTAAATGTGAATATTACCTCTATGAACAGGGATCAGAACTTTATGCGAATAGTACTGTTTTGGCAATAGGAATATTCAGTGTAAATAAGGAAACAGGGAAAAATGTTATAGTTTAGTAGATTCTTTTTGGGGTAGGGCAGATTGCCATGTTACGTCTTTTCTATTTTTTTTTCCTTTTTTTTTTTTTTTTTGCGGTACGCGGGCCTCTCACTGTTGCGGCCTCTCCCGTTGCAGAGCACAGGCTCCGGACGCGCAGGCTCAGCGGCCATGGCTCACGGGCCCAGCCGCTCCGCGGCACGTGGGATCTTTCCGGACCGGGGCACGAACCCGTGTCCCCTGCATCGGCAGGCATACTCTCAACCGCTGCACCACCAGGGAAGCCCACGTCTTTTCTATTTTTAACCGGAATGTGACAAGAGGTTTTCAATGTTTATGCTAGTTCAATCCTAAATGGTTCTCTAGTCAGAATGGCCAATTGTGACAAATTATGCTCAATTACATGACTAGCCACGAGAGACTGAGCTAAATTGGATTTGTTATTGGAAGCCAGAGCCAGTGCCTTGGTAAGCCAAACTGTCCTTCAAATTTTTGACGGACTACAATGGCTTTATTTTTTGCTGTATTATACTTGTTTGCTCATAGAATGATAGAAATAATGCCCATAGGGATGTCATTAATTTCAATGTGAGTTTAGATGGTCTGGAATTTGGTGTTTACTAATCCAGATGAATGCAGTGGCACTCCAGAAAACGTGTCAGGAGACTAATACCAGTGAGTAAACCTGATGTCTAAAGCCACTCCCCTTGGAGCATTGTTGTATGTACGCTTCTGCAGAAGTTCATCTCTGTAGAAATGCCTCCATGTCCTCTTCTGTTACATGGGTATATATAATGGTTCACATCTCAGAAGAGTGTCGTATGGATTCAATGAATACTCAGGTTCTTCCTGAGTATTATATTTGGCCAGAATCTGATGTGATCCTTCTCTACAATAAAAAGTGAATGTGTGGCCAGAATATTTAAATTTTTGACATGTTGGCATTTGAGGGTAATTTCTAGGTACAAAGATAGAGTCACAGCCAAAACAGTCTTTTGATCTGGGCTGACTGTACTTTAAGTGGCCGGGGAAGGATGATTCAAAAGTTCCTTTCTGTCAAAGGATAATAGATCTGGTCATGAATTAACATATTGTCCCTGCTGCAATATGAAGATTGGAGAAGCTGAGTGGAGAGTGCACAGAGGATAGGAGAGTTGTAGATACGGATGGATTGTTCCCAAACATGAGCCATGAGATAGAATGCTCTTAAAGTGCATATTCTTCAACCTTCAGAAGAAAAGATTCTTGTTTCTGTATGTGTGTTCGTTTTAACAAATGATCTTTGAAAAGGGGTTTTGGTGAAGCACCAGCTGAAAGTTCATAGTATCTCAGCAAGATTACCTTGCTGCTTTTCATACCCTATCTCTTGGTCCAGAATTTCTAGAGTTATTAATGTTGAGGAAGTCAAATATAATCTTTGATTCCAAATGTAAAATGATTAGCTTTGCAATGTATTGCTTTTGCCCTTAATGTTTTGTTTTTTGGGGGAATGATGTTGGCAGCTCTACAACTCATTTAGAATCCTGGACCAAAAACTGCCACCTGGATTCTCGAGGAAGGAGGGATGTGGGATGAGGACAAAAGGTACTTGATCTCTGTAAGTCCTTGAGGAAGAATATTTCCATAATATACCAGAACCAAAAGACTAAGTTTAAATGAGTTGGATGGACTTTTGATTTATTACCTCTGTCTCTGCCAGCAAATTTGTTCTTCTATGTAGGAAACCTAGATGAGGCAGACTCGGAGGTAGGTTTCCATTTAATACAAAGTTCATCCAAATCTTGCTAGCTCTAAGAGAGAAGCCATTGTCTGGCTCTTTTCCTTTAGCTTTCTGCCGATTTACAATCCAGATTCTGTGATCCTTCTTTTCCTTCCCAGGTCTGAGATTTGAGTTGTGTGGATTTAAAGGTCATTGCTTGTTTATATCATCCTCTGTTATTTCTTAATACTTTTGATAGCAAAGATGTTTAAAATTATTAATTACTGAATTTCATATTCTATAATTAGCTTAGCTTTGTATATTTTGTCAAAATATGACATTATATAACTTGCTTTGAATTTTTTCTCACTTAAAATAGTTTTGTCTCATTTAAAAAGTATTATTAATGCAATATGTTTTTATACAAATTTTATCAATCATACAATTCTAAAGAAGAAAGGAAATATCTAAAATAAAATACCCAGAGATAAATCATGGCTTGATGTATTTTTAGGTATTTTTTCTTACTATTTATGACATACACACACATGCACAGACACATACATATGTATTTGTTTCACACTAAAATAGAGATCATACTGCATAAGCAGGTGTCTTGTGTCTGTTGTTTCATTTTGTATCATAACAGTTTCCCATTTTGTATCATAAACAATATTGTATTATAAATATAATTCCACATTTTATTAATTACTTCTTGAAAACACAATTTTGAGTTGCTGCACTTAAGTTTTAATTTACATTTTCCTCTAGAAAATAAGGCAGCACTGAATCAGGTAAAAGAGCTAAAGTGAGTTTTCTATCAGTTCAACAACTTGTTACCACAGACACTTGTCGGCTATTTAATGATTCTATTCAGGTGCTTTGTGAGCCAATCCATAAATATTAATATTTCAAAGATATGCTAAATAAGTAAGGGGTGTAGTTTCTCAGAGAACATTTGATGATTTATAAATTAATACATGCACTATAGCTGAATATACAGATTTGTGGATTTTCAATAAATGACTCCTTATTGGTTAAACTCATTCTTTCTGAAACAAATGTTTCCTGAATGCCAGGCGCTATCCTATACACTAGAAATAAATCAGTGAGCAAATTCAATTTCCTGCCCTCTTGAAGCATATATTCTAGTGGGAAACAGAAAATAAACAAGTAAAAATTAAGTATAGATGTTTATATCAGATAAACATAAGTGCTATAGAGGTAAATAAAACAAAGTGAAAAGATTGAGAGTTAGTGGGGTACATATTGAGATGAGCCTATCTCATGTTGCTTGGTCACTGAAGACGTTTCCAAAGGGATATTTGAGCAGAAGAGCTGGTGTGGTCTTTGTTAGCAAATATAGACTTTCTCTCCCTTCATTAATCGTTATCATATGGAGTAATTTTCCCAAGACAGCAGTTGGCATATATTACTTTTAAAAATCAATCAAGCAAACAAATCCCCAAGCCTGCAGGGTCTCCTTAGTATCTGGGGGAGAAGTAAACACCACATCCAGCGTGTGAGGTGCTCCATATTCTGGTGCCTGCTTCTCTGCCAACCTCATCTCTCACCTGTTCCCAGTACGTAACTTCCACATCATACACACGGATTTATTTCTTGCCTATGAACATGCTATATTCCCTCCTCTGTATTACTTCCTTCTTCCTGTTGGGAATGTCTTCCTTTCCACTTTTCCAAGGTATCTATTTTTAAAGACTCAACTTCAATCCACTTTCTTCAGTAATTATTTATTGAAGTTGGATTTATGAGTAATGATTTTCTTTGATGGTTATTCTAGAGACATTTAAGAAATCATTCTTTTACCATTAGACAAACAAAAACTTTTCTAAATTGTTCATAATCTGTTTTCTTGCATTCTTAAACACTTAATAGTAAACACCATTTAATCAGCCTCAGTGATAACTATGATGATTTGTGCGTAAGCAGCGCTCATATCTTTACTATTTATTTAGTAGTCAGTTTGTCTATCTATAAGTATCCTTTCACCTTCACTCCATCTATTAATCAACCTGTGACCCATCCACTCATCCATTCTTCTCCACCCACCCATCTATCCATCCTTCCATGCATCCTTCCTTCCATGCATCCATCTGTACATCCTTCCTTCCGTTTTTCATCTATTCATCCATTGACCCATCAGTTTACCCCTACACACAGACACCCTGCTTTGGATATAAAATATAAAATATATCAACAATAGCATCTATATTCTTTTTTCTCAACTATATTTTAACCTCATTATTACAGACCATAGGCCTCTGTGTGGTCTCAACTTCTAATTTTGTGAGAGGTTCATACAATCAATATTCAATAAATACTGGTAAAGGTTAAAACTCCCAAGTGAAAAACATTACTGGAATGTTTGTGTGATGACCTTCTCTAGAGTATCTGTTTTTATCTAAATAGAGGAATTAGGTCCTGTTGGTACTCGGAGGAAAGAATAGAAGAACTTTTCCAGTTCTATGAGCCAATGAGTCTCATAGTAGCTGGTAAAAACAGTGCTAGCCACTACTTCTTTGTGCCTCTTTAAGTCCATTCATAAAATAGATATACCTTTCTTTCAACTTCTCAGTCCATAGGAAGATGAAGGGAAAAGATGAAAGGACCCAGTAGCTCTTTAGAATAGAATGAGCAGGTGCTATATCACCTATTCAGCCTCACAAGAAATGAGCTTTCAGAAGTCAGTGATTTTCAAAGTGTTTTCTGCAGAGCCTAGGGGTCTCCCATTTTTTGAAGAATCTCCAAGGGCAACTGGGGGTGTGAGGTGGAGGTGTGTTGTGAACAGGTTACTCACTGCTGCTTCAGCCAGGACAACCACACATTTGTTGTATGTACGCTTCTGCAGAAGTTCATCTCTGTAGAAATGCCTCCATGTCCTCTTCTGTTACATGGGTATATATAATGGTTCACATCTCAGAAGAGTGTCGTATGGATTCAATGAATTTTTATAGGGAAAATGTATGTGGTGTTAGAAAATGCTTAGCGGTCATTACTATTACATTATTATTTGCACATCTTTACCTGACACTAAATCTCCTCAGCTTCGTGTGCCTTCCGATGTTTGTCTCCTTGCCACTAGAGGGTAAACCCTCTAAGAACCAGGTGAGATTTTTCAACTTTTTGTTCAGTGATTGTCTCCAGTTCCTGGACCAGTATTGGCACATACTAGATACTCAATAAGTATTAGTTGAATGAATGAATCTTATTAAGCTTCCTCCCTCCTTTCTGGCTAGTTCTTCCTCTCTCCCTGCTCTCATTACCTCTTCAGGTAGCCTTTTCCCTTTGTGACTTGATATTTCTATTGTGATATAGGTGAGGCCCTTAAATATATTGGGCTGTTAGACTTGTATGTAAAATAAAAATAAATAGGTCGAGAGGGAAAGCCTATGCACTTGATCATAAACTTCATGACAATAGAGATCCTTTGTGCTAATCATTTTATTCTCAGTGCTTGGCCAAGTGCATGGCCTATAGTATAAAAATACTATACAAATACTATACAAATACTATACAAAATACAAAAATAATTATTTTTGATGATTGAAAGAATGAATGTGTCAATAAATGAAATAAATTGTTACCCTTTTTGACTACTTAGAGTTGCGTTTGGGGGCTGTGTTCCCCAGAGGTTAAGTTTTAAGATAGAAAGTTACAGGTAGGGAAAATACTGAAACTCTAAGATAATATTGTTATTTTACATATTCTGCCACACATTGTGACAAATCACCACAGAGAAAAGCTTACAGAACTTAGAACTTGTCTATTTTATTTCATCCTTCATTTTAAAGTGGTTATTCTAATTTATAGCTTAGATAAAAGTAAAGAAGATTAAAAATAGGTTACAGACGGGAATTCCCTGGTGGTCCAGTGGTTAGGTCTCGGAGCTTTCGCTGCACGGGCCCAGATTCTATCCCTGGTCAGGGAACTAAGATCCTGCAAGGTGCGTGGGTGGCCAAAAAAAAAAAAAAATAGGTTGCAGAGTATGTAAAACGTTTGCTTTCAGAGCATCCTGAAAAGAAGAGAATTATAAAATGTATGTGTGAATCCATCTGTTTCTGCAAATTAAGTTGATTTGTCATCTTAAAAGCAGAGTAATTGTTTCAATTTACAGGGCCCAAAGAGACAGTAGTCATTCTCGGGCAAGTTTTCCACTTCACCTGGGAGAGCCCAGGAATCTGCTGATTAGATACTTGACGCCTGAAGGCGCATCCTATTTCCAAGTGTGTGAGGTTGTACAGTCCCCCAAAGTATTCACTCCCTGACTTCTTCAAGGCATCTTCAAAAAGCCGATGGGCTTTAGATCCTACAGAGATTCATGCCTACAGTAATGTGTTCTCCTCAGGAATAAAGGCCCATCCCGTACATGAAATAGCATAATAAACGATCCTGCCAAAGGGCTCCGTTCATTCCTGGCAACTTTCAGTTTCCTTCAACCGTTTTCACTTAGGAAGATGGTTCCTGTGTCCCTAATCATAGCGATATTTCCTGAATTGTTTCTGAATGTCTGGTCTGAAGGGGTCATGAGTAATGAAGCCTAATTTAAAAATTCATAATTAAGCCTAAAAAATATGATCCTGAATTGTCTGTGCTTAAAAGCATTCCCACCCCGGTTTCTGAAGAGGTGAAGCAAAATAATTACTTTTAAAATGTGGAATGCATAAGTGAATTTCAGTTCTCTGATAAAAGTTTTCTATACATATACAGATATCTATCTATAAATATATTTACGGTGACATGTAATAGTAAAATTTGTTGGTGAGAAAAATATAAGGAAATTTTTTATCTCGTTCTGCTTTGTCCAGGACCTTTGTCCTTCATCAAAATAAAGTTATTTAACAAAGAGAGGGATCCTGAGAACACGATGTAAGAGAGAGATGCTGGGAACCCCCATCAGAGAGAGGGATGCTGGGAACCCCCATCAGAGAGAGGGATCCTGGGAACATGCTGTAGGGTGGGGATGCTGGCAACCCCCATTAGAGAGAGGGGAAGAGATGCCAGGAACACCTGTCAGAGAGAGGGGTGCTGGGTGGTAACTCCCTTAGAGTGAGCTGCTCCCCCTGAGAGCACCAGGGCTGGTGCGCCTATCCATGGAGTGCTTATTCAGAAGTTTATGTTTGCCAAGGGAAGATCCTGAGAGGTTTACAGCACCAAATGCTACAGATAGTAATTATTATTAATTCTCTGAGAGGTTTAGGTGAGATGGATTTTTAATCTTATACTTAAATTAATTAAACTTCAGATTGTCTTTGGATAGCCAGGTTTACAAAAAAAAGTTATCTAGAGGGGTCAAGTTGCAGTGGAAAGAATCAGGACTCCTAGATTTATACTTCTTTTCTTCCACTAATCAGCTTCCTGTTTCTAGTAAAATACTTAATTTCTCTTAGCCCTGGCTTTAGTAGAAATTATAATATCTTCCTTATTTTTGCTATAGTTTTTTTTTTTTTTTTTTTTTTTTTTTTTTTTTTTTTTTTGCGGTACGCGAGCCTCTCACTGTCGTGGCCTCTCCCGTTGCGGAGCACAGGCTCCGGACGCACAGGCTCAGCGGCCATGGCTCACGGGTCCAGCCACTCCACAGCATGTGGGATCTTCCCGGACCGGGGCACGAACCGCGTCCCCTGCATCGGCAGGCGGACTCTCAACCACTGCGTCACCAGGGAAGCCCTGCTATAGTTTTTTGAGGAGGCGCAAATGAGAAAAATGCTTGTGACAATCCTTCCAAAATACTGTACAAATGTAACAATTATATTGGGAGGAAGGCATTGGAATATCCTCACCCTACTGACTGTTCAGGAAACTTCCAGTACAGGGTAACAACAATCCTTGTAAAAATGTCCCAGTTGTTTGCTTCTGTCCTTGGAACTGCACCGACACCTCTCAGATAAAAGTGCAGCAGGACACAGACAGAGGAGGTCTGAGGGTGGAGTGGCGTTTCAGTCAGTGGCTTTCCATTTCAGGGGCACAGAATCCTTTGTTCAAATGCCATCCTTTGAGGAAGTCAAATATATGATACGATATACAATAAGCTAATCTGCTTTGGCTGGAGGGGAAGGTGGGCGTCCGGGTGCCCCAGTGGGTCTCCTGCTGCCGTCAAAGTGCTAACCTCAGTTTGAAAGCTGCCTCGTTTGAGGAAAGGACCAGTGGTTAAGAAGCCACCCTGAGGGGCAAGTCGCAGTCCTGTGCCAGGGACAGGGTTCCACCTCCCTGGTCTGACAATAATCTGTGCTGACCCAAGTGCAGGATTCCTGCTGTATTTCCAGATATCAGATCTCAAAGTGCAAAATAAAATAACTCAGGACTGCCAGATTAAGCAAGGTTAATCCTTGCTTAATTAATTAGCCTTGTTTAATCCAGTGATTCTCAAACTCATGTGACGAAGAGATTCTTTTGGGAAGAAACACCTATTAAAGAATGTTTTCAGAACATAGTCTGGCAGGTGGTTTCTTAATCCTTTCCAGAGGACTGGAGAGGGGAAAAGAGGGGTAGAGAGGTTGGCAGAGGGAAGAGAAACCAACGCTCACACGCTGTCCCCTGCTTGTGCCAGGACTGTCTTGGGTTAATCTAACTCCCCCCAGACCTGTTTTACAGGGAAGAACCTAGAAGCTCGGAAGATGTTAGGTTACTTGCCGAGGTCACAAAGCTAAAAAGTGGAGGGATTCAAACTCAGGTCTAATTCCAAAACACTGTTCTTTTCCCATTTGGATTCAGGAAAATGCCATGCCAAGAGCCAGGTTACACTGTTAAGAATGGTAACATCAGAACTGAACATTTCAGCCAGGAGTAACTTAACTGTCCAGTCGGGTGGTTTCAGACTGTCCCGGAGGAGCCTCCTGGGGGGCCACGCGAGGGTGGAGGACAGACTGGGGAGGGCACAGTCACGGCTGAGACCAGCTCTGTTTATTCTCGGTAAGACAACGACCGAGAAGGGATTCTCCTGACTTACGGAAGTTTGAACACCCCTGATATCAGTGGCTTTCTCTTTTGCCCCAGGTGGCTATGGGGGCCCAGCAGGTGATTGACTGCCCAAGATGCAGAACTTTTCCAGAGGCAGAGCCGGCTCTGGTGCCATCTGGGTTGCCAGGCTCTCTCGCTGCAGCACCCTTTCCACTCGGATGGGCTGTTCAGACTAGACATCAGAAAATCGCTTTGAAGACCATTTTCCATTTGATCACCACTGTCTGCGGGCTGGCTAGGGACACCAAAATCAAGAGGGTCCATTTTCTGGCTGATGTGTGCCGTTCTACTAGTTTTGTTTCCGGACAGCTGCTTTTAGAGGAGGGATCTTTTTTTCCAGATCATGGCAATAAAGATTCCCCCCCCCCCCCGAAGTGGCACTCTTCCTGAAGATGAACAAACAGCGATAATTGCTATCATTTGGTGAGAGGTTAGATAACAGCTAAGGGCTACATGCGTGTTTTCTCATGTTCTTCTCTTATGAAACATCCTGGAGGTAAATATTGTTACCCAAATTTTAGAGCCCGACTCTGCCAGCTTCCTGAGCTTGCCCCAAATCTGGAGGCTCGCAAGTTGGAGAGCCTGGACTCAGTTCCAGAATCTGCCCTCAACACCTGGGCTTTTAGCCACAGTGCTAAATTGCCTAATTCTTTGTCCCATCGGGGAAGTGAATTCTCAGCAGACAACTGAACCAAAACCCTCTTAAATTTCTTTTAAGTTAAATACTGCAATCCTGGAGTCTTAAGATACTTATTTCATTGTGGCTTAAACAATTCTTGAAAGAGAATCTGAACGAGTGGAGGAAGGACAGAGCAGATCCTTAGGTATGTGCTGGGATAATTAAGGGTTGGCAGTTGTGAAAACCAAGTCCACGGGCCAGTGCAAATTGGCACATGGAACTCCTGTTCTGCCTGACCTGTTACAGAAGCACCCATCTTACAAGAAGAGTAAAAACATGATAAATAGTGAGTAGCCAAATGAAATTCCAGCATTCTCCAGATACCAAGTACAATGTTTTCCTCCCTAATGACTGATTATGATATTTAATGCAATATTCTACATGACTTAAGCTAACCACGACTACTACCACCACAGTAATAAACCCTGGAAGGTAGACAAGATAATGAACAAATTGAGACTCTTGCATTTCAAAAAGTGTCCAGGTGACATACCAGAGTTTTGTAAATTTCGGGCACTCTTTGCAATACATAATATGGAATATGTGTACAACACACATTAAAATAACACATGCTTGCTACCTACTGTCTCCCAGAAAAAATCGTATTTTTCGTATCACCATTCTTAATCTCATTGAAAATTTAGTAGTGTTTTCTCTTGAATAAAGGACTTTAATACCCCAGTCTCTGTTTTCTAAACAATTGCATTGTTCTGAAAAATATATTTTTACCTAGAAATTGAGAAGATAAAGCATGATTGAATAAGTGGAGAAAGGTGAATACATGTAATTCCCTTACTTGGAAATGATTAAACATGACATTAATGGACATTGTCCTATTGAATATTCTACCTTTCCTTGACAAATACATGAATAATATACCATATTAATCACTGAGCTAGTTGACCAAGACGGGAGAAGCAGCTGCCACCCACAGGTCATGACTTTGAGTCACTCATGAGCATTTTGGAAGAGCTGGTGTTGGTGCTATACCTCTCTTAATGGCTGACTGTTCCAGTAAACCTGGCACAATGATTCAGCATAGATTAGATGCTAAATTCTCAGTCTGAGTGTGTAGTTTTCTTAGTAAGCTATTCCTTATACTCATGGAATACAATTATTTCATGAAGTGCTGTTAAGGTTGCATCTGTTTCTGAAACTGCAGAAGGATGGAACTCTTCAATAGGCCAGATGACTTCAGACAAAATGTCCCCCAAACTATAATTTTGTAATCGGTGTGTTTCTTTACTGATTAAAACATGCCTACTCTGAACTGTTAGGAGATGGTTTCTAAACAAAATCAGGTTTGATTGCAATGTAACAGTTGAACAAATTCAGTATTTTATTAAGAAGTATGTATGAAAACAATACTCTGGAAAAGATTTTGTCGTTGACCAGAGGATCAAGTCATCAGGTGCTTACGTGTCTGGTTGCCATTCTGTTGTCCTTACAACAGGAGCTACGACATGTAGAGCAGAGTGACTCCCTCATAGTAAGTGCCCCGGACACTAGTGATGGTGACAGCGTGACGTCAGCTCCAAACAATCATCTCATGCCTTTCTCATTTCTGTAACATGTGTGACTGAAGATACAAATGATTTCCATAAAGAAATATACTACTTAGGGGAGAGGTGAAACACGAATTTTGATTGATTATATATTCCTAAGGTATTTCATAATCTGTTTCATTATCTCTAAAGTAGAACCAGATGTAAAAACAAAACTAGGCCTTTCCAGGGTGTGGAATGACAGAAACCCTCACACACTGCTGGTGTAAACTGGTGTAATCTCTTTGGAAAACTAGTTGGTAGTATCTATTAAAGATTAAAATACACATACTCTATGGCCTGGCCATTTTGCTGCTGGGTATATACCCAACTGAAGAGTGTGTGTGTGTGTGTGTGTGTGTGTGTGTAAATACATTTCTTTTTTCTTTCTTTTCACCTAATGACACCTACTAGCGTAGCTCCAACGGGAAACTACCGTTAGGTAAGAATGATTGGGCTGCAGCTACACAGTAATATGGGTAAATCGGAAACATAATATCGCATGAAAGAAGCCAGGCATAGAAGGAAGCATACTGTATTGTCACATTTATATAAAATATAGAAATAGGCATAATGAGTTTATAATGGTTACCCCCCTACCGGGAGACAGGAGCAAGGATAGCAACTGAAGTAGCGACTGGGAGGGGGCCTCTGGGGCTTTGTAATCTGAGCAGTGGTTTCATGAGTGTGTTTAGTTAAGACAATTCAAGCTCTTTTCCTTATGTGTATCACATTTTGAAGTTAAGAACAAGAACGACAATGGCAACGATAAAACAGGCTCTTACTGTGAACAAGTAGAAAATGTGCTCTCCTGTTGTCCATAAATATTACAGGGTAAAGGTCATGACAATGACTCTGAAGTCTCCCAAACTTATTGTAATGAAAACGAGAAGTTTAGTTTTACCAATCAGAAAACTAATTAGGTAATTATTTGACTATTCCCTGAGATTTGACCTGTATTATTTTCTGCCACCTTCTTTATTTGGGTGTTATGGCCCATTTAGATCTTGAGATAACTTAGAATAAAAAAGCACTGGTCAGTAAGTGGAGCTGAGGTTTTTATCTACATTCCGGAGGAAGTATGCGGTGTTCCAGCCTCAATCGAGACAGGGAGGAAAGTTAGCAGAATTCTGAAGATGAATTATCATGTGCTTCACATGTTACTACTGTGTTCATCTTCTCTCAGTTCTGTCCTCCCATACCAGTGAGAACCCTTTTGGGCAATTACGAGTAAAACTCTCATAAATGAAACAAGAATCCAATCGCATAACTTTCCTGCTTGAAATCATCCAGTGTTTGCCTATGTTCAGGCCTCTACCCACACTTTGACCACATTTCTCCCCTTCCTCCTTGTTCACTCCCGCTAGACTTACTAGCACTTCTTTTTGGTCTCTTGAACCAAGCAAGCTATTCCTATCTCTAGGCCAACGTACCACGTGTTTTGTCCGCTGGGAATGCTAGGTGACTAGGGCCTTCATTCCTAGTCCCCTCCCCAGACTGTGTGTGTGACCTCAGTGTTGCAGGTAGCAGCCACCTCTCTGTGTCACTCTCATCTCCTGCACACTTAAAAAAAAATACTAGATAAAATTGTCATCATTTTTCAATTTTTTTATTGTCTGCATCCTTCCACTCTCTACTTCTCCAATAGAACAAAGATCAAGGAAACTATCTTTTGTGTCATGTTGTATCTCAAGGCCAAAATAATTAGTACATGTAAAGGCTTAATACAAATTTGTTTAATGTATAGATACAATTAATTATAGATAGAATAATTATAATTATTTAATTAATTATAGATAGAATAATAAATTATTTAATTAATTATAAATAGAATAATAAGTATAATTAATATAAATTAATTAATATTAATATATTAATAATATATCATATATTAATATAAATATAATATAAATTAATTAATATAAATTAATTAATAATTAATATAAACATAATAATAAATATATTAATAATAATATTAATATATTAATAAATTAATTATAGATAGAATAATAAAAGTAGTGAGAGCAGAAGGTTTCTTCTGTTTGTCCTTTTGGGTTTCTTCTATCAAAACAATTTGAATTTCTGAAGTTTTTAGACTCTTGGAAGCTTATAATATGTTAAATCCTGATGTGCTTAATTGTCTAGCACCCATGTATCAAATATACCAGGTAGGGTTACTGTCTTTCCTTTAATTATACCCTTATTCATAGGAGGCGATGACGGGCTTCAAGCAAACGTATTCCCAGACTAAGGAATCCGTGTGTCATTAGCTGAGAGCTAATGGGAATAGAAAAGCCGTGAGCTATTATATAAACCCAGCCAGGGGTTAAGTCCTGGGGGAGAATGTTAGAACCCCATTAAAACTGGGGAAATGTGGCTGATTGAAAAGATTTCTGTTTTTCATAAAAGCGTGCTACAAAATTTACCTCATTTCTCACTGAACGTTCCCTTAGAAGTGACTTAGACATTTAAAAATGCAGAGAGTATAAAATGCTGTGGTCTGGCTGTCTTGGCTTTCTATCATGCTTTGCTTGTATTGACTGTGCAGCACTGATTTCCTGGATGACCAATTGCATTTTTGTTTGGGGTTTGCAAGTATTGATAAAATACGTCACTTTAAATGACCAGCTTACACAAAGCAATAGAGTGAGCCAGTGCTCAATGGCCAGAATGAGGTGTTCTGCCTTCTTCTGTTTATGGGAGTTGTGTCTTCAAGTTAGAGTCACAGAACTCCTTGGGACTCTGCTCTGCTTATAATACCTTTAACGTAAATTTTTCATTGTGTGCAGGTGTTTACAGCCAAATACAGTAGTATATTGTTGGGTAATGCACAGGTGAAACACCATTGTCTGGGAGGTGAATGGCCATCTCTGTAGCATGGGATGGTGGTGCTGGCCAGTCTTAGGTGCTTCGAGATAAGCTTTTGGGCCAGGGAAGTTCATGGTGTTCTGCTGTTTTTAGCATCACCTTGGACTACTTGTGATTGTAGCGCTGATCATTCAGAAGGAAAGAGGTCGATTGCAGGTTAGAGTGTCCTCAGCAGAATGCTGCTTTGTCTGAGTGGGTGCTAAATGAAGGGTGAATATAGGTTGGCTTCATGTCCCTTAATTGTCCTGTCCGCACCACCATACATGGCTGAGTGGGAGTATCAGGGTTTCCTGAATGGTTGGGGTGAAAAAACACTCATATTTATCTGGTGAATTACTATGTGCCAGTCTCTGGTTTTTTTGTTTGTTTGTTTGTTTTTTTCGATACGTGGGCCTCTCACTGTTGTGGCCTCTCCCGTTGCGGAGCACAGGCTCTGGACGCGCAGGCCCAGCGGCCATGGCTCACGGGCCCAGCCGCTCCGCATGTGGGATCTTCCTGGACCGGGGCACGAACCCGTATCCGCTGCATCGGCAGGTGGACTCCCAACCACTGTGCCACCAGGGAAGCCCCCCAGTCTCTGTTTTAAAAGTTTCATATCCACTAACTTACTTAATTATCAAAACAACCCTAAAGTAACTGTTATTATTATTCCAACTTTCCAGTTGAGGGAATGGAGGTAAAGCTAGTAACTCTTCCAAAGTTCTGGAAATCTTAAGAGGTCCCGAGGTCCAGGTGGCTCCTCCCTAGTGTACGTGCCTATATAATAATTCCCCTGAGTATGAGTAGAACTGGTGAATGTGACGGGGTATCACTGTCATTACATTACCTTAAATCTCAGAAGAGACTTTCCAAATGTAATTAAGGGTCCTAATCAGCTGACTCTGAGTTCATAAAAAATGAAATGACCCTGGGTGGGCCTAACCTAATCAATTGAGCCCTTAAAAGAAGTCTGAGCTATTTAAGGCAGCAGAGATTATCCTGCGGGTCTGGAAGGAGCAAACTGCAATGCAGTGGTGAGGGCTCCATGGCAGGAAGTAGCGAGTGGACTCTTGGAGCTGAGAGTTGCCCCCGATTGACAGCCAGCAAGAAAACAGGGAGCTTCATCCTCCAACTATAATAAACTGAATCTACCAACAGCTACTTCGACTTGGAAAAGGATCCCATGATCCAGAAAGGAATGCAGCCGGGCTTGTACACTGATTTCAGCCCGGGAGACCCTGAGGAAACTATCATGACGTGAGCCACCATGTGCCTGGACTTCTGACCCACATAACTGTGAGATGATGAATGGGTGTTTGATGCAGCTAAGTTTGGAGTAATTTGCTGTGCAGCAATAGAAAATACTATCTATGATATTTGCCATAGTATAGGGGAGTTGAGGTCTTCAAGCAACAGATTCTTGTAAATGGCCTGTTTCCTAATTACGCTTCTTGCTTCCTGCCTGGGCCTCTCTGTGAAAGCGCAGAGGAGTTTTTGATCTCTGCTGTGCACTTTCCATCACTCCTCAGAGCCTTGCTATCCTCACCCTCATCCCCGTTATCTAACCCTGACCCTGACCCTGACCCTGACCCTAACCCTAACCCTAACCCTAACCCTGTCCCTAACCCTAACCCTATCCCTAACCCTGACCCTATCCCTAACCCTTACCCTAACCCTAACCCTATCCCTAACCCTGACCCTCACCCTGACCCTAACCCTAACCCTATCCCTAACCCTTACCCTAACCCGTACCCTAATCCTAACCCGTACACTAACACTAACCCGTACCCTAACCCTAACCCTGACCCTGACACTAACCCTAACCCTAACCCTGACCCTGACCGTGACCCTAACCCTAACCCTGACCCTGACCCTGACCCTGACCCTAACCCTAACCCTTTTTTCTCAGATGGCAGTTCATTCGCTGAAGTAGGAATGAATTGATTTACAATTGCTTGACTCCTAGATATTCCGATTTTTCTGTTTGGGGATAAGGCCCAGTCATTTTTTAAATGTGCCCAGATGATTTTATTTTAAAACATCCAGATGATTTTATTGTGCAGCCGGGGTGGAGAACCAGTGGTCTAAAATCACATCCTGTGAAGCTCTAGAGGGACAGCCTGCAGTAACAGTTGATATGTAAAGTCTTGTTCAGTGGGCCAGGGCTGGGGAGTGACCTGTGCGGTCTAGCAGCCTTCAATATGGTCGCTGTTATGAGCTCCGCTCAGGGTAAGTTGAGTATACACACCTTAATTATTTCACTCATCCAGAAGATTCAGAGATACACAAAAATGAGACACTTCTGAAAAACATGCTTTAATTTCCTGAGACAGTATATTTTAAAACTTAAGGAGGGAGAACATATTTTCTTAACTATACGGTAAAGTGAAAGGCTGCCTCTCTACAACGCAATCAGTGCTCACATTATTATGTAGTAATTGAGTCCTTTGCTTGGTAATTGTGCCCCTTGGGTTCCAGCTGACTGATATGCCTCCTACAAGCCATTGTCTTTGCTACACAAGTACCTTGAAAGAAACATTAAAGTAATGCTTACAATAATAATACGTGTAAATCATTGATTAAAATTGTGTTGTAGCAAAGATTCGTACTTCTCCCCATTCTGTGTGTGTTGTTTGGGTTGGGAGGGAAGTTGATTTTATTATTCCAGTTTGTACTGTCATATATATTAATGCCTATCTCTGTGTGCTTTCATACATACATACTCTAAATATATATTTACCTTTATCATCCTGCTATGAATTAGCATAAGGTTTTGATTACCTTTCAATATTATTTGTGTCTTAACCATTGCTTATAAAAGCAAGCCATATATTTGAAAGTCTGAAATTCACATATTAATTATGTGAGGCTTAGTAAATTGAAGGAACTGAAAAAAATTTTTTTCTTTCGTATTTGAAATATTAGCTTTTGAAGTCCTGCATCAGATGGGCCCTTTTCCCCTAACTGATAGAGAAATGTTTGGTTTATGATAAAATTAGTGTGAGGTATGTGTGTGTGTATTTCATTCAGGTTAGCTTTGTTTTAGGGGCTGTGTTATAAATTAGCTCCAGGAAGATGAAAAGCCAAGTGTGGTCTAGTTTTATTGAGTGAAGCCTACCTAGGCTGTGAAATAAAGCCCAAGGATGTGGAGGTAAGAGAGCCAGCAGCTGTGAAGCGAGCTGCCAGGTAGGGGTGGTTAGAGATTGTCTTGTTGGGGCCAGTCCTCGTCCTGAGAGTCTGATGAAAGTCAAGTAGGGAAAATAATGAAACACCAGTGAGAGGACATCTGAGTTACATTTTTCAGTCAAAGTCACAAAATAAATTGAATTTTTGAAACAAGTACACTCTCCATCTTTAGGAATGGGGTTTGATGCATGTAAAGGATATTTGAATGGAAAATCTTAATGTCAAAGTACCTAAAAATATTTCTGTCATTATTGGAGATGAAAAACCTTCAGGTGGTTTCAAACAGGACAGTAAAAGAGATGTGCACAGTTCCTGGCACATTGCAGGTACTTAAAATAACTTTTGGACAAATAGATGAGCAATGTATGGGGCCTATTACCATATTTTTTCGGTTTTTGATACGTTGAGAGGAATTATGTTTAATAGGACAAAGGTTCTGTGTTTGGTAAAAAGCCAAAGACCAAAAATCTGATGTTTTGCAAAATTGTGTGCTAAAATTAACAGGACTTAATGGAGAAAATGGAGTGAGGGTGAGGGGTGACCACTCACACTAGTACAACTTTGTGACAAGACCACTAACCAAATTAGCACTGATACCTTGGGAGACAACAGCACTACTCAGGCAGGCAGTTCATTATAGCTAGAGGCTGTCCCAGAGGATCGTAAAGTGTACAGAAAAAATCCAGTGGAAATTCTGGCAACTCCTTAATTAGCAAGAGTCTGGCAGGTAGATGAAAGTAGAGATCTAAAGCATTGGGGTCCTTTGAAGGTGTGTTCTGTAGGGGGTGCACACTGTCAAGCGATAAGTTATAAGAGTCTGGGCTGCTCCTCTCTGGGGAGGTCTTATTTTTTTATTTTTTTGCAGTGTGCGGGCCTCTCACTGTTGTGGCCTCTCCCGTTACGGAGCACAGGCTCCGGACGCGCAGGCCCAGCGGCCACGGCCCACGGGCCCAGCCGCTCCGCGGCATGCGGGAACCTCCCAGACCGGACCACGAACTCGTGTCCCCTGCATCGGCAGGCGGACTCCCAACCACTGCGCCACCAGGGAAGCCCCATTTTAACCTTTTGAAAGATCAATTCCTGTGATTGTGGTACTATTGGAATTGTACTTCCCTTCCTTGGGAACGCAGTATGAGTTTTAGAATTTACCTCATCCTTGTTGAAAGAGAGATGAGACTCACAAAAAAAAGAGAAGAGCTTTAACTCAAAATGTTTCCCCCCAAAACCAATATGTTTGAGAATTTTTTATATTTGTCACTTATTTTCACTTGTTGTGGATGGTCTGTTGATGTTTTTACCCATTATTCTATTGGAAAGTGCATTTTTATATTGAATTGCCTGTGTTCTTTGTATATTAATGAGCATTATCCATCTGCCTGTCATATAGATTGCAAGTATTATTCTCAGATGGATGCATAGCTTTTATTTTGCTTTTGGGTATACAGATATTAAACTTTTTAATACTATTATATGTTCTAGTGCTTTCCTTTGCAATTTTTGCCTTACAGTGTTACACTTAAAAAAAGCTTTTCATTCTCATTTCATCTTCATCTGTATTTCCTTCAGCCTTTCCATTTAGAAACAGGGGTAGTTCTCTGTTTCAAGTTAGCATTTACATTTCTTGATAACTTTGGTAGTTTTCTACATATGGGTCCCGTGATTTTGTTCTATTATTCCCAGGTATCTGTTCTTGTTTTGGGAATGGTAATTTATATCTGAGATTTTAAAAACTTGTTATTTCAGCTGTAAAAGAAAGGTGTGGGAATATCTATGTATGTGTTTTAAATTGGCTATTTTAGTGAGCTATCTATTCAAATAATTTTTTGTTTTGATCATCCTGGGCTTTCTAAAAGGACACTCTTTTCCTATGTAAATATTGGGAACTTTGCTTTTTAATTTTTATTTCTTTTTTCTTATTTTTCTTTTTGATTAGGAATTTTTAAAAAAGGGCAATAGCTTTTTCACTTGAGTTCTTTTATTTTGACTAACCGCCCTCTACGAGGAAATATTTTGAAACGGTTTTTATTGTAGGAAGGGCATTTGAGCTGTGCACTGTCTGAAGTCTCGAATATCCCAGAATATCTTTCTTTTGCCTTTGAACATCAATATCAACTTGGTTGGTAGTAGCATTTCAGGTCACGGCTTTTTGCCCTCAAATTAATGTAGATCTAGCCTCAGTTCCTCTGCCATTATCTGTGCAGGGGCATCCTAGATCAGCCCAAGTTTGTTCTCTCTTGATCAGTAACATTAGTACAACAAAAGAAGTTAGTTTTTCTCGTATCACCTGTGACACTAACAATCTTCAGAACATTTGCCTTTGTCTCTTTAAGAAAGCAAGCCCTTAAGGAGCTCTTTGGAAGTAAAGACTATGGAAGATTTCTATCTATGACAGCCCACTCATCTCCTCCTCATTTTTCCGCTTGTGATGTGGTTAAACTGTTGAGAGAACTGTGATGACTATAATGACCTACCGAGGCTTTATATTCCATGAGCAGTAAGTGCTTTAAAATGATCTTCTAATTTAGTTTGCTTCTGATATTGATTCCTTTCTCATGACACTATGCAAGGCTGCATATGCAAATATAATGAATTGTTGTCAGCTTTTTAATGAAGATTTTTAATAAGATTAAGAATCAAGAGATATTTGAGCTCTCTGATTAGGGCAGAGATCTTCCAGTGATTGTACATCTATCAACCAAGGTGTTGACTACTTCTCTGGCTACCTTCTGGAGGGTGTACCCAACAGCATGGATTCACAGTTGCTCAGAATCATCCCTGAGTAAACTTCTCAGACCTGACCATCTGGAATATTACTAGGAAAATGCCAAATAAATAGGATCATTTTTACTACTTTATCTTAAAAACAATATAATACACTGCTAATACATAAACAGTATAAAAATATAATATCTTGTTAATAGACGATGTAAACCGTTATCTTTTGGGATAATGTGGTTGGCGCATTATGATTATTTTTGTTTTTGCAGCGAGTTCACTAGTTCATGTAATTCATACAGAGCGGTATCCAGATAGTGAAGCTGAATCCGGCCTCTGTACCCCGACACCAAATTAAATCTCAGAGACAGAGTTTGGGGTGAAGTAGAAAAGAATAGCTTTACTACTTTGCCAGGCAAAGGGGGCTACAGTGGGCTCATGCCCTCAAAACTGTGTGTCCTGACCTGGAGGGGATAGTGAAGAGTTTTATAGTAATGATTCAAAGAGGGCGTGATTAGCTTGTGGACATTCTTCTGATTGGTTGATGGTGAGGTAAGTGGGAGTCAACATCATCAACCTTCTGGTTCCAACAGGTCTGGGGTCTATGTGCTGGTGGGTAGCATACAGTTAACTTCTCCCACCTGCTGGGGGTTTCAGTACCTGCAAAACAGCATAAAGATATTGTTATGTGTATCCCTTGAGGGGGAACCAGGACCCTGCCCCAAGGCTGCACTATTGTTTCTTGACTGGTCTCACCATCCCCTCCCTTTCCTAATTAGTATCTGTTTGAACTCACCCAGTTGAAACTCAGGGAAGGTCATGGAGGCTGAATGAAGCCTATTTCCTGTAATCAAGAAGTGAGGGACACAGAAAAGCTTTTGTGCCCAGGAGCCCCACAGGGTCCTGCTCCGTTTCACTATCACCTTGAGTCCCAGAATTCATCCACACTGGAGGTAGTGAATGCTCATCTAGGGTTATTGAAATCTGTCGAAACATGTCTCAAAATGAGTCTTCTATGTTGTATCATTGCCTCATGCAGATGTTTTATCTAGAATCTTCTACATTTGTCCTATTATTAAAAATAACATGTCAAATTCTTTGGGCCTGAGATTGAATATAAATTAACAGAATTCTGAAGCAGCAGAGATTTATTTTGGATTGTGTTCACATATTCTTGGTGCAAAGCAGTGTATGTGCATGTGTAGGAAGGAATCACAAGGGATTCCTTTTCCTCAACAGCATGTACTACTTTAAGGTTGCAAGTTATGGGCCCATGAACCTTAGGCCTTCAGAAATTCAATTTATTTTTCTCTCTTAATTAAAATTATCACCACCTACATTATCTCCTGGGGTTCCTTTCTAAGAACTGCAGACAAATAGGACATAATTTCTTCAGGAACTCTCTTTCAGCTCACAAAAACTACATATATAAGCCATTTCTGCCTTACAGGTCTCTCTGCTAAGTTCTGAGGAATTTGAAAGAGGAAAATGAAAATAACCACAATTCTAAGAGTTGTCCCTGTTTCTGCCTTCCTTTTTTTTTTTGCTGTACGCGGGCCTCTCACTGCTGTGGCCTCTCCCGTTGTGGAGCACAGGCTCCGGACGCGCAGGCCCAGTGGCCATGGCCCACAGGCCCAGCCGCTCTGTGGCATGTGGGATCTTCCCGGACCGGGCCACGAACCCACGTCCCCTGCATCGGCAGGCGGACCCTCAACCACTGCGCCACCAGGGAAGCCCTGCCTTCCTTTTTGGATTGAATGTGGACGTGTGCAGTCCCACTGGCTGTCAAGATTATGTGAGATGATTGATTTTATTGATCCTCCCCTCCTACCTTCACTCTTGTTCTCTCCTGGGACTCTGTCCATCTCAGTAGATATCTTGCTGCATTGAAATAATAGATGTGAACTTGTGTTAACCAATTGCCTTCTAGAATCCTCTGGATAATTTACTTCTCAAGGGAAAATCTCAAATAGGTGACTGCTGTATCTTAGCTCTTCTTGCTCTATGTGGAGGAAATTCTCTTCCTGGCGGGAACTTCAGAGCCATTCCAAGATATTCTATTCCTCAGAGGGAGGTTCAGATTTTCTCCTTCAGGGTCATTCTAATGATACGTCCATCATTACATCCTGTGCTAACAGGCACACACACACACACACACAGCCAGTAATTTCTTATTATTCTCTTACTAGGTTTGATTTTAGGGATTTGGAGAAGGGTCTCATCTGTGCTGTCTAGCTCTCAGTATCCCCAGTTGCCTTAATGACTAAAGATCTATTATTGTATGCAGTAAAGAATTAACCTGGCACACATGGGAGCTTCAAATCCTGCATATTCCAAAGAAAGGCTTGGTGTTTGCCAGGCTCCTGGAGGTAACCTCTAAGCTCTTGGAATAAAGACCTAAACAGAATGTCTTTGTTTATCTGGGAGCCTTGGGCCACAGCTGATGGCCCATCCTCTCAGTGCTAAGGATGTGATATATGGCAGGGGCCTTGAGCCACATGGTATCAGCTTGACCTTTGGCCTTTAGCCACACCTACATGACTAACCCCCAGTGAAAACCCTGCATGCTCATGTGAGCTTCCCTGGCTGGCAGTAGTTACTGTGTACTGTCACACAGCTTTACTGGGAAAATTGAGCACTGTCCACGTAATTCCCCTGGGAGAGGACAACTAGAAGCTTGCACTTGACCTTTCCTGGACGCTGCCTTAAAGGCCTTTTCTCACTGATGGTTTTTAATCTGTGGATTTTTTTTTTTTCTGGAATAAACTGACCATGAATATAATGGCTTTGCTGAGTTCTCCGATTACTTCTAGTGAATTGTTGGACCTGAAGATGGTCTTGGGGAGTCCTTGGACGCATATGCAATTTATATATTTGGGATAGAAAATATCCTTCAGTGAAAAATGTGGGAGCTGGACGATGGTGACAGTTGCACAACAATGTGAATGTAGTTAGTGCCACTGAACTGTACAATTAAATATGGTTAAAATAGTATGTTTTATATTATGTGACTTTTAAATTTTATTTATTTATGGCTGTGTTGGGTCTTCGTTTCTGTGCGAGGGCTTTCTCTAGTTGCGGCGAGCGGGGGCCACTCTTCATCGTGGTGCGCAGGCCTCTCACTATCGCGGCCTCTCTTGTTGCAGAGCACAGGCTCCAGATGCGCAGGCTCAGCCGCCATGGCTCACGGGCTTAGTTGCTCCGCAGCATGTGGGATCTTCCCAGACCAGGGCTCGAACCCGTGTCCCCTGCATTGGCAGGCAGATTCTCAACCACTGCGCCTCCAGGGAAGCCCTATATTATGTGACTTTTACCACAATAACAAAAAAATTAAAAGAAAGGAAAATGTCCTTTAAAATTTCTTTTCAAAAATACTTTTTAAATGAAAATGAAAAAATTCACTATTTTTTAAATGAAAAGGAAAGAAATTCAGTATTCTAAAGTCCACTATTACTATAGTGTGAACTTTCCCACTGTGACTGGGTGAAGGAAAGCATTCACTTGCTCATTTATCAAATATTTATTGAGCACCTGTTCTAGGCTAGGATAGATGCTCTAGGCGAGAGGCTGAGGACATTGCAAAGAACCAAAGAGAAAGGTTCTAGCTCTCATAAAGATTAGAAAAAGAAAAGTATATAAATAGTAAGTAAATAAATAAGGTAATTTTGGTTGTGTTAAGTACCATGGATGAAATTAATGTGATGATATGGAGAACACAAGGGGAAGTCCACTTTAAGTCAGAAATAGCTTCTCTGAGGAGACATTTTCAGTGATACCAGAAGCATAGGACGACGTAGACATTTTAAGAGCACTGGGAACAACCAACTGCAAATGCTTTAATATGGGATAGGACTTGCCCTGTTCCCAAAAGAGAAGGGAGGCTAGTGTGGCTAGAATGTTCTGACAGGGGAAAAATGGTGTGAGACAAGATTAGAGAGGGAGGCGGGAACCTGGTCATGGTGCCCTCGTAGGTGAAAGAAACTTGTCGTTTATTTGGAGAGCAACGGAAAGGCATTAAGAATGTAGATAGTTTTAAACTTCTACAGCTGCACTGAATGTTTGAGACCCCGTTATCCTGGGAGGGTTTCTCATAATGTGCCAAGGGATTTGGGAGGGAGACTGGTGTGAGCAGCCCCATCTCTCCATGCTGGCCTCTGTTGAAACATCCTTCTTTTCCATCTGGTCCTTGGTTATGACTCATGCTGACTGCTTCTTCTTGTCCCTCACCTCAACCATAGGGACTCTGTAGATGCCAGTATTCCCTGCTCAGTCTGTGTCCTTTTTGGAGACACAGGACACATTTGGTTGCTCTCTTGGGGTAGTCTAGGGATGAGGTGAGCTTTTGGACATCTTCTAGTCCCCGTCTGTTTAGAGGTAGCCTTTTCCTCTCCCTTACTCCTAGACCACGCTGGGCTCACAAAACCGGGGTTTTGCAACTGTCTCAGGCTCTGTTCAGAGATAAGAACACAGGATCCCTTATTATTCTCAGATTTCCCCAATATGCCCAGAGTTGTGTTTTTCCCTCCCTGGACTTAGCCTAGCAGTTGGGGACCAGGCTTGGGGCCACTTCTCAATGTTCTCTGAGACATTACATACGTAACAAATGATCTGTTTACAGTACAGACTTTATGCCTTGAAAGCTTTGAAACTCAAAATGTCTTTCTGTTTTTTCAAAACAAATGCCTCGGCCAAGAGTTTCAAAATCCTCATTTCCTTGATGTCCTTCTTTCCCGGAGACAATAGGCATAAAATATCCTAGCAGCTGCCTCAGTTAGGATGTTATAGAAAATATGGGAAAAGCCACTTTGGTAAATCAAAAATAATGGCTAGCTTGCTAATGTCAGGAATCTATCTAAATATTTCACATGGATTCACTCACTTAATGTTCAGAATAATCCTGTGAGGGAAGTACGATGAATATCCCTACTTTATAGATGAGGAAACGGAAACGGAGGCACGGAAAAGTAAACGAACCTGCTGACGGTCACACAGCTGGAAAATGACAGATCTGGAGTTCATACCCAGGGAGTAGCATAATCTGATTTACATATTAAAGTTTTTATCTTTCCTGCTGAGTGAGAAGAGCACTACAGAGGAGCAAAAGTAGAAGCAGGTAAGCTGGTAAAGACTATTTGAAGAGAATAGTCAAAAGGACTGGCTGAGTGTGTGTGTGGATGTCGAGGCATGGCATACTGAAGGAGGACGGTTCCTTTGTAGATGGTTCGATGAAGGTGGAGATGAGGAAGATGGATGTACTAGTTCACAATTTGATATGGACTGATTTCTAATGACAACCAGTACATACACACGTTAAATGGGAGACCACAAGTTAAAAAATAATGTCTTACACAAATGAACTTATCTGCGAAACAGAAACAGACTCAGACATAAGAGAACAGACCTGTGGTTGCCATGGGGCGGGGGTGGGGGAGAGATGGAGTGAGTTTGGGGTTAGCAGATGGGAACTCTTATATATAGAATGGATAACAAGGTCCTACTGTATAGCACAGGGAACTATAGTCAATATCCTGAGATGAACCGTAATGGAATAGAATATGCAAAAGAATGTATATATATGTATAGCTGAATCACTTTGCTGTACAGCAGAAATTAATACAACATTGTAAATCAACTATACTTCAAAAAAATAAGTTAAAAAAAATAATGTCTTAATTTGGTCAAATGGTCACTGGGTGGACGTGCGTTGTAACAGAATAGCTTCAACCGAGGAGGTCAACGGAAGGCTGGACCAGCAATCTTGGTTCCATGATAGTAAGCAAAGAATTGCAAACTACCACGTTAAGCTTAAGTCCCAAGCAAAGTTCATTTAAGCATAGGTACACTCTCAGAGAGGGAGAGAGAGAAAGAGAGAGAGAGAGAGGGAGAGAGCGGGCTGTTTCTGCGAATTGAAAGCAGCACTCCTATACAGGCTTAAGGGCGCTTTTAAGGAGCATTTTTCAGGGAGGCGGGGGTGAGTGACAGGGGGTCATTATTTGATTGACAGTCCCGAGGTATGGAACGAGTTTACAGCTGCGCATGCTCTCACCCGTGAATTGCTAAGAAACGCCACTGCGGGGGGTGCGGGGGGAAGCAAACCGTATGTAGATTGTATTATAATGATGGTATAATGAGTTTGGGTTTACTATAGATTATACACCTGTCTAGTCTGGGCATGTGCAGCCCAGGGAAGTCCCTTCGTGTTACTGTGCCCCTCTTTACCAGGATAAGCTGCCCACCATACGACCATAGTTTCACCCACTCTTGGGTGGAGTCAGGGGAGAGTCCCCAGACGGCTGGTGTGTGACTCGATTTCTTCTTGTTTTTCTTGCCACTGTCACCTCCTTGCTGCTAATGTCTGGGAGGGTCCCCAGATGGCTGGGTGTGTGACTCGATTTCTTCTTGTTGTTGTTTTTTTTCACCACTGTCCCCTCCTTGCTGCTAATGTCTAACTACCTAACAAAATTATTAGCAAATATAGCTTCTTGTTGTTCATTAAATTCAGAATATCTGGAATGCTCAAAATGGTTCTGCCAAATTTTTCTCGGTTTCCTTTGGTATTGCCCTTCTATCTGGTTAGATTCTTCTTTGATCTTTATGTAGGAAATTGTATTTTCAGTAGTTGGGGAATACTGTGTGATGTCGCCAAAGAACTTGGAATGAAAGATAGGGGTGTATTTTCTGACAGTTAAAATAAGAAACCACTACATAATGGGGGAGAGAGTACATTTATTCTTCAAGGTATATTCCCAAACCCAGCATCTGTCAGACACAGAGAAGACTCTCAGCATATACTTATGAAAAATACGAATGAATAAAAGCATTTTATCGAGATATAATAGTCCTTAATCATATATGATTTGACTATATAAATGAAAAAAAATTCTAAAGAAGAAATGTACCTATCAGAACTGTGGATGTGGAAAGAGTTTGGGTGAGGTGGGGGACACATTGTTGCCTTAAAAACTCAGTGAAAGAATCAGGGTGATAAACGTTAGCAGTGCAGCCTGAGGCACTCTTCAGAGAACTTGCTCTCCTGGCCAGTTGTGTCTCAGGAGACGTCATACAGGCAATGGAAGAGGCCCCAGGCTGTGTTAGTTCAAGATCATAAAATATTTGAGTAATATAATTAACTACCCTCAGTCTGGATCTAGACTAACCAAGTCCAGTTTTGAATATTTTGACTATCTGTTGGGTTTTCATGCAAATGATACAGTAAAAAGGCAAACTGGCAGGAAGACGCAGGCTTCCAACCCTCCTGACAATATTTATTATTATATTTTAATAAATTAGCATTCTGAGTTTATCATGCCTTCCTGAGCTTTGCATCCATGAGTTCTTCTCTAAAGAATGGATGCAGGATGCTAACCAGACAGGTTCTTGGGCTGAAAGGATGATAAAAAAAGGTCTTGGTTTATGTTCAATACGTCACGTAAGCTGTTACATCCTGTAAGCTGTTAGGATTTTGATAGAATATACCCCGGGTGGTTCAAGTGGACCGACTTAATTAAGGGACTACCCACCCAGGTGTGGGTCACAGTCAAGAGAATGAGCAGGGGCTGGTGAGGTGCCCACAGAGAGCAAAAGGAAATGTCTGCCTCACCCTTAGTGCCAACAGGACACGGAAGGAAAGTGGAGTTATTGGAGTCCAATGAAAGCTAGAACTATGGAGGAGAGGAGACCCAGTGGGAGCTGTAGTCATGGAGGAAAGTGGATATTTTAAGAGGTTGGCTTCTAGAGCAGAGAACAACAGGGCGGAGTACCACAACCTCTCTCCCCTCTGGCCCTCTGACTTGCTTATCATTTCCCTTGGCCTGAATGAAGCTGGCCAGCAAGAGGGCCCAGGAAATGCCATCTGAAATTAGTCTCTCAAGCCACAGAGCAGGCGACGAAGGGGAGATGGGTGAGATGGGGTGGGGTGTGATGGGGGAGGCAAGAGGAGAAGTGACAGCATGACCACTGAGAGAGCCACCCGGACATGAGCCACAGGTGGACAATTATCTGTCTTTTTATCATCAGAATTTATGAGTTTGTTTTCTCATATAATTTTGATAGGACCAATGAAATGTTAATTTGCATATAATTGTGATGTATCAAAATTCTTATTTCTGACCATTTCAGAAAGGTTCTTATTCTGAGAGCAGCAGCTGGGCTCTTTTAAAGTTCCAGGGTTCCACTGAATTCAAAACAGACTGATTTTCTTGGATATTTGTTGCTCTTTGAGGTGCTTCAGTCAGAAGGTCAAAAAGTAAAGACTGGGGCTTCCCTGGTGGCGCAGTGGTTGAGAGTCCGCCTGCCGATGCAGGGGACGCGGGTTCGTGCCCCGGTCCGGGAAGATCCCACATGCCGTGGAGCGGCTGGGCCCGTGAGCCATGGCCGTTGAGCCTGCACGTCCAGAGCCTGTGCTCTGCGATGGGAGAGGCCACAACAGGGAGAGGCCCGCGTACCGCAAAAAAAAAAAAAAAAAAAAAAAAAAAGTAAAGACTTCACATTGTCCATGCGGTATGCAAAAACATAAACTCCTGCACACAGAGATGTATGTATTAATAGAATATTTAGAACAAAATAATGTGTCTTGCCCATTTTTGAGATTTATTATTATTCAGGAAGTGTAAAGCCATCCTTGTTGAAAAGTTGGTCAAGAGAAAACCAATTGGCCTTTCACGCATGGGTAACACGTACCTGCTTGCTTTCTATGGAATGTTTAAAGGTCAGTGGCAACTTTACCATATCAGTAGCATTCACAGAACTTCACACGAGTTCTATATCCATTTCTGAATTTCAGACTTTAAAGGAATGTAGAAAAGAGTTACACAAAGTTCATCCTCAACTTTTTCCTTAAACTCATAAATCAGAAATAAAAAGATGACCAAAATGCAGAACAAAAACACTAATTTTTTGAATTTTCACATACAAATAAAATCATGATTTAGAAGTAATTTGAGGACTTCCCTGGTGGTTCAGTGGTTAAGAATCTGCCTGCACAGGTTCAAGCCCTGATCTGGGAAGATCCCACATGCCACGGAGCAACTAAGCCCGTGCACCACAACTACTGAGCCCGCGCGCCACAACTACTGAAACCTGTGCACCTAGAGCCTGTGCTCCACAACAAGAGAAGCCACCGCAATGAGAAGCCCGTGCACCACAGCAGAGTAGCCCCCACTCACTGCAACTAGAGAAAGCCCGCACACAGCAACAAAGACCCAACACAGCCAAAAATAAATAAATTAAAAAAAGAAAAAGTAATTTGAGACTAAGTACCAGAGAAATATGAGCATTGACATTTGCAGTGTTACATAAAATACAGGCTGTGGTTCTTATCTGCAAGTAACAGAGACCGACGCATAAGAGAAGTTTGAATGGAGATTCGGAAACTCACAGAATTTCTGAGAATACTGGAGACACAGTCTTGGGAAACAGGCAGGAATGAAGAAGAGGCCAGGCCACCAGGGCCAGTCTTATGACACAGCACCCTGCTGCTGGTACTTCTGAACACTGGACACCAGAGCTTACAAGACCTCCCATGACACTGGTAACAGCGATGGCCCCAGTGCCACTGTTGCCATTCAAGGATGGAATCTCTCCTGTATCACTAGTGGCTGAATCACTGTTCCAGTCTATGTTACAAGCCTATATGCTATCTGGAAGGGGTTTAAGGTTAAGAGGATCTGACTTTTTTTGCTTCTGTGGGGAAAGATAGATACACTCTACTTCTGTTAAGATTCGTACGTTTGAGAATTCCACAGGCAAGCCAGAATATTTAGATGCTGGGTGACCAAACCAAGACAAAAACCCAAACAATCCTTAGTCATGGTTAACATAGATACAAAGAGTCTAGTATTATCTCTATTACAAACAGAGTAAGTTTGAGGGGGGTTCAAGATGCAGCACAAAAGATTTAGACCAGATCAAAAGAAAAGTTACCTGATTAGGAAATATTAAACATGACTTACCAAGGTGATTGTGGTGTCTCCTTTCCGGATATCTTTTAAAATAAGATTCTCATTTGATTGGAGAGATGTAAATGTTTGTTCTATATTATCGCTTTGAATTTGCAATATTTGATTTAATTCATCCTTATTTTGAAAGTTGTATTATTAAATGAGGGGAGAGATTGTTAGAATAAACACAAAGAAGACAAAAAATAAGACTTGATAAATGGAAAAGGGCAGAGTCAGAGCAGGATCTAATGAGTTGTTTAAGATCTCTTTTTGTGCTTCTTAGCAGAAATATCCCGAAGATTCATGTGAGGTAGAGTAATACTGTAAATCCTCTAGAAGTTTTAAAAATGTAAATGTATTTCTCTAAAAATAGACAACCAAAAGATGCCATTAAATCTTAAAAATCTAGTTTGAATTTACTCTGAAATTAGTTTCAAGGTGACCTATCTCCTAGATTCTTAAAAGAAATTGAGAATGACAGTCAGGGCCCTGTTGAGGAATTTTACTGAGCGTTTCTAAAAGAGATGACATTTTAGACGAATTCTACAGGTGCTTATTAAATCACTTTTACATTGAAAGCACCAGAGTCACATGTAAAAGATGAAGATGACACCGTTTCTGTTTTGAAGAGGCTTTTATTCCAGTGGAGTCAGTGAGGTTAGACTGATGCAAAGCAGAAAGGCAAGGTACCAGATAGAGAAGTTCCAAACTACAGAAGGCTAGAGAAAGGAGGTGTGCATTCTTCTATGGGAGATAAGATGAGGTTGCTTTTGAATTAGGCTTTGGGAGAGAAAAATAATTATAATTGGAAGAAAGTGAGGAGACATGCCATATAAGGATGGGAGCAAATTTTCAAGATGAGATGAATATGTTTGGCCTGTTCAGGAAACAGCAGGTAAAGCTGCAGCGGAAGAGTATAGGGTTTGCAGAGGAACGGAGTTGAAGGGCTAAAAAGATGGGCTGACATCACATATTATGGTAAAGAATCTGGCTTTTGTCTTACACTGTCCGGAACTCTCCTGTGCCTCTCCCACAAGTATTCTTTGTCAGCAGAATCTCCATTTTTTCTCATTATTGGGCACCCCAGGGGTTGAATGTCTAAGCCAATCACAGTAATTCCTTCCCCCTTTGCAGTGATTGGATTAGGTGTGGAAATGAGATAAAACCTCAGTCAGTGAGATGTCATGGGATGTGTACTGGGGGCCTCTGGTAAAGGAACCCAAGACTGTAAGTTGATCCTCCCAGCCTCTGGATGTTGTCTGGGGTTGTGTTGCTTGGGAAAGTAGCAATTAATGTGGGTCCATGTAGAATTCTCTCTACACTGAGATACTGAAGTAGCCAACCTTGGAGTCACCTCCTTGGGCATTTATTGTTATGAGAGATGAGGAATTCTTGGGGCAGCATTTTTTTCTCTTGATATTTCATCATTTGTAGTGAAAGCATCTCTAGTGATATATCTCTCTTGCTATGACCCAATACTGCATTCTCTTTGGGACATTTGGAATTAAAGTAGTGCTTACTTTTTCATCTGTCACTCTAGTAGGAAGCTTTTTCTTGTTTACCAGAATTACTTTTATAATTAAAATATTTTTTTTTATTTAGGAACAAGTTCGCTCTCTGAAGTTCTGTTAAACATTTATTCAGTTGCTATATCCAAGAGTAGATAGAACAGATGAATATGGAAAGAAGTCCAATGGTTAAAAATGTCAAATATATTCATATGTTAGAGTGTGCTTTTATTGTTTCTTGAATAATATGAATTTTTCAGCAGAAATGTGAATATTGGCACTTTCTGCATTACTTGGGAGAATGACAGTCATCTTTATTAGCCTTCTCATCTGAAGAAAACAAATTGTTGGCGAAGTTTTCCTGAAAGAGATTTTTCTCCGCACTCCAGGGAGCCCTTTGAGATCTGTGCTGTGGGTCAGGAAACCGAACCAGGCAACAAAGACTCCTTTGGAACCTAAATTCGATTGTTGAGATGCTGCCAACTCAGGCTTTACTCTTTTTTCTTCACTCTTGATGATTCTTTCATTCTCCTTTGTTTTGAGCAGGCAGTACTGGAATTTCACGTATTCTGATCTTCCCACTCAGTGCCAGATCTTTTCCTCTGATCAATGTGTTAATTTATAATTAGAATTGCCCTATGTAACTTGAACATGTGTTCATCTGATCAAGTAAAGTCTGGCGGTTGGTTCAAAGGCACCAGCTCCTTCACTTCCATGGTTATTTAAGGCTGGGGGGTGTGGTAAACTTTCTGGGAGTCCAAACTGAGTTGGAACCCAAAACTTCATGCACAGTAATATATTTATTCAGTCGTTAACTTCATGAGTTTCTGAATGCCTAATTTCCCAACTTACTCAAATAATGAACATTATTTGAAATACCTCATTTAAATATTGATATAAAGACATAGGGGCTGAGTTGTATTTTGAAGCCTTTATTTATGCAAAACTTCCCATAAAAAGTGTTGTTAATTTCCTTTTTTGATAAGATGCTCTTTTTTTCTATATTAAGCACGATTTACGTCTATTTAGAAATTTGGAAAATAATGAGATAATGCAAAAAAAGAAAGTTGTACCAGATCACATCGGGGAGGGTAATTGCTTTTGATCAATGAGACATTTTATTTTTTCTATGTGTGTTTATAAGTGTGCATAGGATGTCTGTGTGTTACACACACACACACACACACACACACACACACATACACATATATAAATGCATTGTATATAGATAAATTCATACTGGTATTGATTGTACTCACTGGATTTTTAGGTAACTTTATGTTGATTTAATTTTAAACTTACATGTAATTTGCTAGATTAATACAAAGAACTTCAGGATACTCTTTATTCAGATTCAACAATTGTTTACATTTCCCCATTTGTGCACAGAGTTTTATCTGTTTTATTTAGCAAATATAACACAGCTTCTGGTATTTACTAAATATATTGTGTCATTCTAATGATAATGGGGATGATGTTGATAATAATGATAATGATTGCTAAATACTTTTTGGACACTTTAATGTGCCAGGCACTGTTCTAAGTGCTTTACATGTATTATCTCACTTAATCTTCAAATATGTCTAGAAAATATGCATTATTATTGCCCTATGTTTGAGGAACAGAAAGCAGAACACAAAGAAGTGGAGTGACACAGAATTGGCAGATGAAGAAGCAAGGAGTTGGTTAAGGAAAAACCTCAACCCTCATAACAGAGGTGCCGAAGGTAGACTAAGATTCTCAGTGAGTCTGAAAAGACAGTTCATTACTCACGGCACAGCAAACAGCAGGAGCATTAGCATGATAACTCAATGGCTTGGATGAGAGCTCTATGCGCAATAATTTGCGACTTATCTCAGGAACCTGGGGCTAAGGGCTCAGCATCTTTTGTAGTAGGCAATAAACAAGCCCCACCTGAGCAGTCTCATGCTGTGGTCGCCTTGACCTACTTTACTGCCCACGTGTCTAGATTCCCAAACAGCCTCAGGGCAGAGGAGGTTGGACTTGTAACTGAGCTCACTGAGAAAGGATGTACCAGAAGGTGCTCAACACCCATTGCCAACGACTTTTTCCAGCCGATTTGTATTCAGATGAATTAAGTCCACATAACTGATTATAATATATCTCTCATCTCATTTTATAGGTATTATTCAACCAATTCTATGGTTTGGGCCATAAAGGGTGTTTGTATTTTTTTCTTAACCAAAGAAATAAAGCTATGATAAACATCTTTCACACAAATATTTGCTCACTTCTCTAGTTATCTACTTTAAGTAAATTTCTTGTGCTAAAATGATTGCATCAAAGGTAAGTTTTTTCCCCATATTGTCAAATTGTAGCCCGACATGTTGCATTAATCAGTTCTTCCAGCAGGATTTCCTACAAATAATAACATTGTTTCTTCCTTTCCAGTATTTGTACCTTGATACATCAGATAACTTATCTTTGTCTTACTGGGTTGGCTAGAAAAGCCAATGTTATTGGGCATATTTATCTAAGCCCAGATCCATTTTTAATGAAATTTTATATTCGCAAATGATTTATTACCTGTCCAGACAACATGCCTTGTTAAAAACTAAATTTATTTGCTCACCTGTTTTGTCTCCGTTAAGGATCAGAATGTTGATGAATATATGGAGGGGTTGTTAAAGTCAGTATTTTATAAAATTACAATTAAAAGAATAGCTTCTGTTCTATGCAACAAGAGCTGGTCTGGTACTGGGTTGTAAACTTATTTAATTTATATTCTATACTTAGGGGTCTCTCTCTAATAAGCAAATGATTAAGTGTTGAATTATTATGAAATTTGTAAATGTTTTCTAAATATTTTAAATAACAATTTATATTAAGATTCAGGATTGCTACTTATTGTTTTATTCGCTATGTTATTAGTAGGATTGATTTAGGACAGATGGATGGATGTGTTTAAGTTTTTCCTAAGATTTATAAAGCTTGGAATGGCTATTAGAAAAATTCTACCTAATTTTTTTTTTTGGAGCAGAAAGAATGGAATTTATTGAGGAAACATTATAGGCACTTTGCTTTATTTCATCTTTTCTTGATTTAAAAAAATTTTATTGGAGTATAGTTGATTTACAATGTTGTGTCAGTTCCAGGTGAACAGCAAAGTGACTGAGTTATACATATACATATATCCACTCTTTTTAAAAAAAATTATTTTCCTATATAGGCCATTACACAGTATTGAGTAGAGTTCCCTGTGCTATACAGCAGGTTATTATTAGTAACCTATTAGTTTCACTACCATATATAGTAGTGTGTATAAATCAATCCCAGTCTCCCAATTTATCCCTCCGTCCACCCATCCCCTGGTAACCATAAATTTGTTTTCTACATCAGTGACTCTACTTCTGTTCTTGTAAATAAGTTCATTTGTACCCCTTTTTTTAGATTCCACATATAAGCGATATCATATGATATTTGTCTTTCTGTGTCTGACTTCACTCAGTATCACAATCTCTAGGTCCATCCAAGTTGCGGCAAATGGCATTATTTTGTTCTTTTTTATGACTGAGTCATATGCCGTTGTATACATGTACCACATCTCTTTTATCCATTCTTCTGTTGATGGACATTTAGGTTGCTTCCATGTCCTGGCTATTGTAAATAGTGCAGTGAGCACTGGGGTGCACGTATCTTTTCGATTTATACTTTTCTCCGGGTATATGCCCAGGAGTGGGATTCCTGGGTCATATGGTAGAATTACATTGATTTTTAAAAATTAAACTAACTCTACATCTCCTGGATAAATTACACTTGCACATGGTAATCTATTCTGTTTCTATATTGTCTAATACATATAGCTGATTCACTTTGCGGTACAGTATAAACTAACACAATATTGTAAAGCAACTATACTCCAATAAAAAAAAAATAGATGTAGGGACTTCCCTGGTGGTCCAGTGTTAAGCCTGCATGTTCCCAATGCAAGGGGCTGCAACACAACTAAAGATCTCGCATGTGGCAACTAAGATCCGGCGCAAATAAATAAACAAATAATTTAAAAAATAGATGTAAACATCCTTTATACTATTAATTCTACCTTCTTAAACCATTTGTTTTTCCCTGGAAAGACTGTTATTTCTTTGTATGCATGTAGCCTTTTTCTAACAAAGATCACAGAAACTTCCTTGTTATTTCAATTCTGAAAAAGAATTCATTTCTCATCTACATACATTATACTTCTATGTTGCTTTACATTTTTAAAGACATTTCACATAAATTGCATCACTGACATTTTGACAGCATATATTTTACATCTTTGCATTGAACATTTATTTATATTTATTTATTTTTCTAATTGTTTCTCCATTTTTTCAATTAAAGCTTAAAATCTATCATTTCTTTCTCATTACTCTTCAAGATATACTCAGTAAAAGGATAATATTTCCTAAATACTTACTTCCTTTCACATGTTTTGGCAGGTAGGTAAGGAGATAAGGTGCATATTAACTAATGTGATGCTTTCTCTTTTAAAATTGTGTCAGTTATATATATTCTAAAATAAGGTTAACCTTTTAAGCATTCCTTGTAGAGTAGACAGATATTCCCACACCTCTTTAGCTCTTTACTGTGACTAGGGAAGAAATCAACTTTGTCCTTTTAAGGACAATATTTTTCTTTAGTCTGTAGATGTATTTCCAGTACTAAAATAAAAATTTAAAGGCATGTGCAAAGCAATCTGAGTGCACAATCCTGGTAGAGCTTTGTAAATTTCCCACCAATTTTTATAGTTTTCTTTTGTATCTAATTTCATAGCACTTTTATTTTAGCGACTCACCTTTATTAAGTTAAAAAATGTAATTTCACTTTCATACAAACAGCTATATTTGTACTCATATTTCTTTAATTTATAATTAGAATATAATTAGAATAACGTATCTGGGTAGAAACACAACTGACTCTTGGAAACTGGTGGAAGCAGAAGAGACCCAATAGAAAGCAGTTGGGCAGCTTTGAGTACTTAGTGAACTGCAGTCATCATCGGCTATATTTCACTGGGGAAACAGTGTTGGCTAATCTGGTGAGTCAGTTTTGTAGAGGTCCGTTAAGAGATCTGCTGACACGGTAGAGCTCTGAGCATCTACTAAGAGTAGGGAAGGGTGATGGAACTAGAAGAACCCTGTGATATGTTTCTACAGAAACATAGGGGAAATTTCTTTTGTTGATACAGGAATCTTGAATAGATTTAAACCCTTTTAGTTCTGCTTAAATGAGCTATGGTACATACACAATATGGACTACTATTTATAAAATAGCACCATGTATCATGAAGCCAACTTAAGTGCATGAGCTCTAGTTCAGTATGTATGTTTATGTGCGTCAATCTAACTGCTTGCAAGTGGGGTTACAGTGGGTGTGGCAGGAAATGTACTCTTTAATCACTTCGAAGAGTTTGCATTTATATTACAATCAATACAGCTTTTACAATGCTAAAGAGAAGAAAATATAAAAAGAGGGTCTCTATGGCTCTTGGAGATGTATCTTCCTTCTTCTGATCTGTTTAATCTCCTCCCTCACTTCCATCGTTGCCACAACAGATAAAGAATCTCATTGGCACCCTTAATATCATTTAGTTCAGATCATCCAGTGGGGGTAAGGTAAAGAAGAAGCCTAGGGAGCAGAAATCCGTGCTACAAATGTCCCCTTTGGTCAAATGGAATTAATAGTATTGTACTTTCCATACACAGTTGTTTAGGGTTAAATAAAGCAATATATGTCAGGTGCTTAGAATTCTGTCTCACACAGAGTAAGCACTAAATATATGTGCTGCGTTAGCAGTAGTATATTTGTTGTTGTTACCAAGTCTAGCCAACCAACAATGTGCAAATAGAAGTTATGCTTCCAGTGCCATCCATGACATCTGGACCTTGAGAATGAAAAGAGTGTGGGCTTGAGTCAGACAGATCTGGTTGTGAACTCAGGCTTCATCTCTTACAGCTATGTGTCCTCAGACAGTGATTTTATTCTCTTTGCTTAAATGTTTTATTCTGTAAAATGGTTATTATGATAATTACCACTCAGGGTTTGTGACTGTTAAGTGATGTCCAAGGATATAAAACACTTAATTCATGGCTGGGCACCCACGGGTCCTCCATTAAGCTGCCCTCCTTCCTTCTTTTACTACGTCATGCCTCCTGTCTGTCCATCACTTCCTACTTTTCTGCTTATGACTGAACTAGCTTTCTTTTCTCCCTTCTTTCTTTTTGTTCCAGTAGGAGCCTCTGTGCTTTCTCTTTGCATTGTATTTGGATGATAAGCCCTTCACAGAGACATGCCAAAGATTGTTACATTTTAATATTATAGTCCTGATGTTTATATTTGCTGTTAAATTTTATTGTATAATTTGGGCTTCTACCTGGAGAGAATAAACATTACTAGCTATCTCAGTTTGTGCTTTCCTGATTTTCATAAATGCAGAATTGGGGTGCAACTTATTATCCATTTCTACTTTGATGGTCGCGTTCATTTTTTACGATTTTGGAAATCATTTAGGACAGCTACCTCACTTGTTCCTAGATGGGACTTCTTTTGTTGTAATACCACTGACAACCTTCAAATGAGCTACATGCCTTAAGTTTTTTTTTACAAGGTACTTTTTACGTTGTAAAAGTGTCTGGAATTTTAGAGAACATCCACATAGAGTTTTTTCTTGGCATCTTTCCTTTAATAAACACACTGTCTTTGAAAAGGTCACCTAGAAGAGGAAGTTAGGGAAAATTAGGTGCAACTGATTGAAACTTGTGTTGGTATAATTTGTCAAGACATTTAACCTGAATATTTCTACATTTTTTTTATTCCCTGGAAACAACCTTCTCTGTGCACATGCCATGTAAGGGCTGGTGATAACTTGTGCACAGAATACCCTTTATCTTTTACTTTGTATTTTAAGAGACTACTTTAAGTTTGATATTACATGAAGCGTTGGAGCTCAGCTTTGTCTTGCCTGAAGATTATACAATTTGGGGCAGGGGGGAGGGCCTCTTTAAAGAAGGAATAAAAAGTTTAAACCACAAAGTTAGATACAAATGTGAACATTTATATAGGATAAGAAAAAAACCCACAAAAATTTTAAAACTTACATAGTCTCTGAATGTTTAAAAATCTAGAAGCGAACTTACTCTAATACATTTATTAATGAACTGCCTCACAAATCCCACAGTACTGTTCCCCATATATTTAGTTGAATGCTCTTTCATTATCTTGTTCTCTGACAAATGATTTGGTAATATTCACTATAACAACTACAGAAGATAACTAAGCTGTTTTTCTACCGTAGCTGATTAAAGTTTGTTTTTCATAACTGAGAGCTGGGATGCATTCAACATGAGATATTACAATAAGCTATACTTACTATTTGTATTGCTGCTCTGATGTATGCTGCATTATTGAGAATATTCCTGAAGGAATAGAGCTTCCAGTTTGATTGGTGTCAATGAGAACTCCCCTTACAGTTACATGTCTGATAATTAGAAGAATTTTCCCCATACTCTTCTGGCTCCATACATTTCAAACCTTATTTCTTCTTTCCTACTTACAGACGTCCTGTGCTGGGAATCATAGGGCCTGTTCATATCACGATATGATCTTTGGATATATACATTCATTTCGGTGATGCCTGGTGAATCAACAACAGTTGAACTATATGTGGAAAAAACTGTGAAATGTAAACATATTAAACCCAAGTAAGTATATCCCCACCTCAACGTTCCCTTAGCCAGATTCTAAGATGCCTGTGGCTCCTCCATTGCCAACTCACTCCAGGGGATTTGTGATGGAGAGGAAGTGGAGAGGAAAGAGACAGCAGCCTAACCGGTTGTATTAAAGTCTCTCACTTTTGAAAGTTTTAGAGAAATGAACACATTGCAAAGGAATCCCCTAGGCCTCCTCTAAGTGAGCTGCCTTGAAGTTAAGCTTCATTAGCTTCACAGCAAATCTGCCTCTGATTACAGGACCTTCTGAGTAAAAGGTTTGTCCTGGAGGGGCCCGCTTTCTCCAGTCTCAGATATGCCACACTTGATTTTGTGTCTGGTTATATTTTCCTCTTCAGCTTTTTCTCAAACTTTAAGAGCAAATCCAAAGGACTGAGATTGTGACCCAAGAACTGTTGCCTGTTTCTTAAGAGCACTAATTCTGTGTGGATTATTCAAAAATGAATGACTCGCAGCCTTATAGACATCAAGGAGGTTGGAGGAAAGCAAAGATGTGTACTGATCTAACCAAAGGGAGGCCTAGTCAAACCATGGAAGGCAGAAAGACAGGTGTTGCAAAGCCCAGGAATTCCCAGAAGACGCCCAGTGGTTGTCTAGCAGGAGGTCCATGATGAGGTAAATGCTGTCCAAAACCTTATTCTTAGTCTCCCAGGCCATGGTTTCTGTTAGTCTCACAGAGTTTAACAGACTAAAAGACGTTCACATAGAATAACTAGGTTCTCCAGAGACTTAGGTATAATTCTGAATGCCAAAGTATTAATTTAGAGTAAAATAAAACTACACAGACTGGAATACTTGTGATGGTGTGACGAGGTTTCTCTCCCTACAGGCTAGCTGCAGTGACAAGTCTGATTATGAACACAAGGTTGCTTGCTGAGTGTGGAATGATAACATGGAGCGTGTTGAGTTTGTTTGGCTGCTATGCCGAACACCACAGACTCGGTGGCTCATAGACAACAATTTATTTCTAACAGTTCTGGAGGTTGGGAGGTCCAATACCATGGCGCTGGCAGGTTTGGTCTCTGGTGAGGCCCACAGTGAGAGGGCTGGCTTCTCACTGTAACGTAACATGGTGGAAGGGGCAAGGAAGCTTTCTCAGGCTTTTTTGATAAGGGCACTAATTCCATTTATGAGGGCTCTGCCCTCATGACCTGATCACCTCCCTAGGGCCTCATCTCCTGATACCATCAATTTGGGGGTTAGGATTTTAACATATGAATTTTGGGGGGGATACAAACATTCAGACCATAACAGAGCATGTGATCTTAAGCAAAGTTTTGCAGTTAATTTAAGTCAAATCACTCTTCCCCGTGTCTGTTGGTAGAGGCTTCCTTTTCTCTTTACATCGTGACATGCACATGTGCACATTCAACATGTATTTTTTTTCTGATTGACACATTCTTTGTTCACACATATTAATGCCATGGTTAGGGCTGTAGTCAAACACTGTGCCAAACTGGGAGTCATTTTTAATCTTTCAGGTGACATAGCAGACATCCGTTCTATGTATCTTTAAATTTTTAAACTTTTGGCAAGGTAACACTCACCTATGGTTGACAAATCAGAGGACTTAAACAAAAAAAATAGCTCACTGCCCCATCACTACCCCTCACAGTTCTTTCCCCTGGAGATCACCTGCATTTCTGCAAATAATGTGAATAAAATGAACTCTCTTGATTGTCAGTTTTTAGATATTTTCTATTAGCCTCTTGTTAAGATAGATGAGGACTTAGCCCACTTATAACTGAGCAATCTTCCTTCACTCCAACACAGTTGTATTTTTTTTGTACTAAATTCTTACATTTGTAACATTAATAATATTCTCATGCCTTACACTTTGTTCTGCCAACTATAAACAGTAATTTTTATTCTCTAGTTTATAAAATGTGGATATTTGTACCTCTCAATTCCTTTCAGCACTTCCCTATTGCAGCCTCTATTTGTACTTTAATTTTTACTTTGTTAAGACTGATAACAGTTACCTATGACATATAATACTACATATTATATGGAAGAAAATGTTCATTGAACCCAAGACTGATATTATCTGCGTTCTGTTCATAAGTTGGTTGTTGAGCAAAAAATAGACCAAGGAAGAGTTTTGTGACAAATAACCATGGTCTTTCACAGCCTGTACCTTGCTTTGCTTAAGAACTCCAGGCAAGAAGTCTTAGAATATGCAACCCGGAATGTGTTTAAGGATGACTTTGCATGTACACTGTGTCCTAAAGATGTGAACGTAGACACTAAGGCCAGTCATGTCCAGACAAGCAATCCTATGCTCGGTAAACAGCCTGGCATCACTTTCTATGATCCTGTGTAAAATTCCCCCCCACCAAAGGTCCTTGGAGAACCCGTGTATTCACTGCCTTCTCGTATGTACACTGTGCCAGCAGTGAAGCTTTGCAAACGGTCAATTCAGATGCTGCTTGTTTCTTTGATCTTGTAAATTTAGAAAACTAATAACAGCACTTATTATGATTATGTAATTATATTTCACCAAGAAGTGTCTCTCTTCCATTTCTGGTTTAGTGTTTTGTTTTTCAATTGCCCTCTTTTTCCATCACTGTTTGCCTTCACTATATAATCTTTCCTTCCCCTTGCCCCACTTCATATAATGTAGCTGAGTTCCATAAGACAGGATAAATATAAGAATAAAAATTCTCCACTGAGTGAGTCACAGGAACCCCAAATTCAACAATAAAAATGGAATTCATCGTCTTTAATTCAGTCTCACTCCTTCTGTGTTCCTCCTCTAAGGACACCCAGTCCCAGGACCAAAAATCCAGCAGGCATCCCAGTTCCTTCGTCTGACTCTCCATTTACTGTGTGTTGTGAAATCGGATCTGTTCTGCCTCTAAAAGAGCAATTGAATTAGGGAAGTTTTCTCTGTCCTCACAACTGCCATCTTGGTTTGATCTGAACTGAATTCTGAATCCTGTCACTGAGAAAATACTACAACAGCCCCTTCACTGCTCTCCTTGCATCTGGTGTTACCCATCCTCAAGCTGCTCTCCATTCCCAGTTAGAGAAACCTTTCTTATACTCGGATCTGATTAAATACATTTTCTGCTTACAAAGTTTATTGCTTCCTCACTGCTTGCGTTATAACGCCCTAAATCCCCAACATCCCCAACATAATATTCAAGGCCTTTCGTTATCTAGGTTCTGCTTATTTCACCAGCCTGGTATCTTAACACACTCCCCACTAGAACCACGCCAAACTACTCCTCTAATAAGCCACTTCCTCTTTTGTCCTTAGGGTTTTGCATGTTTGGTCCCCTCTCACTGGAACAGCCTTCAACCACCTTCTCACCTGGCAAACTTGTGGACAGGTCTCCGTTTAGATGGCAAACCCTTCCTTGAATGTCCTCTTCTGGACATTAAGTGCTAGCTTCATGTTTCCAAAGATATGTTTTAACTGCTTCTCTGAATACATACATTAGGCTGAAGTTATCTCTTTACTGTTTTGCCCACTAGACTATACATTCTTCATGGAGATTGTATCTTATTCACTGTGCATCCCCAATGCCCAGGACAGATGCTGGCATTGCCTGATATCTGTTTACTAAATGGATGAATGAAATCATCTGAGTCCTTTGTCATACATTCCTTGATTTTCTCATAGTAATATTTTCAGCAGAGCAGATGACTATTTCATGGGACAGTAAAATTTTTCTTTAAAAGGAATGGGTGGGGCTTCCCTGGTGGCGCAGTGGTTGAGAATCTGCCTACCAATGCAGGGGACACGGGTTCAAGCCCTGGTTTAGGAAGATCCCACATGCCGCGGAGCAACTAGGCCCGTGAGCCACAGCTACTGAGCCTGCGCGTCTGGAGCCTGTGCTCCGCAACAAGAGAGGCTGTGATAGTGAGAGGCCCGCGCACCGCGATGAAGAGTGGCCCCCACTTGCCGCAACTAGAGAAAGCCCTCGCACAGAAACGAAGACCCAACCCAGCCAAAAATAAATTAATTAATTAATTAAATAAAATAAAAAAAGAGGATACTGTAATCTTATAATAAATGACAGAAATTTGGATTGATAGCATTCATTGAAAACAAAAATAAAAATAAAAGGAATGGGTGGATTAGATGATACCTCCAATTGCTTTAGGGTTATTAGAGTATTAAAATGACTGCCTTGTGTATTCTGAAGCATTATAACAGCTTTTGTAAAGCCCTTTTCAAGTTACTAGACTTTACATGGTTTGTAGGAATTACACATGGCTAAGAGAGCTGCTTTTCTATATACTTTCATTCTCTGTCTCCATGTGAGAAAAGCAGTCGCTGCCTGTATTTTTAGGAGTACAAATAATAATCTCTGTGGTTATTCTGGGACATATTGCACTATGATAAGTGTATTCCAACTATTTTAATTTAAATTCAACAAGTTGTTTTTTTTCCCCGGAAAGCTATTTGAAATCTTATTCTGCAATCAGTTCAGTTCAAAGATACTTCCAAATGGGAAATTTGCTTTCCAATTCTTTAATTAACCTCCTTAAACTGTTTGCTGGCATTCTCTCTGCAGAGATTTCCAAATCACTGTAGGCCCTGGACTGTGGCTACGTCACTGGAGAGCTGGGTCCCTCGAAAGAGTAAGTTTTAGGGACTAAGCTTCGGCGCATCCACATCTTCCATAATGACATATCCATCGTTAAGAACAGAAATTTCTCCAGATATTCTGAACTTTGTTCTGAAGTCTCCCATATTGATTTGCCTCTCTGCTTGTTTTGTCATGACATGTTTAGTGTGTGAGGGAACTGTGGCTACTGAAATGGTCCACATTTAAAAATTACTCTTAAAATCATATCATCAGACTGCAAGTTGACATAAAGCAGAGCAACGATTTTAACGTCTGTAGGTCCTGCTCCTTCATTTGTTGTTAAGCTGACTCTGACTGTGCCCTGGGACAGTGCATTTCCAGCCGGTTTCCTTGAAGCCCCAGCTCCAAGCAGGTGCAGGAGGAAGTTGGGGCTGGATGAGTGGAAAAGTGCTTCCCTCCTCTCCACATTCAATCCAAAGAGCTTCACTTTTATTTATGTATATTGAACTTCTGAGTAAATTTCATTTGAAAATTTAAAAAGTGAATAGAGCATGTAGCTACAAAATATTTTGAAAACAGCTGCCCTAGAATCTGGGTACGGCTTAGTGGGTAGACGTGGTACGAAGCAGAATTCCCTTTTGGTTCTGGCTTGGTCCTGCATGGCCTGCATATCCTACCCATTCCATGCCCAGACTGCTCACTGATCAATGCGTTAGTTATTAAACTATGGCTCGTCACACGCGGCATCTTCAAGGACAATTCGTGTTGATAACGGATCCGGTGCTTGCCCTCTGTAATAATTGTCCTTTGAAACCTCCCCACCCAGGGCTGAGAAATGCTGGGTTCACCTGGAAGAGCATTCTGAAAGACATTTTCGTTTTTTTCTGAAAACTTCCTTAAGTGGTTATAAAATGCATTTTCTTCTCTTTATCTTTATAATTTAAATAATCACTAAAATTGTTAAGTATTTAAAATATGTAAGTGAAGATGAGAAGCCAGTCAAATTCTTGTTTGTTTCTATTTCCTTCCAGCGGTGTTCATATCTCCCTTGTCATATGTGGAGAACATCACTTGGTTTTGTCTTGACCGGAAGTTCTTGCCCATCTTCTGGAGATGATAGCACTCTTTCCTTTGGGGAAATGCTCTTCCCCTACTCCATGGATTCTAGAAAGGAGAGGGTCAACACAACCCTCTGGAACCTGGCTGAGGGTGAGTCACATGGCCCAACTGGCTAATCAAGATTTTATGGGATTTGTACTTTCTGTAGTAGAGAAAGAAGTTCTCATTCCCCTGGACTTTACTGAAGTGAGATGAGGTGAGATGAGTAATTGCAGACTCTTCCTAGTTACTTCAGATCTGCTCTGCTTTGGGCTGTGTGGTAGGAGGGCAGATTCGTATGTTCTCATGATAGTATTCTTGCAGTGGCAAGGAGTCTATCTCTTGCTTCCACCATGAGTCTACTCAGGAAACAGCTTCTGGAAGATAGAGGATTTCTATTCCTGGAATTTTCAAAATTTTATTTTCCCCTTTCAAAACACTGCCATTTCTTCTTGCTTCAGAAAATGTTTTGAAATTAAGCTAAGGTTTTATGACAGATTGCTTTTCCCACAGCTTCTGTGGTTGAGATAAAAGCAAACAAGCATTTATGAGTTTTTAACCTTTTAACTTTTTCCTGCTTGTAATGTCCTGATTAAGTACATACAAGTCATTTCTACATGTAAAATGTCCACTGTAAAATATATACACTTCCTGTAGCTAGTTTACTTATATTGATTCCACAGGTTTATCCTATAAACATCTGTGTTAAAGAGAATTAAAATAATGATCAATTCACATCATTCTAGTTGTGCTACCTTCATATTTCTTGTCCCATGAAAATATGGACATAGTTATTTTAAACTCAAATTCATGTTCTTTCATATCTTCATGAATTAGTTTCTGCCTTTCAAACCAATGTACATTGAGTTAGACTACTCTTTGCTCTCTGAGAAGTAGGGTGGGAAGAACAAATTGGAGGTGAAGTGATTTGCTATCCAGGTGAGTCAAGAGTTAGGTTACAGGTCATCACTTTGGTCCTTAATGCTCAACTTGTCTGCATCCTCCATTTATTAAAATTTACTTATGTAAGAGAAAAGACACGTATTTAGCAACATGAATATTAACTATAGGTGAAAGGAGAGCCATCGCCTCACAAAGGGAAATTCTCACACGATATAATTAGAAGACAAAATAATAAATCTTACCTTAGCAGCCCAAATGCTAGAATGAAGTTGTTATTGAAAGCCTGACTGTAGTGTATATTCTGAAAGAAGTCACATGTACTGCAGTAAAAGGTCCTGCAAAGTCATTAAATACTAAATACTTCAAGTATAAATGGTCTGGCTGCAAATAAGAACCACCCCCCCCAAGGTTATGCCCAGTTTGCATTAACAGATAAGACCTTCAGATATCGTTATCAGATATTTCTACTATCACTATAGATTGCTTCATTGGAAAGCCAGTGCAGACCTGTGATTATCATTATGTTTGCATACACTGTGTTGAAAATATATAATTTTTTCTAGCTCCCTAGACAGATATACACTGCAGCATTTTAGAGTTACATAATGAAAACTTCTGGAGTGTACAGGATGCAGTAAAATATGAACAAATACCTTGAGTATTTTTAGCTTTAGATAAGAAGCTTTTGAATTGGGAGAAAAAGGCAACAGTGTGAAAGCTCTCTGTATTACTTTATAAAGTTAAGACACGTATGCGGTCTAAAGGTATCTAGCAAGGCAAATTGGACTTAAGATTTGTATGCTGAAGAGGCAAAGTATGACACAGAAGAAAAATTTCTCTCTAGTCCGTTAACCACATTAATAAAAAACTCTACTTACCCGATAACTTATTTGATAACTTCATGGATCATTAAAAATATGGGAGAGGTTTATCTGCAGCGTGGCTTTGAGATTCTTTAATTTAGAACTTTTATGGAGGAGGAAATCTTACATCCCTTCCAGTGGGTATAAAACCATTCTTTCTTTGGAATTCTAATCTGGTTTTACATTTGATTTTTATTGAGACTTGGGAAAGAAAGAGAGGCCACATTGAGCCACTCTTGCTTTGGGAAAAAAAAATACATGAAAGAAAGTTTGCCTTTATTTATCCCAGCTTTCATGCTGAACCTCTATTCCGCTTTTGGGGGCAATGGTGGTGTACGTGGAAAACCGGTCTCCATTTCCCTGTCAGGTTTTGAATACCTTCGCTTATCTGTTCCATCAACTCCCCTCCACAAATCAAAACTCCCAATTCATCAGTGTATTTACTTTAATAATTAGCTTAAAATGTTGACCTTCTGTGTTTTATTTTCAATGTACAAGAATAGGAGTAATCTCAATTTGATCTCTAAACGGAGAAACGTGTTAATTAGGAGGGGAGGGCTTCATGGTAAAGTGAGCAAAGGAGACCTACGTTTGGTTATCTTGTTATTTTCTTGTGTGTATAAAAATTAGAGACAGTTTAACCGTCTCCTCTGAAGGGTTGTGGACTTTGTTCTAAGAAAATTGTGAACTGATTATTAATAACTTGATTATTATTATTTATTTTCCATCTCAACTGTGATTCTGGTTTACATATTGAAGTTTAAAATGAATTTTAGCTTCCAGAAAAAATGGAGACAGAGGAACAAGGTTCGAACCCTCTCCTAGAAACTCACCAAAATAACAAAAAGTAATAGAAAATGGGGATAACATCTTCACCAGCTCTGAAAGTAAAGGATGTGCCAACTCTCCCCTACAAGTTTGAGACATATTTTCCCCAGTATGGTATAGATGGAGAGCACAATGGTATAGACTAGGCATCATCGCACATTTCCCTTGCGTTGTAGAGCTGTATAATGTTGTGCAATAATCTGAAAGAAATTCTGGATAACTCATTTGAAGGAATAAGAGCTTTTGATAACCACAACATATAGGAGGTCCAGAATCTCCGCCCAGGATTCTTTTTTTTTTTTCGGTGTTGCTTAGCTGCAGAGGAGGAGATGGAAGAGATAGTCTGCAGCGTCTTTCCTGGTTTTATTGGATCTATATTCTTAAAGGCTCTGCAGGCAGGCTCCAATGTAGAGGAGAGGTGCTCTAACATGGAGGAGTGGTGGTTTGAAGGGAAGGGTGTGCTATGTGGAAGCAGGGACTGTCTGACCTTCTTGCACCGTGTTAGCAGCTGTGGACTCGTGACAGTAAGGGTAGCAATGACAGGACACGTGAACTTGGCTGCTAGGATGGTTTGAATAGCTGCTAAGCAACATAACATGTTCAGGCGTAAGCCTTTGGCTCCTTAGAGAGTTGGCCCTCTGTATCCGCGGGTAATGTATCTGAGGATTCAACCAAGAGCAGTTTGAAAATAATTTTTAAAATTCCAGACATTTCCAAAAGGAAAAACTTGAATTTGCCAGGCACTGACAACTATTTTTGTAGCATTTACATTGTATTAGGTATTACAGTAAGTCCCCTACATACGAACCAGTTCCGTTCTGAGAATGCATTCGTAAGTCCAATTTGTTTGTAAGTCCAGCAAAGTTAGCCTAGGTACCCAACTAACACAATTGGCTATGTAGTACTGTACTGTAATAGGTTTATAATACTTTTCACACAAATAATACATAAAAAACAAGCTAAAAATAAAGAAAACATTTTTAATCTTACAGTACAGTACCTTGAAAAGTACAGTAGTACAGTACAACAGCTGGCACGCAGGGGCTGGCATCGAGTGAACAGGCAAGAAGAGTTACTGACTGGAGGAGGGAGAGGAGGTGGGAGATGGTAGAGCTGAAGGATCGTCAGCAACAGGAGACGGAGGGCAAGCTGCACTTTCACTCACGCCTGACGCTGATGGCACAGGTTCTGGTTCCTTGCTGGATTCAATTCTGTCTACCCTCTTGTAAAAGTGATCCAGTGATGTCTGGGTAGCAGCTCTTTTTTTCTCATCATACATGACACGGTAGCACTGGATTTCATTCTGAACGGCTGCTGCAACCTTCGTGTACCGTTCTACGTTCAGGTCCTGTGCCTCAAAAACTAACGGTGCCTCCTCACATAAAGAAAACCCCCTTGCCATTTCCTGAGTCGTGAATCTGTTTGGTTCTTCAGGTACTCCTTCCTTTTGCCTCTCTTCAGCCTTTCTCTGGGCCTCCGATACCTGATGCTTCTTAGCAGCACCAGCTACATCACCACAGCTTTTATGTTTGCTTCCAGACATCCTGGACTGGAAATAAAGATACAGTACTCTATACAGTACTGTACAGTAATGTACACAAAAACACAACCACTTGTAGAGGATGCACACATGTGACAATGTACGCCAGACACGGGAACTAACTTACATGAGTGGACATGCGAATGCATGTTCCCTTCTTTGAAAGTTCTCAACTTGAACGTTCGTATGCAGGGGACTTACTGTATATGTAATCTAGAGATGATTTACAGTATATGGGAGGATGTGCATAGGTCACGCACAAATACTATTGATATATCATTTATATAAGGGACTTTAGTATCCATGGAGTTTGGTATCTGTGGGCGACCTGGAACCTGGAAACTGAGGGATGACTGCATAGTTAATAAATTGGGAGAGAATGCACAAATTGTGGTATATTCACACAACAGAATACTACACAACAAGGAGAAAGAACAAAGTGCTGCTACATTTAAAGCACGGAGGAATCTGGGTGATTCCTCCTGAGTGAGTCAGACAGAAAAGAGCACACACTGTATGAGTCCATCTCTCCAAAGAACCACACAAGCCAAAGTAACACGTTTGGTAGACATATCCGTTAACTTTGGGAGGAGGTAATGGCTGGGAGATGGCAGGAGGGACGCTTCAGGGGAGCTGCTGCTGATTCGGCATCACTTGTATAACGATTTGTATAAAGTTTATGAGGATTTTTCACTTTGTCACTATTAATTTAGGTCCATACTTAAGGTTTATGTTCTTTACTATATGTAAAAACATGGCGAATCCCATTTTGTGGCAAGAAGAAGTACCTCACTCAAGGTACTTCAAGGACAATTGGGGCTGTCACACAGCTGCCTAAGGACTTGTGCTCCAGTCCCAGGAAGTATTAAGGAAGGAAGCAGCTCTTAGGCTGTGTCTGTTTCTAGCACATCGTACCTCTCCTCCTCCTGGTACCTGCACCCTCTTCTCATCTTTGTCCATAGCTTTACTCTCCTTCTACTCCATTTTCTCTTATCTCTCATAATGGCAACTTGTCCATGCTTTGCACTTTCCACAGCTCTGGATCAACATCAAGGGCATCCTTGTACCTTTGAAACCACCTTCTAACACTCTAGTCCCCCACTTCTCTGAGAAGCTCCTGAGGGGGTGCCCCTGGATCGCCAGCACAGCCATGTGATGTCTGCCCTGGGAAGGTGCCCCCTTGGTATGGAGCAGGGATACCCAAGCTCCAGAGAGTGAGACATGGAAGGGGTCCCTTTTGAATCGTATGGGCAGGGCCAGCGATAACACTCACCCCTCAAGCTCATCCCACTTTTTGTCTTCTCTCCATTAATACAATTTCAAAGATGACGTCTCCAGACATAGTCCAGCTATGACTTCTGTAACTGAGATGCTGCCATGGCTTTCTCGAGTCCAGATTATTTTCACTCTCTTCTTTGTGTTCTTTTTATGGCCCAAGTCATTACAATTAACTTGTAATCATTTTACAGTTCGAAAAAGGCAATTTTTATTAAAAATAGAATAAAACGGATTTCAAACTTGTTAAGAGGATGACTCTGGCCTTTTATAAGACATTGAAAAGTGTGAGTAACCGAAATTTTGAGCAGAGGGATTTTTTGATACTGATACGCTTCAGCTGGATAACAGTCTTTTGATTCAGGCCTTGTACTGGGTTGGCCAAAACGTTAGTTCAGTTTTTTCCGTAGGATGGCTCTAATGGCACTTAGCTGTCTCTAACTTCATTTGAAACAATTTTGTTAGACTGTATGTGACAGCTGTCATATCAGCATGCCTTTAAAAAAGACATCAAAATTGGTGAATCTTTGTGTAGCCATTTTAATATTGAAGATGGAAAAAAAGCAACATTTTTGGCATCTTATGCTTTATTATTTCAAGGAAAGTAAAAATGCAACTTAAATACAAAAATAAGATTTGTGCAGTGTATGGAGAAGGTGCTGTGACTGATCAAATGTGTCAAAAGTGGTTTGTAAAGTTTTGTGCTGGAGATTTCTCGCTGGACGATGCTCCACAGTCGGGTAGACTAGTGGAAGTTGACAGCCATCAAATTGAGACATTAATTGAGAAAAATCAATGCTGTACCACCCAGGAGATAGCTAACATACTCAAAATATCCAAATCAAGCATTGAAAACCATTTGCACCAGCTTGGTTATGTGACTTGCTTTGATGTTTGGGTTCCACATAAGTGAAAAAAACCTTCTTGACGTATTTCCACATGTGATTCTCTACTTAAATGTAATGAAAACATTCTGCTTTTAAAACAAATTGTGATGGGAGATGAAAAGTGGATACCGTACAATAAATGGAATAGAAGAGATCGTGGGGCAAGCGAAACCACTACCAAATCAACCGAAGGCCTGTCTTCATCCAAAGAAGGTGATGTTGTGTATATGGTGGGATTGGAAGGGAGTCCTCTATTATGAGCTCCTTTTAGAGAATGAAAGATGAATTCCGACAAATACTGCTCCCAATTAGACCAACTGAAAGCAGCACCTGACGAAAAGCGTCCAGAATTAGTCAACAGAAAACGCATAATCTTCCATCAGGGTAATGCAAGACTGCATGTTTCTTTGATGACCAGGCAAAAACTGTTACAGCTTGGCTGGTAAGTTCTGATTCATCTGCCGTATTCACCAGACATTGCACCTTCGGATTTCCATTTATTTCGGTCTTTACAAAGTTCTCTTAATGGAAAAAATTTCAATTGCCTGGAAGACTGTAAAAGACACCTGGAACAGTTCTTTGCTCAAAAAGATAAAAAGTTTTGGGAAGATGGAATTATGAAGTTGCCTGAAAAATGGCAGAAGGTAGTGGAACAAAAGGGTTGTTTATTGAATTTTATTGAATACGTTGTTCAATAAAGTTCTTGGTGAAAAACAAAAATGTGTCTTTTATTTTTACTTAAAAACTGAAGGCACTTTTTGGCCAACCCAATAATTCAAGAGAATCTTCCGTGGGTCATTGTAAATGAGTGGTGGGGATGAACACTCACCTGAAGAAAGTTAAGGGCAAAATGAATGGAGAAAAATTGGAAGTGGAAACAGAAAATGTGTCCTAGGGTCTTAGATGGCTTTTTTGACCTATGGAAAGAAATAGATGATATAGATATAGATATAGAATACGTGGTCTTCCATGTTTCCTCAAACCTCTGAAACACCTGAGAATTTGACACTGAATTGAATCCTTTTGTGACTCAAGTTCAAGGAACTGTATACAAGTATACAAGATCCACAGTGTAGGTACATACCTACAGAGCACCTGTACCTCATCTTAGGGATAGCTTATCGAGTAAGCTGTAATTGCCAAACCACTGTAATTGATGAGAAGTAGCTCTACCAGAGAAGGCGAGCATGTCCTAAGGGGCCAATGTGACTAGCAATGCATACATGCTGCAGGGAATTTACTGCTGATGGCTTCCTTAGAGTGAGGTGGTCTGTATACACCCAGCCTTGCCTCTCCGGAGCACCCATGTTTGGAGTGTAGTCACAGGACCTCTGCCATGCTGTGTGTCTCTATGCTGTATTGCCTGTCCTGGCTTTTTCTTATCATTATATAATCTGGGATTGGGTGAAACTTGCCGTGTCTCATGACACTTTGATTATTAATCCAAATCATTGCTGCTAACTGAGCAGTGAGTAGTGCAATGTATGCTAGAGAATTTTCTCCCTAAGATTCCTCCAGCTTTTAAATGCTCAAGTTTATTGGAAAATAAATCTTTGAAATAATATTCAAGTGATGGTCAGTGTAAGTTCTTCTATAACTTTTGGTAGAAAAAGTGCCTTCTTTCACCCCTTTTGCAAAGAAATCTGATGGTTTAATTATGACACAACACAAAATGCTGCATAACAAAATCTATTATAAAGATTGGTTCTGTCTTTGAGAGCAGAACATCAAGCACAATGTAGGTACTGACTTTTATCAAAATGGGTGGAGACACCTTCAAAAATTAGTTTTTACCATGACCAAAGCTTACAAACTAAAGGACTTTTTTAAAAAAGAAAGGAAAAATTATTTTCATTTTTATTCACTCACTCAAAAGGAATCATGATGCATTTTTTTTTTTTTTTTTTTTTTTTTTTGCGGTACGCGGGCCTCTCACTGTTGTGGCCTCTCCTGTTGCAGAGCACAGGGTCTGGACGCGCAGGCTCAGCGGCCATGGCTCACGGGCCCAGCCGCTCCGCGACATGTGGGATCTTCCCGGACCGGGGCACGAACCCGTGTCCCCTGCATCGGCAGGCGGACTCTCAACCACTGCACCACCAGGGAAGCCCATGCATATTTTTTAAAATAGCATTTTCTATTTGAATTTGTACTTGTCTTTTCACCTCTATTTTTGCAGATAAAGTGATAAAATGGGACACTTCAGCTGCAGCTTTGCTGAAATATGTGTTTTGAGAAATCCAAGGTTTTGTAAAAAATGATAGAGTAGTGGTAATCAACAGATAAAATGTGTATGCTAGATCTTTTCTAGGAGCTCAGTGCACCTCGCACGTGTAATGTCATTTGTCCTCACAAATATAGAGATGCTGGAAGACAAAACAGTGCCTTTGCAGTGTACATCACAGGGGCTGGGGATAACACATATCAGGGTAGGAACTGTTTTCTTCATGACCTGAGTTTTTAAGGTCTGTGCGCTTTTTTTGTACAAAAGTATTGTTCTTGTATTTTTATAAACTTTATTTTATTTATATGGTAGAAATGTAGTATTTGGGGAATTATTAGAGCAACTAAGATTTCTAAAGACATTCAAAAATTTTTCTTATTGCAATCATTTATTTTGTAAAGGGTGTTTCCAAATGATTAATAATAAACACACAAATGCCTCCTTATTGAAATTTACTTGAAATATCTTGTGTATGAATTGATTTTGCAAATGAGGGGTTGGTTCCAATGTGAGTGGGCAGTTAAGATTTTTTCGGTTGCCCACTTTATGGACACTGCTTTGTAATGTAGTCCCCGAGTCAATAAAACTTTACATACAAGTCAAAGTTCCGTAAATAAGCTTTTGCTGTACTGAAAAATAGATACCTTTTAATTTTGACCACGTAGAAAATATCATCCTTTCCAATTTCCTACATTTTATGGGCTCAGTTTATAGTCAGCTGTCACTGTTTATATCTCCTGCTATTTTTGCAATGAATAATTTACCTGAACCCTGAGAAAATAATTTCTTCTTGAAAAGAATTAAAGTCATCCATCATAAATATTCTGTTGTTTTACCTGTGAAGCTACTGTTTGATAAATGTTTGGATGATCTGAGGTAAATTTTGCGTGTACATTGGATCTATGATCAAACTACTAATGGATAGACACTAAGGAGGGATAGTCACTCATTCCTTCTCTGTATCTCTCCTTTACTGTCTTAGTCCCAGTTTCTTCTTTTTGTTTCATACTCTTTTTATTTTTTCCTTTCTTCTTCAACTTTTCTTACCTTAAGGCTAGACGTATTTTTTTTCCCAACTTGTCTTGAAATTTTAGTGATTCATTGGAATTCAAGGTGGTTAGAAGGAACTTGAAAGCTCAATAAAGGGACAGTTGTTAAGAACAACAAAAATGCATCTACAGCTAAATTTTACAAGTTCCTCTAAATTCAGCTTTTGCCATATTATTAGATATAATTGCAGTACCTGTAGATCCATTCTGAATATTAGCCTCCTTTCCTCACCAGGCAGTTCTTTGTTATTTATTTATTTTTAGTTATTTTTTTAATTGACATATGTTGTGTTAATTTCTGCTGTAAAGCAAAGTGATTCAGTTATACATATATATATATATACATACATACACACACACATTCTTTTTCATATTCTTTTCCATTATGGTTTATCACAGGATATTGAATATAGTTCCCTGTGATACAGTAGGAACTTGTTTATCCATTCTGTATATCAATATGATAGTTTGCATCCGCTAAGCCCAAACTCCCAGTCCATCCCTCTCCCATCCCCCCTCTTCCTTGGCAACCACAGATCTGTTCTCCACTCGCTGGGCTCTTGAGTGGATGTAGTCCTTTAGTCTTGGCATTTACCTAGTCAATGATTATTGCATTCTGGCTCAAGAGAGAACTTCCATTCTATAGGTGAGGAAGCTGAAAGGAAGATTAGTTATGTACCTAAGATGATCTTAGGTGACGATGGGAGAAATCCATCTTCCCATCTCCTTGCTGGCTATTAGGTGGACCCGCCATTGTACCATCACCTGAGCTGAGGCCTGTTTGATGCCTGAAGTCAGCAGCTCTCAAGGTGTTAGAAACAGTTGGGAAGAGGCCAAATTATAGGTTAGGTATAATGAAACATATTTCAGTGTAGAATATTATTGCAGAAATTAAAGACTGAAAAGTAATTCTTTAGTACATATAAGAGAACAATCAGAGCATACTTGCTGCTGTGGTTTTGTCATTTATAATGATGTGCAAATATACAAGTACCTATTTATTTTATTGTTTGGTAAACATTTTAGTTCTCAATACAGATCCTCCTCTACTTACAATTGGGTTACATCCCAATGAAGCCACCGTAAGTGGAAAATATCATTAGGTTGAAAATGCATTTACTACACCTAATGTCATAGCTTAGCCTAACCTACCTTCAATGTGCTCAGACCACTTACATTAGCCTACAGTTGGGCAAAATTATCTAACACAAAGCCTATTTTATAATAAAGTGTTAAAAATCTCATGTAATTTGAATTGAATACTCTACTGAAAGTGAAGAACAGAATGGTTGTGTGGGTACTGAATGGCTGTAAATGGCTGAGGGCTGCAAACCGAGCCCTCAGTTGATAAGGGGGGTGGGTGGTCTCATCTTCCCAATCTGTCTCGGGATCTCCTGAGCCAGCAGCTAACCCCCCCCTCCAGCACCTCCATCCCCTGTCCAATCTCAGTCACCCTCTACTAACTGGGTACCAGTGATACTGGTTAAAAAGGCTAAAAGCCCAAGACCAAGCCACTGGCAAGGAATTCAGACCCAGAAGGGGGTGAAAAGAAAAAGAAGAAAAAGAAGGATAAGAAACCCAAAAAGGATAAGAAGCACAAGAAGCACAAAAAGCACAAGAAGGAAAAGGCTGTAACTGCAGCTCCTGCAGCTCCTGTAACCCCTGAGGCATTGCTGCTCCCACAACCGTGTCAGCACAGGAAGAGCTAGAGCCTTAGTAGGAGACTGAAAGTGAGGCTGAAGATAACCTTGATGACAGAAAAGCACCTTCGTGAAAAGGCCCTGAGATCAATGAGGAAGGCTCAAGTGTCCTTACAGTCCTAGGTGGAAATGTTTGTTATATAAATTTTACTTGGTTTGTATGCAATTCAGTTTCAAAATTGCTAAAAATGTGTTTGAGCTTTAGACTATAACATCTGTTGTAATAATTGCTACGTTGAAGTTCACCATATAAAAAAATGGGCACGAATTTACATTGCAAAAGGTGTCCACAGTGTATTAGTGACATTCTTTCATTGATAGCTGACATAAATTCATTTAGAGTGAAATATTTTAAGCCAAAAAAAAATCCCTTTTTTAAAAAAAGGGGTTTAAATATTGTTGGCCTTCTTATGGTTCCTTTAAATGCCCGTCTATTCCCAGAGGTTTTTGTTTATATTTTTTCTTTCGTTTTTCTCATTTGAGTCTTAGCACCCATTTAAGTTATGATGCTTCCAAACTTGTATGGTTTTTGCAAGCTTGCCCAGAAATAAGACCACCGTTGAACTACCACAAAAGTATAAATGAATATTTTAATGCCACAATCCCTCCTGTTGTCTGTGGAGTCTCTGCTGAAATGAATCAGGATTCGAGCTCTAGGATGAGACAGAAAATGAAAGCATGTTGTTTGCCAGGACACTGTGGGTTTATATTGATGTGTAACAAGTTGATTTGGAACACTGGAATTTCACTGTATTCTGTTTTTTTATTTTTATTTTTTTGTAAAGACAATTAGCTAGTCCCAGGAAGCATCCTTCAGTTATATAAAATTTTGTTTTATAAAATGTCATGGCTCCATTCATAATTTTGTCTTGTTCTTCCGAATGGAATATACAACTTTCAGAGCTCTTGTATTTGGAAAGCTGGAAGGGCCCAGACTTTGAAATAGTGTCTTGTTTTCACTGTTTTTGTTTTGTTTTTTTAAATTAAAGCTGTATAAAGCTTGTGGATTAAACAGAATAAATTTCTAAATTAAAAAAAATCACAGGAAAAACTCAACAGATAAACAATGAGCATAGACTGTGTAAAAGGTTTAATTTTGAAATTCTAAAATTGCAGTTTGGAATGTTAATTGTGGGATGACTCTTGATAGAGCATCTATTTTTAACTAGAAAAATGTAGCTCCTCTTCCTTATTAAATAAAATCAAGAAATCTTACAGTTTTGTAGCATCTAGATTTGGTGATACTTTAAAAAGAATCATAAATAGTGATAACATGCTAGAAATTTTGTGTGACAAAAACAATTGTTGAAGATAGGTACTTTGAATAGAGGAAGACTACCTACAAAAATAATGGTGCTGAAATAGTTATTTTAAAACAAAATTTAGAATTGAAAGTATTCTTTATTTAGGAGAATTTTCACTAAGGTTTGCAGTATTTGTACAGAGAATTTCATCTTGATTTAAAATACTATGGTATACTGAAAATAGTTAATGAAGGATATCGACATATTCAAACTTCTTAATTATATAATTCAACTCTGATCAAGGCTGCAAGTAAAATGTATTCAAAAGTTAAAATAATAAGATCCTATTTACAGATACATTCTTTTAGAAAAAGCTGTGACATAGAGGGTAAGAAATTGATTATACTACCTGAGTGTGCACCAAGAATTATCATTCTGCTTATAATTGTTTATAAGCAATATAAAGACTATCCTGTTTTAATACTCATGGAAACGCATGGATATCTGGTATTTAATTTTTATAAAATATTTATTGTAAAAACTAGTTTTTGAGTATAATCATTGTTGAAAATACAACCTGTTTTGCAACATTAACTATTTTAGCTCCTTCATTCACTTTTTTCACTAAGGTCTGAGATTTTATCTTGACTTTAAAATTGTTACAGTAGGCTGGTACTTTTTATTGTGAGTAACTCTAGACTTTCGAAAAAGCCTTTTCTCCCTGCAAATTAATATTCGACAGGCACTAAGTGGTGGTCTCCTCAAGGACTGCGGGGGGAGGAGCACAGCAAGCAGATGGGTTGTTGCAGTGAAGGTCCACACAGGTGTTCACTCTAGGCATTTCAACTAGAAGGAGTTTAATGCAGGGGATTACCCAGGTTATGGAGGGGTTGTAGAGCCAAAAGGGGTTGGTGAGGCAACCCTGGGATTAGCAACAAGAGGAAACTGATACCACTAGTACCACCCCTAGGTCTGGGAAATGCAGAGAAGAGATGTGCTTCCGGAACCCAGAAGCTAGGAGGCGCTAGACCCATGGACAGAGTGGATATTCAGTGGAAGCTAGAATTTTTTTTTTTTTTTAACATCTTTATTGGGGTATAATTGCTTTACAATGGTGTGTTAGTTTCTGCTTTATAACAAAGTGAATCAGTTATACATATACATATGTTCCTATATCTCTTCCCTCTTGCATCTCCCTCCCTCCCACCCTCCCTATCCCACCCCTCCAGGTGGTCACAAAGCAACGAGCTGATCTCCCTGTGCTATGCGGCTGAGAAGCTAGAATATTAAGGGAGATGCAGCTGCAAAAAAAAGACTCCACTTAAAGCAGGGCTGGGGGTTGCAAGAAATACCCTGGCTTTCCCTTTCTCCAGCTGTCTTCCAGTGCATTCCCTGGTCAAACCTACCAGTCACCAGAGCAAACGAAGTGGGAATGGGAGCAACAGGCAAAACAACCAGCAGAGGAGTAAACTTTGTACATAATACATGTCCCCAAAGATGACAATGTGCCTTCCCAATCTTGGCCATACTTAAAGTAGTAAAATATCACACACACACACACACACACACACACACACACACACACACAGAGCCATCTGGCAACTCCAAATTATACAGAACAGCAGTAAGTAGTTTTTTAAAATGAAGGTACAATTAGCTAAGTAATTCTAGGCCTTCATTCAGAATCTAATTACTTACTCTAATTTTGCACATAATTACTAATTGAAGCAGACCAGACACAGTAGTTTAGAAAGGTAAAGTGGGCTGCCAGGTGTAGATGAAGACACATCCAAAGTTGGAATGTTTAGCATTCTGCAAATGGATAGAGAACAGAAAATATACCCCATATAATTGAGACAAAATACATTAAAAGTTTTTCTGTGGTGGTTTAATATAAAAAAAAAAAATCTGTCATCCCCAACTTGAGAACCCTGGAAGGCAGGTCTTCGAGGCTTGAAATCTTGCATTTATTGATGTTGCTAAAGGTGAAAAATCAATCACTGAGAAAAGGTTAAATTATTAATAGTATTGGCTGTTTAAATGGGAAGAATTTATGAAAGTTATTACATGGATATATAGACTCAAGTGGCATCTGTCCCCTAGCGGAAACATAAGTGTATTTTGAACACTTCAAAACATCTTGATACCACATATATGCATATGTGGTATTACTAGAGAAAGACGTGTAAAAACATTAAATGTGAATAAGGAAGATTACTGTTAAGAAAACAAGTGAAATGCTATGCAAGCTTCCCTTACACACACACACACACACACACACCCCCCTCAGAATGAAGAATCCGAGGGCAACATTAATTCATTTATTCTACAAATATTTACTAAGCACTTACTACACCTCACATTTTGAATATGTTTTATTTGTTCAAAAATGACTCCGTTTTCAAAAATATCTCACAAGGTAACTATATAAAACTTAGCCAGATGAAGGGTGAATGCACTTTAATTTCATGATTGTTTATTTTGAGATTGATGTGTGTGATTGATGTAACTGGTCACATATGTGAGATGTTTTCTTTTGCTTATTTACTGATATTGAAATATTCAGTTTATTGGGGACACGTTTATCACCTGAAATAGATGGTAAATATTTTAAAGATATTATCATGGGTTATTTGGCAAGGATGTCTGACAATTTATACAAGAAAGAGGTAAGACTAGTATTTGCATATTATGGCTCCCAAACTACAATATTCACAGAAAGATATTTTTGTGATGCTATTTGAGAGAAAGCAGAAAAGGAAATGAGAGATAGCCCTAAACGTTAGGTTCCCCAACTCCACCACTGCCACCAAACCTCACCACCGAAAAGTGTTCATAAAATGTGTTTATGTGCAGTGGCTTATATCTGGAGAGAAATCTCAGCTTTCATCAGACTTTAGACTTTCAAATTGTAAAGTACCATTGAACTAGTGTAATTGCAGTCTTCTCTCTCTTTATCTCAACAAAAGGTACACTGTTTTTGCTTTTATTTTTTGCTTCAGAAAAATAGCTCATTTGTGGGTTCAGGTATTTATACATCCAAATGTGTTTATTAATGATGAAACTGTCACCATGGTTTCTCCAAACGTATCAGGCAAGTTTCAGTGAGCAATTAACATAATTAAAATCATTTTGATTTTCTAAGGTCCTATTTGCTATTGAGTATAAAATTCCAAGTGAATTAATAAGCTAAAGTTTAGTGCATCCCTTAGAGGAGAGACGCAAAAAGATGACAGTTCATCATTTGTAAAAGTTAAGTGGTGGAAAATGGAATTTCATCACTTAATGGCTTATAATTTAACCAATGAGAGAATAAAAATATTTATCATCTCATGTATAAAAACATGTTATATGCCTAGTTTATATCCACCCTATCTCAAATCATTAAACATGAAAAAAAAATTTAAAAATGATTAAAATCAAACAACCTGGAAAAACACTAAGCAAAAAAAATTATAGAAGGCAAATTGATTAAAGTCTTCCTTCTCTCTCCAGATTTCTCCCTTCTCTCTTCTTGTTTCCTTCCATCCCCCATCCCCCGTTTTTATTCTTGGAGTGCCATCTGAAAAGATATCCCCTGACCCCCCTCACAGAATCCAGAGTTTTTGAATATAGCCTGACTACTGCATACATACATTTCATTCGGTGATGAGTTTTAATTTCTGACCAGTAAATACCAAAATTAGTTAATTTAGTCTTTACATGTGAATTTCTGTTTTCACTTGTGTTGATAAATATGGTGAGCTATTGTCACTGTAAGCCTGAAGATTTTAATACAGTAAAACATCACCAATTCTATTATTCTGCCATCTATTTAATAAAGCCAGCCCTACCATATTTTGACTCGAGTCTACTGACCAACATAGGTGAGTGGCAGATGTCTCATTTATTTCTCAGATTTCTCTCCTTAACTTCTTACTCTTGCCTTCACTTTTGGTTTACTGTCCTGTTTCTTAATTTCTGATCTTCATGTTGATATTTGGTCATCATGGTTTGACACTTGGGTCTCTCTTTTAAACTCGGTTTGACTCCAGGTCTTGTGATCACATTTCTTATATGTGTTAAAGTCATTTTCAGCGACAAGCCTTGATCCACTGATTGTACTGTCTTGTTTCTTCTATAAGTACATCCTTGAGGACTTGTATCCTACCACTAATGGAATTAAAATAGTATGATGTGCTGTGTATATTATAAAGTTTAAATGGCTTTTCTTTTAAAGTAGTTATATAACTTAAATTGCTTCTTTCAGTTAAATTAGTGAGAGCCATAGAATATAAAATGGTCTAATATTAGAGATGCAAGAAGTCATTTTTTAGTAATGTGCATTATTAATTCCTCATCATTGAATATTATACTCTTCTAGAACATATTTAACTTAGTTCAACAAAAATATTTAATTTGGAAGTATATGATTATTCCGACTTACTTCCAAAAAAAATTTGAGGTCAGGCTGAGGGATTTTGAACAGGCCTGGCCTTTGACTTTTAAGAAATAACCATGTGAGACACGTAAGATGCCTAACAATTTAGGGACACCTAAGTGGCTTCAGTTCTGAGTAATCTGTCTTTCCTAACAGGCTCTCCATTTAATGCTGTGTGAACTACCATGTAATGATTGCTACCAGTGCAGCTAAATGCTTTTATAATTAAATCTACATTGAATGGATTTCTTTGTCTTTCCTAAGCAGTTTCCTGCTGTGTGTTTAAACTTCTTGCAGTTTAGAGTATTGTCGCAGAAAATGTAAAATATGTTAGAATGAAGTGGAATTGAGTTCTGTGGCAGGAAAAAATATATATTTTTGCCAAATAAATAGGTATTGAATTGTATTCATTAATAACGTATCTTGTAATGCCAGTTATAGCTTAGGAAAGATAATATCTTTTGTGAAATCTATGGGAAATATTATATCTTGGCAAGGAATATAGAAATGTTTATAATTATCTCTTTCACTGTGTAATCTTTTTAGGTACTCCATGGGAAGCATGATTCATGGTGGTTGAAAGCAATAATTTAGGAGTTAGAATGAGTTTAAGTTCTGATTGTTCCATTTACTAGCAATGTGAACTTGATTATTTATCATTTGTAAGTCTGTCAAATGGGAAAATAATAGTTCTTGTGGCATAGAGACATTTTGAAATTTAAATGTAAAGAGGTACATGTAACATGCCTATCACAGTGTCTGGTACCTAATAAATATTAGCTATTATGACCTCTTTTTCTTACTAAACAAATCTCTTGATACGAAATTACACTGTGATTTATTTAAGACTTTCAAATTTAGCCTACAAATGAGGGAACAGATATTCATAGAAAATATTTATTTTCTTAAGACATTATTTATATCATATTTCCTATCCCACAATGATCTGCAAAAAATTGAGTTATATACAAATATATTAATTTAACTGTATATAGTAAAGTCCACAAAATGGTTATATTAGAGTCAACACTTTTGCTTAAATCTCCAGATTCCCTTTCAAAATATTAACTTTAGTAGAATGACATGAATATTTGAACGTGTGTGAACCTAAGAAAATATTTATTTGCAAAAAATAAAAATGGACAAGATTAACTTTAGTACATGTAAATACGTTTGTCATACAAAATTAGTAGTTGCTACCTATTGATATAAATTAAAGTCTGTGTAGATAACGCAATGTGAGTACTGATTTTCAATGCTATGTCACTGCAGTTCACATGTAACATGCCTCTTGCTATCTGGAAAGATCTGACTATTTTATTATATGCATCAAGTTCTGTTATGTCATGTGGTGTTTTGAAAAGAGCATTGGCGTTGATATTAGACAGTTGAAACCTCAGCTCTGTCACTTACTGGTGGCAGAGCACCACTGATTCCCTTTGATGAGCTTCAGTTTATTTGTTCATAAAATAGAGTTGTTGAAGGGTTAGTGTGAGTGTGCAGGTATGATAAACATTCAAATTACCTCTATGCCACAGTGGTTATTTCTCTGTTTTGGGCTCTTGTCCATTCATTATATTTACATTTAAAGCAACAGCTGGTGAAGCTCATTAGGTTGCTTTTCCCTAATCTCCTTCCATGTCAAACTGGACTTGCCAGTCATGATGGAATTGCTATTTTGGAATATCTGCTTGTCTTATGGTAAAAGTCATATACTTGAGAAAATGTATAATAGAAAGAAAGAACCGGACATCAGTACCAAAGACCTGAGTTTGCATTGTGTGCCTACAACCCAAGAGGTGTGTGGCTTCTCTGGGCCATGGTTTCCTCATTTGTAGAATGAGAAGAATAATAATATCTGTCTTGTTGCCTGATGTTGTAAGAATCAAATCAGAGATGGTTTAAAAATGCTTCTTAAACTGAAAATTCATCTGGTTATCTGATTCAGCTGGTTATCAAGTAATGGTTTCATTTTTGTAGAAGGATTGAATACTGGTTTTATTTCTTATGTTCTTGACATACTTTCTCTTAGTCTTACAGTGGCGCTTTCAAAATGGCTGGCTGCAGTTAGGAGACATCTGTTCCCTAGCAACGGCATTTCCTGACTGCCCTCTGCAGCAACACAGCTTCTGGACACAGGTGCACACTACATGTCACAGTTTAGGAGTTTATTCACCTTCACCAAACACATATGTGAAATTTCTACAGCTTATCGAATGAAAGGAAATTCAATGACCATGACTCAGGAACATGCATGGGTCAACAATTCTTAAACATTTTATTAGACATTTGATTTTACCTATTTGTCAAGTGTAGTAATTTATTTTTTAAACTGATGTCTCCTTTGTTTATGACAACTATTATTGCTTATCAAATTACACCTAAAGTCCTTGAATTTCACAGGCATCTACAAAATTGTGTTTTCTATATTTCTGGGAGATATTCAGCCTTATTAAATATATTAGTGTAATAATAGTAGTAGTCAAAGCGCAGAGTTTTATTTAAGCTAGCAAATAATTATGCCTCACGATAGACCTATAAACAGGCCCTTGATGATTAATAAATTTATTAATGGTTATTCTGGTTATGGAAACAAGTTCAAATTGGCTTTTAGCCTAATGTTAGCTTTTAGTTTTATTAGGTGTCAAAGTGAATAGCTCTGCTCATATATAATTTCAGTTTGTTAGGCAAAGAGAGCCCTCACATAATTTCTTTAGTGTTTTTAATAACTAGTTCTTAGATTCTGCTGAAGCACATTTTTATCAGAATGACTATGTAAATCATTGAAAAGGTGCAGGCATTTGAAATAATCAGATATTTCTCAGCAATCTTATCTGAAAATAGTGCTGAAAGTTCACAGCAGAGCTAATTAGTTTGTGGCTATGTTAATTGATGTAGGACTGGCTGACTTGCTTTGGGATTGTTTTTTGTTCTTTTCCAAAATCTTTGAGGCAATCATGATATCCATTTTAAGACCTGGTGTAATACTGGAGATAAGTAATACCTTGAGTTTTGACATCTGCACTTTCAGATCTTCTGTTATGGCATTAGCAAGATAGATGGTTCCTTAATGCCTACAATTCAGGAAATTAACTTTAGTTTCTAAAAAGAGAAAATAGCTAAAGACTAAACTCATCTAAAGTCTATTTCTCTTTACTCAAGCCATTATATAACTTTAAAAAATAAAATCTTATTATGTGTAGAGTCTTGTTTGTCACATGGCACTCAAGAAGCATATGTGTGCAAATTATTTTTCCTGCCACTTACTGTGATATTATTCCCAGGTGCTACTTCAGAAACAAAGTTGTTATAAGGAGTAGAGATTTGGGGAGAGGGAAGGTTGAGAGAGGAGAGTTTCTTTGCAAGTAAATTCTTAATACAGGTTGTGCGCAAAAACATTTCAACATCGCTATGTCCATTCCCAGAACACAGGAGTATAGATCTCTTCAAATGAACAGTGCCAAAAAATATGAGTTTTCACTAGAAACTTCAGTATAAAACAATATGCTATCCAACTAATAAACACTTGTTTTTTAGAGAAACTGACAAAAGTTGTAACAAAACAATTTCTGGCCATAACCATTTGAAAAGATGTGTAATAACATTGTGATTTAGAGAAGTACAAACTTCAAAATAGCTATGTAACCCATAGGATTGATAAAAAACGTAAAATTCTGAAAATATCAGGTATTGATGAGGTTTTTTTTGAAAATAACTGTTCTCCCACACTGCTAGTGGGGATGAAATGGCTGCAGCAATTTTTGAGGCCATAAAATAACAGTGCAAACCCTCTGACTAGCAATTTCAATTCTGAGTATCTGCTAGAGATTACCACATCTGCCTAAGGAGATATCAACAGGGTTGAATTGTAAATAAATTAAATGTTCATCAAAAGGGAGAAGGATAAATAAACTGTGGTACATTTTTATATGAAGAAACAATCCACCATGAGCAGGGTTTAGCAGAAATAACCAGCTGCAGAATCAGACCCCTACAGAGATGAGAGGTACTGGAATGATAAGATAAAGAAAATAAATGCAGGTACTGTGTTGAAAGAATAAAAGACGGAATTGAGGGTATCATTAAGGAATGAGCCTCCCCAAATTCACCAGGTAGATTTAAAATAAGTTAATGGGATTTCTGGAAATCACAATAGTATAGTAATGAAAACAAAAGCAAATTATTACAGAATTAAAGAAGTAATTGATAAAATCAAAGTGCAGAGGAAATTATTCATAATAAAACTACAAAAGAAAGAAATGGAAAAAGTGAAAGTGAGGTTAGAACACATAAAGATTAGAGGCATCCAGTGTCAAAGCATTCCAGGAGACAATAAGAGGTAAAGACTTATATTACGTGAGACAATAGCTGAATTTTTCCCTCAGAATTTACTAAAGACACAAATGCTCAGAATCAGAAAAGTCCACACATCTCAAGCAAGATAATGAAAAAGAAAAAATCCACACCTAGACATATTGTAGTAAAATGGAAGGATCCAGGAGACAAAAGAAAGATCCTAAACCCAACCAGAGAGAAAAAGACTGATTACTTAAATATTGACTGTTAATGCCCCCAAAACAATGGAAGCTGAAAGACAGTGGTAATAATATTTTTCTGTGCTGAGAGATGGTAATAAGTCATAAATGTAAATTCAGAATACCTTTCAATAAAGACAGTGGAACAGGGGCTTCCCTGGTGGCGCAATGGTGGAGAGTCCGCCTGCCGATGCAGGGGATATGGGTTCGTGCCCCGGTCCGGGAAGATCCCACATGCCGCAGAGCAGCTGGGCCCATAAGCCATGGCCGCTGAGCCTGTGCGTCCGGAGCCTGTGCTCTGCAAAGGGAGAGGCCACAACAGTGAGAGGCCCGCGTACCGCAAAAACAAAAACAAAAACAAAACAAAAATAAAAATTAGGTGATAGAAGTGAATGGAAATATATAAAATTCATAATCATTGTAAGTGATTTCAACACTCCTAATAAAAGATAAATGATTGTCAAAAATCAATTAAACTAATACTTTCTATAAGAGACACAGCTAGAACATAAGGGCAGTGAAAAGCAGGCTGGATGTAAAAGAATGGAAAACGCATATCAAGGATAAACCAACCTAATAAAGCTCTTGTAATCACATTAATGCTGTGCAAAATAGAGTTTAGGACTTCCCTGGTGGCACAGTGGTTGAGAGTCCGCCTGCCGATGCAGGGGATGCGGGTTTGTGCCCCGGTCCGGGAAGATCCCACGTGCCGTGGAGCAGCTAGGCCCGTGAGCCATGGCCGCTGAGCCTGCGCGTCTGGAGCCTGTGCTCCACAACGGGGGAGGCCACAACAGTGAGAGGCCCGTGTACCGCCAAAACAAAACAAAACAAAAATAGATTTTAAGGCAGAAATCTTTAAAGGGGAGAAGAGGAGCACTGTATTTTTTAAAAAGATTCAATACATTGAATTGAAGATAGTTTTGAATTGAAAATAGTTTCAATTTACATGTGCCCAATGATATAACTTTAAAATACATAAAACAAAAATTTGTGTAATAGAAAGACCTACCATGATAGTGGGAGATTGTAATACACTTCTCTTAGAAAGAATTAGGTCAAATTATTAAGATAAAACGGGAAGGATTTAAGAAGACTCAGACAGCTCCATAAATGGATTTGATCTAATAGGCATATATAAAAACCATGTACTCCCAAACTAAAGAATAAATACGCTTTGCGGATTTTCTAAAAATTTGAGAAAAATTGACCACATTCTAGGCTGTAAAATAATCTGAAGGAATTAAAGAATGTAGGGATTATACAGCCACATTCATCAAAATACAATTATAGATTAAACTATATTAAATCACCGATACATCGCCATTTTTAAGGCATAGAAATGAAGTTTTATGCACATTAAAAATCTATTACAAAAATATATTCTCATAAATTATGAGAATATATTTATAAGGCATAATATTTAAAAGGTATAATTCAGATAATTATGGGTCAAAGAAAAATAAAAAAGGAAATTAGAAAATATTTCATATTGAAAAATAGTTAAAAAATTTACTTATCAAAAGTAAAAAATTAAATAAAAAATATATAAAGGGACAATTTATAGAATTAAAGACTTATATTAATAATATTGTATTATTTTCCTGTTAAAGAGGAATTGAGACTGAAAAAGATGGCCGAAGAAACCAGTTTAAGAACTTAGGAAAGGAAGAATAGAATAAACCAAAGGAAGATAATGAGCAGGCAATTTTATTTTATTTGTTTAATTTAATTAATTTATTTTTTTTATACAGCAGGTTCTTATTAGTTATCTATTTTATACATATTAGTGTATATATGTCAATCCCAATCTCCCAATTCATCCCCCCTCCACTGCTTTCCCCGCTTTGGTGTCCATACGTTTGTTCTCTACATCTGTCTCTCTATTTCTGCCTTGCAAACCAGTTCATCTGTACCATTTTTCTAGATTCCACATATATGCATTGATACACGATATTTGTTTTTCTCTTTCTGACTTACTTCACTCTGTATGACAGTCTCTAGGTCCATCCACGTCTCTACAAATGACCCAATTTCGTTCCTTTTATGGCTGAGTAATATTCCATTGTATATATGTACCACATCTTCTTTATCCATGCGTCTGTCAGTGGGCATTTAGATTGTTTGGACAGGCAATTTTAAATACAAGAAATTAATGAATAGAAAACAAAGAAATCTTAGGGAAAATAAAGCTAAGGCTAATTCTTTAAAAAAATCTAATAAAATAACTTCTGGTAAGATTAATCAAAAAAACAAAACACAAGAATACATGGTATTATTAGTGAAAAAGGCATATTTATAAAAATAGAAGATATTAAAAACATGACAAAGATAATAAGCTTGCTAGAAGCACATAAAGTAGCACACTGGCTAGTAGACCAGTAGTATGAAAGGTGCTAAGTCTTTTTAGTCTGCTGTGATGGATTTTTCACAGATAACTAGGATGAAATTGTATTCAGGCAGGTGAAATTGTTGGATTTGTTTTTTTTCTGTTTATTTTTCTATGTATCTGTTTATTGAGGCACCCAGGCAAATGATAACTGCCTGTGAACCTATGACTTGAGTTATCAGATACATGATAATGTTATTGTTTTTCTTTTTAGAAAACTGCTTATCTTTCTATAATTTATACATAAAACTGCTAACATTCTAGGCTATTTTTTGATCCCTTGGGGTTGTCCGATACAACCTCCATTCTAAGTTTTACTGGTTGGAAAATTTGGAAAGGCAAAAACTATCTTTCCCACATTTTTTTTTTCCACAACTAGGTTTATTTTGGGCATTAATTTCTGCCATTTAGATGCATTCATATGGTGTTTGGAAGCCAGGTGTGAGGTAGAGGCCATATGCCCGATGTCCTTGACTTACACCTACCTGGAAGTCCCTGGAAATGTGTGGCCTGCTTGCAAAACAACACAGTGCCTATCTCTAGATTTCAGTGTTTCAGGAAGCAATGGTAGTAGTGATGAGGGTTCTAAACTCTGGAGCCTAGTTTCAAGTTTCAGGTTTTTCTTCTGGGTATAAAAGGGATTCATGGCTGATGTTGTGTATTCTTGATTTAAATTTCTGTGTGGTGGTAACTTTAGGGCATCAATTCCATGTTGTTTTAACAGAAATCTCCCTTAGAATCTGCTCCTCAGGCCCTTTCAGTGTTTAGGTACCTAATTGCCTGATTAAGTCTCTTCTTGCATTAAAGTATAAGGGTTTGTTTCTTGTCCTAAACCTTGACTAAGACACACTCAGATCCTTTGGATATTTTCTTCTTTATATGATAGAGAATTGTACTTCCTTGCCATGGATTTGACAATAGAATCAGTGACAATATAAGTACTGCTGATTTGTTTTCTTCTCTCGAATCCCTGAGTGTTAGTAGAGAGTTAGCTAATCATTCAAGATCTACAAACAACATTGATTTCAGTTTGACAGATCTCCCTATCAGAATGAGTACTGCTACATCTGTAACACAATCTTCCTCCAGCTTTCTCCAGTCAGATATGTGTAGTGTAGGTAAAAGCCACTGCCTGAGAAAAACAGAGGTCAGTGTCAATATATATCCCTATGATTAACCAAATACAATACTAGGAGCATTTTTTATGAATATTTCTCAGTGGAAATCTAACTGATTATTTTTTAAAAATCAATGGATCTCATTAAGCTATAGTTCTTCCTGTTCATACATGATGTGATTGCTAAATCAGTCAACTTATTCATTACTCCAGTGAACTATCCCATCACTAATAAGAAGCAGATTTTACCCTGAGGGATACTTGAAGACATCAACAGACCTGTGACCTAACCCATGTATTGCTCCTGGAAAGAATCAAGGGTAACAGGTGACCATTTATCAAAATCTATATACCTGCCATTTGGTTTTGCCTCAGTAATCTTGGGGTCTTTATTTTTAGTCAAGCTTGGTATAAAATAATCCCAAAAGATTTGAGCAGTCAAGTTCTAGGGCATAACACTTGCTGTCAGCTGCTCTTCCTGGCCAGAAGATATGTTGTGCTTCTCCTACCTTTTTCTTTTACATTAATTTCAGGTGAAGTAGGATGAGAATTGAGTTTTACTAGTTCTCCATCTTCCAGTTTAATATATTACAAATTTAATTCTGTTTCATTTAGAAAATGTCTATAAATGCCTCCCACTCTGAAAACAAACTTGGTTATGTAGACCTATGAGTTGATTTTAGGATATCTTTGACTTAGTAGCCAATCTATGGTGGTCTTTCTCCCATGACCATAATATAGGGGTTCAAGAATCAAGGGATGTGAACCAACAAAAAGGACTGAGTTATCAAATCAGACTCACACTAATCAGAGATCTTACCCGGTGAAATTCTTTACTAAGAATTTTCAAGCTTACAAGCAATCAAAAGGCACAGGTGAAGCATGAGAGGTCTGTTATATTCCATGTGGCTCCCCAGGTCATTCCTTCTAGCAACAGGCATACTCTCTCTGGCCTAGAGAAAGAGATGATGTTTCTACTGAGGTTGGCAGGGAAGCTAACACAGGGTAGGTAATATCTTCTTTTTCCATCCCATAGAGTACTAAGGCTTTGGTGTCATTTTTAGGAAGCCATGACTCACAAATTCATAACTTGGTGTACCATAACAATTCTAAACCAGAGGCAGGGATATCCTGCTAAAAGTATTCAACAGATATTCTCTTCTTAGCCAATGTCATTCATTTATTTACTAAAAGAACCAGATATCAGCTTGCTTTTGAGCTAATTAGACAACATTGCCTGTCTTCTTTCTTTCCCTGAGGTATCCTCTTTTGATTCCTGCAATCAACAGAGAAACTGATCACAAGCCAGCTGCTTTACTCCTTCCCCAGGGTGGAAATGTGAGTGGCTTCTTTCACTTTTATATTTAATAAACTACTTGTAGAATAACTTAATAAACTACTTAATAATAAACTACTTTTCCTTCCCATCTCTGCAACTTTGAACTTTTGCTGGTCTAGAGGGATAAGTTCTCAAGATAAAAAATGCTTCCACCAGGGGACACGTAATAATCCAATTTATTTATTTATTTAATATCCTTATTGGAGTACAATTGCTTTACAAAGGTGTGTTAGTTTCTGCTGTATAACAAAGTGAATCCACTATACATATATCCCCATATCCCCTCCCTCTTGCGTCTCCCTCCCACCCTCCCTATCCCACCCCTCTAGGTGGACACAAAGCACTGAGCTGATCTTCCTGTGTTATGTGGCTGCTTCCCACTAGCTATCTGTTTTACATTTGGTAGTGTATATATGTCCATGCCACGCTCTCACTTTGTCCCAGCTTACCCGTCCACCTCCCCTTGTCCTCAAGTCCATTCTCTATATCTGCATCTTTTTTTTTTTTTTTGCGGTACGTGGGCCTCTCGCTGCTGTGGCCTCTCCCGTTGCAGAGCGCAGGCTCTGGACGCGCAGGCTCAGCGGCCATGGCTCACGGGCCTAGCCACTCCGCGGCATGTGGGATCTTCCCAGACCAGGGCACGAACCTGTGTCCCCTGCATCGGCAGGTGGACTCAACCACTGTGCCACCAGGGAAGCCCGAGAATGGTTTTAATACAAGCTATTACAACTTTGCAATATTGGAGTATCTCTCCTTTTATCAGTTGCGGGTCAAAAGAAGCAAGAACCAAATGCATTGGGCATCTTACGAATACCTCAAAGGATGAGGGTTTATAAGTTACAAAATGGGTGGATCTGAGATTTAAAAGGACCAGTGGCAATGTTTTTGGCCAAGATATTTGGAAAGTCTCTACAAACTTTGCCAGTTGAGTCTTAATAATACTGTGAGTGCATTCAACTGAGCCAGAGGATTGAGAATGATAAGTACAATAAAAGTGTCATAAAACTGGCCAAACAGCATACATTTGTTGAAGTACTTGGCCAATAAAATGAGTTTCTAGATCACTATAAAGTTTGTGAGGAGTTCCCCTGGTAGGGATAATTTTTCCAAAAAGACTTTGGCTACAGAAAAGATAGTAGTCTGTCTGCAAGAGAAGGCTTCAGTCCAGTCAAAAAACATATAGATCATGACTAAAACATAGTTATATCCATGAGATGGTGGAAGTTGTGTGAAATCCATTTGCTGAACCTCAAATGGTCCATTAAGCAGTAGAAATTGTCCAGGGGCAGTACTTATACTTCAGATTGTACTTCTCATACTTCAGACAAGTCAGGCAAGTGAGGTGGGCACTTTTTGCAGCCTTGTTAATGTTTCCTCGCCAATATCGATCCATGGAGACTACTGTTTTGTCAGTAGACCAATGGTTTAATGGATGTACAATGGTGAGGAATGGAAATTTTTTAGAGTCTCCATTAGGACTGAGTTTTTATTTGGTTCAAACCAGAGCTTTCTCTTTTTATCAAACCAACAATTGTTACATTTCCAGTCTTGTTTTTTCCTTATCTGAGACCAATTGCTGGGCTTCTCAAACAAGTTTTTCTAGGTTATCTTTTGGGAAAATATCCTTTTGGACCATGAGAGAGGTGGGGCTGCTCTTAGTCATTTTAAGGGCAGCATGCCTTGTGGAAATAACAGCAAGGTGAGTTCCCTTAGCATCCAGAGAGTCAAGAATAGAATACTCTGGAATCTTAATAATAAAAAGAATCCAAAATATCAGGTAAAAGTATTGCCTTCAGTAATTTCTGCACATAGGGGCCATTTAGAATTTTATTTCCATCGGAAGTAAGGAAGCCATGTTACTTCCACAACATTCCAAAATAATGAGCTACTCCAGAAGCATATCTGCTCTCAGTATAAATATTAGTAGTTTGTCCTTGGCTAAAGTATAAGCCTGGGTAAAACCATATAATTCAGCTTGTTGGGCTGAATTAGCCACAGGTAAAGATGCTACATCAAAAGGAGTTACAGTAGCATAGTCAACACAATATTTGCCATTGTCACCTTTTAAATAAGAACAACCAGTGAACCATGAGAAGTCAGTGTTACTGAGAGCAATTTCCGGTAGTTCATCACAAGGAGTCAGGAAGTGATCTGCCAGAGTTAAGCAGTTGTGAGGGACTCAGTCAGTGACAGAGAGGAGAAAAATAGCCAGGTTAAGGGTTATTAAAACATACAAGAGTTATGTGAGGAGCAGTTAACAAAAGGACTTCACAGGAGGTGAGGCAGCTGACTGAGAAATGATGAGAGTGATGAGAATTCAGGAGAGTTTCTACTGCATGAGGTACAAACATGGTTAAAGGGATTCCACAATGATTTTCTCAGGGGCCCTAATGGTTCTAAGGGAATGCCCTTGCCACAGGGTCCAGTTGCTGGCTGTACTCCCCTATGGGTCAGTAGTGGTCCCTGTGTTTTTAAGTGAATACCTCAAGGGCATTACCTTCCATTTCACATAAAAAAAGGAAAAAGGGAATCTGATCATTGAGATGCCCAGGGGCAGGTGGGTTCATCAAACTCTCCTGTAAGGCCTTGAAGGCTATGCTGTCTGGTTCTTCCCATAAAATTGGGTTGGGGCTGTTATTGTTGGGTATGGCCAGAAGAGGGAAATTTGGAATCCAGTTTTGACAATAACCAACTAGCCTGAGAAAACCACAGAGTTGATGCTTAGTTTTGGGGTTTGGTAAATTTAGGACACCATGAAGCCTATCTGGATATAGGTGTATCCCTTGTTCTGATATCAGAGGCCCTAAATATCAAACCTGGGTTTGGGCAAACTGTATTTTTTCCTTGGTGACCACATGTCCTTTTAAGGCTAAAAGTTTTTTAGCAAGTGGATGTTGTCTTCCTGTGAGGGTGCTTGAGAAGGAAAGTAAAGAAGAAAATCATCCACATATTGCAAAATAAGTAGAACCTCTAGGGAACTTTATATCATCCAGATCAGCCTTCAGGATTTGCAAGAAATAAGAAGGGTTCTCAGTAAAACCCTGAGGCATTACTCTCCAGATGAACTCTTTTTCTTCCCCAAAGAAAGCAAAAATGTATTGGCTAGCTTCATCAACTGGAATACTAAAGAATACACTGCATAAATCAGTTACAGTAAAGAATTTGCTTCTGGTGGGAATGGATGTTAGTAGTGTATGAGGGTTAGAATCAGCAGAGTGGTGAGGGATATCAGTGTTTACTGCTCGGACGTCCTGAACAAACTTCCACCCTCGGCCCTTAGGTTTTCTCAGTGGTAAATTGGAAGTGTTATAGGAGTAGTACATGGATAACGCGGCCTTGAGCCTTGTAATCTTCTATTCCGGATTTTATGCCTTGAAGGGCTTCTTTACTTATAGTATATTAATTAAGTTGGGGAAGAGGATTTGAAGGGTCTGTTTGAATTTTGACGGGAGGGACGATATGAATTTTGCCAACATCAGTTGGAGACTTTGCCCATAAAGAAAGTAGTTGCTGATTCAATAGGGACAGATGGTCAGTGTTTTTAAGAATCTGCTCTAGTACTTTCAGAAACAGAACAAATAAAAGATGTCAAGTAGTAACTGAATTCACCTGATTGGTTACTTTGATGACTACTGTCAAATTTTAGAATTATTTCCCCTTTCTGGGAGAAAGAGATTCTGGCATGATACTTCTTTAAGAGATCTCAGCCCAATAAATGAGCAGGGACAGAGGAATTAAGGAGAAAACGGTGAGTATCTCTCAAAGAGCCTAAACAAAAGGGAATAGGTTCAGAGACAGGAGCCTCTTGAGGTTCACTAGAGATCCCACTATTTGAAGTGTTTTAGTACTCCGAGGAAGGGGCTGCTTTATAGTAATGGGGTTGAATACTGAGATTGCAGCTCCGGTATCAATTAGGACTGGAGGAGATTCACTGGCAATCTCAAGAAATGTTTCTCCAAGCTGACTAACAGGGAAGCTTGGGAAGAGCCCCTGTTGTTTCTTGGAGCCCATCACTGAGAATTGGGAGCATGTTGAAAAGCCTGATTAGAGGGCGGAAAGTGTCTAAAGCACTTATATTTGTTACAATCTCTTTTCCAATGTCCGGGCTGGCTGCAATAATAGCAGAAACTAGGAGGGTTTTGGTTCTCTGTAGGAGCCTTCATTTGCTGGAGTTGAAGATGAAGAATTTTGGCAATCTTCCTTTGTGATGACAAAGAGCTGGTTTGCCAAATTAAATCTGGAGTGAACATAGTTTCTTATTTCATCCTGGTCCTTTTTATTAGAAGGGAAAGGTCTTGTTCCAGCTCATTCATCAACATAGAGTTAAAAACTGCTGGTGGAATCAACATCTGAAGGAAGATTACAATTTTCTTTAAAAGTAATCTGAAGTCGATTGTAATCATCATCAATGGGTTCATCAGATTTTTGTGTGTAAGCCTAAATTTGGTTCTAATCAATAGATTTTGGAAAAGCCCTAGGAAGAGTTCAGTGAAGTCACCCAGTGATTACTTGAGCCTGATAATACTGTCAGTTAGCAGACTGGTCTCCTGGTTGTAATTCTAGATACTTTGTAGGATTTTCCCAATTAGCAGATTTCATCCACTGTTGGGCCTAGTCCTCACCAATAACTAGCTGATATAAGTCAGGTGATCCAGGTTGATGTTTTAATGACTATATTAAATTCCTCAGCAAATCTGTGAGGTTCCTTAGTTACTTTGGGAAAATCTTTGATTATGGCTCACAGTTCAGATTTAGTCCAAGGAATATAAGAAATCAAGAGTTTAGCATCTGGATCCTCAGAAGGCTTAATTTTAAAGGGACAGGTTCTGGCAAGTTCAGAGGAGACAGGAGTGGAGAGCGTTTCAGAGAAAAGGAAAAGTCTGGCAAGAGAATTATTATGAGGGGATTGAGGGTATAGAGGAGGCATAGGTGGTGTAGTAGGGAAGGAGGAAGATGGTGCTAGATATAGAGCCTGACACAAAGAAGCCACAGAAGAAGAACCTGAGGTTTCGGAAGCCGTTTTATCTTTTTACTTGTTTCCTTGCCTCGGGTACGCTTAAAATCTTATTTTGCAGAGAGGCAATTTTAGACTCCTGATAATGTTTGGAAGCATGAAAATACCAGTCGAAATAAACATTCCATTAAAGTCTGGAAAATTTTGTGCTATTATAATCCAATTTAGTTTTAAGGAGATTAATTTTGGGGATTTCAAAAAATTCCCCATGATGGCCATTTAAAATTCTAAATTGGCTTTGGTCACGTCAGTCCATTTAGTTAGAAATGCACATGAGGAAGGGCCATGGCTTTTTTTTTTTTTTTTTTTTGTGGTACGCGGGCCTCCCACTGTTGTGGCCTCTCCCGTTCCAGAGCACAGGCTCCGGACGTGCAGGCTCAGCAGCCATGGCTCACGGGCCCAGCCGCTCCGCGGCATGTGGGATCTTCCCAGACCAGGGCACGAACCCGTGTCCCCTGCATCGGCAGGTGGACTCTCAACCACTGCGCCACCAGGGAAGCCCAGGGCCATGGTTTTTAAACATAAAATCAACTGGAGTCCCTGTAGGTGGGACACCCTCATAATATTTAGATAACTGGAACCTCTTTTCTCAGAAGTTTTTCCCTAGAATGAAAGAACGATTTTCTGACAGCTCAAACAGCTTATAGTATAAAAAGTTCAATTTTCAGCAGCCTGCAAGCCTGAATACCAGCCAATTCTAAGGAAAGAGCTTGGTCCCGGAGGAGCCAGGCTGAAGGCTCTTTAAGCCAGTTTCAAGGGAACAGCTCCTTCCAAAGGAATAGGCTGAAGTCTGAAAAAGTGTGCCATTTCTGAGAAGCAGTCCTTGTTCCCGAAGAAATGAGCTGAAGACATTTTCAGCCAGCTTATGTTGAAACAGTCTGATCTCAAAATAAGGCTGAAGTGCCAAACAAATACTTGCACACAGAACAAGACCTTAACCAGAAAGACAAACCTTAAAATAGACCCCAAATGAAACTTGGAAAGCTTCAGATGCAAAGAGGGCATGAACTCAGATCCAGGAGAACTATGTACCTTCAACCCCCAGGGTCTGCAAGAAAGCAGTGAGTAACATTGGGCTCAACGTGGGTACTGCACCTGTTTGCTCAGCAGCCCTGGAACTATCAGGTACCCATACAGGCCACTAAAATTGTTGACCTCAAATAAATAGGCTGCCAGATATTTCTCCAGCAAAGATGGGTTTACTCGGAATCCGCAGAGAATTTCAGCTTGAGGTCTGTAACCATGGTGAGTCACCGGCAAGTCCCCGTACAGCAAGGGAAGGAGAACGCTTTTATAGAGGGGGAAAGGGAAGTTGGAAGGGCTGTAGTAAACAAAGAGTCCATGGCTTTCATCGACTGAGTCCTTGACAGGAAGGAAGAGGAGTCTTTCTTCTTCCTGCTGGGCTCTGCTCTTCAGGACATGAGAGCCCGCCTTCTGATCTCCCAACTGTATTTAATTGAGGCTTCTCTTTTTTCATTTTTTACTGTTTCAACTGACTTTATAACATTTTAGAAAATCAGATTTTAGATTTTTTGCACCATACAGCATCTCCTTGTGAAATTAATAGTAACTCAAACAGAAACTCCCTCTGGCTTCACATGACTGAGCATTTGATTAAAGTTACAGAACCTGAAATACCAGGCAACTTCTTCTAGCTCCATATGGAACATCTGCTGAAGGAAGCCTTTAGAAATCAGACAGAATTGAAATGTCATGCTCTAGGGGAAATATACACAAGACAGAATTAAATGATGAACATAAAGGGGAGAGCTCATAAGATGTGGGCTACATGTAAGCCTATTAGTTACTGGCTCGAATGTGGAGACTTCAGGAGCCAACAAAGGAGCAGGGGGTTGTGGACTTGTTTGCTTGTTTGTATTAGCCTAATACTGTGTAGAAATATTGAAGTCTAGGTGGAATAAAATTGCAGGTCATATAAAGGCTTTAAAATAACTAATAAAATACACTGTAATTCAATCTTTAAATTTGTTTAAATGTTAAAATAGTAAATACATTTCAAAATTTCATATGAGTAAAAAGTTATACGAAGAAAAACTTTGGCATATAAATTTTCATAATTCATGAAAAAGCCCTTATTTGATTTAATTTAAAGTTAAAGGACTTTAAAGAGATATTGATAAATAGAAATACATAAAATATTCTTGCTAAATTTTCAGCAAATCTATAAACGTATAACTGATAGTGACAATTGGGGTGGAAATAAATATTTCCAAAGAGGTGTGTTACTATATTACTTAATCAATTAAGCTAGAATTTTTTCAAAGTTAAAGAAAAAGTATATTAAACCTATTGAAATCATAAAGTAAATGATTGTTGGTACTTTCCTATTTTTGTAGAAAAATTTACTGATATCATTTTGGACCAATACCAATTTTATAACTACCAACATTTGTTATAGCTGAATACACAATTGGTAGATCATGGGTCAAATTAATAATTATTGATTGTGTCTTCCTCTCTTATAAGTTAACAAGACAATTTCCATCAAATTAATCAAGTTTGATGTTAGAAATGATGTTCTTGGTCATTTCTCAAAATAACCATGAGTATTACATTTTAAATATTCAGAATTATTTAAATAATAGATTTTGCAATTGTTTGATATATATTTTACTAATAAAATATTCTTATTTTTGGCTTTGTCTATTCAATATGAAATACTATATAGAATCAAAATCCCAGTGCTTGGTACTTGACAGAAGATTAGAAAAGTTGAACATGAAAGTCTGAGGTGTCATATAGCAAAAAGCTATGAAAGGGAAAGAAATCTGAAGAATTGTGCTTTATGTTGTGTTGCAGTTGTACCACATGATGAAATTCATATGGTTTATTAATTTCAGCAATAGCTACAACATAAAGATTTAAGAGATTGTAGATATATTAGCAATTCATTGGATAATAGAAATATGTTTTCATAAAAGGCTACATCAGAAAGACTTTATTTCAAATATATGCTTCAATAAAAATACTCATACATACTCATACAGGAGTTCATGTTTGGCTTACAGGACTTCTCAGTGATTTGTGCAAAGTTTAGAGCTAACCAGTGGGAGAGACAGGTGTCTCTCCTGTTGCCGCTAGAAAACCATGGTGATTGAGTGACTAGATGAAACTTAGTTACCCTTTTTAGTCCTTAAGGATTAAGCTTTAGGACCTGGATGTTATTTGCTAGAATGAACTCTCAGGTAATATTTTAGAATACATTTCTGTATTGAGATTAGGTACAAAAATTGTTTTTATTAGGCATTCTTCTTTCTTCAACTCCCATAAATATCTGAATTTTGTGTTTGCCTATCAAGAAATAAATAGAATAGATAAACAATAAATTCAAGGTCCAGGAGAAGAATAGGAAAATTAAAACTTTTGCCTATGCACTATTGAAGTAGAGGCCAAAATGTTGAATCAAATTAGGATGTAGTGTTTAAAGGGAAATGTATACAGAGTAAGAAATATAGAAAATGAAGCCTATCCATGTAAGATTATTTAAGAAAAAAACCCAGAGTCAGTGACAGAAAGATGTTGAAGCCACTGTTGCAGCCCATGCAGTTAATTGACTGTAGCGTTCCAGGTATGCGGAATTCAGAATCAAAGCTAGACAGAAGCTCACCTCTCCAGCTTTCCAGAAGTTTGTAGAATAAAGAAATGTAAAAAGCATAATAAAATCACAAAGTACAGTATATCACCTGTGTTTTGGCTTCTTAGTGATGTTGAAAGATGCAACTTTCTTTCACATAGAACATTTCCTCTACACAATAATTTGTATAGTTATTAGGAATTAGATGTAATTAGCACTTGTCATTAAAATATATCCCAAATTGGATCTATCAGTTTGAGTTAAATTGTATTTCACTTAGAATTTATAACTGTGTGTTATAAAGTGTTATTCCATTTCCATAAAATGGAAAGCAGATAAAATCTGGAAGATTTGAAGTACTTATTAACTTTTGAGTTGGTTAATTCTTTAATGAAGTTAATGAGCCTAGGAATTTATATGATGTTGGGAAAAGTTCTAAAATGAATTTTTGTAGACTCACTCCAAGTCAGTGGTCACATTTTAAGAAGCAATTCTTTCATAGATATAAACCAAACAAAACATGTCATTTACCTAAGCAATTTATCAGTGGTAGCCCATATATATATATATTTTTTTGGGGGGGTGGCACACTGCATGGAGTGTGGGATCTTAGTTCCCCGACCAGGGATCGAGCCTGTGCCCCCTGCAGTGAAAGTGTGGAGTCCTAACCACTGGTCCTCCAGGGAATTCCCTAGACTTATATTTTTAATTTGACAATTTTGCTGATTACTTTAGTACAAAAATGACTCACTACCATTAACTTTTTAAGAAAGAAAATCAATTCTAATAATGTATTGCTATATGAAATTTTATATGGTTGCAATCATGTCTTCTTCCCACAACTCAAGATTTGGGGAGAATATACAACTCAATCTAAATCACTGGGTTAGGGACTGTATTTGAAAGAAGGTACAATTTTTTCCTTATCACTTATAAAATTATTATCCAAATATACACCTAGCTAAATTTTATTTGGAGTTGGAAAAAAGACATAAAATATATAAGCTGGAGGGATCTCTGTCGCTTTAGATACTGCCTGATGATGCAGTACCCATGGGTCTGCATATAAGCATGTTAGTGAGAAGGCAAATGAGAACCAAGTTTGCACATTTCTCCTGTCATAGCAACTCTGGTTGGCTAGCAGAGCACTTGACTACTTTGATTCATTACTTGTACTTATATGACCAGTGCCAATAGGAAGATTACCATATTGGCGGTATGAAAACTCTCAAGTATTTGGTTTGGATGTATATATTTAAATATTTCTACAAATCAACAATAACAAACTCTTTCTTCATTTGTTTTCTCCCTTTACCCTAATTACTGCCCCATATGTCTCTTGGGGCTGCCTCACCTAAAACCATATGAAGCCTGTACTTCTGATTCTGTGTATTATAATGTAATTTTAATATGGAGAACCAGATGTTTTATTTCTGCTATGTCACTGCTATTTTTGATGTTAAGTAAACCTGTTTTAAATCTCTTTTAGAAATTAGGCCATTCTGGATTTCTTAATTTTTTTTTTAATCAAAATGGACTTTTCTCTTGTTCTTTATCTCTTTGCTTCTTTTTCTTTCTGCTTTGATCTAATTTTCCTTTTCTTTTTTTTTCACATTTACTATGGTTTGCTTTCTCTTTTTTATTCTCTAAGGGGGTAAAATGCTTAGAGGGGCTTGTTTCTTTTCTAAACATAGTTTTCTCTTCTTTCTTTGCCTAACTCTCCATTTTCGTGGCTGTATCAACTTTATATTTTCCTACAAACTATTCTGGATAATTTTTCTCCTCCAATACTGTACTAGTTATTTATTGCTGTATAACAAATTTCCCCTAAAATCGTCAGGTAAAACAACAATGACCATGTATTACCTCACTCCATTTCTGTAGGTTAGGAATTCAGGACAGTTTAGCTGGGTGCTTCTGACTGGGAATCTTTCATGAATTCCAGGCAAGATGTCAGTGGAGGCTTGACTGAGTCTGAAGGATCAACCTCCCTACTAGTCAGCGTTCTCCAGAGAACAGAACCAAAAGACTGTAAAAGGAAACTTATTATGAAGAATTGGCTCACGTGGTTATGGTGGCAGAGATGCCCCAGGATTTCCTGGGTGTCTGTAAGCTGGACACCCAGGAAATCCAGTGGTGTAATTCAGTCCCAGTCCCAATGCCTGAGAACCAGCAGTGGGGTTCGATGAGGTAAATCCCAGCCCAGTGGTAGGAGAAGAAGAGATGAGATGTCCCAGTCTTAAGTAATGAGGCAGAAAAAAGGGACAAATTCCTCCTTTGTCTGCCTCCTTGTCTAATAGAACCTCAACAGATTAGATGATGCCCACCCAGATTGGAGAGGGAAATTTAATTTATTGAGTCCACCCATTCAAATTCTGCTCTCATTCAGAAACACCCACATAGACAGACTCAGAAAGAGTGTTTACCAGATATCTGGGAATCCCTGATGTATTTAAGTTGACACATAAAATTAACTGTCACAACCAAGGGGGCTCACTCATATTCCTGACAAACTAGTTCTGGTTATTGGTGGGGGGCCTCAGTTCCTTGCGATGTGTTTTTCTCCGGAGAGTAAAGTGCCTCATGATATGGCCACTCACTTCATCCAGGTAAGTGATCCAAGAAAGAGCAAGGTACAAGCTGCAATGTCTTCTGTGGATCAGCCTCAGAAGTCACACTGTTGGTTACCCAGGTCATCCCATCTCGGTGTAGTAGATACCACACAGGGTGTGAACACCAAGAAGCAAGAGTCATTAAGAGCCATCTTAGGGGCTAGTTACCATAAATACACACACTGTATGATTTTTTCTCATCTCATTTCTGATCCTTTGAAATTTTTCAGAGATAATTTTTATTCAACACTCACCTTCCTTTTCTTTCTACATTTCATCTCCCTATAAAAACAAATCTGTGTTTGCATTTGAAGATTTTGCAGTTGACTGAACATTCACTGTTATCCTGTAATTTGGATTGCTCAGTGTATCGCATTTTTATGGAAAGCGTGATAAAGCCATGTTTGCATAAAACTACGTTTTGACACAATTTTTGTAACCTTTTCCTGTCAGCATCATTATGGACTATTCTAACAATGCCAGCGTGTTCTAATTATTTCCCACTGTAGCTGCTCAGCTTTTCTCTACCTGACCACTAGGCTGTCATTATTATTATTATTATTATTATTATTACCATAGTGTACTCTGGAAGCATTCTTTAACAAAAAGTAACCCAGGGGCTTCCCTGGTGGCGCAGTGGTTGAGAGTCCGCCTGCCGATGCAGGGGTCATGGGTTCGTGCCCCGGTCCGGGAAGATCCCACATGCCGCGGAGCGGCTGGGCCCGTGAGCCATGGCCGCCGAGCCTGCGTGTCCGGAGCCTGTGCTCCGCGGTGGGAGAGGCCACAACAGTGAGAGGCCCGTGTACCACAAAAAAAAAAAAAAAAAAAGTAACCCAGATTCAGCTTGCTTTTTCCTGGCCAAAATCATTGAATCAGCTATTATTCAAGGAGTTCTGGTTCCTTTTAGTCGAGAAAAGCATTAAAGGCCAACATATAGGAGCCAGAAGAGCACATCTGGTTGCTTCAAAGGAGTCCTGGAGGTAAGCCCATTGTTGTTTGATGTTTATGTTTTCTGTGTTTTGAAATTTTAGATTCTGTGATTAGTTAAAAATGGTTACAATCATGCTTCCACTTAAAAAATAAGTTTCTGACTGTATATAAACCCCAGAAAGGATATATATGGATTTGATTTCACATGCAAGGGGCAGAAAGATAAGAGGCAAGAAAAGGAGAGAATGAAAATGAGATGACACGTACAAACCAGAGAGATAAGGACCAAGGGGAGGGCGAGCTGATACTTGCTGATGTCTCACTTGAAACATAAAACATTTTTAGATGAAAGTCATTTAATTATGTGTGTCTTGGGTAAGAGGAGTTTGGAACTCCATGCCTTCCTTTTTGAAGCTGCATGTTTTGGAGCATTCCTCCATGTTCTACCAAGACAGCCATCCTGAGTTTCACGGATAGTCTTTGAGTACTTTTCCCCCGATTGTGAGACTTCGTGGTTGGGAGCCGTAGCTCTGAGCTGACTCCATCATGTGGAGCTGTGTGACCTTAAGAAAGGTATTTAAAGCCTTGAAACTTCAGTTTCCTCATTTGTGAAATAGGAATAATAATAACAACCTCATGGTGTTTTAAATATAAACACAACATAAAAGGCATTCAATGAATGTTGAAAGAATGACAATGTGTTATATTTTTTATGTTTTATATGATCAAGGGATTAGCATAGTTCCTGGGACCTAATACATACTGGTTTAAGGCTAGCTTCTTATTATTAACCCAATCTGACATTTTTTATTACAAGAAACTCTTTGTTAGCCTTTTTTACCCCCACAAAGTCCTTCCAACAACCTAATGCTTTACATTGGGGACATGAAGGACATTGCTGAACATACATTAATAAAGCTAAATAAAATGACTTGGTTGAGAAGGCAATGTGACTAATTGGAAAGGAAACTGGTTTGGGAGCATATTTACGAACTGTGTGACTTTGGTTAAATTATTAAACCTTTCTAAGACTCATTTTACTGAAAAAAAAGGATAGAAGAAACAGGATAATATCTATTATTAGTATTGTAGGATGGATTAAATGAGTAGCCACATTGTATAGAAATAATTATTGTTAGTTTTTCAAAGAATGGCCACTTCTCTATATAATCACCTCTCCATTATGCTAAACTTACCGGAAAATATAACCCCATTTCCCAACCTCAGGTGCTAAAGAATCTGTGTCCTGTTTGTTTCCGGTGATCTGTTCAGTGACATTTGCTTTAAAGTGAGATTGATTCTATCTTGGTTTCTGTTTTACCAGTTTAACTTTTATTTTAAATAAGAAAGCTAATTTACATATCTCAGACATTAGGTTTCATTAATGTTTATCTGTAAGACAAGTAATGTGTTATTATGGTTTAGGAATTAAGGGATTCAAATGATTATAGCACACATACAGAGGGTGATCCTCTCGCGTGAAGATGATTGGAGACATTGTATTAGCGTTCTTCTATTGACTGCCGTTTATCATTTTGGTAAGGCCCGCATAAAGGCCATGTTTGGAATAACCGAAAGTAAAAATTACATGACTTGAAAGGAGATCTAGTAAGACCCCCCTCAATTTACAGACAATGAAACAAGACCAGGAGTTCATGTCATGTCTGCAATCCAGGGGTAATTTTGTAAAACAATTTATTTTCAGTCTTGAGGATTTTTGGGCTTTGCTGTGTTATCCATATACTGAGTAGACTCAAGCCCTTTCTCATGAACAGTTTTGTGCTGAGGGGGCAATGTTAGATAAAAATGATGGAAAGACAATGTCAATAAAATGCATGTTTTATAAAACAAAACCACAACAGCACTCCTTTTTCCTATTTTCAGCAGATATTTAACTTCATCAGTTATTTCAGAGGTTACCTTCTACTAATGTTAGGACTTAAAGAGAAGGAAGAAAAACATAGGCTTATTTATTTTTAAAAAAATAATTGGCCAGGTGTGATATGAGACAATTAATCCTGGAAGATGCTGACTATAGCAGAACACCTAAGCAGCTTCTGCAATTTCACTATGGGGAATATTTTTCAAGCACTGGATTCTTACTGTCCTTATGTTTTGGCCTCAAGAAAACAGAGGAAAACTATTTTTTTCGTGGAATAGTTTTGCACAGTTAGGAGCATAATGGGTTCTACAACTTCCCCAAAGCATTAAACATTACTGACTGAAAGATAAAGAATGTCAGGCTAGATACACCACTGATTTTTCTAAGTTTAATAGTTCTTTTATTTTGATGGTAATTATTCTTGGAGGACCAATAGCATAGATGATGTACACATGAGGGTTCCAACCAACCATAGTGTTATATTAGCTTCAATGCCCTTCTAGCTGAGGGAAGTAAAGAAAAAGTGAAATGAGAAATATATGAATGTAATAGTCTACAAAATACCATGATCTATATTAAGGGACATGAAATTCATCAGAACTGCTTATGGGTGATATAAAAGAAAAAAGTTAATAAATACAATTTTTAAAAAACTAAGTAAAAAAATGATTAAAAAGTGGTAACAGTAGCCCAGTGTAGCCCTAATAGTAGCAACCCATTGTGCAAAATATTAGTAGCCCAGTGTAGCAAAACTCGGAAAGGATATCATAAGAAAAGAAAATGATAAAGTCATATCCTTCATGAATATAGATGCAAAAGTCTTCAACAAAATATTAGTAAATTAAATCTAGCAATAGAAAAAGGCATAATACATCCTGACCAACTGAGATGTATTCCAGGAATGTAAGATTAGTTTAACATGTGAGACTTAGTCAATGTAATTCATAACATTAACAAAGTAAATTAGAAAAATCATATGGTCATATCAAAAGATGTAAAAAAGTTGTTGATGACATCCAAAAACCCTCTCATGAAAAAACACTCCATAATATATGAAATAGAAGGAAATTTCAACCTGTTAAAGACATCTATAAAAATCTTAAAGCAAACAGCATACTTTATTAACACTCTTACAACTTCTATTCTACATGGTACTGGAGATCTTAGCCTAAATGATGGGAAATATTACAATGAGAGGCATAACTATTGTGTGAGAAAAAGTAAACCTCTCTTTGTTCACAGACAATACGATTATGGATATTGAAAGCCACAATATTAGAACTAACACATGAACTCTGCAAGATTTCAGGACACAAAGTCAAATATAAAAATAATTTGTATTTCCTTTTACTGGTAATTAACAAGTGGAAATACTATCTTAACATAATATTTACAATAGCATCAAAAACCAAAATACTTAGGGATAAATCTTATAAAAACTTTGTAAGGCCTCTACCCCAAATCTGCAAAACGTTGAACAGAAAAATAAATGAAAATCTACATTAAAAAAAAGTGATGGTAGAAATAGAGGGAAAGATCTGTTAGAAGAAAATTTGCAGTTAAAATTGATATATGTGTATTTGATTAGGGGACACAAAAAACAAACAATTTTAAAGTATGAGATCAAAATGAGATAAGATGATGAATATTTACTAACAAAACATGGAAATAAGGAAGCTCAAAACTCCAGTAGTAGGATTATTAAGTTCTTAAAAGGCCTACAGAGCATCCTACACATAGTTAGCCACAATTGTTGCTTATTAAATAAATAAAAGAATGAATAAGACCTTCTGTTGTAAGAGGCACTTTCAACTCCCCAGCTTTGGAAACTCTTAAAAGGAATAAATGCTCAGTTTATTGAAGTTCTATGGTGTATATTCACATGTGCTAGATCCATGACGTGTGTTATCCTTACAGCAATTGTATGAGGGAAGATTTATTACTCCATTTAACAGACACATACAAACAACAAAATGTCTAAACAACAGAACTGAGAGGCAAAGTTTACCAAAACATAGTCCCAGCCATCTCTGAACTGAACTTAGAAGAGAATGAAGCAAATCTTTCAGTCTCATTCATGCTGATGAGGGAGAGTAAAAATAATGCAGAAATATATAGAAGTAAAGAGGTTAAAACAAGCCTGCTTTTAAGAAAGGGGTTATCTAGCAATGGAACCCTAGAGAGGATCCCAATTCTCCTCCCCAGGCGTTGGCATCTGCTTCTCATGCAGTGAGTTAATTCTAGTGAAGAACTGGAGATGCTGAATATCATCCTTATCCCTAAATGGGACTGGGTGTGGTGGGGAGAAGCTGGCACTGCTGACTGAGGTTGGGTTGGGGATCTGAACATGGGAAGAACTGATAAAAGGAGAATAACTGCTGCTGATCAGAAAGTTTCCCCTTTAGTCCATTTTGCATATTTTCTAATTTATCTGATGACTTGATGACCTATTTCTACTTCTTGTAACCCCATTTTACTCTAGGAGTGTCATTTAATAGCATTCCAAGAATTTTCCTACTCATTCCTTAATAGTTCTTTCAAATGTTATCTATTCGTATGAACCGACCTCTAACTCCCCAAGATTTGCCATCCCCTCATTGGTGTTTCTTTTATACAGCTTATGCAACACCTTGTTCCAAATAGTTCAGAGTTCCTTCTCTTCCACTAGCCTTTGAACACTAGATGAGAGGGTATCAAGGTTGTCTGTTATCCTAGTGCCCAGGATATATTGTGGCAACTGTTCTAATATTAATACATACTTTGAAATGAATGAATAACTCATCATGGGAGCAATTTTTCTGCTTCTCTAAAACAGATGTTTTTTTGTGCGTGGAGGATCGTTTTCATACATGTAATATAATTTAAGTTCCAAGTACAAATCTAGCAACAGCTAGTATTTATTGAGCCAGGAAGTATGTTAATCACCTTGAGGACATTACACTTTGAATTTTCACAACGAGCCTATGAACTGGTGATAATTAGCTGCATTTTATAGATGAGAAAACTAAGGCTAGAGAGATTAACTAAATTGCCCATGATTTTCCAACCATAAGTGACAGTTAGGACTTAACAAGATATTCAAAACATGTCACTGTGGTAATTTAAATCTTCTGGACTCTGATTTATGTCTTACTGCTAGGACTTTTCAGCTTTTATCTGCTGATTTTGTCGGGGTAGCTTGTCTCCAAAGATGGCAACTATCACTAACTTCCCTCTCCATTGAGAAGTGAGATCTATTTCTTCACCCTCTTGAACCAGGGCTGGCAAACCTTTTTTTTTTTTAACATCTGTATTGGAGTATAATTGCTTTACAATGATGTGTTAGTTTCTGCTGTATAACAAAGTGAATTAGTTCTACATATACATACATCCCCATATCTCCTCCCTCTTGTGTCTCCCTCCCACCTTCCCTATCCCACCCATCTAGGTGGTCACAAAGCACCGAGCTGATCTCCCTGTGCTATGCAGCTGCTTCCCACTAGCTATCTATTTTACATTTGGTGGTGTATATATGTCCATGCCCTCTCTCACTTTGTCCCAGCTTATACTTCCCCCTCCTCTTGTCCTCAAGTCCATTCTTTACGTTGGCATCTTTATTCCTGCCCTGCCCCTAGGATCTTCAGAAGCATTTTTTTTTTTTTAGATTCCATATATATGTGTTAGCATACGGTATTTTTCTCTTTCAGACTTACTTCACTCTGTGTGATAGTCCATCCACCTCACTACAAATAACTCAATTTCGTTTCTTTTTATGGCTGAGTAATATTCCATTGTATATATGTGCCACATCTTTATCCACTCATCTGTCAATGGACACTTAGGTTGCTTCCGTGTCCTGGCTATTGCAAATAAAGCTGCAATGAATATTGTAGTACATGACTCTTTTTGAATTATGGTTTTCTCAGGGTATATGCCCAGTAGTGGGATTGCTGGGTGACATGGTAGTTCTATTTTTAGTTTTTTGAGGAACCTCCATACTGTTCTCCATAGTGGCTGTATCAATCTACATTCCCACCAACAGTACGTGGGTTCTCTTTTCTCCACGTACTTTTCTTTTCTCCAAATTTCTCCAGAAATTTATTGTTTCTAGATTTTTTGTTGATGGCCGTTCTGACTGGTGTGAGGTGATACCTCATTGTAGTTTTGACTTGCATTTCTCTAATGATTAGTGATGTTGAGCATCCTTTCATGTGTTTGTTGGCAATCTGTATATCTTCTTTGGAGAAATGTCTATTTAGGTCTTCTGCCCATTTTTGGATTGGGTTGTTTGTTTTTTTGATATTGAGCTGCATGAACTGCTTGTATATTTTGGAGATTAAGCCTTTGTCAGTTGCTTTGTTTGCAAATATTTTCTCCCATTCTGAGGGTTGTCTTTTCATCTTTTTTATGGTTCTTTTGCTGTGCAAAAGCTTTTACGTTTCATTAGGTCCCATTTGTTTATTTTTGTTTTTATTTCCATTTCCCTAGGAGGTGGGTCAAAAAGGATCTTGCTGTGATTTATGTCATGGAGTGTTCTGCCTATGTTTTCTTCTAAGAGTTTTATAGTGTCTGGCCTTACATTTAGATCTTTAACTCATTTTGAGTTTATTTTTGTGTATGGTGTTAGAGAGTGTTCTAATTTCATTCTTTTACATGTAGCTGTCCAGTTTTCCCAGCAGCACTTATTGAAGAGGCTGTCTTTTCTCCATTGTATATTCTAACTTCCTTTATCAACAATAAGGTGACCATATGTGCATGGGTTTGTCTCTGGGCTTTCTATCATTTTCCATTGATCTATATTTCTGTTTTTGTGCCAGTACCACATTGTCTTGATTACTGTAGCTTTGTAGTATAGTCTGAAGTCAGGGAGCCTGATTCCTCCAGCTCCTTTTTTCTTTCTCAGTATTGCTTTGGCTACTCAGGGTCTTTTGTGTTCCCATACAAATTGTGAAATTTTTTGTTCTAGTTCTGTGAAAAATGCCATTGGTAGTTTAGGGATTGCACTGAATCTATAGATTGCTTTGGGTAGTATAGTCATTTTCACAGTGTTGATTCTTCCAATCCAAGAACATGGTATATCTCTCCATTTGTCTGTATGATCTTTAATTTCTTTAATCAGTGCCTTAAAGTTTTCTGCATACAGGTCTTTTGTCTCCTTATGTAGGTTTATTCCTAGGTATTTTATTCGTTTTGTTGCAGTGGTAAATGCGAGTGTTTCCTTAACTTCTTTCAGATTTTTCATCATTAGTGTATAGGAATGCAAGAGACTTCTGTGCATTAATTTTGTATCCTGCTACTTTACCAAATTCATTGATTAGCTCTAGTAGTTTTCTGGTAGCATCTTTAGGATTCTCTATGTGGCATACCTATTTTGATCAAGAGAATACTGCAATAGTGATGCTGCTTCAGTTCCAGACCTAACCTCTGAGAAGACTAGCAGTTTCTGCCTCCTATCTCTTGGAGCTCTGGGCTCCCTTATAAAAAATTCAGGCTGCAGAGGGAAGCTACATGGAAGATTAAGAAGGCATCAGGCATGTGAGTGAAGAGGTCATTGTGGATGAACATTCCAAATGAACCTTCTGATAACCACAACCCCAGACTCTAAGGGTGTAAAACTGCATGAGAGATGTCAAGTGAGAACACCAGCTTAACCTGGTCAACCCAAAGAATCATAAGAGATAATAACAAATTGTTGTTTTAAGCCCCTCAATTTGGGGGTAATTTGTTACATAGTCTTATGTAACAGAAACAACATATATTCTCAAATTCAAGTTTAATTTAAAATCACAAGTTGTAGTGCTCCATTCTTAATTTTATACTATTATAATTGTTAGTATTCTGTAACTATTACTATGTATATCTCAATATTTTTTTCTGTTTTTAATCTGAAGATCAATGGCAGACCAAACTTTTGCAATGCATTGAATTTTATATGGGTGACCCAGCAAAAGCACATCTCAGATGAAACTAATATAATGTTATATGCCAATTATACCTCAAAAATATTTTAAAATACATCTCAAGAGTCTTCCCAGGATCTGAAAGTGGAGATGTGCCTCCTTGAATGTTTTTTTTTTTTTTTTTGGTAAGAAAGTTGCCATGTCACCATTACTAAAGTCATTGAAACAGCTAATGTAAATTAGTGTTATTTAGTGCTATGTTATGATTCATGACTATTGTCCAGAAGCAAAGACTACTTATCACATTTACTCATAAAGCTGTATCTTCATTTACAGTTTCAGTTATAATCATTTGTTCATTTATCCTGGCTTATTAAGCATTATCCAAGAGATGATCTGCTAGGCTTCAGAGACGTGTGACATTTGCGCAGATATGGATTTCCTGTCAGTGGCCAGGTCTGGACTCCTTACATTTGTATATACTGCTAATTGCTTTTCAACTGTAGACTCTTACTGGAGTTTATTTTATTTTCCAAGAAAGAGCTCTATAAAGCTTTCTTGAAAATTAAGAAAGATACTAATTGAATGTTTATTAGCTTGAAATTCCCAGTATTTTAAGATTTTTTTTTACATACAAAAATGGGCATTTCATAATACTACATTCCGGATAGTTTTAAATTCATGCCTAACAATAACCTTATGAGGTGGTTATTGCATTTTTACTGAGTAGGAGAGAAGGGCTAGAAGTTAAGTGACTTACACTGTCTCAGAGTTAGAAAGTAATTCTGCTGGGATTTGGATCCAGGACAGCTAACAGAGTCTACTAACTCCCACTTTTGTCCTCTACAGGAATGAACTATTACTTATTCTCTACTCATAAACATATGTTTATCTTTAGCTATTATAAATTTTTAACCACATTTAATATTTCAAGGTTGATGTGGTAAATTAATCTGTTACCTCTGAAAGTGGAGGGGATATGGAGATAAAAGGTAATATGTTGAAATAGCAAAGGCTGGTTCACCAATTACTGAACTTTTCCTATAATGTTTTTCTACTAGATAATCATAATTTCTCATCAGCTTGGATTTCTCAGTAAGACAGAGAGCATGCACGTGCTTGCAAGAAAACAAAAATGTAACAGAAGAACAGACATAAAATTGATTAGAGAGGCCTCAACACAAATTGGACTAAACTGAGAAGAGGAAAATCCAACATGAATTTGGAGGGCAAGATTTGTAACGTATGGTAGGGTGTTTTTAATCCAACCTTCAAATAGTGGTCGCATCACAATGAGCTCTCTACTTGCAGCTCTGATCCTAATGGGCCAAGTACATTTAGTGCCTATGGACCACGGAGCATGCCAACCATGCCCAAAAGAGAGAAAAACAGCCAGATCGGTTCAGTTCAGCAAGACAAAACACAGTCGTGTGGTTGTCACTGAGAGATTCCCTAGAGAAACGCCTGCTCCAGGAGCTCCTGTGAGAGCTGCAATGTGACTGCATTGCTATTTCATTTTAAATCTAGTTGAAGATCTGTGCCAGGGGAGAAATGCTGTGGGGAGCAATACTTGTCATTAGAGGAATAATAATAATAATTGTTGAAATTAATAGTACTCTCTTAATTTAGGAGATTTATCCTTGTGGCATACTGTAGCTCCTAAATGTAGCAGCCTAGTTCAGGAACTCTGTGTCCAAGATGATATAGATTTATTTATTACTTACTAAATATTCATATTCATCTCTATTTGTCACTCTATCTAGTGGCTGATTTATTCAGCTCATTCGTGGCCATTCTGCTCCAGTTACTGTCCCTAAGATTAACCCACTGAGCCAAACCTGGATCTTCTTCCTAAAGTTATATCCACAAGTCCAACTGGCTCAAATTTCTCAGACAAACCTTCAAGCTTCCATTTGTTCTTCCTGGAATGGACTCTCTCTCAATTTGTCCAGACAGTGAACACTTCAGAACTGGCAAGAATCAGAGAAAAATGGTCTACATTTAATGTAGCACTTTGTTCAGAATTACTTAACAAAGAAAACTCTCATGACCAACCATATACACTCCCCATTCACTCCCTGTTACTCTTCTCTGCTTTGTTTTTCTCCATGTCATCTCTTAACATATAGCCTAATTTACTTATTTTGCTAATTGTCTTTTATTCCCTAGGGTTCTTTAGAATGAGGGCAAGTATAATTGTTTATTCACTACTGTATCATCAGTATCTGACACACAGATATTTGTTCAATAAATAAAAGAACTAACATAGAGGTCTATTTCCTTACCTGCGAATTTTTTATAATGATAGTATAGGTATCTCGGAGTAGCCAAATCTTTTTCATTCCTACAAGAAGTGTTTTATTGTAGATTTTTAGAGAGCAGGATCCTATATTCCATTATTTTTATTGGGAAAATCATGATGGGTTCCAAGCCACATTCTTAAATACCTAAATAACAGTCCACAAATGACTTCTGGATAACATCAAGCACTGAAAATACAAAATATCTAATTACTTGAAAAGTAATAAAGTCATTGGAGTAGACAATGTTACTCTGAGTTTTCTTTTTCCACTGCAAGGAGCTAGTACTCCAATGCAACCATACAGCGAAACAATATGTTAAATATAGAAAAGAAACTGACTAAATTGAAGTCTGTTGGTAGCGCCCTCCCATACCTGACAAAAACAAATAAGAATCCATGTCAGCATAAACCTCTAAGTAAAAGGTAGAGAAGACAATAGCAACTATATGTAATAAGTTTTAACAACTTAACACGTCATAGTCCTATCAGGAGAACAGCAGAGTTAGAACTGCAATATGATCCAAGTTCTCTCATGAGAAGCACCCAATTTCGATGTCTGCTGATACGCACATGTAGTTTTGTTTAGGGATGTTTTGATTTTGATAGTGAATTTTTGGTAAAATTTTTGGCAAATCATTATGGTGAATGGATGGTGAGATTTTGAATAACAAGAGCTAATTTTACATCTCTTGAAGGGTTTTTAAGAATTAAATGAGATCTTCCTTCTCCATAAAGACCTGACCTTATTAATTATTCATGTATAGCAATACACATTATTAAGTTTGAAAGAAGTAGAAAGATAGATATAAATGTTGTCATTAAATTCACCACAAATTAATGATATGCCTACTTTTGCTTGTGAACTTTCTTTCCTGCCTGTCAGCTGTTTTTTTTCTGATTCAATAATCCTACAATTGACCAGTTTGGAGAACATGAAATAGGAGAGAGGCTTTCCAAGCTGTCATATCAAAGTACCATTCTAATCAACCATGAGTAAGCAACTTGCTGTCCTGCAGCTGCAGGGATGACCATTTTTCCTTGTGACTGCTCTTAATAAGTTTATTATGTTATATTGATTTGTCTGGCACCTAAAATAATTTCAGTTTTTACGTTTCAAACCCCAAACTGTTACCCCAGGGACTGAAAACTGGTTAAATTGTTAATCCCTGGTTTTAAAACTTTGAGAAGGATTGGTATTCTATTTTGCATATCTCAAATCCCTCTGCATTATTTCAGATGCCTAGTCTATAACAGTTTTGTGTATGCAGTTTTGCACTTACGGAAATATGTACCTAATTTGAAATTAAATAAGTACTGTTCCTGTATCATAGGTAAAAAATATGGCTGGCAAGCTGTTCTCAGTTTTATGGAGTCTGTTGTTGCTACTGTAAAGCTACCTGCATATCTGGCTCAGTTGATAATGACAGAAATAAGAGTAAACTTAGGAGTCTTATGCTACCTTAGAGTAGAATTTTATTTTGATTTTAGCAAACAATACCTACAAGCAAACTATACAAATAATTTTTTTCTGGTAAGTATTTAGTTTTACTCCTTTAGGATGGAAAATCGTTGCAGCATTCTGTATATACTTAATTTAGTAAAGGGTACCTCATTAGCCTAAGAAACAAACCGGAAAAAGTAGACCAGTCAGTCTTATCCTAATACCGATGACTTCTCTAAAAATACTATCTCGTTACAGTCAGATTAGTAATTAGAACTAAAATTTGTATTCATATTATCATTTCATAAATATAGCTGTATTTTTTAGATTGCTAGTTTTTAAAAAAGTTGCCTCATGCAATTTTGAGCTCAATAATATATATTTTGGATTTACAGGTTAAACAGTACTTGCCATGGTCCTGAAAAACAAAATTTGGACACAGTTTGGAAGAGCAGGAGCAAGCTGACCAATAAAGTGCTAAAATGCTAAGAAACTGAATAAATTAGGGTAATACAAGTTACCACTATGGAAAAACTAATTTATTTTCATTGATAGTAGACTAATAATGTGTGTGTGGCTCAATTATACCTCACTGATTAATTCATTTCTTTCACAAATGTTTATTGAGTACTTTGAAAGTTTCACACACTTCACTGGTACAAATAGATTTGCTTAATAACACAAGAAAAATTATACAGAAAAAATTAAGAAAAAAACTAAAGACTAATCAGTGTATGCTAATATGCAAGGAGTAATGGACTGTAAACTGGGCAATTCTCAGTGCTTCCAAAGAGAGCAAGTCTCTTTACGCAAACAGTATGTCTTCAGCCTTATGTAACAGATACAGTCAAAGCACTGAGAAAACACAGAAAAGGTCTAAGAATTGACATATCAGTGTAAAACAATTGATAATCCAGATTTAGCTCAATCTCTCTCCCTCTCTCTTTCCCTCTCTCTCTCTCTGTCCCTCAGCTCATGCACATGCACGCACGCACACACACACACAAACACACAAACTCATAATGTACATTTTAAGATTCTTTTCCTGTCATTAACTTCTAAGCTACTTATATTGTGGCCGTAAATTAAGGTATGTATGATATATGTTCTCTGCCAAAATAATACTGTTTTTAAAAAAAGAAAAATATTGAAAGTAATAAAATAATACAAGAACGGCATGCCAGTGAAAACACACATGGCAAAACTTATAAGATGCCATACGTATAATTTTAAGTTAGAGCTCTAAATATATTTGTTAGTAAACAAAAAGCTCCTAATTAAAAAGCTAAGTATTTACGTAAGAATATAGCAAGAGAAAAACATAAGGCCAACAATTTGAAAGAAGTAAATGAACAAAATAAGAGCAGAAATCAATAAAATAGAAATGAGAGGATACAAAAGAGATGTTCAACACAGCCAACAAAGTAGATGCTTTTTGGAAAAAATCGAATAGAGAAACAAACCTCTGGCATTATTGCTCAAGAGAGAAAAGAAAGAAGACACAAATAAACAATATTGTGAGTAATAAAAGGACATAATACAGACAAAGTAAAGATTACAGAGATAATGAGAACACTATCAACCACTACGTGACGACAATTTTGAACACTCACAAAAAAATTAATGTTTAGAAAAATGCAATTATGAGAACAGATTTGTTATTAGTAAAACATTAATAGTCCTATACCTTTTAAAACAATTGAAGCAGTTGTTAAAAAGTTATTCCTCAAAGAAAATACCCTGCCTAGATGATTTTACAAGTTATATCAAATGCTTAGGAAACTAATCTTCCCAATTTTCTCTTGTGTTCTAGACAATGGAAAGCAGAAAAACACTCCATTTCAATCTCTAATACATTTACCAAAATGAAAGTCATTATGAGAAAAAAATTACAAACCCATTTCAATCATACATAGAGAAACAAAAGCCACAAAGAAAATATTAGCAAATAAAATCTAATGTGTATAAAAAAAGGATACATTCCAATCATATTTGGTTTAATTTTACATCTGAAAGAATGTTTTAATTTTAGGAATCCATAAATGTAATTCAACATGTTTACCTATGAAAAAGAAAAATTGTATTTTCATATTAATAGATGCAGAAAAAGTATTTGATAAAATTCAACACCTATTCACAAAAATAATCCTAAGGAAATTAGATTAGAAGATAACTTCATTTACCTGATAAATTAATTCTATTTTTCAAAAAATACACATTATTCTAATTGGGAAACAGTGGAAGAGTTCTTTTGAAAGTATGGAATGATGCAACAAATTCCATACTCACCACTTACATTCTGTATTGTAGTGGAAGTTCTAGGCAGAACATTAAGAAAATAATTTAGAAATATATGGTTGGGAAAGAGAATGTACAGCTTTACAAGACATTAATTTGTATAGAAGATCTAAAATACTCTCTACAAACAAATTATTAGAAATAATAGGAATGCTTATCAAAGTAGCTGAATATAAGGTTAATATATTAGGGTGAACCATATTAAATTTGCCATTACTCGGTCATTTTGATATATGAAGATTGAATTTCTAATGTTTTAACCGAATACAGAGTGTTACATTCCTAAATACAAAAAAAAGTAAGAAAACATGTCTCCTCTTTGATACCATTTATAGTAGTCACAAAGAATATCAAGAAGCTAGAAATACAGCTGACAAATATTGTGCAAGTCTTCCATAGAGCAAAGTGTGAAATTCTTAATACATAGTAAAGGATGACTAAATAAATGGGAATATATATTATGATCACAAATAAAGAAGAATTAATACTATAAAATAGTCAATTCTCCCCAATTGATCTATAGATTAGATTGGGATTTAGTGTGATCTCATTTAAAGTGTTGTGCAAAGAACGTTAAATCAAACCAAATTACAGGGTTGTACAGGAGATTTATAAGATGATTCTATAATTTCTATAGAGGAATAAACATCCAAGAATAGCCAGGTCATTTTTGAGGAACTACAGGGAGCAGAGAATTATCCTACCAAGTATCAGGACTTATGATGTTATAGTGATTAAAATAATGGGGTACTAATCCAGAGATAAGAAAAATTGGCTAATGAAATAGAATTGGTCAAATGGATTATACCTGTGCATTTATGAAACTTTGGTTTATGTCAGAAGTAGAAATTTGGCTCACAGGAGAAAAAAGAACTGATTGATGTATGGAAGGAAAAAATTGTTATATTTAAGAAGAAGAAATGGGACTCCTACATCAAACACATATGAAAGTCAATTGTAGAAGGACTGAACACTTAAGTGTCAAAAATCAAAGCTTAAAAATAAAGGTAAATGTCCCATATATTGGGATAGGAAATATTTTCTTAAATAAAACACAAAAGTATACCTCTAAAATATTGATAAATGTTACAATGTTAAAAATAAGAACATTTGTTTATAAGGAGGTGGTGTGTGTAAGTGAGTAGATGATGTAACCTAGAGAAGGATATTCTCGCTACGTGCAATGAACAACGTATTAGTATTGAGAGTACCTAAAGAACTCCTGCAAACCAATAAACAAAGCATTGACAACCTGATCGCAGAATAGGCAAACAAGAAGATTTCAGAGAAGAGGAAACACACATAGCCAATTAATAGATGAAGAGTTGTTCAACATCATTAGTGATCAGGGAATTACAAAGCAAGACTACACTGAGATGAAGTTTTACACTCATCTGACTGGCAAAAACTTTAAAAATCTGACAATATCAAGAGGATGTATATACACTTGCTCTTACATCTTGTTGGTAGCAGGTTTAAATTTCTGCAATAAATTTTGCGAATGTTTTGGTACTATCTCCGAATATTAAGTACTCACATACCCTATGACACAAAAGAATCTATAAGCGTATTTCCAAGAGAAAACTTTGCCAGCATACAATAGGAAACCTGCGCAAGAATGTTCATAATTGCACGCTTTACATAGTAAGAACCTGGATATGATTCAGATGCCCAGTAAAGGGAGAGAATATGAGTGAGCTATTCACACAGTGTGGTATGGTGTCCTTACACAGCGAATGATTATAAATCAGACAAAATGAATGAAATACAGTGACATGTAACCATATCACTGCATGATATCATATTGTATAAAAATCACCCCCACTCAAATAACAAATGACACAGTATCCCTTTTTATAAAATAAACTTTAAAACAACTAAAATTAAAAAACACCTTTCAGGAATATGTATAAATACACTAAAATATAGAAAAATAATGAAGTAAGTGATGGACATGTGACTCAAGACGCTTGTAATCCAGGAAAGGGGAGGCAGGGGCTAGAATGAGAGGACCAAATGGTTAGATGTTGGCTATTGTTAGTGTGTTCACCTTTAAGTGGTGGGTTATCTAGTGCTTATTATATTAGTCAAAATTAAAAAAAAAATAAACAGCAAAAAGAAAAGTTAAAAATAGTCATCCATGGACTGATAATGAGATTAAACCACTGTCAAGAGTAATAATTAATCCAATTATATGCACCTGAGTCAAAACTATTTAAAAATATAATATATGATTTTCCAGAGGAAAGAAAAATAAAAACCTTCAAAAGCGCATCAGTACACTTTCAGCTAATTGAATAGCTATATAGGGTATTAGTCTGGGAAATTCAAATGTTGCTTGATTTCATAAGTGTAAAACTCAGTTATGGTTAATTGATTAAGTGAAAAATTGCATATGAATGACAACTATTGTCAATTTTTGCAACACCTAATCTATGCACTGATTAATCTCTGGACACAGAAGTGCAGGTATGATGAATGGCCTTTACTGAGTAGAATTTCTTGTCTTTATTATATTTTTTAATCTTATTTAGGTAGCAAACACTGTCATTGAGGATGAACAATGAATATAAAATAAAATTACTTTCAAAGTCACATTGTAAAACTAGGTTGGTTGAGCCACTGTTATTTTATAACTGAAAGTCTTTAGTCGTTTTAACTTAGAATTCAAAATCTGTGTTTAGGATGTGAAGATGCTTAATTGGATTGACCTAATTAGAGGTCCTTTTGAGAAATAGATAATGTTGTTTGACCTCAGGGCCTTGAACACGTCTTTGCTAAAAATTCTGAGATGACTCTGTGGAAGTGGCATATTCCAGTAATTAATGTTCACCTTGATGTACTTAAATTTCTAAGGTCACCTGGGGACACCTAAGGGTCACAATAATAAAATAAAATCTATATTTGAATACAATTTGTTCATTTGGGGTGGGGGAAATGGGTGTTAGAAATTATTTGCCTTCCTTGAACATCAACCCCTCAATTTCTTTTTAGAAATCAGAATAAGTCACTACTGCTCCTTTATCTCCATGTTGGTTCAGTGCCATGAAGAGCCCCAAATAACCAGGGGACAGTCTTGCCTTTCAATTTAATGCAATTATGACTCTACTTCCTGGTGGAAGACTTCCTCACTCAAGAATTAGGTCATCCAATCCACTGGTTTTATGGTGAAGGGGAACTGTCAAGGGATTGTGAAGCACTTTGTGCCTAGCAGCGTAAGGGAGCTATTAAAACCACCTCTACTCTTGAAAGCATACAAGGAGAGAACTTACGGAATCTAAGCGCTGTACCTATGGCTGTCGGAGAGGAATGTCCACCAGGAGCTGTAACTTTAGGTGGCAGAATACAGCCACATCGAACCTGTGTCCTGGAGGAGAGGAAGCCGCTCATCTTCCAATCTCTGGCCAATGTCTCTTATTGGCTGAAATCAACCAGTAATCTATTGATACAGTCCATAATGTTAGCCTCCTGGAGCACAAGGTGGGGTGGAAAAGAGTGGAGAGTGAATTTGGATGATAAATGGAGAGTATTCCCTAGAGCCTACCTTCTTGTTGGATAGTCTAGTTTCCTGCTCATCATTTAGGCAAAAATGTTCAAATTTTTGGATTCTAGGTTGAAGGCTCAGAAAGAGCAAGAAGGTCGTCTTGATATTAATGTAAGATTAACTTCAAAATCCTGTCCCAGAATCTTCATAAGGTGATTGAAAGTGAGAATTCCCATTACCTTCAGAGGAAACCTATGCTACTTAATTATGTGCCAACTGACGGGGTCATGTGGTGACCAGATGTCTGCGGAACATTCTGTCTTGGTATGTCTGTGAGGGTGTGTCTGGAAGAGATTACGTTTGAATTGGTAGGTTTAGTGAATCACATTGCCTTCCATAATGTAAGTGGGCTTCATCCTATCCCTTGAGAGACTGAATAGAACAAAAAAGGTGGAGGAAGGGAGTATTTAGTCTCTCTCTGTCTTATTGCTGAGCTGGAACCTCGATGTTTTCCTGCCCTCAGTTCTCCTGGTTCTTCAGTTTTCAGACTAAAATCTATAACATTGGTTCTCTGGCTCTCAGGCCTTTGAACTACACCACTGGCCTTCTTGGGTATCCAGCTTGCAGACAGCAGATCTTGAGACTTCTTAACCTTCATAATTGTGTGAGCTAGTACTTTATAATAAATCTGTTTACACACATGCATTATTCTATCTCTCTGGGGAATCCTGACTAAAGCAAAACCTTATCTCTTTCTTATCTCTAGGGGTCCTTATGTCTCCCAAACAGAATAGTGCCACTGGTATACATAGACCAACATCAGTATAAGAACTACATATCAATAATGAAGAACTTTTCCTCTAAATTTCCTTTTATTAGGTACAAAATGAAAGACTGCCAGCTTTAATTCTTTAACATTTCTTGAATATGGTAGAGGACAGCAACAAGTTGGTAAGACTGGTATTTTCCAAGTCAGTTCTCCAGAATAATACATTTAGGCATAAACATGCCCCCTACCATCTTCTGAGCTTTATTCAGCTTTGATCCCCTGTGAAAATAGTCCAAAGGAAACATGTACTTTTTCATAAAGCCTAGGCACATTCTGAAGATAGAGTGGCATCTAAATTCACATCATTAATCATTAGAGAAATGCAAATCAAAACTACAATGAGATATCATCTCACACCAGTCAGAATGGCCATCATCAAAAAATCTAGAAACAATAAATGCTGGAGAGGGTGTGGAGAAAAGGGAACACTTTTGCACTGCTGGTGGGAATGTGAATTGGTTCAGCCACTATGGAGAACAGTATGGAGGTTCCTTAAAAAACTACAAATAGAACTACCATATGACCCAGCAATCCCACTACTGGGCATATACCCTGAGAAAACCGAAATTCAAAAAGAGTCATGTACCAAAATGTTCATTGCAGCTCTATTTACAATAGCCCGGAGATGGAAACAACCTAAGTGCCCATCATCGGATGAATGGATAAAGAAGATGTGGCACATATATACAATGGAATATTACTCAGCCATAAAAAGAAACGAAATTGAGCTATTTGTAATGAGGTGGATAGACCTAGAGTCTGTCATACAGAGTGAAGTAAGTCAGAAAGAAAAAGACAAATACCGTATGCTAACACATATATATGGAATTTAAGAAAAAAAAAATGTCATGAAGAACCTAGGGGTAAGGCAGGAATAAAGACGCAGACCTCCTAGAGAACGGACTTGAGGTTATGGGGAGGGGAAGGGTGAGCTGTGACAGGGCGAGAGAGAGTCATGGACATATACACACTAACAAACGTAGTAAGGTAGATAGCTAGTGGGAAGCAGCCGCATGGCACAGGGATATTGGCTCGGTGCTTTGTGACAGCCTGGAGGGGTGGGATAGGGAGGGTGGGAGGGAGGGAGACGCAAGAGGGAAGAGATATGGGAACATATGTATATGTATAACTGATTCACTTTGTTATAAAGCAGAAACTAACACACCATTGTAAAGCAATTGTACCCCAATAAAGATGTTAAAAAAAATAAAAAAAAAAATTCACATCTAGGAAGGAAAAATTTTTCTAAAAGGAGCATAGTCTTCAAAGGTACATTTCACCTTATAACAAGTGCTTAATATTATTACACATTCGAGTGTATTCTTTCAATCCACATCTTCTCAAAATTCACCAGGTCACAAAATACTGTTCACTCTTTTCTTTGTTGTTGTTCACTCTTTATTTGCACAAATAAGTGGCCCTTGCATGTGCTTTTTCAGAACAAAGAAGTGAAAGACATCAAAAGTATGATCATGTCTGTGGATGTTGGAAGGCAGAATATTACGTACAGCTTTGAAACTATAGTATTTCAGGTTATGCCATTTTCATCATAATTTCAAAGAATGTCAATCAAGACTCAGATGTCAAGTACCATCTATTTTTATCTTTTCCAAAAGCCTCTAAGAAAGGATTGCCATCCAAACACAAAGATGGTAATCAAAATAAAAGTGACAATGACTGTGCTTATGTTTCATTTATATAACGATATCTTGCACATATTACACAGTTACTCTTTGTGTCACCCAGTTTAATCTTCACAATTCCCATGAAGTAGGTACCATTCTTATCAACATTTTAGATTCGAGGATCCTGAGGCTTAGAGAGGTTAAGTAAACTCACAACGCTAGTAAGCGCGTTTTCCTCATCTCGGGTACATGCTCTTAACCTTTCTTCTGTGCTATTTTATAGGTATGCAAGTTGAGCCCTGACTCAGAGACTGGAGCTGTCTGTTGGTAAGTGAATTTGGTTGGTAACTGATAAGCCCATATGTCCATTTTGGTTCAGCCTTGACAACTTGTTACAAGTATAATTAAGTAAAACGGAAGTTACCTCTAAAGGAGCAATAGTAACGCTGTGTTCAAGAGGTTTAAAATCAGGCGTGGTACTTTGAGGCAGCAGTTTACATCGGGATCCCAGGGTTTTTATAGTAGTAGCAGTAGTAGTAATAGTAGTAGTAGTATAGTAGTAGTAATAATAATGATCATTTTTGTTGTTACTATTACTAAAGAAATAATTGATTAGTTTGGGATGACAAACGTGTCGTGTGGTAGATACGCTTTGTTGCTCACTCCTTCCCTGTAAGAGGATTATACCTTCCTGCTCATCACCATATGACATACATTGTCTCCCAAGCCAGGAGTGTACTTGCACTCCATTGACTGTATATCAAAGTAGAAAATTTAACAGCCTTTGTGCGCTTCAATAGCCCTCATGCTCCTTTTCACATCTCAGCACATTTCAGAATGTGGTTTTTCTTTCAGGCTAAATCTCAGAATGAAGAAGATACATTGAACAGAATCTCAGCCAGAGCAGAGCTGCCACTGATATGTAACATGAGCAAGAAATAAACCTTTGTTACTCTAACCCCCTGAGATGATTACAGCAGCCTTACCTGGCCAAAGCTCATACATGGCAAATGTTGCTAATTGTTCCGGACCCTCTTGCCTTCATCGTGATGTGATCCTTGTATTGTTGCCTGGCATCGTGCCGGACAGGATGTAAAATATTTAAAAGTTGACAGATAACATTCTTGCTCTTTAAGGCTTGTAATCTTTACAGATATATAGAAAAAGTAATGAAATTTATATGATCTAACTTTGATGTTCCTTATAATTTTCTCAAGCCAAAAGTTAATATAGGGGCTTCCCTGGTGGCGCAGTGGTTGAGAGTCCGCCTGCCAATGCAGGGGACGCGGGTTCGTGCCCCGGTCCGGGAAGATCCCGCAGAGCGGCTGTGCCCGTGAGCCAGGGCCGCTGAGCCTGCACGTCCGGAGCCTGTGCTCCGCGGTGGGAGAGGCCACAACAGTGAGAGGCCCGCGTACCGCAAAAAAAAAAAAAAAAAGTTAATATAAAATAATGTTCAAATTTGTGGCGCTGATGTACTGAATATAATATGACTTAGAATAGTGCCCTGGCATATGGTAGATGCCTAATAAACATTTGTTGGACAAATGGTCAATAATTATTAAATTAGTAAAATTATGGATATATTCAGAATACTAATGAAACTTAAGCAGCATATGGAAATACGGTTTGTAAAATATGAAAATACTGAAAAGTGAAAATGTTTACACAGATTCTGTCTTTAGAGATGATATCCCAAATGACTCCCAAAACTATTGAAATCAGTTTCCAATTGGTGATTATTAATATTATAAGTGGCATTTATGAAACAATGTAATAACTAATAACTATTTGCCACTAATAATCCACAAGATAGATATTTCATTGATTACTAAGCAAAATGGAATTATCTACTGATTGTATCATTGCAGTTTTTTAATGACACTTTTATTGTTAACATATTAACTGCTGTTAAAATGTAGTGACATATTCCTATTATGTGGTTATTTTATTTTATTTTATTTTATTTTATTTTATTTTTTTTTTTTTTTGCGGTACGCGGGCCTCTCACTGTTGTGGCCTCTCCCGTTGCGGAGCACAGGCTCCGGACGCGCAGGCTCAGCGGCCATGGCTCACGGGCCCAGCCGCTCCGCGGCATGTGGGATCCTCCCAGACCAGGGCACGAACTGGCGTCCCTTGCATCGGCAGGCGGACTCTCAACCACTGCACCACCAAGGAAGCCCATATGTGGTTATATTAAATGCCACAAATTTTGAAAATTCCAGAAGGAAAATAATAAAATAATGAAAGTATCATAATCAGCAGAAAAATGGAAAGACATTAGAAAAAAAAAGAAAATTATTTATATCATAGAAATATTTTGGAAGAAAATATAGAATGCCAGGGAAAAAAAGAGAAATGCTTTAGTTTCAGTGAAATATACTCATAATTATCAAGCATAACTGATACTTTTTACCAAAAACTAAAAGACAAAAAAAAAAAAAATCTTAGAGAATCCATTAAACTAAATATAGCTTTTGCAAATCTAAGTATATGACTATATAAATTGACTCTTAAATAACTCTCTTTTTGAAAGTTATGATCTCAAGTAAGAAATTCTAACTTTCCAAAAAGTAGGACGTTTTGGAAATGAATATTATGTGAATATTTCAAATGGGAAAAAAATGACTAGAATCTGGTTACTTCATTCAGTTTCAAAGGATTCTGTATTTTGTCTGTATTTCAAACTCTTTGGAGGTAGAAAACAATGTATCAAAGAGTGCCAGGTTTTTCATGTATTTCAGGTAAACATGAAGGAAGAGAAATGCACATTAAACAATAATATTAAGTATTCAGAATTATAATCTGATTTTTAAAATCTATAATTATCAGTGCTGCAGAACAGAAACTATATGTAAATGAGAGAAAATAATGCCATGTGGTAGTGAATATGATTCAGTTTTTAGTGATGCAATGTCTAACACCAATAGATTAGCCAAGCAACTTTATGATTATGGGAACTTTTCCATTTGGCAGGAATTGTAGCAAAATTTGAATATTATGGCAAACATTTATGCAGAATACAGACACTTTAACTAAAAACTACTACATATTATTTTGGGTATGAAAAACAACTGAATAATTAAGACATGTGATCAAGAAAGTAACTCTGAATAAATTAATTGATATTACTCAACTGCTATATATTTGTATGTATATAATCACATAAATTGTATTAAATTGAGATAAATTAGTGCTTGATTTGAAGATTTCTAAAATGCATGTTTTTCAGATGGGAATATTTTTGTGAGGGTTTTCCCAGTAGATGACAAAATTGGAGAAAGAATACAGACACCTTAGTGGACTACTTGCAAAATCTGAATCTTGCCAGAAATAATGTAAGAAGCAAGGGTAAAACAGGGTGCAGAAAAAAATAGCATATTGCAACAAAAAATAAAAAAAGAAAACCACGGGTATTTTACATTGCTTGTTCTGTGATTGTTTAAACTTCTTAGTAAAGAATGTAGCTAAACTCTTTTTTGGCACCATTGATTTTGTTGTTATTGCTGTTGTTCAAGAACTATACAACTCCTTTTCAGCTTTAGAGAATCACTGTAGTATATTGCAAGCACATTTACCAGACATAGATTTTAAAGTGACAACAGATAAATGTATTTTTTTTCATGAGTGGTATTGTTTCTTAAAAGTACTAAGCTCAATAAAATATTTTTAAACATAGGATTTGTCTCATTATTTTTAATCATGCTTTTTTCTTTTTTTTTTTTTTTTTGCGGTACGTGGGCCTCTAACTGTTGTGGCCTCTCGCATTATGGAGCACAGGCTCAGCGTCCATGGCTCACGGGCCTACTCGCTCCGCGGCATGTGGGATCTTCCCGGACCGGGGCACGAACCCGTGTCCCCTGCATCGGCAGGCGGACTCTCAACCACTGCGCCACCAGGGAAGCCTCACCTGAGAAAATTTTAAAGATCTAATTGCCTTTGCTGCATGATTCATGGACCAGGCAGCTTCCCATCTATTGAGTAGAGGGGAACTACAAAGGTCTACAGAAAGGGAAAGGTTTTCAGAGGCAGGGCAAAGAAGTAATAAAGAAACAAACAAGGGCTTCCCTGGTGGCACAGTGGTTGAGAGTCCGCCTGCCGATGCAGGGGACACGGGTTCGTGCCCCGGTCCGGGAAGATCCCACATGCCGTGGAGCGGCTGGGCCCGTGAGCCATGGCCGCTGAGCCTGCACGTCCGGAGCCTGTTGCTCCACAACAGGAGAGGCCACGACAGTGAGAGGCCCACATACCGCAAAAAAAAAGAAAGAAACAATATTTCAGATTAAGTCATCTCTCTTTGGGGACAAAAGGGTCTTTTTAGGTGAGTTACCTCATCTTCCATTGGGGGGGATAGAGAGGGCCCATGTGACACATTGCCTCATTGGTACTAATGAGAAAATTCCACACTGACCGGTTAGGATTACATTCCTGGGAAGGTTGTAACTGCAACTAAGTTAGGTATTAAGTCTTGATTTCGGCACACATGACTCTATTTGGGGCCTGCCATTTCTGTTTTAACAAATGGTAAATATTTTTCTTGCTTTAAAAAAAAATAGTTTCCAGAGAAAGAATCTACAATATAGCTTTCTTCCCCATCATTATCTAGAAATTTCTCTTTTCATTAATGTGCCTCTATTTTCTTTCTAATCAGACACAATCCCTGGGGTATCACATAAACTTATATTCTTTGTCTTGTGCTCTTTGTAAAGTTTGCACTCTCAAATATATACTCTGAAATACCCTAAAATATACACCTTCATTAAGTCATATAACTTTCAATAAATATACAGTAAGTGTGATAAAAATAGTACTGTATTTGGTCTAAATATACTGACAATAAAAATTTGGATTTTTGTTGGTGTTATGGCCCAAAGAGACAGGAATCAATAAATCCTGCCACATACCACAGTTATCCATACCAATGAGGTTACTGAGGAAGCTGGACTTACAGGGAATAACGGCTTAGGAATATATGGTAATACTTATTGTTAAGTGTCTTGGGTCCTAAACTCCAATAGCAAGAACTCTTTGCAATTGACCTGGAGAGTATATACTTAGCTACAGTTCTAACTATTCTTCTCCTGTACATACAATCAGCAAGAACACAGAAGCATGACCCTCCAAAAGAATAATGCATTCTTCTGCCGGCCCCCTGAGTTACAGCTGAAGCTGGATCTTACCATTTACAAACAGCTTCATGAAAGGCAAGGAGTTACGGTCTGCAAGATCTGCCACAACTGTTCCAGGATGAAAAACAGGGGTAGTTTATGACATCTGCCTCATGGAGAGAAGTGGAGGTGTGGGGAGCACGCTGTCTCTACTCCCTCACTTCACTCCTTTCGGCTCCAGCCAAACAGAAGTGCTGCTCAGAAAGAATGCTTATGGTTTCTAACTCTTCCCTGTGACTTGACCAATAGTTTAAGTGACCTCATCCATGTGCTGGAATCCAACCAAGAAGTGTTGCATAACTCCAGCACGGTCGGTGGGTTTTTAGTTAGGGATGTGTAGCAGTTATCTTTTCTAAACTACAAATCAGAATATGTAACAAAAGATATGTATGCCTTTTTTTTTTTATTTGTACGCCCTTATTATGCAGTTTAGGAGATGAAGAGACTGAAAATTTGGAATAAGTGAAACATGTTGATGGTTTATGGGGTAGGAGGAAAGAAAATATGCAATTCTTTTAGAATACTTTAAGAATTAGAGTAACTACAGGTGGCTATTGTTAAAGAGAAAAACCACAGGCCCAGAACGGTGTCACCTGTGCCCATGATGCCAAACCTAGATTTAATACCTAACCTAATATTACTTTGGACCATCACCAGAAATGTCATCTTAATCAACCAGCCCATCCCCCAGAGGGAGGAGAGGCAACCTGCATGATAAAAACCTGTCCCTACTCCCTCAAAAGAAGTCCTGGCCTAAAAATAATCCTTTTTTTTCTTTTGTTTTTTTCTCGTCTTTTTCTTCCTGCTTTTTCTTGTCCCTTGCCTCGCCAATCTTCCTATAAAAGCCTCCTGTTTGTACAGCCCCTCAGAGAGCCCTTCCAGTTGCTAGATAGGATGATGCTGGATTTATGAATCACCCTAATAAAGCCAATTAGATCTTCTGATTTCTGGGTTCAACTTTGATTTTTTTAACACTATAAAAGAATAGAAGATACATAGCTCTATTATCCTCATGGAACTTAAAATCTAATTCAGAATGTATGACAAATATAGAAAATGTCTGGGGGATTGTTTCAAAATAAAATATACAAAATATATAATAACTTAGGATCTTAAAGTCAAAATAAGAAGCAATTACCCTGAAGATAACATTATTCAGGGATGACATTATAGGGAAAAAATCGAGTTGCGCTTGAGATAGAAGAATATGAATTTGTTAAATGGAGAATAAAATTCATTTTAGGCAGAATGAAGACATTGGATGTGAGGATGAAAAAAACGCATGAAGGAGATGAAAATAAACTGGCTTATTTTGAGTACCAAACCCTTGAGTTTTACAGGGGAGCAGACTTCGCCACCCTAAAATATGTTTATTGGCATAAGGATTATTTTAGGCTGATTGTTTTTAAGAAACTGCAGACTAAGGGGAAGCTCTGAAAACTGAGCAGAAGTTACCCTTTTGTAAGAGACACTTACATATATAAGAAAAATATTTGTAAGGGTGTCTCCCTTGCTGTACCAGGAAGAGGGAGATGACCTTATCTCTAGGATATCCTATTGTTACCAAGGCTGATTGCCCCAAAATCATACCCCTGCCCCTCCCTTGAATAGAAACCAATTACTCTTATCTAAGTTTCAGGAGGAAGCTGCCAAAAGAATATAACAAGAACCACTTAGAACCAACTATGCCCAAGATGGTGGAAGATTTGACTTCCAGTAGACTGTGAGACTCATTATACGCTCATTATAAAGCATTAGCTAAATGACACACCCACCAGCGCCACGACAGATGATGGTTGCCACAACAACAACTGGAAAAAATCATACAAGGACTGAAAAGGAGAGCTGCATCAGTTCCAGGTCCAAACCACACCCCTGTTCTTGGTTAACTCATGAAAATTCCTCCCACTCTTTCCAAATCCCTCCCTTTTACCTTGACTCTCCTATATATTTGGTGTCTCCGTCCAAATCGGGTTGAGAAGTTGATTTGCAAACTAAATTCTGGCTTCTCTGTTCTTTGGCCATTTAATAAAGCTTGAGCTGTTCCAGTCGCAGCAGAGATTTTGTTATTGGCTGTGTGAATCTGATCAGAAAAAGAACCTCCTTGCCTGAGACAAGAGGTCTCTGCCTGGGCTAGGACCCTGGTGTAGGTCAGGTTGACTGATTCGGTAACACTATCAATGCAGACGGCAACAGACTTAAATATGCTTAACAACCTTAACCTCTTTTACTATGCTTTTCCTGGTAACCTCCCACACCTGACTCCCCACCCCCAATCTCTTCTGCTGTCTTTAGCTGAAGATGGTATTAGGTGAGGGCCGTGACATTTAGGGGAGTTACTCAGTTTTACTGGGTCACTCCCACGTATGCAGGGGGTATACATGTTATCAAACTTCTGTTTTTCTCCTGTTAATCTATCTTATATCAATTTAATTATTAGATCAGCCAAAGGGCCTCGAAGAAAAGAGGGGAACACTTTCCTGCCCCTACAGTGTTCAGGGATAAAGTGGCATAGGTATGTGAAGTGAACAGCTGGAAGAACCTGAAAGAGTTTCAAGCATTGTTCTCAGCTCCATATGGAAATATTTTTATCAGTTCTATATGCTGATTGCTAAAATATACCACAAGATAGCCATGAATATGCAAATTGAACTATTTGATTAATAGGTCAAAGGAAATTATCAATTGTGTATGTAATTCTTAAATATATATTTCAATCTCAAAGGACATCATTAATAATTATCCCTTATTTTGAAGACAGAGAAAAAGTGATAGTTGGCTACCTTTCTGTGTAGAAAACAAGAGAAGTTAAAGTCTAATGAAACTGAATTAGAAACAGAAATCATTAGCTCTTTGACCATCTGGTAGACTGAGATGAAGTATATGGAACGTGGAAACCTGAAAAGTTCTGTCTGTGCAAGTAAGTTGATGTTTAACAGATAGAAACATATTATGATTTCAAATTTCCTTTCTTGGTGCATTCCAAATCAGCATTGAAGGACTGTGAGGGTTCTACCTGAAATATCTCTAAGAGCCAGACAGATAAACTAATGTGTGTGTCAGGCTGAGAGCAACATAATAGTGAAGGATGGGGGCTGGAGAGAACATGTGTGTGCACTTCCTGAAGGGATCTTAATTCAGTTTTTATAGAAACACTGTGTCTGCCAGAGAAAACTTGTGCAAGAGCCATATGCGACCCATGGGTCACCAGTTTACACCCCTGCATTAATTTGAAACCTGGCCTTTCAAGATAATACAGATATACCTGCAGTCTAATGAAAATATTGAAAAAAGCAATATTAGCTAATTAAAGTCCATTGACAAGGAAATTTGCAATTGACAAGGAAATTTAGTTATTTCTGAGGTATACTTTTTAAAGTAATAACTAGAATTATGACTTATAACATTATACCAGCACATATAAGATTTTTAGAAATTTTATGTAATGTCTGAAATATTTATATTATCATATTTCCATACAAATAACCTAAAGAAAGTTCAGTATTAGTTGTTTTTTTATTGTTTGTTTGTGTGTTTTTTTATACTGCAGGTTCTTATTAGTCATCAATTTTATACACGTCAGTGTATACATGTCAATCCCAATCGCCCAATTCAGCACACCACCATCCCCACCCCACCGGGTTATCTGCCCTTGGTGTCCATACGTTTGTTCTCTACATCTGTGTCTCAACTTCTGCCCTGCAAACCGGTTCATCTGTACCATTTTTCTAGGTTCCACATGCATGTGTTAATATACGATATGTGTTTTTCTCTTTCTGACTTACTTCACTCTGTATGACAGTCTCTAGATCCATCCATGTCTCAACAAATGACTCAATTTCGTTCCTTTTCATGACTGAGTAATATTCCATTGTATATATGTACCACAACTTCTTTATCCATTCGTCTGTTGATGGGCATTTAGGTTGCTTCCATGATATTGAACTCTTTTTTATAAACAAGATGAGATATCAGTGATGCATGAAACAAACATGAAACTGAATGATCCCATTCTTTTAGACTAAGTGCCCATATGATGAGAGCTGTGGTCCTGTTTTCTGAGTGAAAGGATCTCAGTCCTTGTCTTCTTTGAAGAAAGAATTTGACAAAGAGAGCAAGATTGCAAAGCAGGCACAGAGTTTACTGTAAGCACAGTACGTGTGGGAGCACACACAGGCACACTTGTGGAGTGAGTTGCATTTTATAGGGATAGCTTAGGTTGTTAATATGGGGTTAGTTTTCTGGGGTTTAGATGAGGGTAACTCCCCTTCCCCTCCCCTACAAGCATGTCATCTGCAATTCCTTATTTGGGCTTCCACCAGCCACCTTTTGAATCTTTCCTTTGGTCACCTAAGCAAAACCCACGGTGGGGCGGTGGTCAAAACTGCAATGCTAATGGTATTATAATAATATTACAGCGTGGCCAGTGTTCTAGAGGATGACTTGAGACCCCTTCTGTGCAAGTGTTGGGCTGGGAAATCCTCTCGACCACAAAAATGAGGAGGCTGTGGTGGGTTGCTTCATCTTCCATCTGATGAGGGTGCGTTGTTCTGTTGATATTTTATCTCAGAGGGTCAGCATGAAACCAGCTGCAGCAGGTTAACCTGAGGCCTATCTGTCTCCTTCCTCAGTCCTACCATAAGACTGGTGAAATAGCTCTTTCACTCTCTGCTGCACTGATGCACTCAACTCTCTCCTTATTCACTCTCTCTCCCGGCTCCTGAGAACAGATAATGGAGGTCAATCTACTTGGGATAATAGCAGAGGTTAAGTAAGGACCTTGAAATGATTAAATACACAGAGAAAAACTGGACCAAAGTATTACATTTCCAGACATCTCCTCCTCACTGCTTTCAGCTGCTTTCAAATATGATTTAGTCTTTCTTTTTCTTTTCTTTTTTTTTTTGAGGGTGATATCTTCTTATCACTTGCTAATTGACTGTGTCTGCCTGGTGGGTTGAGTTTCTGTTCAAACTGAGCCTGCAGAGAGAAACCAGTGAGAGAGAAAAGAGAAAACTAAAGGGGAGGATGTAGGCAGAGAGAGACCTAGGCCCTCAGTAGCCCTATAATGACATTGAGAGAAGAATAGAGGGAGATGGAAGGTCTGGGACCTGATAATTATGATGTGAGAAATGGGGATCAGGCAAATGGGAATGTGAGTGAGAATTTTTTCTGTCACTGATTGTATTCTGTTTCAACCGGACATAAGTTTCAATTGGCATTTCCAACTGCTCACCAAATTATGATCTTGGCTCAATTTTTTCCCCTTAATTTGCTACATTCTTCTCCTCACATCCTCCTTCCCCGTCCCCTCCTTCTAATCAGAATGCCCAAGTCCGAAGAAGAAAAACAACAGTGTTTTGGCAAAGTTTTGGTTTTAAATCTCCATTTTAAAGAATTAGAAAGATGATCTCAAAGATGAGGTAATTTTCTGAATTGGCCTAAATTTCACAGGTAGAAGAGGAAAGACAGAAAAGATGTATGTTTCTAAATTTTAAATAGAGACTTTTATTCTTCAACTATTAAAGGAAAAGCTTGGAGCTAGAAATAGAAAAAGAATTTATTAATTAAGAACAATCAGCTCTTCAGTTAGGGAAAATATAGTAGTTTGACACTCAGTTGAATTACTGTTTGTATTTTCTACTTTATCTAGTTTGTGCCTATATTTCCAGGTACTAACAATTTCTCTACAGGCAAATTTGCCTAGAATGCTTTCAGTCACTGTAAGGACAAATACAAATTAAAAAGAAGAGACTTCAAGAAGCTAGCACCCTTATCTTCTAGTTTTGGTGGGAGGGTGAGAACCTAACTAACTAAAATATGTTATTTATATAATATATTTATTTTTGTTATTATACTTATTACTATAAGTATTTCCACTTAGTGTTTTACAGGGTGGATATGGAATCTTCTTTGGTTACAGAAGCTTTCTAAATTAAAAAAAAAAATTGTGATACATGGCTATATGTAGTTAAAAACAGATCACCAAAATGTACTTATTTTGTGACTATTCAATGATAGGAGCTTACTTTTATGGCACTGTGTTTGTTATTTTTTTATGAAAAATTAATATATAAGCCTTTTCTCATTTCATTATGTTCACTTTTCATTCTTTCATATTGGTTTCTGCTTCCCTTTCCTTGAATGCTTTCAAGATAACTGATTTCCGGGCTTCCCTGGTGGCGCAGTGGTTGAGAGTCTGCCTGATGATGGAGGGGACACGGGTTCGTGCTCCGGTCCGGGATCCCGCATGCCGCGCAGCGGCTGGGCCCGTGAGCCATGGCCGCTGAGCCTGCGCGTCCGGAGCCTGTGCTCCGCAACAGGAGAGGCCACGGCAGTGAGAGGCCTGCGTACCGCCAAAAAAAAAAAAAAAGATTGTGCTCTTTCCCTTCACAAGAACTAGCAAAAATTTAGGTTTACTTAATGGCAAATATATATGATAATATTGTTCAGGTAAAGAAAATACAGTTGGGTAAAATTTGCAATGCAAAAATGTATTTTGTGGTGCTATTTTAGATGTGGCAATGTTTTAAGTGCATGTCTACATAGGTAAGAGATACTGTAAATTGTTTTTCTAAAAAAAAAAATCAAAATTGCATTTTTTTTTTCATTTTTGAAGATGTTCTTTTGAGAATTCCTTTCAGGCCTATAATATTAGTATACTGAATCAATCTCTCTCTCTTTTTACTTTTCTTCTTTCCTTTTCCTTAAAAAAAATTGTATCCTGCAGCTAATTATTGGGCCGGGGAGTCTTTCACCATTTTGATGCCCATGCCGTCATTTTGATGCTGCCTAACCCAAACCTTCTTCACAGGAGCAGGGAAGGGACCTGTCATGGGTTGGGTGTACATCTTACCTTTTAAAAATATTTACAAAGGCTTATAAGGCAGAAACGTGGTAATCTCTTAACCAACCTCTCTTGTTTTCCTGCTCTCCTATAGTCTCTATTCTCAGGACAGCAGCCACAGAGATGATAAAACAGAAGTCATATCCTACTCACTTTTTAATAGGTTTATTTGTTTTTTTGGTGTTGAGTTGTATGAGCTATTTATCTGTGTTGAATATTAACCCCTTATTGGTCATATCATTTGAACTGAATCGACATTTTTCCAAAGAGTAGATGCGGATGGGGCAACAGGTACATGAAAAGAGCCTAAGCATCATTAATCATCAGGGAAATGCAAATTAAAACCACAATGAGGTATCACCTCACACTTGTCAGAATGGCTAACATCAAAAAAGTCTACAAATAACAAATACTGGAGAGGGTGTGGAGAAAATGGAACCCTTGCACACTGTTGGTGGGAATGTAAATTACCAGTATGAAGGTTTCTCAAAAAAACTAAAAATAGAACTACCACATGACCCAGCAATTCCACTCCTGGGTATGTATTCAAAAAAGCTAAAAACACTAACTGGAAAAGATATATGCACCCCAATGTTCATAGCCGCGTTACTTACAGTAGCCAAGATATGGAAGCAACCTAAGTGTTCATCAACAGAAGAATGGATAAAGAAGCTGTGGTATATATATATATATAGAGAGAGAGAGAGAGAGAGAGAAAGAGAGAGAGAGAGAGAACGGCCAGTAGGAAGGAGGAAAACCTGTAGGGTGTGGTGCTAGAGAAGATGGGGTTGGTGACGGGACGGTAAACCCTGCTGGATGTTTTCTGCACTGAGATGAAGACAGTATGGTTATCACTAAGTTTGGCAGCGTGGAAGTAACTGGTGAACTTGACAAGAGCAGTGGCACTGAAATGGTGGGGGCAGAAATCCTGTGGTTATCACCAATCCTGATTTGATGATATTACTGGAAGAAAGCAGATATTGAAGTTGACATCAATTCGTGAACTTTCTAAGACTTCAAATCTAGTTTATGGACACTGGTCCCAGTGTTTTTGGTTTGTTTTCATGACGCTAATCAATATCTGGGCTCCTAATGATGCTGCATATTCTAGTTGCAATGATAGAAACTGGCTTTAAAAAATGAAAGAAAATCTCCTATGCCTGTTTACTTACAAAATTAAACATTTAGTTGAAAAATTCAGAGTTATGAAGCCAGCTGTGCTTGAAAACAAATTAATTGATTAACAAAATGGGGAGGAGCTTCTCCTTGTGGTTTCAACGGTGTCTATATTTGTAGGTGTAAGGAAATATCAAACAGGGGTTTACAAAGATGCTTTGAATTTATAGCATCTGGGGAGAATACTTATAATTTACTATTTCAATACTTGGCAGGTGGAAAACCTCAGTAAATAATTTTGCCTTTTATGAACATAATATTTTGTTCTTCAAGACAGTAGTTTAAACCTCCCATTTGCTGTGGCTGGTTGGGTTCCTCTGTACCCCACTGGTGGAGACCATGGCAGGGTATCAACAAAATGCATAGACATTCTCTGTAAAGCAGGGGAGAAGCCAGTATTTACTGTTTAAACTTACCGTGTTCTAATACTGAAAGCTAGAAACACTCAGACTTCAAACTCATCACAGCAGGTGTTAAACAAGGAGGGGGAAGAGAAAACCATCATATATTAATTTAGCCTGTTGAACCCTCCTGACACGCACAATGTGTTGTGCTGTTTCAAATATATGTTATTTCCCTGCCTGTAGCAGTCCATCTGTTCAGGAAGGTCTCTTTAAGTACTTTAGTTGAAAAGAAGAAAACTTCAACAATACATTCCCTAAAAGCTGCTTTTTTGGTTCTTGTGGATTTTATGGTGGCATTCATAATAATACATCAGAAATAAAGACTTTATTTTCTGCCTTTGTCATTTAAAGAGCTCAGCTTGAAGATGCTTGCCGCACAGCACAGCACAAAGTATTTCAGAGGAAGTAAGTTGTGTAGGGGCAAAATACCCCTACATCAGGGGGCTGATGACTTGTCTATCGGCCAAATAAAATTACATTCATATCCCTGTTATAAATATTAGTCTTTTTCTCAAAGTGGACATGTTTGCAAAGTGTTTTCTCTAAATGGCTTATGGACAAATACATGTCTTCAGTACTGAAAAGTAGTGCTTTATTTAAGTCTGAAATTACATCGTTAAACATATAATACAAATTAAAATGAATGGATGTGGCCCAGTGTGTCTCCCAGTATAGACTGCGTATGTAGGGATTTCTCCTTAAGATGGAGATGCAAAAAGGATCTGAACTCTGTAATTCTCTTCTTCCCCCTTTTTATTTTATTTTTATAATTCTCTTCTTCCCCCTTTTTAATTTTATAAAATTTTTATTTTATTTTTATTTTTATAAAATTTTTATTTTTATAAACTTCCCCCTTTCAAGAGATTTATTTTGTAGAGACCTATGCTGTCTCTGTAGGTTTGCTGCTATTTATGAAATTCAACCACTCAAGGAGGGCGGTCTCATCAGAAGAGTTGTCAGTGTTCTACTAGGAGGATCCATTATTCTTAACAAACACCCCACCTGTTATATAAGACGTTATTGCAAAAAGACAGAAATAAAAGCTACTCCAACGGCATTTCCAACAAAGGCTTCTGCATAGGCTTACTTTCCTCCTCGTGTTTTTGTCTAAACCTCTGACTGTCTGCCTGTCTGCACTTTCCTCCCCCTGAACGTTTTCAGCTGAAATAGACCAAGGCAGGAAAATCAGAAATTCTGTTTGTTTCCTACCAGGAGGAGCTCCTGCAGTTACACTGCAGGGTCCTTTCAAGGTGTGCCAGTCAAGATGTTGAAAACTTCTGTGATTAGTTTGTAAACAAATTGCAATTCATTTGTGGATTTGGTCAAGCAGAAACTGTATTGAAATAGTGATTTATGCCATTTACGCTAAACAGAATAAATGTCTGATCATTTCTTAATGGAAAACCTGAAGCAATTTTCTGATAATTTGAGTGCCTAAGTGTTGAATCACATTAGCTTAATCCTCACTTCATTTCTTTTCAATTGGGTAGCACTTTTTTTCTCGTTGAAGTGCATGTATTAATATATATGCTGTTTAAAGACTTAGCCAATGATTTATGAGTTATGTGGCACCCAAGATATCTGGAATCTTTTAAATTAATTCAATAAGGCTGTCACATATACTGTCTTAGTTTTTTTCCTAGGAGATTAAATTAAGCTAACTTAGATTCTAATGTTGTCCAAAGGCTCCTATTCTCCACACAGAGATAAATAAAAATGTTAGCTCAACCTCTCCATTAAAGAAAAACGGGTGTTCCAAGTCATCCTTTTTGTTCTCTTTCAGGGTTGGTTGGATGTTAGGGTTATATTATGTTATTGTTGTCTCTTGGTGACTTTTTAGGGAAACAGGAAACTCGGGTTGCATGGACAGTTTCTCTTATTTAGTAAGACGAATTCATCTCTCTCGCTTAAAGAGCTACTAGATCCTTCTCTTTCTCTAAGTTTGTATCCAAGACAGACTTGAAGAAGAGGGCTGACCTCATGCACTAAGGAATAAAATAATTAAAACACAAAAAACAAGTGTCTCCATTTTATTTTATTTTTTCTTTTGTTTGTTTTTCAATTTCCCCCAAATTGACCATTTTGGGGAAACACTAATAATGCCAACAATAATAACAATGTGTATACATACCTTGTAGTTATCACCAGCATTTCTTTTTTTTTTTTTTTTTTGCGGTGCGCGGGCCTCTCACTGCTGTGGCCTCTCCCGTTGCGGAGCACAGGCTCCGGACGCGCAGGCTCAGCGGCCATGGCTCACGGGCCCAGCCGCTCCGCGGCACGTGGGATCTTCGCGGACCGGGGCACGAACCCGCGTCCCCTGCATCAGCAGGAGGACTCTCAACCACTGCGCCACCAGGGAAGCCCACGAGCATTTCTTTTATTTGACTCCATTTTAGAGCAGTTTTTAAAGCAAAAATTGATTAATCTATGATGCAATCATCATGGAAATTGAATTTTTCTCTTTTTCCCTTTGTAAAAAAGAAACATTGGTTATTTCATTCCTACTGTGGTGAAGTTCGGATTCAAGCCATATAACCCCATGAAGTCAGCTGCTGCTTGACTTGTTTTCCTTATTTTAATAATAACAAAGCCTTACTGTCATTCAGTTTACAAAGTCCTTTTGAGCCTTATATCAACCTGGCGAAATAAGCAGGACAAGTGTGTTATTATCCTCAGTGGTATAATTAAGACTTGAACTCAAGTCTTCTGACTCTAAATGCAGTGGTCCCTCCATTTCCCCCCAACACACTATAACATGTGGCTTGACGCAATGCACCGAAGCACAAATAAACGCACCAGATCACTCCACTGCGCAAACCTGTTTCACAGAGCTCATCTGCCCAAGAAGGGCAGCAAGGTGGCTGGGAGGAGGGTGCTAGTTAATTTCACCATTCGTCTCGTTCTTTATCCTGCCCTAGTTCATGTTACCTTCTAAAATTCAAAGTCCACGGTAGTAACCCGGCCTGTGCAAGGCAGGAAGTCATTCTCTTCCATGATTTCTTCATACCATAAGAACACCAATGGGCGGGATTTGGTGGAGAGACAACATTCCAAGCATTAGTGGTTAGCAATTTGTTTACCTTATGAGACTGCTTTTGATTTTTGATGTTTCTAAATATAAAGGGATGCTCTCTCTGAAAAACAAATAATACTGACAACGAACTTTGTTGCAGACGGTGCGATTTTCAGACAGTCCCAGTGAGATATATAAAGTAGACGTTGCTCATTTTTCTTACATGTGATCTTAGAGGAAAATCTTATTTAGCTACTGAGAATCCTGGAAATGTAAAAGTATTTCTTCTTAGGCATCATTTTTCTCTCTCAATTTTTAAACTAATAAAATGTCATATTATCAAAGCGGTCTGTTGCATTCAGTGTGGAGGAGAGCAGGCATCAGGCAGATATATGGGAATCAGGAATGTGCTGAGAGCTAGTTCACAATCGTTCTCTACAGGGAAGGAAGGACGTAGTCCAGTGTGTTAGGGAGTTATCACGCAGAATAGCTGCCCTGATCTACAGAGTGGATTTGATCCCAGAGAGGGAGGCAGGATCACAATGTGGGTAAGAGCTTACATTTCAAAGTTAGATATACCAGTCTTTAATTCCCAACTCTGGGACTTGCTACCTGGGTGTGCATATGTAGGTTACTTAACTTCTCTAAGTGTCTCTGGAAACACATACACACACACATACGTACACATACACACATGCATTTTGAATAGGCCATATATTCACACAATTCAAGAATCAAAACAATATGAAAGGGTAGAAAATCAAAAATCTAATTTTTTCTTACTGTATCTTAGGAAATGTGACCGATTATACCTCCCCTTAAATTGGGAAGGATTGGCGTCTTAGGGTCTTAGGTGGAAGTGATACAGTGGACTTTGGAGGGGAGGTTTAAAGGAAGATTTAGCTTCCTTCTGGTTCCTGTGAGATGCTTGTTCTTGGACTCAGCTGCCATGTTGTAAGGAAACAAGCAATCTGGGTAAAGAGGAACCATCACGACCCCTGGCGCACAGCCCCACCTGAGCTCCTAGCTGACAGGCAGCTCCTACCTGCCAGGTGTTGTCAATAAGTCAAAGTGAAAGTGGCTGGTCCAGCCCCCAGGCAGGTGACTTCAGCTCGTGTTGCATGGAGTAGCAATAGCCTGTCGTTGCTGATTCCCACCCAAATTGCAGACTCATGTGAAAAATAAATGATTGTTGTTGTTTTAACTCACTAAGTTTGGAGTAGGTTGCTAAACAGCATCAGGTAATTGAAATAGAGTTATGATTTATTTTACTATTTTTTTGTTGATGGAAACCTGGATTGTTTCTAATTGCAAACAGAGCTGCAATGAGTAACTCCCTACATGCTTCATATCATAATATCATATGTGAGTATGTATATATATTTCTAGAATAAAATGCCATTAGTAGAATTTCTGGGCTAAAGGATAAATACCATTTTTAATAATTTTATAGATATTGCCAAATTGCCTTCTATGACAGGTTTTTATTAAATTTATAAAGTAGGCATAAAAATAGAATTTATTTTGTAGGAGCATTGTAAGATTAAATGATATAATCCACAGGATAGTAGAAAACACAGCTCCTGGAATAGTAAACATTTGGTAGATGTTATGAGACAAAATGATACCTGATAAACTATGTTTTGGAATCATATTTTTTAAAAAAGGAGTAAATAATTGATGTGAAGACTTTGTTACTTTGATTTTTACTTCATTTAATGATGCTGAAACTGAAAATATTTTGAGGGGCATTTTAGTAGGTGCACTTTTAATCTTTCACATCATCCTTGGCACAAAAATAAGACAGGGATTTTCCGAAAAGCAGATTTTCGTTTTGAAAAATTCTCTCTAAGGAAGTGATCTTATTTTTATCCTGTTTTTGGTTAAATATTATGATATGTAATATCACAGAAGTGCTAGTAAATCCTTTATAATCTAATAAGCATTAGAATAAGGACATTAAGAGAGGATGCTGTGAAGAAAATTTTTGGCTATATAATCAAGGGTAAATCCGTAATTGATTTGTGTTATGCGTATCTTTTTCTAATTGAAAAGAGAAAATCTTCAGTAATGAAAAAGGAGAGGGCTAATTTAAGCCCAACAGAATCACTACTACAGGTTTTCAACTATTCTATTTGGTTTTGTTTCACATATTGTAAAAAAAAATTAATTTGCAGGCCTAAGGAGGGAAATCTATATAGGGCTTCACGTTGCACTTAGATCCCATGTTTTTCAGATTTCTACCAGATTTTATATTGACATCCATAGAACTTTATTTTTTCCCCTTTTAAATAACATATAAACTTTGTAGGGCACTTTGTAACTTGCTATACTTTCAAATACATTGTATCCTGTGATACTCAGAATACACTGTGAGGTAGGTCTTGTCTTCCATATTTTGTAAGTGGAAAATTAGAGGCTCAAAGAGGTTTTGAAAAAGTGTCACGGGGTCAGTTTTCCTGCATACAACACATTCCAATGGGCAATTCTTTACAAGCAAATAGACTGGAGACTAAAATCAAGCTGAGTGTAACAAAGCAGACGCCCCTCAGCCCTCTTCACCCCACCTCGCCCATTGTATGGTCCAACTGGAGAGTGAAGCCATAGCAATGGATGGTTTGCACTAACTTCTCCATAGCAACACTCTCATCACTCAACCATGTCTAGCCTCCAGGTAATGGCTCTTCACATAAGACCTCTTCAGTTACTCTGTACTTTTCTTTGTTTCTTTCCCCATTTTTGTTACTCTTCAAAACTAGCCTCACTCTAGCTCTCTTCATAATTTCAGTCTCCTGAATTTTCACATGAAATCTAGGCTATTTTTCAGTCTCCTGCACATTACTATGCGAAAAAGCTTCAGACTTCCATTTCAATTAAGATTATAGCTCCTAAGCATTTCCCATATACGAGTGTGCTACCCGACCTGTTACTGATCCCAGTCAAGACTGCACCTTCTCTTTTTCTGTTTCGAGTTCTGTTTTGTTATGCACATGTTTCTTTTAAATTCATATCCTCTCTTTCTCTCTTTTCATTATATAAGTAATCATTGTTGCGGCGAGCCGTTTCTGACCGGCAGAATAACGAGCCGCCACACGCAAGATTCTTCTCGTATCACACTTTATTGGAGCACAGCTTGGTTGAAGAAAGATGGAAGGAAGACCCCGCAATCCTATAGCAGTCTGCTTATATAGGGATTAAGAACATGTGTCGCTCTATGATTGGCTTTCGCCGATGGTGCGATTTGTGAGCCAGCATCGGATAGGTCGCTACTTTAAAACCTCATTAGTATACTTAGCGCAAGCGCAGTGGCCACAGGAAGGATGACTCAGCTTATTTCAGCTTCCTGCTGCGTAGCAGTTAGCTGACCGCGCCCTACATCTCCCCCTTTTTTATTTATTAGAACACCAAACAGAATGTAGCCCGTACAAGTGTTCACCTCATGATGTGCTCACTGTTCGAGGGCAGTTTTCTGTTGGCATGTTTGAGACTCAGAATAATGGCTGATTCCCTATAGAGGTGCGATGGCGACAAGGCCTCTCTGTGCAAGGGCAATCAGGACAATGAATGAATGACTCCCTATAGAGGTGCAATGGCAACAAGGCCTCTCTGTGCAAGGGCAATCAGGACAATGAATGAATGACTCCCTATAGAGGTGCAATGGCAACAAGGCCTCTCTGTGCAAGGGCAATCAGGACAATGAATGAATGACTCCCTATAGAGGTGCAATGGCAACAAGGCCTCTCTGTGCAAGGGCAATCATTTCGAATTATTCAGGGCGGAGAGCCAGGCTGCGGGAGAATCTCCTTCCTTAATAGCCAGAAGTGCCTGAGTGAGCAGGACCCTATCTCGATGTGCCCTGATGCGCACACGACAGACCAACCAGAGACACAGCATAGTCCCAAATACACAGCAGACTCCAAAGATTCCTACCCCCACCCACTCCCCAAAGAAGGAAAAGGCAGAAGAGAGCCAAGAGGCAAAATCTCCAAAGGCAACGGGCTCCAGCCCGGCAGCACTCAGTTGCACAATTTGAATAATCCTTTGTGGAATTCCAACTAATACAAAGACTTCGATTAAGAATCATCAGGAACATCCAGCTCAGCAGCTTCTCTGAAGTTTTCTTCAACAATTCTCGTCAGTCTTGATGGCACCCAGATCGGATCTTGATCCTGACTGGACTACTCACCGACGGTTACCACTCCGTGTGTCGAGTTCTGAATCGGTCCTCCATGCAGGGCGCGAAGTTCCCGGGTTTCGGCACCACTTGCGGCGAGCCGTTTCTGACCGGCAGAATAACGAGCCGCCACACGCAAGATTCTTCTCGTATCACACTTTATTGGAGCACAGCTTGGTTGAAGAAAGATGGAAGGAAGACCCCGCAATCCTATAGCAGTCTGCTTATATAGGGATTAAGAACATGTGTCGCTCTATGATTGGCTTTCGCCGATGGTGCGATTTGTGAGCCAGCATCGGATAGGTCGCTACTTTAAAACCTCATTAGTATACTTAGCGCAAGCGCAGTGGCCACAGGAAGGATGACTCAGCTTATTTCAGCTTCCTGCTGCGTAGCAGTTAGCTGACCGCGCCCTACACATTGTAATGAATTAAAACAATAAAATAACATATAATGAGAAAGATGAAAGCATCCCTATTCTCTTTCCTACTCTTCATCAATCATCCATTGCCTTACCTAGAGACAAGCGTGATTAGCAGTTCGATAAGCATCTTCGCAGTCAATTTCCGTGTATTTACATGCACATTCACATGTGTGTCTAGAACTATTTTCTTGGACAAACTGTGTAATAATATATCATTCTGCAACTTTCTATTTTCATTAAAATTTGTGCATTGACACTGTTTTCATAGCATTACATACAGATTTCTCATATTTTGTAATGACTCTAACAACTTATAGTTCAGGTAGTATATAAGCTTATAAACAGTAAAGGTTCTGGAAGGGTTTGAAAATCTGTTTGTTCTGAAACTCAAATGTGAGGGACAATAAAAGTCATCATTTGGTGGTGAGTAGGGTTAAGAAGCTATTGTTTGATACATACCAGTATATATTTATTAGCTTAGAGATGGTTAAAAATAGAGGCTTCTATGTATATTCTGTAAGATGGATATGTTACAGTTTATTTAACCTCTCACCTACTAAGGGATATTTAGACTGTTATAAAATTTCCACAGTGGTTAGCACTGCTTCAATGAGTATCTTAAAATAAATCTTTGTGCTAATGTACAAGTATTTCTGAAACTTTATTTCTACAGGTAATGGTCAGACATTGAAACACATATTTCTTTTTAAATTTCATATTAAATAGTAGAATTTGATCCGTGCATCTATCTATACTATGGTTATGCAGATTGAGTGAATTCGCCCATTTTTGGGGGTCTGAGCTAGGACTCAGGCAAAGCAATCATTTTTTGGAAGTGCAAATTCTGGGTTTTTTTGTGGGGGGAGGGCTAGTGGTTCAAGAACAGCGTCTCAATAATTAGTAAGCCCGTGCGGCACAACTACCAAGCCTGCGCTCTAGAGCCCGCGAGCCACAACTACTGAGCCCACATGCCACAACTACTGAGCCCGTGTGCCGCAACTACGGAAAACCATAAAGATGTTATTTAGGTTTCAACCCAGTTAATACAGTTAGCAACTGATACCAGAAAAAGTTTACCAAAAGTCCAGGCTCTTGTTCAACTTGTCCAAAAGACTTTGGGCGAAGAACACAAAACACGAAGGAAAACACACACACACACACACACACACACACACACACACAAGCTGAGGAGCAAAGAGAGCAAAGAAGCAGTTCGTTGAGACAAAAGCGAAAGGACACATACAGAGAAGAGTGCAGGCATCCTTGAGAGTGGGGAGAGTGCCACAGGGTTGTTGATCCCCCTTTTATCTTATTTTTAGCCCTTTGAATGGATGGGGGTCTTTTTGATTAGGGGTGGAATATTCATTGAGGGGAGGGTTGAGGTGTGGCCTGGATCGCACCAGGTTGCATCATCTTCTGGTCCTGAAGCCACTGTACGTGTGCTCTAAGAGCTGTTTTCCCTTAAATTCCCCCTATCAGTCCAGTGCCACATGTGGAAGATTGTACAGGGTCATCAGCAACTTGTACATTATTATTGCCCATGCTCCGTGGTTTTCATGGTCAGAGTTTCTTGTTCAGATGCTACAGAGTTTCTGTTTTAGATGCCATTCCTCTGTATGTCATGGTCTTATTAAGCGCAAAGCAAGGCTTTAACTTCTGCCTAATGCTTATGCATGAGGACGCTGTCCTTGTCCCTGTCTTTCTTTCCTCACAACAGTATCAGACCATCATTTCATAAATAACAGATTACTTTGGTTTGACCAGCAAAATACAATACCCTTTTTGTGGTAATCTAGAAAGATCGTAGAGCTACTTTACTTAAAATAAAATGAGATTTAATTAAAATGAGTTAAATGAGACTGTCTGAAGACTTAATGAATCATTTGGATGTATCCAAATATCTACTCATTTGACAACATTTAAAGAAACCTTTGGTTAGCTATTATTTTAGTGTTCACCCATATTTTTGGCACTGTTCATCTGAAACATTTCTGAGAAAAAGATATTCTGAACCTGTCAACAGAAACGAATGGTAAAAGGAAGATAAGTGTAGAGAAACAAGAGGGAGGAGATATGGGGATATATATAAATGTATAGCTGATTCACTATGTTATAAAGCAGAAACTAACATACCACTGTAAAGCAATTCTACTCCAATAAAGATGTTAAAAAAAAAAGAAAAGGCAATGTAATTCAAAACAAACAACAAAAAAATAATGTATTTTATAAAAAAAGTATGTATATTCAAACACCAAATAAATTCCTCAACAGTTTCAAACCAATGAAAAGGGAAGCATTCATCTAGTTTTTAAGTAGCGAACTTTCCCCTGAGAATGTAGCCTAAATAATATACTAATTTAATTAACGTAAAGCTTACAGTCCCTCTTATTCTAACTGGATAAATTCACAAAAGAACCTAATTACTTGCTCAGAAACCCAGGACATTAATGTTTGAGCATGAAGATGAATTCTAATTGTCTGATGTTTACAATGCATTCTCTTAGAACTTTTAATTAAAAAATTAATAAATAGTAACTATGTATCTACCTTAGGCAAAGTCTCATAAACGTAGGCATTGTATGAAAACAACATGCCTTCTCAACTTTGTTGGATCAGAAACTTTATTTTGTGAATTCAGTAAAAAGATTTGAAATGCTTCTTCATGCTGACAAAACCTACAAATCCATTATCTATAAACCAGAAAATAAAAATAGTTTTGGTATGTTCTAGACTCTATTATGTGTTTCATGCTGTAACCCAGCAGGACCCTATGAGGCCTTCCCAGAATAGACCTCCACCCATGTCCTCCGCCTGTAGACAAAGTTTGTAGACAAACTTTAGTCAAAGAATAAATTTAATCAGAGAAGTGAGAAAATGCAGAAAGAAAGGAAAACTGTCAAGCAAGACAAAACAATAATACTTTAGCCATTAAACAAAGCCTAGGACCTTTAGTTCTTCCTTAAGGATTATAGATAATATTCTGAATCATGTCCTTCGAGCTGTTTTGCAGATACTGAAACCCTCACCAGGTGGAAGAAGTTAACTGTATGCTGCCCACAAGCACGTAGACCCCACACCGGTTGGAACCAGGAGGTTGATGATGCTGACTCCCGATTACCTCACCACCAGCCAATCAGAAGAGTATCCACGAGCTGATCACACCCTGCTCCTTGACTGCCCACTGCCCTCTCCAGGACGGGACACACAGTCTTGAGGGCAATAGCCCACTGTGGCTCCCTTTGCCTGGCAAAGCAATAAAGGCTACTCTTTTCTACTTCACGCAAAACCCTGTCTCCACGTTTCTATTCGGCACCCGTGAACAGAGGCCGAGTTTCAGCAACAGTAATGTATGTGATGGTTAATTTAAATGTCTACTGGGGATGCCAGGAAGCTGGGAAGACATCACTTTTCTTGCTGTATCTGTGATAGTGTCTCTAGAAGAAATTTGAATCAATAGATTCAAAGGTAAAGAAGATCACCCTCACCGCTTTGAGGGGACATCATTCAATCCTTTGAGGGACTGAAGAGAACAGAAAGGCAGAGGAAGGGTGAATTTTCTCTCTGCTTGAGCTGGTACTTTTCCTGCCCTTGGACAAATGTGTTCCTGGCCTTCATCTTTCAGATTCAGACCTGGACTTACCTACACCATTGCCCCGTCCCCTCCACCCGATTCTCAGGCCTTTGGATTCAAACCAAATTGCACCATTGGCTTTCCTGGTTCTCCAACTTGCAGAGGGCAGATCATAGGATTTCTCAGCTTCCATTACCCCATGGGCCAATTCCTATGATAAATCTCTTCTCTGGAGAATCTTTACACTGTATCACATTTAATTTCTACAACAATTCTACAGGTTCGCCAGGATTAACCTCATTTTTTAGACAAGAAACTGAGCCCCAACAAAATTAAACTATTTCCTCAAGTCTGCAGAAAAACACAGAAGGCAAAATATTGGAATGTTCTTCAAGGGCATATAACTCAGTCTTGTTCATAGTTGCATCTCCAATAGGTTACATATGGGGGTCTTAATAAATATTTCTTGACCATTCTAACCTTTCTTATTTCAAAGTCAGGGCATTGACATTGAAACTGCATCAATACATTCATTTAAAAAGATAGAATGAACCTTCCCAGTGACTAGAATAGCTACCACAGTATCAAGATGTCAAAGTAATAATTATAAAATCAACTGATAAGTGATGTTGAGGTCTATTTTATCTAGGTCAATAGGAAGACAAAGGGATTGTATGTGCTTTGTAGTACATCTCTCAGACAGTAGCAAAATAATCCTGAAAAATCTTATTTTTCAAGGTATTATACATCCATTATTATAAGAATCATTATTTCATGCCAATCATCATAGATATATTACAATTTCCTTCATATCAATTATACTTTAGTCTTGTCTTTGGGGAAATTTACCTCAAATTTTGCTTTATAAAATTTTTCAAATATATTTCAAAGTGGGAAGAATAGACTGGCTTTAACAATTATCAATATTTTGGCACACTTGTTTTATCTATTTAAGCTTTTTCCCATAAAATATATTAAAACAAATCTCAGACTTCATACCATTTTATCAAATGCTTTATTAGATTCGAGACATCCTAAAGATCAGTTGCTTAGAAGAACTGACCAGAATTGATCTTAGAACCGATCAAAAGATCAGTTTCTCCATTTTATTTTTCTGACCCTTTCATCCTCCTCTGTAGGTAAATTCTATAGTTGTCAATAAAGGACGAGGCTTATGCTATGGTAACAAACAACCCCAAAATCTCAGCAGTTCAGAAATTGCTTCTCTTTTAGCAGTCAATAAATTTCTGGTAATGGACAGATTGTGCCATGTAAAAAAAGGGAGTGTAAAAGACGCAAACACATGTAAGTGTGACAGATGAGTACAGTAGAAGTTTTCTGTAGTTAAGTATAGAAAATCCTTGCACAGCCTTTTAACATTGGGATGATTTTGAAAGTACAACAGCTGTTGCATTAGGTAAAGAACAAATGGTCAATAAGAGGAAGAGGATGCCATAGTGAGAGAAGCAGACCAGAAGCAAGATCACAGCTCAAACTTAAGTCCCTGGGGTGAGAAAAGAGAGGCTGCAGTAAGAATGTGAAACATATCTATATACTGCATAGAGAATTAAGCATGTTAATACTTTCGGTATTTCTATAGATGATTTGGAAACAACTCATTTGTTTCTAAAATCCCATTTAAACATTCCCCTACACATATCTGAACTTGGCAAACCCAACAACGAATTGGTTTACTATGTCCCAGTGTTATGACTGGTGCCCTGGAAACAGCTTTTACATAAATGATTCCTGGTGAAAGGATGACCGCCTTAGGACTGTGGGTCTAATAGTATCTCTAGCTACTGAGTAGAGAGGAAGTGGGGAATTAAAGTGGTGCTGCAGGAGAAATATCAAGTCCATATTTTTTTTTGTCCTTCAGGGATACTTACCAAAGAAGTGGGTGGGATATAAACTATTGCTGTCTTTTCTCTCCATGAAGAAGTAAAAATAAATGGCTATTTGTTTAAGCATTTGCATGTACTCTTTTAAATAGAAAACAAAAGAGATAATAGTGTTAATGTCATAGTGTAATTGTAAGGATTAAATGAGTTAATATCACATAACTGTTTAGAACAGTGCCTGGCTCATGGTACACACTCTATATTGAGCAGTTAGCATTATTATTATTATACATGGAAAATACTTTAGATATGCAAAGCAAACACCATAATTCATTCTTTATTTTATAAATATTCATTAATTATTATCTCTCAGGCATTGTGCTATGTAATCAAGTTGCAGAGGTGAATGATAAATTTTTGAATACTATACCAGCCTTGCATCGTTGAGATAAACCTAACTTGTTTGGGAAGTATTATATATTGATGGATTTGATTTGGTACTATTTTATCCGGAATATTTTTCATTGCAGTATATTTGATAGACAATATTACATTAGTTTCAGGTGTACAACAGAGTGATTCAATAATTTTATAGATTGCACTCTATTTAAAGTTATTATAAAATCGTGACTGTCTTCCCCGCGCTGTCCTTGTAACTTATTTATTTTTTACCTAGTAGATTGTACCTCTCAATCTTCTTCCTCTGTCTTGCCCTTCCCCCCAACTCTCTCCCCAGGGGTAACCACTAATTTGTTCTCTATGTTTGTGAGTCTGTTTCTGTTTTGTTGTATTCATTCACTTGTTTTATTTTTTTAGATTCCACATATAAGTGAGATCATACAGTAAAACAGTATTTGTTTTATCTGTATGGCTTATTTTGCTTAGCATGATACTTTCTTGATCTATCCTTATTGTCACAAATAGCAAGATTTCATTCATTTTTATGGCTAATATTGCATTGTACATATATAATATCACATCTTCTTTATCCATTCATCTATCCATGGACACTAAGGTGGCTTCCATATCTTGGCTATTGTAGATAATGTTGCAATGAACATAAGGGTGCACATATGTTTTTTGATTAGCGTTTTGTTTCCTTTAGGTATATACCCAGGAGAAAAATGACTGAATTGTATGGTGGTTCTATATATTTTTAGTTTTGAGGAACCGCCATCCTGTTTTCCATAGTGGCTCTACCAATTTAAAATCCTACCAACATGTTATATTCAAAGTGCTGAAAGGGAAAATCCTACAACCTGGGATACTCTACACTGCAAGGTTACCATTTAGAATTGAAGAAGAAATAAAGAACTTCTCAGACAAGAAAAAGCTAAAAGAGTTCATCAATACTAAACCTACCCTAACATTTATTCTTTGTTGTCTTATTGATAATAGCCATTCTAACATGTGTGAGGTGATGTCTCATTGTGGTTTTGACTTGTATTTCCCTGACTATTAATGAAGTTGCTCATCTTTCCATGAGCCTGATCAAGTTCAGCAATCTTCTAACCAGTCATCTTGATCTGTCTCTTTTGTTGACAATTTTTGAGTCTATATTCTTGAGGGACATTGGTCTACAGTTTTCATATCTTTTAATATCTTTGTCTAGTTCTGGTATTGGGGTAATGCTGGCCTCATAAAATGAATTGGGAGGTGTTACCACCTGTTCTGTGTTTTTCTGCAAGATATTGTTTAAATTTGGAATTATTCATTTATTAAATATTTATTGGAATTCGTCAGGGAAACCATCTGGACCTGGAGTGTTTTCTTGTTGTTGGAAAGTTTTTTAACTAGGAAGTAAATTTCAGTTGACATAAGTCAACTTATTTCTTCTTGAATGAGCTTTGGTAATTTTGTCCATTTTATATATAAATTGCCAAATTTATGGGCACAGTGGTGTTTATAATATTCCCTTATTAGTACTTTTATATATGAAGGGTCTGTACCGATGTCTCCTCTATTGTTCCTATTATTGATAATTTGTGTCTTTCTTTTTTCCTCGCAAATTTTGTTACAGGATAAGCAATTTTATGCATTTATTTTAAAAATGAATTCTTTTGTTTCATTGATTTTCTGTATTATTTTTCTGTTTCCAATTTCACTGATTTAAATTCTTATATTTATTCCCATACTTTTTCTTGCTTTGGGATTAATTTGCAACTTTTTATCTTGTTTCTGAAGGTGGAGGCTTATGTTATTGATTTGAAATCCTTCTTCTTCTAAAATGTATGCATTTAATGCAATATATTTTCTTCTAAGCCTTGTATTAGCTAAATCCCATACATTTTTATATGTTGTATTTTCATTTTCATTCAGTTCAAAATATTTTCTTATTTCCCTTGAGAATTTCTCTTAAACATATGGGATATTTAGAAGTATATATCTAATTTCTAACTACTTGGGAATTTTCCATATATTTTTTCTTTTTTTTAGTTCTAGTTTAATTATGTCATGGTTAGAAGACATACCCTGAATTTTTATTATTCTTTTATATTAATTAAGGTTTGTTTTATGGCAGAGAAGGTAGTCTATGTTGGTGAATGTTTCATTGTTTAGTTAAATACAAATATGTAATCACCTAGTTTTGAAGTTCAAATGTGAATTAGGTCAAACTGGTTGATAGTCTTCTTTATATCTTGTCCTATACCCTTAGTCTTCTTTATATCTTGTCCTATACCCTTGCAGATTTTTCTTGTCTACATTTTCTATCAATTACTGAGAGTGGAATGTAGAAATGCTCTAGTGTAACTGTGTTTTTGCCTATTTTCCCTTTATGCTCTCTTAATGTATGCTTCATGTATTTTGAAACTTTTTTTTTTTTTTGTATATCTACCCATTTATGATTGCTGTTTCTTCTTGGCGAATCGATGTAGGAACATGATACTTCTCTCAGAGATCCAGCCACTCGTGCTGCCTCACAGTTCTGCCTGTGTCCCTTTTGGGCAAACCAGTGAAAGAAATGAGAGAGAGAAAAAAATGACAGAGTCACAAAATCCTCTTTTTCTAGATTTCCTCTCAGGGTTCTGATGCCTGTGCCACCGCCACCACCACCACTGGATCAAGTCCATGAACGAGATTGCCTTTGGGGCAGTGCAAAAAGAAAATAAAGGAGGACTTCCTCCTCATACACTCTAGCTCACAGGGACCTGCTGTCCTGATCCTCTGGCCAGAAAGACAAGGTTGCTCTCAGGATTTTGGCAGCTCGTGCCCCACTGCACAGTTTTGCAATGGGACTCTCTGTGGCTTAAAGCCAAGACAAAAGAGGAAAAAAGCCCAGAAATTTAGCCCCATTATACATTGTTCTTCAACATTTACCCCCTTCCTCAATCTGCCTATTATTGTTAATTTTTCAGAGTCCTCATTTCGTTGCTTTTAGCTTTTTTTTTTTTTTTTTTTTTTTGTGGTACGCGGGCCTCTCACCGCCGTGGCCTCTCCCGTTGCAGAGCACAGGCTCCGGACATGCAGGCTCAGCGGCCGTGGCTCACGGGCCCAGCCGCTCTGCGGCATGTGGGATCTTCCCAGACCGGGGTACGAACCCGTGTCCCCTGCATCGGCAGGCGGACTCTCAACCACTGCGCCACCAGGGAAGCCCGCTTTTAGCATTTTGTCCAGGGATTTTAGTTGTAATCATTGGGAGAGACAGGCCTTGGTAGATTTATTACCTCTTGACCAGCACTGGAATTCAAATAACCTTGCTTCATGATGGTAAATGAGGATTCAGACACATATTAGTATAGATAATTCTAAAGCCCCTTTCTTAATCACTGTATTCCACATCTTACGTATAAAGCATAATTTTTACTTTTATATATTTTATGCAAAATCAAAAGACTTGTAACCTATTATTTCTGTTGTGTTACCTGGAGATAGTGGAAAGAGAACAAGAGCTAGAGCAAAAGAAAAGTCAATAAACAGAAAAAGAAAGGGGGAAAGGGCAATAAAATAAACAGAAGGATAGGTAGATGTGAATTGGCTTGCATCATTAAAAATATGTACTTTTCATATGTCTCAATTAGGGTTCAGGCAGGAAACAGATGTTATGCTACGAGAGTAACTAAAAAGAGTTTAATGAAGGCACTGTTTCCAAAGGGGTTGGCAGGGTAAGGAAAGTAACAAGGGATGCTGAAACACAAAGGGACTCACGGCAGCTGAGATCCATTCCCATCCCTGTGCTTGAAGCGGCAAGAGAAGCAGTTATTAGAACCCACAGTAAGACACACTGTGTAGAGAGTTTGCAGAGTTTTATTGGAATGGGTAACCGTGGTTAGAGAAATGCAGTCACTGCTCTATACTTGTCAGGGAGGAATTAGGCAGTAAATACTCTGTCCTGTGTCTCCTCTTGCCCACTTCTCTCCTGCTGGTGTTTCTTGTTGTGTGAACTCAAACAGATGCCAGACGCCAGACTCCAGAGAGCCTGGATGAGGCAGCTCATAGATATCACCTTTCAGAGTAGATTGGAGAAAAGGGGAAAGTGCTTATAGAGAACAAATGCGGAATATCTATTCCTTTTGCCCATCATTTTTCATTCTTATCTAACAAAGGGAAAACTCGTTTGTCTCATTACAAAATAACATCACTATAGTCTTAATATTACTTTTTACTTAAATTAAAATATTAGGACCAACTGTGCCATTCAGATATGATAGAAGAAAAAAGAGGGAACATAATTAATTTACATGAAACATAGCTACTATAGTCCCCTTTTATGTAGTTGATCTCAACGCTAAGTTGATAAATAGCTTTTTTCTTCCATGACCCATTCTGTATTTCTCTTACCCTCCACCGGCATGATGACCGGTTGTATCTTTAATCTGGTGGGATGAAGGAAACTTTATTCCCAGAGGATAGAAGTTCTATATTTATTGGTTGCTGCAGTTCTCCATTTTCCACTGCGCATGGAAGTTTACAAGGTGACCTAGTGAATCCTTTGGACTTCAGAAATAGCTACTGTGCAATTTCCCTTTGACAATAAGGATAAATCACCATTTCTGGTAAAGTGGCATTATTTTCTGCCAATTGTTTTGGCACCATGAGGAGCCCTATGTAACCAAAGTACATTGTGATTGGCAGAGTAATATCACTCCAAAGATGTCTGTGTCCTAATCTCTGGGATCTGTGAATATGTTACCTTACGTGGTGAAGGGGAATTCAGGTTGCAGATTAAGACTGTGAATAAACTGACTCTAAAATAGGAAGATTATCCTGGATTATCTATGTGAGCTCAGTGTAATCACAAGAAGAGGGAGGCGGAAAAAGGGAGATAGACGATGTGACGACAGAAGAATGGCTAGAGAGAAGTCACATTGCTGGCCTTGAAGATGGAGGAAGGGAACCATGAGTGAAGGGATATGTGTAGCCTCCAGAAATGGTAAAAGTCAAGGACAGGAATTCTCCCTTAGAACCTCTACAAAGGAATGCTCTCTGCTGGCATCTTGATTTTAGTACCACGAGATCCATGTTGCACTTCTAACCTGCAGAACTGCAAGATGATTAATTTGTGTTAAGACACTAAATTTGTGATGATTTGTCACAGCAACAATAGAAATAATTTTCTACGTACACTGTCAGTTCCAATTTAATGGACCTATGATTCTGCTTCTTGGTGGAAGCATTTCTCTCTCGAGAAATAAGTACTCCAAATCCACTGAGCCCAAGGCTGAGAGGAAAGGAATAAAGAGTTCCTTCAGTGGGACGGGACATTCTGACCTCCGTTCCTTGATTCCCAAACCCATACATTCTGGCTTTGGGGGAATAATGTCATATGTTGGTTGCTGACTTAAGTCATTTTCCATATTCTATTGAACCATGTCTCAACTTCTCAGTGTTGTCTCCGGATGACAAATAACTGAGACTTCAATAGGCCATTCCATCATTCTATCGATCCAGCTGCTTCTGGTGTTGGTATACATATAAGACCAGTGAATACTCCAGTCATAAGCCCATTGCATACCTTCTTCACTGTAAAATAAAGTTTTTGGTTAGAGACAATATTAGTGTAGTATATCAAGGAATTATGTAAATCTGAAAATGAAGTTGCTCTCAGAAATTTTGCAGGCCGAGGAGGTAAGTATAAATATGAAATATGTATTTCTTCCTATGAAGACAAATTGAGACCCTCTCCATTGTAGAAGGTATTCAGTGTAATCAGAGTGTCTGGTGCGTTTGACCTGGAATGATGCCATAATGGGAGCCTAGCCGTGTCCTTTGCATTTGACAGTTTTGGCACTTGCGATGTTTTTGTTTGTTTGTTTTTGCGGTAAGCGGGCCTCTCACTGCTGTGGCCTCTCCCGTTGCGGAGCACAGGCTCCGGACGCGCATGCTCAGCGGCCATGGCTCACGGGCCCAGCCGCTCCGCGGCATGTGGGATCTTCCCAGACCAGGGCACGAACCCGCGTCCCTTGCATCGGCAGGCGGACTCTCAACCACTGCGCCAACAGGGAAGCCCTCCATTCTTGTTTCAGAGATATTAAAAAGGGAAAACGTGCCTTCAATGTGCTTTTCAAACTTAATGAAATACAGTAATACAGAACTAGAAAAGAATATGAAAATGATTTAGGAAGGTAAAAGATATAGAGCAGGCCCTTGAGGAATTTGTTTATTTTAATGGTACATTAACTGTTAGACTTTCTGACAGTAGCAGGGGAAAAAAAACAACATGAATAATAAAAATTTAATTGTTTGATAAAACGGAACAAACAATTAATCTAGACTTTTTTCCTTAGGCTAATTTCAAGAAGAATACATCCTATAAATCTTTATTTTAAGGTATAATGATTCTAGTCCCAATATAAAGGAAATCCTTCAAAACAGGAGTTTGGGCATGGAAGCATTTCAGGTAGAAAAAGAATGCTTCTAAGCAAGGCCTAGGAGACAACTCTTGAATGTGATTTCTTCATAATTTTATGTATTAGAGGAGATTGTTATTTGGCTTCATTTCAAGTGTAACTCAAGGCAAAATTGAGAACCACCTGTAGTTTATCCCTTTATCCTCGGCTTTTCTTAATTTTACAATTTTCCCCTCCATATAGCACTTATCTCAAACTGCAAATATGAAAAACAAAAGAAAACAAAGCTTATTTTTGCATCAGGTATTTTGTAAAGTCCTGAATAAAATTAATACCAAAAAGTTATATTAGTGGATGTTAAGTAATTTCCACATACTTATTAAATTCAAATTAGTAAAATGATTATAAGAATTTATTTTAATGAAAATTAAATAATGGGGAGAGAAGGTATTTCAATAGAAGCTTGGTGAATTGCAAAACACAGACCCGCTGAGAGACTACTTAAGACATTCACTTACAAAATTCATAAATTGTTAGAAGTGAGAGAAAATATAATTTAGAGAGTTGTGGTATTCATCCTGTACCATTGAGTACTGAACAGGTAAGAAGCTTCCCTCCTGGGAACAGAGCATTTTCTTTAGAGAGAAACACAAAGGCTGTACCTTGGGAAGAGTGTCAAAATCAAATAATAATTTCAATCTACAATGCCTTTTATCTAAAGAACTCAGCCACTCACTTCCCTGGTAGCTCAGTGGTTAAGAATCCATCTGCCAATGCAGGGGACATGGGTTCGAGCTCTGGTCCGCGAAGATCTCACATGCCGTGGAGAACTAAGCCCGTGGGCCACAACTACTGAGCCTGCGCTCTAGAGCCCATGAGCCACAACTACTGAGCCCACATGCCCGTGCGCCTAAAGCCTATGCTCCACAACAAGGTAAGTTACCTCAATGAGAAGCCCACACACCGCAATGAAGAGTAGCCCTCACTTGCCGCAACTAGAGAAAGCCCGCGCGCAGCAACGAAGACCCAATGCAGCCAAAAAATAAATAAATAAAATTAAAAAAGAAAAAAGAACTCTGCCGCATTTGCTTGTTAGTTTTCAGAACATACTAGTGACATATCTATTGAATTGTAATTCCCTTTTCTGTTATAAAGAAATTGAGGCATAGAGAAACTGATATGTACTAACTTCTATTGAGGTCAATTAAGCAGGGTCGATTATTAAGAGACAAGCCAGACTTGTTGTTTGATATAATAAGGGACACTTTAAACAAATAGAATCTGCCCTTTCTAGAGCCCCTGTTGATAATGGAGGCTTTAGAAAGCCATATTTGTATTACGCCATCTCCTCCCCTCTCATACTCAGCGGTATCTGATTGGATCATCAGTAAGTATATGAACTAGACTTATCAATAATTAGACCGTCTGGTAACTTGGTCAAGCAGCGATGATCTCTAGGTAATACTTTTCCAGGAAAAAAATTAAAATCAAGAAATTAGAAGTAAAAGCAGAACTGGAGAAGCACGTGTAGGGTATCTATGGGACTTCATAATATTTGCAGGAACGATTATAAAACATGCTTAAAATTTTCAAAGAATTAGAGATTATATATTATTTTCAATTTCTTTTTAAATTTTTAGAATAAACGTTACTCAGTGCATTAAATCACATATAACAGAGTGACAAGTGTCTAAGATTTTACCCAATTGCAAACCAACAAATGAGCCTGCCACAGTTCCCTGGATGCTGGTTGAAGACACAAGATTAAAGATAGGGCTTCCCTGATGGCGCAGTGGTTGAGAGTCCGCCTGCCGATGCAGGGGATGCGGGTTCATGCCCTGGTCCGGGAAGATCCCACATGCCGCGGAGTGGCTAGGCCCGTGAGCCATGGCCGCTGAGCCTGCGCATCTGGAGTCTGTGCTCCGCAACGCGAGAGGCCACAACAGTGAGAGAGGCCCACATACAGCAAAAAAAAAAAAAAAAAAAATTCTCAGAGGTGAAAATATAGTTAAGAGCACAAATCCAGAGAGGTGAATGAGCAAATGACAAGTTCCCGGCTGCCCTGGAGAAATCCAGTTTTACACAGCTCGTTCCATGGCTCGGGCCATGGAGTCAAAAGGCAAAGCCTAGATCCTGTTCTATGTCTGAAGTCTAATAGGAGACCCTTCAGATAAGGCCAGACCAAGAAAGTTGCCACTTCTGTGAAAGACTGGATGCAAAATAAGTATTCTCTGCAAATGTTCTGGATGGAAGGAGAAAAATAAAATCTCCCTTGAGATAAACTAAGTAGATATAGACCCTTGAGAGGATTTGTGGTCAAACTCAAGCCCCATCATATTGAAACTGAAAATCATCAAAGAAACAGAAAATCTTAGAAGCGCCCAGAGTGAAAAGGCATATTAAATACAGGAAACAATATTTAGATACACAGAATATTTCTTACCTCAATAATGGTAGCCAGAAGACGGTGGAATAACATTTTCAAAGTGTGGTACAAACATACATCTTAACCTAGAATAATATAACTAATTTCTTATTTCTTATATAAATAAGAAAGAGGGAGATTTAACCACTAACAATCCTTTCCTAAAACCCCCTTACTAAAAATTCTATTTACTCTAGAAGGCTAGAAAATGATGCTTTAAGGATAATCTGTCATTACAGAGGAAAGATTAGCAGACTATTTGGTAAAAATGGAATAAATCTCAACAAACACTATTTGTAAAACCAAAAAGCAATAAAGTGTGATTATAGAGTAAGAAAAAAGGCCTAAAGTAATGGAAAACAGTGGCCTGCAAGTCAATGTTGAGATATTAAAGTTAAATTGTATTGTTTGGGAAGATAGAAATAATAATTTTTGTCTTTAAAGAGTTAAATACACATTTAACACTTTATAACAAACATTAAAAATAATCCTTAAATTACTAGAGAGAAAAATGGAATCAGAAAAAATCTCAAACAAATTAAAAGAATGGAAAAAAGGAGGAAGAAGGGTGTATACAAGCTATATTCTGATTTGTCAGATATGACTCTTCTTCCTGCTGAGGACTATACTTCCCCACCCTCTTGATGTCAGACTTCTTCATGTAATTTGCTTTAACCAACAAAATGTCAGCGTAGAAGCTTTGTGGACCAGGTAATAGTTTGGCATCTCTCTCTTTCCTTTGCTCTGAGACTGGTAGAGGTAACTTCCTGAGTCCTGGAGGGAAGGGGACATGGGGAACCAGAGCCACCTGTGATGGATCTATCAAGTGTATGAGAAACAAATGTTCATTGTGGTGAGCCCCTTATATTTTTTTAGATTAATTGTTACTGGAACCATAAGATACCTATTCTTATTGATGTGGGTAAATGATCTGTCTTGAAATTTGGGGTTAACAGTTGTGTGACCTTGGGCAAGTTACTTTATCTTTCTGGGCCTTAATTTCCTTTTTTGTAAAATGAAGTGTTGTATAGACAGGAAAATCTCTTGGAGAATTAGGGGACAAGGAAAATCAGAAAACATGATATTATTTATGTTAATAAAACCCTCAAAGTAACCACTATTCACATAATATACATAACTGTCCTAGTATTAACAAAGCCTTTCTAAAAGTCCAGGCTATATATTTAGTGTTGCTCTGATGAAAAGCATTATTTTGATCAAGGAAAATTAATAGCATGTTCATGTCTAACTTCCGGTTCATACAAATGATTTTGGCATTTATGAGGGATAGAGCTATTCAATATCTTCTAGTGTTTAAGCAGAGGAAAGATTTACACCTTCAGTACTTATGTTTACATTAGTGATACATGCTGATTATAGAAAATACAGAAATAAAGTTCCCATAATTTCAAGAGACTTCTATATTTGCACCTCAGCATATTTTTTTATCTACCTCCACTTCTAGCTATATTTGAGATCATGATGAATTAATCATATCCTATCTTTAACCTGATATAATGTAAGCACTTTTCTGTCTTTAATATTTTTGTAGACTTCATGATTATGTATTTTTGGATACTTTTTTGATTTGAATATGGGATACTTCACTTATATAATTCCCTCTTGTTAATCCTAAAAGTTGATCCCACTAATTCAATATTACAAATAATGATGACAGTCATAATTTTACTTTAATCTTTGATTAAATTTCTATTTTTTTCTCTGAGTATATTTGCTTAGAAATAAATTTATTCATGAGAAGTATAAACAATGGAATGTCTTTTGATACAATTTGTTGGACTTTTCCAGAAATGTTTTATAGCAATTTATAAACCTTCCATTAGCATCTAAGAGTGTATTTCAATATGTCCTCTAGCATTATGAGAAGTTTCTTGTTTATGATTGTCCTTTTTCAAGCTATAGGACCCAGTCATCGTGGGCCTCCATTATCAGAGGTTATCCAGTATATCCATCAAATTTTGAACAGGTTTCATGTAACCAAATGGAACCCAGTATTCTTTTTAAGATAATTTATTTTTGTTGTATCCTAACAATTTAAAACCTGTGCCTAGCAGAAATAGAGACACAGAATTAGAGAACAAACTTATGTTAACCAATGGGGGAAGGGTGGGGGACAAATTGGGAGATTGGAGTTGACATATATACACTATTAAGTATAAAATAGATAATTAATGAGGACTTACTGTATAGCACAGGCAACTCTACTTAATGATCTGTGGTGACCTAAGTGGGAAGGAAATCTAAACAAGAGTGGATATATGTATACATATAACTGATTCACTTTGCTGTACAGCAGAAACTAACACAACCTTGTAAAGCAACTCTGCTCCAATAAAAAAGAAGAAAACAAAACAAACAAAAAAACCTGAGCTTTATAAAGCTAAAAGCTATCATAGTTAGTAATGAAGTGACAGTTAACAGACATTGAAATTTCTCTGCTTGGCAATTTACCTACATGAAAGGAAAATCAAAATGGAGTCAGTACTGCTATGAGACTCCCTAAAATGGAGCCAGGAAGCCATGAGGGAAGTGTGAGTCATGCATGTCTCAGCCTGGATGGAATCTGACCCACATATTGTCTTAAAGGAGACATTCAGAAGATCTGCCAGAAACTCAAGAGATGTATGAGACTGTTACCCTAAAATAACTCATGACAGCCTATCTATCTTTTGGACCTCTACTCTAACACAACTTGTGATTCCTTAAGGGTAAATATTTCTTGATTCCCTTCACAGTGAATCACAGTTCTCACTGGGCAACTTTTTGCAACCTTGTGTTCTTGTGTTTTGTTGTTGTTCATTTTGTTTTTGTTTTATCTTTAGAAGCCCTTGACTCCCTTTCTTCCTTGGAACACTCAGTTTTGCCAGAGTCTGTGTTTCTGTGTCTCCTGAACTGCAATTCTTAGGACTCCAAATAAAACGTTTTTGTTTGTTTTGTTTTTTGTTTTTCATTGACACCAAACTCTTATTGGAGAACAGGTTACTAATTTATTTTCATCTCTAAACCACATCAGAAAGTTAGGCTGCTGAGGAAATAGCCTAACTGAACTCTGTCCTCCTTTACAGAAGATGGAACTTAGATGAATTCTAATTATCCATATTATAGCTTAGTACATACCAATTAAGTACTATAATACAGGTTTTGTCAGGCTTCTTCAATGAACTTCTGCATCAAGCAGAAGCAATGGTGCGAAGGTTAACTAGAAATAAATTGTTAGGCTGGGGGAATTTTTTTGCAAGTTCAGGGACTGCCATCTCAGTAGAGGGTGCAAATAATAAACCTTTGCCTTCTGCTGGCCCTGAGCTGTCTTGTAAGGTCCGAAGGAGCTCACCTTCCCCTCCACTGACTCCTAAGAAAGGAGGCAGACCTGAAGTGGTCTGCTGACCAAAGATCAAAACAGATTTAAAATTTTAAATGCTTCCTATCTGTGACACTGATTTGTCCTAAGGAAATTTTCTGCCACAGCCTTTGAAAAATCAAAAGAAAAAAAAAATCTTTCCCTTGTCAATGAAAGCAAAAAAAGTAAATGTTTCTAATGACTCCAGGATTTTTCACTTATAATGTTTGGGTACTTTAGTATATCTCATTGAATGCTATTCTATTCGTTCAGATGTCTGAATTTGGTAAAGTTACCACAATTAAATTCCAGATTACATTGACTCTAAGTCCCAGTTTTCTCTGTGCTAACTGGCACCTGCCCCTCCCTTCCCCCAGGATATTTCTTCTCTCTTTAGATCTATATGCAGTGTTTATTGTCTTGTCCTGACCTTCAGTCTGATTGTTTGCTCCTTTGAAATTGTGAGGTGGCCCGGGGATGGGGTCGGGGGTGTGGGTGGACTCAGATATGATCTCTCTTCAATCCTATAAAGAAACTAACAAAGGGAGGTTTCTTCCTCATTGCTGCCTCTTCTCTTCATTATTAGCTCAACATGGAGAGAATATTGGTGTCATTCCCTTTTTTCTCCTTTCTCACAAACTCACCTAACCTCTCATTTTTATTATTTTTTCCCCTCCTTGTCAAAGATGCTTGTGTAGGCCTCTTCTAAGAATTAAAAGCTGTGACCAGGGCTTCCCTGGTGGCGCAGTGGTTGAGAGTCCGCCTGCTGATTCAGGGGACACGGGTTCGTGCCCCGGTCCGGGAAGAACCCACATCCACGGATGGGCCCGTGAGCCATGGCCGCTGAACCTGCGCGTCCGGAGCCTGTGCACCGCAACGGGAGAGGCCACAACAGCGAGAGGCCCACGTACCGAAAAAAAAAAAAAAAAAAAAAAAAAAGCTGCGACCATTTCCACCCACCATCACTAATAGATTCAGTGTGTGCCCTTTGTATTCTACATCAAGCATATTTTAAATTTAAACTGACTGCTTATTTTATTCATTGCTGGTGACATAGTATCTCTGGCCCTTCATCCTATCACGTGTTAAGTGGAGACAATAATTCCAGTGCTGTATTTTTTTTTTTTTTTTTTTAGGTTCTACTAATGTTTCTCTAAGTGTCTCTGAGATCTCCTCTTTCTTCTGAGGAGTAATATAGTCCTGATCATCATTCATGGAAAGGCCCCAAAAGAGCAATCCTCATTGCCACATGGGTAGCTGTGCTGGATTACCATTTAAGAAAGAGAACCCTTTTAACGTTCCCTGGTTCCCTGATCAGCTTCCCTTGGCTCTAGTTTTACTTAAGGAAGACTCTTTAACATTTCCTATGAGGATGACTTAGTGGTGATAAATTCAGGTTGCTGGGGAACTATATCTCTCCTCAGGTCAGATTGCTCGCGGCTAGAAAATCAATACCCGAGAGGCAGTTGTTGGTAGAAAGGAAAATTGCTTTTAATCAGAATGCCAGCAATCTGGGGAGATAGTGGACTCAGTGTCCCCCCCGCCCCAAAACCTTTCCCAAGCTTCTCCTCAGCTATGAAAGTTTTTAAAGCAAAAAAGGGGAGTAATCTCAGTGAATCATTGAGATGGGGGTCACTATCTCAGATCACTGTGTGCAGGCCTGTTGACTTCTAGTGATCTTTCTTTAGATGCCGTCTTGTTCACACAGTTTGTTCACACAGTTTGTTCATGAGATGACTGAAGGGGAAGCTGGGGGAAAGATCTGGCCATCTGTTAATTACTCATTCTTCATTTCTATTGCAGAAAAACCCACACGAATTTTTTGGCCAACGCAATACTTCTTTGATCTACGGAAAGAACCAACACGTTAGGCAAGGTATTGTGTGATCAAAAGATTTGAAAGGTGTGCTTGGGCCAGAGATGAACAGAGCATGGGGGTGCCTGGTTTAAAAGTTAGTTACAATGTAGCTTTGCTAAATTGACAAGAAAAGGAGTTTCCTGCTGAGGGCAGTTTCCTGCAAGGAGCTGCTTACACTCCAACTCTGGATGATAAACTTGCTGTCTAGAGTAACCTCGGTTATAATTTGTTTCCTTCAGCACTTTAAATAAATCATCTACTCTCTTCTGTCCTGCAAAGTCTCTGCTGGAAAATCAGCTGATGGCCTTATGGGGGTTCTCTTGTATGTGACTCTTTGCTTTCCTCTTGCCACCTAAAGAATTATCTCTTTATCTTTAATGTTTACCATCTTAATTGTGATATGTCTTGCTGTGGGCCTCTTTGGGTTCATCTTGTTTGGGACTTTCTTACATTCCTGGACCCAGATATCTGTTTCCATCCCTGGTTAAGGAAGTTTATAGTCATAATTTCATCAAATAAGTTTTCTGCCCCTTTCTCTTTCTTTGCTCTTTCTGGGACCCCTGTAATGTGAATGTTAGCATGCATGATGTTGTTCTAGAGGTCCCTTAAAGTATCCTCATCTAAGTTTTTTTCTTTTTTTCTTTTTGCTGTTCCACCTGGGTGATTTCCATTATTTTATCTTCCAGGTTGCTTATGCATTCTTCTGTGTCACCTAATCTGCTGTTAATTCCTTCTAATGAATCTTTCAGTTATTGTATATTTCAGCTCTCATTAGCTCTATTTTATATTTTCTAGCTCTTTTTTTTGAAGTTCTCACTGTGTTCCTCTATTCTTTTCCCGGGTTTAGTAATGGTTCTTTTTACTACTGCTTTGAATTCCTTATCAGGTAAATTATTTATCTCCATTTCATTAAGGTTTCTTTCTGGGGTTTTATCTTGTTCTTTCATGTGAAACATACTCTTTTGTTTTCTCTTTTTGTTTGACTTTCTTTGTTTGTCTCCATGAAATTAGGTGAAACGGTGACCTACCCTGGTCCTGAAGCCATGTCCTTATGCGGGAGCAGACCTTTGCAGTCTGTGCGTGCCCAGTGTCTTCGGTGGCAGAGCTGGCCCTGAAGTGAGCACAGGCAGTCTCTGTCTTGGTGGTAGGTGGGGCTGGAGTCTGATGGATTATAGCCAGAGCCAGGTGTGAGCTGGGGCTTCTCCCAGGCTCAGTGGTGGTCACCAACCTATCAGGGAGGCTGGACGGGGGTCTGAGGCTTGAGCAGGAGCCCTGAGGGAGTCGGGCTTTTCCCTGGAGTAACGGCACTCTCTGCTTTGGTTGGGGGCATGGCCAGGACCTGAGGTCTTGGAACTGCGCTTCTGAGCTGGCTTCCCTTTGTTCTGGTGCATGCACGCATGATGGTGATGGCAGTCCCTGCCTTAGTTACAGATGGGGTCAGGGCCTGAGGGATCGGAGCTGCGCTTCTGAGCTGGCTCCGTTTTGTCTTGGTGGAGTTGCTGCCTTAGCAGGGAGCAGTGACAGAGTCAGAGGGGTGGAAGCAGGAGCCCAGTGGGGGCTGCTGGGTGTGCTTGGGCAGTCCCGGCAAGCCAGCCACAGCAACAGGCAGTTTTCAATCTGCTGCCTCTGCTCTGGGACTGGGAGCAAGTGAGCCTGTGCACGCACTCTTCAAGAGCGGAGTCTCAATTTTTTACGGCCCTCTGGTGAGCTCCGCTGGTTTTAAAGCCAGTTGAGGGAGCTCTTCTTCCCGGTTCCAGACCCAAGGGTTGGGGTGCCTGATATGGTGCTCAAACCCCTCACATTTTTTGAAGGATCCTGGAGCCTGTGATATCTCCTTCCTCTTCTGGGGTACCGGCTAGGGGCGTGGGTCCAATCAAGATCACTTCTCTTCCTCTCCTGCAAGACTTCATTCAGTTCTTTCTTTACTGTCTTGATTACAGGAGTCATTCTGCTAGCCTTCAGGTTGTTCTCAGTGAGAGCTGTTCTACATGTAGTCGTAGTTTTGATGTATTTGTGCAGGGAGGTGAGCTCAGTTTCCTTCTGCTCTCTCATCTTGACCCCACCCTCCTAGATTTCTTAATCAATGGCACCCGAATTGGCCTTCATGGTGTTTTTCTGTAGGGATAAGTTAAGTTTCTGGTACAGCAGCAATCCCTATTCTCAGGTATTTACCAATCACCCGCCATATACAAGAAACAATACTGAACACTAAGGGAAAAAAATAAACTGTAGGAGAGACTGTGTATCTCTATCTACATCTATTTCTATGTGTCTATCTATGTATCTGTTGTGAGTTAGAAAAAAGGCATCAGTTGACAAATGAATGTTAAAGGCGGTGAGAGGAGGTGTAAGTATTCCAGGATCTCTTTAAAGGAAAGAAAGACGTTAACTAAAATTTTAAATGTAGGTAAGATTTAGAAAAGTGAAATACCATGGAGGGAAATATGGGTTTGTTTTTGGTTCTAAATTCCCAATTACCTGGTACATAAATAACAAACAGAGAGTATGAGCTTAGAAGTTTGTCTATTTAAGAATGTTCTTGAGTTACAGGGAATATACTTGGAATGGTGGGTCCTGTCAGTAAATAATCTTATATTCAGTGTTCATTTGACTATGTCCACTCTGGGTCCAACAGAACAATTGGCTGTCATTTTTGTGGCTACTCAGATGTAGTGATTTGGAGGGAAAAATGGCTTAATATTACTCCATCATGACATCATAGTAAGATAAAGTTATAAGGAACAATAGAGTTCACCTGAACACGCCCTTTTATATTATTGATGAAGCAGAGTCAGGGAGGTAAAATGACTCACTCAACGTCATTTAACTAGTAGTGGAATGAAAACCAAAAATTTCCAGATTTTTTTGACTTTGAGATTGAGGAAGAGGTAGAAACAAAGCACTATTTTTTGGATATGCTGAGTCTGAGGTGCTTGTGAGATTTACAGATGATGTCTTGAAATGCTTTGTTAATTATGTCTGAATTTCAAGGCTATGCTTAGTTCAAGGGATACGGATTTCAGAACTATTAGAATATAAATGAGTGTGAAGGACGTCCCTTAAAAAGGGCACTTAGATATCTTAAATTTCACTCAAAAGAGGAAATTCTCACAAATGTGAGTTGTGCCTTGACCATCAACATTACATTATCCCAGTTTCTGCCCCAACATCATAGTAATATATATCCCACAAAGCAGCTCACAACATTCATACGTCCATTCGGCCAAAAATGTTTATGGCCAGACCCTATTGTAGGTGTTATGGCTAATACAGTGAACAAAGTAGATAAGGCCCTTGCTTTCAGGCAGTGACGTTACAGTGGAGAGGATAAAAAATTCCCAAATTGACAAGTAATTTGACCAAGTAAATATATAGCGGTAAGTGTTCTGAAAAAAATAAAAGGGAGTAGTGTGACAAAGAGTGATGTGTCTGCACCAGGTAGTCAGGGAAGGACTCACTGAAAGGTAACATGGAGCTGAAACCTGAATGACTTTTGGAAGAAAAGCGTCCCAAACAGGGAAAATAACAAGTGAAGAAACCCCAAATTGTCAAACATAAAGCATTCAAAAGAGAGAAAATAAACCAGCATGGAGGAGCCCAGTGAGCAACGGGGAAGATGGCATGAGCTGAAGTCTCATCATGAGAAGGATAAACAGGGAGCTGATTGCATAGGGTCCCACGTGAGGGCTCCCATGGTGAGGGACATGGATCGTACTTCACATGCAATGGAAAACCATGAGGGAGTTTAAAGCAAGACAGTGATGTGATCTCATTTACATTTTAAAAAGATGACTTTGGCTCCTAAGGTGAAAACAAACTGTAGAGGCAGGAGTAGAAGCACGAAGACCAATTAGGAGATAGAGGAGTGGTCCCCAGGCCACATGGCGATGCTTGGGCTACAGTTGTCACAGAAGAGATGCACAGGAGGGTATGGAATCTAGGTATGTTTTGGCAGAAGAATTGATTCAATTTCATGTATGGGAGTGATGGAGGGCAAGGAGTGATGAACGGGACAGATTGAGGATTATACCTAGGTTTTGTTTTTAGAAACGTTTGGGTAGTGGTGCTAGTTATGCAGGGGCGAGAGCTTGGGAAGAAATTAGCTCAGAGGAAGAAGTCAAGAGATGGGGCACATTAAGTGTGAGACGTCTGTTATGTATTCATGTAGAGATGTCAAGTAGGAAATTATGCGTGTATGAGTCTGGAGCTGGGTGGAAAGACTGATGCAGAGGTATTAGACGCTATGTGACTGGATGAGTTGTCCTAGTGAGAGAAAGTAGATGCAGGGGCGAGAAGGGCCTAGGACCAAGCCAGGGAGGGAGAGTGAGAGCTGACCAACATTTCGAGGCTAAAGAAGGAAACAGAAAAGGATGCTAAGGAGACATAGTAAGGGCAGAGAAAACAAATTATTAATAAGGGGCCACAAAAACAGAACTTCTGGTATTTTTCTTTAAGGGGTACTTAACCAGAATATTTTTGTTTTGGTACGGGCTCCTGGCACTTTGATCTCAAGTGTCTGGTATATATCATTTTTAATTTAACCAATAACACTTTCACTCTATTAGGGGATGAATTGTATATCCCCAAAATTTATATGTTGAGGTTCTAATCCCTGGTACCTCAGAATGTGACTGTATTTGGAAATAGGGTCTTTACAGAGGTACTTAGGTTACAATTAGGTCATTAGGGTGGGCACTAATTCAATATGATTGGTGTCCATATAACACAAGGAAACTATGACACAGACATGTGTACACAGAACAGAAGGACCACGTGAGGACACAGTTAGAAGGTCGCCATCTGAAAGCCAAGGAGCAACGACTCTGAAGAAACCTACTCTGCTGACATCTTGATCTTGGACTTCAAGCTCCCAGAACTTGGAGGAAAAAAACTTCTACTGTTTCATTCAGTCTATGATATTTTGTTTGGGAGCCCTAGCAAATCAATGCATAGCCTTGCCTTACTTTATTTTTCTGCAGCATCTGAAATTGTCAACTGCCTGTTTAAAAAATTGTTACTTTTATTAGTTCAGGTATAAAGTTAGCTAGAGTAAAAGAGTCCCCAAATAATAGACATATGTTAGAAATTTACTTTTCTTCCACTTAAGGGTCTGCGTGTAAGTTCAGAGCTGGTGTTAGGGACCCAAGTTCTTTCTAATGGTTTGTTCTGCCATCCTTGGGGCTTTCCGCCACCCTCATGATCCCAAATAGTTTACCTCCGTGTCTACATCTCAAGAGGAAGGAAGGGCCCAACCTGCCCTTTAAGGAAGTGACCTGAAAACTGCACACATCACTTGCTTTTACACACATCGCTCAGGACTTAGTCACACAGCCATGCCTGCCTTTGAGGGGAGCAGGGGAGCAACCCTAACTAAAAAGTGGAGATTCTACTCTTGGAGAGAAGAAGGAATGTTTTTCAAAATCAGCTTTATACACTAAAATGTGAACTTAATCACTTTGATTTTTATCTTATAATATTACTTCTAAATATTATAAAACTAAAGAAAGTTTATTTTCTAAAATTGTTTATGGCTTAGAGAACCACATTCTATCGTTGTCGTTTTCTATCTACCCAGTCATGACATAGTAGAAAGCAAAGTGAGGCTTTCTCCCTATTTCCTGACTTTCTTACTTATAGAATTAGATTTGATTAGATTATCCCTAAGATTCCTTCCGCTAAAATTTCTAGAAATCTACGCTATGAAACACACATGATCTACATAACTAGTTGAGAAATGAGGTACACCAATGTAATTTTCATGTGTCAGAGTTATGGTGAATTATTTATTTTCAAATAACCAGTCACACAGTTCCTAGACAACTCTTTTAAAAACAAAAAAAAAACTTCCAGAAGAAAATATTCAAAATATTGCAGCTTTTCCAGTCTTTTCGTATATATTAACCACGAGGGGGCAGTAGTAGAGAAAGTTCCCTTTTATTTTCTCAGGCTACAAAAACCCACAAAAACAAACCACCGTGTTCAGAGAAATGTCGCCAAGTAGGTAATGTTATTTTCTCCTTTGGTTTCACATGTATGTTCTCAACCTGACAGGGCAAGGGAAGCAACGTCTTTGGTTTGTGTGTTTCTAAAAAAAAAAGAGGAAAAAACTTTTAAACTTTGATAACTTTTCAAGAGAGCAAAAGTTTGAAAGTCTCAATACCACAAATATACACAAAATGTATAAGCATATGTTCATGCAGTCATAGATGACCTAAACTCAAAATTCAAATTCCTCATACTTCCTCATACATGTTTAGTCAGTAAACAGCTTAGAGCTTCTCTGTCTGTTTCCAAATTTAGTAATTTTATAATCAGCAATACTTTCAATTACTAGTTAAACTGTATTGGAAGAGTGATTTCCATAGTATAGACATACTGTTTATTACTGAGTGTAATGTATATTCCAAAGAATAAAGAGGCAAAATATTTATGCTTTCAAAGTTTTTATAACTGTATTCTAGTTGAGTCCAAGGAATAAAAAAATAAACAGCCATATGCTTTTCTCTTAACAAGGACAACAGAGAGTCTTTTGAAAATGTAAACAGTCCCTGAATAATCAAAAAGCTAAAACTCAGATATAAATCATCTATGAGATTTATCTTAAAGTTTATATGATATAAATGGGGATAATAATCAAAGCACACTGATATCTTAAGAATCACATGTGATCTAAGTTTGGGAACTCTATTTCATTGGAATCACTCTTGAATAATAATGAGCAAAGGCGCCGTTAATCACCAAAACTCGTTTCTTCCCCCACTAGAGGCTTGTGCTCTGCCCATGTCAAAGGCCTGTCTCTCAGCGCCCCATTTCCCCATAGGACCAATTAAGTCCTGGATGTATGATTAGCCCATAAATCTTAACGTGGGCAACTATTCTTTCTTTGGTTCTGGCCCGGGAACATTCACCTTTGGGCCGCAGGTGCTCCCCTGCTGTCCTGGGTACCTGTCGGGCTGCCTGGACCTCTGCCCTGCACGTGCCTCAGGACTTGCTCTGCTGGTGGGGCTCACCTGGACGCTATGGTGGCCGCTGTCCTGTGGGGGTTCCTGTTCCTCCTGCCTCCACTTGCGTTGACTGTGGAGATGTTACTTCTCTATTGTTACTTTTATTCCTCATTTGTAGAATGGGGTTAATAGAAATATCTAGCTCAAAGATTTATGGTGAGGATTAAATAACCTAATTTACATAAAATATTTACCACAGTAAGTGCTCAATAAATCTGAGCAAGGGCCACAACAAACATGGGCACCGACTACCAATACCACAGCCCCTTACCTGCCTAGAGGCTCTGCCCCGTCCACAGTAGGGTCTCTTAGACAACAGCTCAATGCCATGTGGCGACTGATGCAGGACAAAACCACAGGCATAGAAAAGGCTGCTGTGCTAATGTTTATTGTGTTTGTAAGTACAAGAGTTTTTTGAAAGTCCAGTTTCGCAGGTTGGGTTCCGTGGGAGGCAGACTCTAGGGGATCTTAGCATGCGAAAGTTTTATTAGGGAGTGTTCTTCTGATCAACACCTCTGGTAGGAAGGGAAGGGGAGGGAAAGGGAGGAGGCCAGACCAGGTACAGGGAGAACTTCAGGTGTGAGTTGGTCTCAATGAAATGCTCAGCTGACACTACTGGCAGTTTTGAAGCTGAGATAACCTTGCAGATCTGCCCCAAGTTGGGAAGAAGGGGGCCAGGGCTTTGCACCCCTGTGTTATTCTGATAATTGAATTTTGCCCACCCTGGGAAGGGACACAGCTTTGGATGAGGCAGCTCTCTTCTGCTGAGACTGTGATTACAGTAGACTGGCAGCTCGGGACAGCTGCCAGGGACAGCTGCCAGCTGCGGGCTTCATGGGCAGGCAATGTGTGCAGACTCAGAGACCCCACGCTCGGTTTAACTCTCCACTGCCACCACCTCAAAATTATTAGTAGTATTTGAGTAGGAGGCCCCACATTTCCTTTTTGCATTGAACCCTACAAATGATGTAGTTGGTCCTGGACAGGGGCTCTTTGTTGGCAGTGCTTTCAGTGGCTGGGATCATGAGTCCTCACTAAATGGGGATTTGGGTGATGTATTATATTTCTTATAGTATACAAATAAATAGGACCACTTCTAATAAAAAATTGAGTAATTTAAAGTAAACAAATAGGATTATTAAACTCATTAGAAAGAAAAGTTTCAATTTCTTTTCTTTAAATTGAGTTCTGGGCAGAGTCAAGATGGTAGACTAGGAGTATGAGGAATTCGCGTCTCCACAAAACTTGGGCACCTACCAGGCACCGGTGGGAGACCACAGACAACCTAAGGGAACAGGAGGAACCCACAGCAACCAGGTAGGACGTGGGGCATGGGGGGGAGTGAGGGGGGAGGAGAAGTGGAGGCTGGATGGGTCCGGCGCCCCTGAGGAGCGGCTGGGGGAGGGGAAGGGATCCTACGCTTGAAGAGGGAAATTGGGTGACCATTGGGAGGGCAGAGGATCAAAAGGGAGTATGGCTAGGTTTCCCTTGCCCACTTGGGCCCCTGGGAGCCTGCTGGGATCCCAGGCTTGATCCTCTGCCCACTGAGGCCTCCTCCAGCCCCTTGGGTCCTGAGGGAGTGGGAGGGAGGGAAGGGGGAGTAAAGTAAAGGCCGGACCTACAGGACAAGCACCCCTGAGGGGCGGCTGGGGGAGGAGAGGAGTTCCTACACCCAGCGGGTCCCGCCCACAGTTAGGGGTCAAGCTTGGATGGGGGAGACCCTGGAGGAGACCCTGTGGGGGCCGTGGAGGAACGGAAGGGAACGTGGCCGGCGCTTTCCCTGTCCACCACTGTATACTTTGTAACTTTATGGGTGGAAAATTTACCAATAGGGATATTTTGAACAAATCCATATTACTACTGAATTCTGTGTTTGCCAATTGTTTATAGCTTGTTTTGAGAAAGGACCCTGACATGGACGTTTATCATAATAAAATGTCACTCTTCATTCAGGCTAAACCATTTATTCAATATCTAATTCAGGTCTATCTAATCATTTTGAATTGAGACAAGTTTTTAATGATACAACAGGAATATAACACATTGGTTCCTTTTAAAAAATGAATTTGATATTGAAAAATCATGAGATTTTGAAAATATACATAAAGTAAGAGGTGACATTCTGGGGCTTCCCTGGTGGTGCAGTGGTTGAGAGTCTGCCTGCCGATGCAGGGGACACGGGTTCGTGCCCCGGTCTGGGAAGATCCCACGTGCCGTGGAGCGGCTGGGTCCGTGAGCCATGGCCGCTGAGCCTGCGCGTCCGGAGCCTGTGCTCCGCAACGGGAGAGGCCACAGCAGTGAGAGGCCCGCGTACCGCAAAAAAAAAAAAGAGGTGACATTCTGGGATGGCTCAAAAATTGGTCCAAAGACTATTTTATGGGTTAAATATTGTAACTTTCATGAAAAATTGCTTGGCCGTAATAGCTTGTGGATAATGTGTTCTCTGATGTTAGACAGGGCAAAGGATGCAGTAGGGCAAGCAATGGAATTGGCATACAATTCAGAATGAAAAAGATAATATTAGAGTGTCAGGGGCCAGGAAAGGAGGCAACATAGTGTGATGACCTAAAGTACAGACGCTGGAATCAGGCTTCCTGGTTTCAAATTCCAGCTCTACCACTTTGTGATGTTGGCAATTTAGTGACTGCCTTCTCCCCTACAATGTCTTCGTTTTCTCAGGTATAAACAGTGATGATATTTACTACATGGGCTATTAGGACTTTTATATGGCTTAATATGCATTAAAAGTACTTAGAAAACACCTACACATACATGTTGTATTGAGGTTTTTTTTTGTTTTTTGTGTTTTGTTTATTCAAGTATAATAGATGAATAGAATTATAGCATAGTGTACCATGTGATGATTCGATATATGTATATGTTGTCAAAGAATTCCCCCCATTGAGTCAATTAACACAACCGTCACCTCACATATATACCTCTTCCTTCCTTTCTTCCTTTCTTTCTTCCTTCCTTCCTTCTTTCCTTCCTTCCTTCCTTCCTTCCTCCCTCCCTCCCTCCCTTTCTTTCTTTTCTTTCTTTCTTTCCTTCTTTCTTTCTTTCTGTTGGTGAGAACACTTCAGTTCTACCTCTTAGCAAATTTCAATTACACAATACAGTATTATCAACTATAGTCACCATGTTAATATTAGACCCTCAGGCCTTATTTATCTTTTAACAGAGTTGTACCCTTTTATCAGCCTGTTCCTATTTTCCCACCTCTCAGGTCCTTGCAACCACCAGTCTATTATTCCACTCTCTGCTTCTATGAGTTAAACTTTTTGTTTGTTCATTTTTAGTTCCCCATATAAGAGATAGAATGCAGTATCTGTCTTTGGCTTATTTCACTTAGCCCTCCAATTCATGCAAGTTTTCACAAATTTCAGGATTTCCTTTTTTATAGCTGAATAATATTCCATTGTATATATATATATATGTCCCATTTTCTTTGCCCATTCATCTGTTGATGAACACTTAAGTTGTTTATGGGCTTTGGTTACCATGAATAATGTTGCGGTGAATGTGACAGTACAGATATCTCTTCAAGATAACGATTTAATTTCCTTTGGATACATACCCATGCTTAGCAGTGAAATTGCTGGATCATATGGTAGTTCTATGTTTAATTTCTTGAGGAACCTCCATACAGTTTTCCATAGTGACTGTACCAGTTTACATTCCCACCAAGAGTGTGCAGGTGTTCCATTTTCTTCATCAGCATTTGTCATTCCTTGTCTTTTTGATCTCGGAATTGATCTATTTCCTTTAGGTTATCTACTTTTTGGTGTATAATTGATCGTAGTTTCTTATGATCCTTAGTATCCTTAGTAGTCTCTGTCTGTTGCAATGTCTCCTCTTACATTTCTGATATTATTTATTTGAGTCCTTTCTCCTTTTTTCTTACTTAGTCTAGCTAGAGATTTAACTAAGTTTCTTACTCACCTGATGTGAATGAGTTGCTCAACTAGTTTCTGGATTTCTCTCGGAGGGTATTGTTTTGTGTATCGCTGTATATTTGGTGTGTCTGTGGGAGAAGGGAAATTGAGCAGCCTCCTATGTCACCATCTTTGTTTTTGTGTTGCTGTTTTTCTATTTTTAAAAGGAGGAAAATAATTGTTAATATGCCAGGTACTTTAACACACTGACTCATTTAATTCTTTCAATGACTTTGAAATATAGACACGGTTATTTTTATTTTGCAAGTGAAGAAACTGAGGCTTAGATAGATTAAATAACTAGTTCACAGCCAGGCAAACTGTCAGTGACAAAACAGGGACTCACGCCAGGTAGAATTATTTCACCCTCTTACATCAAACTCTTCAGTGACACTCTTTGTGGTGGGTGGGATTCAGGTGAGATTCAATAATACAAGTTCCATTAAAGTCATCTTTAGGGTATAAACAAAGTCTATTCAAGTTATGTCTATAGGTTTATCTTGTTGAGGTGAGATCTTTGTACGTAGATATCTTCATTTATGTATATAGATTAGTTTGAGGTAAGTATCAAGTGGGCTTCTGATAACCAAGAACCGCCTGCCTGAAAATAAGGTGCTGGAGCAAGGGATTGGTGTCCCTCAGAGTTGCAATGAAATCTGCCTCAGGTAGTCCCCTTGGGTCTTCTGGCTTGTCTATTTCTGAGGACTAGAGGGAGATCAGGAGAGCTTGGCAAACTAATACTGGTTGCTGGCTGTTCCCTGTCAACTAAGGGATGTCACTCGTCACCCAGTTCTATAAGAATTGAGTCATGGCCACTGCAGTTGCTGACCTACAGTACACTCTGAAAGGAATTCAAGGATGAAGAGCTGAATAGGAACTCTGTGCTTTGGGAGAACAGGCACAACAGACCCTTAGATAGAAATATTTCAGGAGAAATTTTCTATGAACCTGGATACTTGCATCTTAGAAAAGCACTAAAACCATTAACTGTTCCCCGTGACTAGCAGCAACCTTCTACCGAGCTGTGTGCTTAATTGCAATACCCCTTCATCAAAATTACATATCTACTGGCCTCCCCGACTGTATCTTCAGGGCAGTTCCTCAGAGCTTTCTGAGAGGCTGTCTCCTGGGCTATAGTCCTCAGTAACTCCCCCAATAAAACTAAAACCCACAACTCTCATGTTGCACATTTTTATTTCAGTCAACATCCCTCAGTGTTGTCTCACTTTTGTCAGAGTAAAGGTGTGCTGAGCTGTGTAAACTGATATTGTGTTTCATGTGTCAGTGTCAGTGGGGTGCAATCTGATGGACCAGCTTTAATGTTCATCTAATTTTTGCTCATAAATAACATTGCATTTGAGTAGGGTGACAATACTTCCCACTTTTCCCAAGATGGTTCTGGTTTAGGCCTGTTGTCCCAGTGTATTGATGGATAGCACTGACTTCAATTCTCAAAACTGTCCTGGTTTCAGTGAAAAATAAAATGATTAACCAGCATATCTACTATACATGAATTCCTGCCTCACTTCCTAGCTATTTTTTTTTAGTATAGCATCTATAATATTTTTAATGAACAAATAAAGGAAAGCAGTTAACATGGGGCAGTGCCAGAAACAGAAAAATACATGTTTAACATTCTTAGAGATATAAGACAAGATATTGCATTTATTTCGTAAGAATAGGATTCTATTCACAAAAGAAGGAAAAATTCACAGGAAAAAAGAGATAATGAAAATTAACAATGAAAGAGCAGACATTTATTTAAAGTAAACAGAAAATTTGGAAAATTGGAGAATAAAGTTGAGGCATCTCTGAGAAAGTAGAACAAAAGGCAGAAATGTGGGAAGAAAAGAGAAAAAAAGGAGAATAATATTAAAGAGTCTAGCCAGGAAGGTAAACATCAAAAGAATGAGTTCCAGAAAGAAAGAATAGAGAAAATAGAAGAGAGGAAATTATCAAGGAAATAATACAAGAAAAATATCCAGTACTGAACAGTGTGATTGTACAGATTAAAATGGCCCAGTTCATCATTTTCATCTTGTTCATCTTTTTTTTTTGCATAAATTCTTTCTTCAAGAACAATTTTTCCTTCCTTTTAATGTGCACCCTTTAGAAGTTCCAATTTCTTTTCTAAAAGTGCTTTTATTTTATTCTCATCCTTGAACAAATATTGATTATAAAATTCTAATTTTCACTATCTGCACTGTGAAGTGAAGACATTGTTTCATAGGATTCTGGACTCTATTGTTACTTTTAATGTATTTGCTCTTCCCCAATTTTCATTTTCTAACGGTTGTTTTTCTGTAATTTAAGCTCTAATTAATTTCCACAGTGACAGGAAAATATACGCTGTAACAAGCTTTGAAAGGTGTAAGCCTTGCTTAATTTGCTCTAGGACCTATTTTGATAAATGTTTTACATTCAGGTGAAAAAGATGTATATTCTGAAATTATTGGATGCAGTATTTGAAATGTCAATTAGGTCAAGTTTGCTACTGGTATTCTATGTTTTCTTTTGGTTCAATAATCATAATAAGAACTTTTCTGCTCATTTATGTGCAAAGTAATTTTTTCACTTTCAAGTTATTACCCATTTAAGCTTGTTTTAATTATTCAACTGATGTCTTTTTCTATTTGTGAAAATTCTTTGGGCATCTTGAGTTGGGATAGAATACACCATAACTGTTCCCACTAAAATTAATGGAAATGTATTTTTTATTTAATGACTTTTCACGTAGGAGCAGGGTTTTCAGGGATGAATTAAATCTGCTAAGGGAGAGATAGCACCTGGCACAGGGAAGGCAGTCGAAAATAAATGTTAAATGAATGAATAAATGATTGCAAAGGCCCATGTGCATTTTTACAGCAGGATTTCCAGCAGGCATTTGTAGCCTTGTTACTGTGTTTTGTATTCACTGTTGTTTTGTACCAGTATTATCACATTGTGGTTGGACTAGCCCTTCAGTAATAAGCATCAAGAAACTTTGAAAAAATAGAGGGTCATTACTGATAAGACCTGGAAATTACACAACACACCTGTGGCCATACAGTGAGGTCATGGGGAGAGAGACGGACCACATGGGCCCGGGGTTCTGCTTTTATTGGGGTTGAAGGTGGGGGCCCCAGGGTTTTGAAGCCTCACTCTTTTTTTTTCTTTTTTTTTTTTGCGGTACGCGGGCCTCTCACTGCTGTGCCCTCTCCCGTTGCTGAGCACAGGCTCCGGACGCGCAGGCTCAGCGGCCATGGCTCAAGGGGACAGCCGCTCCGCGGCATGTGGGATCCTCCCAGACCGGGGCACGAACCCGTGTCCCCTACATCAGCAGGCGGACTCTCAACCACTGCGCCACCAGGGAAGCCCCGAGGCTCACGCTTTATTCATGAATTTAAAACATAACAGCAGGAATTTAAACATGGGAAGAGAAAAAAAAACAATTAGCCCAAATGGTTGTTTATTGAAGTCAACTAAGATCTCTAAAACAAAGGAGCCTCAGTGGGGAGAGGCAGCCAGGTTCCTTGTCCAGTGTGTAGTTGGCAACGTGTTTATCTGAGATAGCTCTCTTGAAGTGGATGCCTCTTTGAAATGGATGCCTTGACAATCAAAGCTTAAGTCAGATACTTGCATTAAAAAAAAAAAGAGGCAAAAATCAAAAAGCAATCATGAAGGCTTACACTACAGCTCTCTTTTCATATAGACAGACATTATGTTCACATCCACCCATTATGTCTGTTGTTTGAATTTCTGATGTTACTCAATTACCATGTCACATTGTAGTAGGCATTACTTCTCTTCACCAATATCTGATTCTCCTCTGCTTCTGCTTACATGGTGGATTATACTTCTCTGTTTCTTTGAAGTTAGGTGTGACTGCATGACTTCTTTTGGAAAATGAAGTGTAGACATGTGACCAAAATGGTGAGGGAGCATTCACTGATGGTGCTCAGCTCTTCACACTGCTGTTCCTCTGCCCCTTTGTTCATGGAATCACATGTTGATACAGAGGTGACATAAGATCCAAACAGCTTGGAACATTGAGCGAAAACAGGGAGGATGGTTATCCTGGAAAGTTATTTGTGTTGTAGTGCACTTTGCAAGAGCAACAAATAAAGTGGTTTTTAGGCAGTGAGATTTGAGGGTTGTCACTGAAGCATCATCTAGCTTATGTTAACGGATAGGCACATGGACTCTATTGGAGACTAAGTTAAGTTAATCAAGTGCATGCCGTGATTATAGGTTGTTTTCACCAATTAAGTCTAAAGCAACACTCCTTAAGAGTTTGGCCCTATGTTTACACATATGTTTAGTATTGTATATGTGGTTCTTTGAAGCAAGAATCCTAGAAGCTTAGATGGACCCTTAGCGGTTGTGTGGCTCATAGCCTCCCTTTACAGTAGTAAACCTGGGATCCAGGTAGTTGGGAGTGGCTTGCTCCATATCACATAGGTGGTTAATGGTAGAGACATAAATAAAGTCTAATGTCTCTTACCTATGTATTCAGTGTTATTTCTGCCACATTTAACTATATATCATTCTCCTAGCTGCTCTTTCACGAACAAGCCATGACATGGAAATTCCCAGCAGTACCTACTCTATTGGATTGAAGTTAAACACTGAACTTAAACTTCTGTTAAAAGTCACACTGGAAGAGTAGACATGAAAGGGCATTTATAGTCATTCAAATTAATAGAACCACCCAGCCATCATAATATACAGAGCTCAAGCAATGAAATAAGAGTTAGATATGTTTGGTAAAGGGAAATCTTGATAAGTATGAAGTGGTCCAGAGAGTTAGAAGAATTGGTCCTTGAGGGAGTCCCTTGCAGTGTTGCTGGGTAGCTAAGGGCCCTGGGGCCTAGTGAGTGCAGTCATCTGGGCAGGAATGGGGTCGGGGAGGGGAGAAACTGCAGACTCCACCCTAAACCAAGTCTGGTAGTTAATTCTAAGCTTTGGTAAAGATTAAATCACTTGTAATAAACTAAGTAAATTCACTAGGATTATTTATTGCACATTTGACACTGAATGCCATATTCTTTTGTTGTTGTAGAGTCCCTGAACCAGCTTTTCTTGGAGCACGTGAATCCCCTCCCACACCCACATTAATTTAATAATGATATGACAGATACTTGCAGTGGCTGGCAGGGGCCAGGGTAACATTTCTCAAAGACACATGATTTTATTCTCTTATATTTTTCTGTGAGTTTTTAAAAAAGTATTCCTCCATATTGCCAACTAAAGTCCTTTTTGACACCAACTTTGACTGCCATTAAATAGCTGAAAATCACCAATAAGTTTTCCTTGGCCTATTTTATATTTGGCTACAAATTCTCCACATATTTTGACTGGGCTTAAAAAGCCATCACTTGTGAGGAAATCTCAGCATATAGCTCCTTATCAATGGAACAGATGATAATGAAAAGTTAAAGGACAGTACCTGTTGAAGAATACAATGCATGAAACATGCATACGTTCCTATACTTCTGCTCAAACATTAAATAATTCCAAAAACATTTGAAAAGAGAGCACTTTGCTGTTTCATTCATACCCCTGAAGATGGCACTGATGATACTAAAACTTTCTTAGTTTTTGCAAAGTACCTGCAAGGGTTAATCTGTGAGGTCTGGCCATTTTCTTTGATTCCAGGGGACACTATCCTATTCTCAGGATGTGAACCCAAGAGGTGAGTGGAATTTGTGGAAACTGGTTCAATCTGGGCTGTCTGTCTCTCCCTTGCAGCAGTTCCCATAGTTTTAATTGAACTCAGTGTAATCTCTTACACTTAATAAAGCAGTTATTGCATTTCTGATTTCCTTCCAAACATTTATAAACATCTACTCCAGGCAGCAAGAATGCTATCCTAGGAGTTTTAAGAACAGCCAGAAAGGGGCTTCCCTGGTGGCACAGTGGTTGAGAGTCCGCCTGCCGACGCAGGGGACACGGGTTCGTGCCCCGGTCCGGGAAGATCCCACATGCCGCAGAGCGGCTGGGCCCGTGAGCCATGGCTGCTGGGCCTGCGCGTCTGGAGCCTGTGCTCCGCAACGGGAGAGGCCGCAACAGTGAGAGACTCGTGTACCAAAAAAAGAAAAAAAAAAAAGCACAGCCAGAAAGATACAGTAAGTCAGTATGTGAAAAGGAAGTCAACAGAAGAAATGACCTTTTGACCCTAAGCGATGTGACATTTTGTTTAAACAATAGTTGGTTGCTAGTAAGTTTGGCCAGTATTATATATGCTAGAAAAAGATCAGAATAAGTCATAGCACTTCCACGGAAACATAGTACTTCAGTATATGGAAGACCTTGCAGTCAGACGAGGTCAAGGTATGAACCTTGGCTCTATGCACTGGCATTGTGACTTTACGAATATTACTTATTCTCTCTGAATCCTGCTTTTTTTTTTTTCAGTTATAAAACAAGAATAATACCTAAATGAATAGACATATGTACAGAATTTAGCAAATGGGGTACACTCTCAATAATGACTAGATAACATCCCTACCCAAATCTGCTTAATAATTCTGCCAACCATGTTTACCCTTCCTTAAATATCTCATGGGTACATGAAAGCCAGGAACATTCTTATTTATATAATATATAATAAATTATATTTTGAAAATCTTGAAGTCAATAGTGTTTGAAACCTTAGCAAGATTTTGATATTGAATAATGGAATGTATCTAAAAGATCAATCACAACTGTTTCTCTTAAAATGTAATGAGAATAAACCTTAGGAAAAAAAGGCAAATTTACCCAGGAATGAATTTATAAGTCACCACAGAATGTTTACACCCTGCTTAGCAAAGTTCACAGCACAAACTTGGTATTCAATAATTGATTGTTGAATATGAAATACAGATTTTGGATAATGATCTCTTTTATTTTTCCCCATTCAGGTGAAGAAACAGAGGGTGAAAAAACTAAGGAGCTGGCCCAAAGTTATCCAGCTTGCTTGGGTTAGAACCAGGACCTACTGTTATGCTCCTTGGTTAAAAGTCAACTATGAGCCGGTGACTGGCTCTCTACATTATACAAAGGTGAAGGGATTTCTTCCCCTATCTCAAGTACTGATGATAAAAACAAATACAACTTACTACCTTGCAAAATTAATGAATAAAATATATATGTATGAATAGACATGTGTAAAAGTACACGTTTTTGTTTAAACATAGCATAGTGTTAAACATTGCTTAACACTGTGTGATGTTTAGTATGGGATTCAAAAGTAGTGGAAAGGGCTTCCCTGCTGGCGCAGTGGTTGAGAGTCCACCTGCTGATGCAGGGGACACGGGTTCGTGTCCTGGTCCGGGAAGATCCCCCATGCCGCGGAGCGGCTGGGCCCGTGGACCACGGCCGCTGAGTCTGCGCGTCCGGAGCCTGTGTTCCGCAAGGGGAGAGGCCACAGCAGTGAGAGGCCCGTGTACTGAAAAAAAAAAAAACAACAAAACAAAAAAAAAATCTTTTTTCTTTCTCCTGTTCAGTGTGGATGATTTCCACTACTCTGTCTTCCAGATAACTGATCTGTTCCTCTCTATCAGCTAATTTATGGTTGATTCCCTCTAGTATCTTTTTTTGTTTAGTTATTATATTATTCAGCTCTAATTAGTTATTTTTTATATTTTCTAACTCTGTTGAAATTCTCACTTTTTTTGTCCATTCTTCTCTTGAGTTTGGTGAGCATTTACCATGATTATTTTGAACTGTTTATTGAGTTGATCACTTATCTCCATTTCATTTCTTTTTTCCCCTCTGTTTTTTACCTTTTCCTTTGTTTAGAACTTTGTCTCCTCACTTGCCTAATTCTTTGTGTTCACTTCTACATATTGGGTAGATTGGCTACATTTCTTATTCTTGGACAAGTAGCCTTACACAGGAGAAGACTTTTGAGGCCCAGCATCACACTCCCTTCTGGCCACCAGAGGTAGATGCTCTAAGGATGTCCCATGTATGGACTGTGTGTGCCCTTCTGTTGTGGCAGGTCTGACTGCTCTTGCCCCACTGGTAGGTGAGGCTGGCCCTTGACCTGGCCAGCTATGATTCTTTCTGTGGTTGTGCTGGTGGGTGGGGCAGGCGTCTATGGTAGCTGGTGACAGTGACCCATGACCTGAGGTTGCTGGTGGGTAGGGCAGGCACCTGCAAGCTAACTGACCCCATACCACATACTGTTCTGGGCCCTCTGGTGGGCAAGGCATACCCTTGTCATTAATAGGCTGGAGGGAGGGTTCCAAAACCGCTCTTGCCTGCTCTGGTGTCAGTAGGGCAGAACCAGAGACCCAGCTGCCTCCTGCATCTCTAGAAGGCTTTCCATAATCATCAAGTGGGTCTGACCAGGCAGCACAGAGCTGCCTCTGTGCTGGGATTCAGAGCATGTGAGATCTTGTGTGTGCCCTGTAAGAGCAGAGTCTTGTTTCCAATAGCCCTCTGGCTCTCTCAAATGTAGGCCCTGCTGATTTTCAAAGCTAGATGTTCCGGGGACTCATCTTCCCAGTGCAGGACCCTTAGACTGGGGAACCCAATGTGTGGCTTAGACCCCTTGCTTCTCATGGAGGACGTCTGTGGTAGTGATATCCCTCCCGTTTCTGGTCTGCCAGCCTGGGCATGTGAGTCCTGACTAGACTGCATCCTTGCCCCTCCTAACAGTCTCATGTGGCCCCTTATTTATATCCTTAACTGTGGAAACTTTTCTTCTGCTGGTCTAAAGGTCATTCTCATAGATAGTTGCTCTGTAAGGAGTTGTGATTTTGGCGTGCCCGTGGAAGGAGGTGAGTTCAGGGTCTTCCTACTCTGCCATCTTGGTTCCTCAACTATGATTTTTAAATGACTGTATCTGGATGTAGAGTCATTTATTTAACCACACCCTTATTGTCAGAGAGGTAAATTGTTTCATAAATAGATTATATAAATTTTACACAAGTAACATGTCACTAAAAATACATTTAGAAATGGATTTATGAACACTGGGAAGGTCCCAGTATTTACTGTCAAATTTAACTAAGTATGTTAGATTTAATACTCTTTAGAGGAAAGAAAGAAAGTAAGATCTATAGAAGTAAAACTCGAATGCTTAGAGAGGTCAGGCAGCTCCCAGATTCTTTTGTGGAGCCAAATTTCCCTTTAGGTTCAAGGACAATCACACCAGAAAAAAGTGAGACGACAAATTTTGTAAGGGTAGGCGGGAGCCATACGTTAGAGGAGACACTTTGAATCAGCAGCATTTGGAGTTCAAAGATCCTGACTGCATACAGTTTGTGAGAGTCTGTAGAGTGCACAGAAATTATATCTAGAGGACGCTTGTTGCCTACCCCCCTCCTATCTCTGGGAGCCGCAGAGATTTACGATGGGACAGGTAGGTCACTGGGCCTTGAAAGGAACACATTGCTGATGGTTTTGAGAAGTATTGACTTTTGAAGATACTGGGATACAATTTTTTTTTTTTTTTTTTTTTTTTTTTTTTGCGGTACGCGGGCCTCTCACTGTTGTGGCTTCTCCCGTTGTGGAGCACAGGCTCCGGACGCGCAGGCTCAGCGGCCATGGCTCACGGGCCCAGCTGCTCCGCGGCATGTGAGATCTTCCCGGACCGGGGCACGAACCCGTGTCCCCTGCATCGGCAGGCGGACTCTCAACCACTGCGCCACCAGGGAAGCCCTGGGATAGAATTTAATGCTTGGAAAAAATCAGTGGAATGTGTGTCATTAAGCTTTTTATGGAAGTCTGTCTTCAAGCCTCAACTCCTTGATATTTAATCTAGGCTGTTTATGGTCATACTTATTTACCTGTGTATTATCATCATTGGATTTGGTGGCCTTTAGTGAACATTTATTCCCTAAGTTGGATCTGGGCTAGATTTGAACACTCTAAATGTGGGAGATAATTTTGAAATTATAGGAAGTATCTCACCTTCACATGTTACCAATAAGCCATCGGTTCTCAACCAGGGATGAGATTTCTCTCTTCTTCCTAAGGAACATTTGGTAATGTCTGGAGACATTTTTAATTGACACAACTCAGCATCTAGCAAGTAGAGGCCAGGAATGCTGATGAACAGCTAAAATACACAAGACAGTCCTCACAGCAAAGAATTCCGCAGCCCCAAATGTCAGTAATGCTGAGGCTGAGAGACCATGCAGTTCCAGGTAACAGCGAGTTTTCTAACAGGTTCTGACATCCTTTTAACTTATGACATATTTAGAAAATCTTACGCATTCTCCATAGGTGTTGGAATGTTGCTGTCTTCCTCTAAGAATTTTTGTACATTATGAAATATATATACATATAAATATATATGTAGTGGATTGCTTACTCTGTCAAAATTGATATGTGAAAGGTACAAAGTTAGTGGGCTCTCCTGAATATCCCATTTATGCAATGTATTTTCTTACTTATATAAGCTATTCTACCGATTGATAGAAGAAAGGTAGATAGACTTGTAGTTTCTTCCTAGACCTTCCTAGACCATGTTTACCAGCAGAGGCCTCTGTGTGACTCAGAGAATAGCAGTCAGATTCACAGCTTGAAGCAAAATGCTTTGATTGCAGAAGTCTTTCCTAATAAATTGTTCTCCCTCCTTGCTAGGGCACAAAACAGTTAAAGTAGCAGAAACAGCTTGCCCCTGGCTGGTGGGGGAGGGGAAGGTATAACTTAACACTTACGTCTCTAATCCTGACTCTTTCCTCCTCTTGTTTTCTTTCTGCTCTCCCATCTCCTGGGGCTTTTAATGCCCAGCTTGGCTGGAATTAATGACAAGTCTTGGTCAGAAACCAGCAGGATAAATTCAGTCTCTTTATGGACATCCCACAAAGCTTTTCATTTCATGGCTTCCACTGTCTCTCTCGCTTCTTGTCTGCACTGGGCTGTAAGCACAGTCGGTCAAGCCGTGATTCCCAAATGTTAATGAGTACTAGAATCAAAATGAGTGGATATTAACATAAAGATTCCTGGGACCACCTCCCAGATATTCTGACTCTGGTATACAGCCTCAGGATCCATCATTAATGAAATGCCTGGGTAATTCTGATCTAATGCTACTGGAATTTGTAATCCATTGCTTAAATATTCCAGACCTTTCCATAAGTCCGCTCCTTAGTTCATGCTCCCCCTTCTGCCTAGACTGTACTTTTTTTTTTTTTAGACTGTACTTTTAACCGTCTCTGTGCTTTCCTGAACTTCCCAAGCTGACTTAACCACTTCTACCTCTGTGTCCCCCTAGCACTATGCTTACATGTCTATTATTAAAGCAAATATAATAATACACAGCAATTAATATTGCTATGTTATGTTCCCGGTTAGATTGTGAATTCCCTAAGAAATAAACACTTTTTAAAAGAATGAATACAAAGACTGCAGTTTTCACCAGACTGGGTGTATCAGTCATCTCAAGCATCATACTGAAATTCTGGAGGTTAGAGCTGCCGTTGGTAGAAAAAATTTGAAAACATATTCTATGAGTAAATTTAACCTTTAGTTATTTAGGAATTACTTCGGTTTTAACTCCTTTCACAAAAATGGAAGTCACCATTAACCTTAGGATAAACAGAAAGATTTGAATACATGAGGAAATACATATGTAATAATAGTATTAAGTAATAAATAATAAAATGGATATGCAAAATCCATTAATACATACACATACATATGATTGTAGAGAAATATACTAAATATACTGTGAATATACACTGTGGAAAAATTTTCAGTAGATTGAATCTGAGATATATTTTACATATTGTAAGGACAGTATAAATTTGAAATAAGAGGCTTTATTCTCCCTGTTGAAAATTGGGGAAGCGATTTCCCTCCCCATCTCTTTCTTAGATTATTTACCACATGGCAAGTGAAATTGTTAAGTACTTTCTCATCTCTTTGAAATGTTTATAAATCATTTTGAAGACTACATAGGACTTTTGTTAGTTTCATGACCCAGAAATGCCTTTCTCAATGACCTGGGGAACCATCTCTTTGAATTGAAAACATCAAGAGAGATAGCACCCATATCTTCCAGTTTCTGTGGGAGGGTAGGGGGTCTAACTTTGTGGGTGCCTTACTCCAAGACACAAAAGTATCTTCTACCATAAAGATGGAGTGTTTGTTTTTCTTCCTGTTAAAGTTAATTAGCTAACACAGATGGTCACCCTAATTACCAGGTAAAGTTAGGATGAATTGTGTGACAAACGGAGTTTTAAATTCATCTTAATCCAGGAATAGTTACTGTTTATCTTGATAACATGTACATTGTATCTGCTTGGCTGTATAAAAGGGTGAGAGAATTCTTTCTGTCTTTGGTCGCTTAGTTGATTGACTGTGATGTCTATCACATCCTGGTTTAATGCTTATTCAAAGATGAAAGTGTTTTCTTTACTACTTTGGGGAGAGGATATCTGGGTTGGGAGATTTTGTTTTTAATTATAGTTCCCCTCAGATTTTTCTTTTTGAAAAATTTTCAAAAAAACATTTTTTCTTTTTGATTTTGTGTGATCATCTGTGCAATGAAGCGCACGGAATGTTAACATACTATTATTGCATTACTGTCAGTTTCTCCCTTTATGTCTGTTAATATTTGCTTTATGTATTCAGATGTTCCTATGTTGGGTGCATGTATTTACAAGTTTTATATCTTCTTGTTGAATTGATCCTTTGATCATTAGGTAATGTCCTTCTTTGTCTCTTGTTACAGTCTTTGTTTTAAAGTCTGTTTTGTCTGGTATAAATATTGCTACCCAGCTTTTCATTTCCATTTATGTGGAATACCTTTTTCCATCCCCTCACTTTCAGTCTGGGTACATCTTTAGATCTAAAATGAGTATCTTGTAGGCAAAATACACATAGGCCATGTTTTCTCATCTATTCAGCCACTGTATGTCTTTTGCTTAGAGCATTTAATCCATTTACATTTAAGGTGATTCTTGATAGATATGTATTATTGCCATTTTGTTAATTATCCTCTATTTGTTTTTAATTTTCCTTTTTTTTTTTTTTTTTTGCGGTACGCGGGCCTCTCACTGCCGTGGCCTGTCCCGCTGCGGAGCACAGGCTCCGGACGCGCAGGCTCAGCGGCCATGGCTCACGGGCCCAGCCGCTCCGCGGCATGCAGGATCCCCCCGGACCGGGGCACGAACCTGTGTCCCCTGCATCAGCAGGCGGACTCTCCACCACTGCGCCACCAGGGAAGCCTTCTATTAGTATTTTTTTATTTGCTAATTCTATGTTCTGATATTTGTAATCTTCTATTAATTCCATCCATGTGATCTTAATTTCAGTTATGGTAATTTTTGGTTCTAGAGTTTTAATTTCATCCTTTTTTTTTGTAGTTTGCTATGATATAATAAGATTATGCCTTATGTTATGTATTTCCTTATATATGTAAATTACAGATATAAGTCCATACTTATAATTCCAACATATTAGTCACTTGTGTGGTTGTTGCCTTTGTTTTTTATTCATTTGGTCATTTCTCCCAGCATACTTTTCTTTTTTTCTTTTTTACATTGTAATAAAATATATACAACATAAAATTTGTCATTTTAAACATTTTTTTAGTGTACAGTTCGGTGACTTTAATTACATGTTTCACAGCCATCACAAATGTGTTCCAAACATTTTCACCATTCAAACATAAATTCTGTACCCATTAAGCAATAACTCTCCATTTCCTCTCACCAGCCCTTAGTAACCTCTCATCTACTTTCTATCTTTATGAATTTGCCTATATTCTAAATTATTTCATATAAATGTAATTGTACAGTATTTGCCACTTTGTGTCTGGCTTATTTCACTTAGCATAATGCTTTCAAAGTTCATCCATGTTGTCGTATGTATCAGAACTTTATTCCTTTTCAAGATTGAATAATATTTCATTTTGTTTGTGGCCTACATTTTACTAATCTGTTCATTTGTTGATTGACACTTGAGTTGTTTCCAACTTTTGGCTATTATGAATAATACTGTATTGAACATTTGTTTATGAGTATCTGAGTATTTGTTTTTTATTCCTTTGGGTGTATACCTAGGAGTGGAATTGCTGGGTCATGTGATAATTTTATATTAACTTTTTGAGGAATGACCAAATTGTTTCCCAGAGTGGCTGTACGATTTTACATTCCCTTCTGCAATATGTGAAGGTTCCATTTTCCCCAAATCCATGCTATCACTCGTTATTATCCATCTTCTTAAAAAATTGTAGCTATCTGAGTGGGTGAAGTAGTTTGTATCTCACTGTAGTTTGCATTTGCATTTCCCTAAGACTAATTATGTTGAGCATATTTTTATGTCCTTATTGGCTATTGGAAAAAATTCTTGGAGAAATGTCTTTTCAAGTCCTTTGTTCATTTCTTAATTAGGTTGTTTATTTGTCGTTAAGTTATAGGGGTTCTTTATAAATTCTGGCTATTAAATCCTTATCAAATATGTGATTGGCAACCTGATCAATGTGTGAAGGTATAGATCAACAACAATTGTTGGGGTCACCTCTGTCCTTACTGTCCTTCCACGATCAGGCCTCAGGAGTCCTGGCTACCTTGCTAGTAATTACATTCAAACTTTTAAAAAATCTCCCTAGCTCCAGAAAGACTTCCAAAATTTGATTTAGTTTTTTAGCTGCTATTTTTCTGTTAGACATTTAACCTCTCATCCTGTGCCACTTCAAATTGGCACATTCTTTGTGGAGAAAGACTGTATGGAATGTCAATGAATATTCCATCTCTCCAATGTCTTAGCCCCTCAAGTCCTAGATGAATTGGTAGTGTTCCAATGCCTTCAAACACACACACACACACACACACACACACACACGTATTTGTCTTACTTTCCTTTATTTTCAGTGGTCAGCAGCAACCTGCTCTTTTGTTACTAAAGCTAGAAATATTTGCCCTTTTTTATTGTGGTAAAAAATAACATGAGATCTACCCTCTAACAAATCTTTATGTGCACAGTATAGTATTGTTAACTATAAGCACAAAGTTGTACAACAATTCTCTAGAAATTTTTCATCTAGCATGACTAATATTCGATATCCATTAAACAGCAACTCCCCGTTTCCCTCACTGCTGGAAACCACTACTTTACTTTCTGCTTCAAGGAGTTTGATGACTTTAGATCCTCATATAAGTGGCATCACGCAGTATGTGTCCTTCTGTGTGCCCAGCTTATTTCACTTAGCTTAATGTTCTCTAGGTTCTTCCATGTTGTCATGTATGATAGGATTTCCTTCTTTTTTAAGGCTGAATAATATTTCATTGTATGTATAGATCACATTTTCTTACATCTGTCAATGGACATTTAAGTTGCTTCCACATCTTGTTTATTGTGAATACTGCTGCACTGATCGCTGGAGTGCAAATATCTTTTTGAAATCCTGATTTCAATTATTTTAGATCAAAACCCAGAAATGAGATTTTTTGATCACATGGTAGTTCTTTTTTTGAGGAACCTCCATACTGTTTTCCACAGTGGCTACACCCTTTAAAATTCCCACCAACAGAAGGGTTCCATGCAAGAGGTGTGAAGTGACGTCTCATTGTGGTTTTGATTTGTAATTCCCTAATGATTAATGACGTTGAACATTTTAATATATAGTTGTTGACTATTTTTATGTCTTTTTTGGAGAAAAGCGTATTCCAGTCCTTTGCCCATTTAAAAATGAAGTTATTTATTTATTCATTCATTCATTCACTTATTCTTACTGACTTGTGTGAGTTCCTTATATATTTTGAATATAAACCCCTTATCAGATATATGTCTTGCAAATATTTTCTACCACTTCATCGGTTGCCTTTTCACTCTGTTGATTGTTTTCTTTGCTGTGCAGAAGTTTTTTAGTACATGTGGTCCCAATGTCTACTTTTGTTTTTGTTATTTGTGCCTTAGTGTCATATCCAAAAACTAAATTATTGCCAGCACCAAAGTCATGAAGCTTTTCCACTGTGTTGTCATCTTGGAAAATTACAATTTCAGGACTTACATTTAAATCTTTAATACATTTTGATTGATTTTTGTGTATGGTGTAAGAAAAGCGTCCAATTTCATTCTTTTGTATGTGGGTATTCAGTTTTCCCAGCACAATTTGTTGAAGAGACTATCCTTTCCCATTGTGTGTTCTTGGCTCTATAGTTGAGAATCAGTATATCTTGATCAATATACCTTAACCTTGACTATATGTGTGTAGGTTTATTTCTGGGCTCTCTGTTCGGTCCTATTGGTCTATTTTTCCATTATTATGTCGGTACTACACTGTCTTAATTACCATAGCTTAGTAATCTTTCTAAATCAGGAAGTGTGAGACACAGCTTTGTTCCTCTTTCTCAAGATTGTTTTGGCTATTTGAAATCCTTTATGGTTCCATATGAATTTTAGGATTTTTTTCTATTTCTGTAAAGTGTTGTTGGGATTTTGACAGGGTTGAATTGAATGTGTAAATCATTTGGGGTAGTATGGATACTTAAAATATATATATATATTTTAAAATGCTTCACAATAGTCAATTGAATAAAAGTTTCTTATTTTAACCAGTCCTATATTGCTGGAATTTAGGTTTTTAGTTTTCTGATATTAAAACAGTGCCATGGTGCCTATCCAAGTTATTTCACAAATATAAGTAAATCTGTATTTTGATGGTGTCAAATTGCTCTTTATTGAGGATACAGCAATTTACTCCTATAATTAGCATGTGTCTATGCCTATTCCAACACCCCCTTTATCAAAGTGTGTCCTCTTGCTTTTAGACCTTTGTCAATCTTACGGGTGAAATGTCACCTCAGTTCAAGGGTGCTTCTCATAAACTCTACTTGTTTATAGTATAATAATAAAATTATAGCAAAAATGACAAAATTGTTGATGTATGCTGGGCTTAGGCACATTTCTAGATACTATATAGTCCTTAACTCTCAATTCTCAGCTTACCTTTGAGGTAAGCATTAGTTTATTCTTATTTTACAGATGAAAAAACTGAGGCAAAAAGATAGGATAATCTCCCCAAGATCTTCAGAAGTGAAGACAGAACTGAAGCATAGCAAATCTGACTTTAGTGTATGTATGTGTTCTTCTTAGGGTGATGGGAACCCAGATGATAATTCCAGGTATAATTTCAAAATAAGAATGACTTTCTCTATGGTAAAAATAAGGTACATATTAGAAACCATTAGAACACCCACGTTGTATTAATTTCCTGGGGCTGCTGTAACAAATAACTACAAACTGGAGGACTAAAAGGACAGAAATGTATTCTCTTATCCTTCTGGAGGCTGGAAGTCTGAAATCAAGGTGTCAGGAGGGCCACAGTCCATCCGAAGACTCTAGTGGGAACTCATTCCTTGCCACTTCCAGCTTCCTGTGACTGTTGGCTCTTCTTGATTTATGGCTGCATCACTCCAATCCTCTCCGTAGTTACACTGCTTCTTCTTTTGTATGTCTTCTTGGTACGTCTCTCTCTGTTCTCCCTCTGCCTCTCTCTTATAAGTTTACTTGTGATTCATTTAGGACTCACTTTTAGATTATCCAGGATACGATCCTCCTTTCAAGATCTTTAATTAATCATGTCTTTTAGAGTTGTAATGTACTATTCATTCTTTGTCCATAATATTGGCAAGTTCTGGGGATGAATACATGGACAAATCTCTTTGGGGGGCCACCTTGCAACCCACTGAACAGATTTCCCATCCGTTTACCTGAAAATATTCATGAAAGGCCTGCTATGTGGCAGACGTTTTTCAATGTGCTGGGGAAAGAGCAATGAGAAAAATAGATATTAACTCTGCCTTCTTAGTGCTTATGTTTTAGCTGAAAGAGCCAAATACTGTAAGAAATAAATTAATAAATATAGAGAGTGCCATCAGTGAGAAACACTGTGGAAGAAGATAGAGAAGGGAGAGGAGGTGCTGTGGGAAAGGGGTGGGAATTTTCAGTGTGGACATCTGAGGAGGTCTGTCTGAGAAGATGGCTGTGGAAGGCTGACAGATGGCTTCCCCCAAGGGTGTCAGGTTCTAATCCCCAGAATCTGTAGCCGTTACCTTATATGGCAAAGTCCTTCCGGACATGATTAAATTAAGGATTTAAAGATAATCCTGGGTTATCCAGTGGGCCTTAAATGTTATAACAGATGTCTTTGTAGGAGAGGGACAGAGAAGATTTTGCACAGGTGGGGAGCAGGCAATGTGACCAGGGAGGCAGATATCTGATTGATGTGCACACAAGTCCAGCTTCCACCAGAGCTGGAAGGGGTAAATAAGGGGTTCTCCCCAAAGCCTTTAGAAGGAGTGTGGCTCTGTCAACACCTTGACTCTGGCCCCTTGATTTTGAATTTCTGCCTTCCAAAACTGCGAGAGAAAAGATTTCCTTTGTTTTAAGACCCACAGTTTGTGGTGATGGGTTACAGCAGCATCTGAAAACTATTGACAATAGCGCAACCCATAAGGAGGTGAAGGAGCAGGCCATGTGTATATCGAGAGAATGAGAACTCCTGGCACAGAGAGACTTCATGTCCAACAGCCTTGAGATGGAAGCATGCTTGGCGTGATTGAGGAAACATGACGGAGGGCACTGAGGCCCTAGTGCAGTGAGCAGGGAGAAAGTAGTAGGACACAGAGGTCAGAGGACTTGAGGGTTTAGTGATGAGGTTCGGTCTCACTCCCCATGAGATGAGAAGTCACTGAAGGGTTTTGAGCACAGGGATGATAGGATCTGACCCATACTCTGAGCAGCTCTCAATTCCTTCCAAAAGGAACCAATATCACTCTGTCTGTGGTATTGATATAGACTACAGTTGGGCTAAGGACAGTAACAGGAACCAATTAGGAAGCTATTGATTGTGTTTAGTAGGCAGCTGATGCAATGAGTCTAGAGTTTATAGAAGATGCACACTTCTAAGTCTTGTGGAAATATGCTTTAAAACATTTCAGCATAGGAGATAGGAGATATATATATATATATATATATATATATATATATATATATATATATATTCAATTATACGCAAGAGGAAGTTAGCTTTCCTAATAGGGAATACTTTACACACAGGAAGGGTGATAACATTTAACTGAAAGGCAACTACAAGTGTTTCACCTATCATTATATCTGATAAGCACCAGAGGCTTTGCAAATAGATGTTAGAAGAGGATTTTCACTGGTGAATTTAGTGGCTTTTTAATGAGCATAATGACTATGCAAATAAATTATGTGTGGATTTAGTTGTATTCAACATATACAGATTGGTAAACTTGGTAAAGGATGTTAGACTTCCCGTCACTGCTTGTATAGGATGATAGACTCAGGGAAGCTTTTTACCCATCACCTTTCGGAATGCCATTCAAGGCATGATTCTAATGCAGACATCCCACTCCTGAATGTTTACGAACATTAGAATTATTGTGTTGGCTCTGTCAAATATGAGATCCATTGAATCTTGCTTCTAAAATATTGCTGAGCAAGAAAATCTTTTATGCAAAAAGGCGTTGCTTAATCTCAAAAAAACAGAGAACTAAGACTTCATCAAGCTGACAGGAGCAGCTTGTATGAGGGTTTTTGTGCCTGCTTATTAATGAGGATTTGACTTACAAATGGCAGTATATGTGGTAGAACTGAGTCTGAGATTCGTTTTCATTGAAAACCGAGTAGTGGGAATGTAAGAGAGTAGATATCCTTAATCTTCTTTAGAAGCAATTTAGGTTTTAAGAAAGAATTTCAATGAAGGTTTTATAGCAAAAGTTTCCATGCTGAAAATACGCAAACCACTTTGGACTGGAAGGGTTCCCCTCCCTCAGTTCAAAAATGTAGACTCAGAATTCTTTTCTTTCCCCTGGTTACCTGGATATTAACATGTTATCTGTTATCTATCAGAGGATCACTCTGACCACTATGTAAATGAGTTTTCTAAAGCACATTTTGTGCAAACTTGGAATAAAAGGTGAATCCCTTCTTCCTAAAATCATTCTTTACACTTTATAGCATGCAACATATAACAGCATGGATAAATCTTCCTGTTTTTAAACCTGATGTAACAGTGATCTAGAAAGAATGAATAAGTCACAAAACATTTAAAAAATGTTTTATGGGAGAAAAGGTGATCCAACCATTTATTCCTTATAGTGTATAATAAAATCAGTATAGACTATTGACCGTAATATTATGAAACAATGATGAAATAAAATATTAATTCTAAAGTTCATATATATGAATTATTATTAGTTTTTTCCGTAGTGTTTTCTATTGAGGTATAGTCGATTTAAAATATTGTGTTAGTTTCAGGTGTACAGCAAAGCAATTCAGTTATACATATATACGTATATATCTATATTCTTTTTTTTCAGTTATTTTCCATTATAGTTTATTGCAAGATATTGGATATAGTTCCCTGTTGATCACAGAAAAAATTCTAACCACTGCCCAGTCTTACTTCATGCATTTGGATCTGAAATAAAGAAATGAAGTTGGTGGGAGAATGGGAAAGCCTGTCTTCTCTGCACATGCAGAATAAATTCTACTAGTCATCCTTTGCTCTAGTTGGGGGATCTCCGTAAATATAGGTTATTAATAACTGCATTTTACATTTTTGATATTTTAAGTTAATAATCCTAATAATAGACACCACTTACAGGTTATCTACTTTGTTTATAGAAATTGTTTCATCCTTAAGACAACCCTGAGACTAGGTATTCTTTTCCATAGAAAGGAAGTCAGGTTAAGATTAGAGAAATAACTCGCCCAGGTCCACATAGCTAGAAAGTGGTAAAACTATACCAATATTCTATGAAATGTATCTCTGTGCTCTATTCATTAAATCATAGTGGTTAATTACAATAACCTTGAGAAAGGGACAGAGAAGTGACTATTATTCATAATTCATATGTGAAGAAAGTAACATTTTGTCTAAGATGACAGAACTGGTTAATAGTAGAACTGGCCTTTAACCAGGACTTTAGACTCGCTGAGTGGTGTTCCTTCCTTTGGACCCCTCAGTGGCCCAGGTTATGATGTTTTTATGATGCTTTTCTCGCCATCTCAAGGTAAGAACCCTGCAAAATCTTCCCTTTAATTCCTACTCCTGAATATTACAAATAAAATGATTTTTAAATGTCTGATTAGATAACAAAATCTCATGGTTCACTTTCTTACTCATCTTATCTTCTCAAGCTTTGCAAGTTTGAGAAAATCCATTAGATAGATACATTGAGCAAAGTCACTTTAATATAGTTTCTTAAAACAGGATTTTTTAAAATTGAATAAAGTAGAGAATTGGCTCTATCAAACGTTTATTTTACTTTATTGTGAATCCTCTAAAAATGTCTCTAATTTCCCTAAGGAAATTGGTTTACACATGGTGTATTTTCCTTTATATAATCAAGCACGATTAAAAGGATACATTGGTTTCTTTTCTAGAGAGCTCTTTAATGTCAAAAGTAAACTTCATCTCATTTATAGTGTGCAAACACTGTCTATCACATTGTTCCATAAAATGCTGTCTTATGGATGAAATTGAAAACCTCAGCCCAGTTTCTCATAATCATGATAGTCTCTTACTTGTTGTAAATTCATGTAAATTTAGTTTGTATTTAATTGATAAAAAAAGAAATAAAACCGAAGCAGAGGAAGGAGAAAAGAGGAGAAAGATGAGAAAGACAAGTAGAAGAGAGAGAAGTAGAAGGGGAAAATATATGTATATATACCTACAAATGTATACTTACATATATATGTGTATAAAAGTACATGTAATATTTTAAATGAAACTAATATAATATGTATTACATATTTTATGTACTGTATAAGTATACATGTGTACATATATATACCAACACACTTTTGCATTCTGGGAAAAAAGGTTGTCTGAGACATGTGTATCATTGTGGGAGCAGAATTCTAAGATGGTCTCCAAGATTTCTGGCCTCCCTCTGAGTATGATGGGGTGTCACAGTTGTAACTGGGTTATGTTACATGGCAAAGGTCAGGGATTTTGCAGCTATAATTAAGTCAGTTGATTTTGAGTTAATCAAAAGGGAGATTATCCTGAATGGGCTTGACTTAATCATATGAAAGTCCTTAAAAAAAGGAGGCCCTTAATGAAGAGAGAGATTCTCTTGCTGGCCTTGCAGCAGTACAGTGCTATGCTATGAGACAGCCTGTGAGAGTGTCACATGGCAAGGAACTGTGTGTCTCTAACTGACCTTGAGCAGCAGCTGGCTTATAGCCAGCAAGAAAGTGACCTCAGTCCTACAACTGCAAGGAACTGAATTCTGACAACAGACGTGTGAGCTTGGAGGAAGAATTCCAACTCCGGAAAAGACTGCAACCCAGATGACTTCTAGATTGCTACCTTGTGAGACCCGTATCAAAGGGCCCAATAAAACTGTTCCTGGACTCCTGACCCACAGAAACATACAAAACGTGTGCCGTCTTAAGCCACATCCTTTGTGGAAATTTGTATGCAGTAATAGAAAAATGCAATGATTTTTTTCAAAAGTAATATATGCCACATATTCTTATAGAATCACACAGACATTTTCTAGACTCTAAGCTAGGTAGGTATATTACTGTGGCTCTTTCAATTCTAAAATTCTGGACTTCAGGAGGTAAGACTCACGAACTTGAATGAGCGCAGAATTTGTGTTGTGGCATAGAGTATGAAGCAGTTGTAGAATAAAATAAGAGCTGCACTTCTCCCGTTGCTACCACTGCAGGCATTGCCATCTGCTAACTACAGTTTTTTTTTTTAAAAAAAAAAACATTCTTCATGCCAAATGACGTGACTAGAAACATTCTAGGACTATATAAATCTCATGGACCAGAGATTGAGGACTTGCTCCAGGATTACCCATTGAGGAGAATGATTAATAGACGATGGCTTTTTGTATTCCATATATGGAGAACAAAATTTAAAACACTGTAGTCCTTTTGTGCCAAGCAACTAAGAAATTTGATATACAAACATTTATCAACTGCCTCCTATGTATGTTCACTGTCTTAGATACTGGGGATAAAGATTTGAATAAACTCTATTTTCAAGAAACTCACAAAATACCAGGGATATAGATGTTTAAATAAACAAATAACAATTGAGAACATATAATTGAATGTATCCAAGGTGTATACCTGTTGTAGGATCCTTTTTATTAGACATTGAGGTATTCTGTATTGGGCACAATAACTTTATGTAAGGTAATGAGCTAACTCTTTTAAGGCTTAAATTCAAATGGCTTCAAATTCCTCAGTATTTTTATGTAGGAGACCCAAATTCTGAAAGTCCATTGACCTTTAAAATATTGACCAAGTTATATAAGTGGGAAAAAAAGACTAATATTTTGTAATTCACAGTTGATTACCTATGATTCTTTTCACAAATTCACTTGAACTTCCTAATAGTGTTGGCAAAAGATGAAACAGTTACCTCAATTGGAATCATGATGATAATTTCCTTTGTGGAACTCAGTTAGCTATGCTTTTTCCTGTCTCCTAGAACCATTTTTATATTGTTTGGATTCATCCTAAATCAGCTGATGTCTACGGTTTCTGATATGCAATCAACCTGTTTAATAAAGCTATTTCAATGAGTTAAATGATATTACAGTTTTCTAGCAATTTCTCCAAAAGTCTCACTGGTTTTGAAAGCAGTCTGATGTATCATAGAGATGTGATATTGTCGAGTTAAAAGGGATTAAAAAATTTTTTTGTATCTAAATTCTTTAAGGATTATTATAAAGCTCTGTTAACTTACTAATATTTAGTAAGTACTAAATTAATATGTGTATAGGACTGAGAGCTAGGTACTGTAGATGGTAATGCATGATTTTTTCTCTCTATCAAATAATTTCTTTTAAAGAATGTTGTTGATACATACACTGGATCTAAGAGCCTGGTTCTTGATTACACTGTGAATGCTTTGTAAGTTACTCTTCCAGGAGAATGCCGGTACCTTAAAATGCAGAGGACCACCATTACAATTTTTTTAATAGAGTCAGGTGATAATATTCTCTAATGAATAAGTAGATTGTACATTTAAAATTTGTATGAATATATGGTATATGTGATTTTATACTTTTTAGTTTCTTCATTTTGAGTAAATGATGCAACTGCATTGCAATGTAATTTCTTGCTCTGATACATAATTTTTTAGCACCTCTTTTCTTTTTTTTTTTTTTTTTGCGGTACGCGGGCCTCTCACTGTTGTGGCCTCTCCCGTTGCGGAGCACAGGCTCCGGACGCGCAGGTTCAGCGGCCATGGCTCACAGGCCCAGCCGCTCCGCGGCATGTGGGATCCTCCCGGACCGGGGCACGAACCCGCGTCCCTTATATCGGCAGGCGGACTCTCAACCACGGCGCCACCACGGAAGCCCGCTCATTTAGGATTGATTCTCAATCACTCAAGGTAAACCCTGCCTCTATTCCTGCATTTCCTCAGTAATATCTAGCTCTTAAAAGTAACTGCTCCTCTTCCTAGAAACTATCGTCTTAGAGAGGGTTCCTGATAAAAACTCCTATGAGATGGGCCTTTATGAATATATAAAATATTTGGGAAGAATTTGTTTGAAGTATGCTCATCAGGCAAGTTGCTCATGGTGATAACAGAAATAGTGGGAAAATTTTGGGCCAAAATGATAAACAACAATGATGAATATTTGAGTAAGCATACTGAAAAGTGGCGAGGCATAGGAACGGGCCATTTATACTCTCAATTTTGTATTGTAAAAATGTGTTAAAAGTTTTTTGTTCTTCATTAGCAATTGATGGTTTAGTGGGCCAGGCTATGCTTAGGCAAGAAGGGTATCATTTATTAGAACGTATCAGATACTTCTCACTCTCTGACTTGATAATGCTTCCAAGTGGATCATTTATATCCACATACATACATGCTATTATTTCTCCGTCTTCAGACAAAACAAAACCTTTTCTTGACCCATCTCCCCATCATCTACTTCTAGGGATTATCTCATTTCTCTTATACCTTAAGTAGCAAAACTTCTTAAAATGTATGTATATTTGCTGACTCCTGCTCTTTGCTTATTTTCTCCTGAACCATCCACTGGAATTGTTCTTGTAAGTTCACCAATGACTTTACAGTGTTAAATCCAATGACCCTCGTACTAACCTATCAGCATTTTTAGACAGAGTTGATCTGTATCACCTCCTTGAAATGTTTTCTTCACCTGGCTTCAGTGACTCAATCCATGCTTGCACTTTCCCTCATACCTCGCTGATCACTCTTTTCTTTCTTCTTCTTTTTTTGTTTTTACTTATCCTTTCTCTTTTCTCCAACCTTTGAAAGTTGATGTGCTCCAGGGTTCCGTCCTAGGACTCCTTCTCTTTACCTTTTATTTTTACCCAGGTCCTATCTTTAAAGACCATCTTCATTCCTGTGAGAACCAGATTTATGTCTCTCACCTGGATTTCTTTTTTTTTTCACCTGGATTTCTTATTGTACAGTATCAACAGTTAGAACAGGCCTAATATGTCCAGTCCAAACTCCTGTTCTCCTCTCCACTCCTGAATTGGATTCTCCTTCAGTAAATGGCAACTCTGGTCTTGATTCTCCTTCTCTCTGTAAATGGCAACTCCAGTCTCCCAGTTTATCCAGGTCAAAAACCTTGGAGTTCTTGACTCCTCTCCTTCTTTCACAGCTCACATCCAATCATTCAAAGTGTGCAGAATATGACTACTTTTTACCACCTCTTGCTAAACTCCTGGTACTAGCTACCCTATTCTCTCGTCTCAATAACCTTCTGAGTGCCCTTATTTCTGCCCTTGCTTCCTGCCTATTCTTAGCTCAGCAACCAAAGTATTTCCTGAAAACATCAGTCAAACCACATCTCTCCTTCCCATCTCACTCAGAATAAAAGCCAACATCTAGCAAATGGCTCACAAGACCCTCGTCGGTTATTCTTCCTGTACCCTTGCTTATTCCCAAAACTTTCCACTGGCTCTTTGCTGCTCTTTAGTCATACCAGCCGGGGTCCTATCTCAGGACTTTGCACTTGCTGTTCCTTCTGCCTAGAATGCTTTTCTCCAGACATCTACGTGATTTCAACCCTTGTTCAGCTCACCTTTCCAGTGAACATTCCCAAGGAAACCTTATTTAAAACTGCAAACTTCCTTCTCTCCCCAGCACTCCTTCTCTCCTTCCAGGTTTTATTTATCTTCGTAGTATTTATCATCATCTTATGTACAAATATCTTACACAACTTATTCTATATCGATTAGGATGTAAGCTCCTTAAGGACATGCATTTTATTTTGTCTTATTCACTCTATATTCCTAGCATCTTTGATGTTGCCTGCTACTTGTAATGTGATTAATAAATTCTTGTTAACTTAATACATCACTTTCTAGGACGACCACTAGATCCCTAGCACTAGAGTTTCTAGAACTCAATCAGAGACACATTGATTTTCAAGTTAGAATTCTTAATGAAATGAAACATGAGGAAATTCCAGGGACATACAGTTTTTTATAAAACATTCAATGTGGGAATTTCCTGGTGGTTCAGTGGTAAGGATTGGGAGCTTTCACTGCCGTGGGCCTGGGTTCAATCCCTGGTCGGGGAACTAAGATTGGTGCTGCCAAAAATAAAACAAACTTCAGTGCACCTACTGGCATTCCATATTCCATAGAGTCTCCATGTTGCCTTCATGCTGTGTTTTCAGTTACACAACAGTGTTGGAGGTTACACAGAAATATGCCAACTGAAGCTTAAAAAGGACTGTGCAATGTCTTTTAGAATCCATAATGCTCATTTCCTGCTGGGCTTAATTTCAGAACCCAGAGCTATTATTAAACTTTAGAAAGTGTTTCTTCTTTTATCTGGGGATCATATTGTAACATATTTATTTATTTCGTGGGTGTGAAAAAAGCCTCTAAAATCTTTTCATCAAGTTATACTCTTGGGATCCTCTTTCTGAGAATTTTCTATCTTTGTTCCTGCTGTCAGGTGAGCCCCGCTGAACTTACCATCGATGTAAGAACTAATTGAAAATATTTTTGAGACGGTATTTTCATAAAGCTCCCAAAGGTGACCAGAAGTTTCCAGTGCTGTATATTAAGGGTTTCTGTGATTCAGAGACAGATGATTTAGTTACAATATGGCTTCTGGCGGCTGCACGAACACCTGGGAGCCAGTTGGTCAGTGTTGATTTGCCAGGTGTAAGAAAAACTATTTTGTTGCTGCTGTTATCAGCATGTTCCTTGATTGTATAATGCAGGTGAGATTGAATTTAGGTCATAGGGATGGTTTCATCTTGCCTGTATAGTAGAGACATTTATGCCCGACTGGGTAAACTTATGTCACTTATTATTGGGTTCAACGGAGTTAGTAAGAGTCGCAAGGTTGAAAGATAACTTTCATTACATCTCTTCTTTCAGTTGCTCAAACCATATTAAGAAACTGACTTTCTTCAGGAACTTTTACTATTTAAGTTTGTAAATAGTATCTGAGCGCTGGATCTGAAGAAAGTAAATTTGGTAATTTTTGTGATCACTTTTTTTTCTCATGAATCAACAAAAATATTGCAAGAAAAGATGTAAACTTCCTAAATTTAGCCACCACGGGGAAAATGGAGCAGCTGACACTGAGTTGCTATGCCACAAATGCACGTATAAAAGGACAAGCCTTAAAAAAATGAGTGACTTGCCTAACCTTCCATTTTTAGCTTTATACAGTGTGAGGGTACAGTTATGAAGATAAAATTTTTGTCAGTCTCTTGTTAATTCTCTATTTGTATTGATTTTTGTAATGTATGCCATCTTCTGGATGTGCAAAGATATCTTTCAGGGGCAGTGACATAGTGACCTGACATAGCTCTTTTGAGAGGGTTACCGTGAAAATCATGCCAATCTAACATACACTTAACATAGTGCGCAGAATTTATAAATTATAATGAAGGATTAGTTTGGGATTATGGGAATCTCACAGTGAGTCACATGTACTACTTACAATGGCACACATGGCTAGGTGCAATTGCAAGTTATCAAATTATCAGAATGATTTTGCCCTGGGTATTTACTAACTAGACAGAGCACATTTGGCAACTCAGTCTGAGACAAGGGATTTTGCCAAAGTAAGAATGGACTTTTGGGGAAGTGGCTCTTAACGTTGAAGGCAAATCTGGAGAAATGGAATGAAATTACTGGCAGAGGAAGAAAAGAATAACTCCAGAGAAATTTCTGAGTAAAAGTGCAGGCACCCTTCAAAGCATGTAATAAAGATTCTTCTGCAGTTTATGGGTGCAGGCCAGGCATATTTAAAGTCCTCAAGCAGTGAGGACATAGGCGAGTGATATGTAACCTAAAGACATAGTATTCTTGGAGTTAGATGGACATTAAAATGTGAAACTCTTAGAAAAGCTAATTTTATCTCTGCCACAGTTTTGTCCAGAATTTACCAGGAAGTAATAAATATTTGAGCAAATTTTCTAGACTGAAATAGAAGCAATAGATGAGATGAAAATAAAATCCTTCAGGATATATCAATGGATATCCAAGACCGTTTAAAAATGTGTCATAAAACCATACACTCAAACTTGATTCATTACCTGCCCAAACACCTGAAAGTTAACAAAAAATTACTGCAACATTCAGGTGTATTGATGTCAAACACAAGAAGACGACATCGTGGTGGATTGTTCTTTTTTCCTAAGACCATTTAGATTACGCTATTTATGCAAGATATAATATAGTGATCATAAAGTGTTTTCTTTATTTCATAACACTGTCCGATTTTCACCTCTTTCAGCTCTTACAGTTTGGGGTCAACATCCCCCATCATCTGTCAAGTTGCAGCATCTTTTTTTTTTTTTTTACGTATAAATTCTTCAGTTTATTAAGAAAAGCGAATGAGACCCATCAGGAGTATTCATGTTGCTATGGCGATGCAGTTGGTCTACCAGAGGGAGAGTGGGCTACTTTCTGTAGTTGTCCACTGAAGGGGTTCCTGGGACAGAGGGGGACACAGACCTTATAGTGTTTTGTATTTTTCTGGTATGACTTTTCCAGATGTGGAAAGTGGATCTCAAATCTGAGTGGGCATGAGAATCTCCTGGAAAACTTGTTAGAACAGAGAGCTGGGCTCCACCCCCAGAGTTTCTTTCTTATTTTTTTTTTTAGAGTTATGAACATTAAGTTTAATACTTTTATTGTACCAAATAAAAGTTTAATACATTTATTGTACCAAAGTTTACTAAAAGTCAAGTAAGTTCATGTTATCTCTGTTACAAAATTTTTCATCAAGAAAAATGACTTGGTATGATGATTTCATAAGTAAATTAAATGTAAATGGGATAAGAGTTCTTAGGTGAACTCTTTCAAGAATAATTAAAAAAAATTTTTATTCACGTACAATTGATTTACGATGTTGTGTTAGTTTCAGGTGTACAGCAAGGTGAGTCAGTTATAATATACATATATCCACTCTTTTTTAGATTCTTTTCCCCTATAAGGCCATTACAGAGTATTGCATAGAGTTCCCTGTGCTATGCAGTAGGTCCTTATTAGTTATCTATTTTATGTATAGTACTGTGTATATGTCAATCCCAATCTCCTAAATTACCCCCCACTCTTTACCCCCTGGAAGCCATAAGTTGGTTTTCCACATCTGTAACTCTGTTTTCTAGAAGTTCATTTGTACCCTTTTTTTTAGATTCCACATATAAGTGATATCATATGATATTTGTCTTCGTCTGACTTACTTCACTCAGTATGACAATCTCTAGTTGCATCCATGTTGCTGCAAATCACATTATTCCATTCTTTTTTATGGTGGAGTAATATTCCACAGAATATATATGTATCACATCTTCTTTATTCGTTCCTCTTTTGATGGATATTTACTATGGAGAACAGTATGGAGCATCCTTAAAAAACTAAAATAGATACCATATGACCCAGCAATCCCACTGCTGTGTGTGTATCTGGAGAAAACCATAATTTGAAAAGATACATGCACCCCAAAGTTCACTGCAGCAGTGTTTACGATAGCCAGGACATGGAAGCAAGTTGCAACATCTTAAACGTGGATCATCATTTAAAAAGCAGAATTTTAGTCCCTGGCACAATAATTATTTATGTATTTCCTCCCATTCTTTTGTTTTTTTCTCCCATTCTTATCTTTATGCTTTTACCCCCTTTTTTTTTCTGATCCCCAAATGCCCAAACCAAATTAATTTTTCTCCTTAATGTGTTGCCTCCTTGTTACCTTCTTAATTTTATTGACATTACCGTTCTCTGTGTTATCTATGTACAAAACTTCAAAGTTGCTTTGATTCCCCTTTTTTTCTATGACCTTTACCCCTAATTTGTGACCAAACGGATCCAATATTACCAAGTAAGCCTCTAAAGAGCATCTTGTACTTTTCTCTTTCTTTCTAATCTCATTGGTATTGCTTGGCTTGAGTTTCATGACTTCTCACCTGGCCTGTTGTAATAATCTCTAAACTGATCTTTTGTCTTTACTTTTCCCTCACCTCCAATTCTTTCTACATCACAGGCTTAATAGTAGTAATTACTGAAGTATTTCAGTTAAGAGGATGGTATTCCTTGATTGAGGTATCAGGTAGCCTTGTTTTCCTCCTAGAACCTATAAAAATTGCTCCACAGTAATTATCTCCCAACTTTCAACTTTCTTTGCTTAAAATGCTAGGCTACCAAGCACTACCTCCATCCCTCTTTAATTAATGAATTTAGTAAAAGTATGCTTATTCTGTATCATTAAATCAAAGTTGTATGCTGGATTCTGTACAGGATACATGGATGGACACCTTTCCTGCCCTCAAGAATCTTATAGTATTCCAGGAAAGACTAAATATAAAATTAAATGACTATAAAAACTAAAACCATCCTAAACAGGTTTCAAACAAATTGCTATAGCCCTACATTAATGTATTTAACAAATACTTACTGAATACCCACTCTGTGCCTGTCCGTATTCTGGATGTGGGGATATAATGGCAGACAGAGCAAAAAACTTGCCCTAATGGAACTAATATTCCAAAGACGTTAGAAAGATAATAAAATAAATGAGTAAGTAAGTATGTAGTATGTTGCCACATAGAGATAATTTATATGGAGACAAATTAACTAGGATAAAGGAATAAAAAGTGGGTCAGGGCAGCTCTTTTAGGAAGTGAAGTCTGGAAAGGCCTCTCAGAAGACGGGACATGTGACAGAGACCCAGTGATGTGAGGGAGGGACCATAGGAGGATGTAGGGAAGAGCATCTGGGAAGAGGAACAACAAAGGAAAGGGGCCAAAGGAGCAGTGAACCTGGGTGTCCAAAGAACAGCAAGGAGGCAAGTTCATGGAGAGATAAGTGGGTTTGGGGGGGATGGGTGTTAGAAGTCAAGTTTGGATGACAGGCCTGGGAGAAAAGAATGTGGGGTTTTAAAGGCTGTGGTGAAGGACTTGGGCTTTTGTTTGAAGTGTGATGAGATTCTATTGGAAGGGTCTGAGCAGATGTGTCAAATTGTCTAATTTAAATTTTGAAATAATTATTCCAGCAGCTCCGTGGAGAAAGGCTGGGGACGGAGTGGAATCTGGGTAGTCCGTGAGGATGCTCCGGCAGAGTCTGGGCTGGAGAAGATGATGGCTTAGGCTCGGGTAGTGGAGGAAAGGTGAGAAATGCTCCATTTGACCCTCAGTGCATTTGTAAGACAGACATGACGAGATTTGCTCAGAGTATTTTGGATGTGTGGTGTGAAAGAAGAGAAAAATCAAAAATAGCCCCTCATCTTTTTGACCAATAGGAGAGGATAATTTGGGAAGACAACATTGACAGTTCTGTTTTATACATGGTAAATTTGAGATTTCTGTTAATATATAAGTGTAGATGTAAGGTAGGTAGCTGACGACATCACCAGAGAGGTAAGAGTTAAGAGAAAGGGGAACTCAGTAATTACAGATGACACTGAAACTCTTGTGACTGGATGAGATCACTTACCAGTCATAGCGTAGATAGCGAAGATGCCAAAACGCCCAGGCCAGGGACCCCTGACATTTAGACATCTGAATAAATAAAGAGTGTCAAAAAGGGCAATGAGATTCCACTCATGGATTTGGGGATCAGGGAAAGTTTCACATAAAACATGCCATTTGACCTGACCCTGAAGTCTGAACAGAATTTTCACATTAGTGCTGGTGGGAGGAATTTGAGGCGGCAAGGAGTTGCATGAGCAAAGTCACAGGGGTAAAAAGTGCTGAATGCATTTAAGAAACAAATCGCTTAACCACCAGCCAAACTGGAGTATTCATCATTCCTCATGCCTGTTCCTCTCCTTGTCAAGATACATCTCGATGGTTGTTACTTTTTGTTACTCATATTTTATGTCTTTTCTATTCTAGGGCAGTGGATTAAAGCCCAGAAACTATGTTATTGATTCACAGTGGACACAGGCTGCTAGCTTTTTTTACCACTGGCTTTTCACTTTCTGGAGAAGGTGCTTTGCCTAGCCATGAAATGCCAGATGGCAGGGATGTACCAATTATAATTTGAGAATAAATGTATGTATAGAACAAAACTAGATATAAATTCTTCAAGGAGCCCTGACTCTTATTATAGAGGAGCTTCTACAATTCTCTGTGCTTTTATCTTACAAATGTATAATTAGCACAAGTTTCTTCTGGGGCTCAGTATAAATCAGGCATCACCTATGCCCTCAAGATGTTTACTGTCTAGTGTAAGGAATATGCTATGCACATAAGGTAATATGCTAGGCTGATATGCTTTTAGTGTCTTTACCTCTACTTACTGATTCCTATTTCAAGCAGTCTAGGACCTTCTGGTTATTGATACCCTCTTGGCTAAAGCAGGCAGTATGTAGGCAGATACAGGCTCAGACCCAGAATCCAGTGTCCTTTGGTGACTCTGGATACAAAGGTACGCAAAGCACAAGCGGCAGCCTCCTGAGCTGGTGATTCTGCCTTCATTTCTCTAACCGTTACTGCTATTTCCCACTGTGTCTTGGTGAACACCTTGTTAACATCCAATCTGTCTTTAGCAAACGTTTTTCCCCAGGGAACATGATTTTTCACATACTCTAAATTGCTGGTCAAGTAACTGATCTTTATATACTAATCACCTCTAAATATTAAACTACCAATTTGACATCAAATGTTTTGCAGTGTTTGGGGCTGTGCTGCCCACCTCTCACTTCCGCTGTACATGCTCATGCACTCATACAGTTTGTGGAATTCAGTGTCCTTATTCCCACTCTTCTCCCCAGTCCTAGAAGTGTTCTGTTCCCCACAATTTCTCACTCATTAGTTATCTCAATAGATTTTTTTTTTATTAAACTCTTTGATGATTCTCTGGAGGAAACTCATGTCCTTTCTTCTTTCTCTTGTCACTGCCATATCCCTGGGATGTTATCTCCAGGAGCAAAGTTTGTGACATTTTACAACATAAGGCACTGATGGAGACTGTAGCATTGGAAGTAGGACTTCAAGATTTGATGTGTTCTTCATTTACAAAACAGAAATAGACCCACAGACATAGAAAACAAACTAATGGTTGCCAAAGGGGAATAGGGCAGGAGTGGCAAATTAGAGGGATGGGATTAATATATACACAGTACTATATATAAAATAGATAACCAGAAAGGACATACTGTATAATACAGGGAACTATACTCAGTAACTTGCAATAACCTATCAGGAAAAGAATCTGAAAAAAGAATAATATATAGTTATTTTATATATATATATAAAATATGTAATATATATAATAAAGAATAATATATATCTTATATATAATATATGGTATATTATATATATTTTATATTACATAATATTATAATATATATTAATTATAATACATTACAGTCATACTCTATATGACTCCCAAATTATTATCAACTATATTATATAGCCTACATTGATCAAGTAGACATACTGTTACCAAATAACTCACCTACTTTAATATTTGTTACTGATTAGCTATAAGCTGTGTACATATAAAGTTAAGTAAATAAATGTTGATAAAAAGTTAGAAATTATAATTGATGTGGAGAGGGCACCTGATGTATCTAAAGGCAACCAGACAATCATTACCTTATCTCTCTGACTCCTTTTCTCCTGAATCTGCTGGAATTTCTTGGAGGGTGGTGGATAAAGGGGTGAGGCACAGACTCTGTTTTTCATTTACTCTGTTCTGTTTCCAGACTTAGCTCCCACAGCAGGCCATCTTCCTCAGTAGATTCACAACTATTTTCTATTATCAGTCAAGACTTGTTTTTTCCAGTAGATAGGGAGAAGAGAGAAGTGTGTTTGAGGTTCTGGTGTAACTGAGAACTATCTAAGACTTTAGGGGAAATAACTGTTTTCAGAAATACCAAAAAGTAAAACAGCAACAACAAAAAACTTGCATCTTCCATTTTTATAACTCTCACAGCCTATCTGAAATTTTGTTTTATATAATATTTTTCCAATGAGACAGATTCTATTTGAGAGCAAAAATCTTCCTTCTTTCAATTGTGCATTCTTATTGTCTATTAAAGGGCTTGCTTTAGAGTAAGAACTCCATAATGTTAAATGAATGGATTGGTGGAGTGATGAGTAGATGGATGGAAGAACAAATGGATGGAGAGTTGGGAGAATGAATGAATGAATGAATGAATGGACGAGTAGACTGATGCATGGATAGTTGTCTTCAGGGTATTAAATAAACCTGAGTTTCCACTGAAACAATGTCTGGATGACAGCACACCTGTTTACAACATGGTTTACTGAATATTTTAAGCCCACTCTTGAGACCTACTGCTCAGAAAAAAAAAAGATTCCTTGCAAAAAATTATTGCTCATTGGCAATGTACCTGGTCACCCAAGAGCTCTCTGATCCAGAGGTACAACAAGATTAGTGTTATTTTCATGCCTGCTGACACCACATCCATTCTGAAGCCCATGGATAAACGAACCATTTCCACTTTCAAGTTTTAATATTTAAGAAATACATTGCATAATACTATAGCTATCACATATAGTGATTCCTCTGATGGATCTGGGCAAACTAAATTGAAAACCTTCTGGCAAGGGTTCACCATTCTAGATGCCATTAAGAACATTCCTGATTCATGGGAAGAGGTCAACATATCAATATTAACAGGAGTTTGGAAGAAGTTGATGCCAACCTTAATGGATGATTTTGAGGGGTTCAAGAGTTCATTGGAGGAAGTAACTGAAGATGTGGTGGAAATAACAAGAGAAATAGAATTAGAACTGGAGCTTGAATTGACTGAATTGCTACAATCTCATGATAAAACTTGAATGGGCGAGGAGTTCCTTCTTATAGGTGAGCAAAGAAAGTGATTTCTTGAGGCAAAAACTACTCTTGATGCAGATGCTGTGAAGATTGTTAAAATGACCACAAAGGATTTACAATATTACATAAACTTAGTTGATAAAGCAATGGCAGCGTTTGATAGGATTGACTCCAATTTTGAAAGAAGTTCTACTGTGGGTAAAATGTTATCAAACAGCATTGCATACTATAGAGAAATAATTCATGAAAGGAAGAGTCAATTGATGCCACAAACTTCACTGTTGTCTCCCCAGCCACCTCAAACTTCAGCAACCACAGTCCTGATCAGTCAGCAGCTCTCAACATGCAGGCAAGACCCTTCAGCGAACAGCAAAATGCTTATGGCTTGCTGAAGGCTCAAATGATGGTTAGCACTTTTTATCTATAAAGTATTTTGAATAAAGGTATGTACATTTTTTAAGACATAGTGTTATTGCACACTTAGTAGACTACAGTACAGTGTAAACATAACTTTTATATGCATTGGGAAACCAAAAAATTCGTGTGACTCACTTCATTGCAGCATTTGCTTTATTGCAGTAATCTGAAATCGAACCTGCAGTATCTCAGAGTTTTGCCTGTAGTCACTATTGCAGTTATCCATTGCTACATAACAAGCTAACTTAAAACATAGTGGCTTACAACAACTGTCATTGTCTCTTCATCTTTGAGTTCGCTGGGTTCAACTGGGTAGTTCTCCTTTGAGATCTCTCCTGCAGTCACAATCAGATAGTCATCTGAGTCATCTGAAGGCTTGGCTTAACCAAGATATCCCAGAGTTTACTCACATGGCTTGACCTCAGACTGGAACACTTAAATGTGGATTATCCACGAGGATTAAGTGTCTCACTGTATAGCAGTTAGATTCTGAAGGGAGGCAGGAAGCGGAAGCTGCCGATCAGTTAAGAGCTTCTGTCTAGAACTGGATTCAGGGCTTACCCAGTTTCAAGGGAATGACTGACACTTGAAACTGACCCCTGTTGGGGCACACAGGATCTGAATTGATCTTTTACTTATCAGTAGTCTGCATAAGACTGTCAACTGTTGTTCACTGCTGATTCTCCAGCTCCTCACAGAGTGCCAGGCATGTAATAAATCAATAATAAATGATTCATTGAACTAACATTTATCAGGAAAATAATATATAGTAGAAGCAGTGCTAGACATGAGATACCCTGATTTTTCCTTTATTTCTCTGACTCCCATGCACTCCAGTATTGGAGACAGAAAATAAGAATATACAAATGAGTACAGAATTTGGAATTGTTATAAATGAAATCTGCAGGAGTATATATGGAGTAATGGGGGAGGGAGAGTGATTGCTTCAGACACAGCATGTTCAGAGGAAGCCTCTCTGGGAAGAAGAACTTAAAGCTGAGAGATGAAGCAGGAGAAGGAGCCAGCCATGAAAAGAAACAGAAACGCACACATTCTCATTCCAAAGAAATGGAAAGAGGCCAAGGCAAGACTGATGGATCCAAGAAATGAAAGAAGCCAAAGTGACTAAAAATAAGTTTATCAAGGTACAGGGAACCAGAAGGTTAGCCTGACCATGGTCAGATCATGTCATGCTTAGCAGTATGATGAGAAATGCAAGTTTTATTCTAAATGCAGTTAGAAGCAAATTAAAGCTTTTAAGTGAGAGCGTGATATAATATGATTTACACTTTTAAAGTATTACTCTGGCTGCTTTGTGGAGAATGGTTTAGAAGAAACAACAGAGGAAGTAATGAGAAGAGTTACAGTGCTTTTGTGCTTGCTTAGGGGAGAGATGGATGGAGGGAGTGGAAATGGAAACAAAGAGAACACAGATCTCTTTTGGAGGTGTATTAGAAAGCACCTGAGAAGGAGTTAGAGAGGCATAAGATGATTTTTATGGGTTTTTTTCCCAGTGCACCAAGATAGGTGTAGTGCTTTTCACTAAGGTGGGAAAGATTGAGAGAAGAATGCATAAAGGAAAATCAAGTGTTCCATTTTGACATGCTAAATTTGAGATATTTATGTGATAGCTAAGAGCAGATGTCCATAGAAATGGAGAATAAAAAGGTGGTTGACAAGGGATAAGGGGTGGAATAAATAGGAAAAACTTTGTAAAAGAGTACAAAATTTCATTTATATAATGGATGAGGTCGGAGGATGTAAGGTATAACGTGAATATAGTTGACAACACTATATTGTATAATTGAAATTGTATATACTACTAAGAGAGTAGAACTTAAATGTTCTCACCCCTCCCCCAAAACAACAAATGGTTAATTAAAATAGATGTTGAGTTCCTAATTGGACACAGGAACCTGGAACAGGGAACCCACATTGAATTAATGATATTTAAATCTCATCCATGCGGGTGGACAAGATTTCCTGGGGGCTAAGATTCTACATGGAAAGAGAAGAGGGCTTAGGACTAAGCCTTGAGGAATACAATCTTCTGAAGTTGGAACAAAGAGGACAAACCCATAAGAAATCAGAAGAGTGTGATGCGAGGGAATTTCAAGAGAGAAGATGCTCCTATCTGGTCAAGAGCTGCTGAGAAAGAGCTCTTGGAGGATGCAGACAAAGAAGTATATGAGGTTTTTGTTGGAATTGGGTGTCTTTGATAAGAAGATTCAGTGACGTGTTAGGGAATAACAGAATCCAGGTTGGAACGGGCTTGTGAGATTAGGGAAGGGAGACAGTGAAGAACTATATGCAAACATCATATAGCTTCCCTTTTTTTCTGCCAAGGATTTTATATGCATAAAAAACATACACAAATATACAATCCAATTTCCCTTCTTTTACACCAAATGCACCCGGATCATGATTATTTATACTTAGCAGTACATCCTGGAAGGGCTCAATATCATATAGAGTTCCTTGTTCATTTTATAGCAACATCGCACAGCTTTCCAACGTAAGGCTGCACTATATTTTATTTAACATTAGAATTATGCCTTATCTTCTTCTTATACATAATGTTGTGATTATAGGTAATTGGAACCTCTGTATTAAAAGACATTCCCCTCCTTAATATTTGCGCTAATTTGCATTTTTAGCTGCAATGTGTATGGCTGACTGTTTTCTCACAGTTTAGGCAACTTTGTGCATTATGAAACTTAGCATTTTTTCTAATCTGATAAACTAAAAATGATGTCTCAGAATAGTTTTCAAAAATATGTTTTTTAAAATAAGTGAAACTTATATAACATAAAATTAAACATTTAGAAGTATACAATTCAGTGAAATTTAGTACACTCACAATGTTGTGAAACCACCACCTCTATCAAATTCCAAACATTTTTATCACCTGAAAGAAAATGAAACCAAGAGAGACATGTGGACCCTTCCTGGCTATGGACCCCCATGTTTCCTGCCCACCTTTTGTTTGTAGAAAAACTTTAGCTTCTTAGGCCTTTCCGGAGTTCCAAAGAGCACATTTAATCAGAGAAGTGAGAAAATGCAGAAACAAAGGAAAATAGTCAAGCAAGATAAAATAATAATAGTTTAGCCATAGAACAAATTCAAGAACCTCCTCAAGGGCTATAGATATTATTTTGAGTTGTATCCTTGAGTTGTTTTATAGATATTAAACCCCTGCCAGGTGGAAGAAGTTAATTGCATGCTGACCACAAGCACATAGACCCCAGACCAACTGGAACCTGAAGGTTCATGATGTTAACTCCTGAAATACCACCCTGATACCTCATGGCAAACTAATCAGAAGAATATCCATGAGCTGATCAGGCACCTTGTGACCTTCTCCCTTACCTTGCCTCTAAAAATCCCTTCCCTAAAACCCATTAGGGAGTTCAGGACTTTAAAGTGTGAGCTGCCCATCCTCCTTGCTTGGCCCCATGTTGGACACCCTGCAGTAACAGCTGTACTTTCCTTCATCACAACCCTATGTCAGTAGACCGGCTTTGCTGTGCGTTGGGCAAGTGGATCTAAGTCTGGTTCGGTAACAAGAACCCCATCCCCATCAAGCAGTCCCCCCTTATTCCCCAGACTCCCCCAAGCCCCTGGCAACACAAATCTGCTTTCTTTCTTCACAGATTTACCTATTCTGAATATTTCCTACTAATGGAATCATATAAACCCTTTTGTGTCTGACTTCTTACACTTAGTATAATGTTTCTGAGGTTCATATACTTTGTAGCATGCATCAGTACTTCATTCCTTTTCATGACTGATTGATATTCTATTTTATGTATATCCCACAATTTGTTTACCCGTTGGTCCATGATGGACAATTGGATTTTTGTCTATTGTGAATACTGCTGTTATAATTATTCATAACTATTTGAGTATCTGTTTTCAATTGGGACAGTATATATGTAGGAGGGAAATTCTGGGTCATATGGTAATTCAGTGTTTAACTTTTTGAGGAAATGCCAAACCATTGTCTACAATGACCATTTACATTCTCACCAGCAATGTATCAGGGTACCAATTTCTCCACATCCTTGACGACCTTTGTTATTTTCCTTTTCTTTTTATCATAACCATCCTAGTGTGTGTTAAATGGTATAAAATTGTGGTTTCCTTATCTGTTTATGGTTACATGGCTATGTTCATTTTGTGACAATTTATTAAGCTGTCAATTAACATGTGTATTCTTTTCTGTACATATTTTATTCCAATAAAATATTTACAAAACTTTAATATAAACGTTTGTTGAGGAATAAATGGATACATATTATTGAAAAAATGTTCATTAAATTGGCTCCCTTAACAAAATGAATTTCCGCTATCTACTTGTCCCAGCCAGTCAGCTTGGAAGGCTATAGAAATTATTCCTTCTTCCAACAGGACACACTTGGCACCTCTCTTACTGTTTCTATTATTTTATGCTTGGCATTTATGCCCAGTGACACCTGGAAATTTCACTTTTCCATTCACTTCTCTTCTCACTTTCTTCTATCCCACACATACTGTGCAAATCTATCCAACCATCTACCCTATCTTAGAGAGTTCATCCTACTTTCAATTCAGAATGCTCATTCTCAAATGTAAATATTTGAGGGCTGTTTAAAAAATTACCATGGTCTCTTGAGAACTTCAGTCCTTAGCTTGAAATATTTTAAAATGTGATTTTAAATGCAAATATGCTTAATTTTTATGGTCACTCAACATAAATGAGACTGTAACTCAAATATGAAATAGAAATTATTTGGCCAAACAAGGTTGGAATATGCTTAAGAGTCACACAAATTACTAGTATATTCATGGCCTCTTCTCTTTCTTACCACCTGAGTATCCCTCTTCTCCTCTTATTTGTTCTTGTCCAGATTATATGGTTTACTTAATTATATTAAACTTAGCTTTGGTTAGAGTGGAGATGTGGGCAAGGAATATTAAAAAGAGGAAGAGGATATTCAGTTATCTGAGAAAAAAATGAAGAAAGAGAAAGAAAGAAAAGGGAGAAGGGAAGGGGAAAAAATGAAAAGATCCACTGTACATGCAGGGGCTTAGGTGAGGGTTAATAAGAGGAATGCAGTTTTGAGAGAGGCTGAAGGGTGTAAGCAATACTAGAAGCTGGAGGAACGGGAGAGAGAATTCCCATGGAGCATTATTTTGAATGATAAGTTGGATTGATTTTGATATCCTCTAAACATGTCGATAAAAAAATGAAATTTACTTTTGATTCCTTTGGTTGCTATCTGTGTCATCGTACATGTAACTTCCAATTGAAAGTGGATTATGAAACACTCCAGCTCATTTTCAGCTTCTTTTACTTTATTACTGAAATAAAATTCAATATTTTAAAAATTCTGGTATCTAGCTTGAAAATCCTGACGATATGTTTGCTAACCCCAGTTAGAAAAATACAAGAATTGTCCCAAAGTTAGCAGCCATGACACAAAGCTCAGTTAAGTCTTCTTTGTAAAACATAAAAATTATTGAAAAAAAAGTCCATTTTCCCATGAAATGTTACTGTATTTTATTTCAATTTTTTACTATGTAATGAGAAACCTCATATATCTCTGTAAGGTCTACAAGAAAAATAGAAGAGGTAAGGAAGGAGCCTTCCTTAGCCACGCAGGGCTCTCAGGGACATAACAGCTCTGGATTCAAAATCTAAGTTGAGGGTGGAGGTGTGGTTATAAGAGAAGAACTTCAGAAGTAAGGTCAATTTATAATTTCTCCCTCTTCCTCTTAATACTATATATGTATATATTGTTTACGGCGTTTCTCTTGTGTGACCCTATTACTATAAATATAAAAAAAACTACAGAACAAAAATATTATAAAAAACACAATTTTCTTATGGTTTGCCTTTTTTCCTGCAGTCATTTCAATTGTGTCCGTTTTTTTTTCGTGTGTGTATGTGTATATAATATTTTAGTTAAAATAAGCAAACAACAAATAAACAAGCAAAGAAACAAAATGAGCTAAAGATGAAAAGTCCCAGCCCTAACATGGCAAACCTCTATCTTTCAACAGAAAATTATTTCTCAGTAACTTACTTGTCCTTCAAATTCAGTTATAGGAATGTTCATTCATGTTTATTTCTAATAGGAAAAAAATATAGATAGTGCTTGCCAATTAGAGGGTATGTTGAATCCGACTTATCTCAAATAACCACTTGTGACTGCTCTATGTTTTCCTTTCTCATTCAACCTCTCCATATAAAAGAATGTTATTTTAAATTATTTTTCCAATTTGTAAAAGTGTGTTTGTTGCCAAAACTTCTGGACATAGGACTAGTTTTAATCCATCAAAGACACAATGTCTAGTAGCAAACCATATTCTTCATAGTATTTAATTAACTATCCTTACATGCCCAAGAGTTCTGCGTACCCAGCATCAGTTGACAAACCCCTTTGCTCTTGTCATTGAAGTTCACGCCTGGTGTTACCCAAATGAAACAACTTCTTGAGCTACACAATGTTAACTCAGTTGGAGAGTGCTCTGAATGTCATCCCCTTCATTCACTTTCTTTGTTCACTCTTTTCAGCAAACATTTATTGAATCTCTCTCTGTACTCCGCTTGGCAATGAAAGGAATACATAGAATTCTAGTTCACTGACAACCTTCTACAGAGAAGTTTTGCAACATGCGAAGTTTAACACTAATCAAAAAGTTAGATAACAAAAATATGAGTGTCATATGACAATTTTTTTTTACAACCGTCAAATAAATGGGTTCTGGAATGGCCTAAGAGGATTGTGAACAAGACTGGTCAAGGAAGCCCTCAAGTTGAAGGACTTGAAAGGACTTGAAAAGAAAACGGGTAAGAGGTGCAAGAAATCAGTCCTGAGAAGAGAAAAGAAAACATTCCAAGAAGGGGACCAGAGCACAAGCACCGTGGTAGGGGAAAAAGTAGCCTTCCCAGAGGACCTAAATGTCTAACTGTGTTAATTCAGGAGGGTGCAGTGAAGGATACTTGCAAAGAAACAGCATTTGGAGAGATCAAACAGGCAACCCAAGGGCTTCTCCTTCAAAGTTTTGATTTAGAAAATCATTAAAGAAACTGATTTTAGAACATTCTACATATTAATCCACTCCTTAATTAACTGAACTAATAATGAGGAACAATTCTAAGTTTTTCAGAATGGTGAAAGGCTTAATTCCCTTTGGAATGTGCTTTTGTATTGAAATTCAAATAAAATTGTGTTTGCTGTGACATTGCAGAGCTTAGATTATGGAAGAACTATGGAGCTTTTTCTTAACTTTTTTTTTTTTTTTGCGGTACGCGGGCCTCTCACTGTTGTGGCCTCTTCCGTTGTGGAGCACAGGCTCCGGACGCGCAGGCTCAGCGGCCATGGCTCACGGGCCCAGCCGCTCCGCGGCATGTGGGATCTTCCCGGACCGGGGCACGAACCCGTGCCCCCTGCGTCGGCAGGCGGACTCTCAACCACTGCGCCACCAGGGAAGCTCTGGAGCTTTTTCTTTGTTCATCTCCATCCAAAAAATAAACAATACCTCCTGGAGATGTATATTGCAAAACTCTGAGTTGTTCTTTTTTTGAAAAATTCTGACAGAGACATTTTTCTGAAGCTCAAATAAGTTAAGCATACCCTAAGATGACTATGTATTAAAAATTAAGTCCAAAAATTATTTTTTGATTACAATAGGTTTAAAAAAAGTCTCTAAAATAAAAATTCCTTTGCAAATTTGGCAAAAATATTGGTGCCTAAATTCATCGGGGTATAATTTGCATTATTGATTTCAGGTAATAATTTTGTGACATGTCTTTACTTGTTTTACAAGTGAGTTCTTTTAATACCTTTCTATTTACAACTGCAGCTTTAAAACAAACTGAGAAAACCAGCAGCAAACTGATCACTTGAGAGTCACATAATTATTGGTATCAGCCAGCCCATAAAAAATTGCAATAGCCTTGAGTCAAATCTAACTTAAAATGTTAAATGAATAAAGACTAAATTAAGCTTACTTCCTTGATGAAACAGTTGGATCATTAACTGGATACTAACAGAAGTCTAATCTTCATAGGTATTTTAAAATTATTGTTCACTCAATGGCATTTGGATTACATCTTGTACAAAAATTTCCCTGAAAACTTAATATAGTTCAAAGAATTCAGATATAAACTTGAAAAACATTCCATATCTTGGTTTTCTTTACAAATGCATTAGGGTTAATTGTGTGGTATACGGATAACGATGTTTCTCTTTTAAATGGTAACTGGAATATGATATTAAAATGGTCTTAGTAAAAGTTATCACCATCAAAACACATTGAGAATCTATCTTCATAACATGCTTTATTAGTGGCTGTGCAAGCAGCAGGTTGGACATGTAACTGAGCAGGACCCCATGGGGCCTTCCTGCAGGGGGGAGGGGGCTTGGGGGGAGGACAAGCCTTCTTCCCCCATATCCTCTGCTTTGACTTGTCTCTGAAGTACCTCGATAATAGTATTTGATGCACATTTCCTGAGTTGTTTTGCAGATGTGTCACGTTTATGTGAGGACCTTGAACACATAGCCCCAGGCCTCCTGGAGCCTAAGGACTGGTAATGTTGACCCCTGTGACACCACCCTGCTACCTCCCCATCAGCCAATCAGAGAATTAAGCACAAGCTGATCACGTACCCTGCGATCCCCCTCCCTCACCTGGCTTTTAAAAGCGCTTTGCCGAAACCCTTCGGGAGTTCCGGCTTTTAGGGCATGAGCCGCCCATCTCCTTGCATGGCCCTGCAATAAACCTTTCTCTGCTCCAAGCTCCAACTTTTCAGTTTGTTTGGCCTCACTGTGCATCAGGCACACAAACTTGTGTTAACAGACAGACATAATCTGTCTCTTGGGAATTTACAATCCAAGGCTGAAAATGCTGACACAGATGCTACTGAAGCAATGTAGGTAAAGAAATTTGTATTAAAAAGCTAGAAAACTTGAATAGGTGATTTTTAAAAATTGCTAATAACAAATAACTTTAAATAAACAGCAATTTGTATCTGGACACTTCTAATATTCTTGTCTTTCAAATAATTCATCAGTCTCCCAAGACTGTCCCTTAGGTTCATACATGAAGGCACCAGGGCATAACAGAGATGGATAAATAAGTTGCACCCTTGGCTGGATGGAAAGAGAATCATGGGTAGAGAGGCTGGAAATTCCAAGGAAGAAAAGGAATTGGCTCAATATGTCTTAGTGATTAAAGCTGGATTAAGAATGTAAATTTGGTCTTTGGATACGCTATTCTCTTGCTGCATCTCCCAACCTAAAAAACAAACAAATAAAAAACAGACCAAAAAAACCTACTTTTTTATAAAAAAGGAAAATATTTTTCTTTCTTTCTAAATGATACTGGGAATCCCACTCCTCTAAATATGTCAGAGAAAATGACAAAATAGAAATAAATCCTTGACTGAAGGAATTTCTTCTAAAATGAAAACAGGGAAATGAAGGAAATCTTCACAGACAGATAAATAGACGGGATGGCATAAAAATGATTATAATTATGATTAGCATAAGACATGAAGAGGAAGTTAAAGATAGGAACGCCCCAGAATTAAAAAGAATTTGTTTCTGAAACAAATCAATGGCTTAGAAAAAGTTAGTGAGGACTGCTCCATATCGAAAGAGATCCACATAAACAAATGTGACTAATGTGTGGATTTTAGGAATCCTGATTCAGACAAACCAAATATGAAAAAGAGTTTTTAAAAAATCCGAGGACTTATTGCTCACCTTGTTACGTATGAAAAAGACATTGACTTTATGTAGGAAATTGTTCATACTTTTTGAAGGTATATGCTGAAGTATATAGAGGTAAAATAATATGATGGCCAGAATTTGTTTTAAAATAATTTTAACACCAAAAAATAAGAAGAAAAATAAGGTGTAGATGAAGTTCTTGCAAAATCTTGAAAATTGTTCATTCAAGAAATTGGGTATGTGGAAACTGATTGAAGCTTTTCATAACAGAAATATTATTTTGTGATGATAAAAATAATATGCATATGTTTTAGAAAGTTTAGAAAATACAATTAATTATAAACAAAAAATCAGCAGTGAGCTTAATTTCTCTTAATAGTTTGGGTTATTTACTTTCTAGGTGCTATTGATAAAATTTTTATATGATGAATTACTATTTCTATTTCTTCCTGGTGAACTATATAAAGATGTCTTGATTCTTTTATTTTCCTTGTGTGTTTTAGTTACTTTAAAAAAAATAGGTTTATGAAATTTCATTTCATAGTAAAACTAAACACATTGTCATACTTGAAAGTGTTTTTGTTTCATTATTTGTATTTAACATTTCAAATTTGTGCATATGGAATTTTAAAAAGTCTGTCTATTCTTTTTTTGTTACATTTGTAAATATTCACTTTGTAATTTAAAAGGATCAAGAACTGCTTTTGAATCTTCTTATTCACACTGTGGATATATATTCCGCATCTGGTAAAATTATGGCTTCAACAAAGACCTTTTTCTAAATCATTCCTGGTATCAAGTTGGTGCTAGATGGGCCCCCAGGGCAAATGGTTTGAGTTCTTTCCTTGTGGACTGATTCTCCAAGACAGGAACAACAGGACAATTGAGAGAGGAGGATGGGCCGTGCCCAGATAGAAGATAAGATACCCCATATTCCTCATTCTTGAAGTCAGGAGACCTCCCCGACTACACAGGCTCAGAAAGGTTCCTTGGAGGTCAAAAGGGGAGTGATGCTAACTAGTGCTCACTTACCCATAGACCTCCTCAGTAGAATCCATCTTGGCTAAAAGATGCACCCGCACACATGGAAAAATCCTGAGCTATACCAAGTACAGACTTTGAACTGGGCAAATAAAAATGATTGGCCAGAGGAAACATGGAAGCAATGCCCCATAAAAGTGATACAAACAGCCAGGAGGGTGTGGCTCTCTCTGAGCCTGCCTGTGTGTCTACCCACATGTACTCTTTTTTTTTTTTAACATCTTTATTGGAGTATAATTGCTTTACAATGGTGTGTTAGTTTCTGCCTTATAACGAAATGAATCAGTTATACATATACATATGTCCCCATATCTCTTCCCTCTTGCGTCTCCCTCCCTCCCACCCTCCCTATTTCCTAATGAATACTTTACTTGATTCACTACTTTCCGTCTTTGTGGGAATTCTTTTCTGCAAAGCCATAGGGCCAGGGCCTTGTCACTGACCACGGGTCTAGTGGCTAGGATTTGATTCTCCCACCGCCGCAACCCAACCTCAATCACTGGCTGGGAACCGGAACCCTGCTTCAAGCCGCTGCAGGCCGAGGCCACCCGAGATCAGGTCATATATTCATTGCCGAGAATTCACTGAACACATGCTGCTCTAATTCTGTCAGTTTTAAGAAGTGAAGACATTTATATCCCAGTCCAGAACTCCTAGGGGCAATATGAATAGACAACTGCCCTTCACTAAAAAGAAAGTATTCATCATCACCCAGAGTTGAGAAAAAGCTAATTCAGGGGATTCCCTAATTATATGCTTTTTTAAAAAGGCAATAAAATACTTATTGACATAGCAGCATTATTAAAGAATGGTATAGAATGGCCAGTGGGATTTTTCTTGGGCCCTAGAATTGTTACCAAAACTTGCCAAAGCTGGAGACCAAAGGAGCCAAATATCCCAGTCTGTAAGTTCTGAGACTGACCCGTGATTAGGGCCAGCAACCTTCTCACAGGACCTGTTGAAAGGTGCAAGCTCGAAGAATAAACTTCACCAGGGATTATTTAAAGTACTTACTGACCAGTTTGGTACGGCACTAACTCAAATGGATGCTAGCCATAACAATCAGTATAGCCATAAAACCTAATAATATCTCCACTTTTACCCCGCAGTAATATCAGGAGAAGACTAGTAGAGCAAATATTAACTCTGTGCAATGCAATTCCTTCCCATCAAAGCTAAAAAAAAGGAGAGTATGAGGAAATCACTTATAAAGATGGAATGGAGATTGCTTTCAAAAACGGAAGGCTGGGGCTTCCCTGGTGGCGCAGTGGTTGAGAGTTCGCCTGCCGACGCAGGGGACACAGGTTCGTGCCCCGGTCCGGAAAGATCCCACATGCCGCGGAGCCACTGGGCCCGTGAGCCATGGCCGCTGAGCCTGCGCGTCCGGAGCCTGTGCTCCGCAACGGGAGAGGCCACAGCAGTGAGAGGCCCGCATACCGCAAAAAAACAAACGGAAGGCTGGCCTTGATTTGCCCATTGACCAGTAAACACTGTGTGAGCAAAGATCAAATGGAAGACAGACTGTCTACAGAATGGGGACCGGGACTGCTCCCCCTTAAGTTAGACTGCTGCGAGGAATAGCAGGTGAATCCCTAACCTTCCCATAAGCTTGACATTTGACTGTGAAGGCTAGATGAGATTGGAGTTTACCGTCTTGCCAGGACTTCAACCATGTGGTTGCCCAAGTCCTGTACACAAGAGAAAGGTAGAGTGATGCAACCAGTTTGAGGCCAAGGGAACACAGAGTGCTTAAAGGAGCTACACAAGAATGAAACTTTTTCTCAGCAGGACAAGGCGGCCATCACCTGTCCACATCAAACACAAGAAGAGGAATGCTACTTGATAGGAAACATCTACTCCCTAATACCTTGACTCCCTTTTAGGCTTTCAGTCTCAACATATTGATTCCATCTCCTATTGTCTTTGGCTTCTCAATTGACCTTGTCTTGTCCATCAGTCCATCCCCCATTTTAGCAGCCTAAGTTATACTGTATTTTGATACTTTACCTTGCTCCCAGCAAAGGGTCCTTTTTCCTGGACCTTCTTTTCAATGCTGCAGCACCTAATACTAGTCCACAGAGCACAACTTTGTGTAAGTTATTTTAAAAATCATTCCTTCCAGTTGAAAGCAGCCCCCCTCACTCATGGCCAGACAATCAGAAAATGGCCTGAATTTTAGCACCGCCCTCTCTCTTCCGGAGAGCCCTGATGCAGTCAAAAACCTGCAAAACTGTATGTGGCAGGTAAGCTTAAAATGATATAAAAGAAGACAGAATGAAAGCCATTCAAATAATCTTCATATGAAAAACTTCAAATCTGTAAAAGCTTAGCATTCAATAAGAATTACTGTAAAATGTAGAGGTAGTTAGAGAAACACATTGGTTATTCACTCAATTAACTCTTTGACAAACTGACCGTTGGGAAAATTGGCTTTTGGTGAACTGATTTAAGCCAACTAATATTCATGGAACTGACTTTTAGCACTGTCTCAACTTCAGAGGATAAATTAAAGAAGGAGTAGGAGGAAATACATGAAAGAAGCTCCTGTCTTTCTCACTCCATTCCAAGATGTTATGATCTGCATTTCAGGGAGGGAATAGAAAGAATTTCAATCAGATATGAGACTGAAGTTGAAATAAGGAGGACCAACTCTCAGCAAGTGAAATGAGTTCACGTAAATACTGAAAGAGATGGAAAATTGTGAAATCTTTCTGAGATACCATTAAAAAAAAAACCCCACTATTTCGTTGCTATGTGAGGCCAGGAGGACACAATTAAAAGCAATGATTGGAAAATAATTTAAACTTTTATTTTTTTAATCCACAAAAAATATTCCCCTAGAATCAAGAGAAATCATTTGGAAATGGAGGCAAATGTGACTTGACCAACTTTAGTAGGGCAAAATTTTATGGTCTGTGAAAAAAACAGCATTTAACATTATTTAACTATATTTTATTTACAAAACTCCCCCACTGTAAAGTGTTCCATTTCATTGCCAGTTGAGAATTGTTGAAATGTACTTATTAATTCAAGAGATTAGCTAAAACTATAGGGTGTTTTTACTTACTCCCCCTTCGAGCTGATGCAGAACAATTAATTTTTTCTGGTGCATTCATCCTTCTGTAGAGCCATTCCCCTGGCAGTCCTGCCCAGTTAGCAAGATGAAAAGTTATTGTCAGAATGGTCTCTACAAAGTGAGAGAGTGGCATGGACTTATATATACTAACAAATGTAAAATAGATAGCTAGTGGGAAGCAGCCTCATAGCGCAGGGAGATCAGCTTGGTGCTTTGTGACCACCTAGAGGGGAGGGTGGGAGGGAGACGCAAGAGGGAGGGGATATGGGGATATATGTATATGTATAACTGATTCACTTTGTTATACAGCAGAAACTAACACACCATTGTAAAGCAATTATACTCCAATAAAGATGTTAAAAAAAAAAGAAAAGAATGGTCCCTGCTGCAGATACACAATGCCCAAGTTGATGTCAGTACTCATTGGTACCATCCATTTCTACATCACTAGATTGACACAATTGTGGAGAGAGAATCATCTATGTATTCCGGTCTCCTTTTGTTTGCAAAGGAAGAACTCATGGCCAACTTAAACGCCAGGAAAGGAAGCAGAGAAAAAGGACAGTGGTTGCAATCCTGCACTATGCGCTGCATTTTATGATCTTCTTTCTCTTTTTTATTCAGTCTCTGGTTACCCCAACATCTAGATAGATCAAGTGTACCTCACACAGAACTGATTAGTTTTTTCTAATTTATTTATTTTATTTATTTTATTTTCAGATGCGTTGGGTCTTCAAGGCTGCGCACAGGCTTTCTCTAGTTGCAGTGAGCGGGGGCTACTCTCCGTTGCGGTGCGTGGGAGTCTCATTGCGGTGGCCTCTCTTGTTCCAGAGCACGGGTTCTAGGCACGTGGGCTTCAGTAGTTGTGGCGTACGGCCTTAGTTGCTCTGCAGCATGTGGGATCTTCCCAGACCAGGGATCTTAACCACTGCATCACCAGAGAAGTCTCTGATTAGTTTTTTAAGATAGATGTCCCCACATATAGGACTTTACATATCAGACTCATAGTTTTCCATATGACTTGTAACCCTCCTGCCAGTAATTGATCTCATGTTCAAAGATTACTGATGTCCTTCCTGATCTTGAGTTTTCTCTTAATGTCTTTTTAATTAACTGGATATTAGAATGTACTCCACCTAAATCTTAATTCCCTTTTCTGCCTCTGCTCACTATGGAAAGAGAAGGCATGAATTACCTTCTCTTCTTAGATAATTAGCTAGAAGTTACGCAATGCTTTTTTTCAAGTGTCTCATGTGACTGCAGACTGCTTTGGCGGTCATGCTGAAAGAAATAACAGAGGACGATATGATTCCTTCTCCTTCCTGTTCCTGATAGCAATAGCTACAACAGAGGTGCATGGAGCTATGTTAGTCAACTCAGAGGGAAGGCCTTTTTTTGTATAATTCTTCCTCTTATTAATCTCAGTTACTTCCTCTATATAAAGGTCCTACTGCCTGAAGAACGGAAATTCATTTTTTTTTGCCACGGTATGTTTTACTGTGTTCTTATCTTGAGATATCATCACTCCTAAAAATAGATACGTTCAGATTTTTCTGATTGAGATTATTTTCTGAGCACAATTGCCTAATTTTCCTCCTTCCGAATTCCCATGGAAATTTTGAGCAAAATATGAATACATGGAAAATATAAATATAGGAAGTACTAAAAATGTTAAAGATGTTTATCTCTGTATGGTGAGATTACAGTGAGTTTTTATGTTTTCTGTGCGTTTACATAAAGATGTTTCTTTTAAAATTTATAAATTTAAAAATTTCTACTCTTCTTTAATCTTTTGACTTCATTCATCAAATTGTTACTTGTGTAACCTCTTTTTATTCTAACACAGTCTTGATAAGTTTTTTTATATTATTAGTTTTATTTTGAGAATGTATTATGTCATTATAAGTATACATTTCAAATATTATATTGCTAAGTGCATGAAACATAATAATTATGTTAAAGCAAAACTTACAAATCCAAATAGACTAGAAATAATAATTCTTAATTTCTTATTTTTAATTTGTTTTTCTAAGAAAATCTAAATAATTTTTGTTCCCAAATGCATAAAGACTGTGTAATATCTTATGAATTTAATTTTAAAATTAAGTTTGTGAATTCTCAATGTTCAGTTTGTGGAGTTTTTACTCACGTATATCTCATATATCAAGGCCTGTAAATTTCGGCATCTTGGTCTTCCTGTACTTGATCTCTGTCTCCTCAATTCAGTGAGGAGATATCCTCTGCTTGAGTTACCTCTCCCTATACTGAGGTCTGAAATTGCTTCAAAGCATAAAATCGGAGTTATTATACCGTTTGCTTCACTTCTCTTAAATGTGATACTCTGGTGTTGCACGCTGTCCAAAGCTTGAAAAAGGCTTTTCATATAATTTGTTCACTTTTCTAGTTGTTTATGATGGGAGAACAAATCTAATACCAAATCTAATACCATGGTCATGTGCAAAATTTCAAAGGTCATTATTTTTAATTAACAGAAAATTAAATAGTAAGTATTAAAACATTGGTAAGTTACTTCTTATCTCTGTCATGTAACATTTTATACCAGATTATTTTTTTCATGGCAAGAGAAATAGACACACCTTTTAGCATTAGAATCTTGAAAAGTTGGAAGAAACTCAATGAAGCCTAATTGGAAAGTCCTGAATTTGACATACAATTTTATTTTTATTTCTAACATGAATATAGAGATCAGAGCTGTATATTCTGATGTATCGGTCTGGATTAATTCAGGAAAGAAAAACCCACAGGAGGTTAAACAGGGTAAGTTTAATATAAATAATTATTTACGTATGGTAACAGAGTAACCTTAAGATATAAGAAAACTCAATATAGTATCTTGGGAATGAGTTAAGAGTATCCAAGGAAGGACAAACTTGGAAGGTGTTCAGAGCTTGTGGGAGAAGTTGTGCTTCCACTCACTGGAGAGCGAAGAAGTTTGCTGGTTTGGCTAGGCTGGAGCTGATATGCAGTTACTGGGTAATCAGAAGGTGACCTGGAGCACAGGCACAGAGCAGGGTGGTCAGAACCTTTCCAGGCCACAGGCAAAGTGTACAGGGCTTACAGAGGGTGCAGAGTTTCAACGGGAACCCAGGGAAGTTAAGGACGGCAGGCTGTGAGTGGGCTTGCATCGGGAATATGAACTCTTTAGATGACTTCAAGTCTTAACGTGTAGTGCGGAGTGGGTTTGGGCTACATTTGGATAAGAACTCTTTGGGGTGCTGGTTTCTGGAATGAAAGGTCTGCTGTTAGGTTATTGCCAGACCAAACTGCAAGTTTACCAGAGGACCGTGATCAAGGGCAGAGCTCCACCAGATGTTCTCATATACACATGATGGACGCACCAAGCACCAGAGTCATCAGTGGACTCGCTGCTTCTTTCATATCCTGACATCCTAACGTTGTGCTCACTACACAGGAGAGATGCTTAGAAGAGCATCATTATCACAGGGCATAGACTGAAGGGTAATTTTGGGTCTGAGAGGCTATACATTTATAACTGTCAAACCTGGATACTTGCAGAAATTTCAGATCAAAAATCACATTCTCTTCATAACAAAAAATGTGAGATGTATGAACTTGACTGATATGTTCAGGCTACATTTAAGAAATGTGATCTACACTTATTTACCAACGCTTATACTTATCAAGTTTCTGTTGTAAATTAAATTATAGCATCTGATCTTTTTTACTCTTTAAACAGCAACTATAAATATGCAGCATAGGTTTTTCTCAGCTGAATTCTTTAGAAAGTAGATTTTAAGAGTTTTGCTTTATTTCAGGGGTTCTTTTCCTTTACATATTGAAATTTTCTCACACTATAAGAGCCAAATTACCCCAAATCTTTAGATAGTTTAACTTTCATAACTTTATCTGTGGATACCAGAATTAATTTGCTGGTTCTAAACCAAAAATATGGGACTGAGGAGAAGGGAATTTCTATCTGATGTTGGTATTTTGAGTTGAGTCTTCACCTGAAAGACGTTAAAGTTGGATTCATCAAAGGAACAGAATGGTGTGGTCAAGTTTTGAAACATGTAATATAAAGAATCATCTAGAACTTCTCTAAATAGAAAACAATGCTTCATGCACCAACCAGACGAAATCGCTTTATTGTTTGAAAACCAAGCATTGTTCAGTACATCGAAACCATGAAGAACCATTTTCTTTTAAGTTTCAGTATCTTCTCTATTAAAGCAAACCTAATTTGACCTTTTGTGTAAAATTACCTGAAACACGTATCTCTTTCATTCTCATTTTTTAAAGCTGTATCCTTGGTGTACTGTTTCTACCAAAGATTTTATTCAATACGCTGAAGCTCACCTTTCATATCTACTATAACCACTAGTCAGATGGTGTAATTTTAGCCAATCTAAGAAAAAAAATCACACTTCAGCACAAAAAGTGTCATTTCAGACAGGGTTTCTCTTGCCTTCTGTTTTGGTAGTCACATTGCTCACTTCGTAAAATAAATCTCAATTCCTTTAGACAGGTCATTAGCTTCAACACAGATAACATCATTAGGATAATTTATCAACCATCCAAGCCAAACAAAAGTGAAAATCTATAAGAACTGAAGCAGAGTTAGGAATGAAAGCCATCTCTAATGAAAATTTATTTGGAGGATGGGAAACTACCAGATTTTAATTTTTCAAATTACAGTTAGATTTGAACGCCTTGCTTAAATCGAAAGAAAATGAAAACTGGCATTACTGGGAATAACTGGAATCACTCATTATAGTCACAGAATGGAAGTTTCTTAATATTAACAGACAATCTAACTCAAATTTCTTTAAACGGAAATGTTCATTGGGGAGAATAAAATTTTTCATTAGAATATTTCTAATCTAAATCCAGTAATTCTTCAGGAAACTAAGAGCTAACAAGCAATTACTCTCCTCTCAGGGCAAATAGTTTTTATTTATTTATGTGTGTGTGTGTGTGTGTGTGTGTGTGTGTGTGTGTGTGTGTGTTTGTGTGTGTGAGAGAGAGAGACAGAGAGAGAGAGAGAGAGACAGAGAGAGAGACAGAGAGAGAGAGAGGAGAGAGAGAGAGAAACATTAGATCTTATTTGTGATATCCCACTGCTGTATGCTCTATGACTTGTGTGAACTTGGGCTATGAAACCTTACCAGGACCATCCTTGCCCATCCTCCATGTGCACACCATTTAGACATTCAATGAATACTGGGCATGGCAATCACATTGGATCACAATAAAAATTTAGCCATGTGTGGATAATGAAAACACTTCTTCAGGCTGCTACTTGTGTTTCATATGCTTACATCACTTCGGACCTGACTATTCAGAGGTACTTTATTATATAATATGGAATCAATTCACTTTTACCCAAGGAAACAAAAATACTGAGGGATACATGGGGACCACTCATTAGGTCCTCCATACTGGAAATATATGTTTAAAATAAAGATATAATTTGGGTCTTTTTTGCTCACTTCGTCCCACAGTTGCCAAACTTGCAGCCCATCAGCTCTACTGGGAAAGAACTGGTCTTCATATAAATCCTAGACGGCGATTAGTAAAAACGTGTGAGTTACAAATGAATAAAGGAATGAATGTATGTATATCCAATACGACTACCTGAGTTCTTTCTCCATAGCTGTAGGAATAATTTTGTACTGATTCATTTACAATGTCATACAGTTCTTATAACCAATCGTTTATACTAAAATGCACAGCAGGGTCTGAGGTTTATTCTATTAACTAGATTGCCGTGAATTCAGCAACTTGGGGTTGTTTAACCTCAGTTGCACTCTAATACTAAAACAATTTTTTAAAGGCACATTTTAAACTCTCAAGATAGCTAGGCATTTCATCATTAATCCTTACCAAAAAAAACCCCACATATGATGTAAGTAATATTATCATTACATATATGGAAACCGATGTAGAAAATATAAAAGCTTCCCATGAGCACACAGCTGCTATTGTGGCGAATCCTGTACATGAATCCAAGCAACCTGGTTCCAGCGTCTGTGCGCTACACACGCCACTGGCATTGTTTCAGAGAAAAGGCCGTGGAAACTCATCTGAAAAGAGTTTTCTCATAAAGTGCCACAAGTCGACTTTCATGGGTTTTCACTGTAATTGGGTAGGCGAGCTCTTAGTCTTACCTCTGTCCTCTCTAGTCTTTAAAACTGTGGCTTCCAGAAATTGCAGAAATCTACAACATTCTTCTGGACCTTTAGAAGCTTAGGGTGTTGTGTGAAGCAGGGATTAAAATCTGTCCATTTATCCATGTGGGTGGTCTCTGGGTAGAATTGTTGTGACTGGGTTAGAAGAATAAACAGTTTTAGGCAATGTCCTGTCTCTGTAATTCAGTGAAATTTGAAAGGAATGTAGAGAATCTTTCTACACCTAAACACAGGAAAGAATAACAGTATTGGAGAACAGATCAATAACCTACACCAACATAGATAATAGAAAGATATATAGATGGATGTAAAGAAAGAGCGAAGGAAGAGGACGTAAGTTTGATAGAAGCTTAGACAAAAGGAAGAGAATAGAGAGGAGAGGGAGAGAGAGAGTGTGTTAGTTTACAGCAGCCAAAAAAATTTACAAAAAAGAATATAACTTCTAAAATGATTTTTATCTCCAGATTGTAGAATATATTCATTTGTGGTCTTTATTTATACATTTTAACTCAAGGTGCCCAGATCCCTGGAGTCTTTAAAGATCTTAACGTCTATTCCTCAACAAGAGAAGAGATGTAGGCTCTATTTCTGGTGGTGAACCTGAGTATAGTTCACTGTGCTATATAGTACGTCCTTGTTGGTTATCTCTTTTATATATAGTAGTGTGTATCTTAATTCCAAATTCCTAATTTATCCTCCCCCCTTCCCCTTTGGTAATCGTAAGTTTGTTTTCTATGTTTGTGAGCCATTTCTGTTTTGTAAATAAGTACATTTGTACCCTTTTTTTAAAGATTCCATATAAAAGTGATATCATATGATGTTTGTCTTTCTCTGTCTGACTTCCCTCACTTAGTATGACAATCTCTACATCTATCCATGTCGCTGCAAATGGCATTATTTCATTCTTTTTTATGGCTGAGTAATATTCCATTGTATATATGTACCCCATCTTTATCCATTCCTCTGTTGATGGACATTTAGGTTGCTTCCATGTCTTGGCTATTGTAAATTTTTTTCATTATTTTTTTGGCATGAAAATAACATCTCTGGGCCAGATTTGGCTGGGCCTGCCATCAATAGTGGCCCTTGATCTATAATTTTCCTAAAGCAGAGGTCTCAGAACCCAGCATACTATTTCTACTGCAGTACAACGATACAGACTAAAGCTAGCTCCTTCACACCAGTCTATGTTTCTATTAATCTATCCCACTATTAAATTAACATTATACTTTGATATTCTATCATACCTTTTACATTTCTGTTGCAGAACCATATGTTTCCATGCTATGCTAGAATAGTTTATTTTCTCAGGCATAATTTAATCAACAAGAGTAATGGGAAAAACATCAATTTGTTGTAGGAAGACCTTGCCTCCAGTATTGATTCTACTCTTCATTAGCTTTTTGATCTTAAGGAAAAGGGGTTTGCTTTCTAAGATGCCTCCTTTTTAGAAAACGTGGACTGACGCCTTCCCCGAGTCATTACGTGTGATTTTTTGTATGAGTCAAATGATATGTTACATAAGTAGTTTATAAATCATGAAATGGGTCACAAATATTACTTGTTATCCTCAGATTCAGTTATCACTCCAGGTGGTTTTCTTTCTTTAATTTTTTTTTTAAAAACCCTGCCTCTTCAAACTTTCTTTTAGACAAGTAAAATCGGTTGAATTTGCTGCCTCTGTGAAATGAATTTTTAGCTGTGGCTATTTGAAATCATTGCACCTATCATGACACATAATTCTGGGTTTTCTGGATCCTCTGGCTGTAGAAAGTGATTTATTTCTCTTTAAACTATAAGTGGCCCCATTTGTTTATTTTTAGTTTTGTTTACAAAGAAAATTAGAACAATTTCTTAGTATGAAAATGTCTCAAAAGAAGATTACAGATTCACTTTTGTATTATAAGTAGTTTTTAATACTCTTTTCAATGTAAATCTATATATTTTGGTTTAAGGGGTTTGCTTTTATTTTTGTTTTTCACAACAAAAATAGGAAACAAAAGTCCTTTTGGAATGCAGATATATGGAGTTAAATATAATTGTGGAATTTTCTAATAGACGTGACTATGTTAACTTTATTGGAATATTCAGCTATTGCTTTAGGGTTTTAACATAAATTCGTTTCCAGTATCTTTAAGATGAGCTTCTTATTCTCATCAAACCATAAAGAGAATGTCATTAAAGGAATCCAGAGTAAATACGATATTTCTTGACAGCATTATTTTATTTGTTGATTTTTCTTTTCTTAAAGTTTTGTTTCATGATCGAATATAATGGGAATCTATCAAGTGAGATTATCATAAAGGTTTATTTGACCCCCAAAATGATACAACTCAGTGAAGGGGAAAATACGTATTTGATTACTGGTGCTAGTGTTTTGGTGTGTTCCCTTGTTTATACACACAACAGTTATCTTTTATATTTATCTTTATGTTATAATGCCCTACAGGGGCTATTAAAAAGCTGAAATATAAATAATTAGATACATTAAGCATGCAATGTCTTAATTCAAATAAATTTCAGGTGTTAAAAGATTAAATCATGCAAATTTTTTAAAATAAGTGTTCTTCACTTTAAACGCTTGAAACTGTAAGTAACGCAGCTTCCTGGGGCCTGAACAGAGGAAGGAATTCCTAGCTGCCTTCCTGACAGTGTTGCATCTGCCTGCCTCATTAGAAGGAAGAATTGGTTACACACCACTGATCATCAACACAACTATTAATTCCCACATCTGCTACACTTTTAAAGTAAAAAGTGAAAAAGAAGTTACCATGCAATTCCCCCTTTTCAGTATGTCTGTATAACGACTTTCAATTATTCATTCAAGAATCCACCCAACAAGAAATTAGCAAAGGACTATTTTATGTCAGGCACCATGGTAGGCACTGGAGAGCTTTCCATGAACGAAATATATACCGTTCCTTTCCCCGGGAGCCTATTTTCTAGCTATCAGGGAGACTGACATCAAACAACTCATCCCTAGATTAGTGATAACACCATAAAAGAGAAGCACAGAGTGTTAAATATATATAAATATATATATAAATATAATATATTTATTATATTTATTAATATTTATATATATTATTATATATATTTATATATATAAATATAAATTAGGCAGGCTTGACCTTGTCTGAACGTTAGAAAGGCTTCTTAAGGAAGAGATCTCTGAGCTGGAATGATTGAACATAGAAGGTGAAGAAGGAATAGGTTTTGCAAATGTCTTGAAGTGGGAGTGAGAAAAACAAACAGGAACAACCAAAAGAAGCCGGAATCTATCAGAACATGAACCTTTTCCAGGGAGTAGTAACTTTTACGTTTGGCAGTTTGGTGGAATGGATATCCTGAATTACCCTGTTGTTTGAAACAATCAACATGCTGAGCTGAGCTGGCACAAAAAATAGGGGAAGTTCAAAATTGAAAAAAAAAAAAAAGTGAGAGTCAGACTCCGGGGAGATAAATTAGACTCTTTTGATAGCTGCATGGGGTAGAGAAAATGGAAGATAAAGACCAGGATGCTGGCATGATGGGATATCTGAAACCAGACTCCTGCACAGGTGCTAGAAGCTGTTACTCTAGTATAAGACGAACTAAACCCTACCAAGTGGAGAGATACAGCACGCTGTGGCTTTGAGCTGTGTTGAAGAGATCTATATTGAGAATTCATAACATTGAGTGTCTTTCGTCAGTTGTGGTCCAAATTCACACAACCAGAGTGGACTAAACAATCTCAAGCTAATGGCTTAATTGTAAGTGGCTCTAAATCAGAAGTGCCCCCCTAGATTGGCTGATGAAAGCACACTCTCTGAGGAACTCAGTTTCAACTCGTATCTTCCCATATTCCCACAAATGAAGTTGAAAGGCAAATGCTTCACTTGGAGTCAGAAATCACAAAACAAAGCTCTATGAATGAGAACAAGTAGAACAGCACAGAGTTGAAACAGACTCATAACGACTTTAGATATTAGAATTATCAGAGTATAAAACAATTATGTTTAAAATGCTTAGAGAAGTAGGCTCATCTGTATCATTTTTCTAGATTCCACATATATGTGTTAATATACAATATTTGTTTTTCTCTTTCTGGTTTACTTCAGCCTGTGTGACAGTCTCTAGGTCCATCCACGTCTCTGCAAATGACCCAATTTCGTTCCTTTTCATGGCTGAGTACTATTCCATTGTATCTATGTAACACATCTTCTTTATCCATTCCTCTGTTGATGGACACTTAGGCTGCTTCCATGTCCTGGCTATTGTAAATAATGCTGCAATGACCATTGGGGTGCACGTATCTTTTGGAATTATGGTTTTCTCCTGGTAAATAAAAAAGAATGAAAATGTGACCAGAGAAGTGACTACCAAAAAAAAAAATCAATCAGACCAGCACTTCTAGAAGCTATATGTATAGTAATTGAAATTAAAAACCCATGAGCAGGTTAAACCACTAAACAGAAGCAGCTGAAGGAGGAAAAGGACGCAGACATATAGTGTTAACTACAGCACTCTATGTGGGAGTATCTTTATCTCTCCATCTTTACATGGCTTTTTCTTGAATCTATCCCTGCAGGGTTCTATTCTTCTTTGGACTCAGCTTTTCCTTGGGTTCAGGAAGCTGCCTTTGCTCTCAGGCATGAGGCTGAGTTGCTGAACCAGGGTTGGTTCTGCTCCATTTCTGCTCTGTTCTGAGGTGCACGGGTGAGCGACACAAGCTTTCTCTGTTCGCCATCAGGAACTGAGCTGGTAATGTCCCCGGATGAGCAGTAAGCAGAAGGACTAAAACAGTCCTGTGGAGAGCTGTCTTCCTCCTGCTTAAGTGAGAGGAGGGTTTTTCACCCTGTATGACCTGACGGGAATTTTCCCCTCTTAGAGTTTTGAGCAGACTGATCTCTGACCCATGGGACAGAAGACTGTGACAGAGTGCTAACTCACTGTGGATTTCCTGTGTACTCAGTGGCCCAAATGCACTTCATGCGCTATCCTAGGCTGAGCTTTTTTTTTTTTTTTTTTGCTGTACTCGGGCCTCTCACCGCTATGGCCTCTCCCGCTGCAGAGCACAGGCTCCGGACGCGCAGGCTCAGCGGCCATGACTCACGGGCCCAGCCGCTCCGCGGCATGCGGGATCCTCCCAGACCGGGGCACGAACCCGTGTCCCCTGCATCGACAGGCGGACTCTCAACCACTGCGCCACCAGGGAAGCCCTGAGCTATTTTGAAAGTCCAATTAAATAGGGGGCTCTGTGGGCAGTTTTAGGATCCTAGAAAATAGCATTTTGAATTATTACCTACTGATATATTGTACATGAGTTAATATTTCCCAAAGGATCTAGTATTTTTCACTGCATATTTTCTTCTAAATTGGAATCTGTCCTTGCATTGCTGTATTTTTCTTGGCCAAAAATATTCTGGGGACAATTTGAAACCAATGTTTACATCGGAGTCCAAACTAGGAGTACCCAGTAACTAGAAAAGCCTAACTTTAGCTAGTAGATGCCCACTGGATCCCTCGCAGATATTATGGGGAATTTTCTTCAGTTATTTTCTAAGCTGATTTACTAATAATGCTATAATAAAGCCCATAACCACAGAGAATAGAATAAATTGTGAATGTATTCATTCACGTATGGTGTATATTTCAACTGACCAGGGTAACTATGGACTGTTTGTTTTTCAGTGCGGATAGTTGTCAATCTTCTGATGTGGTTTAAAAAAACCCTGTGTGCATGTGATTCTAATTGTGAGGGTCCATGTATACATGACTAAGGACATGTATGTTTGAATAACATAATGTGTTCAGCACAGGCAATATCACTGAATGTACTACATGCAAAGTGAATCAGGTACTATGAATGACTCAAGTAGCTGACTATCTAACAGTGGAAATATTTAAAATACATGGAATCAGTTGTGGATTTCAAAAAGAATCATGTTTTCTTTTTCTCCAGGTACTGTCTTTAACTCCGCTATGTCCAATTCCCCTTTCCTCTCTTACTCTAACAGTGAAAGTAAAAAGAAAAATGACTCTTTTTTTTTTGAAATACACAACTGACTCAAAAAACATTTTGGGGACTTCCCTGCCTGTCCAGTGGTTAAGAAGGACTTCACCTTCCAATGCAGAGGGTGCGGGTTTGATCCCTGGTCAGGGAGCTAAGACCCCACATGCCTCGTGGCCAAAAAACCAAAACATAAAACAGAAGCAATATTGTAACAAATTCAATAAAGACTTTAAAAAAGATGGTCCACGTGGGAAAAAAAATAAAATCTTTAAAAAAAAACACATTTGGACACATATGGATACAAAAAAATTTCTTATAGGCAAAAGGTGAGTTAGCATTCCATGTTCTTAGACTAGGATGGATTCACATGTTTTTACCTCCCCTCATTTACGGTGCTTTCCACCTCACCTCTATCCCCCAGCCTTCTGAAGGAACCCCTAAAAGTGCCTGTTGAAAATGGGTTGTTTGCAAGAGGGGCCACCTGGTGCCTTGTCTATGGTAGGTGGTTTGCTCAAACAGCATTCTCTACTGCTCGGCCTCTCTACTCCCCCATCCCCTCTTCTTATCTTGGGCCGAGAGATTGAAGAGACATGGGAAAGAAAGGACTTGATTACCAATCTTGAAGTATTGGGAGGACTGCTTTGTAAAATAAAGAATAAACCTGTTCGACCCACGCACTACTTACGGAGGACAAGAAGAGCCAGAGAGGAGAACAAGTAGGGAGAGTGGAATTGGAAAGAAAAAGAAAAAGATGTTTTTCATGCTTGAAATTTTCCATTCATCCTGTCTAGAAATGAAGTGAGCTATACTTTCTCAGAGGTATCTGGCTAGCAACTGAGTTATCATATGGTGAGAATACTGCACAGGTCATTCTAATACTAGGTAGAAGATGGGTCTTGATCAACTTTTCATTTCTCTTTGAATTTAAATTCTACAATATCAGTTTTTAAAAACAGCATTTGTATTTCTCTTCATCAGTCAAAAAAAAAGCTCAAAGGAGTCAATAAAAATCTGCTCAAAAATCTTAACTCAAAGATATCACTGTTGGGGACTTCCCTGGTGGCAGAGTGGATAAGACTCTGTGCTCCCAGTGCAGGGGGCCTGGGTTTGATTCCTGGTCAGGGAACTATGTTCCACATGCGTGCTGCAACTAAGTGTTCACATGCCACAACTAAGGAGCCCACCTGCTCCAACTAAGACCCAATGCAACCAAAGAAATAAATATTAAAAAAAAAGAAAAAACAAAGATGTCACTGTTACACTTGTATTTAATTCTGTATGTTTTTCCCTGTGTATTTCAAGGATGCAGAAATCCCATATACACGAACTATCAACTGAAAGAAAATGCTCAACAGAAAAGTTTTATTTGGGGATCTTATTGAGGACTGTAGCCTGGGAGACAACCTCTTAGAGGAACTGCTCCAAAGAGGTGAGGGGGGAGCCAGGATACATATGAATTTTTTTGTTAGAAAAATCTTGTAATGGAACATCAAAAGATTACTGCTAATCACAAAGAACAGACCTCTCAAGTTAATGATTTTAGTACTTTTTTATACGGGAAGAAACACAGAAAAGGGAAGGCACATAGAAAAAAATTTCTCCATCCTCAGTTCCCCTCAGTTTCATGCAGTGTGACTCAGGGGCTAATGTGACTCAAGTGGCTGCAATGGCTAATGGCTTGATCCCTGTAGAACTGGAATGGCAGGCAACATTTTCTTTTTCTTCACAAATCAAACTCTCTTTCTTTAATAGGACTTTATTGACATAAATCTTATTTTTTTCCACTTAAGATACAGTGCACATCTTTCTTGACCAACAAATGAGCTTTAAATTAACGTTTTAAATAATTCATATTTCACAGGGTGAGATAATTAAATTTTATTTAGCTAGTTGCTATTTTTTGTACTTTGGTTTTTATCTGCATTTTCCTGCCATTTAAAAATAACCATAGGATCAACATTTGTTTTTCCATAGGATCAACATTTTTTAAGAAAAATCTTTATGCATATCCTTTTTTAATTAAACTTTTATGGAGCTAGAGTTGCTTTACAATGTTGTGCTAGTTTCTGCTGTATGGAAAAGTGAATCAGCTCTACATATATCCCCTCTTTTTTGGATTTCCTTCCCATTTAGGTCACCACAGAGCATTGAGTAGAGTTCCCTGTGCTCTACAGTCGGTTCTCACTAGTTATCTGTTTTATACCCAGTAGTGTACATGTCAATCCCAATCTCTCAATTCATCCCACCCCCCGCTTCCCCCTGGAATCCATATGTCCGTTCTCTATGTCTGTCTCTATTTCTGCTTTGCAAATAAGTTCATCTGTATCATTTTTCTAGATTCCACCTATAAGTGATATTGTACGATGTTTTCCTCTTTCTGACTTTGTATGACAGACTCTAGGTCCATTCACATCTCTGCAAACTGCACAGTTTTCTTCCTTTTTATGGCTGAGTCAGATTCCATTGTATATATGTACCACATCTTCTTTATCCATTCTTCTGTTGATGGACATTTAGGTTGCGTCCATGTCCTGGCTATTGTAATTAGTGCTGCAATGAGCATTGGGAAGTGCATGTATCTTTTTGTATTATGGTTTTCCCCAGGTATATGCCCAGGTGCATATCCTTTAAAAACTGCAACGGATTTAATTAATTTTCCCCAAATCATAAAATATAGTTTTATAATTTAGCAATTGTTATATAAAATGAATTTCTTCCTAATGACCAAGGCATACATACGAAGGCATCTAGTACTAGCCTATAGACTATTTCAGGTTGGCTGATGCTATGAAAGGGAGAACTGTTTTCTTTACGTTCCAATTAATTGGCAGTGAGTTACAGGCTGTTAAGTTCCTACTCTACCTTTTATTTAATACCCCTTAGACTCCTTTAAGTTAAATGTACTGAAAGGAGAAAAAAGTGTGGTACCTAGCAATACAGTATTGTTCTCAAGTGGCACTGTGTCTAGAATTCCAATTTAAAGCTTTTATGAATAGGTATATTACATTGTTGTCACTTGCACTCAATTTCTGACCAGTCTGCAGAGCTCTTAGCAGGAAGGTTATATGTCGAACAAAGAAAAATCAATAATAAGCTGAGGACTTGGAACTGATTTTACCTTGTACATTTCTAGGGAAAAGCAAAATCATTGACAATATACCTGAAAGAGGGAGTTTGCATTACAATACAGATCCTATTAGGGGTTGTATTATACTTGTGACATTCTTAATTCTTATAAAAGAACTCAGTCAAACTCAGTCAAGCTAGTGTCCGGAAGCAATTTACAAAATCTTTAAGTATTCAGGGTTTGCTTTGTAAGGATAAACTGAAGAGATGTTTGTACGGTTTTTTTCTTATGCTGCTAATTTTTCTCCAATATTCTCTCTAGTATGGAGCATACTATCTTAAGGACCTTTCCTAGTTTTCCTGTTATTTTTTTGAAATTGTATCTTTTTAACTATATCTTTACTTTCACAAACTCTACCATCTCATATTTTCCTCAAAAAAAAAATCTTCTATCTTTCTATGTTCAGTAACTTCAGTTTTACTTCATAGGTTAATATATTTCTTGTGGTCTTTTTTTTTTTTTTTTTTTTTTTTTGCGGTACGCGGGCCTCTCACTGTTGTGGCCTCTCCCTCTGCGGAGTACAGGCTCCGGACGCGCAGGCTCAGCGGCCATGGCTCACGGGCCCAGCCGCTCCGCGGCATGTGGGATCTTCCCGGACCGGGGCACGAACCCGTGTCCCCTGCATCGGCAGGCGGCCTCTCAACCACTGCGCCACCAGGGAAGCCCTCCTATGGTCATTTTTAATAACCAGTCGAAACATTAACTTTTTATAATTAGAATATAAACAGTTTATTTCTTTAAAACTTCTGAACAAGAGTAGACCTACAGGTACCCAGTGGACTAAGCAAAAAGTTGCTAATAAAGACCCATGAGTGTTCATTTTTGGTGACCTTAGGCAAGTTTTATAGTCTTAAAATGCCAAAGGTGTGAATTAATTTTACTCTTTCCAAGTTAGTTAGAAAATAATGCTTACTGCTTGAAGGCTTGTTGCTTGACGCAATCAATGCTGCATACAAATTAATACCAGGAAGAAATGAATACACATAAGGGAAAGGAAAGCTTGATTAGCTACCCAGCTGTATGTACAGGGCATAGAGATGAAACGAGGATTTAAGAATTACCACTGCCAAAGGGTTTGCCCTTTCCCCTTATGTTGAAATCTTCATCAGAGGCAAAGCCTTCTCTGAACTTCCTTCACCTCAGCAAATTGCCACTTTCTCTGTATGCAAAACTCACACATTATTTTCTGTGCCTGCTGCTTATCCCTGCATCCCAGTTTGATTCTCTCCCATAGGATGGGTAGCCTCTCATTCAGTCAAACCATGGCCCCAGTGTAAGCGTGTAACCAACACGTTAAACATCCTCCATGTCAAGGTATGAAAAATTCTTAATCCACACCTTGCTTTTCACCCATGCTAGCTGTAACACTGAAGAAGCAACGCCTTCATCTGCAAATAAGAAAACACTCTTTGACGGTACCCTAAACAAATGAGTTTACAGTTGATCCTTGAACTGCTCAGGTTCACTTATACCCAGATTTTTTTCAATAGTAAATACAGGATCCAGGTTGGTTGAATCTGCAGTTTCAGAACCTCAGATACAGAGGAATTGTTTCTACCTAGGGCCAACCATAAGTTACCTGGATTTTCAACTGCACTGAAAGGTTGGTGCTCCTAACCCGCGCAGTGTTCAAGGGTTAACTATTTATTACCACCATTTTCACCATGTTTGCTCTTTTTCACCAGAATTGTTGCTTCATGGTCAAAAATGGCTGCTACGGTCCAGGCATCACATCTGCATTTAAATCACTAGCCCTTATACAATTACCCTCTATATTTCTAGCACCCATTTCGTGTTTTTACTTTTAGCTGTGAACAGGTTATTGTCATTATGCCAGACCTTACCCTTTTTATCAGATTAAAATCATGGCTACACATACCAATATAAAAAATATCTGAAAATGTTACGATTGCAACATTTTGTCGCATATACTTCCTACATGCAGACATTATAAATCTAAAGGCAGAAAAGATAGTGTTTTAGGTTATTCGGTGATATTTATCTTTATATAGAAAGACACACAGCTTATTCAAAGCACCAAAATAGTAAAACAGAAAGGATTCTAAGATAATTCTGCCCTCCAGCATGGAAATACCCTTAGGCATCCTAACTCATCTAAGTGCATGTACCTCAAAATTTTTTAGACAGCACTGTCATTATGATGCTAATTTCCAGAAGGACGAATTCTCTCTCTTATTTTCCATTTTATTTTTGGCATCTAAAATCTACTGGCAAACTTTGTTGAAAGAATGAATAAATACATCATTTTCCATTAATGCTTTAAATCATCCCTCTTCCCCCAAATTCACTTTGTCTGGTTTATTTACAAGTTTATGTATTACAAATAGTGTGTAGAGCCATTTACTTCTGCTTCTGCAGTCCTGATATTCTTTTATTTTTTTGCAAATGCCAATGTAAATTTATTTTGCTAAAGAGAAACAGTTGAACTAGAAGAAAAATAACTGCAGTATAGATTTTGTGCATATGTGGAGAAAAACCCCTGAGATTAAGAATTGTGTATTTCTCAGAGGTATGTCGAACTGCTGTTAAAAAAATAAAAGTTCAAGGATTTCCTGACTTTGAAACATTATACCTGTACATTTGAAATATAAAAGCGAATATATACACTCTGCTCTGGTGGCAACAGCTCACGGAAATGGAACTTATCATCATATATTGAAAATTATTTGAATTGAAACATGGAAGGTAAGTATTCATCCTAATTTTTATTGCAAACAAAGGCAGGATGAATATGTCACATGCGAAGAAAGGAAATGCCTTTTCATCTACAGCATGGCATGCTAATTTTCAGATTGAAAAGACCATGTATTTAAATATCTTCTTTGAAATCTTCCTAAAGAGTACAGGAAATCATTGACTTAGGGTTGGTATAATTTAAAATATACTGACTGAGCATGTTGAGACTTTATTCTCCATACCATTTTCTAACATGTCTTTCTTACGTTCAGCTTGGCTCAGTTGACTATAAAATTCTACTTGAAACCATTTCCTTTCAAGCCGGTGCACTGGGACCATCAAGAGATCTTTTGCTAGGAGACCCCTCTGAAAGAATATGACACTGAGTTAGGCTGAGAAAAAGCTGTAAAAAATTGGCAAGTTCACTTACTTGTATAAAAACATATAAAACATTTACCGGCAAGAGTATCTTCTCTTGGAACTATGAAAAGCAAGGCAAAACAGATAAACAACTTTTATTTTTTAAATTTTCTTTACTTATTTGAATTTTATACAGCAGGCTCTTATTAGTTATCTATTTTATACATATTAGTGTATATATGTCAATCCTAATCTCCCAATTCATCCCACCACCACCACCCACCCTCACATGTGTCTTTTTGAATTATGGTTTTCTCTGCCCAGTAGTGGGATTGCTGGGTCATATGGTAGTTCTATTTGTAGTTTTTTAAGGAACCTCCATACTGTTCTCCATAGTGGCTGTATCAATTTACATTCCCACCAACAGTGCAAGAGGGTTCCCTTTTCTCCACATCCTCTCCAGCATTTGTTGTTTGTAGATTTTCTGATGATGCCCATTCTGACTGGTGTGAGGTGATACCTCATTGTAGTTTTGATTTGCATTTCTCTAATAGTTAGTGATGTTGAGCAGCTTTTCATGTTCCTCTTGGCCATCTGTATGTCTTCTTTGGAGAAAGGTCTATTTAGGTCTTCTGCCCATTTTTGGATTGGGTTGTTTGTTTTTTTAATATCGAGCTGCATGAGCTGTTTATATATTTTGGAGATTAATCCTTGTCCGTTGATTCGTTTGCAAATATTTTCTCCCATTCTGAGGATTTTCTTTTCATCTTGTTTATAGTTTCCTTTGCTGTGCAAAAGATTTTAAGTTTCATTAGGTCCCATTTGTTTATTTTTGTTTTTATTTCTATTACTCTCAGAGGTGGGTCTAAAAAATCTTGCTGTGATTTATGTCAGAGTGTTCTTCCTATGTTTTCCTCTAAGAATTTTATAGTGTCCAGTCTTGTATTTAGGTCTCTAATCCATTTTGAGTTTATTTTTGTGTATGGTGTTAGGGAGTGTTTTAATTTCATTCTTTTACATGTAGCTGTCCAGTTTTCCCAGCACCACTTATTGAAGAGACTGTCTTTTCTCCATTGTATATCCTTGATTCCTTTGTCATAGTTTAGTTGACCATAGGTGCGTGGGTTTATCTCTGGGCTTTCTATCCTATTGATTGATCCATATTTCTGTTTTTGTGCCAGTACCATATTGTCTTGATTACTGTGGCTTTGTAGTGTAGTCTGAAGTCAGGGAGTCTCATTCCTACAGCTCTGTTTTTGTTTCTCAAGATTGTTTTGGCTATTTGGAGTCTTTTGTGTCTCCATACAAATTTTAAGATTTTTTTGTTCCAGTTCTGTAAAAAAATGCCATTGGTAATTTGATAGGGATTGCATTGAATCTGTAGATTGCTTTGGGTAGTATAGTCATTTTCACAATGTTGATTCTTCCAATCCAAGAACATGGTACATCTCTCCATCTGTTTGTGTCATCTTTGATTTCTTTCACCAGTGTCATAGTTTTCTGAGTAAAAGTCATTTACCTCTACAGGAAGGTTTATTCCTAGGTATTTTGTTCTTTTTGTTGCAATGGTAAATGGGATTATTTGCTTAATTTCTCTTTTTGATCTTTCATTGTTAGTGTATAGGAATGCAAGAGCTTTCCATGCATTCATTTTGTATCCTGCAACTTTACCAAATTCACTCATTAGCTCTAGTAGTTTTCTGGTAGCATTTTTAGGATTTTCTATGTATAGTATCATGTCTTCTGCAAACTGTGACAGTTTTACTTCTTCTTTTCCATTTTATATTCCTTTAATTCTTTTCTTTCTCTGATTGCAGTGCTAGGATCTCCAAAACTATGTTGAATAATAGTGGTGACAGTGGACATCCTTGTCTTGTTCCTGATCTTAGAGGAAATGCTTTCAGTTTTTCACCATTGAGAATGATGTTTGCTGTGGGTTTGTCGTATACGGCCTTTATTATGTTGAGGTAGGTTCCCTCTCTGCCCACTTTCTGGAGAGTTTTTATCATAAATCAGTGTTGAATTTAGTCAAAAGCTTTTTCTGCATCTATTGAGATGATCATATGGTTTTTATTCTTCAATTTGTTAATATGTTGTATCACATTGATTGTTTTGTGTATATTCAAGAATCCTTGCATCCCTGGGATAAATCCCACTTGATCATGGTGTATGATCCATTTAATGTGTTGTTGGACTCTGTCTGTTAGTATTTTGTTGAGGATTTTTGCATCTATGTTCATCAGTGATATTGGTCTGTAACTTTTTTGGTGGTATCTTTGTCTGGTTTTATTATCAGGGTGATGGTGGCCTCGTAAAATAAGTTTGGGAGTGTTCTTTCCTCTGCAATTTTTTGGACGAGTTCGAGAATGATGGGTGTTAGCTCTTCTCTAAATGTTTGATAGAATTCACTTGTGAATTCTATTCTGGTCCTGGACTTCTGTTTGTTGGAAGATTTTTAATCGCAGTTTCAATTTCATTATTCGTGATTGGTCTGTTCATGTTTTCTATTTCTTTCTGGTTCAGTCTTGGAAGGTTATATCTTTCTAAGAATTTGACCATTTCTTCCAGGTTGTCCATTTTATTGGCATAGAGCTGCTTGTAGCAGTCTCTTAAGATGCTTTGTATTTCTGCAATGTCTGTTGTAACTTATCCTTTCTCATTTCTAATTTTATTGATTTGAATCCTCTCGTTTTTCTCGATGAGTCTGGCCAAAGGTTTATCAATTTTGTTTATCTTCTCAAAGAACCAGCTTTTAATTTTATTGACCTTTGCTATTGTTTTCTTTGTTTATATTTCATTTATTTATGCTCTGATCTTTATGATTTCTTTCCTTCTACTAACTTTGGGTTTTGTTTGTTCTTCTTTCTCTAGTTCCTTTAGGTGTAAGTATAGACTGTTTATTTGAGATTTTTCTTGCTTCTTGAGGTAGGCTTGTATTGCTCTAAACTTCCCTCTTAGAACTGCTTTATCTGCATTCCATATGTTTTGGATCGTTGTGTTTTCTTGTCATTTGTCTCTAGGTGTTTTTTGATTTCCTCTTTGATTTTTCAGTGATCTTTTGGTTATTTAGTAATGTATTGTTTAGCCTCCATGTGCTTCTTTTTTTTAATGTTTTTTTCCCTGTAACTGATTTCTAATCTCATAGCATTGTGATCAGAAAAGATGCTTGATATGATTTCAACTTTCTTAAATTTACTGAGGCTTGATTTGTGACCCAAGATGTGATCTATCCTGGAGAATGTTCCATGTGCACTTGAGAAGAAGGTGTATTCTGTTGTTTTTGGATGGAATGTCCTATAAATATCAATTAAACCTACTATCTGGTCTATTTTGTCATTTAAATCCATGTTTCCTTATTAATTTTCTGTCTGAATTATCTGTCTACTGGTGTAAGTGATGTGTTAAAGTCCCCCGCTCTTATTGCATTACTGTCGATTTCCTCTTTTATAGCTGTTGGCATTTGCCTAATGTATTGAGTGCTCTTATGTTGGGTGCATACATATATATATATATATATATGTAATTGTTATATCTTCTTCTTGGATTGATCCCTTGATCATCATGTAGTGTCCTTTCTTGTCTCGTAACATTATTTTAAAGTCTATTTCATCTGATATGAGTATTGCTATTCTAGATTTCTTTTGATTTCCACTTTCATGGAATATCTTTTTTCATCGCCTCACTTTCAGTCTGTGTGTGTCCCTGAGTCTGAAGTGGATCTCTTGTATACAGCATATATATGGGTGTTGTTTTTGTATCCATCCAGCGAGCCTGTGTCTTTTGGTTGGAGCATTTAATCCATTCACATTTAAGTTAAATATCTATATGTATTTTCCTATTACCATTTTCTTAATTGTTTTGGGGTTGTTTTTGTAGGTCCTTTTCTTCTCTTTCTCATTTCTTTTTTTTTTTTTTTTTTGCAGTATGCGGGCCTCTCACTGTTGTGGCCTCTCCCGTTGTGGAGCACAGGCTCCAGACGCGCAGGCTCAGTGGCCATGGCTCATGGGCCCAGCCGCTCTGCGACATGTGGGATCTTCTTGGACCGGGGCACGAACTCGTGTCCCCTGCATCGGCAGGCGGACTCTCAACCACTGCACCACCAGGGAAGCCCTCTCTTTCGCATTTCTAATTTTAGAATGTTCTAAATGTTTCCTTTAACATTTGTTGTAGAGCTGGTTTGGTGGTACTGAATTGTCTTAACTTTTGCTTGTCTGTAAAGCTTTTGATTCCTCTGTCAAATATCAATGAGATCCTTGATATATAGAGTAATCTTGGTTGTAGGTTCTTCCCTTTCGTCACTTTAAATATATCATGCCACTCCCTTCTGGCTTGTAGAATTTCTGCTGAGAAATCAGCTGGTAGCCTTATGGGAATTCCTTTGTATATTATTTGTCATTTTTCCCTTGTTGCTTTTAATAATTTTTTGTCTCTAATTTTTGTCAATTCGATTACTATGTGTCTAAGCATGTCTCTTCTTGGGTTTATCCTGCCTGGGACTCCTCTGTGCTTCCTGGATTTGGGTGGCTATTTCATTTCCCATGTTAGGGAAGTTTTCAACTATAATGTCTTCAAATATTTTCTTGAGTCCTTTCTCTCTCTCTTCTCCTTCTGGGACCCCTATAACGTGAATGTTGGTGCATTTAATGTTGTCCCAGAGGTCTCTTAGGCTGTCTTCATTTCTTTTCATTCTTTTTTCTTTATTCTGTTCCACAGCTGTGAATTCCACCATTCTGTCTTCCAGGTCACTTATCTGTTCTTCTGCCTCAGTTATGCTGCTATTGATTCCTTCTAGTGTATTTTTCATTTCAGTTATTGTATTGTTCATCTCTGTTTGTTTGTTCTTTAATTCTTCGAGGTGTTTGTTCTTTAATTCTTCCAGGTCTTGTTAAACATTTCTTGCATCTACTCGATCTTTGCCTCCATTCTTTTTCCGAGGTCCTGGATCATCTTCACTATTATTATTCTGAATTCTTTTTCTGGAAGGTTGCCTATCTCCATTTCATTTAGTTGTTTTTCTGGGGGTTTATCTTGTTCCTTCATCTGGTACAAAGTCCTCTGCCTTTTCATCTTGTCTGTCTTTCTGTGAATGTGGTTTTTGTTCCACAGGCTGCAGGATTGTAGTTCTTCTTGCTTCTGCTGTTTGCCGTCTGGTGGATGAGGCTATCTAAGAGGCTTGTGCAAGTTTCCTGATGGGAGGGACTGGTGGTGGGTAGAGCTGGGTGATGCTCTGGTGGGCAGAGCTCAGTAAAACTTTAATCCGCTTGTCTGCTGATGGGTGGGGCTGGGTTCCCTCACTGTTGGTTGTTTGGCCTGAGGCGACCCAGCACTGGAGCCTACCCCAGCTCTTTGGTGGGGCTAATGGCGGGCTCTGGGAGGGCTCACGCCAAGGAGTACGTCCCAGAGCTTCTGCTGCCAGTCTCCTTGTCCTCACGGTGAGACACAGCCACCCCCCGCCTCTGCAGGACACCCTCCAACACTAGCAGGTAGGTCTGGTTCAGTCTCCTATGGGGTCACTCTCCTTCCCCCTGGGTCCTGATATGCACACTGCTTTTTGTGTGCCCTCTAAGAGTGGAGTCTCTGTTTCCCCCAGTCCTGTTGAAGTCCTGCAATCAAATCCTGCTAGCCTTCAAAATCTGATTCTCTGGGAATTCTTCCTCCCAACCGGACCCCCAGGTTGGGAAGTCTGACATGAGGCTCAGAACCTTCATCCCCATGGGTGGACTTCTGTTGTATAATTAATTGTTCTGCAGTTCGTGAGTCACCCACCTAGCAGTTATGGGATTTGATTTTATCGTGATTGTACCCCTCTTACTGTCTCAGTGTGGCTCCTCCTTTGTCTCTGGATGTGGGATATCTTTTTTGGTGAGTTCCAGTGTCTTCCTGTCAATTATTGTTCAGCAGTTAGTTATGATTCTGGTGCTCTCACAAGAGGGAGTGAGCTCACATCCTTCTACTCTGCCCGAAAACAACTTTTAATATAAATATAAATGAAATAAATATTCAGGTTTGAGATTTCTTCTGCTTAGAAATTAACATGATAGTCTCACAGCATGTTTTCTGTGTGGACATTTGTTTTGGATTATGAATTATCTGTAGTAGTGTATGGTTGAACATTTTGAATATGAAGTGTTTCAGAAGAGGCATCACTATCATAGCATAGTCAACATGACTAGGGACTGACCAATGGACTGTTTGGTCTTTTCTTTCTGTTTTCCACTGCAAAAAAAAATATATATATATATATATATATATATATATATATATATATATATATACTTTATGAGTAGAAATTATAATAAATGTTTAAAGAACAATTGCTAAAATTTTGTGATGGCTTACTCTGATCCAGCAACTGCCTCTGCAAAGGGTTTTACATATACTGATTCTCGCCAAACTCCTAGTCTGAGTATTGCTTTGTCTCCATTGTGCATATGAGAAAACTGAGGTGCAAATTGATAAAGTTAACTTGTCTAATGTCTCAGAGCCAGTAATTGGAAGAACACAGATTTAAACCCAACTCTGGGCTCTTATTTTCTGCTCTGCAGGAATGAAGAAACGCCAAATAACTCTACCAAATACTTTCAGGAAATTTGAAGTTAAAGATCAATAGAAATTTCTCAGTAATTATGGTACTGCTACCCAAGGGTTTAAGCAAAAGAGAAAAAAATTAAAACAAACAGTGGTCTCTTTGCAGTACAGATGAAATATTCATACTTTCATGTATTGTCTTTTCTATCATGGAGATTATAATAGAGCTAAGGTTCAGGGATACTGGAGGAGGCAAACATGTGAAATGATAGAAATAACTTGATGGTTGATAATAATACCAGGAGGCACCAAGGGGTTCAGGAGAGCAGCTCTGTGCAAAAACAGATGGGGCTTGTAAAGAGGAATGGGTTATGATGCAGAAAACACGTGAACCTCTGTTAAGTACGGTTTTTGCAAGTTTTCAACGTCCCTATTACTAATAAAGATATATATACTTTGGGCTCCGTGGTTATTATTCTTTATGGTACAAGGCTGGAAAATGCTCACTTTCAATTCACACCATTTTAGGGAAAGATTTCTCCTATCTACACACTGAGGGAAATTGTTGTGGCTAAAAGTCAGGTTCTTTTTTATAGCAGTCTGCTTATTTTAACATTTCCTGATTTCTTACAGTTATGTTGGGAGAAGGTATTTTTCTGAGAATCTAGTCATGTATTAAAATAATATTATAGAATCCATGTTACTTTAGTTGTCACCTTAGGAAAGACTGATTCCCAGAGCAACCTAGCGGTGATTGGAGTTGAAGTTATTTCAGTTGATTTAAAGGCAGAGCATAGAGAATATATTTAAAATTTCAATTTCTCCTTCCTCGGTTATGTCAATCAAGGAAAGCACAGTATAACCTTTTCCTTTCTTAAATATTTATACCTCACTTCTAAAGTATTCTAAGGAAGGAGCAACTTATGTGCAAAGTTCAGCATCAGCAGTCTGAAAATACCCGGAAGCGCCTCGTTGTCTGCAAAGCATGGAGCCTTCCCCTATTCTGGGTGAATCAACAAAAATTACAATAGCAAATTTTTCAGAGCCAACTATGTACTAGATTTTGCTAGGAAATGGGGTAATTAAAAATATTCTTTAAGCTAGAGTCTTTAGCTTAAATTTTCAAAGAACCTACGATCCAAATATTACCAAGTTTATTGAAGTGTATATAGGCACACATAACACCGCTTTTGTTGTTGTTACATGCTGTTACGTGATACTGAGTTCTGGTTCTCCTGTTGAAAATGGTATCTCTGGCTTCCCCTCTTCCTGCTGCCTCCTCATGACGTTGCTCTTCATGGACCAGAGCTGGATCCACTTCCTGGTTCTTGAGTCTCCTGCCGGTAACATCTAGTGTTAACCATTAAGCTTGAATCCAGACTTTTCTGTGAGCTTCATTCTCAAATGTCTCTTATCCTCATAGACGTCACCTCCTGGAGACCTCATTGGCTTCCTAATACCAGTTTATCCAAAATAACCTCGAGTCTGCCTTACCAAATAAAATTCCACTCAATTCTGACAATATTTCCAACCTACTTTCAAAGCCTTTAGCTCCTTTCTTCATCTTGTCTTTGATTTCTCCCTTAGCTGCTCCCTCAGTTAAAATCTGGGCTCTTCTTTGTAGCTGCTTTCTTCTCTACCATCCACCAGACCACTTGGCAATCAAGTTGTCTTTCTCTCGAAGTATCATTCCAGTCTCCTATCTGGTTTCTCTGGAGATAGGGAAGTATTTCCTTCTCACTTGAATCTGGAGGCAGGCAGTCCAGAGGGAGTGCAGTGGCTCTATGATATGGTCAGTGCCTCAACCTCCCTCCAACTTCCTTCTCCACCACCCTTAGAGCATGGTTTTCATCTTCCAGGTAGCAAGATGGTGGCTTCAGCTCCAACCTCCAAGATGGTGGTTTCCAGAGAGAGAGAAGAAGGAAGAGGTTGGGGGTAAATGGCAGTATAGGTTGACAGAGTCAGCCCCTTCAAAGACCTATCTTGGAGACCTCACTACAACTTTCCTTTACTTAACATTGGTCACCCTAGTCTTAAAGGGAAAGGACGAAGGAATTTTTATTTAGGTAAATTGGCACTCTCACAATTCAGGTTTCTGCCAGTGTGGAGAAAGGGGGACTAGATACTGAGCAGGTGTCTGGCTTTAATTTTAGCAAAGATAAGTTGTTCATTCATTCACTTCAAAACTTTCATTCCCAAATTCCTAATTTTTTAAAAATTGGGAGTTTAGGATTAAAATATACACATTACTATATATAAAATAGATAACCAACAAGGACCTACTGTATAGCACAGGGAACTATACTCAATATCTTGTAATAACCTGTAATGGAAAAGAATCTAAAAAAGAATATATATATATGTGTGTGTGTGTGTGTGTGTGTGTGTGTGTGTGTGTAACTGAATCACTTTGCTGTACACCTGAAACTAATATAACATTGAAATTCAACTACATTTCAATAAATAGTTTTAAAAAACACAAAAATTTTTATTTATTTATTAATTTTTTTGCGGTACGTGAGCCTTTCACTGTTGTGGCCTCTCCGTTGCGGAGCACAGGCTCCGGATGTGCAGGCTCAGCGGCCATGGCCCATGGTTCCAGCCGCTCCGCAGCATGTGGGATCTTCCCGGACCGGGGCATGAACCCGCGTCCCCTGCATCGGCAGGCGGACTCTCAAACACTGCGCCACCAGGGAAGCCCTATTTATTTATTTTAAATGTTTAAGATGCTTGGAAAGCAGAGGTTAAAAAAGACAATCCTTGTGACAAAATAAACATAAGTATAATGCAATATATATAATACAGAAAACAGGAAAGTAGTTTTAAACAGGGGGTGCTATTGGGGGCACAAAGGAGACGTCATTAATCTTCACTTGGGTGAGGACAAGTACATATTTGTGAAGGACAATGTGCATAAGCTCCATGAGGAGAGGAGCTACAGGCATCTTGTTTGCAGTTGTGCCTCTACATATAGACTTATATCCGGCACATAGTTAGCATTCAGTAAATATTTGCTTTAAAAGAGAATGAAAGTTGGGACAGCAAAGAAAAGGAGAGGGAATGGAGAGCAGGCCAGGCTATGGGAGCAATATGTGTTAAGATATAGGACAGTGAGTTTAGGATGTTCAGGCAAATTCAAGAGGTTGGCATGATATGTAAGGTCCCAGTTGGAAATATGCAGGAGTTGAGACTAGACTGGAGGCAGCAGGGAAATCCTGAGCAAGTTTCTATGATAAGCAAAGGTGTGTGACTTTTAACCTAAAGGGAAAATTGACTCTTTGAAGGATCTTAAGCAAGACATTAGTTAGTGTGATTTTTGCATTTGGGACCTAATTCACGTGGTGGAGTAGAAAATAAAGAGTGTTGGATATGGGGAATGGAGGCAGTATGGAGGTACAGCAACCAGTAAACCACACAAGACATAATAAGGTCCTGCACTAAGGCAACGATGGCCATGGGAATAGAGTAGGAGGGAAAAGATGAGAGATATTCACTCCCTCTTCTTCACCTACCTTCTACCATGGTCTGTCTTGCCCTGCAGCATCCCCTTCACTATTTCTTCTTTCCTTACCTTCTCTCCCCACCTGCCTAAATTCCATGCATCTTTTAAGATCTCTGCAAACATTTGCTCTCAAACTTTTCTCTTCCCTACATTAAATTTAGACTATCCTCTCTTCTAAACCTCTCAAACATTTTTTTTTCTTTCAAGATATTACCTGCACTATTATAAATACATGGTATGTTTTATTGATTCCACTGTATTTTAAGACACCCAAGTACAGGAATTGCATCTTACTCATTTCTTTGTATTTGCAGATCCATGTACAATTTTGAGGACACTGTGGACAGCCAATAAATGTTTGAAAATGAATGAAGACAGTATGATTACATAATGCACTATATCAGGGAGGTCTGTTCTAGATCTCACTTGTTAGCTTGATGACCTTGCAAATAATTTACATTTCTGGTCAGCAGCCTGAGCATGTGAGGAGACCATGATATTCTTCCTTCCTCAATTCATCTGTGTAACAAATATTTATTGAATACTTGCCCATCAGTCACTATGTTCAGTATCTGGAAAACAAGCGTGAATAAAACATGGCCTCCACCTTAAAGGAATATCAATCTAGAGAGACATGTCAACGGATCAGAGGAAGTAAGTTATAGAGTCTAGGATAGCATTAAGGGGAAAGTTTTGTGTGTGTATGCATGTGTAGGTGTAGGTTAGAGTTCAAAGAAGTGACAGAAGAGAGAGAGGGAGGTAAGAAAGTTTTAATTAGTCCTTGAGTCTGAAAAAATGAGTAAGATTATGCTATGTAAGAAAAGGAGAAGAGCATTTTCACTGGAGAAAGTAGTATGAGAAAAGCAACAGAAACACGAATGAGCATAGCTGCCTACAGGGATCATTGTACGTTGGACTGGCCCACTGTGTGGAATAGAAGATTGGCAGAGGACAGATGCTAGATCTTGAAAGATTCATGGAAGATGCTAAGGGACTTACAGTTCATGCTTGAGGCCCCAGGAGATTTTTACTGTCTGTTTATATGTTTTCTAGCTGAATTTCAGGTGCAAAGTGTTGGGATAATCATGCCCATTGGTTCAAGGCAACTCTTTCAATTTTCCCCTTCATCTTCCTGTGCCAATTCTAACTTCCTCCCATAGCATTATAGCGTCTAAAGATATGAACATTAATGCAATATTATTAACTAATAGACAGCCACATTTTAATGTTCCCAATTATACCATAATGACTTTTATAGCTGATGTTTCTGATCCAGAATATCTTCAAAGGTCATACACTGCAATTGAAAGCTCATGCAGTCTTCCTCTAGTTGCCTATAATCTAAAACTATTCTCAGACTTTTTTGTTTTATTTTTTATAATATTGAATTTTTGATGAGCACAGGCCAGCTTTCTTCTAGAAGGCACATGTATTTAATTTTTCTGATTGTTTCTTCACGGTTAGATTCAAGTTAAACATTTTTCAAGGATGCTGCATAGATAATATCTTTGGGTATGTGATTTATGTATACATATATGACATTTTTCTGTTTGTCTTATTCTGTTTTTTACTCTTCTCCTTCAACACAGTTTTGAAAATCTACCATGATGGCTACATATACCTAATTACTCTGCCTTTTACCACAGGAAACTGTCACTGGGCTGTATTTCTCAGCGTATCTCTTACCCATGTCTCCAGTGATGGAGAGTAAGGCTGCATCCAGCTTGTGGCGATCAAAGAAAACACCACGTGAATATCTGTGTTCATATCCCCAAAACACAGTTTTTAAGCAGAAGAGTAACATCATCAGATATATGTTTTTGAAAGATCACACTTGTACCAGTATGGAAGATTTATTAGTGGGGAAGAGAGTGCAGCTAAGAAAGCAGTTGGGAGACAAATAACATAATTAAGGAGAGAGATGCGGGAGGCTGACTTAGGACAGCCCTAGTAGTTGCCATGGTGAGAAGGGGGACAGAGGAACATTACGGAGACAGAATCCACAGAACTATACTCAAAGGTTCTCACCATTTGAGGAAGACCTTCCCCTTCTCCTTATCATCCAGGCTCCTTTGTGATGTTGAAAGGGAAATGAATACTGGACCTGAAATTTTTAGGTAAAATGAGGAAATAAAGTCAATGTCCTTAATCATTTGCATAGCAAGACATATTTTAACTCTAGGAGGAAGGAATGACTGGAAGGCAGTAGTGCCTCAGGAACAGGTTCTAGGAAACTACAGTGCCTCCCAGACTAACAGAGAAGTTTGAGCTTAGGTTGCAGTCCATAGTTTAATTCATTTTGTAATGTCCAGACAGTTATTCCTTTATCCCATGTATCCCTTGTATAAGGACGCCAGTTAGCAAATTTTGGTAGGAAGGGGAAAAAAGAAAGCTACAGGAGTGTCGTAGTTAAGAATGTACTCTCTAGAGAGTTAAAATGCCTGAGCAGGAAGGACCGGGAATCTGGTTTTCCACGTAGACAACAATTACAATGTCAGCATCTGTCTGATGTAACTACTTTGGAACTGTGGACTCTGTTAAAAGCTTGCAACATCTAGGGGACGTCCTGGATGATTAATAACCTTTTATTTTGGTCAATTTCAGATCTTGGGGCAGCAGGGCAGTTATAGCTACCTATCCGCTATCCCACAGCCACATGGCAGGCAGCCACACACATGTTCCTTGAGCAGTTTTCATGCAGCTTGTGGGAGTCAGGGTGGGCAATAAGGATGTTGTCCTCCAAATATTGGGGATCCATTTTCTGACTGCTGATTGATGCTTCTGACTGTGGAGTTCAGACACAGAGATGGGCAGAAATTGTTGCAAACCTTTCCCCTTCCTGCTGAAGTGACTTTCAGGGGATTTAAAGATCTGGTGCCTGTATTTTTTCCCCTTTCATTTTTCTCTTTTTTCCTCTTTTGGGAGCCAGACAATTAAGGGTTAAGACATTCAAAACCAATTACATATACAAGGGAATTTAGAAAGTCTTTGCACATGCCCAGGGAAAGGTGCAGACTCAGAAAAGAACTAAGACCTTAAGTTTACACCTCAGGCTTATTGTTGGCCAGAAAAACCCTACAACAAGAAAACAAGTAAACAAAAAAAGAGAATGAGAAACCCCCAGCACCCTGGGGAAGGGAAATTCTCTAAATTCCAGTTACCACATTAAATGATTCAAATGTCCATTTTTTAACAACAACACAAACAAAAACACAACACATAAAATGAAACGTTAAGTATGGCCTATTCAAAGAAAAAAATAAGTCAACAGAAACCATCTCTGAGAAATACCAGATGGAGACAAAAACTTCACATTCAATAGGATGGCTAGTATTAAACACAAACTAAAACCTAAAAACCTATCAGAAAGTAACAAGTGTTGGTAAAGACGAGGAGAGTTTGGCACTCTCGTATACCGCCAGTGAAAATATAAAATGGTCCAAAGGCTGTGGAAAACAGAATAGCAGTCCCTCCAAAAATTTAAGACATGAATTACTATACGATCCAGCAATTTCACTTCTGGGTATATACCCAAAAGAATTGAAAGCAGGAACTTGAAAAGTTATTTGTACTCCCATGTTCATAGCAGGTCTATTGATATAGCCAAACGATGGAAGCAACCAGGTGTCCGTCAGTAAATGAATGGATGCACTAATTGTGGTGTATACACACAATGGAATATTACTCAGCCTTAAAAAGGGAAAAAAGTCTGATACGTGCTACTACATGGATGAACCTTGAAAACATACAAGTAAAATAAGCCAGTAACAAAGGGTCAAATATTGTATGACGCCACTCATATGAAGTACCTAGAATAATTGAATTAATGGAAACAGAAAGTAGGATGGTAGTTGCCATGGGGAATATGTAGAGTTATTGTTTAATGAGTACAGTTTCCGATTTACAAGATGAAAACAGCTCTGGGTGTGGATGGTGTGAAGATTGCACAGCAATGTAAATGCACTTAATGCTACTGAACTGCACATATAAACATGGTTAAAATGGTAAATTTTATGTTATTTTATATGTTTTCGTAATTAGAAAAATAGGACATATTTTCTAGAGCCTGAGAGCCTGGGTGTGACCCAGACTCTCTCACTCACCAACTGGATGACCAAAGCACCTTACTTAACTTCTGTTCTCATATTTGTCAAATGGAGGTAACAATATTCCTTGCCTTGTAAGTTGTTGTGTGGATTAATCGAGGTAAATTACATAAAGCACTTAGAACAAAACTTCACCCATTAAAAGTGCTCAAAAAGATCTAGAAAGTACTGTTATTCAAAGGTATTTGTCAAGAAAATAATTAAAGGAAAAACAGACAGTTGCTAGCAATTTGAATTTTTAAAGTAAGTATTCCTTTACATTCATTCTTATGATGGTTGTTTAAAAAGATATCTCACATATAAATTTATGGTAATTTAGACAGGTTTTTTTTTTTTTTTTTCTAAAATAGGTTTAACTAACACTTGTGTGTAGAGTTGAATACAGTGTTGGTTTCTCCATTCCAGGTATCTCATGGCTCTGTAATTAAATTAGTTTCATAATGCAATATTATTTTCTTAGAATTAGTCATTATGGAAAACAAAGACATTTTCCACATTCTGAACCTCTTTGAACATCCATAGAACAGTGTTTTTCAGACTGCAGAGCTGAATCTTTTACAGTGGTTGGACAATAGTTATTTTTAAATGATAGAATAGGAATATTATTTTTTTTTTGCGGTACGCGGGCCTCTCACTGTTGTGGCCTCTCCCGTTGCGGAGCACAGGCTCCGGACGCGCAGGCTCAGCGGCATGGCTCACGGGCCTAGCCGCTCCGCGGCATGTGGGGTCCTCCCGGACCAGGGCACGAACCTGCGTCCCCTGCATCAGTAGGCGGACTCTCAACCACAGCGCCACCAGGGAAGCCCAGGAATATTATTAATGTTTGTGTTTTCTTACTATAATTGCTAGGTTTGGGGATATCTTGTAAAAGAAATCTCAGTCTACTGGGATGTGATTTAAAAAATGTACAGGTTATAAGAATGGGTTTATATATCACAGATATGCTCTGAATCCAGGCTGTGTCATTTAATAGTTCTATGGTCTATGAGTCTCATTCTTGTCATCATTAAAATAGGGTGAATAATACCTATTATAAACATGGCTTTAAGATTTATAAGAAATCATGAATGTATGTAAAGCTCAAAAGTAGGAAACACTATTTTTCACTAATATCTGCTAATTATCTCTGAAGAAGGATTATGTCTCCCTAACCTGAAGACATCAGACTTAGCCACGTGTCTTGACTTGCTTTGGCCAATGTAAGGGAGTGGAATGTGTTTCATTTGTAGGAAGAAGCCTTAAGCACCAGCATATGGTTTCTCCATGCACCAGAAGAAAGGACAATGCTCTGCTTAGAATCTGCTTCATCGTCCTAGGTCCTGGGTGAAGACAATATGTAGCAGAACCACAGCTGACTTAGAATGAGAATGTACACTTGGTGTGAGCAAAAATTAAAGCGCTGATGATTTTACAAAACAAAAAAAGTGGAATAGAATAGTAAATAATAGAAAACCTTCAACTGCGTGATGCTAAGGGTGAGTATTATTCTGTGATGCTTTTGTTTGCATTTCAGTTATGTGTGTGTATGTACCAAGATGTAATTTTAAAAATGTATTTCTTTACTGTGTCAATTAAAAACAGCTTTGAAAAACAAGGTGGGGTTTTAGAAGTCAAGAGGAATTGTTTCTATTTATAATGCTACTTTAGAAAACAAAGTGTGATTAATTCAAATAATACAAGGTATAAAAGAGTCCATGTATTTCAGGCAAAGCTGTATTTTTTTTTTAAAGCTGTATTTTTTTAACTATATTTTTTAAATCAATTAGGTCATTGCCTCAATAATTCAGTTGTAACTCCGTTTATTACAAATGGAATTTTCCACCCCTCAAAATGCAATAAACTACGTGCAGTTGATCCCTTGGTCTCAATTATCACATACAGTTCTGGGGGGTCATGCTCCAGGGAGCAGAGACGCTGCACCTACATGTTCTTCCTTCAGTGGAAGTGTTCCAGGATATCCTGGGTGACCTTCTGCTCAGGCCATGCAGAAGGGGTGTCTGTATGGAAATTGGAAGGTTGTAACGGACGTGTGAAGTCCTTTCTATCTCTCGGGTCCTAGGATTCCGTAGGTGTGCAAGCTTCTGGCCTTCAGCCGCAGGCACGGGAAGGCCCACGCTCTCATTGACCTGTTCCTGCTACTCCACATTACTGACATTGACTCGTCGTTGGGTTTCACATCTTGATGGCATGCTATTTTCAGCTGCTTGGCAGAAACACCAATCCCTGTGCATCCATTTTCCACTTCTCAGTTATTTAGGACGTTACTAAAGTGTCTGAAGCTCAGGGGACAGAATTTAAGGAAAGCATTCTGTATGAGGCTGACACTGCAGAAATACTAAGGGATGGAGAACCACGAGAGAGTGGCCGCTGATCTGGACCAAACAATGACCAAACCCCACTCCCTTTGCGTGACATGCCGTGCATGGTGCCGGAGGGCATCTCACCGAAGGGCGACATTTCACAGGGCTAAGTTGTAGGTCTCCGTGTCGATAACCTAAGTCATCCCTGTGACCCGGTTTCCTCTCTACCAAGCAGGTCTGACCACCTGCATGTGGAAATATAAGCAAAACACTATGCTACTCTTAGAGAAAAACACTGGGGCAGACCTAGCTGGGAAGTATGCTATTATTTACATAAGCATTTCCATTGCAAATCCAGTATTATTACAGCGCCTATCACACAAGGAAAGGTGTAGTTCTGAAACCTTGTACAAGCCCCTGCGTCCTTGTCTTTTGAAGTAAAATGCTGACTCAATCGTTAATGACTGGGGACAGTGAAAATGCAGAAACATCTGCCACGCAGCAGAATCACCAAACTCACAGTTCCCTGAAAGATGTCGATAAAGGCCTGATGTAGATTCCTATGTTGTTTTTACAGGAAACAGACCCCCTCCAGATGAAAACTACTGACCACAAGAACACAGATCCTAGACTGATTGGAACCAGAAGGTTGATGATGCTTGAAACTTCACCTTGAGGCCAACCAGTCTGAGAATTGTCGACGAGCTGCACAAGCCCTGCTCCTTGAACACTGTAAAGCTCCTCACTACCCCCTCCAGGGTGGGTCACACAGTCTTGAGGGCATTAGCCCACTGTGGCCTCCTTTGCCTAGCAACGCAGTAAAGGCTGCTCTTTTCTACTTCACCCAAACTCTGTCTCTGTGTTTCTATTAGGCACCAGTGAACACAGTCTGAGTTTCTGCAACAGAATTTTGGGGGCTTGGCCAGGATCGACTCATGGGCAGGCATCCCCGCCTCGCCCCTCAGCTTGATCAGACACTCCGAGGTTCCTCTCTACGCCAGCCTCCTTTGGGAGAGTGGAGGGTTGGAGGATTCCTCTGGAGGCCAGATTGCCAGGGATCCCCTGCCGTAGGGCTGTGCCGGGATCATACCCAGACTGCCTTCTCGGTAGTTAGAGCTCTGGGGTGGAGATGAAGGAGAGGATAGAGGCTGCCCTAACAGATGTCAAAGCCCCCTTTTCCTTGAGGGTACCCTCCTCTCCTTCTGCCTGCAATGATCTGCACTTCCTGCTCTGAGAAAATATCTTGGGGAAGGAGAAAGTTAGCATTTGGGACATCAGGACACCACTGCCAGCACTTCAGTAAGTCTCCCGGTATGCATTCTGACTGAGGCCCCTCAACCTTGTCTATTTAGGGAAACTTCTGTTTCCCTGCTGGGGAATTTTTAGATCCCATTTGTAAGGTGGCACTTGGACTAAGGCCATGAGCTTAGCGGGACTTGGAAGTCAATTGAGCATTGGGCTGTTTGGGTTTTTTGTTTGTTTGTTTTGGTTTGGGTTTTTTGGGTTTTGGTTTTTGTTTGTGGCTTCCATTTGGCTGGCGATGATTTGGTTTGCCTTTGGTTTTGCCTGAGAGTGTTTAATCTGACTCAACATGGGAAGTCCTTCTTCTCTGACTCCATTTGACAGCCCCCTAGGGAAAATTTTGGCAGACTGGTCAACCTATAAATAAGAAAAAATAATTTAACACCGTGTGGTCACAGTATTCTTTAGACTCTGGGGAAAATTTGTTGAGATGAAACTCTTTTGAAATTCCAAAACTGGTCCTTTTTTCATGTGCAGTCAGAGAATAAAATACTTTTTTTTTTTCATAACAGTGACCCTGAGAGAACAAGATATTCTTTGGAGAAAACTTGAAATTAACGCTTATCATGTCCTTGAAGTACAAACACAGCCCATTTTGTCTGGGACCTCAGCCTTGGGTTAATTAGTAGAACTTCAAGCCAAGAGGAAAAAAAAGAAGGGAAGAAAAAGAAGCCTTTTAAAATCAAATGTGTAAATTTGACTATTCTGACTGTTTAATTAAAAGTTTAGTTGCAATGCCTGATTCATGAAATATAAAAAGATGAAACAATGATATCTCTGTCTGGATATATGTATGTCTCCGTATGTGTCTTTGTCTTTGAATAATATTGCTGAGGTTCATTCGTAAATGAGCTCTATTTGATTGGCTTAAAGAAAAGTAAGTGCTTACAAATGAAACAAATCTACACTTACCTACCTTTGCTTCTTGCAAGAGGGAAACTAAAGATGTTTGCGTTTATTAGACACGTCTCGTACCACTTAGAAAAAAGAAATTGTGCTTTGGGAAAATGCATGTTTATAGAATATGTTCTTAAGTTGGCTAATCAGAGAATGCCAATATGACAAACAGTTCACAACTGTTTTCTTCTTGGTTCTCATTAGAGATTAAGGTTTTTTTAAAAGGTTAAAAATTATAATACATAATTAAAGCTACTAAAATGAGAAGGGAAACATTTCAGTGTGTAAAGCATGTAGGAAATGTATTGCCAGCGAGAGAAGATACAAAGAATGGAGATATTTTTACTGAGGAAAAAAATGATGATAACAATTTTGCCCTACAGTAGGTTGTTTCTGGATGCAAAAAATATGGGGCATATTAATATGAATCCAGAAAGTGATAAAAGGGTTGTGAAAAAGGTATTTTGAAAAAAGAATTTTGTATGTTCTTAGGACTTCCCCTCATTGTCAGACTTCTGCCATCCTGATGCCATTGTAGCATGGAAACGGTTTACTCCTAAGTCAGGGAATTTAAAATGAATAAACAATAGCTGTAAATTAGATAGTCAGGGCTATGGGAAATCTAAAATGGTTGCATGGCTTTTCCTGGCTCCTAGATAAACCTCATTTTTGTATTTGATGGGTTAAAGCCTTCCCTGGCTGCAGGGCTGATGCCTTGACAATGAAAAGGAAAGGTTAGAAAACGTGTTTCTCACTTGGAGTATAGTTTCTACAGTCTCCAGTGGTTAAGGCACCCAGTTCACTGGACAAATCATGCTAGCATTAACAAAACTTTCACAAACTTCTTGAAATTATCACTATCATCCTCAACCATCAGGCAAGGACAACAAAACTAATGGAAAAACTGGACTCAAACAGAACAGAGATTAATTATATGGGATTAAATGAACTGCTAAATATGATTATAATTTTATGACTTGTCTGACATACTACTGGCTTCTAATCTTTGTTTTTCAGATATAGAAAAGCCCTTTTCCTCAAGCTACTTATGATTTACAACAGTTTGCTAATTTATACCTGTGGATAAAATTATAATATTTTTCTTTTCTCTCCATCTGGTTCCTCCAAACATTGGAGACTCTTGGGTTCTGAGCAACCTTATCAGGTGAATGGAAAAGAATATCTCTTGGCATGTGCAGAAAACTAGATATTTTGGGGACCTGGAAAAGAGACAAATTTACCCACTCTGTAGATATCACAGGCAGAATCTGAAGGCAAGCCATTGGCATGACTTTCCTGGCCTTGAAATGCCTTTTAAAAGTTCTATCTGAGATTCCTAATGAAAAGTTCCAGTGCAGCCAATTTGAAAAAGCCTATATGAACAATTACACTATGTGAACAATCAGGCCATGCTTAACGAAACCAAACTTATTGTGAACAAATTAGTCTTAATTTAGCTAGATTTAGTAGAAATGAAGGTAAAGAGAAAAATTATGTTTCAATAGTATAGCTTTGTGGCTCTTTGCTGCTATGTTATATTATTATAAAGTTTAATTGAATTAGTAAAAGAATATTCTAAGCTTGTTTCTAAAGCCAATCACAGTAATCTGTCTTTGGATGAAGATCAGATGCCCTGTGACCTGCAACTAGGAGATTATGTACTCTGGAAAAGACATCATTTAATGGAGTGTCTCAAAAGTAAATAAAAGGACCCTTATTAGGTGCTCGTAACTAGCACACATGCAACAAAACTGAAGGGAATTGACTCTTAAATTCATATTTCCCATTTAAGAAGGGCCTTTGCATTGGACTGTCTATAGAAAAGACTGTTGACCCCAAATGACACCCATACCAGGATGAGAAGACAAGAGCGGAAGACAGCTGACATAAAAGTCTAGACCAGGCCTGTAAGAACCACCCAACTAATTCAATTGCACTGTTTACCAAGTGTTTGTCTTCCTGTCAAAATGGAAAATTATTGTTTTACTTCTAACCATATGTTTGACCCCAATGTTCAGGATGAAAAGAAAATTCTCTAGTGAAGTTGTCACAGAATATAGCTATTCATGACACGTATCAGTGCTTGTTTTAAGTGAATTGCTAAAAGCACATGTACCGGGCTTATGTGACAATTGGGTATAAGTGATAAAATGTATAGCCTACAAAGCATTTCCCGTTAACATACCTCTGAGCCCGTTCATGATATCTGATTAGTTTTCCTGCAAAATGGAGAACTAGGTAAAAGAAAGAGGCCTAGCTTTGAGGGACATATAAATGGACCTAAAGCAGGCTACTGGGCCACTCTGGCAACGTTGGAGAAATGTATTGATTATCAATGCCGTTTATGGAAAGATTTGTAATCGAAAGGCGGAAATAATGGAAGAAATTTTCACATATTGAGGTATGGGGAAATCATTCTGGCTATACATGATTGAATTTGAATTTTAGGCTAACGAAAACTGCCTGTTTGTGGCCTATTAAACATGCATTGTACATCTGCTTTAGCCACTAAAAAAATTACATTAAAAATCAAAATGAAATAACTGTCACTCATACATCCAAAATGGAACTAGGTGGCCATTATGGACGTGGGTTCAGACACGTTCTTATATTACCGAAAACGTGAGTTCTCTAAACTTTATCAGACTTAAGGGCACCATCAGCCATTTTCAAAACAGTATCTACTAGCAACAGCCAACTGCAACCTTACGGTCTCAAGGTCTTCTTGTAACTATGAAACCTTTCTCCTACTTTAAAAAATAGTAACAGCAAATGAGACAGCTCAAGCTATAGCCTCCCTGCAAAAGGCTACTTGGTTAATAAATACATGTAAAAAGGAAACACTACAAAACTTATTTTCCTGGTTGCCATCTAAAATAGGAGAACTCTTGAAAAATACTACAAAGTTGTATTTTAACCATTATCTTCATAGTAATATCATATGATACTGCTTATATGTGGAATCTAAAAAAAAGGTACAAATGAACTTATCTACAAAACAGAAATAAGGTTACAGACGTAGAAAACAAACTTATGGTTACCAGGGGGTAAGGAAGGCAGGGATAAATTGGGAGATTGAGGTTGACATACACACACTACTATATATAAAATAGATAACTAATAAGGACCTACTGTATAGCACAGGGAACTCTACTCAATACTCTGTAACGGCCTATATGTTCTTCTTTCACCGTTGCTCCTGGATTTCTCTTTTCATTGAAGATAGGATTTTTCATTTCTCATAATGCTCATCTTATTTTCCTCAGTGGAAGCACTCAAATTTTCTTTCTTTAGAACTTGTTTCACAAATTTTCTACGCCTCAGCTTTCCTACTACAAATGAGCAAGATTAACGACATGTTGTCTGAATGAAGCAGCTTGCTGGAAGAGAATGAATATACTTTAGGAGCAGATCAAGCTTCTGGTTCTCAGTTTTCCCAGAGCTAACTCCCCAGCTTGGGGAGCCTCTAATGGCCTGAGCCTCTCCTCTGCTAATTGAGAGGGTGAGACTAAGGGATATCTCAGATCCTTAAATAAATGTAAATTTAGTTTATACTATGGAACTATTTCATTTTACCTGTCAGTCTTAAATTCTTTCTTGCAGCCTATTCTGTTGTGTCCTCTCTTACATGGGCTAGGCTGCTCGGACTTCCTTGGTCATTTCGCAACAGAGTTTTCCGTTTACTTGGTCAACTTCATTGTTGAGTTACATTAATTAGGGAAGTTCCAACACTCAGTGATGTTTAACCATAAATTAAAATATATATAAAGATCAATGAAACAGCCAAATTTTAGTTTATTAATTTATTAAAGAAAATACAACTAACATTAAATATGACCATAAATATGATTAATTGTCAGAAGGACAGTACTTTCTAAGAACACACATTTTTCACTAACTTTTTTTTTGTCCCCTCTTTCGACCTGGACTGGGAACAAGCACCATATACCTTACACCTTTCTTAATCTATTGGGTGAATTATTCTTCTGGGATAGTCACCTCATCTAAGGTCTCTGGTGGAGAAAAAAATCATATCTTCAATCTGCAGAGGGATATGTGAGTTTCAGGGTAGTGGGTAGAGAGAAAAAGGAGTCACAGCTGTGTCAATTCCTTTGAATTAGAATGTCTTTCCCTGTAGGTTCTCCTTTAGAGTCTTTTAAGTGCGCCAGTACGAAGTGGGCAGATGAGAGAATAACCCCAAGCTTAGCTTAGGAAAGGCTGGTGTGGCCTTTGTCTTAAAAGTAGAGGCATTTTAATAATCACCATGCGGAACTTCTCAACATATGTTCTTCTGAGAGAGCACACAGACTGGGTCAATGGAGGCATTTGGCACCTTGTATGTGACGAAATCTCAGAGGTTCAGTTTACGTCACTATACCGGATGTCATGTCTCATCCCATTACTTATTTGAGGATTTTCTCTACCATCTTTACTTCAAAACTTTCAACATATGTCACTGAATATTGTTCAGAATTATTTGATCCTTAGATGGTAATATCTGTTTAATTGTTTTGTTTATGTTACTTTGAAGTCTTCGTAATATCAGAAGTAGTTTAACTTTTGTTTTGTTTTTAAACCACTAGAATAGTTTATACAATTTTTGTCCTTTTCAATTAGTGAGTATGGGTCTGTCACCATTGTCGGAGTAGTATCCTATTGTAACTGCCTCTGAACTTCCTGAACTCTGGCCAGCCAGTTATACTTTCTGATTACTGAAGATAATTTCCTTTTGTTTGTAATAATGCTTCTATAATTGCAGTTATAAATGAAAGGGCAGAACAAATCCCTTCTCAACTGGAAAGTCACAGATTTCATTATCTTCTGCTCAATCAAATTCAATTTTACTTCCAATGCTTTTCACACCCTAGGTCACACAAATGAGGCTGCATGGTTCTGTGTCTTATTTTTACTCTCTCTGTTTTGATCTCTCTTACCTAACACAGTTGTTGTTTTCCGGGAAATTCCTCCTTCTTTGGAAGCAAGAAGCAAAGCTCGTGATAGACATGGTCATATGTCTAAAGGCAGACCAAATGACTGTTGGAATGCCAAACCTAAATGGTTCAATAGCTTGCAAAGAAATGTTGTTTTCTGCCCAGGCTAAGAGAACAAGTTTTGATCAAGTCATACTCCCTTAAGTCCTATCCTCTAACGTGATTACCTCAGAGAGACGTGCCCTGGATTAGAACGTTAATTACTGAATGAAATTCCAAGAAATGGTTGTGGAGGAAGAAGTTAGAAAATATTATGGTTTCTTTAGCTGTTTTATTAAACGTCTCTATGACAAATTTTCTCATGCTATGAAAAAAAATCATTGACATACTCTAAAGAGAGCGGTGTAACAAACCAACGATTATAAAAAGGTTTGACAATGTTAACCTAGCTATCTTTATGGAAAGAAATCATACCAACCCTTAAAATTTAAAACATCCTCCATTATAATTCAAAAACTGCAGATCCCATATGTCTGATGGTAATATGGGATGTTTAGGTTGACAGATCTCTCCACTGAGTTTCCCATGAAGAGTTTGTTGTCTTCAAGCAGACAAAAGCATATTTCAGGGTCTTCGTATTCTGGATTCCAGAAGCCCTTCTAGCGGTCCAAATGTTTGAAGCCAGAAATAACAATGAGCTTGTCTAAGGCAAAAAGAAAACTTCCTAAAAATATCCTCTAATCTCCATGATTTAACTACTTTTGTCAACAACGAATTTCTTCATACATTTCTAATTATAGCTTCCAAAAGACTTTCTTACTTAAACTCTTTATAAATGTAAACAGTTATAAATATAGAAAAAGAAAAAAGAGAGCCAACAAACATTTATTGAGGGCTTATTATATTATCAGTTTTCCAGTAGGTACACACAGGAGTATTTATATGAAATATTTATCTGAAATTGGGGTATAGTAAGTAAATGGAAAATTAAGTCATAAGTGGTTTTCTAAAAACAATTTCCCCCTCTGAACCACTGTAATATTTTATGAGTATCTCCCTTTACATTCCAACAAATATTTCAGCCTCCTAATGACAAAGAATTACTTCTTCATCAATTTAGTAGATTTTTAAAGATATTATTGAGCACCACTTACATATATATTAGTACTCTTGCTGAAACTTGGCTTCTGTTCACCAGTGTCAAATTGAAACGCAGAGACAGAGTTTTGGGTGGAGTAGAAAAGAGTAGCTTTATCTCTTTGCCAGAGACAGAGTTTTGGGTGGAGTAGAAAAGAGTAGCTTTATTTCTTTGCCAGTAGAAAAGAGTAGCTTTATTTCTTTGCCAGAGTAGCTTTATTTCTTTATTTCTTTGCCCAAATGGGCCAATGCCCTCAAAACTGTGTCCTTCCCTGGAGGGGGTAGTGAGGAGTCTTTATAGTGTTCAAGGAGCAGGATGTGATCAGCTTGTGGACATCCTTCTGATTGGTTGGTGGTGAGGTAATGGGGAGTCATCATCACCAACCTTCTGGTTCCAACTGGTCTGGGGTCTCTGTGCTTGCGAGCAGTATACAGTTAATTTCTTCCACCTGGTGTGAGTTTCAGTATCTGCAGAACAGCTCAAAGAACATGACTCAGAATATTACCTAGAGTCCTTGAGGAAGAACTACATGTCTTTGACTTTGTTTAATGGCTAAAGTATTATTATTTTGTCTTGCTTGACTGTTTTCCTTTCTTTCTGCTTTTTCTCACTTCTCTGATTAAATTTATTCTTTGGCTAAAGTTTTTCTACAGACAAAAGGCAGGGGGACATGGGTGGAGGTCTATTCTGAGAAGGCTTCGTGGGGTTCTGCTCGGTTACAGGAACATATGAAAAAGCAAAGGGGGCCAGATAAGAATGTGACATGCTCTATGTCTGGAATCTTACTGGGAATTCAAACACGTGCTTAAAATCCATGAGTAAAAAAAAGATACATCGTTTAACATAGTTGTAAAGGTATCATGCTGAGGGATTAATTAGTGCTATTAATTAGTTAGTGAAGAGTCCAGGCGAGCCTCCTTGTTGAGCTCTTGAGAGCTTTCATGGGTAGGACTTGTGGCAAAGGACGGTAGCATATCAGCCCCCCCTGTGGTAATTGTAGGTTTTCAATCAGAAAAGGGACTTGATACATACAATCTACTATGAACAGAAATGCGCTCAGGGGCTAAAAGTTAAACCAGTTACGTTCAACAGTACTGAATCTCATACTATGGGAGGATCAGAAAGCAAAATATTTAGAGATATAGATATTTCTCACTTAGTGACTATCTAAGACAAATAAAGTAGTAAAGCAACAAGGTGCTGATACTGAAAACATTTTCCATTGATTCATGTGTCTCTGATTATTAGCCTTAGAATCAAGAAATTGATTTGGGTGTTAATTATTTTTAATGGGAAGAAAGCTTTCAGTGAATTGACTTACAGCCCTTTTTTCCTCCTTTTTTACACCCTTTATAACATTTTTACTTTTTGTATAAAATTATTAATCTACGTACCTGTAACTCCTTAAACTTTACTTAAAAACAATCTTTTTCAAGAGTATTTGTAAGGAAGTTTTTATTCCCTTACAAACATAGGCTGTTGAATACCTGCTTCAAATCTCTTATTTCTCCAGGATTAGCTTTTATCAGTTTTTTCTGGGCCCTGAGTCTGCTGGTCTCTGCACACACTAATGGGCTTCTGTTTCCATCTCTGTATTCTTCAGAGACTGTTGTAGTAGGAAAGTCTAGTCTTTTAAGTGGCAAGATTTCTTCTTTTTTTTTTTTCCCCTGGGGAAAATATTTTAATTCCACAAATACAAAACTTTTTGACTACAGTGTAAGCTATAACATACAACCAAATCCATAGGATTAGGTGGACTTGGTGGGTATAAATGGTTTAAAACCTCAATAATAACCTGGTCATTACCATACTTCTTCAGGTGATATTTCATTACCTTTAAGGCAACAGGTAGTGATACTAATAAAAGTGACTGATGGTTTTGTGAGTGAAAAGTGAAGTGTGGGTGAAGAATTTTGGAAAGTTGCTGTTGACAGAGATCAAGTGATCCTAAAACTCTCTCTCTCTCTCTCTCTATGTATATATATGTATAATAATGTATATATGTATATATATGTATAATAATATATATGTATAATAAGCTACTGCCAGTGTCTTTTGTGCTGCTGTCTCTAGCTCTCACAAATTAATAAGTATTTAAAACAGATGTTCATATTTCACAGTGTGTTTCTGCTTGTATAACAGAAGCCAACAAATATTAGAGAAATATTTCACCAGAATGTGCAGACAAAGGAGACAAAGGTGAACTGAAGTTTTCAGAACAAGCTTCTCAGGGATCTCTTCTGATTGTAAACAAAGGATTTCTTCTTATTAGGACCCCAGATGAACATAGATTCTCCTAATGAGTAAAAACTTGCCATAATTTCAATATGAACAACATCATCAGGATGTAAGTTCTGAACATCAGGAAACACATCTAGTTGGCTCACCACTGTACCGCCAGTGCCTAGAACAGGGTTCAAGTTAGAGTCGGTGCTCAATTAATATTTGTTGACTGTTTAGCAAGTAAGTCAAATGTCTCCATGACTGAATAAACCTAGCAGTGATATTGTCTAAGTCTTCCCCACCCAGAATCAGATAAATCGCACCCAATATGGGTTTGGTTCTCACATATATTTGATGTTCATGAACAAATATATATGAGTGATAGAAAGGAGGACACAGTGAGACAATATGAAATAACCCTTGTTTCACGCTGCCAAAATTTTAATGTAGAAGAAAGCCAATGAAGACAAAGATAAAAAACAGGGCAGATCAAGAAACTGATGGGAGAACTTTTGAATAGAGTGTTTAAGAAAAGATTCTAGGAGACATTGAACCTAAAAAAAAAAAAACAAAAAAACTTCTATTAAGTGAAAAAGCAAATAGGTGAAAACCTGGGGAGATTACAGATAGACAGAGGGAGTAGTAGAGGCAAAGCACCTGAGGAATAAGCTTGGCAAGTCCAAAGAACAACAAATATACTATATGGTTGGAATGAACTGAACCAAAAGGGAAGTGATAGCAGATGACTTCAGAAAGCAAGCCAGAGTGAGATCATATAGCACCTTTTGATTTTTTGAACATAGAAATGATGCACTATCATTTTTTTTTATATGGGAGAACATGGTAGCTGATGGAGACAAAAAGAGTGGTAAGGGATGGATGAGATATGGGCAAGATATTTGAAGCCCACTTATAAGCAAGAAGGTGAGCCCTGTATCTGGATTCGAGGAGAAGACAAAGTGAGGCTCCGTAAACTCAGCATTAGAATGGAGTGTGGTTTGGAATTTAGCAGGTTTGGAATTTAATCCACTTCAAGCACTTATAGGTCTACTGGTAGTAAAAAAGAAACAGATATCTGTAGCTCTGTGTTTTAAATCCTTTGAACTTAAATTATTTGATGTGTATTACAACAATTTCTCTACTATAACCAGTGTCCACACTCAGTGTTGAATCGTCTAGGACTGCAGTAGTTGGAAATGAAAAGGAAAATTGCTCTCCCAATACTGAAAATGGGTACTGCTGTCAGGAGATAGGCATATAAATGGTTCATCTGGTAATTTTGTTGCTGCTCCAAACTTTCAGTTAGGTTTTGTATCAGTTTACGATTGGCATCACCACTGTAACACCAGCTGCCTGGGTAGATTAATGAGCTGCCTGGAGAGTTGATTCTCAGGGATCTCCTTAATCTTATTTTTCTCACTCAATCTATGCAGACCTCTTCTACAATGCGATTAAAATCATTAAATAACACATAGCAGGAAAAATAAAGGGGCACACGCTGCACATGAAGATTTTCAACAAAAAGCAACATTGGTATCAAGTGTTTGGCTTCTTTCCCAGCTCAGTAATGATTAGTGAAGTCATGTGTAGAGAATATTTGCAGTGTGCAAAATTTCTGAAGCTGTTGCTAGATCAAAAGTGAATGCAAACAATGTATGGTTTACAAAGCTTTAATTAGTTCAACCAGAAGGATGACTATTTGCATTGATATGGCAGGACTTCTGGACGGATACTTTTAAATTGTGATAGGCCCATCCTGTTACATCATTAACTAAATTTTCTTAGTCTATAAAAGTTAGAAAAATGGGAGCTTAAAGTTAGAGTTGCAGCATTCAATCATTCAATTATGCAATCATTGAGCACCTTCTTTATACAAAATCACTTTCCTAGTTAATGTGTGGACCATTTACATGTTGATTTTGGATAAAGTGGTATTTCCTATTAATACATCACAGTTGATCTTAGGGGTGACATAGCCCTCAGTCAATACTGCTAACATTCAAAGATATTCTTATGCAATACATTTAAGTTGACACATTACCGTCAAATAATCCCCCATTCTAATCAACCCCTGCCATCATAAAAGGGATTGAAGACCACTTTAGAAAGATCTTTTCTAAGGCAGACATATATGAAGCACATATAAGTGACACAGAATAAGATTTGGATTAATGAAAATACATATTAAAATATAGAATTAGTATGTAACTTCACAAATTAATTTGAAGTTTAATACAATTATGAACAAAATTCTAATGGGAATTTTAAATTAAAATTGACAAGTTATTTGAATTGCTTGTATAAAAGAATAAATGAACAAGAAGAGCCTCCCAAAATGTTTAGGAACAAAAATAATCAGTGAGGTCATGCCTTCCCATGGTCTAAATATAATTAATATGTTATGCTTATAAGATGCAGTTAACAGGTCATTGCAACAGAATAGATAGGAGGAAAAAATAATCCTTGTACTGCAATAAATTAAAATTGAATAAATTTATATCACATATCAGTAAAGAAGCAACTAGACAAATAGTAATTAACTTATTACAAAAATGTGATTAAATATTTACTCCCATAACTTACCAAAATAAATTTCAAATTGTTTGATATAAATGTGTAAAAATAGACTCATTAAGAATTATACAAATATATGTGAAAATACATCTGCTATCAGGATAGGAAACGATAACATAAGCACAACTGCTGTGGAGTAAATTCTATGCTAATTAATCTAAAAATTCAGTGCAATTCAATTCAATTGACTGGAAGAAGCATTGTTTTTTTTTTTCTTTCCTGAAAACTTGACAAAATGATCCAAAATGTGTATGGGAAAATAAAGACCTCTAAAGATCTACAACAATTTTGAAAATGAGGAGCTAAGAGCTGGAAAAAGATGCATGCCCTTCTAGACATTATAAAGCAAAAATGATTAAAGCAATGTTATATTAACAAATGTGCTGACAAATAGACCTGCATAACAAAATAGAAAAATCAGAAAAGTATAGAATGGCATCACAAATCAGTACAGAAAATAATTGACTATGTAACTGATGGTGTAAAGAAAATTAGCTCTGATCCAAAGAAAGATAAAATTGAATTTCTATGTCACACAATATATGTAAAAATAAACTTTAAATGTATTAAAATTCTAAATATGAAAGTAATAGTATTAGAAGAACAAAATAAAAGAAAATATCTTTGTGACCTTTGGGTAGGGGAGGATTTCTTAAGAACCCCAAAGCGTAAGATATAATGGTACATATCTTACATTTGGTGGATTTTACTGAATCAATTTAAAGTTGTCTCTTCCATGAATAACACTACACACAACATGAACAAAGGCGTGACACGAGAAAAAGATATTTGCAATGTCAAAAAAATAAGAAAGAATCTGCATCTAGATTTTATAGGAGTTTCTGTAAACCAGCAAGAAAATCAAGAAGCTCAGTGGAAAAATCAGCCTAAGGATAAAAATAGAGAGTTCATAGAATAGACACCCTCCCCTCAGCTAAGAAGAGTAGGAAAGAACAATGCTTAACTTCACTAATAAGTAGAGATATACAAATCAAATAATGAAACACTGTTTGATACCAAACAGTGTGAAAAAAACTGGAAAGTCACATGATATAAAATGCCGGTGAAGTTGTGGAAGAAACAGAGAAGATGTACTGTAGTGGTGTAATATACCTGATGTTTAGAAAATCCACTCCTGGGTAATATAGCCTAAAGAAATCCTACATAGATTCATGAGGAGATGTAAAATTATGCTCATCACAATGTTTTTTGTGTGTGTTTGTTTGTGGTAGCAAGATGTTGGAAACAATCTATCCACTAGGAATGTAGATTAAAACAAGAGTGGCTGCCCTACTAGGATTCTCTCCAGAAGCAGACATTGAGACAAGAACTGAGGAAACCAAAAGGGAAGTGGAGAGGTAAAATAAGGAAAAGGAAGTGAGGTAGGAGATAGATTGGCCCCTGGGCTGGACAGCTGGTGTTTGTCAAGTGGAGTAAAATTGAAGCTTTGTTCTCACCCAGACACTCCAAGGACAAAGATGGTGGCAGAAGCTGAGCTCTGCTGAAGTAAAGAGATAAGATGACCACTCCTGAGGTCAAGGAACAATTCCCTGTCTACACATGCACGGGAAGGTGCCTTGGGGGTCAAAAAGGGAAGGGGCACCACCCCATAATAAGTGTGGACATGCACCCACAGGTTTCTGCGGTGCAATTCATCTTAGCAAAATGATGCACATGCATGTCGGGGAGGACCCTAAGACAGGTCAGGTGTGGGAAAAGAAGCAAGATAATTGGCCAAATGTAAAGAAAGACCTAGAATGACTGTTCTATACAAGACTGTTCTATATATCACCTCTTCACTGTTCTCCTCATTCAGGACTCCTGCACACCTGTCCCGGTATGTATTTCTGCCTTGCTTCTGTTTTAAATAAACAAACTGCTTCTCTGTGTGCTCTCCCACTTATTATGCTGTGTCTCTGATAATAAACTTTGTACCTGTTTTTACAGTTTTTGCCTCCTTGAAACATTCTTCCTTTCAAATGGGGGTAAAAGCCAGGGGAATTTTGCTTCTAGCTTCTAGCCCCTGGTGGTCTAGTGGCTAGGATTCCTGGTTTTCATCCAGGCTACCCAGGTTCAATTCCCGGGCAGGAAACTAAGATCTTTCTTCAAGACTGCTCACAGCGGCCTTTCTGAGATCAGAAGCAGCCAGTTAGAGATTGTTTCAAAGCCAGTTACTACAGTGGGCAACTGAAGCTTAATGCCACAGATGGGCTCTGGAAAGCTGTGCAGAATACACACCTCAGAATAATCTCAGGCAAGAGTCAGGGAGATTATGTATTTATCCACTCAGTGCTGCCCAGTGGGTGTTAATTTCCAGGCACTCTGGACTGAAATGAACTTCAGCAGAGTGAATTCCTGTAGCCCAAGGGCAAACCACTGGTGAAGCTGCAAGTGCTGGCCAGCTGAAATCTGCCTGGTAAACACAAAAAATGTAACACCTTGGGAGGGCATAGGCAGAACACCAACAGCATCTGCTACCGTGATCATTGCATGTGATTTATACTACACTGCAATTATCTATACTTGCACATGATGCTGTGGGTAGATTTCAAAATCAGTTGAATGAAAATTAAGAAAAATAATGAATATTAAAATAAAAACAGACACATAAAATAAAATACTGTATGTTTTCTAACTACACATATATCAAACATATCTTAACGAAGAAAAAAAGCTGTGTTATACAGGTTGATGATGACATCATGTCATAAGCTGAGGGATATAATCAACATATTTCTGAAGTCCTGAAAAAACAAAATTCTCTGTAAGAGGGAGGGGATATGGGGATATATGCATACATATAACTGATTCCCTTTGTTATATAGCAGAAACTAACACAACATTGTAAAGCAATTATACTCCAATAAAGATGTTAAAAAAATACTAGTGACAAAATGGGAAAATACCAAAAATGTAACATAGATTTTATATATTTGATCTATTGAAAAAGCGATGAATATTAAAACTGGAAGGACTCAATAGAAAATTGAGTCAAAGGCGTGAATAAATAATTTGTAGCAGATGAAATTATGCATAGACTTACCAAAGATAGCCGGCATGAAAATTGTGCAGCTCCTTAGCAATTAAATGAAAACAAATTCTTCCCAAAGCAATGAGATTCTCTTCTTTTGATTCCTCAAACTAGCAAATAATTTATTTTACTTTAACATCTTTATTGGAGTATAATTGCTTTACAATGGTGTGTTAGTTTCTGCTGTATAACAAAGTGAATCAGCTATATGTATACATATATCCCCATATCTCCTCCCTCTTGCATCTCCCTCCCACCCTCCTTATCCCACCCCTCTAGGCGGTCACAAAGCACAGAGCTGATCTCCCTGTGCTATGCGGCTGCTTCCCACTAGCTATCTATTTTACATTTGGTAGTGTATATATGTCCATGCCACTCTCTCACTTTGTCCCAGCTTACCTTTCCCCCTCCCTGTGTCCTCAAGTCCATTCTCTACATCTGTGTCTTTATTGCTGTCCTGCCCCTAGGTTCTTCAGAACCATTTTTCTTTTTAGATTCCATATATATGCGTTAGCATATGATATTTATTGTTCCTTTTCTGACTTACTTCACTCTGTATGACAGACTCTAGGTCCATCCACCTCACTACAAATAACTCAATTTCGTTTCTTTTTATGGCTGAGTAATATTCCATTTTATATATGTGCCACATCTTCTTTACTCATTCATCTGTCGATGGACACTTAGGTTACTTCCATGTCCTGGCTATTGTAAATAGTGCTGCTATGGACATTGGGGTGCATGTGGTTTTTTTTTTTGACTTATGGTTTTCTCTGGGTACATGCCCAGGAGTGGGATTGATGGGTCATAAGGTAATTCTATTTTTAGTTTTTTGAGGAACCTCCATACTGTTCTCCATCGTGGCTGTACCAATTTACATTCCCACCAACAGTGTAGAAAGGTTCCCTTTTCTCCACACCCTCTCCAGCATTTGTTGTTTGTAGATTTTCTGAAGATGCCCATTCTAGCTGGTGTGAGGTGATACCTCATTGTAGTTTTGATTTGCATTTCTCTAATAATTAGTGATGTTGAGCAGCTTTTCATGTGCTCCTTGGCCATCTGTATGTCTTCTTTGGAGAGATGTCTATTTAGGTCTTCTGCCCATTTTTTGATTGGGTTGTTTGATTTTTTGATATTGAGCTGTACGTGCTGCTTGTATATTTTGGAAATTAATCCTTTGTCAGTTGCTTCATTTGTAAAGATTTTTTTTCCATTCTGAGGGTTCTCTTTTCACCTTGTTTATGGTCTCCTTTACTGTGCAAAAGCTTTTAAAGTTTCATTAGGTCCCATTTGTTTATTTTTATTTTTATTTGCACACAAAGTCCAGTGCTGCAAAGGCTAGACTGGTCTCAGCTGTTGAAACACTCATTGTTTATTCCACAAACACAGGGTTTACCCAGCCGATCTTGGGGATTTAATTCACAGCTTGTGCTGCTGCATAGAAAGATTTATGTCTCTCTTCCTTAGTTGCACAACCCTTTGCACTCAGTTTTGGTTTTAACCCCACCTCTGCGTGTGTGCCGCCCTCAGGCATCTGATCCTTGCCCAGGTGAGTGGGAGCGAAAGCTGTGGCTGCTTGGAGCACACTTGGGTACTCCCAGTACCTGCAGTGGCAGCAGCTGGCATGTGGGAGCATTGCTGGCTCTGTGCCCCATGGGTCTCTCAACAATGGCGCCTCACTTTCCAGGCAGACCCCACTTCCTCTAGGGGCATTCCAGGCCATGTATCCCCTCACTCCCATCCCTTCTATTGTATCCGTGCAGCCAACTGCGTTTCTCTTCCAAGATCTGTTCTTCCAACCCCATGCTTTAGCCCTCTGACCCTGCCAGCTTTGGCAGACTCTCGTCCCAGGCAGGGGTGCCCAGGGCTGATTCCCAGGGAGGTTTGGGGGTAGGTGGCGCTCAGGGCCCTGGAGCCAACGCAGGAGGAGGCGACCCCGGCCCAAGAGGCAGGTAGGCCCACTCAGGTGGGAGCCATTCCCAATGCCCGCAGAGGCAGAAGAAGCTGGGGGGTGGGGAAGGGGTTTATAAGGCAGCTCTGCCCCTTGCATGATGTTCGACTATGACATCTTGCTTTGGTGCCTCAGGCTTTTTCCACAGACTTTCCCGGTTGTGGTGCCCATTGCTTCTGCCCCTTCAGGCTGTCTTTTCACAGCCAAGAGCTGTCCTCTCCCTGGCTCTGCACTCCAAAGCCTTCTTTCCAGCACCCAGCTCCTCTTTGCAATGGGGGACTCACTATTCAGGGTAGAATGCACAGAGCTGTGGTGTAGGTCATGCACGCAGTTCTTACTTTGTCCTGCCTTCCACAGACCATCGGCTGCATCCTCCTGTGATCCCCCAAAGTTCCTTGTCTTTCCCCTCCATGAGGGAGTCTTTCTTAATGAGGGGACCTCTCATCAGCTTCAGCTTCCCGCCACATTTTTTGTCTCTTTTTTTATTCTTCTTTTCTTTCTTCTACTTCTTCCATTCTTTTAGGTGTCTACCACTACTGTTCAGCAGGAGCTCTGTGGGGATTATTCCTTTTTTTTTTTTTTTTTTGCGGTACGCGGGCCTCTCACTGTTGTGGCCTCTCCCGCTGCGGAGCCCAGGCTCCGGACGCGCAGGCTCAGCGGCCATGGCTCACAGGCCCAGCCGCTCCGCGGCATGTGGGATCTTCCCGGACCGGGGCACGAACCCGTGTCCCCTGCATCGGCAGGCGAAGTCTCAACCACTACGCCACCAGGGAAGCCCCGAATTATTACATTTGTAAACGTGTTTTGGATGAACTTGTGAGGAGGAACGAATTCCGCATCCTCCTATTACACCATCTTGACTCCTCCTCTGAAAATATTTTAAAAGTCAATACTCATTTTTTCCAAGAATATGATCATGCTTTGATAAAAATCATAGCAATATTTTTTTGGATTTGTCTCCTAAGACAAAACAAACAAAAGCAAAAATAAACAAATGGGACCTAATTAAACTTAAAAGCTTTTGCACAGCAAAGGGAACCATTAACAAAATGAAAAGGCAACTTAATAAATGGGGGAAATATTTGCAAATGACATGACCAATAAGGAGTTAATATTCAAAATATTATATCAATTCATACAGCCCAATATCAAAAAAACAAACAACCTAATGAAAACATGGGCAGAAGACCTGAATAAACATTTTTCCAAAGAAGACATACGGATGGCCAGCAGGCACATGAAAAGATGCTCAACATCACTAATTATTAGAGAAATGCAAACCAAAACCACAATATTACCTAACACCTGTCAGAATGGCTATAATCAAAAAGAATATAAACAACAAATGTTGGCAAAGATGTGGAGAAAAGGGAAGCATGGTATACTTTGGTAGGAATGTAAATTAATGCAGCCAAGATGAAAAACAATACGGAGTCTTCCTCAGAAAACTAAAAATAGAACTACTATGATCCAGTAATTCCACTCCTGGGTACACAGTCAAAGAAAAAAAATCATTAATTCAAAAATATACATGCACCCCAACTAAATGTTCATAGTAGCACTATTTACAACAGCCATGATAGGGAAGCAACCCAAGTGTCCAAGACCAGATGAATGAATTAAGAAGATGTGGTTTTATATATACAGTGGAATACCACTCAGTCCTAAAATAGAATGAAATTCTGCCATTTGCAACAATGTGGATTGGCCTAGAGAGTATTATACTTAATGAAATAAGTCAGAGAAATACAAATACACTAGGTTATCACTTTTATGTGGAATCTAAAAAATAACACAAATGACTGTAAATAACAAAACAGAAACAGAGTCATAAATATAGAGAACAAACTAGTGGTTAACAGCAGAGAGAGAGAGGAGGAGAGGGGCAATATAGGGGTGTGGGATTAAGAGATAAAAACTACTATCTATAAAATTGATAAGCCAAAAGAATGTATTGCACAGCACAAGGAAATATAGCCATTATTTTGTGAAAACTTTAAATGGAGTATAAATTCAATAAAAATATTGAATCACTATACTGTACATCTGAAACTAATATAATATTTAAAATCAACTGTACTTCAATAAAAAAATAAAAGTAGAAAAAATGCTCACTGTTTCCAATAATATGACCACAGAGATCATTCCATACATGCTGGTAAGAATATAATTTGATACAACCTTTCTAGTAAAGAGTTAGATAATATTTATCAAGAATCTTAAAAATGCACTGATCATTTAACTCTGTAATTTTAATTCTAGGAATTTAATACAAGGATAAAATCAAAGTAAAGGAAAACAATTTTGTAAAATGTTATTCATCACTATTATTTTTAATAGCAAAAAGGAACATAGAAATTAATTGCACATCAAACCATAAGGAGATGGTGAAAAACATGTTTTGCATATAGATGTTGCCAGTTCTGCAGAATCCATGATGTAAGAGCAGAGTTGGTCAGAGAGCCGATCTTACCCCACCTCGGTGTGCTCTCTTCTGTGGAAATATTGGGTTGGCCGAAAGGTTCATTCAGTTTTTTCCATAAGATGGCTCTAGTAGCACTTAGTTGTCTCTAACTTCATTTGAAACAATTTTGTTAGATTGTATGTGACCGCTGTTATATCAGCATGCATTTTTAAAAAGACATCAAAATTGATGAATTTTGTGTAAACGTTTTAATATTGAAGATGGAAGAAAAAAAGCAACATTTTTGGCATATTATGCTTTATTATTTCAAGAAGGTAAAAACGCAACCAAAATGCAAAAAAAGATTTGTACAGTGTATGGAGAAGGTGCTGTGACTGACCTAACTTGTCAAAAGTGGTTTGCGAAGTTTCATGCTGGAGATTTCTCGCTGGACGATGCTCCACAGTCAGGTAGATCAGTTGAAGTTGATAGCGATCAAATAGAGACATTAACTGAGAACAATCAATGTTATACCAGGTGGAAGATAGCCAACATACTCAAAATACCCAAATCAAGTGTTGAAAATCATTGGCACCATCTTGGTTATGTGAATCGCTTTGATGTTTGGGCTCCACATAAGTTAAGTGGAAAAAAACCTTCTTGACCGTATTTCCGCATGCAGTTCTCTACTTAAGTGTAATGTAAACGCTCCGTTTTTAAAACAAATTTTTGTTTGTTGGCGATGAAAAGTGGATACTGTACCACAATGTGGAACGGAAGAAATCATGGGGCAAGTGAAATGAACCACCACCAACCACACCGAAGGCCGTTCTTCATCCAAAGAAGGTGATGTTGTGTATATGGTGGGACTGGAAGGGAGTCCTCTATTACGAGCTCCTGGAAAACCAAATGATTAATTCCAGCAACTACTGCTCCCAATTAGACCAACTGAAAGCAGCACTCGATGAAAAGCATCCAGAATTCATCAACAGAAAACGCATAATCTTCATCAAGCTAATGCAAGAGCGCATGTTTCTTTGATGACCAGGTAAAAACTTACAGCTTGTCTGGGAAGTTCTGATTCATCCACCATATTCACCAGATATTGCACCTTCGGATTTCCATTATCGCGGTCATCACACAATTCTCTTAATGGAAAAAAATTTCAATTCCTTGGAAGACTGTAAAAGGCACTGGAATAGTTCTTTGCTCAAAATGATAAAAAGTTTTGGGAAGAAGGAATTATGAAGTTTCCTGAAAACATGGCAGAAGGTAGTGGAACAAAAGGGTGAATACATTGTTCAATAAAGATCTTGGTGAAAATGAAAAATGTGTCTTTTACTTAAAAACCAAAGGCAGTTTTTGGCCAACCCAATAATTTTGGCAATGGTTTGCTGAACAGCTGTTTATTGATTTTCTACTAAATGCCAGGTTCTACCTTGGTTGTGGTGATAAAGGAATGATCAAGAAGGATATGGAAACTTACATTCCTTTGTGAGAGGAGAAAGGTGCATAACAACTGAATAAAAATGTAAACATCATCATTTCATATAATGACTGGTCCCATGAGGAAAATAACAGGTGATATGATAAAGGGAGAGCATGAGGGTGGGGGAAGGACACTGGTTAGACTCAACGAGCGCCCCCCCACCGACATATCTTTGAGAACCTGATGCCAAAAATTGATTGTTCTTCACTCTACATTTTTCAAAGCAGTTGTGGTCAAATTAATATTTACGCATCCATCATAAAACAGTTTTCCCACTGTACCTTCGGAACATTCGATTTCATATTTACATGCAGTGTAAATACTGAAAATAAAGTCTTCTTTAGAAAGCCATTTGGGAGCAACTGTTTTGTTATCTAAATAATCCACTGAGTTTGGGGTCTGAATAAATGAGTAAAATCCTTAATTCTGTCCATTATTAGTCTGACCTTTTGCAAATGTTAAAACTGTCCCCTTGGGTTTCTTTTTTTATGAAATGTGGATATAATATAATATGTATTTGTGGTAAGCAGAGTAGTGCCCTTCTAAAGATGTGCATGCCCTAATCTTAGGAATCTGAGAAAGTATTATGTTACATGGCAAAGGGGAATTAAGGGTACAGATGGAATTAAGGTTGCTAATAACAGACCTTAAGATGGGGAGATCATCCAGATACGCACCACGTCCACAAGGGTCCCTACGAGTGGAAAAGGGAGGTGGAAGAGAGAAGGAGATGCGACAGTGGAAGCAAGGCTGCAGTTATGCAGTGTGAAGACTCAACCTGCTGTTGGTGGCTTTGAATATGGCAGCATGCGTGACCCAGGGAACTATGGCAACCTCTAGAACCTGAAAAAGGTAAGGAGACATAGTCCTCCTTAGAGCTTCCAGAAAGGCGCCAGCCTTTCCAACAGCTTGATTTTAGCCCATTGAAACCTTCCTCAGACTTCTGACTTTCTGAAATGTAATATAATGTATTTATGTTATTTTGAGCCATTATATTTATGGTAATTTGTTAAAGCAGACATAGAAAACGAATACCCTCTCTGACCACATGATTTTTGTGAGGGCAAATTAGATAAGTTATTGGAATGTATTGGAAATTACTTATAAATGTATTCCAATAAATGTATTGGAAATGTTTAATGTTAAATAGTAATAATTATCCTAGATCAACAATAAGTTAGAAATGTGTATCATATAGAACTCAAGGATAGTGGAGGAATGAAATGTGCCCATACTTTCCATCTATCTATGGAACTTCCTAAGCCGGGCTCCATGAATCTTTCCATCTGAAATATTGCTGTAGTCAACACTGTACATAAACCCACTCCTGACTTCAACAGACATTCTGTCCTAAGAGAGCAGTCCTTTCTCCTAATGGGAATTTGGTTTAAGCATAAGAACTGAGGATAAATCAATGATAAGATTTTACTAGACAGTTTAGTAATAGAGTAAGAAAATGATTTATTTCATTAGCCTCTGGATATAGTTCCAGTCTGGATATGGTAAGAGGTACTTCTTCAGCCATGTGGCTATAGATGAAGCCAACACTGTTGCTGGCATAGTAGAGAGATTGGAAGAACCTGAGAACTCAGTTTATTGCTAAGCAAAAGAATCAACCAACCCTGATGTCAACAAACTTCCAGTAATGTCATCTGGCAAATGTCTTTACTGTTAGAGCCAGGTGCTGCTAAAAGCATCCTTACTGATATTACCCCCAAGGCCAGCTGGCTTTTGTGTCTGTTCACAAAGCTACCTTCCACAGATTTCCTTTGACTGTAAATCTGATATCCATCACCCATAGCTGGCATCACACTTAGCCAATGTTTACTGGGGTTACTATGCTTGTAGGTAGGAGGCAAGTGTGGCCTATGATTTCAAGACACTGAATGAGATGGTCCTTAATGTCTGCTGGCAGGCTTCATTTTGTTTATTGGATGCTCTCACTGGTGGATCGGAGAGTTTTAAAGTGCTATATCAACTAAGAAGCTTTTTCAAGACAAATTAAAGTATGCATATGGACACAACAATAAAATATTCATTGTAGTTGCAAAGAACATTCTAGAGGGATGGAAAATATGCCCTCCTTTTTTATAGAGAACAGGGATTTGCAATCCTATGCATTTTTAGATCCAGTTATATCACTATGCCTTTTATGTCCAAAGCAAATTCAGTACTGCTCTTCCGTTTAGAGACACACTTTATAACCAACAACCATACAAATGCTAGCCACTTGGGACAGCCAAGTGACATCATGTCCCCCCCAAAAAAGGAGAAAAAAAAACACCTAGCAAGAAAGAAAATGTATGATGAGAAAAAAGAAATCTGGATTTCACACAAAAATACAATTCCTTTCGAAAGTAATCTGGTACCTCATTTGACCTTAAAGATACAAATCCAATGGCAGTAAAATAAGGTCGAGGTAAAAGTTTGGAGTTCTGTCCCTGTTTAGCTATAAGGCTTTGGACAGTGTTTTCACCATCTCTGGGTCTTGATTCCTTTATGTAAAAGAGATCTAATATGCCCTTCTTGTGTCTGATATACTGCAAGTCCTCTTAGTCTGCGTCTCTCTGCGGTCAAACCCCAAACAGGATAACTTCTACTGGGTGAGAGTAGTGCATCCGTGTGCATGTGCACTGCTCTGCTCCAACCCAGGCAACTACACCACCAGGATGTGCGGCTGGCAGAGCTGTGATCAGGGTTGTGGTTGGTACAAACATTGATCTGGACAGAGAGCTCTGACTTGGATACTTACATTTGGATTTTTCATATTTTGTGTCTGTGATTCACCATATTCCACTGGATACACTTAGTCTCTAGAACAGGACGAATTTGATGCACTAAGTAAGAAACATTATTTTCAAATATGTTTCTCCTTCATACTTCGAGCTATAAGGCCAACCAGCACTCAGAGAGATTGGTTAGATTTTCTTTTACAAAGTTAAACTTTTATAAAGTTTCTTCCAAGATACGGCTTCCTCACATGACATATTATCTTTAAAAGGAGATTCAGTAATTGTGGAAATAAATATTATTAAGTTATTAATATTACTAAGCCTTAAAAAAGGAGATCCTGTCATTTGCAACAGTATAGATACACCTGAAAGATAATATGCTAAGTCAAATAAACCCGCACAGAAAGAAGAAAAAACTGCACAACCTCATGTACATGTAAAACCAAAAAAAGTTGAATACACAGAAGGAGAGAGTAGAATCGTGGTTACCAGGGGTAGGGGGTGGGAGAAAAGGGAGATGTTAGTGAAAGGGTACAAAGTTGCAGTGCTGTAGGGTGAGTAAAGTGTACAGCAGGATGACTATAGTTAATACTACTTTACTGAATACTGGATACTTGCTAAGAAAGTAGATTTCAGGTTCACTCATCATACAAAAAATGCTAACTATATAAGAAGATGTGTTAATTGGCTTGACTGTAGTAATCATTCAACTATGCCTATGTATATCAAATCATCATGTTTATACCTTAAATATATATACTTTTTTATTTAAAAGATAAATGCTTACATGGAAAAAATAACAAATAAAAAGAGTCAGGACTATGGGACACGCAGGCCCAATCAAGCTTCACACTGCTTCCTGTGTGTCACTTCAAGGTTAGATCCTAACGTGTGCCCTGAAGCTACCCTGATGTAAACAGAAGAGAAGAAGGACTGCATCACAGCCCTGTGACTGTGTCCCAAGTTCTGCTTCCTCAGCTGCCGTCAGATGGTTTTATACATTTAAGTTATGGCCAATTACTTTCCAAGAATGCAAGATGACTGTTTCGGGTTATCTTCCTCGACATAACTTCCTTGAGCTCAGAGTGCCCGAGAATAAATACTGCTCCACCATTTATTAGATGAGAAACTTCAGGGAAATAACTTCACGTCTCAGTTTTTCTATTTGTAAAAATATAATAATAATAGTAGGTGATTTCCAGAATTCTTATGAGGATAAAGATAGCCCATGTAGAGGGCTAGGCTTATGGCCTGGCGCATGTAATTACCCCTCAATAAATATTAATTATTTTTCGGGGGGGACGTGCCAGTATGTGGGGTCTTAGTTCCCTGAGAAAGAATTGAACCCACTCCCACTACATTGGAAGTGCAGAGTCTTAAACACTGGAATGCCAGGAAGTCCCTAAAGGATCTCTTACGATCGTTAGATCTTTTATTATGATCTATTTAGGTGGAATGCGCATGATAACTTTTCAGTATGAGAAAAAAACCTTCTCGTGGGTGTGCTCGAGAGACAATATATGTGACATAGCCACGAGGGAAAGAACCGGAATCACGGGATGTCAGCTGCCTAAAGCCTTAGCTTATTAATTAGGGAGTGCTTTAAGTAGGAGAGGCTAAAATAGACTTTCATACCAGATTTTGTATAATTTTAGCGTGAAAATATGTAAAGTCAGCACATCCAATTTGAAGTCTGCTGTCTAAAGTGCTTTATAAATAGTCTGTTTCAAAAAGACAATACTATGCACAAAAATGATAGCCTTCAGGAGACTCTTACTGACTTAGACAGCCTGGACTTACACCTCAAAAGGGAGGATGCCATCGTTTATTATAATTTGCTTCTTCTAACTTTCTCTGTCTTTATCTTCATCAGCCTTACCTACGGGTTCTTAAGGCTAACAGCTATATAGATCTTGGCTGACCTACACTGCCACAGTCTGTTTCTAATACTGTTCTGTAAGCTCTATTCCACTTGTGAAATCAGCAGTACTTGATACCTCACATCAGCGACATGTCTATATTAAATTTCTGTTGAGTGCCATAAAGCTCTTATGAGTCCTGGCACCTGACACCTATAGGGCCATGCTAGAGGCTGGGTACCCAGGAAGAGTGGTGTGGTCCCTGCTCTGCAGAACTCACTCACATCTAATGAGAAAGAAGCATCAAACAAACAGCATCCACGTCGCAGAGGAAGCGCTGAAGAGAATGAAGGGTACGTAGGCTGAGAGGGAACAATGAGCTCTTGCTGGGAAGTGGAAGAGGAAGTTGTAAGAATGTCACAAAGGCTCACATCTCTCCAGAGCCAAGGACACACCAAGGCCCACAAAAAAAGAAACCTTTTAACAGACCACATGGGAAAAGAAGATGATATTTTCACCAGATACTGGTCTCGCTGTTTGCTTTCCTTTCCACGACTCTGAGTTAGTCAGAGGGGTTAGCTCCCAAAGGATTCTGCTCCAGGAACATTAGGGAGACCTCTCCCAGTCAAAACAGTTCCTGACTCAGTTCAGATTCAGGTCATGAATTCCTTGGAGTGAAATCTCATAGACTATTTCCTTTGAGAGTTTTTAAACTAAATCTCTTAATATGCAAATGTCTTTATGCAAGGGCATTTGCTACCCCCGCTAAAGCGTGTGTGTGTGTGTGTGTGTGTGTGTGTGTGTGTGTGGTAATTCTGGAGTCACTGTCGGATTCTCCACTGGGTGGTTTAGGGACTTCAGGTAAGTTGTTTAACCTGTCTCTGTCTCAGTCTGTAAGATGCATCTGTAAAATGCAGAAAAGACTGGGTGTCACTTGGGGTTGGGAGAGGATTAATGCGGTTGCTACCCTTAAAGCAGACTGCCTGCCTTCATTAACTTCTCAGCGGTTGTTTTAACCTTCATTCACAAGATTTCGTGTCATTGAATTTATTCTTTGATGAGAGGGAATCAGAGAAGGAAGAATAAGCTTCTTCCACAATGTTGCTTAAGGCCAGCCTGGGAAGAACTTTTTTTCCCATGAAAGACGACAGGAATGGAGACAACAATCACGACAGTCATTTTAAAATTCTTAGTGCTCTATTATATATTTAATAAATATGGGAAAAGTTTTTTCATATGATAATTCATCATGAATCTGGGGACAAGTGGCTCAGAGCATCTCTAGCAAATGAGCACTAATACATAATAAATTCTTTAAGTCACCAGATAAGGATGTTTATATTACGATGCCTGCATTTCCAGATTTGTTTATCTTTGTGTTATCTCAGCAAATTTATACCATTGGTTGACCATTTCACGTCAAAACGACCTCACTGGTTTTCTAAGCATTTTGTGGACCAGAGAACTCACAGAGCAGGGTCTTCCCTCCGTCTCTGAAGCTCCAGCCCCTACACTGCCTTTGCCATGTGGATCTAGCAAAGTCTCTGGGCTTTCCATGGAGAATGTTTCAATATTTCTATCTAATGATAGCCCTTCCTTCCGACCTAAAATATTCCCAAACATGTCTTAACTGGCCAAATATCTCTTTTGTATAGGTCAGCCTACGGCTGCCAAGATTTCTAGAGCTACTGTATCCTGGAGTGGCATGACATTTTGTGGTTCACTACAGCTAAATAGACTTCTCAGCTGCTGAGACCACAAACTCAGTTATTGACTTGACACAAAAATTAGCAATTTGCACTAAAAAGGCTAATGGTACTACTGAGGATTTAGTGTATCTGAGCTGATTTCCAAGCACTTGAGCAATTTTGTAAAACAATTCAGAAAGAGATATGCTTACTAATGTAATAAAAATAACCTTTAGTCATCATTTTCCCTGTAATTATAGAAACATAATAAAATATGTAACTAAGTTATGTATAATGTATGTGCATATTATTAAAATCAGGCTGATTTAAACAAACCTAGCAGAAATTGTCTTTCAAGGTCAATACTTTCTCTTTCCTTTGCAATTCTACACTTATTCCATTTCTTAAAGTAGTTTTGAAGTTTCTATTTAGGAAATATTCTTGTATCTGTTTTCTAGCCACATTTATAACAATTTTACATTTATACCTTGGCTAAAATTAAACTTTATTACTCACTTATGTTTTTTCATTTAACCGTTCATTTATTCTATCACTTAACAAGTCTTGATACAGTCTTTTACATGTCAGGCCCAAATTTAGCACTGGAATTAGAGAAATTAAGATCTAGATATATTCTTATAGAGTGCTGGGCTACTAAGAGTACCAAAAGGGTCTGTTTCTAAAATAAATCCCACTCAAAAGCAATGTGCCACTACTGAGAATATTCAGACAAATTTGTCTCTGAAACTGAATCTGATTTCATAAATCCAAAATCCAGGGAGCAGTCCTAGTTAGGAATATCCAAACATTATACCTTCTCGGGGTGACAATTTTGAAGTTAGGAAGTAAAGTCTAGAACTTCTGCACAAAACAACTACTATTTCTTTATAGCTGTACTTCACCTCTACACGTGCATTATACATTCATAACTTTAAAGCCCAAGGATCTTACACAACCTCTGTGTAAGAGATATAGAGCAAATAATCACATTTTCTCCATTTATTTGGTAGCAAAAGTTAATGGACTTACCCCAAAGGATTAAAAAAGTCAAGGGTGAAACCAAAGGTAGAGCCTAAATGTCCACCTGCAAAATATGTCTGTATCTTGCAGCAGAGTCCTACGTACCTGCGCACAAAATTATACTTGAATTCGTCAAGGATTCAGAGACCACAATTAGCAGTTATTCTTATTATAAAGATATCAGACTATCTGGATAAATCAACCAGATCTTCATGAATTTGTTATATGATGTCATAGATATGTAATCTTCTATCAGCTTCATTGTTTCAAAAAATGGAAACTTAGACTAATGTTTATTGAACATTAATGTTGCTTAAGATATGTAGTTAAGGACCAACAATGGTAGGTTAGAGTCATTGCTAGTCTTTGGGGAAGAATTCAAATTATCCATTCCAAATAAGAATGTTTACTTAGACTGTCCACTGAATGAGAGCGTCTTGTGTTTGAATGCTCCTATGACTCCCGGGGCCTAGAGGAAGAGGAGGTGGGTCTCATTAAAATACAGATTCTTATTCTGTGCGTGATCCGTTGACTCTGAGCCCTTCACCCACTCTTCAGGATTCTGTGTCTACCAGATTGGTCTACGCTTGGCTCTGCCAACAGGGCACAGAACGTAGACTGCAAGGATGAAGCAAGTTTCTTTTCCTGCGTCCTTTAGGTTTCCTGCCTTCTTCATGCTATGTGAATGCCATTTTAACGATACCATTTCACACCAGCAGCAGCAGCTCAATCCAGTTTGGATTATTGAACGTTCATTGGACCAGCCTCACTGCCTCGCCACACCACTCTACTGGAGAAAAGCTGCACTGGGCCATTCAAGTTCCCCACTCAGGAATCTGATTTTCAGATTCAAGAAGCCCCTTCTCTGAGCTGAGATGCTACCTCCAGTTGCCCAGTTGCACTCTCCTTGGGGCCCCAGCTCAGCGGAGCTTCTCCTAGTGACATTCAAGTCATTAGCATCAGCTGACAAGCACAGCCTCTTCATTGGTCTGGATTTCAGCTCCATGGAACTTCTCCATGTCCCAATATTTAACAATTCCAACCAGCCCTTGGAGTAAGAAATGCTTCTTACAACTATTCCATCATAATACCTTTGTGTTTCCTTTTGCCTTTTTTACTTATCTATATAACACCTTTAATTCTAGTTAATTTTTAGTATTAAGTTCTGTTAAAATGACGGGTATGTCTTTTGTCTACTTACGTGACCTTGACTGATAAAGTAGGTCTGGAATGGGCCTTGCTATTCTGCATGTCTAATAGGCTCTCAGGTGATACTAATATTTCTGGTCCATATGTCACAATTTGGTGAATCAATATGGCTGAGAGACATGAGAATTATTAGTACATGGTATTTACATAGAAGGCAAATGGTAACTGTGAACACTGAACCTTTATAAGTGCAAAGATTAACACCATTTGTAAATACCAATGAATGCCTTAGATGAAGTTCAGACAAGCTGGGATGAGAACAATATGGGCATAGGGAAAAGCATCTTCTTATCTTGAGAGAAGAGGAATCCAGACCAACTCAGAACAGAAGTCACTCTCTGACATGACTCTTATTTCATATGAAGTACAGGTGTGTACAGGTGGGGATATATCTGTGAGTGAGCCAGTGTTTCAAGAAAGGGACTTAATTTGAAAACTGGGAAAAAGAAACCACTGACTGCTTAAGCCTTGAGCGGCTAAACCTGACAGGATCATGATTTGAAGCACCATCAGCCTTTATATTTCTATGCTAGTAATGTGCTTGGTAGAGTCTTTCAGAACCAAATCCATAGAGACCAGAATAATTGAATAAGATTCCAAAATACATGCAATATAACATATTGAGAAATAACCACTCAGTTGACAGAGATAGGACTTTATACGTGTTTGAAACCTGGTTCCAAGGGATCATTAGAACCCAGAAGTACATAGTATTTGCTTCTGATTCAACCTGCTAAACTGAAAATAATGTAGGCATGAGCCAACAATAGTTTGTACTAGCTATAAGAGCCATAAGTTGATAAAAGGCATGGGTACAAATGATTCCATGGCAAACGCACTCATAACCCACCCAGTAGGTTTATTGCTCCTTGCACCTTGCTGCACCAGGCCGGCAGGATTGCCAAATCATTTCCAAACACCCAAGGACAGTCACAGAGATATAAAGAAACCCACAACTCCATGATAAAAGGAATTGGTTTAGTTTCCCCAAAGAACTGAACAGGACTATCACCCCAGTGAGGTGGTCGTAGAACTTGGGGATCTACTTCTTGTATAGATGATGCTGCCTTTACACAGTTACATATTTATATCCTTAATATATATTAAAAGAACTAGTATAATATATTTGTGCCTCTTACCATCTTTCCTTCGATCAGTTACACTTGTGACAACTACATTGTACTATATTCAAGAATGTAGGTATTCTCAGCATTTAGGCATTCATTCAGTAGAAACCTGCAAGATATAATGTCAAGAAAGGCAATTGAAATGTTTGCCTAGAGAACCAGATAGGCCATTTTGGAGTTTGTCTACCTTAGGAGGGATCAGAACACAACACACCTTGTCAGTCTGTGAGGATATCGTCCATTCTGCTTCCCAAGCCATGGGGCCTGGTACCTGGAAAATAGTAAACTTTCAATATTTAACCTTTGAAAAGTAGTTGTGAATCATCCTAATTCAGGAATCATCCTAATTCAAGGAATAAGTGTTCTGTATGATAACTATACGTTGGTGATCTCAGGGAGTAAAGTACCTTGGTGTAATGGACCCCAGGGAATTAGTTCTGTTGTACGAAATTTCCACTGTAATCTGTTAGTGGTGGTGACCAGGTTGGAAGAATACGACAATGGGAAAAGATTCTCTCTCATAGGAAAGATGGCAGAGAAACTGGAAATGAATAGACATGTAATGGTAGAGGAAGAGGGCATTGTACATTGGACCTTTTGAAGGAATTGCACTTGAAACCCAGAGAGTTGTCCAGTTTCCCAGAATGTTTTGAAATATGGGCTTGCTTAGTTCATAAAATGGGCCATTTCATTGCTGATCATTTCTAATTCTCAGAAATATTTCCCATATGGAAGTCAAAATATGTCTCTGGGTAACCTTTGGTACTACTTCTGCTTGTTAGAGTAACTCAGAACCAGCAATTCTTTTATGTGGCAACCATCAATATGTGAAAACAGCTAGTTCTCTGAAACTTTCTCTCTTCTCACTGACTCACTGCTGGATCTCTCTACCAAAGAACATGGTGTCTGAAAATTTCTCTCTCTTGGGAATCGTATTTTACCTTGCCAGTCTGTTTTCTAAAGTCTAGTGCCATCCCCAGACTGACTAGAACACTCAACCTCTTAGACATATTAACTGAACATGAGATTGATATATTTCCCCCAAGACAAATTTCTGTAATGCTAAAACGACCTTGTGTCCATCATTCAAAAATGTGTATTTTGAAAGTAAGGATGGAGGAATATTTTGGTTTATGGTTGTTATACAAGTCTGGAAACCTTTAGGTGAACTGGATTTATTTGGTGGAAATTTGGAGTTTATAGGCAGCTCAGATTCTTAATTTACAGATAACATTTTACATGCGATCCAGGTCTTAGCGTAATTATTCAAAATAGAGAAATGGGAGAACTGGATTGAATCCAGACTCCTCTGAAATTTCAAAACTAAGAATTTTAATAAAAAGCTTTGGGATAAGAATTGCTAAGAAGATTTTCACTAGTCTTAGGGGTGGAAGATGACATTGATCTTTTTGAATCATAAGTCCCCATGAAAGACAATCATAAGGAAGTAGCATAAAAATGCCCCAAGATATTGACCACAAAGTTAAAATTTCTCTAAAGATTTTATTAAGGTTATAATAACCAAAAGAATAAAGCCTTTCTTGAATTATCAAAAGTAATAGTGAAAGCGACCTATAAGACTTTGCTTATTCACTGCATACTGCAAACATCCCATGATTGCTTTTGATATTGAGCTGCATGAGCTGTTTGTATATTTTGGAGATTAACCCTTTGTCAGTTGCTTCGTTTGCAAATATTTTCTCCCATTCTAAGGGTAGTCTTTTCGTCTTGTTTAAGGTTTCCTTTGCGGTGCAAAAGCTTTTAAATTTCATTAGGTCCCATTTGTTTATTTTTGTTTTTATTTCCATTTCTCTAAGAGATGGGTCACAAAGGATCTTGCTGTGATTTATGTCATAGAGTGTTCTGCCTATGTTTTCCTCTAAGAGTTTTATAATGTCTGGCGTTACATTTAGGTCTTTAATCCATTTTGAGTTATTTTTGTATATGGTGTTAGGGAGTGTTCTAATTTCATTCTTTTACATATAGCTGTCCAGTTTTTCCAGCACCACTTATTGCAGAGGCTGTCTTTTCTCCACTGTATATTCTTGCCTCCTTTATCAAAGATAAGGTGACCATATGTGCATGAGCTTATCTCTGGGCCTTCTATCCTTTTCCATAGATCTATATTTCTGTTTTTGTGCCAGTACCATAATGTCTTGATTACTGTAGTATAGTCAGAAGTCAGGGAGCCTGATTCCTCCAGGTCCGTTTTTCTCTCTCAAGATTGCTTTGGCTATTCGGGGTCTTTTTGCTTCCTTACAAATTGTAAAATTTCTTGTTCTAGTTCTGTGAAAAATGCCATTGGTAGTTTCATAGGGATTGCACTGAATCTGTTAAATTTGGTAAAGTAGCAGGATACAAAATTAATGCACAGAAATCTCTTGCATTCCTACACACTAATGATGAAAAGTCTGAAAGAGAGATGAAGGAAACACTCCCATTTACCATTGCAATAAAAAGAGTAAAATACCTAGGAATAATCCTACCTAAGGAGACAAAAGACCGATATGGAGAAAACTATAAGACACTGATGAAAGAAATTAAAGATGATACCAACAGATGGAGAGATACACCATGTTCTTGGATTGGAAGAATCAACATTGTGAAAATGACTATATTACCCAAAGCAATCTGGTATTAGGCTTTTATTTATTAACACTCAGGTCCTTCTTTGACCTAAATGAGTGGGAGACCCATAGAAAGTCCTTACACCTGCCAATCAATGAATTTCCCCAAGGTCATTTTCATGAGTTATATCAGTGGTTGCTATCATGTTTGATTTTGAATGTATTTGAATTCAGAAGTCATGACTCTTTCCTTTGGGTAGTGAGGAAACTCAATGAATCTGTGAAACCAGTGAATATGTATCACTTCCTTTATATTTGTTCTTTTGTCTCTGGGTATCTTTCTCATTACAGAGGTTTGGAATGTCTTAGTGCATTATAATAATCTCATTTGGACGGCTGTCACATCTTCAAGAGCTTAGATAAGGAGTTAGGATTCAGGTACAAACTGAGTTATAATAGAAAAGAATAATATTAGTGGTTACAACCTGGCAACTCGAAATGAATCATTTTTCAAACTCATATAAAGCATTAATGTTGCAAACAGCTTTACAAGGATTTTTAGCATAAACTGATGATAAACCTGAAGGGACTAATGCCATATACCAGTCTAAACAAAAATAATCCTTCCTGTTCTCAAGGCTTTTATAGGAAAATTGGAAATATAGCTGTTATATTCTGATATCTCTGCACTGAACATAAAACCCAAACCAAAGTCATGGAGGCTTAAAAATCCTTTGCCGGGGCTTCCCTGATAGCGCAGTGGTTGAGAGTCCGCCTGCCGTTGCAGGGGACACGGGTTCGCGCCCCGGTCCGGGAAAGATCCCACATGCCGCAGAGCGGCTGGGCCCGTGAGCCATGGCTGCTGAGCCTGCGCGTCCAAAGCCTGTGCTCCACAACGGGAGAGGCCACAACAGGGAGAGGCCCGCATACGGGAAAAAAAAAAAAAAAAAAAAAAAAAAAAAAAAATCCTTTGGGGTACTAGAAAACAGATTTTTCCTTTAGGCCAACTTCTAAAATAGAGGCCTCAAACTGGTGGTCCCCTGCTCAAACTTGGCTCACATGGGTGTGTTTTTTTGTATGACTTGCAGTGAGATTCAAAAAAATCTTAATTACTTGCAAACAGTAAAACATTACAGTATTTCACTTATAAATATGAGGATTCTTTTCAAAAAGAAGATCTCAAAGCACAGAATACTCATTCCACATGCAACTATCTCCTGGAGCAGAGTAGGATTTAAGTACTTTAGAGTGGATGAACCATTCAGTTGGCCATCCAATATTCTTTATGTCTTTATCTTACTTGCCTTTCCCTACTGGGTAGGACAAGAGGGGAAATAGTAGAGTCAGTTATAGACTGCAATGATTATGACTATAACAGGAAGATTTTGGTCCAAAGTTTAGTGAGAACAATTTTGAAACATACAACTTTTTCACACACTTGATTTAAGGCTGTAGATAACTTATGTGTCTGATCTAGAGCAATCTACTTCCAGTATGATTCATCTTGCTGCAAACGTTGCTCATTTAACTTCATCTCTTCAGTTCTACCTGGGAGAATAGAGTGAGCCAGATGAGAGCATCTCCTACAGAAGGAGAAAGAAGAAGCCCAGAGACTTTGTGAAGCCAGAAGATCACTCCGAGTGTGGTCGAAGGCTGTGGCCATTGCACAAGGATATTGAACTATTGTGGAGTGGGAGCTGAGATTGGAAAGGAGAAGGCAACAGGGTAGGAGTAATATGAGATGATGTAGCAGGTGTATCGCAGCAAATTCAATGAAGGAATTATGTGAGTCGAGCTGTTCAAGAATTTGGCTGCAAAAGAAAAAGATGCATTGGTGGCAATTTAAGAGATGCTTGGGTTGGGTTCCAGATGCCTGTCTGTATGCTAAGGGACTCTGCCAGCTGAACAGCTGCACTAACAGGCTGAAACTAGACCAGTCTCTTAGGTCAGCAGGAGGAAAGGCAACAGGATAGGACATAAGCCATCTATCTCTCAATGTTCACAGTTGCACTTTCAATCCAATAAATCAATACAAAAAAGTCAACGTATTTGAAGCCAGTTATAACATTTCTGAAATGGTAAAAATCAACCCTAGTTTGTTTGTTTGTTTCATAAGTGAATAAAAGCACATCTTTATTTTATTTGGGGGAACCATTTTACTTCTGAGATTTACAAACATGACGATTACATTATGGACGTTTTCTACATTTAGGAAAAATATTTTGCCTATTTGGTTGAATTATGGTAAAGGAGAAAATCAAAATGAACTCTGGAAATAACAATTGTTATAACTGATAATATCAGTTATATAAATATTTGTATATTATGAATAAGGCACACAGCACACATTGTGTTGTTTCTTCCTTGCAACATATCTACATGGTAAATGTACTATCTCTGTTTCTTGCCCAACTAAAACTAAGTTGCCTAAGACCTCTAGTAAAATTATGGGCAGAAGTGGTTGAAGTATGCACCTGTGTTTCATTTCTGGTTTCAGACCTATTTTTTAAAACTTCATTATTAAGCATGATGTTTGCCATAGGTCTTTGTAAGTACCTTTAACCTTTAGGTTAATGACGTTCACTGATGCATGCAGAGCCGTTTTTAAAGAATGCAGCAGCAGGGTGGCAACAGGGGCAGCAGAGGGGTACCATGGGGTCTTTTTTCTGTTCTTTGTGTTTACCTCAGATGTGCCCTGCAGAGGTTTGGGCTGTATGAAAGTGACTGATCAGCCAATAGCTCTCAACTGGGGGAGCTTAGAAAACAGAAAATCAAAATACGTAGACACTGGTAACATACCAAGCCCAATATTTTCAGCCAATGTGATTTATTTTTCTTTGAAACTCATCAGTGAAATGACCTTTTAAACTTTACACTAAAGGGGATGTTAAAAAGAGAAAGCGGTGCTGAATTTACTTGGTCACAATCGATGAATACATTACCCATGTTGAATGTGGGATTCATGTCCTCCAGATCGGCTCATTTCTTCAAGGATGAGGAAGCTCTCATCCACCTTGTTTTATGAGAACTCTTGCAAGCATGACATTTGCATACTCACATCACAATGTGCTTTGTGCATATAATCTTCATGTACCGAATGCAGGTGGACTTCTTAGTGAATCCCTGGGTTGTATCAACCTAAGGTAAATGACCAACAGTTTTTAATTTTTACTTATTTATTTTTCCAAAACTAATTTGGGAAAGATAATGATAGTGATACAAGCCCAAAAGCTGAGAAAAAAAACCCAATGAATATGGCCAGGAAAATACGATGATATTGATCATAATAAATCTATTGTTCTGTGCTTAAATATTCAATGGAAAAAGTAGGCACAGTCCTCTTTCAAACATTGTTTTTGGAAGCTATTGTTTTCTTTAAGAAAGCTAAAGAGCATTTATTACTGAGAAGCTTTCTTTTGCTTTCAGTCTCTAAAAGGAGCTGTGTAGAAAATATGCATTTAAAAGTCATAACAAAGAACAGAATTACCAAAACAACAGACTGGCTAGCTATGAAATTTAATTGTACTTTTTCAGGTATTTTAAAATAAATTCTTTTTTTTGTTTGTTTGTTTTGCGGTACACGGGCCTCTCACTGTTGTGGCCTCTCCCGTTGCGGAGCACAGGCTCCAGACGCGCAGGCTCAGAGGCCATGGCTCAGGGGCCCAGCTGCTCCGCGGCATGCGGATCTTCCCGGACCAGGGCACGAACCCGCGTCCCCTGCATCGGCAGGCAGACTCTCAGCCACTGCGCCACCAGGGAAGCCCTAAAATAAATTCTTAATCAAGTTACTTTGATTCACAAAAGTCTTCATGTCTATCTATTTCTCCCACATTGTCTGGGGGAAAATAACAGAGAAAACCTTACTAATTTTCTCTCCATTGATGTAAACAAAAGTGCATTTAATGGTATTGAGAAATATGCCTACCTAAATAATTAATCCATAGATCACATTTTGTTTAAAATTAACCCAAAATTTAAATCACTGGATAAAATTTCCCTTAGTATTGCATGAGTCACCACTGTCCAAAGGTAATGGCTCAGACATATATTCAGGAAAATCTATTTGAAGAGAGAGTTTGTATAATGCAAAATTATTTATCATCTTACTTGATTCTTGTGTAACAGTAAAGGGATATATTTTCTAAAAGCTTAAATAATTATTAAAGAGAGATTCTTATAGCATCTCTGCAAGGCACATGACATCTTTGTCTTAGCAGTAAGGAAACAGAAGTGAAATACAAAGATAGATCAAAGACTTTGTAAGAGACTCAAAAGTAATAATTTTCCCAGCCCCCACTCAGAACTGTGTCATCTGCCTTCACTGAAAAAATATATACAGAATATGAACACATTTGGTAATAACGCTGAATCAAGAATTCTTGTTCTCCTTTTGAAGCTGATGAATTAACTTTCTCAATCTCAGGACGACGTTTGTTTTCTCTGGAAAATTCTACATTGACTGCATTTCCCAATTTAACTCATGTCACAATCTAACTTGATGGGTATACGAGGAAAGGCATCAAACAGTGACTTGTTGAAATCCAAGGAAGCCTTATGTCAATGTGGAGAGTTAAGAAAGCTAAAGATTAGTCCAGCTACGAAAAAGGCATGAAATAAACATTTTTATGAAAAAACTTATTTTTTCTCTTTTAAGGAAAAAGAGTTGAGTCAAAAATGTTATCCATTAGTGCTTTTGAAACTAACAATTAATTTAAAATTTACTTCATGAATTTTATTGTGAACAGGACTGACTTTGTCTATCAAAATACAACAAAATATTTTTCTCAGCAAATTGACACTTTAGAAAGTGGAAAGTCTAAATTGACTTTGCTATTTTTTAGTGCATCTTCCTACCTCCGATTTTATATAGAACCTTGATTCTATTCCCATACTCAATTTCTTCTCCCATTAACTTCACGCAATCCTCATCATTTTTATTTCATTCACCTGAACAACTCTCAGCTCCACACCAATGTGGAGCGTATGAAGAGAACACAAAACCTATGAGCCGTAAACCCAAGGCTGGATCAGCTAAATTTGTCCTGAGACAGGCAACCAAGGCATTTCCAGTTGAAGACAAGAAACAACAACATGATGGGGAAAGGAGGAGTAAGTAAAGAGATAGAGATCTTCAGCTCATGCATGAGTATACTTACATTTCCCATAGAATATCACAAAAGTCTATAAATCACTTTCCCTTAGGAAAATGAAACAAATTTCACACACTTATGGACATCCATCATCTTATTTGTCTAATAATTATATTACTATTATAACAATAGAGAACATTTATTGAGTTCTTGCTGTGTGCCACATACCAGATGGGAACAACTATACAAATCATAAGTGCAACGGAATTAGACCTGAAAACTTGGGTAGCAGAAACAGAAAGCCTGTTTTAAGGACTGGGACTGGGACCAAGTCTAGGCAGGAAAGCTGTCTGTAATTAACAAAAGATACCCAAGAGAGGACAGGTGGTCTATCAAGATGATGCAGGCTTTTATGAGTTTTGTTACAGACACTGATGCTTGGTAAAAAGATTGTCAATACTAGCACATGATTAAAAGTAAGGAGAAGGGTGAGGAGAGAATAAGAATCAACAATTATAAGAACTCTATATGCATTTCTTTAAATGCTAACTTTAAAAATTTCAGGAAATAATATTATGTTCCTCATTTTATAGATGAGAGCCTGAAGCTAACTACGTAAAGGCCAGAACTGGAATTCAAACTTCGCTGGGCTTCACTCCAGTCCTATGTTTGGCTTTTAGAATGATCTGCCTCTGGACACCACCCAGAGCAGAGATGCTGCTTCAGCCAGTCCTGGATAATGTCCTCAGCCCAGTCCTAGTGCAGATGGATTCTGATAAATATCCAAACCTACACTGTAGTTACATATGTCATATTGGAATGCCAGAAGATCATTTTTCTAGTTGCTATAGACAGCTTTGGGTCACTGGGTATGATTTACCCAAAAGGTTATACAACTGCAGGGAGAAAATTCTGGAACCAGGATTTCTGAATTGATACAAAGTTGAATAAAAGCAGTTCGTGCTAAGAGTCATCCAAGTGCAACCTCCTTAAGTGGAGATCACATTACTTAAGAATCAAGGTAGAGAGAAGTCTACCATGAATACTATCATTCCTGGTTGCTGAGGCTACAAACCTTGGCATTATCCTTGCCCATTCTTTTTCTCTAACACCCTTTATTCAATCTCTGAGGAAATCCTTTTGGCTTTATCTTCAAAATATATCCATTCAGTAGGTTGCCTTTTCATTTTATTGATGGTTTCCCTCGCTGTACAAAATGTTTTTAGTTTGATTAGATCCCATTTGTTTATCTTTGCTTTTGTTTCCCTTGTCTGAGGAGACAGATGCAAAAAAAAGGTATCGCTGAGATTGATGTCAAAGAGCTTACTGCCTATGTCTTCTTCTAGGACTTTATGGTTTCTGGTCTTACATTTAGGTCTTTAATCCATTTTGAGTTTAGTTTTGTACTTAGTGTGAGAAAATGTTCTAGTTTCATTATTTTACATGTAGCAGTCCAGGTTTTACAACACCACTTATTGAAGAGACTGTCTTTTCCACATTATATATTCTTGCTTCTTTGTTGTAGATTAATTGACCATATGTTTGTGAGTTTATTTCTGGGCTCTCCATTCTGTTCCATTGATCTATGTGTCTGTTTCTGTGCCAGTAAATTAAAAAAATGAAAACACTAAGTTGAAAAGACATACACACCCTAATGTTTACAGCAGCATTATTTAAATTGCCTGGAGGGGTGGGATAGGGAGGGTGGGAGGGAGGGAGACGCAAGAGGGAAGAGATATGGGAACATATGTATATATATAACTGATTCTTTTTTTGTAAAGCAGAAACTAACACACCATTGTAAAGCAATTATACTCCAATTAAAAAAATAATAATTAATGTTCTCCAGAAAAAAATAAAGTAGCCAAGATATGGAAGCACCTAAGGGCCCATTGATAGATTAATGGAAAAGGAAGATGTGGATTATATATATACAAAGTGGAATACTACTCAGCTATAAGAAGAATGAAATCTTGGCATTATTCACAACATGGATGGATCTGGAGGGTATTATGCTTGGTGAAATAAGGCAGACAGAGAAAGACAAACACTGTATATCTTTACTTATATGAGGAATCTATAAAGCAAAACAAATGAACAAATATAACAAAACAGAAACAGACTCACAGACACGGAGAACAAAGTAGTGGTTGCCAGATGTACTGCACAAGGAATATATTCAATATTTTATAATAACTTTGTATAGTGTATAATCTATTAAAATATTAAATCACTATTTTGTACATCTGAAACTAATATATGTAAGTCAACTATATTTCAATTAAATATATATATTATAATACATAATATATACTTATATATATAAAAATATAATATATATATAAATATATATGTAAATATATATATAAATATATATAAATATATATATAAAGTACATTATATCTAATGTTATATATAATATATATTTAAAGTAATGTTATATATAATATATATTTAACACATATAATGTATACATGTTGTTTTATTGGTTTTTTTAACATCTTTATTAGAGTATAATTGCTTTACAAAGGTGTGTTAGTTTCTGCTTTATAACAAAGTGAATCAGCTATACATATACATATATCCCCATATCTCCTCCCTCTTGCCTCTCCGTCCCACCCTCCCTATCCCACCCCTCCAGGCAGTCACAAAGCACCGAGCTGATCTCCCTGTGCTATGCGGCTGCTTCCCACTAGCTATCTATTTTACGTTTGGTAGTGTATATATGTCCATGCAACTCTCTCACTTTGTCCCAGCTTACCATTCCCCATCCCCATATCCTCAAGCCCATTCTCTAGTAGGTCTGCATCTTTATTCCCATCTTGCTCCTAGGTTCCTCATGACAATTATTGTTATTTTTTTAGATTCCATATATATGTGTTAACATACAGTATTTGTGTTCCTCTTTCTGACTTACTTCACTCTGTATGGCAGTCTCTAGGTCCATCCACCTCACTACAAATAACTCAGTTTTGTTCCTTTTTATGGCTGATTAATATTCCATTGTATATATGTGCTCCATCTTCTTTATCCATTCATCTGTTGATGAACACTTAGATTGTTTCCAGGTCCTGGCTATTGTAAATAGGGCTGCAATGGACATTGTGGTACATGACTCTTTTTGAACTATGGTTTTCTCAGGCTATATGCCCAGCAGTGGGATTGCTGGGTTGTAGGGTAGTTCTATTTTTAGTTTTTTAAGGAACCTCCATACTGTTCTCCATAGTGGCTGTATCAATTTACATTGCCACCGACAGTGCAAGAGGGTTCCCTTTCCTCCACACCCTCTCCAGAGATTATTGTTTCTAGATTTTTTGATGATGGCCATTCTGACAGGTGTGAGATGATATCTCATTGTAGTTTTGATTTGCATTTCTCTAATGATTAATGATGTTGAGCATTCTTTCATGTGTTTGTTGGCAGTCTGTATATCTTCTTTGGAGAAATGTCTATTTAGGTCTTCTGCCCATTTTTGGATTGGGTTGTATGATTTTTTTTTATTGAGCTGCATGAGCTGCTTATAAATTTTGGAGATTAATCCTTTGTCAGTTGCTTCATTTGCAAATATTTTCTCCCATTCTGAGGGTTGTCTTTCATCTTGTTTACGGTTTCCTTTGCTGTGCAAAAGCTTTGAAGTTTCATTAGGTCCCATTTGTTTATTTTTGTTTTTATTTCCATTTCTCTGGGAGGTGGGTCAAAAAGGATCTTGCTGTGATTTATGTTATAGAGTGTTCTGCCTATGTTTTCCTCTAAGAGTTTGATAATTTCTGGCCTTACATTTAGGTCTTTAATCCATTTTGAGTTTATTTTTGTGTATGGTGTTAGGGAGTGATCTAATCTCATTCTTTTACATGTAGCTGTCCAGTTTTCCCAGCACCACTTATTGAAGAGGCTGTCCTTTCTGCACTGTACATTCCTGCCTCCTTTATCAAAGATAAGGTGACCATATGTGCGTGGGTTTATCTCTGGGCTTTCTATCCTGTTCCATTGATCTATCTTTCTGTTTTTGTGCCAGTACCACACTGTCTTGATTACTACAGCTTTGTAGTATAGACTGAAGTCAGGGAGCCGGATTCCTCCAGCTCCATTTTTCATTCTCAAGATTGCTTTGGCTATTCGGGGTCTTTTGTGTTTCCAAACAAGTTGTGAAGTTTTTTGTTCTAGTTCTGTGAAAAATGCCAGTGGTAGTTTGATAGGGATTGCATTGAATCTGTAGATTGCTTTGGGTAGTAGAGTCATTTTCACAATGTTGATTCTTCCAATCCAAGAACATGGTATATCTCTCCATCTATTTGTAACATCTTTAATTTCTTTCATCAGTGTCTTATAATTTTCTGCATACAGGTCTTTTGTCTCCTTAGGTAGGTTTATTCCTAGATATTTTATTCTTTTTGTTGTAATGGTAAATGGGAGTGTTTTCTTGATTTCACTTTCAGATTTTTCATCACTAGTGTATAGGAATGCAAGAGATTTCTGTGCATTAATTTTGTATCCTGCTACTTTACCAAATTCATTGACTAGCTCTAGTAGTTTTCTGATAGCATCTTTAGGATTCTCTATGTATAGTATCATGTCATCTGCAAACAGTGACAGCTTTACTTCTTCTTTTCCGATTTGGATTCCTTTTATTTCCTTCTCTTCTCTGATTGCTGTGGCTAAAACTTCCAAAACTATGTTGAATAAGAATGGTGAGAGTGGGCAACCTTGTCTTGTTCCTGATCTTAGTGGAAATGCTTTCAGTTTTTCACCGTTGAGGATGATGTTGGCTGTGGGTTTGTCATATATGGCCTTTATTATGTTGAGGAAAGTTCCCTCTATGCCTACTTTCTGGAGGGTTTTTATCATAAACGGATGTTGAATTTTGTCAAAAGCTTTTTCTGCATCTATTTAGATGATCATATGGTTTTTCTCCTTCAATTTGTTAATATGGTGTATCACATTGATTGATTTCAGAATATTGAAGAATCCTTGCATTCCTGGAATAAACCCCACTTGATCATGGTGTATGATCCGTTTAATGTGCTGTTGGATTCTGTTTGCTAGTATTTTGTTGAGGATTTTTGCATCTATGTTCATCAGTGATATTGGCCTGTAGTTTTCTTTCTTCGTGACATCCTTGTCTGGTTTTGTTATCAGGGTGATGGTGGCTGTAGAATGAGTTTGGGAGTGTTCCTCCCTCTGCTATATTTTGGAAGAGTTTGAGAAGGATAGGTGTTAGCTGTTCTCTAAATGTTTAATAGAATTCGCCTGTGAAGCCATCTGGTCCTGGGCTTTTGTTTGTTGTAAGATTTTAAATCACAGATTCAATTTCAGTGCTTGTGATTGGTCTGTTCATATTTTCTATCTCTTCCTGATTCAGTCATGGCAGGTTGTGTATTTCTAAGAATTTGTCCATTTCTTCCAGGTTGTCCATTTTATTGGCATAGAGTTGCTTGTAGTAATCTCTCATGATCTTTCGTATTTCTGCAGTGTCAGTTACTTCTCCTTTTTCATTTCTAATTCTATTGATGTGAGTCTTCTCCCTTTGTTTCTTGATGAGTCTGGCTAATGGTTTATCAATTTTGTTTATCTTCTCAAAGAACCAGCTTTTAGTTTTATTGATCTTTGCTATCATTTCCTTCATTTCTTTTTCATTTATTTCTGATCTGATTTTTATGATTTCTTTCCTTCTGCTAACTTTGTTCTTCTTTCTCTAATTGCTTTAGGTGCAAGGTTACGTTGTTTATTCGAGATGTTTCCTGTTTTGTAAGGTAGGATTGTATTGCTATACACTTCCCTCTTAGAACTGCTTTTGCTGCATCCCATACATTTTGGGTCATCGTGTCTCCATTGTCATTTGTTTCTAGGTATTTTTTTATTTCCTCTTTGATTTCTTCAGTGATCACTTCGTTATTAAGTAGTGTATTGTTTAGGCTCCATGTGTTTGTATTTTTTACAGATATTTTCCTGTAATTGATAGTTAGTCTCATAGCATTGTTGTCAGAAAAGATACTTGATACAATTTCAATTTTCCTAAATTTACCAAGGTTTGATTTGTGACCCAAGATATGATCTATCCTGGAGAATGTTCCATGAGCACTTGAGAAAAATGTGTATTCTGTTGTTTTTGGATGGAATGTCCAATAAATATCAATTAAGTCCATCTTGTTTAATGTATCATTTAAAGCTTGTGTCTCCTTATTTATTTTCATTTTGGATGATCTGTCCATTGGTGAAAGTGGGGTGTTAAAGTCCCCCACTATGAATGTGTTACTGTCGATTTCCCGTTTTATGGCTGTTAGTATTTGCCTTATGTATTGAGGTGCTCCTATGTTGGGTGCATAAATATTTACAATTGTTATATCTTCTTCTTGGAATGATCCCTTGATAATTATGTAGTGTCTTTCTTTGTCTCTTCTCATAGTCTTTATTTTAAAGTCTATTTTGTGTGATATGAGAATTGCTACTCCAGCTTTCTTTTGGTTTCCATTTGCATGAAATATCTTTTTCCATCCCCTCACTTTCAGTCTGTATGTGTATCTAGGTCTGAAGTGGGTCTCTTGTAGACAGCAAATATATGGGTCTTGTTTTTGTATCCATTCAGCCAATCTGTGTCTTTTGGTGGGAGCATTTAGTCCATTTACATTTAAGGTAATTATTGATATGTATGTTCCTATTCCCATTTTCTTAATTGTTTTGGGTTCGTTATTGTAGGTCTTTTCCTTCTCTTGTGTTTCTTGCCTAGAGAAGTTCCTTTAGCAGTTGTTGTAAAGCTGGTTTGGTGGTGCTGAACTCTCTCAGCTTTTGCTTGTCTGTAAAGGTTTTAATTTCTCCATCAAATCTGAATGAGATCCTTGCTGGGTAGAGTAATCTTGTTTGCAGGTTTTTGTCCTTCATCACTTTAAATATGTCCTGCCAGTTCCTTCTGGCTTGCAGAGTTTCTGCTAAAAGATCAGCTGTTAACCTTATGGGGATTCCCTTGTGTGTTATTTGTTGTTTTTCCCTTGCTGCTTTTAATATGTTTTCTTTGTATTTAATTTTTGACAGTTTGATTAATATGTGTCTTGGCGTGTTTCCCCTTGGATTTATCCTGTATGGGACTCTCTGTGCTTCCTGGACTTGATTAACTATTTCCTTTCCCATATTAGGGAAGTTTTCAACTATATCTCTTCAAATATTTTCTCAGTCCCTTTCTTTTTTCTCTTCTTCCTCTGGAAACCCTATAATCCGAATGTTGGTGCATTTGACATTGTCCCGAGGTCTCTGAGACTGTCCTCAGTTCTTTTCATTCTTTTTTCTTTATTCTGCTGTGCAGTAGTTATTTCCACTATTTTATCTTCCAGGTCACTTATCCGTTCTTCTGCCTCAGTTATTCTGCTATTGATCCCATCTAGAGTATTTTTAATTTCATTTATTGTGGTGTTCATCATTGTTTGTTTCATCTTCAGTTCTTCTAGGTCATTGTTAAATGTTTCTTGCATTTTGTCTATTCTATTTCCAAGATTTTGGATCATGTTTACTATCATTATTCTGAATTCTTTTTCAGGTAGACTGCCTATTTCCTCTTCATTTGTTAGGTCTGGTGGGTTTTTATCTTGCTCCTACATCTGCAGTGTGTTTTTCTGTCTTCTTATTTTGCTTATCTTACTGTGTTTGGGGTCTCCTTTTTGCAGGCTGCAGGTTCGTAGTTCCCATTGTTTTTGGTGTCTGTCCCCGGTGGCTAAGGTTGGTTCAGTGGGTTGTGTAGGCTTCCTGGTGGAGGGGACTAGTGCCTGTGTTCTGGTGGATGAGGCTGGATCTTGTCTTTCTGGTGGGCAGGTCCACGTCTCGTGGTGTGTTTTGGGGTGTCTGTGGACTTATTATGATTTTAGGCAGCCTCTCTGCTAATGGGTGGGGTTGTGTTCCTGTCTTGGTAGTTGTTTGGCATAGGGTGTCCAGCACTGTAGCTTGCTGGGCGTTGAGTGAAGCTGGGTGCTGGTGTTGAGATGGAGATCTCTGGGAGATTTTCGCCATTTGATATTATGTGGAGCTGGGAGGTCTCTTGTGGACCAGTGTCCTGAAGTTGGCTCTCCCTCCACAGAGGCACAGCACTGACTCCTGGCTGCTGCACCAAGAGCCTTTCATCTGCACAGCTCAGAATAAAAGGGAGAAAAAGCAGAAGGAAAGAATTAGTAGAATTAGAAAGAGAGAAAGAAAGAAAGAAAGAAAGGAGGGAGGGAGGAAGGAAGGAGGGAAGGAAGGAAAAAAAGAAAGAAGATAAAGTAAAATAAAATAAAGATAAAATATAATAAGGTTATTAAAATAAAAAAATAATTATTAAGAGAAAAAAAAAGAAAAAAAACGGATAGAACCCTAGGACAAATGGTGGAAGCAAAGCTATACAGACAGAATTTCACAGAGAAGCATACACATACACACTCACAAAAAGAGGAAAAGGAGAAAAAATCATAAATCTTGGTCTCAAAGTACACCTCCTTAATTTGGGATGATTGGTTGTCTATTCAGGTATTCCACAGATGCAGGTACATAAAGTTGATTGTGGAGCTTTAATCCGCTGCTTCTGCGGCTGCTGGGAGAGATTTCCCTTTCTCTGTTCGCACAGCTCCCGGGGCTCAGCTTTGGATTTGGCCCCGCCTCTGCGTGTAGGTCACCTGAGGGGGCTCAGCTTTGGATTTGGCCCCGCCTCTGCGTGTAGGTCACCTGAGGGCGTCTGTTCTTCGCTCAGACAGGATGGGGTTAAAGGAGCCGCTGATTCGGGGGCTCTGGCTCACTCAGGCCGGCGGGAGGGAGGGGCATGGCGTGAGGGGCGGGCCTGCGGCGGCAGAGGCCGGCGTGACGTTGCACCAGCCTGAGGCGCGCCGTGCGTTCTCCCAGGGAAGTTGTCCCTGGATCCCGGGACCCTGGCAGTGGCGGGCTGCACAGGCTCCCCGCAAGGGGGTTGTGGACAGTGACCTGTGCTCGCACACAGGCTTCTTGGTGGCGGCAGCAGCAGCCTTAGCGTCTCTTGCCCGTCTCTGGGGTCCGCGCTTTTAGCCGCGGGTCGCGGCCGTCTCTGGAGCTCCTTTAAGCAGCGCTCTTAATCCCCTCTCCTCGCGCACCAGGAAACAAAGAGGGAAGAAAAAGTCTCTTCCCTCTTCGCCAGGTCCAGACTTTTTCCCGGACTCCCTCCTGGCTAGCCGTGGCGCACTAGCCCTCTGCAGGCTGTGTTCACGCCGCCAGCCCCAGTCCTCTCCCTGTGCTCCGACCGAAGCCCGAGCCTCAGCTCGCAGCCCCGCCCGCCCCAGCGGGTGAGCAGACAAGCCTCTCGCTGGTGAGTGCCGGTCGGCACGGATCCTCTGTGCGGGAATCTCCCCGCTTTGCCCTCCGCACCCCTGTGACTGCGCTCTCCCCCGTGGCTGCGCTCTCCTCCGCGGCGCCGAAGCTTTCCGCCTCCGCCACCTGCAGTCTCCGCCCGCGAAGGGGCTCCTAGTGTTTGGAAACCTTTCCTCCTTCACGGCTCCCTCCCACCGGTGCAGGTACAGTCCCTATTCTTTTGTCTCTGTTTATTCTTTTTTATTTTGCCCTACCCAGGTACTGGGGGGGGGGGGGTTCTTGCCTTTTGGGAGGTCTTCGGTCTTCTGCCAGCGTTCAGTAGGTGTTCTGTAGGAGTTGTTCCACGTGTAGATGTATTTCTGGTGTATCTGTGGGGAGGAAGGTCATCTCCGCGTCTTACTCTTCCGCCATCTTCCCGGAAGCCTCCAAAATGCTCTTTAAGCACTGGAATGAGCTAGACAAAAAGTACTGGAGGACACTGGAGTGGAGGTTGATCAACTGGGACCACACTGAGTTATTTCGGAAGTTAAATTTTGTATCTGTGATTATTCCGTCTGGGTTTGATAATTGGTGCCGTTAAAGTTAGGCTCCTGCCCTGCCACAAACTGGGAAGTAGAGATACTATATCTCCCTTGATGATTACATTTGAAAGGGACAGCTCCCAGGTCCTTGAGAAAATCACGCCTGGGTTGTAAAACTGGCAAGAGGCTGAGAGAAAATTTATCTTCATTTCAAAGAGGCAGAGAAAGAATCTGAAATTAGAAGTTTTCTGAAGTAACTGCCCTAAGAAAAGGGAGGCCAGAGGCTTGAGAGTCAGGAAGAAGCGTGTCTGAAGTTTGAGGCCATCTGAGTCAATGGTTCCAAGGTTGCACACTTGGAGAAATTTTTTCTGAAGTTGGATTTATATTAATTGAAAACAGTTAACAGTTGTTTTTAGGTAAATGCTTATGAAAGGCTTCAGAGAGAAAATTAGGCCTGAGCAGGGCTTTTTGAATGAGATTTTACCACAGAGGAACAAAGGCATTTATGGCAGAGGAAACAGTGCATAGAAAGTCAACGACCTCAAGCCCCTGGGTATGTTGTTGAGGGAAGATTGGATTTGTTTTGCTTATTTCCTCATCTGTAAATGTGTGTAATGAATCCACCCACAAAAGTGGTTTGTGAATGTATCAGAGCACAGGCCTTAAAACATAGGAGACAGACTAGAAATTTGTGTTTTCCTTTCTGCTAGTTCCTCGTTTCTCCTTTCTCTTTGGCCATGAAGCTTCATTTTTCTATCTCTTTCCTTCCCTGACTTCTTTTACAACATTTCATTTTTTTCTACCTTTGCTAGAGGACAGAGCTAATTCCGTCACCCTACTTGTGATAATTAATGCTAATGTATTTCTACCCTACAATTGAGGTATTTTATGTTTCTATACTGACACTAGTGGAATAATGCCCCAAACTAAGAAAAGAAAGAAAGAAAAAAACACACAACCAACAAAACCCAAGGTTGTCTCAGGGTATATGCCCAGTAGTGGGATTGCTGGGTCGTATGGCAGTTCTATTTGCAGTTTTTTAAGGAACCTCCATTCTGTTCTCCATAGTGGCTGTATCAATTTGCATTCCCACCAAAAGTGCAGGAGTGTTCCCTTTTCTCCACACCCTCTCCAGCATATACAATGCAATATTACTCAGCCATAAAAAGAAACGAAATTGAGTTATTTGTAGTGAGGTGGATGGACCTAGAGTCTGTCATACAGAGTGAAGTAAGTCAGAAAGAGAAAAACAAATACCGTATGCTAATACATATACATGGAATCTAAGAGAAAAAAAAAAGGTCATGAAATACCTAGGGGTAAGACGGGAATAAAGACGCAGACCTACTAGAGAATGGACTTGAGGATATGGGGAGGGGGAAGGGTAAACTGGGACAAAGTGAGAGAGTGGCATGGACATATATACACTACCAAATGTAAAATAGATAGCTAGTGGGAAGCAGCCGCATAGCACAGGGAGGTCAGCTCGGTGCTTTGTGACCACCTAGAGGGGTGGGATAGGGAGGGTGGGAGGGAGACGCAAGAGGGAGGAGATATGGGGATGTATGTATATGTATAACTGATTCACTTTGTTATAAAGTAGAAACTAACACACCATTGTAAAGCAATTGTACTCCAATAAAGATGTTAAAAAAAAAAGAAAAGTCCAGGGTTGCAGACCCTTGGCTGCTGAGTCACGCCCCCAGAAGCTGTCCCCTCCGCTCTCCTAAGCAGGCCTGACATGGGCTTCCTCCCACCAGGTTTCTCCATTGTACCCTAGGAGCCCTGGGGTGAGAATACACTACTGAGATAAAAGGACTAGTGCCCTTTCCATAACCCACACCCTATTCCCCGATTCTTACTTATCATCCTTATTTCCTCTTTGTATTTAGAGAAGTTGCCCTCCTCTCTTTCCCTCTGTTTAGTTCTAAACCTTTTTATTTTCTTCCTTGAATCTCCTCCTTTTTCCTTTTCTTCCTCAAGACATATCCAAGCTCCTTTGATATACTTCAGACTTCTTTCTCATGCTTTCCTCAGGCAGTGAAATACGTTAGACCTTAACCCATCAAAAGAGTAAGAAAGTTCTCAAGATGCTTTCAAATGCTTTTTCTCATCTCTTCCTTCGGAGAAGACATTACTCTTCACAATACTCTCAGACACCCTGGTACATTGAAAGCAATTATTCTCAGATTCTAGAGCCTTCACTAATCAACCTCGTCTTCAGGATACTCAGATAGTCCCTGCTTCTCTGACACTACTGTTATGTTTCACTAATCAGTTTTGCCCAGTTTGCCCACTATTCTTCCTCTCTCCTACTTTCCTTCTTGGGCTGTCTTGATGGCTCATTCCTCAGTTGTGTTCATAATTGTTTCCATGCTATTCATGAAGTCAGTCCCACCCTCTCTCATACATTCAGGCGTCAAAGTCATGTGGAATGGGTAGAACTCTGGATATTATCTTATGCCTACAAATAAATGAGTTCATGTATGGAAAGAACAAATATATTTGTCAGTTTCATCCAACACATTTTGCAAAAGGGGAAAGGATTTTTATAATGGTTTTGCCTTACTGAGGTGAAAATCCCCTAAAGGCAGAAGCAGATTGTTCTTTTTTTTTTTTTTTTTTTGCGGTACGTGGGCCTCTCACTGATGGGGCCTCTCCCGTTGCGGAGCACAGGCTCCGGAAGCGCAGGCTCAGCGGCCATGGCTCACGGGCCCAGCCGCTCAGTGGCATGTGGCATCTTCCCGGACCGGGGCACGAACCCGTGTCCCCTGAATCGGCAGGTGGACTCTCAACCACTACGCCACCAAGGAAGCCCAGATTGTTCTTTTTGATATATCACATTCAACATGACACCAAGGAAGGTCAGAGTGGGTGCTACACAGAAAATGCTATTGTTAACAAGCAATGTGAACCCTTTTGAATTATAACTTTTAAAATGTAGAATCTTTGCATTTTCATTTTAAGCATGCAGCCTATTATAAAATTGTACTGCCTGCATGTTTAATGTATAAGGTTACTGTTTTCCATGCCCAAAGTGCAGGTTAGCAAAAACATGTCTCAATCACAAACACAAATAATTACCATTTGTGACAACAATTACAAATTTTTTGCTAGTTACCAGAGCCTGACCGTGGGATACAAAAGTGTATCTATAGTGGCATACTGAGATTAAGCTGGAAAAGCAGTCTCTGAAATTGAATTCTACGTTGCTCCCTATTTACAGACAGCTGAACTGCCTTTTTCCAAAGCAGAAACTTCCTATACATCATTTCATTTATTCTCAGAATATTTCCAAGGCACTGAAATATACTAAATACTCATCTTACCGAGCTGCTTAGGGCCAGGAGAGATCTCCTTTAAGACTCTCCCTAATGCAGCCCACTCCATTCTTAGCTGACCTCGTATTTTATCCCAAATTACTAAAATTAAAGACAAGGGTTTAACTGTTTTTCTTCAGGTGTATATATTCTCTGCTACACTAAGCTTCTAGAAAGAAAGAAAGTGTCCCTCATTACTGAGTCTCTCTGCTAGCCTAAATTATATGTTCAATAAAATATTGTGGAACTCAACCAAAAATGAGTGTATGATCACACAGCAGTGTCTCAAATGCATTTTAGGTGATCATGGCGTTTTAAGTCAATATAGAAAAGTCAATAATCAGAGGGTAAACAGAAACTAGTGCAATTCAGGTTATGAACAAAAGATCACAGAGAAATGAAGCCAAGTCTTTGGGGATAATCATCATAAATGTAGTTCCTAGAGCACAGAGATCCTTCGTATCCTAACCCATCATAAATCAACTGTGTGACCTTGGGAAAAATACCTATCTTCTCATTTGAAACATGTGAACAACAACGTATGCTGCGTTGGGTTTTAAGGGTTAAGCAAGATGATATATGAAAAGCACTAAGTATACAGTTGTGACAAATAGTAAGTAGTGAAAACTGAAAGTTGTCAGATTGGTGTGATGTAGAATTTCCAGCTAGGTGAAATATTATCAGAGAAACTGAGCTAGCATGATAAATCTGGGAAATGACTGTAGAGGGAGTAGAAATACAATCATAAAAATACCGTCATGGAACAAATAGGTTAGAAGATAAAGAAATTTGATAGGGTGCATTTTTGAACTTTATATAATAAGAGCTAGGAATGTATACTCAGTAGTGATAAATATTAAGACATAAGCTTTGGAGAAGATTAGACAATGTGCTACTTTCCCAAGAAAAAGAGTGATTGAAGGCAATAGGATGTGCTAGGAAGTTCCTGCAGTAAGCCTGGAGCAAATGATGAAAGTCTCATGAAGTTCGGAAGCTGCAAAAAAGGGGAAACAAGTTTGTATTCAAAAGCATTGCTGGCAAAGATCCAGGATGGTTTAATGAACTTTGGCAAAGCTAGTCTCTGCTCAAACACCGTGGAACTCCCTGTCTGAATGCAGTCATCATAGCTGTGCTGACACGCACTAACCATCCCCGTGGCTTTCAGCACGTTGTGTGCTGAAATCAAAAGGCAGCTGAAGAAAAGTGTTGTTTCCTCTGTGTAATGTCCCTGTACGTGGAGCTATCATGTCCATGCTTGATAGCGGAAATTTTACCAACTTCTCACCTGTTTTCCTAATAAGACTGAACTTGCTGGAGAAAAAAAAAAAGATCAAAACATATTTTGAAGGGTTTTTAGGACATATATAGAAAGTCAATAAGTACGTAAAGGCATTTGTGGTGGAATAAAAGAGAGGCTTAACTATAAAAAGAAGAGAGATCCATAAATGAAAACTACAAAGACAAATTCACCTAAATACAAATTATGCTAAACCAACATTGTTCCACTTTCTTAAAATCATTTTACCAAGGGAACACTATTGGCCTAATGCATCTGTGTTTTAGCAAGTGATTAAGAAGCTGTTGGTAACTCAGGGATATTTCCAGTAGTGTGGTGCAGAAGGCTTACAATGTTTGTTGAATTACAAACATAAATAAAGATAATATATTTGGTTGAAGGATCAAAATTAATTCAATAGGTTAGAGCATAAGCTTAAATCTCTATCTATCAATCAATCTATCTATAATATTAATAATGCACATTGGGACTTCAATTTACTTTCCAAATATTTATTTTATTAGTCTGATGTGGGAACATTTTTTCATGTGAAGGAGACCTAGGAAATGTTTTAGTCATGAGTGACTTGTAATTAACAGAAAGCTACTGAGGTTACTTAAGCAAAATAATTAAATGTACTTGATGAAACCTTAGTTATTTCATGGAAACAAAAGGCATGATTGAAACTAATAACGAGAAAGTCATCAGAAACCCAAATAATCATCCTTCTCCATCTCTCATCTTTTTATCTCTCCACTCTTTGATTTATTCTTCTTTTCTTGCATGATTTTTCACTCTGATTCTTCATGTACATATCAGGAATACTGGCTTCCTGTATTTTACAGTTTACATTTAATTCCTTTTCTTGATCTAAGCAGACTGACTACAAATCTTTTAGTCCCTATACCAAATTCCAGCTAGAAAAATAATAAGAATTGTACCAACTGGAAGCAGGTGTCCACACTGGTCCAAATAACTGTAGCCAAGGCAGTAGGCAAGGTGGTAGAGTAGAATCATGACTGTTGGAGTGTGCAGTTTCTGCAGAAAATGGTTTATTGAAAACTGAACAAATACATCATTGTTTTCTAAATCAGGAAACCAGTTGATTACATAGTCAATATAAGGCAAAATGGGATGCAGTGAAATGTTACCCAGATGAAAGGGCAAGAGCAGAGATTCTTTATATGTTTTCTCCACTGAGAAAACCACACCTCCATTCCTGACTTATTTTAGGAGGGGCTGACAAATAAAAGAGCACATTCATTGACTCCAGGTTAAGAATTACTCTTTAATAATTTCTTTTAAATGCCTACAGATACGTATGATTTCAAATTGTGTCTTATTCATGCACCAGCCTAAAATGTATAAACAATGTAATTCAAATCTCTCTATAAATTTGGTGAAAGAATTGCTTAAGAATGTAATTCCTTCGAGTTCAATTGTAAATGAGTATATATATCATTTAAAAGATAACCAGGAAAAATATAAACAATTTTCATTTCTTCTATTTTTCCTTCAGATTTTTTTTTGTTCTTCAAAATTAAGAGGCTCCCCCACAGATTAAATATTTCATCACTCTTTGCTTTTTTCAGGAAATAAACATGAGACACGGGGATCAATTTTTTGCCTAAAAGTATATTTTCGTCTTGATAGGAAAGATTGCACATGGTATAGTATTAGGAGAGGGCACTTACAGGAAAGTAATCCCTATGCAAATGCCATGCAAATCCAAACAGAAAAAAAAAATAAATTCCACTGCTTTATTAACTTTAGAGAGGTTTAATTGATAAGCTTTCAGCAGCAGCTGAGATAATTAGTCTCACTGTCGGTCTAATATGGGCTTCCACCTTTTGCTTTCCTTAATAATGATGTTGTTGCAATCTCAGAAATATATACATCTAGAAACATATTGGTAAGAATAGGAAGTATCTTCTAATTAGTTATCAAGGCTTGGACCTCCAATTTCTGCAGATTGAGCTCAAACTTCTAGAAAGGAAGGAAGAGACTTTCTCATCCTACCATCCTACCTTAACTCCTGCCATGATTCCCAATCATCACATATTCTACCTTAGAGGCATCAAGACAGTCCCCTGGAAAACTGATGCTTTGTATTCTTATGCACATTCAGAAAGTAGAGTTAAGAGGAATACTCGTGTGTGTGTGTGTGTGTGTGTGTGTGCGTGTGTGTGTTTGTATGTTGTGTGTATGTGTGTATATATGTGTGTACCCACACACAAGTGTTTAGTGTTGGTAGGTTTGAGGCAGAGCTAAAGAAAAAGAAAGAAAAATGTTGAAAAAATGTAAATAATGCTGATTTTATGCAGTGTTACTTTTCATCACATGATACAATTCCCTATTCCCTGCCACCATAAATGTCCTCCCAGTAAGATCAGATTACTTATTGATTGGTGTTTCTCTTTGATCTGTAGGATAAATTGATCTTGCGTCAGTCTATTTTTATTTGACAGACATCCAAAAGTTCTTCTCACTCTTCTCTATTCATTTGACTCTTGTTTTTCAAGATCCATCTCTTTGAAGGCATCCTCAACAAAACCATCCATCTTTTCCCTTTTCTCACCAGAACTTTGCAGGAAATTTTAGAACTTACATTGTTTTAAATAATTTTCATACAAAGCAACTGTGAAAGCCCTTAAAATACAGACTTTATTTATCTCCTATTCCTTTAGCATGTGTCTGAAACATAGTTGCTAACACCATATTACTTACATACATGACAATATTACTACAAATCTAACAGTTTAAAACAATACACATATATTATCTCACAGTTTCTGTGGGTCAGGAGCACAACTTAACTGGGTCTTCCACAAGGCTGACATTCAGCAAGGGCTGGGTTCTCACCTGAAGTTTTAACTGGGGAACATTTACCTCCAAGCTCATGTGGTTGGTGGTATTCAATTCCTTGTCAGCTGTTGGATTGAGACCTTCAGTTTCTGGCTATCAACAAGAGGCTGCTCTCAGTTTCTTGCCCTGTGGATCTTCCCAAAATGACCACTTGCTTCCTCAATAAGGGGCAAAGTTCTTTGAAAGGCTGTTGTTATGGTCTTAACTAATATAATCACAAAGGGATATTTCATAACTTTTGCCATATTCCATTGGTTAGACGTAAGTTACAGGGTCTCACCCACATTGAACAAGGGGCATGAGTACACAGAGATGGGAATAACTGAAGGAACTTTTAGAGTGTGTTCATCACAACCGCAGAAATTTCTGTTTTATTTATTTTATATTTTGATGGAGTGTGGAGGAGTGATGTATTTGGATGCTGACAAGGATACAGAGCAGCATCTCCAGGAGTTGAAAACTTCAGTTTTACTGTCTTTCTGTTACTCTTTCTTTTGATTATTCTTTAATGAGACAGCCTTTGGCATTCTAATGTATGTTTCCCTGCCTCACTCTATTTCCCAGGTATGAGGCAAAAATCTAAAAGATAATGTTCAAGAGTCTATAGAAAATGTTTTAGAGGACAATATAGTAATTTACTAAATAAAGAATGCAAGATCTTCCATACAGTGTGATTATGGCTCTTAAACCTAAAATAATTAGTCATAGGAAAAGATTAGGAGAATATAAAAAAATCTATAGTAGGTATTTCCATAGTATGGGGCCATGGGTGATTTTTGGCATTGTTGCTGTTATTTTTCCCCTTTCTATTATATGTATGTATAATTCTTATAACAGGAAAATAAAAGATAAAATTTATTTATAAATACAAGGTTTTTAAAAAAATATTCTACACTGGTTATTAGTATTAGTCTGATGAGAATAAGTAAAAATAAACCAGAATGTCTTTCCTAGTAGAGCCTTTTATTTGATGTGATCACATACAACACTTCTTGTAAAACAGAAGAATATCTAATGCATTTATGATGGATATTACTTTTGAGCATAAGGCTGTACTTTTAAGGATTATTATTCCAGGGTCACTGGCTTTCTGAGGATGCACGTAATTCGTTCCGACTTCAAGCAAAAAGAAATGTAACACATAACTTGGGGCCAATGAACTAGCTGACAACTCTATTTGAAAGTTAAATTTTAAAAATTAAGTTACTCAAAAACATCTTGCTATCCTAAAGGTGGAAAATCTTAAGAGAGTTTCAGATCTTGAGAAGTTTTCTAAATTCTCTTCGGAAACACGTTGAATGCTACAACTATTTCTCTGAAGTAGGGGACTTCTCTCTGGTAATACAAATGTCAATTATAGACACACAGTCAGTCATTCTATAGAAGCCTTTAAACCACAGACATGTCTTTAGAATTTATTGTGGTTTCAGGCAACCAGAAATAAAAGCTGTAGCTGTCATTCTCTACCCCCGCCCCCCAAATGGTTGTAGGAAACCAGTGCCATGACAGAAATATATATATATGTTATTATCCTCTTTGTAGGCCTTGGAAAAATCAAGTGATGAATAAAATAAATTCCACATGGACAATTTCTCACCAATTTATTAAATTTAAATAAGATGTGCTTTGTTACAACAGCAAATATACCTCCTGCTGTATTCATTTCTCAATTTAGAAGGTGATAAAGAAAACTAAGTTCTAGTGTGAGTTTTCCCTATTTTAAAAAATAGTTGGGATTTCCCTGGCAGTCCAGTGGTTAAGACTCCACACTTCCAGTGCAGGGGGTGCAGGTTCGATCCCTGGTCGGGGAACTAATATCCCACCTGCTGTGCAGTGTGGCCAAAAATTTTTTTAAAATTAAAAAAAATTAAAATAGTGAAAGATACACTCATATCCTGTTATTACAATTTCGTTGACATCAAAATGTCCTTAAAGTTTAGAAGTTTTGGTCTTTAATGGAAATGTTAATGTGAATTTTCTTGGTGTATTCTGTACCATTTTTGACACTGAAGATTTGTAACATCACAGTATGAAATAATAAGAAATATATTTATACTTATTATTTCAGTATACATTTCTTATGATATCTATATCTCTATATCTCTATATCTGCCCCTGGTTCCTTATACAGAGCTCCTGCAATCCTCATAAATATGGATGCTAGAATAATCTTTTGTCCTAACATTTAGTCTTTGGCCCCAATTCCTGACACAGAGCTCCTAAAACCTTTGTAATTTCCTGAGAGATAGGAGCATCTTACACCAAACTCCTAAATTCCTTGGAATTTCCTGGGTGGTTGGAATGTCTTTTGTTGTAATGAGGTGACTCTTGGTGGGCTCCTGGTTGGAGCTGGTTACCAGAAAAACCAAGCCATGGTTAGAAACCTGGACATTTCAGTCCCACCCTCTGTACTCTGAGAAGGGGAGAGGGCCTGGAGATTGAGTTAATACCTATGTGATGAAGCCTCCGTAAAAATCCAAATCCTGTACTCCAGGGTTTGAGAGCTTCCAGGTTGGTGAACACATCCAAGAATTGGGAGAGTGGTACAACCCAACAAAACCCCCTGCTTTCAGGACCCTCCCAAACCTTGCCCATGTACTTCTTCGCCTGACTGTCCACCTATACCCTTTATCATATCCTTTACTATATAATAAACTTGTAAATGTAAGTAAGTGTTTCCCTGAGTTCTGTGAGCTTTTCTAGCAAATGATCAAATCCAAGGAGGGCAGTCATGAGAACATCTGATTTGTAGCCAAGTCTGACAGAAGATTTGGGTAACCTGGGGACTTACTACTTGCAATTGGCATCTGAAGTGGAGGAAAGTCTTGTGGGACTGAGCTCTTAAACTGTGTGTTCTGAAGGAACTCAGTGTCAGAGTTGAATTGTAGGAATAGTTAGGGAGTTTGGGACTGACATGCACACACTGTTACCTTTAAAATGGATAACCAACAAGGACTTACTGTATAGCACAGGAAACTCTGCTCAATGTTATGTGGAAGGCTGGATGGGAGGGAAGTTTGGGGATGAAAGGATACATGTTTATATGCAGTCGAGTCCCTTTGCTGTTCACATGAAACTTTCACAGCATTGTTAATCCGATATACTTCAATGTAAAATAAAAAGTTACAAAAATAAAGGTATAGCAACTCAAAAAAAAAAAAAAAAAAAGAATGGAATTGTAGGACACCCTGTTGGTGTTGCAGAAAGTTGCTTGGTTTGGGCCACACATTTGATAACCAGAAGTGTCAGAAGTGAAGTGTTCTGTGTGGGTGATAGAAAAGAGATACACAAGAGTGTTTTTCCTATTACAGCTGTCATTATTCCAGTGTAGAATTTTGTCTTCATTATGTTTTATGAAATATATTTAGCACTGAATCAACCAGCATTTCTCTAACTCAAAACATGAAACAAAAATCAGAACCATTTTACCATTTTTAGGAACTAGGAAGAATACCTAGAAGTTTTGAGATTTTCAGGGGCCCAAGAAAGGTAAGAAGAAAAAATTATACCCACTAAATGTATATAATATATATAAAATAGATTAGCTATGTATAATATGTATAAATTACATAATTATACATATAAATATATAGTGAGTGCACATTTATACATATATAGTTTAAAATGCAAAAGAAAGCTGCAAAACTAAAAATTAATAAGTTTTAACTAAACATCTGCAAAATGAGTAGTTAACATTTTGTCAGCTACAGTAATTGGTTAGTATTTATCAAAATTTAATTACTCTTGGAAAAAATTCCATTTACTACCAGAAAAACTCAATGATGACAGAGATTTCGCTGTGTTGCTCTCTGATGTATCCCAGTCTTCCTGAAATAATACATACAACAGAGCAGAATGTCAATAAAAATTTTGAATGAATGAATAAATGAATTTGGAGCAATAACTTTTCTTGCTTACATATGTCCCTATTCACAGTGCTTTCTGAGAAATCATAGGCAGTGATACACTAAAGGGGAAATCTGGAGCCTAACAATTTCCAAAGCAACATATAAAAAAAAATCTCAAAACATTTCTAGGAAAAAATTTGCATATGATAAAGCTACCTCCAATATTGGTACACCTAGAGCTAAGGTTCCCTTTCCAGGGTCCCTGGCAGGCTGTGTGGTACTATTAACAGCAGTGTTCAGTGGTTCTGAAGGGATCATCTCTCCAGTCTTCCTCAGGATGCTAAGTAAACCATATATATATTTATATTAGCCCAGTGAAAGACAATGCTTTATAATTCTTTTGTATAATACAAAATGCAGAATGAAATTTGCCCTAACTAATGCTTACTGGGTACCTATGATGTGTCCAACACTGTATAAGCACTCAGTATCACACAAAAATAGACTGAGGCACATCTCCTGTCTTCAGAGCACTTGCTTTCAATTTGGGAAGATAAGAAAAGTGTATAGAAAAATCATTCTCCTGCAATCACTTTGTTTTCTTTTGGGGAGCTACACAGAGAAACATTCAAAGGATATCATGGTAAACATGTAACTAATTATCACCACTTCATTCTATATTTAGAATGAAATATGGAATGAAATTGCATAAATCCAGCTATAAATAGTAATACCTGTCTATACTTTGGTTATTGTGTGAGCTTCTATTGTACATGATTGACCCTGTCTATGTGAGCAACTTGCCTTCAGTGGGAATAGAGGAAACAAAAAAATAAACCAACAAAATTTCTTTCCCACTTTATCCAGACCTCCGCTGAGACAGAGTCTGGAGTTAAAAATGCCTCTGGCCAAGAAATCAATGGAGAAAGGCAATTGCAAAATTTGGATGATACTTTATGTAGTAGCCATTAAGAGATACTTGGTTTAGCAATGGGCTTGTATACTTACTCCCCCCAGAACTAAGGAAGAACAATGCACAAGTGCAAGGAGATGTGGATTAAAAAAAAATAAAGGAACTAACACTTCAGTGCTTAATAACATGATGGACAAACTCCATTTTGGGAAGAGAGGTGGTTTCATAAGTATGAATCGGTTGGAAAACCAGATCTAGAGCTAGAGGTCATGAATATTGCCAAGGACTCCGCTTTATTTAACCAGTCTACTGACTTTTTAAAAATGAATCTGATACATTCTCTCTGGCAACTGTGGACTTCACCACTTTTTATTGTTTTACCTAAATTTGATTCTGAAATGTGTTTTATTTGCCTGGCCCTCAAGGCATTCAAGTAAGATGATCTGGTCTCTGAGATTTAACTTTGTTCTAAGATGTGTGTGTGCGTGGGAGGGTGGTATTTACGCGTTTGATTTATGCAATGTTTACCCATTGGAAAATCGGAAAAATATAGAAACAGGTTTGCAATCCATGATGATTGCTGTGTGTGGCTCGTTGAGAATTCTTTGCTTTGCTTGGTGTTCCGATGTATAAGATGAGCTGCGTTGTGGGACTCAGAGCCCCAGAATTCCTCGCTGTTCTCAGAAATTGGATTGCGAAAGGTAACTACCAGTTATTATCCTGCTAGAACAGTCATCTAGCCTTGTCTCATTCCCAAGAGATGTCAAGACTATGTTTCTCAACCTGTCTGTACCTAAGAATCACCTGGGAAGATTTTTAAAAAACGATAATTGCTTAGTCTACCTACTTAAAGATACTGTTTTCAATGATCTGGATGCAAATTGAGCATTTGTGTTAAAAAACAAAACCAGAGATCAGATCAAGATGGTAGAAGAGGTTGTGGAGCTCACCTCCCCCAACAAACACATCAAAAATTCATCTGGGCTTCCCTGGTGCCTGAATGTTTTCAAATCCTTTTCACCAATTTATGAGCTTTTGTTTAGCCATTTCCGTTTTCAAGTGCACCTAAAACTCTTCCATTGAGATTGAACTACTCCTGTGGAATTCTCCTGAATTTACAGACTCTACTCCCCCATCATGCTAAATCTAGACTCTAAAAATAACATCAAAATCCCCTCAGGGGATGATGCCTTTCTTCTACTGACAGGTATTTGCTCTTTTAATATCCCTTCCATTTCATTACCAAGTTTGGCATTCATCTCTAGAAGCACTTAAATTCTTAACATAGCCACTCAGATATAAATGCCATTCAACTGAATAATAACAATAGTAGTAGTAGTACTAGTAGTAGTACTAGTAGTAGTAGGTTACATACAAAATGTTAAGCTTTACACTAGGCACTACAGAAGTACTACAAAGGAAAAGATATAATTCCTATTTTCTGAAAGATTACAATCTGCTTGAGAAGAAAAAAAAATGAAAAAGTTAAGTTAGGCAGTTTCATCTGAGAAATGATCTATACCTAAACATATCTGAAAACATTTGTTCAGGATAGTCTAGGTTTTGCTGTGGTAACAAACAACTCCAAAACATTAGTACGTTATATCAATTAATGTTTATTTCTTTCTTTTTTAAAAATTTTTATTGGAGTAGAGTTGATTTACAATGTTGTGTTAGTTTCAGGTATACAGCAAAGTGAATCAGTTATACATATACATATATCAACTCTTTTTTTTTTTTTAAGATTCTTTTCTCATATAGGCCATTAGAGAGTAGTGAGTGAAATTCCCTATGCTATACCGCAGGTTCTTAACAGTTATCTATTTTATATATAGTAGTGTGTATATGTCAGTCCCAATCTCCCAATTTACCCTACTTCCTTATCCCCGGGTAACCATAGGTTTGACTTCTACATCTGTGACTCTACTTCTGTTTTGTAAATAAGTTCGTTTGTACCCTTGTTTTTAGATTCCACATATAAGTGATATTATATTTGTCTTTCTGTGTCTGACTGACTTCACTCAGTATGACGATCTCTAGGTCCATCCATGTTGCTGCAAATGGCATTATTTTGTTCTTTTTATGACTGAGTAATATTCCATTGTATATATCCATTCCTTCTTTATCCATTCCTCTGTCGATGGACATTAGGTTGCTTCCATGTCCTGGCTATTTTAAATAGTTCTGCAATAAACATTGGGGTGCATGTATCTTTTCGAATTATGGTTTTCTCTGGGTATATGCCTAGGAGTGAGATTGCTGGGTCATATGGTAGTTCCTTTTTTTTTTTTGAGTGTTTTTTTTTTTAATTGAGGTATAGTTCTTTTATAATGTTGTGTTAGTTTCTACTGTACAGTGAAGTGGAGTTCCCTGTGGTATACAGCAGGTTCTCATTAGTTATCTATTTTAAACATATTAGTATATATATGTTAATACCAATCTTCCAATTCATCCCACCCCTCCTTTCCCCCCTTGGTGACCATTTTTTTGTTCTCTACATCCGTGTCTCTATTTCTGCCTTGCAAACTGGTTCATCTGTACCTTTTTTCTAGATTCCACAAATATGCATTAATATTTTTAGTTTTTTAAGGAACCTCTATACTGTTCTCCATAGGGGCTGTACCAATTTACATTACCACCAACAGTGTAGGAGGGTTCCCTTTTCTCCACACCCATTCCAGCTTTTATTGTTTGTAGATGTTCTGATGATGGCCATTCTGACCAGTGTGAGGTGATAACTCATTGTGGTTTTGATTTGCATCTCTCTAATAATTAGTGACGTTGAGCATCTTTTCATGTGTTTTGGCCATCTGTCTATTTAGATCTTCCACCCATTTTTTGACGGGGTTATTTGTTTTTTTGATATTGAGCCACATGTGCTGTTTGTGTATTTTGGAGATGAATCCCTTGTCAGTTGCTTTGTTTGTGAATATCTTCTCTCATTCTGAGGGTTGTCTTGCTTATGCAATATGTTTAATGTGTTGGAGGCAGGCTCTGCTGCTTGGTCTCACTGGGGCCCAGACTGATGGAGTTTCCCCCTTGACATATGCTTACAACATTACCAAGGCAGGAAAAAAGATATGGAAATAAATCTCACAGTGGTTCTTAAAGCCCAGAAATGATGCACAGTATTGCCTTTCACTTTCTTTGGCTAACTTCAGAGGTAGTGCTATGCCTGATAATTATCACAATGAGGAAAAGTGAGAGAAAAAAAAATTGGGTGAAGCAGCCAGTGAAGAATAGAAACTCCATAATCAACTGAACAAGTCCATCTGCTCAGATGCAACGCGGTAGGGATGGTAGACATCACCAAGGGTATTAGATGAGTAAGGGCTGATAGAAACCCGTTCAGGCATCCATCTCTTCAGTTAGTTTATATAATCTAAGCTTCTTTATATAATCATAATGCCTTTTTATAAGACGATGGCCCCTGTCCATTATGTACTTCCTTGCTCTCAAGAATACATCAGGTGGGCTTCCCCGGTGGCGCAGTGGTTGAGAGTCCACCTGCCAGTGCGGGGGATGCGGGTTCGTGCCCCGGTCCGGGAGGATCCCGTGTGCCGCGGAGTGGCTGAGCCCGTGGGCCGTGGCCGCTGGGCCTGCGCGTCCGGAGCCTGTGCTCCGCGGTGGGAGAGGCCACGGCAGTGAAAGGCCCGCGTACGCAAAAAAAAAAAAAAAAAAAGAATACCTCAGGTAGTGTGAGCACATTACCACTTACATTAAAAACATGGCAAATTGCTTAAAGTGATAATTTTATGGAAATGTGCCAATAAGCTAAAATTTAGATAATGCATTTCAAAGTGACTGAAACCTAACAGAAATCGTTATTTATTAATTGTTTATTAAATAAGAAAAGCAAAGTGATCATTCCAAGCATGTTGTCTTCCCTTAGGGGCAGAGAGAACTACAGGGTCACTAGGGATTTCACTGCCTCAGCCCACAGGGGAAATGTTACTGTCACTTGCTGCCTGGTGCTGGGATGTGTAGGCTTTCCTGAGCCTCAGAAGAAGTAGGGGATTGGATGTCACTGAGCATGATTCTACTACGCACAGATATTCTGGGCTTAGCGTGGAGAGAGTTCACTGACAAGAGGTGGCATCCTAGGTGAGATCAGGATATATTCTGCTTATTCTTAGAGAAAGCTCTGCTTTCAGGTTGTTTTTAAATACAGCTAAAATGAAATTCCCTAATCTTTTTTTTTTTTTGACTTCATATGATACTGTATGCTTTAGTTTTCTTATTTATTAAATGAGAGATTTCAAACAAATGCTCACAAAATTCCCTTCCAAATATACTCTATTGAGGTGTGAAAAAAACAGTTCCATAGATATGAGTATACGGCTCTACAGTTATTTTTATAACAGCTCAGTTTCTCAGGCAGAGCTCCCATATACAAGGAGAATGTACCGATGGAGTGCCTATCCACAATAAGGCCTCTGTGTGTGTATCAGTGAATGCACAGCCTACTAACATGAGGTTGGTGATAACTTTTTATTGTTTGGGGGAGATTTGAAATATTAATATACTGCATTTAAAGAATTTTAGGGGCAAAGTGGATTTTAAATAGCGCCCAGTCTAATTCTTTCACTCTAAAATAAGGAAGCTAAGGAACTGGGAAAATAGGGGATTTTCCTAAGATTATACCAGCTACGTACCCAGTGTGCAGCCTGAAGACAAGGGTCTTTCTTCATGTCCTGAAGATGAGACCACAGATGACCTCTCTCCCTTCTAGCAGCGTTGCAATCTGTGCTACCACTAGTGGCTCTCTCTGGGCTCCCAGCAGCTCTCACACTTTCTCTTTTCAATGTTAGATCTTAACTGCAATCAAAAGGTACTTAGAGTGTATCCATCTTCCACAACATCAGTGAAGATGGTTATTTTGCCTCTCATCCTAATACTGAGAGATCAGTATTAAAGTGGCCCACTGCTTTGTTAAACAGCCCTGTTACACATAATCATAGTTCAAAGTGGGGTTGTTTCCATTCATATACATATTGTTCTTGGTCCTTCCCTACATAGGTACTGAAAATAATGTTAATTTCTCTTAAATTGGTAAACCTTTAAGGATATAAAGACAGTGAGTGTTTTATTTTCCCTCCCCTGTCAAATGTTTTATTCCAGGCTAAACTTCCTAATTTCTTTTCAAAATGCCTTATATGGCATGTTTTTAGAGGTGTTCATTTTTCAAATCATATCATTCTAATTATGCTTCTTTTTGTTAAGATCTCTTGTATCAAGTTTTGCTCAGAACCAAGCATCATGTTCCCCTGTCTTCTGACCTGTGGAGCATGTGATGACATCACCTTTCATCTGCTGAAAACTAAGCTGGGTTTGTGTCAATTAATATCCTCTAGGTTTGCATTCATTTTCTGGGTGGCCTTGTCCCACTGTCAGCTCACTAGAAATGTTATGGCTACAGTTCTCTTCTACTCTATTCTTATGAAATGGCTTTATGAGTTTTTTTGTTTTTAATTATTGTTACTGCTTTTTTCACTCCTCTTGAGAAAAAAATCCTGAACAGTAGAATTGGGTTGGTACAGTTAATTAGCATCATTCCTGATTAGAAGGACTGCAGCCTTGAGTCAGGATCCCAAATATAATCTAATGATCAGTGATCTGGTCGGGAAGATAAGGCAGCCCTCTCAGAACAGGTATAGAGGGAGAGGGGTCAAGAAGGGGAAACTTCTCCTTATAAGACAAAACCATGTGCATGACAAACATGTTTTCTCAGCTGATTGTAGGCACTTGTTGTGTAGTGTCTCCAAGTCACAGCTTCCTCTTCTCTGATGCCTACTGCATCTCTAACCCACAGTTATGGGAACCAAGTTCACACTGGGATTCACAGCCACCATGCTTTTATTCATTGTAACCATGTTCGTTTGACCACAGTTGATTGGTCAAGCTGCATGTATGCAAAACCAGTGGTCCAATCAGAATCCCTTTCCTAAAAATCTTGAATTTGTATGAAGAGAGAAATTTCTTCATCTCTCCCAGGTAGCTGACCTGTAAAATGTAAACTTGAGAGCTCATGGTGACCATACCTTTTTCTTTACCACAAAGACTAAGAAACAGAGAAAGCTGGTGGCCCAAAAGTTAGAGAATGAAGGAGATGCAATGGGAAATTAAGGATGGGGGGAAGAGAGAAAATGTGGATGTCATTTCAGTTCCTTGTTCAGTCCTTGTCTGAAGCTGCCCACGTTCCTGGCTGTGGATGAGACACTCATGCAGTTTTTTAATTGATCCCTCCCTTTTTTTTCTAGAACTAAGTCCAGTTGACTTCTGTTATTGCAAACAAAACAGAAGTAAACAAAATAAGGATTTTCCTGTTTTTGTTGAGTTTTCTTTATCTTTCTGAAATTATATTACAGGTATCATACCACTGTTTTGCATTTATCTTTAGTTATTTCCTCCTTGCATCTCTTATACATATCTTTTTTAAAAAAATTCATCTCAGAAAAAGGGCTTTTGTAGGAACATTCTCCTTCTCCTCTTTTATTCTTCTTTAGAATTGTTACTGAATGGTCAGTTTTATTTTTTTCATCATCCCAGTTTTCATGAATTATTACCATTTTATCTCTTTATAGTTACGGAGTCAACCTCATTTTTGGAACATTTGTGAGGACTGATTCCCTAATGTCTTTAGTAGATTTGTGTTTATCATTTTTAGGGTACCATAGACTCTAAAATGATGATATAGCTCCAATATTTCACTGTCAATAATTATTTTTCGCTTTTTTAAAGAGGATGTTTCCTTCACTGCTTCCTCTCTAACAAGTGAGTAAAAGAAATTTATATTGTATTTAAATAACACAGATTTAGGTAAATGGAATTATCACCTTAGAGCTAAATTATATAAAGAAACTAGACATCTCTGAAGTTAAAATGTTAATTGAAAAATAATATTAAATTTTTATTTAATTGAAAAATATATAAAATTAGTATACATACTTTCAACAAATGTTTATAACTATATGTTGAACTGTTGAACAGGAATGTCTCATAAAAAGAAAGAAAGAAAGAAGGAAGGAAGGAAGGAAAGAAAGGAAGAAAGAAAGAAATAGCTGACATATTTACTTTTTATACTTTTGTCACTCACTGCCCTTTAAAAGTCATTCTTATGAATTAATCTCCCTCTATAATTGAATGAAAGCTCCAACAGGCTCATGGCTTCACTATTGTCTTTTAGGTAATGAATGTGCATATTGTCAATTGTTTGCAAACACAATCCCAATTTAGAAATTCAAACGTTCAATCAAATCCATTAATCAACCTTCAGTCTTATTTCAAAGGTTGATCACACTGCAGTCGCCTCTATACTGTGGCCCCAACCAAGATCAGTTTTCTTTCTTACCAGTCTTCTCAGTATCCCAACTATTAGAATAATATTTCATATGTGCTAATACGTTACATAGGAAACGCTATCACAAGGTTTAATATGGAGGACACTCGCACACACACACACACACACACACACACACACACACAGTCACCTTTACCTGCTCATGGAGTAGACTCACAGATCAGCAATAGCTCCCTCCAGATAAATCTTCTAAACAGTCCCCCAGGCTCTGTAGTCTCCCCATTCAAGATAACTAGCACATTCCACATCCTTTTTTGCCTAAAAAACCCAAGAGTCATGGAAATGTTACTTGTGAAAGTTTGTGTTACAGTCATTTTGGTCTCTGTTATCTATTTTATTGCTATGAAAGTCAAAATAGAAGAGGGAACAATGCTTTTTGTCATTTGATTGTACCAATAGCTATAACTAATTTTAAAAATAAAAATAATTAAAATATTCTTCTTAAAACATTTAGTTCAAAGAACAGGTATAGGGCTTCCCTGGTGGCGCAGTGGTTGAGAGTCTGCCTGCCGATGCAGGGGACACGGATTCGTGCCCCAGTCTGGGAGGATCCCACATGCAGCGGAGCGGCTAGGCCCATAAGCCATGGCTGCTGAGCCTGTGCGTCCAGAGCCTGTGCTCCGCAACGGGAGAGGCAACAACAATGAGAGGCCCGGCGTACCGCAAAAAAAAAAAAACAAACAAAAAGAACAGGTATAATTTATTGAGTTAATTATTCTCTGATTTCAAAATATGTTTATTCTCAAAGGTTGATACTGGCCCCTGTTTTTCTCAGGCCACCTTGGTTCTTTAGTAAACTAATTGTATTTGTGACTTAACATTGGCTCAGTTACTTACACTGGAAGAGACAATTAGTCTACACATCAGACTTAATTTTCTTTCTGTCTGTGAGCTAAGTTATGGTTTTTATCAGATCCTGAAAAAAGTCTTCTTAATAATAAACTATTTTTTCCAGGATAACAATAAAGATGACACCTATGATTTGTATGATAATTAATATTGGCTTTTAATTCTTAAATGTTTTTCCTGTACTTTGACTTAAGTAGGTATCTAATGCAATTCTTTATGGAAGGTAGATCTGGATTGCACCCCACTTTCCCTAAAAAGACTAAGGTTTGTGAGACAGAATGCCCTAAACTTTGCAGTACAGAACTGAAATGGAAGGCCATGATTTTTGTTTACTCACATGGTATTTTACCTGTACTTCTTTATATTGATTCAGATGCATACCATGAGCTTTAAGACAAATGGACTTCCACTAAGTTAACCACCCAAAGATTATTTTCTAATAAAATAATGAGCTTTAATACATTATACTTGAGTGAATCCGTGAAACCATAGGCACCTTGCTCTTAACCTCAATGAAGGCAGAACCCCAGGCCCATGCCACCTCCCTCTCTCTCTCTCCCAGAAGCCTCACTGTCTTCACTGTGTGGTCCCAGCCATGCCATGTGCTCTCTAGGATCTGTGATCTTAGTGTTTTCAAGGTTCCCTGGTGGTTGCTGCTGAGGTACACCTGCAATCATAATAAGAACCACAAAGGCTGGTCCAGCCACAACATTGGCTCTAGTTGGGAATGTGTCAGTGTCTTTTCATCACAAGTAGCATGGGCCCAAATGAGTGGCCTCAGGCATTGCTAAGCCATAGCATCATTATTGAAATGCTGATACTAGCACAAAACACTGTGCGTACATGGGTTAGTACACACACATATATTCCCTTGCTTTATTAGTTGAGAGGGCCTAGAAGAAAGTATTCCCTAGTAGCAATGAGCAAACCCAGTACCCAGATCTTGCTTTCTCATACCATTCTCCAGCAAAATTAACAAGGAGAATTGGCTGATGCTAGGTCTGAGGCAGGGATTATGCAAGAAGAACCTGCGACATCTTATAATGCCAGAAATTAAGGAAATGCTTCACACACACACAGAGACACACACACACAGAGTGATGGGAGTTTATCAAAGGGAAGTAGGAGCCAAATGAAACAGCTCTCAATGGTCGAAGCTGGAACAATTTGAGTAACAAAAGAAGTAAAGTAATACTAGATTGTAACACCAAGTAAAAAATAAATAACTATGAGTTCATATTGATATAACTAAATGATTGAAAAAAAATAAAGAATTGGGAGATTAAACTAATCTCACATGCAGAAGAATTCCAAGTAATTTATGTACACAAACTATATAAATTTATGTTGGAGCATAACTTCCCACTCTTTAATTTTAGGCTGCACATAGTGATCTTCTTCCAAAAGGAGTCCAAAAGGAGTATTAAAAGGAGGGAGAAAAAGAGTAATTTTACACTTAAAAAAGAGTAACTTAAAAAAACAAACGAAAAAGAGTAACTACCAAAATCTGACAAGCACCATCTCAGCTATGTGAGCAATGTTATCATCAACAGTGATAGTGCACATTGATAGCCTGTGCTCTTGATATGATGTGATGAAAAGGTCAGTTTACCTCTGTGCTCTCCATCCCCAAAGCCCAGAATCTCAAAATACTCCTGAGAAAACATCAAACATTCTACAAAATACCTGACAAGTACACCTCAAAACTGTGGAGGTCATAAAAAACAAGGAGAGTCTAAGAAACTGCCACAGTGTAGAGAAGTCTAAAACAAGATGATATGATGACTAAATGTAATGGAGTATCTGAGTGAGATTCTGGAAGAGAAAAAGAACATTGGGTAAAACTAAAAACATTTGAATAATGTATGGACTCTTGTTCATCATATATCAATAATCACTATTTGGGACAAATGTACCACACTAATGTAAAATAGGGAAACAATAGGAAGAACTGGGTAGGAGGCATATGGGAACTCTGTACTATCACTGAAACTCTTCTGTCAATCTCAAACTATTCTAAATAAAAATATATTAAAAACAACTAAGCTCATATGCTGGAAATAAGTTCCTTAGGGTTGAAACCACTTACGAGTTGTATGACTTTAGACAGTTTAATTTTGATTCCTCAATTTCCTCATCTGTAAAATGCAGATAATAACACCTAACTAATGAGATTGTTGAAAGTGTTAAATAATTAATATGTATAAAGCTTACAGCAGTGCCTACCACATACTAAGCACTGCACGTCTTAGTTTTTTGTTCCATTGTTCTTGTTGCTACTCTGTGCCATTTCTGCTTTACCATCCTGTGTTACGAATGTATATTTCCCATCAATATTTTCTCTAATGGGAGCCAAATTATTATATCCTCTAGCACAGTGGTTCTTAACTGAGGGCAATTTTGTAGCCATCCCACCTTCCAGGAAACGTTTGGCAATGTCTGAAGACATTTTTGGTTGTCACATTGGGGTGGAAAGATACTTCTGGCATGTAGTGGGTAGAAGCCAGGGATGCGGCTAAACATCCAACCACGTACCGGACAGCCCATCACAAAAAGTAATTATTCCACCCAAAATGTCAATAGTGCTGAGGCTGAGAAACCATAACTAGTTTCTTTCTTTTGAAACTTATCTTTAAGATGGACAAAGAAAACTGACAGACCTTCATTTATGTGCTTCAAGGATCGCCTGAGCCTTATTGTATAGCAGGTCATATGTTTTCTATAGATCAGGAGAACTAAGACCTTCTAAGATACTTGGTAAAAAATTCACAGAGCAATAACCAAAATTAGCACACCTTCAGTAAAGTCACATGAATGCTAAATTAACCATGGTGTTCTCATTTTTTTAAGCATTTACATTTTTTTCTGAACCAGAAGTTGTTGATCTGGAGTACACCTTTCCCCACATCAAAACCAGGGAAGTAGTAATAAAATTTATTCCAAAGAATTTGGGATATTAAAACCACATCATGAAAAACATAGGCATAACTATAATTCTGTTAATTGGTGAGTAACTTATTTCACAGTTAAATAGAAAATACTCTGCCTTTAGATAGTATCAGTAAAGACAAAGTTCTTACGTTACCAAATTCTAGGATATAAAATACAACTGTCTCAAAGGGCATCTGAAGACTGAGTGTCTGCAACTAGAATAGATATTCTATACTATCTGACTTAATCTACATTAACTGACTAAAAGGGGTGCAGATATAATGGAAGGCTTTAGGAAATTCTAACTGCTAAATCCCTGACATGTTGAAAGAAATATTAACTTTAGCTGTTTACAGAAAAAAATTTCTATTATTTAGTATTTAATCTACATATAAACTATAAAATATATATTTCAAATTAAATATTCATACACTTAGATACTTTGACTTCTCTCTATATGTGAAAAGAACATCATTCTATAGTAATAAATACCAAAATGTATATATAAGTAAAGACACAAAGTACATTAAAATATGTTATATTTTTTAAGAAAGAAAATATGCTATATTTGAAGTTTCCATCAATATTTTAATGGCTAGCTTCAGAGATTGAAAATTAATGCCAGAAATATAGAGCCATATATCATAACTATATCCTGCTATGAAAGCAATTCCGTGCACAATTGTGGGAAAGGAAATCTAAGCTACATGAAGAGTTTTAAAGATTTTTTTAGTCAATTTCTGGAGTATTTGGTAAGCTTGTAAATTCTTTGGCATATACAGAATGCTATATCTCTCCAGTTGTCCACATCCTCTGTGAAAACATAAGGTATTTGAAAGCAGAAACTTATTTTGCACATCACTGGATTCCCAGAAACTAACTCAGTCTTGCAATAAATATTTTTGAATAATTAAGTGACTAGGAGTCTTCTGTTTCTGGCCATGCCAAACTTACCCTCCAGTTCCTAAATAGCTAAAAATAAGCTGAACTAAATAAAAACATGTAAAAAGTTATAAAGAGCTTTCTGCAGGCACTGTACAACAACCAACACTGAGCTAATTCCTGAGAGAAGGAAAACATACTAGGTGAACCCCATATTTACACCAGTGATCTGCTTCAAGGAATTTTCCAAACTGCAGTGCAGAGGGAGACAGTCTCAGGCTGGAAGAAACAGATTGACTTCAATACTGCTAAGGGAGAAAAGATGGGGGAGGAGACAAGGCACCAGAGAGAAGGTATTTGCAGAATAGAAGAACTAAAAACTGTAATATTCCCATCGGGTCTTTGGCCAACTCCTAAACTGTGCATGAAAAGACCGAGACTACTGGAGATGAGAAAAAGAGAAAGAGATGTTCAGGTCCAGCAAGAGTAGAGGAACCTCGGTGCACACCTTGGTCATTGAGTTGAGATCGCAGAAAATACATGCCCTAGTTGTAAAGTATAGGAAGAAGGACTATGCCCTACGCAAAAAGGAGAAACTGAAATAGACTTATCCTAATCAGTCCTAAAACCATGCTTCATTTGGATCACGAAGATCAGCAGGTAATGCAAGTGCTAGAAAGAATAAAACTCACTCAACGCTCTTAGGAGGAAATTCTACACTGTATATCATCCTCACGGCATACTTCATACATCAAAGATCACTAGATACATTGAGAATCAGGAAAATTTTACTGGTAAAGAGTTAAAGCAGTCTGTGGAAATAAATCTCAAGGTGATCTGATAATGTGGTTAGCTGCATTTAATATGTGAAAGGAAATATAATTAAATGAGGATAAATTGGATGAAACAGTAGAATATTTCTATTGAAAATTACAATCTAGGAGAATAATCAGCAACCATTCTGGAGCTACAAAAATTAATATTTGAAATAAAAATACACTGGCTTTAATAACAGTCTGGATATAGTTGAAGAAAGGCTTAGCAAACTAGAGGGTAGAAAATGAAATTGACAGAAAAAAATGAAAAAACTGAAAATAACATAATAAAGGCATCAGATATAATCAAAGATGTCTCATACAGGCAATTTGTATCACAGAAGGCAAGGCAAATGACAATGGGAATTAAACTATATTAAGGTTTTCATATTGTAGGAGATAAAAATATTAATATAAGGTAGTCTTTTAAGCTAAGATTACATATTTTTATTTTATATTGGAGCACAGTTGATTAACAATGTTGTGTTTGTTTCAGATGTACAGCAAAGTGATTCAGTTATACAGATACATATATCTATTCTTTTTCAAAATTTTTTTCCCATTTAGTTTATTACAGAATATTGAGCAGAGTTACCTGTTCTATACTGTACGTACTTGTTGGATATATATTTTAAATATAGTAGTGTGTATATGTCAATTGCAAACTCCCAATCTATCCCTCCCCCAAACCCTTCCCCCCTGGTAACCATAAGTTTGATCTCTAAGTCTATGAGTCTGTTTCTGTTTTGTAAATAAGTTCATTGGTATCATTTTCTATTTTAGATTCCACATATAAGCGATTTCATATGATATTAGTTTTTCTCTGACTTACTTCACTTAGTATGATAATCTCCAGGTCCATCCATGTTGCTGCCAATGGCATTATTTCATTGTTTTAAATGGCTGAGTAATATTCCATTGTATATATGTACCACATCTTCTTTATGCATTCATCTGTTGATGAACATATAGGTTGCTTCCATGTCTTGGATGATATAAACAGCACTGCAATGAATATTGGGGTGCATGTATCCTTTCAAACAATTTTTTTCTCCAGATATATGCCCAGGAGTTGGATTGCTGGATCACATGGTAGCTCTATTTTTAGTTTTTTAAGGAACTTCCATACGGTTCTCCATAGTGGCGATACCAATTTACATTCCCACCAAAGTGTATGAGGGTTCCCTTTTCTCTACATCCTCTCCAGTAATTATTGATTTTCTTTGATGATGGCTATTCTGATTGGTGTGAGGTGATATCTCATTGTGGTTTTGATTCACATTTCTCTAATAATTAGTGATGGTGAGCCTCTTTTCATGTGCCTCTTGGCCATCTTTATGTCTTCTTTGCAGAAATGTCTATTTAGGTCTTCTGCCCATTTTTTTGATTGGATTGTTTGTTTTTTTGATATTAAGCCACATGAGCTCTTGGTAAATTTTGGAGACTAATCCCTTGTCAATCACATCATTTGCAAATATTCTCTCCCATTCTGTCAGTTGTCTTTTTGTTTTGTCTATGGTTTCCTTTGCTGTGGAAAAGCTTTTGAGTTTAATTAGGTCCCATTTGTTTATTTTTGTTGTTATTTCCATTACTCTAGGAGATGGCTTGAAAAAGATATTGCTGTGAATTATGCCAGAGTGTTCTGTCTATGTTTTCCTCCAAGAGTTTTATAGTATCTGGTCTTATATTTAGGTTTTTAATCCATTTTGAGTTTATTTTTGTGTATGGTGTTAGGGAGTTTTCTAATTTCTTTCTTTTACATGTAGCTGTTCAGTTTTCCCAGCACCACTTATTGTAGAGACTGCCTTTCCTCCACTGTATAGTCTTGCCTCCTTTGGCATAGATAACTTGACAATAGGTGCCTGGGTTTATCTCAGGACTTTCTATACTTTTCCATTTATCTATATTTCTGTTTTTGTGCCAGTACCATGCTGCCTTGATTACTGTAGCTTTGTAGCATAGTCTGAGGTCAGGGAGCCTGATTCCTCCAGTTTTGTTTTTCTTTCTCAAGATTGCTTTGGCTATTCAGGGTCTTCTGTGTTTCCATACAAATTGTACAATTTTTTGTTCTAATTCTGTGAAAAATGCCATTGGTAATTTGATAGGGATTGCATTAAATCTGTAGATTGCCTTAGGCAGTGTGGTCATTTTGACAATATTGATTCTTCCAGTCCAAGAACATGGTATATCTTTCCATCTCTTTGTGTCATCTTCAGTTTCTTTCATCAGCATCATAATTTTCTGAATACACATCTTTTGTCCCCTTAGGCAGGTTTATTCCTAGGTATTTTATCCTTATTGATGTAATGGTAAATGGGATTGTTTCTGCAATTTCTCTTTCTGATCTTTCATTGTTAGTGTATAGAAGTGCAACAGATTTCTGTGTAATTTTTTTGTGTCTTGCAACTTTTCCAAATGCATCAATGAGCTCTAGTAGTTTTCTGGTAGCACCTTTATAATTTCTATGTATAGTATCATGTCATCTACAAAGAGCGATAGTTTTACTTTTTCTTTTCCAATTCAGCTTCCTTTTATTTCTTTTTCTCCTTTGATTGCTGTGGCTAGGAATTCCAAAACTATGTTGAATGAAAGTGGTGAGAGTGGACATCCTCGTCTTATTCCTGATCTTAGAGGAAATGGTTTCAGCTTTTTACCATTGAGTATGCTAGCTGTAGGTTTGTCATATATGGCCTTTATTATGTTGAGGTAAGTTCCCTCTATGCCCACTTTCTGGAGAGTTTTTATCATAAGTGGGTGTTGAATTTTGTCAAAAGCTTTTTCCACATCTTTTGAGATGATCATATGGTTTTTATTCTTCAGTTTGTTGATGTGGTATATTGCACTGTTTGATTTGTGGATATTGAAAAATCCTTGCATCCCTGGGATAAATCCCACTTGATCATGGTGGATGATCCTTTTAATGTACTGTTGGATTCTGTTTGCTAGTATTTTGTTGAGGATTTTTGCGTCCATGTTCAGCAGTAATACTGGCCTGTAATTTTCTTGGTTTTTTGATATCTTTCTCTGGTTTTGGTATCAGGGTGATGGTGGCTTCATAAAATGAGCTTGGGAGTGTTCCTTCCTCTGCAAACTTTTGGAAGAGTTTGAGAAATATACGTATTAGCTCTCTTCTAAATGTTTGCTAGAATTCGCCTGAGAAGCCATCTGGTCCCGGACTTTTGTTTGTTGGTTGTTTTTAAATCACAGTTTCAATTTCAGTCCTTGTGATTGGTCTGTTCATATTTTCTATTTCTTCCTGGTTCAGTCTTTGGAGATTGTACCTTTGCAAGAATTTATCCATTTCTTCCAGGTTGTTCATTTTATTGGTGTATAGTTGCTTGTGTCTCTCGTGATCCTTTATATTTCTGTGGTGTCCATTGTAACTTATTTTACCTTTCTAATTTTATTGATTTGAGCCCTCTTCCTTTTTTTCTTGGTGAGTCTGGCTAAAATTGTATCAATTTTGCTTATCTTCTCAAAGAAACAGCTCTTAGTTTTATTGATCTTTTCTATTGTTTTCTTCATTTCTATTTCATTTATTTCTGCTCTGATCTTTGTAATTTCTTTCCTTCTGCTAACTTTGGGTTTTATTTGTCCTTTTTTCTCTACTTGCTTTGAGTGTAAGGCTAGGTTGTTTATTTGAGATTTTTCTTGTTTCCTGAAGTAAGATTTTATCGCTATAAACTTCCCTCTTAGAACTGCTTTTGCCATGTCCCATAGGCTTTGGATCATCCTGTTTTTGTTGTCATTTGTCTCTAGGTATTTTTTGATTTCCTCTTTGATTTCTTCAGTGAACCATTGGTTGTTTAGTAGTATATTGTTTAGTCTCCACATGTTTGTGTTTTTTAGAGTTTTTTCTTGTAGTTGATTTCTAACCTCATAGTGCTGTCATCAGAAAAGTTGCTTGATATGATTTCAGTTTTCTTAAATTTAGTGAATCCTGCAAAATGTTCCATGTGCACTTGAGAAGAATGTGTATTCTGCTGTTTTTGGATGGAATGTTCTATAAATATCAATAAAGTCCACCGGGTCTAATGTGCCATTTAAGGCCTGTGCTTCCTTATTGATTTCTGTCTGGATGATCTGTCCATTGGTGAAAGTGGACTGTTAAAGTCAGCCACTATTATTGTGTTACTGTCAATTTCTCCTTTTATGGCTGTTAGTATTTGCCTTATATATTGGGGTGCTCCCATGTTGGGTACATATATATTTACAGTTGTTATGTCTTCTTCTTGGATTGATCCCATGATAATTATGCAGTGTCCTTCTTTGTCTCTTGTAAGAGTCTTTATTTTAAAACCTATTTTTTCTGTTATGAGTATTTCTGCTTCAGCTTTCTTTTGATTTTCATTTGCATGGAATAGCTTTCTCCATCCCTTCACTTTCAGTCTGTATGTGTCCCTAAATCTGAAGTGGGTCTCTTGTAGACAGCATATATATGGCTCTTATTTTTGTATCCATTCATCCAGTCTATTTCTTTTGATTGGAGCATTTAATCCATTTACCTTTAAGGTAATTATCAATATATATGTTCCTATTGCCATTTTCTTAGTTGTTTTGGATTTGTTTTTGTAGGTTGTTTTTCTTCCTTTCCTCTTCTCTTGTGATCTGATGACTAACTTTAGTGTTGTGTTAGATTCCTTCTTTTTGTGTGTGTATCTATTGTAGATTTTCCATTTACAATTACCATGAGGATTCGATATAGCAGAGTATATATATACGAGATTGTATTAAGTTGCTGGTCTTTACATTTCAAATTCATTTCCATTATCCTACATTTGTGCTCTCCTCTTCTCACAATTGCTGGTTTTGATATCGTATTTATGTTTGCCTTTACCAGTGAGCATTTCCATTCATAATTTTCTTGTTTCTAGTAATGGCCTTTTCTTTCCTGCTTAAAGAATTTTATTTAGTATTTGTTGCAAAGCTAGTCTAGTGGTGCTGAATTCTCTTAACTTTTGTTTGTGAAGCTTTTGATTTCTCTGTCGAATCTGAATGAGAGCCTTGCTGGGTAAAATATTCTTGGTTGTAGTTTCTTCCCTTTAATCACTTTAAATATATCATGCCACTACATTCTGGCCTGCAGAGTTTCTGCTGACAAATCAGTTGATAACTTAATTGGAGTTCTCTTTTATGTTATTTGTTTTTTTTTTCTCTTGTTGCTTTTAGTATTTTTTCTTTGTCCTTAATTTTTGTAAATTTAATTACTATGTGTTCCTTCTTGGGTTTATCCTGCCTGGTACTCTCTGTACTTCCTGGAGTTTGGTGACTCTTTCCTTTACCATCTTAGGGAAATTTTCAGCTATTATCTCTTCAAAAATTTTCTCAGGTACTTTCCCTCTCTCTTCTCCTTCTGGGACCACTATAATGCAAATATTGGTGCATTAATGTTGTTGCAGAGGTCTCTTAGACTGTCTTCATTTGTTTTCAGTCTTTTTTCTTTGTTCTGTTTTGCAGCAGTGATTTCCACCATTCTGTCTTCCAGCTCACTTATCCATTCTTCTGCCTCCATTACGCTGCTATTGATTCCTTCTAGTGTATTTTTCATTTCAGTTACTGTATTGCTCATCTCTGTTTGTTCTTTACTTCTTCTGGGTCTTGTTAAACATTTCTTGCATATTCTCGATCTGTGCTTCTATTCTTTTTCTGAGATCTTGGATTGTCTTCATTATCATTACTCTGAATTCTTCCAGTAGATTGCCTATCTCCACTTCACTTAGTTGTTCTTCTGGGGTTTTATCTTGTTCCTTCATCTGGGACATATTTCTCTGTCATCTCATTTTGCCTAACTTTCTTGATTGTGTTTTCTGTTCCACAGGCTGTAGTATTGTAGTTCTTCCTGCTTCTGCTGTCTGTCCTCTGGTGGATGAGGCTGTCTAAGAGGCTTTTGCAGGCTTCCTGGTGGGAGGCATCCTGCTCACTGGTGTTGGAGCTGGTTCTTGTGCCCCTGGTTGGCAGGGCTGTGCTCAGGAAGACTTTAAACAGCCTGTCTGCTGATGGGTGGGGCTGTGGTCCCGTCCTGTTGGTTGTTTGGTCTGAGACGTCCCAGCACTAGAGCTACAGGCTATTGGGTGGGGCTATGTCTTGGGGAGGAAATGGTGGGTTTGGGAGGTTCACACTAGTGAACACTCACCAGAACAGCTGCTGCCAGTGTCTTTGTCCCCACAGTGAACCATAGCTGCCCCCCGCCTCTGCAGGAGATCCTCCAGTACTAGGAGGTAGGTTTGGCTCAGTCTCTTATGAGGTTACCACTTTCCCCTGGGTCATGGTGCACACAGGACCTTGTGTGCACCCCCCAAGAGTGGAGTTTCTGTTTCCCCCAGCCCCGTGGATTACCTATGATCAAATCCTTCTGGTCGCCAAAGCCAGATTCTCTGGGGGGCTGTTTCTCCTGTTGCCAGACCCCCAGGCTGAGAAACCTACCATGGGGCTCAGGGCTTTCACTCCTATGGGAGAAAAACTGTGGTATAATTATTTTCCAGTTTGTGAGTTGCCTACCCGGTGTGTATGGGATTTGATTTTATCATTATTGCACCCTTCCTACTGTCTTGTAGTGGCTTTTTCTTTGTCTTTGTAGGGTATATTTTCTGGTAGGTTCCAGCACTTTTTTTGTTTGTTTGTTTTGTTGACAGTTGTTCAGCAGTTAGTTGTGATTTAGGTGTTTTTGTAAGAAGGGGTGAGCTTACGTCCTTCTACTCTGCCATCTTGCTGGCAAGTCAAGATTGCATTTTGTAATTTCCAGGGTAACAAGTAAATTAATAATGCTAAAAGCATGACCCAAATAAAAAGCTAATAGAGGACATAAAACTGGAAAATTTTAAAACATATACTAGATCAATAGAAAAGAAATCAAGAAGAGGAAAATAAAATAACAAAAATGAAAGGGACAAATGAAAACATATCAAGATGAAAGACTTAAAGACATTAATTCCACTAATTAAAATAAATATAATTAGAATTAAAAAATCACAATTGAATTAAGATTTAAAAAAAGAACTAAATAATAGTTTTTAAGGAAATTAAGAGAAATAAAATGATAAAGTTGCATAGAGTTAATAAAATTTAAAACATACCTTCAGTACGGAAAATTAACAAAGCCAAAGTTTATTTTCTAGATGATTACTATAACCATTAAACATCTATTAAAATTTATAAAATATAAAAAGAGTAAGAGAAATCACAAATTACTAATATCAGGAATAAAACATGTCTACAGACATTAAAATAATAATGAAGAAATATTATGTATAACTTTGTGGTAATAAAATTGACAGTTTAGATGAAATGGGTAAATTCCCAAAGATGCTATTTATCAAAATAATCAAAAGAACAGATGTATACTTATTGGATGTAATTATTATTAAATGCAGTGAATAAAATGGATGTATTTATTAAACAATTTAAAGTATATTGAATAAATTAAATTAATTGAGTTCATAATTAAAAATTATGACAAAAATAACTCCAGGCCCAGCTGTCTTCACTGGTAAATTTTATTATATATTTAAGGAAGAAATGGTACAGATCTTACATATTTCTGTTTCAGAAAGTAAAGCAGAAGTGAATACTTATCAGTGTGTTGTATGAGTCCCATATAATCCTGATACAGGAACATTACAGAAAAATAAAATTACATACTGACATTACTCTTGATGATAAAGGCAAAATCATTGTCCAAAACTTAGCAAAGTAAATCCAGCAATGTATTTAAAAAAGGTACAATAATACAAAGTTGGCTCAACAGTAAATAATCAATTCCTATAACTCACTACATTAACAGAATAAAATGTGTGTGTGTATAAATTTCAGTGGATATAGAAAAAGCATTTGATCTACTTCAACATTCATTCATAATCTTAAAATCTCAGCATATTTGCAACAGGTGAGAATTTCCTCCATCCAATAAAGAGCATCTAGTAAAAAATACATTTAACATCATACTTAATGGTAAAATATTAAGACTGGGAATAATATAAGGTTGTCTGTTCTCACTACTTCTATTCAACATTGTATTGAAAAACTTAGTCTGTGTGCTAAGACAAGGCAAAATTTCACAAAAGTTAGAAGGCAAAAAGTAAAAGAGTTTTGTCTGTGAGTAACATAAATATATACAATAATAATTGTGAAGAAATCTGCATAGACATGAACATAGGAATAAGGAGCTACGGTACTGAAGTTAGAGTGATTTCAGTTTCACCATCCAAGAAAACTGAGATATTGAAACAGTTCAGAATAAACCTATGAAAATTTAAAACATAAGGCCTGAGAGTCTTATACTCTCCCTCCACCTCCCAAAAAAGCAGCTCAATTTTCTTACAACAATTTCTGTCAATATTTTTCCCATAGGAAAGTCAATATATGAAAATTAATCTCGGGATTTTCTACAAACATGATTTATAGCAGACATGGTTTGTTGGGTCCATTTGGCTTCACAAAAATTTATTTGCCACATGTGTTGAATAGATGTGAAAGAAACACAGTTCATATTAGGAAAGTTAACAAAAATCTATTTAGAACAATAAACTATTAATCATACCTAAGACTTGCTAGCTCATCATACCCATATTTGCTTAAGTGGACGAATGATTAAACTAAAATAATGCTTTTTGTTGCTGTTTCTTTTTTCACTAAAATGGAAATAAGATGTGTTTACTCTGCTTGTCAAGGATTCCTAATAATTCTTATAATTAAATGTGATAGAATGTTTTCTCCTTTTAACTAAAACTACTTTGCATTTTCTTCACATCCAAAAGTAATTCCTAATAATTGGTATATTAATCCTCATCATTTGAAAGAGTTTTTAAAATTAATTTCCCATATGTTTGAGGATTCAAAGTTAATTATCTGTTTAAAACTGTAGGCTTTTCCATTCCATGTTTTATTCTGTTCCTCTCTGAGATAATTTTTCTCTGTCAAACTTTTTTTTTAAGTGTACTCCTTCCAGTACAAACCTTCTCCACTAGCCCAATGGGATTAATTACTAAGGAATTACTAAGGACTCTCGCAGGCGTCTGTTCCACAGCAGAGATCTTCCCTGCATAACCTGTGTCACCTAGATGATTTTTCAAGTCTCTTTTATTGCTCTTTTCTTAATTTAATGGCTTTATTAGTTATATATGTGCTTGACATCATAGTAAGTAATAAGGTGATTCTGGAACTAGACTACTTGAACTTGAATTCTTGTACCTACCTATACAAGTGTGATCTAGTTGCTTGTTTTCCCAATGCCTTTGCTTTCTAAGTTGTAAAATGAGGATAATAACAGTCCTGTTTCCTAGAAACATTTTAACATTAGATGAGAACGCGAAATGAGAAAACACATTCAGAGCACTTAGAAAAGAACATTGACTATTTTAGGTGCGCAGGAAATGTTGATTACTATTACTATACTATTGCTACAACTAATGCTATCAAAACTTTTAGACTATGAAACATTTAAGAGGAGAAGTTTTGTCTTATTTGTCTTTATATCTCCAGCAAAAAAAAAAAAAAAAGTGCCTAGTACATAATGGATGTAAACAAGCATTTATTGAATTAACAAATGAATAAATAAGTGAATATGATTATAAAATCTATTTTCTACTGATATCTTTGTCTATATCTATTTTTGACTTTTTGACAATAAGTGTCTTTATTGTCACTATCATCATGATCATTATTTCAAGTATGTCTCTTTCCATGCAAGAAGCCATTCTCTTCTAGTTTTTCATGTACTGGCTGTTAAGTGGTTTTTTTTTTTTTTTTTTTTTCGGTATGTGGGCCTCTCACTGTTGTGGCCTCTCCCATCGCGGAGCACAGGCTCTGGACGCGCAGGCTCAGCGGCCATGGCTCATAGGCCCAGCCTCTCCGTGACACGTGGGATCCTCCCAGACCGGGGCACGAACCCGTGTCCCCCACATCGGCAGGCGGACTCTCAACCACTGCGCCACCAGGGAAGCCCTGTTAAGTGGTTTTATAGTATGTAAAGGAAATGGGATGCCCAAAAGCATATTTAGAGAAGAAAGTATTAGAAACTTGCATTTTTCATGCTCCTGTCTTTGAAATCCTAAGCCGTAAGCACTTAAAATAAATCAGATGGAAGTGAAACTTAGTTCACTGCAGAACATGAAACTGCCCAGAGAGAAATTATCTGGAATATCTGAGAAAATCAAGGGCTCAAAAGGTTCCAGTACAATCTGGAGACAGGCCCACAGAATACTCAGCCATTGCAGGTGTCAGAGCATTGTTTTAATGGTGTGAAGGGAAAGTTTGAACCTGCCAGACTGGTAGGTACTCGGTTGCAGGGCTCCTGGTTGAGTTGATGATGGACACCCTGGAGAGGACTTATCCAGGTGAACTTAATTGCCTCCCTACGTCTTCCAGGATCACACCATCTGCACTTGTGTATGAAAAAGCCTGGAACCAGAGAAACCACCCAACATCCCCACGTCAGCCAGAGGTCCACTGGAGACATTCTTGTTCTGCAACTGGTCTGTCATTTCCTGCCAGTGGCCTCCATGTGAGATACTTGACAGCTTACATACCTGGGAAACAATATCGATGAAGATAAAAATTAAGTATACCCATTTACAAGGACTTGTGGTTATGTGAGCAGGAAATAAAGCTAAATATTACAATTGTTAGATCCTAGGGAGGCACTAGATAAAATGCATGAGTGATATTAAGAACTCTCATGGAATGAAACATAAAATATGAAAACAACATATGGAACTAAAAATAATTTCTACATGTAAAAATTCAGTAGATAAACTGGAAAATAAAACTGAAAAGCATATCTTAGTAGCCTTCACACTAAATTTTTTAAATTCCCATAACTTATAAAAAAAAAAATATATATATATATATATATATATATATAAAACAAGGACATATTCAAGAGCACTAACATTCAAGTAATATTTTCCAGGAAGAAAAGTAGTAAAAGAATGTGAGATATGAAAATTAAAGAAATGGGCTTCCCTGGTGGCGCAGTGCTTGAGAGTCTGCCTGCTGATGCAGGGGTTCGTGCCCTGGTCCGGGAAGATCCCACATGTCGCAGAGCGGCTAGGTCCATGAGCCATGGTCACTGAGCCTGCGCTTCCGGAGCCTGTGCTCCGCAACGGGAGAGGCCACAACAGTGAGAGGCCCGCGTACCGCAAAAAAAAAAAAAAAGAAAAAGAAATGATAGAAGAGATATTCCATGAATGGGAATGCTAGTTCTCCTAATGGAAATATATAATCAATTTTATATAGGGTTAATGAAAAAAAAGAAGGCACAAACCCAGATTCTACCTAGATCCTGGTAACATTTCTATAGCCCCAAAATGAAAAGCACACTTTACAAGCTTCCACATAGAAAAATTTGGTTTTCAATTAAAAAAAAGACTAGTGTTGGGCTTCTCAAGTACCACACTAGAACACAGGGGAAAGTATTTACAGAAAAAAAAAGAGAGAGAAATTACCTTTTTTGCTAATGTCCAAATGTCACCTGAAATCAGCCAAGCATTCCTAACCTGGATCTACTCAATATCAAGTACTAATCATCAAAACATTAAGAGTTTACACTAAGTCATTTCATCATTCTTTTATCCCTAGAATTTTAGTATATATTTGAAAGTCAAGGCAACCCCAACCTAGGTGTGACTTGCTATCAAGTAGTGAAAGAGCAAAATCCCAGAGGGCTAAAATTAATTCAGTCTTAGGGCTGAATATCGTATAAATGTCTGTGGTGGGAAAATATAATCAGGAAGGGCATTCAAAGAATAGCAGGGCAGAACTTCATTGGAAATATTCAATATAAGAAATAGAACATTTCACAATGTACCTTTTATACATAGTCACAGTCATTCAACCCAAACACTGTACATCCACCTTCCAAATAAATTATACAAGAAGGTTTCCCTTCCTGAAGATGTAGCAAGTGTTCATGAAATTAAAATTAGAAAACAAAACAGAGCAACAGAAATAGAGTTGTTGAGCCCTTTTGGAAACAGAACAGATGTTCTCTACATCAAAGAAACTAACAATCTTTGCATGAGCAGAAGTCTCTGATGTTAGTAATAGGCTGGAAAAATGAGAGAGTGAAAAGGAAGAATAAAAGTTAGAGCCACAGAAACCTGATGATAAAAGCAGATTATCTAGATGGACATCAAGGCCACAGTTCTACCCCCTCCTAACAAAGAGGCTTCATCCCCAAACCATACTGGGAATGACTGATTGGTATTAACACAGATGTATGCTGACGTTACCCCAGTGCATTATTCCTAATTTTGTCTCTGCATAGTTTATCACTTTTCAAATTATTTTTATCTTATTTAAAAATAGTTTTGCATTTTTACTGATGTTTTTTGTTTTACCAACCAGGTAGTGCACATTCATTGTAAAAAAAATTGGAATAAATAGAAAAATCTTAAAAAAGAAAATAAAATTACCCATATCAAAGTCCACTGAAAGATAATATTTTGAAGCTATCTTATATATCTACCTATCATTTATCTATCTTATTTTTAGCTTAATAGGTTTTATAAATATTCTGTTACTAATAACCTTTATATAGCATTATTATAATTGAAATATATTATCCTACAATATTCATGCAAAACAAATACTGTGAAATGCCTACAATGTGCCAGGTAGTATTCTAAGTCATTTGAGAATTATTGGGGAACAAATCATGTCCAGTTGTGATACACGGTAGGGAAAATAATAAAGCAGGTCAAGGGAAAAAAAGGTCTAGAGGTTGGAGTTACTTTTCTCTGTAAGAGATAAGGAAAGACCTCACTAAAGTTTTACTGTAGCTACTGTGTTGAGAAAAGACATTGAGAGAGGAGGTGGGTCGAGAGCAGAAGACGGTGACAAGTTAGAAAGCCATCATAATAATTTTGGAGCTAGAAGATGAGGGTGCCGACCGAGGAGGAATGGAGATGATGAGAAGTGGTTGGGATCTCAATAAATCTTGGAGGTAAAGCCAACAGAATTTACCAAGAAATTCAATGCTGGAGAATAGTATGCATGAACTTTAGACGTTTATTTAGCAACCGTTTATTTTTAGACAATTTGGTTGAGATTTATTCAATGCTCAGCAAGATTCCGAGGACATGAATGATTGGCTTATTGTCATATATATGAAGCCTAGCATATTACCTGACCTGTAGCAGATATTCAATAAATATTTGTTACATTATTGAATGAATGTTAGGAAGCTGTATAGCATTTATTTAATAATCTGAGCAGAATTCATAGAGGCACCTGGGAACCTCATCTTCCATGAAAGTATCTGTGCATTTTGTTTTTTGCCTTAGAAACTTGATCATTAATATTGTGTCTCTATTCCTCATAGAGTGATATTTTTCTTTAAAAATTAAAGTACATATGAACAGAAATATACAAATATAGTGTATTTTATCCATATAGATTGTAGAAGTCATTTAAAGATCACTTCTGCTTATCTTTTTAGTAGCTCTTACATCAGGCAGTGTTATCTTCCTCCCAAATGAGTTGTATATTAGCAGTAATAAGTTTGAAAAACTCTGGAAATATTAATTTTTTCTAGATTTATCAAAAAAATCTCAAAAAGTAAAAATTCAAATACATTTACTTTTTTATTCTTCAGTTAGTATTACCTAATTCACACCCCAAATCTTCTGATAAATGGAGAATTTTATGAATAGATGAAAACAGAATTAATGCTGGTATTATAAAAATAAAGTTCTAATGCAGAATGAGCTAGTTACGTATTATATACAGCACTTTTTTTCTATACTTTAAAAAATTTTTGTAATTGCATCCCTTCTGCTCAGGTCTCCAAATGCATTTAGTCCAACTTACTATATTGTTATACAACTTGATTTGGTAAGAACAAAACTTTTTGAAATAAAACTGATTTGTATTTACAAGTGAGGTTCTTATTCCAACTGGCTACAGGATCCTGTTCTTTTTTTTTTTTTTTTTTTTTTTTTTTTTTTTTTTTTAATAGATCTTTATTGGAGTATAATTGCTTCACAATACTGTGTTAGTTTCTGCTGTATAACAAAGTGCATCAGCCATGTGCATACATATGTCCCCATATCCCCTCCCTCTTGAGCCTCCCTCCCACCCTCCCTATCCCACCCCTCTAGGTGATCACAAAGCACCAAGCTGATCTCCCTGTGCTATTTTACATTCGGTAGTGTATATATGTCGATGCTACTCTCACTTCGCCCCAGCTTCCCCCTCCCACCCCGTGTCCTCAGGTCCATTCTCTATGTCTAAGGTACATTTCTCTTATAATTAGTGATGTTGAGCATTGAGCTTCTTTTCACGTGCCTCGTGGCCATCTGTATGTCTTCCTTGGTGAAATGTCTATTTAGGTCTTCTGCCTATTTTTTAACTGGATTGTTTGGTTTTTTTTTTTTTTTTTTTTTTTTTTTTTTTTTTTAACATCTTTATTGGGGTACAATTGCTTCACAATGGTGTGTTAGTTTCTGCTTTATAACAAAGTGAATCAGTCATACATAAACATATGTTCCCATATGTCTTCCCTGTTGCGTCTCCCTCCCTCCCACCCTCCCCATCCCACCCCTCCAGGCTGTCACAAAGCACCGAGCCAATATCCCTGTGCCATGCGGCTGCTTCCCACTAGCTATCTACCTTACTGCGTTTGTTACTATGTATATGCCCATGACTCTCTCTCGCCCTGTCACAGCTCACCCTTCCCCCTCCCCATAACCTCAAGTCCGTTCTCTAAGAGGTCTGCGTCTTTATTCCTGCTTTACCCCTAGGTTCTTCATGACATTTTTTTCTTAAATTCCATATATATGTGTTAGCATACGGTATTTGTCTTTTTCTTTCTGACTTACTTCACTCTGTATGACAGACTCTAGGTCTATCCACCTCATTACAAATAGCTCAATTTCGTTTCTTTTTATGGCTGAGTAATATTCCATTGTATATATGTGCCACATCTTCTTTATCCATTCCTCCGATGACGGGCACTTAGGTTGTTTCCATCTCCGGGCTATTGTAAATAGAGCTGCAATGAACATTTTGGTACATGACTCTTTTTGAATTTTGGTTTTCTCAGGGTATATGCCCAGTAGTGGGATTGCTGGGTCATATGGTAGTTCTATTTGTAGTTTTTTAAGGAACCTCCATACTGTTCTCCACAGTGGCTGAACCAATTCACATTCCCACCAGCAGTGCAAGAGTGTTCCCTTTTCTCCACACCCTCTCCAGCATTTATTGTTTCTAGATTCTTTGATGATGGCCATTCTGACTGGTGTGAGATGATATCTCATTGTAGTTTTGATTTGCATTTCTCTAATGATTAATGATGTTGAGCATTCTTTCATGTGTTTGTTGGCAGTCTGTATATCTTCTTTGGAGAAATGTCTATTTAGGTCTTCTGCCCATTTTTGGATTGGGTTGTTTGTTTTCTTGTTATTGAGCTGCATGAGCTGCTTGTAAATTTTGGAGATTAATCCTTTGTCGGTTGCTTCATTTGCAAATATTTTCTCCCATTCTGAGGGTTGTCTTTTGGTCTTGTTTATGGTTTCCTTTGCTGTGCAAAAGCTTTGAAGTTTCATTAGGTCCCATTTGTTTATTTTTGTTTTTATTTCCATTACTCTAGGAGGTGGGTCAGAAAGGATCTTGCTTTGATTTATGTCATAGAGTGTTCTGCCTATGTTTTCCTCTAAGAGTTTGATAGTTTCTGGCCTTACATTTAGGTCTTTAATCCATTTTGAGCTTATTTTTGTGTATGGTGTTAGGGAGTGATCTAATCTCATACTTTTACATGTACCTGTCCAGTTTTCCCAGCACCACTTATTGAAGAGGCTGTCCTTTTTCCACTGTACATTCCTGCCACCTTTATCAAAGATAAGGTGTCCATATGTGCATGGGTTTATCTCTGGGCTTTCTATCCTGTTCCATTGATCTATCTTTCTGTTTTTGTGCCAGTACCATACCGTCTTGATGACTGTAGCTTTGTAGTATAGTCTGAAGTCAGGGAGCCTGATTCCTCCAGTTCCTTCTTTCGTCCTCAAGATTGCTTTGGCTATTCGGGGTCTTTTGTGTTTCCATACAAATTGTGAAATTTTTTGTTCTAGTTCTGTGAAAAATGCCAGTGGTAGTTTGATAGGGATTGCATTGAATCTATAGATTGCTTTGGGTAGTAGAGTCATTTTCACAATGTTGATTCTTCCAATCCAAGAACATGGTATATCTCTCCATCGATTTATATCATCTTTAATTTCTTTCATCAGTGTCTTATAATTTTCTGCATACAGGTCTTTTGTCTCCTTAGGTAGGTTTATTCCTAGATATTTTATTCTTTTTGTTGCAATGGTAAATGGGAGTGTTTTCTTGATTTCACTTTCAGATTTTTCATCATTAGTATATAGGAATGCCAGAGATTTCTGTGCATTAATTTTGTATCCTGCCACTTTACCAAATTCATTGATTAGCTCTAGTAGTTTTCTGGTAGCATCTTTAGGGTTCTCTATGTATAGGATCATGTCATCTGCAAACAGTGACAGCTTTACTTCTTCTTTTCCAATTTGGATTCCTTTTATTTCCTTTTCTTCTCTGATTGCTGTGGCTAAAACTTCCAAAACAATGTTGAATAATAGTGGTGAGAGTGGGCAACCTTGTCTTGTTCCTGATCTTAGTGGAAATGCTTTCAGTTTTTCACCATTGAGGATGATGTTTGCTGTGGGCTTGTCATATATGGCCTTTATTATGTTGAGGAAAGTTCCCTCTATGCCTACTTTCTGCAGGGTTTTTATCATAAATGGGTGTTGAATTTTGTCAAAAGCTTTCTCTGCATCTATTGAGATGATCATATGGTTTTTCTCCTTCAATTTGTTAATATGGTTTATCACATTGATAGATTTGCGTATATTGAAGAATCCTTGCATTCCTGGAATAAACCCCACTTGATCATGGTGTATGATCCTTTTAATGTGTTGTTGGATTCTGTTTGCTAGTATTTTGTTGAGGATTTTTGCATCTATGTTCATCAGTGATATTGGCCTGTAGTTTTCTTTCTTTGTGACATCCTTGTCTGGTTTTGGTATCAAGGTGATGGTGGCCTTGTAGAAGGAGTTAGGGAGTGGTCCTCCCTCTGCTATATTTTGGAAGAGTTTGAGAAGGATAGGTGTTAGCTGTTCTCTAAATGTTTAATAGAATTCGCCTGTGAAGCCATCTGGTCCTGGGCTTTTCTTTGTTGGAAGATTTTTAATCACAGTTTCAATTTCAGTGCTTGTGATTGGTCTGTTCATATTTTCTATTTCTTCCTGATTCAGTCTTGGCAGGTTGTGCATTTCTAAGAATTTGTCCATTTCTTCCAGATTGTCCATTTTATTGGCATAGAGTTGTTTGTAGTAATCTCTCATGATCTCTTTTATCTCTGCAGTGTCAGTTGTTACCTCTCCTTTTTCATTTCTAATTCTATTGATTTGAGTCTTCTCCCTTTTTTTCTTGATGAGTCTGGCTAGTGGTTTATCTATTTTGTTTATCTTCTCAAAGAACCAGCTTTTAGTTTTATTGATCTTTGCTATTGTTTCCTTCATTTCTTTTTCATTTATTTCTGATCTGATTTTTATGATTTCTTTCCTTCTGCTAGCTTTGGGGTTTTTTTGTTCTTCTTTCTCTAATTGCTTGAGGTGCAAGGTTAGGTTGTTTATTCGAGATGTTTCCTGCTTCTTAAGGTGGGCTTGTATTGCTATAAACTTCCCCCTTAGAACTGCTTTTGCTGCATCCCACACGTTTTGGGTCGTTGTGTCTCCATTGTCATTTGTTTCTAGGTATTTTTTGATTTCCTCTTTGATTTCTTCAGTGATCTCTTCATTATTAAGTAGTGTATTGTTTAGCCTCCATGTGTTTGTATTTTTTACAGATCTTTTCCTGTAATTGATATCTAGTCTCATGGCGTTGTGGTCAGAAAAGATACTTGATACAATTTCAATTTTCTTAAATTTACCAAGGCTTGATTTGTGACCTAAGATATGATCTATCCTGGAGAATGTTCCATGAGCACTTGAGAAAAATGTGTATTCTGTTGTTTTTGGATGGAGTGTCCTATAAATATCAATTAAGTCCATCTTGTTTAATGTATCATTTAAAGCTTGTGTTTCCTTATTTATTTTCATTTTGGATGATCTGTCCATGGGTGAAAGTGGGGTGTTTAAGTCCCCTACTATGAATGTGTTACTGTCGATTTCCCCTTTTATGGCTGTTAGTATTTGCCTTATGTATTGAGGTGCTCCTATGTTGGGTGCATAAATATTTACAATTGTTATATCTTCTTCTTGGATCGATCCCTTGATCATTATGTAGTGTCCTTCTTTGTCTTTTTTAATAGTCCTTATTTTAAAGTCTATTTTGTCTGATATGAGAATTGCTACTCCAGCTTTCTTTTGGCTTCCATTTGCATGGAATATCTTTTTCCATCCCCTTACTTTCAGTCTGTATGTGTCTCTAGGTCTGAAGTGGGTCTCTTGTAGACAGCATATATAAGGGTCTTGTTTTTGTATCCATTCAGCTAATCTGTGTCTTTTGGTGGGAGCATTTAGTCCATTTACATTTAAGGTAATTATCGATATGTATGTTCCTATTCCCATTTTCTAAATTGTTTTGGGTTCGTTATTATAGGTCTTTTCCTTCTCTTGTGTTTCTTGCCTAGAGAAGATCCTTTAGCATTTGTTGTAAAGCTGGTTTGGTGGTGCTGAACTCTCTCAGCTTTTGCTTGTCTGTAAAGGTTTTAATTTCTCCATCAAATCTGAATGAGATCCTTGCTGGGTAGAGTAGTCTTGGCTGCATGTTTTTCTCCTTCATCACTTTCAGTATGTCCTGCCACTCCCTTCTGGCTTGTAGGGTTTCTGTTGAGAGATCAGCTGTTAACCTTATGGGGATTCCCTTATGTGTTATTTGTTGTTTTTCCCTTGCTGCTTTTAATATGCTTTCTTTGTATTTAATTTTTGACAGTTTGATTAATATGTGTCTTGGCGTATTTCTCCTTGTATTTATCTTGTATGGGACTCTCTGTGCTTCCTGGACTTGATTAACTATTTCCTTTCCCATATTAGGGAAGTTTTCAACTATAATCTCTTCAAATATTTTCTCAGTCCCTTTCTTTTTCTCTTCTTCTTCTGGAACCCCTATAATTCGAATGTTGGTGCGTTTAATGTTGTCCCAGAGGTCTCTGAGACTGTCCTCAGTTCTTTTCATTCTTTTTTCTTTATTCTGCTCTGCAGTAGTTATTTCCACTATTTTATCTTCCAGGTCACTTATCCGTTCTTCTGCCTCAGTTATTCTGCTATTGATCCCATCTAGAGTACTTTTAATTTCATTTATTGTGTTGTTCATCGTTGCTTGTTTCATCTTTAGTTCTTCTAGGTCCTTGTTAACTGATTCTTGCATTTTGTCCAATCTATTGTCCATTCTATCTCCAAGATTTCGGATCAACCTTACTATCATTATTCTGAATTCTCTTTCAGGTAGACTGCCTATTTCCTCTTCATTTGTTAGGTCTGGTGGGTTTTTATCTTGCTCCTTCATCTGCTGTGTGTTTTTCTGTCTTCTCATTTTGCTTATCTTACTGTGTTTGGGGTCTCGTTTTTGCAGGCTGCAGGTTTGTAGTTCCTCCTGTTTTTGATGTCTGTCTCCAGTGGCTAAGGTTGGTTCAGTGGGTTGTGTAGGCTTCTTGGTGGAGGGGGCTAGTGCCTGTGTTGTGGTGGATGAGGCTGGATCTTGTCTCTCTAGTAGGCAGGTTCACGTCTGGTGGTGTGTTTGGGGGTGTCTGTGGCCTTATTATGATTTTAGGCAGCCTCTCTGCTAATGGGTGGGGTTGTGTTCCTGTTTTGCTAGTTGTTTGGCATAGGTTTTCCAGCACTGTGGCTTGCTGGTCGTTGAGTGAAGCTGGGTGCTGGTGTTAAGATGGAGGTCTCTGGGAGATTTTCGCCGTTTGATATTATGTGGAGCTGGGAGGTCTCTTGTTGATCAGTGTCCTGAAGTTGGCTGTCCTACCTCAGAGGCAGAGCCCTGCCTCCTGGCTGGAGCACCAAAAGCTTTTCATCCACAGGCTCAGGATAAAAGGGAGAAAAAGTAGAGGGAATTAGTAGAAGTATGAGGAAAGAAAGAAGGAAAGGAGGGTAGGAAGGAAGGAAGAAAGAAAGAAAGAAGCAAAGAAGGAAAGAAGGCAAGAAGGAAAGAAAGGAGGGAGGGAGGGAGGGAGGAAGGAAGGAAGGAGGGAAAGAAGGAAAAAAGACAGAAAGAAAGAAGATACAGTAAAAATAAAATAAAGTATAATAAAGTTATTGAATTAAAAACTTCTTATTTAGAAAAAAAAAAAGGGGGGGACGGAAAGAACCTTAGGACAAATGTTGGAAGCAAAGCTATACAGACAAAATCTTACACAGAAGCATACACATACACCCTCACTAAAAGAGGTAAATGGGGAAAAATCCTAAATCTTGCTGTCAGAGACCACCTCCTCAATTTGGGATGATTCGTTGTCTAAAGGAGGGAAGGAAGGACGGAAAGAAAGAAAGAAAGAACGAAGGTAAAGTGTAATAAGGTTATTAAAATTAATTATTAAGAAAGAAAAAAAAATTAAAAAAAAACATGGACGGATAGAACCCTAGGACAAATGGTGGAAGCAAGACTATACAGACAAGATCTCACACAGAAGCATACACATACACATTCACAAAAAGAGGAAAGGGGGAAAAATCATAGATCTTGCTCCTAAAGTCCACTTCCTTAATTTGGGATGATTGGTTGTCTATTCAGGTATTCCACAGATGCAGGGTACATCAAGTTGATTGTGGAGCTTTAATCCGCTGCTTCTGAGGCTGCTGGGAGAGATTTCCCTTTCTCTTCTTTGTTCTCACAGCTCCCAGGGCTAAGCTTTGGATTTGGCCCTGCCACTGCGTGTAGATCGCTGGAGGGCGTCTGTTTTTTGCTCAGACAGGATGGGGTTAAAAGAGCCGCTGATTGGGGGCTCTGGCGCACTCAGGCCGGCGGGGACGAAGGGGCACAGAGTGCGGGGCGGGCCTGCGGTGGCAAAGGTCGGCGTGACTTTGCACCAGCCTGAGGCGCGCTGTGCGCTCTCCCGGGGATGTTGTCCCTGGATCCCGGGAACCCGGCAGTGGCGGGCTGCACAGGCTCCGCGGAGGAGGGGTGTGGAGAGTGACCTGTGCTCGCACACAGGCCCCTCGGTGGCGGCAGCAGCAGCCTTAACGTCTCCCGCCCGCCTCTGGGGTCCGCGCTTTTAGCCGCGGCTTGCGCCCGTCTCTGGATTCCGCGCTTTCAGCTGCGGCTCGCGCCTGCCTCTGGATTCCGCGCTTTCAGCCGCGGCTCGCGCCCGTCTCTGGATTCCGCGCTTTCAGCCGCGGCTCGCGCCCGTCTCTGGGGTCCGCGCTTTCAGCCGCGGCTCGCGCCCGTCTCTGGAGTTCCTTTAAGCAGCGTTCTTAAACCCCTCTCCTCACGCCCCAGGAAACAAAGAGGGAAGGAAAAGTCTCCTGCCTCTTCTGCAGGTGCAGGCTTTTCCCCGGACTCCCTCCCGGCTAGCTGTGGTGCACTAACCCCTTCAGGCTATGTTCAAGCCGCCAACCCCAGTCCTCTCCCTGCGCTCCGGCCTCAGCTCGCAGCCCCGCCCTCCCCGGCGGGTGAGCAGACAAGCCTCTCGGGCTGGTGAGTGCCGGTTCGGCACCGATCCTCTGTGCGGGAATCTCCCCGCTTTGCCCTCCGCACCCGTTGCTGTGCACTCCTCCGCAGCTTCGAAGCTCCCCCCTCCGCCTCCCGCAGTCTCCGCCCGCGAAGGGGCTTCCTAGAGTGTGGAAACTTTTCCTCCTTCACAGCTCCCTCCCACTGGTACAGGTGCCGTCCCTATTCTTTTGTCTCTGTTTTTTCTTTTGCCCTACCCAGGTACGTGGGGAGTTTCTTGCCTTTTGGGAGGTCTGAGGTCTTCTGCCAGCCTTCAGTAGGTGTTCTGTAGGAGTTGTTCCACGTGTAGTTGTATTTCTGGTGTATCTGTGGGGAGGAAGGTGATCTCCGCGTCTTACTCTTCCGCCATCTTCCCGCCTGTGTCAGGATCCTGTTCTTGTTTTTCAATCTCTCTGATCTTCAGTTTCTTCATCTGAAAAACAGAGGCTGTGAAATATGTTCCTCAAAGTCTTTCATTTATTCATCTAAAAATATTTGTCAAGGGTTTTAATTATCTAATAATGAATATATGTTAGCCTTCCCTTTTCATATGAAGAATACATAAACAGCCATTACACACATACACATACATCTATATGATACAGCAGTACATAAGAGTTATTATAAAATTGTTTTATTTAAATTATATATTTGTTGGAATTATATGTAATTTTATATGTACTATTAATATTAGTATAATGATATATAATTTTATAAATATTTAATATGACATATATAATATGTATATATACATATATAGATATACATATATATAATTTAGCAATTAAAATATCCATTGTAAACAAACTCTTGTCTTATAATGAAGGACAAACCAGAAGTTGTTGTATAAGGTACAGGTTTGAGGAAGTCAAAGCAAAATTTTCTGTGTCAAAAAAGTGATAGTTTCAAATTTTAAAAATAACTTTGCCTGAGTACTTAAACTATCAAGATCCAGGTCAGGAATGCTTGGCTGATTTTAGGTGACATTTTGACATTAGCAAAAAGGATAATTTGTAATCAATCTACTTTCCTCATGCATGTAGATTTAAGGAGATAAATAAAATTACTTAGAGGGGCAAAGCTAGGTTATGCTAATTGAAAATTTTTATTTTCTTATATTATTTTTTGGTTAAATGACTAATACGTAAGTGGGGTGACTTAACTGTTTTTCATCAGAATGCTGAATGAACAAAGTTATGACATACTAGTCACAATGCAGGGAAAAAGAGTTAACATTCTTAAATACGATAATGTATTCATAAAAATGATCATTTTATTTCCTTTAAAATTAATTTCAGAAGGAAACAAGTGATTAATTCCATAATCCAACCCATGTAAGCAACGTGTAGGGAAAGAATAAAATTAAAGCTAACATGCATTTTGGCTTCCCTCTTTGTTTAGTGTCACGGCTTCAAAATAGTAGTCTCAACATGGGTAATTTCTTTTATTACTCTTAAAGTGTTTTTTATTGAATGGAATCAATAAAACAGTTTTAAAAAATTAAAATAACGTAAATCTAGAAGTATTCACCATGGTAATATGGAAAAAACTCTCCTTTCCCTTATTACTGTACACTGAAATTAATTAAATTACTAAATTAAGTAAGGCCTTTGTGTTGCAGAATGGAGGAGTGTGTTAAGAAAGGAGAAAGTCTTCAATTAATGATAAATTTAGCAAATTTTATGCAAATTTCTCATCAAAATGTCATGTTAAACTATCTAGGCCTAGTTTAGAAGTAGACAGAGCATAAAAGTTAACCAAACTTCTAGAAAAGAGAGCAAATTTGCAGAAGAAGCATGCAGCCCACCCCAACACACACCTAGTCATTTATTCCTCTTTGCTCTTCACAGCAACGCTCATAGACTTGAGAACAGAACAGATTTAAATCAAAGCAAGATATGATCTGTTTATATCAGATTTTAGAAATATCAAGTTATTTTTATACTTATGAATCACTCTACTTTTTAATATATAGCTTAAAATGCATTTAATAAGTTAAGTAATTTTAATAATATTTGAAGTCCACAAACCCTAAATCCTTGTATACTTTAAGTGTTAAACACAGGACTTAGGTTTCTAATTTTGCTCACTTAGGAACTGTCTCTATTAAATCTCCGTGAACAGTATTTGAAAACTTCTTATTCATATGAGATGATTAGAGAAGTATGCCCACAGGAGGAAATAGAGATTTAAAAAGAGTTTGTTTACTTCTGCAAAGCACAGTAAGCTAAAACAGAGACACTGTTTACCATAGCCCAAACAGGATCATTAATAAAGACCTCACAGAAATACGTCCTCTGTAGTTTGACAGTATGGGAAAAAGGCATAGACTGCGGAGTCAGACAGGCCTAAACTTAGAGTTCAACTCTTACACATATTAATGTGTAAGAGTGATTCGATACCTCTGTCTTTGGGCAGTTCACATGTTTCTAAGTCTCAGCTTCCTTTTCTGTAAACTGGGTAAAATGACTTCTACTTCACTGAATTATTGTTAAAGACTGATAGCAACATAGCATGAAAAGTGCCAAGCACAGTATCAGGAAAATAAGTTTCTGAGTGAAGTCTGATTTCTTTCCTGCTGGTTTTGCTGGTAGCACAGGTACTACACTCAAAACTGTTGTTTTTACTACTTCAGATAAATCACTGTATTTTCTTACTTCTCCTGTCCTGCAACATGAAACTTCAGCTTCTATCCTAGGATTATGGGGGCCAGAGTTGAAAGTAAAAAAATGTTAGAAAAACATTTTCTGTGAGAAAAGAAGATATCTGTGACTGTGTGTGTGTATGTGTGCACACACACGTGTACATTTGTCTGTTGGGATTTAAGTGAAGTGGTGGAGGAACAGAAGTTAATGTAAAAAAGTACTGTGTGGCATAAAAGAGGAAGTTGCTATTGAAACTATATAGAAGAATTAAGGAGCATCATCAGGAAGAGAAGGGACCAGTAGCAGAGGAGAAAGGACAGCCTAATGACCAGAGCCTGAAAGAATCCTTTAATCCTGATCTGAATAATGAGAGAAAACCAGTCACAGCCAATCTGGGTTTTGATGCCCCATCTAATGTCTAAGAGTTTCTACAATTCCTCTAGAGTTTTCAAACCAAACATACAACTTTTTTCTTATTATTAAAAAGAAACCACTCATACACATCATTTAACTTAGGCATACGAGCACTTTTGTTTGTGCTTTGGTAGAGTGAGATTGAGGTTGAGATGCAGAATACAACACTGAAAAACAACCTTTAATTAAATTGTCAGAAAAAGGAAAAGAACAACATTCAGTCCCTGCATGGGTGTGGTGACATGGAAATTGCTATTCCAAGCTGATAGTTTGTGTAGATCGGTGGAAAATATCTGGAAATAAATTTGGCATTATATGTAAATACATTTTAAACGTTTAATATTTCTACAATTTAATCTATTAACCCCACTCTACCAGTGTTTCCCAGAATGATTGAAGAGATGCTTCAGGTTTTTCTAAGAAAGGGATATTTAACTGCTGGGCAGTGCAACCCCTGTAAACTTGAAAACTGATCCACTAGAGCTTCATTTTGGACAGGACCTAAGAGTGAAGGAAAGCTTCTGAGAGTAGAATCAAAGCTGAGGATGACAGGAAGAGTAAAGGCAAAGGACAAAGAAAGATCTAAACCAAAGTGAGGGGGAAGCCTACAGTCAGAATATTTCAGAAAATAAGCTGTCATATATTTGAGCATTAGAGAAAACCAACAGAGGGGGAGTCATGTGAACTGATCAAAGTTTTCTTTAAATATGCTTCATCCTAAAAGTTCGTGAAGTCTAATATTTGAATAAAAATGTACATTATAAAATTACTGTAAGAAAAAATAAAAATAACAACCTTACAATGAAAGTATGCCATAAACATATGCCTTTAAAATAATTAAATGATATTTTAAAATCATATAAAACATGAAAGAAAAACATAACATAAATAAGAATTAGAAAAATGTGAAAAGATGTGTCAGTACTCAGGAAAAAATGAAAAAGAAAATTATTATTGTTTAGAAAAGAGTAATAAACTAGAAGGAATACGAGTGAATAAACACTGATACCTTAAGAGACAGAAAAGATGTAAAGAAGTAAATTTTTTTAAATAAAATAAAAACTTTAAGAAAAAGAGAAAAAGTCTTAGAAAAAAAGGGAAAATATCAAAGATAGGAAGAGAAAGTCCAAATTAAAATAATAGGAGTTCTGGAGCTGAAAACCAAAGCAAAGTGATAAAACAGCTTTCCCAAAATAATAATTAAGAAATATATTTGAAACCACAAATTGAGATAACATATCATGAACCCAAGAACCTTATTCCAGAATCACCAATTCCACATTACACATTCAAATAAAATTATTAGATTTTAAGTAATTACAAGAAAAATTATTTTTCATCTGGAAAATTTACCATACATTTCATATGGGTAAGCATAGATTATCACAAGGATTTCGAGAGCTATATACTTAGTCAACAAGAAAATGGAGAAAAATGTTTAATGTATTCAAGGAACAATTTCACAAGATAATGATTTTATATCTAACAAAAGTGACTTTCAATTACAATATGTCATTGAAAAGAATATGTAAGAATTCAAAGAATATTGTTCCCATGAGCATTACCTGAGAAATCTATGAGAGAATAACCTACAGGCAACCCAAATGACTAAAGATGCATGAACATAAGGGTTGGTGGTGAGTATCAATATATAGTTGCCTATCGAATTAAGATGAAATGAGGGCTAAGAAGAAGAAAATACTAGTATGAAACGGCTGTATACTCTGGCAATCTGTTTATAAAGGCTGTCTAGCAATGAGGACTCCATTGTTGGTGGTAGGCAGAAAATAAAGTCTTTATCATTTGGCAATTGTTAAAATGACAAAGTGAATTGAGACACAGTGCTGGTGGAAGGGGACACACATTGGTTAAGTTCCAATCATTTATGGAACTTAATGGCAAAAGGGAAACAGTAAGTATGAAAACTATGAATTGGGGGGACTTTCCTGGTAACGCAGCGGTTAAGAGTCTGCCTGCCAGTGCAGGGGACATCGGTTCGAGCCCTGGTCCAGGAGGATCCCACATGCCACAGAGCAACTAAGCCCGTGCACCACAACTACTAAGCCTGTGCTCTAGAGCCCGCAAGCCACAACTACTGAGCCCGCGTGCCACAGCTACTGGAGCCTATGTGCCTAGAGCCAATGCTCCGCAACAAGAGAAGCCACCGCAATGAGAAGCCCATGCACCGCGACAAAGAGTAGCCCTGCTCGCCACAACTAGAGAAAGCCTGCACGCAGCAACGAAGACCCAATGCTGCCAAAAGTAAATAAATTAATTAATTAAAAAAAAAAAACAACTATGAATTGGGAAGGCTTTACTTAAAGCCATTTTGTTTTAATTAAAGAGAGATAATGACAAGTTCAGGTGATTAATTATCAATCCAAGGCAAAATCTGAATACCAGAGTGACACTTGGCAGCATTTAAGGAGAATTTAATTGCCTGCCACTGGAGAGCAGACAGAATAGAAGACTGGGTTCAAAACTTAATCATAAAACTAGTGAAGTGTCAAAGAAAATTGAATTCTCAGCCCAGTAGATCTCCTAGACTAAGGTCAGTGTTCTAATAATAAAGGCATATTCCTCTTAGATTTGGAATAAAGATAATTGATTAGACGAAGGTGAGAACCTTGAAGTTCCATTTTCCCCTGAACCCTCTTAGTAGTGGAAGTAACCCAAACTCCTTTGTTAGAAGAGAGTGGTTCTGCTTTAAAGAAGACTTGGCTTGGAGATCATGCAGAAGATTCAAATGAGTTAGGTGTTTTCAAAGTCAATGTTCCCACCAATGCCCCCTGCATCCCAAGCATCTACCCTCATCTCCCTCCAAGTAAACAGACCAATAAGAAGGGTCAAATACCAGTACAGTCCCATGAGGAAGTACTGAGCTAGCTATAGGACAAAAGAGACTATGCTAAAGGAGATGCAGGATCTGTTTAATAGTTACCACAGTGTCCAAGAGATATGAATAAAACTGGATCCTGAAGGTGATGGACCAAGAAGTAAAGAACATAAAGTTGGATAACGCAGATTGTATCAGTATGGAGCATTCTCATAGGATACATGATTTAACACACCGGCAAGGACCCTAGGAGGCATATAATACATTGCTAGGATGTCACTTAGAAAGCCTGAAACATGATGGAGCATAAAAGTGAAGTAGAAATGCCAGAACTGTGTGACAGATAGAAGAGGAAGGTATGAAATGGCTTAAAGAAATGTGTATGGTATAGTGATATACTATGTAAGATCAGAAGAACAACCAGAAAACTATATACAAGTACTAATAAATAACCAGAAGCACAGCTCATTCACTAAGCAATAAAGATTACACTGATGAGAACGGCACTATCATCCATCGTCCCTGAGAAGCTTGGTAAGGTTCTCTTCTAGGGTTGAATGTAGGAGATGCTGTAACAGAACCAGTATCCCTGATCGCAATGAGTATCCTGAGACAAATGAAGTCAGGTAGTGGCACTTTACTGTCAAAGTAAGATGAGCACTCTATTAAAATAAGCAGCAAATTTGGGGTGGCAGGCCGGCGAGGGCTTGACCTGCAGAGATATGTGGAGATGGTCAATATAACACAATACCTCTAAAAGTAACTTACATGGAAAGCTCACCAGGATATTGCTTAATTTCTATAACAAAAAATCAAGGATGTATCTTTCTGAATTAGTGTTCTGGGGATTTTTTTGGATAAATACCCAGGACTGGAATTGTTGGTTCATATGGTAGATCTATTTTTAGTCTTTTGAGAAACTTCCATACAGTTTTCCGTAGTGGGTGCACCAATTTACATTCCCACCAACAGTGTATGAGGATTCCCTTTTCTCCACATACTAGCCAACATCTCTTATCATGGTCTTTGGTGATAGCCATTCTGACAGGGGTGAGGTAACATCTCACTGTGGTTTTAGTTCGCATTTCTCTGCTGATTAAGGATACTGAGCATCTTTTCATATGCCTATTGGATATCTGCATGTCTTTTTGGAAGAATGTCTATTCAAGTCTTCTGCTCATTTTTTAATCTGGCTCTTCTTTTGATGTTGAGTTGTATAGGCTGTTTATATATTTCGGATAGTAATTCTTTATTGGTCATTATTTGCAAATATTTTCTCCCATTCAGTAAGCTGTCTTTTCATTTAGTCGAAGGTTTCCTTTGCTGTGCAAAAGCTTGTAAGTTTAATTAGGTCCCATTTGTTTATTTTTATTTCCTTTGCTTGAGGAGACAGATTCAAAAAATACTGCTATGATATATGTCAAAGAGTGTTCTGCCTATATTTTCTTCTAGGAGTTTTACGGTTTCAAGTTTTACATTTAGGTCTTTAATCCATTTTGAGTTCATTTTTTATATGGTGTTAGGGAATGTTCTATTTTCATTCTTTTACATGTAGCTGTCCAATTTTCTCAGCACCACTTATTGAAGAGACTATCTTTTCACTATTGTGTATTTTTACCTCCTTTGTCATAGATTAATTGACCATAAGTGTGTGGTTTTATTTCTGGGCTCTTTATTCTGGTCCATTGATCTTTGTTTCTGTTTTTCTGTGCCTGTACTATGCTGTTATGATTACTGTCTCTTTGTTTTATAGTCTGAGGTCTGAGAGTGTGATATCTCCAACTCTGTGCACGTGGTAAGAGTTATAGTGGAGAAGGCCCATTGGAAGCCTCTAAAACTATCCACTTCCCCAGAAAATAATAGTAAATAAAAAACAACAACACATTTTTGAAGGAATGGGTTACTTACTATCACCCTTAAATATTTAAAGATGACAGGTGTGGCAGTTCTTACCATCCCCATATAGTTCAGTAGTCTAACCCCTAAAAAAATTGGATAGGTTTATGGATGACAGTAGCCTAATACAAACAACTAAGTAGTAGTTCCAATTGTAGAAGTTGTGCAAATGTGATGTCTTTGATAGGGCATATTAATTTAGCTTCTGGTACATGCAGGTATGATTGTTTTTCATACCTATTCAGAAGGATCATGAGAAACTGTCAACATCACAAGATATGGACAACAGTATACATTATGTTTTTGTCCCAGAGCTATATTAACTTTCCAAAAGTCACTTGACCTTCTGGACATTCCTCAGATCATCGCTTTGGTCCAGGATAGTGTTTATATCATGTTGACAGGCAGATGAACAAGAAACGGCAAGGGGCACACTGGGCTTAGTTAGATATTCAGACTCCAGAGGATGAGAGGTAAACTGCATCAAGATTCAACGATCAGCCATGTAAATGGAATTTTATGGATCCAGAAATCTAGGTCATACTGTGATATGCAATCTAAAGTATAGGACAAAATATCACATCTTGCATGACCCACAAGTAGGAAACAGGATACTCCGTAGGTCTCTGAGCTTTGGAGGCAGCCTACCCTTTTTAAAAAATTTTTATTGAGGTATAGTTGATTTACAGTGTTCTGTTAGTTTCAGGTGTACAGCAAATTGAATGTTATACATATACATATATCCACTCTTTTTTAGATTCTCCCCCCATATAGGCCATTACAGAGCATTCAGTAGACTTCCCTGTGCTATACATTAGGTCCTTATTAGTTATCTGTTTTATATATAGTAATGTGTATGTGTCAATCCCAAACTTCCAATTTATCCCTCCCCTCCCCCTTACCCCCCGGTAACCATAAGTTTGTTTTCTACATCTGTAACTCTGTTTCTGTTTTTGAACTTATCTACAAAGCATATCCTTTTAAAAAATAGACTTTATTTAGAGTAAATTTAAATTCATAGCAAAATTGAGCCAGGGATACAGAGATTTCCCAAATACCTCCTTTCGTTAAGTCTTTTGTAGTTTTTTCTATTTTCAGCATCCTCCACCAGAGTGGTACCTTTGTTACAACTGATGAAGCTACACGGACATTATTATCACCTAAAGTCCATAGTTTATATGAGGGGTCGCTCTTGGTATTGTATATCCTATGGGTTTGGACAAATGTATAATGACATGTATCCAGCATTATAGTATCATACAAAGTAGTTCCACTGACCTAAAAATCCTCTGTGCTCCACCTGTTTACCTCTCCCTCTCCCCGAACTCCTGACAACCACTGATCTTTTCACTGTCTCCGTAGTTTTGCCTTCTCCAGAATGCCATATAGGTGGGATCGTACAGTATGTAGCCTTTTCATATTGGCTTCTTACACTTATATTTATATTCCTCTATATTTTCTTCATGACTTTCAGGGCTTGATAGCTAATTTCTTTTTAACACTGAATAATATTCCACTGTATGGAATTCATCCCATTCATCTACTGAGAACATCTTGATTGGTTCCAGGTTTTGGCAATTATGAATAAAGCTGTCATCACCCTCATTTTCAAGTTTTCTGTTGACATAATCTTCAGCTTATTTGGGTTAATACTAAGGAGCGTGATTTCTGAATCATATGGTAAGAAACTGCCTAACTGTCTTCCAAGGTGGCTGTATTATTTTGCATTCCCACTAGGACTGAATGAGTGTTTCTGTTGCTCCACATCCTTGCTAGTTCTTGATGTTGACTGTGTTTTATATTTTTGCCATCCTAATAGGTATGTAGGGGTATCTCTTTATTGTTTTAATTTTTATTCTCTGATGACATATGGTGTGGAGCACCTTTTCATATGCTTCTTTGCCATCTATGTATCTTCTTTGTGTATTTTGGATAACAGTCCCTTATCAGAAATGTCTTTTGCAAATATTTTCTCCTAGGCTGTGGCTTGTTTTAGATGGTAGCATATTATTAACTTGGGAAAATTAGTTCAAATTCAGTTCCTTAGTGCCATAAAAGATGGTCAGCTTTGAGAAGGACCTAGTACAGGAAAGAGCCCAAAAGGGTCCCACCTATGGTGAAAGGAGACGTGCCACTTAATTCCTACAACCTGGAAGACCTCATGGTTCTGCACCATTTTTCAATAAAACCTTCAACAGTGATGAAATTCTTCCATGTTTGTATGGTGCAATATAGTAGTCACAAGCCATACGCAACTACTGAACACTCAAAATGTGGCTAGTGCAACTAAGGAACTGAATTTCTAATTTTATTTAACTAAATAGTCACATGTGCCTCGTAGCTACCATATTGGGCAGTGCAGGGGGTTATTTATTGATGGAAAGATATGTGCAGTTAATGATAGACCCAATAGTGAATGACAATGTAGACCACGTGGTTCTAGGGCAAGGCCATGATATTTACAGAGAACTATACACCATTTCAAAAATAGCTTGGTAATCCACCATTTAGCAAGGTAATCCTATCTTGCTAATCCACCTGAGAGAGATGGAGTAACAGAGAGTGAAACACTCTGATTATCTAGCCAAAGCTGCCCATAATGCATTGGATTCTGTCAGACCCAGCATATCATAAAGTTAAGTGGGTTTAACAGCAATCTGTCATAAGTTGGAAGTGACACATCTGGGATCATGTGTGAGCAGTGCAAGAGTGACCACACAAGTTACACAAGTAGGTGACCCAGACTGCTATGTCATCCCTCATTGTTGCACCAGTGCTTCATGCTAAGCTTATGATCATGTGAGAGATTCTTTATGGCCAATTCATGAAGAAGGAAAAAGGATGGCTTTGACTGTCATGGATGGGTCAGTTGAGTAAGTTTATGTGAGCTACTAATGGAGGGCAACTGCGTTACAGCCCCAGTGAGATGGTCCTGAATGACATCCTTCTATGGGAAGAGGTCTAGGTGACACATTTTGTCATTCATTCTTGGTGAGAGAAATGGGCTGAGCTAATATTCTGTATAGATGCATAGGCAGGATAAATGGCCTGACTGGATGGTATGGGACATGAAAAGAAAGAGATGAGGGAATTGAAGTTTTAGGGAAAGGCATGTAGTTGGAAATATGAGTATGCACAAATTGTGAACACTTTTGTATAGCATGTTAACATCCCCTAAGGGTATCCACTTCAAGCTTGGAGTGTGCTCAGAGCATATTAAAGATTGGATGAGGTCTCTGTTGCAATTATATCAACATCTCTCTCCAATTTTGCCTTATTTACTTCCTTACACTTTTATCTCACAAGAGCACTCTCCAAGAAGGTTTCTGTAGACAAGTCTTCATTTTAGGTCTATTTCCAGGAAACTCAAACTTTTATTCTTATTAGAGAAACAGACAAAATACAAACATTATAAAGACAATGCTGGGGAGTGGCCAAGATAAAACCCCAGAAGAAGAACTAAGCAAAGTAGAGATAAGCAATCTACCTATTAAAGAGTTCAAGGTAATGATTATAAAGATGCTCAAGGAACTCAGGAGAAGAATGGATGACTGCAGTGAGAAGACTAACAAAGAGTTAGAAAATATAAAGAACCAAGCAGAGCTGAAGGATACATTAACTGAGATTTAAAATATACTAGAAGGAATCAATAGTAGATTAGATGATAAGGAGGAATGGATCAGAAAAATGGAAGACAGAGTAGTGCAAGTGAACTTAGCTGAACAAACAAACAAAATTAAAAATGAAAATAGTTAAGTGACTCCTGGGACAACGTAAGGCATACAAACATTCACATTCTAGGGGTCGTAGAAGGAGGAGAGAGAAAGAAAGAGGCAGAGAACTTAGTTAAAGGAGTAACAGCTGAAAACTTCCTTAACTTGGGAAAGGAAATAGACACCTAGATCCAGGAAGCACAGAGAGTCCCAAACACGATCAATCCAAAGGGTCCACACCAAGACACATTGTAATTAAAATGGAAAATATAGTACATTATACTCACTTTTATTTCATCTTATGTTAATCATTCCACAATCTATGTGGGAATATACATGTTTATTATTTCACAACATATCACTGATGTTGAATCATAATTTTCTATAACTGTATAGTTTTCTATTGTATCGATGTGTCAATTCTTTTAACTAGTTCCCTATTAATGGACACTTAGGAAGTTTAAAATACTTTGTTTCTACAAACAATACTGCAATATTTAATTTCTTTCCTCTAGAAGTACATCTGTAAAATAAATTTCCCAAAGTGAAATTGCTGTATAAAAGGTATATGAATTTCTTTTTGATAACTACTGACAAATTTTCTTTCAGAGAATGTGTACAAATCTACCCTCCAACAGCAAAGTAGAAAAGTTCCTGATATCCTAAATCTTACAAATGGGGACTGTTATCAAATTTTTAGATTTTCATTTCACTGACAGGGAAAACATGATATTTCAGTGCAATTTTACTGTCCATCTCTATTTTAAACAAGGTTGGGCATCTTATGTGCACAGAGTAGTTGTTTTGCCTTTTTGTTCATTGCTTGTTCACATAATTTGCCCATTTGTTTATTAGGTGATTTATTTTATCCTATCAACTCTTGGAAACTCTTTACAGATTCAAAATATTTGGCCTTGTCTGTTATAAAATTGCAAATAATTTTCACAGAAAGTAGTTTATCTTTTGATTGGCTAATCAGAAATTAGTTTTTAAGGTTATCAAAATCAATCTTTATTTTGTGGATTCAGGATGTTGAGCCACAGTTAGAAATCCTTTTCTACTACCAGAAGTTTTATTATTTTACTTTCCTAACGTTTGTACTATTATCATTAATCTCTTGATTAGTCAGACTTCATCCTTAAATATCATATTCCAATAAAGGCTCATGGATGCTGTATTCCTTTAGTTCCTGAATTCAGTGAGTGGCACAAACAGCTTTCTTGTTTTCTGAGGTTGTATGTGGTCCAGAGGAAGTCTGAGATTAAATAAGCTACCTTTCTTCTACCTATGATATTGGACAATTCTTATTTTTGCTACCTCTATAACCATATGCCTTTATTTTTATAGAAATGCATAAATGATAGCTTGATATTTCTTCATTAATCATATTGTATTAGTTTGGGGGCAAGTGGTATTTCCTTTGATAAATGACTTTATATTTTTTTACTCAGGGAAATTTGTATGGCATTTCTTTGAATATTATTTTTCTTTTCTCTTTTTCAGGGACTCCAAAAACATGTGTTTCATCTTTGCCATTTTCTGTATTAAGCATAGTTTCCATAATCATTGAAATGTTTTTACTTTACAGTTTCTTTTTGTGAGAATGGCTTATTTCTGCCCCCTAGGTCTCTGTGTTTTCTGTCACTTTCTAATTTAATTTTCACTGCTTTTAATATTGCTTCCTAGCAACATTTCCAGTCATTCCTTTAGCTTTCTTTCTGTTATTTTTAGCTCTTTCTTAACAAGTCTGTATCTTGATTTATTTTAAGTTTTGTTTTGGTTTGTTTTAAAGAAGGTCTATTAGTTTCCTATTGCTGTTGTAACAAATTGCTGCACACTGGGTGGCTTAAGACAACAGAAATTTGTTTTCTGCAAGTCCTGGAGGCCAGAAATCTGAAATCAAGTTTTTGTTAGGGCCATGCTGCTTCTGGGCGGTCTGGGAAGGAATTCTTTGCCTCTTCTAGATTCTGGTGGCTGCCGGCGTGCCTTGGCTTTCTGTGGTTCATAGTTTCATCTTTTCAAGCCCTCTTCCACCTTTGCATCATCTTCTCCTCTGTGTGTGGTTAGGGCCCACCCAGATAGATTAGGATACGTTCCTCCTCTCAACATCCTTAATTTCTCATATCTTTTGCTCTATAAAGTCACATTCACAGATTCCAGAGATTAGAGCATATCTTTTTGGAGACACCATTCAGCCTACTACTTAGAGCTTATATTATTTGCCAGCTCTCATGAAGCTTAGAGATGGGTGGAAATGCAAGAAAGACCATAAATGAACAAATTAAAAAACATCAGCTAGGGACCAGTATATGCAGATAATTAAAATAAAATAATATTATAGAGAGCCATTAGGTAACTATTTTAGACTAGTTGTTCTAGACAGGCCTCTCTGAGTTAGTAATATTGTAATAATAATCTGAGCGATGAGAAGGAGTCAGAAGTTCAAATATCTGGGGAATGAGCATCCCAGGCAAAGGAAACAGCTGACGTAAAGGCTCTCAAGCTACAACACGTTTGCCATATTAAAATAATAGAAAAACAGGGAATTCCGTGGCGGTCCAGTGGTTAGGACTCCATGTTTCCACTGCAGGGGGCACAGGTTCAATCCCTGGTTGGGGATAGAATTCCACATTTCCACTGCAGGAGGCACAGGTTCAATCCCTGGTTGGGGAACTAAGATCCTGCATGCCGTGCAGCATGGCCAAAAATAAATAAATAAATAAAATAATAGAAAATCAAAATCACATAGCTAGAACATAGCAGTTGAAAAAAAGCAGATATGCTTAGTAATGTAGACATGAACCAACTCCTACGGAAAGATCCCATGTGCTGTGTGGTGCAGCCAATAAAATCAAATAAAGTAAAATAAAATAAAAACCACATAGCTAGAACATAGCAGATGCAAAAAAGCAGATATGCGTAGCAATGTAGACATGAACCAACTCATACAGGAAGATACGGCATGCTGTGCAGTGCGGCCAATAGCATAAAGTCAAATACAATACAGTACAATAAAATACAAACCACATAGCTAAAACCAACTCACAGAGGGCTTTGTAAACCAGGCTAAGGAGTTTCTTGATGAGCCATGCCTATGTTCAGATTTCATCTTACATTACATCTATCTTTCTTAATATAGTGTACATTATTATGCTTCTCATTAAATATTTACTACACTCTGATTTTCTTAAATAATTTAGTTTATTCCTAGCCCCTGTTTTGTTATGTGTTGAGATGGATCTTTGCAGAAATAATTAATTTCTAATTACTCAGTCACCAGAATCACTCATATTAGCATAAAATGTGAAGTGTCTGATTCCAATTATAGTTGTAAAATTGATTGATCCATGTTCCATGTGTCAAATCCTCGTTAGTTGATTAATTTGCTATCTGAATTGATAAATGAAAATCTCTATCCTAAAAATTAACATGTGCAAGGAAGAAGGTGTGCTTGTACTTACACAGCATTTCTAAGTCAGTCAACAAAAGGGGGTCTAAAAAAATAGCTGAGTTTGGTCAAATAAATAATTTCTAAGGGTCACTTTCATGTGGTGTTATATGGACATACATTTTAAACAAGGATTGGCTTTTTTTTTTTTTTGTGGTACACGGACCTCTCACTGTTGTGGCCTCTCCCGTTGCGGAGCACAGACTCTGGACGCGCAGGCTCAGCGGCCACAGCTCACAGGCCCAGCCGCTCCGCAGCATGTGGGATCTTCCCGGACGGGGGCACGAACCCGTGTCCCCTGCATCGGCAGGCGGACTCTCAACCACTGCGCCAGCAGGGAAGCCCCCAAGGATTGGCTTTTCACATTATTTGCTCTTTGCATTGTAATTTAGAGAGCATTGCTCAAAGAACTCTCCTATAACATCTTAACAGTGTTTCTTGACGTGAAGCTCTCAAGGGCTAAAAATATTGCATCTCATGAAACCCTTTTCCAGAATGCAAATACCCTAGATGGATAACATATTAAAATGTGGATGTGGCATCATTTAATCAGAGATTAGTGAACTAGTCAGCTACATGCCTGACATAACTTGCAAATCAGCAGCTGTTGGCAGAATCTGGCTGCAGTCTTGTTTTGTTTGGCTAGTACAAACGTATTTGCACAGAATTTGAATTTAATGACTAAACAAGGCAGGCTTTCTTCCACTCTCCAGTGGCCCTCTGGTTTTCTATCTTCTTTCTGCTGAGTTCAAATCACATATTTATGTTATTTCTTGGCATTTGAGTTTGTGATCTCTACCATAGCACCAATACATTAATGGAAGGAGAGGAGACACTACCTGAAGCTTGTGTAGCTGTGCAGCTGAAGAGGACAGGCCAGCGATTAGGAGGGTATCTTTCTGGGTCATCTTTCATAAAACATACTGTCACGATAATCTCATCCTATACTGATGAGTCCCAAACCTATACATTCATCTAAGGCCTTTTTGTTTAAAGCTCAAGAAAGAAAGAAATAGAGAGAGAGAGAGAAAGAAGAAGGAAGGAAGGAAAGAAAAAGAAAGAAAGAAAGAAAGAAAATAAAAGAAGTAAGGAAGAAAGGAAGGAAGGGAGGAAGGAAGATAAAGAAAGGGTACTGGGGTTCACTGAAAGGTAGGAGGATGGGAAAGGGACTTACACTTTCTGATTTGCCTGATGTTTCTGCCAGCACCCACCCTGTCTCAGAAATGGCTCTTCACCATAGAAGCATCATTTTCTTTCAATAACAACTGGGTCCTGATTCCACTTTCTTCCTTCACTCATAGAAACATCTTCGTTGCATCTCTTTAGAGGTTAAATTACCAAAAATAAAGCAGTGGCCTCCTCCTCAGAGGTCTGAGTCCCATCACCACATGTCCAAGCCTGTTGAGGTCATCCCTTACTTTTGCATTCTAACCACCTAGCAGAGGGCATGGTTCCAAGCGTGTAATAACTCAGTGAGTGAATGAAGGAATGGATGTAGAAAATACATTAAACACCATGTATCCTAGCCACACACCGTGCATTCTAGAAACATTAGAAAGAGCTATACAATTCATATGTTCTTTTCTTTGCTTTTCTATTCTCACCAAATGATCCCACCATATTAGTAACTGTTCAGCATGGACACTTGAGAGTCAATTTAAATTTTTATTCTCCCTCGCGTATCACAACCACTCCTTTACTAGATTTTGCAGATCAGGTATATTCCAAATGCGTCAACTTGTTTTACGTCCACTGCCACCATAGGGCACTGTGGAATCTTGTCAGTGATTACCTGATTTGACCCCAAAGTGGTCTCTTTGCCTCTGTCCTGCCCTCCACCAATTCATTCTTCACTCTGGTTGTGCATCTTGTCACAATGTGTCCACATACGCCTCATTCCTTTCCTGGAACTCCTTCCCATCTCAGGGTATTTTCACAAGCTGCTTTCCCTCTTCTGTTCTCATACGACTTTGCCTCCCTCACAATTACTCAGGCCTCACCTCCAGGTTAAGCGTCACTTTCTCTTTAAACTTAATGCCTCTGGTGAAATATTCCAGTTATATTCTCTTACTGTATTATAATTCTTCAGAGCATCTACTTCAAGTTAAATTCATTAATTAGTTTCGTAATAATGTACCTATTGTCGTTCTATGTCTTTTTCCTTCCTTTCCAAAATCAGGATGGAATTAGTGTTCACTTTTTTACGTTTTGTGAGAATTTAATATAATACATGTAAATCACTTAAAACAGCATCTCATTCATTGTGAACACTCAATAATGTTGGCTATTATATTTATCATCATCATCATTACTAGGCTTTAAATTCCTTGAGTGACTTAGGAACTCCTGAATTTTGAGGCAATGGAATTAAGTCTATAGCATTCTACCCCCGCCCCCCCCCCCCCAAATTCACATTCTTCTCATATGCGAAATACATTTATTTATTCTATCCCAACAGCCCCAATGTATTCCCAATGTCTTAACTCATCCCCAGCATCAATTCTAAGTCCATTGTCTCATGTAAATATTACCTAAATCAGACATGGCTCAAAGGAACAGCACCCACACTGCTCTCTGCAAGGGCCCTGCCTATGCAGCTCTGCTGGGTGGATGTCCTGCCCCTTGAAACCCAAGTGGAGGCATCTTTACCAACTCCCCCCACCTTCAACCACCCCTGTGTACTCTGGGGCTGTGATGGGAGTAGCAGCCCTGAATCACCTTTGGAGTACTTCTTCCCTTTTCTTGAAGGATAGCATATGTTCACAGTCTCCACTCCATCCCATTTTCTGTTTCCTTTAATCCCAGCTGACAGTGTTTCTGCTGGTGTAATCCTATCTATATTCTTGGCTTCTGTTGAGATGGCTGATAAGGTCCATAATTTATACCCACTGTAGTCTCCTGGTCAAATAGTTGGTACCCACACTGTAGGCATTCTCTGCTGAACGTGCTTTCTCATTTTCTACAATATGGACAGGTTGAAAATTTTCCATATATTTAAATTCTGGTTCCTTTTGCTTAACAATTCCATCTTCAATCCATCTATCATCTAGCATTTTTCTATAAGCAATCAGGAGGAACAAAGCTGTACCTTCAATACTGCCTAGAAATCTACTTAACTAAATATCTAATTTCATCATTCACAAGATTATCCTTACACAAAACACTAGAACACAATTCAGCCAAATTATTTGCCACTTTATAACATGGATAGTCCTTCCTCCATTTTCCAGTAACATGTTCCTTATTCTTGTCTGAGATCTCACCAGAATGTCTATATTTCTAGCGTACACCTCAAAACTCTTCTAGCCTCTACCCATTACCCAGTTTCAAAGCTGTTTCCACATGTTTAGGTGCTTGTTACGGTATCACCCCGCTTCTTAGTGCCAAAATCTGTCTTAGTTGGCTCGGGTGGCCACAACAAAATACCATAGACTGAGCAACTTAAACAACAGGAATTTATTACTCACAGTTCTGGAGACTGGAAGTCCGAGGCCAAGGTGCCAGCATAGTTGGTGTCTGGTGAGAACTCTCTTCTAAATGGCCACCTTCCTGCTGTGTCCTCACATGGCCTTTCCTTGGTGTGTGAGGGTAGAAAGAGAGAGAGGAAGCAATCGTCCTGGTATTTATTCTTATAAGGGCACTAATTCCATCATTAGGGCACCACCCTCACCTAAACCCAGTTACCTCCCAAAGACCCCCATCTCCAAATAGTATCACATTTGGAGTTAGGGCCCCAGTATATAAATTTTAGTGGGACACAATTCAATTCATAGCAGTAAGTCTGAATTATTCAAGATTGTATTCTAGCATCAAGCACACTGTGCCTGGAGCATTTAAGTAATAAATAAGTATGTGTTGAAAGAACATATGTATGAATAAGTGAGTAAATGAATAAATTTCTATTGCCATTGGAGACAAGGAGAAGGTCTCAAGAATGGAATTTTGGGGAACAATTTTGATGAGTGAGAAATAAGAAGAAAAAAATCCAGAAAAAAGAAAGGTCAAGAAGGGAGAAAGCTAGACCACAAAATGTCTTGGAAGACAAGACATTGAGAGATTTAAATGAGGATTATTCAGCTGTGTTAAATAACCAAAAAAGGCTGACATTAACATTTATCACTAATTCTTATAAAAATTGCATCAGTTCAAATTAGCAAAAAGGCTAGGGATTTGATGCTCAAAATAACTTACACTAGAAATCAGGTTATTACTAAACAGTCATCCTAATTAAAATGGAAAACAAATCATAGCATACGTAATATATTTTGTCAAAATACTAACACTCACTGACAACAAGGGCATTGCCATTCTTCTAAACAGCATGTGCTTTTTGCTTGTGAGAGAGGAATTTATAAGATTAAATTCAAAAGAAATAGATAGAACCATTGAGAGACAGAAACTCTTGGTCTATGGTACTTTAAAGAGCAGACTGTGTAAACAGATTTATAACTTGCTTCGATTCACTTAACAATATATGGAAATGTTTTCCATGTTATCACTTAATCTTTCACATCATTATTTTCAATAATTGCATCACACTCCATCTTAAACATGGAACAAATGTTACTAATTGCTTTTGGATAAACAGTTATTTCAAATGAACTGCAACTATCAACTGTTCTGGGTCTACTATAACTAGAAATAATGATTTGCAAATATCATGACTATATTCTTAGAATACGTTTTTAGCGTCAATAAGGAAGCACATTTTTAAAGCTTTTGATTTAAATTCTCCTACAAGTGGTGATAGCAAGTACTGATTTCCCCACATCTTCATCAGCATGGGTTTTATCATCTTTTTCTTTCTTTTTCTAGTTTTTTTGATGTTGCTGAAAAAAATTGTCACCATGTGGGTTTAATTTGCATTTACATGACTAATGATGAGTTAATATTAAATAACACTAGACTACCAATATATACTCACATATACATTCAGGATTCATTGAGTGGAGAAGAGTAAATTTATTCATTGAAACATTAATTAATTACTAAATGTCTTCTGTGATCCAAGCTCTGTTTTAGATAGTGCAGATAAATAAACAAAACCAACCAAAGTCCTTGCTGTCAGGAAACTTATATTGTAGTATATATATAAAAAAAAGATAATAGAAAAAATGTTTAAAAGTCAAGAATACTAAGGAGCAAACCAGAAACCAGAAAAGGATGCTTAGATAATTTGAGAGGTCAGCTTTAAATTGGGTATTCAGATGCAATGGTGAATGGAATTGTTTCCTTAATTTCTCTTTCTGATAGTTCATTGTTAGTATATAGAAATGCAGCAGGTTTTTGTATATTAATTTGGTATCCTGAAACTTTACTGAATGAGTTCTAGTAGTTTTCTGGTGGTGTCCTTAGGAGTTTCTATGTATCATGTCATCTGCAAACACTGACAGTTTTACTTCTTCCTTTCCAATTTGGATTCCTTTTATTTCTTTTTCTTCTCTGATTGCTGTAGCTAGGACTTCAAACTCTATGTTGAATACAAGTGGCAAGAGTGGGCATTCTTGTCTTGTTCCTGATCTCAGAGATGACCTACAAAGGTGATACTATTTAAATAAAGACATGAAGGAGGTGAGAAGTGTGGCTTTATATATAAGAGGAGAAGGGAGCTGCAGGTAGAGGGAATGAGAAGTACAAAGAGCAGGAGCAGGGCTACCATCTCCTGGTTTAATTATTAAATTTCTAGGATCATCAGTGAGACCAAGTACTGCTGGGGTAGAGGGACTGAGGTGAGTAGTAGAAGGTGAAGTCAGAAGGGTTTCAGGCGTCCAAAATTGACTATTATCCTGCAGACTATTCTAGGAACTTTGGCTTCTTAATGAGTGAAATGGGAATACACCAGAAGTTTTGAGGAGCTGAAAGATACAAACTGAATTGAATTTTAAAAGAATTATCCTTGCTGCTCTGTGACAGAGGTTGGGGGCCAGAATAGAAGACGGGAGATCAGAGAGGAGGCCGTTGTAATGCTCCCTGTGAGAGACGAGGGTGGCAGGAGAGGTGCCAGCTACAAGTGAAACTCTTGGGTATATTTTGAAAGAATTTTCTGGAGTGTTTGCTCTATGTTGTGAGACAAAAGAGAGAATTCATGGGTAACTTTACATTTTTGGATTGAGTATGGAGTGGCCCTTAATTGAGATGGGGAAGACTGTGCGAGAAGGAGGCCACGGAAAGAAAAGATTAGGGGGAATCGGCTTTTGGAAGCACGAAGTGTGAGTTGCCTACAAGACATTCCAGTTAAGATGTGAAGGAGGCAGTTGGATATACAAGTGAACAGTTGGATGTACAAATTCAGGCTGCAGATATAAATTTGGGAGTTAGAGGTATGGCCAGTAAGCCTAAAAATGAGTTTGAAACCTAGGACATGGAAGATACAAAACCTTCAAGATCTGCAAATATTTAATTTTTCAGTTTTAAAGTAGAAAATAGTAATATTTACTATGGGTAATTTTAACAGAAAAATACTAGAGAAATTGTCATTCACATTAACTTCTTAAACATGCATTATAAATAGAGCACCCTGTAATTGTAAAAAATGGTAATAACAATGTATTTAGATACATAGAAATGTTCAGAGTAGTGCTTGAAAACACGACTACATAGAATATTACACAGACATGCATACTAAAAAAATCAAAGATTAATAAAACTCAGTTGAATGGGGAGTAAAAGTAATTCATAATTATGATATAAAATGCACAAGTCTCTGGGGTTGCTTTTCAAAATCACTGAGCAATATGATTCAAAGGTATCTCCCTTATAAAGTAAAGCTACTAACTGAGAGATTTGGAATACTATGTAGTAATTAAAAAGACAATTTATATCTAAATGTACTAATATGCAAGGATCCCCAAGGAATGTCAGGTTTAAAAAATCAAGTTTCAGAACAGATTTATATTATAGATCCATTTATATTAAAATTCCTATATGCATATGTACAAAAAAAGTCTTGCTCTCCTACCCCTATATTGCCCTTCCCCATTCCCCTCTCCCCACTGATAACCAGGAGTAAGAGATACAAAGTATTAGGTATAAAATAAGCTACAAGGATATATTATACAAAACACAGAATACACCCAATATTTTATAATAACTATAAATGAAATAGAATCTTTAAGAATTGTGAATCACTAGATAGCACACCTGTAACTTATATAATATTGTACAGCAACTATACTTCAATAAAAAAAATGCTTAGGACCCCCAGAAAAAAAGTAGATTTGTTTCTAAACTGTTGAGTAAAATTCTTCACAGAGGTGCAACTTATTAGTATAGCTTCCTTCCTTTGAGGCATAAAAATATGAATTGCAACCCCAGGTGACACACAGCCTCATCATTCATCAGATACATTCTAATATTAACTATAATGTAAATGTTCTCTTTAGATGTTGTGTGGCCTAGCCTACCATTTGCTAATAGAGCTATTGATCAGAATCCATAAAATAAAAATAAAAACTTTGTACATTTGTTAGTATGTGGCATAGAAAGTGTCTGGAGGGTGGAGACCATGACTGTGCCTTTCTGAATACTTCAGTAGGATACTGTTCCTACTCTTTGACTCCATTAAAGCACTTTAAAGTTGAAAATTGTCCAGGACTGACTAATTCCAGGCAGTTTGAATTACCTAATTAAACCAATTTTTTAAATGTATATAATACAAACATTAAGTATGTAACCTTGGTGTAAGCAAGGACATATGTGTGTGTGTGTGTGTGTGTGTGTGTGTGTGTGTGTGTGTCTAAATACTTTTAAGTTCAAAGTATTTAAAACTTCTGGTTGAATTTTAGAAAATAAAATACAAAATGCAAAGAAAGTTTTTCTGTTCACAATAGGATCTGCATCTTACAAAGCCTCCTTAAAATGTATGCCTATTGCATTTCCACACAGTGTTCTCATCATATGGGAGATATGAGCTTACTCTGAATGGAGGTTGTGGATTTATTTCTTCTTTGTCAAGGTCATAGAAGGTAGAAAGAGAGAGGAAAAAGGGAAGCAAAGGGATTCACATATACAGTAGGAATAATTCCACGTTCCTTAAGAATAGATTCATCAAATCAATGTGTTGTTTACCTTAAACTTGAACAATGTTATATGTCAATTATATCTCAACAGAGAAAAAATTAATGGATTTACAAGCTAAAATACAAGTTTTTTTCTTTTTACAGTTGAAGACTTGTCTATATCCAGTTCTTACATCTTTTCCTTTCTTTGACACCAAATTTTTCAGAAAGACTCAATTGTTCTCACTATAATGAGAGGTGTAAGCATCTATATAGGTCTCTGTCACTATTGCTATCTATACTTGCTAGGAGCTCTTGAAACATTTTCTCCATATCTCTTTGTGAATTCATCCATGAGAAGAACCAGACAGTACAACTCTAAAAAAGCTTTGCACATAGAAAAATTTATTTGTCTTTAATCTTTTACTTTTTTTAAACAGCCAGCAAAACTCAGCTAAGGACCTATCCTTCCATAGGAAGCCTGCTCTGATTCACTAACGAATCACATACAGAGCCCTGGAGCGCACTTGCTTCCCTGTAGCTAGCAAAATGTATTAAGTTATCTCTAACATTATCTAATGAAGCACTTCCACTGGTGACTAAAAGTAGCAGAGTCCCTCTCATAAGAGCCACATTACAAAATGGAAATGCCAGCCTTGAGAAATGGCCACTACTCTGATCCAAAAAGGAGCCCTTAATGAGGAATGTTCACAGGAGAAACAAAAACATGAAAACTTCTGCAAAAGTAACTTTCAACGTCATTCAACCAACAGAACAAAGATCATAAAGATCATGAAAAAACAACAGAGAAGTAATGACTTAGCATGTCAATGAAACACTCCATGTCAATGAAAGACTCTAATGGAATATATACCCATTTCCTTCACTTTCACACGATAAAATTTAAAACTTGGAAGAACTTATACTTCACTTAGAAAAGAAGCAGTTTCTCTAAATTTAATCATTTGCTTACCAAACAATGACAGTGTGTGTTTATTCTTTGCTGCAGGAAGCTACTCTTTCTTCTTGCTTTTTAAAACCTTTTGTTGGGATGGATGAGGTAAAGCAAGTGGAAAGAAGATGGAACCCTCCATCACCACTGATAGTAGGATGAGGCAGAATGCTGTCTTCTTCTCTGGAGCACCAAGAGCGAAACAAGAAAGCCAATCATTATGCTGATGTCAGAAGTTTTGGGGGAGAGGTGCTAGAGAGGCAGGGGGCAGGAGTCCATCCTGAAGATGGTCCAGGAGTATAAGCAGAGAGAATATTTTGGTTGGTAGAGGATTCACCAACTTAATAAACACTCTATGTTAAGAGATAGTAGAGGTAGGGAAGTGTTAAACGAGTAACCCAATGCTGCCACCAAGTCCTCACCAAACCATGGTGGCTGATGCTGCAACTTAATTTCTATGCTCTCTTCCTATCATGCCCCAAGTGTTTCTTTGAAATTCTGCTTACCTCACTAATCTATGCAGCCAGTACCAGTCATTCAGACCGATATGCATGGTGAAACTTATTTGACATCACAGGTGCAGTGTTTAAGATACCTAGTTCAGGCAGACCTAAGTTAGAATTGAGTTTCCACAATGTACCAGCTCCATGGTCTTGGGCAACTTACTTAACTTAGATTTGCTATGTCATATATGGGGATCATAGTGCCTACTTCGTAGATTGTGTTGGGATTTGATAAGATAATTTCAGAAAAGATCTCAGCACATAGTAAATATCGAAGATATTGTGGCTATTATTATGTTTTTATAATAGACTTTCTTCTGGCGAACAATATATTATTTCTATTAAATGCCCCATTCTTCAGGGGCTGGTCAGTCTTTAGTCACAGACAGTATCAATACATCAACTTTTTCAGAAGTGGAGCTAAATACACAACATTTTCATCAAGTGGCAAAAGCTTGAGCTTGAAAGCTGTCCATAAGCAAAGAGTTTTCAGAGTTTAATTATTCTGAAAAAGCACAGTTTCTCATTTAATTATTTCAAAAGGTACTCTTCATATAATGATTGTTAGTGATAAAAAAGGATCGCATATGTAAAGTGTTATTTAAGCATATAAAATTTGTAAGGATAACCATTAAGCAAAATCATTGTTTTCTTTTAGAATGTTTATAGCTTACCTTTTTGAATATTTTAAAATATGTATTTTCAGACTTTGAAGACATTATTAAAAATGTAGAAAATTAAAACTGGATTATCAAAAGATAATTTTCAGCAAGTCAACAATGTAAATAAATCTTTGGACACAATTTTTTAAAAAAGAAATGGAGCTAAATAGAGAGGAGCATTTAATAGAATTTTTCTTCTAGAGTTTCCATATTTCTGTGCTCTTTAGGTCAATCTACTGGCCAATGCTATTTTGTGGTGTCAGTAAACATAAATCTCATTAACCAAATTAACAGATACTTGTCAGGGAAAATGACCATTCCTTCACTCATTCAGTCATTCATCTAGCATATATGTATCAAGCACCTCCTATGTGCTGTACACTGCTCCATATACTAAGGATAGAAAGTCCATGATACCATAACCCCTGGGGCACAGGGAACTCACTATCTAGTAGGAGGGTTTGCTTTGTCAAAAACACATAGTTATCACTATAGTTTTATTTAGAAAAAAATATTTTCCATAAATGTCAAAGATTAAACAAATTGTCTTATGAAATATTACCTATTTCATGAAATATTACATTTCTATTAACTTGATACCTTTAAAATGTAATGACACTAGATAATATTAGAGACATACTATTAAGGAAAACAAATAATATAAAAACTACATATACAGATATACAGGATAATATCATTATGAAGAACTATATTTTTTTATCTATCTACCAATTGAGAGAGACAAAGGGAGAGAGAGAGAAATACACTAAAATACTGAATTTTAATGAGATCACTGGACGTTTTATTCCAATCCTGAATACAGATAATGCAAAAAAGGAAAATTATAGTATTATCATAGAAACACATATTTTAAAAGAATACTGGCTATGTGAAGTTATCAGATTGTAATATACAATTATAATACATCATAATTAAGTATTGTTTATCCCAAGAATGCAAGGATGATTGAATATCAGAAAATATATCAGTGTAATTGGCCACAGATGTAAGTAGCCAACTCATGATTACTTTAACAGATGCAGAAAATCATCTGATATGAATCACCTCATAATATAAAAGGGAAAAAAGCAATTATAAACAAAGGGGCATTTCCGGGCTTCCCTGGTGGCGCAGTGGTTGAGAGTCCGCCTGCTGACGCAGGGGACACGGGTTCGTGCCCTGGTCCGGGAAGATCCCACATGTCACGGAGCGGCTGGGCCCGTGAGCCATGGCCGCTGAGCCTGCGTGTCCGGAGCCTGTGCTCCACAACGGGAGAGGCCACAACAGTGAGAGGCCCACGTACCGAAAAAAAAAAAAAAAAAAAAAAGGCATTTCCTTGATCTAGTAAATCTCTAATAAAAATCAGTGGCACACACTTTACTTAAAAAATGCATTCAGACGCAATCCCTTGTTAAAAGAAAGAACAAGACAAGGATGACCATTATCGCTTTTGTTGTTTAACAGAGTACTGAGGTCCTGGAAAAATACTATAGGAAAAGACAATAAGATGTATAAGATTTGAAAATAAAAACATAAACAGTTTTTATTTAAAGATGATAAAATAATTTACCTTGAAAAGCCAACAGTATTAATAATGTATTAAGTTCAGTATATAATATTTCCTGGAAGAAGATACACATATGAAAATAAATAACTGTTTCTATACACAGGCAATAACAAGCTAGAAAGTATATCCAAGAGCAAGATACACTTCGTAATAGCCATAAAAAAAAAAACCAATAAAGTACCTAGGAATTAACAAAGAATATACTAGAAATATGGAAAGTAATCTAAAATTTTATAATAGAAAATGCTTCCAAATTAATGGAGAGAAAAATCTGTGCTCTTCTACAGGAACATTTCAAGTGTTCATAACATAACCATTTCAAGTGTCACAAAATTATTAGAAGAAGTCTTAATCATAAATCTGGCTGCATTCTTTTTAATAAATGTAGTAAATACATTCTCTAATTTATATGAACATATAATGGAAGGTGTTTAATGATAATTACATAAAATTAATGATTTCTTCTTCAGTGAAGACACTATGAACAAAGTTAACAGATTAGGGACATACTAAGAATAAACACATGCCGTGTCTATTACTGACAAAGAAACATTATCTGAAATATACCTGAGTGCCTACAAATCAACCTGAAAGAGAAACAAAATTCCATAATAAATCAACACAGTATGAATTTACAGGAGGTAGTTCAAATGCCTGACTGGTATATAAGATCTTCAAATTCATTAATGATTGAAACATAAAACCAAGATAATAAATTATCTATTTATACTCATGTTTGGCAAAAATTAAGATGCTAGATGTTGTCATGTATTGGTAGAGATATAAGATCTCCATCATTCCGGTTTTACTTTTGAGAATATTCTAATAATTATTCACATTAAAATTATATATATTCTAGGCCCCAGTAATCCAACTGTTGAAAAATATTTCAGTCATATCTGTTAAGAGGATATATTTAAGAATATACATTGTAGCAGTCTTTGTGTTAACTCCAAGCTGAAGGTAAGACAGGAATCCATCAGAAAAATGCAGAGGAGCCATGCCGTGAACACTTGGAACTCTGAAAAGCAGCAGATTCAATATATGCCATGCAGCGTGAATGTAAATTTTTTTAAATACAGTGCTTAGAGGAAAAAGGAAGGAACCTTTTAAATACGCGTGTTTTATCTTATATTTTGTTTGGAATGATAATATAAAGAAAAAAATGTCACAGATACCTGAGAATGTCACCTATGGATAAGGGGAGGAGAAGGGGACTGGGAAAATGATGATGGTTTACCTTAAACTAAAGAGTATTATTAGCACAATCCTTTGTATCTGAGCGTCAATAAGAAAAAAATGTATATTCTGTTAGAAGTAAAGAAATAAATGCAATCTACAATGGAAGAAAATAATAATTATAGTAAAATATGTAAAAGAAAAAGCTCTACAAAAGCATAGCTAAGAGAGACTACCTATAAGGAAGCCAAAATAAAGCTTTCTGAGGATAAAGGCTGTTAATTGGGTGTTGAAGGTTGAGTTCACTAGGATGAAATGTAAAGGGAGAACATTCAGGATGAGGGAAAAGAATATTAAAAGGCTCAAAATGTGAAAGAATGGTATATTTTTAATTAGCTGAGATGAAATAGCATATTTGTTACTTTTTTAATACGTAACATTTTCCTCAGAATATTGTAAAGTAAAATTTAGATGAAGTTATTTTTCATTTATCTTAACAAATTTTGGCCAATATTTTGTATAAGAAAATACATAGATTCATACATAATTAGTTTAATTCCAACATTCAATTCTAAAGTCATTATTCTTTGTAAAATAGAAATCAAATTATCACTCCACTAATTTTTCACAATGAAACTTTTCTTTCACATCTCAATGATGCCATCTTACATAGCAGTTGCTTTCAAAGACTGAAAAATATCACCACCTGTGAATCACCATTTTCCACCTCATCCATTCACTTAAAAAATTCAAACCACAAAGTTTTCAGATAAATAAAAGTGCCTTGCATTTGCTTCCCTGGCATATGAATCTCTTAATATTTCCCAACATGCTTGTTCCTGGTTTTTTTGTTTTTAACTTTATACCCTAACCCCTTATACTACTTCCCTAGACCCTTTCTTTGTACCTCTTCTGACTTTCAAATCCGTACATCCATCCAGAGCTCTCCTCTGACCCTCAGATCCCAGGTCTCCTCTGTGTATATTCACCTATCAAAGGTCTGAACCTCTATTATAATTGCAAGGATTATATATTACTCCTCAACCTTCCCTAATTGTATTTTCTATTGCAGATAATTTTAACTGGTCCTCTAAGCCAAAAACCTTGGAGTCATCTTTCATTCTTTTTGTCTCACACTTCTCATTCAATCAGTCAACACCTCCTGTTTACTTCGGCTGCTAATTACTTCTTGATTGATTCCCTTTCGCTCAGTCTTTATTGCCCCTCTCTCCAGATCAAACCCTCATTATCTATCACTTGGAGAGAGGAACTAAGTGTTCACCCTGCTTTTCACTGTCTCCCTCAGACCTGTCCTCCAGTGAGTCTTCAGAATGAGCTCTCAGAGAAATGGTCTGACCTTATCATTCCCATGCTTAAATCTCTTCGTCTCGTTTTCAACTCCTGAGAAATGCCATCCAAGGTCATTCAAATAATTCAAATCTTTGAACTACAGAATAATACAGTTGATTAAAGCAATGATCTTCAAACTTTTATGTTGCATAGCCCTAGTAGTAAATATTTTAAAATTTATTTATAATTATATGCACATAATTGCTAATATGTTATTCATATTACAGAATATTCACCAAAATTTGAGATTAAAATGAACACAAATAGAAGCTCCAGTATTTTTCTAACGCTGGCCTTCGTAGGTCATATTGTGTACTCCTGAGGAGTTTGTGAACCCACTTTGGTGATCTCTGGACTAAATAGTGTTGTTAATAAAGTCAGGGTCACAGTTTTGATAGCTCTTTCTGCCAGTTAATACGTTTTTATGTATAGCAACAGACTATGCCCTTCATCTAAGTCAGGCATGTTCAAAATGTACAATTGAATCAGAATACCTTGGGATTTGAAAGGATTTTAATGGTCTAACCCTATAACCTTCAAGATGTAGTATGGAATAGCACAGGATCAGTGTAAATTTATCTCCACAGGTGAAAAACAGATAAAGTACAGTGCCTCAGAAATGCGTGCATTGTCTTCATACATGAATCATTACACAGTGGTTCAAAGTTAACTTTAAGCCTTTATCTCTTACTTTAAAAACCCTCCCCTCTAGCTAGCTATTTGACTTACCTTTTACAAACATATCATAAGCTTTTTTTCTGGCTTCAAACTTTCCCTTGAGCCAATAACCTACCTGGAAATTTCCCCTCTTACTTTTCTGACTACAAGAGCACTGATATAGCATTAGAATTCTCACTCTTCCCTGATTGCTTCATTAGTCCTCTTTCTTTCACTTTTCTTCTGAGTTTCAGTATTGTGTGTCCAGTTCTCTATTGGACAATGTCACCTCATCGTAGCTCAGGCTGCCATGAAAAATACCATCAACTGTGTAACTTAACAGGAGAAATTTATTTCCTCATAGTTCTAGAGGCTGGAAATCCAAAATCAGGGTTCCAGCAGAGTTGAACATGGCAATGGCTCTCTTTCCTGGTCAACTTTTCACCGTGTCCTCACGTGACAGAGCGAAAGTGCTCAGGTTCTCTGGAGTCACTTCTTCTAATGGCACTAAGGCCAAATTGGGAGGCAGGGCTTCAACATGCAAATTTTGAGGAAACACAATTCAGTCCAAGGCATTCCACCTCTGGCTCACCAAAATTCATGTCTTTTTCACATGCAAGATACAATCATTTCTTCCCAACAGCCCTAAGAGTCTTAACTTGTCCCAGCATTGTCCCAGGTCTCATCTAAATAGGATATGGGTGAAACTCAAGGTATGATTTATCCTGAGGCAAAATTCTTCTCCAGCTATGAACCTGAGAAACCAGGCAAGTTATGTTCTTCCAAACTGCAAGGGTGGAACAGACGACACCAAAAGGGTGGAACAGACATCTTTCCCATTCCAAAGGGGAGAAATCATAAGGAAAAAGGGATGATGGGTCCTGAGAAAGCCCACAATTTAGCAAGACAAATTCCGCTGGATCTTAGGACTCAAGAATAATCCTCTTTGCCTCCATGTCCCACGGGGGCATAAGTGTCACCCTCAAGTCTCTGCCTGGAAGTCCTGACCCCACAGCTCTGCAGGAAGGTCCCACATGTCTTCAATTAATTGAATGAGGCCCACCCACATTAGGGAGGGCAATCTGCTTTTCTCAGCTGACAAATGAAAATGTTAATCTCATCCCCAAACACCCTCACAGACGCACCTAGAATAAAGTTTGACCAAACGTCTAATGTCTAGGTACCCGATGACCCAGTCAAGTTGACACATAAATTTAACTATCACATACCTGATGTCCCAAGTGACTGATGACTGGATACAGTTGCACGTTAGAAAGTCATAGTTTCTGTTGAAGATAGATGAGAAAATCCAGAACAGGAGGCTCTTACGTCCTTCCCAATCCACCCTGGATTACAGTAATATCCTTCACTCAGCCATATGACACTCATCATTAGTTCAAATTCTAACGTTTCTCATCGCATCATTCTCAACCTCATCCTTCAGAAGCTCAGCTTTGGCTTTGCCCCCCTCTCTGTTCCCCTGGCAGGCCTAGACCTGGCATCTGGTTAGATTCATGTTGGCCCTTCCTTGATAACACTTCTGCTTCTTAAGTACTGGCCCCTTGGTGGTCACACGATGACCTCACCTGCCCACCTGCAAGAAAGGTTGAAGAGTATTGCATTGTTAGAAGATTTAGCTGTTTAACTGATCTGTTACTTTTTCTTTCCAGGATTTTAGAGGTTATCATATTTTATGCATTTCCCCATCAACTATATTATAATGTTGTGGTCTACAAAATGCCAAATAGTCATGTCTGATTTTACATCCCAAGTATTTTTCAGTATGTACCTTATTTGCCACCCTTTCCACCACTAATATAGCTCTGAAGGAACACCTCAGGTGGATCGTTATTTCCAAGCTTTCGCTGTCAGTTGTGAATGACCAGAAGTTCTGTTTTATCAAGGACTGAGAATCAATCAGTCTCTCTCAGATAAATTCAAGCTAAGCAAGCTCAAGGGACAGATGTACAAAATTGGAATTAAAATATATTCATTTATAATTAAAGAAACCTCTTTCAAGTAGACTAAATGTCTACATTTCATAGTTAGCATGGGCTCTCCCTGTGGAACAGCTACGTCGGTAGTCAAATTAAAATCTGAAGATGGCTGGATTATTACAGTATCAGAACACCAGGAAAGAGACCATCTAGCAGTGTCTTCAGCAAAGATAATTAGAGGTTTTCTCTCCTGCTCTGGTGATAGATCTTCCCTGGGGGGCAAATATTCATATTTTTGAGGGAGAATATTCTTTCCATGGATAATAACATGGCAGAATGACCAAATAGCCTCTCAGAAATTTCTTTCATTCTGTATATACTCTTTTGCTCACATATTTGATTTTTTAAGGTTAATACAATAAGTTTGACTGCAATATATTTTTAATTAATTGAATGAGACTTCATTTTATAGTAACCTTTTTATTGCCAAAGTTGAAATATCACTAGAAATAGAAGATCCGGTGTTTTAAGTGATAATGGTGAAAATCACAGTGAGACAAAAATCTCTGGACCGGGCTTCCCTGGTGGCGCAGTGGTTGAGAGTCCGCCTGCCGAGGCAGGGGACACGGGTTCGTGCCCCGGTCCGGGAAGATCCCACATGCCGCGGAGCGGCTGGCCCCGTGAGCCATGGTCGTTGAGCCTGTGCGTCCGGAGCCTGTGCTCCACAACGGGAGAGGCCACAGCAGTGAGAGGCCCACGTACCGCAAAAAAAAAAAAAAAAAAAAAAAAAAAATCTCTGGACCATCTCTTGTTTTATAGGTGGGATTATATATAGTTTAGTTTGTTTTTAATTTATATACAAAACTTACTTTAACAGCTTGGGTTTATATTCTCTAGCAATATATAATTTTTGATTAACTATTAAAGGAAGGAAAATATACTTTAAAAACCAGATCAGAGAACAGTAAGTTTATATTATCTTAAAAATTTTTTTGCTCACATGAGTGTCTCACTTGAAAGCATAGGCAGAAGTCTTCATAAAGAAGGCTGTAGATATCCCTACAGATAGAACCAGTACTTTCCTTTGAAAACTGGTCTTCCTCTGCTCCAGGATATAAAGCATTAAGCCCCCAAAGTTCTACAGACATAGAGTATGGAAGTATCGCTTTACTTTTAGAATATTTCCATATATATATATATATATATATATATGGCAGTTCAATGACATAAGTTAAACATTCCCCACAAAATAAGCAAGCTTAATAAACAGTTTCCCTGTGAGTATACCTGGAAAAATATCTGTCGTGAAATATGTTCCTCAATTATATTCGATACTCTAAACTAATTTAATTTTAGAAGACATCTCCCAAAAATGATATTTTAAATGAGGTTGACCTTGAGCCATTCTTTCTGAAGTTAGAAAATAGGCCAAATTATCTATTGAACTGGCTCCCATGTTTGACAACCAGTGTAAACAATAGTAACCTATTTCTATTTTCTAAGAGGTGGAGAGAAAAAGGTCAGAGGGTTGAGATTTGGGAAGGATGTGGAGGGAGAAGAGGCATCCACCCAAATCATATGCAGGAGGTTTCAGGCTTTTAAGAACCTGTTAAAAGGAAGAGGATCCAGAGCAAAATTCTATTCTCAGGACATGAAATAATCATCTAGTCTGTCAAGGCTTTTTGACAAAGCTTGACTTTGAATTCATTTAGGAGGAATCTAACCCAAAGAGGTAACAAAGACAAACTAATTGCCTGGGAGTAATCGTCCATGAAAAAACAATGCTTACATTTTCATAACGGCAAAGAAACTTATATAGGAGATTTACTTAATTTGATTAATTTTGTTTAACTGAACTAAATTAAGTAGACGTTTCTGGGCAAAATACCAAAGGATTGCCAGACTAAAATACACAAGATATTTAGTCTTCAATTATTACCTCTCATGTAAACAGAAATTCACTTGTAATAGACACTTTCCTCATCTTGAACATAAGGAAAGGGATGTACAATTATTATTGATAGGGAATTACTTTTTATCCTGGCACAGAGGAAGTAAATTTTTTAACAAATAGAAAAACTGAATATTGGTTAAATTAGGTACCATTTTTTATTTTATTTATTTATTTTTAACATCTTTATTGGGGTATAATTGCTTTACAATGGTGTGTTAGTTTCTGCTTTATAACAAAGTGAATCAGTTATACATATACATATGTTCCCATATCTCTTCCCTCTTGCGTCTCCCTCCCTCCTACCCTCCCTATCCCACCCCTCCAGGCGGTCACAAAGCACCGAGCTGATCTCCCTGTGCTACGTGGCTGCTTCCCACTAGCTATCTATTTTACGTTTGGTAGTGTATATATGTCCATGCCACTCTTTCACTTTGTCACAGCTTACCCTTCCCCCTCCCCATGTCCTCACGTCCATTCTCTAGTAGGTCTGTGTCCTTATTCCTGTCTTACCCCTAGGTTCTTCATGACATTTTTTTTTCTTAATTTCCGTATATATGTGTTAGCATACGGTATTTGTCTTTCTCTTTCTGACTTACTTCACTCTGTATGACAGACTCTAGGTCTATCCACCTCATTACAAATAGCTCAATTTCATTTCTTTTTATGGCTGAGTAATATTCCATTGTATATATGTGCCACATCTTCTTTATCCATTCATCTGATGATGGGCACTTAGCTTGTTTCCATCTCCGGGCTATTGTAAATAGAGCTGCAATGAACATTTTGGTACATGACTCTTTTTGAATTATGGTTTTCTCAGGGTATATGCCCAGTAGTGGGATTGCTGGGTCATATGGTAGCTCTATTTGTAGTTTTTTAAGGAACCTCCATACTGTTCTCCATAGTGGCTGAACCAATTCACATTCCCACCAGCAGTGCAAGAGTGTTCCCTTTTCTCCACACCCTCTCCAGCGTTTATTGTTTCTAGATTTTTTGATGATGGCCATTCTGACCGGTGTGAGATGATATCTCATTGTAGTTTTGATTTGCATTTCTCTAATGATTAATGATGTTGAGCATCCTTTCATGTGTTTGTTGGTAGTCTCTATATCTTCTTTGGAGAAATGTCTATTTTTTAGCCACCTGCTGGGCTTACATATATTACTATGGCCCTTCACAGTGGGGTCACATTCACTAAACAAGGAAAGAACAAAGCTACAGCTTGCTATAACCCATTTATAGGAAATTACAGGAGAACTTCTCTCTTAAGGCATGTGAGGTGGAGTTTCACAAGCTCTTCATGCCACAGCATGTCATGAACAGAATCTTTAAATTGTTTCCTGTTCTTTAAACTATAGCTCACATATTTATTGTCATGAAGATCAAAACTAGCTCTTTTCAAAGAATTTACCCCTCCTCTCCACCCTCCCTCTCCCCTGCCTCCACCAGTAATGTCTAAGAATTTCCCTCGTTACTGCATCACAGGTGCTGGAGACGAATATTTCGGCCCTTCTTCTCTGCTTTCATTCCTTGCCATTGCAGTGCTGGTACTGCTTCTCTGTCTACTGTCATGGGCACCACTGCCTCTATTGATGTCAACTCCTGATGTGCTACTCCTGCTTCCTCCTGAGCACCCCCCTGCCCCTGAGGCTGGAGTTCCTCATTGCCACCCCTAATTGAGCTGCTCAAGGAATTGGCTGCTTATTGGAATACTAGTGTTTGTCATTGCAGTTGCAAACCTTTGGAAAGTGGATGCTTGGGGAGGTGTGTGGTCTACACCTGCCTTCTTCTGAAAAGGTACAACTCTTCCCTCTAATGACATCACCGCAGTCTCTGAGTCTCTGCCCACATCCCCCTAGTTCCCAAAGAGAAGGAAGCCCAACCTCATGCAACGCCAAAGTTCCCATTGTTCCTGTCCCAGCATAAACTGCTTATCAGGACAGATACAATGGTTGCTTATGATACAATGGTTGCAATTAAAAATTCATAATGTGATGTAGTTACTACATTCTTTTTATGAAGCCTTGGCTATTCGAAATGCGTGCTCAGAGTTGTTCACATGTGAAGACCCACTGTGGTGTTTTAAGATGGGAGTTAAGTATATTCTGCAGTAATTCATAAACATTTTATTTCATGAATTAGCATGTAAATAGAGGGCCTCACAGAACACACTTATGTATATGCTGCCATGGGAGAATGGCACATTGAAAAGTATTTTTTGGTATATTTCAGCAACTTCAATCCCACCTTCATTGGCCCTTTGATCTTGATGTCCAAGAATACAGAGATAATCTTCTCCAACTTGCGAAACTAAGAGTAAATAAATAATGAGTCTATTGAAGTTCAATTAAACAGATAATTAATCAAACAGTGTGTGTTTTGTTAAGAAGTATCCAACTTCTTAGGGAACCATATCAAGAATGCTTTGTTGTTGTAAGCATGTGATAGCAGTCCCCTGGAGGACTACAGTCAGAGTGGTTAGCCTGGTGCCAGTATTTTTCTTATGCCGTAACTTACGGCATTATATTTGCTTTCATAATTGGAGGGCGGAAAAGCTTTAAGATCTTGAATTTAGGATGTTTTCAAATTTCATATCTTTGGGAATACATAAATTTAAAACCTAAGGAAAGCTCTCTCTTGTTCTAAGAGAATAAACTTACTATTGAGGCATTAACATTACTCTGTAGTTTGGTGTTGGCAAAAAATGCAATTGCTAAGTGGCTCAACGTGATCAAATCTAGCTTAGTTGCATCAATATAAGAATGTAAGAATATATGAAGTTAATTGGTAATGATTTTGAGCCATCTACTGGATTTCTACACCCAGTCATCTGCAGGGCTCACCCTTGCACCTGCCAGATGTGACTCCCTCTGCATGGCTACAGAGAAGTTAAAGTTGGGCCATGACAGTAGCTTAAAGATCCAGTTGCTCATCCAGAGCAAACCATGATGAGAATCATTCCTGAAGTATCAATTGAAGTGTGGTTATTCAAGATGGACAGGGGAGGAATGGTTTTAATTTTTAGATTGAGCTTCCAAAGGGTGGATATGTGGGGCTATAATAAGTGAAGAATTAGTTCAGTGAGGACTCATCATCATTATGGCCTCAGCCCTACCATTTGATCAAGACATCCTTCAACAAATCTGATCTTCAGAAAGAAGCATCATTTACTGTGATGGAAGGATGAAAGGGAGAGGACATGAAGGGTAGAAGACAGTTTCCTAGTTGGGCGTATGTGATATACTCATATCTTTGTGGAATGCCATTTTCCTCCTTCAACCACCTCTCTTGCTTCTCCCCTGCACCCCACTATTTGTAGTGGTAAGAAACTAAGGCTGGACATTCCTTCAGTTTAGCAGACATTCATTATGCCCCTACTGTGTGTTATCTCAGATTGAAAATACATAGCAGTGCACTTAATGTTTCAGTTTTGCTCTACTGATACCTGCTCAATTCTTGGTGAAGAATTCAGGAGCAACAATATTGTTGTGTGTACATTTCTATCTTGAAGCAATTTATTGCTAGGACTCTCTATATTTTTAGTATTTCTTTTTAAAAAGAGCGAATAGAAGTTAGAAGGAATTTGTAGGAAGGCTGCTTTCCATTTCACCTTCTATCCCTTAAAGACACAAAGGCATGAAATCGTTATTCTGTGATTTTCTTTAAATATTTTCTCTTTTAGGTTTTTAATTTTTCAGTTTTGATACGTGACACTTAGTCCCAACATGATTGTGAATATGTCGCATGACAACAAGAAGTTTGCTTATTTATTCATTTACGTATGTTAAATAAGATCAAAAAATGAAGCTTGAATGACTTTATGGAAATTTCTAGGCCATGTATGAGTGTGTATGTGGAAGTAGGATAGGGAAAGCCTCATATCCTTTTCAAGGGCCTAAAAGTTTAGATTCTTTGTCGTTCTTTATGTTAAAAAAACATATTTTGTTTATTTCTTTGAAGCAAACTTGTATTGCTATGCTTAACTTATACATGCCTCATTACCTTAGCAGCACCTTATAAATTATAACAAACTATGAGAAGCGAGACCTACAGCCTGACCTGACCTCAGTAGAAGATAATAACTATGGAACCCTTTGTATGGTTCCCACAGTTTGATTACACAACAGTGGGATGGTAGTCACTTTGGATTAAAACATTTTTTCAAGTTAAACTCCCCCATTACAGAACTAATTGCAAAAATATTTTAAGTTGGTAATCTAGACAATTACACAACTTCTTAGCTTTCATTTGTAGTCGTGGCCTTGGCAAATTTACAAGATAAACAGAAAAACGTTAAAATTTTGGCAATAACACGCTTATTAAAACTTACTTTTCCTTAACAGTAATATGCTGGGCCTCAATTTTCATTTATTCTTTGTCTTCAAAAAACTAGCACACAAAGACCTCATAAAGTGATAAGAACAAGGCAAAAAAAAAAAGGTATAACTAATGGATAAGATTCTTAGCACATCCAATTTCCTCTCACTGCCTCTCTGCACTAGCCATCTGAGTACAAGAGTTGCTATATTTAATAATCACAGTTTGGGAAAGATGATGGTGGTTGTGCTGTCATTCTTTTAAAATCTTGAACCCATGAGTCATTCAAAAATTAAAGGATAATTTGAATACTTGAGGGAATTTAGGTAGTTGGGAAATGGATGATATTAAGCAGATTGATGAGGGGAAGTACATCATTTAAGTCATTGACTGAGATCATTTTAACTTTCTAAACTGAAAGCTGTATAGAAGAGCTCTGTACTTATCCACTCAGAAAGGTAACGTTGACATGAATACACCTAAAACAACCCACAGGGAACTAAACAGTAACTACATAAAAGCCTTAGTTAGCAGGTCCTTTTTACAGTAGTACATTTTTTTAAACTTTTTATTTTATATTGGAATATAGCTGATTAACAATGTTGTGTTAGTTTCAGGAGTACGACAGAATGATTCAGTTATATGTATACATGTATCTCTTCTTTATCAAATTCTTTTCCCACTTAAGTTGTTACACAATATTGAGCAGAGTTTCCTGTGCTATACAGTAGGTCCTAATTTATTATCCATTTTAAATATAGAAGTGTGTACATGTCAATCCCAAACTCCCAATCTATCCCTTCCCCCCACCCTTCTCCCCTGGTAATCATAAGTTTGTTCGCTAAGTCTTTGAGTCTGTTTCTGTAGTACTGTACAGTTCCTGGTGTTACTGGGAAACTATTTCTTTTTAAAAATAAGGAACTAGAGTTCATTCTACCCTACTGGCCCCAGTCAGTAAATTAATTGAGCTATCAACTGCTGGACTCCGTTCCAAGCTAAACTATATTTAAAAATTAAAACATAATAAAAGAAGAGAAAGAAAATTGCCATTCTCACACTTCCAGAGCATATTAGAAAAATACATTCCTCCATGATTCTCCAAATACTGTACTTCTTTGTGTATTATTTTGTGACAAGTAGTTCAGTTTGCATTGGTCAGTTGGTGTTTAATGGGCACTGATGCCCCTTGTGGCACATTACTGTTTAGGGGTTGGAAGACCTAATTCAAAAGCCTCATCCACACTTCTCCTGAAATTACACTAAAATATTGTTACTGAAAACTGAGTCACCATAGAAATACACAAATATCAGAGAGAAGGAGAAAGGGAGAGAGAAATAGGAGAGGATTTAGAAACAAGACGATAAAGGCTATAATGTTGAGCCCACAGGCTATGTTTCCTAGGGAAGGGTAATGTTGCTGAAGAACTGAATTTATGGAAAAAGGCACAGTATTTCCCCTACACTCTCTTCCTTCTTTCTTGTAGGTTAAATACAAAGATAGATAAAAGACAGTCTATCTGAATTTTTGTTTGTTTTTTCTTTTGGTCTGTTTTGGTCAAACATGACAAATCCCTGCTTTTCTAAGCAGTATTCTATAGATTCTCCAACTTAAGTAGCAAGTACACAGTAGACACATGGAAATAAAGAAAGACAAATAATCCTCTGCAGTGACCAAGGAGTTCTCATGTCAAAGCATTAAAAAAATACATTCCCGACTAACATACTAGTCCCCCCTGCCATTGTTCATAGCCCAAATGAGACACTGGCCTAACACTATCCTAAACTAGTTAAGCCTTCAGACTCCCCAAGTTGGACATCTTGATAATAGTGCAATAAACCAGAAGCCTAAGTAGAAGCTGGAGATGGCAATTCTATCCCTTCGAACAGATCGTCGTGAAGGGCCCACACGGCATTGCTAAAGTCAGTGGTTCTCAAAGTGTGATCTCTGGACTGAGAGTATCAGTATCGGTTGGAACTTGTTAGACATGCAAACTCTCATGTCCCACCCCAGCTCTACTGAACCAGAACCTCTGAGTTTTAACAAGCCTCCATGTGGTTTTGATGCAGGTTCAAGTGTGAGAACCACTGGCCTGAATCACGCAAGGTTGATAATAAATGACTTGTTATTATACAAAAGACGACTGTGCTTATGTGCTCAAAAACTGCCTTTGAATACAGTCTCAAAAGAGAAATGTTTTAAATGACATGAGCAATGAGGAAGTTGAGGACTAGGTGGTAGAGATTTAGTCTGATGTACAAATGTCAAAGAGAGGTCCTCAGAGGAGAAATGGGAGAAATTAGATGGCAATGGAGAACACTAACAGGGAGAAATGAAAAAAAAGAAATAAGGTAAAAATGAGTATTGATTTTCCTTCCTTCCTGATTAAATCCTTCAAGTGGAGAGTTCACCTGTGCCTGTGGACACTCTACAGTTGGGAGACCTCACCTGAGACACATTTGAGGGTTTGCCTTTCTGCCTCTGAGGTGCTTTGTGTGTTATGTGGCCGGGCTAGCTAGTCCTACTATGGGTTAAGGCCTTGAAAAGATTTTCAGAAGACATAAGCCATGTGCCCCAAATGAAAGGCAAGTGTATTCCATAGGCTTACTGGCCAGACCAAGCTGAATTGAGCACACTGGTTGCAAGTGAGGTGAAAAAGCTTTTGAACACGGCGGCCCCTAAGGAATAGTCATGGCCTATATGCAAGCCACAAAGTGCTGAATAAGTGTGTTTGATAGTATTCTCTTAATTAAACACTTTATCATGACGCCAGGGTGAATAAGTCCCCAAAATATACAGTATTTCTGGAAGAAGTTGTAAAAGAGAATACATGAACTTCATAAAATTATCCGAAAATCATCGCGTGTAGAAAATTTATATAAAATATATAGGTGGTTAAAAATTTCGTAAAAATAAAAATAGTGTGACTACCTCAACATATACAATAGTTATTTGAACGTATGTGCTTTGGTATGTTCGTTGCATAGTTACTCCAATTCTTTACCTCCCTCTACAGGTTCTCTACTTCGCAGACTCTTTTTTTCTGACAAATGAGCTTTTGTGCACTGATTTCTTTTTTGAAAAATTCTCCTTTTACTAGAAAAGGAGAGAAGACTTCTGAAAATTAATGAGGTCCTGATTAAGAAAAATTTAAAAAAATGAAAACATCAACAAAATAAAACAGGAATCAAAAACTATGTGATGGATTTCCAATGCCCAAAGGTTAAAACGTTGCAGGTTTAAGAAAAACGTGCAAAAAAGATTACGCTAAGATTGGTACTTGGTTAATGAACTGTGAAAACTCCCTTAGCAGAGACAATTGACGAAGTAATGGTGTTAAAAGTGTTCCTAGGGCTTCCCTGGTGGCGCAGTGGTTGAGAGTCTGCCTGCCGATGCAGGGGACACAGGTTTGTGCCCCGGTCCGGGAAGATCCCACATGCCGTGGAGCGGCTGGGCCCGTGAGCCATGGCCGCTGAGCCTGTGCGTCCAGAGCCTGTGCTCCGCAACGGGAGAGGCCACAACAGTGAGAGGCCCGCGTACCGCAAAACAAAAAAACAAAAACCAAAACAAAAGTGTTCCTAGAGGCCTGACAGGTGGGCTTCAAGCAGTGGTTAATTGCCAGGCTCCAGAGGGAAGTAAAACAGGCAGCTCAAGTGGCTGCTAGAAAGAAGAGCAGTTGGCTTCTTGCCTTCAGAAAATGTGAAGTTGGCAAAAATCCCCACAAAAACAAAAACAAAAATATTTCACCTTTCCCTTGGAATTGTGTTGTACAGAAAGTCACTATCTTAGATATACAGGTCAGAATCTTTATACATCATAATAAAATCAGGACCAGGTAATGCATCAGAAGATCTTTGACTCCAAATCTTTATCAGCCACTTAGTGGTGGTTGTGGTCTGCTATCTAATCCAAGGCCCACTCCCAGATACATAGGTACCTTCCTGTGCTAAGACATACAGGACCCAACGAGCCTCAAGTCCTGAAGTCACTCAGTCAGTGGAGATTTACTGAGTGTCTAATGTGAGTTAGGCACTGGGCTAGGTCATGAGGGATCACAAATGAACACCAATATGTACTACAAATCTGGAAGAGACAATGACTGTCTTCGCTGGAGCTTGAGGATATAATGGTAACCAGGAAGGTTTCATGGAGGAAAGGAAGTATGTGGTGAGTCTCGAAGGATAGGTTTTCTTTGGGCAGAAGGGCAAACATTGGTAAAGTGGTGCAGTTTGGGGAGGAGCTTCCTACCTAAATTTCTCACACTGAATCCCATATAAATAGGATGATTATGCACCTTGGCTTGCCTAGGACAATCCAAGATTATCTCTATCCTAATGAGGTTATAATTGTGTCCTTTCATCTCAAAAGGACTTTATTTGAACAGGAAACTTTATGGTCACTTTTTCTGTCAAATATCAGACCCCTTTTTGAGAGTGACACTCCTTTACACCAAAGTGTAAATGAGGACATAACGATCAACTGCTTACTGATAAATGTAACAATCAAATGCACGTACAAAGCACGTTTTTATTTATTTTTAATTTTTTTTATTGGAGTACAATTGCTTTACAATGTTGTATTAGTTTCTGCTGTAGAACAAAGTGAATCAGCTATACGTATACATATATCCCCATATCCCCTCCCTCTTGCGTCTCCCTCCCTTCCCCCCCACCCCACCCGGCTAAGTCATCACAGAGCACTGAGCTGAGCTCCCTGTGCTATGTAGCAGCTTCCCACTAGCTAGCTATTTTACACATGGTAGTGTATATATGTCAATGCTACTCTCTCAGTTTGTCCCACTCTCCCCTCCCCCACTGTGTCCACAAGTCCGTTCTCTATGTCTGCGTCTCTTTTCCTGCCCTGCAAATAAGCCCATCAGTACTATTTTTCTAGATTCCATATACATGCATTAATATACGATATTTGTTTTTCTCTTTCTGACTTACTTCACTCTGTATGACAGTCTCTAGATCTATCCACGTCTCTACAAATGACCCAATTTCTTTCCTTTTTATGGCTGAGTAATATTCCATTGTATATATATATACCACATCTTCTTTATCCATTCATCTGTAGATGGGCATTTAGGGTGCTTCCATGTCCTGCCTATTGTAAACAGTGCTGCAATGAACATTGGGGTACATGTATCTTTTTGAATTATGTTTTTCTCAGGGTATATGCCCAGTAGTGGGATTGCTGGATCATATGGTAACTCTATTTTTAGTTTTTGAAGGAACCTCCGTACTGTTCTCCATAGTGGCTGTATCAATTTACATTCCCACCAACAGTGCAAGAGGGTTCCCTTTTCTCCCCACCCTCTCCAGCATTTATTGTTTGTAGATTTTTAATGATGGCCATTCTGATTGATGTGAGGTGATACCTTATTGTGGTTTTGATTTGCATTTCTCTAATAATTGGTGATGTTGAGCATCTTTTCATGTGTTTGTTGGCACAAAGCAGGTTTTTAGCCCCCCATTCACATGGCAGAGGAAGTGACCTAGAACTAAATATGTGTGTGTGCATGCACTTACATGTTACATGTTGATGAGTACACATATCATGTCTTGCGGTGTTCAGTGTGATGAAAACAGTGAAAGAACCTGAAGAGGACACAGAATGACAGCTAAGGGAATGAGTGCTATTTTATATATGGTGGTCAGGGAAGGCCTTGCTCAAAAGGTACAATTTAACAAGAAACCTGGAAGACAGGGGAATGTCTAGGGGAGTCACTGTGAGTAAAGTCACTGTGAGTAAATCTGGGTGTACTTTTGAGAGATATGGGGATCCACTGGAGCACTTCTGAGCAGTGGGATGGCAAACTCTGACATGGATTTCAGAGGACGCACTCTAGCTGACTAAAGTGAGAGGGGGTGGGAACGCTTAGAATGCACAAGCATTTTGATTGTTTATTCACTCGGAAGTTCAGCTTAGAATCATTCTTCATTATTTTCTTTGATGGCATTGTTTTATTTCAATATACTCTTCATTAAAAAAGTGTTTGCTAATTCTAGTATAACTTATGTCCTGCCTCTCCAGGGGCATGAACTAGCAATAGAACTTCTACGTTTTCATATTCTAGCATCAGGGTGTCTGCACATAATAAGCTCTACCATGTCCTCATGGTAAGGATTAAAAGACATTAGATTATTAACTTAAGAAAATAAAAATGGGTCATTGTTTCATGCACCCTCCCTCCATCCCTTTCAGAATAAACATTTCTGCTTCAAATTCTTACCCTTGAGTTTTCAATCTCTCTCACTTTCTATACCTTTTCTATATCCAGGGAAACCCATTGAGAACCTATCTCATTAGACTGCCCTGTATTCCAAAACTTGTTTCACCTCCCATTACAGTGTGTCTCCTTTATGGCCTGACAAGACTGAGAAGGTCTGTGATATTATCCTTGCAAGCTAACAAGTTAGCCTGCCTCAGTTTCATGGATGCTGATAGAAAATATGAGACTACCGGGTCAGACAAAAAGACTTTATTACAGCACAGGCATAAGTTTAATGGTTACATCAGGTTCTTTTGACCCTCAAGTCACATGGAGATGACACATGGCAGCCTGGGTGGATGCTGTGCACACGGTAGGGTTTTGTTGAGAAACCCCAAGCTGAAGAAACCTCAGTCTTTTCCAACTGGCTGCAAGCAAACTTACCTGACCTTTGCTCCGATGGAATACATCATCTTTATTATACTGGAGAGAAAGCAGGAAAGACACTATCTTCCAAGGCAGTTTACTATACAAACTTCCTTGAAAAGATTGTCCAGAACAAAAGCCAGTCAGTACCTTTAATTTCAAGACATGCAGAAATGTAAGAGACCTGTGGATGATTATTTCTCAACCTGGCCTGAAGAGTCCAGCTAGATGAATGCAGTTAATGATATGGCCAATGTTAGGATGTTAATGGATAATTATTGGTTAGTACCAGGGACACCTATATCTTAGCAAGGGGTTCCTAGACCTCTAATGGAATAGAATAAATCTCTGGTGCTGGGAATCCTGAATGAAAGTGGTAAAGGGAAAGAGACAAAGAGGTTTTTTCAATGTACTTTGGAAAGATTTAAATGGTCACCTTGTTAGTCAAAAACTGCTAAGAAATTATGCCTTTTACTAAGAAGCTCATTATATGAAAATACCTCATTGATGTCCAGGAAGCAAAAAAGTTTTCCTAATGTTATTCATATTAGATGAATGATTATTATGGCAGTTAACTGGTATATAATCCAATAGCAGTTTTCCTCGAATTGTAAATACTTATATCGCACATTTTTAATGAAAATCACTTCCTAGTATATATTTATTTGAAAATGCTTAAATATTGGCTCTGTGTTGCTTACCTGCTGTAGTGTGTTTCATTTTACTTAATATTTACAAATAGTTCTTGTCTGACACACACATTTTTCTAGTTTATTTGTAAGTAACTCATTTTCATGTAATGGTTGTTTTAAAGAAAATCAAAGCTCAGTGGCAATTATTTATTGCTCTTAAAAAATCACTGGAATACAAGATGCTATTCACAAGCTGATTGAGGTAAGTTCTGAGATATTCTCATTATACTGTGATTTTAAACAGGTGGTGCACATCAGTAACTAGATATCAAAGAGGTTGAAAGGAGTCTCTTAGGATTCCATTTATGGAGACTGGTTGGTATCACCATATTCTCTAAGCAATGACCTACCAAAAAAGCAAAATTTGGAACTATTCTGTTATTTAAAGTGTCAAGTTTCAAAAATTATCATTAATTAACACTTTTTTACTTCACTCTTCTGTCATATGCCATAAACTCTCAAAAATGCACATCAAGACATTAAAATGAAGAAAAAATTAAAATATCATATTATTTATTGTACTGTACACACTTGCCATGTGTTATATTTATAAATAAAATTTTAATGCAGTATCTCATTTGATCTTTCAAATAAACCTGAAAAATTATCTAGATAATCAAAAAATTATCTATTTATGATTAAGGAAACTCACACTCAGAAAGTTGCTGTTTCTTTCTCAAGAAAAAATGCAAGTAGTTAGTCAGAGAGCTTGGATCCAAACCTTTGCTTTTCTATATGATCAAGCTTGATAAGCTAACCATCCTTCTAATTTATAAGGTCACAAAAAAGGAAGCCAGGACTTATATTGCCCTACATTTCCTGGGATCTATTTGATAATCCTTACTTTCAAATCCCTGGTTTTCTCTTTCCTGTTAACAGGCAAAAAATGTAGGCATGCATTTGCATTAAGATATAAAAAGAGAAGAGAGAGGAGTTTTCTTTTCTTTCTTTTCTTCATTAAAATTCAGAGCAGAGCCTGGCACCTCAGATTAAAGATAGTCATCTCCTGTCAAGGGTAATTGGATACTCTGTATCTGGTTCTCAAAATACATCAATTAGAAACAATTAAGACAGCATTAACAGAGATTAGAAATAGTTACATATTTGGGGACAGTTCTATGTAAAAACGTCCTTTTAATTCCACAACAATGAAAGATAGATGGATATGTAATTGAGTGCAGTGGCACATCCAAGTTCAAAAAACCCATATGGATCTTAGATGGCTGGCAGAGTTAGAGGGCTTCTATTTTTAATATGAAGTAGTAAGAATAATGAGTTTTATGCCAAAAGAGGCTGGTCTATTATCAATGAAAACAAAACCACACAGACTTTGTCGTCATGAGGCCATATGGAGATAATAATACTGGTAGTTAAACCTCCGCTGAAGGAGGTCAGTATAATCGTTCACTCCCTCTTTAACACAGGAATGGAAAGGAGCAATAAAATTGTTTACAACCAAGGAGAGAATTAAAGCTTCTCTTAGCCAAACTTCAGAGGTTCTTTCAACTGGGACACCTCACATCACTTCAGGTGGATTGCAATAGCCCACGCATGTGACTGGAAATCCCATTTCTTAGTTATCTCTTAGGACTAGACAATACACAGTGTTCACAGAGGTCTAAATTTGTTTTTCTCCATGATGAGAGAGAGAGAGAAGGAGAGACAAAGATGGAGAGACAGAGAAAAAGAGACACAGAGACAGATAAACAGAGAGATAGACAGCTGGGGAGGGCAGGGGCCTTCTCTCATTAACACATTAAAGTAGATGAGCTGACACAGTAAAAGTCAAAATGATCTGTGATGGGGAGAGTGTGGCATTCAGAATTGAGGTTTATGATGACCACACTTCATTTCATAGCATGTTCTCATCACTGGTCCATACACCATTCCTCAATTTATTTTATTTTCTCTCTCTTATTACCAAGCCCTCCTCTCTGTACCTGTAAGAAACCATCTAAAAGCTGGAAATTTCCTTAAGTATGCATATATCTTTATATAATAAGTAGCACTGTTTTGTTTTGAATGGTATTATACTACAAATCTCATTCTTTCCTTTTTCACTTATAACTAGAAATCTAATCATGCTGTTGTATGCACACTCAGTGTGTTGTTGATGTGTTGATTCTAACTACGGCAAAGCATACTATAGAATAGTGACTACATTTTACTTATCCCTTCGTCATGTGAAAGACACCTAGTTTGCCTCAACACCACCCCAAACATGAGCATTCTTGTTTATGTTCCTTACAACCTGTATGTGAATGAATTCGTTCATATAGCCAGAAGTGCTACCGTAGGGACCTGGATTACATACATTCTTAATTCTGCTAAATAGTGCCAGATTGATTTCCAAAAAATCATTTCCCCCCCAAAAAAGAATGTGATTTGTATCAGCTCACATTCTTACAAGTTGGGCATGCGAATTCTCTCTCCTAAAGTTCTTTGCCAATTGTCATCGTTCCCCTTCTATTTTTTATGATTCTGATAGGTGTGCACGTTATCTTATTTCAGTTTGAATTTCTCAAATTTACTACTGAGTTTTACAACTACATACGCTTTTTATGCGTAGGTTTCCCCATTCACAAATTGCCTCTATAATCTTCTTAACTTTTGACCATTTTTCTATTAGATAGCCTTCCTTATTTTTCCTTGTTTTTTGGAGAATTCTGTTATAAAATAAATGTATAAATTCCATTGTGGTTTTGCAAATTGCAAATATCTTTTCCTAAATAATCACCTATTAATTTTGTCTATTCAGTCCTTCACTGACCTGAAAGCTTTCATCTTGATATTAACAAATCAGTTTATTACCTTATGATTTATGCTTTTTGAATCTTTAAAAAAAATCTCTCCCCACTCTTAAGTCATAAAGATACTCTCACAAATTTTCTTTCCCTAGCTTTATACTTTTACTTATTACATTTAAAACTCTTATATATGATACAAGGTAAGGACCTCAACTTCATTTTCTTCATATCTGAGCCAATTTCCCAAACTTTGTTCAATTTTAGTGGTATTCGTTTTACCAACTATCAATTTCCTATATTTATGTAGTTCTCTTTCTGAGATCACTGTTCTGCTCTGCTTTTCTATTTTTCTGTTCTTGCCTCAATCCATTCTGTGTTATTGTCATAGATTTTTGAGTACGTTATTTTATCTGGTTGGGCAATTCCTCATTCTTTGCTTTCTTTTTGTTAGTTGACTTATGTATTTGTTGTACATTATTCTTTCATATAAATTTTAGAATATGTTTGTCTAAATTATCTAGTTGGGATTTTGATTGAGATTCCTTTAGAGTTTTGAGTGAGAGTGGATATCCCTATATTAAGTGTGCTCATCAATAATAATGATACGTGTCTCTAGGTATTCTGATTTTAGGTCCTGTAGTGGTTTTTCGTACTAGTATAAATGTTATCTTGCTTTCATTATATTGACTATTGATTTTTCTCCTTGTATAGAGGAATAATACAACCAAGCCTCATTAAAATCCTACTTTAGGATGAATCATTTGTCTCCTCTAACATATATTAACACCCATGTTGCCTTAGAGTACATAATTCTCAGAAAATATTTTACTATACTGAAGTATTATATTGATTATCTTTACCTTTGTCTGTGTGAAGGAAGGATTAGAGAGGTAAAATTATTTAGAAGAGCAAACTAGTTTACTTATGAAGAAGTTTTACCAGGGAGTTCAGGCTTTAGAAGAAGTTGAAATGCAAATTTAAAAGGAAGAAAGGAAGGAAGAAGAAAGAAAAGGAAGGAAGGAAGAAAGAAAAAATTAAAGAAAAAGATCCCCATAAAATAATGAAGGTTACCTTACAGTTAGCCAACTGATGGTAGGAAATTAGCAGTTTTCTTCAAATATATATGCTATTTGCAAAGACTTTTCTATATTTTCACATCAGCAATGTGAAAGTCAGGGATAAAATTGTTTATTAAGAAGTCAGTAACTTTCAAGAAAGTCTCAAAGATTAATTTATTCTGGGGACTAGAACTACACAGAGTTAACTGTCTTTTCAGTTTATTTCAGTTTGAAAAGCTTCTTTTTCACCCTATAACTGTGTATGTGATGTGCACACTGACTTATAATAGAGGCAAGGGGCGATATCAGATTTGCTTTCATACAGAAAGGCACAAACTCAATGAATAGACAATCCATCTTAAACAAGTCATTCTTAATTACTGGTTTTTCTGAAACCTGACTAGTTCTTTTTTATTTCCAAAGTAGCAACAGTTTTATATTTCTCTGATTATAAAATGATGTATTTTTCAGAGCTTTCCTTAAGTACCTTGAAATAGATTACCTGATTTAAGTCAGATGGACCTCTTCATTGAATCGCTCATGATATAAAGACCTATGATATTTAATTTCTTTGTTCACTTGGTATCCTCTAAGACTTCGTATGAGACCACATTGACATCTGAGAACAGACTGAGAAATTATGCTCAGAGAAAACACAAGTCTATGTTTTGAAATAAATAGCCAGTATCTGTGTCATCCTATAATCATCAATCGTTATGTCTGTATAGGTCCTCCCAACTCCAAGGATTTCTCCCATTGATGGTTTGCTTCTCTGGCTAAAATCTTTCCTTATTCATAGACCGAATCAATCTGTACCTCAGGCTGTCCGCTTTCTATGCCTTCTCCACTGGTGAAATAGAATCAATCATGAAACCATAAATTCCCCCCACATTAACCAATGGGATTAACGTGTTGTAGCAAAGCATAGGTCCACCAGTTCAGGAACAATTATTTTTTCTTTATTAGTGAAGTATAGTTGATTTACAGTATCATATTAGTTTCAGGTGTACAGCACAGTGATTCATATATATATATATATATATAAACCTTTTCAGATTCTTTTCCCTTATAGGTTATTATCGGGCACAATTATTGACATAGAAACTTATTTGATCTTAAGTCCCAAAGGCAATTGTACGCCTCTACGTAGACTAATAATGTCTTGTTACATTTCTCAACGACTAAATTCAGAGCAGAGGCCAGGTTCTTAACTTTTAACCTGTATAGATTGGTTACAGATATAGATTTAAAGCTGGCAATGCTCAGAAGTCTTCTAATTTTTCTTTCATTTGTGAGAAAGTAAAGCTTTATGTTGTATTTATGTTATTTTACTCAACTATACAGTTCTAACAACACTCACTAATTATTCTGTGGCTTTAAAAGATCTCCTCAACTGGGAACCAGTAACTCAATGCAGTTTGAAATATGGGGTAATAATAATGATTTCTGTTAATTGACTTGTGGTACAAGTTTTGAATAACTTTTCCATCTTAACCTCAAAAAAATGTTACCAGAGAGTAGGTTCTTGTCTTGTTGCAGAAAGAATTCAGAGACAAGACAGGGAGGTCAAGAAAGCAAAGTGAGGCTTTATTAAGTGATAGTATGCTCTCAAGGGGAGAGCAGGTAGACTCTGGTGAGCAGCTGCTCTGAGATTTTTTAGCAAGCTGGTTATATGGGGTGTAGAAATGAAGGGACAGAATATTCATTAGGGAGGTAAGGGTTTGCGGGTCATATTCCCTGATTTTCATCTCAGCTCCATCTTCCTTGGTAGAGGAGGAATTTTTGTCCTTATTTGGTCTTGATCAAAAGTGTCATGGCCCCATGGCATCAGTCCGTGATGGGACCTTCTCATCTGCAAGGCTAATTTTATTGTAATGAGAGCATAATGAGCAAAAGGTTACATTAGGACGCTGGCGATTCCCGCCCTTTCCCACCTTCCTTTGTCTGCTTCCAGGACACTTAGGACCCCCAAATGTGGTTTCCTGGCAATTTGGAGGTTCCTGCTTTTCTTTGTCTGCCCAAGGACCCCCTGCTGTTTACAAGCTGTGTGGTTTCCTGCCATCTGGCCCGTGCCCCCCTTTCTCTGCTCATATTCAGTTATCTGCCTACTCTAACGTTCCCCCTCAAGGAGTCTGCACTCTTAAAAATCTTTTAAGGGGCAAAGGGTTGATGCTCTGTCTTCTGTAACTGCTTCAAGCTGAGCAGGGTTGTTGCCCCTACCTGGGGGTCCAGATCTCCTTGTTGTCTGTCAGAGATAGGGGTCGTGGGGTTGTGTAAAGTGGCAGAGAAGGAGAGTGCGGAGTAGAAGGAAGCAACCTTGCCCAGCGGGTGTTGATGTTTCTCATCTTCAGGTGGGATGGGTTGAAATCTCTGGTGTAGCATCATCTGAAGCTGGAATGTTGTGTTCTAGAGAATAGAAATTTAACTAGGTAGATAAAAATACAAGGACCAAAAAGAAAGAGGAGAAATAGAGTGGCTCTGGAACCTAGAAATGGCAGAAGCCAAGTATATCCTGGAAACCAACCCTTCAGGGTCTCCGTCCATTCTTGCTTCCCTTGATTATATCTGTGGAGCCAGGAAGCCTGTTCATGGATTTTTTTCACATTTACTTCTGCTTCTCCCATGACATTAGTATATGTGCAGTGTGTTTTATTTATGACAGCAAAAATCCCTCCTTAGCTTGCTAGGAGATAGTCTAGGGCTTGGTGGTTGTCAAACGCCTCCCCTGCCAGGGAAGCTAGGGATTTTTGTAAAAGTGTGAGAATGTCTCCAGTTTTCTTTAGTGCGCTATCCAGGGAAGAGGTTGCCTCATGGTAGGCAAATCCTCCCCAAGCGGCAGCTGCAGCTAGAGTTCCCATAATTCCTCCTAGCACCAGACCAAAGTTCCTTTATTTGTCTCACATGGGTTACAATGAAGACGGTTATTTGGGTTGGGGCCACAGTACCCAAGGTGCAGTTTCCATAAGAAGTGTGTTGTCTGGACGTGAGAGAGCAATGGCTTTGGTCATTGTGAGGTAGTTCTCAGAGGTCCCACATAGCCATAATGATCCAGGTGGTGCTGGTAAAGCAGTATGATTGGTTTGGTTATACAGCTGCAGAAAAGTTCCGTGAGGTGGAATACAGTTGCGGTGGGGTCCCATCTGTATTCTGGATTTGGTCTCTGGTTTAGAGTGTCAGGAGGGACGGCCTTCTTAAAGCCGAATCAGGTAAAATTAAATAAGTTGAGTATTTTTCCCAAGTTCATACAGGTAGCATGTGTTTAAGTCAGAACCTGAAACAAAGTTCCTGATTTTAAACAGCGTGATCTTGAACAAGACTTTGGAGATTTTATTGGCCCAAAAAGTATTTAGAATATAAATACTGTGTTAATTGCAGGTCACAATTCTTGACAAAAAGTTGCCATAATTAAATTCACGAAACTTTTGGGTAGGGGAAAATTAATGAATAACAGGAAAATTTCACATCTTCCAAAATTATAGGTCAGCCTATTATATAGTCTTTTAGAGTTCTGTGGCAGTTTTATGCTCAAGAAATTTTGGAATTTAGTTACCCAAGTTGATATCTAAGATGGAAAGTTGTGTATCAGTTATGATCACGTCACAGATCTGGTTGCCTATTTGTATCTAGTCTTTTATGAAACTTTCATCTATTTCTAATGACAGAAGATAGAACAATACCCACATTTTTAAGCAAATGCTCTAACTGACTTCTTATCATTTCCCCAAACCCTTGGGCCAGAAGAATAAGAGAGTGGGTCTCTGGTGGAGGGCATCTCTCACACTTTCATGCAGTAGTCAGTACACACAGGGGGGGAGGGGATGTAGCAGCTCATCCCAGCAGTCTGTGACTCCAATATGATGCTAAATCAGCACCTTCCATTCACCATTTCTGACCCAGCAGGGCTTGCATGGCTGAAAAATGGAAATCATTACAGAGAGCTGTAAAAAAAAAGGAGTCTCAAGATGTCCATTCTTTTATGAGGTGGAAAACAACTGGGATTACCAGCAGTCACTCGGGTGCTACCACCTGCTCATTTAGTTCACATATCCAGCTTAACCAAACAAACCACTCAACTCCGCCAATTCAGAATTTAGACCAACATTTACATCAACATAATAATGGATGAGGGAGGAAACTCCAAATGTTTCTACCAGTTTACTCAATGGGTAATGATCGATTCTAGCAAGTCACAGAATAGGAGGATTAAATCGGAGGAAGCCAGAAGAGGATTCTCCCAGGGTTTCTTCCTTCTCAGGCCTCCACCACTGTACTAACCCGAAAACCACCTAAAGGCAGGTAATGAGTCCTTATATCTATATTCACCAAACTGCCTCAATCACTGTGTTACTCTCATTGCCTTTACTCTGAAATATGCCGAAGGACATATATTCATGTAAGTTACACATCAACAAAGAAAATCAACATGTAAATTTAAGAACACAAATGTACAAATACCACAAAAACACACTCTTTTCGAGCTCATAAAAGAGGGAGTAGAGGCTGTGTCATCACGTCATTGGAGCCAGCTGATAAGAGGTGAGCCACATCGTACATATGGATTCCTCCACGGGCCACCAATGTGTCTTTAGGCTTTTATCAGAATTCCAGCTTTCACAAGACTGTGTTCACATTTTGCATAGTCATTTGGTTCTTGCTATAAGAGTTATATTCAAAACAAATGGAATGCTATTGATTTTAAAGTGACTTTTTAGAGCTACACCTGCACCAAAAGGCAGAAAATACAGAGTAATCGTTTATTCAACAAATTTTTACTGAGTGCATATTATCTAGGCACTGGAGACACAGAAATGTACAAGTTAGGTGTAGACTTTCTTTTAATGAAGCATACGGTCTGTTTGTGTGTGGGGTGGAGGGGCTTAAGTTTACAAAATAACTCACTAAATAAATAAGCAATATTATTTAGGATAATATGAAGAAGTGCTATGAGACGGTGTGCTAGGGAGTGCATAGGACCACTTTAGATGTGGAACGAAAGCCTCTGTAAGAACTGATTGACCAGAGGAAATGTCTGTGGGAAGATCTAGAGGCAGACCTGAAGCAGATCATTCCAGGCAGAGAGAAAAGTCCTAGAAGATCCTGATGCAGGAAGGGAGTTGGTGTGATGTGTCAACAAAAGGCGGCCAGGTGGCTGGAGCAATGAGCTGTGGCGATCGGTTGAAATCAAGTCGGTGGGAAGGTCAACAATGACTGTGATGTGAGAGGAGATGAGAAATGATGATTTGAGTCTCCTGAGCACACACCCAGGAGCTGGTAGCTCGCTTGCAGCGCTTTGTATCCGTGGGCACCGGCTTGCTCTGAGGCAGGGCTGCATCACTCCGCTTCTGCTGAACTGCCTAGCTGCAGAGCGTGCTGTTCTCTGAAAACATCACCTTCATTTCGACTGCACTGCGAGTAGGCGGCAGTGCCATTATGTCAGCCTTTATGAAAAGAAATTATCAACAAAAGGTACAGAGTGCAGGATCTGGGAAATTCCTGCTTTAACTGCCCAGCAGGACTGAAACAAGGAGCCCGGGCCATTTCTGCTTCCTGGTAAGGCTCAGATATGCTCTAAAGCCCAGCGGTCTAACCCCTTCCATTCTGGTGAGGCCCCGAGAATGCAGGAGTCCTGAAGAATCCAGATTCTTCTCAGTGGCAGACCAAGACACTAGCAACACAAATCTCTGTTCAGAAATGAGGCATCACAGCGCTCATGTTCAAGGTGCAAATAATCTGCCTTTTTAGCTGCAGAAGCCAAAATGTTTCTTTGGTTAGCATTTGGGGAAAGAGATGGGAACGAAATTGTGAGTGCAAACATTGAAGTGTTACAGAAAACGTCTTCCAAAACGGGATTTTTTTTCTCCTGCCCAAGTTCGTAAGACAGTGACAGAGGTAGAGGCAGACTTTTTCTGCATAAATGTTTCCCCTAACCAATGCCTCACGTGTATAGCACACAATACTCTTCAAACAGGATACATGGTAGAGTGACGCCACAAGGAAAAAATATATTCTTTATTTCTACAGATGTCTTTTACTCTCTGTCGCCTGATGTTTACATAAGAACTAAATAGCTTGAAGAGAATTATTTCTCATTTTGAAAAGAATATCACAGAACACATTTTGTGTGTTTGCCATCAGAAGTCTGATTTCCCCTTTTTAGTTTTTCTAATAAGGTAATCACACTGCTGGAATCAAATGATTGTGACTCAGGCTAGATCACACACACACAATACCCAAATTCAACAGAAGCAGGGAAGAGCTTTCAGATGTATCTCTTCCACTGCACAGATGCTGGGAGTCTACAATTCAAGAAGCTGAAGAGAGGATGACCCAAAGCAAAAGATATAAATATGCTCCATTACTGAAGGGACTTGGCTGAAAAACACAAAAGTTCTACCCCCACTGCAGTCAGCTCACATCCTTTTTATACTTTCCTCCTCCGAGACCTCCTCAGCCTAATGCGCGGTTATTGAACTCATCACAGTGGAGCTCTCCATTAGTTTCCAGGGTAATTGTTCTTTATCTAAAATAAAACTTTACAAATTATAAAAAGCATGCAGAGTTCACAGATATTTTTCAGTATAACTCTTATGAGTTATAAAGTACTTTATAATTGCTTTTTTGTTAATTATGAGATTAACTTTTTCAAATAAAAGAACAAAGGCAAAATAGCCTGGATGACACTTGACAAATACCAAAAGTGTAAAGCTATTTAGAGGATTTTAACATTAAGGAGGAGGTAATTACCTAGAGATCTGTAATATTAAGGATCAAATATGATGGACATTTACCTTCTGACCAGCAAGAATCTTCAAGCTATTTACTTTTTATTCTGATTATAACATATTATAAATTTGGTTTCTTTAAATTGGAAATGCTGCAAAAGAGAAAGTCAAATCATAAATTTGATTTCCCTTTCTGCTACAGTAAATTCCCATTAATGTGCTACAATAAAGATAGCAAAATAAGTAATGTATTAGTGTACTATCTGGGGAAACAGAGGTAGACGCTGCATCTTTCTTTCATCTACCTGAACCCCTCAATAAAAACAGACAGAGAAACTAAACAGAAAAAGCCAGAAACCAAAGGACCATATCTATAGTGATACTAGGTTCAAGGGAAAAAAAGAAGCTATTAGTTTATTTTAATTTCGATCATCAAAGTGAACCAATAGATAATAACTGTAAAAGAACTAAGAGTATTTTAAGGGGACTGGACTACCATAAAAATAACCGTTGTAAAAAGAAATACAGCCCTTCTTTTAAAAAAACAAAAACAATTCTAGAAAGCAAATAAAATAGAAAACTTAGGGAAAGAGGAAAGACTGATAAGATAATATGTATCCAAGAAGTGATTAAAAATATGTATATTTCTGAATTATATACTAATATTAAAAATGAAAGGATAAACCATAACATGTTTTAATGGTTATCTGTAGAGGAATTCAGAGATTAGATTAGAAAAGACCTTGGTAGCAGCTACGCGTCATTATTTATTGTTATTTTTTAAAAAAAATTTACCTATAAACATGTATGGATACATATAAAACAAAATTAAAAAGACATCCCTAAAATTTTAAAATAAAACAAATCAACCCAAATATTTCTCTAGTTTATAGCATAACCACACAGAAATCACCTTTTCCAAGAGCCTTTATAACAAAGTAATTTGATGTCATCTCTAGAGAGACATATCCTAAAGACAAAAGAGGTAGTAAAAATTACCTGTTTTAATTATCATATGATTGCTGGTAACACTGGCGTTTTATTCTGAGAAAATCATGTATGTAGTATGTGATAAAGTAAATGAGTATGTGATATTCAAATTTCCCAGAGTGGCTGTCAGGTTTCTTGTGGGAGAAAGGAGAAACAGATGTAAAATAGAAGGAACTAAGTAAAAATTCTATAGTGTCGTTTTAATTGTAGTTATCAATATTTATCCTTTAGTATTTTATCTTTAAAAATACAAACATTCAATTCCCTTCCTCTGTCCATCCACTGAAGAGGCCCAGAAATTGTTATGAACTAATAGCAATGAGCACCCCTGGTGTGTAGATTAGATTTTTTAAACATCATTTCCCACTGGAAGAAGCAAGGGTTCTTTGGAATAAGGGCTAATTTCATCACTGAGACATAAAATACACATGGAGAGGGGGGAAGGGTAAGCTGGAACGAAGTGAGAGAGTGGCATGGATATATATACACTACCAAATGTAAAATAGATAGTGGGAAGCAGCCGCATAACACAGGGAGACCAGCTCGGTGCTTTGTGACCACCTAGAGGGGTGAGATAGGGAGGGTGGGAGGGAGGGAGACACAGAGGGAGGAGATGTGGAGATATATGTATACGTATAGCTTATTCACTTTTTTATATAGCAGAAACTAACACACCATTGTAAAGCAATTATACTCCAATAAAGATTTTTTTTTTTTTTTACAAAAAAAAGAAAGTATATTGAGAGATTGTGTTGAAACATTTTAGATGTTTAGTGTATGTTTTCTCTCATTATCACTTACAGTTAGAGCCGTCAGCCTAGGGCAGAGAAACTCAAATTTGTCATGCATACTTAAGCATAGAAATTATAAGAAAACTGGAAAGATGAAAGTTCACATTACAGATTAAATATATTTACTGCATATGATTAAAATTGTTAAAGAATGACCATATCTAATTTCAAGTGTTGCCTATCATTCTGCAGTGCTAAAATTCCCTCATTCATTCATTTACTGATTTATCCATGAACTGGTGAACATATATGTACTTTCCTATGTATCGAGAGAGTGATTTCAGTGTTAGAGTTTCAGTAATTAATAAGGCATACACTTTATTTTGAATACTGAACAAGAGAGTACTAACAAATAAGCAAATAATTTAAAACAATGTGGTAAGTTTATGATAGAGATATGCAGTTTATTAGAAAATAATAGAAAAACGTAAATATAACCACTCAGCAAGTGAAGGGAAAACTATGAGGCGTTCCAGGTTTAGAAATATAATAAAGAAAAGGTCTGGGGTGGACATTACGTAGGATAGAGAGAGGGACAGGGATAATGATATGACAACACACAACTCTTTTGTCATCAAAATCGAAATATAGTATAAGTAATTTTATTCAATCTGCTGGGTCATTGTATCAGGGTTGAAAATTTAGATCATTTTCACTAGTCTGTAAATTCTCCATGAGGATAAGTACTGCCTTGGCTTTGCTCATCATGATATGCCCAGCATCTAACACATTTTCCAGCCCATAATATGTGATCAATGAAAAGTTTTTGAATAGAGGTACAGCTGGAGAGAGAGATGAATGAATAAATGTCTAGTTATTTTCAGAAAGACTGCAGTCAGCATTTACAGGCATTAAAATTTGTCCTTCTCTTGGATTATTCCTTACCATAAGGCCCTGGAAGTGACATTTGTTCAGAGAGTTTAAATATTGGGCTGGCTTTTGAAACATTCACAGACATTTTAAGAAATAACCAAGGGGTATCAGCTGCAAACAGCAGCTGAGGCTGAGGAGATGGGCTTCAGGAATCATCAGCAAGGCCTGCCTCTGCAGAGCCCTGACCTTGTTAGCAGACAAACTCTCCAGGGAAACTTTGATACATGCGTTCATTCATTCATTCAACAAACGTCTACCCAGTGCCTACAATGTGCTGGCACCATATAAACACTGGAGATGCAGAAACAGACTTTCACACACATGTGCACACATACATCTGCCCCTACAGAACATATATTCAAGTCAGAGGAGACAGATAATTAGTGAAACGTATAGTATTTCATCTAGTGATACGTGCTATGGAGAAAAATAAAGGAGAGAAGAGGCAACTAGAGTAATGGTGAACTGTGGCCTCACTGTCTATGGAGGAAGACATAATCTGGGTGTCCAGTGCATCTTGAATACTGATATAACCGGGACATAAGGGCATGAGGTTAGACCTATTGCCTCCAGAAAGTTAGTGATGGGGCTATGAGGGTTTGATTTGGGTGGAGGGAGGTAAAGGTGGAGAAAGGGGGTTGCTTGGACTGTGCATTGCTCACTCGTGCTGGGGTGAGAGGTAGTCTCATCTGGAGCACTGCCAGTTCCTGGGCCACCTCCTGACTCCTTCCAGGCCGATGTGGAGGGCTGGGCCAGCTGGTTATCTCCAGACATGTCCAATGAAGACGTTATATTTACCATAAAACTTAGAGATGTCAGAGAGTCTAAGGAATCATGTACCTCAAGTTAATTAGCTATTAGGGCTTTGGGATAATAAAAATAAAATCAGGGCTGTAAGCTTTCAATCAATATAACTAATGCATTGGTCCTTAGATTGGTCTACTTAATAATTATAGGGCTCAGTATTCTCATCACATCTCCATCCTCAAATTTGTTATATGACTTATCTATATATCCAAAGAAATACTGTTAGAAAGAACTGTGTTGAGATGCACTAACATGGACCAGTCTCTTTCAGACCAATGAATTAATTTTATTGATTGAAAGCTTAATGCCACAATTTTATTTTTATTACTCCAAAGCCCTAATAGTTAACTTGACATTCATGATTCTTTCTGATTCTCTAACAGAAGGATAATTATAACATCTTTATTGGAAGAAGACACAGACCTGTGATTCGCGCCTATGGTCAATGCAGGACCGAATGACTTGGCAGGTTTCCCAATGGTGCCAGGATTCCAGGAGACATCAGCTTTTCTATGGATACTGTGGAAACTCATTAAGCAACAAATCAGAGTGCGTGTCCAATCCTCCATGACCCTTTGCCACGTAGTCAATAAAAATGGGGTTTATAAACAAAACTTGGACAAAATAGAGTAATAATCATCTGCTTCAAAAATAACAAATGCTAAGAAACTTCTTTTGTGTAAGGCAGAGTAGGGCCCAAATAACTACTTTCCAGATTGGAAGACAAAATTGCACTGTATGGCAAAGTTGGTAGCATCGCAAAACCATTTCAGACCTGCCCCCTTAATGTAGTACATGATAGACAGGTGCGAAATGAGAAATACAGGCAACTCAGGTAACAGCTGACAAATGAAGAAGGGCCCAGCTGGGCTTGAGATTTTTAGAGTTGGTTTGGGAAGAGCTTAAATCTTTGAAAACTGCATAGATGGAGAGAAATGGAGAGGGAATTCCAAATAGGGTGAACATTGTGAGAAGAAACACGGAGGTGGAAAAGTAAACTGCTTTTCCCAAATTTATTCGTTAAGGGATGGGCAGATTTCAGCAAGACGGCAGTGGGATGGGTGCATAGCATTAGATTCATGTACAGACAACTACAGAACTCTATGACCTTAAAAAACATGGTAGGGAAACATTCCATCCCCAAAATAGGTTTGCTTCTTTCTTTCTTTTATTTTTTTCTTTTTGCAACATAACCAAATCAAACTTTAGAGCAAGTAAGAGAAAGAATGTTCTCTGCTGCGTTTTGAAAACCCAATTCCCTTTGCGTTCCTTATATCTTTAAATAAAACCAGAGGGAACTGCCATTCTCTCGGATATTGCTAACAAGCCAGTTTAGAAGCTTTCTAAAAAATCTAGAAACAATAAATGCTGGAGACGGTGTGGAAAAAAGGGAACACTTTTGCACCGCTGGTGGGAATGTGAATTGGTACGGCCACTATGGAGAACAGTATGGAGGTTCCTTAAAAAAACTACAAACAGAACTACCCAGCAATCCCACTGCTGGGCATACACCCCAAGAAAACCATAATTCAAAAAGAGTTATGTACCAAAATGTTCATTGCAGCTCTATTTACAATAGCCCGGAGATGGAAACAACCTAAGTGTCCATCATCGGATGAATGGATAAAGAAGATGTGGCAAATATATACAATGGAATATTACTCAGCCATAAAAAGAAATGAAATTGAGCTATTTGTAATGAGTTGGATAGACCTAGAGTCTGTCATACAGAGTGAAGTAAGTCAGAAAGAGAAAGACAAATACCGTATGCTAACACATATATATGGAATTTAAGAAAAAAAAATGTCTTGAAGAACCTAGGGGTAAGACAGGAATAAAGACAAAGACTTACTAGAGAATGGACTTGAGGATATGGGGAGGGGGAAGGGTAATAAGCTGTGACAAAGCGAGACAGAGGCATGGACATATATACACTACCAAACGTAAGGTAGATAGCTAGTGGGAAGCAGCCGCATAGCACAGGGAGATCAGCTCGTCTGGAGGGGTGGGATAGGGAGGGTGGGAGGGAGGGAGATGCAGGAGGGAAGAGATGTGGCAGCATGTGTGTGTGTGTAATTGATTCACTTTGTTGTAGAGCAGGAGCTAACACACCATTGTAAAGCAACTGTACTCCAATAAAGATGTGAAAAAAAATAAATAAAAGCAAACAAAATGAAAAAAAAAAAAGCAGCTTTCTAGACAGAATGTTTTCTTTGGGGAGCTTCAGAGCTGCCGCGCTTATGAAGTATTCAAAACCACTTCCTCCCCCCAGCGTTGTGCTTCTGAACGAGGGGCTCAGTATGACTCTCATGCTGGACTTGTTTTCCCCCTCCCAAGAGAGAAGGGAAGGTCTTACAGAACATTTAAACACGTAGAACTTAGTCATTCCTCCAGGATAATGAGAAACTGCAAACAGTACTCTGACGTACGAAGAAATGTTTTGAAGACTGTAAATGTCTCTGAGGGGGAAGTTGATGAACGGGAACTCGGGTATTATTCACACTTCTCCTTTGTTCAGGTTTTATGTAACAACTAAAAGCACCCACGAAATTGTAGACACATCTTGTGCAAGGTTTATTTTCAGTGAACATAATGAAAGTCATACTTGGGACTATTGGGAAATCAGAAAACTTCCACTTGTTTTGGTAATAAAAGACGTGTATCAGAAATTGCAAGAATTGTGCCTGAGTGGGTGAGAGTTTACTGAGCAGGCAGTGGTTAGGCTAGTTCATAAAAGACAACAAAGCAACAACAATACTAATACGAGCACTTACTATGTACTAAGAGTTTGTATACACTATCCCACTTCAAGGTCATACCACCTACTCTTTGAAGGAAGGATTATTACAGGGAAGGTGAGGCTTAAAGAGGCTTAACCAACTTGCCCAAGGATATCAGGGCTAAACAGCGGCAGAGGCAGAATTCAAACCTAAGTGTCTTACTCCAGACTTGGCATGCTTCCGCACTAAGCCCCACCACCTCCCTGCCCACTGATAGTTCTGAAATGAGCAGGAAAGTTCCTAATTCCCTTAATTTCTTGTCTTTTTTGCTTTCTGCATTCTCTTGTCAAGTGACGTTGATGTCTACATGCTTGAGATAACTGAATGGAGTCTAGAAATTGGTCACCATAAAAGGTCATGGAAGCAACCCCTGGAGGTAATGCAAGGAGTTCTTTCTGGAGATGCCAACACGTGGGGCTGGATAGCTTCTTCCTCAGGACCTGCCCAACACATGAGAGGGTACCCTCTGATGGCTTCCATGTGGCATCCAGTAGAGACCTTTAAAATATCAGGAAGATGTTTCTGAGGCTGCTGCAGAGTTAAATAACTTGGAAGCAGGGACCATAGGCAAGGCTATCATAGAATTGACGGGCCTGAGCAGAGACTCAGAAACTTTCACTAATGCTTAGTAGAACAGCATTCATCCTGAACAAACAATTTTATCTCTCCCGCTGCCCAAAGAGACCTTCAATAATAAAAAGGACACAGCGCTGTTCCCTGTTCTTGATACAGGAATCTTTAGAGATAATCTTCATGTAATCAGAAGAACTGAAAATACAACAGTGAAAAAATTTTAAGGGACTCTTAGAAGTACTTTTAATTATTTTTTTTACCATATTAATAATGTTAATGTTCAGATATAAAACTAAATAGAGAAAAAATGGAGTGGTAGGAAAAGGTTGTTGATTCTTCAAGTCTATATTTATTGAGCACCTACTGGACGACGGCTGTTATAATCTGTATCATAGAAGATAGGAAAGCGGTATATCCATAGACTATTTTGACTTAAAAGAATTGAAGATGCATGTATAACATGATATTTTTCAAGGGAAATAGTTACATATTGTCCATACTCTCCATTTTGGCGATTTGGAAACTGCACAGAATCTGACATCCAAATAGCATAAGGACCATATTGCAATTTCTACTACCTCTTCATAAACTTTTAGTTTCCTTCCTTTAGTGGGTTAATACCAGGCTAACTACACTGAAAGCAATGACTCACCTTGCCTTAGGTTATGCACTAGTGTTTATAAATCTCTGAAGGAGTTATGTGTTTTAGATAATGGATTTCTGTTCCTTCTGCCTTGCTTTGTATGATCACTTCTGCTATCTCAGCATGATGAATCTTTCCATCTTGTTAGATTTATCAGACAGTGAAGAAACTTGACAGTCTGATGACTCTTTTTGTTCTCCTTTCTCAAGGTTCTCCCTTGAAACTTAATGAATCTGTAATTAAAGCAGCTGCATTTCATAAATAATCCTTTAAGGCTAAAACACAACCATTGTGAGTTGAGTAGTTATTATTGTCCAGAGAGACACTCTACGTAGCACTGAATATTTTAAATTAATATTAATAAATGTGTCTGAGCAATCACAAACTCAGTCCCAAGACTGGTCAAATATGCAGACTGAATAGGCAACTGCTTGCCCTGCAGTGACAGAGGGGCCGGCAAGTACCTGGTGGTCCATCAAGACACCCATATTTGCTCTCCCTTATGTGAAAATCAACCAGGGAAAATTCTTTTTCTTTTTTCTTTTGTCTTGGGTTTATATGTTCATCCCTACCGAAAGTGTAAACATTGATGATGTGTATACATTTAATATAAGTTGGAAATGCTTTCTTCAAAGCATATTTTAGATTCAGGAACTATAAAGTGAAAATGAAAGGATGGACCATAAGGGAAATGGACACCTAATGTAAGTGGAAAGAGAATTCTTCAAGGGGCTCAACTGCATTGGAGGCCAGTGCAAGCTTTGGCTAATTCAGAGACATGCTCGGAGCTAACTGCAGTAAAACGAAAAGTAAAATAAATTCTGAATAATAATATCCTATCACAGGACTAGACTATTCATCCGCATACTCTAGTGAACGACTTACGCCCCAATGCCCCATGACTTAATAGTTTCCCAAAATTTTACTCATTTATTCAAGAAACATTTAAGTGTCTAAAATGTATCTTCCAATAGTCTAAGTGCTAGGGTAACAGCTGTGAACAAGATGGACAAAATTCACTCAGGAGATTTACATCCAGCTTTAAAATACCTCCTTTAAATCGAATCTCATTACACCATTTCTTATCATCTAGATCTATCATAGATCTATCCAAAAGCCACAGGGCAGTTTTGCTTACAGATTACAAGTGATCCCTTTCTATGGGCTATCTTCACAAGTAGTGAAATAAATAAAATATTTTATCATTTACAAATATACCTTTGCTCTGAATGAATAAGTGAACTCATTTCTCTGTCCCAGGGCATCGACTTCTCTTGTTAAGAAAGAACAGTCCAATCTCTCTGCACAATTCTACCTCCCATAATAAACATTTAATGCCTTTAAGCAAAGAATGTTATTCTCATTCTGGACTCTAGAAATTAAACAGAAACATTAATGTTATTCCTCTCATTTTCTCTCTGATGTCCTGTGTTGTATCCAAAGCACATTAGTTTGTTGAAAGGGTCAGAACTGAGACACAGGTGTCAGTGTGAATGACTGGGAGGTAAAGAAGAACCTGCAGAATAGCTCTTCATATCAGTTTGAGGTAGGAACCTTGGTTCCATCCACAGTTGTGAAAATGGAATGCTAGGCAGGCAGGCGTTCCTATTCAGGGTAGTTTATTAACAAGAAATAGAGGCTAAGGTCAAGTTCTGTATTTCTACCTGCTAGGCATATGCCCTAGTGCAATTTGCTTAATATCTCTAAGCCTTAGTTTCCTCACCTGTAAAATGGACACAGTATGTATACTCACTTGTTATGGATTTCAGAGGAAGCATTGTTCTATCCTTATGTTACCAATTTTGCTTGGTCCCTGTAGCCCTAAGAGAAGGCAGTCTTGAATATTTCTACCTCTTCTCTAACACTTTTTCCTTTGCTAATCAATGTACAAAGAAGAATAACATGTCAGTTGAACATGGGGTAAACCTGATATATACTGTCGTATCAACCCTGAGCAGTGTCACTGCATTAAAAGAAAAAAAGGAAGTGGTCTGGGCCTCACCTCCCTTCTGCTATCCTAATCACTAAGGAAGGCTTTTATCTTGTTGGCCCAGATAGCAAAACAGACCTTCTAAAGACCTAGCTGGAGGCTTACCTTGTTCTGTACCTTTCTTCCTTTCTCTCTGAAACTATCCATCCTTTAGGAGACTGTATATTTGGTGAAGCCATGTGGATTCTTCATGTATAAAGGTCATCTCTGTATGCTCACTTTCTGGACACATGCCTCAAGATCTAGCTTTGGGGAAAGAGGGAAGCCGCCTTTTTAATGAAACCATAGCCACAGTCTCCAAAGCAACTTTACGCAAAATAGAACCGATGCTGTACTTTGCTTTCATCTGGCACTATGCATCAACGTCTCACCTTGTTAAAGAACACAGAGGACAAAAGATTCGTAAATTTCCAAGGAAGAGTGTATAAAGTGTATGTATATGAGTTCAAATTCAAGAAGCTAGTCCCTACAAGAACTGGTGAGAGTAGGTGGACCATCAAATTGCAAAGGCAGAAAGCCAGGAAGAGAAAGTCTTGTTACTTAAATGGAGCTGCAAGCTGTGGTCTTGGCACCAGAAACAATGCAAGATACTAGTTCTTGGGACTTGGGATGGAAAGGAAGAGCAGAATTAGCTGTAAGATTGAGATGTTGGATGAGAGCCCATTCTGAGGAAAGATAACACTAGGCCCAGATACTGAAGAAGCACTGAAAGTCTTAGTGAGGGATTGTTTGACACTTGCTATGGCCATTTAGAGGACAGGAAAAGACCATAAATTTGACAGGGAATTAATTAACACTGATCCAAATTGATTTCAATGTAAAATCCTACTTACTCAATTAAAATAATCTAGAAAGATTTCATTCAGTGCAGTAGCTTCATTTAAGTAGCCATTAATATCCTATAAAAATATCCCCTTGGGTAGATCAGTGTTAGGATGTCACGTACCTCAAGGGGCCAACCATGAGATGCAATTGGACAAAAGCAGTCAGATGCAGGGAATCTAATAAAGAGCGTTGGGCGAAGAGAAGGGGAGAACTGTAGATCACAGAGCAGCTGCCAGTTGGACAGCAACAAGAGCCTCTTCAGGGTGTGGTTTCTCAAGAAGATCCAAAAACCCAGGTTCTGAGAGTCTTTTAAGTATGGCATTAAACAAGTTTTAATATCGGCAACCAAGTCTACTTTTATAAATTCATGTTAGTGGGACTATCAGTGGTTTCAGCGTGAAGCTGTGGGTTTGTTATAGGACTGAGGAACCATTTTTTTTTAATTCATGGTTCACTAGTCAGTTAGGGTGGAAATCAAATACACTTGGCTTGCCCTTTTCTATCTGACAGAATTTTACCTAAATGACTTCATTAGCTTTTTTTTTTTTTTTAATGCATTACGCGGGCCTCTCACTGTTGTGGTCTCTCCCGTTGTGGAGCACAGGCTCCGGACATGCAGGCTCAGCGGCCATGGCTCACGGGCCCAGCCGCTCCGTGGCATGTGGGATCTTCCCGGACCGGGGCACGAACCCGTGTCCCCTGCATCGGCAGGCGGACCCTCAACCACTGTGCCACCAGGGAAGCCCTTCATTAGCTTTTTAATTAACAAGAATGGATATACCACTTAATCAAGTAATTTGAAATATGCTTTGTACCTTATATTATGATCTGTTATTAAAGTTATAACTAGTAAGAGGGAGAAGTTTGAGTGGGAGAGTGAGCAGAGGAAGCAGGTTTGAAGATAAATGAAAAAGGAAGAAAGAGAGAAGCAAGGAGAGAGTGAAAAGGCAGAGCAGACAAATGGTGCTGGAAAGAAACACATCCTGGAAGAGAGAAGCCATTCACACACTGAGAGCATATAGAGAGTAGTTAGAGAAATTCTGAATTGATAGCAATTGAGAATTTCACTTTGCTATGTACCTCATTTATTCTCTCCCCAATTAATTCAAGTTAATAAAGATAATATTGACTCTCTTTGGATGCCAAACACGGTGTAGCTGAAACACATGCAGCAGTAAAGAAAAGCAGGCCCACGAGTTCATGGAGTTTACATTTTCATGGGGAAACGGAAATGAGAAGATCAAGACATTAATATCTAATCTGTCAACTGGTAGGAAATGTTATAGAAGGAAAATACCAGGGAAGGACAGGGAGAACTCATAGTTAAGAGATTGCCTCTTTGGGTAGGTGGTCAAGGAAGGCCCCATTTTAGCAGACATCTTAAGGATGTAAAGGAGCTGCCCATGAAGTTAACACTACATACTTCAAGCCACCTCCATGAGGGCAGACACTGCATCTGCTTTGTTCACCTCTGCCTACCCATCACTCAGCACACAATGATTACTCTGGGAGGGATAGCCAAAATAGCCGTACGCGGCAGGTACTAGTCTCTGGACAGCCATAGCAGGAGATACAGCACATTCCCCCAAACCTGCAAGAGTTCAAGGTCATCATATTCGTCTGTTAGGCTGCTACAGCCACATACCTCAGACTGGGTGGCTTAAACAACAGAAATTTGTTTTCTCACAGTTCTGGAGGCTAAAAGTCCAAGATCAAGGTGCTGTCAGGGTTGGTTTCTAGTGAGATCTCTCTTTCTGGCACGTAGACAGCCACCTTCTCACTGTGCCCTCACATGGCCTTCCCTCTATGTATATTCAGAGAGAGGTCTCTGGTGTCTCTTTTTTTTTTTTTTTTTTTTAAATTTTATTTATTTATTTATTTATGGTTGTGTTGGGTCTTCGTTTCTGTGCGAGGGCTTTCTCTAGTTGCGGCACGCGGGGGCCACTCTTCATCGCAGTGCACGGGCCTCTCACTATCGCGGCCTCTCTTGTTGCAGAGCACAGGCTCCAGACGCGCAGGCTCAGTAGTTGTGGCTCACGGGCCCGGTTTCTCTGTGGCATGTGGGATCTTCCCAGACCAGGGCTTGAACCCGTGTCCCCTGCATTGGCAGGCGGACTCTCAACCACTGCGCCACCAGGGAAGCCCCTCTTCTTCTTATAAAGACATTGCTTCTACCAGATTATGACCCTATTCTTATGACCTCATTCAACCTCAAATGAGGTTTTCCCTCCCTAAAAAACCTACCTCCAAATACAGTCTCATTGGGGGTTAGGGCTTCAATATATTGACATTGGGGGACTACAATTCCGTTCATAATAGCCATTGTATCCAGGGAGTTTCATTAGGCTTCTTTAATCACAAGCAACAGGTAGTGACCGTGATTAATTTAGACAAAATGGAGTGTGCTGAGTGGATGTTAGGGACAAAGCTGCCTTTACTTCAGCCTGGTACCGCTGGTACCCAACTATAGTTGGGCAGTGAATAACCTGTACGATCATAATTCATGGCCTTATTCAAGAGCCTTGGAGAATTGAAAGAAATGAAAAACCAGACTTTGGAAGAACAAAAATCAGAGAATTTCCAGACTTCAAAAGCTGGAAGTAATAGAGTCTCTTCAGTGTGCCGTCTTGAATGACGCCAGTCATTTCAGTCTTTTTAGACCTCCCATCAAGATAAAAGTTTGGAGGCTCTCAAGTCATGCGCATCTCTCTTCGTAAAGAGAGGTCAAGAAACTTGATAAACAGTTCTACTGAGTCTTTCTTCATTGAGTCTGGGATGGTGCCCAAAGATAAATCAAGAAACAGGAGGGGGCTTCCCTGGTGGCGCAGTGGTTGAGAGTCCGCCTGCCGATGCAGGGGACACGGGTTCGTGCCCCGGTCCGGGAGGATCCCACATGCCGCGGAGCGGCTGGGCCCGTGAGCCATGGACGCTGAGCCTGCGCGTCCGGAGCCTGTGCTCCGCAACGGGAGAGGCCACAACAGTGAGAGGCCCGCGTACTGCAAAAAAAAAAAAAAAAAAAAAAGAAAAAAGAAACAGGAGGAATGGACTCTTGGCAGACAAAGTTGTGACAGCTAAAACTCCTATTCCAGAGGAAAATGAGCCCTGGCGCCAGTGTGTGGGGATTGGAGTTCAAACTCTGCCATGTTCACTGGCTCTGTGACTTTTGTCAAGTTACTTAACTGATCTGTGCCTCATATTCCTCATCTGTAGATGAAAGAAAATTCTAGAATTATCTCATAAAAATGATTTAATTCATAAAAACTTAGAGCAGTGCCTGACAGTCTGTAAGTACTCAAAAAACATAAGCTAATATTATTTTATCTGAGACTTAATGTCCTTATTCATGATCTACTGTATATTCTGCTTTAGAAAGTAATTTCTAAATCATTTGATTACCTGATTATTATTAAACAAATTTGGATTTAAACTGATTGAATTTCTCTCTCTCTCTCTCTCTCTCTCTCTCTCTCTCTCTCTCTCACACACACACACACACACACACACACACACACACACACACGTACGTGCGCATGCACATGCTCTGATGTACGTCTCCTAAGCTTCTTCCTAAATATATTATTGGAAAATATGCTTATGAAATTGCTCTTCATGAAATTATAGTTGTGAATATTCAAACTCACTCAAAGGCCAGAGATCAAAGCATATGATAAATGCAGTATTTAACAGGCTATGAGGAGGCGGCCAGAGAGTGAAGGTGGGTGTTAGTAATGGTTGTGTAAAATTATTTCTATTCAACATCAGGCAGAGGGAATAAATACAAAGTTAATGAAATATTTACATGACACAAAATTGGGAGGCACTGCAAATGTTGGAAAAGCCTACGAACCAATAGCAATGTAGCCATAAAAAGGAAAATAAAACAAATGAAATTCAACTAAACAACAGTGGAATATTATGATGAAATGAAATTAAATTGAGACAGTAGACTCCTAAATGATAACACTTATTACAGTGCACTTTGCAAAACTTTTTACATCGTCATCTCCACTGCTCAGCCTAAAGCACTAAGAGACATTAACTCATTTAATTAAAAAATTAGTGAGTATGGACTGTGTAGCAGATACAGTGTTATTCAGGGAGGTGCACCAATGAACAGGTCCACATCCTAGCTAGTGATTGCTCAGAGTCTATTTCACCCATCTTTGTACCCCCTAAGGCACAAACCCGCAGAATAGGAGAAGAAAGGAACCAGAGGCCATTTTTCAAGTGATACCTAACTAAAAAAGGAATACTCAAAGTCAAAAGTATCTGAAAGGAAAACTAATAATAACACGTATTCATTCCAACCAGACCCTGCTTTCAGTCCTTGGGTTGCATTCTCACTTCATCCTCAAACAGATGCTGGCACCTTGCCTTGCACTATAGTTAAGGAAGCTAAAGGTGAGTAACTCTTCCAAGAGTACCTAGATTGCTATAGTTAGCAGTGGTGCTGAGATTCAAACCAGGTCTGTCTGATTTGGTCCTTTTAAATCCTCATAGATCATTTTAATTTCTAGGAGGTAGGACACATCTAAGAGGAGCTTTATTTAAATCTGTGAATCTCATGCATTTTCACTGAGCACACAGAATTTTCATGCTTGAATTCTTGACTCTTTTAGTTGAAAAAACTGTAAAAAAATTTTCAACTGGCCATCAGCATTAGTGATTATTTCATTGTTAACATTTCTTATTAAGATTTGAGTTAGAATATATCAAACATGCTCACTGCTTCTTTATTCTGAGCTAAACTCTCCTTTGTGAAATATTTATGTACATTATCTCAGTTGATGCTTACAGCAACTTTGTAAGGTAGGTAGTGGATAGGGAGGGAGAAGCATTTCCTTATCCTTCTTCTATACTGTTTGTAAACTAAGATTTAAGATTTATCCAAGGGCATATGAGGAAACTTTTTTTTTTTTTTTTGGAATCACCATCCCCACCCCAGCTTACCTGATACATTTTCCTAATCTTGTTTGAGCCCAAAATCATTCCTTCCAGAGAGGTTTGTTTTACCTTCCCGTAACTTGTTCATATCTATTTGTAAAAGACAAAGAACTACTTCAAAGACACTGTAAGACTTTCCTGAAGGGTGTATATAAGAAGTTGAAGCTAAGTTCTGAAGTACTCCATAAATGCTGAAAAGAACAAACAAGAATAGACCCCAGGAAAATAATCTGAAATCAATGAGCAGAATCGCTCTAGAAATCAATATCACCAAAGGAGACAAATGGCTGAAAACTGAGGACAAATTAGAATTGCACACACAGTGTAACACAGTACGCAAACAGGCAGTGATTCTCAAAGCTGTGTATAAAGAGACATTTGATCATACGTTAGGAAAGTAATAGCCTTTTTCTGCAAAGCTCTGGGGACACCGCATCTGATAGTAGTGTCTGAGGTAATATAACCCTAGCAAGAGTGCAATAGACAGGCAAAAGAAATGATTGGGGAGAAGAAATATTAATTTCCAAGTTAGGCTAAGGAGCTTAATGTGTGTAGGTTGGTGATGTAATGTCAAAGAGACCCATGATTCTGAGCAATAATATCACTTCTCCAAAGAAAAATAGATGTTATTTAGTCTAATTTATGTGGGCTCATAAAAACAAACCAGCGGACCGCTGAGGACTTAAAGAAACTAAAGCCAGATCTGTGCCTCTAAAAAGAGTGTTCAAAATATTCAAAAAATGAAAGTGTATCTTAATTTTTAAATTGGCCTAGTGGCAAAGATTTTTGTTGATTCATTCTTTCAGTGAATTCTTATTGGATAATTGCTATGTGCTAGGCAGTGTATTAGGGGCTGAGGTAGAAAAATGAAGAAACTTTACCCTAAAGAGCTCATTTTTAATTCAAAATGCAATTGCATTAGAGGGTTAAAAAATTGTTGGTTGTAGACAAGGGCAGAAATCTAGAAATTCAGGGAGGCACAGGGTAAGAAATGAGGTTAGGCTCAGCGTTGGTGCTGTCATAGCACCTGTCTCCCCTTGGCAAAGTCACAGCTGAAGTCCAAATCTGTCAAAAATATGAAGTCAAGAATTTTCCCCATAGGATTCTGTTTCATTCTTTTACCTACTAGTTTCTTTTGATAAAACGTATCTAGAGAACTTGAGACAACATGTTCGTTAATGATAAGATGTAGTTCTTTCTGATAAGCTCAGCCCTGGCATATCCATTTATGAGAAACCAAAGTGACTTTTTCAACTTCGATTACTGTGAGATGACCACATCAAAGAAAAAAAAATGCAATTGCAAACAAATGCTTTATTAAAAGGTGTTATGTGTCTTAAAATGCACTTATCTGTATTGGGATGAAAACAGGCGCTTAGAGGAAGGGCAAATTTTTTAATGGGGTGGGAGAAAAAGAAATAACACTGTAAAACGAATTTCATGTTTTCTTTCATTTGGCTTTATAACATAAAGTTCCCATGTTATTATACACTTTTCACGAACATTTTAATGGCTGCAGATCACGTCCTGGAGTGCAAGTGATCACACTCTGCCGGCAGAAAGGGTATGGAATAGGCATCATGCCAGGCTCGTGCTGACAGTAAGCCAGGTCACTTTATGTGTGGGCGCCTCAAGAATGTCAACCCCACCAGTGAGCAAAGTCACACTTTCCATAGCCCAGATTTGAGCTCTGCTCACCAAATCCATGCTTTGACTTCCATTGGAAGAAAATCAAGACTCGTCTCTATGTCATGCACTAGGGGTACCTGGGAGCTTCTGTAGCCTGGCTTTGGGCCAGTGACTCATCTGTACTAAAGCTGAAGCAGGTACTCAGAGAGGAGGAGTGGCCATGGCAAGTGGGTACCATCCACACTTCGCCGGCACTAGTGGCATCATCCCACCATATCCTTCAGACCTGGAGGGGCAGAGTCTCCACTGTCTATAAGCCCTGTGGGTTGCCATAATCCTTGCCACACTCATCCTAAAAAGGAGGGAGTAGTTAACAGGTTAATACTATTAACCATATCAATTATCTCTTTAATTGTAATAGTAAGTAACACATATGGCAGGCCCTGTTCTATCTTGCATGCACTAATTCACTTCAACCTTGGACTAACTTTAGGAGGGAAATGTGATTGTTTCCCATTTTATAGGGAAGGAAACTTAAGGTTTAAGAATAGTTGAGATTTCTAGGAGAAGCTGCTCAACATCACTCAGCAGGGCTGTGAGAGAGCCAATATGGGAATCCAGGCAGTCTAGATATGGAGCCTACCTGCTTTACCATGGTGTTACCTGCACATCAGGGCTTCACCTGTTTAATTAATCCAGTGAGTGGCCAGATCTCCAGTAACAGAGTATATACGATATTGGAGCCAAAAGTCCTCTTTCAGTACCAGTTCATTGAACCAACAACCCGTGCTCTTATTAAGAAAGCTCTGACAAGGCCAACATAGCTTCAAATGAGAAACGGACAGAAGAAATATTTGAAACAATAATGACTGAGAATTTTCTCACACTAAAGTCAGTCACCGGACCACAGTTCCAGAGAGCTGAGAGAACACCAAGACGAATGCCCAAAAACTACATCTAGGAGTATGGTCTTCAAAGTACAGAAATCCAAAGATAAACTCCTGAAAGAAGCCGGGAAAAAACAATTGTGTGTTGAGAAATAAACATAAGATTACATTCAGCTTCTCCTCAGAAACTATTCAATCAAGAAGAGAGTGGAATAAAATATTTGAACTATTCAAAGCCTATAAGCATCTCTTACAACCAAGCTCCATGAAGCAAAGTGTAAACACCATATGTACTTATTGGTGTTTACACTTTTTTTTCTCTTTTACTTATTGAGAACTGTCGGTTCTCAGTAAGTTCTCAGCAGACAAATAAAACTCTAAAAAGAACTAACTGGAAGTTTTAAAAAGAAAATATATTAGCTGAAATAGGAAATTCAATAAACAGGCTTAATAATAGAATGGTGGTGACAGGGAAAAAATCATTGATTTTGAAGATAGAGCAATAGAAATTATCTAATTCAAGGAATAATAGTTAAAATGCTTTAAAACATATCAAAGGCTTGAGACAAGTTCAGTAACAAAAGTCTTATCATTCATATTATTGGGATCCTAGAAGGAGAGGAGAAAAGATTGGTGTGGGAAAGAAATATTTAAATAATATCTGAAAACTTCCCACATTTGTTAAAAGGTACTAATTTAGAGATTTCAGAAGTTCATTAAACCTAAATAGGATAAACTCAAAGAATGCCATGCCCAGACACATCACAGTTCAGCCATGGAAATCATAGGCAATGAAAAAATTTTAATTTACTACATGTGAAGGAAAACAGGATGTGACTGAGATAATTGTGACTTTCTTGCCACAGACAGTGGAGGCTAGAAGACCTTGAAACAGCATCTTTAAAAAAAACTGAAGGAATAGAAACAGGTAACCCAGAATTCTTTATCCATCAAAATGTTTTCCAGCAATGAAGGTGAAATAAATACATTATAGATAAAGCAAAACTAAGAATTTGTTGTCAGCAGAACTGCTCTAGAAAATACGTTCAAAGAAGTTCTTCAAGATGAAGGGCAATTATACCAAAGGTAAACTTTTTGAGCTTTAGGAATGAAAAAAGGGCAAGTAATATAGTAAACACAAAGGAAAATATAAAGAAATATATTTAAAGAAATACATTTAAAATATAAAGAAAATATTTTCTTTCATTTTATTTAAAATATGTATTGTGGATGAAAGGAAAATTATACCACATTGATGTAATTTTCTATGTGTATAGATGAATACATATAAAAACTATAACATGAGAGTAAAGGAAGCTGAAAACAAGAGTGTGCTTTTTATAACCACAGTACTGTTACCAATTCAGAAAAATTAACTTCGATAAAATGCTTTTATCTAACTTACAGTCCACGTTCTAATTTTCATAATGATATATTTTATATCACTTTCCCTAGAGTACAAGATCAGTTTAAGATCACATGTTACATTTAGTCACACCTCTTTAATCTCCTGTAATCTGGAAGAATTTCTTATCTTTTCTTTGTATTTCATAACATTGAAGGTTTAAAGTATGCAGTACAATTATTTTATAGAATGTGCTTTGATTTCACTCTATAGCTTCATGATCGAGACTTAAAGTACACATTCCCAGCTGCTGGAATACTACATAAATTATACTGGGACCTTTAGAGGATGCCCCATTTGAAGGCACCTGTTGTCTGTCTGCTCTTTATTGGGTATGTTAAATTTGATCATCTAATCAGAGCGTCCTCTAATTTTCCCACTGAATAGTTATTATTTCTGTTTTCTAATAAGCGATGTATAGGAAGACCCTCTGAGATTAGGCAGCTGTTCTGATCTTCATCAAACTTTGTCCCTGTTTTTTTAATGTTCAAGTGATTTATTGTAAACAGGATTACCCTAGCACTCCACCATACTGGCTGGCCCCCTAGCCTTAATACTCATTCATGATTCTTGAAACCTTTGGAATTATAATTTCAAAATAATAACTTTCCAACTCTGCCACTTCCTCCACGTTTACCCATCGGCATTCTATTGTAAAAAGAGACATTTGTCTAAACTAACCAGCTAACTAGTTTCTACTGCAGACTCGTAGATTTCTATTTTACTTTTTAAAAAATCTGCTTATTTTCTGGCATAACAAAAAATTCTAGGGTCATCTTGGACCTTCCCCACCCCAGGCCTGGAATTAGCCATTTCTTCAGGAATATCTGGTTCCCGAGGATGGGATATGGTACTTATAAAACAGCATTCAGGTGCTAGATACACTCTTTGCTATTAGGGCATCATTATTTCTAGGTCATTTCAGTGGACAGAGGTAAGATATATTTACAGGGATTTTGTTTTGCTTTGTTTCTCTAACCTGAGTTTATTTAGCCGAAGCATTGTGTTCAATAGTTACTTGAATTAGTTCCCCCCTCTACCCATTCAATGTGGCTATGTTACTCATTTATAATATAGTTGGATTTACTTGCCCCTGTTTGCATTCCATCTTAGAATTCCTTCTATCTTTCTAAATTTAATTTTGAATGTTTAGAATATGAACATGATTCCCAAATTATTCAAAAATTATACTCAGAAAAGTGTTACTCCCTCTGTTTTCGCTTTCTTTTCTCCTTAACCTAATAACATAGGTAACAAATCTTGCAGGGTTCTAGTTATCCATTTTGTGCTATTTTTTACAAAAATAAGTAGATTCACTCTGTATGACAGACTCTAGGTCCATCCACAAGTAAAGAGAAAAACAAATACCATATGTTAACAAATACAGTATATACGGAATCTAAAATAAAAATGGTTTTGATGAACATAGGGGCAGGACAGGAATAAAGACACATAGAGAATGGCCTTGAGGACACGGGGAGGGGGAAGGGTAAGCTGGGACGAAGTGAGAGAGTGGCATGGACATATATACACTACCAAATGTAAAATAGATAGCTAGTGGGAAGCAGCTGCATAGCACAGGGAGATCAGCTCCGTGCTTTGTGATGACCTAGACGGGTGTGATAAAAAGGGTAGGAGCGAGACGCAAGAGGGAAGGGATATGGGGATATATGTATGCATATAGTGATTCACTTTGTTAGACAGCAGAAACTAACACAACACTGTAAAGCAATTATACTCCAATAAAGATGTTAAAATACAAAAAATGTAGATTCATGTATGTTATATTTCTCCCTCTTTTGTACACAAATGGAAAAATGCTATATATAAATGTGCACTTTACTTTTTTAAATATATTACGTATTACAAAATGTATAAAGAACATAAAGAATAAACAATTTCCCTATATATTATGGTTATTACAATGTATTTTGTAAATCAGTTTTTACTCAATTTTTTTCACAGCTGAACAGAACCTTTTGTTCATTCAACAATTCCACTATATTTGGACATTTAAGTGGTTTATAATATTTTGCAGTTACAAATAATGCTTTAATGAATAACCTTGAGCAAAGCCATTTTTGTTGGAGGTGTATCTTTAGAGTTAATTTCTAGAAAAGAGATTGCTGAGTCAAAAGGCAAATGCATACATTGACTTTTAGACATTCCCTTTCATAGTGGTTGTACATTCTTTGAGCAATATATGAGGGACTATTTCATAGAGTGACCACAGCTTCGCCAGCATTGCCAACAGGATATATTGTCAAGCTTTCAAATTTTGTTCAATATTTCACTTATAAGTAAAGATGAACATCTCTTCATGTATTTAAATATTTAAAGAATCCGTATGTATGTGTGTGTGTCTATACTGTTTGTGTGTATGTCTATATATGATTTCCCATTTTCTTTAGGTTTTTTCTCACGTTTATTAAAATTTCTTCATATACTGAGTATATTACTTTGTATCAGTGATGTATGCTGCAAATGTTCTTCCAGTCTGTCATTTGCCTTTAGATTTTCTTTCTGATGTGCATTTTTCCTATGCAAATTTTAATAAATCTATTTATTATGAATATTTATATGAATTTACATATGTATATATATCATATGAACATAAATCTCTATAAAGTCTAAAATAATCTTATTTTATTGAATATTAATTTTTACATATATTTAGAAAGTTTCCCTACATTCATAAAGGAATTCATGAAGGTTATTTTTTTAATACTTGGACAGTTTTGTATTTCACAATTAGAACTATGATTCATTTAGAGTTTCCTCTGTGTATGTTTTGAGAAAATAGTCTGTTTTATTTTTCAAAATATCTATTAAACTATTCCAACACCATTTACTTAAAAGCCCATCTTTGCTGCGGTGATTTGAGATATTTCTTTGTTATTTGTACTTGGGTTTATGTCTGAACTTTCTATTCTATTCCATACATCTATTTGTTTATTCATGGGCCAGTGACACAAACTCTAATCATAGAGGCTTTGTTGTATGTTTCACATAGTGTAAAAAACTACTTCCTCCTCATAACTATTCCTTTTCAGTGGCGTCCTAGCCATCTTTACATGTTTATTTTTCCCATTAACTCAACTAGCTCCAGAGAAAACTCTATGATCCTTTTACTTTTATCACATTGTTTATAAATTAACTTAGGGAGAATTTATATCTTGATGCTGTTGAAATGTTCTAAAGAGCTACTTTTGTTCAATTCTACTTTTTGAAATTTCAGGGCATTTTTTTTTTTCCGTTTTTGTTTTTTTTGCGGTACGCGGGCCTCTCACTGTTGTGGCCTCTCCCGTTGCGGAGCACACGCTCCGGACGCGCAGGCTCAGCGGCCATGGCTCACGGGCCCAGCCGCTCTGTGGCATGTGGGATCTTCCCAGACCGGGGCACGAACCCGTGTTCCCTGCATGGGCAGGTGGACTCTCAACCACTGCGCCACCAGGGAAGCCCCCAGGGCATTTTATATCTTTCACATATGTTCAGGGTTTTTTAAAAAATAAATTTATTTTATTTTGGGCTGCGTTGGGTCTTCGTTGCTGCACATGGGCTTTCTTTAGTTGCAGTGAGCGGGGGCTACTCTTCGTTGCGGTGCGCTGGTTTCTCATTGCAGTGGCTTCTCTTGTTGCGGAGCACGAGCTCTAGGCGCAGGGGCTTCAGTGGTTGCAGCACACGGGCTCAGTAGTTGTGGCTTGTGGGCTCTAGAGCGCAGGCTCAGTAATTGTGGCGCACGGGCTTAGTTGCTTCGTAGCATGTGCGATTCTCCAGGACCAGGGCTCGAACCCATGCCCCCTGCATTGGAAGGTGGATTCTTAACCACTGCGCCACCAGGGAAGCCCTGATCAGGTGTTTTATGTTAAATGTATTTCTAAGTATTTTTATTATCATAAAAGAGGCTTTCCCTTTTATTATATATTCTAAGATTTTATTTCGTTTTGATGACTTTGAGGAGTATTGGTTGGATGTTTTTAGGATGCACCTCTATTAGAACGGGTTTAATGTTTTTCTCATATTTAGACTCAGATTGTTGGTTTTAGGGAGGAAGATTGAGAGATCAAGTATCTTTTTAATCTCTCCACACCATATCGTCTCAACATGAATTACCATTGTAATTCATGATCTCTAGGCTGAGGTACTACAGGTCAGATTTTTCCACTGTCAGTTACTCTTTTGCCCCCTTTCTATAGAATTTTTTTCCCTCTTCCCATAGCATACTCTTTGAAAGACAATTAGTTAAGAAGCAGGGATTTACACTCCCCCTCCTTGAGCATAGAGTGTCAACATAGATTATTTAGAATTCTTCTGCACACAAGACATGTCTATTCCCTCCCAGTTATTTATTTACTCAATAATTTATACATGTAAGTATGGGGTTATGGATATTTATTTTATACCTTGGGTTATTCTTTTGTTCAATTATCTTTTGCTCAAATTGTTCCACCATTGGGAGCTATTTCAGTTGGCTCCTATGTACCTCTGACATACCCATTATTGTGGGTTTCATTTTTTAGCATTCTGTACTTTCTGGCAGTACAAGATGCTCCAGTCCCAGAATCATCCACTTTTCTAAGCCAATTTTCTGATTTTTTGGGGGGGGGGGCAGGACACTGCTAGAAACCAGGATCTCTCCCTTAGAAACTAGGTGTGTTCATTGCTTTTGGGGTGTCATTGTTTCTTTGTCTGAGTTGACAGACTAAGGAAATCTATAGGCGTAATTCAATTTTTTATTAAGATTTTTTTAGAGCAGTTTAAGATTCACAGCAAAATTAAAAGGAAAGTACAGAGAGTTCCCATATAGCCCTCACCCCTACACATGCACAGCCTTACCCATGATCAACAACCCTCACGAAAGTGGTATTACGTTTGATGAATGTATATTACAATTGACCAGCCTATATTGACACATGATAATCACCTAAAAACCATAGTTTACATTAGGATTCACTCTTGGTGTTGTGCATTCTATCAGTTTAGAAAAATGTATAATGACATGTATGCATGGCTATGGTATCACACAGAGTATCTTCTCTGCCCTAAAAACCCTCTGTGCTCTGCCTACTCATCCCTGCCCACACCCCACCCCCTGGCAACCACTGACATTTTTACTGTCTCCACAGTTTTGTTTTCTCCAGAATGTCATATAGTTGTTATCATACAGTATGTAGACTTTTCAGATTGACTCTTTTCACTTAGTAATATTTATTTAAGATTCTTCTATGTGTTTTCTTGACTTGATAGCTCATTTCATAGTGTAGAATAATATTCCATTGTCTTAATGTACCACAGTTTATCTACACACTCACCTACTGAGGACATCTCAGGTGTTTTAAAGTTTTGGCAATTATGAATAAAGCTTCTATAAATATCCTAGTGCAGGTTTAGAGTGGCCATAAGTTTTCAATTCCTCTGGGTAAATACCAAGGTGTACAATTTCTGTTGTGTTGCATGGTAAGAGTATGATTAGCTCTGTAAGAAATCTCCAAACTCTTCCAAAATGGCTCTGCCATTTCCCATTATCACCAGTGGTGAATGAGAGTTCCTGTTATCTCACATCCTCGTCAGCACTTGGGGCTGTCTGTCTTCTGTTTAGGCCATTCTAATAGGTGTGTGGTGATATCCCATTGGTGTCTAATTTTGCATTGTTTCTGATGACATATGATGTGGAACATCTTTTTATATGCTATTTGTCATTTGTATGTCTTCTTTGTGAGGTGTCAAAGTCTTTGGCCCATCTTTTTTTTTGTTTTGTTTTTCTTGAGAGGTGAGAGGCATGAAGTTTATTTTTTAATTGAGTAATTCCACCATATAATTAAACAACAAATTCTAGAGGGTTGGCCCATCTTTTAATTGAGTTATTTATTTCCTTATTATTAAGTTTTAAGAGTTCTTTGTATATTCTGGATAACAGTCCTCTTTAAGATGTGTATTTTGCAAATATTTTCTCCCAGTCTGTGGCTTGTGTTCTAATTCTATTGACATTATCTTTTGCAGAGTGGAAATTTTTAATCTTAATAAAGTTCAACTTACCAATTATTTCTTTCATAGATTGTGCTTTTGGTGTTATATCTAAAAGGCATATCCAAGGTGATCTCATTTTTCTCCTATGTTATCTTTTAGAAGTTTTTTTTTTTTTAATTTTGTGTTTTACATTTAGATCTGTGATCCATCTTGAGTTAATATTTGTGAAGGGTGTAAGGTCTGTGTCTAGACTCATATTTTGGCATGTGGATGTCCAGTTGCTTCAGCACCATTTGTTGAAAAGACTGTCTTAGTCCCACTGTTTTGCTTTTGCTCCTTTATCAATCTACAATTAAATTTTGAAAGAAAAATTTGATCTTAGGTCACTTTGTGTAAGTAATACCCTGAGATAGTAAGGTATCCTATTTTAATTTTTTTTCCACTTGTGAAAAAAAACCCTGGGTAAATCAGTATTTTCCTAATTTTATTCACCCCTCTTCCCCCAAAATGTAGACTGTAACTATGTAACTAATAAGATTCTGAAATTATCATCCATAACCATGCATTTTTAAATGGCTGGACTGATTAAATCATTCTTGCTGATACCACAATTTATCTAAAAGAAGTAATTCTCCTGAAATTGAACTTAGAAAATAAATGAATACAAATACCAATCCATTTATAACTTTTCATTAATTACACTTTGCAGAAGATTTTATTTGATGAAGGGTATGATAATAAAATGTTTGATAACACACATGATTAAAAAAATACCTTAAGCTATTTTGGACTCACAACAGATCTCTTTTAAAACTTTACATTGTTTATATCTCTTTTCTCCTGGGACACCACTGAACCTCTAAAGCTGTAATTACGGCATATTTAATTGGTTAGATGTACTGCATATGAATGTGATCTAAACAATTTCCTTAATTTTTATGTGGAACTAAACCAGAATTCTTGTGAAATTTGAAATATATCATTTGTATTTTTTTTCTGTCATCTACTGGTCTTGTTACTCAATTTGATTGAAGATTGAAGAAAAGTCCCCAATCTATATATTTTAGACAATTGTCTTGGAAGGAAACCAGTTTCTTAAAAATGGGGTTTCATAGTAGGAGATAAATATCAACAAATCTCTTTTTTTTTTTCCTTCTTAATATGAACTGGGACAAATTTTACTATTGTTTTTGCAAACAAGAAATAATAATATTTCTGAAATAAAAAGGCACATCTTCCTGTTAACCTCTCTGGGTAGGTACATTACTATATAGTAATCTACATTAGCAGGCTCAAGGTATGGAAGAATATGAATCCTTGGAAACACTTCATTCCGTGAAGATGTTCAGCATTTGGGTTCCTAACTTACCAGCATCCCTGAAGTGTAAAGGACAGCACAAAAAGGACCCTAGGAGATTTTTAAAACAAAGAAAAATTTTAGCCTGCCCCTATTTCATAGTCTTTGGGGAAACCTGGAATGGAGAAGAATCAGTGACAAAGTCAGAGCAAGGAAAAGTTGGACATGGTAAATTACAGACACTGACACCACTGAAACCGAGTCCCCCTAAAACTGAGTCCTCTGCTGAGTTTATGATTAACCTCACTATCCAAAATTTTATTCCATTTCTTTTCCTGAACGTGTCCCCACCAAGATTGAGAGGTATCAAAGGAAAGGGGGGATTGAAACCATATACCAGCCCCTGTGTCCCTGTCCTTTGAAGTAAAAGGCTTTTGCTGTAGTCTCCCAGGCATCTCTTGAGTCTCAAAAGGCTGACTCAACAGTTAATGATTAGGAAGCCTGAAGATGTAGAAACAAAGAACAGCTCTTGGGCTGGGGAACTGGTAACAATTTAGATTATAAATCCACCACATAGCAGAATCACCTAACTCACAGTTCAATGCAAGAGATAGATAAAGGCCTGGCACACATTCCTAAGTTGTTTTTACAGGAAGCAGTCCCCACCAGATGAAAACAGCTGACCGCAAGAGCATAGACCCTAGACTGGTTGAAAGCAGAATGTTGATGATGCTTGAAATTTCACGTTGATGCCAACCAATCCAAGAATTGCGCACGAGCCAGTCATGCACCCTGCAGCCCCCTCCCTCACACTGCCTATAAAACCCCTTCCCTGAAAGTCATCTGGGTGTTTGGGTCTTTTGAGCGTGAGCTACCCATTCTCCTTGCTTGGCAACTTGCTATAAATGCTGCACTTTCCTTCACCACAATCCCGTATCAGTACGTTGGCTTCACTGCGTGCAGGTGACTGGACACAAGTTTGGTTCGGTAACGCCAACACCAAAATTTTCCCCTCCAATGGAGATGTGTTTTCTTGGTTCTTCATCTTGCTTCATACTTCTATCTTTCTCCCTAAAAACCAACAAAAACCACCACTGTCTGTTGTCCCTGATATCTACCTTTCTCTTCTTCCTGTCTCTAAGAAATGAAGGAAAAATGGAAGTGACATCTCATTTTCCAGCAGAAGTAGACAATCCTTCCAGACTGCTGCTTAGAAACAGAAAGCCCCTCAGATGTTATTTCTGCTTTCTAAGTGGCATTTGGAAAATGAAAGAGAGGATATGAATCGAGGTATTTTCAGACTCTCCTTAATGTGTTCAGGTTCCCAAAGGATTCTGACTCACCTGGATCCCGTGAGCATGTTTTTCTTGATTCAGGCGATGTGTAGCCACACTTATTAAAAAGCTTCCCCATTATCCTTGTCAAGTAGTTTTTCTCCTCTGCTGTCAGTTTAGGGACATGGAATTTCTTGTCCCCAAAGACATGTTTTAGGGACAAACTTTTCCCTTTGTTTCTTAAAATTATCCCTTTAATGAAGTGTCTTCAGCACAGCAAAAGCAGTCTTCTGGTTATGGTATTAAAGAAGGTTTACCTTTGATATGTGGAGATCTGCGTTTACAAACAATGACTAATAAGAAAATTAAACACAGAATTCCCTAACTGAATGGATATCACATGTATTTACTTCCTACCAATAATATGCATAGTGATCTAGTCAGCTGTCACAGACCTCCATTTTTTTCCTTCTAACCCCAAAGCCATTTCAGGTTGTCTATACTCTGTAGAATTTTCTTCCCCCTTTTTCCTATTCTTTTTTCTCTTCCTCTTTATTATCCTGTTTCAGAGGAAGCAAGATCATATCTGGCCTGTTTCCCAAGTGTCATCTTCCTGATATTAAGCCAAATTTCCTTTTTGTCTTGTTCAGGAGGATATGAAATGTATAGAATGAATTAAAGTTTTGCCAAAAGCATATATATTATGTAAAATACCATATTTGTTAGCAGAAGATTCTAGATTATATATAACTTTTTTAAATATAAAAATATTTTAAAATATAACTTTTAGATTATAAATAATGCAACTAAAATTAAAATATAGAGAGCTGGTGAGAAAAAGGAGTGGAATTAATTATATTGCCCAAGTACTAACCAAAAGTTAGTTGCATTGGGCAAAATATAATCAAAGGAAAAGCTATTTACAGAAACTCACAGACATATATTAATAAAAAAAAGAAATGTGTGATATGAAATATGCACTATATATTTTTTAGACCACAAAGGAAATCTTCACATTTTTTTGAAAATCAATATCACAGGTCCCATGTTCACTGACTAGAATTCACTGAAGTTAGAACTCAAAACAAAATGTTGATTAAAATATAATATTTGGAAGCTAAAAATTGAATTTAAAATAATATATAACCTAAGGTGGATATCAGAAAGAAATTAAAAAATATGTAGGCCTGAAATAAAAGTACAATATATCAAATCTCTTGAGTGTAACAAAATTATATATGGAAAAAATTAAATACTAAATGCTTTCAATGAACAAAGTTTTAAATTCTAGAAATTAGACCTATAATCAGCAATAAATTTTATCCATATCATCACAGTAAGGAAATAATTATGATTTAAATTAGTTATTAAAATATAAATAAATAAAAACAAGTTAGTTTACTCTCCCCCTGCAATTTTTCAGTGGGTTGAAAAATCTATTACTATAAAACTCCTGGCAAGTCTGATTAAGAAGAATCAATAGGGCTTCCCTGGTGGCGCAGTGGTTCAGTCTGCCTGCTGACGCAGGGGACGTGGGTTCATGCCCCGGTCCGGGAAGATCCCACATGCCGCGGAGCGGCTGGGTCCGTGAGCCATGGCCGCTGAGCCTGTGCGTCTGGAGCCTGTGCTCCACAATGGGAGAGGCCACAACAGTGAGAGGCCCGTGTACCGCAAAAAAAAAAAAAAAAAAAAGAAGAATCAATGCATTTGACTTTATAGAACCTACATTCTAAGGGAAGTAAATAAAGTATTTATGTAGTAAGCAAGTCCTTGGTTTACCTGTACTCCCCCTCACTCTAACTGTAGCCAGTGCCATTGGAGGAGCACAGGGAGAATAGAAGAGCAAAGCAATTGTCTTTGTTTCTTATCAGTTTAGTCTGAAGTTTATTGGACATTATTTTACAGCAAGTAATTCTGTTGAAAGATGATTGCATCTTTAATTCTTTCTATCTATATTTCAGAAGGCAGGGTTGGCACTCAGTGCTATGACACATTAAATCACTACTAACCCTGCAGTTCTTTACTGGAATAACTAATCTCTAGAAAGTGCCCAAATCATTCCACTCCCACCCTTCAAATAAAGGATACTGGGCCAAGTGTTTGGGCAGCACAACTCAATGTGTGTTGTGCAACTGTGCCCTCCAGGAAGCTCTTGTTACCGGGTTGCAACAAAGGAGGGAATGCTTAGAGCCATTCTTATAGTTATCTTACAGAGTAATTGTAGGTTGTGGAAACTCAAAATGTAACAGAGAACAAACCTGACTCCATATTGGATCTATTCCTTTAGCTCTAACCTCTGTGCTCTGTTGCCTGTGCTTAGCCATGCTGGCTCTGCACCCTTGTAAAGGAATGTTGCCTGTAGCCTGGAATATACACGATCGCCCATTCTCAAGGCTCTGCCTCTCAGGCTTTACCTTTAAATGTATAGCACTTTTACATTCTTACAGAGATAAAGTTGCAGAACGGAAAATAACATCTGTCTTGTTGGAGGTTTGCAGGAACGTCGTGACCAGACCTACACAGACAGCTGTAAGAACAGAGGATTATCACACGCCTGCTGGGGTCTAGCTGGCAACAAGAAGTTTGCAACAAGGAGCACTTTTCCTTGCCCCAAAGCCTCATGTTTTGATTTATTGGCCTGTCGTGCAGCGAGAAGTACGAACTCGGATTCGGTAACAATAATTCTTCAAATGGCCTTGTATTTTGTGTGTCCTCTTTTGCCTTTTCCCTTGCTCTATTAATTCATTTTTACTATATTTTACTAAAGCATTGGTCTGCAACTGAATGCGAATAAAAAACCAAACAAAACTGGTCGTTCACCACAGGTAGTTTGAGAAATACTGCTTCAGTACATCAGATGGCTTTTCTAGCCATGTTTGTAGCTACTTTTAAAAACCCAGAGGGAGCAGCTGCCTGGCAGCTACTAAGTGAAACATCAGCTTCAACTGCAGACACTGTGATGTCAGGTGTGTTTGGGGGCACCTGGAACTCCCTTTGCACTCTCAGTGACATTTCTCAGCCTTCATCCTGCATAAGTGCCTTTATTCAAACAATGAATCAGCTGCTGCAGGCATCACACTGGTCACCAGAGTTCTGTGGTGAGCAAGGGCAGGTGTGGCCTTGACCTCAGAGATTTGACTTTAGTGGAGATATTATCCCTTTACCACCACTGCCCTTAGAGTTTCCTTCTCCACCTAGTTTGCAAAATTTCCTCTCAGAAAAGAAGCTGATACTGATCTTAGTGTTAAAAATAAGCAAAGTGTTACTCTCCTCAAGGGTAGCTCATGTGAATTATTACTTCTAACTATGGGATGAAAAGTTCAAGTGTTAGGTTAGTGAGGTTCAGGATGAGGTAGGGAGAGTGTTTTGCTCAAGGGAAATTACAGCACACATGCAACGCTGATTTATCTGGACTAAGCCCAGGATCACTCCCTTCTCCCCTAAATTGTGTCTCTTGGCCTTCACCTCAAACTCAAAGGACCACGGCCTTAACCCGGAATGGCTTTTCTCCATCAGTTAATAGTTAAGTAAGTATTTGCCCTTTCTGAGATCTATCAGCCCATGCCCTTAGAACACTTTAACTCGAAATTGCAGCTACAGTATCAAAAACAGCAATCACAAAATTTCTCATTCACTCCTTTTAATTGCAGAGGAAAAGTCATGTTTGTTCCCAATCATTGTCACTTTCTTCTTAACTAGCTAGGAGGACATTTTGCTAATAACATGCCAGGAAATATACCTCCCAGGAGAGATGTGTTCTTTAGTGGCCACTGAAGGACCTCTTAGCAAAGAAAATAAAGTGGATGACTAAGTGCAAAACATTCATTAAAGTGTTCCCCAAACATGTTTTATATGAAAAGAAAAATGATTTGGCTACAGAGAATGATTGGTATGTCAAAAATTTCATTTCAGGCAACAATTTTGTTATTAGAACAAGCCTCAGTTGTCTACACCTTGGTTTTGTTCAGAAGATGTAACGCAAGATAAGTTTAGAAAAAACTTCCAATGCTGTTATCTGCCCTGCAGTACTTCTATTGTAAGTACAGAAGATAACTGTTCTGATATTTTTTTTCATTTCCTTGGGTACCAAATCTCTCTCTCACTGCACACGATGCCCTTCACGCTGCAGCTGTCTGCTGTGGCAGCTGCTACTCCCGCTGCTAAGGAGACCCCGAACAAATAATCAAGGGGTTTGTCTCTTGGGAGGAGGAAATATACTCTTATCTTTAAACTCTTGTATGTCTTACAAGGAGCAACTGAAATGATTCTTATAGTCTAAGTTACCTCAAGAATGAAAGTCACTAAATATAGAGGCATTTTACACTGTGACCAATTCCCTGAATAAGTGATTACTTTATAAGAAGTGGGTTTATAGGAGTAGCTAAATCCGTACATGCACCCAGCACACTGCTGTCCCTTGCTAGAGAGGCCAGAGCTTGGCTTCATACGATGCTCCTACAGCCCCGTAAGGTAAGTGTCACTTCTGCCTTCAGATTATTCCTGTTTCACAGAAGGATTTCTTGTTCTCCTTGCATTAATGGTTGCCAAGTATCACTTTAAAATATGTCCCAGCATTTGAAATACAGAATATCCATGATAAAGGAGACTTACCAGGTGGCCGCATGATATTGTAAAAATGTGTCCAATTCAAAGGTGAGAAGACCAGAATGTTGGTTATCACTTTGCTTGGGTCTCTCAGGTTTCTTAACTATAAAGCAGGTTTAGAAACTGCCCCCCCAGAAGTGTTATAAAGATACAAGGAGCGGATATGGGGAAGTGCACCTTGAAAAGCATGGAGTGCTCTACCTCAGTGGTTCTCAAACTTTAGCATCAGGATTTGTTACAACACCTACTGCAGGCTCCTCTCCCTGGTGTCTGACTCAGCTCCTACCGGGTGGGGCTGGAGAACGTGAGGCTGATGCTGCAAGTCTGCACAGCACACTTTGAGAATAACTGAGAAAAATCAATTTATTTGAAACTACATTTAGGGCTTCAGTCTCACCCTTATTCCTTGTCTATCTCTGCTTTAAACAGAGCAGTTGGGCATGTTTTATTTTTATTTTTTGAATTTCGTGTATAAATACCACAGTTCTGTTGTCTTTTTTTTTTTTTTTTTTTTTTTTTTTTGGCAGTGTTGGGTCTTCGTTTCTGTGCGAGGGCTTTCTCTAGTTGCGGCGAGCGGGGGACACTCTTCATCGCGGTGCACGGGCCTCTCACTATCGCGGCCTCTCTTGTTGCGGAGCACAGGCTCCAGATGCGCAGACTCAGTAATTGTGGCTCATGGGCCTAGTTGCTCCATGGCATGTGGGATCTTCCCAGACCAGGGCTCGAACCCGTGTCCCCTGCATCGGCAGGCAGATTCTCAACCACTGCGCCACAAGGGAAGCCCCCATGTTTTATTTTTATATCTTTGCCAGTATTTTCAACTTTTGGAAAGCAATTTTTCAGCTTTATGAGATATAATTGACAAATAAAACTGTAAGATATTTAGGGTCCAATGTGATGATTTGATACCTGCGTACATTGTAAAAGTGTTTCCCCTCATCATTAATTAATGCATCTATCACTGCACATATTTCCTTTTTCCTTTTTTCTTTTTGGTTAGAACACTTAAATTCTACTCTCTTAGCAAATTGCAATTTTACAATGCAGTGGTATCAACTATAGTCACCATGCTATACATTAGATCATCATACCTTACTCACTTTATAGTTTAATACAGTATTACCAGCCTCTCCCTATTTCCAGCCCCTGGCAACCACTTTTCTACTGTTACTATAAGTTTGACTTTTTTTAATTCCACATATAAATGATATCATGCAGTATTTGGCCTTTTCTGTCTGGCTTATTTCACTTAGCATAAAGCCCTCCAAGTTTGTGGAAGGCAAATATTGTCACAAATGACAGGATTTTTTTCTTTTTTTAAGGCTAAATAACATGCCAGTCTATATATAACCACATTTTCTTCATTCATTCATTGATGGGCACTTAAGATTGTTTCCATACTATGGCTATTTTGAATAATACTTCAATGAACATGAGAGTACAGATATCTCTTCAAGATAATGCTTTCATTCCATTTGGATATATACCCAAAAGTGGGATTGTCAGATCGTATGGTGGCTCATTTTTAAATTTCTTCAGGAAACTCCATACTGTTTTCCATAGTGGCTGTACTAATTTACATTCCCACCAACAGTGCACAAGGGTTCCTTTTCCTTCACATTCTCACCAGCATTTATCTCTTGACTTTTTAGTAATAGGCATTCTAACAGATTTGAGATGACATCTCATTATGGTTTCGATCTGCATTTCCCTGATAATGAGTGATGATGTGCATTTTTTCATGTACCTGTTGTTCATTTGTATGTCTTTTTGGGAAATTTCAGAACCCCTGCCCAGTTTTTAATCAATTGTTTGAGGTTTTCTTGCTATTGAGTTGTATGAGTTCTTATATATTTTGATTTGCAAATATTTTCTCCTATGCGGTAGTTTGCTTTCCATTTCATTGATAGTTTTCTTTGCTGTGCAGAAGCTTTTAAGTTTGAGGTAGTCTCACTTGTTTATTTCTACTTTTGCTGTATTTGCTTTTGGTGTCAAATCCCAAGAAATCATTGCAAAGACCGATGCTGATGAGCTTATTCCTTTTTTTTTCCTTCTAGGAGTTTAATGGTTTAAGATCTTATGTCCAAGCTTTAATCCATTTTGAGTTGATTTTTGTGTATAGTGTAAATGTGGGTCCAATTTTAGTCTTTTGCCTATGGTTATCCAGTTTTTCCGACACCATTTATTTATGAGACTATTCATTTCCCATTGTATATTCACAACTCCTTTGTCAAAAATTAGCTGACCATATAAGCATGGGTTTATTTCTGATCTCTTAATTCTGTTCCACTGGTCTATGTGTCTGCTTTTATGCCAATATTATACTATTTTTATTACAATAGCTTTGTAATATGTACAATATATTATAGTTTAAAATAAGAAAGTATGGTACCTCCAGGTTTATTTTTTTTTCTCAAGAATACTTTGCCTTTCCAGGCTCTTTTGTGGTTCCATACAAATTTTAGGATTGTTTTTTCTATTGCTGTGAAAAATACCATTGGAATTTTTACAGGATTTGCATTGAATTCATAGTTTGCTTTGGGTAGTATGGGCACTTTAACAATATTAATTATGCCAATTTATGAACATAGAATATCTCTTCAGTTATTTCTGTCATCTTCAGTTTCCTTTATTAATGTCTTATTTTTTCAGTATATCAGATTTTCTCCTCCTTGTTAAATTTATTCTTAAGTATTTTACTGTTTTTGATGCTACTGTAAATGGAATTGTGTTCTTAATTTCTCTTTCTGATAGTTCATGTTAGTGTATAGAAATAAAGTTAGTTTTGTATGCTTTTTTATCCTGCCACTTTACTGAATACATTTATTAGCTCTAACAGTTTTTTTAGTGAAATCTTTAGAATTTTCTATATTTATTAAGTCATCCACAAACAGAAACAACTTTACTTCTTCCTTTCTGGTTTTGATGCCTTTTATTTCTTTTTCTTGTCTAATTACTCTAGCTAGGACTTCCAGTAGTATATTGAATAAAAGTGGCAAGAGTGGTCATCCTTGTCTTGTTCCTGATTTAGAGTCACTGAGTGTAATTCTGGATGTGGGTTTATCACATTATGGTCTTTGTAAGGTTGAGATATGTTTCCATTCTAATTTTCAGCATATAAATGAAGTTGAAATTTTCTACTTTTATCTATTTGAATTTCCCTTTGTGTAAATAGTCTACTTTTTCCCATTTGTTTATTGAGATTGCAGTTTTCTCATTTATTCATAAAAGCTTTATGTATATGAATAAACTTAACCCATTTTCAGTCACATGCATTTGTATTTATTGCTTTGCAAACTGTTCTTTGGTATTAATTTTTGTTGTATTTTAATTTATAGAATGTGTGTGTATTAAATTGATCTATATTTCTTATTAAAATTTTTCCATTGCTCTTATAACTACTCTTTTCTTGTGCAATTTTTAAATCTTATCATTCAGTTTTTCAGTAATTCTGCAGTCAGTATAAAAAAGAAATAAAATAAATGCAGGCAAAATCATCTCCATGGAAAAGTAACAATAACAACAACTTATTAGGTCCCTTATAGGTGCCAAACATTATTCTAGAGCTGGGGTTGTAGAACAGAATCTGATATAATCTGTCCCCAGGCAACTTAAATTCTAAAGGACAAAAGAACAAAGAACATCATATTACCTAAGTGAGTAAAGTTCATTACTAACTTTAGTACAGTTTTGTTGAATCTTCAGTTGAATATTTTTATATTACACTTTCAAACATGTTATTTAATAAGATCCATTTTTGTATACAAATGATTCCCATTATTCATTCAGTAGTTATATTGTATAAATTCACCACAAACACTGAATTAGCAAATACTGAATAATTGCTCCCAGTGGAAATACAGGGTAAGGTTCCTGAAAGTCTCTGGTCACGACATTTTTGTCAACCATCAACACTTAGCCTTGTTTTATTTGTCTCTGTTTAAAGACACTTTATTTAACATATATTATTGATTCACTAATATTGAATCCACAGCTAATAGCACTAATAACTCATGCCTGAATAAAGCTTATCTAGCATATGTATTTTCTCCATAAGACACTTCACAGTCTTCTTGTACTTAAGAACATTAGGCAACAGCTCTGCATTATGCTTCAGAATAATTTTAAACAGTGAAAAGACAGTTAATCAAAGAAAAGTACAAAAACGCCCCAAAAATGACACTAAATAGATGACAAAAAGGACACATTTACAGTTTGAGAACTGAAACAAAAAGGCAGAGTATCAGCTTGTTGAACCTCAGCTGGGAATGTGCATGTTGGATGACCCAAATTTTTTGCCACTCTTTGCATATCCACGAATGACCACAAAAACATGGCATTTATTGATTTGAGATTACAAAAAAATCTTGAGTAGATGAATTCACAAATGCTGAAACCATGAATAATGAAAATCAATTGTTCACTTTTTACCCAGTCATTTTATTGAATACTCATATTAATTAATCACCAACATTTTCCAACTGATAATCTGATTTTCTATGTATATTGTCATGTATAGTAGAAATAATGATAATTTTTTCTCATTCTTCCCATTGACATTTGAAATGAAGTTTCATTCCTTATTTAAGGAAATAAATTTCATCACTATTATTTCACTCTTGTCAACTATATATTTTTAACTCTATTATCTTTTTTAGACAACCTCAATAAGAGTCTGCGTTTCTCTGTTATTGACTTATTGCTTTAATTTATAGGCTCCTAACCAAATAATACAATCTACTCCAAGTGCACAAAAGCCCATTTCATACATACCAAAGCTGCTACCCTATGCCTATGTTTGGAGATTCATCATCTGAACATTCTTCTTTCATTCACTTTCTCACTTGATAAGCAAAATCTAATATACAGAATAACAGGCCTGATTTAAGTAACGAAATAAAAACGACATAAAATTTTATTTATTAATTCTTTATCAGTTATTGCCAGAGATAATACAAAACACATTGCCCACCCCCCAGTTTCAGTTATCAGTATCTATTATTGTAGCTGACCTATATTTAAGCTATTGGGAGACTTTAAACTTCATTTCAGATTAAATTGTTCACAAAATAGTAAAAGCATGGCATATATGTTTAATCTCCACCACCAACCTGATTTGCTTTCCACCACATTTCACTGTATCTTTTTGTTGTTTAATTCTGTATTATTACTGCACTAGTATAAGGCCCAATGTTTTCAGTGGCTCAACACAGTGAACGCTGCAGATATTTATTAGATAGCAAATCTTTTAAAATTGAAAAGTAGAGGCCCTGTAATAAAAGGCATGCTATCGACTGTACAATGACTTATGGATGATGTGGACATAATGAGAAAATAGGGATAATTTCAGATTTAGGGTAAGGAGAGCTACTCTTTTCCCAGGCTTAGCTGAGTCTATCGTGTAATCTTTGCCAACCTAAGACAGGCACACTTCATAACCCATAGCAAAATATTCTTAAATTCTATTCACTGTGTATTAACTGTGTTCTGTTTTAACTTCAAATTCAAAGGGTATGTTCAGGTATTAAAGAAAAAAAAATGCAAAGAAAATTTAAAAGAAAAGAATTGATCAGTTTTAATAAGAAAAAATTTTAAATTCTGAGTAGTCAAAAAAATTGAGCAACTTATATAAATGGACAATTAAATCAGGCAATTTCAGACAAAAAATAGTAGAAAGTATATTAAAATATAATTAAAATACCCAAATTCCTAAATAATCAGAGAAATGTAAATTGATATAAGAACATAAAACACAAAAGTGGAGGGCTTCCCTGGTGGCGCAGTGGTTGAGAGTCCGCCTGCTGATGCAGGGGACATGGGTTCATTCCCCAGTCCGGGAAGATCCCACATGCCGCAAAGCGGCTGGGCCTGTGAGCCATGGCCACTGAGCCTGTACGTCCGGAGCCTGTGCTCCGCAACGGAAGAGATCACAACAGTGAGAGGCCCACATACCGCAAAAACAAAAACAAAAACAAAAAAATACACAAAAGTGGAAATGTAGAAAACACTTTATCCAATGCTGGTAAGGATGCAAGAAATCAGAGTCTCTTCATGACTAGAAGGAGTACAAGCAGTTATAAACAAACTTAAGAGCAATTTGGCAGTTTTTAAAAATAGACTGAAAATGTAGATTTTTGGCTTATAAATCTTATTTACAGTAAATTATCTTGAGGAAATAATCAATGTGAACATATTTAGTTAGCTTCAAAGATGTTCATGATGGTTCTCGTTAGAATAGTGAAAAATGTCCCAAGAGAGCTGAATGGTTTAATGAACAATATAAATTTACACAATATAATGATACATAGTCATTAAATATGTTGTTGTAGGAGATTATGTGGTGACATGGAAAACTTCAGGATATATTTTTAAGTGAAAAATACACACTATAGAGCTCCAAATGAAAAGAACTTAAAAGTTACCACTTCTGTCCTTACAACAAGAAAATGCTGAACAACTGAAAATCAATGATTTCTGTTTGTACCCATCAGGGAACTGTGGTCATAAGACACACTGGTAACTTAAATTTGGAGATTTGGGTGCATATAGAGAGATACAGCAATGGAGATCTGGAAAAGAAGCTTCTGGGACCACAAACTGTTTAGAATTACATGATAATTTTTATTAATTTCTGGATGTTGAATGTTGATTAGCTTTGAGAGTGAGAAACTCCTAGGGCCACTGTCTTAGGGGACCCCACCACACTTTTGTGAATTTTCCTTCAAGAACTCCACCAGGTCCTCACAGTGAGAATATGATAAGATCTTCTCTTGGCTCTGACACAGGAAGAGTGGAAAATAACCATTGTGAAATAAGCCAAGAGTCTTTTCAATAATGAAGGCTCACTCTCCACAGTAAAGGACTTTGTCAAAGCTCAATTCTGAAACTCTATCCCATCAGGAAGAGGGAATCCCTCTCCATTCCAACCCCTCACCTAAGAGAGGAACAAAAAAATAGTCAACAGGGATCAGGGCTTCAAGGAAATAGATTGAGAACATTGCAACTAGGGAAGGGGATAGGAGGAAGGGGAGATAAAATCTACATTACTAGACTTATGAAGGTCCCAACAGATGGGCCCCCTAAAAGCCTGAAATTTAATCAGAAGATTATAGAACACTACCTCTTCCATATACCCTACCACCATACCAACAGGATTCCAAGATAACAACAGTGTTTTACAGCCAAAGAAGTTATAAAACATAGACTTTCTGAGTAGGAGTACCTAGGGAAGCCAAAAGTCAAGAGGGGACCCAATAACAAAGACAACTGAGGAATATAAGCCAATGATAACCTGTAGCTACATTAAACATTAAATACAGCCCAACTCCTAGCCAGATTAACATCAATCCTCACACAATGCCTATTACCCCAGTTCCTACTACCCGAAACAACAGGTCCAGCCAAGACATGTCAAAAGGCAAGAAAAAACACTTCGAGGAGAAAATGCAATCATCAGACCTAGACTCAGGTATGACACAGATGGTGGAATAATCAGAGAATTTAAAGTGATATTCTAATGGAAAAAGTAGATAATATGAAAAAACCTGATGAATAATATGAGTAAAGAGGTACAAACTCTAAGTCAAAAGGAGATAATAGAAATCAAAACTCAGTAACAGGAATGAGGAATGCTCTCAATGGGCTCATCAGGAGACTCGACATGGCTGAGGAAAGGATCAATGAACTTAAAGACAGGTCAATAGAAAGTTCTCAAACTGAAACGCAAAAAGAAAAGAAAGAAAAAGAAAAGTGCACGTTAATCATGAGCCACGGTGTGATTCTAGATTGCTGTGTGTCAATGAGTTAACAATAATTATTTCTAAATTGGCAGTGGTATTATTTGTGATTTTTCTATCTTCATGCATATCTGTAGCTTCTTCAAGGAACATAACTGCCTTTGACAATAATAAATATACAAATTGTTATAGACAGAATTTCATTATAGTTGCTCATTGGTAATTGGATTCAGTGTTATGACATTTAATATTATTTTTGTTAAAAGATACTAATTTGGCTACAGAAGCTGAGTGTATAGACACACACACACACACACACACACACACACACACACACACACACACACACACACACACTGATATGTAGAGAAGTTTTTGTCTGAGAAGGAGAGGGAGAAAGGTTTTGTGGAAGAGAAGCTACAAAGAGAGAAGATGAGGAGAATGGAGTATCTGATCTTCCTATGGCCTCTGGGACTGCGTTTGATCTCCTATGAGTAAGGAATAAGGGGGGAGAAGACATCAAAACTGTTCACTTTGTGAAACTGTATATATGCTTAGCTACTTTTAGGGTTTATGACACAAAATGCAGCAGCATGAGCTAGAGAGGAGGCCTCTCAGTCATGGAACATAACCCAGGTTTGGCTGAGAACTGGAAACTTGGCAAGCACTTGTAGTCTGCAGCCCCTAAAAGGGAGCGTCACAGCTATTTCAAGCTACTCCTTTTGCCATATATGTGAATATGCAGCACATGGAACTGTATAAGCACATGTTTGCTGTGGAGTTTCAGGAAGAGAATCAGCTCTAGGGGCAGCCTACCTGGGTTAAAAAATGGCTAAGAAACTTGGGATCCCATAGTGCTTCAGATTTCTCACCTGTCAAATGAGGGAGTTAATAGTACCCATGGTATGTGGTTGTTGTGAGGATACAATTAAATTACCATACTAAGCGTGGCATAACTCCTCACACATAATAACTGCTCAATAGATTATCATCTACAGTGGCTAGCTGACAAAATGGCCTTGAATACAGAAGTTCTAGCCCTTACGGAGCATCATAAAGTAGCTGCAGGAAGGTGAGGCTGAGGTCCTGCTTTTTGTAATCAGCAACTGCAAACCGGTAGATATTTTATCTACTGGGTTATCTTTTAAGAGGAAAAAATTCGTTAACCATAAAAAACTCAAGGTTGAGTAATTCAAAAAAGTTATCTAAATTTTTAGTTCAAAGATCTTGTTAAATCTCAATGTTTTCACTTCTTTTTCCCCATAACTTTTATCCTTCAAAATGCTATGTACAGAATAAGAGTGAAGATTAGCTGTAAATCTGGATGATGTAAACAGAAGGAGCTCCAGAATGGAAGTCAGTAGTGTAGATTCTAGTCTTCATTCTGTAGTCATCCTTGGGGTAAGTCATTTTACAACTCTAAGGCTCAGTTATTTTAGCTGAAGAATAAGGATACTGGAATATATCTTCTTGTATAGTGAAGACTGTTATACGGTGAAAACCTCTGGCCTGGCTTTCAGAAGGAGCCAGTCTGAATCTTAGGTTTATACTTTCTGGCTCCATGATCTTGAGGAGGTCACTTTACTTCTTGATCATTTCACTCCACGGATGCACTTCACCTCTCTGCCTGCACACTGTCAGAATATTGAGAATGTCTGAAATAGAATGCCTTCATATTTTTTGATGACAAATTAAAACATGGTATAAACAGAGGTAATCAAACAGTCATGAAGCAGAATTTTTATCTTTGACTGAATTTACCATATTGAATAAAGCTACTTTAACTCTTTGCTTCAGTTCCTATATTGCAGATGAGAAAGTTTTAAGAGATTATCGTCATCAAACCTACTATTTTACATATTAGAAAACTAACCTCAGAAGGTGAGGGCAAGGAGTTTGGGGGAATTGTATTCTTTTTCATCTCAGTTGTATCTAATATGGTTAAGTTCATCTCTTCAAGACCAATCTATGCTATGTAGCATAAATTAATTCTTCAAAAGAACTGTTACTAATTTGAAAAAGATACTCAAATTTACGTTTCACATATTCTTTACTCTTTATTCCTATAACTCAGAGAAAGTCTTACCCATTTTCAGAAACCTCAGTAAGTCAGTGTGAAAGGACACATTTTCCTTTTTATAGGTCAAAAAATGTAGAAGTAAATACCTGTACCTATATTGCAAGATAAAGTCAGTAAGAGAAGTATTTTCACAGAATCTAACACAGGTATAAAGAAAAAAACAAAATTGTTCTTAAATAATTACATATGATTCTAAGAGTTGGAGGCTTCTTAAACTAGTCAGCCTACCACCAAAAAGGTTTTTTTTGTTGTTGTTGCGGTACACGGGCCTGTCACTGTTGTGGCCTCTCCCCTTGCGGAACACAGGCTCCGGATGCGCAGGCTCAGCGGCCATGGCTCACGGGTCCAGCCGCTCCGCGGCATGTGGAATCCTCCCGGACCAGGGCATGAACCCGTGTCCCCTGCATCGGCAGGCGGACCCTCAACCACTGCGCCACCAGGGAAGCCCAAAAAGTTTTAAATTAGCACAGGACTCTCACCAGTCTTTCCTATCTTCACAAGTCAGGACTTGAATATATCTGATGATCAAATGATCAGGACAACCCTTTGATAAATAAAAAAATACTATACAAGATTTTACAACCTTATCATATTTTATCTGAGAAGTATGGCTAAGATAGCAAAGTTAGCATAATTTCCCCTAAATGTGGTGAGTTTCTGTTGGGTGTGAGAATTATCTACATTTTTAAAGTGATGAAGCTGCTGAGTTTATAATGACTTATTTCTCATTTCAAAAGTACATCCCCCCAATTCTGAGGTTTATGTAGCCTTGCTCTCCTAACCTTTTAATCATCTCTCTGTTCCACCATTCTCTTTATATAGGAGCAGCAGGCCTACATTTCTGAGTGTGTAGGAACTGGAGGCCCACATCAAGCTGTGTGACATGCCTGAATGACAAAATAATGGAATGATCCTGGAGACTCTAGAGTCATGGCAGAGATATTTTATTGCTTAGCAACCCAGACTGATATCAAGAGTTTTGCTAAATGCAGGTGGTGAGTAGGACTGTTGAAAATCAAAATTGCTTTGCTATAATTTTTTTAAATAGTTCTCAGCAAGAAATATTAATTAACTTACCCATTTATTTGTTTGATTGATTGCTATAGCAGCTTTCTGGCCAAGCACTAAAGTGGCAATTACAGTTAGCTAAAGGGCCATAGAAACAAAAAACAGGAGATAAAAACACCTGCAACTTCTTCTGGAGGATAAACATCTGCTTTTCTGAATTGATACTCAAGTGCATTTCTCTCATCATTGTTGCTATTCAGTCTAGGAAAGTGAAATGGTCTTTGAAAGCACATTAAAAATAATGGTATATTACTTAAAAGCTGTATTTATCAAGAGTATACTTTCAGTCCAGACATCATAGTTATTCCATGCTTGGGCCTCTGTTTGCAGGAAAAGTGAATAAATGATTGTGCTAAGTAGAGTTTCACAGGTTCTTGAATTAATTTCAAATATGCCATGGGGAGCCAAGTATAAAATATTAATCAGTTGTTTAAATCAGAAGTATATGTCCAGTTTATGTCACAATAAAAATCACACCTGCTGCTACGAGGAATGACTCCTGTGAAGACATACTTTATCAGTTTTCATATACCTGTAAACCATGTAAAAACTGAAAAGAAGAGCTTATTGTTGATATCTTGGATATCACATTTTAAGGATAAGCTACCTTAAAATGAAAGACTCCAGTATGAGGGTGGTATTCCTTTCCCAGTCATAAACCTGGGCATGTTTTCTATTTTCTAGTTAGCAGATGACATTAGGAAAACAATAGACAGTGCTTTGAATAGTTACCAATATGGTGCAGGCCAGCAATAAAGGGAGACGTTTTATCTCAAAAATTAGCTGGACACAAACAAACCAGAATACTCAGTTAACAAAGATGACCTCTTTAAAAAGTTGGACACAACAAGTTTAGGAAAATAAGCAAATGAACAGAAAAGAAGACCACATTTTCCGTGTATTTTTTCTGCCTTTCTTTTTCCTTTCTTTCTCTCTTTCTTTTTTCTTTCTCTCTTTCTTTTCTTTCTTTCTTCCTTCTTTTATTTTCTTTCAGTTTGTTTAATTATGATTTCAATTTCTTCTTCAGTCAGTTTCAGTTCTTTGAGTGTCTTTCTAGGAATTTGTTCCTTTAATTTATCTAATTGGTTAACATACGATTATTCTAATATTCCTTTATAATCTTTGTTTTTTAATGTCTGTAATACCAGTAGTAATATTCCCTCTTTTCATTTCTGGTTTTACTAATTTGAGTCCTTTCTCTTATTCTTGGTCATTCTAGCTAAAGGTTTGTTCATTTAATTGATCTTTCAAAGAACCAACTCATGGTTTCATTGATTTTCTCTATTGTTTATTTATTTCATTTATTTTCACACTAGTATTCATTTTTCCTTCTTTCTGTATGTTTTAGGCTCAGTTTTCTTTTTCTAATGTCTGATGGTAGAAGGTTGTGGAATTAACATCTTTTTTCTTTTATAATTTAAGCATTTGTAGCTACAAATTTCCCCACAAGCACTATTTTATCTGCACTCCACAAATTTCAATATGTTGTATTTACATTTCCATTTATCTCAGAGTATTCTCTAACTTCCCTCATGATTTCTTCTTTGACCTATTATTTAGGAGTATGTTGTTTAATTTCCGCATATTTGTGGATTTCTGAATTTCCTTCTGTTACTGAGTTCGAATTTCATTCCATCATATCAGTGAACATACTTTGTATTACTTCAATCCTTTTACATTTATTGAGATATGGTCTATACTGGAGAATATTCTATGTGCACTTGACAAGAATGTGTATTCTGTTGTTGGATAGAATGTTCCACAGATATCTGCTAGGTCTAGTTCATGTACGGTGTTGCTCAGGACTTCTATTTCTTTGTTGGCCTTTTGTCTAGTTGTTTTATCCCTTATTGAAAATGGGGTATTAGAGTCTCCAATTATTATTGTTGAATGGTCCAGTTCCCTCTTCAATTCTGTCAGTTTTGCTTCATATACCTCAGGCTCTGATGTTGTATGTTTTAGTTGTTTTCCTTCTTGATGGGTTGCCATTTCGCCATTGTAAAAATGTTCTTCTTTGTCGCTAGTAACAATTTTTGTCTTAGAGTGTAATTTGTCTGCTATTAGTATAGCCATTCCAGCTCCTTTTTGGTTAATGTTTGTGGAGTATGTATATTTTCATTCTTATTTTTACATATTTGTGTCTGAATCTAAAATGGTGTCTCTTGTACACAACATAACGTTGGACGATTTTTTAAAATATCTATTATGCCAGTCTCTTCTTCTCAGTTGTAATATTTAATCCATTTTCACTTAATGTAATTACAAATAAGATAGGATTTAACTCTTCCATTTTGTTATTTATTTCTTTACTGTTTTTCTATTCCTCCAATACCACCTTTTTTTTAGGGTTAAGTGGGTATTTTCTAGTGTACAAATTTTTTTCCTTGTTTTTTCTTTTACTATATATTTGTAATCATTTTCTTAGTGGTTGTCCTGGGAATTAAGATTAACATTTTAACTTATAAAAATCTAGTTGAGATTAATGCCAACTTAATTACAATATTATACAAAGACTTCACTTCTATACAATCCATTTGCTTCCCCCTCCTTTGTGCTCATATACAAATTACATCTTTATATATTACTATCAATACAGATTTACAATTTTTGCTTTATGCAGTTTTATTTTAAATTGGTTATGAAAGAAAAATCCCAATAAAAATACATTCACACTTTTTACAAATATTTACCTATGTAGTTACCCCTACCAGTTCTCTTTATTTCATCATTTGGATTTGAATTACTATCTAGTGTCCTTTCATTTGATACTGAAGGATTCCCTTTATGGTCTCTTATGGGGAGGTCTGCTAGCAATGAATACTCTCAGTATGGTTTATCTACGAATGTCTTAATTTCTCCTCTATCTTTGAAGGATAATTTTGCTAGAAATAGAATTATTGTTTAACAGTCTTTTTCTTTCAGCACCTTGAATATATTCTCATATTGCCTGTGGCATCCATTGTTTCTGATGAAAAATTGGTTATTAATCTTATTAGGAATCTCTTGCACCTGATGAGTTGCTTCTCTTGATACTCTCTGTGTTCTCTCTTAGTCTTTGGCTTTTGACAGTTTGATCATGATGTGTCTAGGTATGGATCTCTTTGAGCTTCTTGGATGTGTCAATGAATCTTTTTCATCAAATTTGAAAAGTTTTTATCCACAATTTCTTCAAATATTCTTTCTGCCCTTTTCTCTCCGCTACATCTAGGAATGCCATTATATATATGTTAATGTGCTTGATGGTGTCCCACAAGTCTGAGGCTCTTTTTATTTTACTTCATTCTTTTGCTTTTCTGTTCCTAAGACTGGATAATCTCAATTGGTTTACTTTCAAATTTGCTGACTGTTTCTTCTGCTGGCTCAAATCTGCTGTTGAGCTTCACTAGTGAATTTTTTACTTCATCTATTGTACTTTTCAATTCCAGATGTTCTATTTTATTCTTTCTTAAAATAAGTTCTACCTTCTTACTGATATTCTCTACTGAGACATCATTCTCAAACTTTTCATTAATTCTTTAGAAAAGCTTTCTTTAGTTACTTAAGCATGTTTTAAAAAGCTGATTTAAAGTTTTTGTCTAGTAAGTTGAACATCTATGCTTCCACAAGGACCACTCTATTGAATTTTTTCCAGTGTATGGGCCATAGTTTCATATTTCTTTGCATATCTCATAGCATTTGTTTTGAAACGTGGATATTTTAAACAATATATTGTGACAACTCAGGAGATCAGATTCTCCTCTGTCCCTGATCTTTGCTGTTGTGTCTATTTGTTGTGGTTGTTTATTATTGACTTTTTGGAACTAATCTGTAAAGTGTGTGTTCTTTGTCATGTCACTGAAGTTTCTGCTCAGTTATCTTAGTAGTCAGCTACTAATTGAGCAGAGATTTCCTTAAATGCATGGAAATATTAAGTTTCCCAATCTTTGCTGAAGGGCTATGTGTATTTGGTGCTAAGAGGCTGTGTGTGTATTCAACACTCAAAAGGTAACTGACAATTCTATCCTTGCCTTTACTTCCTGCTCACAGAGAACCTATGGTCTAAAGGTTTGTGTATCCCCCAAATTTACATGTTGAAATCCTAACCTCCCAAGTGATGTTATTAAGATGTGAGGCTTTGGGGAGGTGATTAGGTCATGAGGACAGAGCCCTTGTGAATGGTATTAGTACCCTTATAAAGAAGGCCTAAAAGAGATCCCTTGCACCTTCCACCATGTGAGGACATGGCAAGAAGGTGTCATCTATGAGGAAGTAGGCCTTCATCAGAAAAATCTGATGCCATGATCTTGGACTTCCAAGCTTCTAGAACTGTGAGAAATAAATGTTTGTTGTTTATAAGCCATTCAGTTTATGGTATTTTTGTTATAATAGCCCAAACAAACTGATATAAGGGTTTAGACCCTTCTCAGGTTTTTTCTTAACATGTATACAGCCCTGGGCATATGAACAACCCTATGTATTCATGCAGCCTTCTAGATCCTCATAAATATGTCAGCCTTAGGGTCAGCTCATTCCCCAGATTTTCCTAAATGTTTTGGTTAGCCTGTTGTTTGCTCCAACCTTTAACCACCATCTCAGGCAAACAGAGTATTTAACAATTGCCTCTGATTGTTTTTGGATGCCCCCAGAGAAAAGGCTGTTCTCACTAGGTGAACTCCAAGTCAGGTCAAGTAAAAACAGCCCTGCCAGCAAGAACCATCACACAGGCCAATGACAGTCCTCTGAGGATGGGTCTTCGGAGCTGCTCCAGCACCACTGTGCACTTCCCAATGCTGCCACGCTTCTGGTTTTCACCATGATTATGGGCTATTTGTTTTTAAAGCTACCACTGAGCTTGGCAGGAGGGCATGGGAATAGGGAAAGTTAAAATGCCACAACACTTACTTCTTTTACTGAAATTCAGCTGTTTATACAGATTCTGTAAAGCTTTTGGTTAATTTATAGAGTTCTGAAAAAAAATCTGACAATTTTTGCATTGTTCATTTTTATGGAGGGGAGACTATTCAGAGGTCCTCATTCTACTATGTTTGCTAACATTTTTTGTTTAGTTTAGATTTGTTTTGTTTTATAACGTTTTTATGCACAACATCAAATTACACAAACTTCAGCTTACTCTATTGCTGGGATCTACTCCACAACTAAAAACTAAGAACAATAGTAATTACCACAATAGCTAATATTTATCAAGGTCTTAGTATGTACCATTCATAGTTGTAAACATTTTTATATATAATGAGTCTTTTTAAAAAAATTGTATTGGATTACAATTGATTTATAATGTTGTGTTAGTTTCAGGTGTACAGCAAAGTGAATCAGTTATACATATATATAATGAGTCTTTTAAAAGAGCAATTCAACAGGTTAAGTTATTCTCAGTATCCTTTTTTACAAATGTAGAAACCAAAACATAGGTAACTTGCCCATCACCACACAATCAGTGGTAGTCAGGAGTTGAACCCAAGAAAGCCTTTACTCTCAAGTACAAATTCTTATGCATGTCACACTAAAACTAAAAATTGAAGCTTGGTAAAAAAAAAAAAAAAATATCTAAATAAAGTTATCTGGCTTCCTTATATAGAATAACTTCCTAGAATATAAAGGGAAAAGGGAGAGGAGATAATTATTTTTGATGTAGAAGTTGATTTGGACAGCTACTCTCAAATATATCTATAAAAGGAGATTTCCAGACTACCTTTAAGGAAATAATGCATTAGTAGGACAGGATGAGCATTGAGTTAGGGCCTCTTTTGTTACCAGGGCAGTGTGTCCCACCAGTTTGTCTGCTAATGCACCAATATTTGGAAGTAGCTACAGAAGAAGGCAAATAAAACCACTCACTTTGGATGCTGCTTACTGTTTACTCTTAGATTTTTAATTTGATTCTTTGAACAACCTATGAGATATAATCTATTCTTTCAGGTAATGAAATAGAAACTCTAAGAGGTTAGGTAAATTCTTGAATATAAAGCATTTTGTTTTTACTGTGTGACAGGCAATGTTCTATGTACCTTACATTCATTGACATTTTTCCCTTCACAACAATCCTGTGAGATAGGGATTATTAGTGTCATTCCCATTTTACAGATGAGCAAACTGAGGCAGAGAGAAGTTAAATAACTTGTCCAAGGTCAAGTGGTAGAGCTGCGATTTGAACCCTAGAGAATCTAGCTATAGAGACTGAATTTTTACCACTACAATAAACTGTATAGGATTGCAAGGCCACTTCTGTGGGACCACAAAATGCCACATTAAAAATGTCAAGATATTAAACTATAAAATTTCAATCCAATAAAATTAGTTTTATGTCAGTATAACTCTTAATCCTTTCTTGATTGAATGATACACTTTATACTGAAAATTTTAAAATACTATATAAAGACTTCAAAGCCCTCTCAAATCCTCCGTTATCCTGGGATTATTTCTGCAAAGGACATGAGTTTTGGTCATTTTCTATAAATCAGGAACAAAATTTTCTATGCGTCAGAGAGAAGAAACTCAGGCCTGAAGAGGGTTGGGGACCTTCCCAAGGTCACCTGGAAAACCTGGGAATAGATCTGAATTGCACGATAAGTTCTCCACCTAGTTCCTCCCACACATTACTGCCATAGTAACTCACTTCATAAACAGTTCCAATGGGCAGAGTACTGCCACCACTGAGCTGACTTATGCTGAATGCTAGAGCTTTCTCACAGTACTAAGAAATGCAAGCCAAATGCATGCCACTGATGAAATCATCTAAAATTAAGCACAGATTTCCCAAAACAAAAGAATGAATGATTCATTTTCAGTTAACCAGAATGTAGAAGACTGCTCTTCTCTTTCTGGTAACCCCATTTCCTTAAATACAGGCTTCTTGTAAGTTTCACTTCCGTTAACTGTTTTGGCTTTAAAATTAGGGCAGTTTCCCACTCCCCAGACTGATTATATATTTGAAACATCCTATTCCCTTTCTGTGGCCATTTTGACCTTTCCTTGAAATTATGAACTATTTCAAGCTCACCTGAAGATTTGATATCCTTTTGGTCTTTTGGAAACCCTGCGTTTAGAAGACTTTCATCATTATATCTACCAAACTCTGACCTCAATCTCACCTCCATTTAACCCTTAAGTTCTGGGTTAACTAAACAATATTATTTCTAGGCTGACTTCATCAGTGATTTTAATCATTTTATTAAGTTTCTTCTGAATTGTATTTTGATTCCCTAATGCCTTTGCATATTGACTTCTTTGAATAGAATGTTCTTCTAACAGTTGTTTTACACAGTAAATCAGTCAACCTCTGACTTTCAACAGAGAAGATGCTCCCTCTGTGGATACATTCTTGACCTTCCAGCCTCTGGACATCACTGAACTTTGCATGCCGCATCATAAATGCATTTATTGCACTGCTACTTAGCTGTATCTCCCAATCCACATGAGAACTCCTCTGAAGGAAAGGACTGAGATCCACTAGGCAGATATGCACAGCATCTGGTGAACACGAAGAGCCCAATATCTACTTTAGAATTAATGAAATCAATTTAAAAACTCATCGATTTGGAATAATGGAGTTATTGCCAAGTTTGACTTTGTAAAAATTCTTTGTTATAGAATATTTTATAAAACAGCAACCACACTTAAGTAAATAGTCCTATTAGTGCCAAATACAGTAAATAAGATAAAACGAAAAGCTAATTAACCAGTAATATGTGGGCAAATTAATTTCTAACAAGTCACAGTTCATATACATTGTAAACCAGATCATTAATGCAAAATCTGTTTTATATACAAAAATAATGTTGCTGATCTTTAATGGGAGATACACAGGGATAAAATCCCTGATTTCCTGGGCATGTGGCTTAAAAAACTGTTTATTTCACTTGCATTCCAAAACCTTAATGATTGTTGAGGAAGTAACTATTTAATTTTCAATCGGTGTTATTATTTTGACAAAAAGAATCATATATATCCCAAAAGAAAAATTCCATGTAAAAGGAATTCTGTTACAATTATTTTTCATTATTTCATGTTCCAATGCTGTGTTCTGTACGAGAGCACTTATAAAACGAGAGAAAAGCAAAAGTTAGATAGACATAAGCACATTTGACCCCATAAAGAATTTCTAAATTTTTTAGTGTCGACTACAGATCTGTTTGAAGTGTCTAGGTCTTTAAGACAATACCAGTAAGTGATTAAAGAAAAAGATAAAAAGAAGAAAAGCAAAGGCAAAATGTATAAGAATCTATTGCTGTCATTAATTTAAGGCTCGTCAAGTCACTGGCGAAGTTGTCCAAGCATGTGAAGAGTTTCAACCTCACAAGTAAAACTATGTTGTTCTGAAATAAACTGTCATCCCATATGCAGTTAATCTGTTCTCTTAAGGTGTCTGAATATTGTTATTCAGGGCACTGAGAGAATAAACATACTTAAAGCTGCTTAGAAGAGATAATTTACCTCACCTACATGAATATTTTATTTCAAACAATAGTTTTTTCATCGTTTCACTAAAAAAAAATTTAGTTACCATATCTGCTGCTTTACTTTTTTTTTTTAGTAGGTGATTATCAGCACATGAAAAAGATATGGTATTATCACATTCTATTTATATGCTCAAAATAACCTATTGGAATACCTCTAAGTATATTTTTAAAAGAAAAATACAAAATCACCTGTACAGGGAGAAAGAGCTTAGGTTTTTCTTCCTTGGGAAGAGTAAAAGCTTGAGTAATATGCTTTAAAAATCATATATGATCAGCCACCAACCAATCTGGTTATCTTAGTACTTTTGGGCATTTAGCTTTTTTTTTTTTTTTTTTTTTTTTTTTTTGGGGTACGCAGGCCTCTCACTGTTGTGGCCTCTCCCGTTGTGGAGCACAGGCTCCGGACGCGCAGGCTCAGCGGCCATGGCTCACGGGCCCAGCCGCTCCGCGGCATGTAGGATCCTCCCGGACCAGGGCACGAACCTGCGTCCCCCTCATGGGCAGGCGGACCCTCAACCACTGCACCACCTGGGAAGCCCTAGCATATTTTTGTCTTCTCATATTTGTTGTGCCTCATTGCATTTATACTTTAATCTATAATTATAATTAGTGTTTTTTACTTTTATATTATTTAAGTGCCTACAAGATGTTGCAATAGGTATATACTAAGAAGTCAGATGAATAAATAAAATATAACTCTTACTTTTGCTGCTTTTACTGAACTTACTCCCTGCAATCACAACTGCTGTTATTACTACTAATAATAATTGCTTTCTCCCTCACTACAAAAAAGCAATAATAATATGAATGCTGTATCATATTTTCAAAAATCCAGAAACAGAGTTGAAATAAGTGAACAATTCAAATATTATTTTGATGAATCTTTCCTCAATGTCTAGAAGCTCTTTGGAAATAAGAATGAGTTATGTGTCAATTATGAAACAATCATTTTCAGTTTTTTCCTTATTCTCCAGAATTTTTGGATATAAATCCAAATCCTTCTCTTTGTTTGCTGTTCTGAAGATATAATTATCTTCACACACAAGGAACATGGCAATAGTATGCTATATTTGTAACTCATTGCACATTATTAAACTCTGCTCCAATTCCACCCTTCACAGGGAATCTTTCCATTTTAAAACCTCATTGCTCATTTATATAACTCTAGCAATTTATTTGTATAATACTAGTAATAGTTTAGCCTATATATGCTTATATGCATATGCTTATATGCATATGCTTATATTGCATATGCTTAGATTGCATATGCTTAGATTTTATTAGAACTTGGTGTTAAGGGCATGAAGAGTCTTTCATACCTCTGATATTTATATCTTTCTTAAAAATAGCTCCCATGAATTGTATTTATGTATTTATGATTTCTTAACATAGAGCCATAGATTCTTTACAAATAATTAGAACACTTCTAGGACTTTAACTTTTTTTGTTCTTCCTCTGACTCACCTAGAAGGCGGAAACCATACCTAACGTTTCCTTAATAACTAAGCATCTCCCTAACCCTACCTGGGAGCTGATTAATCTGAGCTGCCTACCTGGAGATGTTTCTCTGACTTGATAGGAGAGTTTCCATAGCAGAGCAGCTTCACTGCTGTTGCATCAGAAATGCTGCCATTTGGGCAGGTGGGGGTGACGAGCAGTGGAACCACTGAAATAGTTGGTGACAAATACCAGCTGCTGCTGGTGAAGGAGCCGTAAGGTAAATACTCAGGTGCCTTCAGCCAGACAACAGCTGAAGGGGAGAGCGGTTATGACAACCGATTCTCCCCAATGCCAGTCATTATTTTTTCAGCTTCCCTCAAAACATGTATAAAATAATCCATATTTTCAAATCTGTATTTCAAACCATATAAAAAAATCAGTTATATCACTACTCCCTCACAATTCAAATACTTCTGTAATGTAAACATTAGTTTAAACATCCATGTGCATAATAATCATCTTAGTAAAGTTCTGCAGCATAGTAAGCTGTATTTAATAGTATGTTCTTTCTTAATTTCCATCCTTAAAAATGGTAATTGTTGGGCTTCCCTGGTGGTGCAGTGGTTGAGAGTCCGCCTGCCGATGCAGGGGACACGGGTTCGTGCCCCGGTCCGGGAAGATCCCACATGCCGCGGAGCGGCTGGGCCCGTGAGACATGGGCGCTGAGCCTGCGCGTCCGGAGCCTGTGCTCTGCAACGGGAGAGGCCACAACAGTGAGAGGCCCGCGTACCACCAAAAAAAAAAAAAAAAAAAAAAATGGTAATTGTTCAATTGATGTTGAAGACAACCACTGTATGCTTCAGACCAGAGAAGTTCTCAGAGGCCAGCCACATGTACAGTGGATGGCAGCTTTGAGAAGTCACATTGCAAAGGAGATTTGTCACAAGTCAATATTTAAGGTGACCATACAGAGACATAGAACAGTGGCATCCAAACATCTACCCCCTAGGAAAGATGAATCTGAGGCATTTTCTCTGGACTTTTTAAACTGCAGGTGGTCACAGTGTAATAGAAAGTGGCTTAGGACTGAAAATAGGAATTGACAGCCTATAAATCTGTCAAACACTCAAGACTTCCTCACGCATCTCACAAGCAGAATTCTAACAACCAGGAGTTAAGGACTCAGCCAGAATACCAGATGTTTCCCCGTTGGAGAAAGGAAATAAGAACAGTGAAAAGATCTCCATGTATCTGGTCATGTCTATGTAAATGAAATCCTGTCACAGGGCTTCACCCAGGTGCCTGATCCCTTTCTTAGTGTCTCACATTTAAACATAAGAAACAGTAGGAGTAACCCTTTTTTGAGAGATCCTGAAAAACATTTTTCAGCAAATTCATGAATAAATCAAGAAAGGGAAAGATGGGATTTTAACTCAAGAAAATGTCTAAAATAATGAAAGAACAAATAAAAGTAAAGGAGGGAACAAAAGAAAACTGCTATTAGTATCCTCAGAGCAGGGTGAGAAAGATATTCCATCCACAAAACAAGAACAAGTTGTTAGGTTTCTATTGTTGTGTAATAAATTACATGATTTATTGTGCTTAAAGCACCACAATTTTACTATTTCACAGCATCTCTGTTCAGAGTCTTATATGACTGCAGTCACCCTCATCTGGGGCTCAAGCTCCTCTTTCAAGCCAACTTGTTTTGGTGAAAGAGTTCAATTCTTTCTTGGTTAGAGGACTGAGATCCTACTTTTTGCTAGCTGTAACCCAGTACTCTCGTTTCCTAGAGACCACCTATCAGTTCCTTGCCAGGGTGGCCCCCAGAAGCATGAATGTTACTTGCCTGCAGCAAGGAGTACAACTCTCTGACTTCTTCTATCACTGTCCATTGAGCCCCCACTTGAAGAGCTCAACTAAGTTATCTCAAGACCACCCACTATAATCGCCCTTTCAATTAACTCAAAGTCTACTGATTAGTGACCTTAATTACATTTGCAAAGTCCTTTCTTTCACATGATGTGATATAGTCAAGGAAACAATATACCATCATATTTATAGTTTCCTCCCACACTCAAGAACAGGTGTGTATATGAGAGGCCAAGAAGCTTGGAAACCATCTTAGAAACCTGCCTACCACCCATTGGAAAAGAAAAAAAAATCAGAAAACAGGAAATAATTATTTATAACATAAAATATAATTGCTGAACAAATTGCAATAGAAGTTTTGAAAGATAATGATATGGAAATAGAATCTGCAGAGAGAGAAAGAAACAGAGATGAGAGAAAGAGAGAGAGAAAACAAAACCATGAGTAAAAAATCAAGAAACTTAGGGAAATTGTCTAGAAAATTCAGTATTCAACAAATTGGAGTTCTATAAGGAATAGAAGAAATTCAGAGGAAGAAAGTTAAAGAAAGTAAACGAGAATTTTCCTGAAATAAAGTATATACATTTCTAATAGAATCAGTCTACAGTACCCAGCCAAAGAACAAAAACAGATCTACAGCAGAGCACATCATTATATGATTTCAGGATAGGAAATAGAGAGAAAACCCTAAAGTCTCTAGAGATTTAAAAGAAACAAGTCATGAATAAAGAAACAAGACCGATATTTCTCACCAGCAGCACCAACTGTTAAAAGCCATTGGAGTAAGTACTTTAAAAGTCTGAGGGAAAATGCTTTTCAAACTAAAACTTCACCCAGCTAAACCATCGTCGCATGTCAGGCTAGAGAAGCATCAAGGAATTTTCATGTCTGCCAGGGTTCTGAACACTTACCTCCCATGACATTATTTTGAGAGGTCCTGAAAAACATTCTTCAGCAAATTCATGAATAAATCAAGAAAGGGAAAGATGGGATTCAGGGAATATGGGATCAAATCAAGAAGTCTAGATTATAGAAAGCTAATGGAGAGATACAAAGCTAAATGTATAAATTAAAAATATTGAGACAGAAAATTGGGCATGTGAAAAGTGGGGCAGTTATTTACAATACAAAACCCACACATTGTGCATTACTTTGGCTCTGGAAGAAGTATTTGCATAAATGTAATGAGGAAGGCAATGATCATTGATTTTTTTTTTTTTTTTTTTGGCTGTGTTGAGTCTTCGTTGCTGCGCATGGGCTTTCTCCAGTTGTGGTGAGCGGGGGGTACTCCTCGTTGTGGTGCACGGGCTTCTCATTGTGGTGTCTTCTCTTGTTGTGGAGCACGGGCTCTAGGTGCGTGGGCTTCAGTAGTTGTGGCACATGGGCTCAGTAGTTGTGGTTCACGGGCTCTAGAGCGCCAGCTCAGCAGTTGTGGTGCACGGGCTTAGTTGCTCCGTGGCATGTGGGAGCTTCCTGGACCAGGGCTCAAACCCATGTCCCCTGCATTGGCAGGTGGATTCTCAACCACTGCTCCACTAGGGAAGCCCCAATGATCATTGGTCTAATTCCAATGTTTGGAGGGATAAATTTGGGAGAAATGGGGGAGTGGTGGGGAGATTTCAAAGAGCTAACTCTTCATCTTTACTATAGAAAGTCAAAAGGTAGAATCTAAAAATCATCAACTGAGAAATATTCTTAGAAAAAAATTATTTGGAAAAATATCAAAGAAACAGCTGAGTCAAAACTTTGCTTGAGGAATGAGACTAGAATGGGAACAGCTCTTTCTCATTATTAACTTTCTGTTACTATTGGATTTATTTTAATAGTGTGCTTATATTTTTTTTCACCATATAGAATATTTCCTGCATCTGTTGGCTTCATCATAATTGAATTTCAGATAATCTTTTGGAAAAAAAACACTGTTGCAATGTTTTGTTAAACACAGAAAGCTAAGCTTTTAACATGTAGAATGTTAGTTTACCCCACCATCAACCTAACAAATTGAAACTTCTTGATTCCCACTTTTTTCTAGTGCTAATTATGGTTGGTATATATTTTTATTTATTATATTAAGGAAAACCTACATTTGTAGCACTTTGGAAGTATTAAAGCATTTCAGCTTATATGATGTTAGTTATCCTTCAACAACTGTAATGAAGGCAGAATATTCATTAAATATACACATTAATTATTAATATTATTCATTCTATTGTAAAGATTAAGAAATTGAGGTTCATGAATTAAGTAAATACTCAGAATTATGTTTTTCTTAGAACCGATCTTCTAACATTAGCATAGTGCACTTCTTTTCACACCATGCTTTCTCCTGGATATAATATTTTATTTTATTTGGAATGTCTAGATCAAGTCCCATTTTGACAGTCAAGGTATTGTGTTTTATTATCTGACATTTTTAAAATTTCAAATATAACACCGTGTACTCAATATATCCATTGATGTCACTGTGAAAGGCAATTTCCTTGTTATATAATTGTATGTAGGAAATATGTATATATTTAATATATATATACTATTTATGCATTTATAATTTTACTTCTACTTTGTTGAGAAAAAGTGCATGAATATATATTTACTCTAGAGAGTTCTTCAATGTATTAGAATGTACCATGCATCTTAAAAAAAAATGCAAACACCGAAAGGATCCACGTGTGAAAATCAAGAAAATAGGAGGCAAACATTAGCCAACTGACCTTTCCTTCAGCCCTTCCATGCTTCACTTCAGAAGACTCCCACACCTTTCACCCTATCCTCAGCATATACTAAGACATTGGCACTCAGAGTTTTTGGTTCTACCTTTAGGGAGCTGCCAGATTTGAGATTTCCTTTGGACTCATTTTATCTTCTCAGAAGAACTCAGCCAGAATTTAAGAAAGGAGAGAGATGAGAAGTAGACTTCACTAGTGGAAGATGATGACTTCAACAGAAGGGAAAAGTAGTTCATTCCTTTTCAGGCAAAATCAGTGTGGATTTGGGGTGGTCATAAAGGCATCCTAGCATCACCCAAGGCAAGCAAACAGCAAGCACATAGTGATTCCAAGATAGATCCCAGAAGGACAATTCAATTTATCGCATGACAACATTAGGGAGGCAGAAAATTGGGAAAATCTGTAAAGGAAGCTCCCCCACATCCTCAGGTTTTTTGAACTATTTTTTAGATCCAAAATACATATATATCCAAAAACTGGCACCATAAAGGAAGTGGGCTTGCCAACTTCATAAAGAACAGACGAATTAATGTAGTTTTACTTTAATTAAATGTATGCAATGTAACTGTGGCAATAATTCCTGTCCAGGGTCTCAGCTCTCTCCAGAAGTGTTGAGAAAAGTGAAATATGCCAAAACAGCCATACTCTATGAAGTGAATTACTTGGAAAATAGTTGCAAATAACAACAAATTGCAATGACACAAATGGTATCTAAAAAACTTTGTTCGTCTGCCTTTTTGACAACTATTTACTGAATAGCTAGAAAATAACAGGCAGGCATAATTCCTGCTCTCAAGAAGTTACCTAGTAAAGTTGGAAGGATCATAAAGTTTTTAAAAATACAATTGTATAAAGCATAAAAGAGGGTGGTACCTGGTGCTGGCTCAACTGAGCAGAACATCTGTTTTAGGGTGAGAACATGGAAGTCATCTTAGTGGAAGTAGCCCTGAGCAGAATTTTGAAGACGAAGTAAAATATAGCTTGATTCCAAATTGTGTGGGAGGGGACAGAATGGATAACTGTTAGGACTGTGTTTAGTGAGCAAAACAGAAAGTCAACTAGCACAGCTTAAATCGATAGGAATATTTTTCCATAATAAATACTCCTTGAGTAGGAAACTTAAGGTTGGTGCAACTGCTCAAGCAGTTGGTGAAGGATTCAGGCTCCTTTTAGCTTCTTTCTTTGCCAATCATACTGAGTAGCTTTGGTTCTCTTGGGCATAAGATGACTGTTCTAACTTCAGGTATCATGTCTGCATTTTATCAGAAAGAAAGGGAGAAAGATGAAGGGAAAAAAAAGTGCCTCTCCATCTGTCCATTTTTACTAGAACAATAGCACTTCTAGAAGTCCTATACAGTAGACTTTAGCTGTTCTATTATGGACCAAACTTGATCACATGGCCACCCTCAAAGGCAAGGAAGGTGAATATTTTAAATTTGGCACATTGCCTCCCCAAATAAAAATGAGTCATGCTAGTAAAGAGAAAATAGATATTGTGTAGGAAACTACCTCCAGGATTTCTACTTCTGAGAAGACACAGTAGTTGTATTTTGTCCAATTCCACCTACTAAGTATTACTAAAGACCTTGGACATTATATATAAGACAAACACAAGAAGATTCTGAAAGGTGAAGAGAAGACAGATTGTCTAGCGACCTTTGAGGAACAATAAGGTGGTGACTTCTCTAGGTTTGATTTTTGCCTCACATATCACAACTTTGGAGCTGAAGAAAACTGCAAACCAGACATACCAACAAGTAAAGACAAAAAGGGCACCAACAAAAACCTTTAATCAAGGAACAGGGAAAGGAGCAGCCTAGCAAGTCATAAAAACTTTTAGACCATAATCACTCTACTTAGCCAAACACCACAAAAGAAATGTAAGAAATGTGGCCCCACCTGCATACATAAAAACAAAGGCTGAGTAATGATCCTAGACTACCACCCTCGTGAATTTGTGAGGATGTACTAAAACTCTTCCACTGAGTTATGTAGAGAAGGCCATGTAGGAAGGTGGAACTTATATTCCTCACCTTCTCATCCTTCCCTGACCACCTACCAGTAAAGGCCACATGGGAGGCCTGGTTTTCAGCATCATGTGATAGCTCCTCTCTGCTGGGCTAGTGTCTGAGGAGACCTAGTGGAAAACGGACTTGCAACATCACCCAATGTTAAAAAGACCATCTACCATGGTGTCAATGGAGAACAATTGATAAGCCAGAACTCCCACTCCTACCTGGCAATAAAGAGGAGCATCCTCTTTCTTCTGGGTGTCAGTTGTGGCCACTAGGAAACCTAAACTTTAACCCCCATCTGCTAATAATGAGGTAGTACTGCTCTCCCTTTCCCCTGCTGGAGTGGTACCAAAGAAAGCTAGCTAAAACAAAAGTTTTAAATAAGTTCCAGTGTCTCATAATATGAAAATGTCCAGGTTTCAGTAAAGAAAAAAAAAATCATTCATCATGCCAAGAAACAGAAAGTACTTAAACTGAATTAAAAAATAATAAAAAGGTGCCAAGAGCAAGATGCCAAAAATGATGCTTGAAACAAGTGAAAGAAAAAGAAAGAAAGAAAGAAAGAAAGAAAGAAAGAAAGAAAGAAAGAAGAAAGAAAAAGAAAGAAAGAAAGAGAAAGAAAGAAAAGAATGAAAGGAGGGAGGGAGGGAGGGAAGGAAGGAAGGAAGAGAGAGAAAGAAAGAGCAAGCTTTGGCAAGAAAGAGTCTCGAAATAAATAGAAGATATAAAGAGAACAAAATGAAAATGTTAAAACCAAAAATACAACTGAAATAAAAAGTTCAGTGTATGGGCTCAAAAGCACGAATGGCAAGGCAGAGATTGACAGAGTAGTTTGGAGTAGTAGTTTGGACTCCTTTATTTTTTCTGTGTGTGTAGAAAAATAATTTTATATATATATATATATATAAATATATATATAAATTTTAAGTTGATGATCTCAAGTTCAAACCCATTTTAATGATCCCACATTTTACTCCCTCCTGAGGTTTACTGTTTTTTGACACTGTATTTTACATCTTTTGTTTTGTGTATACCTTAACTACTTATTGTGTATGTAAATGATTTTACTGCTTTTGTCATTTAACCTTCTTACTACCTATATATACGGTTGATTTTCTACATTTACTGTATATTTGCCCTTACCAAGGAGCTTTTTCCTTTCATAATTTTCATGTTATTAGTTGTAGTCTTTTTGTTTTTGCTTAGAGAAGTCCCTTTAACATTTCTTGTAAAGCCGGTTTGGTGGTGCTGAACTCTTTTAGCTTTTGCTTATCTGTAAAACTTTTGTTTTTTTTTTTCCGGTACGCGGGCCTCTCACTGTTGTGGCCTCTCCCGCTGCGGAGCACAGGCTCCGGACGCGCAGGCTCAGCGGCCACGGCTCACGGGCCCGGCTGCTCCACGGCATGTGGGATCTTCCCGGACCGGGGCACGAACCCGTGTCCCCTGCATCGGCAGGCGGACTCTCAACCACTGCGCCACCGGGGAAGCCCTGTAAAACTTTTGATCTCTCCATCAAACCTGAATGACAGCCCTGCTGGGTAGAGTATTCGTGGTTGTTGGTTTTTCACTTTCTTCTACTGTTGATTTTTTTCTAGTGTATTTTTATTTTAGTTATCGTATCCTACACCTCTGTTTAGTTTTTCTTTATATTTTCTCTTTGTTAAAAACTTCTAACTTCTCAGTCTGTTTATCCATTCTTCTCCTGAGTTCTTTGAACATCTTTACAGTTCATTACCTTGAACTCTTTATTGGGTAAATTGCCTGTATCCATTTCACTTAGTTCCTCTTCTGAGATTTTATCCTGTTCCTTCGTTTGGAACATTTTCCTCTCTGTCCCCTCACTTTGCCTAATATGCTGTTTTTATTTCTATGTGTTTGATTGGTAGGTTATGTTTCATGACCTTGGAGAAGTGGCCTTTTATAGGAGATGTCCTATGCATCCCAACAGCACAATTCGCTCTGGTCACCAGAGCTATATACTCTAGGGGTGTCCCATATTTGTGCTACATTGGTCCTTCTGTTGTGACAGAAGGTCCTTCTGTTGTGGGTGACCTTGTGGGCCCTACCTTGTGTGGAGACTGCCAGCCACTGGTGTGTGGGACCAGGTCATGACTCTACTAGCTGCAGGGGCTGGGGATCCCAGAACTAGTGTCAGCCTACTGGTGGTCAGGTCCAGTTCCTAACATGGCTGGCTTTGGGGTCTGGGGTGTCCTAAAGCTGTTTTCTATCCATTGGTGGGTGTGGTTGGATCCCAGCGTGATTGGCTGAGGGCCCCAAGGTGTCTCAAAGCTAATGTTGGGCTGCTGGTGGGCAGGACTTAAGCTCAAGGGGTCTCAGCCTTGGGGCTGTCCTTCTGGTGGGTGGAATTGGAGTCCAGGATGTTCCAGGGCTGAAGCGTGCCTATTGGTGGGTAAAGCCAAGGCCTAGGGTTCTTAAAGCTTTCTTCAGCCCCTGGTGGTGGGTCCAAGGCCCAGGGCCATCCTAGGCTAGTTCTAGCTCACTGTTGGGTAGAACCAGGTCCCTGGGTCTCTGGTTGCAGGGTCTGGGGGTTCCACAGTTAATGTTCTGGCCAGCTGGTGGGAAGGTCCAGGAGGCAGGAGTCCTGGAGCTGATGCCTACTCACTGGTGAGTGAGGCTGGTCCTGGGCTTAGGGCCAGCCCACTTGTGGGTGGAGCTGGGTCCCAGGGTCTCTTGGCTGCAGGACTCTGGGGGTCTCAAGGCTAGTGCAGGCTAACTGGTGGGAAGAACTGGGTCCCAGGGTCTCTGGCTGTACATTCCTGGGGGTTCCAGAGTTGGGTTCCAGGCTAACTGGTGGGAAGAACTGGGTCCCAGGGTCTCTGGCTGTACACTCCTGGGGGTTCCAGAGCTGCCCTCTGGTGTATGGGGCCAGGGCCAGGGGTCCTGAGGCTGTTGCTGACCTGCTGGTAGGTGGGCTTGGTCCTGACATGGCAGACTGTGGGGCTATGGTGGTCCTGGGGCTGGTGTCCACATGCTGGTGGGTAGGGCTGGGGCCCAGGGGATCTCAGGGCTTGTGTCCACCCACTGGTGGGTAAAGCCAGGTCCTGGGTTTAGTTTCTGCCCCCGTGGGTGGAGCCAGGTCCTGTGTTCTCTGGCTGCCTGGCCCAGATATCCCAGAACTGGTGCCGGCAGGCTGGTGGGTGGGCGGTGTGCAGGAGGTCCTGGTGCTGGTGTGTTCTCACTGGTGCGTGAGGGCTAGCTGTCTTTAAATACTTGAAGGGCAGTAATGTAAATGAAGGGGAAAATACTAGAGGAGTTGAACTTATAATGACATGGTAGAGAAACACTGTTAGGTTCAATATCAGGAAGGATTCTTAAAGGCTATAGCCTCTCAATAATTGGACATACTTCCTGTGAGAAGGGACCACCCCATTATGGAAGAGTTGATGAGGACCTTGGTGAGCATTAGCCAAGAGTGTTAAAGAGGAAATGCCTTAAGGTCTGTGAGATTGAGTTAGATGACTTCCAATTCTTTTCTGTAATTCTATGAGTTTATGGCAAAAATTACTGGTATATTTTCACCCATTTGACCCTATGATTTTACTCAATCCTATTTGCAGATGATAAATTATATTTGGCCTGAATTAAGACCAAAACCTGTAACATTTTAATTTAAAAGTATTAATTGAGTCACCCAAGATTCAAATATATTGCTTGGATTTCATAAAACAGCGTTCCAAGTAACTCAACTAAAAAATCTCATCTTTAAATGGGGGCGTATTTATTACCCAAGACATATTGGTAACTAAGGCTCTGGTACATAATTCCTGACAACTGTGGCCTATTTCTATTTAGGAAGATATAATTTTCTTTGATATTGTCTTTTACACAGAAAACTATTCAGAGATGCGTGGTTGTTTCTACAAAGACAGCTCTCACTTTTAAAAACATAAAAATGGTAATATTGTCTCAATGTGCAAACAGAATGTGTGTCTCTCCAAACAATTCTTAAAAGAAATTTATATGATAAATTATAAAAGACAACTCCATTTATATGGCTTACATTCTATAGCCAAAATGTATTTGCCTTCATTTTAAAAATTAGGTATTTTGAGAAAAGTAATTATACCTATAATTATGAATAGCCATATAGCCTGAAGTATTAACAACTACGCCAACGACAAAAAATGTGAGTCTGGAACATTCGGGACTCGAAATCTGGCACCATACAGAGCAACAATAAATGCTATATAAACACTAGTAAAGTGAGTGACATGAAATCTCACACTCACGAATTGTGTGACAACATAGAGTTCCAGTTGTCACACCATTAAATCTGATTTCCACATGTGGATGCTGGAACAACCAAGTTAAAAGTCCAGAGCCCTTGGGTGAACATTACTATTTATGGCTTTATAATAAAGAAATATTAAATCACGTCTCAAGATGCACAATATGAAGAGATAAGTGGCTTTAGAAGTGATGTCTTAACATTTTTAAGAGGGAAATAGTCAAGAAAAAAAGACTGAAATAGGAGGCGTTTAACTTTAAAACAAATCATGATTCTTCACATATTATTATCAAGAGACTCCGAAATTTTGTCTAACCATTCTCTGGTAAAGAAGTTATATTCCTTGATAAAGCCCTAGAGATACATTCTCTAAGATTTGGGAGATATTTGGTGAAGTCCTTCGGGAAATATATGAGTAAACCAATACTTCCCTCTTAAATCTTTGAAGCACAAGAAAGAAATATACCTATTTAGTATAAGCAGAAGATTTAAGAAATATGTGAGAAAAATATGTGCTCATGAAATTGTTTTATAAAGAAAGGATCTCCTGAGAAGCATGTGACTGCAGAATTTCTTCCATCCACTTTCTTGAAAAAATTGCTTCATGCACGGCTGATAAATTGATTATATAAAGATGGAAGGAGACAAAAATAAATGCCTTATTACTTTTAAACAACTCACTAAAATAACTGAATTCAGAGACAAGGGACTTTAAAACTCAAGGCAATCCTGATTGATAAGAAAGGCCTAGTTTGGAGGGGAAGAAATATGGTACTAACCACCTGGGTGATTTGCGGTGAAGACACAATATCTGTGTCACCAGGACTACTTTGTTACAAGTCATAGCATAAGGATTACTACTACTGAGTGTCCTTCCTTTGTTGGATGCTTCACTCAGCTACCTTTTCTAGTTTGGTTAACCTGGGTGTATTATTTAACACCAATCTTCAATTTCCTCACTGAAGCAAGGTCAATGATAGCTGTGTAGTTGTGAAGATTAAATGGGATAAGGTACTCAGCACCTAGCATAGGGCCTGGCATCTAATAACCATTTCATAAATGTTTTCTTAGTGTTATTAACTCTTGAGTCATACCCTAGAGATAGGTATTTTTAAAGTATGGGGATCACAGTGAGGTAATGGAATAAGTTAGAAAACAAAGTCATGACACACTTACATACATTTTTTAAACAGGCTGACATGTTTCTTTTGGCAGACAGTACAGTATTTGGCCCACAGAATGTTTTTCTTTTCATATTTGGAATTATTTTTCAATGTATAGATTTCACAAACCAATTTCAATTTCCCGCTTTTATTGAAAATGTGAAATATCTAGTGATATTAGACCTACCAACCCAAATGGCAACCATCAGGGTAAAGTTGGAGCTGTTCTTTTGAGTAGAGGTTCTCAAGTTTGCCATGGTTTCCACTTTTACTATTATCTCCACAACAACAAAAACACAATAAGTACAAATTATGATTATGCTTACAAAAGTGTCCACAAATATTACTATTGTTCTTAGATTTTTTCCATAGGAATTGCAAATCTGGTGGTGCCCTCCATTTGACTGAAGTACACAGACTCCTCCATGTGTCTGAACTACCCAAGTAAGTAAAGTAAGTAGCTCTATTTTTAATTTTTTTAGGAACTGCCATACTGTTTTCCAAAGTGAATAAACCAATTTACATTCCCACCAACAGTGCACAAATTTCCCTTCTCTCCACATCCTCACCAACACTTGTTATTTCTTGTTTTGGGGGTGCTAGCCATTCTAGTAGATGTGACATGATAGCTCATTGTGGTCTTGGTTTGTATTTCCCTGGTAATTAGTGCTGTTGAGCACCTTTCATGTACCTGTTGGTCATTTGGAAGTCTTCTTTTGAAAAATGATTATTCAGTTCCTCTGTCCATTTTTCACTTGGACTGTTTGTTTTCGTTGTTGAATTATATGAGTCCCTTATGTATTTTATATATTAACACTTTTTCAGATATATAGCTTGCAAATGTTTTCTCCCATTATATAGGTTTCTTCTATTTTTTTTATCGGCTGTGCAGAAGCTTTTTCTTTGATATAGTCCCACTTTTTGATTTTTGCTTTCATTGCTTGTGCTTTTGGTGTCATATTAAAAAAATCATGGACAAGACTAGTATCATGAGCATTTTCCTTACATTTTTTTCCTAGGGTTTTTTATGATTTTAAATCTTATATTTAAGTCTTTAATTCACTTTGAATTGATTTTTGTGAGTGGTATAAGAGTCTAGTTTCACTTTTCTGCATATGGTAATCCAATTTTCTCAACACCATTTATTGAAGAGATTATTCTTTCTCCACTGAATATTTTTGTCTCCTTTGTCAAATAATAGGTGACCATATATGCAAGGGTTTATATCTGGACTCTCAATTCTGTTCTATTGGTATGTGTCTATTTTTATGCCAGTACCATACTGTTATGACTACTATAGCTTTGTAATATAACTTGAAATCAGGATGTGTGATGACTCCAGATTTGTTCTTTTTCTTTTTTTCATGATTGCTTTTGGCTATTTAGGGTCTTTTGGATTCCATACAAACTTTAGGATTTTTTTTCTATTTATGTGAAAGATGCCATTTGAATTTTTATAAGGATTGTATTGAATCTGTTCATGGCTTTGGGTAGTATGGATATTTTAGCAATATAAATTCTTCTGATCCACAAACACATCATATCTTCCCATTTGTCTGTCTTATCCAGTGTCTTTCATCAAAGTCTTGTACTTTTCAATGTTCAGATTTCTCACTTCCTTGGTTAAATTTATTCCTAAATATTATATTGACTTTGATGCTCTTATGAATGGTATTGTTCTTTTTATTTTTTCAGATATATTGTTGCTAATGTATGCAAATGTAACTGATTTTGGTATGTTGATTTTATATTTTGCAATTTTACTAAATTCATTGATTAGTTTCAATAGTGTTTTTTTGGTGAAGTCTTTAGGATTTTTTAATATAAGATCACATCATCTGTAAAGATAATTTTACATATTCCTTTCTGATTTCTCCTTTTATTTCTTTGTCTTGCCTGATTACTCTGGTTAGGAATTCCAGGACTATGTTGAATACAAGTTTTGAGAGTAGGCAACCTTGCCTTGTTCCTGATCTTAGGGGAAGAGCTTTAAAACTTTCACATTGAGTGATGTTCGCTGTGGGTTTTTCATATGGCCTTTATTATGTTGAGGTGTGTTCCTTCTGTACCAATTTGTTGAGGATTTTTATTATAAAAGGATGCTGTATTTTGTCAAATGTTTTTTCTGTACCTATTGATGATCAATGATTTTTATTTTATTAATGTGATGTATCACATTTATTGATTTTGGTTTGGCAATATTTCATTGAGAGATTTTGAATTTGGTTTGGCAATATTTTGCTCTTGAATTTGGTTTGGCAATATTTCATTGACAGATTTTGCATCTATATTTATCAGAAATTTAAGTCTGTAGTTTACTTTTCTTGTAGTGTCCTTATCTGGCTTTGGTATCCTGGTAATATGAGCCTTGTAAAATGAGTTTAGGGGTGTTCCCTCTTCTTCAATTTTTTGGCAGGGTTTGGGAAGAATTGGCATTAATACTTCAAATATTTGGTAAAATTCCCTGGTTCTGGACTTTTCTTTTGGGGAGGTTATGATACTGATTAAATCTGCTTACTAGTCATTTGTCTATTCAGATTTTTCTATTTCTTCCTGATTCAGTCTTGGTAAGTTGTGTTTCTAGGTATTTATCTATTTCTTCTAGATTATCCAACTTTTTGGCATGTAAATGTTCAGGGTAGAAGCTTATGATCCAATATACTTATGTTAGTATCAGTTGTAATGTCTCATCTTTAATTTCTGATTTTATTTATTGAGACTTCTCTTTTCTTAGGCTCGCTAAATGGTTGTCAATTTTGTATATCTTTTCACAAAATCTTGCTCTTTGTTTCATTGATCTTTTCTACTGTTTTCTTGTCATATATATTTTTATTTCCTCTCTTACCTTTGTTATTGTCTTGCTTCTCTTAACTTTGAGCTTAGATTGTTCTTCTTTTTCTGGTTCCTCGCATAGTAAATTGTGGTTATTTAAGATCTTTCTATTTTCTTAATATATGCATTTATCACTTGTAAACTTTCATCTAAGAACTACTTTTGTAGAATCTCATAGGTTTTTATATGTTGTGTTTGCATCTTCATTTATTTCCAGATATTATTTCCTTTTTAATTTCTTCTTTGACCAATTTATGGTTCAGGAGCATGTTGTTTAATCCCCACATATTTGTAAGTTTTCCAGCTTTTCTCTTGTTGATTCTAGTTTCATACCATTGTGGTCAGAAAAAATACTTAGTGTAAGTTTAATCTTATTAAATTTACTAAGACTTGTTTTGTGGCCCATAATATGATCTAGCCTAGAGAATGTTCTTTGTGGACTTGAGGAGATATGTATTCTGCTGCTATTGCATGGAATGTTCTATATATGTCTGTTAGGTCCATTTGCCCTGAAGTGTGGTTCAAGTCCAATGTTACTGTGTTTTTGTTTATATCTCCTTTCAGATATGTTAGTATTTGCTTAATATATTTAGATGATCTGACGTTAGGTGCTTATGTATTTGGAATTGTTATATCTTCTTAATGAGTTGATCCCTTTTTTGTTATACAATGACCTTCTTGTCGCTTGTTACCTTTTTCATCTTAAAGTCTACTTTGTTTGATATAAGTGTAGCTATTCCACTTTTTTTTGGTTTCCAATTGCTTGGAATATGTTTTTCCATCACTTCACTTTGAACCTATGTGTGTCCTTAAAGCTGGAGTGGGTCTCTTGTAAGTAGAATATATTTGGGTCTTGCTTTTTTATTCCACCCAGCCATTCTATGTCTTTTGATTGAAGACTTCAATCCATTTACATCTCAAGTAATTATTGATATGTAAAAGCTTAATAATGTCAACTATTAATTGCTTTCTGGTTGTTTTATAGTTCCATTGTTCCTTTTTTTCTCTCCTGCTGCCTACATTTGTGGAGGGGTGATTTTCTGTGGTAGTATACTCTGCTTCCTTTATCTTTTGTGAATGTATTATAGGTTTTTGCCTTATGGTTACCATGAGGCATACATAAATTTTTTTTAGATACTGTTATATCTATATATATAGATATATAGATACATATTTTATTTATTTATATCTATATCTATTTTATGCTTATAGAATCTTAACTTTCATCATATACAAAAACTCAGCCCTATTACAACCGCTTTCATATTTTTAATGACACAGTTTACCTCTTTTTATATTGTGTATTTATTAGCAAATTATAAGAGCTATAGTTAACTTTAGTACTCTTTTCCTTTAATCTTTATGCTATAGTTAAGAGGTTAACACATCATCATATTACAGATTAGAGTTTTCTATGTCATACTGTATATTTACCTTTACCAGTGTATTGTATACTTCCATATGTTTTAATGTTACTAATTAGTATCTTTTTATATCAGCTCAAAGAACTTCTTTTACAATTTCTCATAAGACAGGTCTAGTGATAAAGAATTCCCTTGGCTTTTATTTGTTTAGGAAAGTCTGTATTTCTCCTTTATATCTGAAGGATAATTTTGCCAGATAGAGTATCCTTGGCTGGCTTTTTGTTTTTTCTTTTTCTTGCGATTTGAATATACCATCCCATTCTCTCAACCAGTAAGGTTTCTGCCGAGAAATCTGCTGATACCTTAATGGGGGTTCCTTTGTGGCTTACAAACTGTTATTCTTTTGCTGCTTTTAGTATTCTTTTTTTTTTTTTTTTGCGGTACATGGGCCTCTCACTGTTGTGGCCTCTCCCGTTGCGGAGCACAGGCTCCGGATGCGCAGGCTCAGCAGCCATGGCTCACGGGCCCGGCTACTCCACGGCATGTGGGATCTTCCCAGACCAGGGCACGAAGCCATGTCCCCTGCATCGGCAGGTGGACTCTCAACCACTGCGCCACCAGGGAAGCCCAAGGATTCTCACTTGGTCTTTGAATTTTGACACTTTCATTACAATGTGTCTTGGAGAAGATTATTTTGGTTTGAAATTATGAGATAATCCATTACCTTCATGAACTTAAACATTCTGCTGTTGATGCTCTCTGCTGTATTCTTTATTTCATTCACTGAAGTCTTCAGCTCCAGAATTTCTATTTGGTATTTTTTATCTTTTCTATCTCTTTATTAAATTTCTCATTTTGTTCTTGTACTGTTTTCCTGATTTTGCTGAGTTGTCTTTCTGTGTTTTCTTGTATAATTGAGTTTCCACAAAACAGCTATTTTTAATTCTTTATTGGGTAAATTACAGATCTCCATGTCATTGGGTTTGTTTAAGAGGAATATTATGATCTTTTGGTGATGTCAATATTTCCTTGATTTTTCATGTTCCTTGGAGTCTTGCATTGATGATGTCACATTTGAAGTAGCAGTCACCTCCTCCAATCTTTACCAGCTACCTTCAGGTAAGAGTTACTTTTCATTAGTCCTGCTATATAAGGTGTGACTTTCTTCTTCAGCCTTGTATACTGCTCCATGTACCTGCTACATGTACCTCCAGATGTACCCGCTCCATGCCTCTTTCTCCCTCTTGTGGCATAAATCTTAAACTTGTATGTTTCCTCTTGATCTTACAATGCACCAGGCTGGCTGGCTGGCTGCTGGAAACTTCTATTTAGTTTTCCCAAAGGTGGCACTACAGCTCAAGATTGTGGGCAAGTTCCTCCCTTGCCCACAGACCTTGGACTGTTTTCTGTACACGTTCCCTGTCTACTTGAGCTCACTCCCACTGCTACTCTCAGGAGTACACACAAGGAGCTGATCCTTCCTGTCATTTCCATTTTCATAAAATATCTTTTTCCATCCTCCCACTTTCAGTCGTTGTGTGTCTTTAGCTCCGAAGTGAGTCTTCTTATAAGCAGCATATAGATTTTCTTTTTAATCCAATCAGCCACCATGTGTCTTTTCTTTCTTTTTTGGCTGCGTTGGGTCTTCGTTGCTGTGCATGAGCATCCTCTAGTTGCAACGAGTGAGGGCTCCTCTTCATTGCGATTGCAGTGCACAGGCTTCTCATTGTGGTGGCTTCTCTTGTTGCAGAGCACAGGCTCTACGTGTGTGGGCTTCAGTAGTTGTGGCACACAGGCTTAGTTGCTCTGAGGCATGTGGGATCTTCCTGGACCAGGGCTTGAACCCGTGTTCCCTGCACTGGCAGGCGGATCCTTAACCACTGCACCACCAGGGAAGTCCCAGCCACCCTGTGTCTTTTGATTTGAGCACTTAGTCCATTGACATTTAAAGTGATTATTGATAGGTATTTACTTATTGCCATTTTATTACTTGTTTTCTGGTTGTTTTTGTAATTGTTCTCTGTTCTTTCTTCTTTTAGTTTCTTCTTTGTGGTTTGATGATTTTCTTTTGTGGTATGCTTGTGTTCCTTTCTTTCTAGGTCTTGTGTACCTGCTGCAGATTTTTGATTTGTGGTTAGCATGGAATTCATATACGTTGACCTATAACTATATCTACTTGTTTTAAACTGGTAGTCATTTAACTTCAAGCACATTCTAAAAGAGCTATATTTTTTTAACTCTCGTCCCCCACATTTTGTGTTTTGATGTCATATTTTGTACCTTCACATTTATCCCTTCACTGTTTATTGTAGTTATAATTGATTTTACAATTTTTTGCCTTTTAATCTTCGTACTAGCTTATTTAACTGTTTGTTCCTCAGCCTTCAGTATATATTTGTCTTCCCTAGAGGGATTTTTCCTTTCCTATAGATTTTTACTTCTTTTTATAGCTTTTTCTTTTCCATTTAGAGAAGAGCCTTTAACATTTCTTATATGGTAGGTTTAGTACTGATGAACTCTTAGTTTTTGCTTGTCTGAGAAGTTTGTTATCTCTCCTTCAATTCTAAATGATAATTTTGTTGGGTAGAGTATCCTGGGATGCAGGTTTTTCTGTTTCATCACTTTAATTTTATAATGCCACCCCCTTCAGGCCTGCAAAGTTTCTGCAGAAAAATCACCTGATAACTTTATGGGATTTCTTTGGATATGACTTTCTCTTTTTCTCTTGCTGCCTTCAGAAGTCTCTCCTTATCTTTAACTTTTGCCATTTTAATTATATGTCTTGGTCTGCTGATACCCTGATTTTGGACTCTCCAACCCCCATAATTTTTTATGTGAGAAATAAATTTCTGTTGTTTAAGCCACCCAGTCTATGGTATTCTGTTATAGCAACCTGATCTGACTAAGAGACTTGTACTATAGAGAGGGAGATGTGTGATTATATCATAACTATATTAATTTATTCTACTTTCCGTCTTTACTTGATTAACATATTCTCTCTTCATATGAATCTTACACACTTTTCCTGGTCCCCACGGCAGAAAACATGGTTTTGTACGTTTCTTGAGTGTTGTTGCTTTACTACTTGACTCTTACTTCCAAGTTCAAAATAAGAAGAGATTCATTGTCCCAATTGGTGCCCACCTCCTGAATGAATCAAGAGTGACCAGAAGTTGGGTCAGTTGATAATATGGTTGCAACATCTGCAATAATATGTATAAAGTTTTTGCCAGAGGGAGAAAGGAGTGGGGGACAGATTGTCTGAAAGGAAGGGACGGATCATTTCCAAAGGAGAAAGTTCAGACACAGAAAGCAATAGATCTCGATGCATTAGTATTTACAAGCACTTTTCAAAGAGACCAACACATGAAAGTACACCGTAAATACTGGTTTTCTTCATTCTCTGCTTAGCGATTTTTAGTGGCTTCAAATTATCTTAGCAGCCTTCCATTTTTTTTAGTCTTTGTGTAAGTTTGTCAATTAAGGAAAGAGCTCTTAATTCCTTAAACAAATCTAACATTTATTGTCCCTTATGTCCTTTTCCTCCCTTTCTCATCTCCAACTAAGAAACTGTAGGTGGTTTCTTTGGCATAAGTTACACAGGGATTTTTCTCTAAGAGTCTGTAGAGTGTGTTGGAATTGAGTGTAATGTCTGAAGTCCAAAGGATTTGTAATTAAGTTCTATTAATTTTATAATCGGGTAAGTCGGGTTTCTCTCCAGTTCAGTAGTATCTATTTCACAGCGTTGTTTCAGATATCAAGTAAGATGACTGTGAAAGAACATTGTATATGGTCAAGTGGTACTCAAATATTTTCAAGAGGCAGCAGGTCCCTAAAGTGAAATACAACATGGCAGGAAAAGCTTCAAAAGTTTGGGAAGTGTACTACAGAAGAAAAGGACAAAGAATTCTAGTCTTAGAATGTATGCAGTGCAAAACTTTCTTCTGGGTAATAAATGGGATTTCAAGAATGAATATAACTTCTCCTTTCTTTTCACTCAATGTAAGAACTATGAAAAAAGGTCAAAATTGCTTTAAGAAGACCAAAGCGTTGAAATAAAATTATGCCAACTCATCAGCTTCCTTCCCATTTGATTTAACAAGAATGAGAGTCTCGATCAGTGGGGAAACTACTAGTTCTATTATTCTGAAGTTTTATTATGAGTTATCCCATAGAGAAATCACAGTACTAATAGCTGGAGAATTCAGGGCAGTCACTATTTTCCTGGGGTCTTATTTAGTCACTAGCCACTGCAGCCGCTGACTTTCAACACACTTAGAAGGGAGTTCAGGGTGGAGATCAGGAATGACATACTCTGTGTTCTGGGAAAAACTGACAGAACAGGTCTTTGGATAGCTCGATACTTTCAGGAATTTTTATGAGCCCAAATTTTTGCATCTTCTCATACCTAGAAAAGCACTAAAATGATTAATGGAAACATCTGCTCCTCGTCACTAGCAGAAACCTTCTGCAAAATATATGTGCTTGATTGCATGTATCCCCCTTCACCAGTCACATATACACTGACTCCCCTGCTACCTCTTCAGAACAGTTCCTCAGAGCTCTCTGAGATGCTGTCTCCTGGGCTATAGTCCTCATTTTGCCCCACATAAAACTTAACTCACAGCTCTCACGTTGTGCATTTTTTTTTCAGTCAACAAAGTAAAAGCAGGAAATCAACATCTATACTGTGGCAGTAACATCTGTAGTGTGCATAGTAGACAACTGAAGTTTAAAGTGATTTAACATCAGAGTTGGGATAAAATTTTCTGGGCTTCCCTGGTGGCGCAGTGGTTGAGAGTCCGCCTGCCGATGCAGGGGACACGGGTTCGAGCCCCAGTCCGGGAGGATCCCGCGTGCCGCGGAGCGGTTGGGCCCGTGAGCCATGGCCGCTGAGCCTGTGCGTCCAGAGCCTGTTGCTCCGCGGCGGGATAGGCCACAACAGTGAGAGGCCCGTGTACTGCAGAAAAAAAAAAAACAAAAACAAAAACAAAATTTTCTATTTGAATATTCAATGTTGTTCCAAAAAAAACCCCAAGTGTTTTCTTTCAGGAAAGCAAGGGATACTTTATTTTATTTTTGTCTGTGTTGGGTCTTCGTTGCTGCAGGCAGGTTTTTCTCTAGTTGTGGCCAGTGGGGGCTACTCTTCATTGCTGTGCACAAGCTTCTCATTGCGGTGGCTTCTCTTGTTGTGGAGCACAGGCTCTAGGCACGCAGGCTTCAGTAGTTGCGGCACATGGGCTCAGTAGTTGTGGCTCACGGGCTTAGTTGCTCCATGGCATGTGGGATCTTCCCAGACTAGGGCTCGAACCCGTGTCCCCTGCATTGGCAGGTGGATTCTTAACCACTGTACCAGCAGGGAAGCCCACAAAGGATACTTTAAAGATATATAATGTAAAATGTATCACTAGACTTCAAAAGTTAATTTTCAAAAATAAGTATATAATTTGAATTTAACTTATATGTGTAAATTACTAAATTCCACTTTGAATTAGAATTATTTTCAAAATTCCTTTTCTGGAATTATCGTTTAATGAGTCTTTATAAGCAAGACATTTTCATTTTAATTACCATGTTTTCTTTCTACATGATACATGAGATTTTTACAGAAGAAAAGTGACACTTTCATAAAACACTTTTGAAAATATACTCTTACAAAAACCAAGCATCATTGTCATAATGATTCATAGCTCAAATCTATCCATAGAATTAAGGTTCTCATGTTTTCATGTTTTGATACTTACTTATGGGTTCTAAGTAGAGATATATTTTAATTTTGAAGAGAAATAATGTGATCTGTGAATTTTTTTAAGTCATAGCAAAGTGAAAATACACACCATTTGACATGAAAGAAGGTTGTTCTCTGAAGTTAATAAAGTATTGTAGCTGGACGTTTTTTCCAGTTATTTGTGAGAAACTACACAGAGTTCCTTCAGAAAAACCACATTATCTTTCAAATGCCTTTTTATAATTAAAATATAAATGAGACATGTAGAAGAGACTTGTGTGTCCTAAAAGTAAATAAAAATGTTTGCTTCACGCTGCACTGGATTATCAGTAGACAGGCAATGTATGTATTTAGAGCACAAGGAAAACAAGAACAGTACTCTTTGTACGTATATGAATTTAATATTTCAAAAATGGGAAAATGCACCTCTATTGTCCTTTCTCGCATCTTTGTTAGTGTACAGTATCGAATGTATGTGTATATGCGTGTGGTGAAAAGGGAAATGAGACAGAAATATATTCTGTGCAAGCTTCCAGGAAACTGCTGACCTTATTATCAACCATCCTTCCTTTAAACATTCTTGTTTCTTGTCTCATTCATTTCCTTTCATTCCTTCCTTGAAATATGAAGACTACAGTTTCATAAAATAAACTGTCACAAAATTTTCTATATTATACTTTACATTCTCAGAAGCCATTGAGCACTACATAAATAGAATACGTAAACTTAGAATCATCTAGAAGCATCAGAAAATTTTCTCAGCAATCTGTGGAGATGACTTGTATTTTTCACAAATAAAAGAAGGGAAGAAGATAGTGATATATTTTTTTTACCTGATCTCATGTTTATAGAACTCTTAAGTGAAGGCAGTGCAATCCCAATCATGTTTTTGAAGGCACCTAGGCAATCTATTTTTTTAATCATAAATTTGCATTTTGGTGTGATTTTTGACACAAGAATAAACTTCCATTTCATGCCTATGTTTCCCTTAAAAATCAGACTTTCTACTTTTCCAAAGATTATAACAATTTACATCCATTTACATACTGATCATGTATTGATCTCCCCGCTTACCAAGAGGCACAACTGTTTAAGATATTAAAGTGAATTACTTAGATGAATTTAGTTTTTTTTTTTAAAAAAAGATTTTTTATGGACTTCCCTGGCAGTCCAGTGGTTAAGACTCCACGCTTCCAACGTAGGGAATGCAGGTTCGATCCCTGGTCAGGGAACTAAGATCCCACATGCTGCGCAGCCAATAAACAAACAAATAAATACATCGTTTTAAAAAAAGGTTTTTTATACTACTTAAGCACCTGCTAAAAAGTTCAGTAGGGTCCTTGAAAGCAGGGGAACACTAATAAATGTTGAACATCTAAGAGGGCAAATGTTGGGCATAGCTTTCCTCATGTAGTCTTTACAACTATCCTATAAAATGGTTATTATTATCCATATTTTATATCTGAGGAAGCTGTGGCTCAGTAATAATAAATTGCTCAACACAGTAAGTTGCACAAACAGTAAGTAGGAAAGCAAGATTGTAATTCAGATTTCTGTATCTCCAAAATTTGTATTTATTCACAGTGTTACTGGTTCTCCAGTCTTTACATTTCTATTACTCAAGTTTCAAAAGAGAAAGAGAGAGAGAATTAGAAATATAAGATTGCCAAATTTTTCCTTTACTGAGTGTGGACATTAAAAATCAAATGAGTAATTTTCTTCTCTGCTTATGCCGAAAAATTATAGAAAAGCAGCAGGGAGGAAAAAGTACAAAAACCCAAACTTCATTTTCTGCAAAATAAAGAGATAAGTGTAATCTATAATCTGCAGATGCCAAATTAAATATAAATGCTGATGTTAAGCAGAAAGTGAAAAGAAGAATAGAAACACATGAGGATGAAGTACCAAGAAAACAGAAACACCAGCAAAAATTCACTTCCTGTAGGTGAGAGGCTCACCCTGAAATAATTACATTGCCTACTTAACAGCAGATATAGGAATTGGGGTTACCAGAACTGTTTGCAGAAACCTTTCTCCACACTAATTAATTCAGAGAAACAAAAATTGGGGAGATGCATAAAAATTGCATAGTTTGGCCAGAGCCATATTTTCAGGGCCATGTTTGTTGTCTCTATTATAACAAAAAATGTATTCTCTAGAGTGTAAAATCTTAAAATGTGCTCTAACCCTCCCCTTCCCTTTAATACTACAAAATGTTTACTTTTTACTATCCAATCTCTGATTATTCCAGTGTCTTATTATAGTAATTCTTTATACTAAAATTCTCCTGTTTTAATTACTGTGTGGTTTCTGTTGCCTGATTGGGCCCTAGGAAAGAATGAATGTTGGTATAAATGGGACCAGATTGGTCATGAATAGATAGTTGCTGGGACTGGTTAAATAGATACATGGGGGGTTATTATATTCTCCTACTTTTGTGTATATACAGAATTCTCCATAGTAAGAAGACAGCTAAACCAGCTTTAAAAAATATGTCTGCAGTGGAACACATGACTATTCATTCTACATCATAGAAAAAAAGACTGTAAAGAGTTTTGCTCAGATTTTGCCAAGAAGAAAATTTGTAACAAATTTACCCCACCCCCCAATATTTACTTTTTAGAACTTTTTATATATCAGAATTGCAGATAAGACATGGTGGATCTAAATACACGTATGTAACAGCTGAATTATTCAGGTACTCGGCATGAAACAAGCTTCACACTCAAATTAGGGTCTTTCAAGGAAGGCTTATAAAGAGAATATTTTCAAAGGTGTGGGCACTGTGACGATATTAACAGCAGAGCTGTTACCACCCTAGGACGCAAAAATATGACCATAAGGAGCAGGTGTTAGAACCTGAAGGAGAAAGTTCTATAAAGAAGGCTACCTTGAAAGATCAAAGAGCACAGCAGTCTGAGGTAACCTCTTAGAAGGTCCCTGACTTCATTCTCCTCCCTCCTTCGGGTCTCCTGAACCTAACTGGAGACCACGTGGCAAAGGACCTACCTGTTGGTCCGTACCTGTCAGTAGCCTCTGGGACATAGATCAGGGTGGAATTAGATGGAAAGTACGTATGGGGAGGTCAAGGAAAAGCTATGATGCAGAGGTACAAAGACATACTCAAAAAATACTTACGGTGAATAACACTGGGGTATAGAGGAAAATCAAGGGTGAGGGAAGAGGAAGAATAAGACACATGAGATAGATCATGGTACAGAGTAGCAAATTTATAGATCTGTGTACAAAGTACACAGTACAAGGTGAGGACAATTCTGTAAACTTATAATCACTAAAACAAGAGCAAAATCCTTGTCAAAGATCAGAAATACACACTGCCAAGCAAGAAAAAGTATGGCCAAATGGTCTTTCACAGGTGTTGTAGCCACCTAGACACCTACCGGCAATATATTAGGACCTCTTTTCCCACAGCCTTACAGAATTATAAAACTTTTGAAATTTGCTGAGCTGAAAAGTAAAAAATGGTATCCTAATGTAGCGGACCCCATTTTCTCTTCAGTAATTTAAGATACAAGGTATATCATATACCAAATTTCTACATGTTGCTGTATCTATTATTGAACTTCCTATTTCATTTCATTGTTTTGTCTATTCATTTGCCAACATCATCTTATTATAATTACACAGGACATTTTTACTATGTTTTCATGTCTGGTAGAACTAGTCTTCTCAGACTTTTTATATTTTGGAGAATTTTCCAAAAATTCATTTGTTTATTTTTCCGTATTAACTTCAGTTTGTCCAGTTAAAAAACATGCTTCGTGGGGATTTCATAGCCATTGTGTTAAGTTACAAAATAACTTAGAAAAAACAACATATTCTGAAAGCTCTGTCTTCAGAATATTGTTGCAAATGTATATAAACTTTGAACTGCTAAGAATTTATCCTACAGATGTGGTGCACATGTATGAAATGCTTTAAGTACATGACTATTCATTGTGACATTGTTTGTTATACCATGTGACATTGTGACATTGTTTGTTCATTGTGACATTGTGACATTGTTTGTTATACCATGCTGAACACATCATAATCAAAGGCAAAAGGCAAATGACACAACGGGAAAAGTGTTGACTCCTGGCACGGAGTAAGGGTTGACCTCCCTTACATATAGTGAGATTTCTGTAAATTGTCAAGAAAAATCCCCATAACACAATAGGAAAATGGATAAAAACATGAAATGGCAGCCCATCTCCACACCAACCAAAAGCAAACAAATAAACACAAACAGCCCCTAAGCAAATGAAAGCTTGCTTAAACTGACTCACATGTAAGATAAAATTAAATTAAAACTTACTGTGTAGAAGTGTCAGAAAGTTTGCCCTCAAACTCTGTTGAGGAGGCTGTGTGGAAACAGTTGCTCTCATACATTGTTGGTAGGAGTACAAACAGGCAGAGTTTCTGTGGAAGGCAATAGTCAAATATCAAAATTACAAATCACATACTCTCTGATTTGATCATCTCACTCCTGGGGATGTGTCATGCAGATACACATAAATTTACCACAAATATGTATAATTATTTTTAATATAGCCATAAATTAGAAATGATCCAAGTATCCATCTGTAGACCATTACTTAATTAAAGTATGGTACTTCATAATGCCATATAATGAAACTGTAAAAAGAAATGCGGAATCTCTCGATAAACTGTGACATTTTTAATGATATCTTACTAAGATAAAAGAAAAAAAGTATGTGCAATACTCACTCGAAAGAAAATGAAATACTTAGGTATAAAGCTAACAAAACATACAGAATTTATATGTTATAACTTACAAAATGCTGGTGAGAGAAAGAGGATCTAAATAAATTAAGAGACATACCATGTTTATGGTTTGGAGATTCAACATAGTTAACATACAATTCTCCCCACATTGATCTGTAGATTTAACGCAATTGCTATCAAAATTGGAAGGTATTTCATAGACATACACAAGCTTATTCTAAAATGTATGTGGAAAAGCCAGGAACCTAAACAAGCTAAGACTATTTTGATAAAGCAGAATAAAGTGGGAGAAATTACTATACCTAAAGTTAAGTCTTACTATAAAGCTACAGTATTCAATTTTTACTATAAAGTATTCAGTATTCAAGGCTTACTATAAAGGTACAGAACTATAAAGCTACAGTATTCCAGCTACAGTAGTGGCAAAGGTGTTAATACATGTATCAACAAACAGACTAGAGAACCCAGATAGAAATACAGTCAACGGATTTTTAATAAAGGTACACAGTGCACAGCAAAGGAAACCATAAACAAGACCAAAAGACAACCCTCAGAATGGGAGAAAATATTTGCAAATGAAGCAACTGACAAAGGATTTATCTCCAAAATTTACAAGCAGCTCATGCAGCTCAATAACAAAAAAACAAACAACCCAATCCAAAAATGGGCAGAAGACCTAAATAGACATTTCTCCAAAGAAGATATACAGACTGCCAACAAACACATGAAAGAATGCTCAACATCATTAATCATTAGAGAAATGCAAATCAAAACTACAATGAGATATCATCTCACACCAGTCAGAATGGCCATCATCAAAAAATCTAGAAACAATAAATGCTGGAGAGGGTGTGGAGAAAAGGGAACACTCTTGCACTGCTGGTGGGAATGTGAATTGGTACAGCCACTATGGAGAACAGTATGGAGGTTCCTTAAAAAACTACAAATAGAACTACCATACGACCCAGCAATCCCACTACTGGGCATATACCCTGAGAAAACCATAATTCAAAAAGAGTCATGTACCAAAATGTTCATTGCAGCTCTATTTACAATAGCCCGGAGATGGAAACAACCTAAGTGCCCATCATCGGATGAATGGATAAAGAAGATGTGGCACATATATACAATGGAATATTACTCAGCCATAAAAAGAAACGAAACTGAGCTATTTGTAATGAGGTGGATAGACCTAGAGTCTGTCATACAGAGTGAAGTAAGTCAGAAAGAGAAAACCAAATACCGTATGCTAACACATATATATGGAATTTAAGAAAAAAAATGTTATGAAGAACCTAGGGGTAAGACAGGGTAAAGACCTACCAGAGAACGGACTTGAGGATATGGGGAGGGGGAAGGGTGAGCTGTGACAAAGCGAGAGAGAGTCATGGACATATATACACTACCAAACGTAAGGTAGATAGCTAGTGGGAAGCAGCCGCATAGCACAGGGAGATCAGCTCCGTGCTTTGTGACCACCTGGAGGGGTGGGATAGGGAGGGTGGGAGGGAGGGAGACGCAAGAGGGAAGAGATATGGGAACATATGTATATGTATAACTGATTCACTTTGTTATAAAGCAGAAATTAACACACCATTGTAAAGCAATTATACCCCAATAAAGATATTAAAAAAAAAAGGTACACAGTGATTCAATGGAGGAAAGATAGTATTTTCAACTAATGGTGTTTGAACAATTAGGCACCCATAGACAAAAAAAATAATAATAATCTCAACCTAAAACTCACACTTTAAGCAAAAATTAACTCAGTTTGGGACGTGGGATTAAATATGAAACAATATAAAACTTTTAGAAAAAAAATGATCAGAAGAAAATATTTAAGATCTAGCAATAAAAGAGATTTTAGCCTTGACACAAAAACCCAATCCATGAAAGAAAAAATTGATAAATTAGATCTAATCAGAATTTAAAACTTTTTGAAAGCCTATGTGAAGAGGGTCAAAAGACCCACTGCAGATTGGGAGAAAATATTTGCAAGCTATATATATCAGACAGATGTTTTATATCTAGAACATGTAAAAAATTCTTAATATTCGATAGTAAACTCCCCAAGTCCAAATATTAAATGGGCAAAGACATGAACAGACATGTCTTTGGAAATAACATACACATGGCAAATAATTACATGCTAACATCACTAGCCATAAAGAAAATTCAAATTAAAACCACAATGAGATATTACTACACATCTATCAGAGTAGCTAAAAGACACAGTGGTAACACCAAATGCTCGCACTCGTATGCTGTGGTGGGGATGTGAAATGGTACATCCACTCTGGAAAACAGTTTGGCAGTTCCTCATAAACCTAAACATGCCTATGTCACTTCACCTAGCACTTTTACTCTTGGGTATTATCCCAGAGAAATGAAAACTTACGTTCACATAAATGTTCATAATGTTCATAAATGTTCATAGCAGCTTTACATTTGTAATAGCCAAAAGTTAGAAACAACCCAATGTCCTTCAATAGAAGAATGGTTAAACAAACCAAGGGACATCTTTATGGTGAAAACTAGAGCAGTCAGAAGGAACTAACTGTTGATACATGCAGCCACTTGGATGAATCTGAAGGTGATAATGCTGAGTGAAAAAGCCTGTCTCAAAAGGTATATATGTAAGTTTCTACGTATATAACATTTTCAAAATGAAATTTTAAAGATGGAGAACAGATTAATGATGGCCAGATTTCACTAATTTTACACAAATACATGTAAAACTGGTGAAATCTAAATATGCCCTGGAGATTGTACCAATGTCAATTTCCTGGCTTCAATATTGTGTTAAAGCTGTGCAACATGTTACCACTGGGTAAACTGGATGAATGGTACAAGGGACCATCCTATACATTTTTTGCTACTTTCAGTGCATCGGTAATCATTTATATATTTTTATATGAATACAAATACATTTCATATATTATTTTATATATATTTATCAAAATCGTTTCAAAATGGCAATGTGAAGAATTATGTGTATAATATGCTATTGTTTTGTGGAAAAGGGTAGAGGGGAAATAACATATATTTGTTTTTGCTTACGTATCCATAAAGGAACTCCAAAAGTATACTAATGACAGTGATTACCTGAGTGTTTGTAGGTTGGGGGAACTGTATCAAATAGGAGACAGATGTAGAAAGACATATATATATATATATATATATATTTTTACATTTTGAACCATGTTAATCTATTTCTTTTCTTTTTTTTTTTTTTTTTTTTGTGGTACGCGGGCCTCTCACTGTTTTGGCCTCTGCCGTTGCGGAGCACAGCCTCCAGACGCACAGGCTCAGCGGCCATGGCTCACGGGCCCAGCCGCTCCGCAGCATGTGGGATCTTCCCGGACCGGGGCACGAACCCGTGTCCCCTGCATTGGTAGGCGGACTCTCAACGACTGTGCCACCAGGGAAGCCATACTTCTTATTTTAAAAAGTAAATAATTATTATTCTAGGCATAAAAATAATTATAATGACCATCATTCATAAAAGAACACAACACCAAAATATTTGAATGACATAACCTTGGATTTAGGTCAGGTATTCAAATTTAATTACTATTACTTTATTAAAATTTTACTTCATTATTATTACTCTCATTTCTGTGGATTTAAGGAAACTTGACCACTGGTCAGGGCTGGTCTTGAAAATAACACTCAGAAAACACTGCATTCATCCACACCAATGTTACCCAGGTGCCAAAATGAATCTCTTTTTGATTTGCAGTACTGTGCTTTCAGCATATGCAAAGCATTGTTCTTTTGGACTTTAGAAACAGGAAAAACAAAGAGATCCTTTAAATAACCTCCACAAATTGAAATAGAATATGCCTCTCTGTGCTTTAGTGTTCCTTGGGAAATAGACTTATGTGGTACTAGTTGTACATTTCCCAAAAAAGAAAACAAAGAACAAGAGAAAAGCAAATTTCAAAACTCAAAAGACTTTTTGGAAACAGTCAAGAGCAAATGAGGGGCCTCAATAAAAAATGCACAGGCAGCCTCTAAGCACAATTTATTAATGCAGCATATAAAAGTAAAACGCCAGCCACCTCAGATACTGATGGAAATCAATAAATGTCAATGGGCACAGTGCTGCTATGATGGAAAGCTCTGCTTGTTTATTTATCTGCTACAACAGAGAAAAGTGAAAGTTGGTAACTTAGGCCAATAAAATATTAAAGATACTCTGAGGTTATTCACATTCAAAACTGCAATTACCTGCTAAGTTAAAGGGCCATTTTTCTAGGTATCGAAGCTTTATGTATCAAAGCTAATTTTATTTATTTAGCCACACCACAGGGCTTGTGGGGTCTTAGCTCCCTGACGAGGGATTGAACCCACGCCCTCCGCAGTGAAAGCGCAGCGTCTTAACCACTGGACCGCCAGGGAGTTCCCAAAGCTAATTTTAATAGTAGCTGTCTATGCATTTACTTTTCTCATTGCTTCTTTCAATATACGTACGAAGCAGTGATCAGTTTAGCCAATATTTACAGGAGAAAGGAACAGACTTTAAGAAACTATGAAAGCAAATTTAAGAGCTCTAAATTCACGTTGTTGTTTTTTTTAAGTACACATGGGAACACACAAATGTGTTAGCAATTGGACAATCTATCATTATTGGGGAAAGGGAAAGGTCTTGAATTTCAATGGCAGCAACCCAGTGAGGCCAGAGGGTCTACAGGAAGGGTGCTCTGAAGAGGGAACATGTCTGGGAACAGAGTCTCCCTCTGTACACACTTTCTTCCATTGAGACCACTGTCATCACTAGCATGTCTTCCAAGTTTGGGGACATTCAAAGCAAGTATTCAAAGAATGATAACAGCTGACTCCTCTGGCCTGGTCAACTTTCACCCATACCAGTTTGGCCCACGCTCTCACTCCTCTACCCTTTCTGCTCAAATGTCCCCTTATTAAAGAGGCCTCCCTTGGTACTCCTCACTAAAAGAGCACACCACTGTGTATCACTCACAGTTTTCTTCCCAGCATTATCACCACTGCCTATTTTATATTTACTTGGTTATTGTCTCAGTCCCCCTCAGGAACGTCAGCTCCATAAGGACAGGGATTGGACAGTTTGATTCAATTCTATGTACCCAGTATCTGGAAAAGCAATAACTCAGTAAGTCCTTCTACTTAAACCTCACAATGATTCTGTAAGTAAACGGATGCTAAAAATAACTGGGTTCCCCAAAGTTACCCATTTGATCAGGGGGAAATTTTATGACTCAAAGTCATATCTCTGAGTTCTAAATTCTATGTTTTTTCCAGCATATCACGCAGCTTCTCATTTTGATACTATGAATTACTTTAAATCTGGAAATTCTCATCAAGTCTTTGTGGAAATGGAGCATTGTGAAGAGTAAGTGTCCACCTAAAAAGAGCACGTACTTTTTAAATTAGTTTGTTATATAATTCCTCCTTCATGTGCACAAGCAAAAACCTTTTTCCAGAAACACAGAAAAATATTCAAGTATACTTATAATTAAGAATAATATGGAAACAAAAAAAAAGTGTCACTTTTCAGGATAAATTTAGATGCTAATGCAAGGACATTAATAAATCAATGAAACTAACTGCAACTATTTAACAATTTACTAAACATTTATAGAGTATCCTTTATAGGTCAGAACCTCTGCTAAGGCCATGGAGTTATAAAGATAAATAAATAATAATCCACGTCCTTAAAAGTGTTAAATCCACTTCAAGATATAGACACATAAGTAAAAATACAATATAATGGAATCAGAGGCTTTTGTAAGTTGGTAGGAGAGCAAAGGGAATCAGTAACCAGTTCTGCCTAGGAGCATCAAACAGAAGATAAGTAGACATTCCCAGGTCCAATAGCAAGAGGGAGTAGCAAATGGGAAATGATATGTGTATTTCAAGGACTAGGACATTTAATATGTCTGGGCGTCAGGTACATTGAGAAGGTACAGCTGGAGATGGGACTGTCAAAGAGCATAGCAATACCACCTAAATATCCTTAAGAAGATTCAGTGAGATGATGCATGTAAAACCATCAGCATAGTGCCTCACTGTGTACTGAATAATTGCTGGCACTTGGAATGGAATGGAGGAATCGAGATTTTTATATATCCACAATTCCAAAAGAAAAAATGTCTCTTGGTATAAAAATAAATCCACTGTTTATCAAATAAAATTCTTTATTGGGGTCCCCATGTGTTTAGAAATGGCAAGCATATTATTTACACAGAGCAGTATTCAAAACCAGGGAATCCAGATAGCCATCTTATCTGATGTTTTCAGCAAGAACCGATATACGTGACAGGGAGTTTAAGAAGTAATGAAGCAATCCTGTATTTAGAACCAGCCGTGATATGGACTTCACTTGCTTGAATAACAGGCTGATTTTACAGAGAAGAGGGTGTGAGTTTGATTTCTTTTTTCATTACTCATGACTTCAATCCTTAGGGAAATGACAAGATAATTTAATTCCCAAACACTCATTTGGGAGTGTCAATGATAAATGATTGGAAATATTGCTGCTCCCATCACACAGCTTTTCTTATTGGTTCTCGCCTCCGTACTTCTTTCTTCTCTTCACTCAGCCCCAAGGAGCGAACTTGATATTGGAGCGATAAAGCTTGTCACAATAAACGTAATCTTCTGTCACAATCTTTCTCTTTTTCCCCTTTTCTATTGTTTCCCCCTAAAAAAATCTTCAGTTTGATCCTTGCATGGCAACTTCATACTTCTGTATGACTGAGGGACAACAGGAATTAATTTCACTGTTTGTGCCAGTCAGCACAAGAAAGTTGTAATTTTCCTTGTCACTGCATCTTACAACCTCCTAATGAGCAGCTCTAATGCTGGGCTATTGAATTACACAATAAACCAAAGTTTTCCATCATTTAACATTTGTTCAAAGACTCTGCTGCGGGTCCACAAGAGGAGAAAGAAGAGAAATGTGCACTTATCCAGTGAATTCAATCAATGCAAACTGCAAATTTAGTTATTCAGGCTATCAAAATCTGTTGTTGTTATTGTTATTGTATTAATGCCCAAATTATTTGAAAAAAATTATCCTAACCTTACATGAAAGCTTGGCCTTTGTGGACATAAATGTGCCTAACAAAAAAAAAATGATTTTGTATTCTAATTGAAGAATTGTTTATTTTGCAAATGAGTAAAGGGAGATACTTGGGCTAGTTATGTTTGTCTGAAAGGATGTAAGGGCTTTATTACATAGAACAGGGATCAGAAACCTTTATCTTTTGGGCCAGACTGAGGTCTTATGCCCATAAAAGTCTACTGTCTCTACCTCTGGACCTATGAACTGCCAACCCACATGGCTGCACCAGGCTCTTCCTCACCACAATTCCCATTGAATAGTAGGGACTCAGTGGGAAGGACACAAGAGCCAGAACAATGCCTTCCTTCTGGGGGGCATGGCCTTCCCACCCTAGCTCCTGCCAAGCTTCCCTCCTGCTTTAGGCTTCCCTCCATACGACTCATTTAGTTCATCATAACCTCATCCCTTCAGAAAAATCTTCCTTCACCATCCTGTGCAAAAGTACAGTAGGCATTTCTAGAAGGAAAATGTGATCCCATGAAGGACCAGTGTATGGAAATTTGTATTTAAAACATTAATGACAATGGAAGTACAATTGTGCAGAAAGCATAGAAAATGAGGTTGCCCATTTAACTTTGCTTTCTGGTGCTGAGAGGTATTTGGCTCTTAAAGTACCATGACCTTAAATTGTGAACTTTCCTGTTGAAAATCTTCTTAGAATGTATTAGTGCACTTTTCATCCTGAGTAAGTAATATCACTTAGCCTTTTTTGACGATTCAGCATCTTGCAGTAGTTTGTTAAGAACAGATAGGCAGTTTCTCTTTTAAGGTAACACATTTTTCTTTCACTTGTACGCTTTTAACTAAAAGACTTTTACAAAACTATGTGGTTGAAAAATATTTTACTAAGCATTATCCTGCAAGGTGAAACATTCATTCATTCATTCTTCATGCATTCATTTACTGAGCACTTAAGTAGTTCCTACAAAGTGCAAAGCACTGTGCCAGGCTCTGGAATGCAATGGTGAAGAACACTAAAACCTCTAAGAAAGGAAGAATGTGCGGGCCAAGTTCACCTTATATTCTCTTAAGATACTGTTGAACACTCCAGAAAACCCATCTGTACACCTGCAGCATTACCATCCACGCAGCATGTGGTAGAAAGACTGCAAACACAGCATAAATGCAAGACAAATACCTCCATCTGGAAGAATCCGAAAAGATTCTCAAAGGTGACCGGGACTTGAAGAATGAGGAAGAGGAGGGGTTTAGCATTTCAACCACATTTTTCAATAACCCTACATTTTCTTGCTCTCTGTTAACAATTATTCTTAGCTTTCTGGGGAGCTCCGTAAAGAATCTAATAAAAAAATGTTAATATATTTGTATATCCATATACCTATACACGCACACACACACGCACACACACAACCTCTTCTTTATCAATGGACACAGGTTGCTTCCATATCTCGACTGTTGTAAATAATGCTGCAATGAACATAATGGTGATTATATCTTCTCAAATTAGTGTTTTTGTTTTCTTCAGAAAGATACCCAAAAGTGGAATTGCTGGATTGTATGGTAGTTTTACTTTTACTTTTTTCAGTAACCTCCATACTGTTTTCCATTGTGTCTGTACCAATTTACATTTTGATTAACGGTGCACAAGGGTACTCTTTTCGCCACACCTTTACCAATACTTGTTATTTCTTATCTTTTTGTTGTTAATCATCTGATGTCTTTTTGTGAGGTTGTAGTTCATTGTGACTTTGATTTGCATTTCCCTGATGATAAGTAATGTTGAGCATCTTTTCATGTGCCTGTTGGCCATCTGTATGTCTTCTTAGTAAGAATGTCTCTTCAGGTCCTCAGCCTTTTTTTTTTTCCATCTTTATTGGAGTACAATTGCTTTACAATGGTGTGTTAGTTTCTGCTTTATAACAAAGTGAATCAGTTATACATATACATATGTTCCCCTATCTCTTCCCTCTTGCATCTCAGCCTGTTTTTTAACGGAGTTGTTTGATTTTTTTTTTTTTTTTTTTCGGTACACGGGCCTCTCACTGTTGTGGCCTCTCCCATTGTGGAGAACAGGCTCCGGACGTGCAGGCTCAGCGGCCATGGCTCACGGGCCCAGCCGCTCCACGGCATGTGGGATCTTCCCGGACCAGGGCACGAACCTGTGTCCCCTGCATCGGCAGGTGGACTCTCAACCACTGCGCCACCAGGGAAGCCCCTGATTTTTTGATATTGAGTTGTAAGTGTTCTTTGTATATTTTGGATATTAATCCCTTATCAGATATATCACCTGTTAATATCTTCTTCCATTCAGTCAGTGGCCTTGTTGTTTTATTGATAATTTCCTTTGCTGTGCAAATGTTTTTTAGTTTGGTGAAAACTATTTATGTATTTTTGTTTTTGTTTCCCTTACCAGAAGAGACATATCCAAAAAACTATTGCTAAGATAAATATCAAAGAGCATACTGCCAATGTTTTCTTCTAGGAGTTTTATGGATTTAGGTCTTACATTTTAGTTGTTAGTCCATTTATAGTTTATTTTTGCATATAGTGTGAGAAAGTAGTCCAGTTTGATTCATTTGCATGTAGCTGCCTAGTTTTCCCAACACCGTTTATATAAGAGCCTGTCTTTTCCCCATTGTGTATTCTTGCATTCTTTGCCATAGATTAATTGCCCATATATGTGTGGGTTTATTTCTGGTCTCTTTAATATGTTCCATTAATTTATGTGTTTGTTTTGTGCCAACACCATACTGTTTTAATTACTGTAGCTTTGGAGTATAGTTTGAAATCAGGGAGCAGGGTACCTCTAGTTTTGTTCTTCTTTCTCAAGATTGTTTTGGCCATTCAGGATCTTTTGTGTTCCCATACAAATTTTAGAATTATTTGTTCTAGTTCTTTGAAAAAAGTCATTGGTATTATGATAGGGATTGTATTGAATCTGTAGATTGCCAATGCCCCTTTTTAATAATATTAATTCTTCCAATTCATGAGCATGGTATATGTTTCCATATGTTTGTGTCAATTTCAACTTGTTTTGACATCTTATGGTTTTCAAAGCACAGGTCTCTCACCTCCTTGGTTAAATTTACTCTTAGGTATTTTATTCTTTTGATGCAATTATAAATGGGATGGTTTTCTTAATTTCTCTTTCTGCTAATTCATTGTTACTGTAAAGAAATATAACCAAAATATATATATATAAAATCAATTTCTGTATATTAATTTTGTATCCTGAAACTTTACTGAAATATTTACTGTTTCTAATAGTTTTTCGTTGGTGTCTTTAAGATTTCTATATATAGTATCATGTCTTCTGCAAACAGTGACATTTTATGTATTCCTTTCCAATTTGGATTTCTTACATTTTTTTTTTCTTGTTTGATTACTGTGGCTAGAATATCCAGTACTATGTTGAAAACAAGTGGTGAGAATGGGCAACCTTTTCTTATTCCTGATCTTAGAGAAAATGCTTTCAGCTTTTCACCATTGAGCATGATGTTGGCTGTGGGTTAGTCATATGTGGCCTTTACTATATTGAGGTATGTTCCCTTACTACCCACTTTTTTGAGATTTTTATTATAAATGGATGTTGAATTCTGCCAAAAGCTTTTTCTGCATCTATTGAGATGATCATGTGATTTTTATCCTTCCTTTTGTTAATGTGGTGTACTGAATTGATTGATTTGTAGATATTGAATTATCCTTGGATCTCTGAGATAAATTCCACTTGATCATGGTGTATGAGCTTTTTCATGTGTTGTTAAATTTGGTTTGCTAATATTTTGTTGAGGATTTTTGCATTTATATTCATCAATGATATTGGCCTGTATTTTTGTGTGTGTGTGTGGTGTCTTTATCTGGTTTCATTATCAGGGTGATGCTGGCCTTATAGAATGAGTTTGGAGGTGATTCTTCCTCTTCAATTTTCTGGAAAAGTTTGATAAGGGTAAGTGTTAACTCTTCTTTAAATGTTTGATAGAATTTACCTGTGAAGCCCTCTGTTCCTGGACTTTTGTTTGTTAGGAGTTTTTTGATTACTGATTCAATGTCACTACTGGTAATCATTCTATTCATATTCTTTATTTCTTCTTAATTCAGTCTTGGGAGATTGTATGTTTCCAGGAATTCATCCATTTTTCTAGTTGTTCCAATTTGTAGGCATAGAATTGTTCGTAGTAGTATCTTTGATCCTTTGCATTTCTGTGGTGTCAGTTGTAACTTCTCTCTCATTTCTGACTTTATTTATTTGGGTCCTCTTTTTTTAATTAGTTGGTCTAAAGCTTTATTAACTTTGTTCATCTTTTCAAAGAACCACCTCTTAGTTTCATTGATCCTTTCTCCTGTTTATTTAGTCTCTTTATTTCTACTCTGATCAATATAATTTCCTTCCTTCTACTAACTTTGGGGTTTTTTTGTTCTTCCTTTTCTTGTTTTTTTAGGTGTAAGGTTAAGTCACTTATTTAAGATTTTTCTTATTTCCTGAGGTAGGCTTGTTTTGCTCTAATTTTCCTCTTTGAATTGCTTTTGCTAAATCCCATACATTTTGGAATGTTGTGTTTCCATTTTTATTTAACTCAAGGTATTTCTTTATTTTCTCTTTGACTTTTCAAAGACCCCACTGGTTGCTTAGTAGCAAATTTTTTGATTCCACATGTTTGTTTTTTCCACTTTTTTTTGTAGTTGATATCTGGTCTTATGCACTTGCAGTCAGATAGGATGCTTGCTATGATTTCAGTCTTCTTAAATTTACTGAGATATGTTTTGTGGCCTATCATGTGATCTATCCCAGAGAATGCCCTATGTGCATTTGAAAAGAATGTGTATTCTGCTGCTTTGGAATGGAATGTTATATATATATATATATATATATATATATATATATATACACTCTATATATATTCCATCTGATCTAATGTGTCATTTAAGGCCAATATATCCTTATTGTATTTTTATCTGGATGATCTGTCCATTGATGTATGTGAGAGTTAAAGTCTCTTACAATTATTCTGTTACTTTCAATTTCTCCCTTTATGTTTGTTAATATTTTCTTTATGTATTTATGTGCTTCTATGTTGGGTGCATATATATTTACAATTGTTATATTTTCTTGTTGGATTGATCCCTTTATCATTATGTGATGTCCTTCTTTGTCTCTTGTTACAGACTTTGTTTTAAAGTCTATTCTGGCCTTTTTGTTGTGCTGCCCACACTCATGGGCCACTCTCCAGTGGTGTCTGATCCCCATGTACTCCTCTCCTCCACACTGGCACTGACATGATGCTGTCCTGCAGCCTAGCCAGCACCTGCTTCTGCTAAGCACCATCGCCTTTGACATCATCTTGATGGCCAGCCACAGCTGGCTTAAGTTGGGTGACAATATCCACACGTTCTCACTGTGATGGTGATATTTCCACAAGGGTGGCTACAGCAGGTCTTACAAGGATGGCTGCCAGATCGTCATGATGTACGTGTGGGGAAGGGGAGCTGCCACCAAGCCCTTCTGCAGCTTTATCATCCTGGTGATCTGTTTCATCCTCTCCTTCTTTGCCCTCTGTGGATCCCAAATGCTTGTCCTTCTGAGACTGAATGGTGGCCTCCTGGCCCTGGCTGCTGTGTTCCAGATCATCTCCCTTGTAATTTACCACGTGAAGTACACCTAGACTTTCAACCTCATACCAACCCTCCTGTCACTACATCTATAACTGGGCCTAAGTCTTCAGATGGGCAGCCACAATTATCCTGATGGATAATTTCCCAACTATGAAGATGGCCTTCAGGGAAATGCCAAGCCCAGGTATTTGTACACATCCACCTAAGTTGGGAAATGAGCAGAAGAAAATCACTGCTACTGAGATGGACTACAAAGAAACTGTTTTCCTCAGAATAATTTGAACTTATTTTTATGGCAATGTTCATAGAGTTAAACTAGGCAAAGTGCTAAAATAATTCGGGAGAAAATGTTTCTTAAATGGTGTTATAGTTTTATATTCATATTTTACATGTGTCTTGTAGAGTTAAACAAGACTTACTCCTCTAACTAATTATCTATAAGATGCCAATATTTTCTTATAACTATCTATACCATTTATACTGCATTTGTAAAAGAATGTGAATATTAGACATACCACTTTATAAGGTAAAAATAAGAAGGCTTCAGCAATTTGAGTAACCTAATCAAGTTTTTGTTTTTCCCAGATGGAATGGACTAGGTCTATTAAGCACTAAGGAAAAGAGGGAGATATTAGGAAAAAATTGTTACTGACCCAATATTCTAAAAGAAGTACAATAAATAAATATTTTTCAAGCCTCCAGCTATTTAAAGAAGCAAAAATATTTCTTAAATGTGTATTACTTGTGAGAATTTCTAATTAATAACGTTAACAAGTGACTTCTTTCTAAGCTTCATGTTAACTTGATATGGCATTGAGGAAAAGTATTTTGTCATGGCCATAGCCTGTTGCAGTAGCAAGGCCTCCTTAAGTAGTAAAATTTTAAGATAAAATTTTCTCATTTAAAGTGGTTTATAGGGTTGGAGTATGGGAAAATGCTATACTAATAAATCTGTACTGTTTTGTGTGTGTGTGTGTGTGTGTGTGTGTGTGTGTGTATGTGTGTATTTAGTACCAGAATAGATGAGATTGAAAGATGGACTGGTCATGACTGATGGATAGGATTAGGCTGTTCAGTAAAGCATCAGCGGTTGGTTCCTATGACAAAAGTAACATTAAAAAAGGCTAAAGAGAAGAAATGGCTTGAGTTTTTTATCTTAGTTTTGACTGGGCTCTAATCATATAGACACAGCTTCTAATAGATTGCAACTATAAACAAAAACTTAATCTAGTTAAAAACCTGGTTTTCCTTGACAAAGAGATTTTTAAAATCTGATGCAAAACATACAACAGGAGAATTCAGGGATGTGAGATTTATCTGAATGGCAAATATATGATACACCATATGGGTTTTTTTTTACCCTTTGTACTTACATAATGAAAACAATTCATTTTATATATCAAATTATTATTTTATAAGTTGTAAGAGTGAGCAATTGTAGTTTTCAATATGAACTTTTCCCAATAAAACAAGTGTTGTAATCTTGAAAATAAATAAAGTCTATTTTATCTGATATAAGCATCACTACCCCAGATTTCTTTTCATTTCTGTTTGCATGGAATACCTTTTCCATACTCTCACTTTCAGTCTGTGTGTCTTTAGATCTGCACTGAGCCTCTTGTAGGCAGCATATATATCAGTCTTGATTTTTTATCCACTCAGCCACTCCATGTCTTTTGATTGGAGCATTAGTTCATTTACATTTAAGGTAATTATTGATAGGTATGTACTTATTGCCATTTTGTTCATCGTTTTCTGCTTGATTTTGGAGTTATTCTTTGTTCCTTTCTTCTTCTGCTCTTCTCTCCCCTGCTCGCTCCCCTTGTGATTTGATGACTATAGTTAGTCTTACGTTTGGGATTCCTTTCTTTTTGTTGTGTTGTTGTTATACAGTTTTGTTATATAGCTTTGGTTGGTGGTTACCATGAGGTTCATATGTAATAATCTGTGTATATATATGATTATTTTAAGTTAATGGTCCCTTAAGTTCAAAAACCTTCTAACTACCCTTCATACTTACTCTCCCCACGTTCAATGTTTTCAACATCATATTTTACATTTTTTGTTTGGTGTATCCCTTTACTTATTGTGGATACAGATGATTTTACTATTTTTGTCTTATAACCTCCGTATTAGCTTTATGAGTTGTTGATCTACTACATTTACTGTATCTTTGCCTTTACGTATGAGTTTTTTTTTGTAATTTTTGTATTTCTAGTTATGGTCTTTTCTTTTCAGCTTAGAGAAATTCTTTGAACATTTCTTATAATGCCAGCTTAGTGGTGCTGAACTCTTGTATATTTTGCTTGTGTGTAAAATTATTTATCTGTATTTCCAATCTGAATGACAGCCTTGCTGGATAGAATATTCTTGTTTGTAGGGGTTTTTGTCTTTTACCACTTTCAATATTTTGTGCCACACCATTCTGGCATGCAGAATTTCTCCTTAAGAGTTTGCTGACTGTCTTACGGGAATTCCCTTGTACTTAACTAGCTGCTTTTCTCTCAATCCTTTGAGAATTCTCCCTTTATCTTTAATTTTTGCCGTTTTATTTATAATGTATCTTGGTGTGGACTCTTTGGGTTCATCTTGCTTGGGACTCTCTGTTCTTCTCAGGCCTGGATGTCTGTTTCTTTTCTCAGATTATGGATGTTTTCAACTATTATTTCTTCCAATAAGTTCTCCACCTCTTTCTCTCTCTCTTCTACTGGGACATCTAGAATGTGTATGTTAGTACACTTGATATTGTCCCCAAAGTCTCTAAAATTATCTTCATTTTTTAAATAGTCTTTTTTCTTTTCTGCTTGGGTGGTTTCCACTACTCTGTCTTCTAGCTTACTGACCCATTCCTCTGCATCATCTAATTTACTGTTGATGCCTTCTAGTGTATTTTTTATTTCAGTTACGGTATTCCTCAGCTCTGTATGGTTCTTCTCTATAGTTTCTAAATCTTTGTTAAACTTTTCACTGTGTTCATCAATTCTTCCCTGAGTTCATTGTGTATCTTTATGATCACTACCTTGAACTCTTTATTGGATGGATTGCTTATCTCCACTTTGCTTAGTTCTTCTGAAGTTTTGTCTTGTTCTTTTGTTTGGAACATATTCTTCTCCCACCTCATTTTCTGAAATTCTCTGTGTTTATTTCTATGTATTTGGTAGATAGGTTACATTTCCTAATCTTGGAGAAGTGACCTTATGTAGGAGATGTCCTATGGGCCCAGCAGCTCACTTCCCTCTGGCCACTAGAGTTATATGCTCTAGGGGTTCCCTCTATGTGGACTGTATGCACCTTTCTGTAGTGGCAGAGCCAACCACTATGCATGTGCTGGTAGGTGGGGCTGGGCCTTGGCTAGTTGGCTGCCAGGCCCCGCCTCATTCAGTGGCTGCTGACCCACTAGTAGGTGGGCCTGTGTCCTGGCATGGCTGGTAAAGGGCCTGGGGGTGGAGGGCGAGGGCTGGGGCTGCTGTCAGCCCACTGGCAGGCAGGATTGTGTCCTGAGGCAGCTTCCTGGGGGACTGGTGGGTCCTGGAGCTGATGCCAGCCTGCCGGAGGATGGGTCCAGGTTCTGGCATGATTGGTTGCTTGGCCCAGGTTTCCCAGGACTCTTGTTGGCTTGCTGGTAGGAAGGTAACCCCCTGGTACTAACCAGCTACAGAAAGGACACTGAAATGGAGTGTCCTTGTGGTAGAATGAGTACCCTAAAAATTGCTGCTGTCAGCATCTATGTCTCCAGGGGGTATCCCAGTGGCTTCCTTCCTGTCCAAGATCAACAGATGTATCTGACCCAGGCTTCTTTCAAATTGCTGCCTCTGCACTGGAACTCAGAACATGTGAGATTTTGTGTTTGCCCTTTAAAGTGGAGTCTCTGTGTCCTACAGACTTCTGGATCTCCCATATGCAAGCCCTGCTGGCTTTCAAAGCCAGACATTCTGGGGTTTTGTCCTCCTGGTACAGGACCCCTGGGCTGGGGACCCTGATGTGGGGCTCATACCCCTCACTCTTTGGGGAGAATCTCTGTAATTGTGATTATCCTCTTGTTTGTGGAAGTGTGAATCTTGGTTATAACTTGTCTTTGCCCCTCCTACCTGTCTTGTTTCGGTTCCTTCTTTTGATCTAAAATAGGTCATAGGTATCATTTCTTAAAGGTAGGGGAGGGAACTCCTTCGTGAATGAAAATAATCTGGCCAGTCCATCCGCCCTGCTGTGTTAGACTGCGGCAGTTGCTATAGCAAATATCTGTGTTTTATGAACATCACCAAGTAACACTAGGAGTCAAAGATGAAAACAGACTTGATTAAATGCAGACTAAGTGACCTTTAAAATTATTTCATTGCTTCTGGACAGTGGTTTGGGTTATTGTGGACAAATAGCTACTCAGTAGATACTTGTGGTACTTGGGGCTGCATCTACAGGAGGCCAGGAAAGCCCCCTCCATGTGTCTGCCAGAGTCTTTCCCCTTAGAAATACACACCAGCCAGCCACCTTTAATATGGAGAAACCCACAGTGAACATTAAGAAGCACAGCAAGACAGCTTATATGTGCTTAGTTCTGTTTTTCTAGCTGAATACAGTGATATATTTACCATCCCAAATTATGTTTTCTTCTGGCAGACTTGAATGCTCATGGTATCTAAAATAATCAAAAATCTTACAGAAATATACAGTACAAAATGCAACCATACTGTTAACTAAAACTATAAAGAAGGTAAGTTTTGTTTTCAATAATCTCTTAAATTTCACTCTTCCCCTGGGGCCCTCACATGACTGCTTGTGACATGCTGCTACTCTTTCTCGTCTATCTAGAAGTATTTGAGTTATAGCTCAAAACCAGTCCTTTCTTATCCCCTAATATTCAAAAATCAGATTATATTAGGGCTCCCCTGGTGGCGCAGTGGTTGAGAGTCCACCTGCCGATGCAGGGGACACGGGTTCGTGCCCCGGTCTGGGAAGATCCCACATGCCACGGAGCGGCTGGGCCCGTGAGCCATGGCCGCTGAGCCTGCGCGTCCGGAGCCTGTGCTCTGCAGCGGGAGAGGCCACAACAGTGAGAGACACGCGTACCAAAAAAATATATATATATATATATATGGCAAGTGGTTGAACGTTCTCCATGAATGCTCTTGGGATATGATAGCTTTAGGTATGCAATGGTTAAGAGCACAAGAGAATTCTGATTCTAATGTGTATTTGATCTAACTTTGAACAGATTACTCTCTCTCAACCGAATTCCTATTATTTAGATTGAGATTACACCTCCTCCTGGGATTGTTTTGAGGATTAAATGATATAATATATAGACACTAAGCACTGTGCATAATGCAACATAAAAGCTTAATAAGTTGCAGTGTATTTTTACCGATATTATTTTCTGCTACTCTGTTGCCATGTTATCCTGTCAGTTTTACTTTACTGCAAAAAAAAAAAAATCAGATTATTTTAATGTTCTGGGCTCCGACAATCTACAGAACTCAGAAACTCATTTACATTAAGGTGTAAAGGACCGATGGCTAATGGGATGTAATAAAACTTCAAGAAGTATTTATATTTTAAAACAAAGGAAATGAATCCTTAATTAATAAACATCAGGCAGGAAACAGGGTAAGTTTTCTAGAATCTCTTAAATCCCAGCATATGATTGATTTGTGATAGCATCGATAAAACTGGTTCCAAATCATAAAGTCTGTACAGTTCTCACTTTCAACAATAAAAGGGATCACAATGATGAATGGTCCAAAACATTCACTGTTTCCAGCAGAACTACAGATGTTGGCAACTTCCTTCCTTGGATGTCTGAGTGACCCGAGATCTTACATGTAACTTATACGTGCCGTTGTACGTCTAGTGTCTATGAGATTGATTGCATCAGGCTTAAAGAGTCTTCCATTTGAAGAACTTGTAATAAACTATTTTTCCTCTTCAGGAAAAAGAAAAACAATAAAAGGGATGTTACTAACACGGAAGCATAGCATATAATATCAGACCCTTGCTCCTAAAGACAGGAAAGGAAGCTGACAGAATAGAATACTAAGGTCTACTGAGCAATCGCATTGCTCCAAGAACTGTCTCAGGTGTCTGCACTTATTATATAATGCAATCTTAAAGTCTTTTCAAGAGGGACATAGTAGCCCTATTTTAGGTGTAGGAAAACTGACATTTACGGGGATTAAATAGCATGTTCCAAATTGCATACTAATAAGGAGAAAAAACATAAGTTTAAACAGTTTTTCTGACTCAAAATTCCCTGGTCTCTGGATAGACACCTGGCTTATTCTGTCTGAACAGAGGGAATCCAATCAACAGCTACCATGTTTTAAGCACTCTCTGGACTGAGCGCTGCCACATGGCAGCTTGCTTAATCCTCATCACAAATCTGTGGATAAGACACTATCTGGTCCACATTAACACGTGAAGAAAGGGATGCTCAGTGTGGTAAAGGTCACAGAACTGGCAAGTGGTAAATCTGGAATTGGAGCCAAGGTCAGCCTAGGTGTAGATTCTAATTCCAAGTTTACCAAAGTTTCTATGCTGTGTATTTTTTGTTTCAACTAAAAATGGGTGATGATACTCAAAGACATAGGGCAAAAAGTATTGGGGGCAGAATTGTCTCCAATTTATATATCTCTTTTATCCAAAACAGGAGATTCCACAGCCCATACCCACTATTGTAATGTTTGCTCCTTGATGGAAGCAAATTTTTTCTTTTATGTCTAGTCTAAGTGTTTTGGTTTTATGTCAGTTTAGTGAATACTGATAAGTTTTTGTCTCCAAGATTTACTGCTTTTGTTGTTAGTGGTAGTGTTTTAGAATTCTGGGGAAAGATACAGAGGGGAGAGGAAAATAACGAAAGGGAAAGCTCTTGGCAAAGAGGGGCTGTGATAATAATACACACAATTTAAAAACAGAGAAAAAATAGCATTAATTTAAAAGTTTTTATCTATATAATGAGAAAACAACCCTAATACCTGAAAATATCCTGTTACTTGCCTGAATTTACTTTTCACTCAGAAATTTGACTCCATGTAAAAATAGGCATATGTCTCAAGTACCCAAGTTTTTGACATATGTATATCGCTCAGTAACTTTCCATAAAAGGGAAATACCTCCTGCCATGCATTACTCATCACAGCCAAAGCATTTATATTTAATACTGCCAAATCCAGCAGTTTAAATGTACCTTTTTATCCATACCAACTCCCTTGGAAGAGGTCAGGGGCCATGATGTGTTCCCTGGATGGTCAAGGTTGTAGTCAGACAGAGAGGGACAAGAGTTTGGGAGGAGACCAAGAAGGAAACCTGTGTTCCCTAGACACAACACTGAACTTATAGATAAACCCTTAAAGTTCTATTCTACTTTACTGTTTCAGATTAGCATTTAGAAAATGCTCTTCTCAAAGACTAACTGAAACAGACCTGATAATACATCTCCTTTCCAAGTATAATGATACAAATTATTCAACTGGGGCTGCTGCCGTAATTCTCTAAATCACAGAACTGGATGAAATTGTTGTAATACCTTGTTCATGATAATGACTGTGATGATGATAACATAAAAAAATAATACCCAATTCACGATAGTGTCATAAGGTCTAATGGGGGAGGGCGGTTATTTAAAGTATGTGGCACAGAGTAAGTCCTCAATAATGCTACTTCCTCCCCAATCTCTTTTAAAGTGAAGAGTTAAATTCCCAGCAACATGTCTGGAATCCAACTCTAAGCATCAGGATTACACATGGAAGAGATGAAAGACTGTGAACTATGTTCTGTAATGTAGAATGAAAACCTAGTTGGATACTGACACTATTTGTTTCATTTTAAACACTCAAGAAATAAATAAATAAATAAACAAAAGACAGGATCCTTTGTGGAGCATCCTTTGATTCTTGTTCCCAACCTAGGCTTAGGAAACTCAACAGTGTCTCCAGCTGAATGGGTGGGTACCAAGAAATTGACAAACATTTCTCACAAATAGTTTAAATTACTGCCACTGAAAACAAAAAAAAATCACAAAGTATTTTGGGAATAAAACATGGGGAAAGGTTTTCTCTGGAATCAAAAGGCTGCTAGATCACTGCTCTAGGATATTAAGTCTCTAAACTGTAATAAGAATAAAATATAATAGATGGAAAGCGCAGAGCTTTCACCTTTGATTATATAGTTACTTGTGTTTACAAAAGATGAACTCTACATAATATGTAAGTGTGTACGTGTCTGTTAACAGACGGAATCCAACCGGGCTTACTAAGTGAAATAGAGTACAAGGAAAGCATGCCATTTGCCATATGCTCACAATTGTTATTTCTTTTATTTGTTGTTTTATCATTTGTTTTGTATTTTTAATTAATTCTTTTTTTTTTTTTAAACAGAAGACAAAGCCCTTATTTGGAAGTGATGTAAAAACAAAGGACTGAATCTGAGAGTCACGCTTTGCTGACCAAGATCCAGAAGTAAGCTGTTTGTTTTAGGGTAGACAGGATTTGAAGCATCTGGGTAAAAGCATGTAAGGGGAAGCATTCAATATCTTCTGAAGCTGAGCCATGAATACCATGTAAACAAGTCAGGAAAACAATGTATTGTACATTAAAAAGCACATTTTCTCATCTGCAAGTTTTATGTTGCTTTTGTTTTGGAGATATATATATACACATCTCCTTAGGAAATGACAGATGCTCTATAACTAAGCTGTTATACTCAGAGTGTGGTCCATGGGTGAGCATCATTGGTGTTTCCTGAGAGCCTGTCAGAAATGCATAATCTCAGGCCCCACCCTAGACCTACTGAATCAGAATCTGCATTTTAACCCAGGTGACTCAGGCTCATTAAATTTCAAGAAGCACAACTGTGAAAAAACAATTGCACTTGACTTTCTATAGCATTCAGGGACCCCTTTCACACCCAAGGATCCTGCATGTGCCAAGCATTGTTCTAAGAGTTTCATATAATTATTCTCAGTGTATCTCACCCTGGTCACACATTAGAATTACCCAGAGAGAATTTTTTAAACAAGATTATCAGGCCCTACTCCAGATAACATAATTTAATTAGTCTGAGACAGGGTCTGAGCAAAGGTCTTTTTAAGCTCTCCTGATAGATCAAATATGCAGTCAAGGTTGGAACCAATTGCATTATCCCATTTAATTTTTACCTGCAAACATAAAGGTGCGTATGATTACATTTGCAGAGGAGCTTGCTCATGGTTGCAAAACATGCATTTAAACTCGTCTTTCTGATTTCGAACGCTCACGCTTGCCGTTTAAATCTACCAAAGTGTTGGGGACCTTCGTGCCATCCGATTCCAAGCTCCCCATGTGTGATTATCCCAACATGCTATACTCTGTTGGAAAGTCTCTGAGAGAGAGGAGAAAAGAGAGTGGACTCTGGGACCTTAAGGTTGGGCAAGGCTAGGATAGAAAGATGAAGAACCATACAACTGCTTCTCCACAAAAACAGCCCGGCCCGGTGCTGAACCCACTGAGAGTATTCAACAGACCAAGAACGGGCTGGTGAGTCACAGGGGGGAGGTGTGGATCTACACACACGATCCCAAATTCGATTAGCACATGAGTTTCCAAGAGACAACCAGGTGTGTTTACAAAAGTACCCTGGCAAACACATGAAAGGATGCTCAACATCATTAATCATTAGAGAAATGCAAATCAAAACTACAATGAGATATCATCTCACACCAGACAGAATGGCCATCATCAAAAAATCTACAAACAATAAATGCTGGAGAGGGTGTGGAGAAAAGGGAACCCTCTTGCACTGTTGGTGGGAATGTGAATTGATACAGAAACTATGGAGAACAGTATGGAGGTTCCTCAAAAAACTAAAAATAGAACTACCATATGACCCAGCAATCCCGCTACTGGGTATATACCCTGAGAAAACCATAATTCGAAAAGAGTCACGTAACCACAATGTTCATTGCAGCTGTATTTACAATAGCCAGGACATGGAAGCAACCTAAGTGTCCATCAACAGATGAATGGATAAAGAAGATGTGGCACATATATACAATGGAATATTACTCAGCCGTAAAAAGAAACAAAATTGAGTTATTTGTAGTGAGGTGGATGGACCTAGAGTCTGTCATAAAGAGTGAAGTAAGTCAGAAAGAGAAAAACAAATACAGTATACTAACACATATATATGGAATCTAAAAAAAAAAAGGTCATGAAGAACCTTATTTTATAAAGGAATAAAGACGCAGACCTACTAGAGAATGGACTTGAGGACACGTGGAGGGGAAAGGGTAAGCTGGAACAAAGTGAGAGAGTGGCATGGACATATATACACTATCAAATGTAAAACAGATAGCTAGTAGGAAGAAGCCACATAGCACAGGGAGATCAGCTCGGTGCTTTGTGACCACCTAGAGGGGTGGGATAGGGAGGGTGGGAGGGAGGGAGGCGCAAGAGGGAGGAGATATGGGGATATATGTATAGCTGATTCACTTTGTTATAAAGCAGAAACTAACACACCATTTTAAAGCAATTATACTCCAATAAAGATGTTTAAAAAAAAAAAAGTACCCTGGGCACAGCCTCTGGACCAAGTAACCTACCCTTTGTGGGCTGCTCTATCACTGCAGTCCCATCAACACACTTGCGAGCAAAAGATAGCCTGAAATTTCAACTGATTATACCAACATGGGATGACCAGTCAGAGGCTAATGTGTGGAATGTTCCTACAGAGTCAGGGAGGATGTGAGTCATGACTTCACGCATCATTTAAACAAGGCATGTGTAGATTCTTTTAAGCATTTGCCATAAATGGCTCCTTATATCACCATCTGTTCACTTTAGGTACAAGAAATATTATAAGATCATTCTTGTTACATAGATTTCCAGTTTGCAATTTTGAAAAGCGTTTCTCCTATCTTTTGAAAAATGTGCAAATAAGTAAGAAGAAATGGGCATTTTCTTTTACAAACTATACTTGCAATGGTGTTAAGACAATCTCTCTGTCAGCTGGCCCGACTCCAGGGACTGGGTCTCTCTCAGGGAGCACTGAAAATCCTAGTATAATCCTAAAATGTGGATGTTGACTTTGAAAGTCTAATTTAACTGACAGGTGTGTGAAATGGCACATAGAAAACTCCCCATTGGGGACAGTAAAAATGCTGGGGAGTAACAGTTAAGGAGAATGGCAAGGACATAACCTCACTTATTTTCTCATTATATGTGATCCTTTTCTAACACAGAAATTTATTTTTGTGATACGTAAGATTGTACTCACATTTATAAACACCTGTTTTTAAAGTGAATGTCAAAATTACACAGACTGGAAAGTCTGCCTTCTGGGAAAAACTGACATATAACACACATTACTTCTGTGGGGCGGGGGGGGGGGGGGGGGGGGGGGGAAGCAACCCTCTCTTTAAATGGGAGATGGCAGTGTTCTACCTTTGAACTATGGATATATTAACTTCAAGCCAATGAAATTCTGAAAAGAAAACACAGTGATGAGAAACATCATAATGCTGAAAGAGTTTAATAATTTGTTCTATTTTGCATATAAATTCTGTGTATGCTAATGTCTGACTTCACCCAATGTCACATTAATCAAAGGTCACAATGTTTTAAAGCACTAAGATTTTAGCATTACTTCAGGATAAGAGAAGAATAAGAAAATAACTAAGTTTGCAAATATGAAGAAAAACTTTAGTTTTATTTTAGGGATCCTCTGCCTGAATGTGCAGTTCTGAAAAAGCTGCTATTTTAAATAAATGATAAACCCCTTATATCTTGGCTCATGGAGCTTCATGTTCACTGAGTCTAGAGAAGTTGATACCATTTGCAGGGTCCAGGAAGAGGGAGTCAGATTACGAGCGGTGAGCACCTGCGTCCTCTGCGCAATTCAGAGGCGCTCTGCCCCCTGGTGGACTGTTCAAGCATAGGCTTTGAGAAAGGGTTTGGAAGCCTCATTTCCCGCCCCCTTCTCCTACTGGCCTCTTCTCATCTGAAAACTCCAGTAGAAGCCCCAAGTTGAAAGCTTTTGCCCATTCGTTTCGGTTAAAAATTTCCTTTGATATAATAATAAAAACCCTCGGCTACCTAATCAGCCCTGCACGGCTAAAATAAGAACTATATGAGATCAACGCGTTATCGTTGGTTATCATGGCTTTCCATAGGTAAGAAAAAAGCAGAGAAGTGGAAAAGGAGACACTGAGGAGAGACGTGGAAGCGGTGAGGGCCTTTGGAGTCTGGGAAACAACTGAAAATCTCTGGACAATAAAGAGAAAAGAGAGTTTTAAAATGACTGAGAGGGGCTTCCCTGGCGGCGCAGTAGTTGAGAATCCGCCTGCTAATGCAAGGGACACGGGTTCGAGCTCTGGTCTGGGAAGATCCCACATGCCACGGAGCAACTAGGCCCATGCGCCACAACTACTGAGCCTGCGCGTCTGGAGCCTGTGCTCCGCAACAACAGAGGCCGCGATAGTGAGAGGGCCGCGCACCGCGATGAAGAGTGGCCCCCGCTCGCCGCAACTAGAGAAAGTCCTCACACAGGAACGAAGACCCAACACAGCCAAAAATAAATAAATAAATAAAAAAGCCAAGCATTTGAAGCCCTTTAAAAAAAAAAAAATGACAGAGAGGGTGCTCCAGGAAATGAGGTGCTCCAGGAAATGAAATGTTCGGCAGTTCCCTCTGGGCCAGCAGAACCACAGCAAACCGTCTCTTCTGCTCCCTTTCGGCCTCTTGGCTGTGTGTCGCCAGCCCAGGGGGTAAGTCTGAAAGGCTCCAAGCCTCAGTTGCTTCTAGCTTAGCCATGTTTCTCCCATTTGGGCTAGTTTGGTCTTCCCCAGTGCAAGCTTTCTCAAATAGCCCTCAAGGTTTTCTCAGCTACAGGTGCCCTGCACCCACAAAGAAGGCAGTGACAAAATCATGGCTAAAGAGGAAGTATCCTCTGCTGAGAGCTTAGAAATCTTGATAGGTGCTTTACGTGTACAGGCTCTAAGCCTTTGCAACAAATCGCAAACCACACAGCGATAACAAGCTCTATGTGCAGCTCAAACCTAGAACTTTCCGATTCCAAAAGCTATGTTTTCTGTCTACTTCTCCAGTGCTCAGATAGGTTGGTCTCCTCCTCTTAGGTCTCCCCCAGGCCTGCTTCTAACTCAGGTCCTCCCTTTCCTTTTTCTGTATTTCAAGCACCATGTAGTACCTTGGAATCTAATTCCCCAGCCTAGAGACTAAACATTCCTTCTAAGAATGCTGATCTGGAAAACCCCTGGGATAGTGGAACTGACTTGCCCTCTTTGCAGACTGTGTCTAATTCCTTTTAAAATCTTCCTCCGGATATAAACTAAATCCCTCAAATTGTGGCAGTACTTGTACCAGAGTATCATTTGTCATCAGCTTTTCTCTCTTGAAGGTTCAAACTCCTAATTGCAACCCAGAATCCAGTGAACCAGTCTTTCCATAATAATAGAATTACCACCCAATGCTTTTTAGGACACAAAAAAGGACTTTTATTTCATTATTTTCCTAAACTTCATTTTGAATTACACATGTTTTGAAAGGTGGAAAAGGCAATCTGCAGTCACATTAACTCCATCAAATACACATAATCTGAGTTTTTGCTGCTTCAGTGAATTACAGTCCACTCAGGGTTTCCTGACGCAAGAAGATAATACTAAGATAATAGAGAGGAAGAATGAAGAAGATTGGTCTGTAGAAAATGTGTTGAAGTCAATAACTGTTCATTCATAGGTGCAGTGTCCATTCTTAGAAAGGAAACTCTAAAATTCCTAGAAACACAAGACAATATTGGTATTTGGGGATGAACACACATTCATATATTTGTGTGAAATTTTGTGCAGTTCAACAGTATGGAAAATGTTATTTGTTACCACAGCCAATGAAAATATACTTTCATTTCTATGATGGTTAAATATTTCCATCTCCCATATAATGTTCTGCAAAAAAGCCACACTATGCTATAGGCAGCAGTAACTGAAAAGGCGCTTAACAGTCTTAACTACATACCCCTAGGATGAAAAATACACTTTGCATAATCGTGCGATGGTGGATGAGAAGTCTGGATCTCTTATAACTACAAGGGTTTACAAGCTTCTACTTCATACAGTATGACCCCAATCCAGCCAAATAGTCAAGCAAAAATTTAGGTAGGTCATCTATAAGTGGCAAACAACCCGTTTGACTAAATTGACCATGTTTTGTTAATAGGAGGACACAATCATTGCAGGTGCCCTATACAGAAATTACTTGTAAATGGCTATTGGTTTCAATTAATTTTGCCCTCTTAGGCTCCTAGAAGTTGGCTTAATTGCTTCTTAGGCCCAAGAAAAAGCCTTAACAAAAAGACAAACATATTAATAACATAAAAATAAATATCACGCTCTGTGCACAGTCTTCCCGGTAGTAAGCTAGATTTCTCCATGGGAGAAATGTCACAAAAAATGAACAGACAGACGTGGGGATACAGCAGAAATTTAGGATTACCTAATGCCTACAATTTTCTCTTACTCCAGTGACAGGTGTCAATGTTGATCAAAATTTTCTTTTGTACTTAGTTTACGTGTGAATCTTGGAACAGGATATTTTCAAGAGTCATTACGCCAGAGTAAAGGGCTGCACAGCAGGGAAGCAGTGTACTTCAGCTCAATACATCTATTGTCTGACAGTCTGGACTGGGGAGCTTCAAGCAGGGAGTGAATCCATTTTACAAAGACAACTTGTTTCTGCAGACAAAAGGTATCACCTGCAGAAAGCTCTCTAAAGAACGGAGTGTGAATCTTCTTTGGCATAATAAATGTTCCACAGACATTCATTTTTCATGCAGGTAATCCTTAGGGGCTACTCCATTTTATTCAGATCATGCGTATTTCATCTATTAGTGTGTGATCTTGCCCTGTGTCGGGGAGTCCTCAGAGTGAATTTGAGATAACAACTAAGTATTTTTAGAATTTGAAAAAAAAAAGAGATAAATGTAAAGTATTACTGATAGTATGTATTTTCATTGAAGTGTCAGGTCAATGACAAATTTCCAAGGTTCAAAAGCTTGTTAGTTCCCTGGTTGCCCAGTAAGTCTGAGGTTTGGTTCCGTGAGTTACAGGAAAACAGGCTCAATGTTAGCTTCTCTAAGCTTTTTGAAAGTCCTTGCATGTCATTTTCTAATAATCTTTGTTCCTACTCAAACTTCAATAGCAAGGGAAAAGAAACAGGTTTTTATCTTTAACATGGTTTTTAGAGGTTTTACTATTTTGAAGCTTTTTGGAGAAAGGAGCTAGTTCTATTGGTTACTTTATATGTTAGCGCACAAAGGAATTACAGATGGGAAGGAGAGTGCAAATGACTGTCAGAAAAAAGTCTCATGCATTTAAGATTTTTTACAAGTCGAAATATACATCCTCCTGTTGCCACCCATTCCTTAGGTGTATAAGAACCATTTCCATCTCATCTGTCTCCTTCATTGCTCACTCAATTGGGATTAAAAATACTTTTCTTGCAAAGGAACTTATATATCTTGTACCCATCAGTTTCATCAGTGGCGTTAATAAGAAATATAGCAGCAGCTTGGGTTGAGTCACCCATCATAGCCCCCATTTCTGGGGATTTCACTGGGTAAAATGACAGGTACATGAAATTAGGAGGAAAAAGCAATCTGCAGACTTTGGCACTAGCACACGTAACATTTTGTTTGAGTTGTTAAGGAATGAGGTTTGACAATCACTACACAGGAATTACAAAATTAGAGATCTGCAGACAACAAACAATCATAGGCATTGGTTTTCAGCTTAATGCCCCCATCCACCCCCCACCCCATATAGTTTCAATTATAATAAAAATAGAGATCTTAACATCAGAATTTTGCTGTTAACTCTTCAAGCCACACGTAGGGTTTGAAGCACCAAATCCACAAGTTTCTCCAATCAAGTTTAAATGAACAAAAACTGAATGAAGACTGAAGGGTGCCAAAGTAACTGTTCTTAAGCGAAGCTGTAACACAAAGTTCTCCCCCAAACACAGGGTATTAGTGTCTAGTTCAAGTACTGCCAGGCTGTATGTAGATCATGTCTCAGACAGGCTCCAGACAAGAACGACAAGTACTTCTGGTTCTAGGGGGCATCATCTGTGATACCAAAGCAGGGCAGGGATCCCTTTTCCATCATCGATTTTCTGAAAGTTGCAACCCCCCTTGCGATGGGCTGTGGCAGGGTCGGTGCTGAAACTGGGGTTTGAGGGGAGAAAGTGAGCCCCCTCCTCAGCTGTTTGAACAGTTCTCCTTTAGAACTCTCGCAGGGCTGTCCTGGCTTCTCAGGATCCATTGCCCTTGCTCAGAAGAGAGCCTCACTCCGACCCAGTAACAGTCAAAGAGTCGACCTACCTGTGGAACCAGACACAGCATGGTCCCCCAAAGGCCGCTTAGGCGACCCCACTGCAATGGACAAGTCAGCTTGTGCACTTAAAGCGTATCAGTTTATGGAGCGCTTGTTTGAAGTCCTCGTTGGACATGGTATAGATGATGGGGTTGATGAGGGAGTTGACATAGCCCAGCCACGTGAAGAAGTCAAAGATGGCCTGGTGGAACCAGCAGGCATCCTTGCAGATAGGCATCACCAGGGAGATGATGAAGAAGGGCAGCCAACACACGATGAACGCTCCCAAAATGATTCCCAGGGTCTTGGTGGCTTTGCGCTCCCTAGCGGCCATGAGTTTCTTCTTCTCCAGCAGGGCGTCGGAGACTCGCACTTTGACTTGGTTCACGTGCACAGGAGACCCCGATTCGCTGGGTAAGTCTGCAGCCCGCGAATTAATGGAGGTGACGGAAGACGTGGACCCGGGCGAGTCAGTAACCAGCTGGGCTCGGGTCAGACGCTTGCCGGTTCTGTTGGGCGTCTGTTTCAAAATCCGGGAGCGGGCTTCCACGTAGATGCGGCCATAGAGGGCGATGAGCAGCAGGGTGGGGAAGTAGAAAGCGCCCACCGTGGAGTAGACAGTGTAGAGGATGTGATCTGTGTTCACCACGCAGTTCGACACCTCCTCCTCGGCTTTGGCCTGACGCCAGAGGAAGGGCGGCAGCGAGATGGAGATGGAGAAGACCCACACGAGCGCGATCATGACCGCCGCCCTCTTGGGAGTCCTTTTAGCCGAGTACTCCACGGCGTCCGTGATCGCCCAGTAGCGGTCCAGGGCGATGACACAGAGGTGCAAAATGGAAGCAGTGCAACAGGTGATGTCCGATGACAGCCAGAAGTCGCACACCACCTGGCCCAGCGTCCAGCGTCCCGTGACCGTGTACATGGTGCTGACGGGCATGACCAGGATGGATACCAGCAGGTCGGTGACCGCCAGGGAGGCGATCAGGTAGTTGGCGGGGGTATGCAGCTTCCGCGTCCGGTACACAGTGGCGATCACAAACGCATTGGAGAGCGTGGTGGCCAAGGTGAAGAGCGCCAGCAGCACGACCAGTACTACTTTCCAGGGCAGGGCTATGGAGTCCTGGTAAATGTAGCTCTCGGCGCTGCAGTTGTGGGAGGGAGCAGCAGAGACGTTGGCTTGCGAAAGCCCCGTCTGGGAGCTCACGGACAGCGGCGGGGCACACTGAGCGCCCGCTTCCTCCATGTCTCTCCAAGCGCAGCTCTCGGGCATGGAGCGGACGAGGACGAGGAAAGGACCGCTGAAGGGACCAGAGTCTTGTCCCCTGGTGGCTAGTCGGATCCGTGGGTTCCTCAATTACTCCTCCACCCAGGTTCCCAGGTGAACCTAGAGGTCAAGGGCGAGGCAGACGAGGCCGGCGGGCGCGTCCCCTGCACTTCGGGGCGCCCGTCGCTGCCGCCGCGTTTCTGGCTGTTCCTCTCTACGCCCCGTCTTAGCCCCGGGTTGCTAAGGGCTGGTCCACAGAGCCCCGCTGCGCTCCGGCTCCCACCGGGGCGTCTAGAGGAGGAGGCTGTGGTTTTGTTTGAGGAGGGAGCATCGGCCAGGTGGGAGGTCTTACCCCAGTTGCTCGGGGCTAAGCGTCTCCTAAACCGGGCGCTCCGGGATCTGCAGACTCGGCCCGCACGAGTTTCCTAGCTGTCGAGACCAAATCTTGCAGGCCAGCGAGAGGTCCTGATCTTGCATTCCCGCCCTCCTCCCCAGGCTGGGGCAGTTTTCCTGCGGCGGCCGCGGTCGCCAGAGCTGGGCGGGGTGAAATCTGGGAGCCGCGCTGCGCCGCGCCTCGCGCCGGAGCTCTGCCCGCCCTTCTTTTCACGCGCTGGCCACTCCGGCGAGCTGCCCCGCGGAGAAGGGGCCGCAAGAGGTGGGACTCGGGGGCTGGGGCTGCGGCTGCTCGCACCGCGCCGCCGCCGCCACCTCGGTCCCACGGGCGCCGCTCGGAGCCATGCCGCTGGGCGCACGGGTCTGGGGGACCTGGCGCAGCGGGCGGGGAAGGGGCAGGTGTCTGGGGGAGCTGCAGGGACGCGGCATACGCCGGTCCGGGAGGAGCGTGTGAGTGGCGGAGCGGTCGGGCTCCTTTTATAGAGTCCAGGTCCGGTCCGCCGGAGCCGTGCAACTCTTGCCGTGCGGCGAGTGCCAACGCCAGCTCCCCAACACCTTCCCTTTTCCTCTCTCCCTCCCTCCTATCCTCCCGCCCGGTTCTCCTCCCCGCCAAGGAAGCTCCCGCCGGGTCCTATCGCCGTCTTCTCCAGGTCCCATCCCCTGGCCCCTCTCCCAATCCGAACACCCGGGAGCCGCGGTTCTGGCCGGAATGGGGTTGAGGGCGTCCTGTCCATGCTTCTATCTTCTTCCGAGCTTGCTGCACGCCCCTCCAGTTACACTCGCACCCTCAGCCGCGGGCACGTGCACAGCCTCACTAGGCTCCTTACTAGGTCCCTTACTAGGCTCCTAAGTACCGTCCCCCCCACCCCACCCCACCCCGACCCCAGTAGGCCCGGCCAGCGCTAGGTGGAGCCAGCCGCAGTCTCTGACCTCTTCACTCTGGAATTTTATCCAGCCCTGCGGGCCACACCCAAGTTAGAAGGAGGCGCCAGTAATATCGCCTTAGAAGGAAATGGCCAATACTGCATTTTATACTTCGGGATTCAAGTCATAAACTCTCGGTACAATACAAACTAATTTTTCATATCTGATTTTAGGAATCTGTGCTTTCCATTTAATCCCTCCCCTTTAACTGTGAGTCGACAGGAAAGAAGAGAGAGAGAAAAAAAACTGCAAAAATGTACAAGTATCACAAACACAAGCACACTGTGAAATTAAACCGTCCGCTCCACCCTCCCACTTCAGCCTCTCAGCAGTTCAGTGTCTCAGGAAAACAGTTTGCAGTGAGCGCGCTCGCTCCTACAGCCCGTCTAGAGAGGTCATCAGAATTCAAGAAACAAACGGGCTCTGGGACCACGACCACCAGCACCATCCGTGCGCCTCCTTCGGCTTCAACAAATACATCGGGGTATCACCCATACGCGGCTCCAAGCAATACCAGTACCTCGGTCCCATGACCCCGGAGCAGGTGCTCTGTACCCGTTCCTCCTCCATCCCTAACAGAAACACATGTAGAGTAGAAGTACAAGTCAGAGAACATTTAAAGAAAAGTACCAGGAAAGGACACCGTATTTTCAACCGTGAGAGCTAAGTGATCCCAACTGCGAGTTCCAAGCGTCTAGCTCCGTGTTTGGCAGCTAGAGTGCATTCAATAAAAACGACCTTATAATTGCACTTATCAGGATAAGTGTAAGCACATTTTAAAGAGAATTATTCAGTTTGGGGCCGGAGATTATCTTGCCCGTTCAGTTTAGAAGAGTCATTGAGATCCTTCGAAAGAAGAGCTTTTTACCCAAGGTGACACAACCCTAACCCCAGTTCCCTTGATTCCCGCGTCTCTAAGCCAACCAGACGGGCAAAAAATCTAGTGCCTGCTCTATGCTGGGAATTCTTCTAGGCACCTGGGTTGTAAAGGCCAATGGGGTAGACCCAGACCCAGTTTTCAAGCAGTTTACATTCTAGAAGAGGCAGGCATGCAATAATAACATGAACAGGTAAATAATTAGCATACTTTCATATAGCGTTAAGTGTTATGAAGAAAATAAAACACATTCATGTCTTGAGAGTGAGGGTCCTTCTTTAGGTGGAAATTCTCCAAAATCGTCCTCTGGCTGCAGTCTGGGCTGCAGCAGCCAAGCTGGGTATAAAGGCACCACCCTCTCTGGCCTCTCCTGCCTTCCCTAGTGCCCAGCATCGCTCCGGTAAATTTAAGCGTCATTTGCACCGCATCTTAAGGGGTCCTGCCCATCCTTCCACCCCACCCACCTACATCAGGCCGCTGGCGAGTTAACTTATTTTGCAAACTGCAGAGCTCTCTTAGAAACCGCAGCAAAGGAAAGCGAAGCAGGCGAGCCTAAACCACTAGGCGGAGGCGTTAGTCAGGACGGAGCAAAAGTGGGTGTGGGCGCTGGGGGCAGGCGGCGTGAGGGGAACGGGCAGGAAACTGTTTTCCCGCTACCTTAGGGGAGCGGGGCAAGGTTAGAGAGAACTGCTGAAGGGATGCGGGGAAGAGGAAGGCAAAGAGGAATGCTAGAGGCTGCAAGCAGCCTTTCCTTTTGCAATTTAATTGCTCCTCCTCGGGCTTGGCTTTAGCGAAGTGGGGAACCTGTGGATTTCTCCAGCCACGCCTTCGCTGCTTCGCGAGTCCCGGACCCTGAGTGCAATCTACCACCACTGGGAGGAGTTTGATTTTTCCTCCTTTGGTTAAGAATTTGCGTGAACACACCCAGCCATCACACGGATGGGATTTTGGCAGAATTTAGTGGAGAACCGTCCTTCATTAACTTGGCTCCCTTGTTTCACTCACTTTTTTTTTGCACTTAAAAACATATAAAATATAGATATTTGCACATGAGTGCATGTTTGTGAAACACTCCAGAGACCAGGAAATCTTTAAAGTCGCCTCTGCCAGGGTCGCCCCTGCGGAGGAGGGTCCCTTGGCCGCTCTGCAGTCCGCAGCCGCGCTGGGCAACGTCCCTTCAAGTCTGCAGGAAATTCAGCCGACACAGACTCAGCTGGAGGGGCAAAGAGGGAACCGAGGTGGGGTACTGAGCTTCTGCTTGACTACCGGGCACTGAAACTGCGAATTAATGTGCTCCCCTCATCAGCTCCAAGCAAGCGGGGTGGCCTTGCAGCAGAAACTGGGGAGGTGGGGGATAACGCTGCAACTGCAGCGACGCCTGTGATTAGACACGAAGCCTGAGAAGGTGCTCTGCAGAGGGACCACAGAAGAATCGCCCCTCCAAGAGACCGAGCCTATGCTAGAAGGAAACGCTACCGCTGCTGCCGCGAAACACGAGGCGCGGTCCTCCGGGGTTGCAGCGCAGCGCTAACGAGACCCGACGCAGTGAAGACAAGCCCCTTCCACCTCCACGCAGCCCCAACAGACACCCGGTAGAACGTGCTGCAGCTCAGCTCTGGCTTGGCTGGAAGCCAGCCAGCCCTCTGGTCTGTGCGCTTGCAACATCCCTAGACTCTTTCCTGCATCTCCCAGAAAGAGACTTTAACTCCAGGGCACAGGAGCAAAGAACTTCCTTGTGAATTTTATCTTTGCTTTGCAGAAAGAAGAAAAAAAAAAAAAAAACCTGGAACACTCACGCTCTCGTCGCTTTGCTCTTTTGATAAAGCAAAGTGCAACTTCACACTCTGCATCCCCACCAGTTGAAAAATCCACAAGCAGTCCCTAACCACAAAGTGTGAGGACCTGGCAAGCTACTTCTTGCAGATTCTGCTTCCTCTATCTATGGCCATGTTCTTTTTTGTTTGCTTGCTTTTTTTTTTTTTTTTTAACCTCCACCCAGGAAATGGGCAGCAGGAGGTGACCGTGAGCTCTGTACATCCTCATGCACGGTGGTAGCCTGTTTTTAGGTTTCTCTTATATTTCTTCCAGTAACGATTCCTTAAGAAGAATACTGGTAGTAATGAAAGTTACCTCTTACTTATGTCTTGCTTGAAACTATGGAGATGTTCCGATAAATGAACGTTTACATACATACAGATGTATACATACAATTTTTGCAGACAACCTCTGGGGTTTACCAGACCTTCTGAGGCTCAGATCCCTCTCCATATTATTGACCCAACACTGGGCTTTTGACTTGGTATCCGTGTTATCCGTACTTATGTGTTCTGTGCTCCTCAAGGGGTCTTTAAGCCAAATGTGTTCTGTGCTCCTCAAGGGGTCTTTAAGCCAAATAATAAAAATGGGTGCTTTATTCTCTAAGTGCCAGGCTGGCATAAATTAATGCCTGAGAATTAGTAACTCTGCTACATGACTGTGTATGAATACAAATATTGTATAAGCTATATCTGCATTTAAAGAAGAATGCAGACAAAAATTAGAGCACGTATATATAACTTAGACATGTTCTAATGCCTGTGTCTGTAGTAACAGCCACTTTGCTACTTCCAACAGATACCCACAACAGGTAGGTTACCGCTGGTTCAAAGCTAGCCCAGTTCCAACTAGAAAAAGAATCAGCTCCCAACTCAGATCTCAGTCATGTATTACCTCACTGAAGACCTAGGTTTTAGAAGATAATATCTAACCTAAAGCTTATAGTAACATAAGCAAGGTTGCGTGGGGGAGAAGAGCACTGATTTTTTTTTTTTTTTACAAAGAGCAGGTTTTGGCAATAATAAGAAATCACTGAATAGGAAAACAATGCCAGCAAATCCACCAAAGTTGAGAACAGCTTGCTGCCACCAGCAGGCAGTTCTGTGCAGGATGAAGTCTCTCCTAAAGAATGAAATCCAAGAATTTAATAGTGAAACTGTCCACTGGCTTAAGGAAAGAAGCAACAGAAATTGGGTTTTGCCTTATTTTCAGACTAGGAAAAATTGCATCACTGTGTGATTCTTTCCAGTTTTGCAAAAAACCAAGCCAAGCTATTTTACTGCTTCTTCATCTGTAAATAACGAGTAATAAGCACCGTCTTTTATTGAGGGCTGTGTGCTAACTAAACCTGCATGTTCCACGTACATTCTCTCACTTAATTCCTATAACAGCACTAGCAGTGTCATGATCATCTTCATTTTCTGGATGAGGAAGCTGAAGATTAGAGAATTTAAGTAAGTCTGCCGACAGCTGGAGAATGATAGAACTAGCCTCTCTAATGTCAAGGTCCTCCTCTTTACCAACAGTCTACACCCAGTCAGCCAGGCAACTCAGCACTGGCAGCCCTTTTAACCATCCTGCCGGTGGCTTTATTTCATCTCACTTGTGAAGTGGCATCAATGCTGATAGCTATTTAAATCTCCAGAGTAGTCTTTGGTTAGGTGCCTATACATTTTTTTCTGGGGCGGGGGGGGGGGGGGCGGTGGTAACGGTAAAATTCAGGTAGAGAATTGTGCACCATGATTATGTTTAGCCAGTTAATCATCACTTCCTAAGTAGCACGGTTAGGTGATCACATACCACATACCACATATTCTGAAGTCCACAGCCCAAACAGTTTGACTTCCTTTCCTGGTCCCATTCAGTTACCTTCAGGGTTCACTTTTTTTTCTTTTCTATCTCATCTACCGTTTTTTTTTTCTCCTCTTCATTATCCTTCTCTGTCTTCTCATCCTTAATCACTTCCCCCTAAGCCTGACACACATATGCATTAAATAAAAAACAAAACAATAAATTAAACCTTTTACAGTTTGTTTGGAATACGTTAAATACAGTGACACTCCCTGTTCTCCATTTTTAACTATGTTAATGTAAATATCAGTTAAAAAAAAAAACTAAAAAAATTGAACTGCTAAGTCTGTTGAATGTAATTAACTTTTTTCCCACCAGTGGGTCAGTCAGTGACTTAACCAAAAAAAAAAAAAAAAGAGGGCTTTTCCTTGAAAGGAAATTATTCAGATCAAAGTTCTTTGAAGGACATCTTATCAACCAGATATCAGCAGTTTGGCAAGTTCATCTACTAACAACTTGCCAAAACCAGGAATATAAACAAAATGAATCTAGATTCCTATGTACTAAAATTTTTGCCCTTTATGCATGAAAGAGTTCCTCCCAGCCCCACTCAGATCCTATTTGTATTTTTTTAATTTTTTTATTTTTAAAATTTTTATTGGAATATAGTTGATTTACAATGTTGTGCTAGTAATGTACAATGTGTACAGCAAAATGAATCCGTTATACATATATCCATTCTTTTCCAGATTCTCTTCCCATATAGGTTATTACAGAGTATTGAGTAGAGTTCCCTGTGCTCTACAGTAGGTCCTCATTAGTTATCTATTTTATATATAGAAGTGTGTGTATATGTCAATCCCAATCTCCCAAATTATCCCTCCCTACCTTCCCCCCTGGTAACCATAAGTTTGTTTTCTACATCAGATCTTACTTCTTCTTGCTTTACATACACCTCTAACATGTTTGGCTATGTGATTTCCAAGGCCCCTGAAGATCAGAAGCATCACCTTAGAAACGGATGAGAAATTATGTCAGGTAAACATATTGAATGCATTACAATGTCACAGCTGTTATCATTATTGCAAAATAGTTGGGAGAATCCAGGGTAAACTTTAAAAAATAAAAACCTAAAATAATGACAATAATATTATTACTTGTATTAACACATTTGTTTTTTTAAAGTCTTTATTGAACTTGTTACAATATTGTTTCTGTTTTATGTTTGGTTTTTTTGTCCCCAAGGCATGTGGGATCTTAGCTCCCCAACCAGCGGATCAAAACCCACTCCCCCGGCATTCGAAGGCAAAGTCTTATCCGCTGGACCACCAGGGAAGTCCTTAACACATTTAATAGCATGAAGTATAGTATTAACTCAGACATTTATTACAAGTGATGGAAAACCAATTTAATCATACCTAAAAACAAAAGAGAATTTGCTTCAAGGAGAGCTGGACCCCTCAAAATCAAAAGAGGAGGGCTCCCCTGGTGGCACAGTGGTTGGGGGTCCGCCTGCCGATGCAGGGGACGCGGGTTTGTGCCCCGGTACGGGAGGATCCCACATGCCGTGGAGCGGCTGGGCCCATGGGCCATGGCCGCTGGGCCTGCGCGTCCGGAGCCTGTGCTCCACAATGGGAGAGGCCACAACAGTGAGAGGCCCACATACTGCAAAAAAACCAAAACAAAACAAAACAAAAAAATCAAGAGAGGAATTGAGCCACCAGCCACCTTGGACCAGGAAGGAATGCAGCCAAGCCTTAGGAACCATCCTCACTACGGACACCATCACGACTCTCCTTTTTCTGTTGGTTCTTGTCTGTGTGTTGACTTTTTTCATCTATTTCACTGTAGACAGGCTTTCTCCACATTGTTGAAAACACAATCATTAATACCTTTTGAGGATTACATTTTAAAGCTTCAATCATCTTGTAGAAACTAATTTGAATCCGTTCCAAGTTCAGAACTTCCGAGAAATGGGTTCTGCTTCTGAATAAAATGTAGACCATGACAGGTCAACATTCTGAAAGTAACAACTAGAAAGGCTGAAAAACTGTGGAAGCAAGAAGAATTAGACAAACTAAAATCCCAGAGAAGGAAATGTATTTCCTTGAGGAGCTGATGATTGCTGCCTGTTTTATTTCCTTGAGGCATTTGCTAGTTCTGGACACAGGCTGTGGATTAAACTTGGTCCCGGCAGAGGGATTCTACTGGGAAAAGAGAAGCAAAGCTTTTGATAGTCATTAGGACCAGTGTGACAATTTTGAATCTAGAAGTGCCCCAAATGCATGGCCAGTTTTCTTTGTGGACATTTGCTATGTGTTGCAGCAAAACAGGAGACCAAGGAAGTGGGTAGGAAAATTCTAACAGGCAAATTGAAATCCCCCAGTTTTGGAGTGCTTAGAAGAAAAACTCTCTCTAGGGAGAAGGAGGCCTACATTAAACATAGACTGAAGATGCAGAGAGACAGAGACCTTCCAGGCTCTCAATCAAAAGGCCAGGATGGCAAAGCCCAGAGAAGAGGATACATCACAGATGGCCTGAGTCTAGTTGCAAATCAGCCTGGACACAGCTTGATGTCTAACCGGTCAATGTAGTCAGTTCTACATGCATTCTGCCTAACGTAGGAAAGGGTGAATGCTCTCTGGACAAAATCATACCATTTGGGGCCTCTAGAGTCCATTTATATACAATATCTGATTGCAATTTAAAAATGATACATGCACAGAGGTAATAAAAGTGTGACAAGTAATAATAATTAGAAAATCAAGACAGCAGAAGTAAATCCATACACAATCCAGATATTAGAGTTAGCAGGAAAGGACTTTTTTAAACTGTCATAAGAGGGTGTGGAGAAAAGGAAACCCCCTTACATTGTTGGTGGGAATGTAAATTGGTGCAACCACTATGAAAACAGTATGAAGGTTCCTCAAAAAACTAAAAATAGAGTTGCCATATGATCCAGCAATCCCACTCCTGGGCATATATCCAGACAAAACTACAATTCGAAAAGACACATGCACCCCAATGTTCATAGCAGCACTATTTACAATAGCCAAGACATGGAAACAACTTGAATGTCCACCGACAGACGAATGGATAAAAAAGATGTACATATATGCAATGTACCACTACTCAGTCACAAAAAAGAACGAAATAATGCCATTTGCAGCAACATGGATGGACTTAGAGATTATCATACTAAGTGAAGAAAGTCAGAAAGAGAAAGAAAAAAACCATGTGATATCACTTATATGTGGAATCTAAAACATGACACAAACGAACTTATCTATGGAACAGAAATAGACATACAGACATAGAGAACAGACTTATGGTTGCCAGGGGGGAAGAGGGGTGGGGGAGGGATGGACTGGGAGTTTGGGATTAGCAGATGCAAACTATTATATATAGAATGGATAAACAACAAGGTCCTACTGTATAGCACAGGGAACTATAGTTAATATCCTGTGATAAACCATAGTGGAAAAGAATATGAAAAAGTATATACATATATGTATAACTGAATTACTTTTCTGTTCAGCAGAAATTAACACATTGTAAATCAACGATACTTCAATAAATAAATTAAAAATAAAATAAAATAAGTGTCATAGAGTGTAGGAGACAAAGGAGACATGTCACATAATTTCTCAGTTTTGGTAAATGTTCCATGATTATGTTAGATGTTAACATAAGGGAAACTGGGTGAGGGGATGTAGGTATTCAATGTAATATTTTTACAACTCTTTTAAAATTCTGAAATTATTTCCAAAATTTTTTAAAGTTTTTACCTACGAGAGGGCTGAAAGATTTAGGATAATGGATCAGGGGTAAGCACGAGACTTCTTAATGAATACGTTTTGTGTAATTATGATTTTTGAACCATGTGTAAGTATGAACCATTAAGAAATAAATTTAATATTTTAAAATAAATATAAATAAGAGGAAATATTTTTTTAAGGAATTTATTCTTAGCTACTCTTTAGATTTTGTCTGAAGATGTATATACATGGCTGTTCACGTGACATACGATGCAATAATATACACTATTAGAAGGAAGAGGTAGATAGATATCATTAATAAAGTAAAATAAATTAAAAGGATTTATGTAGAGTTTATTGCAGAAAGTATTCAGTCCTTAGGATCTCATATTCTAATTTAATATCAAAGTGAAGTTTCCATTACTACTGCTTATAAAGTACAAAATTACATCACCAGCTTTGCCAACAATAATTTAGAGAAAATGTAAATGCTTTGCCTTAATCAGACTCCTAGTAAACGTTCAATGAATGAGTCAGTGTTGCCTTTCTCTACCTCTCCTCTACAGACTTCAGATGGCCTTTGTCAGCAGAAAGGAAATAGGATGGAGCACGGTTTTATGGCAGCCTCTCCGTAGACTGAAATATACTTCGAGTACATGAAGTAATGAACAGAAAGAAACTGATTAGAGGGGCATAATGATAATAAAAACCTTTTCATGTGTTTTTTCCCTAAAATTGTATTTCCATGTTTAACTGAGAATCCAATTGTAAGTACAGGGTGTGGGTCTGCAGATTTGCAATTATTTAATTGTACAGAATAATTAAATATTTTCTCTTACTTGCATGTGCCATTGCATGCCAGTTGCACACTACTGTGTACCTAAAGGTCAGATTTTTAAATTTGACCATGTTTGCTAGTGAGGTTTAGCTGTCGACAGAGATACTAACGTGATTGTGCTCCTGGTATCTCTTCTGTGATAAGAGGCAGCTGCTCTATGGCATGCCATCCATCAGGCAATGGTTTCTTTATATTATATTTTTTGGTATTATTCTTCATATCTCAATTTACATGAATTTAAAATCAATTTGGCTGCCAAATAATGAACTGGGACACATATTCCTTTGTTATGCAGTTACTCCATGTGCTTAGGGAAAACACAATAGTCATGAGAAAAGCTAAGTCATATTTTCTTTAATGCCAGGTAACTTACAGCCGTGATTTGCTTCATGGATTTGCCAATGCCCAAATTAACTTTGCTCTCCTCATCAAGTCTGAGGATAAAGCTGGGTTTTATCAGCTTTTCATACAACTTTTCCAGATTCCTTCTGTGGATTTATAAAGGCTGATTTCTGACACCAGGGTTATGGAAACAGCTAAACAATTTGTTTTTATCAGTGCTTCCTACATAGTAAACATTATTTGATTGGATCAGTCCCTCTGAAATGTTCTTTTTCTCAATTTTGAATGGGAAATTCTAGATTAAAGTGTTGATTTCTCTTGCTGGAAAATTTTACTTTCCTATCAAATTTGTGCTCTATACTCAATTTCCTATTCTCATTAGACTATACTTTCATCACGTCTCGGTCTCTTTGTGTCCCAGTGGAAGGACATTTTTTTCCTGGATGTTTTTGCGGGGTGTTTTTGTTATTGTTGTTGTAGTATTTGCCTCTGTGTGCAAATGTGTGTATTAAATTTTTGGTTTCACTGAATAAGGACTTACAGATTAAGAATTCCCTAGTACCTCAAATCCCTTATGCAAACTTCTTTTTGAAGGGATGGTTCATTGAGCTTATGTTAAGTTTAAGCTATTGAGTTTAAAACAGAATACCTAAATGAATTTTCATTTCATTTGAAATATTTGGGGGAGTACAATGTGTTATTATTTTTGTACCTAGTTTCAGTGCTGAATAAGTTTCAGGGTCTCTGCTGCCACACAGACCTGAAGGCTGAAGAATCACTCCTTCATACAGCTAAAACCCTTTCCCAGCACGCTTTTTGGAAAGCTCTGATTTTGTATCCCCATCCAGTAGTTACTTTTCAAACATCACAGATGTTAGACATTTCAATGTTCCTTGTCAAAAGTCTCAGGTTCATTCACAGGAGCAAATGGCTTCAACTAGTCAGAAAAGGCAATCATGCTAGAGCAGGGTTTTGGGGGCTCACTGCTGCACTGTGGAAAGATCTGAGCTGAGAGGTCTGAGTAGCTGTGGTAGGAAAGAAGACCTCGCTAAGTGGGCTTAGATGAGAACTACCAACCAATGTGGAAGTATACTACATTTCATCCAATCTAAGAAGTTATCAATGGTAAAAAGAACCATTATTTTATGTATCACTAAAAAAAAGAAAAATGCCACCAATTAAATTCACAGGGCTTCCTTATTATTTAGAATTTTATGTTACCCCATTGAAAGAGATCTCTAGACATGTGGAAATTTAGATGTTTAACTTATATGTCACATTTTTGCATACATAAAAAAATGAAATTAATTGGTTGAGGCATACTCATGAATTTATATTAAGAATGTCAGTCTTCTGAATCACTTTCAACATGCCATCAGTTTTCATATTTTCTCACACATCATCATCTGTGTCACCCAGAGCATAAGTAATACAACATTTCTATGAGAGTATCGCACTGTTATCTCTGCTATTTTTCTCCAACGCAATATTCTGCTAGCTCTTTTTCAAGATGTGTAAAAACAAGTAGTGAGTGACAACCACATCATGACTCTCCCCAGTAATTATACAATACAACCTATTTCAGAGATGCTCAAATATGGAAAAAAATGTTCTTCTTAGACTTGATAAAATACAGTAAATTCAATATGTTTAACAGCTTGCATGACTATACTGGTCTGATGATTATCAGCCTTTCCTATATATTCATTACAATTGGTATTTACATAGTCTGTTTTGTGTGAGAAAATCAAAATACTTCTCAAGTATTAATAGCACATCTTCTAATTATAAATATTTAAAATCTATAAGTGATATTATGTCCAACTCAGAAGTCTGACAAAAATTAAAAATTTCATTGTTTATCTGCCAAGAGCTAGAATGAATATTACTAATCAAGAGAAGTTAGGTATAATTTTTGAATTAACGTTGTGAGTCTAACTTTGGTAATCTAAACTTTCATGAGTAAACTGGGAAAAATCCAAATTGAATACAATTTTTAAAACTATGATGAGAAAAAAATACTGTCCATCTAAAAACTAACAAAATAGCACAGAGAAGGAGTTTTTAAAAGGAAAAGGAAATTTGAGAATTGCTAGATACATCCAAAAAGATGTGTAAGAGCATGAAACTGAGGGAGATTGACGGAAGTGACTGTTTAATGTGAAGCCAGAGTTCCAAGAGACTTTTAAATGAGACAAGAATGCAAGAAAGCCTTAAAATATCAATACACAAGTCCATTCTAGAATTAAGAAAAAGCAGTAATGCCACAGAATACTGAATCAGTAATAGAAAGCACAGAATTAAGAATATCTTAGAATATAGAGAAAGAGAAGCAAGAGATGAAAAGGAAAGAAAGATGAGAGAGATCTATGGGGATTCTGGAGAAAGAAACCAGAAGACGTGCAACAATCAATGATACAAATGAAGAAAACTTTACTGCACTGAAGAAAATGTTTACTCACTGAAAAGTCTACTTATTGAAAGCACTTAGAAATTGTAGGCCAAATAATGAGAAAAGACATACATATAAATATAGCCCATCATGTTTATTTGTTTGATTTCCAGGATATACTATTTTTTTACATCCTGAAAGAACTGATGCAGAGAAAAATAAAACAGATTACCTTCAACAAGGGGATCAGTAGGGGATGTTTCTTTCATCAGTACTTCATCACCTTCCGGTGATGATGAAATGTCTGTAGAGTTCTGAGAGAATAAATTTTGCAAAAACAGATTTCTATATCCAGCCAAATTGCTTTTCAATATTGCTATACTGACAGATGAATGGATAAAGAAGATGTGGTACATATATACAATGAAATATTACTCAGCCATAAAAAGGAATGAAATTGGGTCATTTGTAGAGATGTGGATGGACCTAGAGTCTCACACAGAGTGAAGTTAAGTCAGAAAGAGAAAAACAAATATCATATATTAACACATATATGTGGGATCTAGAAAAATGGTACAGAGGAACCTATTTGCAGGGCAGGAATACAGATGCAGACATAGAGAATGGATGTGTGGACACAGAGGGGGAGGGGAGGGTGGGATGAATTGGGAGATTAAGCTTGACATAAATACACTACCATGTGTAAAATAGATAGCTAGTGGGAACTGTGGTATAGCACAGGGAGTTCAGCTCAGTGCTCTGTGATGACCTAGATGGGAGGGATGGGAGGGGCAGAGGGAGGTGCAAGAGGGAAGGGGATATATGTATACGAACAGCTGATTCATTTTGTTGTACAGCAGCAACTAACACAACATTGTAAAGCAATTATACTCCAATAATAATAAAAAAAAAGGAACATGAAGACAGACTTAGATATGCAAGAAATTATATACTTAAAAAAAATCAAAGCTATACTTAACTGAAAACTTTGGAATGTTATGTACCAAAATGTTAACCATTGATATTCTTTGGGTAGAAGGATTAGAAATGATTTTCACTTCCTTATTCTCTTTTGAATTGTTATTTGCATTTGAAATTAAGTACGAATTGCTATTATTTCCAAAACTAAAACTAATTTTATTTTTAGAAGATATTCATTAAGCACCTTATAGCAATGTAGAAATTATATTGCTACACCATCCTAACCCTCAGAATTTATTTAATATTATGCATATTATGCACAAGTGAAACAAATTAGTTCAATTTTAACAGGTATTGAAATTACACGCTATCTCTTAAAAATAAAATTTACCCAAGGTAAAATCTGCATGTGAAACATAAATAAAACCCTTTTAAAATAAAGAGAGCTTATGTATAGATTATGTGCAAGTACCTGATTTGTAAACATATATACATCTATTGCTTTGTGATACTTTTAAAAATTATATTTAGTAATTGTAACTTATCACCAATATATTACAACCTAGAAAATTTGCGGCCTAGAATGTTTCCAGAAAGAATGGACTGATTTAAACATTACAAAATTTCACTGTAATTTCATGTTCATATTGACTACAAATTTGAGAAAAACGTTTTACATCTCACATTAAAGGTGAATGAGTCTCAAGAATAAGATGTCAGCTTATCATGAATTTCTAATTTTCTAAATACTGTCTTCAAAATCATAACAACATTTTATCTGTATTTGAATGCCATATCTCAATAAAAATATTTTATATCTGTCCAGTCTTGGATCGTTTTTATAGAAAGCCTTTTCCTCCAGGGAGCAGTTAACAGGTTCTTGACAATCTACTGTTTTTATAAAGTAGTTTAAACATCAGCAAAACTTCATTAATAGTCAAATGTTAATATTTACTAACAAAATAGAGCAGAAATTCTAATGCTCTGTAGCTGTGTAAGGATAGGGGTCGTGAATGCCCACATGGATTCAGAACCAAGTAGGATGCTGGGATCGCAGTAGGAAATTCAGTAAATATTTGTATCATGAAACAGTAATAGCTATTCCAAAACGGAGCCAGGGGCATGAAGTTTATAATTGCTAGTATGGAGATGTTTATGAAGGTGTTCTAAAATTTAACATTTCTCATCTATCTTTACAAAAATAACTAGATTATCTTTTCTTTATCAGACTGATTAGGAGCTTTGAATCAGAAATTAAACTGATTAGTAAGAAGAAAGATAGAGTTTTGCTCATGGTGAGTATTTCCTATAAAATGGGCACTTATGTTAGTTTCTTATTACTGCTCTGCTAAATTCCTGCCACTTAGTGGCTTTAAAGATTACAAATTTATACTTTTGTGATGTTGGAGGTCAGAAGTCCAAAATGGATCTCATGGAGTAAAATCCAGGTGTGGGCAGGATTGTATTCCTTCTGGAGGCTTTAGAGCAGTGGTCCCCAACCTTTTTGGCACCAGGGATGGGTTTCGTGGAAGACAATTTTTCCATGGACCAGAGGGTTGCGGATGGTTTCAGGATGATTCAGGCACATTACATTTCCTTGATAAAGTAAGTAAATTTTAATGATAATTTTACAAGTTATCTAGTAAGTAAAATATTTTTCTGAGCTTTATGAGCTGCTCTAGCAAATTAAATCCAAGGAGGGAGTCGTGGGAACCTCCGTAGCTTTTCATTCAGAAGCACGGGTAACAACCCGAACCTGTGATTGGCATCTGAGTGGAGGGAGGTAGTCTTGTAGCACTGAGCCCTTCCCCTGGGGGATCCCACGCTCTCTCCAGGTGGATAGTGTCCGAACTGAGATGAACTTGTGGGACACTGAGCTGGTGTCACAGAAATGCTTGGTGTAGGAAAAAACCCACACATTCAGTGACCAGAAGTGAAATAACGCTGTTAGCATAGTGTGAGAGGAAAGGAGAAACACAGAAAAGTTTTTCCCTTTAAACGGACCTAAAAGAATGCCACTCTAAACTGAGTCTATGAGTTTATGCCTAAGCCTGTCCCTAGAAAGTGTGGCCTACAGTGGAGAACTGTTTACACTGTATGGGGGATGGCCTTCAAATGCGACCCTACAGCAAACATTCAACAAGTATGAAAGGACTTGATAATCTCAAAAAACATTCACGTCTCAGATTCTCAGGTGAAATGTTTTTTCATAGTTGTCTCTGCATCCCAAGGACAGATTCCAATTCTACTTTAATTTTGAGGTTATAAGTTGTCATCCTAGCATGTATTCTGATATACTCCCAAAGTTTATACCTCTAAATTGTTTTCTGATAACCTATAAGAATAACTCTTCTCACTCTGTGGACCTCTTTAGGCCTTATCCTTCTCACCCACCCATCCAAACCCAACACACACAACTACGAAAATTACTATTGTGAAGAAATTATTCTTCTATTAAAATGAATTTTATAGTCTCTTTATTTTCAAATATTTTATTAAGCAAAAGGTTATCTCGATTGGTAATGAGGCTGATTCTCTTAGATGGCATATATAACCACAAATTTAATAAGTCAATTACCTATTTGGTATAGTAATACAAAAAAAAGTATCTTAAAGAAAATAAGGGACTTCAACAACAGCAAATAAATTATTATAAGATTAGGCCTAGCCCATACAAGAAAATATATATGTATGTGTGTGTGTGTGTGTGTGCGCGCATATATATATATATATATGTAACAAAGCAAAAAAAAAAATCACTAATGTTTGGAAAAAGATCCAGCACATTAACTGCTTTGTGAGCTTGAAATACGTTATAATAAATACACCTAAATTTATTGGCAATGACATTTTCAACATAGACTAGAGTGGGGGAAAAATCCACCAGATTTAGTCATGCCTTCTTTGACAGGAAGAGTTGTGAAAACACATTTTATATAATCAGTTCATATACGTTCTTTCTTTTTTCCTTGGCACAGAGGAGAAAAACACTAATTAGTACTACCGTACTTTCCTGGGAGACTTATGCTGCGGTCAGTGATTAATTACATTTGAGAACAAATGGCCAAATACTTCAATGCTTTCATTTGTATCAAAGAGTGAATATTGAAAAGACTGTGAATCAATGTCCATTTTCAAACTCCTAGATATCCAGGAAAGAATGCTATGTGAAAGAGGTGAGTAGAGCTATTGATTCCTCTCAAAACCGCAATGAATTAGGCTAAAATAGAGAAGACAATAGAATGTATATAATGCTACAGCTAATTTTACTCAGATGAGAAATTGATAATGCCCAGTGAAACTCCATACCTCAGACAATTGCTCTGAGATTCCCTCGTATCAACTACAGCTCTGCTTTTTGGGCAAGTCAATTACACTCTTGGATATAAATGCACTGACTCATACATTATTTACCACAAGGATTCTGAAATACCTAAAAACTTTAAAGGAATATTTAGAATCTTAGTGGACCCCAAGAATTTGCTTCTCTCTCTCTCAAAGCTGCTCTGTTTGGGAGTACACAGAGAACCTCTAGCGTGCTTGATGTAAAGAGTGATCATTTATTTCTCCAAGTCACTTACGTCTCTTACGTCCTGTTTATTGAAACTGAGACCTGACACAGCTGCCTACCCCACACCCACCCACATCTAAATGCTCAAACTACCAACACGACACATCCAGCTTACAGACTGTGACTGGATTTGAAAAGTAGCATCGGCAATCGGAAGGGGGTGGTAGGATCAACCTGCTCTGTAGGGAAGAGCATTTTACCATCGACGTTACTGAGAACTGCTGGTGCGTAGTAGTCTTGAAAAACACTTTGACTTTTTGTCTGACTTATTACTGTTTCTGTAGTCTCTGCAGATCCTGCAGCCCATTATTGCCTGTGTCCTGGGTAGACTCCTCTCATTGTTTCACTCCTACCCTCTGCTTCATCTGATGCATTCCTTTTTTTTTTTCTTCTTTTTTTAAAATGTATTATTTGTAGAATATGAGGCTGCCAGATTACCGCACCCCTTCATTTACTCACATCAGCCGCTTCTAAAAGCAATTCCATTGTTATCTCCCACCAATCTGTAGCATCCTGTTTTTACTAACTTTTCCCCTGACCTCCCTTTCGGTATGTGTCTTTATTTTCCCCTTGCTGTCTCTCTGTTCTAATATCTGTATGGTGGAGTAGTGTTTCCAACCATGGAACTACTTTTAATCATGGCCAACTTTGGGAAATGCTACCATTTTTATGGTAATAAAGGACTGTATCATTCACTTGTAAAAAAAAAATGTATTATTTGTAGTAGCAGTAGTTGTAGTAGTAATAGTTAATAGCTGCCATTGTTGCCCGTGCAGCTAAAACCAGACTTGGGCTAAGGAGATGTGATATAAAGCCCCACTTAACAAAAAGGACTCTGATTTGGCAATATTCACCATGCCTTATGGTTTGTTTTTTTTTTTTTTTTTTTTTTTTGGCGGTATGCGGGCCTCTCACTGTTGTGGCCTCTCCCATTGTGGAGCACAGGCTCCGGACGTGCAGGCTCAGCGGCCATGGCTCACGGGCCCAGCCGCTCCGCGGCATGTGGGATCTTCTCAGACCGGGGCACGAACCCGTGTCCCCTGCATCGGCAGGCGGACTCTCAACCACTGCGCCACCAGGGAAGCCCATGCCTTATGGTTTTATAGTGTTTTCTTACATATATTGGGTTGGCCAAAAAGTGCATTCAGTTTTTCTGTAACATCTTCTGGAAAACTGGAATGAACTTTTTGGCCAGCCCAACACATACATGTAATTCTCACAATACTACTATGGCATTGGTATTTTTATTATTATCATTATCATCATTCCTGTTTTAGACATTAGGACTGCTTGCCCTAAATCAACACAACTAACAGTCTGCAGAGCAAAGACTTAAACCCGTGTGCAGTGTTCTCTCTTACATTATTTGTTATTTCTTCTTTCAAAGGAAGACATATAATCATGATACATCCACCCTTGCTTGATACTTCCAACATCTATATGCATGCCGTCCGCATACTCAAAAAAACTGATGATTGTAAGTCTATGTCAATTCTGGGCATTAACTGTAATAATAAAAATAGAGGCAGATAAAATATTCATGAGCATAGAAACTTCAACCATGACTAAACTTCAACTGATTTGAATCGCCATGGTCCTTACAGCCCTCTGAGGAGCAACTTGGTAGCCAGCCTCCAAGATTTTTGTGTCCTGGTATTTAATGCTCCCCTCCCTAACTAAGCAGGCTGATCTGTTTAACAGATAGAAATGGCAGAGGGTGACTTCAGAGGCTGAGTCATTGCTCGTTCTCTTAGACTACTCACTCTATAGCCTGTCACATGCCATGTGATGAGGACGTTCATGCAACCCTATAGATAAATTCTCATGGCAAGGAACTGAGGCCTCTGGCCAATAACTAGTACTCACTTGACAGGAATATGAGTGAGCCAGCTTGGAAACGAAGGCCTCCAGGCCCAGTCAAGCCTTCAGACCACTGTAAATTCATGAGGGATCAAAACCAAAAGCACCGAGCAAAGCCACTCCTGGATTCTGACCCACAGAAACTGTGTGGGATAATCAATACTTGTTATTCTTTTACACTGCTAAGTTTTGAGGAAATCTGTAATGCAACAATGAATAACTAAATCAGGGAAGAATCTGGAAATACTAGTTCTTCACTGGTTTTTATTACTTTGAGAACACTCAACTGTGCTGCATTCTTAGATCTGACAAACAGAATTAGATTCATAATACATTCCATTTTCTAAGGTACATATTGTGAAATTCTTTCAGATGAAGGTTCCTCATAAGAAAGTACATTGGATACTATAATAATTGACACACCTTTCCTGTAGTACAAAATGAATCTGCTTTATACAAGCCCCAATGTAGAAAGTTCTACCCTATAACAAATAGTGTTAGCACAGTGTTCCGATGATCTATATTTTCTTTGCTCCCCCTGTCACCCCAGCTCATATAGAGCATTTCAATCAGAATCTGTGGGTCCCAGGCTTGCAGCTGACACAGTTTCAAGGTGACCATCAGCTAATCAAAATGATGAGATTTAGGGCTTCCCTGGTGGCGCAGTGGTTGAGAGTCCGCCTGACGATGCAGGGGACACGGGTTCGTGCCCCCGGTCTGGGAAGATCCCACATGCCGTGGAGTGGCTGGGCCCGTGAGCCATGGCCGCTGAGCCTGCGCGTCCGGAGCCTGCGCGTCCGGAGCCTGCGCGTCCGGAGCCTGTGCTCCGCAACCGGAGAGGCCACAAGAGTGAGAGGCCCGCATATCGAAAAAAAAAAAAATGATGAGATTTAACAATCTGAAAGAATTCACCTGCAGATGTATAGCTATAGTATATACCATGAAATGACTGGGCTGGGGACGGGGAATTATTATATTTTGTGGAAGGGATGGATCTAAACGAAAAAATGCAAAGTAAGTTAAGCAACAGATAAAGCATTTTTAATAAGCAATCTTAAGTATACTGAATAAAAAATAAATTGGCTATAATAAATAAGAAACAAAGGAATCCATAAAGATAGTTTCAACACAACACCATAAACAACTATGCTATAACGGTTTAGGGAAGATAATAATAGAGAATAACACTAATACCTAGTATCTATGGAGTATTTTATGTGTTAAGTGATTTATATATATTAACAGAGTGAACTCTCAGAACTAAATCTTAAACTTTCACCCCACTTCTTTTTTTTATATATAAATTTATTAATTTATAGTCTTCATTGCTGCGTGCGGGCTTTCTCTAGTTGCGGTGTGCAGGCTTCTCACTGCAGTAGCTTCTCTTGTTGCAGAGCACAGGCTCTAGGCACGCAGGCTTCAGTAGTTGTAGCACACGGGCTCAGTAGTTGTGGCTCACAGGCTCTAGAGGGCAGGCTCAGTAGTTGTGAAGCACGGGCTTAGCTGCTCCGCGGCATGTGGGATCTTCCCGGACCAGGGATCGAACCTTTGTCCCTAGCATTCGCAGGCAGAAGCAACAGGCTCCGGACGCGCAGGCTCAGCGGCCATGGCTCACAGGCCCAGCCGCTCCGCGGCATGTGGGATCTTCTCGGACCGGGGCACGAACCCGTGTCCCCTGCATCGGCAGGCGGACTCTCAACCACTGCGCCACCAGGGAAGACCGGCAGGCAGATTCTTAACCACAGCGTCACCAGGGAAGCCTGTTTCCCCCTTCTAAATTATTCTCAGCAGCATACTAATATTCTTTAATTTCTCTCATTTAAAAGCAAACAAAAGAACCTCTTTTGACCATAGATTCCTCTAGCTACTGCTTTATGTCTCAGCTTTCCCTGATATCAAATTTCTAGAAAATTATTTATAGCTACTTGTTGATTCCAGTGCTTTGGTTCCCTCTCTTTTTCTCTGAGGGGTGGGGGGAGGGGTAACACATCTGACAAAGTCTTTCACCTCTACAACTCCACCCAAACCGCTCTTGTCAAGTCACCAGTGCCTCCTAGTCGCCAAAACCCTTTAGCCGATTCTCAATGATCATCTCACTCGTCCTACCAACACTTCATACTGATGATCCCTCCCTCCTTGCAACACTCAGCTCACTTGGTTCCAGAGCATTCTCTCTTTCCTGTCTGCACTCACTCTCTTGGTGATTTCAGCTAGTCTCCTATCTGTAAACACCATCCATACACTGAGGACTCCCAATTTTTCATACCTGCAGCACAGACTTCAACCGTGACCTCCAGATTCCTATATCCAACCCTCACTTAATGTTTTCTCCTAAATGCCTAATGAGCATCTCAATCTCAGCTTGTCCAAAACCGAGCCCATGACGCCCCCGCAAACGTTAGCCTCCCCCAACTCAGTTGATAGCAACTCATCCTTTTAAACGCTTAAGCCCAGGAAACTTGGAGCCATCACTGACTCCTTTCTTTCTCTCATACCTCTCATCCAATATACCAGTGTATCCTGTTGATGCTACCTTGGAAATACATGCAGAATTTATCACTTTCCACCTCTGTTGCCACCACGCTGGGCCATGCCACTACCTTCTCTCAAATAGATGATTACAACGACCTCTTAGCCTTGTACCTTTTTCTATCTTTGCTAACCCTACAGTTTATCCCAACGGAGTAGCCTGTTTTTCTCTTAGATAGGAAAGATCACCTAGCTCCTCTGCTCAGAACACTCCAGGGTCCTCACTCACAGTCAAACTAAGTTTGGGAAATGGTCTACAAGACTGACAAGATCTCTCATGCCCTCTCTCTGCCTCATCCCCTACTTCTCTCTCTCCTGCCTACAGCACTGCAGCCCTATCACCCTACTTGTTCTTGGGACATGCCTGCCTTAAGGCTTTGTCCTTTCTAAGGTCTCTGCGTAGACACCCCTTCCTTCAAATATCTGCCAGGCTCACTCTCCCATCCCTACCTGGTCTTTGCTCAAATGTCTCTTTCTTGGAGAGGAATTTCCTGACAACAATATTTTAAAGTGGAGATCACACCTGCACCGCTCAGCACTCTCCTACCTTTCCCAGCTTTAATTCTCCATGATGCTTCTCATTATCTAATATACTGCTTACTCATCACTTTCCAGTGAATATATGTTCTATGAAGTTCTATGAAAGCAGAACTCTAACATTTTGTTTGCTCCTGTCTCCCCTTTGCCTAGCTTGGTTCCGAATACACAGTGGACACTCATTAAATGACGGATCCATGCATGTTTAGCAGCTGCGTTATCAGGAGCTGCACCGTAGAATGGAGGGAACAGGTCACACAACTAGTCGGTGGTGGAGCTGGCTATGTCCTGACTCCGCAACTCCTGCGGACATCACTCCCTGGCAGTGAAGGGCAGGCACGAGCTCTGGAAACAGGCAGAGCTGAGTCCAAATGCGGTTTTTTTCCATTTACTTTCTATATGACTTAAGGCATGTTACATACTTAACCTCTAAAATTTAATTTTCCTGGCTTAAAAATGAGATTTGTAATAAAACCTACCTCTTTGGGTTGCTATAAACATTAAATGACCTAGATCTTATCTCTCAATTAGGAATCGGCACATATGACATAAAATCCAATCACAGGAGTTTGAAAAAAAGAGTTTATTTTTCTTTTAAAAAGGGGTTTGAGGGCTTCCCTGGTGGTGCAGTGGTTGAGAGTCCGCCTGCCGATGCAGGGGACACGGGTTCGTGCCCCGGTCCAGGAAGATCCCACGTGCCGCGGAGCGGCTGGGCCCGTGAGCCATGGCCACTGAGCCTGCGCATCCGGAGCCTGTGCTCCGCAATGGGAGAGGCCACAACAGTGAGAGGCCCGTGTAGCGCAAAAAAAAAAAAAAAAAAAAAAAAAAAAAAAAGGGGGTTAGGGGATAAGCTTTCTAGGACTGGTAAAGTTGCTTGAGGAACCAAAACTTAATATGGACCCAAAGACTTGCATTAAAGTAAAACATAAAACAAACCAAAACACAGGTCTGCTTATATACAAATGGCAAAAAATAAAAAAATTTAAAAAAGATTTCAGCAGTGTCTCTTCAAGTGTTTATCTAGTATGTCTATTTAATAATGATCATGAGTAATTATCGATGTGATTATTGAATAAAAAGCAATATTTGTGCTCCTTGGGAAACAGAAAAGATTTCAGTTAATGTGGAGAGGGAGTGTTTGGTTTTCTTCTTAATTTGACTCTTCCTTCGTAACTATTAATTAGAGAAACGCCAATCAAAACTACTATGAGGTATCACCTCATACCAGTCAAAATGACCAAAATCAAAAAGTCTACAAATAACAAATGCTGGAGAGAGTATGGAGAAAAGGGAACCATCTTACACCGTTGGTGGGAATGTAAATTGGTGCAGTGTGGAGGATCCTTAGAAAACTAAAAATAAAGTTACCAAATGATCCAGCAATCCCACTTCTAGGCATATATCTAGAAAAGACGAAAAGCCTAATTCAAAAAGATACATGCACCCGAATATTCACAGTAGCACTATTTACTATAGCCAAGACATGGAAGTAACCTAACTGTCCATCAACAGATGAATGGATAAAGAAGTTGTGGGGTGTGTGTGTGCACACACACACACAGTGGAATATTACTCAGCCATTAAAAATAATGAAATAATGCCATTTGCAGCAACATGCATGGACCTAGAGATTATCGTACTAAGTGAAGTAAGTCAGACAGAGAAAGACAAATATCATATGATATCACTTATATGTGGAATCTAAAAAAAATGATACAAATGAACTTATTTACACAACAGAAACAGACTCACAGACATAGAAAACGAACGTATGGTTTCCAAAGGGGAAAGGGTGGGCGGAAGGACAAATTAGGAGTTTGGAATTAACAGATGCACACTACTATATATGAAATAGATAAACAAAAAGGTCCTGTTGTATTGCACAGTACCTTGTAATAACCTATAATGGAGGAGAATTCTAATAACTGAGACACTTTGCTGTACACCAGAAACTAACACAACATTGTACAGCAACTATGCTTCAAAAAAAAACCAAAAAACAACCCACTTCTTAAGTGCTTTCAATATGCAACACATAATGTTGGTTTCTAAAAAAAACAAAAAAGAAAATTTTGAGTTTTAATTTTGTCATTCACTGTACTATCTCTGCTACTAAGGCTGATGTCACCAGTGAGTGGGTTAAGTGTCCAACTTCTTCATTTGAATTCCGGATAGAAATCATTGAGCAGGATAGCTGAAAATAGAGCTCTGTGGTACGCTACTAAGAACCACTCTTTGACATCAGTCTTTTCGGTGCAGTCATTCTATTATGAATCAAAGAAGTTGTAATATTATAATTTGTATTTTTTTTTTTTTTTTTGGTCGTCAGGAGAGATCTTGTCAACAACATGGCTAAGATTCTGACGCAGAATTTTCCTGCCAAACTCTTGACACTGAACTTAATGTCCCTCTCCCTCCTCAATATTTTTCTTGCTGGTTTCCTCAAGCCCTTTCATCTGTGCTTTGAACCAGGAAATGAGCTTACAGCTACTACAGATAGAATTAATTATTGCTTTAACCAGGAAAACAGCTCAAACCCCACACGTCACTGGAAAATTCTCCGTACTTCCACACCTGTTTGATTGCAGTGCTAACTGTAGACTCTGGAAACTGTTACTAGAGCCAGGTCTCCCTGCAAGCTCCTGAAAAGAGCCAGCGGTCCACATCCTTCCCCACCCCGGAGTGGTTTTACACACTTCCGTGTGGCTCTCAGACGATGGTCCCTGTGTCAGTGACATGGACCTTTCAAGCTCTAGGCTCACATCACAAACTGCCTACTAAATCTTTCCACAAGGATGTCCTATACGAGCATTAGAATGATCACGTCCCAATCCACTACACCACACGCTCTCTCTTTCACCACCAGCGCAATCTGCTTTTCCCTGTCGATACCACCATCAATCCTCCAGCTTAGTCCGATTCAGTCCGGAAGTGTACAAATAGTTCTTGGGTACTGATTGTGCAGGAACTATTCTAAGCATTAAATATACAAACCCACAACAAGGCACGTGGTTTGGGGGGATTAACAAATGACTATTCCAACAAAAATGATGTAAATCAAGGCTTAAATAAAGAAAAATAAGTAATCCTGTGTGCAGAAGAGGAATAGCTAAAGTATTGTCCTTTCAAAGGTACCTGGTCTGCCCAGTTCTATAAAGCAGGCCAAGAAAACTCAGTGCATGGAGATGTTTTTCAGCATCTTCCATAGAGGAAACATCTCCAGGAGGCTTTAATCACCACACCACACCTGTGCTTGGACAACTTCATAAAACAAAAGACAAATACAATGTGCCTTGGGGATGAGAAGAACAAGAGCTTGTCATCAATCAAGGTGGATGGGAGACAGAGAGTTAATAAAGCCTTTGACCATCTCAGTGAGCAGATTCAACCTACTGCTGGGTGCCTAGAGGCTGAAAATGTTGAAAAGTGTATAGCTTTCTCACAGACGGCTTTTTGGACTCATCAACCTCACCATGAAATGTCTCAAAATATCTTCTGTAGTTTGCGCTCAGTGGAGAATTTGGTTCCCATTATGTCATAACGAGTGTTAGTTAATGCACATATCCCTAGCTTTGTGCTCTGGTGAAGGTCACCATATATGTATGGATAGTAACTTAGTGCCCAGCTCTGGACCACAGCCTCTGGGGAGACAATCGTGAGATTATAATCTTCTTTTAAAAACGACCCATTCATTCACATAATTTTTAAACTACGATGCAATTTGCTATACTATGATGTGTTTGCATATATGTAAGGAATAAAGTAGTAAGACCACTAAGAGAGAAAGTGCAAAGTGTTAAGTAAAATACAATTCTTAGTGGGCTATAGGCTTTTAGAGCTGATCTGGAAGTTTAACGTGATGAGATCTATTAAGTGCTTTTTAAAAGCGAAGAAACCCTGCAAACACAAGGTCATGGCAGTGGCGACAATAGCATATTTCTCTTAATCCCATGTCCTTGATACTGCCTTCAACATTTCTCTTATAATTCGCATGTTTTATTTCTAACTTTTCTTTGCTATCACAGATCTGGTATAAGTTAAATGGAGAAATGAGGGTGTAAGAAATAGGGAAGTTAAGAAAGGGAAATCAACGATAACAGTGAGACGCAGAAATGTGGGTATGAGGCCGTTTAGCAGAAAGAGGTAGTGGTATGAAAAGCTCTATGCAGGGCTGTGACTTCCCACACACATTCTTTAGCCGCCTGTCCACAAAGCTCCTCTCCTCTGACCAAGAGGAGAAAGTCAATGACTCTGAAGGCCCCAAATAGGTAAGAAAGTCTTTGAAATTTTCTTAGATAACACTGGTAGAGGCTGCCTTTCTCTCCATCAGGCCCAGATTCAACGAGATGTCCACTGACAGCGTGCTGAGATACCGGCCTCTACACAGAGAATGAAATTTTGGGCAGTAAAAGAGAATGGAGGCAGGAAGAGTCCTAGGTGGTTCCCAGGCCAAGAAACTGGCCTAAAACAAGCTAAACTATATTATTTGCAATACTGAGCATGTGTTAAAAGGCATAGGGCTTTTAATTCAAGTACTTAGAACTATCAGGGGAGTACCTTTTTAAAAAAATTTTTATTGGAGTACAGTTGGTTTACAATGTTGTGTTAGTTTCAGGTGTACAGCAAAGTGAATCAATTATACCTATACATATATCCACTCTTTCTTAGATTCTTTTCCCATATAGGCCATTACAGAGTACTGAGTAGAGTTCCCTGTGCTATACAGTAGGTCCTCATTAGTTATCTATTTTATATATAGGAGAGTACTTTAACGACATCAGTAACTGCAAGATTGGTTTTGTTGATGCCCAAGACCTCACTTACTTCCTAAACGATAGGACTTCTGAAATGAGGGACTGGCTGAAGAGAGTGAAGATAAAATTTTGACAGAGGGTTTGTGTTGGCCCAGTTGCGGGCTCTTGTGACAGCCACCCTTGCAAAGAAGCGCAATGTACCCTCAGAAAAGAAGTGGCAGCAAGTGGTTCCGCCTTCCTCTGGAACCTCATCAGTGAATGATAAATGAGATCCAATTGAGCCTCTGCTGGTCTCATTTGCTTCCCTGTTTGAGGCTGTATTTCCCTCATCTATTGTTTCTGACCGAAGATGATCTTGATCTCTTCATTTGCCTTTTAAAAAAAACCTGAGGGCTTCCCTGGTGGCGCATTGGTTGAGAGTCCGCCTGCCGACGCAGGGGACACGGGTTCGTACCCCGGTCCGGGAAGATCCCACATGCCGCGGAGCGGCTGGGCCCGTGAGCCATGGCCGCTGAGCCTGCGTGTCTGGAGCCTGTGCTCCGCAACGGGAGAGGCCACAGCAGTGAGAGGCTCGTGTACTGCAAAAAAACCACAAAAAAACCCAAACCAAAACAAAACAAAAAACCCCTGAAACTTCAGGTTGTATTGGGGGAGGGGGGCTGGGGAATTCCATGACACTTCAGTTGTCATTCAGAGGATCCTTATCAGAAGAAATTGGATAACAGAAGTGTCGTACTTCCTGCTCCACTTGGGTTTTCTTCAGAGGTCTCTCTCCAAATTACCAGAGTATTTTTAGAAATTTGAGCTTAAATCAAATTTAGAAAGTCTTAATTGTCACAATCCTGCTAATTAGAGGCCATGTACTAGTTAGTCATGTGTTCACATCATCGCCCTTGTCCATTTTTCCCATAATCGTTTCCCTTCTTCTCTCCAATGACATCCGTCATCGACTTCTTACTTACGCTTTATTTCCAGTTTATGCTTAATATTTCATAACAAAGGCATCAGAAACAACATTAACCATTGAATATTACAATAATAAGCCATTTTATTCTACCTGATATGGACAGTTTCTTTAGTGTGGTTATTTCTGTTGAGGAGTTTGGACAAACTTCAAGGCCCTCTGCACTTGTCAGTCTGACTTGAAATTTGCATGAACGTCAGCTGGAAAGTCTCGATGTGAAAACACAGTGCTGACCGCCACTTGTCCCACAAGCGTTACAATGGAACTCAAACCCATTCTTACTTTCTCCCTGGAAAAATTGCCGTAAGACTTCACAGACATCTGTGGTCCCAACTTCTCTCAGGAAAGAAGTGGCAGCAGCACTGGGATGGAAGTGGGAAGGTGACACCAGAGCCAGGGAGAGCCAGAGTACAGGGGGCCTTCGAAGCTTAACCTGGGAAGCCCACAGAGCCAGAGCCCGAGCCCAGGCGCAATGTCTGTCACCCAGATCTGAGCAGGCTAAGAGTCTGAGAGCAGTTTGAAAGCAAAATCCAAGAGCCAAGGTATCATGAAGGACAGAGTTGGAATCTTCTGGAAAACTGGTATAAATGACTGGGCTACCTTTGAAGAACAAAGGTATCTCGCATACTCACATATCAGGGTCGCGTTCATCCTCCCTTTACATGCTTGATCCATTGCAGTCCAGCATCTGACTCTCCCCACTAGTGGAAGAGCTTTCATTATGCCCTTAAAAGACTATGGTTTTCTTTTCATAAGTTCCTATGACCCCTTTCACTAATCCAGTCAACAGACATTCGGTGAGGAGCCCCTATGTGCCAGGCCAATGCTTGAGCTGAAGGCAAAAGTGGAAGGGAAACAGACACGATCCACGCAGCCATGGAGCTTTGAATCTTTGTGGGAGACAGATATTATTTAAAAATTCAAGTGAACAAAAATGTAAAATGCAACCACTGGAACCACTGCTGCCAACGAGAGGGATATCATAACATAAGGGCCATTCTCTGTTATAATATAATATCATAAGGGGATTTGATCTTGTTAAAGAAGACAGGGGAGGCACCCCTGGGGAATGGTTGCTTTAGCAAAGACGTGCCGAAAGGATAAGGATTAATTTAGGGCAGAGAAGACAAATGCATGTGTCCTTCGGTGGTGAAAGCTGGACCCGGGTGATTAACTCAAAGAAGTCCAATGTGTTTGGAGCAGAGAAGTAATGGGGATGTTGGGGGAAGATGAAGCTGGAGGGAAGCCAGATAGAGAAAGGGCTCTTCATTGGCCCTGCTTAGGAATTTCCTCTTTTTCCCCTAACAATGGGGAACCACCAAAAGGTAGAGCAAACAGGAATTCAGGTGCAAAACCGAGTTGTAAAGAAACATGTTATTACCATAGTTTTCAACATTTCACCTTAATTTCTATTTCAAGCCCATTCCACCGGATAGTAAATACATACTCCTCTCCCCTTCCTACTTGATTCCCTGGGGATCTCTGTTGGTTGTACTAGAGTCTTTCTGCCAGTTTCCAGTTAGTGAGGATTGTTCCACACGTAGATGCATTTTTATGTGTTTGGGGCAGGGGTGAGTTCCGCACGCTCCTACTCCACCATCTTGATCTCGATCCCCCAGATGGAAAATACTTAATCACTATCAATTCACGGTAAATTGTATCAATTTAAGGTTCCTCAGTCAATATAACACTTTCTTACAACCCATCCTGAGAGTTGCATCTATTTCTTAGGGGTCCTCTCTCATCAACTGCATCCAGGGAAATGAGTCCTGCTCTATTTTTCTTCATCATTAACCCACACGTGCCATCATCACCTGTGTACCCAGCCTAGAGACATCAAGTTATAATGTCCCAAATGATCCAAAAGGTCAAGGACCAAGGGGCAGAATGCAGAATATGAAAATATTATCCTGTTACAAATGATTTTTAAATGTGGGTGGTACTATGATCAGATTTTTCCTAACAAAATAAACCACTCTGCGTGCTCTGTAGTGGAAGGGTTGGAGAGATACAAAGTGGAGGCCAGAAGGCCACATAGAACATTACAAATAATTTTAGGTTTGTGGATGATAGTAGTTTGGGATAGGGTGGTGAGGATGAGATAGAGATAAGGATATGGCTTCACAGGATATTTATAAGATAAAAATTACTGAGTTTGATGAAAAATTTGGATATTGGGTTGAAGGAGAGGTAGCCCTTGGGTTTCTTATGCAACTTATGCAACTGGATAGTGGCATTTACTGAGTGAGAGGATGCTACAGGAAGACTGTAAGATCCTAAGTTGATTTTGACATGTTGAGTTTGAAATGCCTTTGAGATATTCAAGAAGATATGTATTAAGTAGCTGGGCCAGTGTAATGGATGGATGCTAAGGGAAGAAATCTGAGCTAGAAATATAAATGAATGAGACCTCTGCTTGTGGATTCTATATGAAACTATGGGTATAAGTGAGAGTGTTGGGAGGAAGAGTCTACAATGGGGAAATAGTGCAGAACTGAGCCCCAACTCATTTACATTACACAAGTTTCCTTTGGGCTGATTCACATAAAAATAAGACCAAATGTCTTCCTCTGTATGAAACATCAGCCAGTGGTCCATCACAGAACATATCAATAGAAATATCAACATCTCTAACTTCAGGGTAAGCTGTCTACCCACCCAGATTCCTCACCTCTGCGCTAATGAGAGTGTTCATTTTCTTTTGTCTCATGGTTTGAGATTTTTAATCCCGGGGTTTTTGACAGTGAGCATCATAGCCTACTTTATGTCTTTGTGCAGTGACAAGGTCTGTAGCCTATTCTGGATCACCAGGATTCCCAAGTTAAAGGTTCAAAATTGATATCCCTACTATAAAAATAAAGTGTGATTCTAATCGGCTCTATTAAATAAAACAGGGGAAACAAAACCCAAAAGAGTCAAAAAATGTACTAAGGATTAAAAAAAAAAAAAAAAGGAAGTTTGTTCAATTATAAGTAGTAGGTAATAGGTTTTAAGTCTCTGCTCCCCAAGTCCAAAGTTCAATTCATCTATCAAATTCTATCCTAAAAAAATATATGCACACACGTTCCCAAAATAAAGACAACTTTTTTCTCTGCAAATAAATTTGTGTCAAGTCTCAGAATTTCTGATACAGTAGGAAGTATGGACTCTTAGGAAGGAGGTAATAGTTATCTAATAATTAATCAAACAACAAGACCTAAAAAAAAGTGTTGCATAAATAGTGAGATTTTTATAATTTTCCGATGTTTTCTTTTGACTATTCATTGAACAAAACGGAAAAAGCAATAACTTCAGGTTTAATAAAAACGACATGCTAAACATAGTTTTGGTTTTTTTTAAATACAATTTTTTTTTTTGCGGTACGCAGGCCCTCTCACTGTTGTGGCCTCTCCCATTGCAGAGCACAGGCTCCGGACGCACAGGCCCAGCGGCCGTGGCCCACAGGCCCAGCTGCTCCGCGGCATGTGGGATCCTCCCGGACCAGGGCACGAACCCGTGTCCCCCGCATTGGCAGGCGGACTCTCAACCACTGCGCCACCAGGGAAGCCCCTTAAATAAATTTGTTTTTTGGCTGCATTGGGTCTGCATTGCTGTGTGCAGGCTGCAGCGAGCGTGGTCTACTCTTTGTTGCAGTGCACGGGCTTCTCATTGCAGTGGCTTTTCTTGTTGAGGAGCACGGGCTTTAGGTACGCGGACTTCAGTAGTTGTGGCACACGGGTTCAGTAGTTGTGGCTCACAGGTCTAGAATTCAGGCTCAGTAGTTGTGGCACATGGGCTTAGTTGCTCTGCGCCACGTGGGATCTTCCCGGACCAGGGCTCGAATCTGTGTCCCCTGCATTGGCAGGTGGATTCTTAACCACTGCGCCACCAGGGATGTCTTAAACATAATTTTAAAATGGGAGCTAAGGCCATGAAAAGAAGAATCAAAGAAGAAACAATGACTTTAGCACTGGATGTCATTTAAAAATATATTTATGTTGATTTATTTCAAAGGTTTAAATATTTACATTAATTATACCTAAAATTAATTAAACCTGTGGAATACTGTGCCTCTATTTTCTAGAGCTATAAGGGTAGGTTCTTTGTGTAGTGAATCTGAGGATGTTCTCCTCTTAATTCCTTGATCTTCATGGAACATTGAGGTGATAATGATTCCCCGTGTTATTGTGCTCATAAATGAGGGGAAGCCATCTGTCCTTGCACTTCTATCACTTAACCAGCTGTATTTATAGAGCATTTTTGAGGGGTTGCCAAGAATCATAGGGGAGAAAGCATGGTCAGTGACAACCAGAAGCTAAAAGAAGATACGTAAATGTGACCCACAGCCAAATGTCATGGTGTGCACCGTAAAACCTGGGAGGGAAGAGAAGTCAATGGCGGCTCATGTATTCAGCGGGGCCTCACAGAAGTGAGTGCTTTGAAAACTTAAGTGCAAAAAGAATGGAGAGTGTTTTAACTGAGAGAAACTGCTCAAGGCAAGAATGACAACAATGGTATTTGTGACTCAATTACAAATCAAAACCAGCAAAAATCCAGCCCTATTGAAATAGAAATTAACTTGAATCAATTATTAGGGGCTCAATTAGGAGTAGGCTGGAGCAAATTTAACTTCTTTTAATACCAACAGACTGTTAAAGGCAAAGATAAATGTCATGACTATAAATATATATATTTTTATTTTGATGCCAACCAAATTTACTCTTTTCTCTTACAGGCAACAGATATATCTTTGGACACATCTCCGTATTTAATTATTCAAAATGTTGACTTCCAAACAGAGCAGAGACACCTATCAGGTACCTGAGGAAAGAGGTGGACCACACCCAGACCTGCAACACCAAACCCTTGCCCTTGGCGGTCCCCAAATGAGCTACTCAGAATGTAAAGCCAGTGTAACTTTCACAAGTGTGTACTCATGTAGCTAGGATTTTGTATCTACCACGTAAATATATTACAGCTCCTCTTCATCTGTGGAAGAGAGGAGGGTCTTTGTATCTAAAGTAAAAGGACTAAGAGTATTGTAGGTAATGGGAATTTTAGATATTCAGAAGTAAGCTGGGGCTTCCCTGGTGGCGCAGTGGTTGAGAGTCCGCCTGCCGATGCAGGGGACACGGGTTCGTGCCCCGGTCCAGCAGGATCCCACATGCCGCGGAGCGGCCGGGCTCGTGAGCCGTGGCTGCTAAGCCTGCGTGTCCGGAGCCTGTGCTCCGCAACGGGAGAGGCCACAACAGGGAGAGGCCCGCGTATCGCAAAAAAAAAAGAAAGAAAAAAAAAAGTAAGCTTTAATCAATTCTTTGGATGAACTAAGATTTGGTATAAAGGATGATGCACAAAATAATTCTAACTAAAGAAGATAACAAGTCTTCTAATCAGAAAGAAGAATCAGTAACTGTGATGCAAGTCACTCTCATGATTTGTTTTTTATTTCCTTTTTTATGTACAGATTGAATATTTGAGACTTGGGTAGGAGAGGCTCTGCTAGATCTAATATTTAACCTTCCTTCGAATTTAGTTTAAAAATGGAAAGCTCCCAGTTGTTATGGTTCCCAGGAATTGGCAATTTAAGTGAAAAACACTGAAAACAAGGACTTCTTAAATCTAGACTGTAGTTACACCTATTTAATTGCACTTTTTCTCATGCTCCTCTATGCTAAACTGTTACATTTAGCAAAAAGCTTACTAGCATAATTATAGTCCTATAAAAGATTTTGTTCCCTTTTCTTAAGCTAACATCTTCATCTGGTACATTTCAAGACACATCAATAAAGTACGCAAACTGACAACTATTAGGGGTTTTGATATACTTCACAAAATCAAGAAAAAATATGCATCATTTTCAGAGTATACTATTTTAAGTTTCCTAATACCTGAAGGCAATATCTCCAAAATCTTTGAAGATGTCAAAATTATTTTGTAAAATCAGTTTTTTATAGACAATCATGAATTATAGATATAACATTATATACAGTAAATAATATTATATATTGTATTATATACTATATATCTAACACAGAATTACTAAAATTATAACTGTTGTTTTCTGATAAAAATCAGAAATATCAACCTAACTCCAAATTTATATCTGGTTCTTTGTATATAAAACTACAACCCAGTATATCCTTCCCTACTCCTGAAAAATCACTAGATAATGACTTTTTATATTAATACTATTTGTATTCTTCTATATCATGTGTTCTCTCCTTCTTGGGGGCTTTTTCCTACTGCTGCTAACAAATGAGTTTATCTGCACTTCCAAGCTACTTTTTATTGGTGTTAAATCTTTAAAAAATTGTTTTATCTCAAAATCTAGCCAACTAAGTCTGCCTTCTTTGTACCACATATTATATCATTCTTCTCTACAAAACACAACATAGAATCCTTCCATAGGGGACTTCCCTGGGGGCGCAATGGTTAAGAATCCGCCTGCCAATACAGAGGACACGGGTTCGAGCCCTGGTCCGGGAAGATCCCGCAGAGCAACTAAGCCCGTGTGCCACAACTACTGAGCCTGCACTCTAGAGCCCGCGAGCCACAACTACTAAGCCCAAGCACCACAACTAAAGCCCGCCCGCCTAGAGCCTGTGCTCTACAACAAGAGAAACCATCGCAATCAGAAGCCTGAGCACTGCAACGAAGAGTAGCCCCCCTCCCTGCAACTAGAGAAAGCCTGCGTGCAGCAATGAAGACCCAACACAGCCAAAAATAAATAAATTAAAAAAAAAGAATCCTTCCATAGTCTCCAATCATCTTTTTACTCTTCTACACAAATGTTTCAGATTGAACTATATCTTTTTCCTCAAACATAAAAGCTTCAAAAGTAATTCTACAAGATAATTTGTCTTCAATGGGATTTTGAGTTACATCTAACTTAGTATCTCCTTAGTCCACCAGCAAATTTTAATATTCAGGGATCCAAAGAAACTATTATTTTAAAAATATTGTGAAATACCTCACTGTCAAAATGAGAAAAATATACGGCCATAAACAAAATTAAGTAAAGAATTATGCAAGGGTCCCAATAAAATGATCTTGTAAATGTCTAAATCGTTGTGTGTTTGTTGTTTGTTTTTCTCTTTAATATTTATTAAACTAACCATAGTGTTTTGGGTAAATCCTATTAATGTAATATACAAAGTTCTGGGCAAATGAAATTTTAATTTATTTACATCAGATGTACTTTCAATCCACTTTTTTATTAAAAGGTCAGGAAGTATGCAGTTAAGAGGCTTGGAAACAGCATTTTATTTTGAATATTGTGTATTACTTTTCTATCATTTAAGACGAAGCTTTTTTATTGCTTGATTCTTTTTTTTTCATTGTGGCATAATTCACATATAACATTAGTTTCAGCTGTACAAAATAATAAATAATTACAAAGTAATTAAGAATTAATCCTAGAATTCTTTGAACTTAAATTGATACATTCAACAGTTGATGTGTTTCATACAACCAGAGTAAGCAAAATTTAATAGTTTTGGATTTATTATTTACAGAGGTTAGCTCTAAAGCAGCTGTGCTACTGTATATATTAAATATTTGGTACAGAACAAGCTTATCAAGATACTAATATGTCTGGGGAAATAAAAAGCTGTTGTTAAAATGAAAATGCACTTGCTTCATGGCAATGATTTACTGAATCAAACAAATGACTCAAAACATATCTCACTTTAGATAAGATTCCCAGTCTATCTATGAACTTGGTTAACAAGTTAAACATTTAAACAGGGCTGTGGTGTCACAGAGACCAATTATTTTTTATTATGAAATATGTTTTTGCTCCTAAAGGGATTAGTTTTAAAAATTAATTGATTTTTATCAGCTAAGTACAGTAGTTAACACAGCAGAGAATTGTTTTTGCAACACTGTTTGAAAGAAATAATGATTTTTTTTTCTTACCCTTAGCTGATAATCTTGGATCCATCAGAAAGGTTCCTGACATCCAATAGAAAGTTCTTTGTGGACATGAAAATGGTTCATGTCCAGTCTTCTTTGTTCCTTTCTTCTCAGACATAGCATTCTAAACTGATAGAATTATTTCCTCTAGCTAATGCCATTTTATCTAGACATTCATTGTTTTCATTTCTGCAATTCCTACCCTCCTTGTTGCCCTCAGCGTAAATGTATACTTCTGAATGCTGTCCTCAAACTCACCCACTGGCTGGCCCAGGATAAAGCACATGTATGCATCTTTTCTTGCCACTGAATTTCAGGCCAAAATTCACACTTTGCAGAAGCATTTTATTGATGAATTTTAGTTATTTTTAAGCTACAGGTATAATCTGTGCTATTCCACTTAACTCAATATATATAATTTTGTGACTCATATATCTGTTTCTTTTCTTCCTTGTTAATAAATTCCTTAAGAAATGGTGTCAAGTATTCCTTAAATATATATTCCAAAACATGTAATTTTTTTTTTTTTTTTGCGGTACTTGGGCCTCTCACTGTTGTGGCCTCTCCCGTTGCGGAGCACAGGCTCCGGACGCGCGGGCTCAGCAGCCATGGCTCATGGGCCCAGCCACTCACGCGGCATGTGGGATCCTCCCGGAGCGGGGTACGAACCTGTGTCCCCTGCATTGGCAGGCAGACTCTCAACCACTGCGCCACCAGAGAAGCCCAAAACATGTAACTCTTAAATGAGTATCATGTTACTTGTTGGCCATCACTGAGGAAGAAACTTACAATAACCAAAATGAAACATGGATTTCATTCTGCTAAGCCTGGAAATTTACTAGAAACCAGGAGCAAATGGTTGAAATTGGTTTCCTAGAACACCGTACTTGAGAGCAGTGAAGAATATGGTAACATTTAATGGCCTATGCTAATACATGATAAAGTCCCTAAATTGTAATTTACAATCAAAACAGTTGGTGGCACCTTTGTTTTTTGTTTTTGACCGTATATATGTTGCCTGCAAATTCTTAGGCAATTAAATTAAAATACAAAGTCTTCAGAATTACACTGGTTTAGACATATTTTCTGATGTTCAGATAATCCTATTTTAATATAACTTCCGTTGATTATATACTATGAAAGAAAAAAAATAACAGCAACCGTGCCCCGAAACAATAGTACTTATTAGCCAAATATTTTGGCAAAAGTTTTAGCCTGATAAAAATTTTACTTCTCTTAAAAGCAAATCAGGAGTCCCTTGGAAATAGCATTTCTTACCCAGATAAAAAATCAGAGTCAATAAAGTAGATACAACAGTGGGAAGGGTTGAGGAGACTTATTAACAACTTCTTAAATGCCCCACACCCTCTTCGATCCTCTTTCCCTTTAGACTGTTACATGGCTTAAATTTCCTACCAGAGAAGGTCATTCTTTGAGTTAAAAATATTAAGAACTCAGCATAATCTCTTTAAAAGTTAAACATCCTTGAGACATTTGTAATGCACTGAGGCATACACACCGTTAGCACCAAAAAAGATTAGGTAGAATAAGTCAGTGATGACATAAATAGACATGTGTGTAAGGTTTTATAGTTTTTGTTGGGGCTGGGGAGGGATAATTAAATTGCACTTCTTTCCTGAATTTGAGACCAAATAAGAAATAGATTCACACTGATGAAGAACTAATTCTACAAAATTGGGTTGAGGATGCAGCTTTGACCAGCAGCCAAATGTACTTCCGAGTACTTTACCCCAGGATTCTACCTACCCACTCCCGAACTGCTCTGGAGTTCAAACAAGTAAGAGTGGAGGGGATGTCCTGTTCTCTTGGACAGTGTGGTACCCAAGAGAAACAAAGCCAGACACTGAAATGTTAAGGACAGATAGCAATCAGTAATATACTGTTGCAGTCGGGAAGAGGGTCCAGCTTGAACTAAACTCAACTTGGATTTGTTTAGAGATGACTGGCATTTTAAAGAAGAGTGAAGGAGTAAGAGAGGGGGAATGGCACAAGCTTGAGCAGAGTCAGGGAACTGAAAAATTACTGAGGGTCGGTCAGTGTAAATGCCAACTGAGCCAGCTGTGTCTTTCAGCTGATGACTAATGGAAGTTAGACTATCCTCCCCAGGACCCTGGGAGACAGAGGCTCTGTGCTTCTGGATGATTGCATTTCAAAGAAATGGCTTTTGGGTTCTTGAAAAAGACACTCCTGAGTTGTAAGAGCTGCATATACAGAAAAAGGATTCACAGTTGTAAGCCCTTTTCATAAATGCTCTAAGGAAAGGAGAACAGGGGTGTAGCTCAGGTGTTAGCTAGAACAGTCAATTCTTCTGACAGCCCTGCACTTGTCCAGACAAAAACTCAAAAGGGGGCTTGGCTGGGTTGCCCTAGGGATGCAACCGTAAGCTATTAGAGGCCCTATTAGAGTTTGGTCAAGTCTCTTGGAGCAGGGGCCTTGAATGGAACATTCTGCTCAGTTTTCAGTAACCCAAGAATAAAATGCTCAGAAGGGACTGGGTTTGAGCATGCTCTGTTCCCCTGCTCAATCTCTGAGGAGGGCTGAAGGAAGGTAAGTGTTATCTCACCAAAAAACCAGGAGGGCAAATGTTCTATACTTTAAAGCCAGGCAGGGGTACTAGGAGGGTGGTAAGAATGGATCCTCTTAGAGCAATGGTTCTCAACAGGGATAATTTTGCCCCAAGGGAACATCTGGCAATGTCTAGAGACATTTTTGTTTTTCACACGTGAAGGAGGTGGGTACTGCTAATGACATCCAGTGGGTAGAGACTGGGGATGCTGCTGTGGAGGAGGGGGAGTAATGGGCCCCACCCCCTCTGAGCTCCTCTGAGCTCTGTAATAAAAGATGGACTAACAAGAGAAAAACCACCAGAAGCTGATTAACATATATACATGGGAAATACCTAGAGGAACGAGTAACACAAAAAGAAGTTTTTGAATTCAGGAACAAACACAATCTTAACGGGGAAAGGGGAGGTGGGTTTTGGCCTCTTAGGGGAGAGTAAGTTCTTAGGATGGATAAATGAGCCCTTTCAAGAAAAGATGGGAGTTATGCTAGTTTATGGCAAAGTGCGTCTGGGTGTGGTATCAACTTCTAGTCTCCGCTACTGTGATGAGCCAATATTCCCTGGTCCATGAAACTCCCTGGAAGGGAATTTATGATAATTGAGTTTCTTCTGGAGAATCTGTCTTTAGGCAGTAGAGGGAGTTCCAAGAAAGCGTCTCCCTGCATTTGCTGTTTTGCAAGGGCCTACAGCTCAAAATGATCATGATACCCAAGTGGCATGTTTTGGGGTGGCATGTCCCAAACTCTGACAGTCATTTTGGGGTGGCATGTTCTGCTCCCTTTCACTGCTAAACATCCTATAATGCACAAGAATTATCCAGCCAATAGTGATAAGATTGAGAAACCCTGCCTAAGAGTTTACAAAGCACTTTAAGATCCACCACTGGTATTATTCTCCCAATTGCCACATGAGAAAGGGGTGAGAGACACCATCACTGAACACTGGAGAGAGCTGAGTCTCAAAAAGCTGAGAGAGTCTTCCAGCATTACCCTCTTGAACCCAGACTTCTGATTATAAAGAGCACGGCACTCCCTTTTGAAGAGGGGTAGAAAATCAAGTGAAGTCCCATGGCTCCCTGAAATAACAGGTTTAAAAGAAGGGTCAAGGTGGAAAGGCTTTCCTCATCAAGGAAGCAATGGGAGGACTCATACTAAAGCAGGAAAAATGTCTATGAGAAGAAAACCAGTAAGAATGTTAGTAAGAATCTTCACTAACCTCTCAGTTAACGGGAGTTTGACCTGCCAGAAGAATACAGTAGAAAACCGACACTTTCCTACACTAACCATATTTGAGACATGCTATTTGATGGAGAACATTGACATTTATGAATTGATATGGAAAATTGAAATAGATATTGAAAATTGATCATTATAAATTGGTGGGATTTCCTCTTCTTCCTATAAATTGTTGGTGTCTTTTTTTTTACTGGAGTATAATTGCTTTACAATGTTCTGTTAGTTTCTGCTGTACAATGAAGTGAATCAGCTATATGTACACATATACGAGTCCCTCCTTCTTGGACCTCCTTCTGCCCCCTCATCCCGCCCATGTAGGTCATCACAGAGCACCAAGCTGTACTCCCTGTGCTATACCGCAGGTTCCCACTACCTATCTATTTTACACATGGTGGTGTATTTATGTCAAACCTAATCTTCCAATTCATCCCACCCTCCCCTTCCCCTCCTGTGTCCACACATCCGTTCTCTATGCCTGTTTTTCTATTCCTGCCCTGCAAATAGGTTCATCTGTACCATTTTTCTAGATTCCACATATATGCATTAGTATACGATAATTGTTTTTCTCTTTCTGACATATTTCACTCTGTATGACAGACTCTAGGTCCATCCACGTCTCTGCAAATGACCCAATTTCGTTTCTTTTTATGGCTGAGTAATATTCCATTGTATATATGTGCCACATCTTCTTTATCCATTCATCCGATGATGGGCACTTAGGTTGTTTCCAACTCTGGGCTATTGTAAATAGAGCTGCAATGAACATTTTGGTACATGACTCTTTTTGAATTTTGGTTTTCTCAGGGTATATGCCCAGCAGTGGGATTGCTGGGTCATATGGTAGTTCTATTTTGGTGGGTTTTAATCTTAGATGAGTTCCTGATAATTCTGAATAACAATTTCCTCCCAATGAAGGTCAAATTCTCTCTGCTGGTTTCAGTGCTGCTGTATAGTTTCAGGGATGCCGCACAGATAAGGTACCGGTGACCATGCAAAATCTGTGAGATGCAGTTAAAGGCAGACGATGGCAGGGACTGTGAGAGAAGAGGATTTCTTGAACTGGGAAAATGGCACAGTTTTGTGAACACTGAACAGAAGCTGAAAAGAAAACATGACTCACTTGTTGCTGTATATGAATTATATCACACACCTTCATCATCACAAGTAGAGGCCTGAGCTAGAATTTAGAAGACAAGCAAGTGATACAGTAAAAAGTGTCCCCTGCATAGCCAGTCAGTGTTCCAGGTAATTTTGCTAAAATTAGCAAAATTAAGTTCCAGTGGACTCCACAGGGGACAGAGTCCTACAGGGAGAGAGACATATAAGCAATTGACTACAATAAAACATGACAAGAGCTATAATAGAAATATAATAAAGTAATATGAAAGACTACTGGCGGTCCAGTGGTTAAGACTCTGCGCTTCCAATGTGGAGGGGGTGTGGGTTCGATCCCTGGCTGGGGAACTGAGATCTCACATGCCGTGCAATGCCAAAAAAAATTTTTTTTTAATAAAAAAGAGGAAGCGAGAGGGAGATATGTTCTAGGAATTGGCTCATGTGGGTATGAAAAACAAGAAGTCCCACTCTGCAAGTGGGAGAACCAGGAAAGCCGATGGTGTGCTTCAGGGGGAGGGGTTGGGAGAGGCTGACAGTGTAAATCTGATTTGAGTCACAAAACCAAAGGAGCAGGAACAAACGCCTGAGAATAGAAGAGGAATGTCTCAGCTCAAGCAGAAAGAGAGAGGAAATTGGCTTTCCTTTTTTGACTTTTGTTCTAATTTGGGCACTCGGTGGACTGTATGATGCTTATCTACTTTGGGGATGGCCATCTGCTTTACTCAGTTCACCAACGCAAATGTTAATCTCTTCTGGAACTACCATTGAAGACACACCAAAAATAATGTTTTACCAGCTATCTGGACATCTCTTTGCCCAGTCAAGTTGACACATGAAATTAACCACCATGAGTCCACCCCTTGTCAATTTTACACCTATACACATCTCCTTAAACCATACTTAACCTCCAATAAAGACAATAAAAAGGTCTTAATCCCACCTAACATGTAACTACGCTGTGTACAATTGAAAACACACTAATCCCTTCTCCATAAGAGGAGGTAGAGTCTTTGAATGATATTTACTCTTCTCCTGATATCTTGGCACTTAAATTCTATGATGTAAAATTAACAATATTTTAATATGATAAAAGGTGAATACATCTTATACATCTTATTTACATAAGAGACGGAGAGGAAAGAAAACAAAAATATTTGCTAAATATATGTATATATGTTCCTGAAAGTAGGGTCTAGGTGCTCATGGCTCTAAAGCCAATAAAGAGGTAAGGCTGGCAGAAATAAAAGTTTGCTTTATTTCAGAGACCGGCAACCAGTGGAGAGGGCGGACTCCTGTCTAACAGCCAACTCCCCCCATTGACAATCGGTGGGCAAGAGCTTTTTAGGCAGAGGGAGGGGGTAACATACAGAAACGGCACAGTCAGCTCTGACAGTCATCTTGAAACTGGCCATGCAGTGGTCTGATCAGTGTCATCTTGATTGTTTTCAGTAGTTAGTCTTTAGTTCCAGGGTCGGTTTGTTTCCATTTCTTTGAGGCCACTTCTCGGAATTGTGGCAGCTTCTGTCATGGCTATAGTCTGGTCATCATCTAGTTAACTTCTTCCACCTGGCAGGGGTTTTAGTATCTATCAAACAGCTCAAAGGTTATGGCTCAGAATATTGCCTATGGCCCCTGAGGAGGAACTAAAGTCCTTGACTTTGTTTAAGGACTAAACTATTGTTATTTTGTCCTGTTTGACTGTTTTCCTTTGCTTTTGCATTTTCTCACTTCTCTGATTAAACTTATTCTTTGGCTAAAGATTTTGTACAGACAAAAGACAGGCAGAGGACATGGACGGGAGGAAGGACCATAAGGTTTCATATATACACACAAATGTAATCATAACAAAATAAGGAAGAAATAGTCATGACAATTTCAGTCCTTATTTCTGTAACTCATCATGTGGTAGTAACTGGTATTTACAACTACGTTCTTCGAGTACACAGTCTGCATTATCTTTACCTTCAACAAGTACCTCAGCTGGTCATGGGTCTTCACCTGGTGGGGTGACCCGAACCCTCAATCCTGAAGGGTCTGGATGATTACTACTGATTTTTTTTAGAATGTAAAATTTTACAAAGTAAGTAAGACCCACAGAGAAGCAGAAAATTATTTACATCCCATTTTACATTTAGCCTAAGATGGTTTTCCTTAAATACTGAAGCCGCCCAAGGACAAGCAGGATTCCCTCAGGCAAAAAGATCACTGCTTCTAGCAAGCAACTTAACTCCTTCATTTTGGTGGCTATAAAATTCTAGCACAAAACGTTTCTCCAAGATGGACACTACAACACTGATCAACAAAGCTTTTCAGGAGAAATGGTCCAGTGGTGTCTGAAACATTGCAACAGCCCAATCCAGACAAGATTAGTCTACCCATGCTCGTCTTGCCTGGATTGTGTTGTTCCAGTTTTCCATTGACCTTCATCACAGTCATGGTAATACTAAGAAACACCCTAAGGGATCTCCTATATTCCAGACATACTCCTCCTTACCTCCATTATGGAGTGGTAGCCCAATTTCACCCTGGTAGTCAGGATCAATCACCCCAACCAACACTGTAACTCCCTTCCATGTCGTTGATTCAGAGACATGAGGAGCCTGAAGTGGTCAGCAGGCAGTCTTAACTTTCGGTTCAGAGGTATCTTTGTTGTGTCTCCTGGTAGAAGCATTTCTCCCTCTGGAACTAAGACCTCTAGGCCAAAAGAGCATAAAGTCACAGGAACAGGAAGCAAAAATTTTGCTACTGGGTTACTAAGGGTCATAGTAAGTGGTACCACTCCCGTTTTCATCCTTTTTATTCCTGGAACTGTGAATCCTGACTAAGAGAGAAACAGCACCATATACTGGGCTCTGATTCAGAAGGAATCTGGGAAAACTTCCCTGAGGAGAATATGTTTTAGATACATCTTAAATCAGCTATCTAACATTTTTTTTAAAAGTAGAGGGGATAACTAGAGGATAGAAAATCAAAGGCATGCGTGGTTTGACAAAAAAATCATAGTGTGTTGGGAATGGGATATGTTCCTCTGAGAGCGGCATAACCTGATAGGATGATGAGAGAGGAGATATGGAGATAGAATGGGGCATTTGCAAGCTTAGAAGTTTGAACTCTAGCTGAGGAAGTTCTTTCTTTCTTTTTTTTTTAAGGGGAGGGGATTTCCTTCCCATTGCAATGTTCTTTTTTTAAAAAATTTATTTATTTATTTATCTCTGTGTTGGGTCTTCATTGCTGCATGCTGGCTTTCTCTAGTTGTGGCCAGTGGGGGCTACTCTTCGTTGTGGTGCACGGGCTTCTTGCAGTGGCTTCTCTTGTTGCGAAGCATGGGCTCTAGGCGTGCGGGCTTCAGAAGTTGTGGCTCGCGGGCTCAGTAGTTGTGGCGCACGGGCTTAGTTGCTCCGCGGCATGTGGGATCTTCCCAGGTCAGGGCTCAGACCCGTGTCCCCTGCATTGGCAGGAGGATTCTTAACCACTGCACCACCAGGGAAGTCCCCTAGCTGAGGAAGTTTAATACAGGTGAGAAGAAAATAAAATAAAGCCTGCACTAGCACCGTAAGTGGGAAAGGAGAGAAAGAAAGACAGTTAAGCGTGCTTCTAAAAGAAAACCCTTTCTGTACACACAACACTTCTGACACCAGATGTGTGGCCTTTTCCCTCACATTGAGTAATTCTGACACCACCTGGAGCTGGTACAGAACCCACAGGTTAAGGGCTCAGTCCCACAGGACCGCACCCCGCTTCAGATGACAAACGCAAGAGGTGGGTCCCGAGGTTACCCCCAGTTTTGTCCAACTTGTTCAAATCAGGAGTTCCCACAACTCCCTCCTCAGGTTTGATAACTTGCTGTAATGGCTCACAGAACACAGAGAAATACTTCATTTGCTCTTACCAGTTTATTATGAAGAATATTATAAAGGATAAAAATAACATCCAGATGAGGAGGTACATAGAGCAAGGTCTAGAAGGGTCTCAAGCACAGGAGTTTCTGTCTCTGTGGAATTTGGGGTATCCCATCCTCCCAACCCCAAAACTCTCCAAACCTCTTTATTTAGAGTTTTTATGTTAATTTCATTACTTAGGCACAATTTAAATCATTGGCCATTGATGACTAACTCAATCCCCAGTCCCTCTCCCCTCCCCAGAGGTCAGGGATGGGGTTGAAATTTCCAACCCTCTAATCACATGGCTGATTCTTCTAGCAAGCATCCCCCATCCTTCAAGAGTCATTTCATTAACATAAACTCAGATATGGTTGAAAGGGGTTTATTATAAATAACAAAATAGGCTGCTCTTGCTATCACTCAGGAAATTCCAAATGTTTTATAAGGAGCTCTGTGAAGGAAACTGGGGATGAAGATCAAATATATATTTCTTATCATATTATAATTATCACAGATTCCCAAGGTAGAAGTGATAGAATTTGGGAGGTGATTGGCTGTAGGAGTCAAAGGGGAAAAGCCAAAGGTATCCCTGGGAATGTCTTGTTGAGCGCCTGGCAGATGAACAATAATATAGTTAAGATATTCTAAACTTGAAGGAAGAGAAAAATATTGAGGAAATGACATAATAACAAATTATTTGGTGTACATGTTCATCAGCGAGAACCCAGCCACAAACAAGCATACAGTAGTATTTCAATATACAGACTTGAAATATAAGAGAACATTAATGGATAAAAATATTTATGTATTATATGTCCATCTCTTGGTGATTTATTGTGTATTTCTCAGCCCAGAATTTTGATTGCTTTTCTGAAGTTTAGCAAGTATTGCCTAAAGGAAATAATATCTAAAGGGAGATGAGATAAGCACACTGTTTTACAGTGAGTAATGTGTATGTCATAATATAATTCAGGGCTAAAATTTATATAACACTGAGTGTATATTCCAGAGAAGTTTAGAAGGAAGAGAAATCAGTGAGAAGTGAAAAAAGGCTTCACGGTGAGTGGAAGTGGTTTGCATCTAGAAGACTGTGTAGAACTTAAATAAACAGAAAGGAGAGGATTCCAATCCTAGGGGAAAAGAGCATACATAGGCAATGGTGTGGCTAAACATGATGTATTCTCTGGACAGTGGGGACACTATTTTTTTTTTAATTGAAATACAGTTGATTTACAATGTTGTGTTAGGTTCAGGTGTACAGCAAAGTGATTCAGTTACATATATATATATGTGTGTGTGTGTGTGTGTGTGTGTGTGTGTATATATATATATATATATTCTTTCTTAGATTCTTTTCCATTATAGGTTGCTACAAGATATTGAGTAGAGTTCCCTATGCTATACAGTAGGTCCTTGTTGGTTATCTATTTTATATATAGTAGTGTGTATATTTTAATCCCAAACTCCTAATTTATCCCTCCCCCTCCCCTTTTCATAACCATGATTGTTTTCTATGTCTGTGGGTCTATTTCTGTTTTGTAAATAAGTTCATTTGTATCATTTTTTTAGATTCCACATATAAGCGATATCATAGTTTTTTAAATGGTTGAGCAGTAGAAAATTAAGTTGACTGTCACACAGAGTGAAGTAAGTCGGAAAGAGAAAAACCAACAAATACTGTATGCTAACACATATATATGGTATCTAAAAAAAAAAAAAACAAAAGTGGTTCTGATAAACCTAGGGGCAGGACGGGAATAAAGATGCAGACCTACTAGAGAATGGACTTGAGGATACGGGGAGGGGGAAGGGTAAGCTGGGACAAAGTGAGAGTGTGGCATGGACATATATACACTACCAAATGTATAGTTAGCTAGTGGGAAGCAGCCGCATAGCACAGGGAGATCAGCTCGGTGCTTTGTGACCACCTAGAGGGGTGGGATAGGGAGGGTGGGAGGGAGATGCAAGAGGGAGGAGATATGGGGATATACATATACGTATAGCTGATTCACTTTGTTATACAGCAGAAACTAACACAACACTGTAAAGCAATTATACTCCAATAAAGATGTTAAAAATAAAAAAAGAAAGAAAATTAAGTTGACTAAGTGGGGTGAGGACATAATTATAAAGTAGCTGAAAAAATATATATGTACATATGTATATATACTTATATACACACATACAAATATTTATATTTAATGTAACAGAAGATTAGAATCATAGAAGGAGTTTTACTTTCTAAGGTGAATGGCATAAATCAGTATTTAAGTAATACAATGGTCCCCCCTTATCCACGGGTGATACATTCCAAGATCTCTAGCAGATGCCTGAAACCGTGGATAGTACCAAATCTTATATATACTATGGTTTTTCCTATACATACATAACCTATGATAAAGTTTAATTTATGAATTAGGCACAGTAAGAGATTAACAATAATAATTAATAGTAAAGTAGAACAATCATAATAGTGTACTGTAAGAAAGGTTATGTGAATATGAACTCTTTCTCAAAATATCTTATTGTACTGTACGGCCTTCGTGTGATAATGTGAGATGATAAGATGCCTACGTGATGAGATGAAGTGACATGAATGATGTAAGCACTGTGACGTAACATTAGGCTACTTTTGACCTTTTGGCGATGCTTCAGAGGATCGCCTGCTTTGGGTGATCTTGGGTCATTGATCCCTGACATATGGTTAGATGTCAGGAGCAGACAATGTAGGTGGTCCGGGATCCCTGGCAGGATGCGGGGGGCAAGGGGCGGTGTGAGATTTCATCATGCTACTAAGAATGGCGCGGAACTTTAAATTTATATATTGTTTATTTCTGGAATTTTCCATTTAATATTTTCAGACTGCAGTTGACCATGGGTAATTGGAACTTAAGCAAGAGAAACTGCGGATAAGGGAAAACCACTGTATTTGGGGGACAGTGAATGCAGAGCAGAATTCAGATTTGGGTTCAACCACTATCCAGTGATGACCTACTTTTCATTCACCCTTTCAGCACATATTTATTTATTTATTATCTATTGTTTTAAAAAACGTTTTTTTATTTGGCTATGCCGGTCTTAGTTGCGGCATGCGGGATCTAGTTCCCTGATCAGGGATCAAACCCTGGTCCCCTGCATTGGGAGTGTGGAGTCTTAACCGATGGACCACCAGAGAAGTCCCTCAGCACATATTCATTGAATGATAAATACTTGTGTGCCAGGCACTGTTCTTGTCCTTGCAGTACAGAGGTATGAAATATGGACAGGGTCCTGGCACTCAAAGAGTTTATAATCTAGTTGGGAGAGACAAGTAATGTGTATGCCAGATGGTAACAAATACATAAGAGAATGAGGAAGCTATTTCAAACTGAGACAAGAGTGCTAAGAGTAGAATGAGAGACAATAGATAATTATCAGTGAAAGAAAAACAAAATTTCAAACTCAGATACATGGAGAAATGTTTGTACCACTGACAGAGACAGAAAGCGAGAGATGATCGCGGTTCAAAGTGAAAAATAAGTTCGTGTTGGGCTATATCGAAGATGATGTGATAACAGCACAATTAATTCAGTTTTTAAAAAAAGAGAGATAAAAATAAAAAATAAGAAGAAAATATTTACCAGGACATATGCATGAGCTTCTGTGAGAAAAATGTCTAAACTTTACCTTCAAGAGAGTAAACAGTCTGCTATGAAATAGGCAAGCTGTGGTAGTAAATATATTCTAATTTGCACTATATTACAACTACGAGAAGTCATTAAAACCTCCAGACATCACTGTAGAATGAGCAAATTTTACCTGTCCTATACGACTTGTTTTTTAATTAACCAATTGTTCACCCACAAAGGAGACAGTAAAAAACATGAATCAACAATCTGTAACAACATATTAGAAAACTGTTTCAGTAGTGAATGAGTTTACTAGGTAGGTTTTATGATTAAACCAAAGACACAGAATTTGTGAAACCTCCTTGTTCCCATATGTTAAAAGTAATTTTTCCGAGGAAGTTGACTCTTCATGGCAGGCTAGGAGAACTTGATAGTCAAGGAGAATATTTTCTCCTAAACCATATAAGATGTCCCTACCTTCCATTTATGGCTAGCTCTTCTATTTCCAATGCCTTTTTCTAATATCTAAAACAAAGAAAAGTTCCAGATTCCATGTGGAATGCTACAAGTATCACCCAATTCTCATGCTGAGGTTGGCTGTGGAAACTTGCATTGGGCTGTCCTAGGTGATTAGATAAGATGGGTTGCATCTTAGATTTGCCTTTTACATGTGACCAAATAAAGTAATAGTGAAACCATAGCTCTTCCTCTTTAACACCACCAACTGGGGTATGTGTGTATGTCTTTTGTTTTGTTTCCTCCTGTTGCTCCTAACCCTGCATCAGTTTCTTGCATGAAGAACATCTTGCTGATAACTGTATCTGGTGAATTCATCTTTAAAGTTATCTGTCATGTGGGATTGGATTAAATCTATAAGGTGACCAGCCATCTATCTATCCAATTTGAAAAATAATATTCTGGTTTTTAAATGGAGAGAGATAGACAGGTACCACTACAGAAGCATAATGATCTGCCTCTCGCGTCTCACCAGCTGGCAGCCAGGGTACTTGCTCGACCTGCCTTTTTGGACAAAGCACATCACCACAGCCATGTAGCCCTGCTTGAAATCAACGTCACTTTAAGACTTATCGCTAGTTGCTGCTTATGTAGAAACTCAACCTTAATGAATCCAAATGTTCCTCACAATCGGTAAATGGAGGCAGAAAAACAAGTCTGCCATTAACCATGCTAACATCTGCCAGAATTTTATCCTGAAAGACTGCCTCACTGGAGACAACTACTGTCATCAGCTTCCAGCTAATTAATTGAAGGAGACAAACTTGCAGTTAGTCACACAACTTGCAGCAGTGTAGGGATTTGGGTACATCTGCTAGATGCCACCAAGACAGCTCATACTCTTTACTATCCAAAGTATGAGCAAGATAAAACACACATTTTAAATTAGCAAAAGATGTAAGTCTTGAAACAAAATGGAGCAATACATAGCTAAAAATAACAATTCTTCTCTATTTCTTACAAATATGTTGAACTAGGCAAAAACTTTCTCCCCTCCAAGGACTCATCTTTGATATTATCAGAGTAATAGAACAACAGTCACAATCCATATTCATAATATTTTCAAAAACATCAATTGACAAGTAGTTATTATGTGTCATTATACACAAGGTTCTAAGCTGCGTCAAGCTTGCAGAACATTTAGTCTGCTAAACTAAGTCGAAAATGACAAATAGGTTTCAAATCTCATGCCAACTCAAATCGATTGGTTGTGGCTCCTGGAACACTGTATTTTCAGAGAATTCCATGGCTGTTTCTGGGCTCAGTCAGAGACAGTGCCATGATTGATTAGTAATGACTGTTGTGGGGATGGAAGGGGCAATGACTGCTCCTTCCACGCCGTGAATGTGCCCAGGTGGCAGACAAGTTTAGCTGTTAGAGCAGTGATTTCTGAAGAGTTACCAAAGTTCTAGAATATTCCTGGGAGCCATGAAACCACCTCTGTATTTCTGACACAAGATTTATGCCATTTGATGTTTCTCAGTAATAACTTAATAGAGCAGAATTATATTGATGGAAAGTTAGTCTATTATGAGTCAAGTATTCAGTGAGGTTTTATATATATACATGCTAGGTTTCACAGTCAGTGATTCACACATTAATCCTTTCAGCGGGTTAGGAACATTTTCATGATTTTGGAGTAATAAGATTAGATCATGTGACATGAAAAATCTGAAAAGACATCTGAATAAAGCAATATATAAATTAATCAGGAGTATGACTTTGGAAACCAGCCCTTCAAATAGGAAGCCAGTGTCTATAGCCAAAGACTGCAAGTCAAGAATCTGGAAGCAGAAAGTGTGCTACGTCAAGGGAGTATAGCGTGAAGAGCAGCTGCCACCAATTTCCGTGAACCTTCAAAACACATGAATTAAACTATCCCATGATACTAAAAACATGTGCAAGTTGCTTTGGCTACATATCAGACCAATAAGTGTGTGCACAAGACCATCAGGAACAGTTAAGGGCATGAAGCTAACATGGTGCAGATGTGTGTTAAATTTGGAAGATTAAGTAGAAACTCTGGTCATTAATTTTAGTCTTAATTAATTGAAAATACTGTCCTTATGTTTTTAACATAACCATGCAAACTATCACATCACTTCAAAGGACCAACTTGGCTATAATTTTTCATGAACTGAATTTCTTCCACACTATACTTTAAGTATCTATTACTGAAATCATATCTTAGACTGTTTCTAAGGAATTTATAATATATCACACTATTAAAATATAAAGTTTGTTTATAATAATTACTATTATTTGGTTGTGCTACAGAAATCAGAGCCTAAAGTTGATGAACTGAACCCTGTAATTCAAAATTTGTGACAAGATGTGTTGACTCTTCCAGAATTATTTTTTATATTTGTTCTTATTACTGAGAGGATATTAGAGTTTAAACTTTTGCATTCAAAGGTTAAAAAACAGGAAGTAATTAAGACAAAATAGTTTGTGATTAAATTATAGGTATATTCGTTAAAAATATAGATTTAATTCATAGATAGTATGCCACTTATCTTTCTAAAAATTGATAGCAGAATTAACATGATAAAAATAGACCTTTTATAAGTGTTAAAGAAATGTATTAAGCAAAATGAAATTGAAATCAACTTATTAGTATATAGAAAATGTTGACATTATTTTGACCAAAAGTGTAAATTATTTGAGAATATTAATTTTCTTCCAACATCTATGCAACTTCCACTGACCCTAACATGGTTAGGCTCTCAAAAACCTAAATTAAAAACCAACACTAAAAATCATTAAGAAAATAATTTGGGTTATAGGTAGTATAATAAGTCAAGTAAAAAAATGCTACCTTTCCTTTCCTGAGTCAATTGATGGTTGTTAAAAGTATGCAATAAAAGATGAAAAAGAATGACAGCAAAGCTAAACTTTTTTATTACAGAACACAAAATATTTTCCACTGAGTAATGTACATAATAATAATGATGAATTACAACAGAGGGCCTGTTCTTGATGAAAATATTCTAATTGTAACGGCTTATTAAAAACATTTATTTAGTTATTGACTATTCAATCTAGCTTATCTTATAGACCTTAGATATTTCTAAATAATGTAAGCCAATACATGTATAACCACTTAAACTGAAATGTACAAATTCTGTTTTCAATAGCTTTTTCTTACTAAAGCACACTCCTTAAATTTTTTTCACTGAAGACATTTTTTTCACTGAAGGCATCCCTCAACCTGCAGGGCAGGGACAGTGGTATGGTATGTCAAGAGTTTTTTCAAAGAAAACAGGCTGAATATCACTGTATTTGAGGGAGCAGCAGAAGTGAAATGCACAACAGACTAGTAATGAAACAGGACTGCATTGGTTTTTATTTCAGTCACTGAAAGAATTTCCTACAGAGACATGTACATTTTTATCTATCACAAACCAGGGCCATTTTTAACAGAAAATCCACTAAGTTGAAAATCTACATAAACTGCCAGGGAGAAAAAGTCTCTATATTACAGCCAAAAGGTAGAAGTGGCTCAAAATATAAGAACTTTTCTAGATATGGTCTCTTGGGCTTGATATTACTACCAAGACATCAATGGGTTAAATCTTGATTGATCATAAATGTGCATGAATATGACAGCCCACATACAAATTCTCCTATTTCCTCAAAACCTCATTCCCTAGGAATTTCATTTACTTCTCCATCGCTCCTAATAAATCCCTGGAGAACAGGGAATGAAATTGAGGTCTCTTTAAATCCTGAGTGCCCAGCAAAGCGTCTGGGCACAGATAGCAGGTGTACAGTAAAATTTTTTAAAAAAGAATATGTTAATTATCTGTTTTTCTCCTGCATATTGACTGGTGATTGTTGGAAAGAAGGTATAACTCAGCAACCTATTTTGCTACTTTTAGTGGAGCTTGAAAAAGATTTAGTAGTAAAGAAGATTGAAGCTAATGGTTCTGTAATGTGATTCTATGTCACTTTTACTAAGTATTCTTTCTCCTTCGTGAGACTGAGTAACAGTATAGTTTAAACCAACTGATCCAGGCAGAATACTGCTCTTGAGACCACAGTCATGGCCAAAGCAGGAGAATATGGAAGAAGGAGGTCAAAAGTATAAACTGGAGGATCTGGTACTCCTAAGAAGGGGAAGGTACTGTTAACTCTTCTCATTAGTGTCTCTTTGATGCCTAACAGAAAGCTCAGCCAATAGTGGCGCTCGGTGTACCTGTGAGGGGTACAGCAAAGTGAGCTTGCTTTGCCAGGGAAACATGAAAACAGCCCAAGAACAATCTGGAAAGTTTTAAACACAGGGCTCTGGTCTAAACTTGTGTTTGCAGCAAAATGGATGGACCTAGAGATTTTCATACTAAGTGAAGTAAGTCAGACAGAGAAAGACAAATATCATACGATATGACTTATATGTGGAATCTGAAAAAAATGATACAGATGAACTTATTTACAAAACAGAAACAGACTCACAGACTTTGAAAACAAACTTATGGTTACCAAAGGGGAAAGGTGGTTGGGGGTGGGGAGGGATAAATTAGGAGTTTGGGATTAATATGTACACCCTACTATAGATAAAATAGATATAATCAACAAAGACCTACTGTAGAACACAGGGAACTCCACTCAGTATTCTGTAATAACCTATATGGGAAAAGAATCTGGAAAAGGATGGATATATGCATATGTATAACTGAATCACTTTGCTGTACACCTGAAACTAACACAACATTTTAAACCCACTGTACTCCAATATAAAATAAAAATTAAATTAAAAAAATAAATAAATAACTTGTGGAAGTGACTTGCTGCGTAGGCTGTGAGCTCCTGGAGAGAAGGCACAGATCTCATACATTTCTGTACCTCTGGTGTACAGCACAGTGCTTAGTACGTGGGAGCTCCTTGAATATTTAGCGAATTAATGAGTAACTGTCCCAGATAGAATGAAGGCATAGCATGGTATCTCCCCTTTCACAAAGCCCAGGTTGTTTTTGCTACTATTAAAGTGCATGAGCAGGAAAGATGACATAGATTTTCTAGCTCATTCTCTCAAAGATCCTTTTTTAAATTTTTCTGTTCTCTTTTATTCTTTGGGACTACTACTGTGCATGACTTATTTAAAACTGGGAATTTTGAACTTAAAAGAATCCAACAAAAAATCCAATCATAAAGGTGTTTTGACCTTAAGATTGTGTCACCTAATATTTATTCCAAGGATATGTGCTGTTGTGATGTTTGTAGGATGCCACCAACCTTGAAAGTCAAGAGGGCCAACCAGAAGAGAATAAATTGAATGAAGTAGAAGGAAAAGAAACCTGGAGTTTTTCACTAGTTCTTACACTTTACTTTCTGAGGCTTTATATTTCAAAGTATGCCATCTGCCAGATAAAGTATATTTACCCCCATTTCAAAGCTCTGACTCAGAGAGGTCAAAATGATTTGATCAAAGTGACTTGGTTGAACAAGGTTGAAGGGAGACTGAACCAACCTCCAGCATCTCCTTACTGTGCCTCAGTGTCCAAATTCAAAAATAAAAATAACAAGTACTCCACCCAGTCCTCGTGGAAACAAAAGGCAAGCCAGAGCCAGGATTCTGGTCACAAGTTCACTATCCCGGTCAAAACTTTGTCCCTCTCCTTCAAAAAATAGATGGTATTGGCCAGTCATACAGGTTTAGTCCAAGAAATTGGTTGTTCTCACTGTTTGCAGGTAGCGACCCCTGACAGAACTGAGGTCACTCTTGTATGGTTGCTCACAGCTTGGATAAGACAGCCCAACAGGTTTGAAAATCCAGAAGAATGAGTGGCAATTTTGTGGCAAATTGACAAATCCATCAGAGCGAGTTCTTTTTTTCCTCAGTACATTACCCTGGGCAACATCTGAGCGGTGGAAACATGGGCCCATTGGGGAGCCAGGAAGCCAAAATGAGTGTTTAGGGTTGGTGTTTAAGGCTTGTTTCTGAAGAGAGTCAAGAGAGAAGGTGAACGCCTGCAGGTATTGCCTTGGCAGTTTTCCTTACAGGTTAAATTTATTGATAAAGTTGGGGTCAGCGGCACTAAAAGCAATCCTGTGTGGTCTATTTGTAACATCCCAGAGGTGGCATTTGGAAAGAAATGAGTATTTCCAAACAAAATTAAGGTATTTGTTGGTATATAGATAGATACAGATATATAGATATAGACAGAGATGATGCAGATATAGATATATAGGTATATAGATGTGCAGGTATCAGATACATAGACATATATAAATAGGTAGATCAAGTCCCTAATCTTGTAATCATTTTAGTTTTTCTCCTGGACAATTATTTTTTAGTGCTTCCATTAGAACTGTTTTTTGTTCTCTGTATTTATCAAAACGTATTTTTCTTATTTTCTAACTTTAAAAACTTATTTATCAAAGAATTCCCTCACATCATTTTTTTAAACAAGTACTGTTAAAACCAACAAAACCCACCACCACTTCTTTCCTACCACTCTCTTCTCATGGATCCAACTTCAATCCTATTCCCATGAAGTTTCTACTTTCAAATAGTTCAGCTATTTGTTCAGACACCCCTGCAGCCATCAAAGGTTCAAATAACGTCAGGCAACGGCGCTAATATCCAGCAAAGGCAACACCTGGTCTCCACTTTGGACATAAGCTAGTCCAACTAGACACTCAGGCTACTATGAACACTCTGAGCCTCATTATATTTTGACAGAGACTTCAAGTGGGAAAAGCACCTTGAGTTTCTCTTGTGTTGTATGGGCTGGGATAGAGGTAAGAATCAACCTGGTAAGATTTATTCTCTCCTGTCTGGCCTGGAGAGCACCCGCAGGGCACCACAAGAACCAGCGACAGCCAAGTGGTAAAATCAGTCTGCCCTGATCTGGTGCTGCGATGGTAGAGCAAGACTGATGCTGACGTGCGTACCAGGACTGGGAACCACTGGCCCACAAAGCCTACAGCTTGGGACTCAGCCTTCTGACCATTCCACGGCTGGAGCTTGTTCACTCCAACCAAGAAAGGTGAACAGGTAAAACAGGAAGAGAAGCCAAGATTCTGCTGGCATCCTGCTGTTGGATCCCAAGCCATGATCACACCAGGGGAGGGGTGATGTTTCCCCAGTCATGTAGCATAAAAGTTCTGTAGCCCAAGCAAGACACCATCTCCCAGAGTCTGACATCCAGCACTGCTAGATTTCTCTGTGCTACTCCATGGTGTACCAGACAAGGGAGACCCTCACACGCGGCTGTGTTGCTCTTATTTATAGAAGTTTACCCCAAAAGTTGACTCAGATGGTCTGGTGTGTGTGCTGTCAGTTTTCTCAAGTATAATTGCTCACCATATGCCTCAAAGCAGAGTACCCTAGTGCTCTAATTAGCTTTTTAGATCTTTCACTCTCCCTACATTGCAGTCCTTTTTAAACCCTAAAACTTCAGAATGAGGATAATGTGAGTGAAAGCCATTGTGCTTTATACAAAATCTCCCTACTCCCCTAACTGCCTTTAAACCTAATTAACTCTCTGCCCTAGCGTGATGTTGATGTCTATGATGATGGTGACAAGTCAGGTTAGATGCCCTCATCCCTTTCCTTTAATAACAGTGCAGAGTTAAATTGATTTTTCATAACTGTGTCATGAGTCTCCTGAATTTAAACTGTAAAGGAAGATGTGGTGAGTTTTCTTGGTGACATTCATTAAGGGAAAGTATATCATAGCCAAATATCTCTGGTCTTCCAAGCTGCTTATGTAGACAGTAAGGAAATGAAGCACCAATAACAGAGATTTTTGACTGTCAACGTCTCCATTGGTTCCAGTAACAAAGGAGAGTGGAAAATATTATAGTTCCAAATACATCGAAATAAAGTAAAGCAAAAGAATCCACGAGCAAGATATTATGGTATAGTAGGACCAACAGTACTAAGTGTGAAAAGACTCAGATTCAAATTTTCAGTCCAGTAGAGCAATGCTGAGCCATGTTCGTCAAAACCCACTGAGCACTGGCGTGCAAAGGCAAGATGGCACAAATAATGTGTTACTAATAACAATTAGTTATTAGCAGTTGTTGCTGTTTGACTTGGTAATGTGATCAACATGGTCTTTGACCAACAATAATGGCCACTGGCATAGTATTAGAAAAATAAGAAGACCCTTAAGCCTTGATGATGTCATTGAGCCCCTAAATAAACCCTGGAACCACCTATTTCCAGACTTCTTACTATACGAGGTAACAATGTCCTTACTGCCTTAGCCACTCTATCTGAATATTCTGTTACTTGCAGCTAAACTCTTGCTATTTGATAAAAGATGCTACAACAACAACAACAAGATGCTACAATTATCCGGGCACCTTTTCCTAAGTGTGATTGGGAAACAGCAGAAAAGTCAAAACAAACTAGCACAACACTGATCCAACTGGTTCTTATCTAGTTGCTGGAGTTTACCTCATGCATTGATTGTTAGTTAATTGGACCAGTTACCTTCTTTTTGTTGAGGATCCTTCTCTGATTATAAGACATTAGGGTCCAAAACAGAAAAGGAAGCTGTAGGCTTTTGTTGCAAAACAAGACACACTTTTAGTATTGAACGCAGCCCTTACCTTTGATTCCTTGTTGTCGATACTGAGAATCGGCAACCTCTTCAAACAGCTCCCCTGAAATAGCCTTGATCATGGAGGCTGGCGGGACCTAAGAGAGATTTAACGCACCGTTAGTGGTACACGTGGTGCCATTCTGAGAACACTGCACTTGGTAGAACATTATGGCAGCCAACGGGCTGTATTAATGTCTTATGAGGCTGTAAACTTCTTGAAAATGCACCTGAATTCTCAGAGGTGAGGAAATGAAGATGTAAGTAACCCTGGGCTGAGTGTGTAGCTTTGCAGTTTATTTTCTGCTTGACAATAACGGGAGAAGGAGCGGCAAACTCTTATTACTTGTGATTCATGAAGCAATCCTCTTACACCTCAGGTGGACAACTTTGAAGAGATACAGCTGTTTACATCTTTATACCCAAGAGAATGATCCTCCCGATCTGGAGTGTGAAGACTGGACAGTGTGAGGCACCAGACCAAACTCATTATGTGCAATCTGTTCCAATGAATATGAAAGCCTAGCATCTCTCCAAAAGCACCTCCTAAGGTAAACAGTGAGTATTTTCCAGATTCTGTTGATCAGGTTAACCAGAGCACAAGGCACCAGTCCCCAACTACGATGCTTAATGGGTATAACAAAGCCTCTCATTTACCAGGAAAACAGCCTCTTAGGCCTGACCTTTCAAATCCCAAATCCTTTTATTACTTTTCAGTTCCTTTTGTAGGATATGACCTCCAAAGAGAATTTATTACTTAGCAAAGTTTGCTGATAAAACCCTATACAAAAAAGGTACCCCTTTTAGAAGTAGAGAAGCTGAGCAGAACACAGGCTACATTGGGAAGTCAAGAGACCTGGGACCTGAGTGTGATCATGCCTCCATGCACTGGGTGAACTGCAGTAGATTATCCCCTCTGCCTTGTTTTTCGCATCTGTTTCCTAATAGGAGAAGGTGAACTAGATTTCATCTGTAAAATTCTTTGTGTTCACCTCCTCAACTCTGAATTCTACGAATCCATCATTTTATGCTGCTTTTATTGGTATTCAAGACTCCCTGTCTCATCCCCTTTAACGAATTCCATCAAACAACTAAAAAATCTCATCTCTTTTAGAAAATGTTTCTTAGTTTTCAGAGAAACGTTGCGACTCATAATTTTGTTACTTCTAAAAGTCTTCATTTGTGTATGTGTGGTTTTGCTTAGATCATGAAGAAAAAGCTATAATCTATGGACTGACATTTAAGGTGAGAGAATCACACAGAAGCACGTGTACATGTTACTCCACACCTGTGTAGGTAACGTTGCGTCGGAGGCCAACAGGGTAGGAAAGAAGTGTGAGGAAGGGTCCTGTGGAGGTTCTACAGCAGTCCACGGTCACCTGGCATGACAACCTGGCGATGCGCCATTGTGTCTCCCTCCCTGACACAACCAGCTGGGAGCATGGAGCACAGTGCGGGCACAGAAGCTGGGTAATTCCTCCCAACGTAGCACATCTTTACTGGGAAGTCATTGCTTTGGGGCTTCTCATAGGCCTGGCTGAGCTTTCTCAAAGCTTCCCTGCAGTATGAAGTCCTTTCTATCCAGTGCCTTCCCTTTCACAGATGTCAGGCCTGCACCAATTGTGACTGAAAGCTTTCCCTGCCTTCTCCTACCCTCTCTCTCCTTTAGCCTTCATGGGCATTCTTCCCCTTAGTAAAGCTTTTGCATGTCTCATTCCATCTTGGTGTTTGCTTCTTAAAGGACCCACCAAAACATATAGGACTACGTGGAATGAGGAATATTCCAGACTCTCTGGCAGCCAGCTGTGACCACGTGTAACTGTATGGTTATAGGTGGATATGATATGTAATACCCTTGAAGGGATCTGACAGAAGGAGTCTTGGCCTTCTCTTCCCATGGTCTCCACCCCACTAACTAGAATAGCGGCATAATGGTGAGATCCACAGCAGCTAACTCAGATTAGAAAGTGGAAGCAATATACTTAGGTTACAGATCCCTGATGATAGAGAAACTGTCATATCAGCATGGATGATCCATGTTTCCATGAGAAAGAAAAATGGTCAGTGCTATTTTTGCTTTCCTATCAAACAGTATAACATCATCTTAACTTATACAGGTCCCTACCCTCCAGGGAGGCGGGGGAGGGGCAAATAAAACACTTATTAAACAGGAACCAGTGCTGACAGCATGGAAAATTCTCTCTCTCTCTCTCTCTCTCACACACACACACACACACACACACACACACACACACACACACACACACAACTCAGAGAACGGGACATCATTGCCAACTGGAATATCTGGGGAAGGAATTAACCTAGACTTTGAAAGATGATTAGAATGTAGAAAGGAAGACTGTAGACTGGGAAAACCACCTGAACATACTGTTACTTTTGGACTAAGAAAGAGACTACCCTGAACACAATAGAGATGATTTGGTGGCCAACAGTGCAAAATAAAATTAGGAGGGGGGAAATCCTGAAAACTCTGCTTAGGCAACATCCTGAAGAAACCTGTGCTGGTTATTTGCCTACTGGCCCTGACGTCTGTCCCCTGCCCTTCTCTATTTTGCTGTGTATTACAAGGGCCTGATCCCTCAAGCCACACTTACAGGCTCCTTTGACTAAGTCTTCTTATGTGGGTTTGGCCAATGGAAAGTACTAGCAAGATATTGGAGAACACAAGGATGGATGATACCAGGGTAACATTTCCTCTTACTCTTCTACAGTCAAGGTCTCTAGTAGCGGCTATGTTTCCTCAGTGGTTCCAATTTCTGCGACACAGCCCTGGCTCCTGGGCTCAGACACTCTTCCCTGTGTTCCTCTAGTCGAGGGGTTAAAGTCACTTCCTGTAGTGGCTACATTTTATATCACCTCGCCTTTTCCTGTTTGTCCTTTAGGCAATTCTGACAGATTAGTATTCAATTTCCTGTGTTAAATTCCTTCTGTTGAATTACCTGGTTTAGCAGATGGTGTTGCTCCCTGTGCCTATGCCTGCGACATTCATTTATACACAGCGGAGACTGCTTAATGTAAATATCTGCACTTATTGATCTAAAGGTTTTATTTAACCATGGGAGTACGTTCAGTCATGCATAAGGAAAGCCAGAAGCAGACAATGATGGGCAGGAGGTTGATGAATTAAAAACCAGGTTCCTCACCCTGGAGTGGAGGGAGGAGGGTAACTCCAAGTTGTGTATCACACTTTCTCTCATAGTTCCCTAGAAGGATTGAGTCCCAGCTGCCTATCATGGTACCTGGTTTGATCATACACACTTTATATTGGCTTCCTTCTCTTCCCTGTCTTAACTCTCTGCTCATTACCAGTGTTCCAGATAAATTACTTGCACTTGAATCCTTGCCTCAGGATCAGCGTCTAGGAAAACTGAAACCATGCCAACTGGATTGAGTTTGATATCCTAGGCAAGACACTAAAGAATGCAGAACCTTTTCTTGAACCTCCATGCCCATCAATCTCCCACAGCTTCCTGTGAAAACATCTTTATCATAATAGCACTTAATTCGTGAAGCTGAAATTATCTGTTTACATTTCTCTCTTTTCCAAGAAATTGTCATTCCTCCCACTTAGTGCTTTTCCTGGCACAAAATAGCAATCCATTAAATATTTGTTGAATGAAATAATGAATGACAAAACAAGAAGAAAGAAAGTCTGGGAGGGGAGAGAATCTCACCACTGTACTCAGCACAGTGCCTAAAAGGTCAGCAGACACTCAATAAATATCAATTAATGGGATTGATAACTGAATGAATTTGGTGATAACTAGCTTAGATGTTAGAGTTGAAGACTTGGGACTGGATGAATTCTTTGAGGAACTGCATAAACAGAAAAGAGAATGCTGGTATTAAATGAGATAATTTTGTGCCAAGAGGATTATGGTTGAAAAATTTGAATGGAAAAATATGAAATATAAATTCTGATAACATAATTTCCTTGAAAAATGACATGAATCAATAATCAAGGAGATGTCTAAAGAAACCAATACACAATAATTAGTATTTCAGAGTTACATCACAATCGAGCATTTGGACAAAGGTGACTAGGTTCATATATAATACTTGGAAAATTCACTACAGAGAGCTTCATGAATGACACACTGAACTTAGAATTATTTAAAATTGTGTTTTAAAATTAGTTTGACTATAGTTGTTGCTTACAAATCACAGGGTTTTTTTTCAAAAAGTAAGAGGTCATACTTCTGTAGTCATAAACTGTTCTTTTAGTTTTAAAAAAAGACTTATACAAGTACCTCCACTCCTTTCATTAATTAGCCCAAAGTATATTAATTTTGGGCTAGTATTAATTAGCCCAAGTATAAACTTTATGATATTCTTATGTATTTACAGAATCAGGTCCTTTAAAAACTTACATTTGGATAAATAAACTATGGGCAGATATAACTTAATAACTTATAAGGCTACATTATAGCCATCGTATGATAAGAATACACATTAAATACTTTCTATTTTTAACAAATATTTCTTAAGATAAAGATTTCATGACATGAATCCTGGGGAAAGCCAGACATCAGTGACACAGACTCTTTTTTAATTTTTTAAAAATAATTTTGGCCTTCCCTTTTCCTTTATTTTTTAAAATATATTTATTTATTTGTTTGTTTATTTATTTTGGGGCTGCACTGGGTTTTCGCTGCTGCACACAGGCCCCCTCTAGTTGCGGCGAAGAGGGGCCACTCCTCATTGTGGTGCGTGAACCTCTCACCGCGGTGGCCTCTTCTGTTGCGGAGCATGGGCTCCAGGCACACAGGCCTCAGCAGCCGTGGCACGCGGGCTCACGGGTTCTAGAGCACAAGCTTAGCAGCTTTGGTGGATGGGCCCAGCCGCTCTGTGGCATGTGGGATCTTCCCGGACCAGGGCTCGAACCGTGTCCTCTGTGTTGGCAGACGGACTCTGTGCCACCAAGGAAGTCCCATTGGCACAGACTCTTCATGAGGGGAAAAAAAAATCAATATGAAAAGACTGCTTACTGTTTAAGCTACCTGTCTGCCTAATTCAGACTCCACGGTAAATACTTGTTTTTGTCCAAGAATTCTAATTCCCAATGAAAACCCTGGATAATTGTATATTTGGGTAAATAACGATAGCATCCTATCCCATGGCAATCCTCAATAATGTGAGCTATGTGTTATAGTGTTTTACATGTGTTAATTCTCAAGAGAGCTTGGCACAGAGGGAAACTAGATATCACTGGTATTCATTTTATTGCATCAAATACATTGTTTTACGAAATTATACAATTTTACTGGAAACTATTATAGTAAAATGTAAGTAATAGATCTAAGACATATCACTATTAAAAATATAGGTAATAAATTTAATATCAATTAGAAATGTGAAATTCTATGATAAATTTTTCGGAAAAGAAAGTCAGTCTTCCCACATCAGTCTATGTCAATCTAACCTTCTTCCTGCTCTTCATAACCTAAATTCAAATACATCATAGAAGACAAAGATAAAAATGCATCATCCAGGCTTCCCTGGTGGCACAGTGGTTGAGAATCTGCCTGCCAGTGCAGGGGACACGGGTTCGAGCCCTGGTCCGGGAAGATCCCACATGCCACTGAGCAGCTAAGCCCATGCACTACAACTACTGAGTCTGCACTCTAGAGCCCGTGAGTCACAACTACTGAGCCCACATGCCACAACTACTGAAGCCCGCGTGCCTAGAGCCTGCGCACCACAACAAGAGAAGCTACTGCAATGAGAAGCCTGCGCACCACAACAAAGAGTAGCCCCCGCTTGCCGCAACTAGAGAAAGCCCGTGTGCAGCAACGAAGACCCAACACAGGCAAAAATAAATAAATAAATTTATTTTTTAAAAAATGCATCATCCTATTGTGTTCCCTACTTTCCCATTGCCTAGCTCTTTATTTTATTTCTGATAAAGCCTCATCTGGTGGAAACAGTTTTTCCTGTTTATAACATTGTAAGTTCATAGCATTGTTTGTATCATTGCCTGCCTATCCACCACTGTCATCCCACTCTGAGACATTAGTAAATTTTGAATATGAGAAAATGACCAGCAACTGATGGAATTAGTCTAAAATTTAATCAAATTAGGTTTTACATAACTCCAATGAGATACCATTCCTTTTAAACAATCACACAGATTTAATACGCTGAAAGAGAGTTTAGAAATCTCAAAATTTTAATACCTCTAATTCACAGAAGAGAAAACTGAGGTTCAGAAAGTTTAAAATGACCAAAGGTCATATTATTGCAAGTTAATGGCAAAGCACTGGGAGCCTAAGTTGTCTGCCTCCTATCTTTGGAAATTTTTTTCATTATAGAATCACCTTGAGGTTTTCAGCTTCTTTTACATTGTGTTGTATGTTTTGGCTTCCATGACTAATAGTATTTCCTGAAAAAAATCATTCTAAGTAATATTTCATTGATAAAAATTTCCTTGGATACAAACATAATTATTCCACTAATTGGTGAACAACTTTTAATTGAGCAATTGCTGTATACCAATCACTATTATAAATTCTGAGAATATGGAAGTCAAAAAACCAAATAAAAATCCTTGCCCTCACTGGAACATATAATCTAAGTTACACATTTTAGTTTATAATTGTCATATTCCATCTTGGTCAATGAAATTGTGTCTTTGGTTAGAATTGTTTTAGACTGGGAGTTTATGAGATTTCTTTTTTTTTGAATTTTTATTTTATATTGGAGTATAGTTGATTTACAATGTTATGTTAGTTTCAGTTGTACAGCAAAGTGATTCAGTTATACACATACACATATCAATTATTTTTCAAATTCTTTTCCCATTTAGGTTATTACAGAATATTGAGCAGAGTACCCTGTGCTATACAGTAGGTCCTTGTTAGTTATCTATTTTAAATATAGTAGTGTATGCCAATCCCACATATGTTATGCTATTTCTAAAAAACTCTCTGAATGACAAGATCAGCAGTAGTTATAAGTTTCAAAACTGGAATAACTGATAAAGGAATATAGCAAGCAACATAAAAGATAAAGAAAGGTGCAGCTTTCACAGTGCCAGGCTTGTGGGGAGACAGTACTCTGGCTGACTTATGTAAGAGCAGAGAAATAGAACTGAATGCAACAAACACTTATCCAGTTACCATGTGACATGTTAGCCCTGCTACCTAGCTTGCTATTTAATTATAAGCACCCAGAACTGTGTGTGCCACACCACAAGTGCTCAATACATATCCTGAGAATGAAGGAATGGATTATGTAAACCAGATATTGTACTAGATTCCAGAGATACAAAGATGAATAAGATATGGTCCCATATTGTAAGAAACCCATAATCTCATAAAGGATCATAATGTTCATTAAATGTCTTCTATTGACAAAACACTATCCTTGGCACTGCACTGAGGATAAATAAAACAAATGAAACACAAGTCTTCTCTCAGGAAGCTTAGTTTATAATAAACATCTTGAAAAACAAGACTATGGAGAGGTTTCATTTTTACTGGTAACAATCGGAAAAAATTTTCATAAAAGCAGTGATATTTGAGTTGGGTCCATGACTTTAGCTGCACTATTACTACCTCTCTGTTTTCATTCCTTGTAAGAAACATCAAGATTTTAAGGCGGCATGGTCAAAGAAGAATCAGACTAACCAAAGCCCTTAAAAAGAGAGATAATGAAATACCTAGATAATGTTTAAGGTCATCTTTGGTCTCTTGTACAATGATCTCCCCATCTTAGCAGAATCATTCAAAATGAGGTGCAATTCCCAAAATATACATTGTTTCTTTCTGAGTCTTCTTGTCTCTGACCCAATGCTGTTCCCTCTGCCAAAGATGACCTCCCAAAATATATCCTGTCCTGGGTCTCTCCAATACTACCCTTAGGTTGATTTGCTGGGAGGAGTCACAGAACTCAGAATACAGTCATACTCATGGTTGTGATTTATTACAGCCGAAGGATAGAAGGTTAGGATATATATACAGCTTGCTGATATACTATCAGCAAAGGGAAAAGGTACATGGAGTGAGGTCTGGAGGAAACCAGGTGCAAGCTTCCAAGAGTCTTCTCCCAGTGGAGTCACATAGGATGCACTTAATCCTCCAGCAAAAAGTTGTGACAATACATGTGAAATATTGTCTATTCGGGAAGCTCATTAAAAACTCAGTGCCAGGGCTTCCCTGGTGGCGCAGTGGTTGAGAGTCCGCCTGCCGATGCAGGGGACACGGGTTCGTGCCCCGGTCCGGGAAGATCCCACATGCCGCATGCCGCGGAGCGGCTGGGCCCGTGAGCCATGGCCGCTGAGCCTGCGTGTCCGGAGCCTGTGCTCCGCAACGGGAGAGGCCACAACAGTGAGAGGCCCGCATACCGCAAAAAAAAAAACAAAAACCAAAAAAACACCTCAGTGCCAGAATTTTTAATGGGGGCTCGGTACATAGGCACCCCTTACCTAACACCTTAGCACGTATCAAATTTCTAGACTCCTAGAAGGAAACCAGAAAGTCAGCAAAAGTGTATCGTTTGTATAAACAGTTTAGGCATTTTTATCAGGGAATGGAAGGACCAGTGCTGAAATGTGAGTTCTCTAGACATTCAGATAAAATTGATCACTCTCTCCTTTCCAGCACTACCATAATGGGTACACAACTTCAGTGCTGCACTCATCACATTATATTGTTATTATTGGTTTCTCTGTCTCTGATCCATAACTGCAAGCTCCCCGAGGGAATGCGTCTTAAGCATCTTTGTATTCGCTGTACTGATTGCAATGGCTGAGACATGACAGGCTATCAATAAGTGCATGATGAATGAATGGACAAACTAATAAATTATATAAACCAGTTTAACATTCTAGTACATCTCTATATACAGACAGGCTCATTCATAACATAAGAATCCATACAAGTTATATTGTTATAAAGATGTTCTTTTGATTGTCAAAATGACTGAGGGTGTTATTGGAATTGAGTAGAATTTAGTAGGAAGCTAAACAGCCTGCCATTCCTGAACAGTCTTACATAATGATGGATTTTATACTGTTCAAAATACTAACAGCATCTGCATTGAGAAACAGTGGCATATACCAATCTAGGCACACTCTGGAAATCAGCGGTAGGGTCAAGCCCATCCAAACCACACAGCAACTTTATAGAAATACATGTTAGGGAGATGCTCCAAATATTCACTACATTGACAGAAAAAAATCTGAGAAATACAGGAGAGCACAAACAGAAAATAAAATCATCACTAAGCATTTCTCCTCTTTGAAATATGTTCTTTCACGACATCACACTCTCTTGGTTGTTCTATTTGCCTAGGATGCTCCTTTTGAAATTTTGTAGCTCTTCTCCTCTGGGTCTTCAATGAAACCCCCCTTCCTCTGCTTCTCTTTTCTTCTATGTAGTCTTCCAAGGTGATCTCATCTAGTTCCACGGCTATAAATAGAATCTACACATTAACAACTCCAAAATATTTATCTACAGCACTGAGATCTCCCAATCTTCCCAGAACTCCGGACTCGAAAACAAAGGCCTGTAATACATCTCTAGTTGGATGCTTAATTGGCATCACAAATTAAATGGTACCAAACAGAAACACTGATTTCCTTCCCCGCCCTCAACTTACTCTGCCTTAATTTTCCCCATCTCAAAAAGTGATACAACCCATCCTCACCCCTCTATTCCAGCTCAAGCCTAATACCTAGGATTTATTCTTGGTTACTGTCTTTTCCTAGATCCATATCTAATTTCTAATCAAATCCTGTCATGTCAATCTCCAAAATATTTCCTGAAAATCTGCATCTCACTCTTTCTCCAGTACAATCACCATGATCCAAGTCTCTATAACCTATACTCTAGACCACTGCAACAACTCCATGCCTCCCACAGTCTACTTCACAAAATCAGAGGACTCTTGTAAAAACAACAGTCTAATCATATCAGTTACACACCTTTCTTAAAAGTAAAAATTCCATTTGAAATTAAAATCTAAACTCGTTATCCTGGTTTTCAAAACAGTCTAGAGGATGCCCACCTCCTAACCTTATCAGGCCTCATCAATGCAGCCTTCTTTTATTTCCTTAAATATGTCACACTCAGAATCCACGTAGTCTCTTTGCAACAGCGGTTGTTGCTATAGCCAGCAACGTTTTTTAAAAAAATCTTGGGATGGCTTATCATAACTCATCTCAGATGACACCCGCTCAGAGAGAACTTTCCTGACCACACAGTCTAGAGCACTTAAGAAGTCATTCTTTATTATATTATACCATTTTAATTCTTATCATACTAGTCTATCTTATCCCCTCTTTCTTTATCCCCTCCCCATTTTTTCTTTTGTGTGTGTGTGTCTCCGTTTACTTTAATGTAAGTTGTATGAGTGTAGAGATTTAGTCCAACTTTCTCTCTCTGTATGCCTAGAACCAGAACTGTGCCGGGAACAGAGTTAGCACCCCACAAATACTTATTGAATAATGAATAAATCAGCTCTGCCCCTTGTGAAAAATATAACAAACATTTTACTGTACATTCTTTAGTATTGTTTATGCATACTGTGGTAATTTAAAATATTGAATCTACTGTTTTAACTTCATTAATTCAGCTGATATCTCAAAATCCACTAATTAGATTAGCCTGGAACCTTGGGAGATACGATTCTACATTCTCTCTTTCAAAGAGCTTAATATTTAACAGAGTAAGGAGACACACCACACATCACAATCTACAAGTTAATGAAAAATATATCATTATAGCAAATGAGTTGTCATAAGTCAGTGTCTAATCAAGTCCCAAAAGAGAACAAACCACAAGTTTTATAGGAGTTTAGAGAAGAGAGAGTTCTTAACCAACTGGATGAAAAACATGGCATTGTTATGATGTTGGGGCACATAGAGAGAAGGGGTATAGGATGACAAGAGAACAGAAGAGTAAGGTGAGAGAGGTAGCAGAAGGCTGTATCATAGAAGATACTGGATGCCAGACTGAGCTGCTTGGACTTTAATAGAGTTGGCAGTAAGGAAAGCTTTCCAGTAGGAGGTGACATACTGAGAGCAGTCATAAAGAAAACTGATCTGACAATAATCTACAGAAGGAAATGGAAGAGTGGATATTGGAGGTAAGAGGACCAGTTGGGAAAGTCTCTGTAAAGAGTGAAACAGGAGATAATTAGGGCTTAGCGTAGGAAAGTGCTAATGCCAACCACAGTGGGAGGAAAAATGCTAACTATGTGAGGTGATGGATGTGTTAATTAACCTGAATGTGGTAATCACTTCACAAAGTGTACTCGAAATTTCTTGAAATTTACGTCACTTTACATTATTAATGTTATCTGATTTATAAAGTTTGTGACAATTTTACAAAGGTTATGGATAGCATTCTGATTTTTTTCATATCACTATGACAATCAAAAACCTTTAAATGCACCAATAATTGAACGGCAAATTTAACATGAGTAACACAATTATTGAAAAACGAATTGCAACCTTTGTTCTCCTGACCAGTCTCCACAAAAAATATTCATGCTTTCAAATAGTACAGGTAATAGAACGCTAAATATCATAGTTCACCCCTTGTTCCTTCATTATCTAAAATAAGTGGGGAAAGTAGTCACAAAATCAAATCATTTGCAATGTATCAATTTAGCTCGAATAGATTCCAAAATTTACTAATGACTAATACATGAAATCTGTAAATTTTGTGTTTATGTCCTGCCTAGAAATATAGCTTAGTATGTAATTCAGCCCTGGAGAAATTGAATAAAAGGTATAGAATCAGTCTTAAATCAACCAACCGTGTAGCAACTGTCCATAATAGATGCTTTGCAGCAGAACGTGGTAGAGTCTAGAAAAGTTATTAGTGTCACTCTTACTCTATAAGGCCTTTAGTCCTGTGAGGTTTCTATGGATAAATTATCGTTTGACTTTAGCTTTCCTTAGAAGGAATAAACATAGCCCAGAGTATGAGTCAATGAGAGCCATTTTCCTTCTTACCTTGATTTTTCTCACATATTTTATCCATTTAGAGATAAACTGTCTTTATTAGTTGTGCTATGATTTTGCCTTACACGAACCTATGGAGATGTTTGAGAAATAAGGCTTCATGTTATATGGGAACACAGAAATGGTCACTTTGTTGCAGGGAAGTCCTAGGGATTGTCAGTCTAGGTTTGATCAGTCCTTAGGAAAGGGGGAAGTCTCTTGAATTTTGTATATGGTTCAGAACTATACCATGAAAAATGTTAAAAAAAAAAAAACCTTGGCTGAAACTCTGAAATATGAAGAATGCCATTATTTCTCCAGACATTAGTTTGGTATCAGCTGCATCTGAGAACTCAAACTATATTCATAAATAATATAGTTTAAATTTTTAGATACCAAGATGAGGGGCAGAGATGCCAAGCGTGAAATTTGTCTACAAGCTACTAAATCGATAGTTGTTCCCTCCTGCAGGGAGCAAATTCAAGATGATGAAAGTTACCAGAAGTTCAGGAGAAACTTTTCTCATTTTACACACTTACTTTGTTTTTGCTTTTAAACATGATATATTATATCTATCTGATCAGAACTATTAAAGTCCCATTCTGTCTAGCAGCAGATTAAACAAGAGACATTCTCATTTTTAGGAAATTAGAATTTTAGAGTTCCAGAGATCCACAGAAATGATACAATCCAAGTCTCTCATGGGAAAATGAGGCCCCAGAAGTTCAGTGGCTTGCCCAGGTCATACAGCTGGTAGAATCAGACTAAATACTTCGATCATACACAAACAAACAATTTATTATGTCAGCAAATTTCTTCTTTTAAAATAATCACCATCAACTAGGAGTATTTACACAAGGTAATAACTTAGCTTCTCCCTCATTAAATATGCATATATAAAATAAAAGTTTTCAACTTTTAAATGATCTTATACTCAAATCTGACATGTATCTGAGTTACCACTAAAATTTCTGGACTCAGAACTTTGTTGATTATAAAAATAATTAACCTCTATAAAAAGCCTGCCATAAATGTTATATGTATACCACATATCGTACAAATATTTGATTTTGTTTCCAAAGTACAATGCAAATGCTGTTACAATTTAATTATAAAATATTTCTTGTTGCTCTCCACACATATTCCATAATGAAACAGGATGTTGATAGTATATTAAGAAAAATGCATTGTTATTTTCCTTTTATGGCTTGTCTAGACTTTCAAGGTAGTGTAGTCGAAAATCTCCCTGGTCTGGGAGGCTGAGCTTCTGGACTTGATAGAACTGTCCATTCTCTTCTCATTGTAATATTCTCTACCAAATTAGAGTACTTGGTATGCATGTGAGAGAGCTACATAGACACATATAGACTAGTAGAGCAGTGGGATTCAGGTTCAGAAAAAATTTTTTTAAAGTTTTTAAATAGAAAATGAAAGTTTAAGACAGGCTGGCATGTGGCTGCAAGTAGCCTAAAGCAAAGCTGTTTATAAAATTCGTTTAGTCAGCCTGCAGGAGAGAGATACATGGCCCTAATCACTCAAGTACACAACCAATGGAATGTGTTTACTTCCTACATGATTCTGTTCTACTCTTCCAGCAGATGCCTGTTATTCTTCTGGATTACATGTACAAAAGTGTAATATAGGATCTGCCCAATAAAATCAGGCTAGCTTCTCATCACATTATAGGAGACATAGAGATGAAGGTTGCTTTATAATTATACTAAACTGAACAAAAAACTATGGAACTACTCTCTGGACCACAAAACTGGAAGCCATCATCCACGTAATCTGGAAAGTGTGAGTTTGCAGGAAGCTCAAATAATTTAGCTAACAGCCATTTCCACTCCTGAAGTCCTGGCAATCATTGTTAAAAGTGAGATCCACATTTAATTCAACACTGACTGTACGGAATGGAAGTTAGTTCCTCTGGGAACTTCACTCCCATGCTCCTCGTTTCTGAGCTGATTAAGTCTGCTTTTGAAACAGAGTTCCGTTGCCAAGTTTATGATTAACCTCTCCATACAAAATTGTATTCCCTTTTTTGTTCCAAATCCGTTCCCCTCAAAACTGAGGAATAACAAAGAAAAGGGGGGATTGAACCTTTGAAACCGTATACCAGTCCCTGTGTCCCTGTCCTTTGAAGTAAAAGGCTTTTGCTTTAGTCTCCCAGGCCTCCCCTGAGGGTCAAAAGCTGGTTCAAGAGTTAATGATTAGGAAACATGAAGATGAAGAAACAAAGAATAGCTGTTGGATCAGGACACTGGGGACAATTTAGACTATAAGCCAGTCACATAGCCAGGTCACCAAATTCCCTGAAAGACGTAGGTAAAGGTCTGACACATATTCCTACGTTGTTTTATAGGAAGCAGACCTCCACCAGATGAAAACTGCTGACCACAAGCAGGTAGACCCCAGACCGGTTGAAACCAGAAGACTGCTGACCCTCGAAAATTCACCTTGATGCCAACCAATCCCAGAACTGTCATGAGCTGCTCGCGCACCCCTCACCCTGCCTTTAAAAGCCCATTGCCTGTGCCGAGATGTTAAGATGGTTTTTAAGGACACTAGTCCACCCTCTTCTCGGTTAGCTGGCTTTCTAGAATAAAGTCACTTTCCTTGCCCAACACCTTGTCTCCTGACTTATTGACATGTTTTGCCAAACTGGGTTTCAGAACTATTTTCTCTGACAACTCCCACCCATTGTGCTAGGAGGTTGAGGTTTTCTCTCTCATCATTTTTTTTTTTTTTTCTACTCTCCAACCCTTTTTCCATCATCCGCTCTTTTTAAGCCCCAAGAGTGAGATGAGCACGGCCAACTGGTGGTTTTCACCTGCCCACCCTCCCTGTGTCTACAGAGGACACTTGGATCTTCCTTTGAGAACTGCCCCTTCCCCACACTCAGTCCATATCATTTAGATTGGCCTGACCCTATGCCCCATTCTTTCCATTCCCCCTTTTCCAGTCCCCACTCCAGGAATGGACATGTGACCAAGTTGAACAATCATCATATTCCATCTTGCTGGAAACAATCTATGTGTCAGAGATACATATTTGACTTGACTCTGCTGAAATCATTGAGGAAAGAGGTCTCTCACTTTGTTGGCAGGGCAAGGGCATAGTTATGAGAATATCAGCATGGAGCTGCTCGTGGATATGTCACTATAAGAAAAAGCTTTTCTGAGAGTAGAGCCACATGCAAGAAATCAAAATTAAGAGTTTGGGATTAACATATACACACTACTATATATAAAAAAGATAACCAGTAAGGATCTACTGTGTAACATACTCAGTATTTTGTAATAACCTATAAGGGAAAAGAATCTGAAAAAGAATAAATATATATATGTATGTATAATGGAATCAATTTGCTGTACACCTGAAACTAACACAATATTGTGAATTAATTATACTTGAATTTTTAAAAATGACAATAAATATGAAAGATAGAAAAAAAATTAAAAGAGAGGAGAGGAGTTCTGGATGAGCACCTGGAACTCTGGATTTTTTTAGTTGTGTCAGCAAGTAGATTTTGGTTTTGCTTTAACTTGTTTGAGTTGGGTCTCTGTTATTTGCCAAAGAATGAATCCTGAGAAATACACTTTCCTTCTCTGGACTCCTCCTTCAGCGCAATTTAGTTTTCCTACTAATAGCAAATTCAGAACCATGTCACAGCTGATCCTCCAACAGGAATGAACTCGTCAAGTGCTTCTAGCTAGAAATATCTCTTAATCTAAACAGTCTTTTGAAGTCTATAGTGTTTTGTGCCGATGTATTCTTGAAAAGAATATGTCTAATTTCTGCCCTAGACAATTGTGCTTAATAAAGAACACAAAGAGAAATTTGAATATATTCAGTATGTAAATATATAGTCATTTCATGTTTGCTTGGAAGAAAATAACCAAAATCACTCATGCAAAAGAAATTTAAATTCTAATTAATTTGTTTTCTAGCTCTGAAAATGAAAAATTTAACTTTCTTATGATTTATTTACACGAGAAATTTTATAGAAGATATATTTAAGAGTAATGTTATACATAGCACATCTAGAAAAAAAATAAGCCTTTTTTTTTGGGTGAGAGATGTGAGAGATGTTGTTTATCTTTTCTAGACACCAGCTTTTTTACTATCTGTAATGATGTCTGTAAGATTCAGGATTCTCTACCAGTTTAAAAGAGGTGGGGTTTTTATGTTTTATTTTTGTTTTTGTTTTTCTCTGTAATGCCAACAGGATTTTCAAGATCTCATTAAATACTAGAAGCAATTAGTGAATTTCTTGGTAAAGATGTATTTTATGTGATAACATGTGTATAACATATAGAATATTTTTGATACAATACTTTTATAAATATGGTCCAGCTCATTTATGATATGAGAGTATCATATTTTCTCATTTCTGTTATTTCAGTAGTCTTCAGTTTGGTTTGGAACATTATTCTTACTTCACTTAAAGTTACTTAACCTCTTTCCTTATTATAGAGCAATAACTCAGATCTTTTTTTGTTTTTTTTCTTCCTTTCCTAACTGTAGTTTTTACTTTAGGGTGTACTCAAAACCTTTGATTCTTCATTGACTGGTGTTTCTGGCTCCAAATAACTTCTGGCCTTTTTATTTATCTTACAGCTATACTTACTGTAAATCATTGCAAGCATTTAACTACTTCATTCTGTCTTTTAGGGGAGTCAAGACTGTGAATTTTCATGGTGAAAAATATCTTATAAGTATATTTCATTTTATATTTACTTATGGTACTGTTACAACATCATATTGACTTTTATCACTTGTTTTGGTAGGTTATATTGTCTACTGTTAAATTTTAGGAAGGAAATACGGAAGTATTAACATATATTTGTTACAAAATGCAGCATAGCATTTGCTAGATATAAGGACACCTGACCAAGGGAATAGGTTGCTGTATTAGTCAGGGTTCCTCAGAGAAACAGAGTCAATAATATGTGTATATACAGAGAGAAAAAGATTTACTTAAGGAACTGCCTCATGCAATTATGGAGACTGGCAAGTCCAAAATCTGTAGGGTAGACCAGCAGGCTGGAAACCAGCGAAGAGCCCATAATTCAGTTCAAGTATTAAAGTTGTCTACTGCAGAATTTCCCCTTGCTCAGAAGAGGTCTATCTTTTGTTCAAGTCAGGCTTTCAACTGATTGGATGAGGCCCACCCACATCATGGAGGGCAATCTGTTTTACTCGAAGTCCACCAGTTTAAATGTAGATCTCATCAAAAAAAAAACCCTCACAGTAACATACAGAATAATTTTTACTATGCTTTTCCTGCTATAGCACTCATTATTCTTTACTTTAATACTGTTTGTTAACTATTTCCTTCACAGACTGTAAACTCCATGGGAAGCGGGGATTATGTCTGCCTTTTTCTTTACTCTCAGCACTTCACATAGTACCTGGCACATAATGGGCACTCTACGTGCCACTGTGAATTACCATATTTCATTGAGCAAAGTACCTTTGATATTGGTATTTCTTGAAGAATTTTATATAACAAGGTAATGACTTCTAATTAGCTGACCACGATCTTAAAATACCAGGATTTTAACATGCATCTCAATTTAAAGATACTAAAATATTTTCTAATATGCATCTTAGAATTGATAAAATCGGAAGATGGCGGAAGAGTAAGACACGGAGATCACCTTCCTCTCCACAGATACACCAGAAATACATCTACACGTGGAACAACTCCTACAGAACACCTACTGAACGCTGGCAGAAGACCTCAGACCTCCCAAAAGGCAAGAAACTCCCCACGTACCTGGGTAGGGCAAAAGAAAAAAGAATAAACAGAAACAAAAGGATATGGACGGGACCTGCACCGGTGGGAGGGAGCTGTGAAGGAGGAAAGGTTACCACACACTAGGAAGCCCCTTCGCGGGCGGAGGCTGTGGGTGGCGGAGAAGGGAAACTTCGGCGCCGCGGAGGAGAGCACAGCAACAGGGGTGCAGACGGCAAAGCGGGGAGATTCCCGCACAGAGCATCAGGGCCGACCAGCCCGAGAGGTTTGTCTGCTCACCTGCCGGGGCGGGCGGGGCTGGGAGCTGAGGCCCGGCTTCGGTCGGAGCACAGGGAGAGGACTGGGGTTGGCGGTGTGAACACAGCCTGCAGAGGGCTAGTGCGCCACAGCTGGCAGGGAGGGAGCCCGGGAAAAAGTCTGTACCTGCCGAAGAGGCAAGAGACTTTTTCTTCCCTCTTTGTTTCCTGGTGCGCGAGGAGAGGAAATTAAGAGCGCTGCTTAAAAGGGCTCCAGAGATGGGCGCGAGCCGCGTCTAAAAGCGCGGAACCCAGAGACGGGCATGAGACACTAGACGCTAAGGCTGCTGCTGCCGCCACAAAGAAGCCTGTGTGCGAGCACAGGTCACTAGCCACACACCCCCTCCCGGGAGCCTGTGCAGCCCGCCACTGCCAGGGTCCCGGAATCCAGGGACAACTTACCTGGGAGAAAGCACAGCGCGCCTCTGGCTGGTGCAACATCACGCCGGCCTCTGCCGCCGCAGGCCCGCCCCCGCACTCCGTGCCCCTCCCTCCCCCCTCCCGGGCCTGAGTGAGCCAGAGCCCTCGAATCAGCTGCTCCTTTAACCCCGTCCTGTCTGAGAGAAGAACAGACACCCTCAGGCGACCTACACGCAGAGGCGGGACCAAATCCAAAGCTGAGCCCCTGGGAGCTGTGCGAACAAAGAAGAGAAAGGGAAATCTCTCCCAGAAGCTTCAGGAGCAGCGGATTAAACCTCCACAATCAATTTGATGTACCTGCATCTGTGGAATACATGAATACACAATGAATAATCCCAAATTGAGGAGGTGGACTTTGAGAGCAAGATTTATGATTTTTTCCTCTTTTTGTGAGTGTGTATGTGTATGTTTCTGTGTGAGATTATGTCTGTATAGCTTTGCTTCCACCATTTGTCCTAGGGTTCTAACTGTCCGTTTTTTTCCTTAATAATTATTTTTTTATTTTAATAACTTTATTATATTTTATCTTTATTTTACTTTTTCTTTCTTTCTTTCTTTTCCTTCCTTCCCTCCTTCCTTCCTACCTCCCTCCCTCCTTTCTTTCTTTCTCTCTCTTTCTTTCTACTTCTACTTATTCTTTCTTTCTACTTTTTCTCCCTTTTATTCTGAGCCGTACAGATGAAAGGCTCTTGGTGCTCCAGTCAGGAGTCAGTGCTGTGCCTCTGAGGTGGGAGAGCAAACTTCAGGACACTGGTCCACAAGAGACCTCCCAGCTCCACATAATATCAAATGGCAAAAATCTCCCAGAGATCTCCACCTCAACACCAGGAGCCAGCTTCACTCAACGACCAGCAAGCTACAGTGCTGAACATCCTATGCCAAACAACTATCAAGGCAGGAACACAAACCCATCCATTAGAAGAGAGGCTGCCTAAAATCATAGTAAGTCCACAGACACCCCAAAACACACAGATGAAGCAGCAAGATAAAAACAAACCAGACCTAACAAATGAAGAGGAAATAGGCAGTCTACCTGAAAAAGAATTCAGAATAATGATAGTAAAGATGATCCAAAATCTGGGAAATAGAATAGACAAAATGCAAGAAACATTTAACAAGGACCTAGACGAACTAAAGATGAAACAATCAACGATGAACAACATAATAAATGAAATGAAAAATACTCTAGATGGGATCAATAGCAGAATAACTGAGGCAAAAGAATGGATAAGTGACCTGGAAGATAAAATAGTGGAAATAACTACTGCAGAGCAGAATAAAGAAAAAAGAATAAGAACTGAGGACAGTCTCAGAGACCTCTGGGACAACATTAAATGCACCAACATTCGAATTACAGGGTTTCCAGAAGAAGAAGAGAAAAAGCAAGGGACTGAGAAAATATTTGAAGAGATTATAGTTGAAAACTTCCCTAATATGGGAAAGGAAATAGTTAATCAAGTCCAGGAAGCACAGAGAGTCCCATACAGGATAAATCCAAGGAGAAACATGCCAAGACACATATTAATCAAACTATCAAAAATTAAATACAAAGAAAACATATTAAAAGCAGCAAGAGAAAAACAACAATTAACACACAAGGGAATCCCCATAAGGTTAACAGCTGATCTTTCAGCAGAAACTCTGCAAGCCAGAAGGGACTAGCAGGACATATTTAAAGTGATGAAGGAGAAAAATCTGAAACCAAGATTACTCTACCCAGCAAAGATCTCATTCAGATTTGATGGAGAAATTAAAACCTTTACAGACAAGCAAAAGCTGAGAGAGTTCAGCACCACCAAACCAGCTTTACAACAACTGCTAAAGGAACTTCTCTAGGCAAGAAACACAAGAGAAGGAAAAGACCTACAATAACGAACCCAAAACAATTAAGAAAATGGGAATAGGAACATACATAACAATAATTACCTTAAATGTAAATGGACTAAATGCTCCCACCAAAAGACACAGATTGGCTGAATGGATACGAAAACAAGACCCATATATTTGCTGTCTACAAGAGACCCACTTCAGACCTAGAGACACATACAGACCGAAAGTAAGGGGATGGAAAAAGATATTTCATGCAAATGGAATAAAGAAAGCTGGAGTAGCAATTCTCATATCAGACAAAATAGACTTTAAAATAAAGACTATTAGAAGACACAAAGAAGGACACTATATAATGATCAAGGGATCGATCCAAGAAGAAGATATAACAATTGTAAATATTTATGCACCCAACATAGGAGCACCTCAATACATAAGGCAAATACTAACTGCCATAAAAGGAGAAATCAACAGTAACACATTCATACTAGGGGACTTTAACACCCCACTTTCACCCATGGACAGATCATCCAAAATGAAAATAAATAAGGAAACACAAGCTTTAAATAATACATTCAACAAGATGGACTTAATTGATATTTATAGGACATTCCATCCAAAAACAACAGAATACACATTTTTCTCAAGTGCTCATGGAACATTCTCCAGGATAGATCATATCTCGGGTCACAAGTCAAGCCTTGGTAAATTTAAGAAAACTGAAATTGTTTCAAGTAACTTTTCCGACCACAACGCTGAGACTAGATATCAATTACAGGAAAAGATCTGTAAAAAATACAAACACATGGAGGCTAAACAATACACTACTTAATAATGAAGTGATCACTGAAGAAATCAAAGAGGAAATTAAAAAATACCTAGAAACAAATGACAGTGGAGACACGAGGACCCAAAATCTATGGGATGCAGCAAAAGCAGTTCTAAGAGGGAAGTTTATAGCAATACAATCCTACCTTAAGAAACAGGAAACATCTCCAATAAACATCCTAACCTTGCACCTAAAGCAATTAGAGAAAGAAGATCAAAAAAAACCCAAAGCTAGCAGAAGGAAAGAAATCATAAAAATCAGATCAGAAATAAATGAAAAAGAAATGAAGAAAACGATAGCAAAAATCAATAAAACTAAAAGCTGGTTTTTTGAGAAGATAAACAAAATTGATAAACCATTAGCCAGACTCATCAAGAAAAAAAGGGAGAAGACTCAAATCAATAGAATTAGAAATGAAAAAGGAGAAGTAACAACTGACACTGCAGAAATACAAAAGATCATGAGAGATTACTACAAGCAACTCTATGCCAATAAAATGGACAACCTGGAAGAAATGGACAAATTCTTAGAAATACACAACCTGCCAAGACTGAATCAGGAAGAAATAGAAAATATGAACAGACCAATCACAAGCAGTGAAATTGAAACTGTGATTAAAAATCTTCCAACAAACAAAAGCCCAGGACCAGATGTCTTCACAGGCGAATTCTATCAAACATTTAGAGAAGAGCTAACACCTATCCTTCTCAAACTCTTCCAAAATATAGCAGAGGGAGGAACACTCCCATACTCATTCTACGAGGCCATCATCACCTTGATACCAAAACCAGACAAGGATGTCACAAAGAAAGAACACTACAGGCCAATATCACTGATGAACATAGATGCAAAAATCCTCAACAAAATACTAGCAAACAGAATCCAACAGCACATTAAAAGGATCATACACCATTATCAAGTGGGGTTTATTCCAGGAATACAAGGATTCTTCAGTATATGCAAAACAATCAATGTGATAAACCATATTAACAAATTGAAGGAGAAAAACCATATGGTCATCTCAATAGATGCAGAGAAAGCGTTCGACAAAATTCAACACCCATTTATGATAAAAACCCTGCAGAAAGTAGCCATAGAGGGAACTTTCCTCAACATAATAAAGGCCATATATGACAAACCCACAGCCAATATCATCCTCAATGGTGGAAAACTGAAAGCATTTACACTAAGATCGGGAAAAAGACAAGGTTGCCCACTGTCACCACTCTTATTCAACATAGTTTTGGATTTAGCCACAGCAATCAGAGGAGAAAAGGAAATAAAAGGAATCCAAATCGGAAAAGAAGGAGTAAAGCCGTCACTGTTTGCAGATGACATGATACTATATATAGAGAATCCTAAAGATGCTATCAGAAAACTACTAGAGCTAATCAATGAATTTGGTAAAGTAGCAGGATACAAAATTAATGCACAGAAATCTCTGGCATTCCTATACACTAATGATGAAAAATCTTTAAGTGGAATGAAGAAAACACTCCCATTTACCATTACAACAAAAAGAATAAAATATCTAGGAATAAACCTACCTAAGGAGACAAAAGACCTGTGTGCAGAAAATTATAAGACACTGATGAAAGAAATTAAAGATGATACAAATAGATGGAGAGATATACCATGTTCTTGGATTGGAAGAATCAACATTGTGAAAATGACTCTACTACCCAAAGCAATCTACAGATTCAATGCAATCCCTATCAAACTACCACTGGCATTTTTCACAGAACTAGAACAAAAATTTTCGCAATTTGTATGGAAACACAAAAGACCCCGAATAGCCAAAGCAATCTTGAGAACGAAAAACGGAGCTGGAGGAATCAGGCTCCCTGACTTCAGACTATACTACAAAGCTACAGTAATCAAGACGGTGTGGTACTGGCACAGAAACAGAAAGACAGATCAATGGAACAGGATAGAAAGCCCAGAGATAAACCCACGCACATATGGTCACCTTATCTTTGATAAAGAGGGCAGGCATGTACAGTGGAGAAAGGACAGCCTCTTCAATGAGTGGTGCTGGGAATACTGGACAGGTACATGTAAAAGTATGAGATTAGATCACTCCCTAACACCATACACAAAAATAAGCTCAAAATGGATTAAAGACCTAACTGTAAGGCCAGAAACTATCAAATTCTTAGAGGAAAACATAGGCAGAACACTCTATGACATAAATCACAGCAAGATCCTTTCTGACCCACCTCCCAGAGAAGTGGAAATAAAAACAAAAATAAACAAATGGGACATAATGAAGCTTGAAAGCTTTTGCACAGCGAAGGAAACCATAAACAAGGCCAAAAGACAACCCTCAGAATGGGAGAAAATATTTGCAAGTGAAGCAACTGACAAAGGATTTATCTCCGAAATTTATAAGCAACTCATGCAGCTAAATAACAAAAAAACAAACAACCCAATCCAAAAATGGGCAGAAGACCTAAATAGACATTTCTCCAAAGAAGATATACAGACTGCCAACAAACACATGAAAGAATGCTTAACTTCATTAATCATTAGAGAAATGCAAATCAAAACTACCATGAGATATCATCTCACACCAGTCAGAATGGCCATCATCAAAAAATCTAGAAACAATAAATGCTGGAGAGGGTGTGGAGAAAAGGAAACCCTCTTGCACTGTTGGTGGGAATGTAAATTGATACAGACACTGTGGAGAACAGTATGGAGGTTCCTTAAAAAACTACAAATAGATCTACCATATGACCCAGCAATCCCACTACTGGGCATATACCCTGAGAAAACCATAATTCAAAAAGAGTCATGTACCAAAATGTTCATTGCAGCTCTATTTACAATAGCCCGGAGATGGAAACAACCTAGGTGTCCATCATCGGATGAATGGATAAAGAAGATGTGGCACATATATACAATGGAATATTACTCGGCCGTAAAAAGAAACGAAATTGAACTATTTGTAATGAGTTCGATAGACCTAGAGTCTGTCATACAGGGTGAAGTTAAGTCAGAAAGAGAAAGACAAATACCGTATGCTAACACATATATATGGAATTTAAGAAAAAAATGTTATGAAGAACCTAGGGGTAAGACAGGAATAAAGACACAGACCTACTAGAGAATGGATTTGAGGATATGGGGAGGGGGAAGGGTAAGCTGTGACAAAGCGAGAGAGAGGCATGGACATATATACACTACCAAACGTAAGGTAGATAGCTAGTGGGAAGCAGCCGCATAACACAGGGAGATTAGCTCGGTGCTTTGTGACCACCAAGCGGTGGGGTGGGATGCGGGGGTGGGAGGTAGGGAGACGTAAGAGGGAAGAGATATGGGAACATATGTATATGTATAACTGATTCACTTTGTTATAAAGCAGAAACTAACACACCATTGTAAAGCAATTATACTCCAATAAAGATGTAAAAAAAAAAAGAATTTATAAAATCTGGTAGTTAATCAGTCAATCTCACAGAATCCAGCTATGAAATTCCTATGTGGGTATAAAGCACAAGAGTGTCGACTAATAATTATTTGAATATTTCAATATTTTTCCTTCTGACTTTTGAAATTAAAGACATACTACAAATATTAAATTCTACCCTCTTCATCTTCCCTTAGGAAGCAGAATACCTTATTGTGAATGGCTCTTCACACTGCTGACTCTCAGAAAGTCAGCCCAAAGACACCACTGACACAAAAAAAGGAGGCAATAAAAGAAAGCATTAAGGGCTAATGAAGACAACATAAAACACCCACTAGTCCTAGGTTACTGAAATTCTCCTCACACCTTCTGACTATGAATACACAATCTTTTACCAGCATCCTATTGGGCAAACAATTCCCCTTAGCTTTTATAAAAGTGGCAGCCTCATATTTGGGGGAAAAAAAGTGGCATATATTCAAAATAACATCTTGGCATGAAATACTGAGCAAAATATCAGGAGTCATAGCATCTCTTATTAATCTTTTTAAGTTCAGCTTGAACCATATGTATAAAAAACGACTTTGAGATGTAAAAGCTATTATCTTTTTCTCATGGCAATACTCCGTAACAAATTCTAATCTCTTCCAGCTTTTCCACCCTCTCCCTGCAAAAGGATTTCTAGGGTGGACATAGATGGTAGGAGGTCATTACTCAGAAAGGCAAAAATACATTAAAGTTTTAAATTATAGCCCCTGTTACACACATATATATACATATACACATGTATATAGGTATGTGTGTGTGTGTGTGTGTGTGTGTGTGTGTGTGTGTGTGGTGAAGGGCAACCAATCCAGTTGCACTGGGAATTCTGCCTGTACATCACCAAGCTAGTGGAATAACCTGGCCTCAAGTAGTGTCTATTTCCTCTTGCATCTTTGTGTACTGGCTTCATCCCCACCTCGTCATGCCAGCAGCTCCTTTAATTAAAGTATCAGGCAAAGTCAGGTGTAGGTCTTTCCAACTTTTTCATGAGTATAAGAACGTCACATAACTCTTTTCAGAAAGTGACACTGACTTAGGTCCTTGGCCTTACATGGTGAGATTTTTTTTTTCTACTAAAATTTAGGTATAACATATATAATAAAGTACACATATGTAGACACCCTGTAACTGACATACAGATCAAGATGTACCTCATTTCCAGCCCTAGGAATTTTCCTAGTGCCCCTTCCCAGTCAATATCCCCCACAAAGGTAAACATTGTTCTGATTTTTATGACCACAGACTAGTTTTATATGAAGTTATCCTTCACATAAATGGAAGTATAATCCTACAGTATGTACTCTTTGGCTCCTTTAACTCAGTATTATGTCTGAAATCTATTCACACTGTTGTGTTGTAGCTGTGTTGTATTCCATTGTATGAATGTACCACAATTTATTTATCCATTGGAGTGTTGATAGACATTTTGGTTGTTTCCAGTTTTGGACTGGGAACTTTTTTGTATGGTAAAATATACACAGCGTAAAATGTACCATTTTAACCTTGTATGTGTTAAATTTGTATGTGTACTGTTCAGTGACATTAAGGATATTCACACTGCAGTGTAATTATCACCACCATCCATCACCAGAACTTTTATCTTTCCAAACTAAAACCCTGTACCCCTTAGACAAGAACTCCCTATTCCCTCCTTCCCCTTGCCCCAGACATCCACCATTCTACTTTCCGCCTCAGTGAATTTGACTATTCTAGGTAACTCATACAAGTGGAATCATATATTTGTCCTTCTGTAACTGTCTTATTTCAAGACTTAGTATAAGCCCTCAAGGTACATCCATGTTGAAGCATATATTAGAATTTCCTTCCTTTTTAAGGTTAAATAATATTCCATTGTATGTATATACTACATTTTGTTTATCCATTCATCTGTTGATGGGCACTTAGGTTGCTTCTATCTTTTGACTATTGTGAATAATGCTGCTATGAACATGGATTTACGACCACCCAAGTCTCTGCTTTCAAATTTGGAGCCTACAAACCCAGAAAATGAATTGCTGCATCATATGGTAATTCTATGTTTTGCTTTTTTTCAAGAACTACCATACTGTTTTCCACAGTGGTGCACCACTTTACACTCTCACCATTCCACATTTCAATTTTACATTCCACATTTCACATTCCCAATGCACAAGGGTGACAGTTCCTCCACATTCTTGCCAACATTTGTTATTTTCTGTTTTTATTTTTATAATAGCCATCCTAATAGGTGTGAGATGATATCTAATTATAGTTTTAATTTGAATTTTCCTAAAGACTAATGTTGATGAGCATCTTTTTATGTGCTTATTGGCCACTTGTGTAATGTCTTTGGAGAAATGTTTATTCAAGTCCTTTGCTTATTTTTGTTTTTTTTTCAGCATGCTTTTTTGTTATTGTTGGAGCTGAAGACTTTTTAATCTTTTTTTTCCGCAAGGCTAGAATTTTTCTTCAACTCTGCTTATTTCTGTACTGGTAAGAAAGTAGCCCACTTATCTCTGTATGATTCCTCTCATTTCTGATCTATGAAGGTATTAATTTTATTTTAAACACAGTAATGAATTTTTAGTTTTTTTTTTTTACATGTTACCCATTATTGTTATATGTTTGGAACAAAAGAAGAGCCACAGATTATAAACTGAAAATATCTGAATTAGAATTAATTTTTTCCACATATAGTTTTTTTTTTTTTTTTTTACGGTACACAGGCCTCTCTCACTGTTGTGGCCTCTTCCGTTGTGGAGCACAGGCTCCGGACGCGCAGGCTCAGCAGCCATGGCTTACGGGCCCAGCCGCTCCGCGGCATGTGGGATCTTCCCGGACCGGGGCACGAACCCGTGTCCCCTGCATCGGCAGGCGGACTCTCAACAACTGTGCCACCAGGGAAGCCCTCCACATATAGTTTTTGAGGGGTTTGAAAACCATATTTATTAAGGTCACTTTAAAAAAATATTTGTAAATATAAATACTAAAAAATAAACATCCAATACATGAATGTGAATACTTTTAAGTGAGACTCATCCTATTGTCCCAGAGAGATGAGGAAAGAACAGCACTTCCGGCAAAGATGTCCAGATGGGGAGGTGAGGAGTGGTTAGAGATAAAGCACACCTGCCTCACAAATATTCAATGTTCAACACAAATATTCAAAGTATCGTTGTATTTTACAGAACACCAAAAATCTTTAGGGCAGGGTTTCTGAAACTTGGCATTACTGATATTTTAGATCAGATAGTTCTTTGTTGTAAGAAACTGTCCTGTGCACTGTAGGATATTCAGCAGCATTCCTGGCTTTTACCCACTAGTTTCCAGAAGCACCCCCCTAAAAACATTGTCAAGTGTGCTCTGGGAGGCAAAATTTTCCCTGGTCAGAGCCACTCTTTTAGGTCTATGAGTGTTACTTTAAGATGTAAAGTATACTTAGAGTGATCCCTCATGATACCTCAGTAGTGAGGTTCCCATGGCCTCATCATATCACCCTGCAGTCCCAGTGATGTGCAGGGTGACAATATTCAAACCACACAGACCTTTGTTTCAGTGCTGGATGACCTGTAACTTTACACAACCATGTTGCCTTCCAGGTTTTTTTCCCTTTAATTAGTAAAAAGAGGGATAGTTATGCTGTGTAACCATGCTATATACACATGCTAACAGTAGGCTCAGATTAATGGAAAGATCTGATTAGAGAAAACACTGGGCTCATCAAATAGAATTTTCTCATCTGAAAGATACAGAAGGAAGCAGTGTGGTGAAGATACCTGGCAGGGATACATCATCCAAAGCAGAGGGAGAGGCTTCACCCTGGAGGTAGGATGATCACCACATGGTACTGGTGCAGCTGGTAGGAGGATGCATATATGGGGTGGATAACACAGTGAGGGAATGAAATAACATCAGAACCTCTAGAGGTTGAGTGTTCTGTGTTTTCTTTCTTTTTTTTTTTTGCGGTACGCAGGCCTCTCACTGTTGCGGCCTCTCCCGTTGCGGAGCACAGGCTCCGGACGCGCAGGCTCAGCGGCCATGGCTCACGGGCCCAGCCGCTCCGCGGCATGTGGGATCTTCCCGGACCGGGGCACGAAGCCGTGTCCCCTGCACCGGCAGGCGGACGCTCAACCACTGCGCCACCAGGGAAGCCCGTTCTGTGTTTTCTTACAGATGTGATCTTACATATATAAGACTGGGGTCATCCTACAAATAACCTTGCCTGGAGACATGCTGAAAACCTTGTTACTTGAACCAGATACCCCTCACCAATCCCAGAATTATTTTATGTGTGATATATAGTCAGTCTTGAATGAAATTCCCATCGTTTGTTACCAGCCTTCCTAGGCTAACAGAGTCTGGTCCAGGCAGATTCAAGAATTCCCAGGTACGGAACTAGAATGATGAACGTTTACCCAGAAGTCTCTGAGAGTTGTGCTACCAGGTCTATTCCGCCACTGAATCCCAGAAAGGTTTGCTTTGAGGATTAAGTAGAATTAAATGAAACAGTGCAAGGAAAGTTCTTGATTTACAGGTGCTCAGTGAAAAGTAGCATCATTATCATCATGACTGCCATAATTTTATTGTCCTTAAGGTAGCAGAGTGCAAAAACTTGATATTGAGGTCACTGGTGGAAATGGGAACCCACACTGACTACTTCTGGCCTAGTTGGTAGCAATGGCCTTATAAAAGATCAGAAATCAGGTCTCGTGGTTGCCTCTAGAAGAGAATGTTTAAAGGATGATTTCTACTTAACAGTCTTTGAACATGTATCCAGGAAAGAAATAATTGGAGCATAAAAATATCTGAATTGATTTAAGGAACAGAGCAAGATAAGACTGAAAGATACAGAAATATTCTTTAGGCCTCTGCAAAAGACTTTCAGACATCTGTCTCTGGTCAAGTTAGTGATTTTTAGCATGTTCCTCTGACCACTAAATTTTGTAAAGCGGATTTTTGAAAATCTTTTGGTTGGAACTAGTTTGAGAAACTGGGAGAAGAGGATTCAGGATTTCTTTATTCAGCATTTTAGTGTGGAAACTCAAAGGATGAAATGCTATATAGTCACACTTCATTTTTAAACTATTACAGCTACAGTTCAAAGTACTGTGTGTTTACTTTGTATGAACCAGGCTAATTAACAGGATGTGACTTGTTCTGTAGTTAAGAGTACTGTATATTTACTTGTATAAACTGAGCTAATTAACAATAAGTTATTCATAAGTTTTTCTCTAGAAGTTGCTGATACATGTTAAGGAAAACAGTTGAAGTTAATCTTCATATATCACCTGTAAATTTTCAGATTATCACCTTTCTTCTCATTAAATGGTCACAAACTGAAAATAACAAATCATTGTAAAATTAGGGGAAAACTAGAAATTATGACATTTCTTAATCATGCTAATGATATATTCCAAGAATGTGGAAAAGAAGATTGAGATTGCCATGTGAGAATTATTACGAATCTGCCCATAACGGAATAAAGTAGAGATAGGCAAAGCCACTTGGTGTTACATAAGGGGTCCCAGGCCAAAGTAAAAAAAATGTGTCATTTGGAAGGAGGCTAGGAAAGCCGAAAATGAGGTGAGGTGAGGTGGCAAGCCCCCACCGGCTGTGCATAAGTCATTGCCGCCCAAAGACAGTATCCTGGCCCAACCTTTCTGGTATCTCTGGTCTTATGACAAAAGCGTACCTGTTGTCAAGGCTATTATACTATCTCTTCAACTTCCTTAAAACACCTACATGGTATGTTAGCAGGTCACACCAATATATTTAAAAACATGCATGTTGATATTACCCTGAAATCATGATTACCAATCGCAATTTGACCCCAATACTGCCAGATACTCTTCCATGCTTCTCTAATTAGTTTACTCTTCCAATCTCTAAGGAAACTATCTCCCATCTAATTCACTCCCCGAAAGCATCATGCCTCACCCCTTATCAATCACTTTCAGTGGATGACCTTCCCTCACACTCCCCAACAAGAACAGAAGACATCAGAAATTTTCTCACCTTCCTATCACTTCATCCACAAACTTATCTGAACCTGTAACTATCTCAGGAGAAGGAGTCTTCTATCTCAATCTTACAGGTGCAGGTATTTCAGCCAGGGGTCAAATCTGTCATATATTTTTGGATTCCACCCTAATCTGCATTCTTAGGATTTTTGTTCCATCAAGTATCCTGCTTCCTTTAAATCATTCTCTGGTGGCTCTACTGGGCCTTTCCTATCAACATTCAAATACGTTTTCTTTCAAATTAAAAACAATAAAAACAAATAAACCACAAATATATCCTTACACCATACCTCCTAGCAAGCCATCACCCTATCTTTCAACTTCCCTTCATAGCCAAACTTCTTAGATGCCATCTGTCTCCACTTCCTTGTTCTCCATTTATGCCTCAACATATTTTATCCCAACATCTCCATTAAAAGCCCACCTTTTAAAGTAAACACTGACTTCCACATTGTTCCATTTAAAGAAAATTAAAAAAAATGTTTTCATTGTAAGGAATGTTGCACCATTTAAAACAGCTGATGAATCTCTTCTTAAGACACCTTTCCCTTCACTCCTGTGACTCTCCACTCTCTTACCTCTCTGGTCCCTGTGTTTAGGCTCCTTGGGGTTCCTTCTTCTCCACTGAGACTTAGACTTAGAAACTAGGACTTAGAAACAAACCAGGAGAAATGGGGTTAAAGTATGAACTAAGTTAGACCAATTCCTACCACCAGCAACTGAATGGAAGCCACTCCTGAGATGGAAAACATTAAAGGAGGAAACCTCTTAGGAATGAAAGGTAGAGCCCTTCAAGATGAATTTTGAACATGCTCGTTTTGAGTGCCTGCGAGACACCACACAGAGATGCTCGGTAGGCAGGTGGGAAAAGGAATTGTGGTTCAGAAACCAGACTGGAGATGGATAAGTTGAGAATTTTTTGCTAGTAGATAATATCTGAAAGCCTGAAATTAATAACATTATCTAGGGAATGAGTGCATAGTAGTGCATAGTTAGTCTGATATCCAGTCCTAAGCAATTCTAAATTAAAGGTTTTGTAAATGCTATTTAGAGCCTAGAAATGGGATAAGATCATCTAGGGAAAAATCTAAGGATTCTAAAGGTAAAGAAGCTAAGAATCAAGTTCTGGACTCAGCAAATTTTGAGAGCTGACCAGAAAAGGAGGCTCTAGCAAGGAGACTGAGTGAAAGCAGTCAACGAGGTATAAATACATCTGGGAGATGGTAGGTTCAAGGATGACAAGAGAAGAAAGTGTTTAATTTGTGTGAGGAAGGGAGGGAGGGAGGGAGGGAGGAAGGGAGGAAGGAAGGGAGGAAGGAAGGAAGGAAAGAAGGAAGGAAGGGAGGGAGGGAGGGAGGGAGGGAGGAAGGAAGGAGAGGGAAAGACAGAAGGACAGAAAAGAGAGGAGTACAGTTTTGATTTGTGTCTCCAGGAAAGATATGTTGAAGTCATAGTTCTTGGTACCCATCAATGTGACCTTACTGGGCAATAATAGGGTCTTTGCAGATGTAATCAAGTTTAGATGATGTGGATTATCATGGGTACATAGAAGGGAAAATTTTGGACACAGACAGACACAGAGGGAAGATAGACACATAAATAAAAAGAGGCAGAAATTGGAGTGATAAAGCTGTAAACCAGTGAACTTCAAGGGTTGCCCCAAGAATTGCTGGCAACCACCAAAAACTGGGAAAAGGCAAGGTAGGATCTCCCCCAGAGCCTTAAGAAGGAGCATGGCGCTGCAGACTAGATATCAATATTCCAGCCTCCAGGACCGTGAAAAAATAAATTTCTGTTGTTTTAAGTCACTAAGCATGTGGTAATTTGTTGGGCAACAGCAAGAAACTAATATAGCAATGAAAGAATGTCAAGTTGACATTTACAGTGCATCCACGTTAATATAAAATTTATCTTTGCAGGGAGGAATAAAAGTTTTTACTCAATTACTTGTATGCAATCTTGTATCATTTTTTCTAGTAATTGATTTTCTTCCCAAAACTTCAAAATCTCTTATGTTTTATGTGAACTTTAGAAATTCCTTCCTTCAGTCCTTGCAACGAAACGTATTGTAAACTAAACTATGTAAGTAACTCAGGTAGGAAAGCATGAACTCTATTCTCTCAATACTAAACACATTTTTTTCCTTTTGTACATCATTCATACCATGTTTCACAGACTTTATGAAGACCCATGTTTTTGAAAGTGCTCAAGGAGTATTAAAGTATGAAATGATCTTATCAAAAATAACAATAATTATGGCTTTCTTTGATATTGTCACTCATTTTCCGCATTCAGAAGGAACTAAAATTATGTGTAGTCACAGAAATGACTGGTTCTGAATACGAATGCTAGCAGAAAAAAGCTGATTTACTTTTTAAAAGTTAATATCAAGAGCAATAGTCAGTTTTTAAAAGTAGTATGTTTCTGATTATAAAAGAAATGCATACCCATTCAATGCAATTTGGAAATCCAGATAAGGACAGAGAAGAAAGTGATGAACATTTACAATTTTTCCCACTCAGAAAAAACTACTATTTTCATTAGAGTGTTTCTAGTATTTTATTCTATGCACATAATTTTTACAATGGTTTAGGTCATGTTGTATATTTCCTTTGGAGCCCTGGTTTTCATTTCCAATAATGCAATCTAAGAATTTTTCCATATCACAAAAAGATCTTGAAATCATTTTTTTTTTTTTTTCTTGCGATAAGTGGGCCTTTCACTGTTGTGGCCTCTCCCGTTGTGGAGCACAGGCTCCGGACGCGCAGGCTCATTGGCCATGGCTCACGGGCCCAGCCGCTCCGCGGCATGTGGGATCTTCCCCGACCGGGGCATGAACCCGTGTCCCCTGCATCGGCAGGCGGACTCTCAACCACTGCGCCACCAGGGAAGCCCCTGAAATCATTTTTAATGGTGCAATAATATTCTATGTCTTAGGGCTCTTGGATTTATTTAACCACTCTCAAGTGTAACACACTTAGGATTTTTTGCATTGTTCAACATGCTATGATGAGGGTACAAAAATACTTCAGTGCCCATGTATTTGATTATTTATTTAGATGTGGAATTACTGCATCTGTAATAATATGTTGAATGACAATTATATTAAAATTAAAATACATTTCAATTAAATATGATAAGGAAAAATATGAAACAATATAACTATTATTTTGAGAGGCAAAGCAAATATGTATGTCCTACTGTTTTCCAGAATTAATGTTAGCCATTAGCTCTGATTAAAGAAGAATTTCTGTACAAAGGGCTAAGATGTTCCCCTACCCCATCTCAGAATGGCAAGACAGAATATTCTGGAATTGACAGGCACTAACTGATGAAATATTGTCACCTTCCATTAATTTAGGAAATACCATTACACATGGAATTTTTCAGGAGCATGCCATTAAAATTACAATTGAAACTGGCTTTCCCTTCTCTTGCTACCAGAGTAGGCTGCTCTGGCAAGATGCCTAAATTATTTGTGCAGGAGGAAATATGGATAGAGGTATATAATTAAACTATGGACTTTCATATCCATTGAGGAGTGTTTTTAATTATAATCCCCGAGTGATCACTTTGCAAACAACATAAGTTGTTTAATTTGAAGATGTATGAATGACCTTGGACAAATCACTTGACACTTTGGTTTCCTATGTGTAAAACAAGTAAGATAATGATTTGTGGGAGGCAAACGGGAAAAATGTGAAAGCATAAACTTGTTTTTAAAGGTATCATTAATACCATCATACATAAGTAACTGATTATCATCATTTGAATGTTTAGGGTTGCCAGTTTTTGCAAATTTTATCTATTGTAATATTACATTCTAAATTGTGTCTTTTGATTTTCCTCCCAAATTCTTACATTAGAGGAAAGAAATTGCCAATAACATATCAGTTTTACTTTGAAGTTCATAAAGTTTTTATGTGAAAAAAAATCACTGAAGCAGTACTTCAGGGATATTACATTCTGGGTTGCTGTTAATAATGTGTGTGGCATATTGGAATATTCAACTAATATAGTATATTAAATCCATAATCGCTGCCAGAGGGGTTGTCTGAGTGTTTTTTTCCCCATCAATCTAATAAATTTAACCAAAAAGGGCTAAATTCATAGAACACCACAGATTGAACTTTCTAGTCCCCTGTAAAAATATTTTTAAACAATTTAGTAGTTTGCTTTCAATCTGAAATAATAGAATATTTATCTGCTCTTTGGAAATTTTATTTAAGATGACAAGATTCAACATAAACTAGAATCCACAAATTAAGAAATATCTTCTGCAGAAAACTTTGATAACATGTGATTTGATCGATATAAACATAAAAAGAGTCTATTATACTGGCAAACAAACAATTATAATGTCTTTTTTTTCCAAAGAAAATTTTATCTGACAAGAAAGAAGTTATTGGTTTTTAGTGGCAATTGTTATAGTGATAGAAACTTTTAAATAGGTGTTGTGTTGTTATAAAAAGATCATTAGCAACAAGTTTAACAAATAGTGATCCCAGCTATTCTGATTTTGAATATTGTGACTTCAATTGTGACACAATTTTAAAACTCTTTCCCACAATCTTTGTCTTTCCTTTTTCTTTAATTTCCCTTGTTTAGTCATCTCTGCTATTCTTTCCATTATTTAATCTGGATGTTTATTTTGTGACAGTTGATCTTCTAAACTGAAATTTTTAAACAGAATCTTTGAAACTGAAGCTTACAATTTTCTATCATTTGATTTATTTTAATCACAATTGTACAGGGCCCACATTAATTCTACACTTCTAGATTTGACTTCTCCTTTCAGCTGTCAGATGAACAAGGTTGTATTTCTGACTGTCCATAAAGAAAAAAAAAAAATTCTACTTAGTTTCTCTTCTCATCTTTCCCACCCATTATTGTTACTGACTTTAAGCGAGCATGTCAGGGGTAACCTCCGATCATTTTTCTTTCATCTCACTTGGCTAAATTTACTTTTCCCTTACGGAAACTTCTGAAATCTACTCCTTTCTCCATGAAGCAACTGCTGGGAAAACTTCACACATATTTTAATGTTACCATTTTGGTTCTTAAAAATTTCTCCTTCATGCCATATATGCTATCAAACTTCAGGGTGGTTAAAATATCTATGTAAAAATAATGTTTCCCATTAAAGTAATCATTAATTCATTGCCAGTCAGTCTTTCAGATTGCACAACTATTGCATTCTTTTTCATTCTTGCCTTGTGATGGTGACCTCATAGAATGAGTTTGGGAGTGTTCTTTCCTCTGCAATTTTTTGGAAGAGTTTGAGAAGGATGAGTGTTAGCTCTTCTCTAAATGTTTGATAGAATTCACCTGTGAAGCCATCTGGTCCTGGACTTTTGTTTGCTGGAAGATTTTTAATCACAGTTTCAATTTCATTACTTGTGATTGGTCTGTTTGTATTTTCTATTTCTTCCTGGTTCAGTCTTGGAAGGTTATCCCTTTCTAAGAATTTGTCCATTTCTTCCAGGTTGTCCATTTTACTGGCATAGAGTTGCCTGTAGTAGTCTCTTAGAATGCTTTGTATTTCTGCAGTATCTGTTTTAACTTCTCCTTTTTCATTTCTAATTTTATTGATTTGAGTCCTCTCCCTCTTTTTCTTGATGAGTCTGGCTAACGGTTTATCAATTTTTTTTATCTTCTCAAAGAACCAGCTTTTAGTTTTATTGATCTTTGCTGTTGTTTTGTTTCTATTTTATTTATTTCTGCTCTGATCTTTATGATTTCTTTCCTTCTACTAACTTTGGGTTTTGTTTGTTCTTCTTTCTCTAGCTCATTTAGGTGTAAGTTTAGATTGTTTATTTGAGATTTTTCTTGTTTCTTGAGGTAGGCTTGTATTGCTCTAAACTTCCCTCTTAGAACTGCTTTTGCTGCATCCCATAGGTTTTGGATCGTCGTGTTTTCATTGTCATTTGTTTCAGATATTTTTTAATTTGCTCTTGGATTTCTTCAGTGATCTCTTGGTTATTTAGTAATGTAATGTTTAGCCTCCATGTGTTTGTGTTTTTTACATTTTTTTCCCCTGTAACTGATCTCTAATCTCGTAACGTTGTGGTTAGAAAAGATGCTTGATATGATTTCAGTTTTCTTAAATTTACTGAGGCTTGATTTGTGACCCAAGATGTGATCTATCCTGGAGAATGTTCCATGTGCACTTGAGAAGAAAGTGTAATCTGCTGTTTTTGGATGGAATGTCCTATAAATATCAATTAAATCTATCCGGTCTATTGTGTCATTTAAAGCTTGTGTTTCCTTATTAATTTTCTGTTTGGATGATCTGTCCATTGGTGTAAGTGAAGTGTTAAAGCTCCCCACTATTATTGTGTTACTGTCAATTTCCTCTTTTATAGTTGTTAGCAGTTGCCTTATGTATTGAGGTGCTCCTATGTTGGTGCATATATATTTACAATTGTTATATCTTCTTCTTGGATTGATCCATTGATCATAATGTACTGTCCTTCCTTGTCTCTTGTAACATTCTTTATTTTAAAGTCTATTTTATCTGATATGAGTATTGCTACTGCAGCTTTCTTTTGATTTCGATTTGCATGGAATATCTTCTTCCATCCCCTCACTTTCAGTATGTATGTGTCCCTAGGTCTGCAGTGGGTCTCTTTTTTTTTTTTTTTTTTTTTTTTGGCTGTATGCGGGCCTCTCACTGTTGTGGCCTCTCCCATTGTGGAGCACAGGCTCCGGATGCGCAGTCTCAGCGGCCATGGCTCACGGGCCCAGCCGCTCTGCGGCATGTGGGATCTTCCCAGACCAGGGCACGAACCCATGTCCCCTGCATCGGCAGGCGGACTCTCAACCACTGCGCCACCAGGGAAGCCGTGCAGTGGGTCTCTTGTAGACAGCATGTATATGGGTCTTGTTTTTGTATCCATTTAGAGAGCCTGTGTCTTCTGGTTGGACCATTTAATCCATTCACATCACGGTAATTATTGATATGTATGTTCCTATTACCATTTTCTTAATTGTTTGGGATTTGTTTTTGTAAAAAACAAACCCCTTCCCTGTGGTCCCACTTAGAGAGGTTCCTTTAGCATTTGTTGTAGAGCTAGTTTGGTGGTGCTGAATTCTCTTAAGCTTTTGCTTGTCTGTAAAGCTTTTGATTTCTCCATCGAATATGAATAAGATCCTTGCTGGGTAGAGTAACCTTGGTTGTAGTTTTTTCCCTTTCATCACTTTAGATATGTCATGCCACTCCCTTCTGGCTTGTAGAGTTTCTGCTGAGAAATCAGCTGTTAACCTTATGGAAGTTCCCTTGTATGTTATTTGTCATTTTTCCCTTATTGCTTTTAATAATCTTTTTGTCTTTAATTTTTGTCAATTTGATTACTATGCGTCTCAGCATGTGTCACCTTGGGTTTATCCTGTCTGGGACTCTCTGTGTTTCCTGGGCTTGGGTGGCTATTTCCTTTCCCATGTTGGGGAAGTTTTCGATTATAATCTCTTCAAATATTTTCTCAGGTCCTTTCTCCGTCTCTTCTCCTTCTGTGACCCCTATAATGCGAATGTTGTTGCACTTAATGTTGTCCCAGAGGTCTCTTAGGCTGTCTTCATTTCTTTTCATTCTTTTTCTTTATTCTGTTCTGCAGCAGTGAATTCCACCATTCTGTCTTCCATGTCACTTATCTGTTCTTCTGGCTTTTATTCTGCTATTGATTCCTTGTAATGTATTTTTCATTTCAGTTATTGTATTGCTCATCTCTGTTTGTTCTTTAATTTTTCTAGGTCTTTGTTAAACATTTCTTGCATCTTCTCAATCTTTGCCTCCATTCTTTTTCCAAGGTCCTGGATCATCTTCACTATCATTATTCTGAATTCTTTTTCTGGATGGTTGCCTATCTCTACTTCATTTAGTTGTTTTTCTGGGGTTTTATCTTGTTCCTTCATCTGGTACATAGCCCTCTGCCTTTTTACTTCGTTTATCCTTCTGTGAATGTGGATTCTGTTCCATAGGCTGCAGGACTGTAGTTCTTCTTGCGTCTGCTGTCTGCCCTCTGGTGGATGAGGCTATCTAAGAGCTATTGTTAATTTTGAAATAGCAGTATTTTTACTGATGGAAAATAAGCTTAAGTGACAGACTGGTAACATAGATTAAAAAGTGTTTGTAATTATGTGCTTAGATGGCTAAAAACCTCTTCAATATATTAATTACATGTCAAAATTCCAAAAAAATACACATTGGGTTGCAGTTTGCCGTTTTGCAGGTCATTCAGAGATTGTAAGTAAGGAATACTGATTGGTTTTGAAAGACATTTTCCACACACAAAATACGGGTGTTGTTTGGAAAAGCAATGAATTTCAATGCATGGACATGGGATATGAAAATACAGGGCAGAGATATACATCGTATTAGTGCTAGGAATAAAAGCAGCATTGACTAGAATATGATATTTTGGTCCTGGAACCTGACTGGTTCAACCTGATTTATGTAAAGCAATGTCTGGAAGGGTTTGTGGTATTGAGGGATCAACTCTTTGAAGGAATGAATCTTTTTTTTTTTTTTTAAATTCACTATATCTAACATAGTGCCACATATTAAGCTTATAATTTGTTGAATCAGTGAATAAATAGGATTATAAAGTGAGGATCAAAAGAGCCAAATGACTTGTGAGGCAATAGAACTAGCAGGAAAAAAAAAAGGGGAAAAAAAACGAAAAACAAAACACCTGCCTGATTTTCAGACTCCAGTTAAGACATCTATTAGAACAAAATACCCAAGCGTGTCTTTTGTAAAAGAGATAATAGACATAGGCACTGAAAGTTCTGAAAAATCAGATATATTTCTATTACAAGGAGATAGGAAAAATTGCCAGCAGAAAAATCATTTGATTTAATTCAAAACTATAATATTTTTCTTTTCACTTTCAAGTTTCTCCTCATATGCTACTGCTCAAAAGCAGTCAGATTCCCTAAAAGTGTGCAGCATTTTTGTAACTGTATTCAAAGCCTTTGCTGCATTGAGGAAAAGTGACTCTCCCTTATTTTTTCTGGAGCTGAGACAGTGAATAGTATATTCTATTCTGAAAAGAAAAGAAATATTAAAAATTCACATAAAATCATTATTTAAAGCATTTATTATTGAAAATTTAGGAGCATTAAATTATCTCAGCAATTTTTTAAAAATTTCTACTAGAAAATGAATTCTGAGATTAAATCTTTCTGAATTATTTTTCCCTTGTATCTTGGATTTCTTTTATGCATGTAATGAATCATTTTGTGTGAGCCTTTTCACTTTTACTGTAACAAGGCAGCCAAATAGCCAAAGAGAATTGATTCAAACAGAAATGCATTCTTCTGCTCATATTCCTATTTTGAAGACAGAATACTGTGTGAAGAAAGTGCATTTTCTATTAATACTTCTTTTGATAAGCCAGTATGAATATATGTTGGGAATGGAAACCTGTATTATATCAAAAAAGCAGCATATCTGCTGTTTGATTATTAAATTTGTTAGAATTTGTAATGTGCTTATAACAATGTCTGGCCACAAAGCATGTGCTCTGTATGGATCTGAAAACTAAAAATACGGACACAGTAGCAGAGGCATGAATGGCGGGTAATATGAGGCCTGAATTTTAAGAAATAACCACAAACTTCTAAACCTGTAATATACTAATCACACAAGAAAATATTATTTTTCATTACTTTTTCCTTGATTCGGGAGGCAGTAAATAATAGTTTACTATATACTATCATTTATTTTTACTTCCATTTATAGAGGTATTTTTATTATTTTATTTTTTAATTTTTAGCAAAGCATTAGGTCTCTGAATTCTGTTCCAAGAGGAAAGGATGTCTTTGCACCTTTCCTCACTCCGTCATTAACAGAAACTCTGAGGACCAATGACTCTCAGGGCTGATTCTGCCTAAGAACCACATGGGGGGCTTCTTAAATTGTAGCTCCCCAGGCCCAGCCTGAGATTTCAATTCAGGAGGCCTGATACAGGCCCTGGGTTGTGCTTGTTGACAAACTCCATCAGGTACCCCTGATTCAGGGGGTTCACAATAGCACAGAACATTATTGCCATCCCCCTTTAAAGATGAGGCAATATGGCCAACAAACACATGAAAGAATGCTCAACATCATTAATCATTAGAGAAATGCAAATCAAAACTACAATGAGATATCATCTCACACTGGTCAGAATGGCCATCATCAAAAAATCTACAAACAATAAATGCTGGAGAGGGTATGGAGAAAAGGGAACACTCATACACTGTTGGTGGGAATGTAAATTCATACAGCCACTATGGAGAACAGTATGGAGGTTCCTTAAAAAACTAAAAATAGAACTACCATACGACCCAGCAATCTCACTACTGGGCATATACCCTGAGAAAACCATAATTCAAAAAGAGTCATGTACTAAAATGTTCATTGCAGCTCTATTTACAATAGCCAGTACATGGAAGCAACCTAAGTGTGCATCTACAGATGAATGGATAAAGAAGATGTGGCACATATATACAATGGAATATTACTCAGCCATAAAAAGAAACGAAATTGAGTCATTTGTAGCGAGGTGGATGGACCTAGAGTCTGTCATACAGAGTGAAGTAAGTCAGAAAGAGAAAAACAAATACTGTATGCTAACACATATATATGGAATCTAAAAAATAAAAAAAAAATTGGTCATGAAGAACCTAGGGGCAAAATGGGAATAAAGACGCAGACCTACTAGAGAATGGACTTGAGGACACGGGGAGGGGGAAGGGTAAGCTGGGACAAAGTGAGAGAGTGGCATGGACATATATACACTACCACATGTAAAACAGATAGCTAGTGGGAAGCAGCCGCATAGCACAGGGAGATCAGCTCGGTGCTTTGTGACCAGCTAGAAGCGCGGGATAGGGAGGGTGGGAGGGAGGGAGAGGCAGGAGGGAAGAGATATGGGGATATATGTATATGTATAAATGATTCACTTTGTTATAAAGCAGAAACTAACACACCATTGTAAAGCAATTATACTCCAATAAAAATGTGAAAAAAAAGAAAACAAAAACAAACAAACAAAAAAATTCAACTGACAGAGATCATACTGTACTTGACTTTTCTGTTCTTTGCTACATTTATTTGTTGAGACAAACGTCTGTTCTTAGCCTTTTTATATGGCTCTGTTAAAATATAACTGACACACAGTAAACTGCACATATTTAAAGAACACTATTTAAGTTCTGAAATATGCATATACCCATGGAACTGCCAACACAATCAAGAAAAGGAACATATCCATCACTTGCAAGTGTTTTTATGCCTCATTCATAAAGCCCCCTTTTTACCCCCACATTCCACCCCTCCACATCCCCAGGTGACCACTGATATGTTTTCTATCGTTATAGATGTGTTTGCACTTTTCTAGAAATTTATATAAATGGATTCACACAGTGAGGACTCTTTCGTCTGGCTTCTTTCACTCAATGTAATTAGTTTGAGAGTAATTCATATTTTTGTGGGTATCAATAGTTTATTATTTTGTTTTGCTGAGTAGTGTTTCACTGTATGAGTATACCACAGTATGTTTGTTCACTCGCCGGTTGATGGGTGCTCGAGGTTGTTACAATTCTATTAAAAATAAACATGCTATGATGATCCATGTAGAAAAGAATAATAATAAAGATGAGGCAATATGGAAACCTGGACTGGTTAAAACGCATGATTAAAAGTAGCAGTTAATTGTTGAAAAGTTAAAATAATACATGCTGAATGCAGCTGGCTTTCTTTGCAAACTTAGAAATTTCATTGGAATTTCAGTGCTCTCCACAGGACCAAGGTTATGGGTCCAGTTTTAAAATTTCCCCAAACAGGCCCTTACCCTTAAATCTTTGTTCTTGACTTTGCTCTTCAATCTACTCTGGTTACTCTGAACCTCATTTTGTGTATCTCAGTTCAATTTAGCAAATATTTACTAACCACCTACAATGTGCAGGCCACCACCCTAAAGCATATACTTATTTTGTCTTTGCTTTTTACATTTTAATGGAAACATTTTTCTTTGACTATTTATATTTTGTCTTAATTCACAAATGAGGGAATTATAGCTTATCAATTTTGATATTAAAAATGACTAGTTATATAATCATATTTCACCTTTAACAATCTCTGTATTTTAGATTGATTAATTAAATTAATTAGCTACTTAGGTGATATATAACCTTAATGTGTTATGAATATTTAATACAGCAATTTTTCTGTTCGTAGTTGTAATATGCCTCTGGCGATAATTTCTGAAGTACAGAACATTTGTACCTAATTTCTCTTCTGTTGTTCTGTTCTAAATTTAGAAATAATATTTCAAATCCAAATTTCTAAAATAAGTTGGGCTTGTGGACATAACAAACAAAAATCACAATCAAATGTGTTACCCAGAAAAATTAAGTTGAATATCATAGATGGCCTGAAAATAGGGATGATATTACCTACCATCTCCGCTGGTTCACATACATTCACCCTGACACATACTCACATGCCACTGATGGCTCTAATGAAGAAGCACCATAATCACTCTGTAGGCAATCTTGAGCATAGTAAAGACATTAACATGCCTTATTTATCTGTTTATAATAGTTAACATATTGGACATTTTCTGTGTGCCAGACTCTTTGCTATGTGCTTCAAGTGAATTATCTTTTAATTTTCACAATAAACCTATTATCATCTTCATTTTATAGATATGAAAACTGAGAGCTGGAAAAGTTAAGTTTTTAAGGTGACACAGCCAGTAAGTAGAAAAGCTGGCATTGGAGTTGAAGCTGTCTGACTCTAGAATTTGTACTTTTAACCACAGTGCTGAAAAGCTCCAGTACTTTTGAAACTCTTAACTCATTTAGGGGAATGAACACTTAATTGGATAGAAGATCTATGTGCCTCAAGCTTAAATTAAAGCCGGATTGAATTTCAAGAAGGATTTTCCATATTTCCCTTACTGTTCTCTTAAAGCATTTCTCTCCTATTATTCGTACCTTAAGTATATTCGGACGAGAATTAACATAATGAACACAGAATAAAAGAGTTGTTAATATCATAACTTTCTCTTACCATCCTCTTCAACCTCCACTGTCATTTCCTCTTATTTTTTTATTAAAAAACCTGAGGGACTTTATTACTTTATATTGGGAATCACTCCATTTTACTTCATCAGAATATTTTGAATGGAAATTAGGCATTTTTGAAAGACAGAACTCTTACTTGAAGCAGCACACTGACATATTAATATTCGCACAGATTTGATTTTAAAAGTAGCTTCCAGAATATTCTTACTCCTTCTTAATTCTAAGACACATGCATAAAGATTTCAATGAACATTTTTGTATGGTTTACCCCTCTCACCTCTAGAGATGCTGGAGTAAAGATGTAAAACAGGGATCACAGCCAAGGCTCGTTCGTACCCCACGTCACTCAGAACTGGAAGAGACCGTCATGGACAGCAGAGGCTTCTTTTCCTAATGCACAAAGACAGGGCGACTCTATGAAGTGCTAGCACAGAACAATTTATAAATGAAGTTTTAGCTCTTCCAAATACATTTTCACGCTGTTGCTGCATCTGTCCCATCAAACCAAGAGACAAACAAAAGGAAAGGATTTGCTTGAGGATGGATTTAAGCTAGAGTAAGAAAAGGATGGAGACAATAAGCCTCTTATGAGTCTACCGTAAAGGCAAACACTCACCTCCAGCTGGGATTTTAAAATCTGTTTATCTGGATGAGGCATTAGATAGTATAGAAAGCAATCCTCAATAGCATAGCATTTCTAAAAGATAATCAAATAGTGAAATCATTGAGAACAAAGAGATTTAGTTATCTCAAGATGCAGTATCAGATCTCCAGTTTTAACTCTTAAAATGAATTATTATTTGTGAACCAAAGCTACTGATTTTCAGCCTGAGGAGTACAACTTGAAAGGACAGGTAAGAATTAGAATAAATAAAAATACTATAATTTCTGAAGAGCATACAAAAAGGCCAAAGGTCTTTTCACAATAAACAACTGGAGACAGCTTTTCCAGCAGGGAGTTAAGTAGTATATAGGTAAGAAAACGAATATTCAGTTGTTATTAATCTACCAGCACAACTCAGTTTATTTTGATAATGTACATCAGGGATATTAACTGGAAAGTGTTTTTGTTTGTTTTAAAGAGGTAGCAATTAAAAATTACCAGTAGATCTACTTTGATACACATCCTGGTACACCAGACCCCATTAGTCCTGGGATCTGAGACCGGGCACTTTTTTCCCAAAACACTGTGTATCCTCCCTTGTCATAACTTTACTCATCTTATCAGAATTCACCTTTGCCATTACGTCTTCTAAAAAGCCACTCCTAACTCCCTCCCCTAAGTAAGTCTGGTGTCTGTTCCCGTATTTCCCATAGCATCCAGTGTTGGCCATCATTAAAACACGTGCTGCCCTGTGATGTTTGTTAACTGTCTGTGTCCCTGAGACGCTGTGAGTTCCTTAATGGCAATTTCTACATTCTTTGCCCAGTGTTTTGCATGGCACCTATAGAAGTCTAGCCAGCATGGGCCACCAAGAAATGAATACAGGGTTTTCAGTCTCTCCAAGGCCCCCTGGCAAGTTATATATTCGAGGAGCAGCTAAGGCAGCCTGATTCTTGTAAGCGATATACCAAACACTTGAAGATTAGTAACAAATTGAACGTACTTAAATTCTATACACAATCCGTATTATACATTTAACCATTTTTCTTAATAAGGTCATATGTGACATTTTTTTAAACAGGGAGTACAGAAATACTTTTTCTTTTTTCTAGAAAAATGGTGGGAAATGTGGAGGTTATGCAGAAGGATAAATGACAATTTCAGAAATTGAAAATTAATAATATGGTCTGGGCACAATTACAATTTCAGGGCTGAGAGGAATTTCTGAGGTCATCTTGCCCAAATCCTTCCTTTTACAGAGAGGTAGAGAGATTTTCCCAGGGTCACAGTGCAATAAATGGCAGAATACAGATGAAATCCCAGGTGCTCTGGCTCTAAATCCACTGTCTGTTTCAGGATATCACAGATCCCGTCAACAGTGAAAGTAGACGCTGCATGTTTCTGGCTCCAGTTTAGCAATAGGAATAACAGATGTTTATTGCTTTAAGTAGAAAATGTCTGTCGCCATTTGTGACACAAATTCCTTCTGCTGTAATAAGGCAATACCATTAGAATCAAATGAATAACCCTTTATACAAGATCATTTGCTGGCTAACTAATAGAATAGAAAGGAATATGATTTTAGGGTACAGTTAGTCTCACAGTTTGTCAGGAGATACAACTGTGGTTCACTTGGCACTGAAGGTGCATCATCTGAAAGTCTGGCCTGAACTAAGTCTTTGAACATAGACAAAAGTCAACAAATCTCAGTGTGTGTGTGAGTTATGCGTGTGTGTGGTACAGGGAGGGGTGGGGGGAGCTAGAGGGGTATTTGCTTCATCTGGAAGGAATAAACCTGAGGCTGAAAGTGACTCCTCAGAGGGTAAAGGAGTGTCTGAAACGGGTTGGAACCTTGGTTTTGCTACTTAAAATGCTTGGGTGACTTTGTGAACGTTCCTCACTTTCTGTGATTTGTTAATGGAGGGAAAAGAAAATAGGAATACTTATCTCCTAGAGTTGTGGTGAGGTTTACATGAGAAGAGGCATGCAAAGACCTCAGCAAAGAGTGAGGCATCAATAAACAATAGATATTGTGGTTACTTGTTATTGTGTGCACGTTTCAGATGTGCAGCTTAAGCAGCCTTGGCTCAGGTCTGTACCCAAATAAACACTCAACAAACAGAAGCTGAAACAGAAAATAATGTGTAAAATTTGTCTTCAACACATCATAATTGTGTAGATTCTTTCTCTTCTCTTGGGCTGCATGTCATATAGAAAATTTGATACTGTTGGCTATGTAAACTTCTCTTTGAATAAAAACTTGAATTTGGGTAATCTTTACACAGTTCTTTAAAATTTACATTTGGAGGACACTATTGATAAATGGAATATTGCCTGCCACAGTCATCAGCGATTGCAGCCCTCCAACATAAGCCAGTGAGCCCTGAGGAAACTCAGGAAGGAAAGCATACCTGCCATCTAGCAGCCATCAGACTTGCAGCCACTTCCCATGGTGAGCCCTGAGGAAACTCAGGATGTGAAAACACAGGATACTGGCCCCAGATAGCTGAGGTGCCTATCAAAGGAATAATTTCAGTGAGGCCAGACTCTTGCATCTTCCCAAACAGAGAAAAGCGCTAAATTCCTTAACTTGACATATCAGGGTTTTTTTTTAAATTAACAATAATCCCCCAAATGAAACATAACTCTCAACTTTTAGGTTGTGAATAATTTTTTAGTTGATACTATGAAGAAGGTTATTTTGGCCGGTTGGACTATCTTTTCAATTTCTATCGTACCTTTCTATAATAAACCTTATTTAAAAAGATGTGCTCAAAGGCAGTGATTTTGGGAGGCTCAGTGCATAGGAAAGTGTTTGGGAAAAGTTTATTGGAAAATTTGTGTTCTGTTAGGAGACCCAGATTTACTTATGAATTCTTGTTACTGAGGATAAAAGCAGTTGAGGGTTTTCTTATGGATAGCAGTTGCTATACTCCTTTGCTAATGGGCAGAGAAACACAGCAATATGAACTATAGTAATCTATTTATTTTTATATCTGAGTTGCTAAAACAAATCAGTATGCAAGGGAGGTCAGAATTCAGGTAGTAATAATAGCTAATATTTACGTAAAACTTAGTGTGTGCTAAAGACTTGTGAATGAAAAATACAGCCTGCTATATCTGTAAGCAAAGGGTGTTGCAGCCATCAAGCCTGACGATGAGCCCTGAGGGAACTCAGGGTGGAGGCAGGATGCACCCCCATCTAGCAGTCAGCTGCTGCAGGCACCCCGATGGTGCACCCTGAGGAGACTCAGGGTGGGAAAGCACAGGATCCTGGCCCCAGATAGCTGAGATGCATGTAAAAGGAATGATTTCAGAGTCCAGACTCTTGCATTTTCCCATACATAGAAAAGCACTAAATTCCTTAACTTGAGATGTCTGTTTCTCCTTAATTAGCAGTAATCTTTTGATGTTCCGACTACCTGGGTCTTTGTTGCAAAAACTCCTATGTATCCTGGACCCCTTCACCCGCACTTGCCTCTTCAGAGCAGTCCCTCAGAGCTATCTGAGATGCTGTGTCCCGGGCTTAAGTCCTCAGTTTTGTCCACAGAATAATACATAACTCTCAGCTTTTAGGTTGTGCATTTTTTTCAGTTGACAGACTGAACTGTTATGTATAAATTATATCATTTAATATGAGTGCAACTGTCATCATCTCCATTTTATAGATTAGGGAATTGAAATCTTAGAAGTCAAGCAATTTATCCTGTGTCACTTGCTACTTAGAGGTAAAACTAGGAGCTGAAACCAGGCAGTCTTAGTTCAGAGCTATGCCCATAATCACTACACTCTATGCCTCCTATCAATGTTAAAAGAAAAAAAAAGACAAATTCATCTCAATTAAGGATAAAACAGATGTATTGTTAGATAAAACAATATGAGATGGGCTTTTCTCTATTCCTCAGTATTTTTAATACCTATCTTTCTGACTCAGGCAGTTTTCATTTCTTACTGTGGCATCTCCATGGTCAGATCCACACTCTTCCACTAGTAGATTTGCCACTGCTGTGCACTTTTTCTTCCCTGAATATGCCTTTTTTCAGATAATCTTAATGTTCCTTTCTTTAACATAGTATTTTATCCAGGCTGTTTGACACAGATGAATAACTTCTGTTGTTAAATAAGACCAAAATATTGTCACTTTAAAATGTTACCATTACTAAATTAATTTTGTTTGCATTTTTAATGGTTGACCTTACCAGAATTCATTCTGAGTGTTTCTTGATATTTCTGCCTAATTCCTATATTTCTTTTATATACAATTAATGCTTTGAAAGTACATTTTTTCATAGCACCTATTTTGCCTTAACGTTCTTTGTTAGCATTTGTTAGTCTTTCAGAAAATCACAATGAATCTGCAGCAGCTGAGCAGTCTGCACTTCTGCAAGCTCTCTTTCATCTCCTCAGAACGCTTTCTATATATAGTGCCTCTAAAACCCCTTTTCCAAATTGTTAACATACCTAAGTGATTTCCAAGATGAGCCCAAGCTTCTTTTTTACTTGAATAGTTAATAGAGTACCTTTGTTTCCTAACAGACCTAAAATGCCTTCTGTCCTGTTTAGAATTCTGGTGGGTTAGTCTAATTTATTTTGTGCATCTTTTCATTAATTAAAGTGATAAAACTGTGAAACTTTTCATCTAAAAAAAAGCACAAAAATTCACTAATGTGCTGCTCTGAGAAGATAAAATATGCTAACAACTGAGTTTACAATCATATAAATTAGGAAATAGTTTTCATATGAAAAAAATTATTCACTTTACAAATAGATTTTTGTTTTTTGGTATGTTTCTTTTAAAACCGAAGATTCTCTATAAATCCTAAATAAAAATCTCTTAAAAAATACTTTAAAAATTCTTCTCAAATATAAATAGTTAGGTAAGGTAGCATACTTTAATTTGGGGAATAATTATTTTTACAGTATGTCATTTCAGGTAGATTGAAAAGAGATATAATTCATAGATACAAAAGCTTCCTTTCCTCAGCCTTGTTCTCAATTTTTCCTCTTTTGTAGAATTCTAAACTTTTAGATTCAAAATTAAGTGCTTTTAAAAAACATACTTTTTGGGCTTCCCTGGTGGCGCAGTGGTTGAGAGTCCGCCTGCCAATGCAGGGGACAAGGGTTCGTGCCCTGGTCCGGGAAGATCCCACATGCCGCGGAGCGGCTGGGCCCGTGAGCCATGGCTGCTGAGCCTGCACATCCGGAGCCTGTGCTCTGCAGCGGGAGAGGCCACAACAGTAGGAGGCCCGCGTACCGCAAAAAAAAAAAAAAAAATAATAATATAAAAAACATACTTTTTATTTTTTCATGCATTTGATGTAGTTTAATGGTGCTAAACACTTGGAAACTTTTATGGATTTTACTCTTCTTAAAGATAACAACCACATTGACAAAGGTGGGGGAAAAGTTGCAAGATGCCATCTGGACAATACTAATAATTATATACACCACAGAATAAATTACTATTTTGTGTTAAGAGTAACTGAACTATTAAAGATAATGCTATGTAGGATTCTGTGGAATAATATTAATTCTAATGATCATGAGATCATAATCTGCTGAAAATTATGTTATGCTGTTAGATCAACTTGAAGAAAATGTGGGCAATGGAATAGTGCGTGTTGATAAATATGGATATGAAATCAAAGCAGGTGTGAAGGTGATCAGGTAGAAGCCTAACCAAGAGACTTAGGTCCAAGAAGTCTGATGAACGGTTACAAGCATTGTAGAGCTTGCTGCCTCAGATACCACTGAGAATATTAAGGTACTAGCGGATGGAACACTCTGTACAGGGACTGAAATTAAAGGGCAGCAGCTAAAGAGAGTGCATCTGACTTCCTGGATGTGCCAGAGTGAAGGGATTAAGTTCATGCACTTTGGAGTAAGATGGAGTGAGGTGGGAGTCTAGCTCCACCATCTATTAACTGAATGTCCTTGGATGACTTAACCAAGCTAAATATTAGTTTCAGTTTCCTCCTTGTAAAATAAGACTGGAAAACAGTACTTGACCTCTAAAAATTTTGTGAGGATTAAGTAAATGAGACAATCCATGATTAACTGGCACCGTGTGTTAGGTGTTTGCTAGTCATTATCTTAGCTGTAAAATCTGGCTCCCTTACTACATGGTGAGATCATTGAGAACAGGACTTTCTCATTTATACTTAGGACCTAACATAATAAATGTTTCTTGAACTACTGAATTGAATCCAGAGCTAATAATTTTCTGCTGTGTAAATGGGTGTTGGCCTACGAATAATTGATGAAGTTTCTCTGTTTCTTGATAGAACAATTTACTACCATTTTCCCAATTTTATTTTTTAAAATAATGCAAATATTTTTTAAACAAATAACATTTTTAACTTTTAAAAATATAATTTACATTCTCCTTTGACATTTTATCAGATATTCTACTCTCTGCTCTCTGAGGTTAAAACAGCCATTTTAAAATTAGTGTTGTTCCTTGATTACATTTTTTGCACTTAATTTATCCATTTAACTTCTTTTAGATTTATATTAAACTGTCTAATAATAACTTAGTATTCTTCTCCAGCTAAGGTTTTACATTTTGCACAGAGGTAAACCATTTTTCCTTTGCGCTTTTATTTGGACCCTGAAAATTTGTGGGTACCATTAACAATCTCCTCTTCTATAAACAGATGGGCAATCAATGAAATTGCTGTCTTGAAACCTTACATGAGAGAAGCATGATTTTCTAAGACATTCTATTCTGCCTGTCTACTCAAGCCCCCTTCAAATATTTTGCATTTAAGTGCAATGAACTTAAATGAAGTGCAAAGAAGACCGAGAAGCCCGTAGGTGCATCTTTGCACATTTTCACCTTCCTTTGGTCTTTATAAACTCCTTTAGCAAAGTTGTTTGGGCCCTGGTACACACAGCCAGATGACAATATTTTTAGAAAAGTAGTTTCTAAAAGGCACAAATTAAATATTTTAAGATACTGGGAATCCACTTATTTCTTTATTCACCAAACATTTAATGATGACTTATTATACATTTCCACTAGGGATGACTAAGACAAAAACTAGTATGAAAACTTGTACAATTTTCAAGGAAGTTATTTTCCACTATTCATTTTCGTAAAATCCATAACCACTCCATCTTCAGAAGCTAAAAAAAACTATAAATGTTTCTCAGGTTAATAGATATTTTACCCATGGTTTGATGAGAAAGGATAAGACTTTAAAACTGACTCTGCAGTTTTCCAATAGGGTTTCAGTGCTTGCACGATATTTTGATAGTTTGTTTACCCATTTGTTTTAATTACCAGACTGTACAGTTGTAAAGGGCAATAATCATGCCTCAGTGCCTGGCACATAATAGTTCAATGCAATTTGCATAATGAATGAATGAGTGGAATTGAAATGCATTTCGCACATGCAGCAACACTGACAAGTTTGCAACACTTCCCCTATGTGACCCTAGATTATGTCTGCGATCAATGAACTATGATTGGATTTACATTTCTGCAAAAGAACAGCAAATACAGTATTCCAAGTTTGAAATCCCCCTTCCCGCACTAGAATCATTACAGTAAACCATTAATCTAGTATTCATTAATTTGTAGTTCAAGATAATTCTGTCTTGGCTTACCTGAAATTTACCTCTTCAGGATTAATGAAGAATGCTATAGTAAACAAATTACAATGGACTTAAAATCATTGATTCTCTTTAATGGGCAGATGGCTAGAGCAATGATGCTTAACATTTTAAAGAAATTTACAATAATGGATCGGATGCAAATGGATGTCTTAATAAAGAAGGTTCATCCATTTAGTAAAATAAGCCAAACAGATCTTCACGTAGACAACCTCTGTATTTTATTCTATAACTATACGCGGAGACTTCCACCCAATAGCAACCAAGTATGTAAAACTAAAGAAGCCTACGGAGAATCTGTCCTCAGAATAAGAATTTTTGAACGACGAAAGACAAGAAAAAAAAAAAAAAGACAATATAGATAAATAATACGATGTGAAAGGTGAAAAGCGAGCAAAATCACTCTATAATAATCACATTTTTGGGGGAAGAAATCCAAGTTAAATTTCACTTCTGAAAAAAGAAAAGTCGTTTTAGAATTTATGCTGTCTTTAGTCGTCGAAGTTCCCCCGCCCCCGGTAGAATCACTGTACCTCTTTCCAGAAGTCTCGCAGAGGACCTTTTCCTTCTTTTTCTGGCCTTCCTTTGAAGCTCCGAGTTCCCCTTCCGGCTATAAAGCCGAGGGGCCGCCCTCCTTGGGAAAGCGCCTGGCTTTTCCTCTTCCCTTGCCTTCGCAGCGCTGGCCCTCGGCCGGGCGGGCCTGCTCCCACCCCGCAGGAGGCGCGCTCTCTGCCTTGAGCCGGCCCCTGGGACCCGCAGCTCAGGTGCAGACGGGTGAGCGCGCCGCGGGGCCTTGTGGGACGCGTGGTCAGGCCCTCCCCGCCTCCTGCCGGAGGGCGAAAGCCGGCGCCGGGCGGCGTTCTCACTCCGGCCGGGGAGCCGCCGCCCGGGAACGGCGCAGAGCTCTCGCCCCCCGCGCCCCTCTCCACGCCTGCACCGGCTCCCCTCCGGGGGTGCCCTCCCTCCTCTGCGGGAGCCCAGAAGGTAGGTGGGGAGGCGCCCCTCACCCCTGGTGTGGGTTCCCACCCGAGTTCGCGCTGTTCACAGAGCCGCGGGGAGCTCCGCACATACCGTGGGCGTCTCTACCTAATCAAGTCGATCGCCTGTGCGCTGGAGCTTCTGGAGTTAGACTCAGGCCTGGGCCCCCAAGTTGGTGGGTTTCTGAGGTGTGTTCCAGCTTCCGGGCGGGTTCGCGCCTGGCCTGACCACCAAGATGGCTCCTTCCTGGGGAAGGAGAGGCTTGTGCTTGGAGACCATTGGTGGGTCGTTTAATGAGCCCCCATTGTACTGGAGGAACCGTGTAAAGTGCCGGAGGTGTTAAAGATGGGACACTCATGGCCTCTTCGCTCAAGGACCTCGCAGGCCTGGGCTGGAGATGGATGTAGAGCTAGGAGACATTCGGGGACAGGGCGGGATTGCAGTAGCAAGATCAGATAAAATGCTGTGGGACAGAGAGGCTTCCTGGAGACGATGGCACCTTAACGGAGGCCTAAGTACAAGGTATTTGGGAAATAGGGGCAGAAGTGGGGACTGTATTACAGATGAAACGGAGGGTAAGAGGAAAGGCAAGAAGCATGGAGAAAACAATATTTTAGTGTAACTACAATGTCGAAAGTGGCAGGAAATAAGGTGGGAAAGTGGTTTGTACCGAATTATGAAAGGCTCTTTATTATGGAAGTGCAGAAACGCATTTTGGACTTGCGTTCCATCAGGATCCGTAGATTATAAAGACACCGTTGTTTAATATTCACAAAACGCTCATAATGTAGAAAAACCCCAGGATAACATAGACTGTGTTCATGAGCAGGATGTATTTTTCAAGAGCAATATTTGTGTCTAATTACACACACATTGATCACTTTCTTGGGATTGTTTGCATTGCCTTTTTTCTACTTAAAATCGAGAGATTTACAGTGTATCATGTGGTTGCAATGAGACGCAGTCACTTGGCAGAGAATTGTGTGTTATCTCCCATTCTACTTGTTTTTCTTTGTGAAGACTTACTGCTTTAGAAGGGTTTTAGGTCAAGTGCAATAAAGAGCCTTTGTAATTTGGAACATGCATAATGCAGATGACTTTCAGAGCAGGGAAATGGACGACAGATGACATAATTCAGAGGTAAAATTTGGGAATGAAGGTCAGGAACACAAATTGATGACTCTGAGTAAGGGTTTTATTCTTTTTTTCTTGGGTGATGGTGGGAATACCAGTATTTGGAACCAGCTTTCCAAAACCGGTATTTTGGAGGCCTTGTTAAGATTTAGAAAACGTTACCTTAAATGTTTTGACGTATGTAAAGATGGTACAAGTCCACTGGATACTGTGGTGAAGATCAGACTGAATACTTCAGCTCTTTCACGGGGCCTGTGTATGTACATATGTACATAATGTACAATATGTACATTAAACTCTGCTGTCCAAAGGCACTTAAAGCTGAGGGTCAGAATCACAACTTAATAGAACCAGTTAAATTACTTTGGAGCATTATTGAGGTGAACATGTGACTTCACTGTGCAGAATGGATTGAAGGGAGCTGAGAGGCCTGGCAGCAGCCTGATGCCGTCATGAAGACAAGAGGTGTTAATGGTTTGAGGGAAAAAGTAGACACGTTTTTAGATATATCGGGTTATAGAATTGACAAGACTTGGTGTAGAAGGAGAATCGGGAATAGTGGCACTAAAGGCAGAGAGCAAAGCGTTTTAAGAACAGAGGCGTGGTCTTAGGGTCAGGTCTGCAGAGAAGTGGAATGAGAGTTTATAAATAGGCATCAGGTTTGGCCACTGTGATGATGTTATTTTCAGCCTTAGTAACAACAGCTGGGTGGGGTGGGGGTGATGGGATAGCTTTTTTTCCTTATTTTTTACAGCTGGGAGCAATCTGAGCATGATTATATATTGAGAGAGAGAAGTCAGGACAGAAGAAGAGATTGAAAGAGCAGAGAAGAGATGGTGGAGGGTGAAGCTACCAGGAGCTGGTATGCAGTTCGCGCATATTCCTAGAGCCTAGCTCAGGGTCTGTAAGGACAGGAGACATTGACCGTTAGTTTTGAGGAGCATGTCACGGGGCAACCAGGTGTTCTTATATGCTAGCAGAGTGCCTAGGATCCAGCTTGCTTACCCATCCATTCATTCGTCAGGTCAGCCAGCTAATGTTTTTTTCAGTGCTCATCGTGTGTTCACGGTAGCGATTTCTGCTCTGCACAGGCAGGTCGTGAGCTCAGTGGAACTCACTTGCCCCTGAGGGCCACTGACATCAAAAGACCAATGAAGTAAGGAATTACCCAGATGCAATTGCGATGCAAGAATACGGAATGTTAAGAGCATATGTATTAAAGGGAACTGATGTGGTCTAAGGGTATCAAGGAAGCCGTTTTCAAGGTAGAATGCTTAAGCTGGTACCTAGCAGAAACCCCCCTGGTTACCAGATCAGCTATGCCTTCCCCATGCTGCCTCCTGTAATCATCTTATTCCCGGTTCTTGGTTCACTGGTGGGCTCAGTCTCCCTTCTCTTGACACTTGAAATGTACGTTATCAGTGGGTTAGCGGGTGAGAAAACTTTCAGGAACCAAGGCTTGGCAAGGATCTTTCTCAAGCCAGCTATTGCTTCGTTATAGTGACTAAATGGCCATTTAATTTTATTCATGCTACATTGATTCCCATTGGGGGATCAAAAGGGTTTTGGGACTGAGCCTCTTAATGTCCTTTGGAGGGACCACAACAAGCACAGATCCTGTCACTTCTTCTTAGGAAGTTTTGGTAACAACCAATGAAAGCTAGTTGTTTTTTTTTTTTTTCTTACATCTACAATTTTAATGCTCTCTGGGTCAAGTGATTGGGGAATAAGCATCCACTCATGTTTCTCTCTGCAGGGAAGTGAAGACACTATTGCTGCTGTGATCTTGCCTTTATATAGCACTTGACAATCCATTTTATTGTTCAATTTAAAAGAGCCTAAAATCACCCCTGTCAAATTTTGTTTGGTGTGATTCAGGGAAAAGGATCTTTGTAAAACTGGGCCTTCCATGATGTGGAAGAACTCTGATCAATCAAAAGACTAGATGTAATGTAAGAGAATGTGAGTATCATCTGAAGAAGGCTAGCTGTTAATAGAAGACATTAGCCACATGACACTTTTCTGTTATCTGCCTTTATAATGAAAGAAAAAAAAATAAAAGAAACAAAACTTACAACAATAGAAATGCACCCCTGCAGGAAGCCAAACCCCCTCATGATGACTTGGTTTGTAACTAGGGCCCCCAGGGATGTTTTATGAGTGACGGTATGTATCCTTTAATATGTTTGTCCTTAAAACATTAGGTTTTATTTAAAGCAAGCGTTGGCAAACTTTTTTTGTACAGGACCAGTTAGGAATATATCAGGCTTTGCAATCTACCTGTAGCAACTCTGAGATTGCAGCACTACAGCAGCAATAGACAACACATAGGCCAATGGACATGGCTGTTTCAATAAGACATGGTTGACGGATGCAAGGCCACCCAGATTTGACCTGTGGGCCATAGTCTGCCAACGTCTGATCCACAGCACTTACAAGATTTCTTTACTGAACAGAGGGTGTTGTAGATTGGAGTGATTGATAGTCAGCTGAAAGCTCTAAGAAGGCAGTGATGGACTTTTCTTGTTGACTGTTGTGTCCCCAGGTGTAGCACAGCACCTGACAGATAGGAGGTCGTTAAACATATCTGTTGAATAAAGGACTGAGTAGCAAGGATATCAGATGGAAAACTGCCCGACTAAGGTAGGCTGGATGGTTCTATATTCAGATTTTCAGGTCCTACAACGTGTATTCTATGGCACTACCAATTTGGGGTAGAGCAAATATATTGCAGTTGAGTGCTTAGTTCAGAAAACAAATCCACGGGGGCGGGGGGGGGGGTGCCTGAAGAATGAAAAAGAGCCAGCGCTATGAAAGGATGATAAAGAACACAGGTCTATGACTCCCCACCGGTACAAATGCATGTTGTTCTCTTTGGAAGGGACCTGAGAGAGAAGGCAGTCCAGCCTCTTCCCCAGTCTGGGGCTTTCATGTCTGCTCTGTTTCCTGTGGCTTTGCTGGCATTTGTGCTGGATACCTTCTGTTTGGCCTTCCAGATCTCCTCCCCCCGTCCCCTCCACCCTGCAGGTCCACACCAGTCCCTGATCCCTCTGGTCATGAGGATGGTCCTAGGATGGAAAGTCACAGCTCCTGCCGGCTGGTCCTGTCCCCACTGTGCTGTCTCTCCCTGTTCTGGTAACTGCTCCCTCCTCCCTCTCTTCCCTTTAGGCCCTGGGGAAGTGAAGGATACCCCTGGCCCACTACTGTTATTTCTGGCCCTTAGCACGTTGGGTTACCCCCTTAGGTTGCCCGCGCCTTTAGAAATTGTCTCTTTTATTAGCCTTTCATCGTATTACCCAAATTGAGGTACCGTTAGCTCTCTGCCTGGACCCTGATGGGTATAGCGTCCTTAACACTTTTTTCAGAGGCACCTATTGTATGTCACTGTCACTGAATGACTTTTAAGTCCCCCAAAGTCAGTGACTGTGGCTTCTATTTCTTATAATCACAAGATCTCAGGGTGAAAGTTGTCCCGGAAGGTGATGCATTTAACTTTTCTGTTCAGAGTTTGGGTGCGTTCTGCCTCATCCCTGTCATCTCTCTCTGTGCTTGAATACCTTCCACAACAGGGAACTCACTCCACCTAAAGCTCTCTCACACATCTTTAGACACATCTGACTAATAGAATATGTATACACAACTTCCAGCCCCTGCCCTTGTCCTGTTCCTTGGGGTTTCATGGAACAAGTCCAGTTTACATTTCACTCCTCTGTTCTTCAGACAGCAGGTTTCGAGTTCCTTTTCCAGCTCTGTCTGTTTAAAAGCAGGGTGCCTAGAACAGAATCTCTTTTCTCGTGTGTCGTCTGATCATGCTGAGTGAGCATGAACATGATAATTTTATCTGGAAGGCTTACTACCTCCAGTGATTATGAGAAGGTCTACGTTTCCTCATTCCTTGCTTGGAAATATAAGGGGAACAGATCCGACCCCCCTCTACATGCCCCATGTCTGCTGATTTAAGTATCATATGTCATATGAACTTTGATGTCTTTGATGAAGGCTTAATTTTGTCCCTGTTATTAGATTTATCTATACTTACAGGTTATCCATCAGGAGAGTAAAGTAGTTTATAAATTATAGATTTTAGAGGGCTATGTCTACTATTCCATTTTCTTTTGCTTTTCCTCAGATGTCAAATGTACCTTAATTATCCTTTAATTGCTTTGGAGGCAGTATTTAAAGTATTTTGCCTAACTTTTTATTTAGGTTTCAAATCTGAACAGCAGATATCAGCAGACTCATAGGTTTTTTTAGTATTTCGTTCCTTTTATTTTCTGGACATTTACTGTGTATATGCCCATTACTGTGCCTCTTACATTTTGGAAATATACCAAAATATATTGAAATGTAGTATCTTGACTTTAATAATCAAATTGACTTTAAGGAAATGTTCTGAAGTAGGTTTTAAGTGTATCATTCATTTAAGTCAATTTTTATAATGAAAGTCCAATTTATTTTTTAACTGGCCTCCAAAATACATGTCAGCTTCTTTAATTCTTCCTTCTGATTTATTCAGTGAGCTCATTCCCCATTTCATTTTTGATTAGATGGCTTTCACCCTGGCAGAACTCTGGAAAATAAATCCTTTTGTATTTAATGTATGCCTTGGTTTAATTCGGATGAATAAAAGAATGAAAACAACCCATTAGAAAGTAATTTTGATTGTTGAAGAGAGAGATGTGACTTTCTTAATCTTTAATAATTTCTAAGAAATATATTTCAGAGGCTGCTTGCTGATGGCCCCTTCTCCCATGCCTTCCTTCTACTTTCATGAATAGCTTTTTCTTGAAAGATTAAAAAGCAAAACAAAACATACTTATGATTCTTTACAACCCCCCCAAAGGGGTTTGTAATTGCTGATGGTTTATGACCCATTTATTTTTTATCTCTTGCAACAATGGTAAGAGAAACCTACTTTCTTTCTCTTCTGAATGGTTTTATACTTTATCCAAAGTTGTTATGCATTAGCTGGTATTTTATTTATTTTCTTATTTATTGGCCTGCCCCAGAAAGAAAGCTCCTGAGGGAAGGGACATCCTTATTTCCAATGCCAGGCATAACCGATAAATGGTGTTATATGTTAGTTGGCAGAATATAAGTTTCTCATGCCAATCCGCCTTTTTATGACAGTGCACAAAACGCTTATGTAGTTCTCAAAAGGCCGCTGCTTTCTAAAAAAATTATTTTTTAATAAATATGGCTCCTAAAGCATCTACTCTTATAAGATTGTCTTGTCTTTTAACTAAAAAAAATTTATCCACCATCCATCATTCATCTATTTATTTGACAATTACTAAGCACTATTTCATCGATATAATGCACAGATTTTTAAAATTGCATATATCACCAACAAACTCTTCATCAAAATCGGTTTCCCCAAACCAAAACTGTAGTGATTTAAAAAGTGCTGCACGCACACAGGCAAGTAACTACAGCGTCACCGTGGATAGCAAACGAAGCAGTGTTTCAGCTCAAAGACCCTGAAGGTACATTTCATACTAGGTTGCTGATGTAAAAATCTTTAGTGATAAATAATAGACAATTTCCCAGTTTCCCAGCATGTGACGACTGCATAAGATCACTGAGAAAGGCACTGATTCAGACTACTTGGCCGGAAGCTGGCTTCTTTCATTATTAATGTGCTTCCCTCCTTTTCATCACTCATTGTTAAAAAGTGAAGGTTCAGTAAAGAATTAAGGAAACAGCTTCCGGGAATTGTTCCAGTGGTCTGAGTAAATATTTTATCAACGTTATTTTGTATGTTTTCTAATTGCCAGTAATTTTAGTATGAGTTTCTGATTGGAGTCCATCACATTGCTGGCCTAATATTGGAGTCATATTCAAGTATCGCCTCGCTTTGTCTCCCTCTTTCCAATCTGGCAGTAAGCCCTACCATGTCACAAACATCTTTCAGGGCATGTCGTATTCTGTGTGCACACTTTAGTGTCCTGGCCTGCCTCTCCTTCCATCCCTTCTTCCCTGCGGGGCGTCAACAGTCCCTGAGTCCTTCCTACCCAGCAATATTCTCTTCCGGAAACATCACTGGGACCATTGCACTCATCCACTCAGAAGACCATGCCCGTTTCCGGCCGTCCGCGGCAGTAAGTTCAGACTCCTCTAACTCACCTTCGAGATCCCAACTTCCCTATTCTATATTATTTCCTTTGCTTCCCTAAAATACCTTATTCGTTAGTCAAAGAGATCCGTGCACTCTCCCACATATATGCCTGCCATTATCTGCTGGCAGGTTGTACTGTTCACCCCATCTGGGGCGCTCTTTTGCCTCCTCTTTGCCTTTCTGAGTCCTACTCATCCTTCGGATCTTCCACGCTGGCTCCAGAGGTCTCTTCTTCTCCTGTTCACATCAGCCCACACGTGCCTCTTTCCTTGAGCTCTTACTAGATTTACGCCGTGCAGAGGCACAGGCTTTGGAGACAGTAGGCCTGGGATTAACTCATGGCCACATACTAGTCTCAAGTGGACCAAGCATTGAATTGAGTGTTTCCTGTGTGCCCAACAGAGTTCATAGGGGTCATGTGCCTTAACTCATTTCATCTCCTTAGTAACTGTAAGTTGAATACTCTTTTGAGTCCCTTTTTACAGATGTGCAAACTGAGGCACAGAGAGGTTGAGTAACCTATCTGAGGTCACACAGCTAGTACAGGACAGAGCTAGGAAGCCTGGCTCCTGAACCTGCTCTCCTATTCCCTATGTTATCCTTGCCTCTCGAAGACATATTTGAAATTATTTCTGATGGGGTGTTTTAGAGTTGATTAATATGCAGTGTTGCTCTTTCCTGTCTCACTGGGCTGTCTTTGGGGATAAAAATCCCTTTCTAGCAGTGCTTATGGAGTTAGTGGGCCTGTCAGTGTGTGTGTGTGTGTGTGTGTGTGTGTGTGTGTGTGTGTGTGTGTGTGTGTATATGTGCTGCTGTGGTGATAAGCTAAGATGCATGTGAAGGTAGACACAAGAACACAGGGCAGTTCAGGGAGGCCCAGTCCTATCCAGAACTGCGTTGTAGAAGGAATGCGTGCCGAGAGAGAAATATTAAAAAGTCCGGTTCTACCATTTGTTAACCGGATATCCTTGAGAAACCTGCCCTCTGAACTTCAATTTCCTTCGCTCCAAAAAGTGATACTAGATTCTACATCACAGAATTATGTTTTTAAATTTTATTGAAGTATAGTTGATTTACGATGTCGTGTTAATTTCTGCTATACAGCAAAGCGATTCAGTTATACATATATTCTTTTCCATTATGGTTTATCAGAGGATATGGAATATAGTTCCCTGTGCTCTACAGTAGGACCTTGTTGTTTATGCAATCACAGAATTATTAACTGAGGTCATTACACGAGGTACTGGCTGTAAAGTGAATGTGTGGTGTCTGGTGTGCAGAGGTGTCCAAGAGGTGTTTATATTTCCCTTTGAGGCTTCATGCTCCAGCCTTCATGCTTCCTCATGCTTCATGCTCCAGGCTCAAGGCTTTCTCCCCTCTGCTGACATCTTTTCCTTTGTCCATATATCCAAGCAGCCCCTCAATTCCGTGTAGCTAGGTCTCCTAAACTTATCCTGTCTTAGCTCTCCTTTCTGTGAACTGTTCCACTTCTAACCCTTTCTGAGTTATTCACATACAGCGTGGCTTGATTTTCCCACCAAGCCCAGCGCTGGAAATAATAGATGAGGGCAGAGTCCACATGTCTGATGAGCTCCCTCTCTGTTCTAGTAGGGGAGCGGGACCCCCAGATGGCTATTGATCCTACCTTGTGGTAAGAGCAAGTTTCTGTGTTTCCAGAGTGCTGTGGAAATGCAGGTAAAGGAGCAGAGGGTAGCCCAGGGTGAGGAAGGAAGGAGGGGTGAATCCAGAGGACTTCAGACCAGGCAGCTGAACAAGGCAGTGAAGGGTGAGGGGAGAGTCTGCAGACAGCGGCTTGGGGAAGGGCGTTTCTGTCCCAGAGTGAACATCGGGGATCACGGAAGAGGCTCACAGTCCTGAGAATGGTGTGTTGCTCTGTGGCTAGATTGCCCACGGGCATTGGAGATAAGTCAGGTTTTTGGTTCTCAGCAGAATCAGTTGTGCAACTAGAGATCTAGCTTAAAAGCAACTTTGGAAAAAAGATTTCAATTGTTTTTCCATTATGTCCATCTGAGCCATCACTGAGACCTGACAGTTCAACAACTTAATACCATCTTGGGTGACATTAAGAGAAAGGTTCAAGGGTTGTAACTGATCACGTTCATCGCGGAATTGGAGGTTTAGTGCTGGGTGTCACTGAAGAGGGATTTTGACAAATCAAAGACCAGGCAGGAGAGGCTGCCAGAATGGAAAGAGGCTAAATGTTATGACGTTATGAGAGAGGGTCCGGGGGATTTTATAAGGGGAGACAGTGATTGCTCACTTCAGATCCTTGAAGGGTGATTGGGGAAAGTGGACTTTATTTTGCTTCAAGGGTGGACCTGGGATTAATATAAGCAGACATTATAGAGTGTCTGGCAGGAATTTCTAAGAACTGATGGTTAGGTAACCACATTTTCCACATGGTATTGTCCGTGGAGACTGGGTTGGGTTCCTGACGCTGTCATTGGGTGACAGACTGCATCATCCCTTCTGACGCCAAGCTCTTAAGAGTCCAGGAAATAGATTCGACAGAGTTTTGGTGCTAAATGCATTTATTAGTATAGGTTATCTGTGCCCAAATATGTTAATTTAATGTACATACAGAAAGCTGAAAGGTTTTAGAGTCAGATTGTATCTTCATTTCTTCCTGTGTGGCTTTGAGCAAGTTACTCCCTGAGCCTCTGTTTGCATACTGATAGAGCAGGAATGATAGCAGTTATGTCAGAGGGAGGATCAGTACGATGGTGGATGTACATCCATACATATACTGTTGTATCGTACAGATACTATCAGCTATCACTTTCTAAAAGCATTGAGTACCCTAGTGAAGAAATAAAACATTGCCTGAGTTTTTCCTAAAGTGGAGGCTTCCTTTTATCAATCAGGTCCATTCTTGAATGTTTTTTCAATGAATAGTAAATGTGAGTTTATCCGGAATGACAAAAGAGTGATGGCAAATTAATCTAAAATTATAACTCACTCTCTGCCATCTGGAAGCATCTCTAGATTCTAGCATATAGATGCAACACTCTATGGTTATTTCTTCTTCATTTTCTATTAATACAGACACATATGCATAAAATACTTGACCCTGATAAGAAATACCTGGAATCATTTTGCTCATTAAGAAGTAATTTAAAAGTAACTGTGGGCTTGCTAGTTTATAATTTCAAAATAGAAAGCATGTGTAAGAGTGTGTGTGTGTGCGCGTATCTGTGTGTACACACACACTGGTACACTCACGTATTTGCATATAAATGCATATTAAATACAGGTGCAGGTTGTTAGATATTCTTTCTTCTGCTAAAATACCGAATTTTTAATAGTTGTTTCATTTGAGAAAATGTTGATGTTTTCTTTCATAAGTTTTAAACTGGCACCTCAGATGTTTAAAAGATGAATGTTTCTGCATATTTCCTGGTATTTAAAAGAGGTCTAATATGAAATGATTATGCTAAGAAGCTGACTGTTTAAATGTTTATTATAACTATTATGGTTAGTATCATCATGCTGTCATTTAATATGCTGTAACAATTCAGCTTTGGACATTGAACTCTTCTTGCCACTGAATATGAGTAAAAACAGAAATAGAAAAACAAATTTATACACATTATATACATATTTATTTATTTTTTATACACATGCTCTCGAATATACATGTCTGTATAAACTAAACTTTACTGACCTTTGATTGTGTGCCAGGCCCTGTGTTAAGTCCTTTACATGGAGTATCTCATTTAATTCTCACAACAACTGCTATGAAGTAGCTTCTGTTATTTGCTTCCTTTTTCAGATAAGCAAACCGAGGCTTATAGAGGTTAAGTGTACAAAGCTTATAAGTGGTGGAGACTGGATTTTAACCAAGCTGTCTGACTTCACAGCTAGAACTTCTCATTGCCACACTGTACTGCGCAGGTGCTTGTATAATCACAGACTCAGAATTGGAAAAGCCATCTGTCACTAGCCTTCACGTCAGTGCTAGAATCTGTCTTCATCTCAGGCAGGTGGCCGTTCAGCCTCTGCTTGAGTAACTCCTGTAATTCGAACTTCATAACTTCACAAGCCAACCCATTCCATTGTTGGACAGCTCCTACCACTAGATCTCTTATTCATCTAATTATTGGAAATTTATCTTACTGTAATTTCCAGGTATTGGGCCTAGTTCGGCCTTCTGGGGAAGTGCTGAACACCTCTCTCTCCTCTTCTGTCTGGCAGCCCTTCAGTTGCTGTGCTTCTCCGAGGCTTCTTTCTTCAGTTCCACTTGCTGTTCCCTAGAGCCCTCACCACACAGTCGCCCTTTCTGACATCCTAGTTTAATCGGTCGTTTCTGACAAGTTGTAGTAACAGAATTGGACGCAGTGGAAAAGTTTCTGGCCTGAGCTGTAACCCCTGGGTTAAGGTGTCAGCACTGCTGCTTCCTGTGTGACCTTGGGCAGGTGGTGACATAGCTGAGCCTCAGACCCTGATGTAACACCGGCATGATAACGGCCCTAAAATACAGCGTTATTATGGGGGTCAGATAAGCTGGTGCTGGGGAGAGTGCTCTGCGTACCCCAGCCCCTGCCTCTCGTCGGCCCGCCTCTTTCACGCTCTCTGCTCTCTGTGTCAGCAAGACTTGCTCTCTCAGTAGTCATCTGCTAATTGAGGCCTTTGTTAACCACTGTATTTTAAATGGTAACTAATCCCTTACCTTCTCTCTCCATCTTACCTGCATTAGTTTTCTCAGCTGTGTTTATGACAATTCAATGTACATCTATTTCACACGCATTTATTTTGTGACTCCTCCAACCAGAATGTAAAAAAATGTGAGCTCAAGAATGCATCTGTTTTCATCACTGCTATATATTCTCTGGACAGAGCAGGTCATAAAAAATACTTGGTGAATAAATGAATGAATTACCATCATGTTTATGTTTCTCATGTGGTCTTACCATCAAAAAGCCCAGTGAGGTGCTTCTCAGTTTTGTTTTTAAAACAGAAAAAAAGTACAGCTGGCAAAGTTATTAATTTCTCTTCTAATATTTCAGTTTCATAAATTAGTCAGTTGATTTCCTTGTGCTTCGAGGGTATTTTCTCACAGAACAGTTATCTGAGCTGGACTCCTGGAGTGAAATATTAAAATTCTCAACTTAAAACATGTTACTGAAAATGAAGAAAATGTAGTTAATCACTAGCTTCAGTTTCTAATGACTCAAGGTCACAGTTTGATGGGTAAATGCATATACATTTTTATTTTAAAGTAACAACAGGTCATTCCGTTTTCTGTTTATATGTTCACTGTAGCTGCTCACCATCCCAGTTTCTGACTGCCAGTGCATCTTACAGCTGCCGCTTGTTGGCTGTTTCTGTGTTGGTATGGTTTTTGGAGTTACTGGATGCAGGGGAATTAACAGGGCAAGGGAGGCAGAAATGCAAACGCACTTAGATCCTGCAAATGGGAGATTAAGTGGAACCGGAAGGGTGCTGAGGTCTTAGCTTGCCCTTTTGCATGAACAGAGTCTAGAAACATGTTTTCTGCCTAGATAGAGTTCTCGGGCCTGGGTTGGGAAAACTTCATTCATCTACGTGAAGGAGGTGGTGGGCTTCTGGTAACCGGGAGTGCAAGGAGTGCCCCATTTCCAGACTGATGGCTGTCTTTGGTGGTCTAGAGACTTGCACGTTGAACTGGCTGGCTGCCTGGTTGTCCGGGACGCAACATCTGATTGTAGCAGGTGATCTGACTCCTGGCAGACTGAAGAGGGAAGAATTAACTCACAGAAAAAAAAAAAAAAAAAAAAAAAAAAAAATAGTCTTGGGGTACAGGGAAACCAAAATAAAAAGATCCACTTTCCTTCCCCCAGAGAGTTGACTCTAGAGCTGTGAATTATTGACACACGCTTTTTTGTTGTTGAACGTTTGCATGTCTACCCAGATCAAATAACGCTGTCAGCAGTTCGTGTTGGGCCAAACTGTCCTGAATTTAAAGCTGCAGAATAATGTTTGGTCAGAGTGCCTGAAAAATCCCACAGCTGCTTATTTAAACTAATTTTTAATTTGCTCTATAGTGTATTTTAATCACTGAGGAGCTTTCAGCAGAATGAAAATCTATCATTGCTAAGTACCAGACGTTGCAAATATACTTGGCATGGGAGAGTAATGACCAAATGAACAAGTTGTTTATTTACATTCTGTTTTAAATGGGAAGGGGGGTGTGTTATAGAAGAATCTGTATTGTACTAAATGCATGAAAATGTCTTTATGATTTTATAAAGGATATTGAAATTAAACAAAATTAATATATCATGGATACAAGGTCAGTATAAACTTTTATTATTAGCAGCAATCATGGTAGAAGCTTCTGTTAAGTAAATGAATACCCCTGTCGAGGGAAGTGAACATTTGGGCACAGAATTGAATAGTTGTTTTTCCAGTTACACCAGAACTGCATTTGGATTCATGCTTATTAATTGGGTGTCAAGGAAGACGTTGATCAAGTAATGGTTAAACTGATAAAATTGGGTAGGAGAGCACAACATTAGGAATTATGTGGTTCCAAGACTCATTTCTCATTAGTGATAAAAATAACTAACAACTCTTTGAGTCCTACCATGCCATGAGTGCCAGATACTACCATATGTGCTTTTCAACCATGATTTACTTTAGTCTTTAAACCAGTCTTATGAGAATGTTACTAATATATTTTTCATTTTATAGATGAAGCGAGATGTAGAAATTACTCTGTCATTCAGCTGGCAAAGGGCAAATGCAAATCCTCTGTTTTGACATCTGGCTCTTAGTCCCTCTGCTGTATAATTCATTTGAGAAAATGTGTACCTACTTATTTGGACCCTCTTGCGGGTGTTGGTGGAGGAGTGAAGAAAGGGAAGGAGACATAGCCCGTGATCCCCAAGGAACTTAATCCTACCAGAGAGAAAAGACAAGCAGACGGTTATTGATTAAGAGCCAGAATCAGTGGTTCAGGTGATGAGTGCTCCAGCAACTGCTGAGAAAAGAAAAAATGACTCTGGGCTGAATTGATTAGGGAAGGCTTCCTGGAAGAGGTGGACTTTGGCTTATCGCTTAAGTGCTGAATAAGCTTTTTGCCACAGCATATTGTACCCTTTAGTGTTCAGATTCTGATAAGAATTTTATGAACTGCACCCTAACAAATTATATCCTTCTTTATCTTTAAACGGGTTTTGGACACTTTTAAAAAATAGCTCAAATATGTGTATACTTTCAATGTAGTTCATTTCTGAAAATTGATATAACATTGCTGTGCCTTCTAAAAGTGGAAGCAGACAATATTAGCTTATTAATGGTGTCTTCTGTATAGATGTGGAAGAAACAGTTCAGAGAGGTGTTTAGGAAGAACTGAAAGGTAGTATTCTGCTGCAAGAGAGAACAATGCTTTACGAAGACAACTTTCCATGTTTTGTGATGACACCCACAGCAGATGCTTCCTTCTTTTAGCAGTTGGGTTGGTCTTGACTATGTTAACTACATGAGTTGTTTATTGAGATCTCACCTTTGAACCATTGTTTTTAACTCACATATAAGATCATTCAGTCATTCCAACAGAAAATAATCTTTAAAATACATATATGCTATAACATTTTAAGACATACAAAAAAACATAAAGAATAATACAACAAATACCACTGTACTCAACTTCCAGCTTACAAAACTAGATCTTTGCAAGGCAGAAAAAAAACCTTCCTCTTTCTGATTTCACCTTCCCCTGCAGGAGTAATCATAGTTCTAAATTTGGAATGTTATCACCCCATGCATTTCTTTGTATTTTTCCTACATATGGTTATATTTCTAAGCAATATATAGTACTCTTTATATTAAATAATTATATTAAGTTATATGCATTTTTAATTCTTTTAACTATGAAATCATTCATTTTGATGTGTATAGCTTTAGTTCATTTGTTTTTATCACCTAATAGTATTTGATTGCATTAGTATATCACAATTTATTTAGCTATTTTTCTATTAGCAGATATTTAGTTTGTAATTTTTATTACAAGCAATGAAGTTATAAACAGTTTTGAACATGTCTCTTTGTGTATATATGTGCAAGTCTTTCATATGTTTACAGACCATTTTCTTACCTTTTCTGTGACTTGCTTGTTCATCTCTTTTGCTCATTTTTTATAATGGATGATCTTTATTGTTTTATAGACATTTTTATATGTTATAAATAGTTACCCTTTATTGACTATATGTGTTGAAAATGTCTTTGCCTAGACTGGGCTACCTTTTTGCTTTTTTGTGGTGTCTTTTTATGAACAGACTTACTTTTGATGTAGTAAAATTTGTCATTTTCTCTTTTATCATTTATACCATATGTGTCTAATTTAAGAATTCTTTCATATTGAGGGAAGGAAATTTAATTTAAAAGTAATCCTTAAATGTAAAGATGAAAAGCATGGATTTTTTAAAAAGTCAAAAGTCAAAATTGGCTCAGTGCAGTTTGACATATCTTTTATCAATACCAGTTTACTCAAAACAGAGCCCACCATTGTACCATAACTACTGTATATATAAATTTTCTGTCCAAACTCAATAATTCATTTTATAAAATGAGAGCTTAGGGAGGGGAAACCATGGTAAAACCTCAGTATTTACAGAATTATCAGTCTGTTTATTAATAAAACATTTTTCATTTATAACAAAGTGTTTATTCACACATGTGCACATTCCTTCCTGTACAGAAAGCTCAGAGTAACCATAAGTAATTCAGATGGGCCATTGCTAGCTGTAATGAAGGAAGAAGAGGCTTTGGATATAATTTTGGTGGAGTGACCCTGAAGTGTTTCATTCGTATGGCTGTTCTCGTAGCCTTCTCAAGCTGTTCTACTTACTTGTCATCATCTTTTTTGATAAGTTTGATCTTAGTTGCGCAATGACTTAATGCTTGGTGTCCAGAACTCCTGAAATCTTGTCTTTTGTGAACCTGTTCACAAGTGTGAAGTCTTGTAAGGAGAGACGCTCATAAAAACCACTGGTGTATCTCTTGATGCGTCTGAATTTATCTGTCATGTCTCAGTTATTTGTTTTATCTCCTTTTTTTAATCAGTCATAAAGTATAGCTACAGTTTACTATGAAATGGTTGTTACCATTAACAGTAAAAGTTAAACTACTACTGGATTTCAGAAGAGGATGAAAAACCCCTATGAAGCCCTCAGTAAGATTCCCAAATGATCTTGTTGGGCTTTGCTGTAAAGCAGTGATGTAGTTGGATGTTGGCTTCAGTATTCCAGGCATTCTCTTTCTTAGAGACCCATTGAGTATGCGTTTAAGAGCTTTTGGATCGGAGCCAGAGGTTATGATGACCTCATGGGTATCATCTTTTGTGCTCTGACTCTGATTAAGTCTCTTATCAGATTGAATTATGCTTTTCTCTCTCTCTCTGACCCCTTCCCCACAAGAAAACAGACGTTTTAATGAACTTTAAAAAAAACAGAGAATACATATAATTCATCTTTGGTCAAATTCCAATACAGTTTTGGCCTTGAGTGTTATACACACTCACAATATGTTGGTCGAACTGAATTGCTGTCACCAAGTTGCCCTATACCACACAGAATGGTTATTAGAGCACTGACCACATGTTTAGTCTTTGTGAGTAAAAATATAAAATTAATGGCCTATAGGATGGCAAATTGTTTGGACTGTGGTTAAGACCTTTGCATTACTTTAAACCACTTACCCTAGAAAATTTTATAAGAAATATTACGAGGTTTATCTTGAGGTAACAATTGATTCTGGGGATGTAATGTACAACATAGTGACTATGGTTAAAATTACTGTAGTGTATATTTGAAAGTTGCTAAGAGACACATAGGAAATACTCATTAAATGTTGGCTGTTATCAGTTCTTGGGGTGGGAGGAGTAAAGGTCTGCCCAAAGTAAGTTCTTAGGAAGTTGTGCTTTGTGAGATGCGACAGAATCTCGCCTACCATTCTCAGTAGTTTAGTCAAATATGTATTGTTCCAATTCAAAGTGGAATTTGGACTTTGTCATGTAACAGAGTACTAGGTACAGCCTCAATGTGGGTGGATATCAACAGCCAAAGCCCCCATAAGAGGCTTGGCACTTGGGGATTTCAGAGGGTGACAGCAGGACATACAGAAAAGAGCATGTGCTTTGATATCAGATGGGCTGTGAGATTAAGGATGGTTTCTTAAAAGTATCTCTGAATTCCAGATTCCTAATCTGTTAAAAAAGAAAAAAAATATGGTAGAGAGGAGTGGAAGGTAGAAATATTTTCAGGGTTATTGTGAGATAAACTATGAAACTACCTAAAATATGAGTGCTTTTTATTGTTTGTTTTATTCTTGTTTTGGGGCTGAAAGTCATAACAGTTTTGGAATGGACCATTGCTTAGAGAAAGTATTTATAGACTTTTGAAAGTGGTATTATTCCAGGAAGGGAGTATGGTAGTGATGCTCTAAGTGTCGTCCTCAAACCAGCGACATCACTATTACCTGGGAACATGTAAGAAATACAGATGATCAGGCCAACTCCAGACCTGTTGAATCAGAAACTCTGGGTGTGGACCCGAGGGGTCTGTGTTTTACAAGGCTTCCAGGTGATTCTAAGGCAGCTTCAAGTGTAAGAATTACTGAAACAGGATAAAGGAGAAGGAAGCACCAATTCTGTTATTTTTTGGACTGCTTTGTGTTGGTGGCATTTCCGTGGGTTGCCTTTTCATCTGTTGCCTCTTCTTGACCTTCCTTTATCAGATGTTTTGCCCACAGTGATGGCCGCACACGGTCAAAGTGGAGCGCTGCAAGTGTTTATCATTGTTGTCTAACCTTTCTTCATATTCTTCTTTCGAAGGATTTGCCTTTGTTACTTACCGTTAAGTGGAAGAACATTGGAACCACTGGACTTTGCATGGTTTGCTTTTACACACGCACAAATAAGTAGCTAACATTTTGAGGGACTCCTTCTGCAGATTTTCAGAGCTTTCTCTCTGTGCAGTTCCCTCCTCTGTGGGACTCTGCCCTGACAGTTTTTGCATCTCTGGCTTCTGAATTCCGACCTCAGTCTGCTCATTTCTCTGAGATACTCAGGCTCTGTTTGGGTTCCAGCTCCTTGCATTGTGGCCTGGGAACTGCCTTCAAGCAAGAAGCTGGTGCGGTGTGGGGTTCACCTTGGTTTCCTTCTCTAGGAAGTTAGAGCCCTGCATGCTTTCTGTCCAGTTTTGTTTTGCTGTCTAGTTGTTTAAGGTGGAGTGTCAATCTGGTCCTTTTAAACTCCATCTTTGCTAGAAACCCCCTGTTTTATGGGGGTAAAATTTAAATACAAGGAAATGGAAAAGATTAAGTGTACCATTGGTGGCTCTGATAAATTAACACACCCGTGCATATCAGCCCCATGAGATATAGAATATTACTGTCACCCTGGAAAATCCCTTCATTATTCTTCCCAGTTAATCCCTTTCCCCGTCTCATAGAGAAAACATTATTGTTATTTTTCCACCATTGATAAGAGTGTTCTAGAACTTCATTTAAATGGAAACTTAGAATATGTATACTTCTATGTATGTTTTCATTATTCACACAGTATAATGTTTTAACATTCATTCGTGATATTGAGTGTATCTGTAGTTCATTACTTTTTATTGCTGAGTAGTATTTCATTGTATGGATATGCCAGAATTTGTTTTATTCCATCCTGTTACTGATGGCACCTGGGCCATTTCCAGTTTTTGGCTATTACAATTAAAGTTGCTATGAACATTCTTGTACAAGTCTTTTTGACATATATTTATATTACCTCTTGGGTAAATAAATGAGTGGATTTCCTGGGCTATAGGGAGATTATATGTTCAGTTTTCTTAGAAACTGTGAAACCTTTTCCAAAAATGGTTAAGCCATTTTACATTTCCACCAGCCATGTATGAGAGCCTCAATTACTTCATACACTTCTTAATTTTAGCTCTTATGGATGTGAAGTGGTATCTCGCTGTGATTTTAATTTGTGTTTCTCTAATAACTTATAACTTTGAATACCTTTTCATGTGGTTGACTGTTGACTATTGACTATTTTTCTAGCTTCTTTTATGATATATGTTTATGTCTTTGGGCCATTTTTTAGTTGGGTTGCTTGTCTTTTTCCTTAAGGATTTTTAGCAGTTCTTTATAGAGTTGTATCCAGGTATTTTGTCAGGTAAATATATAGTGAATATTTCCTCCTAGTTTGTGGTTTTGCTTTTTCTTTTCTTAATGATGCCTTTTGATGAGTAGCAGACTTAATTTTGATGATGTCTAATTTATCAGTGTTTTTTCAATGATCAGTTTTTTTATGACTTTTATCAATAATCTTTCTCATTCCTTAATTCTGTTTTCTTCTCATTTTAGTTTTTATGTTTAGGCCTGTGATTTAATTAGATGTGATTTTTGTGTAAGATCTGAATAGCTGGCAGTGTTCCTTTTTTCCATATATTTAATTGTTCTAGCACTGTGTGTTGAAAAGACTTTACTTTCCCAATTGCTATTGTCAAAAAAGAATTGACTCTAAAAATGTGGATCTAGTTCTAAACTCGCTATTTTGCTCCATCGATATATTTGTCTATCATTATTCTAATACCACATTGTCTTGATTGCTTTGTCTGTATATTGTGTTGCAGTTAAGCCGTTTGATTTGTCCGGCTTTGTTCTTTTTCAAGATTATTTTGGCTATTCTAGTTTTTTTTTTAAATTTCAGTATAAAATTTAGAATTAACTTATCAAGTTCTACAATGTAGTTGATTAGAATTTTGATTTAGGATTGTTTATATGGGTCAATTTGAGGAGAATTAAGATCTTAGTAATGTCAAGTCTTCTAGTCAATGAACATTGTACATCTCTTGATTTATTAACGTCTTCAATTTTACTGGACGTTTTATAGATTTCAAGGTAGAAGTCTTTCACATCTGCTGTTAAATTTATTCATCATCATCATCATTATTATTATTCTGACTTAACTGGATTTTTGCATATTGACCTTGTGTCCTGAGACCTAGCTAAATTCATTCATAAATTCTAATAATTGTTTGTTCTCAGCTTCCTGAGGGTTTTCTGTAGACATTCATGCTCTATATTAATAAGTAGAATTTTACCTCTTTATTTCCAATCTATATATCTTCTTACTTTTTTCTGTATTCTACTCCCTGTTATATCCAGTAAAGTATTTAATAGAGTTGAGAAGAGTGGGTATCCTTGTTGTATTTCCAGTCTTAGTGGTAAGGCATTCAATGTTTCATCATTAAGTATAATATTTCCTGTGCACTTTTGTAGAACTTTATCACAGTGAGTAAGTTCTGAACGTTCTATTCTTTTGTTTGTTTGTTTTTGTTTGTTTATGAAGAAGTTTTTTTCTATCACGAGTTTGCATTTTTTAAAAGTTACTTATGAAACTATTAAGATGATCATAAGTTGCTTTTAAAATAACTTATTTTGTTAATATGTTGAATTACAGTGATTGATTTTTGAATGTTAAAGTAATCTTACATTCTTGGAAAAACTCTCCTTGGTGATGATGATTACTCTTTTTATAAATTGCTGTTTGATTTGCTAGTATTGTGTAAAGGATTTTTGAATCTTTGTTCGTTACGTATATTGGTTTGTAGTGTTTATTTTTTCCCCCTGTAATATTTTTGTATTATTAGTGTCAGGGTTATACCAGTATACATATCAAATTATAAAACAATGTGTGGTGTTTTCTCTTTCTTCTGTTTTTCACAGAAAGAGTTTGTGAGGTTTGTTCTACCCTACTTCCATTAGTTTTTTTTTGTTTTTTTTTTTTTTGTGTGTGTGTGTGTGTTTTGGCCACACTACACGGTTTGTGGGATCTTAGTTACCTGACCTGGGATTGTGAACCCGTGTTCCCTGCAGTGGAAGTACAGAGTCCTAACCACTGGACCTCCAGGGAATTCCCATAGTTTTTGAAAGAGATAAACTTAGTACAATTTATTCTTTCATTGTTAACTAGAATCTAGTAGTGAAACCATATGGGAATGGAATTTTTGTATGAGTGTGGGTGAGGTTTTTAATAAACATTGAATTTCTTTAATAGGTATAGGGCTCCCCAGAGTTCTTTATCTTCTTTTATCAGTGTTGGTCAGTATATTTTTTTTCAAGAGTTGTATTTATTTCATCATAACTTCTCAAATTTATTAAAATAAATTGTTCATAATTTTGCTTTTTAAATGGTTGAAGGGATATATAGTGAAATCACTTCTGTTTCTCCTGATCATGATATGATTGGTGTTATTTCTCTTTTTTCTTGATAATTCCTTCTACATATTTATCAATTTTATTAATCTAAAAAAATAGCTTTTGCCTTTTAAAAATTGTTTATTTTCTATTTAACTGCATTCTGATTATATCTTTATGACATCCTTCCTTCTATTTCCTCTGGTTTTAATTTGCTATTCTTTTTCTAATTTTCTAAGGTGGAAATGTAGTTCATTGAATTTAAACTTTTCTTTTATAAAGATAAGTATTTATTTAAAATAAAATTTCCTTTACAGGCTCTTTTAGCTTCCTCCTTCAAATTTTGATATGCTGTGTTTTCATTATTATTCAGTTTGAAATATGCTTTCAAAGTACTCTAATTACATTTACAAGTTTTTCTTTGTCCCCTGTTTTATTTAGAAATGTATTGTTTATTTTCCAAATAGTTGAGAGATTTTCTAGAAAATTTCTAATTGTTTTTCTTATGGTTAGAGAACATATTGTGTAAGATTTCTGTCTTGAAATTTAAGGAGAATTATTTTGTCTCAGCATATGATTTGTAATGTTGAACGTCCCATGTTAACTTGCAAAGAATATGCATACGTCTGCATTTATAAGTCGTAATGTTCTATAAATACCAGTGAGTTCTAGATGGTTGGTAGTATTTTTCAAATCTTATATAATCATCAGTTTATTCAAGGTCTAGTTATTCTACCAATTACTGAAAGAAATGTGTTAAAATCTTCGCATATGATTGTGGATTTGTCCTCTCTTCCTTAAGCACTTTCAATTTTTGCATCATATATTTGGAAGTTCTGTTATTGCTTTTATGTGCATACAGATTTAGGATTGTTAATCTTCATGATTAATTGACCTTTTTAAATTATTATGAGATGTTCCTCTACATCTCAGGTAATATTTTCTTGTCATGAAGTTTCTTTTGTCTGACATTAACATACCTGTTGCAGATTTCTTATGTTTACTGTTTGCATTTTCAGTTACTTTCAGCCCGTATTTGTTTGAAAATAGTTAATTGCTTTAACCTACGTATTTTCAGTTTAGCCCTTCGGACACAAATCAAATAACTTAGGTAGAGCATCCAGGTAGAAGTTTTACTTTGAGATAAATTGCCGAATATATGTGTAAATTAATGATCCTCCTTTATTTTCTTTATTTCAGAAAAATTAGTAAGGGAGTAAAACCCAAATCTTACAATTTTCTTATAGTAATTGAAAGGACAAATAGATTCAGAAACCATGATGAGTTAAAGATCTGAATTTTTTTTACAACCTGAGTTACTTTGGGAAATTCCTATGGCTTTAAAGAAATGACTTTACTTGACTTTACCCTGGAGTAACATTGAACTCCTGATCCAGCTAAGTCTAGTTTTTGTTGGAGTATACCATGTAGAAGATGAAGTAGATTGATATTATTTTCAATAAAAGGCCTCTTTCATGGCCATAGCATAGCGTAATAAAAGAGGTTCTAGAAATTCTTAATACAAGTGATGTTACTAAAAGAAAAAAAAAAAAGATGCCTATGCAGCTGCTGTTCTGCCTATATTTTCCATGGGCACCAAGGTTCAGACCTGGCTATGGTGTCCTCATGAGGCCAGTTCTTAGCTATCATGACATTGTTTGGGTTGGTAATCTCAGGTTGGCCAGGTCTAAACTTTAAGGAGGAAGGCAAGTTCTGACGGTAGAAGAAATAGGGAGTTTGGAAAGTGTGGTATAGTTGCCTGGGAAAATTAGACAGCAGGTGTTAGGCCACAGGATTGCTGATGCCTTTGACCTTGAAAGGGCCCTGTTACATGGGTAGAGGTAGGTGTTGGTTACAATGATGGGAGGAAAGCCAGGAACCAATTCCTGCCCCATTCCCTCACCTGGTACCCAAAGACATGTGCCTTATTCTGTCTTTCTTGTTCTATTCCCTCTATTCTGTCTTGTAGAGGGTTGCATGCCAATCTTTTGGAGTGGCCTGCTGCTCCTTCTGGTATTCCTTAGTTGGTTGAGGGTTACAGTTGTACTCAGAGGGGAAGAGGGGAAGTAGTATGGATCCTGTGAATTGACAGATCCTTGGTAGAGAAGAGCATTATATTGATATAGATATTTGTCACTGTCTGATTTTGCAGGAACAGTAGGACTAGGTTGAGAGTCTGGGCAGAAGCAGGTAGAGATGCACACTGTGGAGGAAAGCATGAGGACCAGTCCTGAGTGATGGCTTCCCTACAGCAAGGGCTACATTGCCTCTGTTTTTGTTGTCTGCAGCAAGTTGAGGGGCTGAGTTTAAATGGACAAAAGGGCAAAGAACATCAAGTGCTAGAGGATGTCTAGCATCAAAGTGCTCAATATCTGTGAAACGGTCTCCCTTTTTTGTGGGCCATTCTAAGGCAAGTAAAAAAGTAGAACGCTAATCTATCAGTATTTTAAATGCAAATCTAAGTAGAAAGTAAAAACTTTCTACTTAATAAAGACTTACTTGTGAAATGAGGCCCTGTGAGAGGCCATGAAGCATTGCCAGTTGCTCTGTGAAATTTGTGGTGGTCTCCTTGGTGAGACTTACTTGGTGAGATAGATGGGAATTAGGGCACTTCTTCAGAGTTAAGATGAGCCTTAAAGAAAATGTTTCTGTGCTGCTGCTTGTGCTTCCTTGAGTTCACATTTCAAGTGCACAAGTGAAGTCTAAGATGGCGTGGTGAAAACACATCTTATTTCCTAATGTGTCATTTACAAAAGGGGACTTCTTTGGATAGGGCCTTTTACCTTTTGCAGGGTACTCTGTGCTCACCATCTTCCCTCTTTAGTCTTCTGTTTTTCTTGATGCTCAGGCCCTGGCTCAGTGGTCTCAGCTGCTCCTCTGTCTCTCCTGGGATTGACTGATCCTCTCTCAGTTGCCTCTTCTGGTGGTTTCTTTGGTTTCTGGCTTCATTCTGCAGTCTTCCTCATTTTCTGACTAACAAAGATTCCAAATTTGTGCAGTTTGTGAATTTGAGTTATGTAGATTATCAGACTTTTTAATAGAACAATATGATTGTTTTTGTGATAAGCATTATGTCTTTATTAATGTGTGAAGTAGCTAGGAACTAGGAAATACCTATAATTCTTCCAATTTATTTTCTAAATACGTGTTAATAGTACGTATCAGATCCCCATTCCTTCTGTGGATTTGCATAGTGGAAGATGATTACTGATTGTGCTGAATATACCTGAGTCTGCGTTTCTGAATCAGTGTACTTTTTGCTGACTTATGAAATGTGTGTGATGCACTTTTCCTGTGTGAAATTCTGCAGTATTTCTTGCCAGAATCCAGAGAAAATCTTTTCTATGACAAAAAAGAGGCATTGAGGAATCCAAAGGTGAGAGTTGGGGGGTTGCATGAAAAGAAAACCATGTTAAGAGACTCTGTAGACAATTTAAATGTATGTTTAATTAATTCTTTCAACAAAAGGAAGATTACAGGTAGTTAGCCTGTTAATGATGGGAATGAAACAGAAAGAAAAAAAGCAAGTATCCTTTTATCTTTCTAAGCCTCTTGTTATGCACAGACTCTTTGCTGAGAAGGCTTTAAAGACCCCCTTAATAATTAAAGTGAAGGGACTGGAAATCTTGAGGAACTCCTGATTCTTTTATGTAAAATTTCACATGATGTTAATCTGCAGAACAATTCACAGTACAGTATGTGCTGAAACTATAACAGTAATTAGAGAACTTGTCAGCTGGATCTGATCTAAAAAGTGCATGTTAGGCCTTGTCCAAACTTTACTGAACCTATCGAAAAAGGCTTGTAACGTCTTACCGTTCTGGCATTGCCACAGCTCAGCTGTCCCCAGACTGGTATTTGATAAATGAATGTGGCGTTATGGTCTTGGGATCTCCAGCATCCAGGCTTGCTTATCGTAGTCAGCTCAGTCATTTAGGGAATGTTCAGCCAATGTTCTTCAGTTTCTTGCTTTACTGGGAAAGCAAGTATTTATCATAGGGTTTACATGAGATAAAATCTGGTTTTCTTCCTTATAGCTTACCCTCTGACCTAAACCTGTGTATGAACTAGATTTTGTCTTGTATTTTCTTTACTCAGGAGTTATATTGTTGAAAGTTTAAGGGTATACTCTAGAAAGGCATAAGTTTAGAGGGAGTAGACTCATTGGAGGTAGTCAAGAAAGGATGCTTTGTAAAGTGAAGAGAGACAGATGTGACCTTCAGGTTAACTAATTAAATTCCCCTCCTAATCCATTCTCCCTGCAGTGCCATTCTCCCTAGTATGTAATTAACAAAGACTAGCTGAGCGCCGGGGATAAGAGCTGGCCAAGCAGCCCTCTGTGACTGCCTGACCCGCACCGATATAGTTACTCACTCATTCAGTCCTTCCAGTACGCAGTAGAATGCCTGCTATGAGCCAGTCAGCTATCACGGCACTGGGGATACAGTGGCTAGTAGCTTGCTGCTTAGTCACACTGGAAAGTTTTTCTGCCCCCACTACCTCCAAAATCCACTGTGCATTTTGAATTAGAAGGAACACAAAACACATCTAACGAAAGGACATGCATCTCCTATGGACATGGAAAGATCTGAAGTCCACAGGGTAAGTGTTATCGAACCGAAGTTGGGTCCACTCACCCGATGTGCAGCAAAGCCAATCTACTGACCCCAGGTTGTGAAGGAAAGCACAGCATTTATTGCAGGGCACCAGGCAAGGGAATGGGAGACAAGCCTCAGATGCACTTTAGCTTGGTCTTTGAGTTAGGGATGTTTTAAAGGCAAAGAACAAAGGTGCAGGGATTAATCATTGTTTTGTGACATTGCTGTGATATTTCTTAGTCCTTAATCATAGTTTCAGGGGTCAGGATGACTCTGGTTTATTATTCTCTGGCCGGGTGGTCCACGGCTTAGGGGCCTGTTAGGAGAAACAACCTGAGTTTGTACGTTAATGATAATAACTGTTAGAGCAATTTTAGGACATTAACGCTGTTATTGGCAGCAGCAATCTTAGTCATCTGACTCTGGTTGATTAGTGTTCAGTTAGCACAGGACGGAGGTCAGAGGGAACAAGAAAGGGAATAAAGATTTGGATAGAGAGATTAGTAATAAACTCAGTAAGGGAACTGCGCTTTAGGGGGACTTGGTTTCATTAGTAGAACTTGGTGAAGGCTGATCAGGAAGGGAGACTAGAAAACCTAGGAGGCAGAATTCTCATTCCATTGGCTGTGTTTCCTCAGTTCTGAGAGCACTTGGACAGTTAAACATTTCTGAGCATGTTTAATGTGTGGTTATTTCAATTTTTTTCTGATTTTATTGCATTTACTGTTTTTTTTAACTTCTTAAAAATTTAATTATTTTTATACAGTTTTTAAACATTACACTCCATTTACAGTTACTACAAAATATTGGCTCTATTCCCTGTGTTGTACAATACATCCTTGAGCCGATCTTACACCCAATAGTTTGTACCTCCCACTCTCCTACCCTTATACTGCCCCTCCCCCCAACTGGTAACCAGTAGTTTGTTCTCTATATCTGTGAATCTGCTTCTTTTTTGTTATATTTACTAGTTTGTTGTATTTTTTTAGATTACATATGAGTGATGTCATGCAGTATTTGCCTTTCTCTGTCTGACTTAACTTCACTTAGCATAATACCCTCCAAGTCCATCCATGTTGCTGCAAATGGCAAAATTTCATTCTTTTTTATGGCTGAGTAGTATTCCATTGTAAAAATATGTACCACATCTTCCTTAACCATTCATCTGTTGATGGACACGTAGGTCGCTTTCCATATATCTTGGCTATTGTAAACAATGCTGCTATAAACGTTGGGGTGCATGTATCTTTTTGAATTATTGTTTTTGTTTTTAGATATATACCCAGGAGTGGAATTGCTGGGTCATAACGATAGTTCTATTTTTAGTTTTTCGAGAAACCTCCATACTGTTCCATAGTGGCTGCACCAATTTACAGTTCCACCAACAGTGTACAAGGATTCCCTTTTTTCCACATCCCTACCAACTTTTGTTGTGTTCTTTTTCATGATAGATGCTCTGACAGGTGTGAGGTGTTATCTCATTGTGGTTTTGCATTTAGTAGTTAACATTAGCATCTGTAGTTAACATCATGTGGGAAATATTTTCCCATACTTTTAAATGTTTTCAAAAACATTTTCAATTAAGTTGTATAATATGTGACAATTTAATTAATACATTTCGATTGTTAGATGTTGAAGCTGGTGACAGGTTTTATTTTGTTTTGTTTTGTTTTTGGTTTTTTGTTCGGTAGTTATAAGTAATCCTGTAAGACCATCTAGCTGCATAAAGTTTTGTTGTAGTTCTGGTCATTTCTTTAAGATAAAATCTTAGGACTTGTATTGCTGGGCCAAAGGGGGATAAATGTTTTGAAGGTGTTTGGTACATATTAGGAAAATATTTTCCTGAATGGTTATCTAATTTAAACTTCCATTCCTCTTATATATGAGTGATCTGGGGCTCTTCATAGAATTTTCGTCAATGATCTTGGAGATGAACTAACTTCAGAATTCAGGATTATAATTTAAAACAGTTTTGACAGTACAGAGAATTGGTTAGTTGATAACAAATTTAAGTTCAGTAAGGGAAAATGAGGGTAGCAGAAATAGGGTAGATAAAAATTGCTAAAATACTGTTTGCTGAGTAGCTGTTTCTGCACACATGCCTGAAGGAGAGTAGAGGACAGAGGGAAAATGACTAGATTTTTCAGTAGCCCAGTGGGGGACTTTGTTATGGTGAGGACTGTTCCCAAATGCAAGAAAAAGAAAGCCCATTTGATCAAATGCACTATTCTAAAAAGACTGTTAAAATTTTATATTTTACGCTATTAAGAATTCAAAGACACTAAATACCTTATTGAAGAACATTAAATGTTCATTTTAATTATTTAGTATAATTATTTGAGCATAAATTGAATTTACAAAAGTCTTTCTGAAAGTTACTACTGATTTTTTTTTCTCAGTTAAACAGAGGATATATCTAGGAAGCTCATCTTTTTCTCCATGAAATTTTAGGGGAAATAGAATTATCTTCACCTTGCAAATGGTACTTTGAGGATAGGAATGCTATCCTAAAATAAAGAAGGCATATATTTATAATACACACGTACAAAAAAAAACCCAAACAAACATGAGGAAGGAGTTTAAAAGCTTGCTCTGTTTGGGTGTAGGTTGTGGTTCTGTGTGTGTTTTGAGTGTGATTTATACCATGGAGTCTGTACCAGAGATGTCTATTAGCAGTCGTATTCTGCTTATTTATGATACATTTCTTTCTGATTAATGTTCAGAAAAGTGACCCTGGGATATTTTTGATCCAGAAGGACTTTATAATTCTATCTTTTTTTCCATTCACTGATACTCAGCATGGTTTTAAGACTATTAACAAATCACATATGATGACTTAAAAATCAGAACATTTAATTAATCAGCTTGCTTGAATCAATTAATTAAATATTTCCACAAAATGACAGGGAGTTTGCTGTGTTTCATTATCAGAGAAGTTTGTCCTCTTATGCTAATAAACTGTTTTCTTTTTTTTTTTACCCAAGATTCCCACCATTCATAATTGAATGTCAGATTCTTTTCTAACAGAAACACTTTAAATAGGTCACTTATTATCAATTACTATTACCGTTGTTATCTTCTCTCAGTACTGTTGTATATACGTGTTAACCTTCCTTAGGGAGAGACATCCGTCCCTGTGCGCTTTCTGCACAGCGTGCCTTTGTGGAGTGCTGAGAGGTGGGTTCTCCTGCTTCCCGTGCCGACACAACAGATGGAGGATGAGCCAGCCAAGTGAAAGGGGTGCTGTGACAGCTAAAATAAGTGGAGCTGTAACTCTTATTAGTTTGTCCATCTTAACAGTATCTAGTCCTTGGTGTATTCTCCAGCTGCGAAAGTTGGGAAAATGGCAGCTGTATTTTGCTTTTAGAAATCCATTTTTTATAAAATTTTTTCTGATTATAGTAGATATATATTCAATGCAGAAAGTCAGGAAAATTTAGAGAAATATGAGAAAAAATCAGTAATAATTCTCCAGTAGAGGGAAGTCCTACTTAATTTTTGTACATGATTGTGTTTTACATATGATTTCATGAACTCACTGTCTTACCCCTCAGCCCATCATTAACACTTTCCCATGCTAATAAAGATATCTCTGAAAATTCAGTATTTAATGGATATGTAATTATCATTTGTATGGTATATGATTATTTACTGAACTGGTTGTTGGTCCCAGTTTTAAATATTATAATCCTGTAATGAACATATTGTACACGCATTCTTGTGTTCATCTCTGATTATAATAAAACATCATTATGCTACCTATTAGATTGTATATTTCCAGTGAAAATTTGTAGGATATCGGATAGGTACTCATTGTAGAGGGTGGGAATACATCTGGTAAGATTGGATATGCAGGCTTTCAAGCTGTTCTTTGAAAGGTGCACACAGGGCCTTGGCAGCTGTAAGACTGTCAGGGCGTCATAATTGCGGAAAATTCATGAGCAGAGAAGTGAATGGGAATGACCTTGGGCTGTGTACATCTATTTGTATGACTGATCCAACCATGGTGGAGAATAGCCTTGAGAAACTGAAGGAAATGAAGGTGGGAGTGTGGAATTTGAAATTATGTTAGTATGTAGATGTGGCAACTAAAAGTCCTGAATTTTCTGCACTATTGTACTTTTTAACCATTCATTAAAAATGTTTATGTAGCATGTTTTATGTGCAAAGCCCCTAAATTCAGTAAAGCATGGTGGAGGTCCACAGGGCCTTATACTTCATTTGTATTAAACCAATGAACGTAGTGTCATGTTGTCCTCATAATTGTCAGACTGTGGTACAGTGTTGGTTTGGAAAAGTATCCTCACGGTGGCAATTGGAAAGCTTTGGAGGTGTGGAGTCAGAGCAGAGTCATAGCGAAAATGATGCAAATATTTGAAAGACTGTTCTAAATATAGATTAGAGGGGCTTGGTGAGAAGTAGAAATAGTGGGTAAATGTTCACTAAGGAATTCAGGATTGGGGGGCACTGACTTCAAGACTTAGAGTGGATTAGAGGAGTAGAAGGGCTTACATTTAAACGAAGGATATAATTTAGTGATTCTGATTACACAGTGAACTCTTGGTGAGATATAAAAGCCTCAGTCCTACCCCAGATTTGCCAAGTCAGAATTTTGGAGGGATGAGACCAGGTATATATATTAAAAAGCTCCCTCAGAAGGGAGAGAGACGCAAGAGGGAAGAGATATGGGAACATATGTATATGTATAACTGATTCACTTTGTTATAAAGCAGAAACTAACACACCATTGTAAAGCAATTATACCCCAATAAAGATGTTAAAAAAAAAAGCTCCCTCAGAGATTTCAATGTGTGTCTCTGGTTAGAAACCACTAAATGAATTAATTTGTGTTTTTTTGAATTCCAAGAAATTGTCAGATTATCCTCACCTACTGTTTTGAATCTTAATACACTTAATGTGCATGTGTTTGCATTTCTCTTCTGCTTGTTTTTTTCAAACTGTCTTCAGTTCCTGAGAAATTTTTCTGCTACTTGGTTTCAAGTTGTAAACTTATTAGTGTTATTCTGCAAAATCAATTTTGAGCAAATGAAATGTACTGCAAAGAATTTCTGTAACTTTTTTTTCTTATTACATGATAGGGACAAAAGCCAGGATGGATGGTCAAGCATGGTATTTGAGAACTTCAAAGCTGGCTCTGGCCTTGGCAATTATCCACTCAAAACCAGCAGACAAAAGCAGCAGAGAATACACAGAGCATCTCGCAAGGATGGTGTCTGGTCAGGAATCAAAGTGGAGAGCAAAAGTCAAAGCCTTGGAAGCTGAAGTTCTGCAATTACGTCAAAAACAACTTCTGAGCAGGATTTGTTCAGGATCATTTGAGAGTGGTGAGTGGATGAATCCTGGGGATGTATCAGTCTGTTTTATTTCAGCTTCACAGTTATTTAGAAATTTGTTACCAAGACACCGTTGTTTAGTTTCCTAAAATTAGACTTCTTCTTCTTACCCTATAAAGATTTTTTACTTCTAATCATTCATGAAGAACTTATTGTCACTTTCTAATCGATGGGGCTGCATTACACATGGGGATGAAGTTGGAGAATAAATTGTCTGGATGCAAAGGCAATAATAATACTGTAAGTTTACTGGAGAAATTAATTTAAAAATCTTACTCATCCATATTATTTTACTCTGTATTTTATGTTGCTTTTATATTACATAATTCATCCAGCAGCTCTGTATCAAGTACCAGCTCTGGACCAGGCATGCAGTGGGTGGTGAGGACCCAAAAACACATAGAGAGAGGTGCTGCCCTTACTGTGAAGTACCTACCATTCCAGCAGGGAAAAAAGACCTATATATAGATAATTAGCCCAGTTGTGATGAACATTATCATAGAGTCAGTGACAAAGTGCAGAGCAGAGCAGGAAGCCATTCATTCTGCCTGGCTTCTGGAAAGGCTTCTCAGGTTTGGCCCTCGCGGGTCTGTCCATAATAGTGAGGCGGTCAGAGCCTGCAGCAAGAGGCAGGAGCGTGAGCTGGGCAGCAGGGAGAATATATGCCCCATTCACCATGGCCAGCGGGACATCCCAGAGCCCAGAACACCGTATGGTAGAGATCTGACAGGGAGAGGCAGAGAGGTGAGTCGGGACCAGGCTCAGAAGGGCTTTGGATGTCAGCCTGAGGAATGTTCCTTATCAGTGAGTTGGCCAAACAACGTGTGATCTCCATAGAACCCGTGAGAGAGCGTGAAGGGGGGACTGTAATAATGACACGAGGACAGCAGGGAAGACCAGGACCCTCTAGGACAAACCAGAGCACATGGGCACCTCCTTCGTCAGGAGCCGGTCACCTTTTTGACTCAGAGGACTGACCCTCACATTGTGATTATGGAACGTAATTCTGCTGATTATTTGAAAATGTAGATCAGATCGTGTTACTCCTTTGCCTAAAACCTTTCCCTGACTTCCCGTTGTGCCTCGCACTAGATCCCCCCTTGTGGCTGTGGCTCCTGACGCCACGGTGATTTCACTTCTGCTCCCCTGCACGCATATACCCTCCCGCTCTGCACACAGCTCCAGTGTCCCTGGGCTTCCTTCCAGCCTGTGCAGGCTCTTCTCGCCTCGGAGCTTTGCTGTGCTCATCTCTCTGATGTGTGGCTGCCTCTTCCCTTCCCAGAGTTCTTATTCTAAGTGACCCCTGCTCAGTGATCACTACAGGTATAGCACTACTCACAGTTATTTTTTACCCAAACACCCCGCTATGGGTTATGTATCTGTTTGCTTACTTGGTTGCTGCTTGATCTCTTTGACTTGAGTCTGGGTTTGCTGAGGAGAGGGTCTTTGATTTGCTCACCACTCTCTACTCAAGACCCACCCCAAAGCCTGCCTCACAGAAGGTGTTGAATCCATATCTGTCAAACGAAGTGGAGCGTAGAGGATGCTTTGGCTGTGGCAGTGGTTGGAGGCAAGGAGGCAGCTTCTAAAAGGGTTTACCAAGCCCACAGGAAGAGTGATGCGTTGAACTAGATCTGTGATAGGGAGAACCAAAAAGCACAGTTTCAGAGTAGAAACTTCAGAAGTTTGTGAATGAGTTAGGAGGGGGTTTTAAGGGAGCTGGAGGCGTGTAGGATAATTGAGGTTTCTAGTTCTTGTTCATTACATTGATTGCAATGCTTTGACTCCAGATAGTGAACACAGAACAAAGCGTATAGGATAACAGGTTGAGTCCAGGTCTGTCTGAGAGTGTTCTGAACATATCCCTGAGTATATAAGCATTACCTAGAAGGAAGGTAGAAGTATGGTCCTAAATATCAAAGGGGATGAGCAGACTGGAAATATAGACTGACAGTAAGGATTTCTTGGTATTTAAGTGATAGTGAAGTTATCACTGTGGATGAGGCTACAGGGAGGGTGCAGCTTTGACAGGGAGGCTGCAGGTTCCAACACTGCAGGGTGGGCAGAGGGAAAGGAGCCGTTGGGAAGACTGTGACTGTCATACTAGGATGTGCAGGTGTAGTGGACTGGTGCCTGCCATGGGTGATAGTAGGGTACTTTCTAGGTTCCGGCAAACCCTGCTAACCCGATACCCGTGGTGTTACTAAATGTCATCACTGTGTGAGCAGAAACAGTGTTACATGATTTATAGCCACATTTTAGTCTCTCTCGTCTTTCTAGGCAATGGCCTCTTTGAGAATATCTGTGAATGGCAAACATAATTCTTTTTCACTTTTTTTGTGCAGTCATATGACTGATACAATGGCACACATGTGAAAATTCCCAGTAATATCGAACTGTGAATATCGTAAGCATCCATGGTATCAGAGCTGTTGTTTACCATCAAGGGTCTGTTTACATCACCAATACGGTGTGGGGTGTGTGATTTGTTTGGGACGTGAGTGGACCTAACGGTGAGAGCCTCCAGGATGACTTGTTTTTACACTGAAATCTTTCAATTGCAGTGCCTGTGAGAGGAATTTTCAAATATCATGTAATTAATATCTCTTTTACTCGCAGCGAGAGTTGCAGGTAAAGCGTTTCAGTGCAGATGTTTGGAAGTAGTCTGACTCTCCATCTGTTAGCTTAAACTTGAAAAATGAGGAATAAATGGATAGATTCAGATAAATAGAGTCAGTATTAAAGGGGAAAGGAAAAAAACCTAAGAAAGGGGGGCTATTAGATTGCTAGGAAAATAAAGGAGGAACACAGTTGGTTTTTAAAGATGTATGACTTGAAAGACTGACACGCCTTGCTCTAAGAAAACTCCATCGCTGAAAATCAAACTATTTTATAGGCGTATTTATATTTTGTGTATTTATATTATGTGTTTCTTTACACATGCATGTTCTCCAGTGTTCAGAGACCACAGGCCCTCAAAAAATGGTGAATGGAATCCTTCCTGACAGATTGAGAGGCTGGGGAACTTAATCTACAGCATTAGCTACCCATTGAAGCAACCGAACAACCCAGAATTAGATAAAGCAGAGCTGAAATGGCAAAGTAAACAAATAAGGAAGTATGATATGGTTTATACAGCATTTCAGGAACTCAGCTATTTCTTTATTCTGATTTATTTTTCTGTAATTTCTTAAAGGGAAATATTCTTTATTGTATTTATTAGGGGGCTAGACTATATAGAGAAGGGATAAATAGAACTTGCTCTTGGAATTATGCCACATTTTAATTTTACCTAAATGCTTCTTATTAGAGGAAGGAAGGGAGGGAAGGAGGGAGGGAGGGAGGATGGATGGAAGAAGCCCAGACATCCGGTGTCACACTTCTTAAAATCTTCTGGGTGATGTGTGACAGACAGGTTAGCTGTCTACTCAATAGCCAGCTTCCTTCTTCTTTACTAAAACACTCCAATTTTGTTTTGACAGACATGTGCCCATGCCTAGTGGGTTAATCTATGAAAGGCTTAGACTTGTTTTGCCAGTATTGTTCTGTGGTTGGGCAGTGGAAGCTAAAGAGGAATCTTCAGAGCTTTTGGTAAAGATTCACCTCATTGTATAAAGAGATTGAGGTTTGTGAAAGGTAGCAATTTTAAAATGTTTTTGCCTCAACCACTTGCTTCCTGTATGGGCACTGCCACATGAAGATGTGATGCCTGGAACTGTGGTAGCCGTTTTACAACCATGTGGCAATATTGAAAAATTAATGTCAACATGGTAAGGATGATAAGCAGGAGGGTGAGAGGAGCCTTGGTCTTTCTTGTCATCTGACCAGCCAAAGCAACTCTAGGATTACTTTATTAGGAATTTTGTTTTAAAAGATGAATAATGGTTTAAGCCACTGTTATCCACATAATTCTCTTCCTTGTAACTGAACACATCCTAACTTAAAGAGTGGGGCAGTGGTGGGGATAATGAATAAATTAGAGAGCTTTTTTTCCCCAAGAATCTTCTTGATTTATAGAGGAGAAAATGAGAAAGAGAGAGAGAGAGAGAGAGAGAGAGAAGTGTTCTTTTATCTAGAACAGCTTCCTGTTAAATGATGGCCTTATAATGTTGCGAGCATTTAGGTGGGGTCTGAGTAGGTAGTTGAGGGAGACACAGAACATAGAGAATGGCCAGGAAGACATTAGTGGTTGTTCTTAAATGTTGACCAGGGCTTGAAAGGGATGTGACGACAGGCACAGGGCCTTGTGAGTGGGAAGACTGGCCTAGGATTTCAGTGAGCAGACTTAGATCTAAGCTTTGAGTGTGTGTGTGAATGTGCTGGTGGGATCTGGACGGTTGCTGTGAGACTTGCACAGTGCTTCGGCATTTACAGGAGGGACAGAGATGGACGTCCTGTCAGGCATATGCTTTTTTCCCTACAACATAGGCACTCAGTATCTTCATAAATGATACATAGGTTACTGGATGAGCAACTAGCTAAAGTAAAAAAGCACAAGAAAATCAAACGAAATTAATGCATCGATTTGTCTGTTTATTTAGTAAATACTCATTGAATCTGGGGCTCAGGTGTCACGGGCTTGGGGCTGGGGAGCGTGGTGGGCAGGGCAGCACCGTCAGTTTAGGTTGAACTCAGCTCTTGTCAGTGTGGGGTCCTGGGGAGCAACCAGCACAACCAGATGGCTGTGGAAGCTTCCCCGTCCTTCTTGCTGACATTGTTCAAGTTTGTCCAGCCTCCCCTGCTGTTCCCATTACTGCAGCACTGCCTACCCCAGACCCCACTTCTCATTTCCTGTACGTTTGCGTTCAGGCAAAGGCTCTCAGCCGACTGGTGCTGCTGAGGTATCAGAGCAGGGGCTGGATATCGCCGCCACCCTGCTCGGAACTTGTCTTGGCTCCCAGCTGCCACTCTTCTGGCCCCGCCTACTCAGCCTCTGTCCTCTCCCTTCCTTCTCACCCTGTTCCAGACCACATAATGGGGAGACACCACAAATAACAGACTTGCAGACACAGCTGTGGAGCTCAGCATTTATATGTTGGGGCCTTCTCTGTTTTACAGATGCTGAAAGAGCATAGACTATGAATGCATAGCATTTCCTTCTTCACAAGAGCTCCTATAATATAAATTGTCAAATATAATAATGGAATTTGCCTAAAATTGCAGTTGATTTAAAGCACACATGCATAATGTACATAAACATCAGAGAATACGCCCTTAATTTAGTATGGATTCTAATGAAAGTCTGTACAATAATTTAAAGTAAATTTATAATTGTACGTTAGAAATGCTTTACTCATTATATATAAAAGCTGAATTAAACTTTTGATATTAGAGACCACTGTCAACATGCAAAGAAATTAAAGTTAAGGCTGAAAAAGCTCAGTATCAAATGGCTTTAACAGTAACAGCGATAATTTAGAAATGTGAACACGTTCCTTATCATCACAGGCGCTGGCTCTGGTGGGAATGGTGGAGATAGGGAATCAGGAGGGCCGAACAAGTCCTGGCACATGGACGAGGCCTGAGGGAGCCACAGAGGCTGGGCCTGGGCAGGGCAGCCTGGCGTCTCACATACGGAGTGTTCCAGGTGGAGGCCATCCGTCCTCCCATGCTCTTCCTGTACCAGGCTCCGAATGTCACTGTGTGATGCAGCCTAAGCTGGGTTTCAGGTAGGTATCTGGCATGTCCAGGTGATGCCCTAGTTGGGGTGCATCTCTGGATTCCCTCCACTTCTCTGCATTCCCAGTACCACTGTCTTGGTGTTGTCTGAAAAATCCCAACTGGACTCCATGTCTGTGGTTGTAGCCTTGCTGTGTTCAAGTGCATATTGCAGCCTGGTCTCAGGTCCTCTCACTTACTTTAGGATGAAGTCCTCAACCCATAAAACGGGCTCCAAGCCTCTCCACAGTGTGGTACTTGCTTCCCTCTCCAGCCCAGCCTCTCACCACTGTGTCCTCCATGTTCTGCTCGGCGACATGCGAAATTTCTTCCACTTACTTGAATCCACCTTGTTCTCTCTCAGCTCCAGGCTTGTACACACGTGATTTCTCTTTGGAGGATGTGTTCTCCCTCTCCTTTTGGTCTAGTTGTGCACTACAGTATTCTTTTCTGCTGACGTAGTTTTAAAATCTCTTTTGCCTTCCTTGACTACCTCCCTAGACTAGATCAGATTCCCCTGCTAGGGGTCCCCATGATATTCTGTACTGTTCACGGCATTTTTGAGTTAAATTACAATGGTGTAATCAGCCTGTCTTCCCCGTAGGGCCTACACTCCATGCTTTCAGGGAGTGTGTCTTTTCTCATTACAACTGTACTCCTAGGTTAGCACAATACCTGGCATGGAAGGGCTCCTTGGTGACATTTTTGAATGAATATGTTTAGAAAAGGTTTATGTGGGTATTATTTAATACCTCGAACAAAGTGGCCTTGCTGATCTGTCGTTTCTGGAGATCTACCAAACCACTGTAATGATGGAAGGAGAATCAGAGAGGGAGGTCCAGCATCCTAGGAAAGGGAACCGACTCAGGTAGGGTGAGTATCAGGGCTCTTCCTCTGAGGGAGCTGTGCAGGCACACAGTCATGTAACCAGAACAGAATAAACAAAGAGTGACAATGTTGAGGGCCCCTCTGTGGAACAAAAGCTAAAACTGCTCAAAGTACTTGTGTATTCCTAGGTCTTTACTCATTGTGATATTTTTGGAATAGTTTAACCTGTAGCAAATTTTCATCTAGTCCTTTCATTTAGGATTATATTTAATTTTTTTCAGGTTTTATTTGTGTTTTTTGAATGCCCTGCTGTTGGTTTTCAAATTTCAAGATTCTGTTAGAAATATGAAAGTACCTTGAGGATTTTGGATTCAATACTTGGATCCTAAACATCCTAAAATGAATTTTTTTGGATAAGTTCAGTGTGCAGTGAAGAGAATCCAGGTAGGTAGCTGTGGGCTACAGTTCGGAGTGGGAAAATTGATGGAATAGTATCAATTCCATTATCAAAGCCAGGAGATCAGATGATGAGGGTAGATGGGAGTAGGCTGGAGATTGTGCATTTCTGATGAGCTCCCAGGTGGCATCTGAAGACCCGGGTAAGGAGCCACGGGGCTGGGGAATCCCTGGTGGGGCATTGGTCTGTGAAGGAAGGAGAAGTGATAGGTTGGCAGTTGGGGGCGGGGCGTGCAAGGTGGAGGGAAAGTTTTCTCTTTAGGATGGAAAAGACGTTAGCCCACTGGTACTTTGGTGGGAAGGAATTGGCAGAGAGAGGAAAGGGGAAGATACAAAAGGAAGATAATAAAGGAATCCCAGGTGGCTTGGGGCCCTAAACCTAGAAGAATTACAGAGCACACACGGAGAGAGGGAGAGACGGCCCCTGGGCCCCAAAAGGAGCCGCCGTCTCTTCTGAAGGAGGGAGTCGCTGCCCCTTGATTTGTGTTTCTCTGAGTCGTTCCTGGCAGCTCTGCAAGGAGTTCCTTCCCTTAAAAGCTCTCCCGGCCCACCCAGCGCCCCTGCTTCCTAATGACTTCTGGTTGTGTTGTTTCTTTTTTCAAACTGCCTTTGGAGTCTCATTCTCACATTTCTTTCCCTGCTGTTTCAGCTCTGGTCTGAATCCTCCCTACCTCTTTCCCTACCTCTTGCTTTGGTTGTATAGATAAAGGAATGAGGAAAGCAAGTTGGCTAACTTGCCTGAGGTTAAATGGATGGTAAATGGAGTGGGATTCCCGTAGGATCCTTGAACCATGCCTTTCTAGTAGTTGAAGGTGTTTTCTTAAACAGGTATTTCTCAAACTGTGGTCCCCAGACCAGCTGTGTCAGCATCAGGTGGAGATGTGACAGATTTACAGACCTCACCCCTGACCCGAATCAGAAACCTTGGCGGGAGAGCCAGCATCTGTGGCTTAACTAGCCCCCCAGTGTTCTGCTGAAAACTGAAGTTTGAGAACCACTGAAACCACTGAATTAAACACATAAACGTGAAATATATGTTCAGGGAGCATAGTGAGACCTCTCCAGAAAAGGGGTCAAACCATCCGAATGTCACACATCAAGGGATTTGTTGGCAAGACTCTGAAAGATTCCTTAATACCAGCTGATACCCTCAGTCACCGAAGTACTGAGAAAATGTTCATTTAGAGCCTGATTGAGCTGGGGCAGGTAGTAGAACTTAGGGAAAATGAATAAAAATATAAAATAGTAACATGAACATGACTCTAACAACCGTGTTTGATAGTGTTCCATACCATTCAGTGAAACATGTATTAAGCATAATAGGAATACAAGGAGTGAGTATGGTACGTTCTTGTTCTAGGAGAACTTCTCTCTTCCCTCCTTACCCCTCTCTCCTCTCCTCCTCCCTCCATCCTGCTTCCCTCATCTCTTCCTCATAAGCATCCTACGTGCAATCCTGAATATATGCCATGTTTTCTGTATATATGTACAGTTGTATAAGACAGCTCCCATTTTTGCAGGGGAATATGTCTTATATCTATTTCAAGTAATTTTGGAGATATATTGTAGGGGAAAATATTGCATAGGAGAAGCAATATACTGTATTCTAAAAACTAGTAGAAAATCTTAAATTCTGATAATATTTTGCCAATCCTTCAAAAAGAATATAATGTAACATACCTAAAAAGAAATATATTGCCAACAATGAATGCCAGCATGGTGCAGGCCACAAGACAAAAAACACTGAGTCATAAATAAAGTCTGTCACACATGTACAACTATAAACACAGGTACTTACATTGTATTCTGGGTGATTCTGAGGGCCGAACCAGGTAACCTGGTTATCAAATGAACTTGAATGAATTCCTAAATGGAATATGCAGGTACAGCCCTCATTCAGGAGGAAGGGCATCATTACATATTTCTCATACTGCACCTAAACTGTGGTCTTTTCAGTTGAATCTCCTGTTTTAGAGACCTCATTTCTGTGATTTTTAAAAATTAAATTTCTTGTAAGCCTTTCTTAGAGTTACTGTGAAAATTAAATCCATGGGCGAGTGCCTGGCTGGGATGTGCGCTGTAAAGGGGACAACGGGGCTGGGAGCTGCTCTCAGCCACCAGCAGATCTGTCCTATCACATCGTCAGTTATTGCATGGTAAGCGTGTGATAATTTTTCTTGTTTTCGGTCGCTCCCATTTCTCTCAGAGTCAGAGAGAAATATTGCCTGTGTGTTTTTAATTCATTCAGACCACGTCTACCAAGTTTTGTGCTTTGACGTAAACAAGAAAAAGATTGCTGCTAGAGCAAGCTAGTTCTTATGCTTTCAACGCCCAGCTCTAAACATTCCTCATTACTCTTTTAATTAATGTCACACAAAGAACAAAGACTAAGTTGCCTTTGTGTCCTCCCTTGGTGCTTCACTCAATACCATCTTACGCACAGTCGATTTTCAAAGACGTTCCTTGGCTTGATTTTTAAATTATTGACTCTGATTAGGCTTGTAAATATTTGTAGCAGAAATAATTTTCCAGGTAAGGTGGGATTTTCTGTGTAAAATGTAATACAGATAAAACGTTAACATTTTGTATCAATTTGAAAAGTAACCACTTGGTGAAAAAGAAACTGGTAAAACTTTAAGTAATGCGTCTGATCCTTCTACTTCTACATACTTCTAATTGTATTTGGAGTTTTTCTAACTTATTAATAAAACAGAATATGCAGAATTTAAGCATCTTTCCTCTCTCCCTTGTTGTTCTAGTAACAGATTATATCTAGAACTTCCCCTGGAATTTAGTATAATTTGTCCATTCTTTTTTTTTTTTTTTTAGAGCTATTTTCTTTGTTTTTTTTTTGTTGTTGTTGTTGAATTTTTGAATTTTATTCTCTTTATTTTTTTATACAACAGGTTCTTATTAGTTATCCATTTTATACATATTAGTGTATACATGTCAAACCCAGTCTCCCAATTCATCCCACCACCACACCCCCGCTGCTTTCCTCCCTTGGTGTCCATACATTTGTTCTCTACATCTTGTCTCAATTTCTACCCTGCAAACCGGTTCATTTCTACCCTGCAAACCGGTACCATTTTTCTAGGTTCCACATATATGCGTTAATGTACAATATTTGTTTTTCTGACATACTTCACTCTGTAAGACAGTCTCTAGGTCCATACACGTCTCTAAAAATGACCCAATTTCGTTCCTTTTTATGGCTGAATAATATTCCACTGTATATATGTACCACATCTTCTTTATCCATTCGTCTGTCGATGGGCATTTAGGTTGCTTCCATGTCCTGGCTATCGTAAATAGTGCTGCAATGAACATTGGGGTGCAGGTGCCTTTTTGAATTATGGTTTTCTCTGGGTATATGTGCAGTAGTGGGATTGCTGGGTCATATGGTAATTCTATTTTTAGTTTTTTAAGGAACCTCCATACTGTTCTCCATAGTGGCTGTATCAATTTACATTCCCACTAACAGTGCAAGAGGATTCCCTTTTCTCCACACCCTCTCCAGCATTTGTTGTTTGTAGATTTTCTGATGATGCCCGTTCTAACTGGTGTGAGGTGATACCTCATTGTAGTTTTGATTTTCAGTTCTCTAATAATTAGTGATGGTGAGCAGCTTTTCATGTTCCTCTTGGCAATCTGTATGTCTTCTTTGGAGAAATGTCTATTTAGGTCTTCTGCCCATTTTTGGATTGGGTTGTTTGTTTTTTTTAATATTGAGCTGCATAAGCTGTTTATGTATTTTAGAGATTAATCCTTTGTCCGTTGATTCGTTTGCAAATATTTTCTCCCATTCTGAGGGTTGTCTTTGGTCTTGTTTATGGTTTCCTTTGCTGTGCAAAAGCTTTTAAGTTTCATTAGGTCCCATTTGTTTATTTTTGTTTTTACTTCCATTACTCTAGGAGGTGGATCAAAAAAGATCTTGCTGTGATTTATGTCAAAGAATGTTCTTCCTGTGTTTTCCTCTAAGAGTTTTATAGTGTCTGGTCTTACATTTAGGTGTCTAATCCATTTTGAGTTTATTTTTGTGTATGGTGTTAGTGAATGTTCTAATTTCATTCTTTTACATGTAGCTGTCCAGTTTTCCCAGCACCACTTATTGAAGACACTGTCTTTTCTCCATTGTATATCCTTGCCTCCTTTGTCATACATTAGTTGACCATAGGTGTGTGGGTTTATCTCTGGGCTTAATATCCTGTTCCATTGATCTGTATTTCTGTTTTTGAGCCAGTACCATATTGTCTTGATTACTGTAGCTTTGTCGTAGTCTGAAGTCAGGGAGTCTGATTCCTCCAGCTCCATTTTTTTCCCTCCAGTCCACTTTGGCTATTTGGGGTCTTTTGTGTTTTCATACAAATTTTAAGATTTTTGTTCTAGTTCTGTAAAAAATGCCATTGGTAATTTGATAGGGATTGCATTGAATATGTAGATTGCTTTGGTTACTATAGGCATTTTCACAATAGTGATTTTTCCAATCCAAGAACATGGTATATCTCTCCATCTGTTTGTATCATCTTTAATTTCTTTCATCAGTGTCTTACAGTTTTCTGCATACAGGTCTTTTGTCTCCCTAGGTAGGTTTATTCCTAGGTATTTTATTCTTTTTGTTGCAATGGTAAATGGGAGAGTTTCCTTAATTTCTCTTTCAGATTTTTCATCATTAGTGTACAGGAATGCAAGAGATTTTGGTGCATTAATTTTGTATCGTGCAACTTTACCATTAGCTCTAGTAGTTTTCTGGTGGCATCTTTAGGATTCTGTATGTATAGTATCATGTGATCTGCAAACAGTGACAGTTTTACATCTTCTTTTCCAATTTGTATTCCTTTTATTTCTTTTTCTTCTCTGATTGCCATGGCTAGGACTTCCACAACTATGTTGAATAATAGTGGTGAGAGTGGACATCCTTGTCTTGGTCCTGATCTTAGAGGAAACGCTTTCAGTTATTCATCATTGAGAATGATGTTAGCTCTGGGCTTGTCGTATATGGCCTTTATTATGTTGAGGTAGGTTCCCTCTGTACCCACTTTCTGGAGAGTTTTTATCATAAATGGGTGTTGAATTTTGTCAAAAGCTTTTTCTGCGTCTATTGAGATGATCATATTGTTTTGTTTTGGTTTTTTTTTTGCGGTACACGAGCCTCTCACTGTTGTGGCCTCTGCCGTTGTGGAGCACAGGCTCCAGACACATAAGCTCAGCAGCCGTGGCCCATGGGCCCAGCCGCTCCGCGGCATGTGGGATCCTCCCAGACTGGGGCACAAACCCACGTCCCCTGCATCAGCAGGCAGACTCCCAACCACTGTGCCACCAGGGAAGCCCGATCATATGGTTTTTATTCTTCAATTTGTTAATATTGTGTATCACATTGATTGATTTGAGTATATTGAAGAATCCTTGCATCCCTTGGATAAATCCCACTTGATCATGGTGTATGGTCCTTTTAATGTGTTGTTGGATTCTGTTTGCTAGTATTTTGTTGAGGATTTTTGCATCTGTATTCATCAGTGAAATTGGTCTGTAATTTTCTTTTTTTGTAGTATCTTTGTCTGGTTTTGGCATCAGGGTGATGATGGCCTTATAGAAAGAGTTTGGGAATATTCCTTCCTCTGCAATTTTTTGGAAGAGTTTGAGAAGGATAGGTGTTAGCTCTTTTCTAAATGTTTGATAGAATTCATCTGTGAAGCCATCTGGTACTGGACCTTTGTTGGAAGATTTTTAATCACAGATTTAATTTCATTACTTGTGATTGGTCTGTTCATATTTTCTATGTCTTCCTGGTTCAGTCTTGGAAGGTTATACCTTTCTAAGAATTTGTCCATTTCTTGCAGGCTGTCCATTTTATTGGCATAGAGTTGCTTGTAGTACTCTCTTAGGATGCTTTGTATTTCTGCGGTGTCTGTTGTAACTTCTCCTTTTTCATTTCTAATTTTACTGATTTGAGTCCTCTCCCTCTTTTTCTTGATGAGTCTGGCTAATGGATTATCAATTTTATCTTCTCAAAGAACCAGCTTTTAGTTTTATTAATCTTTGCTATTGTTTTCTTTGTTTCTGTTTCATTTATTTCTGCTCTGATCTTTATGATTTTTTTCCTTCTACTGACTTTGGGTTTTGTTTGTTCTTCTCTAGTTCCTTTAGGTGTAAGGTTATATTGTTTATTTGAGATGTTTGTTGTTTCTTGAGGTAGGATTGTATTGCTATAAAGTTCCCTCTTAGAACTGCTTTTGCTGCATCCCATAGGTTTTGGATCATTTTGTTTTCATTGTCATTTGTCTCTAGATATTTTTTGATTTCCTCTTTGATTTCTTCAGTGATCTCTTAGTTATTTAGTAACGTAATGTTTAGCCTCCATGTGTTTGTGAGTTTTACAGTTTTTTCCCCTGTAATTGATTTCTAATCTCGTAACCTTGTGGACAGAAAAGATGCTTGATATGATTTCAGTTTTCTTAAATTTACTGAGGCTTGATTTGTGACCCAAGATGTGATCTATCCTGGAGAATGTTCTGTGTGCACTTGAGAAGAAAGTGTAATCTGCTGTTTTTGGGTGGAATGTCCTATAAATGTCAATTAAATCTATCTGGTCTGTTGTGTCATTTAAAGCTTATGTTTCCTTATTAATTTTCATTTTGGATGATCTGTCCATTGGTGTAAGTGAGGTGTTAAAGTCCCCAACTATTATTGTGTTACTGTCGATTTCTTCTTTTATAGCTTTTGTATTTTATAGCTTTTATAGCTTGTGTATTGAGGTGCCCGTATGTTGGGTGCATATATATTTATAATTGTTGTTTCTTCTTCTTGGAGTGATCCCTTGATCATTATGTAGTGTCCGTCCGTGTCTCTTGTAACATTCTTTATTTTAAAGTCTATTTTATCTGTTATGAGTATTGCTACTCCAGCTTTCTTTTGATTTCCATTTGCATGGAATATCTTTTTCCATCCCCTCACTTTCAGTCTGTATGTATCCCTAGGTCTGAAATGGGTCTCTTGTAGACAGCATATATATGAGTCTTGTTATTGCATCCATTCAGCAAGGCTGTGTCTTTTGGTTGGAGCATTTAATCCATTCACATTTAAGGTAATTTTCGATATGTATGTTCCTGTTACCATTTTCTTAATTGTTTTGGGTTTGTTTTTGTAGGTCCTTTTCTTCTCTTGTGTTTCCCACTTAGAGAAGTTCCTTTAGCATTTGTTGTAGAGCTGGTTTGGTGGTGCTGAATTCTTTTAGCTTTTGCTTGTCTGTAAAGCCTTTGATTTCTCCAGTGAATCTGAATGAGATCCTTGCTGGGTAGGGTAATCTTTGTTTTAGGTTCTTCCCTTTCATCACTTTAAATGTGTCATGCCACTCCCTTCTGGCTTGTAGAGTTTCTGCTGAGAAATCAGCTGTTAACCTTATGGGAGTTCCCTTGTATGTTATTTGTTGTTTTTCTCTTGCTGCTTTCAGTAATTTTTCTTTGTCTTTAATTTTTGCCAATTTGATTACTGTGTGTCTCGGCGTGTTTCTCCTTGGGTTTGTCCTGTCTGGGAGTCTCTGCACTTCATGGACTTGGGTGGTTATTTCCTTTCCCATGTTAGGGAAGTTTTCAACTATAGTCTCTTCAAATATTTTCTTGGGTCCTTTCTCTCTCTCTTCACCTTATGGGACCTGTATAATGCGAATGTTGTTGCATTTAATGTTGTCCCCGAGGTCTCTTAGGCTGTCTTCATTTCTTTTCATTCTTTTTTCTTTATTCTGTTCCACAGCAGTGAATTCCACCATTCTGTCTTCCAGGTCACTTATCCATTCTTCTGCCTCAGTTATACTGCTATTGATTCCTTCTAGTGTATTTTTCATTTCAGTTATTGTACTGTTCATCTCTGTTTGTTTGTTCTTTAATTCTTCTACGTCTTTGTTAAACGTCCTTGCATCTTCTCAATCTTTGCCTCCATTCTTTTTCCGAGGTCCTGGATCATCTTCACTAACATTATTCTGAATTCTTTTTCTGGAAGGTTGCCTATCTCCACTTCATTTGGTTGTTTTTTGGGGGTTTTAACTTGTTCCTTCATCTGGTACATAGCTGTCTGCCTTTTCGTCTTGTCTGTCTTTCTGTGAATGTGGTTTTTGTTCAACAGGCTGCAGGATTGTAGCTCTTCTTACTTATGCTGTCTGCCCTCTGGTGGATGAGGCTATCTAAGAGGCTTGTGCAGGCTTCCTGATGGGAGCAACTGGTGGTGGGTAGAGCTGACTGTTTCTTTGGTGGGCGGAGCTCAGTAAAACTTTAATCTGCTTGTCTGTGATGGGTGGGGCTGGGTTCCCTCCCTGTTGGTTGTTTGGCCTGAGGCGACCCAACACTGGAGCCTACCCAGGCTCTTTGGTGGGGCCAGTGGTGGACTCTGGGAGGGCTCACACCAAGGAATACTTCTCAGATCTTCTGCTGCCAGTGTCCTTATCCTCATGGTGAGACACAGCCATGCCTCACCTCTGCAGGAGACCCTCCCACACCAGCAGGTAGGTCTGGTTCAGTCTTCTGTGGGGTCACTGCTCCTTCCCCTGTGTCCCTATGTGCACACTACTTTGTGTGTACCCTCTAAGAGTGGAGTCTCCATTTCCCCCAGTCCTGTCGAAGTCCTGCAATCAAATCCCCCTAGCCTTCAAAGTCTGATTCTCTGGGATTTCCTCCTCCCGTTGCTGGACCCCCAGGTTGGGAGGCCTGACGTGGGGCTCAGAACCTTCACTCCAGTGGGTGGACTTCTGTGGTATAAGTGTTCTCCAGTTTGTGAGTCACCCACCCAGCCGTTATGTGATTTGGTTTTACTGTGATTGCGCCCCTCCTACCGTCTCAGTGTGGCTTCTCCTTTGGCTTTGGATGTGGGGTGTCTTTTTTGGTGAGTTCCAGTGTCTTCCTTTCGATGATTGTTCAGCAGTTAGTTGTGATTCTGGTGCTCTTGCAAGAGGGAGTAATTTGTCCATTCTTTATCTAAAATAATATTTTTGTTCGAATGACCTTATTCTTCAACCCAGGTCATACAGATAAGATGGCATTTTGCATATTTAATGTCTAATTTTGTTGATCATTATGCCTTTAATAACGCGGCAGTTATTTCTATCTGTGTATTTTATGAAGTGTTTATCCTGATCTGATTCATTTTTCCCCTGTGAACCACAGAGCGTCTCTTCATATCTGTAATTTCCAAGCAGGAGTTGGTCCAAAGTAGGCCAGGTCCATGCTGGTGGCTGTTCTGTGTGGTCACGCAGCTCTCTCATATCTGATGGTGTGAGGGAGACAAGGGAGGTGGCCCGGAGGGCTCTGGGCCTCAGTGAGCTGTACTTTTCCAGGCCTTCCGAAGCTTCTCTTTAAAGAAGCACTGAGTCCGTGCACAGGCATCTGTGACGGTGAACACAGTGATGACAAACTTAGCTGCTCACTTCCCTTATAGACAGCAAATGCCACGTGCACCTAGGCGTTTTGTACCCACAGGTCTGTAAAAAAGAAAAGTACGTTTAATCAGATGTGCAATGTACAGTTTTAAAATTTGTTTTTATTTTTAAGTGACTTTCTGAAAGGCTTTTCCTCTTCAGAGCTGGTAGACATCAGGCCAGAGTTCCCGGTAGTGACTTAAATCCTGCCCCTGCATTCAAATCCCCAGGGAGCTGTGAAAATATCTTGATGCCTGGGTTGCACCGCAGACGGATGAGGTCAGAATCTCTAGGGGTTGGACTGAGGTATCCTTATTCTTTCACTATCCCTATGTTATTCTAAAGTGCAGCCAAGATTGAGAAACACTGCTTTAAGGCCAACTTTTATTTTCTGTGTTCAACCCAAATGCCCTTATTTCCAGTTTTCATTACTAATCCCATGTAATTTTAATGCCCCTGTTTTCTTGGCATATTCTCTGTGGAATGCTGCAGTTATTGACTAGAAAGAGTAGAACACACTGATATTGGCCCTTTGCGGGAGTTACCTGGTGATAGACTTAATCCACACTAATTTACTGTAATTATGAGATATTTGGGAGCATGGGTTATACTGGCGGAGGGGATGGTGGGTGCGTAGGCAGCTGGGGAAGGGCTGTCCAGTTGCCTCTGTGTGTGTTTGGATGTGCTGGTGACCTGACTAGGATTGGAGTTGGGCTCTTGGTGGGGTTGGCAAGCTCTTTGGTGTGGATGGTGAGCAACTATTAAATGAAATGGCATTTTTTTTCAATCTCCTCTTCCTTTATTCTGTAAGGGCAGAGAGTAGTAGTAGTAGTAGACAGCTTCTTCTAGCTCCAAAAGCAATGTCACAGGCATATCATTTTTAAATTAGGGAATACTTGTACTTCTGCTCTTTCTCCAGTATTATTTGTTCACTTTAGTATACGGCTTATTGAACAATCTGGTATGCTTTTAAAATGCTCTTCTTAGGTTATTGCTGTAATTACTGTACTGTTCAGGGTCCTTGAATGAGCAGTTATACTCTGCAGTTCATGATGAGTTAAGATACCTCTTAGGAAAGAATCAAATATTGTTCCTCCCTTTGACTAACATTTGGAGATGAAATCTTAGCAATACTGTGGTATATTACTGAGAAACCCTATACCAGTTGGTGCAGAGATGTTTTCTATTGTATGATTCATAAATAACTATTTAATTAATAGAGTACTTAATATATATATGCACACAACTACATAATGCTTTAATTAAAATTACACTAAAAACGTTGTGGCAGCATGGTCTTAATTCATATATTCTGCTTCTAATGCTGTGGAAAATTTTACCAAGAATTCTCAGCTACGAAAATTAATTAATTAGGATGTTATCTTCCAGATAGTTCTGAAGGAAATGCTTTTCCCCCCCAACTAGCTAAAATCTTCAATATTTACTGGAAGGTAGTAGACACTGACTTTTTGTGGCTTGAATATCATGGATTTATGTTTACCAGAAGGCATCTTGTAAGCAAATGGAAATGATGTGATTTTAACATCCATTCTGACATGTTTGAATGAGGAAAAGGGCAATGCCTAGAGTACCATGCTTAGTGGAAAACACCTGAATACACTAATGAGTGGTCATCATGCAAGTCTAGTACCAGTAGGTGCTCAGTGATTAATTTAAGAATGAACATACATAAATGAATGAAAAAAGAACCAGCACAGGAAGAGGAGGTATTATTGATGGGGGGAAGGTTGCTGAGGACAAATTCTGGAGGTGGAGAGCTTACTGGAAAGAGCATGGATTTGGGAATTAGAGGAATCTGGGTTGAGTCTCAGTTCTACTGACATTGGTTAAGTTCCTTTAGACAACTCGCTTTCCTTCTGTGAGTCTCACTTTCCTCCTCTGTAAAATGAGGAGGGGGATAGTGATGGGCAGTGGTGAGGTTTAATGGGGAGCGCTTGGCCCCAAGCTTCTTGACATGTAGACAGAAAACAAATACTAGTTTTCTTCCTCAGCTTGATGGTCTGATGGGAATTGTCATTGATTCCTTAACAGCAGAAGAACTTAAGTTTCTTGTTTTTTGTGGTTTTTTTTTGACTTGAGACTTTTATTGTTTAATTCTGTCTTGCAAAGACCTGAATCTAGCTTTTTAGCAGGTTATTCCGGAGGGAAAGGAAAGAACAAAGGTTTAAGTGTGTGTGTAAGTTTTCTTTTTTCCAGTAGTAAAATTGAATGATTGGCAGCATTGCCATGTTTTCAGTTTGGTCCGGTAGCAAAAGTGGAAGCTCCTTGATGTGCTGCAGGCCTGGAAGTCTGATTCTGTTAGGAGTAAGTAAACTCTTTAGAACATTCTGTAGGAATTTAGCTGTTAACCTGTCTCATTATTTTGGGAGTTATGTTAATGGAACGGGATTTTCATTCTCTGCCCTGTCTCTATATTGTTACTAAAAATTCTAATCTCGTTTCTATTCTTTTGTTCTCATTTCTCAATCATATAATTTTCAGTGTACCCCTTCCACAAGGAGCCCTGTGAGTTCTGTCTTTTCTGAAATCATTATTTCTCCTTGAACGTTGTAGGAGCACCCTGGAGGTCATCTACCACCCATTTTACCTCTGTAGTTTTTCCTAACGCACAGTTAAGATCAGTTTTTAAGCAGTGATAATGTTCCATTGTGTAGGAATAGATGTAATTCAGGTCCTTTCCTGTCGTGAACCCAGAATTTTTTCTCAGCTCCACATGCTCGTCTCTACGTGCCTGTTCGTTCCCTCTGCTCCAGCTCTACCTTCACACGGCCCTTGCCCACGCACCTGCCTCTGTGCCCTTCCTCCATGCTCCTTCCTTCTGCAAAAGACTCCCTGGGGAAAGCTCTGTGATCCCTTGACACTCATACCACATGAGGTCTTTCTGGCTTCTCCCTGGCCAGAACTGCCTCCTTCAGGTTCCTGTAGCATCACATGGACCTCAGTTTGACAGTGATGTATTTTTGCCTGTGGTAGAGCTTGTTCTTGGCCTGCCTTTTTCTCACTCCCTGATGGTAGGAGGCCTTGCCTTCTTTACCCTTTGAGTCCTCTCACCCCTTATTCTAGTGCCTTTACATTGTGGCACCCAACACATATCTGATGAATTAAATTGAATACAGTGTAAGCTCTGTGACATCCTCTGATCTGGCAAGACAGGATATACTTAGTTTGGTTTATTTTCTCCCTGAAAAATGTGTGTTCATTTCTTTTTTTTAATGGCAAGAGATTATGCTGCACCTTTGGTCAAGTTTATTTAATTTCCTAGACCACTGATTTTTACAATGAGTGATGGATGGATGAACTGTAACACTAAAGCTGTGCTGTACTGCTTTATAACTCAGCCTTTCAAGTTATGGAAACCAGAACTCCTGAGAGTGGACTTTATTTTCAGGAAGATCACAATAGTAAAGAGCAGTGGAAATGAGTTCTGCTTGGTTAGCAATAAGGTGTCTGCAGAAAACTGACTTTGAGCTTTCCTTTTTACCGAAGAATAAATTTTAATCAATTGACAGTGTAATAATTGACTATTTGAGCTCTCTCTGGTTATGCCTCTTTTATCAGAATTAAGACTATTTTTACCTTGTCTCCGTATACTAGGGAACAGACTCTACAGAATTAAGTATGTGACTTTTGGCCATATCCATATGTTATTACAGAGTTGTCATTTGGGACTTTACTGGCAGACAGACTGTACTTAAAAAAAGAATGTTAGCTCTGAAAATGCGTGTGTCTCCAGACAGTGGCATGTGAATGACTCTTGGTCTTTGTAACAAGCCTATAATTAGCTCACATACTTAAGGCATATGATGAGCTATTATGTCATCCCTCAAATGTTTTATTCCACAGTGAAATGGAATTCAAAATTGGCCAATTACAGTGTTTTTCTATTTCTGGATTGTCTGTCAGTCTAGGGCTGTTATTCATATTTTCAGATAGTCTTGTGAGTTTTTAAAGAAAAGGATAATTTATGTGATTCCATGATGAAATAATCTTTTCACCTCTGAGCTTTCCTAACCCTTGTCCTGTAATGCTGTTATAATATCCATTGAGCAGGGACCTCTGACCACCCACCTTGTGCCTGGCACTGTGTTGAGTGCTTAGGATATAGTATAAGACTGATGTTTGGAGTTTACAGTCACAAAGAGAAGACAGTTAATGTGTAATAACAGGTCCTGTGGAGCCCATTTCAGGGGAATCTGATCTGATCTAAGCATCAGAGAAGGCATTTAAATTAAAATCTGGAGATTGAATAGTAGTCAGGATAGGTGGGTTTATAAGGGGTAGGAGAATGTTCTAGATAAAAACAAAACAAAACACAGAGGTGTGGAGGTAAATATAGTTAGAGGAGTGGTTTCCAAACTTGGGTGCACATTAGAATCACCTGAAGAGTTTGAAAAGGGTCACTGCTTAGATCCCATTCTGAGAGACACTGTTGGATACTTGGAAAACCATTATTGAGGTATTTTGAGCAGGTGGGTGACACAGTATGATTGTGGGAGAACATCACTGGGCTTCAGCCTGAGACAGATTGCAGAGGGCTGAGGCTGGGTGGGCACAGACCCACTGAGAGGCACTGCAGTGAACTGGGCAACAGAGAACAGCTTGGCGTCAGCTGGGATGAAGAACAATGGTGAGAGTAAAAGTGGGTGTCTTAGAATTTTCAGGCTGTTATAACAAAAATACCACAGACTGGGTGGCTCATAAACAGCGGGCGTTGATTTCTCACACTTCTGGAGGCTCAGAAGTCCCAAATTAAGGCACCAGCAGATTTGGTGTCTGGTGTGGGCTTGCTGCCTGGTTTATAGGCAGCACCTTCTCGCTGTGTCCTCACGTGGTGGAAGGGCTGAGGGACCTCTCTGGGGCCTCTCTGTAAGGGCACTGATCCCACTCATGAGAGCTACACCCACATGACCTAATCACCTCCCAAAGATCCCACTTCCTAAACCAGCACACTGGGGCTTAGGATTTCAACCTATGAATTTTGGAGGAGACGTGAACATTCAAACCACAGCAGTTGGCAAATAGAAAAGAGAAAAGAGGCTAATTAGTTTTGAGAAAATCTGAAGTTAATATCACATAAACCAAATGAAGAGAGTAATTTGAGAATGAGGAAATGTATGAGGTTGAGAGGTCAAGCAAGGTGGAAACTGTTGACTGTCCATTTATTCAAGTGACCAGGAGGTCCTTTGTTCAGTAACATCTTTGCCTAGAGAAGTAGAATATATATGAAAAACCCATCCACATGCAGTAGGCAATGAGTTTCGTGAACAATAATAGAAAAGTAACTGGTATAATGTGATTAGGAAACACTTAAGGGAAGAGAGAGCATGTGAGTGAGCCTTGAAGGACACGTAGAACTTCAGTAAATGGGAATACACAGCCCAGGAAGAAAAGAACATCCCGTGGTGTGGATGTGGTGTGTCCAGGACCAGAATATATGATTGCTTTTATGAAGTTCCGGCTTTATTTTCCATAATGAGGAGACATTAAAAGTTATGCACTCGGACTGGAGTTAGTCCAGCAGCAAGGTATTGATTGCAGGAGAGGGGGAGAAACTATACTGAAGGCAGGAAAGCCTGATAGGAGAAGATGGTAGTGTTCTAAGCACGAAATGAGAAGAGCATGGCCTAGGATGCTGGAACAGGGAATGAAAAGGGGCAAAGTGATGCATTTTGAAACAAACAAAAATAATACAGCTTATCAAATAACTGGCTGTAGGGAGAGAAGAAAAAGAGAGTGCTCAGAGTTGGAGTCAACGTTTTGAAATTTGGTGGTTTGAAGAAAGAACTTTTTATTTAACAGTGATAACAGTGATACATGTATATGCTGTTTATTGATTTAGTTGATTATGAGGTCAAAAATATTTCGCATTTTGAGAGGGAAGGGAAACATGTATTTAATGAACCAACATATAAAAATGTCTTTTTGGTACCAGCAAGATCCATTGTCAGAGTCCTGGTGGAGTGACGTCTCCATGTGAAAGGGAGAGAGGATGTCTCAGATGTGAGTGCTGATTTCTGAGCCCTGCAGGGTCAGTGAGGGTCTTGGATCAGAGTCCCCCCACCTGGGTCAACAGAATTTATGGGGACTCCCAGAACCTGGGGGACGATAAGTACATGCATCAAGTCTCTGAAAGGCACTAGTAGGAGGACTGGTGTGTTTTATGGCTCGTATTATAATCATCTGCCCTAGGGAGAAACGTTACCTTTAGTCATCAGAACTGAAGATTAAAGGGGATTTTATGAATGTTTTGTGGGTCCTAGGACTATGAGATTATTTCCTTGGAGAAGCCTGAGTTATTTGAAGATACATGTTTAGCAGTTACCTGGGGAAAGATTGAACTGTTACTGATTCTGAAGTAAATAAGGGGGCATTGGAAGGTAGTATTGCCCATTATGGGCATAAATAAAAGTATATTTTAAGTGATCCTAGAAAAATTACCTGAATTTTGTGGGGTTTTTCTTCCTTCTATTTCATCAAAAGCAGTTTCCTTAGTATCTGAGATTGTCAGCAAGGATTTAGAGAAAAGAAATGATTATCTTCTTGCCCAATAAGTTTTTGATTGCTTCTTAATAAAGTCTAGATTTCACAGACCGGTTTTGATATGTCAGATGGAAACTAACAAATACAATAAAATCTTGAAACCAGAACCAATAGCCTCTCTGAGGCAGGCTTTCAGAGATATCCTAGTCAGAGGAAGGCCTTATCTCCATAGATGCAGCTCGGACGTGGAGCATCCCTGTAGCAGTTTCCTGGCTGAGGCCTCTGTCTGATCTGAACAGGTGCACGTCAATTAGACAGAAATGTGCTTAGCTCTATATTAGGCAGATCAACGGCCACATCCAGGCAAAGCCTGCAATTGCAGACTCAGAAGTCGTTCAGCACCTAATAAGATGGAAGTAATTTAGAGAGTGGGATTGAAGGTGACAACATTGGAAGATGAATTAAAATAAGAGACTTTTTGCTGTGCTTGTTCAGGTGTGATACAGTAAATGTAAAAATTCAGGTACATGTTTAGGGGTTGGAGGACTACAGGTAACTGAAAGTTGGTTAAAAAAACACATTAAAAAAATCTTTATTGGAGTATAACTGCTTTACAATGGTTAGTTTCTGCTGTATAACAAAGTGAATCAGCTATACATATACATATATCCCCATATCTCCTCCCTCTCGCGTCTCCCTCCCACCCTCCCTATCCCACCCCTCTAGGTGGTCACAAAGCACCGAGCTGATCTCCCTGTGCTATGTGGCTGCTTCCCACTAGCTATCTATTTTACATTTGGTAGTGTATATATATCCATGCCACTCTCACCTCTCACTTCGTCCCAGCTTAACCTTCCCCCTCCTCGTGTCCTCAAGTCTATTCTCTATGTCTGCGTCTTTATTACTGTCCTGCCCCTAGGTGCTTCAGAACCTTTTTTTTTTTTAGATTCCATATATATGTTAGAATACGGTATTTGTTTTTCTCTTTCTGACTTACTTCACTCTGTATGACAGTCTCTAGGTCCACCCACCTCACTACAAATAACTCACTTTCGTTCCTTTTTATGGCTGAGTAATATTCCATTGTATATATGTGCCACATCTTCTTTAAACATTCATCTGTTGATGGACACTTAGGTTGCTTCCATGTCCTGGCTATTGTAAATAGAGCTGCAATGAACATTGTCCTGGCTATTGTAAATAGAGCTGCAATGAACATTGTGGTACATGACTCTTTTTGAATTATGGTTTTCTCAGGGTATATGCCCAGTAGTAGGATTGCTGGGTCGTATGGTAGTTCTATTTTTAGTTTTTTGAGGAACCTCCATACTGTTCTCCATAGTGGCTGTATCAATTTACATTCCCACCAAGTGTGCAAGAGGGTACCCTTTTCTCCACATCCTCTCCAGCATTTGTTGTTTGTAGATTTTCTGATGATGCCCATTCTAACTGGCGTGAGGTGATACCTCATTGTAGTTTCGCTTTGCATTTCTCTAGTAATTAGTGATGTTGAGCAACTTTTCACGTGCTTCTTGGCCATCTGTATGTCTTCTTTGGAGAGATGTCTATTTAGGTCTTCTGCCCATTTTTGGATTGGGTTGTTTGTTTTTTTAATATTGAGCTGCATAAGCTGTTTATATATTTTGGAGATTAATCCTTTATCCCTTGATTCATTTGCAAATATTTGCTGAGGGTTGTCTTTTCATCTTGTTTGTAGTTCCCTTTGCTGTGCAAAACTTTTAAGTTTCATTAGGTCCCATTTGTTTATTTTTGTTTTTATTTCCATTTCTCTAGGAGGTGGGTCAAAAAGAATCTTGCTGTGATTTATGTGATAGAGTGTTCTGCCTATGTTTTCCTCTAAGACTTTTATGGTGTCTGTTCTTACACCGAGGTCTTTAATCCACTTTGAGTTTATTTTTGTGTATGGTGTTAGGGAGTGTTCTAATTTCATTCTTTTACATGTAGCTGTCCAGTTTTCCCAGCACCACTTATTGAAGAGGCTGTCTTTTCTCCATTGTGTATTCTTGCCTCCTTTATCAAAGATAAGGTGACCGTATGTGCGTGGATTTATCTTTGAGCTTTCTATCATGTTCCATTGATCTATATTTCTGTTTCTGTTCCAGAACCATACTGTCTTGATTACTGTAGCTTTGTAGTATAGTCTGAAGTCAGGGAGCCTGATTCCTCCAGCTCCGTTTTTCTTTCTCTAGATTGCTTTGGCTATTCGGGGTCTTTTGTGTTTCCATACAAATTGTGAAATCTTTTGTTCTAGTTCTGTGAAAAATGCCATTGGTGGTTTGATAGGGATTGCATTGAATCTGTAGATTGCTTTGGGTAGTATAGTCATTTTCACGATGTTGATTCTTCCAATGCAAGAACATATCTCTCCATCTGCTGGTATCGTCTTTAATTTCTTTCATCAGTCTTATAGTTTTCTGCATACAGGTCTTTTGTCTCCTTAGGTAGGTTTATTCCTAGGTATTTTATTCTTTTTTGTTGCAGTGGTAAATGGTATTTGTTCCTTATTTTCTCTTTCAGAGTTTTCATCATTAGTGTATAGAAATGCAAGCGATTTCTGTGTATTAATTTTGTATCCTGCTACTTTCCAAATTCATCAGTTAGCTCTAGTAGTTTTCTGGTAGCATCTTTAGGATTCTCTATGTATAGTATCATGTCATCTGCAAACAGGGACAGCTTTATTTCTTCTTTACCTATTCGGAATCCCTTAATTTCTTTTTCTTTGATTGCTGTGGCTAAAACTTCCAAAACTATGTTGAGTAATAGTGATGAGAGTGCACAGCCTTGTCTTGTTCCTGATCTTAGCAGAAATGATTTTGGTTTTTCACCATTGAGAGCAATGTTGGCTGTGAGTTTGTCATATATGGCATTTATTATGTTGAGATAAGTTACCTCTATGCCTACTTTCTGGAGGGTTTTTATCATAAATGAGTGTTGAATTTTGTTGAAAGCTTTTTCTGCATCTATTGAGATGATCATATGATTTTTCTCCTTCAATTTGTTAATATGGTTTATCACATTGATTGATTTGCGTATATTGAAGAATCCTTGCATTCCTGGGATAAACCCCACTTGATCATGGTGTATGATCCTTTTAATGTGCTGTTGGATTCTCTTTGCTGGTATTTTGTTGCAGATTTTTGCATCTATGTTCATCAGTGATATTGACCTGTAGTTTTCTTTTTTTGTGGCATCTTTTTCTGGTTTTGGTATCAGGGTGATGGTGGCCTCATAGAATGAGTGTGGGAGTGTTCCTCCCTCTGCTATATTTTGGCAGACTTTGAGAAGGATAGGTGTTAGCTCTTCTCTAAATGTTTGATAGAATTTGCCTGTGAAGCCATGTGGTCCTGGGAAGGAAGATTTTTAATCGCAGTTTCAATTTCAGTGCTTGTGATTGGTCTGTTTATATTTTCTTTTTCTTCCTGGTTCAGTCTCAGAAGGTTCTGCTTTTCTAAGAATTTGTCCATTTCTTCCAGGTTGTCCATTTTATTGTCATATAGTTGTTTGTAGTAATCGCTCATGATCCTTTGTGTTTCTGCAGGGTCAGTTGCTACTACTCCGTTTTCATTTTTAATTCTGTTGATTTGAGTCTTTTCCCTCTTTTTGTTGATGAGTCTGGCTAATGGTTTATCAATTTTGTTTATCTTCTCAAAGAACCAGGTTTTAGTTTTACTGATCTTTGCTATCGTTCCCTTCATTTCTTTTTTATTTATTTCTGCTGTGATCTTTATGGTTTCTTTCCTTCTGCTAACTTTGGGGGGGTTTTGTTCTTTTTTCTCTAACTGCTTTAGGTGTAATGTTAGGTTGTGTATTTGAGATGTTTCTTGTTTCTTGAGGTAGGATTGTATTGCTATAAACTTCCCTCTTAGAACTGCTTTTGCTGCATCCCATAGGTTTTGGGTTTTCATGTTTTCGTTATTTGTTTCTAGGTATTTTTTTAGTTTTCCTTTGATTTCTTCAGTGATCTCTTGGTTATTTAGTAGTGTGTGTTTTAGCCTCCATGTTTTTGTATTTTTTACAGATTTTTTCCTGTAATTGATACCTAGTCTCAGAGCGTTGTGGTTGGAAAAGATACTTGATACAATTTCATTTTCTTAAATTTACTGAGGCTTGATTTGTGACCCAAGATATGACCTAACCTGGAGAATGTTCCATGAGCACTTGGGAAGAAAGTGTAATATACTGAAAAACACATACCTTTTTGAATACAGTACAGAGGATCTTCTAAAATAGCAAGAAATATCAACTTGTACATACTAAAGATGATATTTGCTCAGTACAGTGCTTGACTTTCAAGGCTGGAAAAGGAGAAGAGGTTTACTTGGTGCCATTATGAGTTTATGGTATGATTAGAGAGGCAAGAGCTCTTGAGATAGTCACTTGTAAAGATACTACATGTGATGTATATAAATTTGTTTTAAGTTATATTTATTCATGTTTATCCCTTCGTTGATTAATTCAGTAATTTCTTTATTCCACAGAAACTTAATTTCTGGAGTGGTGATGAAAACAACAGAAGAAATAGAATTTATATTCCTATGGAGTGGGGGGGGACAGACAATAGCAAGTAAACCTGTAAGCAAGAAAATTTCCGAGAGTGTCAAAAGCTGTGGAGATGCTAAACCAGGTTGAAGTGATGTAGTGTCTGGGGATGGGGCAGGGCTGCTGACTTAGACTGTGTTGTCAGTGAGACCTCGTGAGAAGGAGAGGAGATGGAGCTGATTCCTGAAGGAGCAGGGTCATCCAAGTGGCCCCGAGGCAGGAAGTAGCATGTGTACTCAGTTAGCAGAAAGTGGATGGCATGGCTGGGGAGCAGAGTGAGGAATAGAGGCGGGGGAGGAGGCCTGAGGCACGGCAGGAGCACGGGTTATGTCGGACTTGTTCCAGTGGGTGGGACTTTAAGAAGAGTGGAATCCTTTGGTCGGTATTGAGCAGGAGTTTGAAGCTTCTTGCCCTGGCTGCTGTGTGGCGAACATAAATGGGAGGAGAGGCAGGGCTGCTGGGTAGAATCCAAGGCTGCAGTCCATAAGGCAGGTGCCACTGTCTTAGGATAAGGCAGGAAGCAGACAGCTAGGCTATATGAGGCTCTCCAATTACAAAAGAGAAAATTCCGTGGTAAAGGTGAACCCTGAAAAGGGAGTGGCATCCCAGCTGAACTCTGAAAGGTTCAACATGAATTAAACATGAACGTGTAGAGAGGAAGGAGAAAGGCTTTTCTAGGAGGTTGGAAGGCAGGGGTGGAGATGGCACGAAGGGGGCACAGCCCACTCCCCTGCTCTCCTAAGAAAGCAGAACAAACATGCATTGATCTAAGGTCATGTTCCTGACACTGGAATCACTTGGGGAATTTTAAAAAATATTAATATCTGGTCCCCAGCCCTGGAGATTCTGATGTCCTTGGCATGGGGTGTGGTCTAGTATGCACGTCACTGTAATGTGCAGCAAGGTTGAAAACCACTGCTGTAGGATCGTTCAGCGTAGCTTCTTAGACACAGGCAGGAGGCTTTGAGCCTAGCAAAAAACGAACGAAGCGGGCTGAGTGCATGATTTGGGAGCAGAGCACAGCAGTGCTTTTGAAGTTTTCTCAATTATGGGACTCCTCTGAGATGTTCATGTAAAACCCAGGCTCCTAGAGTCCTCCCATGGAAACTCTGACTACCGTACCTAGGAAGGCCTACGTTTAGTGTGTTCCCTTTATGGTTGTGGAAACATTGAACTGGGTAAAAGATCTCAGTGCTTTTGTTTTCTGATAAAGAGAGTGAAGAGGACACATCTGGTGGAAATGAATGTCAGTTTCAGTTGTCTAGCAGGAAGGCTAGGGGACCAGGCCAGCTTCAAGGTGCCATCTCAGCAGTGTACTCTGTGAGCAGGGGGAGCCCTGAGGCCAAGAGCTGAAGTCAAAGCAGTGCTTTCAGCGGTTTGGTGGAAGACAAATTCAGGCAGATTCTCTTGGAAGAGGCTTGGTCAAGGAGAGAGTGAAGGTGTGTGGGATCTCAGCAGGAAAGGTAACGGGTGAGATGGTAGAGAGCGATGTGGTTTGGCATCCACAGTATTAGGAGGCCAGTGAATGTGGTATATTGCTGACTTCAGTCATGTTATTATTTTTGCCAGTTCCCCGTGGTGTTGATAACACCCACACACTGATGAGTGGAAGTTATGCCAGTAGAGTCATCAGTTCACTTGATAGTGAGTTGTCTTTTCATAGTTTTCATGTTATTCTGTGGGGCTGTGATACTGGCATCAGTAGAAGTATCCACCATCCCTCAGCCTCACACTTCGCATTTGTTAGGAATTAGGACTCTGCATTTTCCCTGTACTGCACGTCTCTGACCCCTAAATGATTGCATCCAAAGAGAAGGCACTTCTTATCAGCTCCTAATTTTATCCCAGTAATTCTTTTCTTTAGAGAAATTCTCTTGTACATTTAATCAGCCCCTTTTTATTCACTGGCTGTCAGTTACAAACGAAGTGAGGATGACAGAGAGGGATAAGGTCTGAGCCCTGCTGAATCTATTGGGAACAAAATCGTATCACGTATTGTACCCAGGGAGACTCTGTGGTCCAGAGATTGATACTGATGTTCAGAGGAGAGAGAAAGTGATTCTTTTGCCTTAGAGAACTAGGTCTCTTAAATGTCTTTTTGGAGGAAGTTGCTGACCTTGAAGGATGGGTAGGATTTAGAAAGCTATGGGTACTAGAGTATTTCAGGCAAGAAGGAACAGTGTAAATTAGGAACACAAGAATCTACTCCTGGCAAATGGTTTAATTTGACTAGGGCATGTGGGGCATGAAGAGGTATTCTGGAAAATAAGATGAAAAACCAGGTTGGAGCCTATTAAGAAGAGGTGTGACAGCCAGTGGGAAACGTACTTTATTCTACAGGCAGTAAGGGGCCCTTGGAGATTTTCCAGCAGGAGAATAGAAGAGAAACCAACATTTATTGGGTGTGTGCTCTGCACGTGCCAAGCAGTATTCTTTCCGAAAGTGATTCCTCTAGGTGACCTGAGGGATAATATTATTCAGTGTAATTGGGCTGCGTGTTTAGAATTGTTTGGGGAGGGAAGAGATTGGAGATGGGAACATCATTGTCATAGCCCACGTCTGACATGTAATTATTTTGGCATAGAAATAAAGAGGTGATATAAAAAGATTTTTATTTACTGAGTAATATTTATTGAACTCTTACTCAGTATTCCAGGCTCTGGGCCATGGCAGTAAACCAGGCAGTCCAAGCCTCTCATAGAGCCCACATTCTTGTGGGTGAGACAGATTTTACCAGCAGGAAATGATCAGGCAGTGACAAGGAGATTCAGAGAATGAAAACAGGGAGATGAGACAGAGGCTGATCTGGTGACATCTTTAGACTGAGTGGTCAGGGAAGGCCTCTCTGAAGAAGTGACTTTAAACAGACACTTGAATGATAAGGAGGAACCAGCCTTGAGAAAATTAGGAATGGGTTGTGGGGAGAGCAACCGAGGCAGAGCGAATGTTTAGCATAAAGGCCCTAAAAGGGGAACCAATTTAGTGATTCTGAGGAACAGAAGCGTGAGGCAGGGTCATGTTATTTGTCAGTGGAGTGTAAAGGGGAGGGGGGGTCAAGGAAGAAGTCAGAGGTGACTCTTGGGGTTCAAACATTGGAGACTGGAAAGTCGTAGCACCATTGTTTGGAAGCTGGACCAAGTGTAGGTGAAGGTGATGATTTGTTTTGGACATTTGTGGTTTAATGTTGAGAGGTCAGGTCACATCAAGATACCTAGGGGCTTGAGCTTGGGAGGGGAGTAGGATTGGAGATAGAGATTTGGGAATCATCTGCCGAAAGGAATTCTTTGAGGCTCTAGGAAAGGTGGGGATGTCTAGGAAGTTAGAACAGGGGGGGAAGCCAAAGGCACAGCCATGAGGATGGTTTACTTTGGGAACTAGAGGATGACTTGGGAGAAAGAGTATCGGGATAACTAGGAAAGTCCAGAGTTTGAGCATCGAAGGCAGGAGGAATCATACTGTCATATGGTCCTGAACCAGCCAGGCACACAAATACACTGTTTTGTTTTGTGACTCTCGTGCAGCGAAGACAGTCCAGCTAAGACAGTTATTTCATTAGTTTATAATTTCATGCATTTGATGTTACTGCCTGTCTTGGTGTATTCAAATTTAGAATTGTAATGCAGGCTTCGAGAGAGGGATTAAACAAAACTGCAGCCTTTTCTTGGTCAGAATTTCTTAAACATGCTTTGTCATATGCTAAAATATACCCTTCCAGAGGCAGAAATCAAACAGTTCCTTTAAACTGAAAATTGTCTATTAGAAGATGAATTCATTTTAAAATAGCTTTTCCAAATTGGCCACCAGGTAGTGTAAACATTACTTTTAAGTTGTTCAATGTACAAGTGAGTGATTATTATTAAATTTAGAGATCGGTTCAAAATGGCAGAGTAGAAGGATGTGCACTCACTCCCTCTTGCAAGACCACTGACATCACAACTAACTGCTGAACAATCATCAACAGGAAGACACTGGAACACCAGAAAAGATACCCCACATCCAAAGACAAAGGAGAAGCTGCAGTGAGGCGGTAGGAGGGGTGCAATCACAATAAAATCAAATCTGATAACCGCTGGGTGGGCAACGCACAGACTGGAGAACACTTATACCACAGAAGTCCACCCACTGGAGTGAAGGTTCTGAGCCCCATGTCAGGCTTCCCAACCTGGGGGCCCAGCAATGGGAGGAAGAAATCCCAGAGAATCAGACTTTGAAGGCTAGGGGGATTTGATTGCAGGACGTCGACAGGACTGGGGGAAACAGGGACTCCACTCTTGGAGGGCACACACAAAGTAGTGTGTACATCGGGACCCAGAGGAAGGAGCAGTAACACCATAGGAGACTGAACCAGACCTACCTGCTAGTGTTGGAGGGTCTCCTGCAGAGGTGGGGGGCTGCTGTGGCTCACCATGGGGACAAGAACACTGGCAGCAGAAGTTCTGGGAAGTACTCCTTGGCGTGAGCCCTCCTGGAGTCCGCCACTAGCCCCACCAAAGAGCCTGTAGGCTCCAGTGCAGGGTTGCCTCAGGCCAGACAACCAACAGGGAGGGAACTCAGCCCCACCCATCAGCAGACAAGCGGATTGAAGTTTTACTGAGATCTGCCCACCAGAGCAACACCCAGCTCTACCCACCACCAGTCCCTCCCATCAGGAAACTTGCACAAGCCTCTTAGATAGCCTCATCCACCAGAAGGCAGATAGCAGAAGCAAGAAGAGCTACAGTCCTGCAGCCTGTTGAATGAAAATCACATTCACAGAAAGACCAGATGAAAAGGCAGAGGACTATGTACCAGATGAAGGAACAAGATAAAACCCCAGAAAAACGACTAAATGAAGTGGAGGTAGGCAACCTTCCAGAAAAAGAATTCAGGGTAATGAAAGTGAAGATGATCCAGGACCTCAGAAAAAGAATGGAGGCAAAGATCTAGAAGATGCAAGAAATGTTTAATAAAGACCTAGAGGAATTAAAGAACAAACAGATGAACAATACAATAACTGAAATGAAAAATACACTAGAAGGAATCAATAGCAGAATAACTGAGACAGAGGAACAAATAAGTGACTTGGAAGACAGAATGGTGGAAATCACTGCTGCAAAGTAGAATAAAGAAAAAAGAATGAAATGAAGACAGCTTAAGAGACCTTTGGGACAACATTAAATTTACCAACATTTGCATTTTAGGGGTCCCAGAAGGAGAAGAAAGAGAGAAAGGAACTGAGAAAATATTTGAAGAGCTTATAGTCGAAAACTTCCTAACATGGGAAAGGAAATAGCCACCCAAGGCCAGGAAGCGCACAGAGCCCCAGGCAGGATAAACCCAAGGACAAACACGCCAAGACACATAGTAATCAAATTGACAAAAATTAAAGACAAAGAAAAATCATTAAAAGCAACAAGGGAAAAATGACAAATGATATACAGTGGAACTCCCATAACGATAACAGCTGATTTCTCAGCAGAAACTCTACAAGCCAGGAGTGGCACGATATATTTAAAGTGATGAAAGGGAATAACCTACAACCAAGATTACTCTACCCAGAAAGGATCTCATTCAGATTCGACAGAAATCAAAAGCTTTACAGACAAGCAAAAGCTAAGAGAATTCAGCACCACCAAACTATCTCTACAACAAATGCTAAGGGAACTTCTCTAAGTGGGAAACAAAAGGGAAGAAAAGGACCTGAAACAAACCCCAAACATTTAAGAAAATGGTAATAGGAGCATACATATCGATAATTAGCTTAAATGTGAGTGGATTATATGCTCCAACCAAAAGACACAGGCTCACTAAATGGATACAAAAACAAGACCTGTATGTGTGCTGTCTACAAGAGACACACTTCAGACGTAGGGATACATACAGACTGAATGTGAGGGGATGGAAAAAGATATTCGATGCAAATTCAAATCAAAAGAAAGCTGGAGTAGCAATACTCGTATCAGATAAAGTAGACTTTAAAATAAAGGATGTTATAAGAGACAAGGAAAGACACTACATAATGATCAAGGGATCAATCCAAAAAGAAGATATAACAATTATAAATATATATGCACCCAGTATAGGAGCACTTCCATACATAAGGCAACTGCTAACAGCTATAAAAGAGGAAATGGCCAGTAATACAATAATAGTAGGGGACTTTAACACCACACTTACAGCAATGGACAGATCATCCAGACAGAAAATTAATAAGGGAACACAAGCTTTACATGGCACGATAGACCAGATAGATTTAATTGATATTTATAGGACATTCCATCCAGAAACAGCAGGTTACACTTTCCTCTCAAGTGCACATGGAACATTCTCCAGCATAGAGCACATCTTTGGTCACATATCAAGCCTCGGTAAATTGAAGAAAATTGAGAGAGAAGTCCTCCTGCCTGACTGCTTCTGAGCTGGGATGTCTGTATTTTCCTGCCTTTGGACTCAATGTGAACTGAAACCTTGGCGGCTCTTGGGTCTGGAACCTGCTGAATTTCAGACGGGAACTCACACCTCAGCTCTCCTGGGGCTCCAGCTTGCTGAATGCAGATCTAGGAATTTCTCAGTTTCCATAATCATGTGAGCCAATTCCTCATAATAAATTTACTTCTTTGTCTCTCTTTCTACCCTATTGGTTCTGTTTCTCTGGAGGGTCCTGACTTACACACGTGCAGAAGGTAGAACCAACATAATGTGGCATTGCAGTGTGTGTGTAGGATAGGAAAAAGAGCGGGGTGAGGCTGGTCCCTCTCCCCAGGCCTGGTGACTGGAGGCATAGTCCTGCTGTCAGCTGACATAGATAGCACATAGGAGAAACATAAGTTGTGTTGTGTGTGTGTGCAGAGTGTGAAGATGACTTGTTCAGTTTTATAAACATAGAGTTCATGGGGTTTGCAAGGTGTAAAGATGCATTTTAAACAGCTGGTTCTTTTATAAATGAAGTAGGAACTGTGGAAATGGATGAGAAAAGGCATGGAGGTTGATGTGGGTGTGAATGTTTTGTGGGGGCAGCAGAATATTTATTTACTGCTCAAGGGTGAGCATTTCTAGGGCAGCATGTGTGGCAGGAGGGCACTGGCTCTGTTTTGTTAAGTATGCTTGCGATCCACTCTGAAATGGTAAGTGGATTAAAGTGGAAGTTAACAACCGCAAGAAAGTGGGAGAGTTAAGGGTCCAGTAAAGTGGAATAGAAGGTCTGTGGGATCCAGTGTATGGGAGAGACTATAGAATATTTTAGGCAGAATCTGTAGTTTTAATTGCTATCTTATTTCATGTACTTTTGTATATGGTTTCACACTTCAGCATAATTTAGATTCTTGACATCTATAATCATTTAACAATAATAGATAATATTTGCATTTCATATGTACTGGACTGTGCTTGATCAGTTTGTGTAGTTTATTATCTCTTTTAAATCTAATAACACACGTGTTAATTAGATCATATCCAGTGACTTGGAGGGAAATTACAGTCCTCAGTCCCTTCAGCCCAATAACAAGTTAAGAAAGAAGCATCATTTGACTTCTGCTTTACCTTAATCCCTCTTGGAACAACAGGAATTACAAAAAGTTGCAGGAGCATGGCTTCATTTTCTCTCCTCTCCTTTGTTAGCCATGCTTTGCGATTTATGTTGAGAAAAGTCATCCAAGCAAATGAGTGAAATCTGATTGTGGTTATGTAAGATTCATTTAAAGAGACAGGGATCCTTTTCTGTTTCCATGCTCTGTGTTACCCAAATAAGGGTGGGTATTTAAAAATCTTGTTTTATGAATAAATATTTCATTTATGACTATTGTAAGAGTATAACCTGTTAATATATTCAGTATCACTGAAAATGTTTAATCCTCTCTAGGAAAGCTTTTTCCCCCTGTTTGTCTTCTCCATTTTATAAGAATATATACAATAGGAACATTTGCCCACTATTATTTACTTTATTTAGTAGGCAGTGAGGGGTTTCCACCCTGAAAGTGTTGGTTTCCAGTGCTAATGCTGTTTGCATTTCTACACAGTTTCATCACTGAGGACAAATAGAAGAGGAAATTAATTGGTTATTGGTTACCAGAAGTAGTAGATACTATAAAAAGTAAATTATTGGCTTTTTGTTAGCAAGTACTCTGAGACATTATCAGTTATTATTGGAATAACCATATTCTTTCTGTCTTTCTATCTGTTCTGTTTGATTTCTCTTATCTGTGTATGTAATTGTCGCAGTTTGGTGTAAAATCGCGGTGCACCGTGAATATTGAGGGATGAGAGGAGGTCTGTCTCAGCCAGCAGCAGATTGTCGCCCTAAGCATTTCCCCTGATAAGGTGTCTTTTACAGATGATAACATTACTCAGTGAGGGGACCACAAAGATGACAAGAGACAGGACTTCTGCCATTCAGGAGCCCAGAAAGAAGTGGATAACATATAGAAATTGATGGGGGCTTCCCTGGTGGCACAGTGGTTAAGAATCCGCCTGCCAGTGCAGGAGACATGGGTTCGAGCCCTGGTCCGGGAAGATCCCACATGCCATGGAGCAACTAAGCCTATGCGCCACAACTACTGAGCCTGCGCTCTAGAGCCTGTGAGCCACAACTGTTGAGCCTGCGCGCCACAACTACTGAAGCCCGCATGCCCAGAGCCCGTGCTCCACAACAAGAGAAGCCACCACAATGAGAAGCCCGCGCACCGCAACGAAGAGTAGTCCCTGCTCACCACAACTAGAGAAAGCCCGTGTGCAGCAATGAAGGAAGACCCAATGCAGCCAAAAATAAGTAAATAAATAAATTTATTTAAAAAAAAAAGAAATTGATGAATGCCATAGTGGACATGTACAGAAGCTGGTATGGAAACACACAGGCCTCTTTGCCGTGGTTGGAAGGCCTTGAAACAGAAGGCTGGTTTTCCTTGCTCACTGTGTGGCTTTTCTCAGGCCTCTTCATCAAGTTGAGCCTGTGTTTTATGTCCTTATTGGTAAATTAGAGATAACAGCACACTTTCCAGGGTTCCTCTGAACAATTGAATTATTCCCTGGAGCTACTTTGTAAAGTGAAATGTGAATATAGATTCTTTTCTTCGATTTGGTAGCATGACTTTAGTAATTGTCATCCTCAGCATAGGGCCTTATCACTCTTCTCTGAGGACACAGAAACAAACCAGAGAGGAAGAATGGTACTCGGTTTTGTGTATTCCTATCACCAGAGCCCATGCGTCTAGAACTACTCCCTTCAAATTTGCACCTGTGAGCACCTGGAGATGAGGTGGCATGATCATTACTTGCCCAAAGGCACGCCAGTGAGGAGTGCGTGAGAAGCAGAAACAAGAAAGCAGCTTTTGCTTCCCAACTTAGTTGTTGGGAGAATTCATTTTATGAGTCTTCCCTGAAATCATCACCTGTGAAGTTCAGCTTACTTTGCTGGAAAATTGAGTAGGTTAATAAAATATTTAAACTTATGTTCACTTTCTTAGTGGAGAACCTTTTTGAATTTTGTGAAAGAAATATGTAATCTACCTGAATAATTACCATAGTACCCCCTGTTTTACTTGTGTGAAGTGTGAGATGGATGGCTTGAGAAGTGATTTCTAATGTTTTTCCTTTGCTCCTACAAAACAGGAAATGTCTGTTGGCTTCAAATGAACATGTTGTCTGCCTGTTTTAATATAGAAACAGCCACGTGTCGTTAAACATGTCGCTGACAGTTCACTGCTCTGGGCACCACCACATTTGGGGATTGGCTGCATCACCTCCCTAACTTGGAGTACAGATACTGTAGTGATCAATCCCAAGCACACACTTGCACATTTGTAGTGGTCATAGTAGACACTTGTTAAATGAATGCGTGCTAAATTAAAGCTTAATCCTCTGCTTCTGCCTCATCAGCTTCTCATTTTACTGAAGGAAAAAAGAGCAGTAAATTAGGTAGATTTCCAGTTTATGCTGGGGCAGGGAGAGGTAGATTTCCAGTTTATGCTGCTTTTGCCATTGTTCTTATGTCCTGTTCAACCAGTGTCCCCCATCTCCAAAATAAAAGAAAATTTAAAAGACTTGGATGAGATCTCCTTTCACTTCCTATGTGCCAGGGGTATTTTTACATCCCTGTACATTCTCATCCTATTTCCTTCAGCCTGGGGGGGTGTGTGTGTGGGGAAACTCCTTCCTTATCAGTAAGTGCAAGCCATCCACTGGTCCTTGACTCAGTCTCCTTCCGCCTGCTCCCGAGTCCCGCCCCACCTATTTTCTCTCCTGCCTCCAGCTTTTGCTTCTCCAGCTTTTTTCTTCATAATCTATAGTTGCTCATGTTTCTCCCAGTGTGTCCGGCCATGTTTGCCTGCAGTTACTCTCTGTGTTAAGCTGTCCCGACCCAGGTCCTCAGAAGCCTTCGCCACTCTTCACTGTCTTTGTGACTTTCCCCGTCACGCTTCAGTCCGCTCACTGTGGCTTCTGCCCACCACCCCGACTGACCGAAGCTGCTTTGGACTTGATCGCTGATGATTTTCTAGCTGGTAATTCCGACGTGTTTTTTTAGCTCTGCATTTTATTGGACTTCCCTCCTGCATGTAATTCTCCTTGAAACTATTCCCTAGCCTTTCATGACACTGTTGTTTTTATTCTGCTTGTACCTCTTTAATTGTTTCTTGTCTGTCTCCCTGGTGATTGTCTTTTCTCTACTCAGCCCTCAGATTGATGCTTCTCAGGGTCCCTCTTGGAGCCTCTGCTCTGGCCACTGCGCATCCCCTCTCCGAGTGATCATTACCATTTTCATCCTTCCACATCCCACCTGCACACTGATAGCTCCTAAAATGTAGCTTCAGTCTAGACCTTTTCCCCATCCTTTGGCTCATGTGGCCAGTTTCCAGGTGACTATCTTCACCTAGATTTCTTCTGGTTGCTTCCAAGTTTACATGGCCAAGACTAGCTTCTCTTTGTTTCTCCTAAGCCATTTTTCTGTTTGTATTTTTACTGATCAGTTGGTAGCACCGTCGTCCACCCAGTCACCTAATTCAGAATCACGGGATGCATTTATTCCTACTCTACTCTAATGCCTGTCAGTCAGTCAGCTGGCTTCCCTTTGTGTTTCCTTTCCAGTCTTCCACTGTAACTGCTTGTTTCATTTCTCTCATCGCTTGATATCAGGACTGATAGGAGTGACTCTGAACTGATCTTTCAGTGTCTCATTGGGTCCTTCTCCAGTGTGCCCTTCACAAAGCCCATAGAGTGATCAGTGAAATGAAAATGCGACCATTTCACTTTCCTATGTTATACTGTTTATTGTTCTATTCCTGCTTCCATTGCTGACATCAGTATTTCTCAGATGTAGTTGCATAGATGTATGCATGTGCTGTAGAACATTCAGTGAAAATTTTGTGTGTACGTCTTACTGATAATCATTTTACAAACAACAGCGTTTTTGTGTTTACGATGGCATCTCTGTCACAGAATGACCTAAAGTTACTAAGTTAAGCCTGAACTGCAGTATGTCTCAGCTGATGTCGGAAAATTCTGATGGTTATATATATAGTTTCAAGGATCTATAACATACACACACACACACACACATATATATACATAGATATAGACAGATATACTTAATAATTATAAGTAAGTACACATACATATATACATTGTTTATATATTTATTTTTATATATTAGGTATATGTGTGGGTATATAGATAATTTTTCCAACTTACACTCACTCTACACTCTACATATAAATTCTGAGGTCCTTAATATCTCTTTTAAGATCTTTTGTGACCGGCCTCTACGTATTTCTCCAACTTAATATCTTGCCTTATATTTTCTGTAAAAGGAACATGAAACTACTGGTGGGTCCTTATATATACAGTGCTTTTCTTTTCCTTCTTAAGTTGTGCTTTTGTGCATACCCTTTGGTAGATGGAACTCTCTTCTCTTCTTCCATTCCCCCAACTTTTTAACTTGGAATTCTTGCTTATGTGTTATAAATTAGTTCTACCATCACTTCTTCCAGGAGGCACTGGTCTAACTGGGGTGGGCTGTTCAGTGTTCCTCCTATTTTCATAGTGCCCTGAGCATATCTCTATCTTACATACACCTGTTGTTTTGCAGATACCTGTTGGAATCTATACCAGACAGTGACCTCCTTCAGGTTTCGTGGTCTCTCCTCTGTACCTTTCAAGCATGGCCTTGACTGGGAGATAGTGACTTGACAAAACATGGGTGAATCATCTGTGCTTTCTACCAGATAAAGACCTTGTCTGCAGTCAGTCTAAGCAATTTCATTCACAGTTTCTCCTCTATCAAGTTTTATACTACTGCTTTTCAAATGTTTAATACATAGTTCATGCTTCATTTAGTATTTTAAGTTAGAAAACTCAATGTTTAGTTTTTATATGAAGAAATGTTAGGGACTTCCCTGGTGGCCCAATGGTTAAGACTGTGCTTCCAAAGCAGGGGATGCAGGTTCGATCCCTGGTCAGGGAACTAAGATCCCACAAGCTGTGCGGTGCAGCAAAAAAAAAAAAAAAAAAAAAAAAAAAGATACAGAAAGATAACACTTCTGTTCCTTTCTATTTCAGGAGGTCCATCTTCCCAGTTGCAGGCTCAGGAACCTAGAAGTTCTGAAAACACTTCGACTCTGCTGGAAGATTCTGGGTGCGTTTTATCAAATGATCAGAGAACTGAACCTTCAGAGATGACCGAGCATTCTGGGGAGAGCTGCATCTCCACCCCCTTCCCACCACTGTCCATTGTGAACAGACCTTGTGCTCCTCTGGAAAAGCCTCTGTCTTCTCACATGCAGTTCTTGCAACGTCTGCTTGGACTGAAGACCTTGACCGAGTCAGAAAGTCTGAAAACAGACTTAAGCCACTTTGAAAACGCCTCTTCCACAGTATCCGATTCTGTTTTTCAGTTGCTGGATGGCTTGATCACTTTTTACCAAGAACCCAAACTTCCTTGTTCAAGCTTCTGGATCGAAGCTGTGGATACTTTAGCTAGACTGATCGGTGATTGTAACTTATCTAATCATATTCTTAAAAAGTGTTCCAAGAAGTTGGAAGAATTTGAGAAGACCCTGCTCCAGGTTATTTTAAGCAACAGCCATATCAATCGGGTAAGTAATACATCTTTTCTTTGTACGAAATATCATGTCAGTAGTTTGGGTGAGCACGCCCACTGGGCAGTGCCTGTTGTGGTCCCTTGGCCTCATGGCTCAGTCTCCATCTGGACCTTGTTTTGCAGCCATCTGGAGTTCTGACCCAGCAACATCTGCTTGGGTCCTCACGACCCAGCTATGGCCTCTGATGCCACAGCTTTGTTCTCTCCATAGATGCCTATGCTTTCAAGTTTATGCTTCTCCACTTTGAGTTACCTTCCCTGTTTTTTTAATTGGTATCTTTGGATACTTCTCTCTTTTTTTTTTTAAATTATTTATTTATTTATTTTTGGCTGTGTTGGGTCTTTGTTGCTGCACACAGGCTTTCTCTAGTTGCGGCGAGCGGGGGCTATTCTTCGTTGCAGTGTGTGGGCTTCTCATTGCCATGGCTTCTCTCATTGTGGAGCAGGGCCTCTAGGCATGCGGGCTTCGGTAGTTGTGGCACACGGGCTCAGTAGTTGTGGCTCACGGGCTCTAGAGCGCAGGCTCAGTAGTTGTGGCATATGGGCTTAGTTTCTCCGCAGCATGTGGGATCTTCCCGGAGCAGGGATCGAACCCGTGTCCCCTGCATTGGCAGGCGGATTCTCAACCACTGCACCACCAAGGAAGCCCTGGATGCTTCTCTTTTGTTTTCCCCTGCCTACATTTACTTCCTATTGCTCAAAAAGTCTCAATGCTTTTCAGAACACCACTTATACTTATGGTTTTCCAATCTGTAACGTCTATGACCGTTAAATTCCTCAGGATAGATTACCTGTACTGTATTGAGTTTGTTCTTTCTCTGGCATTGACTAGCAGATGCCTGAAGGTCAAAGACTGTTTTTCTCTTCTGTTAGAATTTCCCTTGTAAGTGGCATAATACCCCATGGACCCACTGCAGATGTGGGTTAATAGAATACATTGGCTGAGGAACAGATACTATATGGCATTGTTTTGGTTTTTGTTTTTCTTATTTACTTAACATGGCTTAGAAAAGTTTGACTCAGGGATTCTTTTCTTATAGGTGACATTGAGGTAACCTGAAGTTGTTTTGTTGTTTGGCTCTTGAGACATAATGGAGAGTTTCTTTTTGGTATTACTTTCTATCTTCTTCACTATCTTATCCTTTGGGATGGTTGTAAATGCCTTCATACTTTAATCTTTTTTAATTGACTACTAAAAAATCAGAGGAGACCAAAAGGTCCATTTAACTTATACTACATTTCATTGGGTAAAGGTTCACAAGGTTGTTGGACCTTGTTTTTTCTGATACCTCTCTGTCTCATGTTTGTTCCCAGTGTCATCTAATGCTCAGAGTTTTTGTACAATATCGGCTTTACCTGAATTTTCAAAACTCAGACAAAATTGAACTAATAAGCTGATTTGTTGCACGTCCATCTGTTCTTTCCTTCTCTATTAAGGTATGATTGGATCAGTATTATAGAAAACTTTACAATTAAGCTTTTGGTATTTTGAAAGATACTGAATTTTCTGTCTAGGAAACTGAAAATTTTTTCTACCTCATATGGTCAATCAGGAATTAAATATCAGATTTTCCATGGTATCTATCTGCAATATATAATCAGCTTCTTAGCCATCAATAAATACCTCGAATACTTAATATTCCTAAATCTGTTTTTTTGCATATGTTTGCTCTCTTCTTTTAAAACTACTTTGAACAGGTTTTGTGTGACTTGGAGCCTTCCAGATACTAGCATTCATATTCCTTATCAGTTACCAGATGATGCAAATGTTTTTTCAGTCTAGTCTTTCTCTCACTGAAGGATTGGCCAACACAAGAGTAGAGTTGGGAACTGTATGTATAGAAGAAACTTGTGATGGTACAGGTGGGTCTGAAGTGTATTTTCATACCATGTATCATGGTACAAGCCATTGTTGCATAGTTGGTCAGCAGTGGAAGAATGAGTGAATGAGAGGCTTTGTTGTTTAGCCAGTATCTAATTGTCATCTTGGTCCTGTGTCTGTCTGGGAAGGTTAAGCCGTCCTCTGCTTGCAATTACCTCTACTTTTCTTGGAGAGGTCATTGTTGCCATTTAGAGAAGGTAGGATCATAAAATTGCTCACTGCATTCACAGTTAGGATGATGGTTCATAAATAAGTTTTAATGACTTTATCTCTGGGGATTTTTCTTCTCCCCAGCAAAAGCATCTTAGACTAAATCATTCAAACTTTTGTCATTATTACTACCATCATTATTATTATTACCATTGTCATCTTGTTCCAGATATGTTCACAAAACTTCTTTAGTAGAAAAATTGACTAACATTTACTCTTTATAAATGCTTTTCTGTGTTTTTTTAGCTTTCCTTGAGTAATAAACAAAATCTCAAAAAAGAATATATCCTGACATGAAATATAGGATAGCTCCTACTATTATATTTTTTATTGATACTATTCTTGATTTATTAAAACAAAATATCCTAGTTTAGGGGGAAAAAGTACTTCTTTTAAAAAACCTTGTTTCCATAGATTGGAAGTGTTTAATTAAATTATACTGGTTAAAAACGTGAGCCCTGCTATTGATTTCATTAAAGTGAAACTGTGTTTGTGCAATGTGATAGGAAAAGGTGTGGTATGAATACTTTAATATTCTGACTGAGGGATTTCATGTATCTATAATTCATGTACAGGCAGGTTTTAAATAAAATCTAAATAGTCAACATGTTCTCAACACATTCAGTAGTAAAATTATTCTGACCATAACTTAGTCTTTCTTTAATGATACCAATAAGAACTTGGTATCTTTCAAAATCTTGAGGTCATCATGATGAATATCAGTTATATTAGAGCTGCATATACATATATATATATATGTGTGTATATATATATATACATATGTTCAAGAAATAGGAGATTGAAATGAGATATCTTAGAAATTATTTTGAGTAATTCTCTGATATTAGCTTGGTTGAAATTATTAATAAGTTTAGGGGAAAGTATATGATTTCTGATTTTTTTAGATTTGGATAAATCCTATTTATTTTTGTGCTTTTTTTTAAGAAACTTTATATTATGTTTATTTAATAACAAATTTTTTAGGAATTGTTATCTTAGTTCCATGTCTGTATTATATTTTTAGGATAACCATTAGGCGTAGGACTTGAAGGTATAGTCTGTAGTGTGACATTTGACAGGCATGGAAGATATGTATCTTGAAACCAGATGGCTTCCAGGGGTCTGCAATGGGCCTGTTCTAGGGGTCCTGGGATGCAATGGTGACTTGACTTGGGTTGAACTGTCTTCTACTTACAGGCTCCAGTATGGCACCTTCCTCATTCCTCTGGGTACTTGCTTGGGGTCAGGAAGGTTTCCCTTTGAGTTATTTAATGCCCTTTGTTTGACTGACAAACTGACCTTTCCTATACTTCCAGACTTCCAAATGTGTTTATTTCTATGATTAGAAACAGCATGAGCTAATCCTAGCATTGTATGGCCACCTGTTTCTACTATCATGGAAGTTTAACACTAGAATGCTTATAGTTCTATTTAGATTTTGCAGTGGTATCTTCGTCTTAAATTTTCATTTGTTTTAAAGAGATGGGAATGATTATATTAAGTTAAATATCAAAACATATAGTTATCATTGAGCTTTTTAGATATTTAGCATACATTGCTAAATCTTAGAGACATAATAGTGAGTTACTTAGAACACATATTCTTCAGATTTCTTATTTTTTTAAACCATAAAACAACTCCCAGACATATTAGTTGTGAAATTGAAAAAAAATCCTGATTATCAAATAGACATTAAATTAGAATCTTCTGTATGTATGGTAAGCAGAATAATCACATCCTAATCCCTGGAGCTTGTGAATATGTTACCTTCCATGACAGCAGGTGGGTGGGATTGCAGGTTGCTTATCAGCTGACCTTGGGATGAGGTTTTCCTGGATTACCCACCTGGGCCCAGTACCCACAAGGGTGCTTGTAAGTGAAAGAGGGTGGCAGGAGAGTCAGTGTCCAAATCAGAGAGAATTTTGAAGATGCTATGCTGCTTGCTGTAGAGATGGAGGAGGGGGCCTAGAGCCAAGAAATGCAGGCTGGAGAAGGCAGGGAAATGGGCTCCACAAGGATCGCAGGCCTGCCAGCCCCTTCCCTTTGGCCCAGTGAGACCCCTTCAGACTCCTGACCCCCAGAACTGTAACGGAATAAATGTATGTTCTTTTGAGCCACTAAGTTTGCGGTAGTTTGAGACAGCAGCAACGGGATGTAATAAGCTGTGTTCCCCATTTTCATACAGTAACTCTGTGAGATACGTGTGGTTGCCATTCTTATTTCCACTTGATAGACAGGAAAGATGAGGCTCAGAAAACTAGTTAGCGGTGCTGTGCACACTAGCCCCTCGAATGAGGACGGCATGTGGCTGTGCTTGCTCGCTCCCTTCTCTCTCCTCACAATCCTCAAATCCGGAAGACTGACCCAGATGTCTGCAGGTATCGCCTACAGAATCCTCTTCCCACCTGCTGCCGGCTCCCTGATGCTCATCCCTTCCTGCCAGAGTCCTGACTCGTCTGGCCCCGTCTGATCCCCCACCTCACGGCTGGGAGTCCGGCGGTGGCCCCGCTGGATCCGCGAGGAGGCACATTCCTCATCGCAGCCCGTGGGGCCCTTTCCTACGGCCTCATCCAGCCTCTTTGGCCTTAGCTCTCTCCATTCCATCCTAAACCTTCTTCACCCCGTCAGGCAGACGTGTTTGTGGTTGTCCGAGGACTTGCTATTCTGTCCCTGCCCTCTGTGCTGCAGGACCTTCCAGGCCCTTCTGCTGTCCAGCCAGTTCCACCCGGCTTTCCAGACGGAGCTTGAGGCTCAGCTTCCTGGAGAAGCTTCCCTCGTCCCCTGCCTCCGTCTCCCTTTCTCCTTTGGCTGATTAAATACCCTTCCCATGAATTCACCGCAGCACACGTCTCACTGTGCAGGGGCTCATGACTTGGATTTATCCTCCATCAGAATCCAGTCTCTGGGCCAGTGCCAGGCTGTCCTCACTCTGTCCTCAGGGCTCCGTGTGGTGCTTGGTGGGGTGGGTTTGGGGGTCTCACTGTAGCTGGTGCAGGTGGGGTCTAGGCTCCTTCCATGGCCTTTGCTCCCATAGGGGGCTGGGCCACAGTCTTTTCCTGTGATGTTTGGCAGCTTTAGGGAGGTTATCTTTTAAAGCTCTCCATCTTGCTAGGATGCCCCTTTTCTGTCCTTTGGCTAGGGGAGCAGACTTCTGTTGTTGTTGTTGTTTTTGTCTGTACCCATTGGCATTTCTGGGTTGTTGGCTTTTTTATTTCCAAATGTGGGATAAACGAGACAAAAAGGAAATCAGATTTATTTTTTGTTTTTTGAGGAACCTCCATACTGTTTTCCATAGTGGCTGCACCAATTTATATTCCCGCTTTTCTCCACACTCTCTCAATCCCACTCCTGGGCATATATCTGGAGAAAACCATAACTTGAAAAGATACGTGCACCCCAATATTCACAGCAGCACTGTTTACAATAGCCAAGACATGAAAACAACCTAAATAACCATTGGCAGATGCATGGATAAAGAAGACATGGTATATATACACAATGGAATATTACTCAGCCATAAAAAAGAATGAAATAATGCCATTTGCAGCAACATGAATGAACCTAGAGATTGTCATACTAAGTGAAGTAAGTCAGACAGAGAAAGACAAATATAATATCACTTATATGTGGAATCTAAAAAAAATGGTGCAAATGAACTTATTAACAAAACAGAAATAGACCCACAGACATGGAAAGCAAGCTTATGGTTACCAAAGAGGAAAGGTGGGGAGGGATAAATTAGGAGTTTGGGATTGATATATACACATTACTATATGTAAAATAACCGACAAGGAACTACTGTACAGCACAGGGAGCTATACTCAGTATTTTGTAATAACCTACAAGGGAAAAGAATCTGAGAAAGAAGATATATCTATGTATATGTACATGTATATATATGTATAACTGAATCACTTTTCTGTACACTTGAAAACACAAGTGTTTTCAAGTGTACAGAAACATTGCAAATGAACTATACTTCAATTTAAAAAAACAAAACAAAACAAAAACCTAAGTAATTACACAACATTGCAAATGAACTATACTTCAATTTAAAAAAACAAAACAAAACAAAAACCTAAGTAATTACAGAAAAAGAAAACTGGAGAACTCACCACCTAGTCCTTCCTTTGGTCCTAAGGTTCATAGCCTGTCCACCTGTCAGTCTTCTTGGGTGTGTTTTAAATATAATGCCTAGCGTTTTTAGTACTTAGTGAGAGGATGAGAGATACACAAGTCCACTTTCCAGAAGTGGAAACCTGTGAATGTATTTTTAAAATACGTACTATTCCATATGATAATGACAAAGAGCTAGCCCTCTGTCCCACCCGAGACCACCATAGCCAGGTCTGTACTCCTCTTCTGGCCCCACTTACACCTGTGCTTTTAAACAGAAGGCTTATGCGCCTATTTCTCAGGTTATTTTCATTTTTATCTGTTCACGTTTTATCATAGAAGACAAAAATTTATGTCTTATGTGGCTATTCTCCTCAATCATAGTTTTGTCATAGTTTTGGTTAAGTAAATATTACATATTCATATTATTATAAATATGTCATGACATATTTGTATTATAAACATGCCATGATGTATTTGTATTATTATAAACATGCCAAGACGTATTTGTACTATTATAAACATGCCATGACGTATTTGTATTATTATAAATATGCCATGATGTATTTGTATTATTATAAATATGTTACTGCATATTTATATTATTATAAAGATGTAATTTTTAACACCAACACATCTAATATACAATGGTTTCATTTCCTTTTTTTACAGCTTTTTTTTTTCCTTAGGATTTTTTTTTCCACTTGCTTAGTTTTCTGCATACCTATAATTGATGCTTCTTTCATATACTTTGACAGGGTTGTAAACATCCTCTCAGTACGGCCAAACAAATTAAGTCACTTATCAGTTCCATCTTTTACTTTAAGATACACCTTCTGGAGCCCTTCATCTTCCTGTTCTCATCTGGGCTGAGCTTCCTGTGTCTCTGATCAGCTTTATTCCATGGACTTCTTTTAATCACCACCCTGGGAATTCCCTTTGCTGCTTTTTTGTGCTGTGTCTCTGAGTCCCTAGATCTCATCTATTCCTTTCCTTAGTTTATAACTTCATTTAGGTGATGTGCATTGTTTACAAGCTCACTTAGAATGGATTCCTGGGATGTAAACTTGAAAAATATTTGTTTGCTTAAAATATTTTATTCCAACTTTAAACTTTATTGGTGGATTAGGATAGATTTCTGGTTGGAAATCATTTTTTCCGTAGAATTTATAACATTTTTCTACTAACTTCTGGATTCCAGTGTTTCTAATGAGATTTCCAGTGTAATTCTGATTGTAATTCCTTCAACGTGATCTATCCCTCAACCTCACACACCCGCAGAAGCACTTAGGATCTCTCCTGTTTCCGTTGTTTTGTAATTACACATGGTGTACCTCAGTGTGGGTCTTTCTCTTGAGTCCTTGGTGGGTCTTTGAATTTGGGATTCCATCTTTCAGTTCTGAAAAATTTTTGAATAGTTTTTCTCATATATTTCTGCCTTTTCTCTGTATCCTTTGTCTAGAACAGTTCTTGGTCTGATCCTCTAGATTTCTTATCTTTTTTTCTTGTACTGTTTATTCTTTTCCTTTTTCTTTTTCCTGGGAGATTTCTTCAACTTTTTCTTTTAGCCATTCTATTGAATTTTTATTTCTGCTGAAATATTTTTCGTTTGTATGAGTTCCTGTTCTCTTGATTGTTCCTTTTCATAGCTCCCAGTTCTTGTTTTATGTACAGTAATGTGTAAAACTTTTATATTTTCCTTGTTCCCTGCTTTGCCTCTATTTTCTTCTGGTCTTGATTTCCCCATCTCAGTTGATCACTGTTTTTCATACTTGAGGCTTTCCAGTGCCTTGAACTAACCTGGAAAGATGGGCAAGATTTAGAAGGGCCCCCTGAAAGATAACTTGGGGGAGGTATACCAGCTGCTTGACAAGAGACACTGAGGCAGGGGGAAGCTCGGAGAGCCCTGGAACTGCTGCAGTCTGGGGGGTTCGGTTGGGAAGGAATGGAGCTTTGGAAGACATGCGCCTAACGAGATGAGAAGGTCCAAGTAGTGAAAGTTCTTCTGTTGTTTTGTTAAATAACTCAAGTGTCTTCTGCAGCCCTGAGGTATAAGGTGTACAATTTAAAATCATGTGCACAATTTTGTGTGTTGGAGCATGTGCTCTTTTTCCTAGGAGGGCGCTCATCCTTTTCATGTGATTCCGAAACGATGCTGTGATCCCCAAAGTAAACAACATCTGGGAAAACCATTGAGATTGACTTGCACACCCCACCCAAATAAATACGTCAAAACATGACTCAAATCTTACTTCACTCATAAATTCTGTCTTATCAATTTGATCCTGAAATGGGCTCCTCTTCTGAACTTCTGTAGTGATTATTGTCTACATAATTCACTTTTCAGTTTGCCATATGCTGTATTATTTCAGCTTATCTAGTATGGCTTGAATTTTTTTAATGTTTTATTAAACCTGTCAAATGTTTTTATCACAGAGATTAACAGCTTAGGTTAGCACGCCCAAATTTTATTTACTAGCGCTGGCCTTAGATAACTGATATCGGAGTTCCACATCTATAAAATGGGGACGGTAAATGTGATTACCTCATAGGGCTGTTGGGAATTTTCAATGTGTAGATGCAAATGAAGTGCTTATTAGCATAATATCAGGTATCATATGCTCTCCTGAGGAAGGGCCATATCCTATTTTCTCTACTGTTCCTGATATAATGCTGAGCTCATTCCAGGAGCAAAATGAAGTATTTTGTGAATTGAAAATAAGAGAATGCAAGTAAATGACAAGTTATACTCCTATATACTTAAATACCATCTTCTGTCTTTTGGTCAAATTTTTCTGTGTATAAAACCTTCCCAAGGAGCAGCTCTGTCTTACTGACACTGTAATGACATTCCTGAAGCGCCTCCATGTACTAGGCAGCAGGGCCTCATTTTGTGGTGTCACAAACTTACCCTTCCAATGGCCACAGCTTCCCGCTGACCGATGAGCTTATTAGCAGGTATCATGGATTTTTCTTCCTATTTTAATTATAGAAAATCAATTTTAGGGACTTCGCTGGTGGTCTAGTGGTTAAGACATTGCCTTCCAATGCAGGGGTGCAGGTTCAATCCCCAGTTGGGGAGCTAAGATCCCACATGCCTTGCAGCCAAAAATATGAAACATAAAACAGAAGCACTGTTGTAACAAATTCAATAAAAACTTTAAAAATGGTCCACATAGCGGGAAACTTCAAGGTGGCAGAGGAGTAAGATGTGGAGATCACCTTCCTCCCCACAAATACATCAGATATACATCTACATGTGGAACAACTCTTACAGAACACCTACTGAAGACTGGCAGAAGACCTCAGACTTCCCAAAAGGCAAGAAAATCCCCACGTACCTGGGTAGGGCAAAAGAAGAAAAGAAAAAACAGAGACAAAAGAATAGGGATGGGACCTGCATCTCTGGGAGGGAGCTGTGAAGGAGGAAAAGTTTCCACACACTAGGAAGCCCATTCACTGGCGGAAACGGGGGGTGGGCAGGGAGGAAGCTTCGGAGCCACAGAGGAGAACACAGCAACAGGGGTGCAGAGGGCAAAGTGGAGAGATTCCTGCACAGAGGATCGGTGCCAACTGGCACTCACCAGCCTGAGAGGCGTGTCTGCTCACCCGCTGGGGCAGGTGGGGGCTGGGAGCTGAGGCTCAGGCTTTGGAGGTCAGACCCCAAGGAGAGGACTGGGGTTGGCTGTGTGAACACAGCCTGAAGGGGCTAGTGCACCACAGTGAGCCAGGAGGGAGTCTGGGAAAAAGTCTGGAGCTGCCTAAGAGGCAAGAGATCATTGTTTCAGGCTGCGCGAGGAGAGGGGATTCAGAGCACTGCCTAAACGAGCTCCAGAGAGAGGCATGAGCCATGGCTATCAGCACGGACACCAGAGACCAACATGAAATGCTAAGGCTGCTGCTGCAGCCACCAGGAGTCCTGTGTGAAACCACAGGTCACTATCCAGACCTCACCCCACCCCAGGAGGCTGTGCAGCCCGCCACTGCCAGAGTCCTGTGATACAGGGACAACTTCACTGGGAGAACACATGGCGCGCCTCAGGCTGTTGCAACATCACATCAGCCTCTGCTGCCGCAGGCTCACCCCGCATTCTGTACCGCTCCCTCCCCTGGCCTCAGTGAGCCAGAGGCCCCTAATCAGCTGCTACTTTAACTTCGTCCAATCTGGGCAGGAACAGATGCCCTCAGGCGACCTACACGCAGAGGCGGGGCCAAATCCAAAGCTGAACCCTGGGAGCTGTGCGAACAAAGAAGAGAAAGGGAAATCTCTCCCAGCAGCCTCAGGAGCAGCAGATTAAAGCTCCACAATCAACTTGATGTACCCTGCATCTGTGGAATACCTGAATAGACAACGATTCATCCCAGAATTGAGGCAGTGGACTTTGGGAGCAACTGTAGACATGGGGTTTGCTTTCTGCATCTAATTTGTTTCTGGTTTTGTTTATCTTAGTTTAGTATTTACAGCTTATTATCATTGGTAGATTTGTTTATTGATTTGGTTGCTCTCTTTTTTTCTTTATATATATATATATATTTTTCCTTTTTATTCTGAGTGTGTATGTGTATGCTTCATTGTGTGATTTTGTCTGGTATAGCTTTGCTTTTACCATTTGTCCTAAGGTTCTTTCTGTCCATTTTTTTTTCTTTTTTTAGTATAGTTTTTAGTGCTTGTTATCATTGGTGGATTTCTTTATTGGTTTTGTTGCTCTATTCTTTCATTCTTTTTTATTTATTGCTTTTAAAATTTTATTTTTAATATTATATTGTTTTTATTTTAATAATTTTATTTTATTTATTTATTTTTCTTTCTTTCTTTCTTTCTTTGTCCTCCATTTTCTTCTGACCTGTGCGGGTGACAGGGTCTTTGTGCTCCAGCTGGGTGTCAGGCCTGAGCTTCTTAGGTGGGAGAGCTGAGTCCAGGACATTGGTCCACCAGAGACCTCCTGGCCCCACATAATATCAAATAGCAAAAGCTCTCCCAGAGATCTCCATCTCAATGCTAAGCCCCAGCTCCACTCAACGACCAGCAAGCTACAGTGCTGGACGCCGCATGCCAAACAACTAGCAAGACAGGAAAACAACCCCACACATTCGCTGAGAGGCTGCCTGGAATCATAATAAGTTCACAGAAACCTCAAAACACGCCACCGGATGCAGCCCAGCCCACCAGAAAGGCAAGATCCAGTCTCACCCACCAGAACACAGGCACCAGTCCCCTCCACCAAGAAGCCTACACAACCCAGTGACCAACCTTACGCACTGGAAGAAGACACCAAAAACAATGGGAAATACGAAACTGCAGCTGGCAAAAAGGAGACCCCAAATGCAGTAAGTTAAGCAAAATGAGAACACAGAGAAATACACAGAAGATCAAGGATCAAAGTAAAAACCTACCAGACCAAACAAATGAAGAGGAAATAGGCAGTCTACCTGAAAAAGAATCCACAGTAATGATAGTAAAGATGATCCAAAATCTTGAAACTAGAATGGAGAAAATACAAGAAACATTTAACTAGGAAATTGAAGAACTCAAGAGCAAACAAACAATGATGAACAACATAATAAATGACATTAAAAATTCTCTAGAAGGAATCAATAGCAAAATAACTGAAGCAGAAGAACGGATAAGTGACCTGGAAGATAAAAGAGCAGAAATAGCTACCACAGAGGAAAATAAAGAAAAAAGAATGAAAAGAATTGAGGATAGTCTCAGAGACCACTGGGACAACATTAAATGCACCATGATTCATATTATAGGGGTCCCAGAAGAAGAAGAGAAAAAGAAAGGGACTGAGAAAATATTTGAAGAGATTATAGGTGAAAACTTCCCTAATATGGGAAAGGGAATAGTCAATAAAGTCCAGGAAGCTCAAGAAACCCATACAGGATAAATCCAAGCAGAAACATGCCAAGACATATATTACTCCAAATATCAAAAATTAAATACAAAGAAAAAATGTTAAAAGCAGCCAGGGGAAAGCAACAAACAACATACAGGGGAATCCCCATAAGGTTAAGAGCTGATCTTTCAGCAGAAACTCTGCAAGCCAGAAGGGAGTGGCAGGACATATTTAATGTGATGAAGGAGAAAAACCTGCAACCAAGAATACTCTACCCAGCAAGGATCTCATTCAGATTCAATGGAGAAATTAAAACCTTCACAGACAAGCAAAAGCTAAGAGAATTCATCACCACCAAACCAGCTTTACAGCAAATGCTACAGGAACTTCTCTAGGCAGGAAACACAAGAGAAGGAAAAGAGCTACAATAACAAACCCAAAACAATTAAGAAAATGTTAATAGGAACATACATATCGATAATTACCTTAAATATAAATGGATCATATGCTCCAACCAAAAGACAGAGACTGGCTGAATGGATACAAAATTAGGGCCTGTATATATGCTGTCTACAAGAGACCCACTTCACACCTAGGGACAGATACAGACTGATAGTGAGCGGATGGAAAAAGAAATTCCATGCAATGGAAATCAAAAGAAAGCTGGAGTAGCAATTCTCATATCACACAAAATAGACTTTAAAATAAAGACTGCTACAAGAGACAAAGAAGGACACTACCTAATGATCAAGGGATCAATCCAAGAAGAAGATATAACAATTGCAAATATTTATGCACCCAACATAGGATCACCTCAATACATAAGGCAAATACTAACAGCTGTAAAAGGGGAAATCGACAGTAACACGATAACAGTAGGGGACTTTAACACCCCACTTTCACCAATGGGCAGATCATCCAAAATGAAAATAAATAAACACAAGCTTTAAATGATACATTAAACAAGATATACTTAATTTGTATTTATAGGACATTCCATCCAAAAACAACAAAATATACTTTCTTCTCAAGTGCTCATGGAACATTCTCCAGGATAGATCATATCTTGGGTCACAAATCAAGCCTTGGTAAATTTAAGAAACTTGAAATTGTATCAGGTATCTTTTCTGACCACAACGCTATGAGACTAGATATCAATTACAGGAAAAAGTCTGTAAAATATACAAACACATGGAGGCTAAACAGTACAATACTAAATAACCAAGATATCACTGAAGAAATTAAAGAGGAAATCAAACAATACCTAGAATAAATGGCAATGAAAACACAATGACACAAAACCTATGGGAAGCAGCAAAAGCAGTTCTAAGAGGGAAGTTTATAGTAATACCGTCCTACCTCAAGAAACAAGAAACATCTCAAATAAACGACTTAACCTCATGCATAGCGCAATTAGAGAAAACAAACAAAAAAACCCCAAAGTTAGCAGAAGGAAAGAAATCATGAAGATCAGATCAGAAATAAATGAAAAAGAAATGAAGGAAACGATAGCAAAGATCAATAAACTAAAAGCTGTTTCTTTGAGAAGATAACCAAAATTGATAAACCATTGCCAGATTCATCAGGAAAAAAGGGAGAAGACTCAAATCAATAGAATTAGAAATGAAAAAAGGAGAGATAACAACTGACACTGTAGAAATACAAAGGATCGTGAGAGATTACTACAAGTAACTATATGCCAATAAAATGACGACCTGGAAAAAATGGACCAATTCTCAGAAAAGCACAACCTTCCAAGATAGAACCTGGAGGAAATAGAAAATATAAACAGATCAATCACAAGTGCTGAAATTGAAACTATGATTAAAAATCTTCCAACAAAAAAAAGCCCAGGACCAGACGGCTTCACAGGTGAATTCTATCAGACATTTAGAGAAGAGCTAACACCTCTCCTTCTCAACCTCTTCCAAAATGTAGCAGAGGTAGGAACACTCCTCAACTCATTCTACAAGGCCACCATCACCCCCATACCAAAATGAGGCAAAGATGTCACAAAAAAAGAAAACTACAGGCTAATATCACTGGTGAATATGGATGTAAAAATCCTCAGCAAAATACTAGCAAACAGAATCCAACAGCACATCAGAGGGATCATACACCAGGATCAAGTGGGGTTTATCCAAGGAATGCAAGGAATCTTCTACATATGCAAATCAATCAATGTGATACACCATAATAACAAACTGGAGGGCAAAAACCATATGATCATCTCAATAGATGCAGAAAAAGCTTTAGTAAAAATTCAACACCCATTTTTGATAAAAACCCTCTAGAAGGTGGGCATAGAGCAAACTTACCTCAAAATAATAAACTCCATATATGAGAAACCCACAGCCAACCTTGTTCTCAATGGTGAAAAAATGAAACCATTTCCACTAAGATCGGAACAAGACATGGTTGCCCACTCTCACCACTATTATTCAAAATAGTTTTAGAAGTTTTATCCACAGCAATCAGAGAAGAAAAAGAAATAAAAGAATCCAAATCAGAAAAGAAGTAAAGCTGTCACTGTTTGCAGATGACATGGTACTATACATAGAGAATCCTAAAGATGGTACCAGAAAACTACTAGAGCTAATCAATGAATTTGGTAAAGCAGCAGGATACAAAATTAATGCACAGAAATCTCTTGCATTCCTATATGCTAATGCTGAAAAATCTGAAAGAGAAATTAAGGAAACAATCCCATTTACCATTTCAACAAGAAGTATAAAATACCTAGGAATAAACCCACCTAAGGAGACAAAAGATCTGTATGCAGAAAACTATTGAACACTGATGAAAGAAATTAAAGATACCAGCAGATGGAGAGATAAACCATGTTCTTGGATTGGAAGAATCAACATTGTTAAAATGACTATAGTACCCAAAGCAATCTACAGGTTCAGTGCAATCCCTATCAAACTACCAATGGCATTTTTTACAGAACTAAAACAAAAAATATCATAATTTTTATGGAAACACAAAAGACCCTGAATAGCCAAGCAATCTTGAGAAAGAAAAACTGAGCTGGAGGAAACACGCTCCCTGGCTTCAGAGTATACTACAAAGCTATAGTAATCAAGGCAGTATGGTACTGGCATTAAAACAGAAATACAGATCAATGGAACAGGATAGAAAGCCCAGAGATAAACCCACACACATATGGTCACCTTATTTTTGATAAAGGAGGCAAGAATATACATTGGAGAAAAGACAGCACTTCAGTAAGTGGTGCTTGGAAAACTGGAAAGCTACATGTCAAAGAATGAAATTAGAACACTCCCTAACACTATACACAAAAATAAACTTATAATGGATTAAAGACTTAAATGTAAGGCCAGACACTATAAAACTCTTAGAGGAAAACATGGAACACTCTGTGACATAAATGACAGCAAGATCCTTTTTGACCCACCTCCTAGAGAAATGGAAATAAAAATAAAAATAAATGGGACCTAATGAAGCTTAAAAACTTTTGCACAGCAAAGGAAAACATAAACAAGACAAAAAGACAGCCATCAGAATGGGAGAAAATATTTGCAAACGAATCAATGGACAAAGGATTAATCTCCACAATATACAAGCAGCTCATGCAGCTCAATATCAAAAAACAAACAACCCAATCCGCTAATTGGCGAAGACATAAATAGACGTTTCTCCAAAGAAGATATACAGGTTGCCAACAAACACATGAAAGGATGCTAATCATCACTAATCATTAGAGAAATGCAAATCAAAACTACAATGAGGTATCACCTCACACCGTCAGAATGGCCATCATTAAAAAATCTACAAACAATAAATGCTGGAGAGGGTGTGGAGAAAATGGGACCCTCCTGCACTGTTGGTGGGAATGTAAATTGATACAGCCATTATGGAAAACAGTATAGAAGGTCCTTATAAAAGTAAAACTAGAACTACCATACAACCCAGCAATCCCACTACTGGACATATACCCTGAGAAAACTGTCATTCAAGAACAGTCATGTACCACAATGTTCATTGCAGCTCTATTTACGATAGCCAGGACATGGAAGCAATCTAAGTGTCCATTGACAGATGAATGGATAAAGAAGATGTAGTGCATATATGCAATGGAATATTACTCTGCCTTAAAAAGAAAAGAAATTGAGTTATTTGTAGTGAGGTGGGTTTACCTAGAGACTGTCATATAGAGTGAAGTAAGTCAGAAAGAGAAACAAATACCATATGCTAACACATATATATGCAATCAAAAGAAAAAAACGGTTCTGAAGAACCTAGGTGCAGGACAGGAATAAAGACTCAGACATAGAGAATGGAGTTGTGGACAAGGGGAGGGGAAGGGTAAGCTGGCACAAAATGAGAGAGTGGCATGGGCATATATACACTACCAAACGTAAAATAGATAGCTGGTGGAAGCACTCGCCCAGCACAGGGAGGTCAGCTTGGTGCTTTGTGTCCACCTAGAGGGGTACGATAGGGAGGTTGGGAAGGAGACATAAGAGGGAGGAGATATGGGGATAAATGTATACCTATATCTGATTCACTTTGTTATACAGCAGAAAGTAACACACCATTGTAAAGCAATTATATTCCGAGAAAGATATTTTTTTTAAAAAGTTGTCCACTTAAAAAAAAAATCTTGAAACAAGAAAATCCAATGTAAGTTAAGTATTTGAGTGTCTTGGTTTCACTTACTCTTTGCACCCATCCCTTCCTGTCTAGGTTATGTTTCTGCTCTCAGATTTGCTAGCTGTTGATTCCCCTCAGACTGTCCTTTTTGCTTAGATCACCAATGATGTGGCCTTCAGGCAGTTTTTAGGTAAATCTGAAGATACGGTTCATGAAATCGGATGTTTTTTTTCACCAATCTGTGTTTCCTAGTTTTCGGGGTTTTTTTGTTTGTTTGGTTGGGTTTTTTTTGCGGTACGTGGGCCTGTCACTGCTGTGGCCTCTCCCGTTGCGGAGCACAGGCTCCGGACACACAGGCTCAGCGGCCATGGCTCATGGGCCCAGCCGCTCCACAGCATGTGGGATCTTCCCGGATCAGGGCACGAACCCATGTCCCCTGCATCGGCAGGCAGACTCTCAACCACTGTGCCACCAGGGAATCCCATGTTTCCTAGTTTTATCTAAAACTCAATCATGCCACAATTGTATCAACAAATAAAACCTATTTATTAACTTTTTATTTATTTATTATATTTTTTTGCGGTACGCGGGCCTCTCACTGTTGTGGCCTCTCCCTTTGCGGAGCACAGGCTCCGGACGCGCAGGCTCAGCGGCCATGGCTCACAGGCCCAACCGCTCCGCGGCATGTGGGATCTTCCCGGACCGGGGCACGAACCCGTGTCCCCTGCGTCGGCAGGCGGACTCTCAACCACTGCGCCACCAGGGAAGCCCTGCCTGCCAGATTTTTAAGGCTACTCACAGTCTGCTTTTTTTGGGACACTCCTGGGGAAACAGAAGTTGTGTCTAAGGTTAAGCCTCCATGCCCCTTTGCATCTTTTTTTGCAGAGCTGTGTTTAAAAAAAAAAATTCTAGGCTAATATTCCTGCGGTTGTAGTTTAATTTAATAAGCATTTACTGAAACAAGTTGTGTCATAAACTAAAATCTTAATACTCATTTGACCACTGCATAAATCAGACATTCCTTGGATTTTCTAAGTAGTGTTTAACTTGCAGCACTCATTCAGAGAAAACAGGAATAGACAGAGCATAACTTGGTTCAGTTTTCTTGCAAGGTATAGTTTATCTCTTCCTAAGATAATTAACTGCAGTCTATCTTCATATTATACTTCATAGCTTGTGAAGCCGTTTCACATGGAGTTTATTATCTCTTCTGTCAACAGCTCTGTGTCATGGCTGTTATTACTATCTTCAGTTTATAGCGGAAAAGATTGAGGATGGGTAGGTTAAAGGACTCAGTAAAGTTACTTAATTAGCCAGTCATGGAACACCTGTGTCTCAAACCTATAGATGTGACCACAAATTTTTCCCCTTTTCTACTATATCTTATTTCCATCATTAATTTAAAAAATATATCCATACGTTTTTGTCCTAAATGCAAAAGAAGTAAACTGACTTCAATTTATGGGATAAAAAAAATATTCATTAGAAATCAAAGACCTTAGCAATATTTCTCTCAATTTTATAAGAAGAATATGTATAGTTTGCTTGGGTAAGTTGCTGCATTTTATTCTGTACAAAGGTTTATGTTTATAGAAAGCAATAATGGAAAAAAAACTACTACTCTGCATTTAATATAGGGTCACTTGTTCCTTTTTTTCTTTATTGGCTATATATAACAGTCTGTTGGAGACTTTATGATTGTATATTGAGTCGTGTAGCACTAATTTCTAATTGAGTATATAAACTATGTGGTTTTGCTTGTGTCTACATAAAAATTAAAATATCTTCCTTCCTGTTTTAATAAGTTTTGTGAAATATTTAAATTTTGCTCTTTATAAATTTATAAATAGGAATTTGAAGCTATCATTTTTTTATAGTTTATTTTTCCCACTGAGTTCAGAATCTGCTTAAAGTACCCACCCCACTTAGTTATCAGTACTCATAAGGGTTGGAAAAGCTTAAATCATAGCTATCAAATGTGAGACCTGGAAAAATCAAAGAATTCTGAGAACATTAAATTGCTTCTCCTTTATTTATAGGCAACAATGACTTTGAAGCAGAACATTTTACTTTGAGCATATAATTAACCATTAACTCATTTATTTGTTTTTCCCATGGTATTTTTTGAGTGTGAGGTCTGTAATGTGAAACACGAACCCCTCTAATGGGCTGGATTCTGTCAGAGATACTGGACATACTGTGGTTGACTAATGAGACACAGTCACTGACTTAGGGAGCTAATGAGATAGCCATAAACTGTAAACTAACGTAACAGGTATGCAAAAAAGAAATGAGCAGGGTGCAATGGGAGAGGATGAAAGAAAAGATCTAATTTAAATTGGTGGGACATGAAAGGCCTCATGGAAGAAGTAGCTTTTAAATAAAATGAGAGGGAATTTCGAGTAAGGACTCTTGAGACAGTGGTTGCAGCATGTGCCCCTGAGAAAGGATGGGTGAGTGATTGGAAGGTGTCGTGTGCTCAAGTTGAGAGAGGGAAGGGCGGAGAGCTGCGTAATGAGTTTGGGAAAGTATGGACTCTAATGGATTGGTAGGATGCCTACTGTGTTTATTTCCTGGGGCCTCTGAAACAAATTGCCATAATCTCGAAGGCTTAACAACAGAAATTTATTCTCTCACAGTTCTGGTGGCCGGAAATCTGAAATAAAGGTGTTTTTGTCTAGAGATGCTCGGGGAGAGTCTGTTCCTTGCCTCTGACAACTCCTGGTGGCTTCTGGCATTGCTGGGTTGTGGCTGCATCCTGCTGTCTTTCATCTTCACGTTGCCTTCTTCACTGTGTGTCCAAGCTCCCTGTGCCTCTTACTTATGAGGATACTGGTGATGGTATTTAGGGACTTCCTGAACAATCCAGGATTCTCTCTTCATTTCAAGATCCTTTACTTAATCGCCTCCGCAAGGACCCTTTTTCTAAATAAGATAGTGGCATTCACAGGTTACAGGGACTTGATGTAGATATCTTTTGAGGGCCATGCTCTAGCCTACTGCACCTACCCACTGTTCGTTTCCACTCTTATTACCCTTTGATTTTATTAAAATGTCTATCCCTACCTCTGTACAGGTCATGCATGTGTTTCTCTGGGCTTCTGGGGAAGTTTCTTCTCATTCTCTGAGAGATTCCTAGAAGCAATTCTCCATCTCTTCCTCTGGCTACTGTCTTGAGGAGATGTAAAGCTGGGACTCACAATCATCCTGCGGCATCTGAAGGGCAGAGTAGCTACATAAAGGAGGGTCCAGTCCAGAAAAACCACAGGAAATCCTACCAGAGCCGGTCAGCAGCCAGAGCAGCCTCCTCAGTCTCTGGATTTCCACTCACAGGAGTCAGTGCATTTCGTTAGCCTTTAAAGTGGTTTGAGTTGGGTTTTCTGCAACTTGCAGCCCGCAGCATCTTTTGGATAGGCTGCTGCAAGGAGTTTGGATTTTATTTGCTGTGCAATGGAAGTCATTGCTTTAGGTTTCAAAACCTCACTCTGAATACCTCTGAGGTCATTGATTAGAAGGGGGACAAGAGGTGGAGGTAGAGAAACCATTTAGACCCTGTTGCAGTCCAGGTGAGAGTGGATGACAGCTTACACTAGGTTGGTGGAGGTAGAAATGAAAAGAGTTACACAAATTTAAAATAGATACTGGGGACAAAAGTATGTACTGGAAGATTTCTCCTTAAAGTTGGTAGAGTGAGGACAGACATCTAACTTGGCTTCTACCCTGATTAAAACAATAGTAAAGGACCTTTTAAAGGTGTAAGCATATGGGGGAAATGGGAAGCCAGACAATAGCAACAAACTGTTAGAAGCTGGAGAAGACTTGGACAATTGGTAAATGCCTTAGTGGATCCAAGAAAACAGAACTGTAAAGGAGCATTTGAGAAAGCTATTATCCAAACTAGTTTACACAGTAGACTTGACAAAGACTCAGAAAGTAGCTCTGCTAGTTACCTTTGGAAGAGGAAATGGAGACCAGTGGCGGTAGGTAGAATAAGGAGGTTTGGTCAGAAGTGTGCTTTGGAAGCATTAGAGCCCTGGATCCCCTCCCCTACCACACATGGCAGGGATGTGCCACTCCCACAACCGGCAAAAGCCTGGGGATTTATTCTCTGGAAACAGTAGTAGTAATAACAATGATAAGGCATCTTATTCTGGAAATTAGAGTTGAGGGTAAAGGTACTCTTTTTAAACGGGGATTAAATAAACCTACGTGTACGGTTGCTGATACTTCCCCAACTTTCTTCTCCCGTTTGGCTCCAGAACGCTGGCAACAAGACCTTTACCTCTCAGACAGCAAATGAGAAATCTTTTCTGGGGAAATTGAACATCCCAAGAGGAAAAGCACGAACGCACTGAAATCAAAGTTTCCCTAAGGGAAACAGCAGTGGATCCTGTACTAAAGCTTATAGTACACTAGCCCCACCCACAAATGGGAGCTTGCAGTCAGCTTTCAGTCGTGGCTCTTATGAAGCAGAATTAGCAGATTTCTGAGGAAAGTGTCTAATATGAAAGTCAGTTCCTGAAAACAATTTGGTGGATTCAGAGAGCAGGCAGAGAGGCAAAAGTTAAATTTAAAAGTAAAATATATATGTATATATGTGTGTACACACACACACACACACACAAATATATGTATTATATATCTATATATCTACATATATATATATTTAATGGTCTCAGAAAGGTAAAAGCATGTTTTGTAACGAAAAAGAAAATGGTGCTTTAAAATAAAATTTTCAGGGAATAAATAAGACTTTTAAAATTAAAATTACTAAAGGTTTGGAAGTTTAGGTAGGGAAATCTTCCAGAGAGTAAAGGAAGAAAGAAAATAGAAAATAATGGAGCAATAGAAAGAAAGCTGGAGGGCCAATTTTTGGAATCGAACATTTGAATTATAGAGTTCCGGAAAGAGGGAATAAGAAAATAAGAGGAAATCATTGAAGATACAATTTAAGAAATTTTCTAACAGTGAAAAACCTGTATTTTTAGGTTGTCAGACTACCAAGTACCCTGTACTTGGATGAAAATAGACTTCAACTAAGGCCGTCACTGTGAAATTTCTAAATACTATCTCAAAGAAAAAAGCTGCTTCCAGAGAGAAGAGGAAACACATTTACAGTTTTATGAGCCAAATACCAGGAATACACATATTTCAGATTTTTCAAAAGCAAAAATAGTGGAAGAATTGAAGACAATGAAATCTTACCGAATATTTTCCAGGAAATTGATTTCCAACTCAGCATTTGGTACCTGATCAAACTATCAATCAAGTCTAAGAGTAAATGGGGATATTTTCAGGCATATTAGGTCTCAGATTATACCTCCCATGTATGTATTTTCTCTCAGGACACTATTGATGCTGTTCTGTCACAAAATGAGCTAGTGAACCAGGAGTAGAAGGCAGGAAATACAGGAAGCTGAAGACCAACGCATGGTGGAAGGTTATGCTGAAGGCGGTTTCAGGACGGCAGCGTGGCACAAGGCCTAGAGAGCAACCTGGTGGAGTCGGTCAGAGGTTCCAGGCACGAGCCTTTAAGAAAGCAAGACTGACAGAATGTGGAGTATGTAGGAACATCTTCAGAGCATATTAAGACAATTGAAGAAGAGTGTGGGGGTGAATTTTTATTACGTGCATAAAAAATTAACCAATGAATAAAACTAGACAGTTATTAATTACAGGGAAGAATGTGCAGAAAAGGAAAAATGTATAGTAATCTACATGGTTTGGCTGTGCATAGCATTTATGTAGTTACAATAATAAAAACACAGAGTGGATATCTATCCAAAGTCATGGATGAAAAGTGGATGTGTGTGTGAATGTGTGGGGGTGTGTGTGTGTGTGTGTGTGTGTGTGTGTGTGTGTGTGTGTGTGTGAGAGAGAGAGAGAGAGAGAGGAGGAGAATGGAGATGAGTGCAGGGCAAAGAAAGATAGTCCCTCCCATAGTGGAAAATCAGTGTTTTTTAAGGAAGTATGTTATTTATAATCATGAGGGTAAATACCAAAAGAATCAACTAGAATAGTTTCAAATGAGAATGATGGTGGAGAGGGGTAGGGTACCACTGTCTTTGGGATAAATGCTGTACAACTCTTGGACAGTATCTGCTTGCAACACTTTAAAAAAATTAAAAACTGAAAAGAAAGTATGTTAGAGGGAGAATCCACTGGATTTGGCTATGGACAGCGTGGAGGATGAGGGAGAAGTAGTCATTCAGCAGTATTCCTTGCTTTCTGGTCGCTAACAACCAGGTGAATAGAGGTGCCATTTACACATTCAAGGAGGACAGCCCGGAGGAGGAGGGGGGTAGGAGTGGGGATGGGCAGACCAAGTACTGAGTTTTATGATGACTGTAAGATATGTGCTTAGCAAGGCAGTGGGCTTTATCAGCCTGGGTCCCAAAGGAGAGAACCGGCCTGGGGATTATTGAGTCTTCATCAGCGTATAGAGGTTATTTAAAGCTGTGGGAGACAGCTCATAAGCAGAAATTGAGCAGGGCCTAGGGAGAGCCCTAGGAGCCCTGGGCATTTGGTGTACTAGGAGCCAGGAAGGATCCTGAAAAGGAGATAAAGAATTAGAGCACTGAGCAGTAGCAGAAAAGTTAGCGAGTGTTGTCATGGAAGTGAAGAGAAGAGCATCTTTCAAAGAGAAGGGGTTGGTTGTCTTGCTGCGTGGTACTCAGAGCTTTCGGACGGGGAAGCTGAAAGGTGTCCATCATAAGCTCATGTTGTTCGTATGTAACTTGATAAACTTAGTGCTGTTGCCATGCATTTACTGAGGATGCTCTCAAATCTTAATGTACTGGTGGTCACTTTATTACTTGTACACAGACACCTTAATTTTTGAGTTAATGCTGGGGAAACATACTATAGATAATTCAAAATAATAATTTAAAATTATGTATTCTTCTAAAATATGTTGTTATATTTGGATTTAACTTTTGGCGGGCTTTTGACTGGAACCTGTTGATTGCTCTGTGACTAGTGTGTAAGGAAAGATGTTATGACGTTTACCACAGCTGTCTTTTTGTTGGTCACAGTTTGCCGCTTTCCTGGGCTTCTATCTCTCAGTTCTCTCTGTCAAATGCTATTTTCACACACACCCCTTACTTCCACACTTTAATTCTTTAGTTCTACACTTTTATTCAGAAACACTTAGAAACAAACAACAGAACATTGGTGTTGAGCTGGCTATAGTTGTTCGTGTTCATAGGAGGAATTCTTAACACTTTCAAACAAAAAGTATTATGTCTTAGTGAAGAAACACCTATGACCGTTTTGGAATGGCATGGTAGCTACTTGAAGTGACTTGGGGACATCTGGGTATTAGAGTTTTAGGTAGTAGTCGCCTGATAGGGATGTGTCCTGGAAAGTAACAGCATTCTCAGGAGGTTGCGAGGAACGGAGACTCCTTAAAGCTCAACCTCAGCCCCTTCAGGTCAAAGCAAGGTGCTTCTGTGACCCTCTCACGGTTGCTCTTTTCAGGCTCTACAGGTGTAAAGCTGCTCATCTGCTTCTCTAGCTCACTTGTAATCTTGGCTTACTGTTCATCTCTTCTCTATATATCATGACCTTTCAGTTCTGTGCTTGAAACGAAGTTGAGGGCTCAGCACAGTCCCTGGCATATTATAGTCTAATTGAATTAAATAGTTCTAATTCTATTATAGTCTTATCGAACTGAATAATTAATGAGTGAGTAGCTAATGTTCCTTCTGTTAAAAGTATATGCCAAGGGCTTCCCTGGTGGTGCAGTGGTTGGGAGTCTACCTGCCGATGCAGGGGACGTGGGTTCTGAGCTCCGGTCTGGGAGGATCCCACATGCCGCGGAGCAGCTGGGCCCGTGAGCCATGGCCGCTGGGCATGCGCGTCCGGAGCCTGTGCTCCACAGCGGGAGAGGCCACGGCAGTGAGAGGCCCGCGTACCAAAAAAAAAAAAAAAAAAAAAAAAAAAAAAAGTATATGCCAAGACCATCATGCCAGAATCACCAAATGTGCTCAGATAATCATCACATATGAAGATTAATATTTATATGCAGAATGTACTCTTAAGGTAAATCATGGTAAAAATTATACTGATATTGTGTTGTGTGATAATTCAAGATTGTTTTTATAGAGCTGGACAGACATTGCCTTCCCTCTTCTGTGTTATTTTCCTAATGCCTTTGATCTGTTCACATCAGTGCAGTTAGATTTTCCAAATACTGTGTGCTGTTCTCCCCCACAGCACATGAATGCTTGTTCCTAAGTACATTAAAGCCTTACTCCTCAAAGCGTGCTCCAGGGACCAGCCATGCTGACATCGTCTGGGAGCTTGTTAGAAATGCAGACTCTCAACCCCCCTCCCAGATCTACAGAATCTGATTCTGCATGTTAACAAGATCCCCAGGTAGTTCATATACATATGAAAGTGTGAGGTGCACTGAATTAAAAAATAAATTTTGATTCTAACTCCCCAGTAATGAAGCCCTGTATTTATTGAATTCTTGCTAAGTTCTTTGCATAGATCATTTCACGTAATCCTTATAACAACCCAGGAAAGGTGTTTTTATTATCCTTATTTTATAGATGGAGAAACTGAGGCATAAAGAGGTATACGAACTTTTCCATAGACAGAGATAGGCAGACCCTGGATCCGACCCAGGCAGTCCTACTCAGCAGGCTCTGTTCTTCATCAAGACAGTGGCTGCCTTCCCAAAGCTGTGGTTTGCTTATGCCCAGCTCCTAGTAACCTGTGCTCCACTGGTGTGGTGTCTGTCCTCTAAGCTCAGAGAATCTCTTTCCTCCCCATACCCTAAGCGCAGAAGTGTTTGAGGAGAATGTTCACCTTCTGTCTGCCCTGGTTCCTGAGGGCTTTGGAGCCACATGCATGGATTGTGTAGCTGCTGTGTGTTAGCCCTCAGGAGGCAGGCAGAATGGAGAGGGAGGAATGTTATGAATACGGTCTGGATTCTGGCATTTATAATTCCCTTAGGGAGTTGTTGGTTAGGCTTAAGGGAAAGATGAGAAACGAGGAGAGAGTCTGAGTCCCTTTTGGTCTAGATACCCTAAAACCATGGAAGTAGATGAATCTTCCGTATCAGCCTAAGACGTGATTTAAGAATAAGGGAAAGGATTTCCATCTCAGAAAAATATCTTCATCTACTCAGATTTTTAAAACAGCTTTACTGAGTTGTAAAGTAAACTACATGTGCTTAAAATACCCAGTTTGATAAACTTTCATCTCTTCGGTTTTGTCTGCAATTCTTTTCACAGGAGGCAAACACTCTTATACCACAAAAGATAAAATTAGAATTATGTGGGAAAGTTTATACCACAGTAGTTGAGATCTTGGCCAAATGATATTGAATCTTTTTGTTTTGATAAGGGAAGAGGTCTAGAGGAGAGAAGTCACAGGCTGACTTCAAGGGGTAAGGAACAGGGTGCACCTGAAATTGGAATAAAGGAAGATTGGGGCCAGTTCTCTAATTTGACAGTTTTAGTCCATTTATTATCAGGTATATAAACAAAAGGGTTGTTGTATGTAGCTGTGGCTGAACTAGAAGCATGACCATTGCTCATCCATTGCTTTGCACATAAAAGTAACAAATTAATTATGAGTTTTGAATGAGTAACTTACTGAACATATGTAAAATTGCTTACTGTTTTTCACCAACAGGCCTTTTGTTTTTCACCAAAGGCCTAGCAACTTCAAATTCGTATCAGTCTATTGCTGAGTTAGTATAGCACATACAGTAGTAAGCCTCCATCTTAGTTGACTTTATTTCTCCTTAGGGCATTTACCTGAAACTCAGAAGGAGTCATTTTATTTCTTTGTAAGTCTGTTGTTTTCTTGCACTCCTGTGTTGCTGTCCATTGCAGCTTTGCACTTTCAAGGGAAACCATGGGATGTATTTGTCTGGGAAACAGAAGACGAGCTTTCATGTACATTCCTGGGATCACTGTCTGAAAGATGGGGGCATTCCTCCAACCTATTCCCTAGCAATCACAGAACAATGAATTTAGGCTCATCTAAGAGAAGGAGTTAGTTGGATGAATTGGAGTACAGGTGAGCCTATATGTAATAATATATACTTAGTCTGTGATAGACCTAAGGGTATAAAAGGGGAAAATGGCAAAATAATTTTTAAAAAACCCCACGCCTTCCTTCATGATAAACAGCTTGGTTTACTTTTCAAATGCGTTCAGTTTTTTCCATGAGTCTTAATAAAAGCCATGAAAAAATCTGATGAAGCTGATCTGTCAACATAAGGCAAACAGGAAATATAAAAATAATGTATATTCAGACAATTGAAACCAGAAAAGGCTTAGAAAGGTCTCTTAATTTCCTTCACCAGGAGTTTTACCTTGTACTGTGGAAGAGAGTTATTCAGAAATATGACATACATTTTTATCCAAAGTATTATTTTATTTTAGCCATTTTCACGAATATTTCTGTTATTTTATGCAAAGCAATTTTTTTTGAGAAAGAACACAAAATTGAGGAAAATACTAGAAAGTAAATATCATCAGTCGGATCTTGTTTTCATTGCTTCAGAGTAAAATCAAATAATAAAATAAGATAAGAACACTTAAACACTAATACATGCTACATTTAAATGAAGATTTATACATAGTTACTTATAAATATGTTTACTAATGCTTAGTTTCAGTCTTTTGCTAAGAGATGAGTTCCCTAGAAACAGTACTGAAACTTCCTTTTTATAGGAAACTAATCTTAAATAATTGATGTGAGAGAAATCAAGTTGGACAGAATTATAGAGAACTTGAGTGTAGAATTCATCTTCAAATAATTTCTACTGACTGACATGAAATTAACAATGGTCCTTAACCTGTTTTTTAAAAAAATACTGGTGCTTGAATCCCATGCCAGACCCATTGAAATGGAATTTTGGGCATCTGATGTCTTTAAAAGTTTCACAGATTATCCTAACACTCAGTATGGTGGAGAACCATTGAGCTAGAGGGGTGGTCTATTTAAAAAACAAAATGCAGGCGCGCGTGCACAAACATACAGACACACACACACCATTTAGTAACTGATCAGATACATTTTTCTTTAGATGATGGGGTGTGGGTCCTGAAGTTTTCAGATGCTGAAATGCACACTGATCTCTCAATGCTGTGTTTGTGTGTCGGCTAGTTAAAGCTGTTACTAAGCCGCCACTGTGAGCCATCTCATGCTGGTTGGTTGTGACAGCTACTGCGTTGAGAAAACCTGAGTTAGCAACCAGGAGAGATTTTCTGTTCATGGACAAATGCTATTTAAAAATAGATTAATGTATGCCCTTGATGCATTTCAAGTTTATGAACATGAGGCTTCATTCTCCATGAATTAATTAAATACCAAGGGAATTAATGCTGAAGAAACACTGTACATTCTTAGGTGCAAGAGTGTCAGTTAACGCTGGCAGAACAACAGTTCAATCACAGGGGTTATTAAGAAGCTCTTTTAAAATTTGCAACCTGGTAAGTAACAGCAAACGACTGGATGTGGAGCATTGTTAAATGTAAATGTTGAAATAAGTTGACGTGCCCTAGGTTGTTTTTTCAGAGTACCATATTTACATGCATTATTTCTCCCTTTATACCCCATGATAAATAGAAGAGGAAATATAACCCACCATCTGGGTCCTGTTAAGTTTTCATTCTAGGCAACTCATAAATCCTACTTCTTCCTCTTACTTTCTAATGAGGTAATTATCCAGAATTTCCAAGAAATCAGTGGCAAGGCACATTGCTGACTCAGGATTGAGGCATATTAGAAATTGTCCATACTTTTTCCTTCTCTCCCTGTTACCTTTATGAATAACATACTGGCTCTGCAATTTCTCCAACAGATAAACATTTGGGTTAAGCTAGGATAGAATATAGGAAGTCACTAGGGATTTGGAGTGGGAAGTGAGAGAGTTTTTCACTTCTCAGAAAGTCAAGTAACCTCTGTGTCATTGCATTTTATCATTTGAAAATGGATTAGAGAAGGATAAAATGGTGTTTGTAGAGGCACTTTGTAAATTTTTGAAGCTTTATGCAAATTCTATTATTTTATTATTAATGCAGCTCTCTCTGGATGATACATAAAAGCCAATTCATCATTAAAATCCTTGTGAGGATTTGTTTCAATGCAAATCACAACTACGGGTCGTAGCTTGGGGATAATAGGCCTAAGTTGCTATCCAGAGGTATCATACTTTACCCATTTGCAGTAAACTCTAAGGAATGAGGGAAGGCATAGCAAGTAGCATAAGAGGTCACTGAGAAGGAAAACGGTAGGACACAGGCTAGAAATTTCTCACATTTCACTATTCCTTCATTCTTACCAGACTCTGCTACATGATTCTATAAAGGAGTTAGGTAGAATGGACAAGCAAAAGCAAGACATTGTGACAGAGATTGTGTATGCACGTACCACTGGACATCTGCTAGTTTATTTTTGTGAGAATATGGGAGAAATTACTAGTTTTGTATTTTGGGGGCAGGAGAGGTGAGTAGACTTTTCAATTTTCTTTATAAGGAAGACCTTTGGCCCTAGGGTAGGAATAACCTAGCAAATGTAGCTTGGAGGAAATGGATTAGGAGAAAGTGGAGAAATAAGCAGCTAGATAGAAAGCAGGAAATTGCACAAGGAGCTGTCATTCTTCCTGCAGTTGATGTAAGTCATCATCAGCTTTGTTGGTTTGCCCAGAGATCCCCAGTTCTCACTAAACCTCAGAATCACCCTCATAGTTCCCATTAGATATACAGTTTTAGGATCTTAGTACCTGTGGCATATTTACTTTTGAATGAGAGGCACAAAAACATCTGATGCACAGCTAGTATTTCATCCTGTTTCTGCCTTTGATGTCTCTTACTCAACAAACCGAAATGGCTCTTCAAGTATCCACTATTTCTGTTTCAAAGTAGAAAAAACAAAGAAAAAAACTTACAGTTTGGGAACTATTTAGTTAAACTGTTTCCTTAATTTTTTTTTAAATTGGAACTGTGGGAGACAATTCACTAAAGGGAGAAATAGTGGAGAGAAGAATTTTTTATGAGGAATATGTAAATTAACTGAATTTTGAGTGACTGTCATGGTGACAACTGACAGTGAGTTCATGCATAATTACTTAATTATCAACAAACTCTCATTAAGAGAAAATTGTAATAATGGTAAGCTTGATTGTAGAATATACACAATAATATACGTTCAATAAATTATCAGCATCTTTCTTAAGAGGCAATCTTAATAAATCTTAACACATTAATTTTTTTAACATCTTTATTGGAGTATAATTGCTTTACAATGTTGTATTAGTTTCTGCTGTATAAGAGAGTGAGTCAGTTATATGTACACATATATCCCCTCCCTCTTGCATCTCCCTCCATCCTCCCTATCCCACTCCTCTAGGTGGTCACAAACCACTGAGCTGCTCTCCCTGTGCTATGTGGCTGCTTCCCACTAGCTATCTGTTTTACATTTGGTAGTGTATATATGTCCATGCCACTCTCTCACTTTGTCACAGCTTACCCTTCCCCCTCCTCGTGTCCTCAGGTCCATTCTCGATGTCTGCGTCTCTATTCCTGTCCTGCCTCTAGGTTCATCACAACATTTTTTTTTTTAGATTCTATATATATGTGTTAGCATATGGTATTTGTTTTTCTCTTCCTGACTTACTTCACTCTGTATGACAGTCTCTAGGTCCACCCTCCTCACTACAAATACTCAGTTTCATTTCTTTTTATGTCCGAGTAATATTTCGTTGTATATATGTGCCACATCTTCTTTATCCATTCATCTGTCGATGGACACTTAGGTTGCTTCCATGTCCTGCCTATTGTAAATAGTGCTGCAGTGAACATTATGGTACATGTCTCTTTTTGAATAATGGTTTTCTCAGGGTATATGCCCACTAGTGGGATTGCTGGGTCATATGGTAGGTCTATCTTTAGTATTTTAAGGAACCTCCATACTGTTCTCCATAGTGGCTGTATCAATTTACATTCCCGCCAACAGCGCAAGAGGGTTCGCTTTTCTCCACACCCTCTCCAGCATTTATTGTTTGTAGGTTTTTTGATGATGGCCATGCTGACTGGCGTGAGCTGATAATTCATTGTGGTTTTGATTTGCACTTAGTGGTTAGTGATGTTGAGCATTCTTCCATGTGTTTGTTGGCAGTCTGTATATCTTCTTTGGAGAAATGTCTATTTAGGTCTTCTGCCCGTTTTTGGATTGGGTTGTTTTTTTGATATTCAGCTTCATGAGCTGCTTGTAATTTTGGAGATTAATCCTTTTCAGTTGCTTCGTTTGCAAATATTTTCTCCCATTCTGAGGGCTTGTCTTTTGTCTTGATTTTGGCTTGTTTTCATTTGCTGTGCAAAAGCTTTTAAGTTTCATTAGGTCCCATTTGTTTATTTTTGATTTTATTTCCATTTCTCTAGAAGGTGGGTCAAAAAAGATCTTGCTGTGATTTTTGTCATAGGGTGTTCTGCCTATGTTTTCCTCTAAGAGTTTTATAGTGTCTGGCCTTACATTTAGGTCTTTAATTCATTTTGAGTTTATTTTATTTTATTTTTTTTTTTGTGGTACGCGGGCCTCTCACTGTTGTGGCCTCTCCCGTTGCGGAGCACAGGCTCCGGACGCGCGGGCTCAGCAGCCATGGCGCGCGGGCCCAGCCGCTCCGCGGTATGTGGGATCTTCCCGGACCGGGGCACGAACCCGTGTCTCCTGCATCGGCAGGCGGACTCTCAAGTTTATTTTTGTGTATGGTGTTAGGAAGTGTTCTAATTTCATTCTTTTACATGTAACTGTCCAGTTTTCCCAGCACCACTTATAGAAGAGGTTGTCTTTTCTCCATTGTATATTTTTGCCTTTGTCACAGATAAGGTGACCATATGTGTGTGGGTTTATCTCTGGGTTTTCTATCCTGTTCCATTGATCTATATTTTTGCTTTTGTGCCAGTACCATACTGTCTTGATTACTGTAGCTGAGTAGTATACTCTGAAGTAAGGGAGCCTGATTCCTCTAGCTCTGTTTTTCTTTCTCAAGATTGCTTTGGCTATTCAGGGTCATTAGTGTTTCCATACAAACTGAAATTTTTTGTTTTAGTTCTGTGAAAATTGCATTTCATATCTTGATAGGGATTGCACTGAATCTGTAGATTGCTTTGGATAGGATAGTCATTTTCACAGTGTTGATTCTTCCAAATCAATAACATGGTATATCTCTCCATCTGTTTGTATCATCTTTAATTTCTTTCATCAGTGTCTTATAGTTTTCTGCATGCAGGGCTCTTGTCTCCTTAGGAAAGTTTATTCCTAGGTATTTTATTCTTCTTGTTGCAATGGTAAATGGGATTGTTTCCTTAATTTCTCTTTCTGATTTTTCATCAGTAGTGTACAGGAATGCAAGAGATTTCTGTGCATTAATTTTGTATCCTGCTACTTTACAAAATTCATTGATTAGCTCTAGTAGTTTTCTGGTAGCGTCTTTAGGATTCTCTATCCACAGTATCATGTCATCTGTAAACAGTGACAGTTTTACTTCTTCATTTCCAATTCCTTTTATTTCCTTTTATTCCTTTTATTTCTTTTTCTTCTCTGATTGCTGTGGCTAAAACTTCCAAAACTGTGTTGAATAATAGCAGTGAGAGTGCGCAACCTTGTCTTGTTCCTGATCTTAGAGGAGATGGTTTCAGTTTCCCACCATTGAGAAAGATGTTGGCTGTGGGTTTGTCATATATGGCCTTTATTATTTTGAGGTAAGTTCCCTCTATTCCTACTTCCTGGAGGGTTTTTATCATAAACGAGTATTGAATTTTGTCAGAAGTTTTTTCTGCGTCTATTGAGAGGATCATATGGTTTTTCTCCTTCAGTTTGTTATTATGGTTTATCACATTGATTGATTTGCATATATAGAAGAAACCTTGCATTCCTGGGATAAACCCCCTTGATCCTGGTGTATGATCCTTTTAATGTGCTGTTGGATTCTGTTTGCTAGTATTTTGTTGAGGTTTTTTGCATCTATGTTCATTAGTGATATTGGTCTGTAGTTTTCTTTCTTTGTGACATCCTTGTCTGGTTTTGGTGTCAAGGTGATGGTGACCTCGTAGAATGAGTTTGGGAGTGTTCCTCCCTCTGCTATATTTTGGAAGAGTTTGAGAAGGATAGGTGTTAGCTCTTCTCTAAATGTTTGATAGAATTCACCTGTAAAGCCATCTGGTCCTGGGCTTTTGTTGGAAGATTTTTAATCACAGTTTCAATTTCAGTGCTTGTGATTGGTCTGTTTATATTTTCTATTTCTTCCTGGTTCCGTCTCAGAAGGTTGTACCTTTCTAGCATTTGTCCATTTCTTCCAGGTTGTCCATTTTATTGGCATATAGTTGCTTGTAGTAGTCTCTCATGATCCTTTGTATTTCTGCAGTGTCAGTTGTTACTTTTCTTTTTTCATGTCTAATTCTGTTGATTTGAGTCTTCTCCCTTTTGTTCTTGATGAATCTCACTAATGGTTTATCAATTTTGTCCTCTCAAAGAACCAGCTCTGAGTTTTATTGATCTTTTCTATCGTTTCCTTCATTTCTTTTTCATTTATTTCTGATATGTTATTTATGCTCTTTCCTTCTGCTCACTTTGTGGGGGTTTTTGTTTTTCTTTCTCTGACTGCTTTAGGTGTAAGGTTAGGTTGTTTATTTGAGATTTTTCGTGTTTCTTGAGGTAGGATTGTATTGCTGTAAACTTCCCTCTTAGAACTGCATTTGCTATGTCCGATAGGTTTTGTGTCTTCGTGTTTTCATTGTCATTTGTTTCTAGGTTTTTTTTAAATTTCCTGTTTGATTTCTTCAGTGATCTCTTGGTTATTTAGTAGTGTATTGTTTAACCTCCATGTATTTGCAGTTTTTACAGATTTTTTTCCTGTAATTTATATCTAGTCTCATAGGGTTTTGGTTGGAAAAGATACTTGATGGGATTTCAGTTTTCTTAAATTAACCAAGCCTTGATTTGTGACCCAAGATATGATCTATCCTGGAGAATGTTTTATGAGCACTTGAGAAGGAAGTGTATTCTGTTGTTTTTGGATAGAATGTCCTATAAATATCAATTAAGTCCATCTTGTGTAATGTGTCATTTAAAGCTTGTGTTTCCTTATTTTTTTTCATTTTGGATGATCTGTCCATCGGTGAAAGTGGGGTGTTAAAGTCCCCTACTATTATTGTGTTACTGTCAATTTTCCCTTTTATGGCTGTTAGCCTTTGCCTTATGTATTGAGGTGCTCCTATGTTGGGTGCACATATATTTACAATTGTTATGTCTTCTTCTTGGATTGATCCCTTGATCATTCTGTAGTGTCCTTCTTAGTCTCTTTTAATAGTCTTTATTTTAAAGTCTATTTTGTCTGGTATGAGTATTGCTCTTCCAACTTTCTTTTGATTTCCATTCGCATGGAATATCTTTTCCATTCCTTCACTTTCCGTCTGTAAGTGGCCCTAGGTCTGAATTGGGTCTCTTGCAGACAGCGTATATATGGGTCTTTTGTTTGTATCCATTCAGACAGTCTTTGTCTTTTGTTTGGAGCATTTAATCCATTTACATTTAAGGTAATTATCAATATGGATGTTCCTATTACCATTTTCTTAAGTGTTTTGGGTTTGTTTTTGTAGGTCTTTTCCTTCTCTTGTGTTTCCTGCCTAGAGGAGTTCCTTTAGAATTTGTTGTAAAGTTGGTTTGGTGGTGATGAATTCTCTTAGCTTTTGCTTGTCTGTGAAGGTTTTAATTTCTCCGTCGAATGAATGAGATCCTTTCTGGGTAGAGTAATTTTTGTTGTAGGTTTTTCCCTTTCATCACTTTAAATATGTTCTGCCACTCCCTTCTGGCTTGCAGCGTTTCTGCTGAAGGGTCAGCTGTTAACCTTATGTGGTTTCCCTTGTATGTTATTTGTTGCTTTTCCCTTGCTGCTTTTAATATTTTTTCTTTGGACTTAAGTTTTGATAGTTTGATTATTATGTGTGTTGGTGTGTTTCTCCTCCTGTATGGGTCTCTCTGTGCTTCCTGGACTTGATTGGCTGTTTCCTTTCCCATGTTAGAAAGTTCTCAACTACAATCTCTTCAAATATTTTCTCAGACCCTTTCTTTTTCTCTTCTTCTTCTGGGACCCCTATAATTCGAATGTTGGTGCGTTTAATGTTGTCCCAGAGGTCTCTGAGATTGTCTTCAATTCTTTTCATTCTTTTTTCTTTATTCTCCTCTGTGGCAGTTATTTCCACTATTTTATCTTCTAAGTCACTTATCCGTTCTTCTGCCTCAGTTATTCTGCTATCAATTCCTTCTAGCGCATTTTTAATTTCATTTTTTTTGTTTGCTCTTTAGTTCTTCTAGGTCCTTGATAAATGTTTCTTGTATTTTCTGCATTCTGTGTCCTTGATTTTGGATCATCTTTACTATTATTACTCTGTATCCTGTTTCAGGTAGACTGCCTGTTTCCTCTTCATTTTTTTGTTCTGGTGGGTTTTTACGTTGCTCCTTTCTCTGCTGCATAATTCTCTGTTTTCTCATTTTGTTTAACTTACTGTATTTAGGATCTCCTTTTTGCAGGCTGCAGGTTCATAGTTCCCATATTTTTGGTGTCTGCCCCCAGTGGGTGAGGTTCGTTCAGTGGCTTGTGTAGACTTCCTCGTAGAGGGGACTGGTGCCTGTGTTCTGGTGGGTGGGCTGGATATTGTCTTTCTGGTGGGCAGTTCTGCATCCGGTGGTATGTTTTGGAGTGTTTGTGAACCTAGTATGACTTTAACCAGCCTCTCTGCTAATGGGTGGGGTTGTGTTCCTGTCTTGCTAGTTGTTTGGCATGGGGCATCCGGCCCTGGAGCTTGCTGGCCTTTGGGTGGAGCTGGGTCTGTGTTGAGACGAAGATCTTTCGGAGAGCTCTAGCTGAGTGATATTACGTGGGGCAGGGAGGTTTCTGGTGGTCCAGTGTCCAGGACTCGGCCCTCTCACCTTGAAGGCTCAAGCCCGACACCCAGCCAGAGTACCAAGACCCTGCCAGCCACAAGGCTCAGAAGAAAAGGAAGAAAGAAAGAAAACAAAAAAAGAGAAACAAAAAAATGGACAGACAGAACCCTAGGACAGATGATAAAAGCAAACGTACGCAGACAAAATGACACAAAGAAACATACTCATACACACTCACAAAAGGAGAAAAAGGAGAAAAATATATATATTTATATAAAAAAAAGAAAAAAACAGGAAGAGAGCCATGAAACCAATAAACAAATCCACCAGTGATATTAAGCACTAAATACTAAACTAAGATAAACATAAAACCAGAAACAAGTTAGATGCATAAAGCAAACCCCAAGTCTGCAGTTGCTCCCAAAGTCCACTGCCTCAATTTGGGAACATTTGTTTTCTATTCAGGTATTCTTCAGATTCAGGATTTATCATGTTGATTGTGGAGATTTAATCTGCTGCTCCTGAGGCTGCACAGAGAAATTTCCCTTTCTCTTCTTTGTTTGCACAGCTCCTGAGGTTCAGCTTTGGTTTTGGCCCCGCCTCTGCATATGGGCCGCCCTCTGGAGTCTGTTACCTGCCCAGAGAGGAGGGGGTTAAAGCAGCAGCTCATTGCGGCTCTCTTAGTCGCTCAGGCCACTGGGGGGAAGTGGTACTGCAGTCATAATTGGAATGTGGGGTGAGCCTGAGGCAGCAGAGGCCAGCGTGATGTTGCACCAGCCTGAGGCACCCGTGTGTTCTCCCAGGGAAGTTTTCTCTGGATCTCAGGACCCTGGCAGTGGCGTGATGCACAGGCTCCCACGGCAGGGTGGATAGTGACCTGCGCTTGCACACAGGATTCTTGGTGGCAGCAGCAGTAGCATTAGTTTTTCATGCCCATCTCTGGTGTCCGTGCTGATAGCCGCAGCTCAAGCCCATCTCTGGAGCTCGCTTAGGCTGTGGTCTGCCTTCTGTGTGCACACTGGGAAGGAATCCCCTCTCCTCATGCACCCCAAAACAAAGGTCTCTTGCTTCTTTGGCAGGTCCAGACTTTTTCCTGGACTCCCTGCCGGTTAGATCTGGCGCACTAGCCCCCTTCAGGCTGTGTTCCCACAGCCAACCCCATTTCCCTCCCTGACGTCTGACCTCTGAAGCCCAAGCCTCAGCTTCCAGCCCCCACCTGCCCTGGTGGGTGAGCAGACAAGGCTCTCAGGTTGGTGAGTGCTGGTTGACACTGATCCTCTGTTCAGGAATCTCTCTGCTTTGCCCTCTGCACCCCTGTTGCTGCACTCTCCTTCGTGGCTCTGAAGCCTCCCCCCCAACCCCCCATCCCCGCCAGTGAAGGGGCTTCCTAGTGTGTGGAAACTTTTCTCTTTTTTTTTGCAATTTTATTTTATTATTTTTTTATACAGCAGGTTCTTATTAGTTATCCATTTTATACATATTAGTGTATATATGTCAATCCCAATCTCCCAATTCATCACACCACCACCCCTCGCCACTTTCCCCCCTTGGTGTCCATACATTTGTTCTCTACACGTGTGTCTCTATTTCTGCCCTGCAGGCTGGTTCATCTGTATCATTTTTCTAGGTTCCACATATATGCGTTTGGAAACTTTTCTTCCTTCACAGCTCCCTCCCACAGTGTGGGTCCCAGCCCTCTTCTTTTGTCTTTGTTTTCTCTTTTTTCCTTTGCCCTACCCATGTATGTGGGGATTTTCTTGCCTTTTGGGAAGTCTCAGGTCTTCTGCTAGCGTTCAGTAGGTGTTCTGTAGTTATTGTTCCACATGTAGATGTATTTCTGATGTATTTGTGGGGAGGAAGGTAATCTCCACGTCTTACTCCTCCGGCATCTTGAAGGTCTCCCTTAACACGTTATTGACTGGGGAATTTTTGCAGAAACTACTGCCTATGGCTGTAGTATGTCTCCAGTCAAAAATTTGTTCATAAATCTATATTAATAAACACTCTAACATTACTGTAAGTAGAAGTGTTTGGTAATCAATTTCAAACATGCCTGTTTTAAAATAAGAAATAATATCACTGCTTCTATACAGCATTTTAGTGGAGGTGCTAAGTAATGTAGTAAGACAAGAAAAGGAAATATGTACTAAGGATTAGAAGGGAAGAGGTAAAACTGTCCATATTTGTAGTTAATATGATTAATCTGTGTAGTAAATACAAGAGAATGTACAGATTAGAAATATTAGAATTTAACAAGGTTTTCAGATGTAAAGTCAGAATTTAAGAAGATTCTTAGATGTAAAGTCATTATTCAGATTCAAAGGTTTTTATACCAGTAATGATTAATTAACAAATTGGATAGGAAAAAGGTCCACTTGCAATAGCAACAAAAAACAAACAGGAAGAAACACAGATTTATGTAAGATCTCTGTGGAAAAAAGATTAACATTAACAAGGGAAGTAAAATAAATGGACAGCTATACCAGAGTCATGAATAATAAAACTCAATATGGTAAGGATGTCATTTCTCTCCAGTTGAATTGTAATTATGTGTATTTGTTCAAGATTTATGTTCTGGTTACTAGATTCATCAATTCATAAATGATTCCAGTTAAAATTTTGGGAACCACTTCTTCTGCCAATGGAAGCATTCTGTAGAAAACAAATATAAATTTGATGAAAAAACATTACCTTGCAGATTGAAGAAGCTCACTGAATGTCAAATAGGATAAATATAAATAAGAACACGCATAGACCCAATATAGTCAAACTACTGTCAGCAAAGTCAAAGAGAAAAATATTTAAAGCAGCAAGAGAAGAAAGACACAATGACATGATGAACATCTGGCTTTTCATCAAAAATAAGAGGCAGGAAGGCAATGGAATGACATAGTCAAAGTGTTGAATGGAAAAAGCTGACAACAAAAATTCTATATCTAGGAGATAACAGAATTTTAAAAACGAGAGTAAAATAAAGATGTTTACAGATAAAGCAAAATGGAGAGAATTTGTTTTTAGCATACTTGCACTTCAAGAATTACTGAATGGACCAAAAAAGCTTTTGCACAGCAACGGAAACCTCCATGAAAACAATAAGACAACCTACAGAATCGGAAAATATATTTGCAAATGATGCAACTGGTGAGGGGTTAATATCCAAAATATAAAAACAGCTCATCCAATTCACTATTGAAAAAAGAACCCAATCAAAAAATGGCAGAAGATCTAAATAGACATTTTTCCAAAGAAGACATACAGATGGCCAACGGGCACATGAAAAGGAGCTCAACATCACTAATTATTAGAGAAATGCAAATCAAAATCACAGTGAGTTATCACCTTACACTTGTCAGAATGACTGGAGAGAGTGTGGAAAAGAAAGAACCCTTTTACACTGTTCTGGGAATGTAATTTGGGGCAGCCACTATTGGGAAACAGTATGGAAGTTCATTAAAAAACTAAAAATAGAGCTATTATATGATCCAGCAATTCCACTCCTGGGTATATATACAGAAAAAACAAAAACTATAAACAATCCAAGTGCCCATCAACAGACAGTTGGCTTAAGAAGATGTGGTATATATATACAATGGAATATTACTCAGCCATTAAAAATAATGAAATATTTCCATTTGCAGCAGCATGGATGGACCTAGAGAATATTATGCTTAGTGAAGTAAGTCATACAGAGAAAGACAAATACTATATCATATCACTTATATGTGGAATCTAAAAACATAATACAAATGAGTCTATATACAAGACAGAAACAGACTCACCGAAACAGAAAACAAACTTATGGTTACCAAAGGTAGGGCATAGTGAGAAACAAATTAGAATATAGGATTAACAGATACAAACAATAGCTAAGCAACAAGGATTTACTTTATAGTACAGAAATTATATTTAATATCTTATAATAACCTATAATGGAATATAAATTGAAGAAATAACTGAATCACTATGCCATACACCTGAAACTAACATGATATTATAAATCAACTGTATTTCAATTAAAAAGAAAAAGAATCACTAAAGGAAATTCTTTAGGCTGAAAGGACGTGACTACAGATGTAACTGAGATCCTAGGAGGAATTAAGAGTACTGGAAGTATCAAATGTGTGAGGAAATATACTTATATTTTTCTTCTGTTAATTTCTTCTGTTAATGACTCAGTAAAGTAAAAATTATAAACACACACTTATGTACAAAATACTGTAAATGTGTTTCTAATATAAGTAAATATGTATGTTTTAACAATAGTACAAGAAGGGGAAAATGGAGCTAAGCTGGAGGAAGCTTACTGTATTGTACTGGAAATGTCAGTAGTAACTTGACGATCATGGTGAGTTATAGATGCATATTATAATTTTCAGTATAACACTAAAAACAAACACATAAATGCCACTAAAAAATTGACAGGTAAATAAAAAAACTATACGTTTGACACAAAGAAGGCAATAAAGAAGGAATAGTAGAACAAAAAAAGAGATGAGACAATTATAAATCAAAAAGCAAGATGACAGTACTAAATCCCAACATCTGAATAGTTAATTAAATAATAATTTATTTTATATATTTAATATCATTTAAGTATTATATTAAACATTGAACATAAATTTATTAAATATTATTAATAACCTTAAATACATTAAATGTGAAGGACTAAACATTTTAATTAAGAGATTATCAGACTAGGCAAAAATGTAAGATTCAACTGTATGCTATCTATAATATAAGTGAGGCACTTTAAATTTGAAGACATAAATAGTTTGTAAGTAAAGATTAAAAACTATACACTATGCTAACTGTAAGCATAAAAGACCTGGAGTGGGTACGTTAATGTCAGACAGAATAGACTTTAAGGGAAGAATAATACTAGAGAGAAGAGGGACATTTCGTAATGATAAAAGTGTCAGTACATCAGGAAGATATAACATTTATAAGTGTATACGCTCCGAATAACAGAACCACAAAACTTTCAGAATTAAAAGGAGTAAGAAAAGTTAATGCTCCTCCTGCAATAAATGATAGAACAAGTAGGTAGAAAATCAATAAGCCTATCAAACACCAACCCCAACTGACTTATATAGAAAACTCCGTCCAACACAGCAGACTCCACATTCTTTTTAAGTACACCTGATACATTCATGAGCATAGGCTATATGCTAGACCATAATAGTGCTTGCTTGTGAATTTTCATAACAACCCCCAAATGGACACAGCACAGATGTACATTTGCTTGTGAATGAACAAATTGTGGTATATCCACACAATGAAATACTGTTAAACAGTAAAAAGGTACAAACTACTTGTATGCTACAACATAGATAAATCTTAAAAACATCATGTTAAGTGAAAGATTCCATACAAAAAAAGACTACGAATTGTATGATTCCACTTGTATGAAATTTCTAGAAAAAGGCAAAACTATAGTGACAGAAAGAAGGCCAGTGGTTACCTGGGGATGGTGGTGACGGAGTGTGGATTGAATACTTTATGTCTTTAACAGAACTGTTTGGGATAAAAATGCTTATTTTGATGCTAAGACAGTTATGAATTTTATAAAATTGTCTTTAATAGTCATTACTTGCAGGTTCAAATCAATGAGACTAGTCTTACTGATTTGCTCCAACCCCTCTCCTCAGTTTTAGATCAGTTTTTAAAAATTGTCTATGATTAACTTACCATATGTATGCCTTTTCATTTAGTATCAGTTTTGTACAAATATTTCTTTACTGTTTTAGTAGTATTATTTTGTTTTTATTTCTGACATGGTTAATGGTGTTACCAAATTCAAAATAGGAAGATATCACTCACATTGGTTAAAAAAAAATTCAGCTCAAAATATACTTCTTACATGTTTTAGAAGAAATTGCTTTAAAAATGAGTAACCAAATTAAATTCACTTTCCTCTTAAGTAGTTTCTTTTTACCTTTCAGAATATACAGGTTATGTGTTATCTTTTTCCATAATTTAAATTATTCACTAGGGATCTATAGATTTTTGACACCTTTATTCAGAGTGATCCCATTTACCTGTTATTGATGAAATCAAGTTGGCAAGTTTCTGAACATTATTCTGGATATAAGAAGGGAGAGGGGTTAAAATATAGGTAGGGGATTAAGAGGTACAGATTACTATGTGTAAAATAAATAAGTTGCAAGGATATATTGTACAGCACAAGGAATATATCCAACATTTTATAATTTTTTTTTTTTTTTCGGTACGCAGGCCTCTCACTGTTGTGGCCTCTCCCGTTGCGGAGCACAGGCTCTGGACGCACAGGCTCAGTAGCCGTGGCTCACGGGCCTAGCCGCTCCACGGCATGTGGGATCTTCCCAGACTGGGGCATGAACCCGTGTCGCCTGCATTGGCAGGCGGACTCTCAACCACTGCGCCGCCAGGGAAGCCCTATAATAAATTTAAGTGTAGTATAATCTATAAAAATACTAAATCACTATGTTGTACAGCTGAAACTAATGCAATACTGTAAATCAACTATACGTCAATAATTAAAAAAAGAAATACGTAGGTGGTAAAAATTCCATGCAATATTTCCAAGCTACAAACCAACTTGAAAGTGGGACATTAGCATCTGTTATATATTACATTTGAGATATGTAAAAAGAAAACTTCTGGTTTTTAGTGTAGACTTAGAATAGTATGACATTTGCATTCTAGTTGCAGAAAGGTAGCCATGACTTGTGATACTTTGGGAAGAATATATGGTGAGTATTGAAAAGACTTTTAAATAATATGACTGCTTATTTCCTAGCTGTTATTTTAGACGTTGTGTTTTTGCTTAAAGCTTTCTTTAAAAACGTTTTTATTTAAAGCTTCCAAACACGAGGAAGCCATAGTTTTTTAAGAAACAATTTAAACCAAGATATGAGATGGTCAGGTTGGTCACATGGTTCTGTCGGAAACAGTGATGATGAATTAGACAGGTTTTTTGGGGCAAAGCTCTCAGGATATCGACACACAAAAAATCAGGAGTTGAGGGTTTCTCTGGTGGCACAGCGGTTGGGAATCCGCCTGGCAGTGCAAGGCACACGGGTTCGGGCCCTGGTCCGGGGGGATCCCGCATGCCGTGGAGCAGCTGGGCCCGTGGGCCACAACTACTGAGCCTGCGAGCCACAACTACTGAGCTCATGTGCCACGACTACTGAAGCCCGTGCACCGCAACAGGAGAGGCTACCGCAGTGAGAAGCCCACGCACCTCAGCGGAGACCCAGTGCAGGCAAAAAAAATTTTTAAGAAAAATCAGGAGTTGATCATATCTGGACCAAGCATTTGAAACATTTTGTATTTTCATTATGTTCTGGTACAGTAATCAAAACTAAAATTGAAGAAAATAATTGTGGATACCTACGTACAGCATAGAAAACCTACAATACAGTAAAATGCTGATGTCTGGATAATAGAACAGGATTCCAGCACTGTCCAATAGAACTTTCTGCAATGATGGAAATATTCTGTTATCTGCGCTGTCAGTGTGACTACTTGAGCATTAGTTCACCTGGTGTACCAAAATTACAGCCATTCAGGTTTTATTCCAGCTTTATTGGACTAGATTTTATGCAGTTAGTAGGAGTGTAATAACTGAGAATATAAGCAGAAGAAATAAAAGCCAAAAAATCAAGCTAGAGACAGTTGACCCTTGGGAATGCTGAACTACGAATGGACCAGTTGGGAACATTGCAGTTTGAGCTTGCAAAATTCAAGGTGATCATACATATTGTGCACTCTATGAGTTTTAGAGTCAGCCATAAATAGCAAAGTTTGGCAAAGTGGACAAACCTATTCAGGCTAAACCTGAATATATATAATATACTATATTATATATATAAAATAATATACAATAATATGTTATACATAATATATATTATAATAAAATATATAATAATATATCCAGAGTGGAAAACAGTCCTTAGATTCTAATTCATCTCTCTAACATCATTTAAGAAAATCTTCCCCTATCCAGAGATCATGGTGATGGATAGGTGTAGGTGGCCATGTTTGTATCTGCTTCCTTCTTGGTTACAACTAATAAGTTGACCAGGAGAGGATGCTTAATTCAAGTGAGTAAAGACAGGTTTGCTCTCCAGGAATTTAGAACTGGAACAAGATACTGAAGTCAGCTGATGGTGAACACTAGAACTTTAGGGTTATACAATCCAAGGGTTGATCAGAATGTTGACCTGTGGGAAAATGGTAGCATCCAGATTTTACAGAGGAGAATGGAGTAAACAGAAAAGTAGAAACAATAAAGGCAGTGGTTCCCAGCAGAGACAGAGAAACTAGCCATTGGCAACTTCATTTCTCATTGGCCTGTCTATTCAGTTCAGCACACTGCCCCTTTCTACCAGACCATTTCTTTCTCTCCTTCTTTTTTTTCTTTCTCTCCTTCCTTTCTTTTTCCATTTTTTAATATAGTGCTTTCTCTGTTGTGTAGCTCCATCAGTGGTTCACATCCCTTGCTGTGTATTCGAATTATTTGGCCAATTTTTAAACATATTGATGTCCAGGATGCATCTCAGAGAAATCAAAATATCTGGGTGATGTGGTTCAGGTATCAATCTGCTTTTAAAAGCTTCCCAAGTGATTCTGAAGTATATCCAGGCTTGAGAGGCACTGATCTACACGTGATAGTTTTCTAGTCTCCTACGATAAGAATCATATGTCAATTTTATTTCATAGAGATCCTGTAGATCTTAATATTGGTATAATATGCCAATCAAATATATTTTATGGGTCATCGATCAGCAGGCTTTATCCATACTTTCAGCATCACTATTAGGCATATGACATTGTAATGATAAAACACTTTGAAATCCTGTTGAGCAGTGTGTTATTTGTAACTTTTGTTATTATACAATAAAGTAGAATAAAATAATAGAAGATGTTTTGATCTTGGATGCGAAAGATAAAGAAAATGTCTTCAGGTTGGAAAAGTAAAGTATAAGTAGTGAAGAATGATAAGACTTAGACACAAATAAGAATTCCTTCCCCCTGTCATCCCTTTAGCTTTCTGATTAACTCAAACAATGGTGTCTTGAATATGAATGAAATAGTATTCTGCAAACTATCTCATTATCGCTATATGTTTTTCTTATTCAAGGTGAATCGTTATAACTTCATGTGCTTTCAAACCTCCTAGTTTAGATAATGCCGTATTCATTTATTTCAGTTAGATATTATTATATAAAAATGGGTATTTGAAGAATCTTCTCAAGTTAAAAAAAAACTTTGCTGGGGGAACATTATTGCTCAAGGGCGAAGCAAAAGATAGGAGGTGAATTTTAAATTCTAATTTTTAAAATTTCTCTTAAATAATAATTAGAACTTTACAGTCTGATGAGTAATTCTTATTTTTATAACATGTAGGGAAAGAAAGCCAGTATAAGCTGTTACTTAGTACTAGTACGTTAGACAAGAAAAATAAATATTTGGAATTAAGTTTCAAATACCTTGCAGTTTGGAACCAGGATTATTGCTTCAAGAAATGAAAAATTCTATAAGGATGATGGCAGATAGGTTAGGGATAATTTCATACAGGTTTTAAACATATTCAGGTCTCTTACACAGGTAATATAAACTGTTTTCCATTTCCCCCAAGAACAGAGCAAGAAAAAAATCATTTTGTGCTGTAGCATAAGGGACTTACGAAGATTGTTTTCTGACAGCAAAATTTGTTAAGCGTTAGAACAGATTACCAGAGGAGGTTGTAAAATCGCTTTCTCTTGAGATCCCTAAAAATAGAATGATTTCTCCTTTTCCTGGTATGTTAGGAATGCTTCTTCCTAAGAGAAGAGGGATGAATAACCTGACTCTAACTGTCCCTTTCGTCTGGCCTGTTTCAGGTTACTGAGTGTGAGGAAAAACATGCTCAGAAACCTCATTAGGGTCTTGGCAAAACAAAAAAACAAAACAAAACAAAAACAGAGGACTAAAGGAATGGTTTTAGAAAGCACATACATAAAGTGCACATGCGTCATGCTGTTAATTTCCATGAAGTCCTATTTCTGCATATGTATTGCTTTGGACTTTAAGACAGAGAAATAAAGTTCAATTTTATCAGTACTGTTTGGTTGTCTTTTCCTAGAAGAAGTGCAGTATCTACTCTGAGAGGCGGAAGTGGTACTGTCCATGATTCTATATTTATTGATGTTTTAAAACACCCAGAAATTCCCTTCAGAGACCCTATGATTACAGATTAACCAGGTCAGTGGTGGTGGAGATAAGAACTTAGAGAATCTGTAATATGTAATAAGTACTTTCACAGCATTTTATATATACATTTATGGGGTGCTGTTAACGCTACCAAAATTCAAGGAATGTTTAAAATATGGGGCAGGATTCACCTACAGAGTTATATTTGTTCTGGGTATTGGAGTATTAATATGTGCTCAACCAAAGAGTTACCCAGATCTGTGGCAACATAAAAAATGTGAGCTTCCAGACATGGGGTAGTAGTAGGAAATACAACTATAAGTGTGGTTTGGGGTAGTCATGAAGTACCTTAGGTTACTATTTTAAAGAAATTTGGTTGTTTAATACAGGTCAGGGTTAGAAAACTATGCTAGTGGGTCAGATTCAGCCTGTCACCTTGTTTTATTGAAATACATCAACACATTTGTTTATATATTATCTATGGCTGCTTTTGCATTATAATGGCAGAATGGGTAGTTGCAAGAGAGCTCTTATGGCCCACAAAGCCTAATATATTTACTATCTGACCCTTTACAGTAAAGGTTTGCCCACCTCTTTCACAGATGATAGTTTTGTTTTCTTTTCCCTGGAAAATGGCTTCATCGGATTTATGACTTATCAGGTTGGCAGCATTAAGAGGATAGTAGCTTCTTGTCATATCCTAGTTCTTTGCAAATAGATATGCTGCTTCATAGAGGCATTTTGAAGAATGAATGAGAAAATGAATGACTATATTCACTATGGGATATTAGAGTGAGTTAAAAAGTAAATTCAGATTTCAGGTGAGAGTTAATAAAAGCCTTAAATAAGGATAGAGGAAAGAGAGGTAGTAAAGAGAGGGTCTAAATTAAAGTTATTTGAGAAATAGAAATAGCTGGACTTCGCTTGTTCATTTTAGTAAATCAGTCATTTGTTCGTTTTTACCAATGGATCTTATTTTTTAAGCATTTAGTTATCAAAAGCTTTAAGTATACGCAAAAGTACAGTAAGTCCCCTATATAAGAAGGAGTTTTGTTCCAAGAGCGTGTTCATAAGTCCAGTTTGTAAGGCCAACAAAGTTAGCCTAGGTACCCAACTGACACAGTTGGCTATATAGTACTGTACTGTAATAGGTTCATAATACTTTTCACACAAATAATACATAAAAAACAAACAGTCACGAAAAGTAAAGAAAACATTTTTAATCTTGCAGTGCAGTGCCTTGAAAAGTACAGTAGTACCAGCCTCATCACTGCTGCTTCTGGACATCCTGGGCTTGATATAAAGATACTGTACTACTGTACTCTATACAGTACTGTGCAGTAAAGTACACAGAAGCACAACCACTTGTAGAGGATGCACACACGTGACAATATACACCAGACATGTGAACTAACTTATGTGATTGGACATGTGAACACACGTTCGCATCTTTGAAAGCTCGCAACTTGGAGGTTCATATGCAGGGGACTTACTGTAAGGGTGGGCAGCCATGTAATGAGCCCCTGGTTTCAACAGTAATCAACATTTGCCAGTCATGTTTTCTCTCTCTTCACTGCTAAAAAAAATACTATTATTGCTGGAGTATTCTAAAGCAAAACCAAGCACTAGTCTAAGCGTAATCAGTACTGCTAAGTTTAGTAATACTCTTACTGCAGATAAGGGTTCACAATCAATTTTAGTGTATTTGCCTTCTAACTTAAAAAGTGGCTGAAGCAGTCATAGAGTTGTGCAATGGTTCTCACCCTGGAAAGGTTTTCCGAAATGCACATGCCTGGCCCTATCCCCAGACATTTTGATTTTGTGGTTCTGGAAAGATCCTACGGTCATACATTTTGAAAATGTCCCAGCAGTGATGCCGAAGAGCACCAAAGGCTGTGAAGCACCAGCTTAGTTAAACACCATGTCTCCATGAGACATCTTATCTTTATGGTTTCACACACAAAATGTATGTAGCTACTGCATTTGGGACCTAAATCAGTACTAAGAGCTGTGAACATTAGGACACTAAAAGTAGCTGTAGGCATTCTCTAACTTCAGAAAGTTTGAAAACAATGTAGTGGACATCTTATACATAGACTGAACATACGTCTCCGATTGCCTGGGCTCGTTCTGCTTATTGTCTGTTGTCTTGGAGTAATTGTTAACAGCACTCTGTGTCACTCTCTAAAGCATCCCAGTTTGGGTAATTATGAATCTGATTGAATATGAAGAGCAAATGTTCACTGATATGAAAAGTATTCAGCTTCTTTTTTTTTTTTTTTTTTTTTGCGGTACGCAGGCCTCTCACTGTTGTGGCCTCTCCTGTGGCGGAGCACAGGCTCAGCGGCCATGGCTCATGGGCCCAGCTGCTCCACAGCATGTGGGATCTTCCCGGACTGGGGCACGAACCTGTGTCCCTGCATCGGCAGGCGGACTCCCAACCAGTGCGCTACCAGGGAAGCCCTCAGCTTCCTTTTAGGTCATGAAAGTAATTTGAATTTTTACCTAAAAGTACAATGGAAAGCCACTGAAGTAGAAGAATAATGTAGTTTGATTTGTTTTTTAAAGATCAGTGGTTGGCATGTGAAGAATCAATTGAAAGGCAGCAAGGGTGTCCCTGCTTCCAGATGACGGTTCCAAATGGGGATGCCATTCAGATGAAGTGTACAAATGTGAAATTCAGAAGAGCAATGTGGATTAGAGATCAGTGTGGGAACCCTTAACATCAAAAAATATAGAAATGGTTGAGATCAACTAAAGAGAGAATGTAAAACAATTTAAAATATAAAATAAAAAGCAAGAGAGCCAGGAGGACTGGCTCTGGTAATTCAAGCACCTTCATGTTTGTAAGAGGGGAAAAGAGAACTGGCAAAATGAAAATCTTGGGAGGAGGTTGTTTCTAAGAGTTTCATCTCTGTTAGAAACTATTATGAGACTATCGGCAGGTTGAATTCTCTGGGAAGCCAATTCTGAGGAGAAGTGTAACATGCGGGGTGTTTATCCAGGTCTTTGGGATCAGAATCTGTGGAAGAGAAGGTTAGGAAGGAGGGTTACAGGAGAAGTGGAGCCACTGTGTAGGCCCGACAGCAACCTTGGCTGACCCCTCAGTGGAGCTCCGCAGCTAGGATGGTCCTTCAGAGCTCTTCCAGCTTGGGCCAAAAGGCCAGGTCATTGTATTCCCACTGGAGTGTGGCTGCCCAGAGAAGGGCTGATACTTTGGGTGAGGTAGCTCCCTGTAGCTGAGGCAGTGTCTGAAGACACTGTCCATTGAAGGCTATCTGCCAAGAGCATTCCTAACAGCTGGGACAACAGCTGTTTCATTGGACGGGGATCTGGGGACCCATCTTAGTGTCGACTACAGAGGACAAGCTAGATGAGGACCAATTAGTGACCTTTGTTTACTTACTTAACATATTTATTGAACATCTCTAGTGTGCCAGGCAATGCGCTTCGTGCTTGTGGATAAATACGTAAAACAGTTTCACACATTGTAATAAGTTGTAGTGAACGAAGGGAACAGAGCTAAGTAATGGTGACTACTGGGTTGGGATTTACTTAGCGTATTTAAGGAGGCCCTTGTGACCTTTACAATAGTAGTTGGATGGCATGGTTTGGAGAGAAATAGACTGAAGTAGTTTGAGCAATTAATGTGATAGTTTTATTTTCAAACAGGTAAGTTATGAATTGTTTCTGTGTGGAAAGATAATATGTCAACTATTCTTATTAAAAACATACTGATTAATAATGACTCATAGATAAGGTTGTCTTACATTCAATTTTTAGAATTCTTTCACTTCTGTTCATTTAGTTGATTTTCTGCCCTGTAAGACTGACAGGAAAAGCATCATTCAGCCTATTTTATAAGGAAGACTGGAGTTCACAGAGGGAGGGGATAAACTGAGAGTTAGCATATGGGAGGAGGTGGAATGAGGCTGAGAAACCCATCTTTTGACATATTGTCCACAAGTCTTTCTGTTAAATCAAGTGACCTACTAACCAGGGCTTAAATATCTTTTATCAAATTCAGATAATCATGTTGCATGTAGAGTTACCAAATGAAATGCAATATTTGGGACATGCTTATCCTAAAAAACTATTCCTTGTTTACCGGAAATTCAAAGTAACTGGGTTTCCTCTATTAATTTGCTAAGTCTGGCAGCTCTGGTTGTATGACACAATGGTATTTGCTGCCTTTACAGTCTGTGCCAAAAAAAAAAAAAAAAAAAAAAAAAGGAGGGAGGGAGGAAAGAAGGGAGGGAGGAAGGAAGGAATTCCCTCATAGCATATGCAATTGCAATTGGTGACATTAGAAATGTAACACCTGCCAAGTAGAAGAGCCATGTTGCTAGGCATGCATAAATGAATGTAAGTTAGAGTGAGCTAAGTCAGTGCATGCTGAGCAAGTCCAGCTTGTATGTGTTGCCTGCGATCAGATGTGGAATCTCATTAATGTCCACTGAACCTTCCCAGGTGAGGAGAGACATGACAAAATCGTTTTCACGAGTGTGGAGGTGTACCTGGCAGATGGTCTAGCATTTTGAGTGCCAAGCAGCGAAACTCTGTGGTTAACACTTGAGTGGATCTCCAAGTCTTCCTTCAGGCCACCTGGTCGAGACTCTGGCAGCCTTGTTTGGACCTCAGAACCGTAACTGTTCTGGAAAGAAGGGAATAGGAGCAGTGTGTCTCGGTACACCATGATTGGACACTGATCTCTAGGCCAGCTGCTGCCAGGGAAGGCATCTTGAGGGGTATGATCGTAGGAATACAGCTGTTTATGAGCGTGGCAAGAGGGAAAGAAGGCATTTGCCTAGTGCCAGCGAATAAAAGGTAAAGGCAAGTTAGTCAATACATTTCGCAAGCATTTGTTTGAACATCATGGTTGATGTCAAGCTTATACGAAGCTCCTAGGCTCTTATTTTTATAATGTAAAAAGTAATTAAAACTCAGATTTTGGAGGGCCTTTTTCGTTTTGGCCCCATTAGTAGAGTCTTACTGCTATCAAAGGGAAAATACAAGTCATAGACACCCTGAATTCTTAATATTCAAAGGTCAATACATAAGTAGGTCACAAAATATAGAAGGAAGGGTCCAGAAATGAAATAGATTTTTGTTCTAGTGCACAAGCAGCAGAATCTATCCTTGTTTGTACTTTGGATGTGACAAATGGTTTCCTTTTATATCGTAACAATCGAACTGTCTCCAAATTAATGCATTTGAATATATCTTCTTGATTAGATCTCTTGCTGTGAACGGGAAGAGAAGGGAAAAAAATCTATTTACTTAAAATCAGAGCTGCTTATATTGAAATTGATTGCATGATTGGTTATTCAAGAGTGTTTAATTAAAGCTCAGTTGTACTCCAATTTTCTTTTAACAATTGATTAAAGCTGTGTAAATAGGTATCAGAGACATCATTCCATTGTTTATAGATGCATCTCCAGTATTGGAAAACAGATTTGTTCAAGTATACATATGTATTTGGTAGGTTGGCATGTAGTTAAGAAGAGACTCTTGTATCAGACGTCAGACGGTCTGGGTTTGAATCCTGGCTTCACCGTTTGTTTACTGTGTGACCTTGGGAAAGTCACTTCACCCCTCTGAACTTCAATTCCTTAATCTTGTAAAAGAGGGCAAATCATCATATCTACTTCATAAGGTTGCTGTGAGGATTGAATGAGTTACTCTAGAGAGGATACTCAAAATGCTATCTAGCATAATGATTCTTTACAGTGTATTTTGATGCTGTTGTTTATGATAAGCTTATTGATTTAGAGATGATGAAGTAATTTCAAAATATTCTCTAGAAGGGCATTTAAAATAAGTCACCTTAGGAGTAAATCTTAATAACCAAGTGGTTATAACCACTTGGTTATGGTGTACGATCCTTTTAATATATCATTGAATCCAGTTCACTAGTATTTTTTGGAGGAATTTTACATTTATGTTCATCAGGAATATTGGCCTGTAGTTTTCTTTCCTGGTGGGTGTCCTTGTCTTGTTTTGATAGTGGGGTAATACTAGCCTCATAAAATGAGTTTGGAAGTATTCCCTTCCCTAATGCTTTTTAGAAGAATTTGTATTAATTCTTCTTTGAATGTTTGGTAGAATTTGAAGCCATCTGGTCCTGGACCTTTGTTTGTTGGGAGAGTGTTAATTACTGATTCAGTTTCCTTACTAGCAATCAGTCTGTTCAGATTTTCTACTTCATCATGATTTAATCTTGGAAGATTGTCTATTTCTAGGAATTTTTTCATTTTTTAGGTTGTCCAGTTTGTTGGTATATAATTGTTTATACTATCTTACCATTGTTGATACCAGAGTACCATCTTATGATCCTTTGTATTTGTGTGGTATCAGTGTAATGTCTCATCATCTGTTTCTGATTTAATTTATTTGAGTCCTCTCTCTTTTTTTCTTGGTGAATCTAGCTAAGTGTTTGTCAATTTTTTATTTTCAAAGAACCAACTCTTGTTTTCAGTGATCTTTTCTATTTTTTTTTCAGTCTTTATTTTTTTTCTAATTTTTGTAATTCTCTTCCTTCTGTTAACATTGTGCTTTGCTTGTTCTTCCAGTTCCTTGAGGTGTAAAGTTAGGTTGTTCATTTGAGATTTTTCTTGTTTCTTGAGGTAAGCATTTATCACTATGAATGTCCCTCCTAGGACTGCTTTTGCTGCATCCCATAAGTTTTTGTATATTGTATTTCAATTTTTATTTGTCTCAGATTTTTTAAATTTTGATTTTGGTTTCTTTGTTGATCCATTGATTGTTCAGTAGAATGTTTTTTAATCTCTGCATATCTATGAATTTTCCAGTCTTTTCTTCTAATTGATTTCTAGTTTCATACCATCTTTACCACAATGGTAAAGATGCTTGATATGATTTCATTCCTTTTAAATTTGTTAAGACTTGTATTTTGGACTATCATATAATCTATCCTAAAGAATGTACCAGGGCACTTGAGAAGAATTTGTATTCTGTTGCTTTCAGATGGAATTTTCTGTATATACGTGTTAAGTTAATCTGTTCTAATGCATTATTTATTATGTGATGTTTCCTTATTGATTTAATGTCTTGATGATCTATTCATTGATGTAAGTGGGGTGTTAAAGTCCCCTACTATTATTGTATTGCTGTTTATTTTTCCCTTAGATTTGTTAATATTTGCTTTGTATATTTAGGTGCTCCTGTATGGGATGCATAAATATTTACAAATACTACATTCTGTAGTTGGATTGACCCCTTTGTTGCTATGTAGTGTCATTCTTTGTTATTACAGTCTTTGTTTTGAAGTCTGTTTTATCTGATATTAGTGTAGCTATCCCAGCTTTCCTTTGGTTTGCATGGAATATCTTTTTCCATTCCTTTACTTTCAGTCTGTGTGTGTTCTTACATATGAAGTAAGTCTCTTATAGGCAGCATATGGATGGGTCTTGTTTTTTTTTATCCATTCTGCCACTCTGTGTCTTTTGTTTGGAGAATTTAGTCCATTTACATTTAAAGTAATTACTGATAGGTATGTACTTATTGCCATTTTGTTCATTGTTTTCTGTCTGTTTTGCAATTTCTTTGCTCCTTCTTCTCTTGTTTTCTTCCTTTGTGGTTTGATGACTTTCTTTAGTGGTATGCTTAGATTTCTTTCTCATTGTCTCTTGTTTATCCATTGTTTTACCTTTGTGGTTAATGTGAGGCTTCTATATGAAAACTAATATTTATAAAAGTCTATTTTAAGTTCATAAAAAACTTAAATTTGAACACATTCTAAAGGTCTACATTTTTACTCTCCCCCCAACCATGTTTTATATTTTTTAAATAAATCTTTATTGGAGTATAATTGCTTCACAATACTGTGTTAGTTTCTATTGTACAACAAAGTAAATCAGCCATATGCGTACATATATCCCCATATCCCCTCCCTCTTAAGCCTCCCTCCCACACTCCCTATCCTACCCCTCTAGGTCATCAGAAAGCACCGAGCTGATCTCCGTGTGCTATGCTGCTGCTTCCCACTAGCTAACTATTTTACATTTGGTAGTGTATATATGTCAATGCTACTCTCACTTTGCCCCTTTTACCTTGTATATTCCTTAACTAAGTGTGTAATTACAGTTACTTTTACTAATTTTGTCTTTTAACCTTCATACTAGCCTTATAAGTGATTAATACACTATACATACTATATATTTAACCTTATCAGTGAGATTTACACGTTATATATTTTCTTGTTACTTATTAGCTAGTCACCTTAAAGAAATCCCTTTAACATTCCTTGTAAGACTGGCTTAGTGGTGATGAACTCCTTTAGCTTTTGCTTGGCTGGAAAACTCATATCTTTGCTGGGTAGAATATTCTTGGTTGGAATTCTTTTCTTTTAGCACTTTGAATATATTGTGTCACTCCCTTCTGGCCTGCAAAGTTTCTCTTGAGAAATCTGCCCATAGTTTTATGGGCATTCCCTTGTTTGTAACAAGATGTTTTTTTCCTTTCTGCTTTTAAGATTCTCTTCTTGTCCTTAAACTTTGACTTTTTCATTATAATGTATCTTGTTGTGGGCCTCCTTGGATTTATTTTATTTGAGACTTGCTGAGCTTACTGGATCTGGATGTCTTTTTCTTTCTCCAGGTTATGGGAGTTTTCAGCCATTATTTCTTTAAATAAGTTTTCTGCCCCTTTCTCTTTTCACCTTAAGGAACTCCTTTAATTTGACAGTTAGTCCTCTTGATGTTGTTCCATAAGTCCCTTAGGCTATCTTCACTTTTTTTCTTCCTCCCCCCCTTCTCCCTCCCTCCCTTCCTCCTTCCTTCTCTTTCTTTCCTTGCTCTGATTGGGTGAGTTCCTCTGCCTTCATGATCCTTTCCTGGTTCATATAGTCTGCTGTTCATATAGTCTACTGGTTCATATACTCCTCTAGTGTATTTTTCAATTCAGTTATTGTATTCTTCAGGTCTGTGACTTCTGTTATGAACTTTCTCATATTTTCTCCTTGTTGATGTTCTTAGTGATTTACAACAATTCTGTACCCATATAACCATTCTGTTTTTCACTTTCAGTAGAGTATTCAATAAACTACATGAGATATTCAACACTGTATTGTAAAACAGGCTTTGTGTTAAATGATTTTGCCCAACGATAAACTAATGCAAATGTTCTGTGCACGTTTGAGGTGGGCTAGCATAAGCTATGATATTTGGTTGGTTTGGTATATTAAATGCATGTTCGACTTAATGATATTTTCAACTACAATGGATTTATTGGGATGTAACCCCATTGTAAGTCAAGGAAGATCTGTAATAATGCACAGAATTATAATGGTGCCTGAGAGTTTACGTTGAATAACAAAGTTAATGTTTATTTTTTATTCTCTGTAGTCTCTAACCAGGTAATAAGTACAGTCTTTGATTTTTTGTGAAAAAGGGCTGTTTTATGAATTATAGCCTGAAGGAGTAAGCAAATGTAGTCTTTAAAAGATAAATATGATGATGACAGTATTCAGATGATGGTGAGGATTTCATTAGGACAAGTTGGAATTGAACATTAAACACTAGAGTATTCCAAGCATTGGTATTCACAACTGCAATAAGTTTATAGCTCAAAACATCACTTAGGGAATAAACTGTTTAAACGCTTACTTGAAGTCATGTTAGAGTACTTGTATTGACAATCCATCTTTGGCTCTTATTTGATGTAAAGCTTTGATTTAGTATTCTAAATAACAGAATCAAATTGGATTGGATTGAATTGGATATGGGTTATTTAATTATGAAATGATAAATTTTAGGCTCAAAATTTGCCAACAGTAGTTTAAATATTTACTATTAATAATTTAAAATATCTGCTTACAAGAGAATGAATAAGAAGCCAAAGTCAGGTTGACAATGTATTAAAACATCTAGGCAAGGTAGTATTTTAGCTTAGTTCAGCTACTTATATTATTTAGGAAGTTAATTGTATTTACAGTTAAGTGCCTACAGAAGGGAGGGTAACAATGCACATTGCTATGTATGGGTAAGGAGGAAACCATAAAACTGAAGCTACCTAATGAAGACAGCAAGATAGTATACAGAAATTTTGAGAATGGAAAGGAGTAAGTGATGAGTTGCTACACTAGAATAAATGGAAATCAAGAGCAAAACAAAGCAAACTTTTATAAATAAGAGAATTTCATAGTCTAAAATACCACTAAGAAAAAGAAGCAGTAACACTTTTTGTTAATAAAAATGTCTTGGTCATAAAATATTAGCTCCATACTTAAAATGTTCAAAGATGTGACCTAAAAGGTATTATGGAGACACCCTACAGGGCTCTTGAGCAGTCCTGTACATAGTGAGGGCACATTTGGATATTAGTTTTTGCCTCTGATGAACAATGAATCTCCTTCAGCTCAGTAGAAATCAGCCCACAGACCAAATTAAAGTGGAGACCCAGATGAGGAGAAACAAAATCAGATCAAGCCCCAGGAGTCAGAGGAAATCATCCCAGGCATTCCCATGCCCCTCTCCTGACACAACCTCCCAGACTGTTAACTGCTGTTACCTTTGACCCCAAACTCTGACTTTCCTGCATCCTAGATACATAAAACAAGTTATCAGTACCTTAGAGAAGCCAACATCGCTTCCATTTCTTATAATCACTATCAGTTTATCTTTTGTTTTCTCATCTATAGAAGAACAAGGGGCCAGTTACAGGGAATGCTGATTAAAAGATAGGTGGAGTCTTAAAAAGAGCTAGACCGTGTTCCAGCTGTAAACAAATTCCTAGTTGCTCCCTTTCCCCGTGGGGTGGCGAAGGGACAGTGGAGTGGCTAAGTGAAACAACACCATGTCAGCCAAAATTCTAGATTCAGACCATGGGCAAAATCTGTCAGAAGTATCCAAAAGAGTGTACACCCAAACATGAAATCTGTACATGCTTTTCCCATATGGTTTTCTACTTGAGTTTACTAGACAGGGACTCCTATTTTATTCTCCTCATTAAAATGCTGCTCAGTGTCATCTCACAAGAAGACTCACTGTCGAATGTGCTAAAGGCCCGGGTCTTCCACCAAGCTTCTTCGTGGCTGGCCCTTTGTACTGACCCACACATTCCTGGGCTCAGTTTCTGTCATGTTCTCTTGCATTTGCAAGAGTATGATGGCGGCATTATTAAATTTTAGGCCTCTTCTTTCCAAATAACATATACAGAAAAGTGCTTTGTTACACACACACGCGTGCGCACACACACACACACATTCACGTTTTAACAGATGGTTAGAAAATGAACACCCATGTAACCACCACCCCAGGTCAAGAAATAAAATTTGACTAGCACCCCCTCTCCACCAGACAAACACTTTTCTGACTTTTACACCAATAACCTTCTTTTTTGAAAGTTATGTTACCTATGCATGTGTTTCTAAAGAATATAGTTTAGCTTTGTCTGTTTTTGAACTTTTTGCAAATAAAATACCATAAATATTCTTTAATGTGTTGAGAAAAATGTTACGTCTGTAAGATCTGATCATGTTATTGAGTGAAGCTGTAATTCATCCTGTATTTGTTGCTGGATGACACTGGTGTGTGTGTGTGTGTGTGTGTGTGTGTGTGTGTGTTTGCTTGTTTATTTGTTTTTACTTTTTAAAATATTCCTGCTTTCCAGCATTTTATCTGTAGCTGAGTTTTATTATTACTATATGTACATTATCCTTGGTATAACTCAGGTACTGAAAAAAATATAGGTAAAAAAGACAACACTTTCTCACACCCTGTGGGTTAAGTTGACCTTCGTGATGGTCTCCTGCATCCTTCTGAAAGATGTCTCCCTTTGTGAGGATTGAATGCTAAAGTTCCCTGAGGGGGCGAGGGGCATCCTTGAGCTTAGGATCCCTAGATTTCAATTCGTACATCCAGGGTAACCTTAGCCACCTGAAGCCTCATCAGAGTTGCCTTTCTGTTTACACCTCTGCAGACCTGAGTTCTGACTGTCATTAATGGCCGGCTGGGTTGTCTCTGGACTTGGCCTGCTCTCTGTTCATTCCCCATGAATCTGTACCATCTTGAAGGAAGTTTGCCATGTGCCATATTCAAAGCAATAATTAGCTTAGCCTTCGTAGGCTCTACAACCTCTTCTTATTTCTCTAGTCTTACTCTTAACTACTCTGACAATGTTTTGATTCTTCTTGAAAATCGATTTTACTTTTTCACTCTTTTTCTTTTCTTTTCCTACCTGAAATAGGCCAGAATAATGCAAGCAGACTGGCTTTTAGGGCCCAGAACTCAGGTAACACGGGAAGCGATCTCACGTATCCCGTGGCTTACCGTGTTCTTCAGGGCTGCACTAGGCAGCGCTCCTGTCCCTCACTCGGGCAGTGCCTTCTCCTGCTGCTCACTGGCCTTGTCGTCTTGATAATGACTTGAACCTCATTGCTCATGGGCTACAGAGCCCTTAGCCAGTGTGTAAGAACCTGCTCATCACAATCTATAAACCAAGTCATTGAAGCCAACAGAACAAGGCTTTTTCAAAGTTTTATTAAATTAGAGCTTGTCTTGTTTTTTTTTTAATATGATTTCTGCCACCTACCCACTAGTCTGGAAAATTTACTTTGCCGCACAGCCTATGTTTCAGGACTTTCATTATGTTTTGGTACTTTGAATGTTTACTGCCTTAAGTTTTCATTGGAAACTAGTGTTTATAATCAGTGTCCCTGGAAAAGTTTATTTTATATCTAATTTTCCTTTATATCATATTTGGAAAGCATTAGAGGATCTGTCAAAATAGGAGTCTTATCTTTCATATCTTTTCATAAGGTAAAAATTCGTATGTCTCAGATGTGTAGCAGTATATGAGTTACATTTATATCAGTCTAATTGGCTTCTTAAATTCATGATTTATTGAGTTTTTAAACAGAAATGTCAACATCAATACAACTCTCAAATTACACTGAATTAATTTTCACAGTCCTTCTTCTTTAGAAACTTAAAATTTCCTTCCTGGTTATTGTTAATATACACATATTTTAAAAATTTATTTTTAAAACCATCAGTTAGTTTTTTACACCATTATTTTTTATACTTTTCTGCTGTGTATTATAAGTATTCTGTGTTATTATATAATTTTAATATTTATGGTACTTATTTAATGGATACAACCTACTCTTACTGTTCTTACATTGCTGGGTATTTAGCTGTTTAAAAAATACAGTTTCGGGCTTCCCTGGTGGCTCAGTGGTTGAGAGTCTGCCTGCCGATGCAGGGGACACGGGTTCGTGCCCCAGTCCGGGAAGATCCCACATGCCGCGGAGCGGCTGGGCCCGTGAGCCATGGCCACTGAGCCTGCGCGTCCGGAGCCTGTGTTCCGCAACGGGAGAGGCCACAACAGTGAGAGGCCCGTGTACCGCAAAAAAAAAAAAAAAAAAAAATACAGTTTCAGTGTAAATATACAGTATTTTCATTCATTCACATTATTTAAATATTATATTCCAATTTAATGAGGTGATACCTTGTTTTAATTTAACTTTGGTTATTTTGAGGTGTAGAACATTTTTTAATATATATTTACTGTATTTACTATTTCTGTCTACTTCTTTTAATATTTTTATTGCTGTATAGTTGATTTACAACGTTGTGTTAGTTTCAAGTGTACACCAAAGTAAATCAGCTATACGTATACATATATCCACTCTTTAGATTCTTTTCCCATATAGGCCATTACAGAGTACTAAGTAGAGTTCCTTGTGCTATACAGTAGGTCCCTATTAGTTATCTATTTTATATATAGTAGGGTGTATTATCTCTGTTTACTTCTGTATGAATTATCTATTAATATTTTGCTGTTAATCATTGGGTACTCAATAGTATTTTAACTGATTTAAGTGCTTTTTGACTAGCACCATTAACTCTTTTGTCATATTTAGTAGATTTTTTTTTCTCACAGTTTTTTTTCACTTTTAGTTTACTTAAAGTTGTGGTACTGTAGTTTAAACACTTTGTATAGGTGATTTTTTTGTCTTAATCATATTACTGCTCAAAACTTAGAAAAATTATTACCTGATCAGAACTCTAATGGATATTAGTATTACATTCTGGTATTATTCATAGGATTAAAAAAGTAACTCCTTAATCTACTCTTAATTCAATGTGATGTGGATATTATGATTAACCTTTTTTTTTGATAATGGCACTTTTATTTTTTTTTACTTTATTTTTTAATTTTTTCATTATTTTTAATATCTTTATTGGAGCATAGTCGCCTTACAATGTTGTGTTAGCCTCTGCTGTAAAACAAGTGAATCAGCTATATGTGTATATATATATCCCCATATCCCCTCCCTCCTGTGCCTCCCTCCCACCCTCCCTATCCCACCCCTCTAGGTGGTCACAGACCACCAAGCTGATCTCCCTGTGCTATGCAGCTGCTTCCCACTAGCTATCTATTTTACATTTAGTAGTGTATATATGTCAATGCTACTCTTTCACTTCATCCCACTTTACCCTTCCCCCTCCCCGTGTCCTCAAGTCCATTCTCTACCTCTGCATATTTATTCCTGTCCTGTGCCTAGGTTCATTGAAAACATTTGTTTTTTTATTTTAGATTACATATGTGTTAGCATATGGTATTTGTTTTTCTCTTTCAGACTTACTTCACTCTGTATGACAGACTCTAGGTCCATCCATGTCACTACAAATAACTCAATTTCATTTCTTTCTATGGCTGAGTAATATTCCATTGTATATATGTGCCACATCTTATTTATCCATTCATCTGTCGATGGACATTTAGGTTGCTTCCATGTCCTGGCTACTGTAAATAGTACTGCAGTGAGCAATGTGGTACATGAGTCGTTTTGAATTACGGTTTTCTCAGGGTATATGCCCAGTAGTGGGATTGCTGGGTCATATGGTAGTTCTGTTTTTAGTTTTTTAAGGAACCTCCATACTGTTCTGATAGTGGTTGTATCAATTTACATTCCCACTGACAGTGCAAGAGGGTTTCCTTTTCTCCACACCCTCTCCAGCATTTATTGTTTGTAGATTTTTTTGATGATGGCCATGCTGACTGGTGTGAGATGATATCTCATTGTAGTTTTGATTTGCATTTCTCTAATGATTAATGATGTTGAGCATTCTTTCTTGTGTTTGTTGGCAATCTGTATATCTTCTTTGGAGAAATGTCTATTTAGGTCTTCTGCCCATTTTTGGATTGGGTTGTTTGTTTTTTTGATATTGAGCTGCATGAGCTGCTTGTATATTTTAGAGATTAATCCATTGTCTGTTGATTCATTTGCAAATATTTTCTCCCATTCTGAGGGTTGTCTTTTCGTCTTGTTTATGGTTTCCTTTGCTGTGCAAAAGCTTTTAAGATTCATTAGGTCCCATTAATTTATTTCTGTGTTTATTTCCGTTTCTCTAGGAAGTGGGTGAAAAAGGATCTTTCTATGATTTATGTCATAGAGTGTTTTAGCTATGTTTTCCTCTAAGAGTTTAATAGTTTCTGACCTTACATTTAAGTCTTTAATCCTTCCGAGGTTTTTTTGTGTG